>NC_142468.1:39415000-41915000 GCF_049115385.1 Moschus berezovskii | reverse complement strand
TCATGCGTGCAAGGTGACCTCTCCAAGCAGAAAGTGTACTCTGTGGATTCGTGACTGACATCCGAGTTCTCCCTTTTCCTGCACTCAGGTTGGAGCACCAGTTTTTTGAACCCCATGTTTTAGATTTCTTAGTTTTGTTTCTCATTTTTTTCTAACATGCATCCTTGAGTAACTTCAAGCGAGGATGCTCTTTCTTGTCTGGAAATATCTTTATTTTATTTTTTTATGTTCATTTGTATTTTTAATAACATGAGGAAATACTTATGCTATTTTTCCTAAAACTAACACAAGTGAATAAAAACGGTCAATTAATATTGGTATATTCATTCAACATATGATCATATCATCATAAGAGTTAAACACAAGCACCCAGATGAATATCAGACATAGAATCCTGAGAGAAGAGAGCAAGCCAGACAAGAATATTCCACTTAAAGTTCAGAAGCTGGCAAATTTAATCTATGCATTGTTTAGGGATACATGTGTAAGGGCAACCTGTACAAAGAAAAGCAAGTATATAATGCTTATAGTTATTACAACTTGTCATTTAAAAACGTACTCCTCAGGAAGGGCTTATGGGAAAACCCCCCTTTCGCTATCTTCCCATCTGCTGCCCTGATAACAAGTCTAGTTGATTTCACTTTCTGGGCAACTCTAGAATTGATCTTCATTTTGACCTCACTTTGACCTCACACTTACTGAATAGTTTGTCTAAATTCAAGATTCAGAATCTTCAGCCTCCTGTTGTTGTTTAGTTGCTAAGTTGTGTCAGAATCTTTGAGACCGCACGGAGTATAGCCTGCCCAGCTCCTCTGTCCTTGGAATTCTCCACGCAAGCATACTGGAGTGGGTTGCCATTTTCTTCTCCAAGGGATCTTCCCAACCTGGGGATCGAACCTGCATTTCCACCATCATCAGGCAGATCGTTTACCACTGGCACCACCTGGGAAGCCCTCTCAGCCTCATACTCAGCCTCAAAACAATTTTAATAGGCTGAGTACACATCCGTAAACATATTTTCCCAAAGTGTCATCAAAAATGACAACATGCAGGTAATTTCCTGGTGACCAGTGATTAGGATACTGCACTTCCACTGCAGGGGGCCTGGGTTTGAATCCCTAGTCAGGGTACTAGGATCTCACATGCCATGCAACACAACCCAAAAAGAGGAAAGGAAAAAAAAAGCAATTTTGTAAAAATCTCCTTGTGCTTCTGACTCTGCCCCTAACCATACCTGGAAACAGATGGCTCAGAGATCATAGGTAACTGCCCCATGTAACAAGCTAGTTTCCACCTGCCTAGTGATGAAGACCGTCCTTCTTGACTGAATCTGCTCCTTGACTTGGAATGCATAGGTAATTTTGATAGGCAGGACCTGTAAGCATTTGGGAATTGAGGATTCTCACTGACATAGGAGAGGCGAGGGAGAGCAAGAGAAAGGCAGCCGAGTGAGGGTCAGAGGCGCTGTAGCACTGGGAGTGTGAGAGCGGAAGGGGAAGAAGTGAGGGGAGGAGGAAGGGAAGTAACTCAGAAGGAATGTTTTCTTAGATCTTTAACAGCTACATTACTACTCTTGGTTCCCCTGGCTACCCTTGTGGCTTCAATAACACACTTACATCACTCTTCAGAAAGAATCACATTAGTATTCAGAAAGAAAAGCAGAGGGTCTGGCCTATCTGTGAGTTGATTGGGCTCATATTTTAAAAATCACTTTATTGACATATGATTGACATGTAAAAAGCTATCCATATTTAATGCAGACAACAGGATGTGTTTGGGGATAACTCTACACCCATGAACTGTGACCACCATCAGGACCATAAAGGTGCTGATTTTCAGAAGGAGGGTGTGGGTGAGAGAGGAAGGGAGTGCTCAAAAGAGCACCCCCACCCTCTGAGTGAGGGTGCCTAGGGGCTGGCAAGGGAATTGAGATCTTGAAGGGCTTCAATTTCCTCTCTGTACTGCACAGAGAAGATTCTGGGCCTAGATGACAGACATTACGGGTACCAAACCTTCTATCTACCTACAGGGAACAGAATAGGAACAGAATAGGATCCAGAGGACCCTGTTGTCACATGAGTGCCCTCAGGCTTCCTGCCTTGGGAGCACCAGGAAATAGCGCACAGGGAAGGGAATGGATACCTTCCAGAGGGCTTTGCACAGGGGCCAGGGCTGTGGCAAGGTACCACTCTCAGTGGGTGAGGAGGCTGGAATGGACAGCTAACCATCAGACCTAGGTGTGAGCACAGGTGAGGGCCCCCTGGGGATGCCTGGAAAAACCTAGGGAAGGCTGAGGTTTTGCTTCCTGCATGGGAAGTGGGGGCGGGGGTGGCACTCAGACCCTGGAAATACAAACCATGACTGTTAGCTTGACTCTGTACTGGCTTCTTGGGGACAACTATAAATCTGTAGAGTCAAGGTGATAAGGCAGAGAAAATAAATTACCTCTTTACAGTGTTTAAAGGGCCCTCCCCCAGTAACAAGTTGTATGCCACTAAGAAACCCAATCCAATTCAGTCTTTGGAAACCAAATTAAGCTGGCCCAACCTTCACATTTCAGCTTCCAACTTATTTTACAGACTGGCAGAAAAGGGAGGGTGGGAAGGAGAGAGAAAAAGAGAGAGAGAGAGAATGCTATTTCTTTTTCTTTTCCTTTTCACCCCGTCCCTTTACTTCCCCTAATGTAATAAACAGCAATTTACCCAAAATTTTTGTCAGGGAAACCACTCTCTCCCTACTCCAAACCAGGTTTTCTATGCATAAAGGAGTAAGTATGCTCTTAGAAATAATGTGGAGAAATGCGAATTCAAATGAATTAAACTGCAGCTCCAGACCTGTAGAGCTCATAAGGATGACAGAGATTGGCCAGTGAAGCACTTTCTAGATCCATATAGTACATGATATTGAAGAAAGTCTGACAATGGAGAGATTGAGTGTTAGAATGTGGAACATGACAAGACATGCCAACCCCTTGAGAAAATTTGTTCTGAGGGACAATATAAGGGGGAAAAAAGACAACTTATTTTGTTTGAATCTTAGCATTATGATATTTAAAAAAGAGAAAAGTGGTTAGAGAAATAAATGAGAACTGTGATGAACATGGAGGGGTGGAACTCAGGAAAGGAAGAGTAAGGAGAATGGGAAGGAAAGGATTACTATGGAAAAGGGAGGTGGGAGTGAGAGTGGAGCAGCCCTGAAGGGAAGTGATGGGTGGGGAGGCGAGGGGATGCCCAAAGAGGTAACGGCAGCCCAGGAAGCAGAAGCAATCACAGGAGTGGAGACAGGCAGGGTGGGAGTGGACCAACCCAAGGGACTTAACAGTCCATCTGGGGAGAGGCTGGGAGGAGAGAGGTTGAGGAGAGGAGGAAGGATGGCTCGGGTCCAGAGAGCCACACAGGGTGGACGCAGAGCAGTGACTCACGGCTTTCGTGCTGGAGATGGGCTGCCCAACCCCTGGGGTGTACAATTACTTCTAATCATTAAGAAGCTTAGCACATTGAGAAGCTATCAAAAAACATTAAGGGGAGAGCCACCTATTGTTGAAACAGTCACTTTTGAGCCCTGTGGAGTTCATCTTGTGGTTGACAACTCATGGTCCCTTAGGCCATTCTTCCCTTTTAACGCCCCATGGTTTCCTTCCCTTAATATTGTTCTTGGTGGGACTGGAGTCTCCCTTCACCTCATCTCATAGTAATTTGAATAAGTGGCCAGTGATGTTAGCATGCTGGAGGAATTTACCAAAATCTTAAAAAATGGTATCTCTGCCTTTAAAGGACTATCCGTGAGGGAGGTGAGATGCTGTACAGTAACACTCAGGAAAGTAGATGTTGTGATCGCTGTTTCCAGCTGTGACAGCGTTCACAGGCACCACAGTTCAGCAGACAGGCAGTGTCTCCCTCGTGCTCAGTTTCAGCGTCATTAATCACTGACTGATGGTGGGGCAAGGATAGGAGTCAGGGGAGAACTAGATCAGAAATGGCTCATAAGTTTCCTCTAGCATCTTGGAAGTATTTTCCTATGATGCTGTGGTGAAAGCGATTCTGAGACTGTATCATGGCTAAGTGTGAAAGGGCTAATAAGGCTCAGCAGTAATAATAGCAGTGTTTTGAGTATTCAGTGAAAGTCACTGTTCTAAGTGATTGATTTACACAAATTATCTCACTGAAGTCCATTACTGTCCAATTTATAGATAGAAATAATTTAGAGAATCTTGACTAGTAGTATGTGCCATGATTTTGAAAAAGGTAAGAGACAGGATGAGCGCTATGAGTTTTCTACTTCAGTTCAGTTCAACTCAGTTGCTCAGTCGTGTCCGACTCTCCGCGACCCCATGAATCACAGCACGCCAGGCCTCCCTGTCCATCACCAACTCCCGGAGTTCACTCAAACTCATGTCCATCGAGTCAGTGATGCCATCCAGCCATCTCATTCTCTGTCATCCCCTTCTCCTCCTGCCCCCAATCCCTCCCAGCATCAGAGTCTTTTCCAGTGAGTCAACTTGTCGCATGAGGTGGCCAAAGTATTGGAGTTTCAGCTTCAGCATCAGTCCTTCCAATGAACACCCAGGATTGATCTCCTTTAGAATGGACTGGCTGGATCTCCTTGCAGTCCAAGGGACTCTCAAGAGTCTTCTCAGACAACCAATAATCTCTAAATTCTTTCTTTTTTCCTTCTAATGATATCTAATACTGTATGACTGATTCCAGCAGTGCTCTGTCTTAGATTACTGTCCTAACAGGTGTCCCTTTTTGTCACTGCCTGTCCTCGTCACCCTTCTTTCCAGGATCCTAAGAGCTTCTGCTTTAATTCACTGAAGCAGTCATGGGCTCCATGGCAACTTTCACACTGCAGACGCACAGAGATGCTGAAACTTGCCTTGGTCTTTCTGTGGCCTCGTATACTGCTGCTGCTGCTAAGTCGCTTCAGTCGCGTCCACCTCTGTGCGATCCCTGGGATTCTCCAGGCAAGAACACTAGAGTGGATTGCCATTTCCTTCTCCAAAGCATGAAAGTTAAAAGTGAAAGTGAAGTCACTCAGTCATGTCTGACTCTTAGCGACCCCATTGACTGCAGCCTACCAGGCTCCTCCATCCATGGGATTTTCCAGGCAAGAGTACTGGAGTGGGTTGCCATTGCCTTCTCCAGTGGCCTCATATAGGTGCTCAGTTAAACACACTGTATTGGTCGTTCAGAAATTCACTATTTTCCCAGTGCTGCCCAAGACCCGAGTTTGGCGACCAACCTCTGGCTCTGTGGCATATTACTGATGGAGATGTCTACTTCCTTAAAGTTCCTTCTGGAACATACTGAGATTCATAACCATAGGTTATAGGTCAACTCGGTATCCATACCACTGTGAGGATGCTGAAAAAGGGCAGGTCATTTTCCTCCTAATATTTTTTTTATCTTTTAATGTGCCTTCAGGGCCATCAAGCTTTTAAGGATGATAATTTCTTGTTTCCAGCACTCTAGTGTATATATTAATGATAACTCTGAAAGTATATAAAGTGTATGGTTTACTCAATTCTTTTATAAAATTAGCTTATTTTTATTTTAATCTTTACAACAGTTAAGATATGTATCTTTATCAACCCAGAAAGAAATCAAGTCTCAGGGAGTCCTCATACACAGCTGGAGAGAAGCAGAACTGAACTGGAATCTAGATCCTTTGACTAGAGGCCCACAGAATTTACACGAGCAGGAACTTGGAGAAAAACTTGAAGAATAAATTAAGTGAGGGGATGGGCAGCTAGCTTCACTATAGGTCACCCCATCCCTTGCTCTGAAGAGGATCCAGGAAGCTTGGGTTCAGATGCAGGTCATGGGAATAAAGCTATAATTACTAAGTGAAACAGCTGTTGAAATGAGCCACAGACGTATTGGCTTCCCCTTCCCTTGCAGAAGCCTGTATGTGAGTGGTTTCCAATCCATGTCCTGAGAAGCTCTGGAGTTGGTGAAGCTTCCTCAGGGTTAGTACAACAGCATGGTGGAACCCCTCTGCAGTGCCAGTTTCATCTCCTTCAGATGCTGGGCATCGCATAAGATTCAGTTTAAGGAGAGAGATTATCCCTCTACTTAGGAAAGCTTCTTTGAAAATAATCATGAATATTTAACCTCTTGCCCATTTAGTTTCTCCAGGACATCTGTATAATTTTCAGCCAAGGAATTTGCCATTAAAAGAGGTAAAACCATGACCTATACTGACACAGAAGACCCAAAGATCTGGAGTAAAGATCAGGATTAAGACGTAGGATTTAGAAGTCACAGGAACGTGGTTGTCCAGGGTCAGAGGAGGTGGTCCACCAAGGCTGTGATGATGAAAACTCTGAGTTGAACAGGACCTCATCAGAGAATGTGTGTGGTATGAATAGGAAATGAAAGATGGATATAGGGGATCACATTCCAGTTTTTTCCCAAACCTACACCAGAATTCTCCAGAGTTCTAGTAATTTTTAATGATCCAGGTTGAGCTTCATTCCTAAGAGCCTCCATACATTAAGTTCGACCAGCAACACTGCCAACCACATTAAATAGAATTGGATCTTATCTTCTATTTTTACCTGATACTTTCATAAATGTGTGAAATCATTATTCAGTCCTGTCATCTGACTGGACTTGCTGAACTCCATAAATTCTACTAGCAGGTCTGGCTCATTTTGGATTAGGATTTGGGTCTGGGGCTTCCCAGGTGGTGCTAGTGGTCAAGAATCTGCCTGCCAATGCAGGACATATAAGAGATGTGGGTTCGATCCCTGGGTTGGGAAGATCCCCTGGAGGAGGGCATAGCAACCCACTTAAATATTCTTGCCTGGAGAATCCCATGGAAAGAGGAGCCTGGCAGGCTATAGTCCGCAGTGTCACAAAGAGTCAAACATGACTGAAGTGATTTAGCATGCATGCAAAGAATTAGGAGCCAGAATGAATACAGGTTGAATGAAACTTGATATAGAAATGACTAAATTTAATCATAAGTCATCAGAATCCTGAACCTGTTATAGAAAGTCAACAAACACTTTTGTTTTAACCACAAAGGAAAAATCAGGGATCTTGTCAGAAATCATTTGGGGACTCTGAAATAAAGACATTTCAGAGGCATGAAAACAAGACTAGCAGTGCAATGAGATGCTAACCTTTCCCTGACCCCTTGTATCATAGAAACAACAGCTGATATACAGTATTACTATGGAGAGAAAGAAAAGACCTTGGAAAGTTTAATCCTGGATATCCTTGGCCTGGGGTTGAATATCAAGGTGGAGCACTGGCCTGCCCATGAGTTGTGCATATTAATTCCTATGCACTGCAACCACTCAGCCCAAGATACCCCCCTCGTAATTACACCTCCCCAAGGCAATGCCCCCAAGGCACTGTTACATTAGGCAATTGTGGCAAACTGGTAACCTGATAGCAGCACATTATGTAGTTATGTGGAAACTCTGGTTTCTGGAACAGATTGAGGTTCCCAAGCTCGGGTCTTGTGCTATTTGGGCGTGTCTTGCATGAAACACTCTTTATGTAGAAAACAGACTAAAACACTAACACCATCTTTAAAATATTTTTCAATCACAGCTGAAGTTATTCCACCTCTTTCATAGATTTCTTGTCAAAAAGAAAAAAAGTTGCTAAAAACAATAAATAACTGCCTTCTTCGTCTGACATTTATTACAAAGCTTGTTTATATACTGTCCTTTTGAGCAAGTCCGTGTAACATTTCAGATTTAATAATAAATGAAAATGGGTGGGGAACAGTAATGAAGATTTAAGTCCCAGTTTTCATTCATCGTGATAAGAACCAAACTCCCTGTGCCTAGGCATCCACCCCTTAGAAAAGCTGACTTTAAGAAAAGAAGAAAGGAAAAGCGGCAGAGAGGAGCATCTTCATTGTTCAACCTGAGGGACTTGAGTTACATACTTAAGGAAGAGAAGAAAAACAGGAAGTTGGAGGTCACATCCCAGTGGCAGCAACACAGTCAACTTGAACCATGCAAGCTGTGCTCCCAGGTCTCAGAGTGGGGATTCAGATCATTTGTGGGGATTTGGCTTCACTAGTCGGAGAAGGCAATGGCAAGCCACTCCAGTACTCTTGCCTAGAAAATCCCATGGATGGAGGAGCCTGGTGGGCTGCAGTCCGTGGGGTCGCTACTAGTCAGACACGACTGAGCGACTTCACTTTCACTTTTCACTTTCACACATTGGAGAAGGAAATGGCAACCCACTCCAGTGTTCTTGCCTGGAGAAATCCCAGGGACGGGGGAGCCTGGTGGGCTTCCGTCTATGGGGTCACACAGAGTCGGACACAACTGAAGTGACTTAGCAGCAGCAGCAGGCTTCACTAGTCAGATATCCTTCAAGGTTCCTTCTGGAGTCATGTTGGAGGAGCTAGGGAACATAGGTCGACCATGACCAGGTGGAAGTGGGAGCTCCGGGAAGAGGAGGAAGGGAGGGTGGAGAGATGGGGAGAGAGGGTTGCTGGGAGGATGGAGAGAGGGCGAGAAGAACTCAGAAAAGCTTACGCGATTTTACCATACCCCTCTGGTATATGAAGAACTTTAGGCACGATTTGAAACAGGAGATGGGCAATCTGAGGAAAAAGAAGTTTGGATGATATGTTAAACATTTGTGTCAACAGTTTGGCTTGGACCTGGAGTTAAGTGCCAGGTCCCTGGCATAGCAGGCAGGGTTCTTTTGGGTCTAATTCCCTTAGGAGCTTCCTCATCAACCATGATAGCACCTATGAGGGGGACAATTGCTGGTGACACACCTGAGGGCTTGTTTCCCATCAAGCTACAGATAGATAAACTAACTCAGTTGTGGCACACGCCCCTTGGCACTGCCTCTTAAATGAGCTAGGGAAACAACCATTCGATGTGTGATAAGTGACGCCACGTCTTAGGAGCTTCCAGAGGTAAGATTTTAAAGTTTGGGATGATAGCACTTCAGAATGATTTGCCAACAGCTTTCACATATAGGAAAATTTCCAAAGGAAAGAGAAGGATCACTCAGGTAACTGAAATACCCCCAAACACTTTATATCATAGCATGTTGTCTTTTTATGACATGTTAATTGGATTTAAAATTTTTTCTCATTTAAAATCAGCATTTGAATGTTTTTATTTTTTTCCAAATTCTGTGTACTGCTATGTTTGGAGTCGTAAACCCCGGCCCCACTGTGTCCTAAGAGACTTGTTTCAGCAGGAAGGGGCAGGCCCAGGAAGTCACGGAAGTTTCAAGTGCTGCTATACGCTCTGACATCATCCAGTTTGACCAGAGTGCACTCTGAGAGAGAACAGCTCAACCATTGGAAGGCCAGTGACCTATGGTCTGGTGAGGAAAGGGGAACTGACCCAATTGGATTGTGTTCTTGAAATGCTTGGATTTGGGAAACTGAGATATTGACTTAGCTGTAACACGGTCATGTAGACCTGGGGGCTACAGTAGTCACCATGGGACAGGCTAAATGAGAAGAGAACGGAACAGGGGCAGGGAGAGAGGAGGAGAGAATGCCCCTAAAAAGTGCAGTTTCGGTTCCTTGTGACATGCCAGGTCCCATGAGTTCTTGTGGCTCTTTGCTTGTTTTCCCATCCCTGTGACTTCTTGGTTTCCTAACCTTCACACTCCCTACCATCACTCCCAACTACTCCCCCTTCCAAACCACCACCACTTTCACAAGTGGGCTTGTCTGGCTCTTTATTCCTTCCAATCATAACAATGAATGCCTGAAAAAAATCCCTCAAACTCTATCTGGGATTTCCCTTAAAGCCATGAAACCAAGAGAAACACAAAAGTGCCAACAAAGAAGAAAGGAAGTATAAGAGGAAAAAAAAAAAAAAAAGGAAATAATCAAAGCTAGATATGAGACGTGACCAAAATTTAACTAAATTTTCCTCAATTTAAACTTTTAAAGTTACAATGAAGCTAAAAAATGTCCTTCATGATAAATAGTAAGAAAGAAGACAACACTCTGAATAGAACAGGAAAAAAGACTGAAACTTTTAAAAAGAGCAAACAGTAAAAGAAAGGGAAAAAAAAAAAAAAAAAACTAGAGAGACCTCTGACATTCTTTCTGAAAGGAGAAATGCCAAAACAGGATACCTACTATGTGCTAGTGGCTTAGTACATTATTTTGTTGGATTTTCACAACGAGTCCTATTTTACAGAAGCACAAACAATTCAAAATAGTTAAGTTAACCTGCCAAAGTTAGAAAGCAGAAACGAGAAAAATTCCATGTCTGGCTGGCTCCAGAGCTGATGCTCTAAAGGAACATTCTGAAGGAAAAACATGTTTGTCCCAGAGTCTCTAATCAGGCGGCTGTCAGAAAAGGCTGGTGCTGAGATGAAGCGCTGAGAGAGGGACTAAACTTCAGTAGGTTTTCCCACCTGAAAGTCTCAGCAGCAAAGCATTGAGGTGTCTGTTCTAGCAAGTGTTTGCAATTGTTGGAATTTCCATACAGCTGGATCTTTTACAAAACAAATCCTGGCCCGAGCCATGATTACTGGGAGAGACAGCTGTAGGGTGGGACTTGCATGTAGCCTCATCTGAGGTCAGAATTGAGCAAACAAGATTAGGCAAAAAGGGTGCATCTTGTGAAAAGCGTTGGTGATATTTATGAAAGGGGGAAACTGCCAATGGGAACAGCACAGCCTCGATGAAGGACAATTTATCTTGTCTAGATGCAGGGCATTCAGCAATGAGGGTATCCTTGTTTACCAGGCATTAGAAGGAAAGACCCTATCTAGAAAAATTTAAAAAACAACTCAGCTACAGCATGTGAAGCAGAGGTGCCCTGACTTTATTGTAACTGTCTCAAGAGGCTTTGAACTCAAAGCCTCTCCAAAATATGACATTCTGTGAGGTCTCCCTGTTCTATAAGGAAGCACATTTAAGAGCTGAAAGACAGGAGTGGATTATGCTAGATTATATACTGCAAGCTAAATCAGTCAAAAAGCAGAACTCAGAAATCCTGACTCATAGGTATAGGGCTTGCACTTCGGTGCACTTGTTTTATAGCACCCAAGGGGTCTTGCATTATATCTTCTTTATTTATTCATTGGTCATATATATATTGATATATATATGAGAGATATGATATTATATAACTATCATATTATATAATTATATTAATAAATATATATATAGAGAGAGATATAATATTTGAGCTTCCCTGCTGGCTCAGGTGGAGAAGACAATGGCACCCCACTTGAGTACTCTTGCCTGGAAAATCCCATGGACGGAGGAGCCTGGAAGGCTGCAGTCCATGGGGTCGCTGAGGTTCGGACACGACTGAGCGACTTCACTTTCACTTTTCACTTTCATGCATTGGAGAAGGAAATGGCAACCCACTCCAGTGTTCTTTCCTGGAGAATCCCAGGGATGGGGAGCCTGGTGGGCTGCCGTCTATGGGGTCGCACAGAGTTGGACACGACTGAAGAGACTTAGCAGCAGCAGCAGCAGCAGCTGGCTCAGGAGTAAAGAATCCACCTGCAATGCAGGATATGCAGGAGATGTGTATTCGATCCCTGGATCGGGATGATCCCCTGGAGGAAGAAATGGCAACACACTCCAGTATTCTTGCCTGGGAAATCCCATGGACAGAGGAGCCTGGCAGGCTACAGTCCATGGGTTTGCAAAGAGTTGGACATGACTGAGCGTGCATATATATGTATATATATATAGAGAGAGAGATGAAAGTAACTTTGCCAAGAGCTAAAAATTTCAAAGAAGACAAAATCTTAGTCCTTGAAGGCTGATATATATATAGCAGCCCTTTATTGTGGGTCTGGGAAATATTATATCTAAATTCTCTCTTGTAGGATTGGGAAAATAGAAATGATTTTATACAAGTATATTAAGTGTTATATGAGCACTTAGGAAGAGAACTATTATACGTTATACTTTGGTCTGGAGGAGTCATTCTTCATAGGAGAGGCAAGTAATAAGTAGATGTTTCATGGGAAGAAGAAAAACAGTCCTCAAGTAACAGAAGCAGTCTATTCATGGCTTTGAAACCAAGAAAGAGAAAGCCTGTTTGAAAAATAGCAAATAACTTTTTATGCTAGACTGGTGGATTAAGATTAGAAAAGTTACCAAGAGTCAAATCATGAAAAATTTTGTGTGATAATATTAGAATTAATGCTGTGGCTATTACAATTCTATAAACAGATTTTAGAAAGGGGAGTGCTATGATTATATTTTGGCTTTAGAAAATAACCATAATTCAAATTAAACATGAAAAACTAAAAATAAGCATTTATATAAACTCTCAAGCTGACAGTAATTAATAAAGGTATAAATTAATAAAGCAGACATTAATAAAGGTATAAATTCCGAAAAGTTGTAGAGGAGACATCAGACAAGAATTGTCAACTACATTTTGGATGATAGTAAGCCAAAAGCAGAGGAGTAGCTGACTGAGCAGAGGAGAGAAAGCTAATAAAAGCTAAAAGCCTAATAAAAACTAAGAAGAGGAAGCCAAGAAGAAGCAAGATGAGCTGCTCTAAGGAATTTTGGAAAGGTCAGGAATTGATGGTCCCTGTTGCTTGTGAATATGAAGGAAATGGGTGGAGCAAAACCAAACAATTTATGAATTGAGAATCTGCATAAATTATAGACCCTTCTCTATGCCCCAAAGTCAAGTGAGTATCTCTCCCCTGCCCTGGTAGAAAGCAAGACATTTGCCCTCTGAAGATGCTGAACCAGCAGGGTTCTGGTCTCAACGATACCAGGAGACTAGAGAGAAATAGGTTGAAGTGGAAGTCCAGATTTTGAAGGATGAGACTTGGAAATTTTCCCTTAGCT
The DNA here is from genome assembly GCF_049115385.1 of Moschus berezovskii. Lineage (NCBI taxonomy): Eukaryota > Metazoa > Chordata > Mammalia > Artiodactyla > Moschidae > Moschus > Moschus berezovskii. Next base: position 41,902,208 of record NC_142468.1, on the reverse strand, counting down.
CCATGAATGTTGACATCCAAGCTTATACTCCCCATTGAGATGACTGGGAGTCACCTTTCTTTGGAGAAAGTGACCAGTCTTCCCTTCCAAAACACTGCCAGTACTGATAGTACCTGGTAGTTACCTAACAAAATGCCTGGGTTCCACCTCATGACTCTACAGGGAAGCTCACCAGTCAGCAGATCATACCTGAGTACAAAGGGCTTCAATTAGCTTTTTATTCCTTGACCCCTAAATGTAAGCAGGCCACCAAAGACCTCAAGATGTACAAGGAAATTCTCTAATATGAAAGATAGATTTAAAAAATCAAAGAAAAGTATAAATAAATGGAAAAATAAACCATGGAGAAGAGAGAGACAATGCAAGAGAAAAAAACTTTCGTTAATTAATAGTTATTGGATCTATGAAACAACAGGATGCAATAAAAAGGAAACAATAAGTGAACAGGAAAAGCCTCTTGAAAATATAACAGTAGAACTATTTTTTAAAATCAGTAAAAGAATTGAAAGGTAAAGTTGAGAAACTATTCTAGAAAGTAATAGAAAAACATAATGATGAAATATAAGAAAGTGAAATACCCACACCAAGGCATATCATTGTGAAATGTCTGAATACTAGGGATAAAGAGAATACCCTAAAGACTTCCAAAGAGAAAAACAGTTCCCACATAATCACAATGACATTGGATTTCATAAAAGCAATACCAGAAGCTAAAAGAAAAATGACTTCAAGATTACAAGGAAAATAATTACTTTCTACCTGGAATTAAACACTTGGCCAAACTTTCACTACAGTATAACATTAAACTACAGGTATTGTCAGATATGTGAAGTGCAATGGACATTTACAGTCACCAATATTGGTTTCTCCTTTCTTTCCTGGTACACAGAAGACCATACTTCCCAGATCCCTCCAAGTTAGGCTGGGTCATGTGCTCTGATCAAGTGGCTGTGAGCAGAAGTGACATGTGCCGCTTCCTGGACAAAGCACTGAAGAGAGAGTATGGGCTCCATGTTTCCTGAAGAGCCTCATGTTGAGGTGGTGGAGCCACATGTTTGAAGTACTTTGGGTCATTGAATCACCATGTGAAAAACAGCTGCCCTGGAGAGTTAACAGACCTTCAGCAGACATTTGTGAGCCAGAAGAGACATAATACATTAAACCATTAAGATTCGAGTCTTATTTGTTACTACAGCACAGTCTGCTGCTACTGCTGCTGCTAAGTCACTTCAGTCGTGTCCGACTCTGTGCAACCCCATAGAGAGCAGACCACCAAGCTCCCCCATCCCTGGGATTCTCCAGGCAATAACACTGGAATGGGTTACCATTTCCTTCTCCAATGCATGAAAGGGAAAAGGGAAAGTGAAGTCACTAAGTCGTGTCTGACTCTTAGCGACCCCATGGACTGTAGCCTACCAGGCTCCTCCATCCATGGGATTTTCCAGACAAGAGTACTGGAGTGGGGTGCCATTGCCTTCTCCACAGCACAGTCTAGCCTAAACTAATACACAACCAACCAACAATATTTCTAAAAGCACCATTTCTCAAGAAGCTAATGGCTATGCTGTAACCCAGCAATTCCACTCCTAGGTGATATTCCAAAGAGAAATGAGTGCACACATACAATATACCACAGCAAAAAAAAAAAAGATTAAACCACTGGGTACAGGCAACAACATAGATAACCCTCGCAAGTATAATGAAGACTCAAAGAAAGCCAGATATAAAAGAATATATACTTGATGATTCTTTTACATGAAGTTCAAGAGCAAGTAAAACTAACTGACAGTGATAGAAGTCAGAATAGCAGTAACCTTGTTGGGGATGGAGTGATGGTGGAGGCATTGGGAAGAGGCCTGAGGGAGCCCTGAAAGCACTAGAGATATTCAATATCTTGATCTGGTGGTGGTTACATGAATATACATATATGTGTATGTATATATATATATATATACAAAAAAATTACTGGGTAGGACATTTATGTTTAGTGAGTTACGGATGTGTGAGTTGGGCCATAAAGAAGACCCAGCACCAAAGAATTGATGCTTTCAAACTGTGGTGCTGGAAAAGACTCTTGAGATCTTTTGGAAAAAGATCTTTTTTTGGAAAAGACTCTTCCAAGCAAGGAGATCCAACCAGTCAATCCTAAAGAAAATCAACCCTGAATACTCATTGGAAGAACTGATGCTGAAGCTCCAACACTTTGGCTACCTGATACAAAGAGCTGACTCATTGGAAAAGATCCTGATTCTGGGAAAGACTGAGGGCAGAAGGAGTAGGGGGCGACAGAGGATGAGATGGTTGGATGGCATCATTGACTCAACAAACATGAGTTTGATCAAACTCCAGAGAATGATGAAGGACAAGGAAGCCTGGGGTTGCAAGGAGTCAGACATGACTGAACAACTGAACAAAAATAACAACAATACTTTACTATATGTTTGTTGTACTTCAACTAAAAAGAATGCTTTAAAAGAAACTACTAGAGACTGTGACTCACCCAAATGAGGACATAAGCCCAAAGTAGGAAAGTATGGGATCCAGGCAATAGGAACTCCCCCAGAGGACAGAGATGAAGGGAATTCCTAAGCAGATGGTACAACAGGCTGGAGAGTCGTGGCTGGAGCCAGAGGCAGAGGGATCAAAGAGAAGCATCTAGAAAAAAGGGAAAAGAAAAGGAAACTAGATTATCTTAGTGTTCAGCTCTATTCAAGGGAATGTTACTATTCTTTCAAAGAATTTGGGGAGGAATTAATGATAAACACATGAAAAACTAAGCAACAACACACAAAAAGGCTATTATTAATATAAAAATGTTACATAAATATGTCACCACATTAACTATGGCTGAGCTATAAATTTAGCCAAAATATTGTTGTACAATTACATTGGGAGGATGGGAAGAAGGATAGCAGGGTGGGAGGAGTGGTATAAAAGCTGAATTTTCATCAGCTGCAGAGGAAAACCAGAAGAGAGTGCCTAAATTAAAAAAATAAGGAAATAGCTGCCAATGCATATTATTTAGCAACATGAAAGCAAAGAAAATAACAGTTGAAAGTGTTTCAACTCAAGATGGAGAAGGGTAGACAGAGGACTGTTATTTTTCATTGCACACCTTGTTATATCATTGACTTTTAAAGCTACATACATAAAGTATTTCAGCACCATGCTGAAGCAATTAAAAGACATCTCACAAAACTCTAAGAAATCTAAAATAAAAGAAAGTAACTCATTTCAAAGTATATTTTGATCCAATTAATTTTTTTTAAAGACACGTTTACAGTACCTAGTAATTTTCATTGGTGGAGGAGACATTGCAAAATCATGCCGTAATCCTTTCAGGGATCTAAAACGCTGGGACATCAAACCCTGTCAACCTCAGATGTTTACTTCAAAGAAAACAGGATCATGAGGGAGAAAACGTCCTATCAGTTATCAACCCTATCATAGCTAACAGCATGATAATATTGTACTAGCATTTTTAGATGTAATCATTCGTGGTCACTGTTTTAAATCCTGGTTGTGCAATTTAAATGTACTCTTAAAAAGTTAGGTTCTGTGTTAAAGGAGTGTGGTCCCATTAAAACAAGGTAATTTGTACCTAGAAGGACCTAGTCTTGCAAATTATGTAGACCTTTAGAGTCTCCAATGTGGGCAAAAATAATTGTACAGTGTTGGCTAAGATTAACAAGTAACAAAAAAAACTCAAAGTGGCTTAAACAACTTTAAAAAGGGGGGAATTTACTTATCTGAAAATGCCCAGACGTAGAACTGCATAAATGATGTCACAAAATATCCAGTTTCCTGCGGTTGCTTTCTGCTTCACACACCATGGTGTCAGCTCTGTCCTAATGCTGGCATCTCTCTTGGTTTAAGATTGCTGCTGCTCTCTTCTGGGGCTAATGCTTCCCTGTTCAAGTACATTGTAAAGTGTGGGCATCTTTGACATATAATTCCCAGAAAAATTCTCAAATTTGCTTGCAATGGACAGGCTTATGTCACATGGCAACCACTGAACTAGTTGTTGGCCAGGAGATGAAAAGCACAGTAGCATTTTAAGTGAGTTCAGTCTCCCTCGAACCACACTAATGCTTAAATGGAAAGGAAAAAGCTATTGGGAGAGGAGGAGTTGAGACAGATGCAGAAATAACCATAAATGTCCCCAAAGGGAGACTTCCCTGGTGGTCCAGTGGTTAATACTCCATACTGCCAATGCAGATGATGCAGGTTGGATCCCTGGGTGGGGAACTATGATCCTACATGCCAGTGGCATGGCCAAATGATAAAAAATAAAAACAAATACAACAGCAATTAAAAATATATATATATCCCCAAAGTCACTTTAAAAGAAGGAAGCTCAGGACTTCCCTGGTGGCTTAGTAGATAAGAATCCTCTTGCCAATGCAGAGGACACAGGTTTGATCACTAGTCTGGGAAGATTCCTTATACCATGGAACAACTAAGCCTGTGCAACACAATTACTGGAATCTGTGTGCTCTAGGGCCCCTGCTGTCAACAAGAGAAGCCACCACAATGAGAAGCCCATGCACTGCAATGAAGAGTAGACTCTGCTAGTCGCAACTTGAGAAAACCCATGTGCAGCGAGAAAAACCCAGTACAGCCAAAATAAACCAATAATTAATTTTTAAAAAAGAAGGAAGCTCAGAATGACATTGCACAGGAGGCAGTGATCAAGACCATTCCCAAGAAAAAGAAATGTAAAAAAGCAACATGGTTTTCTGAAGAGGCCTTACAAATAGGTATGAAAAGAAAAGAAGTGAAAGGCAAAGGAGAAAAGAAAAGATATACCCATTTGAATTCAGAGTTCCAAAGAATAGCAAGGAGAGATAAGAAAGCCTTCCTCAGGGATCAGTGCAAAAAAACAGAGAAAAATAATAGAATGGGAAAAACTAGAGATCTCTTCAAGAAAATTAGAGATACCAAGGGGACAATTTCATGCAAAAATGCGCTCAATAAAGGACAGAAACGGTATGGAACAGAAGCAGAAGATATTAAGAAGAGGTGGCAAGAACACACAGAAGAAAGATAAAAAAAGATCTTCATGACCCAGATAACTATGATGGTATGAGCACTCATCTAGAGCCAGACATCCTGGAATGCGAAGTCAAGTGGGCCTTAGAAAAAAATCACTACGAACAAAGCCAGTAGAGGTGATGGAATTCCAGTTGAGCTATTTCAAATTCTAAAAGATGATGCTGTGAAAGTGCTGCACTCAATATGGCAGCAAATTTGGAAAACTCAGCAATGGCCACGGAACTGGAAAAGGTCAGTTTTCATTCCAATCCCAAAGAAAGGCAATGCCAAAAAATGCTCAAGTTCAGTTCAGTTCAGTTCAGTCGCTCAGTCGTGTCCGACTCTCCGCGACCCCATGAATCACAGCACTCCAGGCCTCCCTGTCCATCACCAACTCTCGGAGTTCACTCAAACTCATGTCCACAGAGTCGGTGATGCCATCCAGCCATCTCATTCTCTGTCGTCCCCTTCTTCTCCCGCCCCCAACCTTTCCCAGCATCAGAGTCTTTTCCAGTGAGTCAACTTGTTGCATGAGGTAGCCAAAGTATTGCAGTTTCAGCTTTAGCATCAGTCCTTCCAATGAACATCCAGGATTGATCTCCTTTAGAATGGACTGGTTGGATCTCCTTGCAGTACAAGGGACTCTCAAACTACCACACAATTGCACTCATCTCACACGCTAGCAAAGTAATGCTCAAAACTCTCCAAGCCAGGCTTCAACAGTACGTGAACCGTGAACTTCCAGAAGTTCAAGCTGGATTAGAAAAGGCAGAAGAACCAGAGATCAAATTGCCAACATCTGTTGGATCATTGAAAAAGCAAGAGAGTTCCAGAAAAACATCTCCTTCTGCTTTATTGACTATGCCAAAGTCTTTGACTGGGTGGATACCAGACCACCTGACCTGCCTCCTGAGAAATCTGTATGCAGGTCAAGAAGCAACAGTTAGAATTGTACATGGAACAACAGACTGGTTCCAAATTGGGAAGGGAGTATGTCAAGCCTGCATATTGTCACCCTGCATATTTAACTTATATGCAGTGTACATCATGCAAAATGCCAGGCTGCATGAAGCAGATGCTGGAATCAAGATTGCTAGGAGAAATATCAATAACCTCAGATATGCAGATGACACCACCCTTATGGCAGAAAGCGAAGAACTAAAGAGTCTCTTGAAGAAAGTGAAAGAGGAGAGTGAAAAAGTTGGCTTAAAACTCAACATTCAGAAAACCAAGATCATGGCATGTGGTCCGTCACTTCAAGGAATATAGATGGGGAAACAATGAAAACAGTGATAGATTTTATTTTTTCAGCTCCAAAATCACTGCAGATGGTGACTGCAGCCATGAAATTAAAAGACGCTTGCTCCTTGGAAGAAAAACTATGACCAACATAGACATCATATTAAAAAGCAGAGACATTACTTTACCAACAAAGTTCTGTCTAGTCAAAGCTATAGTTCTTCCAGTGGTCAAGTATGGATGTGAGAGTTGGACTATAAAGAAATCTGAGTGCTGAAGAATTGATGCTTTTTAACTGTGGTGTTGGAGAAGACTCTTGAGAGTCCCTTGTACTGCAAGGAGATCCAACCAGTCAATCCTAAAGGAAATCAGCCCTGAATATTCATTGGAAAGACTGATGTTGAAGCTGAAACTCCAATACTTTGACTACCTGATGCAAAGAGCTGACTCACTGGAAAAGACCCTGATGCTGGGAAAGATTGAAGGCAGGAGGAGAAGGGGACGACAGAGGTTGAGATGGCTGGATGGCATCACTGACTTGGTGCACATGAGTTTGAGTAAGTTCCAGGAGTTGGTGATGGATAGGGAAGCCTGGCATGCTGCAGTCCATGGGGTCTCAAAGAGCTGGACACGACTAAGCGACTGAACTGACTGAAGCTCAGAATGTGTTGGCAGTTGCAAGTGGACTATCTTAACATTGTCACATAGTCCATATATTGTACCTCAAAATACTTATTTCTTTAATTCCTGTTGAAGTGTTGAGAAAGTCAGTAAGAATAAGATATCTGGAAGGATAAATGGAGACTTTTCTATATGTTGTATGTGGGGAAAAGCATGTCTCTCCTGATAGAATAAAGACTAGGATAGCATACATAATATTATGGTAAAGCAAAGGTTGTAGATTTCTGACTAAATTAAGTGATCTCAAAATAATAGGCAAGCCCTAAGAAGGTCCCTAAATTGACTCCAGCATGGGGGAAAACCATAGCATATCAAGCTGTAACTTAAAAGTAGTTTTGGTACCATCAAAAGGGTTTGTCCAAAAGGTAAAAAGAGATAATGATTGCAGTTTCCTGAGATGCATAGGTTGAATTATTTATATTAAAAAAGGGACAACAATGTCCACCTTATGTATTAGTCATGAGGATTAAAACAGATATTATTTGTTTTAAGTGTGTGTGAGGAATAAGCATGAAGCAGTTTGAGGAAGATATAAACAACTGTAAAAGGTTGAAAAAGCAGCCTCAGTTCATAATTTTAAGATCTTTCTCTATTTCTAAATGCACCATTTCTCAAGAAGTTAATGGCTGCCCTATGACCCAGCAATTCCACTCCTAGATAACATAATGGAAAAAAAAAGAAAAGAAATGAGTGCATACATACTACATTCCATAACAAAAAACCAAAATAAACTACTGACACGTGCAACCACGTGGGTAACTCTCCCAAGTGTAATGAAGAGTAAAAGAAAGCCAGATATAAACGAGTATATACTTGATCCTTTCACATGAAGTTCAAAAACAGGTAAAACTAAATGATGGTGATAGAAGTCAGAATAGAGATTACCTCAATGGGGATGGAGTGATGGTGGAGACATCAGGAAGAGGCATGAGAGAACCCTGAAAGCAATGGAGATATTCAGTATCTTGACCTGGATGGTGGTTATATGAATGTATACATATATGAAAATATATAGGGCTGGACATTTAAGTTTAATACACTTTACTGAATGTTTATTGTACTTCAACTAAAAAAAAATTTTTTTAAAGAAACTATTGGAAACTGTGACTCACCCAAATGAGGACATAGCCAAAAGCAGGAAAGCATGGGATCCAGGTAATAGGAAAACCCCCAGAGAACAAGAGATGAAGGGAATTCCCAAGCAGATGGTGGGTCCAAGGATGGCAGCTGTACAATAGGTTGGAGGGTCATGCCTCAAGCCAGAGGAAGTCTGATAAATGTTATACTTAGATGCAAGTATAAGTCACTTAAAATAGAAAATTATATAGCTGAGTGGAAAATTACACTACCTTTGACTCCTTTTACCACTTGTGAGGCAACATAGTCCCAGGAGGGAATAAAATCACACGTATAATGCTGTCATTGCAATCTCAAATCAACAGGGTGATAGAAAATGTCACACAATGGAAGAAAAACAGAGAAAGATTCTATAATTTTAACAAACATGAGAAAACACAATTCTGGTGTGCATATGTCTTCAAGAGATTGAGTGATCATTTTAAGATATCTGAATTTCATCATTTTTACTGTTTGTATTACTTTGGTCAGTATGTTTGTTGTAAATTCTACAACTGAATATTGGACCAGAACTCGTTGTTTAGGTTGGACTGCTGCCACAGTAGAACCATAGTACTTAATTTTCTCCACTATTATTAAGATTATTTATATTAATCGTGTGATCTTTTAACCGGATTGGGGGTGGGAGGAGACGGGGATGACAGAGAATGAGATGGCTGGATGGCATCACCGACTCAATGGACATGAGTTTGAGTGAGCTCCGGGAGTTGGTGATGGACAGGGAGGCCTGGCGTGCTGTGATTCATGGGGTCGCAAAGAGTCAGACACGACTGAGCAACTGAACTGAACTGAACAGAAACAATCTCAACATGGTAGTGAACAATAAGACTGGTCTATGAGTATAGATTGTATTTAACTAATAGGTTAAATACAATTTAACTGTAGTTAATGTTTAACTGTAGTTAATGTTTACAAAATATTGGGGATATTTTAGACTAATTTTTAAAATGACAATAAATGGCAAATGAGTATTTAATTTTCCCTAATAGCTCATTAGGACTATAAAGAAAGCTGAGCGCCGAAGAATTGTTGCTTTTGAACTGTGGTGCTGGAGAAGACTCTTCAAAGTCCCTTGGACTGCAAGGAGATCCAACCAGTCCATCCTAAAGGAAATCAGTCCTGAATATTCATTGGAAGGACTGATGTTGAAGCTGAAACTCCAATACTTTGGCCACCTGATCTGCAGAACTGACTCATTTGAAAAGACCCTGATGCTGGGAAAGACTGAAGGTGGGAGGAGAAGGGGACAACAGAACATGAGATGATTGGATGGCATCACTGACCCAATGGACACGAGTTTTAGTAAACTCTGGGAGTTGGTGATGGACTGGAAGGCCTGGGGTGCTGCAGTCCATGGGGTCGCAAAATGTCGGACACGACTGAGTGACTAAACTGAACTGAATATCTCATTGCATTTTCTCTTAAATGAGCAAATATTTAACAACTGTTTTGCAAAATATCCTTTAAATTAAAAGATGTTCTAAAACAATTTTTAAATATATTTTTTTAATCTATTAGAGATAGGAAGAATTTATAGAAAGCAAGTTCATTGATTTTTGTGCTTGTATTTAAGGTGATAGAACTAATCAGAAACCAAATTCAAGATGTATTTTCAGGTACTTTAGTGACATAACAAATTTGACTCTGAACACTCAATTCTTTGAAAGTTCTCATCAGACAAATATGACCAATGATATAAAAATGGCCAAAGTTTGTAAGGACATAATTGTCTGGCTTCATAATAATTCTTATGATAGTAAATCCTATTGAACACTTACCAAGAACTAGGCTTCATCTAAGCATTTTGCAAATATGTTCTGCAAATTATTTATTCTTCCAAAAAAGAGTAGCATAGACAATATAATTTCCCCCATTTTACCAGAAGAGGATACTTAAGTACAGATTAACTTGCCCAAGTCCACAACTAGTAAGTGAAGGAGCTAAGGTTTGAACCCAGGCAGTCTGAATTCAAAGCCCATACCTATACTACCTACTTTACAGTACAGCTAAGACTGCCCAAAACTTTCAGGTTTTATTCTGGATTTTCATCTTTTTTACTTGAAGAATGTTTCTTTAAAACAGGCTGGCTTTTAATTGCTTTAAATACTTTTCATTTTATTATGTCATATTAAAACATTATATTAAAAAGTTGGAAAGATGATAAATCAATTTCTAGTACTGCACTTTTTTATTTCTATAAAAGGAAGACAATAAAATAGTGTTTGGATTACAGTATAGGAAAGCATATGTGTGTGGTATAAATGCAATACATCTTGACAATACTATATAAATCTCTTTAGATTCAGCTCTGGAAAAAGAAAGAAATGCTTAATGACAATGAGCAACAGAGGGAAGTCTGAAGACAAGTTTAAGACGATCTTAAACTGAGTTTATAGCTCTGTGTTTCAGACTTTTAGAGAAAAAAAATATTCCAGATCAGTTTGATACACATGTCTTTTCAGTCCTCAATTTTTTCTTTGTTACTGCCTATCTCAGGCTCTTTATTAGAACAATATTTCCGAAGATGAAAACCAGAATTGCTCAATGACAGTATTTTTTATCAAATTCCATCTACTGCAGATATTTAGGAAAATTTTTTTAGCTGAGACTTTCAGAAAATAACCAGAATTACTGCCATATGATTATAAAAATCTATTCTATGACATTTTCAAATCAACTCAATCTACCATCTTCATGTTCCAATTACTTCTCAATATTTCAAGACAAATATTTAGCAGTTGTTAAATCTTTAAAAGTAAGATGTGTTCACCATGGTTTTGATTCTTCATAATATGTGCATTATCGAAAGAAAAACGAGAGAAAATGCTGTCAAATAGCCACCCATTAAAAAAAGTGTGGGGTGGTTGAGACTTGATTTTGGTGGTTCTTATGTTATAGAATCCATTTGACAGACTTTAGATCTGGATATGTAAAGGTTAGGCAACTAGGATATTCATGATCTTCCTTTACTTGGAATATTGCTACCTCCTCTGCCATCTCCTGTATGTTGGTTTGAAAATATGTTTTTAAAAGTATGAATTAAACACAGTAATTGAATACAGTAAATAAAAGCACAATGTCTTTGTATAACTAGGCTAATTGGAGGAATATGTAAGTTTAATAGTAGCAAAATGTTCACCAAGTATTCACTTGTTCGACAGTTTTAGTAATTTAGCCAAAAAAATCTATTCTTCATTATTATTTTTTATATTTGGGGAATAAATATGCTGATAATCCTTTTGCAACTCTCACATGTATGCAGCAGGACTGTTTGTAAGATTAGGACCCCATGAGGTACTAAAGCAAGCATTCACTTCTCTCACACTTAAGGTCACAAATTTTTGCAAGTCAAAAATGTGGAGCATGCCAAAAATATCATGCTGCACACTACCAAATAAAAGAACACTGTTATTCTTACAAGGAAAGGTTTGACAAGACAGGAAATAGGCAGGGTCAGAGAAGTTTACTTAATACCAAGTCTTATTTAACCATCATGAAGCCAAAATACAATGACAGTTTAAAAAAATAAATAGCTGTTACACAAAACAAAACCCCAGGATACATGGTCTCTACTGGAAATTATTATTAGATTTTTAGCAAATACAGGAAGTGGATAACCCCAGAGAACCCTCACAATATTTCTAGACATCTTCTCCATTTACTTTGGTCACATGCCCTTCAATGAGATAATGTGGATTAAAGGAGTTTTAATTTGTGAGTAGATATTTGAACAAGGAAAAACTGATCTTAAAATGCTACAAAATACCTTCATTAAAGGGCCATCATTTTAAGATTGCATTCTTCTAAAAATGGGAAGGGAAGAGAAAGAAAAAAGAAAATGGAAGATAGGAAAAATCTAGTTGTTCATTACAATTTTCCATTTTTTGTTTAAACCCAGCAGGAGGGCATAGCTGCTGGCTTCTCCTTACCCTTGCAAATGCCAGGAGGGATTATGAAAACCCCACAACCACCCAAATCTTATTGAAAATTATAATCATTGTTCTCATTAAATGACTTTTGCCTGCGTTCACTCAAACATTGCTGCATCTTATTTTCTGCCAGCTTGGACCCACTGGGAGTCATTGATTCATAATTGTAAATAAATCAAAAAAGAAATATGCTACCTTTACAAAAAGCAAACATCAAGTGACATCTAGTGGATGTTTGAATATCATTTTCTAAGGCCTCTGAATAATAATATTCTCAACAATATTTTATCTTAATATTATAATTTGTGTTTCTTCAGATAGAGCCTGTCTTTTCCTAAGACAGAAAGATGTTAGAAAGAAAAGTTATCATTTTCTTCACTCAAAGAAAAATTTCTCTTTTACTAGTATATGAATAGCAATTCACAATATAAAGCACTCTGGAAATAACTCATTTGTAACTCATGCTGTGTGTGCAAGTGTGCTTGGTCATGTCCGACTCTTTGCAACCCCGTGGACTGTAGCCAACCAGGTTCCTCTGTCCATGGGGGTCTCCATGCAAGAATACAGGAGTGGGTTTCCACACCATACTCCAGGAGATCTTCCCAACCCAGGTATTAAATTGGCATCTCCTGCATCTCCCAATTTGGCAGATGATTCTTTAATCACTGAGCCATCTGGGAAGCCCCTGTAACTCATGCTATAAGTATGCAAAAATGGTCAGAGTATATGCATCAGTAGACATATTTGAGCAATTATCAACCATGTAATAGTTCTTAAGATGTCACCTCCAATCTCAAATTCCTCTTTTTACTATTTATAATCTTCAGTTCAGTTCAGTTGCTCAGTCACGTCCAACTCTTTGCAACCCCATGAACCGTGGCACGCCAGGCCTCCCTGTCCATCACCAACTCCCGGAGTCAACTCAAGCTCATGTCCATTGAGTCGGTGATGTCATCCAACCATCTCATCCTCTGTTGTCCCCTTCTCCTCCTGCCTTCAATCTTTCCCAGCATCAGGGTCTTTTCAAGTGAGTCAGCTCTTCGCATCAGGTGGCCAAAGTATTGCGGTTTCAGCTTCAACATCAGTCCTTCCAATGAACACTCAGAACTGATCTCCTTTAGGATGGACTGGTTGGATCTCCTTGCAGTCCAAGGGACTCTCAAGAGTCTTCTCCAATACTACAGTTCAAAAGCATCAGTTCTTTGGCACTCAGATTTCTTTATATTCCAACTCTCACATTCATACATGACTACTGGAAAACCATAGCCTTGACTAGATGGACCCTTGTTAGCAAAGTAGTGACTCTGCTTTCCAAGGAGCAAGCATCTTTTAATTTCATGGCTTCAGTCACCATCTGCAGTGATTTTCAGTTCAGTTCAGTCGCTCAGTCGTGTCCGACTCTCCGTGACCCCAGGAATCACAGCACGCCAGGCCTCCCTGTCCATCACCAACTCCTGGAGATCACTCAAACTCATGTCCACAGAGTCGGTGATGCCATCCAGCCATCTCATTCTTGGTCGTCCCCTTCTCCTCCCGCCCAAAACCTTTCCCAGCATCAGAGTCTTTTCCAGTGAGTCAACTCGTCACATGAGGTGGCCAAAGTACTGCAGTTTCAGCTTTAGCATCAGTCCTTCCAATGAACACCCAGGATCGATCTCCTTTAGAATGGACTGGTTGGATCTCCTTGCGGTACAAGGGACTCTCAAGAGTCTTCTCCAACACCACAGTTCAAAAGCATCAATTCTTCGGCGATCAGCTTTCTTCACAGTCCAACTCTCACATCCATACATGACCACGGGAAAAACCATACTTTAGAGCCCCACAAAATAAAGTCTGCCACTGTTTCCACTGTTTCCCCATCTATTTGCCATGAAGGGATGGGACCAGATGCCATGATCTTAGTTTTCTGAACGTTGAGCTTTAAGCCAATTTTTTCACTTTCATCAAGAGGCTCTTTAGTTCTTCTTCATTTTCTGCCATAAGGGTGGTATCATCTGAATATCTGAGGTTATTGATATTTCTCCTGGCAATCTTGATTCCAGCTTGTGCTTCATCCAGCCCAGCGTTCCTCATGATGTACTCTGCATATAAATTAAAAAGCAGGGTGACAATATACAGCCTTGATGTACTCCTTTTCCTATTTGGAACCAGTCTGTTGTTCCATGTCCAGTTCTAACTGTTGCTTCCTGACCTGCATACAGATTTCTCATGAGGCAGGTCAGATGGCCTGAAATTCCCATCTCTTTCAGAATTTTCCACAGTTTATTGTGATCCACACAGTCAAAGGCTTTGGCATAGTCAATGAAGTAGAAATCAATGTTTTTCTTGAACTCTCTCGCTTTTTCGATGATCCAACAGATATTGGCAATTTGATCTCTGGTTCCTCTGCCTTTTCTAATCCAGCTTGAACTTCTGGAAGTTCATGGTTCACGTACTGTTGAAGCCTGGCTTGGAGAGTTTTGAGCATTACTTTGCTAGTGTGTGAGATGAGTGCAATTGTGTGGTAGTGTGAGCATTCTTTGGCATTGCCTTTCTTTGGGATTGGAATAAAAACTGACCTTTTCCAGTTCCGTGGCCATTGCTGAGTTTTCCAAATTTGCTGCCATATTGAGTGTAGCACTTTCACAGCATCATCTTTTAGGATTTGAAATAGCTCAACTGGAATTCCATCACCTCTACTGGCTTTGTTCGTAGTGATTTTTTCTAAGGCCCACTTGACTTCGCATTCCAGGATGTCTGGCTCTAGATGAGTGCTCATACCATCATAGTTATGAAGATCTTTTTTTATATTTCTTCTGTGTATTCTTGCCACCTCTTCTTAATATCTTCTACTTCTGTTAGGTCCATACCATTTCTGTCCTTTATCGAGCCCATCTTTGCATGAAATGTCCCCTTGGTATCTCCAATTTTCTTGAAGAGATCTCTAGTCTTTCCCATTCTATTGTTTTCCTCTATTTCTTTGCACTGATCCCTGAGGAAGGCTTTCTTATCTCTCTTTGCTATTCTTTGAAACTCTGCATTCAAATGGGTGTATCTTTTCTTTTCATCTTTGCTTTTTGTTTCTCTTCTTTTGACAGGTATTTGTAAGGCCTACTCAGACAGCCATTTTGCTTTTTTGCATTTCTTTTTCCTGGGGAAGGTCTTGATTCCTGTCTTCTGTACAATGTCACAAACCTCCATCCATAGTTCATCAGGCACTCTATCAGATCTAGTCCCTTAAATCTATTTCTCACTTCCATTGTATAATCATAAGGGATTTGATTTGGGTCATACCTGAATGGTCTAGTGGTTTTCCCTACTTTCTTCAATTTAAGTCTGAATTTGGCAATAAGGAGTTCATGATCTGAGCCACAGTCAGCTCCCGGTCTTGTTTTTGCTGACTGTATAGAGCTTCTCCATCTTTGGCTGCAAAGAATATAATCAATCTGATTTCGGTACTGACATCTGGTGATGTTCATGTGTAGAGTCTTCTCTTGTGTTGTTGGAAGAGGGTGTTTGCTATGACCAGTGCATTCTCTTGACAAAACTCTATTAGCCTTTGCCCTGCTTCATTCCGTGCTCCAAGGCCAAGTTTGCCTGTTACTCCAGGTGTTTCTTGACTTCCTACTTTTGCATTCCAGTCCCCTATAAACTTAAAGAGCACTATTAATCTAGCAAATCTATATTTAGTCCAAATATCATCCCTATTTTCCTTGAGAATGCTGTGGGAGAATTATGTAAGAATTTAGGTCCATTTTTTATTACCATTGGTAATTTTCGCTGGTTCACCACAAGTTATTGAAAACAATGACTTAATCAGAGCTACATACAAAGCAGTTGAAAACTGAATTGGAATTGGGGTTGCCAAAAAATTCTTCTCCAGATATTTCATGTGTCTGAAAGGCTTCATCGAGAATAAATCCCTTGCATTGTTGTCTAGAGACTGAATTTGTACAAGAGACAGAAAGGGAAATTATTGACTGAGAAATTGAAAGATGGCGTTTAAATTTATTATTTTCTTTCCTTTCAAGGAAAGGAAACTTGGAGTATCCAACTATAACCCAAATGCCAGCTGTCTGGCTGTCCCCAAGTCTTCCAGTCTTTCAGAGTCACCCATTTTAATAATAAAACACACACACACAGAGCCCTGCATGAACTCTGACCTCCTGTAGAAAATCTAGAATCCCTTTCTTCCCCTCGTCATCCCCCAGTAATTTCAAGAATTCTTGGGAGCTCTGCTTAATCTCACCTGTGCATCAGGTTTAATACTACTGTTGTATTTTTTTATCCACTTTGTTCCAAATGCAAATTTGTTTTTGCTCTTTGCCTCCCTCCAGTGTGACACTTAAGCTGTACATGTTGGAAACTTTATCGATGTTTGGGCAATAGGAGGGAAGCTACAGCACAGATGGCTCATCAAACAGATTAAAATGTAATCTATGCAGTGATAACTATGTCTGGATTTTGCTTCAAAATAATTCATTGGGGTTGGGGATGAGGGAGTAAGTGGGAATCTAGAAGAAACAAAATCGGCTAAGAGCTGATAATTGTTGAAGTTGAGTGATGAATACGTGGGGTTCATCATAGTCTATGTTCTACTTTTGTTCATGATTGAAATTTGCATAAAAATACTTGAAAGAATAAGCTCCTTTTTCATCTCTGATGAAGGAAATTTCTCTGACTTCCACTCCCTTCTCCGACTTCCACTCCCTTCTCTGATTAGCCTCGTATCACATTTTGGGATCCCTTCCCACAACTTCTGAATCTCACTGCCTCTTCCTCCTTCTCAGGTTGCCCAAGCAAGCCTTGAGTTCTGGGACCCCACTCTAATACTGGGGGGAGCCCAGCAGAATGGTGTGTAGTTTCCCTAAAAATTCAAGAAATTCCTAAAAGAAATTCTACTCCAGCTTTACAAAATATCATCAGGCAAAACTAGCACAACACCTGGAATATACAGCATTTTTATCGAAGTTAGTTCTCTTCCACTTACAATTTGTATTCTAATTGAAGTCCTGACAACAGATTCTAATAAAAGTTAACACAGGGAATTCCCTGGTGGTCCAGTGGTTAGGACTCCGTGCTTTCAATGCCGAGAGCACAGGTTTGATCCCTGCTCAGGAAACTAAGATCTCATAGGCTGTGGGGTTAGCCGAAACTTATCTGTATTTCTTTTAAGTAAACAAAAGTTGACATTAAAAAATTTACAGATAAGTACATCAGGACAAAGCAGTTAAAAGTTTCTATACTTACAAACAACTCTTGGGGAGAAATAACAGGTAAAACATGCCTTTTGACAAAAGATGTTCAGTGTAGGCATTGTATCATACATAAATAAAACTATCTTTAAAAACAATTTTTTGGTTGATTCTCAACTATATTGCAATATCCAACAGCTAGACAATCATCATGCTAGACTCATCGGAGGGGCATGCGAGATCCAGAGTCTGAACCCTCCTCCCAACTAGGAACTTGGTGAGGGGTAGAGAGAGGGACACCCCCAGCTCCTGATGGTGATTAACCCAGTCTCATTAGCATCAACTGGCAATGGCTCCTTTCACTGTGTCTACTTTGGCCTAGAAAATGAAAGCTTTGCTTAGCGCAGCTCTGAAGTCAGCTGCAATTAATGTTCAAATCCCCTAAAAGGTGTGCTTACAAAGAGAGGAAGTGAGGTCATGTAAGGAAAAAAGACTATTCACATCAAAACACATGTGCAGGAAGAATGAGAGAATTCACTCTGGATGATTATGCTACTAATACAAAGGTGGAAACTGTGCCTCTTGTCCTCTTTTAACATCCCCAAAGGGAGGAGAGGAGTCAGAGATTTGGGGGATGGAGGGGGATAAAGTAGCTGTGGCTTCTGCAGCCTCTTGCCAAAGGCCCCTGAGCACGGGACATGGAAAAGTGGACGTGTTACCATTGGCATGTGCCATTGTCCCCAAACACATGCGAGACAATGTCATCACTCACTTCTGGCTCTAAATTGAAAAAACACTTCCTCTGCTTCTGCCAGCACCATTTTCCCTCCTACTCACCCCTGCAGTCTGACACAGTTTCCATTCCAAGGAGACCCAGTAATGATTCCAAGGCGACTGGGTAACATATTCCAGTGAAAGAGCTGGCGGACAGCATGAGACAGCACGGGAATAAGTTTAGGCTGAAATGAATTAGGGAACGTTTGTAAGTTACCCTTTGAAGTTTTGTATTACCTTATCATCAAACAGCTTCTCTTCTTTGGCGGTACGTTGATTTTTCTGGCTATGAAAACCTGTTTCATTTCTTCTATGATAATCAGACACAGTCTCAGTCAATGGGCACCATCTTTTTCCTGAACGGTATTATTGCACAAAGTATGGAATCATCCTACAATCCCCACCTGACAGGACTCCCACACAGCATTAGCCTCTTTCTAATATATTTTCCCTATCATGCTCAACAAGATAATGCTTATATTCCAAACAACTATCTGCAGGGGATTATATCATTATTTGCCTTTGCTCTAGTCAAGTCTCTTTTATGAAACTTCCTGTTATTTGTCCTGATCGATGCTACTGTTTGTCAAAATATCACCTCTGAAATTGCCTGCTTCTCTAAGATGTCAGGAAAAAAATATTTCATGGTCACTAAAATTAAAGTCATTATAAATCCCACAGAGGTTTTTAAATGGGGACACACATAGGATTTTTTTTCCTCAAGTATAATGCCCTTTCTAATAGTCAGAGTGGACTGGACTTGATGAAGAGTATTTTGTCATAGCATTTCCCCTGTAGCCCTTTTCACACTAGAAAATACAAAGCAGTTCTTTTTTATCTACTCGAACAATGTGTCGTGAGAAACCTAAGCTTGTATTTGGTTCAGTATTCATACCTGAGTAGAAAGTTGAGTTAACATCATTCCTGAGTGGAGAAGGGGTGAGTGAGTGAGTGAAAATCACTTAGTCATGTCCGATTCTCTGCAATCCCATGGACTGTACCGTCCATGGAATTCTCCAGGCCAGAATACTGGAGTGGGTAGCTTTTCCCATCTCCAGGGGATTTTCCCAACCAAGAGACAGAACCCCAGTCTCCCGCACTGGAGGTGGATTCTTTACCAGCTGAGGCAAAAGGGAAGTCCTGGAGAAGTGGTATGAGACCTTTAATCAGGGAGTTGGAGCTTAGCCCTGTAACTACTGTGGATGGTTGGTTTCATAATCCCTAACACATTTCAGCCTCCTTTAGGCTCAGGCAGTTCATTTGTTGTCTAACCATGCCTTAGGTCAGCTTTAAAGATTCAGCCTCAATTTTGTTTTTGCGGTTTCTCA
Source organism: Moschus berezovskii (assembly GCF_049115385.1). Classification (NCBI taxonomy): domain Eukaryota; kingdom Metazoa; phylum Chordata; class Mammalia; order Artiodactyla; family Moschidae; genus Moschus; species Moschus berezovskii. Next base: position 41,882,912 of record NC_142468.1, on the reverse strand, counting down.
GTGTCATTTCCATCCATCTTTCCTTCACCAACTTCTGTGTTCATTAGCTGGCTATTTCAGCAATGGCTTGTTAACCTCACTATCACAGATATTAGATTACTATCAGCTCTTGAAGCTCAGCTCTGGTGATGTTACTCTTTGCCCCAAACATTTCCATGGCTGGCTATTGCTTCCCTGGTGTTTAGAACCTTCCAGGGTGAATGTGCAACCTACAACTCTAGAATACTTACCAGCGATTTTCTACATGTCCTTTACACTCCAGTCTATTTGAATTTCAGTTTTGGCATTTTATGAGTATGCCTTGGGTCTCCTTTGTATTTTCAAGGCATATTGCCTGCTGTGGAGATTTCTGTGTTTATCTTACTTCCCCTGCTAGACAGTAACATTCCTGAAGATAATTGTGATAATTTATTGACAAAATATTTTTTGCTATGAACTGTGTGAGATACTTCACATCCATCAACTCTAGATTTCTTATACTGTAAAAGCAGTATGTAAACCGTGAACTCCCAGATGTTCAAGCAGGTTTTAGAAAAGGCAGAGGCACCAGAGATCAAATTGCCAACATCCGCTGGATCATGGAGAAAGCAAGAGTTTCAGAAAAACATCTATTTCTGCTTTATTGACTATGCCAAAGCCTTTGACTGTGTGGATCACAATAAACTGTGGAACATTCTGAAAGAGATGGGAATACCAGACCACCTGACCTGCCTCTTGAGAAACCTGTATGCAGGTCAGGAAGCAACAGTTAGAACTGGACATGGAACAACAGACTGGTTCCAAATAGGAAAAGGTGTACGTCAAGGTTGTATATTGTCACCTTGCTTATTTAACTTATATGCAGAGTACATCATGAGGAACGCTGGACTGGAAGAAGCATAAGCTGGAATCAAGATTGCTGGGAGAAATATCAATAACCTCAGATATGCAGATGACACTACCCTTATGGCAGAAAGTGAAGAGGAACTCAAAAGCCTCTTGATGAAAGTGAAAGAGGAGAGTGAAAATGTTGGCTTGAAGCTCAACATTCAGAAAACAAAGATCATGGCATCTGGTCCCATCACTTCATGGGAAATAGATGGAAAAACAGTGGAAACCGTGTCAGACTTTATTTTTTTGGGCTCCAAAATCACTGCAGATGCTGATTGCAGCCATGAAATTAAAAGACGCTTGCTCCTTGGAAGGAAAGTTATGACCAACCTTGATAGTATATTAAAAAGCAGAGACATTACTTTGCCAACAAAGGTCCGTCTAGTCAAGGCTATGGTTTTTCCCGTAGTCATGTATGGATGTGAGAGTTGGACTGTGAAGAAAGTTGATCACCGAAGAATCAATGCTTTTGAACTGTGGTGTTGGAGAAGACTCCTGAGAGTCCCTTATACTGCCAGGAGATCCAACCAGTCCATTCTAAAAGAGATCAATCCTGGATGTTCATTGGAGGGACTGATGCTAAAGCTGAAACTGCAATACTTTGGCCACCTTATGCAACGAGTTGACTCACTGGAAAAGACTCTGATGCTGAGAAAGGTTGGGGGCAGGAGGAGAAGGGGACGACGGAGAATGAGATGGCTGGATGGCATCACCGACTCTGTGGACATGAGTTTGAGTGTACTCCAGGAGTTGGTGATGGACAGGGAGGCCCGGCGTGCTGTGATTCATGGGGTCGCGGAGAGTCGGACACGACTGAGCGACTGAACTGAACTGAACTGAACTGAAGGCAGATATTACTATATTTTTCAGATAGGATGATAGAGACTCAAGAGTGGTTAAATGATATCCTCAAGTTCATGTCGCTAGTCTGTGACAGCTCATGTCTAGTTGTTTCACCTATATCATCTAGAAAAACACTAAATTGAGGGAATGATGATGGTGGCACTTGTCCAGCACATAGATGCTAGGCAATTACAAATGTGAATAAATGGTGATTTTATACTTAAATATAGCCTCCTACGGAGAAGGCAATGGCAAGCCACTCCAATACTCTTGCCTGGAAAATCCCATGGACGAAGGAGCCTGGTAGGCTGCAGTCCATGGGGTCGCTAAGAGTCGGACACGACTGAGCGACTTCACTTTCACTTTTCACTTTCACACAGTGGAGAAGGAAATGGCAACCCACTCCAGTGTTCTTGCCTGGAGAATCCCAGGGACGGGGGAGCCTGGTGGGCTGCCGTCTATGGGGTCACACAGAGTCGGACACGACTGAAGTGATTTAGAAGCTTAGCAGCAGCATAGCCTCCTAATTTTAGATAATTGCCACCAGGTGGCAGTAGTTTGCCACAGCCATGCAGTGTGGACTCAAGATGGAATGGGAAAGCAAGAAAGGGACTCTGGAAATGATCTGAAGCACTCTTTCCTATTTTATGCAAAGAAAATTGAGAACCCATAAAGTTATTTTACTGACTCAAGATCTTTTAGTTAGTAAAAGAGTGGAACTTAAACTTAGGCCTAAAATTCCCAAAGCCAGTGTTTTACCATTACACCAACTTGTATGTTTTTTCTTCAAAGCTTATAATTCAGTCATAATTTTCCCACTGAATATTAAAATATTCAATAAAAATATTGAATGTAATAAAAATTAAACAAAGCTACTTTATTATAAAGTTTTAAGTGTTTTTCTTAACCAAGTATCAAATCATATAGTTTTCATGTTAAAAATCTTAAAATATAGATAATGCAAAGAGGGAAAATATTCCAACAGCCAGAGATAATCATTATTTTGGAATGTGTTCTCCCAGAAATTTCTTTCAGTTCAGTTCAGTTCAGTCGCTCAGTCGTGTCCGACTCTCCACGACCCCATGAATCACAGCACGCCAGGCCTCCCTGTCCATCACCAACTCCCGGAGTTTTTGAGCAAATTCTAGAAGACAGTGAAGGACAGGGAAGACTGGTATGCTGCAGTCCATGGGGTCGCAGAGTCGGACATGACTGAGCAACTGAACACAACCACAAAACCCACTTTTAAAAATTAGGATCAAACCAAGACATAATTTAGTAATTTGTTAACCTAAAATTCTCCGTATAATCTTACTTTTGTAAATAGTTATTAGACATTTTCTTTAAGAGACTTCACAGATCTTTTAAAAAGCCTCCCAACTTAACCGTGATTAGTTGCTAAATAAAGGGAGACCATTTTCAATATCCTTTTTTCCTTCATGTATTTCTGGAGAAGATTCCCTTCATGAAAACAGTTTCACTTGTATTTTTCCCTTTCTCATTCTCTTTTCAGTTAGAAAAAGGGCGATGTCAAAACACTCTGCTCATAGTCCATCTCCAGTGGAGATGTGTCTTATCAGTAAAAAGCATTTTATTTTCACTTTACGTTGTGCCTTCCTACTCACCTCTCTTCTTAGGATGATGATATAATACTAAAGAGTATTTCTCAGTTAAAACTATCAGATCAATTACATAAAATGGTATCTTTTACACTAATGAGCAGAAAATAAGATGGCTTCAAATGCCTAATTACATATGGGTCACACTATTATCTTGAGTGATTACATGCCTCTTAGAGTGGATTTTGCATGTAAAGCTTTCTCTGTATCCAGGGGTGCTCTCTGAAATCTGTAAATATCACCACTAAAATTATCATTGAATTTTGGCCTGGATGATTTCTGTCCTCTATAATTGGCATTCCTGTGACTGGTACTCTATCTCCATTACCTGAAGAGTATGCAGTAGAGGTTAGCAGTAAGAAAACAAAGTTGGGTGGGGGGTTTGGTACTCTTCTAACAGGGACCAATGCTGGAGTTGAAGATGCAGTGGGGAAAGGAGCAAATGAAAAATGGGATTAAGTGTGATTTGGGGATGGTCAAAGCCAGGGGATTGGGGTAGGTAGAAGCTCTGCTGAGAACACTTTATGTGACAACTTGGACTCAGCACTCATGTAATCATGTCAATATGTCCAAGATCCATTAACCTCAAACAGAAAACTCCAGGTACCTACATATTTCCAGCCAGGTGGGATGGAGATGGTCATGTGGCAAGAAATATTGTGTGGGGAAGGTGCTCTGAGATCCAAATCTTGGGTCTTCCCCTACCTCTATCCACCATCCACCTAGGCCAGATGTTTAAATGACTTCTACAGATAGCCATCAAGGAAGTTAACTGATGGAGCATCAGATTAGTTTGTAGGCGTTTCCCTGACATTTCTCTCCTGACACACACAGCATCAAGGACAGGAGTGGATAGTGGACATCATTAGTAAGTGAGGGAGAACTGTCAAGGGAGAGGAAAACTGCCTGGTTTCTGCCTGGAAATAAATCGATAGAATGGTAATCGCTATTCAATTTATAGTTGAGAACCAAAGTGCAGCCCTGCCTGTGAAAATGATGCTTCTCTTTGGCCATCAGTAAAAAAGCAACTGGTGCCCTTTCTAGTGGAAAGGAAGACTTGCCCTAATAAAATGACATACCCTGGTTTTCCTTTGCTACCAACTGAATCTGCTTCCCTTGTGGCTCAGCTGGTAAAGAATCTGCTGCAATGCAGGAAACCTGGGTTCGATCCCCGAGTTGGGAAGATCCCCTGGAGAAGAAAACGGCTACCCACCCTAGGATTTTGGCCTGGAGAACTGTCCATGGGGTCGCAAAGAGTTGGACACAACTGAGCAACTTTCACCAACTGAATCTAGCAGACTGAAAGAAGGCAAAGCTCAAATGAGCTCAGGAACCAAGCCTTATTACATAGGCTCTCACTTCTAGCAAATCAGTCCAGACCACTATTTAGGTGTCCCTACACTGTAGTTGGATGGGGAAACAGTGGAAACAGTGTCAGACTTTATTATTTTGGGCTCCAAAATCACTGCAGGTGCTGATTGCAGCCATGAAATTAAAAGATGCTTACTCCTTGGAAGGAAAGTTATGACCAACCTAGACAGCATATTAAAAAGCACAGACGTTACTTTGCCAACCAAGGTCCGTCTAGTCAAGGCTATGGTTTTTCCCATGGTCATGGATGGATGTGAGAGTTGGACTGTGAAGAAAGCTGAGTGCCAAAGAATTGATGCTTTTGAACTGTGGTGCTGGAGAAGACTCTTGAGAGTCTGTTGGACTGCAAGGAGATCCAAGCAGTCCATTCTAAACGAGATCAATCCTGGGTGTTCATTGGAAGGACTGATGCTAAAGCTAAAACTCCAATAGTTTGGCCACCTCATGCAATGAGTTGACTCACTGGAAAAGACTCTGATGCTGGGAGGGATTGGGGGCGGGAGGAGAAGGGGACGACAGAGAATGAGATGATTGGATGGCATCACCGACTCTGTGGACATGAGTTTGAGTGAACTCGGGGAGTTGGTGATGGACAGGGAGGCCTGGCGTGCTGTGATTCATGGGGTCGCAAAGAGTCGGACACGACTGAGCGACTGAACTGAACACTGTAGTTACTCATTATATCATCCACTTTTGTTTCATACACTTGGCTAAACATTGTATTTCATAATAAAACAAAGTAAAATTATCATAAAATATTTGAACTTTTCATATATAACATAGTCTCAAAAAATCTCAGCCCAACAGACTGTATTGTACTTCCATATGGCTTTTGCTTTTTTTGCTTTTCCCATGCAGTATTTGCATTTTTCCCCCCACTTTTTTGGGGAAGTTCCACAGGTTTGCCCTATGCCGCTGTTAAGGAGAAACAGACTTTTCCCTTACCGTGTAGAGAAAAGCCTAGTTCTCTCCTACCATGTTTTTCTTCCCTGTGAGTCTCCTTTACTACTCACAGAGAACACTTCACTTCTGCCCACCTGATGTGTGCAGGTTTTTTCCCACACCAGGCAATTCTGTGACACCAGCTGGGGTGTCCTACAATTTCTCAATTCTGACACTGTGTGTACTTAGAGATAGGCTCAGATACTATCCGAGCACCACCTGTGAGCTCTCTGAGCCCTGTTCTTTTGGGGTTTTTGTGAAGGCTTCATCACATGGGAATGATCCATCATTAATTCCAATTTTGGCCCTTCTCCCTTCACAAGAGAATGGAAGGAATTGAGAGTTCTAAGCCTGGCCTTTCTGGTAACCAGACCTCATTCAGGAGCCACATCGGGACTGAGTCACCCTGTTAGAACAAGACACTTCTGTCATCCACAAAATTACAAGGAAGGGTTTCAGGAGCTCTGTGTCAAGAACAGAGGTCAAAGACCAATAACAGAACAAAAGATGTTCTTATCACTAGGGGTACAGAGGCTAATACGTATCTTCTATTATCTCACAGCCAGTCTTCTATAGGTGAAACCCACTAACTTCAGTCCCTCAGGTCACATATGCCAAACCTGAGTCTTTAGATTCTAAAAACATCTATTATATTCCAGGGACTTTCTCTAGCCAACTGCCCCTCATTCCTCCCATCCCAACAAATACACTTTCCCAGGTGAAAACATATCACCCATGGATATCATTCCAGGTCTCTAGAGTAGCTTCAAATGTGAGCATCTTCCTTTAAGTATGGTACCCAGATGGAAACATATTCCAAGTACAAAAAAACTAGAGGAAGCTTTTCATTAACCATGTCTTCTGTTGTATATCCTCTCTACCACTTGGAAGATTGAAGATACTGCAGAGAACATGGGTTTTGAAGCCATAGGACCCGTTTTAATAGCAGTCACTGTTAGTTGAAATGTCTGAGCCTGTTTTTGTCACCTACAAAAGTGTTTTGGTTTTTTTTTTCTATTCTCCACAAGCACGTTATGAGAAAGAAGAGCCATTTGTAAGTGCTTAACTGTGGACTTAAGGTTAAGCTAAGACGGAATCTCTTAACAGTCACATCAGTCTTCAACTGTTACTATGTATTGGTCAGAGTTCAGAGAACCAGACTCTAGCTAGTTTAGCAGAATTTAAATTTTACTGACTTCAGAAATAATTTATACCATGACGCAGTAAACACATGCACACGCAAGTATGTAATTCAAATAATCTTCACAGAATTTACCCATCTGACCTGTTGTCCTCTGCTGTATTTCTGTTCAGTATTTTTTAACACTAGTTATGACCCACTGAGTTAATTTCATGACTCAGATGAACTATAATCCATAGTTATATTTCCAAAGTAATGGAAAATACTATTGATACATTGCAGGGTATAATATGGCCTAGGGAACCACTGGAAGGACAAAGAAACAAACTCTAACCCATGCTTCCAAAACTGGGCGGCCAAGAGTTGCCAGCTCCAGAGCATTCCGTCTATATGACCCCCACCTACAAAATGACGCCTGAGCCTCGCACTAGGGCATCTGATTGACAAAGCCTAGCTGACACCCAAAGTCCTGGTACAGAGGGGTTTGGGAAATGCAGAAAAGGAAAGCACACCAAAAACTGCAATAGATAACGTTAAACCAACTCATATGGCTGAGACATACTCAGATACTTGGTTTGGATAAACCCAGTGGTCTAGACATACCTCCTTACCTCTGTTTATCTGTACTAAATTGTGTATTTTCTTGGACAGCCTATTACTGCTACTTCAGTGAGGCAAATTCACATTACTAGCATTTACTTGTGTGCTTAGTCACTTAGTCATGTCTGACTCTGTGACCCCATGGATGTAGCCCCCATGCTCCTCTGTCCGTGGAATTCTCCAGGCAATACTAGAGGGGCTTGCTATGCCCTACTCCAGGGGATCTTCCCAACCCAGGGATCAAACCCAGGTCTTCGGCATTGCAGGCAGATTCTTTACCATCTGAGCCACCAGGGAAACCCCAACAGAATGAAATTCAGAGCAATAAACCAAATGGAGATTCCCAACTCACATTTCCTTTCGCAAATACACCGGTACCCAGTTAACCTGGGGTCTACCAAAGAGGAAGATTTAAAAAAAGAAAAACAGGGAAAACTTAAAATAAAAAAGTAAACCAGGGATTCTCTTCTTCCCAACCTCACACACTTAAGAATCTTAAGTTTAGAAAAACATTTTTTACATCAATGAAGAGAAGGGAAGAATTAGCAAAAACTTTTTATTGTTGTTTAATTCAGTTTATGCAATAATTTATATCTGTGAGAATTCAAATTTATTGAATGAAATGCATTGCTTATGATATTCAAAGCATTTTAAAAATAAGTTACTGAAGGGGTAGTATATAATGAAATAAATAATACAGATCTGGGGATAATTGATGTGCATTTAATCTAAAAAAGAAACTGCATGAGTTCACAAACAGATTTTATACAACCACTAAATGCAGAAAACCCCAAGGAAGTAGGTTTGAATAGGAAACCAAGAGAGGTCCCCTTTCCTTAAGCATAAGAAAAACAAATACTTTTAGAAGCTGAAGTGTTGTTTACAGAAATGCAAAACACCAAAACACTTTAAGCAAAGTCTTTATTTTCAAGAAAAAAGTACATTCTCATTTCCTGTTCTTCGCATAAGTTTTAATTACTTCCAGTGGAACCAAAGCCTCCTGAACCCCTTTCAGTGTCATCTAAAACCTGAAAAGACATAAAGATAATGAGCCGTATAGTTAATTTTAGATCCTTTTTCAGGTCTCTCCAGCTCCCAATTTGTAAGAGTTTTATTCTTGCTATATCATTCCTTCAAAAAGGAGATTACAGAAAATTAAAATTTTAAAAATGCTCCATAAAATACTGAATAATACCAAAAAAGCTAGGGGCATAGTAGAATTTCACAGTCTATTTAAATGGTTTATTATTTAAAGTAATGCTATATAATACCCATGGAAAACATTTTAAGAAGTTCTACAACTAAGATTTTAATTTTGCTTAAAATAGGACTAGTCAAATATTCTACTATAGATGGTCTCCAACTTAGAATGGTTTGACTTATGAGTTTTCAACTTGATGATGGTGTGAAAGTCTTATGCATTTGGTAAAAACTGTTCTTCAAATAATGAATTTTGGCCTTTCCCTGGGCTAGTGATATGCAATATGATCCCCTCGTGATGGCGGTCTATGGCAGCGAGCTGCAGCCGCCGGTCAGCCATGCCATTACAGGGTGAAATGCTGATACAGTTTCTGTGCTCATACAACCATTCTATTTTTCACTTTCAGTACAGTATTCAATAAATTACATGAGATATTCAACACTTTATTATAAAACGGGCTTTGCATTAGATGACTGTCCAACTAGGTTAATAAGTGTTCTGAGTATGTTTAAGGCAGGCTATGATGTTCAGTAGGTTAGGTGTGTGAAGTGTATTTTCGACAAGATATTTTCAAATTATAATGGCTGTATCAGGATGTAATCCCATTGCTAAGTTGACAAAGATCTGTATTTAGTTACCAATAGCATATTAGATCCTCAAATTTTTATTTTTCCTTCATTGAAGATTTTCTATCATGTATTCCCTACTCAGCTTTTAGGATACTTACTTGAACTTCCTCTATTTCTGGGTAAAATATCCGTTCACAAATGAGCTGTGCAATTCGATCACCCTTTTTGACTTCAAAGGAAAAAAACAAAACAATTTATTACTGATACTTTATTCATGCATTCTCTGTATCCTGCCTTACACAGTACAATGAGAATCAGAGGAGTTAGTATGTGCTATTTAGACATGTTTAATACATAACTTGGAAAACTCATTACATTGATGTGATCAGATATATTTAACATACCTTCAAACTTCTCTTTGCCAAAATTAAACAGGACAACACCAACATTTCCTCTATAATCTTCATCTATGACACCAGCTGGAGAAAAGAAAAATGATCTTAGCTTAGTGTATGGTACCAAGGCCTATGGGTATATGATTACCTCGAAATCATTCCTGTGTAGCTCTGAAAGTTTTATCCTTACAATGAATACGTGAATCTTGCTCTGCTACTATGTAAAGCCTCAAAGCTAAGAAATGATATTACAAAAATGCAAATGTACTTAGTCGCTCAGTCGTGTCTTACTCTGCGACCCCATGGACTATAGCCTGCCAGGCTCCTCTGTCCATGGGGATTCTCCAGGCAAGAATACTACAGTGGGTTGACATGTCCTCTTCCAGGGGATCTTCCCAACCCAGGAATTGAACCCAGGTCTCCTTCATTGCAGGTAGATTCCTTACCATCTGAGCCACCAGGGAGCCCAAAATTCAAATAAGAATTTTGAAAGCGGTCCTAAATTTTCCAACCTGTCATCCTTACAAATGGTGACCATTACCTACTTTAAATTGGGAGTAGGTGCTTAGCATCTCAGCCAAGTCATCCTTAACTGCTCTCTCTCAATCCTACTGTCTATCTGCTGCATACCTGCCAAAAGGATTAGGAGAAAATTACAATTTGGGTTTTAAAGGCTTTTCCTGGTAGCAGCTTCCCACTAATATCCAGACTGAAATATGATTGAGTCATAAATAAAAATGTCAAAAAGCCAGAAGATCTGTGGTGGAATAAGTCAATGCTGACACTGTTAAGCAGCAGTCTAGCAAATATCAGAACATTCCATTTTTATAATGTAAATGGAGCTGAACTGTTCACTTCACATTCTTCTTCTCCTGTCCATTTGAGCTACCATCCTTTCTTAAAAGCACGATCTCTCAGAAGACATTAGCACATAAGCTTAATAATGGGTATACTTTTATACACAACTGTGTGTAATTAGAACCTGTTTGAGATTATAAACACAAAGGCAACAAATTTTTGCAGGAGAGGAACTTGAGCCAGGGCCCTGCCACAGCCCAGAGAAGTCCATCTACCCAACTTGCTAGCACTTATCTTTGGCCCAAGAATCCAAAACCTTCCCATAAACACAAGGACAGATAATATAGGCACACCAGGTCTTCTCATTTCCTTTTTAAAAATTAAGACATAATTCACAAGTCAACATTTTTTTAGTGTATTCAGCGCTGTGAAAACATGACCACAATCAATTTTTGAACATTTTCATTACTTCAAAAAGAAACCCCCTAGCTATTAGCAGTCACTTTCCGATCCCTATCTTTCCCCTCAATGCCTATTTCCTTTTATACATGTTAATTCTTTCCCTTCCGTTTGTAAAGTGCTAGATAGGATTCATGTGAATCTAATTAAATGCAGCTCCATGTCATATCTTACATCTTATTAATACCCCACTTCTCTGGGGGGAACAAAAAAACTCTTATCAAAGAAGAAAAAAAAAAATCAGGAATTTAGTTCAATGGGTACTAATGCTGGTTGGCCAGACTCATAGTTATTTGAAGGTCAATTAAAAAAAAAAGTTTTTGGTTTTTTGTTTTTTTTAGAACAAGAGTAAGCATTCACTTTCAATTTTCTCTTATAGGGGGAAGAAAGGCAAAATTTAAAAATAAAAAAAGTTCCACCACAGGGAAATATACTCAGAAAAACTAACATTTTAGATTTTTCCACTGGATTACTGTAGAAGTTTAGATGAACCCCTGTGCTTTATGAATGAAATAGTAGGGCTAAGTGAAACTGAAAATACTTCTTACAAGGTTCCTGATATAAGACTTAAGAGTTTGAATTAAAGATAAAACACTCTTTTAAACAGCAAGAACAGTGAGTATAAAAGTGGCTGAAAGTGGTTCATATCATGTCTAGACTGAAGGAAACAGTCTATTCTTTTCTGGTTCTACATCAATAAAACTTTGACCAACTCAAAGAATACTGAAGCCTGGCCTCTTACCCCCACTGCCAGTTGATCATTAACTTAGTCCTTGATATTTACTGAAAGAATGGATATAAAGATAGGAACAGCTGTTTTCTATATTATCTAGATGCAGAAAGTTTCAGCTGCAGGAATGGCTCAGATCAGAGTTAAGGAAGGAACCCCTCAGCAGCAGGTCATTCCCTGTCTCCCATGCCGGAACAAATGACCACAGGAGGCTATGGCATCTCAGGCTAGCACTCATTCACCTAGGGTGCCTTAGATAAAGACCATGTGTGCTGACTTCTGAACTCACTTCTTTACTAGAAAATTTTTAGAGTACCCAAACAGTACAAATACATATAAAGTAAAAGCTAATAATGCTTCCCAACTCTCCCCCTCATGCAGCCACATATTTTACACATTTTTTCCACCTAAAATAGCATAGCTATCCTTTGAGAGTAACATATCTGAATCTTAGGCATTCTTTTAGATCCAAGATATGGAAATACAGCACCATGACTCCTATGTAACTATTCTCTTACATATCATCAGAAATTCAGGTCGTTTTTACATTTTTCCTATAATAATCAAAACAGTCCTTTACATATGTCCTTGTGTATTACTGTATTGTATTCTCATCAAATAGTTTCCAAAAACAAAAAAAAAAGCACTTTCCTGGGCTGAAAGGTGTGTGTATTTAAAAGTTTAATTGATACTGCTAGATAACTTTGCAAAGAATGTATAGCAATTCAAATTTCTATCCATGATATTTAAGAATGCCCATTTCCAAGCTCTCTTACAATACCAAATTGAAGCAATCTTTTAAATTCTGGCCAATATGATGAGTAAAAGATGGTATTTCATGGATTTATTTACATTTCCCTGATGACTAGTGAGGCTGGGCTTTTTCACCTCAATATGCTTATTCCACATTTGCATGTCCTCTTCTATATTTTATAATCAGTTTTTTTCCCCCTTATCTGTTTGGATATTTAACTCTTCTTCATATGACTTCCAAGTATTTATTTGTTTACTTTATGGTATCTTCTACAATACCAAAACACACTCTTTTTTGTAAAGGCCTTGCTATATATTTGTAAAGGAGTCCTATCACACATATGGTTGGATGTCTTAAATTTCTCAAAACCAGGTGATCTACCTAGACTGAAAGAAATTAAGTCCTTTCAAGTCAATTAGAATGTATGACAGAAAAAATGGTCCTTAATTACTCCTTTTCTTAAAGCATGAATGCCAACAGATAGTATTAAAAAAATCTAATAGTTCCAAGTTTATTTATTACTTGTTATTCAAAGGCAAACTGACCGTCCAAGAAAATACAAGACATTCCTTTCGTACATGACATAAACATCAAGGGTATTTCTCTTCATGAGAAAGCAGAAAGTATTTTGAAGTTATCACTGGAAAAATCACGCATTGGAACTGGCAGAGTGATTAACTGACTTCAGGCAAAAGTTTTACTGTGTCAAGACTTTGGCATGTCATTCGTTGGAAACCTTCTTTACTGAAAACTATCCACACCTACCAGATGTGAATTCTGAACGGAATCCTGCATACTCAACTTTTCCCTTTGACCCTTATTTACAGCCTGGTATTTCTAACAATATCCCTCTTCTGAAATAAAAACTGTGGCCAACTATGATAAATGTGTGCCTAGGAGACATTTTTAAGATACTCTGCATCCAAGAACACACCACAATGTGACTGTGTGAATAATACCACAGGAACCACCAGGCAAACTAACTTTCCATTGCTTTTACATGAATTTTTTTCAGAGGATTGTTTTAAAGAGAGCAAAAGTTAGTAACAAAGTCAGAAAAAGTTTCCATGCTAAAAAAAAAAAAAAAAAATCCCAGAAGTCCATAAAGGACAGAAAGTATGTACCAAGCAGCATCAGTGCTTCAGATACATTGTATTCAATCCTCCCATCTTTCAGGGCAAGCACACTAATTTTCATTTTACAAATAAGGAAACTGAGGCTCAGAAAAGTTAAGCCATAACTAGCTAGTTAGTGACAAAGTTAGAGCCCAAATCCAGTTGTTATTCCAAAGCCCATGTTCCTTTCATAACCCTTTGAAATTTATTTAAAAATACAATCTTTTATATCCTTAAGTTATCATCTTAAGTGACCACACCAGACCTTGTAAAAATATTCTTGAAAGTCAAGCATAAATTAGCCCAGGGAATTCTCAACCCCAGAGGGCTGTCCATCTCTGTTGAGTTACATTCAGCTCCTCTTCGGTCTCTTAAGAGCTATTTTTTGGGCTCCTGTTTTACCCCACAGCACCACCTAGTGACACTATGGGGAGATGGCCCAGGGACAGGCCTCAGCCAGAGGGAACAGTACATTAATTCAGGGCAGAGCTAGGCTGGTAGACGGACAGGGCAGGGTGATCCACGGCATTTAACTGCAGTGGAAAGAACAAGGGGACTGGAATCATATGGATGGATTTCAGTTTCTCAAGAGGCACCTTGGGCCCATTTCTGAGTCAGTTTCCTAGTCTATTAAAAAGCAGCTTCATAAAAACGGCAGGAGGTGGAGAATTTAACATACTCATCTGAGGGCTAAGAGGCCTTGTTAAGAGAAGCACTAATTACAATTGCTTAAATAATGATAAAGCATTTCCTTTCCTTGTAATAACAAATTTCCTTCTGTGAACAGTCATTTTTGGACTAAATGCAGATTATCACTAAACCAAGGCAAAATCCTATCTGTCAGATAGTGTCTAGCTTGTGAGTAAAAGAACAACATTTCCCATAATGATCATTAAAAAGGCAGACATACTCAAATAGCATTCAAAACTGTATCATAATCATCTTTTACTTGGGGACAGAAATTTATGAAAGGCAAGATACAACAAAAACCATTTTCTTTTCTTGATGATAAAAATAAAATCTGTCATTTGATTACTGCAAAAACAAAGTAAACACTTGTAAATATTTACAGAATAAAAATGTAAATATATAATAAAAATGTAAATATATTACCTCCTACATCTATGAAGTGTTTTGCTGCCAAGCCAGAACGAGGAGCTATAAAACAAACAGAAAGAAATTGACTCTCTTAAGAAGGGCAATACTGAATAAAATTGACACAATCTAAGCATGTCACTCTCATCCCTGTAACATCTGTATCTTAACCTTGGCAGACAGTTCTGAATTAAAAATGTATTTATCACACTGTATGATCAAAGTAGAAGAGTTTAGAAAAATGTTGACAAGGTTTAATTCAAAACCAACTTAAACCACTCCAGCATGTCTTCAGGCAACTGAGGATAAGTGTTGAAGCTGTGGTCTGCAGAAAAGAACTAGAAAGTGAACGAGTGGCGAAAACCGTGGACAAAGCTGTCCAGACGTTTGGTCACAAAGCGAGGATGGTAGCTGGCAGGGACATGGGGCAGAAGAAGGGACTTTTATTTTAAGACAAGAGATCCGAGCATGTTGCAGTATGGATAAGAAGGAGAGGGGCATAAACCCAACCATAGAGTAGCAGAGGTTAACCTTGAACTTGGGACTCCTACTCATAATTCAGATGCCAAGAGACAAATCTGAATGAAACAAATGAGCCAGAGTAAGAAGCTAAGTTTATCACTTACTCTTGCTGAGTTGAGCAACAGGCCTACCATTAATTATCCTAACTTCTAGTATTTTATTCCAGAATAACTTAAATCAGGCACTTTGTTGGTAAATGCTACCCCTTCCTGCCTTCACTGTTATTTCACCCCATCTCCTAATCCACCCACCCACCCCCCAATACACTAAAAATGCCATCAATACAGCCAGAAAGATGGAGAGAGAGCTCATTTCAGTTTTCTTTTAAAGGCTGAAGTATCAGCAGTTCTCAGACTCCGGCTAACAAGATCCCCCTGGGATCACAGTTCCACTTGCTCTTTTATGTTTACTCTGAAGTCAGTCAGCAAGTAAGTAGACTCTTGAAAAGAAGTTTTAAACTCTTTCTACAGTGACAACTGACTCGCTGCAGAAAAATCAAACCTGTTGGCTTGCCGTGCATTTTATCCTCTCTCCTCCCACAATGAGGCCTTTTCCTCTAGTGCACTGAAGAGCATCCCTTACCTAGCACACCTCATGGGAGGACACCCAAGGGGGAAAGGCTAAAGGCCTGATAGCCTCAGGGGTTAGAAACTTTACTTATATCAGTGATATAAGATGCCATGTGCCATTATCTTAACCCTGCATCTTTATTCTTATAAAACAAATAAACATCTTGACAGAGAAATCTGACTTCATATGCCATCTGATCCCTGAAGGGAGAATTGCTGGTAAGACTGGAAAAACCACCTGTTAAACATCAACTATATTTTCAGTTTTTCTCAGTGAACAGTTGTGAAAGCAACCTCCTAGCCTAATGTGAGTGTCCTAAAACCTTAAGTAAGGAATCCGGGGGCAGGGGGCTGGGGGGGACGGACAAAGAGATGCAAATATAGCTACATAAAGGAAAGTTTTCAAGTGACTGCAACTGCCATCGCAGGTGGCATGTCTTTATTTTAAGACACAGGCCAAGCAATATCCCTTCCCTCATTTATATACCCCAAAAGAAACTAAGAAGAAACAACCAATCACAAGGGAAGAGCATGACAAATAGATATCTGTGTCTCAAGTCACTTACCCACTCTTCCATAGCACCCAGAAGGAAGGGCTATCTGAATGTCAGTTTTCACAAGCACTTTCTCCATCGGTGGTAATGTGTAATCATAGGCACTAGGAAAATAGTGAAAGATAACTGGTATTTAGATATAGTAATTCTCTAAGCATTCTTTAGTAAAAGAGGTGACAACCTGTAAACGTATTTTCCTTTGAACAAAATTGTGTTGGCAAACAGATAATTTTTTAGCAGGAGGGGGCTGAAAGGCAGACTTTAGAAGGCATATGATTCACTAACATGGTACAAAAAAAGAACAAACAAAGAAAGGCAGACGAAGTTACTTTGGAGCCCTTAATTAAGACTGGTAAAATGCTGCTATGTCTTTACTTCTTTCATTGGAATTTCCTCTCTTCAAACAGTTAAAACGCTAATTTATTAAAGAGATGAATTATGTCCACGTCAACATAGAAAGTCTTCTGTGTTTAATAGGAGGATGCTTATAAAGTACCCTGAATAAAGGTCTCTTCTTAGACTCACAACAGTGCCCAGCTGGGGTGGAGTCAATCTACATCACTATTTTTATTCATGAAATAAGGGACTGAACTGTCCCCATTCAGCTGCATCAGTCTTACCTCACTTTTCCCTTCTCTTCTCCCACTATCATCACATACTCCTCTCTCCTCTTTTCCTGTACTTACAACTCATACCAGTGGTTCTCATATTAGAATTACCTGGGATGCTTTAAAACAAATCTTAAGGCTTAGGAGTTAGTCATGTAATAAACACCATCTCCCCTCCAGTATCACTTTTTCACCTACCTTAATGGTTTGAAGTAGGGACAGTACTCAAGGGGGTTAAAAACAAACAAACAAACAAACATTGAATTCAGGGTCAAAAATTCTATTATGCTCAAGCCCTTGGGCAATCAATTCATCTATTCACAAACTCCCACATCTGTAAAAAGTAACACTCATCTACTTCAGGATTGCTGTATTAAATAAAATAGCACATGGGACAGCTTTTTAAAAAGGTAAAAAAAGGCTGTACAAAAGAGAAGGTGGTAGTATTAACCAACATTCCTGCTTTTCATATTCAGACTTCTGGCAAGTCCTTAGGGGGAACTTAACTTACTTAACCCTTAAAACAGAAGCAACTTTCACTAATCTTTCCTGGGTATTTTATTACCTAAGAACCTCGGCTCCCAGCACGGCTTTTCTTTCTACTGACCACAGTACCACTCTCAGGCCACTACTTGAAGGCCAAAGTGGGCCTTCTTCATCTCTAACTTCCACTTGGAAAGGACGCAAAAAATGTTGCAAAATAAAATAACACCTGGGCGGACGTTTATTGCTATTTACCATTCCACACATCTGCCCAAATCCGTACTGAATTTATGCTAAATAATTTTCAATATTAAAAAAAAGGCAGGACTTCCCTGGTGGTCCACTGGTTAAGACTCTAGGCTTCCACTGCAGTGGGGGGGTGTAGCTGCCATTCTGGGCTAGTCAAACAGGATCTCACGTGCCACGCTGTGGGCCCCCACTCCCCCAAAAGGCAAAACCCATATATAATGCAAAATGCGTTTGTTTCTGCTCTTTTCAATGTCTGTTTCAAACAGTAGCAGCAAGCCGGCATGTAAGCTAACTTGAGAGCTCTGTCACTCGGAAATTGGGACCTCTCTGCGAGAAGTCCGGACGATGGGATAGAAGGCGAGCCTCCTGGCCCGGGCCGGCCTTCCTCCCGGGCGTGGGCGGACAGGGTGCCCACTCACCTGTACAGGTCGTAACCCGCGGCGCGCGCGGACCCCTTGGTGGGGGCTGTGGCGTGCTCCGAGAGCCGGGCAAAGCGGAGACGCATATCGCCCGCCTCCGTCGCCCGGGCCCGCTTGCTGGGGGAGACGACTTGTGCCTCTTGAGAGCAGGGCATGGCAGCGTAGAACGCGGGCACAAGAGGGAGCAGGGGGAGCAAGAGAGACAGACAGCGGATGAGTCCCAAACTTCCCGCCAACCTCGCCCCGCCCCCGGACCAGCCCAAAGTCAGTGCTGAGAAGGGAGGTAGGGCTCAAGTTTGGGACTGGAGATCTTTCTCAGAAGACAGACTTGGGAACGGAAAATACGGAGCCTCTTAAAGCTTTGTATACTCAGTGCCTAGATCCAAAACCAGTGGCAGCTTCTGTGGCCTTTCCGTCATCCCAAAATAGAAAACCACTCCCCTCCCCTATGAGGGGATTCGAATGGACTGGCTCCCGCGCCGCTAAGGCCGCGCGCCCTCCCACTCGCCCCTCCGCTCGGAGCCCAATAGCTTCCTCTGGTCCGGCTGTTTCCCCGGCTCACTCTCCCGCTCGGTGCGGGCGCGCGGGCCGCCGGCCGGCCTCCCTGCCTCCCCCCGCCTTGGAAAGCGTGTGCTTCCTGCCTGGGCCCCGGCATTACTGGAGCCGCGGCCACCTCGGCTCAGACTGCGGCCGCTGGAGAGCAGCCGGGGCGCCGGGAGCAGCACAGAGCCCCGCGGGGTGGGGTCCAGGGGCAGGCCTGGCCGGGAGGGCCCCGCGGCCCCGGGCCGCGCGCTGTGAAACCCCGAGCGGAGCAGAGACGGAAAGAAGCGGTGGCCGAGCGCTGCGCGAGGGCAGAGGGACGTCATCTGCCCGAGTCTGGGCGCAGCTTGGCGCCGCTCGTGCAGGCGCGCGCCAGCCCGGTGACCTCGGAAGCAGTAATGCCGCCGTCTGACGGGGGGCGCACGGAGGCGGCGCCTCCACAGCCCTCGGGCCGGCGGCGGGCCCTCCCGGGAAGCTGCGCGCTCGGCGTCTCGAATCTCGCGGCAGCCTCCGGCCGCCTTTGCCTCGCCCTCGCCCTCTCTCGACTCGCACCTTTTATCTGACGCCGGTTTTCCGAGGTCTGGGCGCTGCGCTCTGCCGGTTTACCTGGGGCGGCGCCGCCCGCGGCCATGACTCGCCCGGTTCCAGTCTCTGGGCACCCCGCTCCCCCACCCCCTGCAAAAGGAACGGAACCGCATCACGAAGCCCGTGACGGCCACAGCGCTCAGTGCTGCGCCCTAGGCGATGGGCAAGGCAGCGAGTTCAGTTTCCTTCCAACCCAGAGTGCAAGATGGGATTGTTGTTTATTCTCAGAGGGGCTGGGGATTCTAGAGTCTTAATACCACGGGGACATCTCAATTGAAACCTTAGCACTCTTGGATGACCCCACAGGAGTACAGAAGAGAACCACTGTGGCTGTGACTCTGATTCGAACAAAGGTCCTGGGCCACGCTGGTGTAATTTACAGTGGGGATGAGTAAATAACCTTTCAGGTAATTGTAAATTGATTTTTCTAGGGTTCAGGTATCTTCACTTATGTCTGGAACTGACGGTAAAGTCTCAAATTTGTAATGCATTTTGTCAGAAGAAATACAAACCTGTAGGGCAGTTAGGAAAATCACAAAAATGTTAGGGTATTGTTGAGGAAGTTTTCAGACTTCATTGCTTTGCCTTTCTTTACAACCCCCACCTTTTCAGTCTCTTACTAGCTCTTCCTCTTAAATGTTGCAATTCCTCTGGAAGAGATTATAGGTTATGCTCTTTATAGCCTTCCTTCTCCCATGGCTTCAAATATCTATACTCTGAGGACTTACCACATTTATAGCAACGTGATCTAGGACTTCTTCAACAGCCTCTAGAACCATCATATGACTCACCTCTGTTGCTCAGGGCCACAGTTTCTAGACCCACCGGCCTTTCCTGCCTGCAAGTCTGTACACATCTTTCCTTGATTTATGCTGTTTCAAGTCTCACTCATCTGAGAAAGACCCACCCTGATAAACAACTAAAGTAGTTACCCTTTTTTCCCCTCACAACCATTCCAGCATACTTTTTTTTTTCCTAGTCACACAACTTGCTACAGGCTGTGTCTCTTCTATGTATTTATTTTCTAATTCATTGTCTGTTTGCTGTAGTGGACATAAGCTGCATAAGGGCAGGAACCAAATGTGTCTTCATTCACCATTGTATTCCTGGGGCCTGGGTTAGTGCCTGGCTCAAAGTGTTGCTTGAGAACTATTTGATACATGAATGAATGAATGAGTGATAAGAGAACTCATTCATTATATGAATAAATGATAAGATCTCAGGTTCCATCCAGACCCTGCATATGATCACTTATCAAAGTCTTATGATTTTTCTATTTTTTCCATTCTTTTACTTTTTAATCAAAGGTTTTTTCTCCATATAATGCTTTTTCAAACCTACAATGAACAACATCAATCCCATCCCAGTCCCTCCATGAATACCCTCTCTCAGCTTTCACTTCTCGGGGACAATACTTTCAACTATTTTTTTTTTTTACTTTTTCTATTGGAATTTACCTCCCTACCTGTTCCTAAATTATACGTTGCTATTAAATGGCAAAGAAATTACCTTGTGGATTAGAGTAGTTGAGGATTAAGTCTTTTAACCTCCTCTCCACTGCTTTCTGTTCATAGTTTTGTAATGATCTTCTGTATAAGTCAGCAGTTAGTATTTACATTATCATGACTATGTAAATATTGACTGTGGGGACAATATATGATTATTTCCTTTTTTAACACCTGTCACCCTCAAGTTAATAATTGCCTTGTTTTTCTATCTTTTTATTGGTGATGGTGTTTTTGCTTCACTGCTTGTTTATTCCAAATGTTCCAGAGGACTCTATACCTCAAACATCTATCACTTCAAATGAAACACAGATGTAAATCTCCAGTCAGTTCCAGTTTTCCTTCCCTCACTCTATTCTCTTACTCTGATCTGCGCAAATGATCTGCTGCTGCTGCTGCTAAGTCACTTCAGTCGTGTCCGACTCTGTGCGACCCCATTGACGGCAGCCTACCAGGCTCCTCCACCCAAGGCATTTTCCAGGCAAGAGTACTGGAATGGGGTGCCATTGCCTTCTCCGGTGCAAATGATCTAGTCCTGCTGAATAGCTGCCATCCTGGGACTTAACTTTGTGCCTGTCTTATATTGGAATCCTGGTCTTATGGATCTAATATTTTCTTAGTTTACTTCCTCATTTTGCTGAAATACTGTCTCTAGTAATTTTCTAAGAAAGTTTGCATTAAAGGTAGTTTGAGTCTTTGCAGATACTAAAATATAGTAACTATAATGTTTCCCTTTACCCAGGCCCACACCACACAAAAATCTCGCTTCATTCATGAAACTTCCTTAGAGCTTGTAATAAACTCTGCCTTATCTTTTATAACACTTAACATATCATTCATTAGCCATATACTCCCATTGTGCAGTTATCTCAAGTATATGCATTTTATCTTTCACATTAGTTAGAGTCATAAACTTTTATGAATCCTTCAAAGCACCTACTTCGGTGTTTCACACAAAAATGATTTGTTTGGCTCCTTAAAATACCTAGCACCGAGGAAGTATTTAGCTATTCCTTCTGTTAATGTGGAGACTGAAAGTTTTATTAATGTCACTTTCCATCTGAGTTTATTTTAGATTGAAAAGAGAAAAGGGCATAATCCAACTGGAAAAGAGTAACAGGTTAGGGATCTGAACCACCAAGCATTTGAAGAATATTCCTTATGATAACTGAAATACAATTTTATATAAAATTATATACACCTTAAATTCAGGATACTATAGTAAAGAAGAACTAGATATATTCTAGCTATAGTTTATTTCATGCCGTATATTTATCAGAATATAATTATCTTATCAGTCATGTTGATAATTTACTTAAGTCTTGTGCCAACGTGAACCTACTGAGAATGCAAGTCTGTACTCTATAAGCAAAGTTGTCCTTTCTGTCTTTGCTATCTTAGCGATTTTTCACTTTTTAACAAGGACATACATGGTGATTATATTTCAGGTATATTCTGAGTGTTTTATAAATATTAACTCATTTAATCGCAACAGCCAAAGAAAACAAGTGCTGTTACTGTCCCCATTTTATCGATGGGGAAATCAAAGCACAGAGAGCTCAAATAATTTGCCTAAGACCGCATAGCTCACGACCAGAAAGAGACAGAGCTAGGCTTCAACTTCAGGTAGTCTGACTTCAGAGACCTTACACTTAGCCACTCTCTAGGTTTATGTATGCCTAATGAGACTATGACAACTCTTCTTAATAGTGAGCCTGGCTGGGTTCTCCAGGTCTGGGAAAGATGTGTGTAAAAAACTAACCAGGCGTTAGCGTCACAGTTGATTTGCCCACCTTATTGAGACATTTCTTCACCAAGCCACACTCTGGTTTTCTTCCCACCTCGCCTACTGTCTTCTCAATCTCCTTTTTGTAGCCTCTTCTCTTTTCAACCTTTTCTCTTGCTTAAGATAAAAAGTCATACAGAGTCTTTCTTCCTTCCTCTTTCATATCTTTCCTTATCTGAAAATAGTCTGCGAATATTCTCGCGGTTCTGATTTCGTAATAGTCGAGGCAGGCTAAACATTCGCTATATTAAGACTATACATGTTTCCTCAGATCTACTTCTTTTCCTAAGTCTGCTTTTATAAATGCTGGTGATAAACCAAGTCTGATTTATATGATGCATCTTGTGTGTGAAATGCCTGTGACTCTAGGTATCTGATCAATCTTGAGAAATGGTAGCACGGCTAGTGTGACAATATTTGGAGATAACCATTGCTAGTTTGATGCTTGCCAGTTGCCATGAAATGAATTGTAAAAAATTTAAAAATAGTTTTCTTCTAAGCACTACCTAATACTTTACCCTATTTGATTTTTATTCATAGCACAATATATATGAAATTATGTACATACTTATTTCACGTGTATGTTTCTTCTACTAGCATGTAAGTTCCATAATGGGTTTAAATTTATCTTAATTTGGGTTCCTTTAAAATACTGTTTTCTTTTTACCCCTTCTTGCCTTCTTTTAAAGTTTATTATTTTGTTTAAATTAATTTAATTATTTAATTATTTCAGTTTTACTCTCTGATTCTGTTGTTTTAGATCAATTAAAACATGCCTGCTTCATCCATCATTTTTGAAGATCTAAAACAAAATTATTATCTTTCTCCTGGATAACATAGGGAACTTAGAATGCTTTAACTCTGTTAATTTTTTTTTGGCATACATACTATTATTGTCTAGTATTTTAAATGCATCTTTTCTTGAAATTTAATAAGCATTATTATTACTGCTTTTTACAGTCATTTCAAAAAATGTTTATCCATACTTTCATCACTTTCTTTGCTTTTCTTTCTGCATCTCAAACATCCTCTCAAATCTTAGTCTCAGATTACCATGCTTTTGCTCAAACATTCCATATAGGTGAACTTTCTCAGTTTGGGTTAATTTAAACAAAACTCTTGAACTCTTCAGGGGTAGTGCATTCTTTGACAATTATTCATGAATGGAAGAATTGAGAATATTAATGTGAAAGTATCATAATGCCCCATAACTGCACAATTCTATAGCTGAATTTAGAACATCTGATTGTGGACCAAAATAGCTCATTTACCATGCCACACTTCACCTTGGCTAGAAATATGTGCAAGCCAAAAAATAACAGAAGCCATACTTTGGGTTATGGTACCAAAATTTACAACTTCTTTATTTCAAGCCCAGAGTTTTTTTTATTTAGGACAAGAACCAGTTAGCCTGAAGATGTTTAGTTGTAGCTTATCTTTTGTAAAAGGGGAATTGGAATAAAGAAGATGGAAAAGAACCAGTGTACAGGCAGATCAGTTTCAGTAAAAAGTATATGTGGCTCAGTGGTAAAGAATCCACCTGCAATGCAGTAGACACCAGTTTGATCCCTAGTTCAGGAAGACCCACTGGAAAAGGAAATGGCAATCTACTCCAGTATTTTTGCCTGAAAAATTCATGGACAGAGGAGCCTGGCAGGCAACAGTCCATGGGGTTGCAAAAAAGTTGGGCATGACTTAGCAACTAAACAACATATGTATAACTATCTAGAAATTCATTCTTTTAAAATTGTTTGGTCCCTAATGCCATCAAGAGGACTCCTGGAATGTCTTTTGTTCCCCTGGGAGTATCTGTTTGAAAACACTAAACTATAGCTTGTGAAACCCACAAGACTGTTCCTACGAGGTTCTTGGGAAGAATGCAAAGATCAGAAAATTATATGTAGCCTTTCAATTTCATAAAATCAGCACATGGATCTTACGTATGTAAGTAGCTCAGAAGATTGACACTAAGGCGAGTGACTGTTAAGAAACAGTAAGGAACTAGCCAATAGTCAACAAAAGCATTTATTGCTACAAAACTACTTTGGACTGACTCACAAATTACTGCCACAAAACTTCAAGGGAATCAGAATAGTTAATGTACACACTCAGAACTATGCACTGAGTTCTCACTGTACACTGAGTGCATGATCTGTTAATTAACATAATCATGAAAAGCTGACTCCGAATTATGCCATTGTGTGTAGGAGTACCAGAAGGTGAAATTTCTGTGATTACAGCTCAAAGAAGGACTATTGTTATTTCATTTTAAAGCATCATCAACTTTTCAGGAAGCAAATAAAACAGATGGCTTAAGAGCAGGGTACACGTGAGATTCGGTTAAAAAGCTTGGTCAAATGCACATGTCCAGATCCCATTGCACACTGACTAAGAATCTCCAGGGTGATTCTTGTTGCCCACACTTAGTTAGGGACCACTGCTTTAGGGAATTTATTTTTAGAAAATCTGCTGCAGTCAAGACTTGCTGGAAAGAATTTCTTCACATTTAACCAATATTACAAATTTTACCAAAACCACTGTACTCTGGATCATTTTGATAGAGATTCCATTACCTTACATATAGAGGCAGGTCCTAGGTCTTTGTTCTTAATGATAAATTTGTAGTATAATTTTACTAAGAAAATTTGCAGACCAGACATCATTCAGAATAGCTGCTTGTTTCTTGGTTAAGCCATATGGAGGCCATTAAAGCTGATCACAAAAGGTGTCCCACCAACAGTTAGGACTAAAAGGCTGAAACTTACTGTAGAATGTAAAATGAAAGTTTAACCAACAAGAAACTTGATATATTTGACAATTTTGATTGCAAGATTAGGCAAATAGGAAAGGGTTAGAGGAAGATGGATTATATGGCCTAACTAGACAGTTGTCTGAGAACTAAGTCAGCTCTAGACTTGCACTGTCTCTCTTGGTTCACGTGATCTGGTTCACGTGATCTCTTTCAAATCATGTCTCCCTCTTTCATCTTTGAAGAGCACCTGATTGCACTGGGAAATTAGCTATATAATATATTGTCATGTAACCATTCCTGCTCACTAGCCCCTGGTTCAGAAATTAGTTGCATTGTCCATTCTGGCTGGAGCAGAACTGGTTTCATCCCAACCCACTGACTGGTTTTATCAGCAGGGCAGTGTAACTGATCAACATTGCAAGACTTTATAAACCAACTAGTATATTGCTATTGTTCAACATGTTTGAACATGATGGACAGGGAGGCCTGGCATGCCGCAGTCCATAGGGTATCAAAGAGTTGGACACGACTGAGCGACTGAACTGAGTTTGAAAACATTGCCATTTGTAGACCCTTGAACAGGGAAGTCAAATGAATAGAGTGATAGTTGACAAGGGTTTGGGGAATAAGAATTATTATGATGACCTAGACATTTGAGAGGCTGGAGAAACAAAATTTTCTATTGTGTTAATCCAAGCTTGAGGTGATGAAGACTGTGTAAGTTTTTACATTGCTGCTGTAACAAATAACCACAGCAAATTACCTCAGTGGCTTAAACAATACAAGTTTATTATCTTCAGTTCTTTAGTTCGGAAGTCTTGCATGGGTCTTACAAAGCTAAAATCAAGGTATTGGCAAGGTTGCAATCCTTTTTAGAAGCTCTAAGAGGGAATCCATTTCCTTGCCTTTTCCAGCTTCCAGAAGCTGAGCACATTCCCTGCCTTGTGACCTCCATCCTCCATCTTTAAAAACAGCAACAGCGGGTTACTCCTTATGCTGCTATATCTCTAGTTCTCTGATCATAGTTGGGAAAGTTTCTCCACTTTTAAGGACTCATGTGGTTAGACTGGACCCACCCAGATAATCTGGGATAATTCCTCTAACTCAGAGTTAGTAATCTTAATGACATCTGCCAAGTCCCTTTTACCATATAAGATAATGCACGCATTTTCCAGGGGTCAAAGCGTAGATGTCATTGGGGGCCATTACTATGTTTATCATAAACACCTAGAATGGATACTTTAGACAATCAATAGGACTTCCCGTTCAGCTGGATTGATGACCCAAAAAGTCGATTTGGTAGGCTTCCCAGGTGGCACAGTGGTAAAAGAATCCGCCTGCCAATGCAAGAGACACAAGAGTTGTGGGTTTGATACCTGGGTCAGGAATATCTCTTGGAGCAGAAAATGTCAACCCACTCCAGTATTATTGCCTGGAAAACTCCATGGACAGAGGAGCCTGGCGAACTATAGTCCATGGGGTCACAAACAGTTGGATATGAATAAGCACAGTAGCAGCAGAGTCAATTTGGTATGGAAACAGGGTGGAAGAAATAGAAGAAGATCAAGTATTAGTGGTTCGGGTAACTTCACCCCTGTTCAACCAGTCTAAGACATATGAAAGTGTCTGCTTGCAGCCTTTAAGGGAAACCACCTGGTTGTTGTGAAAGCATGGGTGTCTTGTGGAAGCGTCCAGATCTGAGATCAATGAGCCTTACAGAAGCAGACCTTTTCCCCGCAGTGTTCCCAGAAATAGGATTAATATCTCACCTTCTCTGAGAGCACTGGTGCCTCTCCCATTGGCACTCAGTTGCCAGAAACAATCTGCCTCTTTTTCCTCCTCTTCCCTCACTCAGGCCCTGTCTTGATCAGGCTTACTCCCTGGATGGAGCAAACAGAAGGGCACAGGGTATGGAGAACGACTGTGGGTGCAGAAATCGATGCTGGGGGCCACACTGGAATTGGTATGCGAGTGGAGAACCCACGGGGTACTTGACTTGGGTGGAGGTGTATGCTGTGGCCATCATTCTGAATAGAATGTGAGCACCACAGTCTTTCTATAACACTGAGGGTGGCTCCAGGAAAAAGGATGCCTAGTTAAGACACTACCTTAGACAGTTCTGATCTCTTCATTTCTCAGTCTCGTTGGTTGCACCTGATTTCCTCCATGACATTAAACAACTGTTGTATGATTTTTCTGTTGGTAGCACACAATTTTTCCAAATAAAAAAAAAGACAGGAACAAAAAGGTTATGCTTTTCATCTGTGTCTGTGTAAACAAATCCAGTAATTACCATAACTCAAATTGCTGCTGAAACTCTCCCATGTTTTAATGTGCACACGGTTGCTCTTGCTACTAAATCTCTGCATATATCCTGGGAAGTTAATCCTGAATTAGGAAACAGAAAAACTGATTAAAATAAAACTGGGCCAAGTCCATGATTTTTATATTCATAAGATTCAAAATTTCTGTGAGGAAATGTGCAATGCAAATTGAATTATCTTCCAGAGTAATAATAAAAAAAACCAAAACAATGGTAAAATATGGGCATCCATGCGGAGAGATGTATGAACTAGGCTTGCTGTGGTTTGGCTGATTGTGATTTAATATTCTATCCCTCTGAAACAACCTGTTCTAACCTGGCTGCAGAAACTCAGTTCTCTTCAATATGAAGTGAATATTACCTAGTTTTTACGTGGCAATATTTCCTCAAATTCTACACTTTTATCAAAAGAGGTTTTTCACTGAACATTGTTAGTACTCACAAGTGTTCTAATCGCTGTCTTTCCTGATTGCCTTGAGGACAAAAGAGCAGTTGTACGTGTTCAAAGAAAAGACAGAAGGGTGAAATTTCACTGTTTTTGTGCCTATTGGCATTGGGTAGGTGAAACTGAGTATTAAGGAAATAATGTAGAAAATTCAGGTCTCCACATTTTCTTTTAATGTTTAATCACTAAGTCAGATCCGACTCTTTTTGAGACTCCACAGACTGTAGCCTGCCAGGCTCGTCTGTCCATGGACTTTTCCAGGCAAAAATATTGGAGTGGGTTGCCATTTCCTCCTCCAGGGGATCTTCCTGACCTAGGGATTGAGCCCATGTCTCCTGCACTGGCAGGTGGGTTCTTTACCACTGAGCCACCAGGGAAGCCCTTTCTTTTCATGAGTTGGGCTACTTTTCAGGTCTCTACTACATATCTTTATTCCTTCTGTATCCAGTCTTATCCCTCTGTCCTGTTTTCTGCCTAGGGAGGCTGACCTGTAGGGACTTCATCAATGAGCTCTCTTGGTCTCAGGCAGCTTGAATTTGGATTTGGCAATAGAGAGCCCCGGCAGGAGGTCAGAGGTAGGGGGGAGGGTAAGGTCAGAGTTCCCTCCGGGTGGCTGTGTCACTCCACTAAAGACGGCTGCTCTTGTTATGGCTGCCCTTCCAGGCTCTGGAAACTGCTTTCTCTCCCTTTCCCTTCAGGCCTAGCACTGTTATAAGCTTCAAGGTACTTTACTCCCCTGTGTGGTTTTGGTTTCCCATATCTTGCGAAACCTTTATAAATACCACTTTGGTAAACACTCCTTATATTTTTCCAACTTGACCGAACTCTGTTTCATATTTCAACCCTTACAGAGACAGAATCTGATTCACCTAACACTGTATCTAAATACTTCTCACATCCTGCAGGCCACCAACATCTCTTATCAGAACTGCTAAGTAATCTTTCTGCATCTACTTTTTAATGCTTAAAATCTAAAAGCGTCTCATCACAAATATAATAAAATCCAAATTCCCCACCATGACCCAGGGCCCTTTATATTCAGACTCAAAAAAAAAAAATTATTTACTTTTGGCTGTGCTGGGTCTTCATTGCTGTGCAGACTTTTCTCTAGTTGCAGAGATCGGGGGCTAATCTCTAGTTGTGGTACACAGGTTTCTCATTGGGGTGGCTTCTGTTTTGCAGTGCATGGGCTCTAGGGCATGTGGTCTTCAGCAGTTGTGGCTGCTGGGCTCTGGAGTACAGGCTTAGTAGTTGTGGCCCATGAACTTTGTTGCTCCATGGCATGTGGGATCTTCCTGAACCAGGGATCAGACATGTGTCTCCTGCATGGGCAGGCAGATTCTTTACCGCTGAGGCACCAGGGAAGCCCTAATCAGACTCTTAACATTTAGCTTCAACTTGAGTCACATTCATCTCATAGGCTCTAGAACACAGCAACTTTTCTTTTGTCTAAGGACCTTTGTCCATGTTGGTCACTCTGCCAGGAGTGTTCTGATTCCTGCTCTTCTTATGGTTAGTGCTGTCAAAGACAAAATAATGAATCGGTGAGGAGATGGATTTTATTCAGGCTATTGCAATAGGGGAAACCCTCAGATCTGAAGATTGGAATATACATTAAGTTTGCTGTCGTTGCTATAACAGACCATTGCAAAACTGGTGGCTTTAAAGGATAGAAAGTTATTCTATTATAGTTCTGCAGGCCAGAAATCTGAATTGAATCTTAACGTGGCTAAAATCAAGATGTTGGTAGGACTGTGCTGCCTATGGAAGGTCCATGCGAGACTGATCACTTCCTTTTTTCCACATCTAGAGCTGAGTTCCTTGTCTCATGGTCCCTTCCTCTGTCTTCAAAACCAGTGATGTAGTATTTTTTCTCTGACTCTGCTTCTATCTTATGGCTGCCTTCTCTTTTATCTACAGTTGTCTCCTTCTGCAACCCTCCTATAAGGATACTTGTGATTCTACTTAGGGTCCAGTCAGATAATCTGGATCACTGTCTCACTCAAGCTCATTAACAACACCTGCGAAAGCCCTTTTTCCATGAAAGGTAAGATATACATAGATTTCAGGGATTAGGACATGAATACCTTGTAGGGCCCTTATTTAGCCTACTGCACCATGTCTCAGCGGGGGGATTGCACTAGATTTTATAGGGAGGAGCAGACAAGTTACAGGTGGAGTCATTTATAGTTGGGATTTTTTTTTCAATCAAAGGAAGCTTCAGTGAAACAGAAAATGTTTAGCTGGTTTCAGGGGAACAAACAATTCTAATCTTGGCTAATTATTCATGAGACAAGAAAGAGATCTCTGTGTCAACAAAAGGGGAATGGTCTGGGTTTGGCCTTGTCACCAAAAATGGGAGCCATTTACAAATCTTACGGGAGTCATGAGAAAGAGTGGACAGCAAGCCTCATCTAAGCTTTGTGGGAAGTGATGGCTCATTACAGTTAGTCATTTTCTAGAACACAAAAGGGTGAGGAATTTGGAGAAGAAAATATTGAGATTTCTTAATCATCGTTTTCTAGGATCCGAGGGGGTCACATAAAAGTTCAGCACTGTCATCATCTTCTCATCCTTAAATCTATTTTCATAGATGCCCTCCCTCCCTAAATACCCTGTGTAAGTACTGCCCTTTCTGTTATTCTCTGTCATGCTTTTCTCTTTATTTCCTTCACAGTATTTTTCACAATCCATAATTATTTTGTATGCTTGTTTGCTTGTCTCTCTATACCATAAACTTTTTGAGGCCAGAGAAGATGGTTATTTTAAGAGCCTAGAACAGTGTGTCTGCATATCTTTAGAGCCTGGCACATTTTGGTTGAATTGACCAAAGAAGCAATACCAGATGGCCAGCAAACTCATCGGTAGTGAAATAAATGAGGATAAAAATAACGGTGAGGTAAACAAGGAGAGACTTTGTAGGCAGCAGGACCCACGTATTCAGAGACACACAGTGGAGGGTATGGAATGTGGTACATGGTTGGCATGGGATAGAGCTGAGGATGCTGGGCTTAGCTCCACAGTGAGTCCAAATTCAGACCTCCAAGGAGGTAGCGGGGGAATACTTCCTATTCCCCTCAGTGCCTGTATCCATTCACCCTTATAACAAATCTTTTGAATGTATTCAATTTGCTAGGCACTGGTCTAGACTTTGGGGACAGAGCAGAGAACAGACCAGACAAAAACTAGTCTGACAGTAAATAGAAGAAGCAATTAAAATAAGTTGTGCTGAATGTTAAAAAGAATAGCACAGCATGAGAGTGAGATGTGTAATGTAGGCTTGCAGTTTAGAGAAAGTGCCCAAAGAAGGCCTCAGTGAGAATATTCTATCTGCCAGATATAGGATTCCCCAGTGGCTCAGTGGTAAAGAACCCACCTGCCAGTGCCGGAGACACAGGAGATGTGGGTTCAATCCCTGGGTTGGGAAGATCCCCTGGAAGAGGAAATGGCAACCCCTTCCAGTATTCTTCCTGGGATAATCCCGTGGACAGAGGAGCCTGGTAGGTTACAGCACATGGGGTTGCAAAGAGTCAGACATGACTGAGCACGCACACAGGTGTGGGATTGAGGGTGGAGGCCATTTAACCAATCCTGAAGGAAGTGGCATTTGGGAGAAAGGCATTCTAGGCAGAGATCACAGCAAGCACTCAGGTCCTGAGGTGCAAACTCACCTGCAAGAAGGCTGGTGTGGTCTAAACAGAGTGATGGGAGGATAGACCTTGTAGAAGATGAGGTTACAGAGGCAGGGACTGAGGGTTGCAGTTGTAGGGCCTTAGAAGCTTTCGTAAGGACAGTGGCTTTTCCAGTGAGTGAAATGGGAAACCATTGGAATATTTTGGTAAGAGGAGTGACATGCCCTATTTCATTGAGCAGGATTGCCTGGCTGCTATTTTGATATGAGACAGAAGAGGATCAAGGCCTGAGGCAGGAAGACCGTGCAGGAGGCTACTCTGTGATCCAGGAAGACTGACCCTTCAGGAGGCTACTCCGTGATCCAGGAAGACCGACCCTTCAGGAGGCTACTCTGTGATCAAGGTAAGAGATGATGGAAGTAGCGCAGAGCAGGAGGTGGCAGTGGGAATGATGAGAAATGGTTTGATTCTTGATGTACTCTGAAGCCAGTAGAATTTGCTGGTGAGTCAGATGTGAAGCAAGGGAGAGAAGTCAAGGATGACTACAAGATTTATGGCAAGGATGGGGTTGCCATTTACTGATATTTGGAAAAGCGCTAAAAGAGCATCTTTGTGGAGGAAGATCAGTTTGGAATACATCACCTCCAAGGTGCACAAGTAATACTTTAAAAAATAGAACTCATTTTGAAAATGTTTCTGTGAACATTAGGAAATTAGAGAACTGATAATCATATCTCCCCAACGTGCTGGTTGTGTTAGTTTAATATCTTTCAAGACCTGTTATTGCCTACTTCTCTGAGCTTCTCACCTTCCCTGAGAAGTTCCTACCACTTCTTTGTTGGGAGAAGTACAACAGGAAAATTAGAAAATTTAAGTGTGTAACTGCTTTGGAAATAACAACAGGAAAGTCTGCAGGTGAAATCTCTCCTTTTCCTCATCTCTTGGTCCTCTGAAAGAGCAGCTGAACTGAACTCGGAAGCTGAGGAAAGC
This sequence comes from Moschus berezovskii, assembly GCF_049115385.1. Taxonomy (NCBI): domain Eukaryota; kingdom Metazoa; phylum Chordata; class Mammalia; order Artiodactyla; family Moschidae; genus Moschus; species Moschus berezovskii. Next base: position 41,850,448 of record NC_142468.1, on the reverse strand, counting down.
CACCAGCTTTGGGTAGATGGCTGCATAAGAGCAGAACCCTGGCTTTGGCCCCCAGGGCTCTGCAGCCAAGTCCACAGCTCGGCAGTTACTGAGTCTTTCTCTAAAAAGTTAACTGCCTAGCTTTGACCCTGAACAACCCTATGCCGAGAGATCTTCCAGGCTGAGATGGATAGCCTCGGCTCCTTGCTCCAGGTTTCACTGCTTGTCACTTTCTCTGAAGTGATGGCACTCATAACCTGGACCCTGGCCTCAGCTTCAGAGTTCTTCCGCATTGCTCATCTTGAACTTCCCAACTTGAAAATACACTCTTTAAGTCTCACTCAAGAAATCCGTACACCCTGCTTCACTGCAGAGTTGTTCCATGTAAATTAATTTTCAAGGTATCTGAAGCTTAGCCATCCTTCAATGTCAGTTACATGAAGGGAAATTTTTCCGAGGCTGAACTGTAAACATTCCTGCTTTCTTAACCAGAGTGCGTAAAACAAAACTGAACTTGTCAGGCATTAGGCTGTCTTCCCACCAAGTGATGATGTCCTCAGGCTCTAGTGAAGTATCTGGAGTCTGTGCCTCCTACACTTACAGCCTCAAACCACTGTGTTTTTGAGGCTTGTATTTCCTTTTTAAAAACATTTTTGATGTTTTGCTGTACCATCCCTGCTGTCATTTTTTGCTAGTTACTGCTTGTTTATTTGGATACTTCACAGACCATTTTTAACTTATCTGATTCCAAGCTTGGGTCTTAGTAGCTGATATATGTTCTTTAGAAATGTGATATAGCATTTGCAGTCATCAGAATTGTAAGGTGGCTCCTTCCATGCTCATATCGTATGAAATCTCCTCCCCTTGAATCTGAGCTCGACTTATGAGTATGATGGGATGGCCATTCCAACGACTAGGTTACCTGTGTTTGGCAAAGTGAAGGGACTTGGATTATGTAATTAGAGTCTCGTGATCAGTTAACTTCAAGTTAGAAGGAAGATTGACCCAGGTAGGACTGACTTAAGCAGGCAAGCCCTTTGAAAGATGACCTAGAGGTAAGAGGTTTCCTCTTCTGTTCGCCTTCAAGAAGCAAACGACCGTGAGTTCTATAGCAGCAAGAAAATGAATTTGACCAGCAAACGCATAAGCTTGGAAGAGGACCCTGAGCCTCAGATAAGAACAAAGCCCTGGACTTGCCTGGTGGTACACTGGATAAGAATCCACCTGCCAATGCAGGAGACATGGGTTCAATCCTTGGTCTAGGAAGATCCCACATGTCATGTACAACTGTGTGCCACAAATACTGAGCCCTTGCTTTAGAGCCCACAAGTCAAAACTACTGAGCCCGCATGCCACAACTACTGAAGCCGAAGTGCCCAGAACCTGTGCTTTGCAACAAGGGAAACCATGGCAAGAAGCCTGCACACCGCAGTGAAGAGTTGGCCCCACTCAGCACAACTAGAAAAAGCCTGCATGCAGCAATGAAGACCCATCACAACCAAAAATTAATTAAAAAAAAAAAACACAGCCCTGACCAACACCTTGACCACAGAGTTGTGAAACCCTGAGCAGAAAACCCAGTTAAGCTGTACCTGTACTCTCAACCATAGAAACTGTGAGATAATAAATGGGTATTGTTTTATGCTGATACATTTGTGATAATTTATTGTGCAGCAACAGAAAACTAATACAGCATCCTATTTGGATTTTGTATTTGAAAGGGTAAAAGCATACTGCACTTGCAATGCATGGGTTCATACAAACTTAATCACATTATTATAATTACCCCATCCTACTATGCATAATATCGATTCTGAGTTTTATTCTGCTCAGGAAATAAAATTCCAGAACCTATTAAAATTATATTTGGCCATTCCTGAGCCTCAGCAAATAAAATATGCAACGCAGTAGTGGTAAATTCAATGCAACATTTCTCTTCTCTACTACATATTCTACCCAGGAGAGAGTCATAAGTTAGAAAAACAAAATCTAAAAAAAAAAACCCAAATGGAACAAAATTAAACTTATCAGTGGCTGTGTGGTGGGATCAACTTTTTCTACAGTGATGTTTTAGCTACTTATGTTATAACTAAGTGCAACAAAATATAATAGTATAATATCTCATATTTTTGAGTATGTAATAAAACTTTTAAAAGTTTATTTCGTATGACCTTCACAATATATGTCACTTCAAACATGAATTAATAACCAAATACAACCTAGCTAGCTAGTAACTCATTTATTCATATATTTGATTTTTAAAATATTGTTTTTGCATAATTATTGTTGGTATATAGTAAAAAAGCAAATCTCTTTCACAGCTGTCCTTCATTAATCTTGTTTTCCTCTCCAGATTCAACCCTTAACTTGGTTTCTTGTGCATTTTTCTAGAGGTATTCTATGCAGTTACAAATAGGTATTTAAACATGATACATTACTTTTGGGAATTTGTATTTTACTAACAATTGATATATTTTGTTGGAATTTAATAATTTACCAGGATAGAGTTTTAAAGGACATTCTCCCAAGTTGTACCCATAGTTCCTTGCTCATTTGTAAATTTGTGTATTTAAATTTTATCCTTTGACTTTCCTTCTTTTTTTCTTTTAGCAATAGCAACAAACAGCACTTGAGTTTATCAAGTGGTTTTTGTCTGTTCTAAAAAAAATGTCGAACGGTTAAGTATTTACCACGAAGTACACAGCTTTTAATATACAAGATCTCATTTTCTTGTAACAACACTCAAAAGCAGATCTTTTAATAATGCTCATGTTACACAGGAGAAAATGGTTCTTCAGGAGGCCAGGTAATGAGCCTTCCACTTGTAAGAGGGAAAACTGAGACTCAACTCCTCTCTTTCTGACTCCAGAACCTCAGCTTTTAATGTTACTTCCCTGCTTTTTTCCCTTAATGTCGTCTTCATGCTTTCCTTTGATTACTTTGTACAGTTTCTAAATTCTTGAGTGGATCATTAATTTTCATTTTCCTTATTTATTGATAAATCCATTTATGGATATAAATCTACCCCCAAGCCTGTTTTATCAGCATAAAATACATTTTGTTATGTGGAATTCCCAATGTCATTTTTGCTAAATAGTCAAATGTGTTATTTCTTTCTTTTTTAAAATTTTGTTTAGTTATTTATTTTTGGCTCTGCTGGGTTTTCACTGCAGCTTGGACTTTCTCCAGCTGCAGCAGTTCAGTTCAGTACAGTCACTCAGTCGTGTCCGACTCTTTGCGACCCCATGAATCATAGCACGCCAGGTCTCCTTACCCATCACCAACTCCCAGAGTTCACTCAAACTCATGTCCATCAAGTCGGTGATGCCATCCAGCCATCTCATTCTCTGTCGTCCCCTTCTCCTCCTGCCGCTAATCCCTCCCAGCATCAGAGTCTTTTCCAGTGAGTCAGCTCTTCGCATGAGGTGGCCAAACTATTGGAGTTTCAGCTTTAGCATAAGTCCTTCCAATGGACACCCAGGACTGATCTCTTTAGAATGGACTGGTTGGATCTCTCAAGAGTCTTCCCCAACACCACAGTTCAAAAGCATCAATTCTTCGGTGCTCAGCTTTCTTCACAGTCCAACTCTCACATCCATACATGACCACTGGAAAAACCATAGCCTTGAGTAGACCGACCTTTGTTGGCAAAGTAATGTCTCTGCTTTTTAATATGCTGTCTAGGTTGGTCATAACTTTCCTTCCAAGGAGTAAGCATCTTTTAATTTCATGGCTGCAATCAGCATCTGCTGTGATTTTGGAGCCCAAAAAAATAAAGTCTGACACTGTTTCCACTGTTTCCCCATCTATTTGCCATGAAGTGATGGGACCAGATGCCATGATCTTAGTTTTCTGAATGGTGAACTTCAAGCCAACTTTTTTACTCTCCTCTTTCACTTTCATCAAGAGGCTTTTGAGTTCCTCTTCACTTTGTGCCATAAGGGTGGTGTCATCTGCATATCTGAGGTTATTGATATTTCTCCTGGCAACCCAGATTCCAGCCTGTGCTTCTTCCATCCCAGTGTTTCTCATGATGTACTCTGCATATAAGTTAAATAAGCAGGGTGACAATATACAACCTTGACGTATTCCTTTTCCTATTTGGAACCAGTCCGTTGTTCTAACTGTTGCTTCCTGACCTGCATACAGGTTTCTCAAGAGGCAGGTCAGGTGGTCTGGTATTCCCATTTCTTTCAGAATTTTCCACAGTTGTGATCCACACAGTCGAAGGCTTTGGCATAGTCAATGAAGCAGAAGTAGATGTTTTTCTGGAACTCTCTTGCTTTCTCCATAATCCAGCAGATGTTGGCAATTTGATCTCTGGTGCCTCTGCCTTTTCTAAAACCAGCTTGAACATCTGGAAGTTCACGGTTCACATATTGCTGAAGCCTAGTTTAGAGAATTTTGAGCATGACTTTACTAGCGTGTGAGATGAGTGCAATTGTGTGGTAGTTTGAGCATTCTTTGGCATTGCCTTTCTTTGGGATTGGGATGAAGACTGACCTTTTTCAGTCCTGTGGCCACTGCTGAGTTTTCCAAATTTGCTGCCATATTGAGTGCAGCACTTTCACAGCATCATCTTTCAGGATTTGAAATAGCTCAACTGGAATTCCATCACCTCCACTAGCTTTGTTCGTAGTGATGCTTTCTAAGGCCCACTTGACTTCACATTCCAAGATGTCTGGCTCTAGGTGAGTGATCACACCATCGTGATTATCTTGGTCATGAAGATCTTTTTTGTACAGTTCTGTGTATTCTTGCCACCTCTTCTTAATATCTTCTGTTAGGTCCATACCATTTCTGTCCTTTATCGAGCCCATCTTTGCATGAAATGTTCCCTTGGTATCTCTAATTTTCTTGAAGAGGTCTCTCGTCTTTCCTATTCTGTTGTTTTCCTCTATTTCTTTGCACTGATGGCTGAGGAAGGCTTTCTTATCTCTCCTTGCTATTCTTTGGAACTCTGCATTCAGATGCTTATATCTTTCCTTTTCTCCTTTGTTTTTCGCTTCTCTTCTTTTCACAGCTATTTGTAAGGCCTCCTCAGACAGCCATTTCGCTTTTTTGCATTTCTTTCCCATGGGGATGGTCTTGGTCCCTGTCTCCTGTACAATGTCACGAACCTCCGTCCAGAGTTCATCAGGCACTCTATCTATCAGATCTAGTCCCTTAAATCTATTTCTCACTTTCACTGTATAATCATAAGGGATTTGATTTAGGTCATGCCTGAATGGCCTAGTGGTTTTCCCTACTTTCTTCAATTTAAGTCTGAATTTGGCAATAAGGAGTTCATGATCTGAGCCACAGTCAGCTCCTGGTCTTGTTTTTGCTAACTGTATAGAGCTTCTCCATCTTTGGCTGCAAAGAATATAATCAATCTGATTTTGGTGTTGACCATCTGGTGATGTCCATATGTAGAGTCTTCTCTTGTGTTGTTGGAAGAGGGTGTTTGCTATGACCAGTGCATTCTCATGGCAAAACTCTATTAGCCTTTGCCCTGCTTCATTCCGTGCTCCAAGACCAAATTTGCCTGTTACTTCAGGTGTTTCTTGACTTCCTACTTTTGCATTCCAGTCCCCTATAATGAAAAGGACATCTTTTTTGGGTGTTAGTTCTAAAAGGTCTTGTAGGTCTTCATAGAACCGTTCAACTTTGGCTTCTTCTGCGTTACTGGTTGGGGCGTAGGCTTGGATTACTGTAATATTGAATGGTTTGCCTTGGAAACGAACAGAAATCATTCTGTCGTTTTTAAGATTGCATCCAAGTACTGCATTTCGGACTCTTTTGTTGACCATGATTGCTACTCCATTTCTTCTAAGGGATTCCTGCCCACAGTAGTAGATATAATGGTCATCTGAGTTAAATTCACTCATTCCAGTCCATTTTAGTTCACTGATTCCTAGAATGTCTATGTTCACTCTTGTCATCTCCTGTTTGACCACTTCCAATTTGCCTTGATTCATGGACCTAACATTCCAGGTTCCTATGCAATATTGCTCTTTACAGCATTGGACCTTGCTTCTATCACCAGTCCCATCCACAACTGGGTATTGTTTTTGCTTTGGCTCCATCCCTTCATTCTTTCTGGAGTTATTTCTCCACTGATCTCCTGTAGCGTATTAGGCACCTACGGACCTGGGGAGTTCCTCATTCAGTATCCTATCATTTTGCCTTTTCATACTGTTCATGGGGTTCTCAAGGCAAGAATACTGAAGTGGTTTGCCATTCCCTTCTCCAGTGGACCACATTCTGTCAGACCTCTCCACCATGACCCGCCCGTCTTGGGTGGCCCCACACGGCATGACTTAGTTGCAACAAGTCGGGGCTAATTTCTAGTTGTGGTGCTTGGGCTTCTAACTGTCGTGGCTTCTCTTGTTGTAAAGCACAGGCTCTGGGCGTGCAGGCTTCAACAGTTGCAGCTTCCGGGCTCTAGAGCACAGGCACAGAAGTTGTGGTGCACAGGCTTAGTTGCTCCACAGCATGTGGGATTTTCCCGGATCAGGGCTTGAACCTGTGTCTCCTGCATTGGCAAGTGGATTCTTTACCACCGAGCCACCAGGGAAGCCCTATTTCTTTCTTTTTTGTCCTGAAATAATTACAATTTTATTTTTGCAGTAAGGTTTTTGATGTTTATGTATTTGTAGATATGATTAGTTTTATTCATTGTGATAAAAGTGCGATATTTCCTATTTCTACATTTTAGAATTTACTGAGTTATCTAATATGTAATTTGTTTTTATAAACATTCTATAGATTTCTAAAAGACAGTGTAGTCTTCATGGGTGAGCACTATGTACCTATTAAATCCATTTAAAAAAATGTAGTTTGAATTCTTCTATACTTGATCTGTCAAAGATAGTGATATAGGTGAGGTGTTTCCTAAGAAAATCGGCTTTTGTAGTGACTCTCCTTATCATCAGGAATTCTTATATTATTTATGTCAATATATTATTTATTTACATAAAGTTCCATTATTATCATAACTATATTGTGACTATATATCTTTTATAAATATAAAAATGATGCATTCTTGTCCTCCCTAATCTTTTAATTTTAAGCTTTGAAATTAAGATTGCCAACTCTATTCTTTTTGTTTGAATGTCTATATATATCTTTATTTATTCTTTTGTTTTTAACCTTTTTTGACATATAATTTAGAATATTATGCTAGCAGATAGAATAGCGTTTAATTTTGTTTTATTATTAAATTTGAGAGTATGTTAAAAAAGATGCACACATTTGCATTTTCTGTTTATTTCTTGTATGTTTGTCTTCTGTTCTATACTATGATTTCCCTTTTCTTTAATGATAATTTTTTTCTGACGTTTTGGGATTATTTTTTCCCTCTTTTTATGCTCTGTAATGCATCAGAATTTACAATGTTTTAAATTCTGTTAGGAGACAAATTCAAGCTATTAAAAGACGTACTTGAACCAGAATTATCAAAATTATTAATGCCAGTGAGAAAATAGTGTCCATCAGTCTTCCCCTGTGGGAAATGCTGAGTCGTGAGTGTTCCTCCTGTTCTGTGGAGAAACAGACGTAAACTGAGCGGACAGGTGAATAGAAGAGTGGGACTCTGAAGTGGAACTGAATTTATCTCACTTACCTTTCCCTTTTTTAATCTGTATAGGAACGATATGTGACTTAGAATTGTATTCCTGCATAAGCCTAAAAATTATATGTCAATTAATATAACAAAATGCTAAGTGATAGAATATTATATCATAGTTTAAACGGCAGAGATTTTTATTGCTTAGTGGGCCCTAAAGTCGGAGAAGGCAATGGCAACCCCACTCCAGTACTCTTGCCTGGAAGATCCCATGGACAGAGGAGCCTGGTCGGCTGCAGTCCGTGGGGTCGCAAAGAGTCGGACACGACTGAGCAACTTCACTTTCACTTTTCACTTTCATGCACTGGAGAAGGAAATGGCAACCCACTCCAGTGTTCTTGCCTGGAGAATCCCAGGCATGGCGGAGCCTGGTGGGCTGCCTTCTATGGGGTCGCACAGAGTCGGACACAACTGAAGCGACTTAGCAGCACCTGCAGCAGCAGGGCCCTAAAATAGTGTGTTTATAATGGTGTTGTAGATAAGATGAAGGAACATATTGTATGTTCTTTTTGAAAACATTTTTTTCTGCATTAAAAAAGAGAGACTGAGGTGGTTGTTTGCACCATCAGAAATCTTAATGAGGTAAGAATGACCAGCACACCTTCCCTGAGTGAGTGAAAGTCACTCAGTTGTGTCCAACTCTTTGTGAAACCATAGACTGTAGCCCTCCAGTCTCCTCTGTCCATGCGATTCTGCAGGCAAGAATACTGGAGTGATTTGCCATGCCCTCCTCCAGGGGATCTTTCCAACCCAGGGATCGAACCCACATCTGCATTGCAGGCAGATTCTGTATCGTCTGAGCCATCCTGGAGAGATTTTACCTGTAGATCAGAGTTGGCACACTCTGGAGCAGCTCCTAGCCCCAGGGGAATGCCTGGGTCAGTTGCTTGGGCCTGAGCCCTCTTGGTTTGACCTCTTCGCTCTTACTGCAACTCATGGAGATGCCCTGATCTGTCAGCAACTGGGACATCTGAGTCACACCTAAAGAGGAATTTCTCCTGTTCTCCACTTGGGAATCCAGACAGATTTCATCCTTATGTCAGTGTGTCCCCAGCATCTCTGCAGAAGAAAATGAAAATATCTAGGTGGACTGGCTCCAGGTGAACTGTGAGAGCCAGCAAGCAGCCTGTAGATGCTCAATCTGACAATAAGCAGATGTGCTGATCTTCTTTGATGGACACAGGGACCTCCACCTCATCACCTGGTTATCGTTTCAATCCTCCTAGTTAACTTTAGCTAAAGGTCTCATTGCTAGCATCTTGCAGTGCCAGTTTAGGAGCATCCTAACAACAGTGTGACCCAAGGACAGGATTACCCATCTGAGTTTTCTTCTCTGTGTTACGAGAAGTTGTGCACTGAGGGCTGATTTTGTCTCTGGCTCATCCTCTATGGCTGGCACATATCTTTCTGGTGTCTTTCAAGGTCACCTATGAGATTCTCTCCTGCAACACCCATGTCTGCTGTGAGTGCTCACTGGATACACCTTGCGGCTTCTCCCAATAGCCCTTCTTGGTATTCATCCCAGTGTTGCACTTTATCTTTCCTGCCTTCAGCTTCTTACCTCTTCACATGAAAACTGCAGGGAGGGGTTAGTGGAATCCTCCCAGGGTCTCTTGCAATTATTTCCTGTGACACTGAGTTTTTCTCTGGAGCATTGGTTGCAAGCTGACCTTTTCTAGCTTCCATCTATCTCATCTTATATAAACTCAAGCTCGATTGTGTTTCTAAAAATGTATAGTCTACATGGCTTTCTTTCTTCGTTCCTGCTATGATGCAAAACTTTCCTATTTGTGTGTTTCTCTGGTCATTTCAGAGAGGATCTGCTAGCCGATGGAGAAAGAGAAATAGACATCTTTGGTCTAGTTGTGTGTTTTGTTTTGTTGCTGCTGCTGCTGCTGCTAAGTCACTTCAGTCGTGTCTGACTCTGTGTGACCCCATAGACGGAAGCCCACCAGGCTCCCCCGTCCCTGGGATTCTCCAGGCAAGAACATTGGAGTGGGTTGCCATTTCCTTCTCCAGTGTGTGAAAGTGAAAAGTGAAAGTGAAGTCGCTCAGTCGTGTCTGACTCTTCGCGACCCCATGGACTGCAGCCCACCAGGCTCCTCCGTCCATGGGGTTTTCTAGGCAAGAGTACTGGAGTGGCTTGCCATTGCCTTCTCCGTTGTTTTGTTGGGTTTAACAGAAATCTGGTCATTCTGCACTTAGAGTGTAGGATATCCTGGGTTGGCCAGAAAGATCATTTGTGTTTTTCCATGTTATGGAAAAACCCAAACAAACTTTTTGCCCCACCCAAATACAAAGAGAATACCATGCAAATTAGTGATTGAATATTTGGATCTGAGACTTGGGGAAGCTCTGAGTTAGAGATACACATTTAGAGGTCTTCCTTGGTGGTCCAGTGCTTAAGAGTTTGCCTTCCAATGCAGGAAGTGTGGATTCTATCCCTGGTCAGGGAGCTAAGATCCCCACCTCATAGCCAAAAAAAAAAGCAAAACATGAAACAGAAGCAATATTGTAACAAATTCAATAAAGACTTTATAAGTGGTCCAGATAAAAAATATTTTTTAAAAAAGAAATATAAATTTGGAGGCATCAGCCCGTAGTGGGAGTCACGTCACAGTAATAGGGAAATCTGCCTAAAGCAGTAGTTCCAAAATCTCATGGATCATCAAAATAGACAGATTCCTTGGTCCCTCTCCTATAGGTTCTAATTTAGTAGGCTTATGATTGCCCTCAGGAATCTGTAATCTTTTTTAAAACCTTCCATTGAAAGAGTTCTAAAATTGAGTATTAAGGGAAGACATTGTAAGACAATGCTCCCAGTATGTTCCTCCTTATATAAGAAAGTTTTATATCTATGGGTATCTGGCTATGTTGTAGGATGGTGGCAGGGTCATCAGCTGAAAAAGTGGTGAATATTTTGAAAAGTCATTGTGAGGAAAGTGTAGGGAAGCTGATGAAACACGTACAAAATGAGGGGACAGAGGAAGTTGGACATCAGTGAACATGAATGTGTACCTTCTCCTTGCTCAGAAACCTGATTGTGAGCATAGAGACTGTAGGAGGTTGGGCAAATAGAGCTGGATAAATCAAAGGGCAAGGACAGGACACTGAGGGCTACAGAAACCCGCTGGCAGCTGACCATACTCTCATCTTTTCAATTTTCTGCTGCCCTAACCTGTTTCCCTGCTCTTGACCTCAGGATCTCCCATCCCTTTTTCTCTCAGTCCATGAACTCCTCCTTGGTTAATTTCTCCTTTGTTATCCCTTCAGTCACTATAACCTTCAAAAAATTAAATAATTTAAGGTAATACAAGTAATAAATAGTGAGACTGAGATTTGAACTTAGGCCAATCTGAGTGTCTTTGTTTTTTTTTAATCACTACTTTATTTGACGTCTGCAGTTGGCACGGTGATGCCCCACCCAGACCCTGTTTAATTAAGGCCTTATTGCCTCAGCATCTGGGAGTGCTGTCAGCAGACAGACTTCCAACTGTCCAGCCCTTTGGGATGGCTCAGCTGCAGAGACCTGCCACGTCCAGATTCGTACCCCTTCCTAGGCCACCCACCTTCAGTGACTGACATATGTGACTGATGTATGTGGGAGTATAAAGGTCTGGACCTCCTTGGGACTGCTCTGAATGAACCTTCTGCCTCCAGAGCTCCCTGTGGGGTCACTGAGGCTGTCCTTGAGACTGCATTTCAGCTCACCTTTCCCTAACCCTTTCTGCTTTCTCCTCCTCCTTCCAACAGCACTCCTTAATAAACACGCTCCATGCTAAACTCTGTTTCCTAGGGGACCTAACATGCAACAGCTTCTCCAAGAAACAAGAGCCAGAATTTCCTGTTGTAGGAGTCACATGACTTCTCACTGTTTCCAGAGATCCTCTCAAGTGTTTCTGAGAAGTGTCAGGGCCCAGATGAAAAGCTGGGTGCTCCTTGTCCTGGTCACCAGGTTGGCATCTAACCATTTGAATTTCAGGTACAGAGGACTCAAGAGAGAGGGTTAACCCGGGCCTGAGTTAAGTCCAATGGTGTCAGATTCGGAATACAGATATCCTGCTTCTTATGCTTTGCTGTTTCCCTTTTCCCTCCCTAGTCTTCCTTCTGAGGCCAGAGTCTGACTTGAAATCCTAATCTTGAATCCCAGCTTCAAACAACCTGCAAATGAGTGAGGCAACTGATTGAAATTTTCAGGCTCACATCTGATAACACCATTTCAGTGTGATTTTACTGACTGAAAGGAAAAAACAAGACCAGAGCAAACGAATTTGAGTGCTTTTATTTCAGGTTGACTTTTTCCCCCTCATATTTTTTATCGGTTACAATAAACAGTCACAATATGTCAGGGAAAAATAATCAACGCATCCATCAGAAAAAAATTTTGGTAGGTTTAAATGTGATTAAGTATTGTATGAATACTAACAAATGAAAAAAAATCAATATTTATATATTCCAAATTTGCAAATTTTTCTACATCAAATTTTAATTATCTTTTAACTCTCTACGATCATTATATAAAGTAACTAAAAATATGATTCAGGATATATTTCTTTATAACAGTTTGAAAATGTGTGATATTTGGTTTCCAATTAGACATCTATGAAGACTTCATCTATGCTAACCACTTAATTAGAAAAAAATATTCAAAGTAATAAAATGTCTAAATATTTAGTAGGGAAAGCAATTAAAATTTATATATTAAGAACAGAATATATTGCATATTTAATCAGAATATATTTTGCTTCCTCTTTCAGCTAATATATTTTTCAGTCAGCCCCAAATTGAAGCTATATGTTATCAGCAATTGCTCAGATCACTCTCAGTATATAATCTGTTATATTAAATAAACTTACTTAGGTAAGTGTTTTAAACATTGTGGAGACTCAGGTTACCTCTTAAAGTTTTTAGTTATTGATTTTCAAATCTTCTTTGTGAGTGTAAGCTTCTCAGAAGGCCAAGTATAATCATGTTTCCTGCCCAACTGGTCTTTTCCTTTGATAGCCACCCATGGTTACTATACCAGCCTGTCAATAAGCATTTAATGAGAAACTGCTGTGGGGCTGAGGCCGCTACCAGGCCCTGGAAGCAGGCGTGCCTGGAAAAGCTTAGGATAAGTTGAGTTTTCATGGGCATAATAAGCCAGCGTATGTCTGCTTAATTTTCATGTTTTTAAATAGCATTGACAAGATGTTTTTCTAGGGGTAGCATTGGCTTTGACACCCTCTTAAACTGATTAAAAAAATAATTCCTATTAAGTGGTAATTTAAAAATGGCAATATTTACCTGGAAGTCTATAGGATAGTCTTCTAGATTTGAATATCCACAGATCACATTTACAACATAAAGTACTGGAACTTGTTTCCTAATTATTCATACATTAAATTAAAATGTGTTCTAATCCTTTATCTTTAAGGATAAAGATCTTTTAAGAGTAAAATGTCAGGACATTTTTGTGATTTCCTCTAACTAGTAAGACAGGAGGGAGGTTCTTCGTGAGGATTTCCAACCAAGCCATGTACAACCAATCTGATATAGATCCTTTTCTTGCCACTGGAAGGCTCCTGACAGTATGGAAGAAAAATAAAGAACAAATATGACAATTAGTACCAACAGTAATCTGAGCTATATAATAACAAGTAGCCTAAACCTTATATATGCCTCCTCCACAAAATGAAAACACTGAAATTATTTTGAACATAGATGTTAAACTGAGATATTTCTCAGATAATACAAATATTTACAAACCAGAAAAATAGGCTTGGACATTGTAATAGAATAGAAAGTGTGAAAGTGAAAAGTGAAGTGTGGACTGAAGTCTGCTATACTACTCTGTCCATGGAATTCTTCAGGCAAGAATACTGGAGTGGGTTGCCGTTCTCTTCTCCAGGGGATATTCCCAACCCAGGGATCAAACCTGGGTCTCCTGCATTGCAGGCAGATTCTTTACCATCTGAGCCACCAGGGAAGCCCATTAGAATAGAGGCAAAGCATAAATAGATTTTCACTCTTTAAATAGAAAATGTGATCAACCAATACCTCTCCCCATTTTTCTGGGGGAAAAATGATTTTTCCTAATAGTGAAAAGCTCTTACTATATTTGGGAGAAATAGCTATTTGGGCTCTATCACCCAACTCAAGAGACCAGTCTGTCTCTTAGATGAACAGTCTTCCAGTGTAGACCTTGCTTGAAGACATACTTACCCTTAATCATGAGGTATAAATGTGAAATTTCTGTTTTCATGTTTAGCAATGAATCTTTATATAAGCATGCATATTTCCAGCAGGTATACCCCTAATATTTGTGGGGTGGAGGACAAAGAGTGGAAATGGAAAAGCCCACTCTTTTTTCTCCTGCCTTGGCCTCTTCCCACATGGTGAGGAGCCTTGAGAACATGCCATGGACTCTACACCTCAGGAGCAGCTATCCAGGGAAGGGGCCTGTGAACCTTGGCCAAACTGGGGCTTAATTGGCAGGGAATTCCAGGGTCAGGTTCCTAGCGTGAGGTCTAGACAGGGAATGAGGGTTCTAGGTGGGCGTGTGTCCTGGCCCTTTGGGTGGGGCATGTCTGGAGTAAAGTCCATATGGAGCCATCTAAAGCCGTGGGCCCCATTGTCTTAGGGTGGTATTTATTTTCCCACATGTTCCAAAGTTAACTTTCCACCTGAATAGTTTTGAGCTTTTATATTGATTAACCCATGTACCTGAGATTTCTCTGTAACAATCTTAAATGTCTGCAATGATACTTACAGGACTATGAGATTAGCAGCTCTTGAGTGCTCCTGTAAGAGTTCGTTCAGTCGAACTTGGCGGTAACTCTGTGAACAACATTCAGATTTTGTTGAGGGCAGTTTCCCAGAATTATGAATGAGAATTTATCTTTTTTCCTCTAATTATAGACAAGTAGGAAAGAACCCACTCCAGTGTTCTTGCCTGGAGAATCCCAGGGACGGGGGAGCCTGGTGGGCTGCCGTCTATGGGGTCGCACAGAGTCGGACACGACTGAAGTGACTTAACAGCATCAGGAAAGCCTCATTAAAAAAGAAACAAAAAACCATTTCGTTCAGGTTTGGAAACTTACAGTGTTTTAGAAACTCATGGAAAATATTAGAAATATAAAGAATAAGACCATTGTGCTATGTTGTTAAGTTGCAAAGTCATGTCCAACTCTTTGTGACCCCATGGACTGCAGCATGCCAGGCTCCTATGTTCATGGGATTTCCTAGGCAAGAATTCTGGAGTGGGTTGCCATTTCCTTCTCCAAGGGATCTTCCCGACCCAGGGATTGAACCCACATCTCCTGCTTTGGCAGGTGGATTCTTTACCACTGAGCCACCTGGGACGCCCCATTGAGGTATAGTGGCTTATTAAATTCTAGAAGGAAAAAACAAGCAAGCACCATGGATAACAGTAAAAAGACGAGAATGGCCAGTGCTAGGGAACAGGTTTGCAGTGGAAGAAACCCAACCTAATCTTGATACTAATTTGGTATGCTAAAAACATAGATTATACCCTAGTCTAATCTTTCTTTAAACTCTGATTTTTACTAGCACAGGAGACTGGTTTCAATGAAAGAGTCACCAAAAGACTCATTTGGAAAAATAACTACATTAACTATTTGGCAGTGATGAGAGTAATATTTATTATTACCTTTCACTGGTTTATAAGCCAAGGCTTAGATAAGTCATTTGTTCAATTATATGAAAAACTTTTGTTAGAACCGGGCACTTTGTCACACAGAGTTTATGATTCTTGCTGCTGCTGCTAAGTCGCTTCAGTCATGTCTGACTCTGTGCGACCCCATAGATGGCAGCCCACTAGGCTCACCCATCCCTGGGATTCTCCAGGCAAGAACACTGGAGTGGGTTGCCATTTCCTTCTCCAATGTGTGAAAGTGAAAAGTGAAGTCACTCAGTCGTGCCTGACTCTTAGTGACCCCATGGACTGCAGCCTACCAGGCTCCTCCGTCCATGGGATTTTCTAGGCAAGAGTATGATTCTTAGCTCAGTATTTTTTTCTACTAAATTTAAAAGGCTTTTAATATCTCCCGCTCTAATCTGTTCCAACGTCAGCTCCTAATATGGCTTATTTAAATTTTGTAATTGAGAGCTTCTTGAGGTCCTTTTCTTTGAATGTCTAACCCAATTCAGATGTTAATCCTTCTGCCTTATTCTTATGTCCTTGCCCTCTTCATCATCCTCACTGTTGCAACTTCATTCAACTCAAGCCAGATGCAGGTAACTCCCATCTTCCTGGGTTCTCTAGAAAAGCTCACCATTTCACATCCATCCTACAAGATGTTCCAGATCCAACCTGCATATTCAGTGTTCCAGTTAAAGATTTTCTCAGATCCCTATGTAAGTTTTTATAGCTAATTTTATCAGGTTAAAATTCTTTTTATTGTGTCAAACTGTGAGCAATCTATATTTACTTTGCATATGTATTGACTGAAATTATTTTAGTCTGATGATTCTGTCTCCTTTTCTATAAAATTAAATTGGAAAGACTTCACAATATGTATCAATAGCCTGTTTTCAACTTAAAAAACTTGATTTTATACTAAAAAATGAAAGCAGTTTTCTAAATCCTCACATTCAATAATATGATTGAAACAGGACTTGAAATATGTAGAAACCCTAGATGGTGAATAAATAAAATTCTATAATAGACACATTACTTTTTGATCTTTAAATCAACCACTGTCTTCAGCTAGTTAGATAGCGAAGTAAAGATTAAGGAAGAAAAGTCCTTACCTTTTCCTTGACTGCTTCCAGTTCTGCGTCTGTAATTTTCCACGGGGTTTCTCTCTTTAATTTCTCGGCAGTTGTTAAATCTTTGCAGCTTTCATGGAGACGATATGGTTCAATCATTTCTTCAAAGACTTTCCAGCTGAAATTGGAATTATAAAAGAGGCCTCACAGTGGGAAACTAACTCATTATTTCACAGATACTCCAGGTGTGACTAGGTGTGCTGGCTGCAGAATCAGAGCTGAATGTCATGCAAATCTTCTAAGAATTATCTTTGCAGGAGACTGTGAGTAAAACCATGGCTATCATAGTGCTTCCCTACCCAAGGAAAGGCCTTAAGGGGTATGAGGCCTTGATAGCATACTAAGTATTATTAATAAATCCTCAGTATAAATACACAAACACATAGATGGTAATTACTCTGCAATTACATGTTCTACATAGTATAGTCAAAGGCGCAGTTTTAAGGTAGACACTTTAGCCCATAAATGAGTTTCTATTTGCTTATTTTACACGTTCTATGGGAGATGTTCGTGAATTAATGTAGGAGATGAACCAGCATCCCTGAGAGTTGAATAGGGTTGCCCTCCTCACCTTTAGCCCACATGGCAGCTCCTACCTTATGGCAGGAGGCTGTGGGTAGGTCAGAGAATAGTGAGTGAGTTTAATGGCTATAGAACAATCTGAATATTTGCTGTAAATAATGCTGCCTTTGTCCTTCTGCTGTCTGATGTTGCTGCCTGAGATGTTCAAATGGCTATTGTTCAGGTGCATATTAGAGGAAAGAACAAAAATCAATAACATTTTAAAACCTGAGGCCATTTTAGAGCAATTAAGAAAAAATCATTGACTAGAAAATTAGGAGCAGTATCTCAGAACTGTAGAACATTTTAAAAATTGCTGAAAAATCTCATTCTTGTCTGTCACAAGAATCTCATAAGATTTATTTTTAAAGTGATAGCACAAAACCAAACATAATTTATAGGAGAAGTTGTCTTCCCTATGCTACTGTAAGGTGATTTCAAATATAAATAGTTTTCTTTGGTTTTATATATCATGGCTTACTTAAAAATAGCTTTGGAATGAATGATAATTAGAATTAATGTGCTTTTAGGTTACGGAATTAAAGCATGAAGCAATTATTTCAGTTTCCCAGATGGTGCAAGTGGTAAAGAACCTGCCTGCCAATGCAGAGATGTAACAGACGTGGGTTCGATTCCCTGGGTCGGGAAGATTCCCTGGGGAAGAGCATGGCAACCCACTCCAATATTCTTGCCTGTAGAATCCCATGGACAGAGGAGCCTGGAGGGCTCCAATCCACAGGGTCACAAAGAGTCAGACATGACTAAAGTGACTTAGCACAATGATTTCAGTGGTCTCATCGGTTTCCCTGATTTAGGACTTGCAGATAAAATTACAGAGATTACTGAGGAGTAGTTTGCTCCCACCAGTGTGCTGCTGTTAACAGACTGAAGAGATACCTAACACAGTAGATTTCTGATGCTTTGACCTACTCAGAATGGTAGGCAATGACTGGGAGGGAATAAGACTGATATGCCCAATTCTTCTTTCAACCATGCAATACTTTTATCTGCTATTCCTCCCAACAGTGCTGTGCTTTTAGAGACTTTGGTGGTCATCAGTGCAGAGGTGCTGGCCTAGGAGAGAACAGCCTGGGTTCTTGCTCCAGTTCTTCCATTGTCCTCCTTGACCTAGCTAACCTAGCCTATTACAGGGGTAATAATGGCTGCTCAGAGCTGGTGTGAGACTGATGTGAGTGATAGTATGATGATTTGGATGACCGTGCTCTGAAAAGTATGCAGTGCCCTGTAAAAGCAAGACATTCATTTTACTCAGCAACCATAGGACTGAGGTTAGCCGTTGACGGTTTCTCTGTTTAAGCTTTACATACAATTATTTTGATCAGGGATAAGAGTTTTATTTGCATCTCAGTCCAGGTGCTTATTGGAAGGACCACTTCAAAAATCATTTCCTAAGAAATGGAAAGTGGAATAAAGATTGTTTGCTTGTCCCCCCAGGCATCCATACTACGTTTCTCCATTGTAGTTTGGATGGGAATGACTCTGTCCTCAATATCAGCACAATTCTATCCTTTTCGCCAGCCAGATTGGCTAAGTTGGGCACATAAGCCAGGCAAGCTTGATCTAGTATTTCACTGACCACAATGAGTGGCTCATAGCTTGGTGGTCCAAAGGTCGCTTTAGATTTCTATTTTGATTCTCTATTAAATCTGGTCATTCTTATTGTTACAGTTGTTATTTAGTTGCTAAGTTGTATTTGACTGTTTTGCAACTCCATGAACTGTAGCCTTCCAGGCTCCTCTGTCCATAGGATTTCCCAGGCAAGAATATTGGAGTGGGTTGCCATTTCCTTCTCCAGGGTATCTTCCTTACCCAGGGATCAAATCTGAGTCTCTTACACCTCCTCCATTGGCAGGCGGATTCTTTACCACTGAGAAACTAGGGAAGCCCATGATCATTCTTATTATATCTGAAAATTGATTCTAGAATAGTTTAAGTATTCAGTCAGTTCAGTTCAGTCGCTCAGTCGTGTCCGACTCTCTGTGACCCCATGAATTACAGCACGCCAGGCCTCCCTATCCATCACCAACTCCCTGAGTTCACTCAAACTCATGTCCACAGAGTCGGTGATACCATCCAGCCATCTCATTCTCGGTCGTCCCCTTCTCCTCCCACCCCCAACCTTTCCCAGCATCAGAGTCTTTTCCAGTGAGTCAACTCATCGCATGAGGTGGCCAAAGTATTGCAGTTTCAGCTTTAGCATCACATACTATTAAATATAAGTGAGAATTAATTCAATTAAAAAATTTACTTATAGCTTTCCTGCCTTTCCCATCCTTGTTCCTCATAATAACAAGGTTAAACTGCATAAAAATTTCCCCTAAAATTCATATAAAATTTCTTCTCACACATTAATGTATTTGTTGTTTTTGTGATCACACTAGCATATTTAAACTAAATTATCTAGTTAATTGCTTCCAGTTTCTCTTTGATTTCTATTTAATGATTGCTATCTTTTTGGCCTATGACTTTTAATTCAGTCTATACAATAAAAAAAGAAATTTAACCACAAGAGCTTTTCAGTTTCCCCTGGCCCAGTTGTTTTCTCATTAGCTTAGCTTTTTACTCCCTTTCACCCTTACTCTACCATATTTATAGATAACGTTTCTATGACAGAATGTCTCCATCAAGATTTACTCATGTTTTATGAGTAGTTGAAAGATCTATTAAAGGCAGTTGAAGGACATTTAACATTAGCCTCCAACATGGAAATCATTGACGGTGAACTGTTGCTAACATTGTATGAAAATGAGTGACCAAGGAAGAACAGCAATCAGGAGATGGTTGTTAATGGTAGACCAGGGCTGTCTAGCCATAAGGCCCCTGTGAAAGCTGAAGTTGAGCCAGCATTATAAGCTTTGGGCCCTGGGCCTGAGGTTGTATCAGGCCACTGAAGAGTTCTGTTTCTCTAAGAGTCCAGGTGTGGTCAAGTGTGAAAGTGTTAGTCACTCAGTTGTGTCCAGTTCTTTGCCACCCCATCAGCTGTACTTGCCAGGCTCCTCTGGCCATGGAATTCTCCAGGCAAGAATACTGGAGTGGATATCCATTCCTTTCTCTGGGGGATCTTACCAACCCAGGGATGGAACCTGTGACTCCTTCACTGCAGATGGATTCTTTACCATCTGAGTCACCAGGGAAGTGGCCATTTGTGAGATTTACTGAATGACCATTCTCTGTTCTAAAATTTATCTCCAAATACTGGAAAAGGCATTGCCAGCATCAGACATGTGGCTGTTTTATGAAGTAACGTGGCATCAGTTACAGCAGAAACTGAAAAGAGAAGGATGGTACTTCTAGCACACCTCTTCTTGGTGGCCTTCTGTCTTCATATCAGGATACATTAACTACGGTTATTCTGGTAAAAATGTTTTTTTTTCCTTGCATCTTCCTCAGGACCTTGAAATATCACAGAGAAAATCTCCAGAACTGTGAAAATGAATTAATTTTTTTTCCTGAGAAAGGAAAATAGATCTCTTCATTGTAGGATGCAGAGTATATGTAAGAAACACCAAGCCAGAATGGTGTCCAAAGTCAAATTTAGATACCAGGACAAAAGTACAAATGCCTTGGTCCTTTGTTTCTTATGACTGTGTGTAGAGTTTTCTCCTTGAGAAGAGGAAACCAGGGAACAAAGGTCAGGGGTACGAAGATGAAGAGCGTCGAGGCTGTGATGGACACTCAAAGAAGGAAGAGGCATGGTTAGTGATACATCAGCATCCTCAGGGACAGAACAGAAAGGATGGGTGTACAGGTGACCATGGCTGCTTAGCAGAGACTTACAAAACAGAGGGAAGGATACAGAGACTTGGGTAGAGAAAATCATATTGATGGGTAAAGAGGCAAAGGATATAGAAACAAATTAATCAGCAAGCACAGACAGTCCTTAGCTGCTGCTAAGACAAATAACAGCAAGAAGAATTCAGTTACAAGAAGCAGGTGACTGATCTGTGGCCAGCATTGAGTCAGGGATTATAGAGAATCCCAGTTCAGTCGGGGACACTGTGACCTATGCTCTTGTTGTTGTTCAGTTGCTAAGTCATGTCCGATTCTTTGTGGCCCCCGTGGACTGCAGCACGTCAGGCTTCCCTGTCCTTCATTATCTCAAGAGTTTGCTCAAACTCATGTCCACTGAGTTGGTGATGCTGTATAAACATCTCATCCTGTTTCCCCCTTCTCCTCCTCAACTATGCTCTAGACAACAGTAAACGGTCCCGTATTGGCAGAGAGCTGGCAGGCTGTGGTCTGGTGCTAAGTGGCACATACTGGGGAACCATTGTACCTGCTGTGTTATGGAAGAGAATGTGTTTCCTCCAATTAGAGCTATAAGATGAGCCCGTTTGATCACATCACTGCAAGTGCCAAGGGGCAATGACTTAGGAATTAAAATTCTTCAAATGAAATGTGCAAGGCTACCAGAGGTTACAGCATGACAACTTAGTTCATATAAAAACCTTAATTCCATTTACCAAGGAGAATGATAAATCTGTTCCTAATTTTTCTTAACTTTATAACTGTAGAAATATAGGAATGAAAGGCATTAGTGGTATTTATGATATAAGGAAATATTACATTGTAATAATCCAGGTCAACCCTGTCAATTCTAGCTTTCTTATTGCAGTTAAGACATTTTGTAAAGCTGTTTTAGCTGACGCATAGCCTTAGAGGAATCATGAATACCCTCAAATGACATGAGGTTCAAGGCTGCCATTTGGTCAATAAGAATGCATCTTAAATCTGGATAATTTTCAGTTAGTTACTAAGTTCATCTGGGATAACAATGAATCAGAAGAAGGAAAGAGCAAGAAGGTTTGAGGAATGTGGAGTTGTAACTCATCAACAACTTCAGGAGGAAGGAGAAATGGTGGTCAACAGAAATGAGAAGAGGTCTGAGAGTCTAGCAAGGACCTATGCCATACTGAGACCTCCTGTTCTCACCCTTGGAGAACCCATGCCATACCAAATCAAATGTACTAAACTGAGACACTCAACATGATTTTGAACTGTAAACAACTGAAAATATTTTATAATTGTGAAGTCATTGCTCTAAATATTTTAATTTATGAACTTTTGTAATTTCCAGACAATCTTCTTATACCTCTGAGAACTCCTATGAAGATCTAACCTACAGATTGTTTCCAAATATCATGGACTTCACAAATTTAAAAATTAATGAGGTTAAAATGATGCTGTTTTGAAGGCATTTAAACAATTATGTCAATTTGTTTTTTCATTTTTAAATTTTGGAACCAATACCTTTCCTTGCCAGGCTTCAGATAGTTTTAGAAATCCCCTTTAGGGGCTCTCATAGGCTTCCCAATTCAGGATGCCCCACCAGTAACTTTAAATAATGTAAACTTACCCTGACTGCTCAGGTCTGAATTTTCTGAGCTTATGCTTCCTGCTACTGTTGCCATAGAAAGCCTAACGTGAAAGGTAATTCTAAAATGCTAACTAAACAATGTTTCCGCAGTTCTTCTTCTCAAGCTCATCTTCACCTTAAAATCTTTTCCTTCCATTAGAACCTGATAGCTCTGTGTCATGATTATTTAAAATCCCCTTTTATGACATTCTATCAGGAAGTCACAGCAGTAAACCCATAACATTTTAACCTTCTAATAATCAACACAAAAGAGGAGAGAGTTTACCATGGATAAACAGTGGATCTTGTTAAATATTTCATACCTTTCTTTGTTTGGCTTAATGTTGATGTCACCAATGACATGGATGTCTGCAAATTTTATCCTAAATTTGCTCAGAAGGGAAGCCATTCTGAAAATAAAAGACAAAAATGCTTCATCATTGAATATTTAACTATTTTCAATCAAAGAGTTTTGTGTTTAAGACATCAAAAGCAATCATGTCTTATTTCAGCTTAGCTTTTGGACAAAAGCTTTGGCTAGTATTTGATTTCCATTGTAGCACTTGATGAATATGGATAAATGTGGACCAAATTATTCCACCAAAGGCAAAGAGAAATTTCTGTAGGTGCAGTCACTGGAAACAGCAGACCCAGCTCTGCATTCATGTTTCAGGGAAAAAGTTGTGGCACTGTCCACTCTTCCTTATCATTTGGGAAAAAGAGAACAAGTCTCAATACTTATTGATGATTGCTGATAATGTTTATAGAGTTACGACAATCTACTGACAAACCAATAATTATTATATATTATATTGTTGTAGATTAAAAGTTTTTTCCCCCTAGCAACTGAACGTTTTGATATAATTTCAGAGTTCCAAAACATTACAAGAACAATGCAAAGAGAGCTCAGGGTCACCAGTTGTTTAAGTTTTGCCCCATTTGATTTGTCATTTACTTTTTCTCTATCTCTCTCTTTTTTGCTTGCTGGCTTTCTACGTCCTACCTATTTGCCATTTTAAAGTAAGTTGCACATATCAGGCCCCTTTACCTCTAAGTACTTCAGTGAATATTTCCTAAGAGCAAGGACATTCTCTTTTATAAACAGAGTACAGTTTCTGAAATCAAGAAATTTAACATGAATGCCCTGCTACTATCTTATCCACCAACCATTTTCAAATTTCATCACTTGTCTCAATAAGGTACTGGAGGCTTTAAGAAAATATAAATTATTGTAGGCCTCATGTTAGTTTCCATTTTAGTATAATTTTCTTTAAGAGGAATTAGATATATATAATAACTTTCTAAGAAGGGAGAGACAATGTGGAAAAATGACTAAGAGCTGAAGAATTGATGCTTTTTAACTGTGGTGTTGGAGAAGACTCTTGAGAGTCCCTTGGACTGCAAGGGGATTCAACCAGTCCATCCTAAAGGAAATCAGTCCTGAATATTCACTGGAAGGACTGATGCTAAACCTGAAGCACCAATACTTTGGCCATCTGATGAGAAGTACTGACTCATTGAAAAAGACCCTGATGCTGGGAAAGATTGAAGGCAGGAGGAGAAGGGGATGACAGAGGATGAGATGGTTGGATGGCATCACTGACTTGATGGACATGAGTTTGAGCAAGTTTTGGGAGTTGGTGATGGACAGGGAAGTCTGGCACACTGCAGTCCTTGGGGTTGCAGAGTAGGACACGACTGAGCGACTGAACTGAACTGAAGAGCCAGTCATTATTTTGTGATTCCTGGAAGTAGCCATTCCAGGAAGGGCTAGGACTTAGGCATGCCATGAGGGACTGCAGGCTGCCAAAAGTCATTCTCTATGTTTCCTCCAGAGATCTTTGGATGCACTACACTCTTGGCATGCTTGTTGCTCTCACAACTAGAGATCAACTCTCCATGACTAAATAAATAAGAAAGGAACAGACTTAGCACCATGGGACTTGGCTTACTTATTTATTTTTATCAGAAGAGTTACCAATAGTCTCGCATTTAAACACTTTCAAACTACAAGTGAGAAACTGGGGGAACCCAGATAGGTACAGTAACTGTTGCAAAGTCCTACATCTTGTCAGTGGCAGAGCTGGGGCTTGGACAGGGTGCCATTTCTCTGTTTTCTTCTAAGTGTGCTAGGCTAGAGACTGCCTCGAATTAACAGGTTTGAATCTCCCAGAAGAAACAGGACAGAATTTGGACACAGATGCCTTCAGACTCTTCCTTTCTTGGATGCATTTACTAGTCAGAACAAAATAAACATTATACAAGATAATGATGCTCTCACTGAAGACTTGAGATGGGCTTCCATGCCAAATGCTTATTTGAAAGCATTTGTGGAAGGGGATAAAAGGACTTGAAGACAATGATTAGAAAAATTACGCAGATAATTTATTGACAGAAACCAAGCAAGCCTAAGGCCTAGCATGGTGACTTTTTGTCTTTAAATTTATTGTGCCTCAAAGACACTTAAAAGTTTTTTAAAATTAAAGCAGTCAAGCAACAAACATCAAAAATGCTTCAGCACAAGTGATAAATTACTTACGCAATTTTTTCTTCTTCAATGCGATTGATCTTCCCTCCGACATAGATTCTTAATTTACAATCTTTCCATTTTTTTCTGAGAGTCAAGATATAGGGGATAAGGAGTGTTAACCCTGAAAAAAAGAGTAAATTATGACAGAAAGGATGAGCATATCCAAGTGAAAGGAAATGAATAGCTTTATATCTGTATTCATTCCCACACGCATAGCTCTTAAATAATTTAAATCTTTAGAGAACACGGAAATGTTATTCTTTAACTGATACCGTTTTCATATACCTTCCCATGCAGTTTGTTAAATTTATCAAGAAATTCTGCTCTCTAGTGTGTATTCTGGAATTTTTTTACCTCCGTCATCAAACAACCACCAAACATCAATTGTGCCTTTTCCCTGCTTCTTTTTAAATTGGGTGCTGGCTTCCACCAGTTTCTGGTTGAACTCCCCAACGTGCATTGACTGGATTGTGTGAATGCCGCTATCTGTAACGAAAGAGAAAGTAGTACATCCATTTGTCTTTTGAGGAAAGAAACAAAATAACTTGCAAATAGATCTATTCAGGAAAATAGAGGAAGGGTCATGACTTTGTGTTTTTTATACTTAAGGGAAAATAGTGAGCCCTATTCGCCACAAAAGAAAAGATAAAGATCAAATCCCACAATAATTTAGATCACGTTCCATAGGTCAGAAAAATTTGATATTGATCTTATGATTACAGTTTTTATTATAGAGTAGTGAATTTTTTCAGATCCTTAGTAATCTGTCTCAGTGCAGAATTATTATTTAGACATGTAGCAAAGCTAAATTATCTGATACAAAACCCAAATATCCTCATTTTCCTAAATTTCATATATAACTCAGGTTACAATATCACATGTACTTAAAAGTATTAATAGAACATGCAGTTATTGGTTTTCTAGAGATAACCAAAAGAATCAGAAGTACTCCTTCGCTAGACAATATGTTCATTTGAGCACAGTTTTGGTATGAATTCCGGAAATGTCTGGATTATAAAGGTTGCCAGGGACCTTGAGCATCTCAACTCTCCATGACCTTTTGGTCCTAACACGGGCCTGGCTTACTCTTCTGCTTTCTTTTCCTGACATCTTGTGAGTCTAAGGTAAAGCCACTTGAGCTATTTGAATCTCTGTGAATGAGATGAAAAAGCCAGGAAATATGGATTAAAATGACCTCTTCTTGAGTTACAGTTAAGGGTGTACATAAAGTACTTAAAAATATTTTAGTGCAATTTCCACCCTAACATGGACACAGTGAAAATGTACCAGGGAAGTAGGGCAGTGTTTGAGCAGAACCATCGTTCCTATTCACCAGTAGGTGTTTCTTTGCTACACCCTCTGCATTATTTCTCATTTCCACATCTTTGAAAGTTGTGACTTCATTGCTCTATTTCAAAGCGATAGTGTCAGCATCGTGCTTAGAGCAGAGCTGACATCCTCGTTAGAGCTTCCTCTCTGATCTGAGGGTCTCAGGATGCTTTGTTCTGTCTTTTGCTGTTTCCAAGGTTGGGCTGGTCAGTTCTGAAGCAATTACCTCGTATTGTTTCTATCTCAGGACCGCTAAAGGAGAAAGTAAGTATCTTTACCAAGTGGGCCAAACTCTGCCCCCACTTACAAGCAGATCAGAGCATCCAAAGGACTCCCATATGACTGCCTGGAGGCCGAGCTGGTCCTGATCTAGAACTCCAAAGAGTCCTCAACTGACAAAAGCCCAGAGCAGTAAAGGGGCCTACTTCAGAGCTGTGCTTGAAAATTTAGGCATTGAAACAAAACATAATGTAATTTTGCTTTTCTGAACAGTGAGACATGCTGAGTTTCAGAGATGTATGTTTTTGCCAAAAGTATTATCCTGCAGAAACAGGGTTCCAGAATAAATAAGTTCCACTTTCACTAATAAGGACCTTATTACTTGTCTCCTCCCCAACAGCTAGAGGAGAGTATGGGCTGTGACTTCTGGATTTTCCATTGCTTCTCAGGCTGTACTGTTGCACAGAGCAGATTCAATGGGTAGTTAATTCTCATGACTACACCAAACAATTGAAAAGGAAAGACGATAATAGTTAGTATCCAGAGGGTCTTATTCTAATATTTATACCTGGAAAGACTTGATGTACCTCCAACTTAAGATTCAAACACATCATTTTTCTAGAAAATGTCATTTTGAGGAAGGTAATACCCAGTAGGTTCTCCCCTAGGCAATCAGATGTTTCTGGCACCCAAGGGTACCTCTAAGTATTTGAAGGGGAGAAATGTTTGGGTTTCTCATAATGCTATGTAGATATACAAAAATGTTGTATTACAGGTTAAATTTGGTCCTTGAGTCATAGTAGGAAAATAAGAAAACTGAACCAAACCTCTGCCAGAGTAAAGAGATGGCCTCTTTGAAAGATTAGCTCCTATCAACATAGACCAGTGGCCTGCTAAGTCTCAATTTGGATCTTTCTACTTGACTTGGAGACCTTGCCAAAGAAATGATATTTCCTGGGCTTCATACCAGTGAAGGACTTCATGAACTACAGGACTATTTGTGCGTGAAAGAAATGAACCTTAACATTCTAATTTTCTACCAGCAGAGGTCACTGTGGACCTCATAAAAAAAAAAAAACTGTTTCTGTAAAGAGCAATTAAAAAAAAAAAAATCAGTCATTTGAATCAGCTGTTTATAAAACTTATAACAAGGTCTCATTCTGTGGTCTTCCATTCCTGGGATGTACACTGAACATTCAGAGATAAGCGTACCATTTAGCCAAAATCTGCAGGTAATTAGTGTCAATGAAGTTCCAAGTCCAGAATTCTGGTTTGTGATAAAGATGTAGTTTTGAAATTAAAATTCTACCTGGATCCTTTACTTGCCTGTACCAGTCGACTTTCAGTTTGCTGAAATGTCTGCAAGGTGTGTGTGTGTATAGATAAACCAGTTTCAGTATGAGGTCATGAACTTCTATCCCCTTTACATCTTAACTAAGAACTTTTTTTTTTTTTTGCTTCTTATGGTATTCAATCTGCTTGCATCACCGACTCTGTGGACATGAGTTTGAGTGTACTCCGGGAGTTGGTGATGGATAGGGAGGCCTGGCGTGCTGTGATTCATGGGGTCGCGGAGAGTCGGACACGACTGAGCGACTGAACTGAACTGAACTGAACCACTATATATCTTTGAAACTAAATATTATTTTAAAACAGAAAGCTTTTACAGTAAGATGATACAAAGGGGTGAATGTTGTTAATAAGTGACAATAGCTTCTACCTTTAGCCATACTATCTTCTCTAAGGAAATGTCTTTTAGTCCTTACCTACACACAATGCCCCCAGTATTTTAGATATTTACTACTGACCCCTGAAGATCCGTTTTGGCTCATTTTGTAACTTTTCTTGTAAATCTTAAAAGCACTTACCTTTCTTAGGAATTGGCTTAGTAATGTTCAGCTTGCCAGCTTTTTTAAACAAGCCTCGGATGCCTCCATTTCCTTCTTCACTTTCACTATCTTTGATGGTGGCTTCCAAAGCCAGCCGCTCCTGTTCTAATTTCTCTAATTCGTCTGATGAAAGAAGACAAAAATCACTTACTTAACTTGGGACAACAAAGTTTCCAGGAACGGTCTTAACTAATGATTTCAATATTGAAAATGGTGTGACTATGCAATTAAATGATTATTTATGCATAATATGATTTTTCTGAATGGTTTTTTAGAAGTAACATGTATCAATAAATTATATTCAGAAAGTAACAACTAGCTCAGAAAACTGGCTCTGTTAAGTTATAATACATGAGGACACTGAGTTTTTTATTTGTGAGGGCAAAGGAGGAGGATATTTAATGCCATCTGTATTTACTACTGACAAAACAAGATACCAGATCCACTGTATAAGATCTTGTACACGGAAAGCTACTGATTTACTGATCTAAGCTACCGGGCCAAGATATTTTACAACTGGGAGTAACAAAATTACAGAAGTATGCTGGGTGTATATCAGACACAAAGCAGTGCCTCCTGAATTGAAACATAAAACTAGAGAACAAGAATTAAAGAAAGAGAACCAGATCTGATAATAAACTTACAGTGAAAAATATTTACCACCACCAAGTCTTTCCAGTAAGTAAAATGCTTTCTGGAGTGAGTGACCAAAGCAAAAGAAATAAAAGCTGACATTTCTGTGCGCCTGTCAGAGTCCACATTACTAAAAAGGACCTCACGACACTTGAGTCTGCAATAAGAGTCAAGCTATATAAAATGACCTATCCAGGATTTAGACCCGCTCTCCAAGCTTTGATGCTGGTTCTGGATGCCTTTTATGTTTCCTGGATTCTGATGGTGACAAAAAGTTCCTAGCTGCTAGGTAATGCATTGCATCCCTTGCTGGCCTCAACCTGCATGGATCAGGGCAGTCATATGACTGTGGGAAAGACTGATAGACATTCTTGCTTACAGTGGTAAGGTGAGAGTCTTGTCAGATCCCCTCAGATCCCCTCATTTTCTTGCCTGCTGAGAACAGAACCTTAGAAAATGAGCTAAGGAGGAAGAGTAGAAAACCTAGATTCAGTGTTAACAAAACACTGGAAGGGCTTCTGTAAATGTCAACCCTGTTGCCTTTTCTTTCTGGGAAGTAAAGCTATACAAACTCTAGATTTATCAATTATGTACTAACTAAATCTGTCAGGACAGTCACATCCCTAGATAGTGCTGTTATTCAGCTACACAGAATTGTTTGGCCCCTTTCCAGGTTCCAGCGATTAATCTTTTGCCAGTGGCATGAGATTTAAGGTCAAATCATCCATGTGATTTCCCCAAAGCTTCAAAGGTTCTCAAGATCAGCAGCTATAGAAAATCTAAGAAATTAGATGAATGGCATTAAAGCTTAGACAATAGTTGCTTATGCCTGACTTTCAAAAGGTGAACATACGCTGTGTTGCACTGGGGTCATAACCAATTACAGCTCTGCTGCTGGCTTCATGTGACATTGGGCAAGTCACTTACTTTTCCTATGCCTCTTATTTCCTATCTGTGAAATGGAAAATCATAACCCCTCACCTTTCCCACTTCCTAGCTTTGCAAAAAGAATAAGCAACAGGTCCTGCATGGTGCTTTGTTGCTCCTTAGAGAACAAAGCAATGAGTGCATTTCTAGAGGCAGTGTATTTATGCACCTTCTGGAAATGGGCTTAGTCATGCAAAGCAAATCAAGGACTTTGAGAAGCCTGGGAGTTATTTTAGAAGTTAATTATTATTGTACTTTCCTCAGGTGCCAGGGTCTATGCTGCACATTATTCATTCCCAAACAACTCTGAGAAAGCTACTATTATCCTCATTTTGTAGGTGCAGAAACTGAGGCTCAGAAAGTTTAGGTAATTTGTCTGATGTCACCCAGCAAATCACAGGGTTCCAATGCAAAGGAGTCTGCTTGACTCCAAATTCTTCATGCTATCCAATGTGAACACCTTCTGTTGTTGGCTTCTTGCTATTATTTCAGAGTTGTTTTATTAACCTCCAACTCTTTATCCTCAGATGAACCTAAACACTCAGGTACATGGTGTAATGCCAAGCTAATTCCCCAAAACTTTGGTCTCTTCTAAATTGTCATTTTAAATAGAAGACCCTAAGGATACAGGTACATATGGCAGGCTGCCCCAGAGCAGCAGCTTCACTATCCTGGGTGATGGCCCCCAACTGTTGCCCACTCTGTGGGGTGTTGCAAGGGGTCGGCTGTGGGGTAACCTATTCTTTGCAGTCATCTGGAAGGCAAGTGTTTGCTGAGCTCCTCTAGGGGCAACTGCAAAGTCTGCCCTGGAGAGAGGATTCTTTTCCTTTTATTTTCTTGGCAGGCTCCAGCATACCCTGTGATTAGCCGCTAGTTGCCATGTTTTTTTGTCCTCTAACTTGGACAAAGGAGGGGAAAAATAAATTCTCCTTTGTAAGGATTCAGCTGGCTAAAGTGAACCGGGAGCTACTCCAATAATGTGCGGAAAGTATGTGCAAAGCCCATCCTGGACAGAGCAAACTGCAAAATCCCAGGCCTGCGAGACAAAACCAGACTTTGTGTGAGCGAGTCAGATTCAGCAGTTTCCTCACAGATGACAGAGACAGAGGTTGACAGAGTCCATTCTAAAGGCTAAAGTCTGCTTGCTTGGACATCTTAGACTTTCAGATGCAGACAGTGGTATGGTCACTCAAAGTGATTTTGCAAACTTTTATTAAAGTTAATTCTTTATTATGCACTTTGTAGGTGATCTAAGGCCTCCTTCTGTGCACTCTCTCCTTTTCTCTTTTCAGTGCTAAGTAGAAGTGATGTTTTGATTATCTATTCTCCTGCATTATCTATGTGGCCTCCTGCTTGCCTCTGTTTGCATGCGAAATCACAAGTAGACTTTGTCAAAACATTTCTTTCAACTGGAGCACTGGCTCGCTGACTTGTAAAAGTGTGCCTTTTATCACAGGAGAGATAAGGCAAGGGAATAGGAGTGGATAGATGTGATGATTGCCATAAGGCTGACTGAAAATTACTCACTTCATCACCGCTACCACTAACCACCACCACAACCATTACATTGTGATATTCAGGATTCACAATGCTCTTTCCAACAGTGTCTTATTTCATCCCAGCATGAGTACTAGGATGAAAGCAGAGCTAGTAACATTCTCCCCATTCCCCCCCCACCCCATTTTACTGTGAAGGAAACTTGGGTTTAGAGAGTTCAAGTGATTTGTCCGAGGTTGCACAGCTGGTGACCCCAGTCTTCTGTTTCCAATTCTAGTGTTCATCCCTCTACTGTCCTTCATCAGTGATGTGCTCTGACTTCCAGTATCTCCCTGATGAAGCAATACTCAGTCTGCATGTTTTGAAAACAACCATCTCAGTTGAGAAATTTCTCAGTCGAGAAATTTCCATAACATTTCATATTTTAATAATATTGTTCTTCAAACTTTATTCCACTAACTAAACTATGTGACATGGAATAGAGTTTTAAGATACATGTCTATTGTAACCCCACTAATTTGTAAACTCCTTGAGGGTAGCTTATGTCACATTTCATTACCACCACTTATCGAGAGTTTACTTTGTGTGAAGTACAATGCCAAACACTGTGCAGCCATCACATCCTTGAATCTGAAACAACAAACCTGTGAGGTAGGTATTACAGTTATTCCCATTAGAGTAATTGAATTTGAATCCAGACCTATCTGATTCCAAAGCCTATGCTTAGCTTTCCCAGGCTCCCTCTCAAACATTCTTAGATGTGTTCATGCCTCACTAGTGCCCATCACTCAAGAATATTTTGCTGAAATAAAAGAACAGGTCAGTTCTGTTTCATGTGGTGGAATACATTTGACACAGTTATCTTTATAAAGGAAGAAAAACAAGTGAAGAGCTGTCAGGGGTGGGGGGTGTATATAGTGTGCATGCATGGAGGGGTGTTGGTATAAAAGACAATGTTTGAAAGGAGAGTTCATGCCTTGTACAGAGTTACAAGAAGAGGAGTTGAGAGCAGCTAACAGTACAGATCAGGCTGGCACATGACGGAGGTAGGACATGTGGGATTAACCCTAAGAATGAGAGATGAGGAAAGGGCTCGTTACCCTGGAATTGGCCACCATCTGGGCACTGGTACGACTCTGAATCTTGCATACTAGATAGTTTCATATTATATCATATTTACAAAGCCTTACTGCTCGGGAGAGAGAGAGTAAGAGCCTGCCTTTCTCTCATGCCAAGATTAAGAGAATCCCTGAGGTTCTAATGATGGAGGAGAAAAGCATAGACTTTCAGGATCTATCAGTTGAGCGTGAGTTTCTAACCAAGGCTTCCTGCATATCCCCAAACAGTTCTCATAGGAAGAACAAAGAGTGAAGCCTGAGCTGTAACCTCATGCAAATGCCAAAACCACTTGAACAGTAGTTGGTTTATTTTCAAGTGCTTTATAAATTGATTGTATGGTAACCAACTGCAGTGACTATTTTGAAATTCAATTTAGTTGTCAAGATTGCCTCGAATGGTCTATTCCAGTCTTTTTTTTTTTTTTTCCTCTTTTAACATGTCTTTTAGAAATAGGCAGGATTCTACAATTGAAATTCAGTCTGAATCTTCAGGATAGAGAGTAGTCAATTACCTGACAACAAAAGAGAGAGCAGGGAAACCACTGAGGAATTGCGTACCCTCTGACTTCACAGCATCCTTTTTCTTTATTAATTATTAAATTATGATTCTTTCTTGGTCAATCAACTCAAAGCTGTAAATGCTCACATGAATCAATGTGCTGTACCCCAGGTGAAGTTTAGTTGAATTGAAGGCAGGAAGCAATCCTGTAGTGGTCACCTTCCAATCAAGTGATTATTTACTACACTGCCATCTGTCTTTATTTTGCTAAGCCGCTCCATCAGACACAGCAGAATCCTCGCGCTCTGAGATGGTCATAAATCGTGCAGTACTTCCACGGAACACTTGACCGCAATATATTGCGAATCACGTCTCATCACCTTATTTCCTACCAGTACAATTTGGACTCTATGTTGTAGTTGGCAACTTGCTAAATACCCCTGGGAAGTGAGCAATGTGAAATACTGCAATTTTTTGTGTGTTGTCAGGCAATAAATTAACTTCTTAAGAGAAACTATCAGCCATCAGTATTGGATGAGTTGCTGCAGTATACAAGTTATAATGCTATGAGCATCAATCTTATTTACATAAAAAATTATTCTCCTCACATAAGCCTGTGACACAGTATAGAAATAATTGTCATTAGCTGGTAAATTACCTATAAAGTTGATTTCTATTCACTGCTTTATTAACTACAGTATATGAGCACTCTGAATTGCTAATATTTCCTTTAAATTATAATCTGTGATGACACCGTGGTGTCGGTGTTGGAAAAGCTATGATGATAATCATTAACATATTGTAATGCAATACTTAAGATTTATCAGACTCTTATTAAGCCCTGTATTACAGTATAATACAATGAAATGCAAGATTATTTCTTCCAATTCAAAATCTAATATGAGGGTTGTGGCATAAATTACATAAACTTCAAAACAATGCATAGAAATGTGGGGTGAAGTTAATTTCTATCATTATGCCGCTGTTTTTCTGCAGGTTCATGTATTTGTGTAATGTTATTTTGGTTTACTCTAGATAATTGGTACTTATAATTATTTTATTAGCATCCTACTGCATTTTTCCTTCCTTGACTAAGAAGCAAAAATATTTCAAACATCAAAGTTGATATAAATCAGATAACCCCTCGGGAAATTAAAAGGGGATGCAGTTCACTGCCAGGATTCTTTCAGAAATATACAGAATTTGCTGGCTGTATTGCTTTATAGAAATAAATTGACAGGGCATTTTGGCAGATGGAGCAGTGAGGGGTGGGAGCTGCATCACATCTTTCAGCCTGAAGAGATCAACATACAAAGCAAATGTGTAATTTAATACAAATTATAGTTTGCATTCTTATTTTTTAGATGGAAAAACAGGACAACTCAAAAGGCAGAAAAATTAAAATGTAGAAGTTAACAAACCAGGTCTCTTAATATTAGGTTCTTGTGATTGTCCTCAGCGTCATGTTTATCTTACCATAGTCAAACAGCCCCTATACTGGGTTTTTTAAGGAATAGATAGAAATGGCTTTGTTCCATTCCTGTGTCTCAGATTTCACCACTGCTTCTTGTTATATAAGTCATTGTCCTGTAGTTCTCCTCTTTTAAAAGGTAGAATAGAGGCTTCAAATAGACACAGGTTTGAATCTTAGCTCTACCAACTACTGGTGCTGTGAATCTTAGTTAAGCCTCAATTTTATTAGCTGTAAAATGGGGACAATGATAGTATTTGCCTGATAGGGGAGTTGGGGTGATAACTGTTATAATACATGTGAACACGAAGCATAACACATGGCACATAGTAAGTGCTAGAAAGTGTTAGCTATTACTGCTATTAATGCATTACATTCTATTAGGAAGGAATAGAAATTAATCATGACTACCACATAGAATTAGTATATCTGACCTGAAGATGTAATAAAAGGTCCATGAAAAAGAAAAGGGACATAAAAAGGAAGGCTGAAGGCATGAAAGATAACCTTAACACAGCAGTTTTACATAGAATGGATTCTACTCTGAGTTTTATTTTTTAAAGTTCTTCATGCAGAATTATAGAGTATACATATCAGATAGTGATTCTCCATCTTATACAAATGCTTGTTCTAATTTCTTCTTTCTCCTGCTCCCTTGCAACAAAAGAATTGTTACATCATAAAATTCACCTGATTCACTCATGGTCCCTTCTATTAGGATGAGACAGAGGTGAAATGGCCAAAAAAAGAGGCTCTGAACCCATAAGCCACTTGCACTCTCAAATCTTGTGCAGGCTTTTCCTTTCTGTGAACCGACTCAGCAAAACCCTGATCCTCTCAACCCCAGAGATCAAATGTCACTAGAGAAAAAGCAGACAACTAGCAAAATTACTCCAGCTTCACAGAGATAATTGAGAATATTGTGAATGATCTTCCTCAGTTTACCACTCCTGCAAATCCACATAGTTCAGTTCAGTTCAGTTCAGTTGCTCAGTCGTGTCCGACTCTTTGCGACCCCATGAATCACAGCACGCCAGGCCTCCCTGTCCACCACCAACTCCCAGAGTTCACTCAAACTCATGTCCATCGAGTTGGTGATGCCATCCAGCCATCTCATTCTCTGTCGTCCCCTTCTCCTCCTTCATCAATCCTGACTTCTTTTACTCCAATTTTAGAAGATGAAGCAGTTTCCTTCTGTGTCACGCCAACTCTTCCATCCATGCCCTTCCTTTGATTCTTCCTGCTCCTCCAGGATCTGATTCCATGGCCATCTCTTTCTTTACCTTCATCTTCACTCTCTCCTACTCTCTAGAACCCATTTCTTTTTTCACCTAGAAACAAACACTTCTCCTATTCTAAGGTCTATAGCAGACCTCCTCAACCTTATTTTTCTCCTTCGCTCCTAATGGTGGGCCATATCCACATTCTCTGCTTCATCATCTCACATTATCTCCCTAATTCTCTGGATTCTGTCAACACTGCACTACAGACATTGCTCTAAGATTATCTGTGCCATGTCAATTATATTTCATTTGTAATTTACTGGTATTTTTGCTGTATTTGACTATGCTGATGGTTCACATTCTGAGCACTCTGCTCCCATGACTTCCATGACAGCACAGACTCCTGCTGCCTTTTCGTCTCTGGCCACTCCTTCCTCGGTCTTCTTTTGGGACTTTTGTCTTGTGCCTTAGGGCTCTCAACTCTTACATACTTTTTGGGTTGTATTTTCCCAGTGTCACAGTTTCAATTTTCATCTTAATTATCATGTTCCTTGTATTTGTTTGGTAGAGTTGCCATGATATATACCATATATATGGGCAGAACACAACTGAAATTTATTTTCTTGCAGTTCTAGAAAATAACACCAAGGTCAAGGTGTTGGCAGGGTTGGTTCATTCTGCGGCCTCTCTCTTTGGTTTGCAGATGGCCATCTTTTCCTTTTGACTTCATGTGATCTTTCCTTTGTGCTTGTCAGTGTCCTAATCTCTTTTCATGAAGACTCCATTCATATGGGATTAGGACCCAACCCAGGGATCTCATTTTACCTTACCTCTTTGATTAAAGACGCTGTCTCCAAATATAGCCACATTCTGAGGTTAGGACTTCAGTTCAGTTCAGTTCAGTCTCTCAGTCGTGTCTGACTCTTTGCAACCCCATGAATCACAGCACGCCAGGCCTCCCTGTCCATCACCAACTCCCGGAGTTCACTCAAACTCATGTCCATAGAGTTGGTGATGCCATCCAGCCATTTCATTCTCTGTCGTCCCCTTCTCCTCCCGCCCCCGATCCTTCCCAGCATCAGAGTCTTTTCCAGTGAGTCAACTCGTCGCATGAGGTGGCCAAAGTATTGCAGTTTCAGCTTTAGCATCAGTCCTTCCAATGAACACCCAGGATTGATCTCCTTTAGAATGGACTGGTTGGATCTCCTTGCAGTACAAGGGACTCTCAAGAGTCTTCTCCAACACCACAGTTCAAAAGCATCAATTCTTCGGCGATCAGCTTTCTTCACAGTCCAACTCTCACATTCATACATGACCACTGGAAAAACGATAACCTTGACTAGACAGACCTTTGTTGGCAAAATAATGTCTCTGCTTTTTAATATACTATCAAGGTTGGTCATAACTTTCCTTGCAAGGAGTAAGCGTCTTTTAATTTCATGGCTGCAGTCAGCATCCGCAGTGATTTTGGAGCCCAAAAAATAAAGTCTGACACTGTTTCCACTGTTTCTCCATCTATTTCCCATGAAGTGATGGGACCAGATGCCATGATCTTTGTTTTCTGAATGTTGAGCTTCAAGCCAACCTTTTCACTCTTCTTTCACTTTCATCAAGAGGCTTTTGAGTTCCTCTTCACTTTCTGCCATAAGGGTGGTGTCATCTGCATATCTGAGGTTATTGATATTTCTCCCGGCAATCTTGATTCCAGCTTGTGCTTCTTCCAGCCCAGCGTTCCTCATGATGTACTCTGCACATAAGTTAAATAAGCAAGGTGACAATATATAGCCTTGACGTACTCCTTTTCCTATTTGGAACCAGTCTGTTGTTCCATGTACAGTTCTGACTGTTGCTTCCTGACCTGCATACAGGTTTCTCAAGAGGCAGGTCAGGTGGTCTGGTATTCCCATCTCTTTCAGTATTTTCCACAGTTTATGGTGATCCACACAGAGGTTAGGACTTACAACATACAAATACTGGGGGTATATTATTTGACCCAAAACATCTAAATCAACATCTCCAGTTCAGATTTGTTCTTTAAGTCTAGGACTATCTAACTGCCTATTGGACGTTTCCAGTAGGATTTCCCATAGGACATTGTTTACAACTGAACCAGACATTTCTTCATTATACCTACTCCTCCTCTTGTGGTTCCCATTTCCACTAATAGCACCACTATTCACTGTCAGCCAAGGAATCAAGGAATCTTTTTCCACTTGTCCCTCTCTCACATCCCACACATCCTGTCAGACCCCAAAGTCTACTTTTTATACCTCCAAATGCA
Source organism: Moschus berezovskii (assembly GCF_049115385.1). Lineage (NCBI taxonomy): Eukaryota > Metazoa > Chordata > Mammalia > Artiodactyla > Moschidae > Moschus > Moschus berezovskii. Next base: position 41,812,534 of record NC_142468.1, on the reverse strand, counting down.
CTGTCCTTTTCTCTCCATCCCCTGAGAGAGGCTGCTCTAGTCCAGGCTGTCACCTGCTCTGACTTTGATTATGAAAATCTTTTTTATTTATATTTCTGTCTCTGGTCTAGTCCTCTTCAAGTCCATCCTCCATGTAACTGAAAGACTATTACATCTAAAACTCAGATGTCACCATATTATTCCCTCTCTTCAGATCTCTTCAGCGGTTCCTCATTGTCCATAGAATATGGTCCATGCTTTTTAATGTGGCAAATGAGCCTTTTGAAATCAGGATCTTTTATCACCAGCCTTATATTTCACTATGATCTGCTTCAGTAATACGAATGTGCTTTCAGTTGTCCATATACCTCATTCCTCCATAGTCCCATATCTTTGCTATTGCTCTCTTCTTTGCCAAGAATGCTGTTGCTCAAATTCTCATTTTTGTCTCTCCAACCATTGCCTAGTTAGCTCCTACTTGGCCAGGACCCCTCCTGGAGTTAAATGCCCCTTTTTCCTTTTCCATAGTACCCTATTAATATACCTATTATCACACTAATAGTGCACCCATTTCCTTTTTTTAAATTTTTATTTAATAAATGGTACAAAGCACAATGCCAAAAACATTAACAGTTAAAATCTCACCAAATGAAAAAATACTATAGAATACACAGTTGTAAAAAGCTACATTAAGTTATTTTACAACTGCCTCAAGCTGCAAAAAGAAAAAAAACCCAATGCTGTACCTAAGTTATCCCTCTCTCAAAATAATGCCATTTATGTTATAAACCATGAGCACCCCATCAAAAGATGGGAACTGCTTTTGTTAATTCATATATATATATATGACTATCACTTTGCTATACACCTAAAACAAACACAACACTGTAAATGAAATATAGTACAATATAAAATAAAAATCAGTAACAGACCTTTGGGGCTTTATACCAAGTTAGAGTTCCTATCAGAGGGATTACAGCACCACAGCCGTACTGAATCCTCATGAAGGAGGCACACGAATGACTGGATTACAAGAGTTACAGGAATGAGAGCTGCTCACTTCCCAGAAACTACAGCTCACAGAAAAGCAACAAAGGCATGAGATACAGACCATTTACTTATGAATGTGTAAAACTCAAGAAAGTCCACAATATACCTATTATCACACTAATAGTGCACCCATTTCCATTGCAGGGCCGTGAATCCTTGACGATACAGACTCTTAGTAGTCTCAGTCTACCCAGCACTGCAATAAACACCATACCTGGTACACAAGAGGTTTCCCCCAAATATCCTTCTGTTTTAGTGTCATCTTGTCAGTGGACTCCATTGTGAAGTTCAGCTAAAGAGGTGAGTCAAGGATTAGTGCCCTATCCTAGTGTTTTACCCACTCTTTAGATGTGTCCTTCACTTTATACACAAGAGGGTATGTTTATACTCGAAGACTTAACAAGGAGTTTGTGGAATCCTCTACAGGGAAAAAGCAGACTCTGAATTAGTGTTTCTGTCTCTGACTTAGATTAGTGATTCACAGCATGATACATTCAGGCTCATTTCCATATTAGCTACAAACCAGATCATAGACTCTTAAACAAAATACATGGTTTTCCAAGGAAATAATTAGTCTTCATTTTTGGAAACATCTTGCAAAAATTAATTGGGCAGTTTACTTCACCAAAAGTATTTATTTTTCATAATACTTCCGTTCCGTTCAGTCGCTCAGTCGTGTCCGACTCTATGCGACCCCATGGACTGTAGCCTACCAGGCTTCTCTGTCCATGGGATTCTCCAGGCAAGAATACTGGAGTGGGTTACCATTTCCTTCTCCAGGGGATCTTCCTGACCCAGGGATCAAACCCGGGTCTCCCACATTGGAGGCAGACGCTTTAACCTCTGAGCCACCAGGGAAGCCCTTTAGTAGGTTTGTGGTTTTGTGATGAGAAGACTGATAGCTGCCCTGAATTATTCTATGTTTCTGGTTAGCAAGACAAACACCACTTATGTTAACAATGAGAAAAACACAGGGAAAGGGTATGTGCCTCGTGTCAGGGCAAGAACGTTGTCCTGACAAGAGCTCCACTGTTGGCGGGGTTTGTCTGTGTTGGGCTCTGCACTATCCCCTCACACCTAGAACGATGCCAGGCAGGGAGCAGGTGCTCAGTGAATATCTGCTTGTTGAATAAAGAAAGTACATACCTTGCACCTGAAGAACCTGGGAGATGTCAAACCCTTGGCTGATTCTGACTATGACAACACCAATCTCAAAATCAAATGCATCACTGAAAGTGGAAACAAAATAGTTAGTGATTTAAATGACTCACTTAATCCTCAAGAGTTGGACTCATACTAAACTTCTAGGATTTTAATGTAATTAAACTACGAAAATTTACTTTTGAACATAGCCAAGAGTTGATGCTTTTTCTGTTCGTTTGTTTTCCCTTTATGTCTTTTAAAAATGTATTCTGAGGAAAGGTAACTAACTCTTATTCAAACAATACTGTCAACTAGAATTTTAAAATTAGAATTTTGATTATTTAAAATATTTGATTCTTTTCTAATGTAAACAAAACAATCATTGAACAGAAGTTACAAGGCCACAAAGACCCTTTGAAATTATCAGCCAAACCTCTTACCCATTGAGAGGGAATCCTACAACATTTTTGAAAGCAAGTTCCCATTTAAAAATGTCTCCAGTTCCTCTAAGAAACTTTCATTATTGACTTTAGAGAGACCATATGAAGTAACACCTTTTCAAGGCAACTCTATCCTGTTGAAGTTGGCTATTGTATCTTATCTAAACCCAACCCAATGGAATTAAACTATCTAGAAGGGAAAGAAACACTAGCTCTTTTATCTCCATTCTTATAAAATACTTTTTCCCTGCCCTTAAATATCGAACAAACCAATTGGTACTTTGAGTTCATTTGAAATATTCTCTTTGGGAGTTCCTTTGTTCAATCTTTTATGGATCTGAAGCCCAAAGAGACTTTTCATTTGGTCACCCTTTCCCAGAAACTATGGAGATCTGCAAAAAGAGTCTCTTGCCAAAGTAAATCTGAATTTTCGAATAGTAATATAAATAAGTTCAGTATAGTAAGAATATCCATTCAAAATTTGAACCATAAGTGAACTTCACTTAAAATAATAGATCCATTCTAGCAAAAGTTCCACAAAGTAATATCCTGATAAATCTTATTTCTAAGTGTCCTTGATTATAAAAAGTGGACAGTGTGTTCCACAAAAGGTATCTGAATTCTGTGTTAGGCAAAATTATCCAGGACCAGGATACTAGTATAATGACAAAGGTCCTTAATAAAATGTGGAAGCAGAGGACGAGGTCAGAGCAATGTGGTGGGAGAAGGACTTGACCCATCAAAAGCTGTAAAGATGGAGACAGAGGCCATGAGCAGTGGGAAGCCTCTAGAACCTAGAAAAGGCAAGGCTAGGAATTCTCTCCTAGAACCTCCAGAAGGGAAAACAGCCCAGGGAGTTGGTGTAAGACTTTTTTGTTTTAATTGAAGTATAGTTGATTTACAGTGTTGTGTTAGTTTTCAGTGTATAGCAAAGTGCTTCAGTTATATATCGATATTCTTTTCCATATTCTTTTCCATTAGAGATCCAACCAGTCTATCCTAAAGGAGATCAGTCCTGGGTGTTCATTGGAGGGACTGATGTTAAAGCTGAAACTCCAATACTTTGGCCACCTGATGTGGAGAGCTGACTCATTTAAAAAGACCCTGATGCTGGGAAAGATTGAGGGCAGGAGGAGAGGGGACGACAGAGGATGAGATGGTTGGATGGCACCACTGACTCGATAGACATGGGTTTGGGTGAACTCCGGGAGTTGGTGATGGATAGGGAGGCCTGGAGTGCTGTGGTTCATGGGGTCGCAAAGAGTCAGACATGACTGAGTGACTGAACTGAACTGTTAGTGTATTACAGGATATTGAATATAGTTTCCTGTGCTATACAGTGGGACCATGTTATTTATTTTATATATAGTAGTTTGTACCTACTAATACCAAACTCCTAATTTATCTCTCCCCTACCTCCTTTCTCTTTGGTAACCTTAAGTTTATTTTCTAAGTCTGTGAGTCTGTCTGTTTTGTAGATATGTTCATTTGTATCATTTTAGATTCCACATATAAATGATATCATATTGTATTTTTCTTTCTTTGGACAGTCAGAATTTAACCTACACTTTTGTAAGCTAACACATTTGTGTTGTTTTAAGCACTAACTTTGAGGTCATTTGTTATGACAGCCCATGAAAATTCATACAGAGTCTAATTAAATATTCATAATCATACTTATGAATATTATGAAATTTAAAATCTTTTACTCAAAGAAAATGGTATCAATAAAATATTGTACTATTGTAGTGATACCCCTTTATGTTAATAATAATACTGTGCTTTAAGTCATTAAAAAAACAAAATGAAAAAGTTAGAGAAATACAATATGGATATCTGACTGTCTTCCTTCTTGACCACATTTGCTGTGGTAATAAAATCATTAAACTTTATCAAGCCAGCTAAGTTTTATACTAATACAAATTTGATCCACCTTACAAGAGTCGGACACGACTAAGTGACTGAACTGAACACTAACTTTTATTACCAATTATTAATTTGTATAAAAGCCAGGAGTCTCCCCAGCTTAATATTACTGGGTTTGATTATTTTGGTTCTTTGAAATTTTGGAATATTTCAGATGGTAGGGAGGTTGGAAGATGAACTCAGATAATTTTATATCACTAATGGACTCTTTGACTGAAGAGTCACTTATTTTTTCCTTTTTATTCCACCCCTCTTTGTTTCTAAAGATGAGGATGAAACTTTACTGAAGAATCAGGATAACTAGTGTGGATCTAGTCCATTTCTAAGAATGTCTGGTGAGCAACTAACTGTGATTTTAAATATATCTAAAAGCTGTTTGCTAAGCCTGCCGAAATTCTGTCCCTGATCACCTGGTTTAGCCCTAACCCGCTGACCTTAGAGTACCAGTCAGAGCCAGATAGCAGCACACAGCATCCAGATGTTATATGTTTAGGGAACACAGTTCAGGAGGATGCATTTAATACGTGGGTTCTCCACGTTAGGAGGACTGTTAAATGACTGCTTGGTCAGTAATGCATATAATTTCAGAAGATGAAAATTATTTTCTTGTATTTCTTTTTAATAGCACTAATATGGGAATATTTTGTTGTGTTCCCTAAATCTCCCCCAAATAATGGTAACTGTGATGCTCATTCTAGCAGAGGCCGGAAGACAGAGCCTGGTATAAGAAGCACTGGGTATATACTTGCTTTGAAGGGGTGAGGAATTTTTTCCTGTGTATTATGGAATCCTAAGTGCAATCAGACCTCTTGGCATGTTCTCTACCATGTGGTATGAAATCAGACAGAGGAAATATTCCACTTTCTGAGCTATTGACACAAAAGATGGCTGTTAGGCCTAGCTAATATCACCCTCCTTGAGACAAAGCTGGTTAAGTATTTTCAAACCTGGAAGAGAGGCTCAATTTTCTAGAACTGTCACTGAGGACACCCTGAGTTGCTCTGTATGTATAGTATTTGTCTTCTGTTACTTAAAAGAAGGAGCCAAGCCAGGTAGTATTTTGGGTATACATGTGTTTCTGAAGGTTGCATAGCATTGTGATTGTTAGTTTAAACTTTGAACTTGGTCTTTGGGTCAGAATTCCAGCTCTGTCTCTTGTAGAACTTGTCATTTTCTGCTTTTTACTTAATTTTTAATGTCTATGTCTCTACACATAAAATCAGAACAGTAGTAGTCCTTACTTCAAAGGCTTCTTGTGAGAATTAAGTGGGATAATTCAAGTTAAGGACATTAGCCTGGTGCCAACTAGTCTTTTAAGGATTAGCATTATTATCCCTATCCCACGACTTCTTCCAGTTTTAGATATTAGATGTCACATGCATTTTAAACTCACTTTTTGTCCACAAACCAACATTGTTACTTGTCAGAGGCACCTGACATGTGGATCCTTGTATCACAAAGGGAGAAGTGAGACTCAAGATCACTGAATTGAGCACACCAGACAACCCAAGATTCCGACTGTTTTTGAAAAAACAATTCCTTCCTTACCTAGTGGTCCTCTCCTTTCAATCTTGTAAATAGGTTTTAAGATCGTAACTCTTTATATTTACCTTTTTCTCTGATACCGAATTTTCCCCACCCCTTCTCCTCTGATGACACGATTCCCTCAAGTTTTGATACTGGCAGTGTTTTTCCAGTGTGCTAAAGAGTTCAGAGTACCAGGGGAATGTCGTCTTCTCAGGCAATTTATTCTGTACAACAGTGTCAGTTATATACTGCCCTGGTTAGTGCTTTACAAACAAGAGCACGTCTTGAAAGCCATCACTTACTGTATGATTCCCACATAGTTTTCAATCTCTGTCAGGGGAGCCTTCCTCCAGTTTTTTTTATATCCAATCACCAAAGTGTTTGGTTTCATTCTTCCTAAGCCCGAGGCCTAAACAGAGGAGATAAATACATGAGCAGTTCTTACCAGACCAGGAAGCTACCTCTGCAAATGAAAAATAATGTCCAAAAGAGCACTGAAGTAATGTTCTGAAGATTAGATTACATTTTAGTGCATGTCCTTCATGCCCGTACCCAAGCATAAAATAGAAAGATTAGTTCTAAATCATCTCAGCCATAAATGGATTTTAGATGACAGAAATGTAGCTTTTCTAAATTAGCAGTCATTTGCATTTCTTCTGATACACTCATTAAAATGGTTCAATAATTTAAAATCAAGTGAGGGTTGGCTTAACTCTTGGCATGCGTGTTGTAACTTAGTGGTTCAAAGCTCATTTCTACCTGCTATATCCATAATGTCATTAGCAATAAAATCCATGTTTGGAAAATTCCTATATAGAAGAGTCACTGAAAATTCTACTTACATTATTTATTGAAGAATAACTGAGCTATGTTTCCAGAATCTAATCCTCTTACATGACAGTATCATTAATAGCCATCTTCCATACCAGAAGTTTCATTCCCCCCATTAGATGACAGGATATGGCTTCCAGCTAATTAAATTTAATCGGGCAATATTACTGAGCACCTATTCATTGCAAAGTGCTATGTTAGGTGCTGTGACAGAGTAGTGAGACACATTCTTTGGCCTGAAGGAGTTTAGAGTAAGATTGAGGTGACAGATACATACAAATAATTATTATTAATATGCAAATGCAGTAAGAAATCATATGGAAGTGTAAGGGAAAAATTTTTGAATGGTTTCTTGGGAGAGCTGACAATTGTTTTGGATCTGGCAGTTTGGTTAGATGTTGCCAAGTAAGAGTAAGGGGAGCAGCGGAAGTGAAGGAAGGATATTCTGGGTCACGGGAATAGTGACACAAGTGAAAAAGTGGGACATTTTTGTCCCAGAGTGGGACATTGAAGGGACAGTAGCACGTGAAAAAAGATAGGCATTGATAGAGGGTTCCTGAAATAAGCTCTGGCTCCACCTCATTTTGTGTGTTGTCCTTAGAAATGTACAGGTAGCAGAATAGCTCCTTAGAGCTGTCATCTGACCCTTGGCATGGCAGTATGGATGCAGTGTTTTCCATGACTATGATTTGAGGATGTGGCCATTCATATCATAATGTTTTAGATGCCAAAAAGGTTTTATTCAAAATGGTATAGTTGTCAGTGCTTCCCTTTAATACTACTCTGTCCTGCCCTTTTTGACATGACCTTTATTACTCCATTTTTCTCTGAAGAAATTCATGTCAAGTTTTTTTTTTTTTTTTACAATTTCTTCTGGATTAATTACATGCCAGTGTCTTCCCTCTTCATGTTCGTATTCTGTATTTGTTGTTTCATTCCTAGTTGAGATTCTTATTATTTTACTAACCTTCCATGATAATTTTACATTAAATGTGTAATCTTCCCAACCCATTTAACCAAAGAGCTACTGAAAAATAACTTGCTACTGAAAGGAAAATCAGCATCTTGTAATGACATCTATTTCCATTATTTATCAAATTAGTAATAGGTGAAACAAGGCTCACTGGTATTCAGAAGAAGGTAATAGGTTTTTCAGAAATGGTTTCTCTACATGTACAGCTACTTTGTTCTTTGGGGATACTAGAGACAGGAATGCATCAGAAACTCTTATTCTCCAAAATATTACAATTTAATACATGTGTTTTCTTTCCAGCCTGTATAAGCCATCAGCATTAACTGGATGCAATCCTGAATTTGACACTCCTATAGATGGCAATTCTGAAAGCTAAATATATCATTTAGTATATGTACAATCAGGTTTTTCCAACAATATTGAAGTCCAAATTATTAGAAAGCTAAGCCCTACAATTTCTGAGGTTCTCCTGGATTGTTTTAGAATTCTCTGGCACTTTAAATTTAGAAAATCAGAACTAGGAAAAGATTCTATATATTATAAAAGGAGAGGGAAAAAAGGAAAGAATAAGGGAGAAAAGATGGAAGAACTGTGAGCTTTAGTGTTAAACCACAGAGATTATTACATTTTATTTAACATTCTGGAAATAATTAAGGAGAAGAGGGAGATTTTATGCCCAGATCACCAAACATTTATTTTGTCCAGTCTTGCAGCTGCTCTCACACCATTTGCAAGAGAAAAAAGGAAAAGAATGCCTGACTTGAGCCTTGCTATATGCAGTATGAGATGTAAAAATAGTTTGAAGTTTTAATAGGATCTTGAATGTCGTCAACTATCAGAACAAATTTGCATTTCAATAAGTATGAGACAGAATATATGCTGTTGGCCAAAGGCAACCTCATTTTCCATTTCCAGTGTATCACTCATAGTTCACTGTAATAGAACTTCTCTGCTTCTGTTTTAGCTTTGCCTATCCCCAGGAATTCAAAATGAATTCCTTAACCATCTGTATTGACCTCTGATGCTAGTCTGCCTAACTGGAGCAGTTCCATTTAGGAACTTCATTACAGTGGAGTGCTAATTGTCTTTTGCCTCTGTACTCATTCCCTCCATTCCCGCCTTACCTGAAGGAGACTTCGGACACCATCCCTGAAACAATCTGCTGCCACTGCTGCATAAAATGCCTTGATTTTGTTCTTTATAAGCCAGGCCTGCTTTTTTGCCATGCCACTGTTCATCTCTTTAACACACAGCTTGCGCGGTCCCTGTATGACACAATGAAATATTGGTTAGAAGCCCTGCTATTATACATTGCACTGCTGTTATTTTCTGAAGGACAAAAGTAGCCAGCAATGCCTTGTTGGGTTAAGAAATGGGAAAGAGGGGAAAACACCTCACTAAACAGGCTTCACAGACATTCAACCTCTGGAAAGAACCTGGGCTGCTACATTACTCACTTTCCATTCAGAATGTCTAGATGTATTAGCACCTGCTTAATTAACTGCCTCATGTCAAATGAAAGAAGGAGCTGATGGCACATGATAAAAAATACAGAAAATGTGATTGACGAGGTTCAGGATAAATGCACCATCAACGTTTGACTCAATAGCAAGAGCTGGGAACTTCTTGGTGATCCAGTGGCTAAGACTCTGCCTTCCAATGCAGGGGGCAGGTTCAATCCCTTGTTGGGAAACTAAGATCCCACATGCTGTGCGGTATGATCAAAAATTTTTTTAAATAGCAAGACCCACATTTTTGAATACCAAGGAAGCCTCAGCTCTAGCCCAGTTTCAAGAAATGTGACAGCATTCTTGGGAGCCAAAATGTGGTGAGTTGCGAATCCTGGCAGGAACAATTACATCTTGATAATTCTATCAGGCTCATTCTTTGTTTTTTTATGTGGTGAAGACACCCTTGTATCACTTTTCTCTGTGTAATATTGACATCATGTGTGCTCAGTCACTAGAGTCATGTCTGACTTTTTGTGACCCTATGGACTGTTGCCCACCAGGCTCCTCTGTCCATGGGGATTCTCCACGCAAGAATACTGGGATGCGTTGCCATGCCCTCCTTTAGGGGATCTTCCTGCCCCAGGAATCAAACCCTCATCTCTTATGTCTCCTGTATTGGCAGGCAGGTTCTTTACCTTTAGCGCCACCTGGGAAGCCCAATGTAAACATGCTGCTGCTGCTGCTGCTAAGTCGCTTCAGTCGTGTCCGACTCTGTGCGACCCCACAGACGGAAGCCCGCCAGGCTCCCCCGTCCCTGGGATTCTCCAGGCAAGAACACTGGAGTGGGTTGCCATTTCCTTCTCCAATGTGTGAAAGTGAATTAACATTTGCCATTACTCAACAAAGTTAGTGGAAATAGATGTTCACATATCTATGGCATAGGAAGAGCAGAAGAGATTAAGAGAGAAGGAGGCAGGTGTGGTGGTGGTAGATGAAGCATTTTAAAATTTCAAGATTTGAGTTCTGGAAACTCATTTTAATTAAAGTTTCTCTTGTTTCTCCTTCCTTAGAGGTCCAAGCTAGTTTTATTCTTTGAATGTTTCAAATCAACCCCAAGAGTATTTCTGATTATCTACCGTGTGCCTGACAAGGGTACAAATCTACTATTTTCCTGAAAAATTCTTTCAGTTGATGGAAATATTTTATTGAATTGTTTTAGATTTCTTACTAACCACCTCAGATCTTGGTAAAATGCACTAAGTAGAACTGAAACAGGGCTGAAGATTCTGCATTTCTAACAAACTCCCGGATGACACTGATGCTGCTGGTCCTCAGGCCATTCTTGGAGTCATAGCCTTAGAGGGTCTTGGATTAGAGAGAAAAGGCTTGGTTTGTATGAAAAAGATACCAGGTTTTTGATCAGATATAACTGGGTTCATTTGGCCACTCTGGAGGTAATTAATGATGTCTGAGATTTGATACACTACTCCAGAAACAGGGATCAAATAGCTATCCTGCAAGGTCATTTCAAATAGTCATGATAGAGTATCTGGAATGATGTCTGGAATGTAGTAACTGCTCATCCAAAGTGGGTTTTTATTATACTAAACAAGTGCTCACAATCTCAATTAAGTCCAAAACCTAAGTTCACAGTGTTCTAAGTTCCCAGTGCTGAACTGGGAGCAGAATGTATGGCTTAGATCTGGCTCTGAAACTGACTAGCTGATACCCTAGGTGTGCCATTTGTTTTCTCTTGATTTGGGCTCTATAGCGGTGGCTCAGACAATAAAGAATCTGCCTGTGATGCAGGAGACCCGAATTCAATCCTGCATCTCTAGGGGATCGTCCCAACCCACTGGGACAATCCCCTGGAGAAGGGAATGGCTACCCACTTCAGTATTCTTGCCTGGAGAATTTCATGTGCAGAGGAGCCTGGCAGGCTACAGTCCATGAGATTGCAAAGAGTTAGACACGAATAAGCGACTAACACTTTCACTTTATTTTCACTTTTATAAGAATAAGAAAATTGTCTAGACCATCACTATTCAGTATGATTAGCCCCTATTCACATGTTGCTACTGAGTGTTTGAAATCTGGCTGGTCCACATAAAGATGTACTAGAAATGTAAAACATTAACTGGATTGTGACTCCTTAGTATGAAAAATAAAAGGAATGTAAAATGTCTCATTAATGTTTTTATATACATTGAATGTTGAAATGATAATCTGGATGCCTTGCATTTACCTTTTTACTTTTCTTGATCGGCTACTAGAAATTTTTAAATTACATTTGTGGCACATATTACATTTTTATTATATAACACTAGATGTAATTTGGGGTTACTTCCTTTTAGTATTTTATTTAAATTGGATCAGATTCTTTTTGTACTTATTTTTACTAGAATACTTTCTAGAACATAACAACATATCAAAGCTGTTTGGAAACTTACTTTACAGTTAAATAATGAGAACCTCCAGTGAAGATGGAGAAGGTACATAGGAAGGATAGTTATTAAACCAGAAGTCCTAGCCTGGGGAAAGATATGTCATTATAGATCAAATTTTGCTCAGGATTCTGTCAATGCATTTCAACCACTAGTCCTTGGCATTCTAGACACCATCAATTACAAAAGAAAGAAGAAATATTTTCTTCAGGGAAGCTGAATGGTAGAAATAACCGTGAGACGGAAGAATAACCAACAGCTAGGAGAGGTATCAGACTATCGGCATATTGAGTTGTACCATGACTTTGACCCTCTGGGGAAACTGGCATTTATTCAAATAAATATAGTCTAATGTATATCTATTAGTAATAAAAAATCTGATTAAACATTAAGTGTGATGGAGAGATTACTTTAATGCCTAAATTTGCCATATTGAGAAGTTATAAAAATATTTCATGCAGAGACTCTCTTTGCTAAAAGCAATTATAATATCCTTGTAGCGCACTAATTAATGTGAGGCAAGGCTATAATAAAAACATAGTATGGGAAAAGTGAACTAACAAAAAGGGAAGACATGTTGGAATCTAATTTTTCAATGTTCAAATACATCAATAGTCACAAAAATGGATTTTATCACCCAATTAAAATATTACAGAGATTAGCTCAGTTAAGAGTCAAAATATGACTATATAAGTTAATTCAGGATTTGAACAAAGAAGCTCTTAAAATTTTGTATATATTATGACTTTGTTGTTGATAGAGAAAGGGTTAAAGGAATTCTAATTATTGAGTCTGGAGAATAAATTCATGTGACACTACTTCAAATAGGTGTATATTATGAAAAGAATTGGCAAAGGATTTCCAATATTACTGGGCTCAAATACAGAAATTTGGGTCAAATGTGTAGTTCTTTCGAACTCTTATATTTTAAAACATCAAGGGTCTTTTTGCTCTGTCTTTGCTTTCATTGCCTCTCTGGCTGGAACTATGGGAAAGAAAAATTTTCCCTTTCTGATTTGGTGGATATTTTAACTCATCATGATCCTAGTGCCCACTTATAGGTCACTTCATTCTCCCTGTATTTTGTCATGTCATTATTTTATTAACATCGTTACAGAAATTCAATGACTAATAAAGAATATGTGCATCTAAAAAAAGCTTTTTCCTTTTGATGGAGGTGAAAGTTGAGATTAAAAGGCTGATGGTAGAAGAAAAAAATGATAATTTTAGTTTTCCATGGTTATCTATGCTTGAACTACTCTCCATAAGCCACAGAGTTGGGTTATCTTCCCTTGACAAGAGAAGAGATTCTTTGAAGTCAAAGAGAGTTTTAGGTTTTATTAGATATTTTGTAAATTTTATGAAAAAAAAAAGAGAAAGGGTAACAGGGTAAAATCTTGTTAAAAGGGGATCCACATAAGGAAGTTGGTCAAATGTTATTCCTTTTCTTTATAGTGAAAAGAGAGAACAGGACAGTCAGGTTTAAAGAATATGATGAGTAGGCAAACACTAATCAAAATAGATCTACATCTCTGTACACATAGGTGAAATGACTAGAAGAGCACCAATCAAAATCAGACAACATTGCCTTTTAAGAGGAAGAGAGCCATGGGGCTGAGTGGCTATAAAGGGAACTTTAGCTTGATCTGTAATATTTTATTTCATTTAAAAAGTGAGTGGAGGCATCTAAGAAAAATGTTAACTGTTGTTAATTAGAGAAGTAGAATACGGGTGTTGTTTTACTGACTATAGTTTCTTCATATGAAATTGTCAGTGTTCAATGACTTTCAACACACAAAAAAGTAAATTTCATGTATTTAAGCTAATATTTTTGTTAATGCTTCAAAATGAAAAATAGAAATAAGCTTTAAAAAATCTTTATTTTTCAGCCAAAACAATACAGTGTACTTAATAAAAGATGCCAGTAAACTTGAAAGCCCTTTGCAGTTTTAAGAGAAACAAAATGTAGAAAAGAGGCAAGTGTTGCATTTTTGGCAGTAATGATTTTATCTGAAGAGCATGTTAGATCCCAGATCAATTGGGTCGCCTTTCCATCTTTAATGTATATTTGTCTTTTATTTGTTTTAGTAAAAAAAAAAAAAAAAGCTGCCTTCAAATGTAAAACTAAGAAGTATATGAGTGAGTGACAGCTATGCCTAGAAACACTGTGCCTTCTCACATGATGAACTGTGTGATTTTTAAACTGAATGTAGTGTACTCGGAGAATTGATGATGGTAGTGGTGATTTAGTCACTAAGTAGTGTCCAACTCTTGTGACCCCAGAGATTGTAGCCCATCAGGTTCCTCTGTCCATGGGATTTCACAGGCAAGAATACTGGAGTGGTTTGCCATTTCCTTCTCCAGGGAATCTTCCTGACTCAGGGATCGAACCCACGTCTTCTGCATTGCAGGCAGATTCATTACTGCTGAGCCACCAAAAGGGCTCAAAAGTTGTGGCACATGGACGTAGTTGCTCTACTCTTCCATTTGTCAGGGATCAAAACCATGTCTTCTGGCATTGGCAGGCAGATTCTTTTACCACTGAGCCACCAGAGAAGCCCCACTCAGAGAATTAAGTGTACATGAATCCAAACTAAGCTATCTGCAATGATTACGATCTCTCCAGCTACTATAAATCAGTGAGGAAACTGACTGACAAAGAAAGGCAGTGTTTTTTAATGCTATTGAACATACAGTACAATTAGTGGAAATCACAGCCCTTGACTTCCTATTTGCCTGTTGCTATGAAACTCCAATACTTTGGCCACCTCATGCGACGAGTTGACTCACTGGAAAAGACTCTGATGCTGGGAAAGGTTGGGGGTGGGAGAAGGGGACGACGGAGAATGAGATGGCTGGATGGCATCACCGACTCTGTGGACATGAGTTTGAGTGTACTCTGGGAGTTGGTGATGGACAGGGAGGCCTGGCGTGCTGTGATTCATGGGGTTGCGGAGAGTCGGACACGACTGAGCGACTGAACTGAACTGAACTGAACTGAAACACACTGAAGATGGCTATGCTCAGAAACATGAGGTGATGCTCAAAGGTGGAATCCTACCCCTAGTCTTCGTGTGGTGGAAGGAGTGAAGCACACAAGAAAAAGAAAGACACACATATTGAATAGAAAGCCTCCTGGAATATATCACTAACTTATTATAAAGTAATTGAAAGGAGAAAAATGGACATTATTTTAAGTAATCAAGCCTGATTCCTTAAAAAATATCCCCCAGTTTGTCCTGATAAAGGGTCCCTCTCTGAAATCTTTAAGTTTCGTAGAAAAAGGCAAGGGATAGGCAGAAGCTCTAACGTGTGAGTGGAATGTTAGTTGAATAGTTGGAAGGCTACAGTGGGGACTTGGACCCAGGAAAAGTACAATTCTTAATTTCAATTTCAGCAGTTTTGAGGACTACAATATCTAGTCCCATTAAAAAAGCCTATCTGCAGGATATGGCAGCTGGGGGGGCATGTGTTTTCCCACTACCCACCAACAACGAAATGCCTGTGAGCTCCGAGTCTTGCCCCTTACTTGGAGGAGCAGATGGCAAGTAACTGGAGGTCAGCAGAGGAATGGAGCACAGAGCCTGCTGCCCTGTGACTTGTTGGGAGGGAGTGCGCATCTAACTGTTCTATCCTGATCAAGTTGCTGAATATCTAGAAGTCCAAAATCCAATATTTGGACCTGCTTTTACTGAGAGAGGGTGTTTTAGGCTTCTGTTGAGGGGGTATATTTTCAGAATGAAAACTGAAACAATTGTATATCAAAAATATCCCATGATAATAATAACAACAATAACAAATAAAATTAATTGAGCATTTACTGTTTGACAGACTCTGAGCTGAATGCTAGAAAGCTTATTTTCCAGAATTCTCATGACCCTGTAACAAACACAGGTGCTGTCATCATCATTATTATTCCCATTTTATACCTGAGAAAAATTGAGGCATAGGGAGATTAAATTGTGTGCCCAAGGGAATCTCAGCTAATAGGTGGCAAAACAGTGATTTAGAACTTAACTGAGTGTCTCAAAAGTCCATGAGCATGAGCTTTCTAGAGTTAAAATTTAAATTGTTATCTCTCAACATCACTGTTACCATTTAACCTTTTCCACAAGGTCAGCCTAACCACCAATCACTACCTCTTGGAGAAAAAAAAATAATGTCATGCTGACTTTCCCTACATCCCCTTCCATCTGTTTCTTTGTAAAGATGATTGACGACTGAGCATGGAGTTGAAAAATGCTGACAGCATCTGTAGTCTCAGGAGCTCACAGAAAGTAACTAACTGAAAAGTTATTAACTGATACGGTGACTATTTGCTGTCCCAAAGAGAATCTCAGCACCTGGGAGCAAGGCTCTTGGGCCTTACTCAGAGAGACCAGCACAGTAATGTAGGAAGTGGTCTAATACACATGTCAAACAACCAGGGCCATTACAGGAACAGGCTTAAGTACCTATCTCAAATGAAATATTATTCCAGAACCATACTCTTTTATTATAGTTAAAGCAGCAAAGGGTTAATTTAAAGTAATATCTCTTAAAAAGACCGTGTGTCCCTTGCCAATATATGACTGTTTATACTCTCAGTTCATTTTTCCTCTCCTAGAGATATTGGCTTGCTAAACTAAATTTTCTCTAAATTACTAGAGAAGACAAATACCCCAAATTGCATATTTCACCAAAACTGGCTCCAGTATTATATTGGCCAAAATGAAATCCACTAATCCAGGGCACCAAAGTTGATAAGATGAAAGTAGGATGCTTGATGAGATTTTCTAAAATCCTCTGGAGTCCCTGTTGGTCATTATTTAACCTGTCAATCTTATGTAGTCAGTAGGATTCCCTCTAACCTCTATGGGATAATTACATTGAGTTATATTGTTTGAGTTACCACTGAGAGGAAAGAGAATATGACCAGCTTGCTTCATATTGCATTTAGAGTATTGCCAAGTGTTAAAAGATGCTTAAGTGCTGGTCACCATGACATGTGGTAAATTAACCCCTGCATCATGGGACAGTCGACTGGCCCCAGCTAGGTTACACAGCTTCCTGGCCACCCTATTCCCTGGCAAGTTTTGGAAGTTTAGGGAGTAGTATCCAATTCTAAGGGCTTGCCCAGTGGTTCAGCTGGTAAAGAATCCACCTGAAATGCAGCAGACATGAGTTTGATCCCTGGCTCAGGAAGATCTCTTTGAGAAAGAAATGGCAACCCACTCCAATATTCTTGCCTAGAAAATTCCATGGACAAGAGGAGCCTGGCAGCTATAGTCCATGTGGTCGCAAAGACCTGGACCAATATCCTGACTCTGCCACTTTCTTGTCCTGTGACCCTGTGCATAACTGAATTTTCCTGAATCTCACTTTTCTAATCAGCACAATGAAAATAGGGCTTTTTTCCCTTTCTTCCTCGCTAGACTGTTATGTAGACAGAAATAAGAAAAACTGTAGGAAGATGCTTTGAAGAATAGCTAAGTATGATCATAATACATTGACACAGCTGAGGATTTTGAGTGGTGTGTGTGCATGACCCAGAGAGAGAGAAACAGGGACACACACACACAGAGAGTGTGTGCAGGAGAGCACACTGTGAGAATACAAGTCGAAGTAGGCTCATTTGGAGCACTTAGACTTATTATTTTGTTAAAATATTAATGCTTTCTTCTCACTTTAGGGAGTAGTGATAGTATTGTTAAGTATTAAGCATCTACTTTGAATACCTCCTGGAAAAACCACCAGTAAGTTATCCTTAGTCTACCACATCCTGAACAAAAAGGAACTCATTCAGCTTTGACTGTTTATCTAAGGCATGGAAAACTTGGTTTAACTCCCTAGATATCTGTAGTATCATCAGGTTTATTCAAATATTTAATCTAAATTCTACCTGCTTTCATTTAAGGCCATAGCGTCTGACTCTTCCCCATCAGTTAATCTACATAATATTGCTCTCTAGCTCATTCTATCCTTTCATATTTCTGAGAACGGTTAACTCCCCCCCCAAATATTTTCATTTTATTTATGAGCTGGTTCTCTTTTTCTTGACTCAAAGGCCATCATCGAGTATTATCATTTTTAGTTGGTCTCCTGTGAAATCTGAAACACATTTTATCCACTCATTTAAGTTCAGGATCATGGGCCCCTGCTAGTCCTTGGTATATGAATGAAGGAAAACGGTCCTGTTCTAAACTGCCTTACCATTCTCCTATCACTGCGTATACCTGCTGGGCTCCCCTAAGGCAACACAAATGAGCAAGTAGGGAAAGGCACCTTCAAGGGAGGAAGTGGCTCTTACCACAAAGACTTCACAGCAGATGCAAAGGCCACTGTTCTTGGTAAAGGCATGAGTTATATCCAAGAGAGCAGGTCTTGTCATGGGTCCCCCTGTTAAGACAATGCACTGAGGCCTGAAAATGGAGAAGAGAAGATGTGAGAACTGGTCATGACAAGAAACCTGTGAGTCCAGAACAACCCCCGATGGCATGGGCTGGTACAGAAGGCTTGGCAAAATGGGGCAACCACACTCCTAAATACCTCTTGAGTTTCTCACTAGAAGTCCTTTTTTATTCTTCTTTTTTAAAAAGAATATTTATTTGGCTGCATCAGATCTTAGTTGCTGCTCATGGTATCGTTGTTTCATCATGCGGGATCTTTCGCTGTGGTGCACGGGTTCAGCTCGTGGGCTTAGTTGCTCCCCCAACATGTGGGATCCTAGTTCCCTGACCAGGGATCAAACCCACGTCCCCTGCGTTGCAAAGTGGATTCTTAACCACTGGACCACCAGGGAAGTCCCTCACTAGAAGACTTGAATCATCATGATTTCCTGCCAATCTTGCCAAATTTGTATTCTTAGTTTACTTAGCGATAGTAAGCATGTAAAGTAAGGAAAAGGTCCTTACTGTCCCCCTATCTTTTTCCTCTGAACATGACCCTATCCCAAATCCTCAGTACAACCTGTCCTTCTTCAACCAGTATATTCATATTATTTTCCTTCGCCCTCCTTGCAAAGCGTGTGTTTTGACGTTCCACTTAAAATAAGATATAACCATAGAAGAGCTTAAAGTATAACGTCTCCTAAGGGAATTTAGTAAGCCACAAAGCCTTAAGCTATATGGAGGCAGAAACAACGATCAAGGTGTGTGGGGATTTGGGGACATCTCTCTGAAATCACGTCACTGAGATCCCCTCTCTATCTGTACATGGCAGGTGACAGCCAGCACTAGGGGAATTTAGAGTTGGGGGTGGGCATAGCTCAGAGGGGAAGAGAAGAAGCGCTCATTCACAGGAGGTGCTGTTGTGAAAATGTGGCAGTTGTGTAAGATTACCTATCTTAGAATAGGCCCCTAAAGCGTATCACTAGTGCATTTGTCTCCCTTAGAGGGAAGCTACTTCCAATGGGAAATGACACCAGGATGCTTGAGAAGCCAATTTTACCTGAAGTTTTTCACATGGTCTTCCACTGTAGTTAGTTCTAGAGCATTGTCTAAAGCACTCACATAGGAAAGAGCCTGCGTGGAGGAGCCCCAGTTCACATCTGTGGACAAAGGAGAATTTGACATAAAAGCACTGAGCTTCCCTCTGTATACTGTGAATATTTCTATAAGCCCCTTCTTTGATTTTCCTTGGCTATGTCAGCAGTGCCCAAATTAGACAAGTGCTATGACAAGTGCCCAAATTAGAGAAACATAATGTAGTATTTCCTAGAAAGTGTGTCCTTCTATGAACTCTTTGTGAATTCTTAGAAGTGAGACCTCTTTTTCCAGCTGAGGATCAGACTCTAGTGTTGCAGCCTGAGAAAACTTACTCAGTGGAAGAGGCTGTGTTACAACCACACTGCAGGCAGGTAGACTTGGGAAAATGGTCAGCCCCTAAATAAATCCAAGAGTTCTTCACAAATTCTTAAATTGAAAAGAAAAGGGGCATTTCTGCATACGTAGAGAGTAAAACAGAATAACTTGGGAATTCTTACTTCTGGGTGTCCATGAAGAGGGTCAGTCTTTAGCAAGCATTTTAGTTTGATGTGTTAAGGACCCAATCTTCATAATAAGGGAGGAAAACACTACCATGCCCTGACTTAAAAAATTAAATGTTAGATGAATCCTCTACATTTTATAAGAAGTCCCTGATGGGAATGCACAGATTCACCCCGGATGGCAGACAGAGCCATCTCCCCAGTCTTGCTCAGAACAATCAGGAAAATGATGAGAGATAATTATCTGGAGATAAAGCAGATTAATATTGATTAAGTATTTACTATGCATCAGGAATTTAGCATACCTTAAGTTATTTCATTCTTATAAGAACCTTATAAATCAACTGTATATTTATATGCAAAAAAATCAACCTTGAGCCATTCCTCACACACCATATACAAAAATTATCTCAAAATGATGAGATATAAATTAAAAATCTAAAGCATTAAAACATTTAGAAATAGTTTGTAACTTTGAATTAGGGAAAGATAGATTAGAAGCAAAAAACAAACAAACCATAAAACATGAAAAATTAGACTTTAGAGGAATTAAGAATATCTGCTCTTCAAAATAAACTGTAAGTTTTACTTCTTCTTTTCCTATTTGAATTCCTTTTATGTCTTTTTCTGTTCTGATTGCTGTGGCCAAAACTTCCAAAACTATGTTGAATAGTAGTGGTGAGAGTGGGCACCCTTGTCTTGTTCCTGACTTTAGGGGAAACGCTTTCAATTTTTCACCATTGAGGATAATGTTTGCTGTGGGTTTGTCATATATAGCTTTTATTACGTTGAGGAATGTTCCTTCTATTCCCGCCTTCTGGAGGGTTTTGATCATAAATGGATGTTGAATTTTGTCAAAGGCTTTCTCTGCATCTATTGAAATAATCATATGGTTTTTATTCTTCAATTTGTTAATGTGGTGTATTACATTGATTTGCGGATATTGAAGAATCCTTGCATTCCTGGGATAAAGCGCACTTGGTCATGATGTATGATCTTTTTAATGTGTTGTCGGATTCTGATTGCTAGAATTTTGTTTTTGCATCTATGTTCATCAGTGATATTGGCCTGAAGTTCTCTTTTTTTGTAGCATCTTTGTCAGGTTTTGGTATTAGGGTGATGGTGACCTCATAGAATGAGTTAGCAATTGTGTGGTAGTTTGAGCATTCTTTGGCATTACCTTTCTTTGGGATTGATATGAAAACTGACATTTTCCAGTCCTGTGGCCACTGCTGAGTTTTCCAAATTTGCTGACATATTGAGTGCCACCAGGGAAGCCCTCTGTCCTCTATTTTGATTGTGGTGGTAGTTACAAGACTGAAAGTTTGTTGAAACCTATAGACTGTACACTTCAGGGGGTTAACATTAATATACATAAATTATGTGAATGTACTGTGTGTGGAAAACTTCCTGGGTTCCAAGCCTTGTGTCAAGAACTTTAGGAGTCTTTGTCTCTCTTGAGACGGCCCGTTGAGGTCAATGCCATTAAGCCCCATTTAGCAGAGAAGGAAATGGCAGCCCACTCCAGTATTCTTGCCTGGAGAATCCCATGGACAGAGGAGCCTGGCAGGCTATAGTCCATGGAGTCGCAAGAGTCAGACATGACTTAGCAACTAAACCACCACCACCATACCTGTATTACAGATACCATAAAGTAATAAAGAAAAACAACAAAACCAAACTCCTCAAAATAGTTACTACCTTCTCTTTTCTACTGTACTTGTGTAGGAAGGGTAAGGAGCATGGGAGGGTGGCTGAGGGTCTGTCTGGCCCCTGAGACTGGACCACCGAATACTGTACTCCTTAATCTCTAGCCTCTCCAAGCGTCAATCCATTTTACTGGGTCTAAAGATAACATCTCAAGTTCAGATCCAACTGAATGATCAACGGTACCTTCTTGCTGCTCCAGATTCTTTAGCATGACATTTAGGTGTCTTGTTTATCTGGCCTGACCTACTCACCTTCCAAGGCTCACCTCAGGCCCCTTCTCATCACCTGAGGACTCCATCATGCTAAAAGCTTTAGTGTATGCTGCACTTAGTCACTCAGTTGTGTCTGACTCTTTCAACCCCATAGACTATAGCCCACCAGGCTTCTCTGTTCATAAGCCTTGGCAATCCTTAAATATGCCTGATACTTACACGCTTCCTAACTTTACTCACACTCTTTTCTTCTGCCTACAGTAGCCATCCCTGGCTCCATCTGATTAACCATCCCCTAGTCTCTTGCCTTTTTTTTTTTTTTAAGTAGCTTATTTGTTCATTCAACAGATATTTATAAGTACCTACCGAGTGACTGACCCTGGGAACACAAGCCATGAACTGGGGAAGTTTTCTTGGACAACTCTAATCACAGTTAGAGCTTCCCTGGTGGCTCAGTGGTAAAGAATCCGTGTGCAATGCAGGAGACGCGGATTCAGTCCCTGGGTTGGGAATATGCCCTGGAGAAGGAAATGGCTACCCATTCCAGTATTCTTGCCTGGATAATTCCATGGACAGAAGAGCCACGTGGGCTACAGTCTATGGGGTGGCAAGGAGTCAGACTTGATTTAGACTAACAATAATCACGGTTAGTCACTTCCTCTGCTTTTCTCAGTTACTTGCTCATGTCACTCTCACGGTACTTGCTCTACTGTTATATAGTTAATTTCTTATGTGTGAGTCTGTGCTTCTTGAAGACAGGGATTATATCTCATTTATCAGATATAGAAGGACTATATCAGTGGAAAGCTTATGGGGTTTGGTATCAATACACTCTCATTCAAATATCAGCTGCTTCACATCCTGATGGTCACCTCAGTGAGTGGTCACCTCTTTGAACTCAAGTTTCTTCATCTCTGAAATGTGACTAATAATACCTAATGACTAATAATTCTCATTATTGTAAGAATTAAATGGTGTATACACAGTATACAATAGGTGTTCAACTAGGGTAACTATTGTATTATCATATTACATTATATTATTAATATCTGCCATACACTTGGCACACCTAAACACAGGAGGTACCAAATAAACATTTGTTGAGTGAATGGATAGTTAGAGAGTGCTTAGGAAGCCCTCTCTGTACAATCCTTCTTATCTTACCTGGCTTCTTGTAAGTCACATAGATATAGAGGAAGAACTCAATGACATAGGTGATGACAGCTGCCCACCAGTTGATGACAAACATGACCGCACAGCATAAAACAGCTCCAAAGAGAGACACCCACATGTTGTAAATACCATATGCAGGTCTCCATCCTGAAATTAAAAAAAAAAATCTATGTGCACAAGAAAAACTTCCACACTATGCCTTCACACCACTGTGTATTTTTAGACTGTAGGTAACATGTTTGTTTGTTTGTTTTTTCCTAGCATAAAAAATCAGAACTTTTAGATCAAGTTCCTAACTCTTTTATTAGTTTTCTGTGATCTTTGTCCCTGGCTTATGAAAATGTAATCACATCAAAAAATAATGCTGTGAAATGTAGAAAATGTGTCACTTGTGGCCCTTCTACACTTCCTGCATGCCAGGATTTCTTCCCAAACAACGAAACCCTAAGCATCTGGTATCTATGTCATCAAGAGTTGAAAGGAGGCAGGACAGATGGAAAGAGTGGGGAACAGCAGGGCAGTGGGGACACCTTAGTGGCTCAAGAAAGAGGAGGTTAAGATAATGGGCTTTTTCCTGTGGAGAAGGCTGCTGCTGCTGCTGCTGTGTCACGTCAGTCGTGTCCGACTCTGTGCGACCCCCATAGACAGCAGACCACCAAGCTCCCCTGTCCCTGGGATTCTCCAGGCAAGAACACTGGAGTGGGTTGCCATTTCCTTCTCCAATGTGTGAAAGTGAAGTCGCTCAGTCATGTCCGACCCTTAGCGACCCCACGGACTGCAGCCTACCAGGCTCCTCCATCGATGGGAGTTTCCAGGCAAGAGTACTGGAGAAGGCAGAGCAGCCATCAAATATCATCCGCTACTTCATGCTAGCTCTTCTTTTACCCTAAGAGGATCATGCGTGCCCTTTCAGAAATGATAATCTATGGCACAAGAGGGAGAAATTTTTCTGCAATGGCTTTTTAAACCTGATACACTAATATATCATGCATTTTGCAATGAAAATATACAGTGAGAAATATTTTCATACATGCATGGGGGTTTACTGTGTTATATTAGTTCCCTGAATTGAAAGAAGCTGGGAAACAGTACGATCAGTGTCAAGAAGCTGTGACTTGAAGGGCACATTTGGTCTGTGGGTAAAGAATCTGCCTGCCAATGGAGAAGTCGCAGGAGATGCAGGTTTGATCCCTGGGTCTAGAAGAGCCCCTGGAGCAGGAAATGGCAACCCACTCCAGTATTCTTGCCTGGGAAATCTCAAGGACAGAGAAGCCTTGCGGGCTATGGTTCATGGGATCGCAAAGAGTTGGACACGGCTGAGTGTGCACACAGACACACTAAGTGTATGTTTAAATTTGGAGTTGCCAAAATACAACAGAGCTTTCTGTCTTCGGAAGCAATTTCCAAAATGGCCACAAGGTGGAATCACACTGCAAGAACGTCGCTGGAAATGCCTTTATTTTTCTCTGTGTGTGCGCGTCAGAGAGAGAGGAGAGAGAGAGGGAAGGAGAACGAGAGTCATCTTCTGGGTCTGGTGTCGTGTTGTCTCTGCGCTTTTCTAGGCTTCCTCTTTCCTTTCCATTCTTACCCCTGCCACACTCTATTACTTCACTGCGGTTTTAAAAAAGGAACACAGCACGGCATGGAAGCACACATTTCTGTGATCTGTCATCTTCACTGACTGGACCCTCCTGTTCTCTGCTTAAAACAAGGCAACAAGACAGAAACAAAAATTCTTCTGTAATCTTCTGGAACCTAGTGGCCTTGAGTAGATGAAGGCTCCCCTCCCATCTAAATTTTGGCAGGAGGTTTTCCAAAGGAGGTTTGAGTTCCTGGCAGACCCTAAAAAGTGAAGATGTGTTTATATCCTTAACAAAAGTCCTTGTAGTGAAGAATTTTCTACTCTCTTCTGATGGAAAGGTGAAAAAAATTCCAGTGGCCAGTGGAAGCAAAGAAGAGGTGACAGGTGACAAAGAAAGGGGGAGGTTCTTTGGTGGGAAATTTCGCACCACTTTAAACAACAGTAAGGTCCGTCTAGTCAAGGCTATGGTTTTTCCCGTGGTCATGTATGGATGTGAGAGTTGGACTGTGAAGAAAGCTGATCGCCGAAGAATTGATGCTTTTGAACTGTGGTGTTGGAGAAGACTCTTGAGAGTCCCTTGGACTGCAAGGAGATCCAACCAGTCCATTCTAAAGGAAATCAATCCAGGGTGTTCATTGGAAGGACTGATACTAAAGCTGAAACTCCAATACTTTGGCCACCTCATGCAACGAGTTGACTCACTGGAAAAGACTCTGATGCTGGGAAGGATTGGGGGTGGGAGGAGACGGGGACGACAGAGAATGAGATGGCTGGATGGCATCACTGACTCGATAGACATGAGTTTGAGTGAACTCCGGGAGTTGGTGATGGACAGGGAGGCCTGGCGTGCTGTGATTCATGGGGTCGCAAAGAGTCGGACATGACTGAGCGACTGAACTGAACTGAACTGAGGAGTGCAGGGGGTGTCGCCAGCTTCAGTGTGAATCTGCACTGACTGTACTCAGCAGGTAATTATGGGAACTACTCATCCTTCTCTTCTGCACCATGGGCAGAAAACAAATTGACAGTAAGAAAGTTTCAAATATATACATTCATTCCACTTCTGTGGTCACTTTCACCCTGGAAATAAATAGTGGTGTTTTTCTACTGCTGCAATAAATGTAGTTTCTCTTGCAATGAATAATTTATTGCCGCAGGAGAAAATTGACTTTACGGTTGGTCAAAAAGGCCATTGCTCAAATGATTCTTTTTCTATTTCAGAAGTCACCCCCCAACTTACCAAAATAAAGTGAATTACACTGCCCACTAGGATATAAGGAAACACATAAACACAGATTCAGCGCTTTTCATTGACTTATTCCATCTTGTTGAGACAAACAAAGTTGTTTGCTTAGGTTTATTTTAGTTTTGAAAAGTCAACTTACCTGGAGATTTGGCATAAGAGGCATGAAAGCAGGAGAAATTAATAAGTGCATACGAGGCCAGGAAAAAGTTGGAGATGATGGGAGCGATGGTGTTCAGTTCCGCTGTGAAGGAAGCAGAATTGAGTATGTACATATGAGTGATGAGACCAGGGGCTGAACAGCTGTTACAGTCTGGAAGTTTGACTTTATTTGGAAATTGAAACCCTAGCTAGCATCTGTCAAAGTTTAAGAAGTTTGTGATTTTTCTTTGGGTCTGCACTCATTTGAAATGTATTTTCAGCCAAAGTTTCCATAAAGTAAGAAACAAGAAAACTCACCAATAAAATAGACAATCAAGATCTCTACCCACATAAAATTCAAGTGGAAGTGGATAGAAAGTTTGGAAATCAGGCAGATGACAAAAGTCCCTGTAGTTATTGCAGAGGTACCAAATCCAGGGCTCTTTATCTGCTTTGTATAATATCAAAGGGTTTCCTAAGTGCCTCAGTGTTAAAGAATCCACCTGCCAATGCAGGAGATGTGGGTTTGATCCCTGGGTCAGGAAGATCCATTGGAGAAGGAAATGGCAACCCACACTGGTATTCTTGCCTGGGAAATCCCACGGACAGAGGAGCCTGGCGGGCTACAGTCCATGGGGTTGAAAAGAGTTGGACATGACTTAGTGACTGGGCATGTATAGAATCAAAATGTTCTACAAGGTGACAGGTTAGTTAAATACCTGTGCATCAGAACCATTTAATGGGATATATCTCTGCACATACCCAGCTTGCTCTCTCTGACTTTCAGAATTTTTGTTAGTCATTCCTACTTTTCTACATCTCTAGAGAGTTTTATGTCTGAAGGTTTGCCGAAAAAAATGTTTTACCTCAGTAGGTAAATATCCAGTATGGTTAAATCCTAGCTGGGATGTTTACTGTATGATATAAAAAATAATTTAGAGATGTTCTCATTTATCTGAAAGTCAGACAGCTATCACCTTCAGTGAAGAAGATGCAGGTGGAAGCTGGGTGTGACTGTAGGACATGGATGCCAGCAAGAAAGTAGGCAGAAATAGCTGCCACAAAGCTGGCACCATGAAGCTAATCTACTGGGTTATGAAAGAGTGACTTTTAAGACTATTATTTAATGTATATAATTTTTAAAATCTGGGGCTATGTGATCACTTAACTGACTCTTGCCTAGAAAATCCCATGGATGGAGGAGCCTGGTAGGCTGCAGTCCATGGGGTCGCTAAGGGTTGGACACGACTTAGCAACTTCACTTTCACTTTTCACTTTCACACATTGGAGAAGGAAATGGCAACCCACTCCAGTGTTCTTGCCTGGAGAATCCCAGGGACGGGGGAGCCTGGTGGGCTTCCGTCTATGGGGTCACACGGAGTCGGACACAACTGAAGTGACTTAGCAGCAGCAGCAGCAGGACAATAATTGAAGTCTTAAAGTTTAAATTATAATTGAAACATATATACACATAATTACTTTTAAAAAAAAATCTAACAAACATAGATTAAAAAAACCAAAAATCCAAAAAGTGATTATGTGTAGACATGGAGAGTCATGTGTTCCCCTCTTCAAACTTGTGGAAGTCTTATGAGGAGGCGTGAATTATGGTCACTTCTGAGTTTATGGGATGAGGAGAAGCCCTCGTTGTCTGACACTACTGCTGAATCTGACTCTGCCTGTCTATGCATAGTTACTATCATCCTTGCCTTCTGCTCACCTGCAATGGTGGTACCTTAAGCAGGAGTAAGGAATGTGCAGGCTAACTCTGAGGTGTATGCCTCTCCGAGATTATGTAGCTGTTCCTATATTGCTTAGGGAGAAAGAGCCAAGGTAAGTGGTTCTCAAATATTAGTGGTCTATGAATTTCGGGAGCTTGTAAAAATTCAGATTCTTTATCACCAGAGATTCTAGCTGTGCGATTGGGTATGACCAACCCACAAATTTCCAGATCCACAGGTGACCACATTTTGTAGTCAACAGGCCACATTTTGAGAATAGACATTTCAGCTCTCCTGCTGGCGGCCAGGAGATGTGAGGATAGGTGGCAGCTGGAGGCAATGTGGGATTAGACAGTATCAGGCAGGTCAGAAGAAGGAGTCAGTTGCATTTGGTTGGATGGATTTCCAACATTTAGATTCAAAGAAGAGATTAAAGTCCAAAGCCCACCTCAAGTCCTCCAAGGCCCTCCACACACAGGATTTCTCATTTCCTTCTTAGATTGCAATATTCCCAAATGCAGTATTAGATATAAAACAGATAATTTCTCAAGGTCACAGGAAAACCCTATAAGTAATAGGAAGAATTTGTTGGCTTTCAGTAAGAACAAGAAAACTACAAACCAATAAGAATGAACGCCATGGCTATAACAAAAGTGAGAAAGTATCCTCTCAGGGGCTCATTGTTCTTCCCATATCCCTTTGCAAAGAACTGCAGAGCTTTGTAGATGTTGTCCTTGCACAGAGCCTAATGGAAAAGAGGAGAAATTCGTCATTTATATCTATGCACAGTCATTTTCCCTGGGCTATTCAAACAAGAAGATTTGGGGAAAAGACGAAGTGATACACAATATCAAGCACAAGTTAACACTGCAGTTTATCATTCTTTATATTATTTGAATCGATCTCGACTATGTGGCAGACATAGCATCGGAGCTAGATGCAAACATTAAACTGTTTCAGAAAATGATGGAAAATGATCACCAGTGAGAGTGGATATCTCAGGGGGAGGGAGAAGCACGTGCTCTTATGCCTATGTCACCTGGAACACTTTGGGCGCGCTGACGAGGGAGGCCAGGGCTGAGGAGAGTGTTGCAGAAAAGATCCCAGCAGTAATGAGGGGGCCAAACCCGGACACCATGCTCATGACCTTGAGGAGAGAGGTTCAAGTAAGGAGACTCACCCGACAGAGTTACAACAAAAATTTGAGCCAAATTTTAATGCAAATGCTTCCCTTTCCACTTTCTGGGGTTTGGAATCTCTTTTGTAAGCTAATTGCTTCTAATCAGATGTTTTCCCCCCACTTCATTCTGAGTTCTTAATAGTTGTTTTTTCAAAATGGAAATGCCTTTATTGTTGCTGTTTTTGGATAAAAGGAACAAATGCTCACCACAATATGTCCAGAAGATACTGGAAAGAATAAACAAGGAAATGATTTCAAGGATTTTCATATTTTCCCCCTCTGTCCTTTCTGGGCATCTGTTTCTTGGTCAACGGGAAATTCTGTCCAGCAGAAAGTGGTATTTTAATAAAGTCTGGGGAGGGACTCAACTGTTTACCAATCTTTTAAAAAGGCATTAGCCTTTCTTTTTCTTCCTGCACATAGAAACTTTTCAAATCTTTGCTTTTCCGGTGCTCATTAAACATAATTTTAGGTCTGAGACATGATGAGATTCTATCAACTTAAGTCATATTTGTAATAATGACTTCAGCTGAGTTAATTTCTCTTTGTTGGTTATTAAAATAGATGAATGAAGCCTTCACAACAAATTTGCTTCTCCTTCTGCTTACCAATCATTCAAGCAAATTAATATGTTTTAAGTTCCATAGTCTCACCAACTTCCCTGATTCCTTCCCCCCTCACTCTCCTCCCCCTTCCACCACTCACAGTTCCCTTCTTGGCCTTGTCCTGCACACACTCCAGGACCATCACAGAGGCTTTTTCTGAGTGAAGCCCAGGCATGAAATGCATTCCAAATGCTAACTAATCGAAGTCTCTCCATCTGCCCACCAGGAAATCTTACAAGATTGATTGGAAGATGCATAATGGCGGGTGGTAATCTTTCCCTGGGTGATGCAATTCATACAACTGCCTGTTCTCTCGCCATGACAGTGAGTGTAACCACATAATGAATACCTATAGGACTCCCTTTCCTCCCACACAAATTATTCCTTGCTGAATTCGAATCAGTCAATAACCAATATGTTGGAGAGTCAGAAGTTTCATTACACATGATGTTCTAAAAAATGGAAGCAATAGCAGTAAACATTATTTTTGAAGTTCAAACCTGGAAATTGTTCATCAGCCCATACTGACATGGTTCATGTCGACATCTTGAGAAGTCATAGCCTAACCCACAGGCTGCTGAACCATTGCAGTTCATCCCAGAAATGATGGTGTCATTCACACTCCCAGTGGCATCTCGGACCACACAAGCCCCTGGGAAAACAACAAGGTTTGTCATTTTTTTACTTGAAGGGTTCAGATATCCCCCAAAGACTCAAGCAGTAAAAATCTTCCTGCAATGCAGAAGACTCAGGAGATGTGGGTTCAACCCTGGGTTGGGAAGATCCCCTGGAGGAGGAAATGGCAACCCACTCCAGTATTGTTGCCTGGAAAATTCCATGGTCAGAGAAACCTGGTGGGTTAACAGTCCATAAGGTCACAAAGGGTCAGACACGGCTGAGCATGCACACATGTTTTTCTTCTGAAAACATACTTAGATTACTTTGACCTATCCTGTCTTCATGGTCAATATTTCCTCTGACGTGATACCTGAAAGTTCCCATCCTCTGAGGCCTGGGAACAGCCCCTATCTCTAAGGTGTCCTTGGGTCGTTAAAGTCTTAGTTTTCTGCCTGCCTCTGTAAGACGCTTGGATTGAGACTTCTTTCCTTTTTGAAGTGCACATAGCAGTGCTTTGCACGTAATATTTATTCAATTAAGATTTCCAGGTTAATGCTACTGATTGGGAGCTTTTCAGACAGAAGGATTTATTTCCTCATCTGTGAGAGAACCAAGGGACGACATAATTGAATACTAGTAATTAAGAGAACTGAGCTCTTATTTTCAGCTAATGGTATTCCTTGTATAATTTCTTAAACCATTATAATTTTACTTTTTATAAAATTTCAATGGTTTAAATGATACAGAAAATATTTGGGGATAAAATGTTAAGATTTCCTAGGTAATGCATGCATGCATGCTAAGTCTCTTCAGTCATGTCTGGCTCTGTGAGAGCCCATGGACTGTAGCCTATCAGGCTCCTCTGTCCAAGGGATTCTCCAGGCAAGAATACTGGAGTGGGTTGCCATATCTTCCTCCAGGGGATCTTCCTGACCCAGGGATCCAATCTGCTCTTCTCTCTCCTGCATTGGCAGGTGGATTCTTTGCCACTACAGCCACATGGGAAGCCCTTCCCAGGTACTATTCATGGTCAAATACTGCTATATCAAGTATTTATCTCAGTTTATTATTTTTGTCCCTTTGAGTTAATTTCTGTTATTTTCTGTTACAAACATCCTATGAATATCCTTGTGCATACAATTTTTCTTCTGTAATTCAAAGTATTTCTTTAAGATCAGTTCAGTTCAGTCGCTCAGTCGTGTCCGACTCTCCGCGACCCCATGAATCACAGCACGCCAGGCCTCCCTGTCCATCACCAGCTCCCGGAGTTCACTCAAACTCATGTCCACAGAGTCGGTGATGCCATCCAGCCATCTCATTCTCTGTCGTCCCCTTCTCCTCCTGCCCCCAACCTTTCCCAGCATCAGAGTCTTTTCCAGTGAGTCAACTCGTCACATGAGGTGGCCAAAGTATTGCAGTTTCAGCTTTAGCATCAGTCCTTTCAATGAACACCCAGGATCTCCTTTAGAATGGACTGGTTGGATCTCCTTGCAGTCCAAGGGACTCTCAAGAGTCTTCTCCAGCACCACAGTTCAAAAGCATCAATTCTTCGGCGATCAGCTTTCTTTACAGTCCAACTCTCACATCCATACATGACCACGGGAAAAACCATAGCCTTAACTAGACAGACCTTTGTTGGCAAAGTGATGTCTCTGCTTTTTAATATACTATCAAGGTTGGTCATAACTTTCCTTCCAAGGAGTAAGCGTCTTTTAATAGGATAGATTCCTCAAAATGGAGTTATGTACATTTTAAAGATTCTTGACTTATATATTTTAATTACTGATTTTTCTTCTGAATTTTTCTAACTGTAATCTCTGTCATCATGTATTTGATAGGATTATTGAGAGATATGAATATAGCTGTGAAATATGTATATAAACTTTTCTGAACTACTTGAAGGGTAAATACTTTACAAACTAAATGCCAATCAATGAAACCATTCATTTTGTTTTTCAGTCTCCAGCCAGGTGAGTTCTCACTCCTTGCTAATTATTTTAAGAGACATTCCAGTAACAGATACTAATGGGAGCTCTCAGTTATAGAGTTCATACTCTTTGAATCTAGGAAAGACTTAAAACTTATTGAATCCTTTAGTTGAAAGAGTCATTGAATCCTTTAGTTGAAAGAGTCATTTAAAATGATCAGTGCAGGAACCCTTTCCATATAACCCTGAGAAGTGGCCTACCAACCTCTACTTAGATACTTGAAATTGTGAGTGTTGGTTGGTTACTAAGCAAAACTATCCAGTCCAGATTTTACCTTTTACACTGTTCATTTATGCTGAGCTGACTTTTAAAAATCTTGTGGTTTCACTTTTGCATAATCAAACTCCCCAAATTCCAATGAAGCCAAGCTATGAGCTATTATTTGCACTAATGACACAGGCCAGGGACCTCATGAATATCCTTTTCTTATCCTAAGAAAAATATAGAAACACAGGTTTTTCTACCCATCAGAACCAATAAACAAGAAGAATCTCTGAAGTCAGGCCTATACCTTTATTCATCCCTTCCTTTTTACTTTGTAGGATAAAGAAAAACCATTTGTGAAATTTAGGTAATTTCAGTGCCATTTAAAAAGCACTGATTTCCTAAAGCATTGGAATAATATCCCTTGATTTGTAACTAAACTTGGCAGTATCACAATAGAGTTAACAACATTATTCAATTTCTGGAAATAAGAGGCAGTGAGAGAAGAAAGAATCTAAGTTAATTGTTTTGCTTTTTTTTTTTTCAAAGGATCCAACTCAGAACATATGTACTATCTCAATTTCCTTTATAGTAAGCAGAGGACAACCAGAATGTCCCCTTTTAAATGGCCAGATGGGATTCCATAGTGGTCCAGCCTGGGGCTGCATTCCTAAGTGTGCACAGAAAAATTTTCTTCTCTGAATGTTTCACATTCCTTCCTCTCCAATAATGGCACAAGCTGGAGGTGACCCCCAACCGGGAGGAGGTGTGGCTGCAGGCAGCAGGTGGAACAAAAGTCAGTTTAAGAACAGCAGGCTAATTCACATATCTTCTGCTCACTGAGCAATGTGGGGGCTGGCCGCCCACACTGCTGGCAGCTGGGTCTTGTTCTGATTACCTGCCAGTTGGTGACGGTGACATTTCCACATTAGGGACAGCAGTGCAAGGAGGAGTCACAGTCATTCGTTCTCTATCTTTCACACTGTCCTAAGGGTTTTGTCATTGTTGTTTTTGTTTTTATTTGTTTTGTTCTGTTTTGGACTCTTATTCTGTCCCTCACCTGCCTCCTAAAGGCAGGGGAGGCGGTTGCTAGAAGTGGTGGCTTCCCTGACAGTGGAATTATTACCTGCAGCAGCAAAAAATCCATTTTTGTGTTCAGGTAGAATGAAAGTGCGGAGAAGGCAATGGCAACCCACTCCAGTACTCTTGCCTGGAAAATCCCATGGGCGGAGGAGCCTGGTAGGCTGCAGTCCTTGCTGTCGCAAAGAGTCGGACACGACTGAGCAACTTCACTTTTCACTTCCATGCATTGGAGAAGGAAATGGAAACCCACTCCAGTGTTCTTGCCTGGAGAATCCCAGGGACAGTGGAGCCTGGTGGGCTGCCGTCTATGGGGTCACACAGAGTCGGACCAACTGAAGCAACTTAGCAACAGCAACATGAAAGTGAAAGTGAAGTCGCTCAGTCATGTCCGACTCTTTGCGACCCCATGGACTGTAGCCTACCAGGCTCCTCTATCCATGGGATTTTCCAGGCAAGAATACTGGAGTGGGGTGCCATTTCCTTCTCCAGGAGATCTTCCTGACCCAGGGATTGAACCCGGGTCTCCAGCTTTGCAGGCAGACGCTTTACGATTTGAGCCACCAGGGAAGTACCAGAGACACCTGTGGTTACACCTTAATTGCATTCAAACTCCTAGAGCACCCAACAAGGGAATTAAAATTGTTGTCTATTAAAAAATTTTCAACTTATACTCCATGGAAAGCCATGAAACATAAAACTTGACGTGAAAAGCAATTGGATCCTTTGTAATTCTGGCATTCTGACACCAGAGACAACATAACTTACCCACGCAAATGGCGACTCCTATGTAGGCCACAGTGGTGATGAAGATGGCCAGCATGGTTCCTTTGGGGATGGCATCTTGGGGATCCTTTGAAAAAGTAATGTAGAGGAACAAGGAGATAAAGTGGAATAAGAAACAGATATCACTTGGAGTTAGTTCTGTATTTTCAAAATTTTAGGCTACCCTTCCTGGGGCAAGTTCTAAAGAGAAAAAAATCAAGCAAATGGCAAAGTGCTGAGCTCCAGTTCTTTTTGGATAGACAAGGTGTTTAGAGTGAATAAAGAAATCTGTTGAACTTTGTGCTGAACAGAAGAGATCTGTAACTGACCAGGAGGGAGGACTCTTGAGAGTCCCTTGTACCGCAAGGAGATCCAACCAGTCCATTCTAAGGGAGGTCGATCCTGGGTGTTCATTGGAAGGACTGATGCTAAAGCTGAAACTGCAATACTTTGGCCACCTCATGCGACACGTTGACTCACTGGAAAAGACGCTGATGCTGGGAAAGGTTGGGGGCGGGAGGAGAAGGGGACAACCAAGAATGAGATGGCTGGATGGCATCACCGACTCTGTGGACATGAGTTTGAGTGTACTCCGGGAGTTGGTGATGGACAGGGAGGCCTGGCGTGCTGTGATTCATGGGGTCGCGGAGAGTCGGACACGACTGAACTGAACTGAACTGAGGCTAGTTAGTTCACTCACTAATACCTCTTCCTGTCCCTCCCCTTAATCTCCTGTGAATTTCATGCAGATGTATCAGACCATAGAGTACTGAGGGGGCGGGATAACATATCAGTGTAATATAACAATGTAACATATCTGGTACACTGGCAATATATCTCTGTGTGTATTTGTTTTGTACACCTCATGTGAAGAGTTGACTCATTGGAAAAGACTCTGATGCTGGGAGGGATTGGGGGCAGGAGGAGAAGGGGACGACAGAGAATGAGATGGCTGGATGGCATCACCAACTCGATGGACATGAGTTTGAGTGAACTCTGGGAGCTGGTGATGGATAAGGAGGCCTGGCGTGCTGTGATTCATGGGGTCGCAAAGAGTCGGACACGACTGAGCGACTGAACTGAACTGAAGCTTAGACTTGCTTTAAAAAATCACTTTGACTGAGCAAAAAGGATGATCTGCTACATCCTCCAATCCCTCAAATTCCTCATTTGGAATCTAGTTCAGGAATAACTGCAATGAGAGATATTTAATTTCCATAGGCAGGCATAAAGAAAGAGGCAAATTTAAGCTTATACCAGAAAATGGGCTTTTCTCTTGCCCATAAATGTATATAAATTCACTGAGCTGAGCTCACATCGTATATAATATACCATTTTATATCCTATTTTGGGGGTTGAATCATATCATAAT
Source organism: Moschus berezovskii (assembly GCF_049115385.1). Classification (NCBI taxonomy): domain Eukaryota; kingdom Metazoa; phylum Chordata; class Mammalia; order Artiodactyla; family Moschidae; genus Moschus; species Moschus berezovskii. The sequence continues at coordinate 41,777,210 of NC_142468.1, read as the reverse complement.
CAATTTCCAAGCAGCATAACTTCTCTATAATAGAGTTCAACTTAACAGGGATTATTAAGTAGAGATTTCAATGTATTCATTACCTATATGACAGTGCTGGCATAGAGTAGGAGTCAGTAAATACTGAACTGAGGAAAGCACCGTCCCAATAGGCATCAGTTCCCCCTCCAGAGGACATGAGACTCATCGACACAACTGAGCAATCAATGCAAAGTCTGAGTTCTGTGTTTCATTAACTTAAATCTGCTGATCAAATCCATCAGAAAAATCAACTCATGACGAATGCAGACTCAACCGGACAGCTGGAAATGTTAATTAAACCAAGTAAATCTGTCCCCACAGGGAAGTAAGCCAGCCCTATGAAGCCATTCTGTAATCATTCATTTCTTCCCACTCTTGTAGGAATATCTGTGCACAGGATTTGTCTGATATATACAACCTCTTCATTTCAAGCTACTGTCTCCAAAAGAGAATGTGTGCACTTAGTAGCACATAGAGGGAAAAAGAGGGCAACCATGGCTGAAATGAACCCCACTCAATATCCATTCAGAGCATGTTTCAAATTTTCTTTTATTGATGAAGGATTTCTTGAGCTCTCAGTGAAAATTGAAGAATTGATGTAAGTGGGAAGAAAGGAGATATATATATGAGGAAAAGAGGTATGAAGATGAACAGAAGTGTAATACCTAAAACACAAAGATCCCCTGGAGGATAGCATGGCAACCTACTCCAGCATCCTTGCCTGGAGAATCCCATGGACAGAGAAGCTGGTGGGGGCTACGGTCCATAGGGTCACAAAGAGTCGGAGACGACTGAAGTGACTTAGCAAGCACGCACCCCATTCTACACATAAGATAATTTCCATGCAGCTGTAGATCTGCTACAAGCTCAAATTTTCCTTATTTAGGAGTTACTTGAGGATCAAACTGGATGTGATATAAGTCGGGATGCCAATATCTTAATGTCTGGTCACATACTCACACTGCCTGTTCTGGCTGCTTTTCCTCTTGTCAGGATAGGACTTGGATTCTTAGTTTTCATTCCAAATGTTTATTTCCATCCCTCAAGCAGTAGCACAAAATCTCACCTTCCTTCACCTTTTTACATTAAATATCATATTTTTTTCCCCTTGGGACACAGTACAAGCAGTCTTACTAGGTTGCTGCAGGTTCCGTGTCAACCATATCCTAATCTTTCATCTCTGAAACTGCATCTTAACTCTCCTGATTAGGTCTCTGTACCTTGAAAATCTTCTCCCACACACATATTTACAGACCATCAATAGTGTGTTAACAAGTAGAAGTTTCAGGATGGGAACCTTGTGTAGCATCCCCTTGTGCCAGTTCTTGTTAGCTGTCACTATCAGCCTGAAGAGCCTCAGAATCTTGAGAAGGATTCTGAGGTTGTGAGCAGAGGTAGTGTCTTGCATATCCCCACAATGTGTAAATAACACGTTTACTAAGTTGAACTGAATTTATTACGCTCTAGTTTCACTCTCAGAAACAATTATTATCTGTAAGTCCAGAACTTTGGTTGCCACATCCCAACATGTAGTCATCTTTTAGTCTTTAACATGCTTGACCCTTCTGGCTTCTGATCATGTTATTACATCTTAAAGCACCATCATCTCTTTATTTTCTCTCTCTTGGGTCCTCCAGTCCCTTAGCTCTTTCTCTCTCTTTTTTTTAAAATTTATTTTTAATTACAGGTTAATGTAGCTACCCACTAGAAATCTCCCCTCTGATGTCCTTCTTCCATTTTAACCCCAATGGCTAAATCTGAGCTTCAACATGGGATCAATTCAGTAGGTTGCAACCAGCATGAAAACAATACAGTAGAATAGAACTGATGTGAAAACATCAGAGGACATCGTTTGTGATAAAGTATTGAATTGTTTAGGAGAAATTTTTATATTAGGCACTTGGTTGTGATATACAGTATTTCCTTACAGTAGATCATAGTTTAAAAAAAAAGAAAAAGCATCCTTTCCAATTCCTTTCCTAACTCTAACAAAAGCTGACCTGTTTGATCCATTTTTCCTGCCATGGTCTTGTCCAGACTACATGCTTGAAAAGGATCAAGCAAGCTCTTCTTCACTTCTTTGATGCCTGGTATAAGTAACAAGTGTTAGCTGAGTTGAACTGACTACTAATCAACTAATAATAAAAACTTAGTCGAAAGAAAGCACAATATTCTTTGAATGTGTTCTTACAGTTTACCGAAATTTAAACCTATGACCTCTGATACTTTTCCAAATCTGAGAAACCAGAAGCTCAATGTCCAGAGTTAAATTTTGTTAAGCAGCACTATTTACTTACTTCATTATGAAGAAGTTACTTAATTTTTCTGAGCCTCAGCATACTCATTTTTATGTCCCATCTCTGCTGAAGAATTTACCATGGCATTGAGGTCCTTAATATAACAAATGTGAATGCCTTTGTTCATTGACACAATAAATATTTATTGAAGATTTGCTAGCTCCAAGGACACAACACTGAACAAAACCAAAGGCAAAGTCCCCACTTTTATGGAGTTATATTATAGGGCAAACATCTCTCACTCAGGCGCCTTCAACAGCTTTTCTCCTTACCTTGTAAGTATACTCAGCCTATCAGGGCTTCTCCACTTGAATCATGAGAAACTCCTTCCTGTTCCCACAATTTTCCCTTGCCTGTCTGTCCTTTTGTCTTCTCTGCCTGGAATACCCTTACATTTCCTGATTGTTGTCAGTAACCAGCTTTTCCTTTTACTTACTGCTCAAAAGTTTCTTCGTTGCAAAAATTGTTCCCAATGTAATTATTTCTTCTTTATTTTTATTTCATAATCCACTTGGACAATGCAGTTTGCATATACACACACACACACACACACACACACACATATATCTCCCCTGATAACTTGCAAATATTTCTAGTCTTCCAAAGTTGATTATAAATTTGTTGAGGTAAAACCTGTATTTTCTACTTTTTTTTCATGTGTGGTAGAGATTATTTATTGTCTTTTAATATCCATTCTCACCTTCCTCATTTTAATACTGTTGCTGTTGTTGTTGAGTCACTAAATTGTGTCTGACTCTTTTGTGACTCTATGAACTATAGCTTGCCAGGCTCCTCTGTCCATGGGATTCTCCAGGCAAGAATACTGGAGTGGGTTGCCATTTCCTTCTCCAAGGGATCGTCTCGACCCAGGGATCAAACCTGTGTCTCTTGCATTGCAGGTGGATTCTTTACCATTGAGCCACCAGGGAAGCCCACCTTTTAATATTAGAACTCCCTAAAATAATACTAGAATTCCTTAAAATTTTATCTGGGCACATCGTGTCCAACTAGAGATTACATTTCCCAGTCTTCTTTGCAACTAGGTAAAGTCACAGAGGGGGCCTCTCCAGTGGCTCAGCTTACTGAATAAGACTTTTGGAAGAACCATCAGGAATAGGATAATTTGGCAGTAAAATTTGTAATTAAGAGAGAGAACTTTTTAAATAACTAGGAAACCTTGAATAAATCTTACAGCTTTGAAATCTATAGAGAAACATGGTCACTGTTGATGTCTGTAGCTCCCTGTCCTGCCCAACTGCACCATTGCTTCTTAGAAGTACAAAGCAGAGGAAATAACATACCTCCAAATCTCCCGAAATATTGGCACCAGCAAGGATCCCAGTTGCTGCTGGGAAAAAAATGGCAAAGACAGAGAAGAAGCCTTCTCCTTTTGTGAAGCTTGGCCCAAAATTTTCTGCAAATATTGATGCTGCAACACAAATAATGAGAAAATTATCATGTAGACTTTCTTCACTGGTAGGAGATAAAGTTACCTTTAGCTTCTGTAGCCCTAAATATAAATGTGTTCCTATAATCTAAATGGAATGAGCTTGAAGATATTGGTATAATCTTGATGAACCTCATGTTACTATTTGCCAGGTATCAAAATACATGTCACAAGGTTTTAAATCTCTAGAATATACTCTGAAAAGTCAATAATTTTCTTGAAAATGGAGACCCATGCTGAGTTCTTTGAATCTAGAAGACTAAAAAAGAAGGAAACAGAAAATTCTCTCATGATTGAACTGTCAAACTCACAAATATACTGCATAATATTGCCCTGCACACATACAACTACATTCTCACATGTATATATACCTTAATCAGCATATTGCCTTACTACACCCCTTTTTTTTGTCGAATTGTAGAACCTTGTGGATGAAGCTACCTTACAGTTTTGATACTAATGTTCTAACCTCCCTGGCCTTTGTCACTGGAGACTGGATCTTAGATCCTTATATCAAATTCTCATGTATAAGAATTCTCATATATAGTGAGGAGTTTTGGTCATAAAATAAAAATATTCTACACGTTGTCACCAAATTATTTAAATGAAATGGAAACAATCTAGAAAAAAAGAGAAACAGAAGGGAAAACAAAGAAAGAAAAGGAGGGAAGAAAAGTGTGAACAAAAGAATCTAGGGAAATGCAAAAATAAGAAGAAAAAAATTGAAAACATCAAAAAATTTATAGCAGGAGCTGGAAAAAGAGAAAAGAAGGAAAAGGAAAAGGATATGCAAATCAAGCAAGACAATCTTTACAAAGAAAAAGAATCAGGAAGAAAGAAGTGATGTGATTTAAAAAGGGAGCAAATAGTGGCAACCAGGTAAACACTGAAGGGAAATATAAAAAACCTCAGCCGTGGATTCTTAAGTATGCTAGGGTGGAAAGCCAGGAAAGAGGGGATAGGTGGAGTAGGATAGAAGAGAGAAGTCAATGTTTATGCCTTGATCACAGCTGCTATGTTAATAGTTCCTACAGTCTTTTCTGTTTGAAAACCTGACAGTGATGCTCACCTAGATAATGTCATAAGAAAGCAAGGTACAAAAACGACTAGCGGGATGAAAAAATGCCCGTGTTTGGCTTTGGTGCTCCCAGTGGTTGGGCACATTGTCTGAGCTGTGTTCCCTTTTCTGCACAGACACCCCTACTGTTTGACAGAGACAACATGTGCAGCACTTTAAGATTTTTTATTTTTTTCAGACAAGGCTTTATTGGGGCCCCAGCTGCAGCAGAGGGGAGCCAGAACAAATAACAGGTTCCCTTGTTTTCTGGCTCCCTGAGCAAAGTTAAGCTTGTTCCTTATATGGGGTGAGGGTAGGGAATGTGTCCAGAGGTTGGGCCAAAGGGCTGGGCTTATGTGTTTTGACCACCCCTGAGGTAATATTGTGTGCAGGGGGCATGTGCTTTTGCTTTTAATCCCCTATTTTTGCTCTAGACTTTTCAAAAGTGGCAGATGGATTTTTTTTGGTCTCTTTGTCTATAATTTTGTCTATAATCTTTTGTCTATAATTTTGCCCCACCTGTGCATGTACACGGTTATTTTTAGTCCAAAAATATATAGTTTCTTTATATTTTGCTGCTTAAGGAGAGGTTTATCTTTTAGGTTCCAGCACTTTAAGGTTTTCAAAGCACTTTAACATCCGCTATCTTACTTGGTTTTCAGCGTCGCTTTAGGAAGTTGCTATTATCATTCCCACCTTGGCAGGAAAATCTGAGACAAATAGTGTTAGGTGACCTGTCTAGCTGGCAAGCAGCAAGGTTGAGACAAACTCTGGCTCTCCTGACTCAAACCTGAGACTATTCCCTGGGACTCCAGTGGCCAGGGCAGGGGTCATGGGGATGGTGATGGGGGCGGGCAAAGAAGAAGCTTTTATTGCAAAGCAAGCTATTTGACACACATACCTTGGTAATTAAAGAAACCTCTGGCCCTTTTCTCATTGTTGGATGGAATGACAGTTCCAATGAAGAAGTTTGCAATAGCAATGAGAAGAATGATCAGAAGAATCACTTGAGCCTGGAATGACAAAGTAACAGGAGGTCAAATTAGAGTTATTCAATGACTTTTTACATAGTTATAAAAGTCGTAAATGCCCACTGAATAAAGACCCTATCTAATAATTCCAGTTAAGAGTCTACTATCCAGTGTAGGTAATAAGGGTGTTCTTATAAAATGGCATCTTAATAAGCCTTATTTGGCCTAAGAATAGACGTTACATTTTCAACGGGTGCATGGCTTCTGAGGTAGTGCAGCGGTAAAGAATCCGCCTGCCAGTGAAGGAAACATAAGAGATGTGGGTTCAGTCCTTGGGTTGGGAGGATCCCCTGCAGGAGGAAATGGCAACCCACTCCAGTATTCTTCACTGGAAAATCCCATGGACCAAGCAGCCTGGTGGGTTATAGTCCATGGGGTTGCAAAAGAGTCAGACACGACAGCGACTAAACACGCATGCACTCATGTGCTTGGGCACTTGAAGGTGATATTTCAAGAGCATTCTAAGTACTAAGGGGATAACTTAGTGCAGTGTCCCTAGGAATGTAAATGGAGCCAAAAGATTTAACACTGACAGAGTTGTCTTCTTTCCTCGGCAGAGTACCTGTGGATTCTTCCCCTTCCTGGGACTAACCGCAGGACCAGGAGAACGCAGAATGAGGCATAGAATTCCCAGGATGCCTAGTGCACTTGAGGCCGAGCTCTCATACCCGTGTGTGCTCAGCACAAGCTGTCTCCAAGGCTGACCAGCCAAATCATCTGTTCTTTAGTCCCTCTGACATTTCAAGGTGTTTACTGACTTGGCTGTTCCCCTTAGCTGGAAATGCACTTGTCCCTCCATTTTGTAAACCTACGTCTTCACAGAGGCTTTCTTGCCCACTGAATCTAAATAGTAACAGCTAGTGTTTAGTAAGGGCTTACAGTACAACAGCGGAGAAGGCAATGGCAAGCCACTCCAGTACTCTTGCCTAGAAAATCCCATGGATGGAGGAGCCTGGTAGGCTGCAGTCTGTGGTGTCGCTAAGGGTCGGACACGACTGAGCGACTTCACTTTCACTTTTCACTTTCACACATTGGAGAAGGAAATGGCAACCCACTCCAGTGTTCTTGCCTGGAGAATCCCAGGGACGGGGGACCTGGTGGGCTTCCGTCTATGGGGTCACACAGAGTCGGACACGACTGAAGTGACTTAGCAGCAGCAGCAGCAGCACAGTACAACAGATGCAGTTTTAACGTTACCAATATCCTTTCAGGTAAATAATAACCACCCACAACTATATGAAGTAGGTAATACTGCTATCATCATTTAAAGGATAAAAAAAAAACTGAGGGCTAGAGAGGTTAAGTAATTCACCAAAGGTTGTATAGACATAAACCGGTTCAAATCCACTCTAACTACAGAGCTGGAGCTCGAAATTCTACCTTCTACTGTCATGAAACTACACTGCCTCCCTCAGGGAGTAATCTAACATGTGTTCCCCCTGCCACATTCTATCTCAGGGCCCTGTTTATTTCCTTTATACCACTTTCACAACTTACCATTCTATATTTACTCTTTTATTACTCATCTCCCCATAGACCATATGCTCAGCTATGGCAAGGACTGTGCCTGTGTGGGTCACACTGAATATCCAGTGCCTAGCAGAATACCCAGCACATGATAAGCACTCTGTCAGTTTTTGTTTAATGTGTGAATGCATAACCCACAAATAAACGCCATGTAAGAATGTTTCCTATTGCCTTATATAAAATGGGAGGTTTTGGCTATCTTTCCATTTCTGGTGACCACTTGAGGTCTAGTTACTGCACCTCCAGGCACATAGGAACCTAGGAGTTTCGACTGTACTGGTCACTGTAGACAGTTACGAAGCAAGCAAAAGGCATTCTCCCCACCATTCAGAAATTTACTAACTGGTATACTAATCACTGAGTGACCTCCCTGTTGGCTCAGATGGAATCTGCCTGCCATTGCAGAGACATGGGTTCAATCCCTGGGTCGGGAAGACCCCCTGGAGAAGGAAATGGCTAGCCACTCCAGTATTCTCGCCTCGAGAATCGTGGACAGAGGAGCCTGGCAGGTACAGTCCACGGGGTCACAAAGAGTCAGACATGTCTTAGTGGCTAAACAACAACATACTAATCATTAAATCCAGATATTCTCTAGTTCCAGGGCCTCTGGTACCCTTAGATTTGCTGCTGGAGTACGGGATTTTAGGAGGGAATGACAGTTTCTGCCTCTGTTATCTTCTCCCAACACACTTGTCATATCTTGTAGATGTCAGCATTCACAGTCAGCGAGGAAGGGGATACCAGGGAAATGAGGAAAAGACACAGGCCTCCAGTATGTACTATTGCTGTGACCACAAGGGGTCTGTGCATGAAGATGGCAGCAATCCTGTTGGCTATGTCACTGTGACTACAGAATAAAGGACAAAGTATCGGCCTGATCACATGAGCTATGACTTACTACTGTCTGGACTTTGTGCTTTGAGGACTTGCTGTTCCACTGAACACTGACTAGGCTCCTTTTACCATAGAAAGTAATAATAGCAATTCCTTTTGAAAATGGAGTTCCTTCTATTCCTGCAATTTGTTCAAGAAGCTGACTAGCAGTTGTTGGTAATATCATTTTGAGAAACTGACCTTTGCTTCCCATTCCATTCCAGCTACTGAAATTCCTAAAAGAATCACCACTGTGATGGAGCCTATGATCCGGATGTCATTGGTTGGATCCACCATCATCGAATCACTCTCCTGGAACAACAGCAACAAAAAATCCCCCCTAAATAGTTAGAAGTTTTTTGTTTTGATCTGTATGTGCTATTGTAGCATTTAACAGTAAAAAGAGATACTATGCCCTGCTGTCTGGGGATAACAGAAAAATGAAGTGCTCATAAATTTGAGAAGATAAAACATCTAGCATTACTTTTTCCTGTAATAATAAGCCTTTGATAGCCAAGGTTAGGAGTTAAAATTTTTAGAGATCCATTCTAGGCACAGCTTTTGAAACTATTGTAGAACTAAGTAAAATTAAGGGTATGTACACTTATCACGTTTTGTTTCAGGAGAACAACCAGGTATTTTTGTGTGTCAAGGGGAATCCTAGAGAGATGAAAATGAGTGGTCTCCAATGTGAATATCAAAAAATAAGTGTTACTCAATTAAAGAACAAACTATGAACTATACAACCCACTCATTTATTCATCTGATTTTCAAATAGAGGTACTATTACCTATTGAATTCAGTATCTGCTATCACTTCCACAGAAGGAGGACTGGAAGCTAGCTCATATACTAGTTAATTAATGTGCTCACATATATACCATCCAGACAGAGCACCTATGCTAAAAAATGCCCAGTTTCCTACAGTGAGTCCTAATGTTTGAACTTTCTTTCCCTTTGGACATATGTAACCATAATAGTAATATTGATGCTGACAATAATGCTCATTATTTATCTTTTCTTTCATGTTTTACCCTGTATTTCATGTCCATTATTTCATTTGATCTGTACCACATTTATATGAAAGACATAGGACAATATTATTAACCCATATTATGGATTTGGAAAGCAAGGTTCAGATGAACAACAGGACTGGTCCAAAATCTGTCAGCTGATAAGTGTGAGAGCCAGGACTCTAAGAAGTTCTGATGCCAACTATATTCAGCTTCCACATTCTGCACAATAAATCTATTTCCTCTCATCTTGCCATAATGATATCCCCTAGTGCCCTGGAAAAGCAAATTAAACCGAATTATCTTGCTTGAATGAAGAGAACAAAAGCTTTTAATTACCTTAAGAAGATCTACCACAGTCTCAGCAAATCCCACCACATACATAGCAACAGCCACTGCATTAGCAAAAGCAAAGATCAAGCCTATAGAGCCACCAAACTCAGGCCCTAAGCTTCTGGAAATAAGATAGTAGGCCCCACCTGAAACAAGAAATGAACATGTTTTATACTGACGAACTGCTAAAGGATTTAGTTTATATGACCAAATAATTTTGACTGTCTGAGAACATTTAAAATATTAACTATTCTAATTTTTTATTTTAATAAAAATATTACAAATCCTAGTAATTTTAGAAATCTTGTGTCAACTTAATGAATAACTTAGCCCTTCTTTGAATTCTGTGTATAATCTACAATAGAACTATCTTGACTAAATAAAATCTAATTTATCAAAACCCATAGTATACAAATGCTACAAATAAGAATATAACAAACTTTTCTTTCAAATTCTTTGTCTTTTGAAAATATAAAATTATTTGTCTCTAACTTCATTAGAGAGTTCAGATTAATAATTTCGTATCTGAAATTTCCAGAAACGGGCAGGCACAGGCAGAAAATGAAGTAGGTAAAGTTTATCAATGTCATTCAAGCTTCATTTCTGGTATAAATTTTGGTATATATTTACTGCATTAAAATTGATAACTATATAGTGCTATGTATTATCCGCTTTATACATCAGACTTAGTTTTGATGATTTTAGCTCAAGAAAGCATGGTTATCCCCAAATACCCATATGTGAATGGGGGTGGCAAGTGGGAAGTAACATGCAGAGAACTTAGGATGATTGCTCCTATCTTGGACTTTGAAAAGGAAGTTCTACACATGGCTGTGTACTTCTGGGTATGAGAAAGACTGAGCCAGAATGGCTAATCACCTTGAGAGTTCTGAGAGAAAGTTCTGAGTTCTGAAGGCAAAAATAAATAGTTGTTGAAAGGCCTAGGAGACTGGATGTTATCACAGACCGTGTGAATTCCTGACTTCCTGTACTGAACTATTGGCAGAAGAATGACATTGAACACACAGACCTACAACCAAAACTATCTTTCGCTGAAACTTTTCACTGTTTCCTCCATAGTAACTCCTTTGGGTGAAGGGGCAACACCTTCTCTATAAATGTAAATTTTTGTTTGTGTTGGGCAAATCCTCATTATTTCCATTGTCCTAATTACATTAAGTAAATTAGCAGCCAATTACTAGACTTGGTCGAGGAAGAAAGGAAGTTTGAAGAACAATGACAAACTTTACTCACTCATTTCCAGCCCAGGCCCACATTTCCTGGATGATTTGAAAGTAACCCTTTTTCTTTTTGAGAATCTTCTGAAGCCTGTTGGCCATTGGTAGCATAGCGTTGGGCTGAACTCTGATGGCTTACTGAATGAGAAGTGTCAGGAGTGTCAGCTGGGATGCTCAAGAAGACCCCTTCTAAGAGGGCCTGGGGAAGAGCCGGCGGGGCTCATCCAAGGCACAAAGAAACCATTTATTTCACTTTAACACACACTTTCTTTCTAGACATCTGGTCATTCTCTGCTTTATAAACATGATCAATCACAAATTTGGGCCCATGTGATTGGATCTCTTTTCTGGAGATCTCAATTTTAGGTGAAAATAATCATGCCTTGCTATTTAAATTTTGGATTGTTTTGTTTTGTTTGAATCCTTTGGGAGCTAATTATCAACATACAAATTTTACTTCCAACATTAACCAACTCTAGCCATCACTACATAATCAAAGCTTGTAGTCACAAGTGCATGGATTGGCTTACCTCCTCTTACCACTCCATTTGTGCAAATAGCAGACATAGAAATACCTGTAAGTGTTGTCACTACCACACTCAGGCCGATGATGATGACTCCAAGACCTGAAAAATCCCCCAAGAAAGGTATTTGGCTCCAGGACTTCAAGAAGTGGCAAGTGGGAAGTAACATGCAGAGAACTTAGGATGATTGCTTCTCTCTTGGACTTCTCTCTTGGAACATTTAGAAATGTTCTAAAAGATCCCATTGCATCCAGGTATAGGAAGGTCTAAAAGGTACCTGAAATGTACTAAACTTTAAAACTGAAGCTGTGTTGAGGAATCAGTTTTCAAGAAACGCCAGCTGAAGTTGTGAAGTAGCCTGAAAAGTAAAGCATTTACCCAAGGAATCTGTGCATATGGGATCCATGACCTGCAATGTGCCAGAGAGGACCATTAGATAAGAGACCACAGCTGATCAGAATAGATGGGGGCTATATAGACAGTACCTTATGTTTTCTTCTGGGTCCATCTTCAAGAACATCGAGCTACTTTCTTGCTCCCACCAAAAAGAAGTAAAGTATAATAAAAAGTTTTTGCCTACCCATAGCAAGTGTTGAGAATATTTAGATATCTTAGGAATTTTACCTCCACGAACAAACCCGTTAGTTGCTATTGCAGAAGTTGACAACCCAGTAATAGAAGTGACCATGGTGGAAAGAAGAATTATGAGAACGCCAAGACCTGTTAGCAATGAAAGAGAAGATATTACATTTTACTATTCTTCCTTGGATTCCCTATTGCTGCAAACTATACTGCTTTGAATTTAAGTTTTCACATCCAAGCCTTGGGGCCCCAGTGGAGTTCCTTCGTGCTAAAGGGAAACTGGTTTGCCTGGTATAAGGATCAAGTCAGAGAACTGCTCATTATGATGAAGGATGGTCTCCAAAAGTAAACACAATCTAAAATGCGGCCCTGGAAAGAAAAAGTTGACTTATGCTGGTGTCCTGGGAGAGAAGTTACCCTGGCTGTGAAAAGAGAAAACATAACATTTGACCTTCTCTTTTGCTTGAGAGGAACCTGAATGAGAGAGCTGGGGTTTTGACAAAGGTTAAATCCTTCTCCATTTTTCTTGCATCTCTCTTGCCTGGCAGGGTAAAAAAAGAAAAAAAAAAAAAAAGAACCAACTTGGATTACCTTTGAAAACACTTCAGAAATGTCAGTGGTGAACTCTCTGAGCCTGTGTTCCTTTACCTTACAAATGATCGTGTGGGTCACAAGTTTAATTACCTCCTCTGACATATCCATTTGTAGCAATAGCAGAGGTGGATAAACCAGTGATACCAGTCACTGTCACGGCTAAGCCGATGATAATCACACCAAGACCTCAGTTGAGAAAGGAAAAATAAAGGCAATTAAATGGTGGAATAATCCATTTAGATTGTTTACAAAAAAGTCAGCAAGTCTAGAGTAATCACCAAAGGATCACATCTGAGTTTAACAAGCTGGTCTGGAAGCCACCACAGAGGAAATGTTCAGCTTTGAAGTTTTCTGCCCATGGTAGCACAGATTCAAGAAACCCAAGTCCTAAGATATGCAGTAGAAAGTTGCACCTAACTGAGAAACTATGGCTGGTCAAAGTTTAACGTGAACCTCACTATTTATGAAGTTCTAGACACCCATGAACATAATAATTGGCCTGAACAATCCCAAGCTGCTAATACTATTAGTAAAGGGTAAATGTTCAACTATCTTTTTATGTATATTTGATTGTGTAGGAGTAGAAAATTACATATATTAATAGTGCAGAAAATTATTCATCTGGCAGATGAATAAAGTAGAAAGAATCAAATCAGACTGCATTTACTTATTGGCTATGTGAACTCTGATAAGTTACCTATTTTCTGAGCCAGAAATGGCAGTGAATTAGAAAGAATGTGTGTAAAGTGGCCATGTATAAAGAAAGTAGTGGCACATGTAAAGGCAGAATGCATGTGTAAAGATAGAATGCATGTGTAAAGTAGCATAGTGCATGCCACACAGTACATAATCAAAGGTGCTGCTTTTTAATCATATCCACAGTAGTCGTAACGGTTATTGTTTTTTAAAAACCAACTGTATATCCAGCTGTGTTAGGCAGTATGTGAAATGCAACAAAAAATAAAAATGAAAAAAGCTGCCCTCAAGGATCTTATGGTGCAGAAACATTTACTATGAGAGGGAGAAAGTAGACCAGAATTCAGAGGAAGGCAAGGCTGTTCTCAGTTTCAGGAAATGCACAGCCAGGAGGACACTGAAGGGTAGCAGAATATTCTGTTGCCAAATTTGCCATGTTAGCATAAGGATTACTTTGAGCTAAAGACAACTGAAAAACAGAAGATATCTCCCCTTATTTGCCTAAAGGCAGGACATAAATTTGTAAAGGTGTCTCCTTTTTCCTTTCTCCTGGGGATAGTTATCAGCTAGAGACTGGAGACAGCTGGAAATGGTACTAGAGGAATCTACATAGACTTTACTAACTAGGCCTTATCTTCCACTAGTTCCCCCACATATTTGCCTTTCCACAATGTGCCACTCTAGACATTCAGTCTTTTCCTTTGTCTTGTTATTTCTCTAAAAATGTGTTGTTCTTTTGCTCAGATGCTTGTATAAGACCAAATTCTAACCACCCCTTTGAGTTACTAATCACTGAGGATTCCCATTTATAGGCACAATGGATGCACATGTTAATAAACTTCTGATTGTTTTTCTCTTTTTAATCTGTATGTTGTCAGTCTAATTTACAGGGCACTAACTAGCCAATGGGGAGAAGGCAATGGCAAGCCACTCCAGTACTCTTGCCTAGAAAATCCCATGAATAGAGGAGCCTGGTAGGATGCAGTCCGTGGGATCGCTAAGGGTCGGACACGACTGAGCGACTTCACTTTCGCTTTTCACTTTCACACATTGGAGAAGGAAATGGCAACCCACTCCAGTGTTCTTGCCTTGAGAATCCCAGGGAGGGGGGAGCCTGGTGGGCTTCTGTCTATGGGGTCACACAGAGTCGGACACGACTGAAGTGACGCAGCAGCAGCAGCAGCAGCAACTAGCCAATGAGCCTAAGATGAGTAGAGGGAAACTTTTAACTTCCTCCCCTTCATTGAAGGCTTCCCTCATAGCACAGTTGGTAAATAATCCATCTGCAATGAAGGAGACCCTGGTTCGATTCCTGAGTTGGGAAGATCCCCTGGAGAAGGGATAGGCTGCCCACTGTCAGGAAGCATTTAACAGGAGGCTTCCTGTGTGCTATTTTGGATCTGTCATGAATCCTCTGTTCCTTATTAATTCCTGAATATTCAGGAATTAAGTGGAGTGGCAAAACTCTCCCGAGGCTGAGGAATACATGCATTTCCTTCGTTAGTTTTTCCATCCGGTGAAAAGTAACTGTTTACAACCCTCTCTTTTATATGGGATGCCTTATGTTTCCTTGATAATTTGTAAGTCTTGACTTTTGATCTTTATCTTTGCTGAAAATAGCTACCTTGTAAGACAGTATATATACCCACACTATGTTGAATAAAACACCCTTGTTCCATCAGAGCTTGGGTCTCTCTCTCTCTCTCTCTCTCTCTCTCTCTCTCGCTCTCTCTCGCTCTGTGTCAAGAGTTTTATTGGTTTTCTGCCTAAACCAAAGAATATCAGCCTTTTTCTCTCTCACTGTTACTTTCCATTGTTGACTACAGACCACCAGGTTCCAGTCCATTAAAGGACCTCAACAACCCACTCCAGTATTCTTGGGCTTCCCTGTGGCTCAGCTGGTACAGAAACTCCCTCCTATGTGGGAGACCTGGGTTTGATCTCTGGGTTGGGAAGATCCCCTGGAGAAGGGAAAGGCTACCCATTCCAGTATTCTGGCCTGGAGAATTCCATGGACTGTGTAGTCCATGGGGTTGCAAAAAGTCAGATAGGACTGAGCCACTTTCACTTTCATCCTGTTAGGTAGTTAGAATAGGGAAAAAGAGTCCAGAATGGCAGAGGCTAAACGATAAGTGAGAGAAAAGCCCGCAAAAATAAAACGAAGGTACGAGGACCAGAGTGAGGACCTCAGGTAGAACAAACAACACTCCTGGCTGACCCAATTTACATAGGGCAGGCCCAGGGGGAAAAGAAAAACATAGAAAGAGAAGCCAAAGGGCTCTCTTTCTCTCCCGCACGCTAGGGCGCTCTTCTCTTCGCGTCTTTGGGTTGACATGCCCTCATGCCTCGAGGATGGATTTTCCTGTTATTATCTAAATAAAACAGAGCTGTAATACTGATTTGTCTAAGAGCTATAACATGGTCCGTTGGAGACCTGAGAGCTATAGAGCTATAGCTCTATAACCTGAGAGGTATAAGACCCGAGAGCTGTGACAGGCCGAGGGCTTTAATGTCCGTCCAAATCTTTGTTGTGGTGAGACAGAACTGAGGAGTATACACTCGCCTGACAATCCCTTCATTACCTTCTTCAATGGACCAAGTCCTGTAGAAACTATCAGTCATGTCCAACTCTTTTGCAACCTCATGGACTGTAGCCTGCCAGGCTCCTCTGTCCACAGGATTTTCCAGGCAAGAATACAGGAGTGGGTTGCCATGCCCTCCTCCAGGGGATCTTCCTGACTTAGGGATTGAACCCGCTTCTCCTGCATCATCCTGCATTGCAGGTGGATTCTTTACTGCTGAGCCAGGAGGTCAACCCTAAATTCAGGGAGAACTTATAGACTCACAGGCACTGAACTCATGCTGGCTGCAGCCAGAATGTGCTTGCCTGTGCCTGTTTGGTGTGTTCCCTGACAAAGTGAATGCTTCATAATTGTTGCTGGTAGGCTCTTTTGTTCCAAGGATGTAAGAAGGACAGTCAGCTAAGAGAAGCTGTGATCTTCCTGGTCATGCCCTAGACGAAGGGGAAGTGGAGGGAGGTTAAGAACAAAAATGGGAATGAAGTATTGGAAGCTGGCTCTTTTGACCCTTTCAGTTATATCCTGGTTCTAGCTGAAGTTTCTATGCTCTTTTACAGTTTAAAATGCAGTAGGAAGAGGCTAAGTTGGGCTTGAGATGCAAACTTAGACTATATTGGTTTGGCCTCTAGAGGTTATCTTAAACACTTGGTGTTGTAAGAAATGATTGCACTAAATTCTCTGTATCTTTTACAGGGATCCTGTAATGAGCATTGCCTTTATATCACTGTGCAGTTTCAGGTCTGTGTGCCACTAAAGATGGTTTTCTTTTATTTTGTTGCTCATTAACTCTTGATGTTGTTTCATAGCAAATGTTTAGCTTACCCCAGCAACTGGACTGAATCATATAGTTTGCATTTCATGATATTAAAACTAGTCTGACTTTTAGTATTTTCCTACCTTCCTATTGTTTGCCTTTATTTTCTGAACAATTCTTAATTTATTCTTTTGCATTGTGTATATTTCTGTAAACTATTTAGAATCCTGGTATAAAGTATGTATTTAAACAGCAAGGGATTTGCATACATCTCACAATCAAATATAAAATCCCAGGGTAAAAGCAACTTAGAAAATATCAGGTTCATCCTCAAACTTGGGTCCTTGAACCACCTGCTTCAGGAAATGCCTGGGGTGCGTATTTAAAATGCCCAGACTCACTGACTTTGGATCTTTCCAAGTGAATCCCAGGATTCTGCAGTGTTGTAACTAACTTCCCAGATAATTCTTAAGCACCCTGCAGTCTGAAGATTATTGAGCTATCCTTAGCCTATCTCAATTTGTGTCTGCCTGTTAAGGAAGATTCTTTAGCTTTATCTTCAAAGAATTGATTGGGAAACAATTAATCCATCTCCCTAATTTCAGATGAGAAAGTGAAATACACAGAATATAAATGACTTGCTTCAGTCTCATCTGCTTTTCACACTCTTCTTTCTTGCTTGATGGTTAAGTTTTTTGGATACTACATGCCCCAGCCAAAGTGGTCAAGACAGAGAACAAGTAGATGGCATTATCAGCTCATTCTAGTGTATATTTTGGGGACGAGGCAGCCACAACTTATGTCCCCAGAATGGTTACCCAAGGACTATAGCTGCCATTACTCCTGGCTACAGCTTCCTTCTGGCTTTGTTTCCAGAGTCTGAGTTTGAAAGTGTATTCAGGTTTCTTTCCCAAGCTCCTCATAAAGCAAGAAGAGAGTACAGACTCATTTGTTTTCTTTCCTGATAAAAAGAACACAAATGGGACCCAGACAGTGACTTAATCAACTCATTCAGTTTTAAGACTGTAGCAAAGTCCAGTAAAACTGAGTAAGGTTGAGAGTTAAGTTTCTACTACTCACTAAAGTCTATTTTCTCAGAGTAAAGAAAAACCAAAAACCTCCATTCATAGAAAAACCCACTGGACACCCATTTAGGTAGAACTCTACTCTCTTCTGAAGTTAGACTTGACTACTTAAATAAAAGATCTTTATTGAAACAATATTGATGTCTGAAAGTATAATAAACAGTTTAGCACAAGAGAAAAGTCTTAATATTCCGCAGTTTTGCAATAATCATGAAGCTGGATTGACTGGGAAGAATAATGTGAGATCTGATTAAAGTTCAGATTATTGCCCAAACATATGGGTTTCAAATAAACTGCATTCAAAACAATCACTCTTGCCCTGGGCCACACTCACACCTCCAAACAAAGTATTGTTTCCTGATGATCTCAATAAGTTACTAAACTGCCCTTAAAAAACTAATTTTGCATGAAACCCTGGAGCAACAGCTTGGCAATATTAAGATGCAGATTTTCCATGGAAGAGCATAGACTTATTTTGGACCCGAGGCTGTAAGTGTTCATTTGATATGCATCATAAAGCCAGCAAGCAGCCTTTTGTCAGGCACCCAGCAGTTGCCAAACATGCAATAAGGAAAAACTATGAACTGGTTCCAACTCTTTCTTTCTCATGT
Source organism: Moschus berezovskii (assembly GCF_049115385.1). NCBI lineage: Eukaryota > Metazoa > Chordata > Mammalia > Artiodactyla > Moschidae > Moschus > Moschus berezovskii. The sequence goes on along the minus strand of NC_142468.1, from coordinate 41,758,949 downwards.
TAAGTTTCTGGTGATTCTGAATCTGTTTTGAGGAGTGAAGGCAGTAAATAATGACCAAGTACCTTTTATATGTGAATTGAGACACATTTTGGAGTAGAATCTGAAAGCACATCTGAACTTCTATTTTCTTGATACTCATGATTTTTAGCTTTGCCCCCCTCTAAATATAACGTATTTTCCACATATGGAAAGCACCATTAATTTTTGTCACATTGAATCAGAAACTTCAATAGCATTCAAATAAATTTTCATATAAATTTAAGTAATATACTCTCAATAAAAATATTTTCCATCAAAAACAGTATTTTAAATGGAATATAATATCTAAAAACGTTAACTAAGCACTCAAAATCATTTCAACATCATCCACTTTCCATTGAGAAAAATTAGCAATAGTTATTATCTTATTTATTTTATTATCTATTATTTAAACTTTTATCCGGCAATACTTAATTAACTTTTGTTTTCTTACTGCATGTACTTGAAAGTAACACAATTCTTTTTTTTGGAAATTCAGCATTTTTATTAGTCAAGTCACATTTTCCCTAGTTTTTCTACAAGTTACTTTTGTTTAGTAAAGTTTTGTCAATAATCATAAAGGGGATACTCTGATGAATGCCAGCATGTCCCCAAACATTTATTATTTTAAATGAATGAATCTCTATATACCTGTACACCTAAAACTCTATGAGAAGATGAAATATTTACTTGAGCATTTATCTGGCTGGCAAGCTGGAAAATTCCAGCCTCCTAGGAGTTAACCCTTTACCTTTCCTCCCTGACAAACATTGACAGAGAAGCAAAGTAAACGAGCTCAAATGCAGATTAATTCTGTGACCTTCATCTGACATTCAGCATTAATGGTGAAAACAAGTTGCTTGTTGAGTTTTAAATTTACATTGAAAAGTATGTAGTGGGTGGTGGGGGTAGTGCTTACCAATTCCAGCTTCTCCAACAATCCAGGAGAGGCGAATGAAGAGCATGACACCCCAGATATTCAGCATACATCGAACCTGTGGGTTGAAGGAGCATGAAAAAGGACCTGAGAAGTGACAGTGGGGCAACACCGAGGCATCTTTGTGACTCTTGTTTTCAGGCCTTGTTAGCATGTAATCCAGTAGGACATTGAACAGATAGTTTTCATTTGTGTATATATATAGGAACTTTCTTACCAGCACACCTTTCACCCATCCAAACTTCACAGCACCAGCTTGATCTTCTCCCTTGTTTTCAGCTTGTTCATCTCCAGGTGTCCCTTCACCGTTAGCAACCACATCAGCTGAACCTGGGGCCACTGATACATTCTACATTTTTATAGACAGCAAAACATGGTATCTGGTCAACACATGGTTCCATAAAACTTCCAAAGGCAAATCAAAATAGTTGACATAAAGTGGGAGTCAAAAAGGAAACATTCTAGTCATTTTAATAAGACGATTATTTTTTGCCCCAGGAGATGATGTGTTGGTTTTGTGGGTGTTGGTAAAGGGCAGTTCTTCTACTGGTGAGAATACTACCTTAGGGAGAATGATCAGAGCTGGATAGATTTAGAACACAAAAAGATGGAAAGAAGGAAGAGGGGGTGCAAGGCCAGTAAGAAAGATTATCAAGAGTGAATGAGGGGTGGGGACTTTCCTGGTTGCACAGTGGTTAAGACTCTGTACTTCAGTGCAGGAGCACAGTTTTGATTCCTGGCTGGGAAACTAAGACCCCACATATTGTGGGGTGTGGCAAAATAAGATGAAAGTTAACATTCCTTACTAATGCAAAGTTTGGCCTTCTTTCCATTGACCTCCCTGGGCTTCATTTTATCCGTCTGAAATAATGATAACAAAAATTCTCCACTCATGTCAGAATATCTTTAAGAAGATTCAATAAAGGAACACAGAAGTGTTTTGTCTTTTTTTTTTTTTTTTAAGGTTTAGAGTTTTCTTCAAAGGTGCAAAAAGTGTATGACTACAAAAATGCTACTTCTGTAGGGGAATTTTCTTCCAGACTTGATATACCTTCACCTGAGAATTGTTGGATGTGCAATAGTATTCTATAGAAGGTGAGAAGTCTCCCTACTGACGATGAGAAAACTAGTAGAAATAAGAAGTAGTAAGTCCTATAAAAAAAGATCAAAACCTTTACTTAGTTTTTTCTCCCCCCACTGTGGCCTAATTTTGAAAAAAGATCTTCCCTGTCAGTTAAATAGTTTCGAGAAGGAAATAGCTATGTTTCTTTCAAGTTAAGAACAACTTTCCAGCTTTTCTTTTAGATTTGACTGAACAATTTCAGATGTGCCCACTTAATTTAGCCTGTCTAGCACTTCACTGGGAGAAGGTGATGGCACCCCACTCCAGTACTCTTGCCTGGAAAATCCCGTAGTCGGAGGAACCTGGTAGGCTGCAGTCCATGGGGTCACTAAGGGTCGGACACGACTAAGCGACTTCACTTTTTACTTTCATGCATTGAAGAAGGAAATGGCAACCCACTCCAGTGTTCTTGCCTGGAGAATCCCAGGGACGGGGGAGCCTGGTGGTCTGCCGTCTATGGGGTTGCACAGAGTCGGACACGACTGAAGTGACTTAGCAGCAGCAGCAGCAGCACTTCACTGACTAATGGTTAGACTACACCCCACTGAGCTCCCCAAACACAATCTTCCCCAGTAAAGATCTTAAAATTATTAGGGAAGACTTTTAGATTCAGCAGTTGATTATGTTATTAAAGAACAACTTTATAAGGACTTTATTTGGGAACAACTGAAGCTCTTGGTCTTGCCATACTCAAGGGTTCCTGCTTCTTTGGGCTTTAGTGTACCATTAGCATGGGAAAGTCCCCTGGAGAAGGGCATGGCAACGCACTCCAGTATTCTTGCCTGGAGAATCCCATGGACAGAGGAGCCTGACAGGCTGCAGTCCATAGGGTTGCAAAGAGTTGGACACGACTGAAGTGAATTAGGACGTACCATTAGCATACCCACTGTTCATAAGATGACCCTAATCTGGACTGTTTAGTCAAGTGATTTTGACCTTTTGTCTCTTTCCAGAAGTCCTTTAAGCAAGAATTTCTCCCAATTTTGTTCTCCATAAGACTTTTATCATGACACTGTTATACCACTTGGGTAACCAATGTAATATGTGATAGGAGTTATTGTATGTGAACTGAACTGGAGGAGATGGTGGTGTGAGTTACTTCTTAATACAAACCAAGGACCTGCCATAGAGCAGGTCATCGATAAACAGTACTGAATCCATAAAGTGGACTTGAAGCCTACCCAATCTCTACCACTTAAGAGCAGAGAAACTTGTCTCTTATCCATTCTTGCCTCTTGTTTCTTTTTTCTTCTTTCCCTATTGGGTATTCCATTTCTCACTATTTCCTCTGTGCAGGCCACATTAAATAAGAGGTAGAAAGGGAATGTTTCCCAAGTCAGATCATCATATTATTTTCTGACGGCATTAGGAAAAAACTGAATGGTCTAGAAAACTGAAAGTGATAGTTAAAATTCATTTCTGAATTATTTGAGAAATATTTTCATTTTGAGCATACTCAATCCCTGCTGCTGCTGCGGCTAAGTCACTTCAGTCGTGTCCGACTCTGTGTGACCCCATAGACGGAAGCCCACCAGGCTCCCCCGTCCCTGGGATTCTCCAGGCAAGAACACTGGAGTGGGTTGCCATTTCCTTCTCCAATGTGTGAAAGTGAAAAGCGAAAGTGAAGTCGCTTAGTCGTGTCCGACCCTTAGCGACCTCACGGACTGCAGCCTACCAGGCTCCTCCATCCATGGGATTTTCTAGGCAAGAGTACTGGAGTGGCTTGCCATTGCCTTCTCCAACTCAATCCCTACTTAACACATAATTGAAACTGACAATATATACTAGTATCAGTGTAAAGTATGGATAAACAATGTCCATAGAAACAGGCTGACCTTGGCAGAAACTAGGGATCTATACCAGCCACAAATGTAAGACATGCATGTAATTTAAAAAATTTTAGTAGCTAGTTCAAAAAAAAAGTAAAAAAAAGAATTTAGTACAATAACTTGGGTTCACATATGGATCCTTACAGGTAAAAATATATTTAATTTTTGTAGAATCTTTTATGTTCCATATCGGCAATATAAATATTCATTAGCAGTAGGGGCACCCCACCTTGTAGGAGAGAGCTCAACCACAGAATGTCTTAATAATAAACTTTACTTAGTAGATCTGTATAAAATACTAGTATTTCATCAATAATCATTTTAAAAATATTTACAAAATATTTTATATTCTTTTTTTCCATACCATGTCTCTGAATCCAGTGTGTATTTTACAGTGATAGCACATCTCAGTTTGTGCTAACCACTTTTCAAGTGCCCAATAGCCACATGTGGCTAGAGCTATTATATTGGCTCTCACAAGTCTATACAAAAAGTCAATTTCAGATGGATGAAATACTTGAAGTTGTTCTCCAGTCAGTTAAAAATTCTGTTTTTTTTTTTTTTTTTTTCTGGAAGGATTCTATACTTGTAAAGCAGCTGTGTAGGTCAAATGTAAATTTTATTTTATGTAACTGGAAAAATCAATGAGAGTGAGGACTTGAGGAATGTGTTAAAATATTCATGAATGTTGAAGAGATTATTTGGTTAGGAGATTCATTTATTTGACTTGATTTGAGAAAAACTTTCAAAATTGTCAATACTCTAGTTAATAAGATCCCATGGCCAGACCATCAGCAGCTACTCAGTCAGGGAGAAAGCAATTTCCTTTTTCTGGGTTAATTAGGGAGCCCATGAGACAGAACCTTAGTCACTCACTTTTTAAAGGCAATCTTGGGACTAAAATCCATGTTTCCTGATTAAACTTGAACTTGAGGGTTTGGTCCAGGAAATTGCTCTTCTCTTCTATGAATTCTAATGGTAACTCTGACCCTTAGATCTGGATTAGACTACCAATTATTGTAAAAAAAAAAAAAAAAAAAGCATTTACAAAGTAGGCTAAAGAGTGAATAAAATATCTAAAATTTCTTCTTAAATAAATGAACATTTCTATCTGATGGATGCCCTTCTGGTCACAGTTTAACAGTTCTTCAATTTAACACTAGGACATCACAATGTGCAACAAAAATAATATTCTATGAGGTCATGTCAAGGAAATAGTTATATAAAAAAAATTAGTAAGCAGTTATTTTCCAAGTTATTCAAAATTTGAGTCATTGTAGGATCTGTAACTCTCTCTTAGGTATGTTCTACCTGCTAGAGTCTCAAAGTTTTAAATATACTTATACCACAGTGGGGAAAAATCCCTTGAATGTATATTTATTGCATGGATAATAAAGGTCTGATAGCAAATTCTTAAGTAGAATCCATTTCCATTCTTTGCTGTCATGCGGAAGCTGAAAAACCTTTGTCCCATATAAACTAGGAGACTCGGAATCTAGTTTGGCTACACAATTAATTCAGTGCTTGTCCTCCAGCAAGTTATTTAACCTTTCCTGGATACTGCCAATGAGGTTAAATCCAATGGGTTTTCTAAAAATCTTACTTTGAAGTAGTTTACTCTAAGGCAAAATCATTTTTCTGTTTGCCGTCTTCGTCTTCTACATGGCAAAGCAAAACCTGGTTTCACTCTTAATAAATGCCTCCTTTGTAAGGCCAAACAGCAATTATAAAGTTAACTTATCATCAAAGTATGGAACAGCACTTTAGTTTGAGGATTTGTAGGAACTTCATGGCTGTGAGCTATAACAGTAGGCTGGCAGACCTTCTTGGGACCAAAGTCTCAAAGACTCAAAGTTTTATGATTGCTGCCTGAAACCAGTTTTTTCCTCCATATTTTGAATTAATTTGTTTGTTCACACTCCATTACCATAAATGATGACCCACAACCTTTAATAAATGCATTTTAAATTACATAGCTTTAGGGAGTGATTATTTATTTACCAAGCGTTTTACCTGTGTTTTATTAAGTATTCAGAAAAGGTAAAGAAAAGAAAGAAAGAAAGACCATTTGATAAAAGACTTTCCCCCTCCAATATTGATAAATTAGTAAAGATTCAATCATGTGTGGTTTAAGTAAATTGCTACTGGATTTTTCTACATGATTAAAGATTGAATTATTTTATTTAGTATAAAATTGTGATTTTTTTCAGACCTCCAAAAAATGACAAATGGCTTTCTAGCTATTATCAAAGAAGAAAAATCAGTATATATACTTTTAGGATTTATTAAATGTTTTTCAGTGTGCATTTTACTTTTAAAATAAAACTTAAAAATTATCTGGTATTAAAAATTACCATGACCATCATTAATAATCATTTATTAAATTTGTACTCATTATAAGCAATGTGCTAGACTTTGTCTGCATATAAACTCTAATATTTACAAGCATCCTGCAAAATCAATTGATATTATATAACTTGTAGGCAAAAGGAGAAGGAGGGTGGTAGAGGATAAGCTGCTTGGATAGCATCACCACTCGGTTGGCAAACTCGGGGAGACAGGGGAGGACAGAGGAGCCTGGTGTGCTACAGTTCAGGGGTCTCAAAGAGTCAGACACGACTTAGCGACTGAACAACAACTTGTACAGTACTGCAAGTAAGGGATGAAGCAATTTTTCTCTACTTTTAACCAGAGTTTTCAGAAATCTGTAATTCATGGCCACTAGTATAGGCATTTAGCTCTTTACTACACAGAAAATGAAAAGGATTTCTTCACTATGATATCAAATCATTGGGATTACAAATTCTGTCAATATATATCACTCCTGGAGTTCTATTTAAGATAGAGACTTAAAATAATGTCTTTCAAACCTGTTTTTCATTTTACCTACTAGGACAAGCTTGTCATGTAATTTTTTTCCAGCTTGGAAGCTATAATCAGGATTTGCACAAAATCCAACTGATTTCTGACTAAGTATGTTCTGCCCTTTAGTATGAATGTACCATTCCTACATGGCTTTAAATAGCACGATTAGGGATCAAAAAATCTCTCTTAACTTATACTATCTCAGTTACTTTCTACTTTTAAATTATTTAAGTAAACACTAAAAGTTGTTTTTTTTGCATAGAAAATCAGTGACATGTCAGAGTATTATTATATAAAATTTGTTCTAGTGATCATTTCTATTTGTGATTTGAAGAACTACCATAAAGTTATCAAGGACCACAAGATGGTGACAGCATATTTACTTTATACTGCAGGTCTTCATGTTTTATTTGGGAGGTGGGGGGAAAGCAGGGGGAATAGCAGAATCAAATTCACTAGCAAGGAAGAAATGAATTGAAGAAGGCCCAGACTGTTAATGTCTGAAGGACAGCACAGAATTAGAACACATGGAACAGGTGTTCACAAGTTCAGCAACACTAGAATGGCCCTGGCTATGTGAATGTGTCCATTGTAGATTCACTGATTATATTCAGATTCTGCTCCCAATTTGGTTATGTGCATAGTTCTTCATGATTTAATCAAACTGAAGTACCCTAGATGAGAGTCTTCCCCAATGGCTTAGTGGTAAAGAATTGACCTGCAACGCAGGAGATGCAGGAGATGTGGGTTTGATCCCTGGGTCAAGAAGATCCCCTGGAGGAGGAAATGGCAGCCCACTCCAGTATCCTTGTCTGGAGAATCCCATGGACAGAGAAGCCTGGCGGGCTTCTGTCCATAGAGTTGCAAATCGTCAGACAGGACTGAAGCAAGTGAGCACTCACCTTAGATGAGGATCAAGTTCACAAAAAGAATAACTATACTGGTTCAGAATGATTATTCAGGGCATTGAGACTAAATCTAATTTTTAATGTATTTAATTTGCCATTCCTTCATATGTGAGGAAAAATATTACAAGTTAAAGCCCTTAGTCTCATCCTTTCAAAAATAATATATTTCAGACAGTCATCAAAACTGTCACATGCAGCTATGACATTTCTCCTGTTCAGTCATTCAGATAGTTTTCTAACAATAGTGCCTTCAGAGCTTTTCTCCCCTTATATAAATATTTATGTAAACTGTGGCTTTGGAAATGTAAATCAGCCACTTTCCTCTCTATGGAATATCAGTCCTAAGAACACTGTGAATTTACACCATTTCCTTTTTAATAGGGGCTTTCCTGGTAGCTCAGTATGTAAAAAATTTGCCTGCAAATGCAAGGGACCCTGGTTCAATTCCTGGGTTGGGAAGGTACCCTGGAGGAGGGCATGACAACCTACTCCAGTATTCTTGCCTGGAGAATCCCAGGAGTTAAAATTTTCATTTCTTTTGTTGTAAGTTGGGGAAGGGAGAGAGAATATTTAAATTTTGATTGCAATTTTAACAAAGTATGCAGCTTTAAAAATTATCATGTGTAATGAGGTAGGGTACAGTGGAATAAAATTTCAAGTCTGCTCATTTTACTTCTTCAGGATAAATAAAAAACTCTTTAAAATGTTCTAAATTTCTCTTTCTGCCCTTCCCATGTCTCAGAAATTCCTCGTGTCCCTTCTTTCAACCTTCTTTTCCTTCTCTTTCTTTCTTCTCCTTTCCCCTTCTGTCACATAGAAAAGGAAAATGACACCTTAGTCTGATTGGAGCTTCAAATTGCCTGGCTTCTCAACAGTTTTCCTCAGGGCTGCCATTTTGTCCGAAACCACTACATTGTAATGTCTTTTGATAAAAGCACCAAATAGCCCAGATTAAATCTAAATCTTACGTCTATAAATAAAGCGGCCATTTAGCAGAATGTTGGTGATATAGTACACCGCACAAGTAAGGTCTGGTGGGGAGAGGGGAAAAGAAACAGGCCATAGCTCTTTCTCTGGATGTTGCTCGGTCTCCAGAGTTAGGACCCAGCATCCAGGATCCTGAGCAGCCAAGGGGAATTGGTTATGGAGAGGGATTTTCCTGAGGAAAGAAAGATGAGCAGAAACTAAGGGGAGCTTTTCACCTTTATTAGAATCGTATTTAGCAGTATTCCTAGAATCCCTGGAGTGGGCAATCATTTAATTTAAAAAAGGTTTAATGAATGAATTAATATGAAAAGAATTGTTCCAGTCATTTTTTCCCCCCTTACCTTAAACCCTAGGCAAAAGTAGAGTGCATTTAGATATGAGACAACGAATTATTCTTCATAGTAATCAATTATATCACATAAAGAGTGCTATTCATTCCAAATTATGTTCCAGATGAGCAGGAAAATAAAGCACATCAATATATTTTAGAACAAGTTACAGAAGAAGAAATCTACTAAACTTACAAATGCTTTGCTAAAGATTAGAAAAAGTGCTGCCTCATGCTTCTAACTGCTTGGCTATATTCCTTAAATAATGAAAAGTTTAGCCTCTTCTACTGCTTCTTTAGTAAAATTTAATTTAGTTTCTTTTATATGCTTAAGCGCCTTCAGGAACCTTGGGCAAGGTTTTGAAGAGGAAGGGATAAAATGCTGAATCATGTACATCTCTTCTCTCTCTTTAAAGAATATAAAAAATACCCATGTGCTCTAAAGTCCATTTGCGCAGTATTAACTATAGCAGGCACCAGTGATTTTTTTTTTTTACACTGTTGTGGAGGCATTAATACCAGCTTAGTATTCAGTTTGACATGCTTAACCAAGTGTGAATTGAATAGACAATAACTGTAAACAAGATCCCACATATTGCCTAACTTTCAGAATTCATTTTTTAGTTCTCTTTCCCAGCTAGTAAACATTTGTGAAACACTTTTTGTGTATCTTCTCTTTATCGGGAACAAGGAACAGTTGTGTGAGTAAGATGGGCAGTTTGCCACAGACCTCTTCATTGGACAATTTTACATTTATAAGGTTCGTATGGAGCAGGGAATCACCTGAAGGAATAAGGAGGATACTTGTTTGTACATTTAAGCTTACCTTTGCAAGTTGCTCGTGAATGTCCAGTAGGCTGGGTCGGTTGACCTTGGGCCCGCTAACACTGCCAGTGTTGCGATAGTACTCGATCTTGGGCACAGCATCCACAGTGTTGTGGCCAAAGGTTTGTAGGTAGTACGTGTTTGTGTGAGAATCGTAAGCATGAAAACTGGCATCTGTTTTAGCTGTTTCTCCAGTTTGGAGGAAATTGTCGTAGCACTCCTGATTCCCAGGCCTAAAGCTGATTCTAAATCTGTTCTGGCCTTCATCCCCAAAAGAGGTTTCCTCATAATGTGGAGGATCAGCATTGTCATTCACAGCAGCACTGCTCTCATGGCTCTCATTTATGACATTAACTTGAAAGCGATTGGTATTACTGGGTGTGGAATCCAGAAATACATTGGAAGAGTTGTTCAGTGACATCTCCAAAAAATTTTTCACTAAGCTGACTATTTTATAGTTGTTTTAAAAAATGTGTAGATTTGCTCTTCAAAACAAACACTAAAGTGCTACATTAGGGAGCTCTTGACTTTTGTTCTAGAACAACACAACAAATAGATTCTTGATATATTGTCTCCTATACAATCTTCAGAATGTTCTTCAAAGCTGTCATTAAAAGAGAAAATTAATCTTGTTCCAGGTAATATAAATAAATTTAAGTAGGGTTGAGGTATGAGGGAACAGTTTTCTTTCATAAGACTTACAACTTTAAATTCATTTCCTTAAAAATGACCTGTCTATGAGTCTGGTAGCTCAGACAGTAAAGAATCTGCCTGCAAGTCTCTGCAGGAGATTTGGGTTCGATCCCTGGGTGGGGAAGGTCCCCTGGAGAAGGGAATGGCTACCCACTCCAGTACTCTTGCCTGGAGAATTCCATGGACAGAGGAGCCTAGTGGGCTACAGTACCTGGGGTCGCAAAGAGTCGGACATGACTGAGTGACTAACACTTATACTTAGGAACCTTTAGTTACCTAAGCAATTAAATCCTGTAATAAATAACTGGGGACGTGCTTCAGCAAAGAGAACTTCCAATGGGGTCATTAAAATGCCACCTGCGTTTCTAGTGTTTGCTTGTACTCAGTGCAGGTGGATTCAATATGACTTTAGAAAAGATGAAATTCTACCAAACAAATTGAGTGAAGGCTAATGAGAATATTCTCAGCTGAAACACAGTACATTGATAGTACTAAATGTGGAAACTGGAAAGTATATTATGATTGATATTAACATATATTACATCATGAGTAAATTTCTAAAATATTTTTAGAACTTCTAAAGAAAAGTTCTTGTCGGGTTTTAAAAATATATCCTGTCAAGATGTCTCTGAATTCTTGGATCTTTTACTGGTCTTCAAAATATTTAATTTGTTCATACATTTGTTTGTTTAACATATGTTACTATGGAATCTTTAAAAAATAGGAGTATTCAGGGTAAGGAAATACATCTTAGTCATTAATAAAGTTATATGCTATATTTAGGCAGAACAATCATGCTCTACTGATTCCCTTTAATGAAATATTCTCAATTTTTGAGAGGTTTTTATTTGACTGTGAGATAGACTGCATAATCATTTTCACAATCCATGATATAATCCCATTTTAGAACGTTCTTTTGTTAGAATACCTTTAATGATATCTTAAAATTTGGCTTTTCAAAGAAAATTCAACAAAGATAGATAATACAAAACAAACAAACAAACAAAAAAACCTTGCTTCTCCCCAGCAGCTATTTCTTTGAATTAAAGGGGAAAAAAATCACAGCTTCAACTCCAAATAATCATTCCTGGGGAAATAATAAGTGAAGCTATTACCTCTCTAGTTTTTATGGAACCTCTCACTTATCTTCATAACCCTTGACATCCTCCCCTTTACTCTACTCCTTAGAATCCACTTTACAGCATAATTTTAAGTATAATTTTTACCCTGCCCAGAAATGTTTAACTTACCACCTGGGAGCCTTCTTCTCAGGAATCATAGTCTTCAGCATCACCCAGGCATATATGAACCACCTAGCTCTCACTCCCCGCCCCCACCACCCCAAACATTAGGCTTCTTCTTATTGGCTAAAATCTTCCTTGAAAAAGATGACCAAGCAATGATTGGCCTGAAATAATACCACCCAGCCATTAGCACAGAAGAACCTTGAGTTCTACATCAACTTGTAACCAGGAGTAAACCATTAATCCCTTTAGACAGGAAGACAAATAGTTTCTTTAATTCATAAGGGGAGTTGAACTGCTCAACAGCAATCATCCAACAAAATATGAACTGTGCTTCAGTTGTTTGAAGTTAAATAAATAGAATCTTGTCATTTCATTTCACATGATTCCTAGTGACCTCCTGTTGTTCAGGATTTGCAGCAAAATATAGGCCTACAGAGATAATTTCTATACTTCACAACTAGAAAATGGTATTTGAGATTATTTTATCTTGCGTATGGTAGATATTATCTTGATTCTTCTCTTCATGGGAAATGAGCAGATAGAATATGATCAATGATTTATTGACAATTATTTCTACTTAATGGGAAAACTCTTTTAAGCAGGAACCAAACTATGGGTAAGTTTTTCAGTGGCACTGCTAAATGACCTTTTTACCTCCACCTGGCAAAACATTTTTTTTTTTTTTAATCAAAACTGGGGTTTGAGTTTTGTTGCAGGAAAGGTTTTGCTCAAATCTGTGAGGTGGTGCTTATTAAGACAGCACAAACAGCTCCTCCATGCAGGTTCTGTCATTGGTTTTCGATCAGGATGATTCAAGGAGTCCTCCTCATGTTTTATTGGAAATGATTCAAGTGATTTCCAGTTGTCTGAGCAGCACAGTTGTGGTGTGATACAGAGAGTAGGAGAAAGTCTCTGAAGTCAGTGTGCTTGATTTACATCCTGGTCCTGCCCCTTCCTATCTATGTGAATGAACTCTGACAAGTTAGTCAGCCTCATGGTACCTTAACTTTCTCATCTGTAAAGTGCAGTTGTGAACAATAGTGTATTGTAGACTTAATGTTAGAGTTAAATAAGTTAGTTTCTGTAAAGTATTAATGTGCTAATTTCAGAAAAAAACCAGTTTGCACTTGGTGTTTTCTTTTACTATTTTGACAATGTTTACAATTCACCGATGACTTTTGCAGTCACATCCAAGGGTCTGAGGTAAATCATTAGAGGCTGGGATAGGTACTATATCTATTAAAATAGGAGGAATGGTAGGTGAACAGATATCAGATTGTACAAAGAGGTCTACAGGTACCTATGTAAAATGCCTTAGAGGCTCTTAGATAAATGTCATGTTAATAAGTCAGGCTAATATCATGAGACTGTATTAGAAATTGAGACAGAATGACATGAAAGATAAAGACCTATAACTCATTTTGCTCTTAAAGGCCACTGGTGCAACAAAGGGTTCTGACTTCCCATATAATAGACAAAGGGAGTAGTTGCATTTCAGACTCAGCTGAGTGAAGCCAGCTGTTTAGATCAGCTAAGTTGAGGCTGGGACCCAAAATAAGTCCTATTCACTCACCCTGGACAGGAGCTATGAACTTACCTGCAGTATTTCTGCCACCTCTAGCCTCCCTTTCCTTCAACTGTTCCCTCAACTCCAGCCCTCTGAGGAGCCCATCTATTTATTCCTCAACCTTTTTCCTGTACCAAAGACTATGACTGCCTCTGATAGCCATCAATTTCCTTTTTTCTTGCTGATTGACTACTTGACTACAGTGTAGTGTGAATTGCTTTTGGTTTTAGTCTTAACATCAACTAGACACTTTCACTCAAAGCCTTTTATCTCTAACTGTGAAATGAAAGTCTTTGTTCTCCATTAAGGGGATTCAGCCATTCTGGAGCAGATGGAAGATGGTTTAGGGGATATGGATGAAATTACACCATCCATAAAGCCAACTGGAAAGACCTTGCAGACAGGTGGGTAAGGTAACAGGGGAAAATTGTCTAGAGGTCCTCTTTGTCTTTTCTCTTGTCCTCCTTGCCAGGGCTCTTGGGAATTGGCATCTACGGGATAATCTGACTATGACATTGAACATCTATTCCTAAAAGGATTAGAATTTCATGAAATTTCCATGTGCTCCATGCTGTAACCATCCTTTATATCATATTGTTTGTGGCTCTGAAAATACAGATTCTAACATTTCCTTCCCATAGCTTTCCCCCCGCCCCAAAAGGCACAAAATAGTCTAAGGCATAAAATAGCCTGAATGAATGTGAATGAAGACAGTTTTGGTGAAAAGAATTTCTCTTTAGTAGGATTAGAAATAATATAATGCTAAGTGAGGTTTGATAATATCTGAAAAGTTTATGGGTGTTGAATATTCAGAAACAATTCTCATACTTTACAAAGTTTTTCATCTTTGGTTTTTGGAGTCTTTTTTCTTTTTTGAAATAAAGATCTGTCCTTGTTAACAAAACAAGTCTAGTCACCAAAATGAAAGGTCTTGTGGGGTGTTTTCCTTGGGAGACAATGGAGTATCTGATACTTCTTCAAAAGCCTGGGTCACTAAGGAGATGACTAGCGTCATGGACATTTATAGCTTTCAGTGTGTCCAGCAGACTTGGTTCAATGATATGTTCTGGACCAAATTACTAACTGGCTACAAAGTATCCCAGGTTGACACTCCAGTACATACTGGGGTTCAAAGAGTCTCCTTAAGGTGTGAGTTTGGTTCGGAAAATCTATAGCCAACACAGATGTGTTCTAAATCTACTAGGAGATGAAAAGTGTCAGGGATTCTCACTGTAAAAGCTGATTTTGGAGTGCCATAGACCTGGGCAATAATCATATTATAAAAATGCAAGAAATGTTGAGGACAGTGTAGGTACAGCATGATATTTATAAACAATGACTATGACTTTGAGGATAGTTTAATTTCTAATACAATCACTCCATTGCTTGGTGACCTTTGAAAGTTACTTAATCTCTCTCAGCTTCAATTCCTCATCTGTAAAATTGAAATAATAAAATAGAAATAGTAATACCAAACTCAAAGGACTGGTGAGAGTGTCAAGTTGCATAATAAATGGAAAGCACTTAATTTAGTCCTTACTTTCAGTACATATTAATCCTTTTTTTTTTTGGTGTGTTTGGCAGCTCTGTATTCTCAAGTGACACAAATATTTTTGTATTATTTATCTCCTGGTGCATTCCTCCATTCATTTATAATAGATAGAATTTTTTAGTTGGAAATAATTTAGAATTATGTAATTTTATTTTTTTAATTTATCAAATGAAGAGAATGAATACTGGGGAGGTTGAATAACTTAACATCTAACCATTGCTTCTTAAGGTTTGATAATCTCTTTAACAATTACCAGCAAGGATAATAAATAATGATAGCAAGGTATATTTAAACAGTGTTTTCTGGTTTTCAAATTATTTTCCCACTCATTATAAGTCATTTGGTCCTCCCAACATTCCTGCAAAACATGTAGAATAGTTTTCTTTATCCTTGTTTTACAGTTGTGGGACTTAAGTTCCCATTAGATAACTTTTTAGGTCATAATGCTTGTTCTTGGCTAGACAAATATTAGAATCAAATCTCAGAGTTCAGGCTCCTAAACTGAAAAACTTTTCATGACATATTAAATCTTTATTCATCTCAGTTCCCTGAGTTTCCAGGTATATTTGTAGAGTTCACAAGGTACTAGAATGAAAAAGGATGTTAAAAAGTCTCTGGTTAACCTCCTCATTGAACTTTACAGAGATGAGATGACTTGGCCAAGGTTGACAGCTATAATGGTGGCAGAATGGAGATTGGACTTCTTATTTCCACTAGGTAACAATGAAAACTCCTTTAGTAATTTTATTTATAAAAGGGGAGGGGAAGGGAGTATCACTGTGATCCTAACCTAGGGACTTTTATTGCAAGATATTCTAGAAAAAGAAGAAATAAAGGGTCAAATTGTGGTATTTTGGAATCTTTATGGCCTGTGGTTACTTGTAAGGTTTGTTTGAACATTGTTGATCTATGGCTATTTTTAGGAAATACATATTCTGTTTATTCTTTGGAGTGAAGGGCCCTTATCTTTGACACCTAATTCTCTAAAGCCAGAGTGAGTATGGAGAAGGTGTCTGGGTGTTGCATAGGAGCAGAGGCAGGGCTTTCCTAGTGGCTCAGACAGTAAAGCATCTGCCTGCAATGTGGGAGACCTGGGTTTGATCCCTGGGTTGGGAAGATCCCCTGGAGAAGGAAATGGCAACCCACTCCAGTACTCTTGCCTGGAAAATTCCATGGATAGAGGAGCCTGGTATGTGACAGTCCATGGGATCACAAAGACTCAGAGACGACTGAGCAACTTCACTTACTTACTTACTTATTCATTAGAAAACTCAGCGTGAGGACAGAGGAAAGTGAAAAATCCCAATAGTGGTTTATCACTTACATGGAGAAATTAACCACACACATTTATTGAATTTAGTGAATGAAATTAGCTTCTTCCAGCACACTGAAGGAAATTACAATTGTGTCCATCATGTGTTCCAGCAGTATAACCCTGAAAACTGTAAAGCTGGAACATTCAGGCAAGTGCATATTCAAATGTCCCTTTATCAAACTCTTCTACTTCATCTTCCCATGTAGAGGAAGGCATGCTACTATATGGGTCTAACAGAATTTTGAAGCATCTGATAATAAGAAGTCCCAAGAAGATACACAAAATCCCAACAAAAGCGAAGCCAGTTTTCTGCTCCAGAGTCAATGAGAAAGCTGACACTTCGTTGACACTCATCTTAGCTGAAGTGTTGCCACAGTAGGTACTACTCATAATTCACTGTCACATCATTTTGGGTCTTCAGAATTCCTGCTGAAGTCACCTCTTGGCCTAGATACAAAATTGGACTCACTTTAGTTTTATCCATATAAAGCATTAGACAGGTAATTTTTAAAATAAAATATGGTATTTTTCAAACTCTCTTGACTTATCCTCATCAGATATTGATCGGGATCAAATTAGCATTGGAGATGCTACTTTTATTGTAGTAATTACAGAATTGCCTTCATGGACACATAAAACTATACCTGTACACACTAAATATAAAATCAAGTATAAAGGGGAATAGTCAAATTATTAACCCTGAAAGCTTTTGATTCATTGCAAGATGGTTGTCATTACTTCTTTGACCCAAGTTGTCATCTAATTTTCATTTCATTTTTGCATGTATCAATAAAGTCATAAAAAATTATAGGTATAAGCTGATCAAGCTCTCTAAAGTCTCTGCTTTAAGGTCTATCTCCGCTTCCCTGGTGGCTCAGAGGTTAAAGCGTCTGCCTCCAATGCAGGAGACCTGGGTTCGATCCCTGGGTCGGGAAGATCCCCTGGAGAAGGAAACGGTAACCCACTCCAGTATTCTTGCCTGGAGAATCCCATGGATGGAGAAGCCAGGAAACGGTAACCCACTCCAGTATTCTTGCCTGGAGAATCCCATGGATGGAGAAGCCTGGTAGGCTACAGTCCACGGGGTCGCATAGAGTCGGACACGACTGAGCGACGGAACGGAACGGAATCCTTTTAAATAGGTGTAATGTCTTCATTCTTTTTTACCCCCTTAGCTTTTAGACTTATATTCTTATAGTTTCTTTTTCACTACCACTTCATACACCAAATGCTAATTTTTTAAAGAGAGAAATTATGTTTTTAATATTATGTTAAAAAGAGCAATACCCAAAATAGTGGCTTGCAAGTTACAAAGCCCCTGTAGCCATGGATGATTAATCATCTCCCCAACTCCTCTATTAGCTCTCACACCCTAATTAGACATAAAATCCAGGTTAAACAGCATGCTTTCTATGAAATTCAGCTGCAAGTCAAGCTCCCCAGACTCCTTGCCAACCAGATTCCCATTCTCTCTAAGCTCCTACTATATTGAGATTCTAGAACTACAGCAAAAGTGTTCAGAGTTTGTGTGTTGAATTGAAGCAAAATAGACCTTTCCATTTGATGTCTTAAAGTTAATTAAATTAATCAATTAAAATTAAGATTAGTTAATTAAATCAAATGGTGACTAACCCATAGCTGCCCTTCTTGAGAGGATTGTAACCAAAAGCTTGTCATCCAATAACTGAAAATGATAGACTGCTAGTGTTTTTGTCTTTTTTTGTTGCTTCTTTTGATAATTTTGAAAATTGTGTTTATTAAAATGACTGACCCTTCAGGGTTTTTTGGATTGAATTTTCAGAAAATAACTGAGGCAGAACAAGAAATGGGAGGTAAGGAGTGAAAAAAAATGAGTGATTATTAAGAACAAGACTTACAGCTTTCAGACTTGTTCACCCACTTATGAAATAATTAATATCAAACAGTATTTATTTTATAATGGTTTGCATTACAAAATAGCTCTGTCTACAAATCCTAAGTGTCAGAAATAGTCAATAGATTCTGGGCTTTGCTGGTTATTAGATTTTTCTGTTTAACAGAAGGAAAAATATATTTCAACCATATTTATAGAATTTCTTTCTACAAAATCATTTTTCTGCCTTAATAATTATAGTATACTGAATATATTTTAAGAAGATTTCAGATCACTTAAGTGGTCTTTTCTGAAGATTGAACTTTTTTTATACTATTTATCCTGTAGAATGGGGGAGACTGAACTGAATATCTGTGACCTGGGTATTAACTAGAATTTTTCTTCGGACCAAATTTTTAATTTTATTGCTTTGTCAACTAACGGTCATTTGTTGAGATTCATACATCCTCTGGTTCATTTGTTTAATGGGTGGACAAACTGAAAAGAAGCCTGTTTCTACATGGAGATGCTGGATCAATCATTTGCCTGATTCAGTCAAGTAACTAATTGAATTATTTCTTCACTAGAGTCCTGACCTTGCTAGGTTATACCATTTGACTATCTCCTGGGACACTGGGTAAGAAGCAATAAACGTGGTTTGCTGCTGGGCTTAGTAAACGGACTTCCTTCAACGAAGAGCTTGTTGCCCAGCACCTAGGAGTGCTACCAGCAGTTAATCCTCAGCTGGTAGTTCCTCTCCTTGATAGCAGAGAGCTGCCTCACCCAAGGTCACTTCGCTTCCAACAGTAGACAACTAATAATAATTGATGAATGTCAGAATATAAGGGCCTGGCTGTCTTGGCTTAAAGGGTCACGATTCTGAAGAACCATTCTAGCTCTAGATTTCATTAAGGGATAAGTTGAGGCTGTTGTTTAATTACAGCTCAGATCCTGCCCACTCCTGCTTAACTCCCCACTTTTCCACAGGTATTGAGCCCAAGGGCACTACTTAGTAAGCATTTTGTACATTAATCTCTGTCTTAGAGTCTGGTTTCTGAGGAACCTAACCTGAAACACTTGGTCTCACAAAAGTTAAAACATCTGAGCAATTTTAATGATCTGTACATTTTTTCAGCTAGTTCATCTCACCACCATGCAAAAATAGCCTAAACTGAGTATAGTTATGATATTAGCTAAATTTATTTATGTGTTTTTAAAAATCATTAAGATGCCAAATTGACTTCCTTATTTGAAAGCTTACTACTCACATGGATTATTAGGGAAATAGTGTCGACATGATTTAGTTGGTACAAATAGCATGGCAACAGAGTTAATAGTCTCCCGTGATATCTTTTTTGGGGAAGCTGGTGAGATATGCCTGGATAATATTATTTTTATGTAGATTTATAGTTCACTGAAGTATCCTAATAAAAATTGTGTTCTGTAATCATAGAGACTGCTCTCTAATGTAGTATCACAAAGGTCTAACTCTATCTACATCCTCTTCAGTGTTTTTTGAACAGTAGCTTGAAGACATTGAAGTGATAATTATTAAATTTGACACAAAGCTGGGCCGAAAACTATAAGTTAACTTATAGAATCAAGATTCAAGGCAATTCTGATGACTGGAATTCTGGATGGAAACCTGAACATAAAATTTAATAGAAAAAAAATTAATAAAAACCCTTCTAAAGTCCCATATTCAAGTGAGAGGGAGAGAGATACATGAAACTTAGATTGGGGACACTTGACTGGGAAGTTCATGTGAACAGATGTTTCATTAATATCTGAAAAGGAAGAACTTAGACCTTTATATTTATCTTAAAATTCTACCTTACACCAAAGATAAAAACAAAATACAAGCTAAGGAGAACACCTCAAAGGGCAGTATTCAAATACTTAAATAAAAGTCTGACCATTGCTGCAGGCAATGTGTTCACAGACACAAATAAGTTAAAAGTTAAGCAATTGCCTAACAGCATGTTCAGAAAATAGATACTCTTGGGAATTTAAGCCATATATGTAGTAGCTAAAATATAAGTATTTTTCTGGCCTAAAATTTTCAAGTATTTGCCTAACTTGTCTTATTTCAACACCAGATCTAATGTTTTTGAGAATATACTACTAAGTATGCTGAGCTTTGCACCTTTCAGTCAATTATAGAGCATAATATGTTATAAAAGTGATAGAATATTATTAAAAATCAATAGAAGCCTTCAGATACAGCACTGATTTGTTTGTAATTAATAAGTATCCAAAATCACTCAATTGTGGAAAAAAATACATTTCTTTCACTTTCTCTAATCCCTGGAATTGAAGCAAAAAAAAATTAGCAGGTTCTATAAAACAGACATGTTAATGCCTACCTCAAAGGGAAAACATCATCTTAATATCCTGTTTACAGGGAAATAGAAAATGAAAGAAATATGGGAGAAGTTTAGATCATGAAGCTACAAAGCTGTAAATAACAAACCCTTATGAGAAAAAAAAAATTGAGAATAAAGAAATGAATTTTTATAAAAAGAGTAGAATGTAAAGCTATGTGATAAAACTTATTTTAGATATGCTGTACCACAAAAAAAAATGGGTAAAATTATCGACATTGTACAATTTAAATATCATGGTCTATGTGTGTTATGATTAACATATTTCAGTATATTTCTATAATACTTCTGTAAATGATAAAATATTGTCTCAAGCCATATTGACTAGAATAAATGTTGAGGTATTTTAGAAATGAGAAAATTACTTGAAAGCACATCATTCCTTTCATGGCAATTGCCAGAACTAGGATTTCTAAGTTCTGATGAGTCATGGGATTGGGCCAAGGGTATACCTGTAGTTATCAGTAGGCCCAAATCTCACTGAACTGTTTTGTTGCTGGTAACCAGTAAACAAGCTAACGTGTCTTTCTATGACTAGTCATGCAAATAATACTATTGTGAATAGTCAAGGAAAGATAATAGTATTTTTACACTTGATTCATAGCCTTTCATATACATGAATGTTATGTGTGATGTTTTTTCTTCTGTGAAATAAGTTTACTGACTGGAGACATAAAAATTCACTTTAAAGTCAATTTTATAGTCATTTAATCACCCAACGTTGTGCAACTGCAGAAACCAAAATTGAAAAGCATGTGCCTATTAATAAAAGAATCTCCTATATCTTATTTCAATCAACAGGTTTTTTTCCCCTTCTGTTTACTCATCTATTAATGATATTCCAAACAATAAATCTAAAATAACAACTATTATAGTGGAATATAGTGTTCTAGGTAAAAAGTATTTTGAAACTGGTCACTAGATATAATCATCTCTAATGCTAATGATATGAACATTTATAATTTAGTGAAATGAGACATACAGGAAAACCCATGCTTAAAAAATTATGAATTCTCCCATATACACACACCCCTTCAAATATCAAGGTTATTAATCCCACTAAAAGAGGGAAAAAAAGCCTTACTGAGGCCACATCTGCAAAGAGTTGGTTGATAATTTGGAATGGAATATATTGGAATCAAAGAAAAACCTTAAATTACAAACCCAGATGTCTTCACGATGAAGTGCATACATTTCAGGCCTTCCCAGGGATCCAAAACCTTGAGATATGCTAGAATCAATCTCCCCTCAACCTTTCAGATTTCAACCTTAAGAGAATTTCCCTTTTAAGATAATCTTTGAATGGCTCCTCAAGGACTCTGAAATTCCTTTTTTTCTTTTCTCCCCAAAGCACTGGAAACCTGGTCCAAAAATTCTCAAAATTCTCTCACTAGAGAAACCTAGACTGTCAATACCATTCTGCCTTGTTTGCCTCCAGTTCTCTTTGGACATATTAAATTGAAAAAACGTAGAAACCACCTACAAAACATTTTGGAAGAATCATCAGTAAGCTGACTGGACACATACAACACATCCGCTTTTTTTCCTCCCCTTTTCTTTTTGTCAGCTGCAGCAACAGAAACATTAGGGCTCTTTCTCCTTTAGAATTTGAACTCGGCAGACCTGCAGACTCCTTCCTCCCTCCCCTCTCCCCACCTCCTCTCGGCTCTCTAGCTTCAGAAATACAAGAAAAGCAGACATGCTACTTCTCGTCTGGACCTGCATTGGAATCCTGTCAGTTAATGCGGAGGGTAGGGGGAGAAAGTTACTTCTCAGGCAGAGATGTCTCACCTTCCATGCTTGTTGCCATGGAGATGAAATCCAGCGAGTAGATCTAAGGGTTGGCACGTTTGTCTGTGTTCGCTGATCGGTTCAATAACAATGTAAAAGGCTTGTCCTGGGAACCTCCGTGGAGTCACAGTACCGCGGTTAGCGCTTTCCTGGCCTACGCGTGTAAATGTATCTGTCTGTGATGGACAGAAGACGTGGGCGCCCGCGAAGAACGTGTGCGAGCGCGAGTATATTTGCAGGAAAAAGTGCACGAATTTCTTCGATGTGGCAGTGTGTAAATATTTGCGCGCGCGTGTGGGCGTTTGTGAGGGCGTCTGACCGTTTGCGTACGCAAGAGAGAGAAGAGGTGGGAAGTGAGGGGGGTAGGAAATCGGCTACTGCAGCAACAGGCTCTGTCTAGTCCTCAGCTCTTAAAAAAAAAAAATACAGGAGCTTATTCTAACTCCTATCACACTTTGCAGGTTAGCAATCCTTCATCACCAATAAGGCTTTCTAAGGCAGTGGGGGTTTTCCTTAATTTATTATTAAAAATCCTTGTTTTCCTCTCCTCTCTGCATTAGTAGCTGTGCCGCGGGCATTTTGCTCTGCTCGGTGACTTCAGCCTCAGTCGAGGAGTAAGCACTAAATTCTTATGTCTTCTCATCCTATAAAGGAAAGACGTGAGTGAAGGGTGTATGGGTTTACGTGGGGACTGCATATGTCATCTGGAGTTATTTTTCCCTGCCCTTCGCCTTTCCTAACCAAACCCAACAGAATCCTCTATTCTTAGGAGTAGGCGCTGTCCGTAGTGCTGAAACACTGCGTTGCTGCTGCTAAGTCACTTCAGTCGTGTCCGACTCTGTGCGACCCTATAGACGGCAGCCCACCAAGCTCCTCCGTCCACAGAATTCTCCAGGCAAGAATACTGCGTAGTACAAGCTATTAATAGAAGACGTAAAGCGAGGAACCCTTAGATAAAGCCCACATAAAGCAGAGAGGCTCATTTTGTAAACAGCATTGAATGTATATAAATCAAACCTAAACAGCATTGAAGGACTGATGCTAAAGCTGAAACTCCAATACTTTGGCCACCTCATGCGAAGAGTTGACTCACTGGAAAAGACTCTGATGCTGGGAGGGATTGGGGGCAGGAGGAGAAGGGGACGACAGAGAATGAGATGGCTGGATGGCATCACTGACTCGATGGATAAGAGTTTGATTGAACTCTGGGAGTTGGTGATGGACAGGGAGGCCTGGAGTGCTGTGATTCATGGGTCGCAAAGAGTCGGACACGACTGAGCAACTGAACTGAACTGAAAGGCCGCATCATTTTTTGGTATTATATGGTATAGCAGTGCTTCTTAAAATTTAATGTGCATTTGAATCTCCCAGGGATCTTGTTAAAATGCAGATTCTCATTCAGTAAGTATGAGATTGGGTCTCAGATTCTGAATTTCTAACAAAACAATATCTCAGGTGATTCCATAGGTTGCTCATTTCAGGACTACACTTCTAGTAAGAAGGTTCTAGAGACAGTATATTCTGGCCATGCAGTCACTCATAATTATGAGTATGGAAAAGGAGGTCATTTTCTTTCCACAATATTTTTATGTATGTTTCTAGATTATTGCAATAATATTCTATTCAAAGAAGTTCAGAGATTAACCATTTTGTTTGCACAATAATAACAAATGTTATGAATTTATCATTTTAATTGATTTTGACATTGTCTAGACATATGCTACAGTTCAGTTCAGTCGCTCAGTTGTGACCGACTCTCTGTGACCCCATGAATCACAGCACGCCAGGCCTCCCTGTCCATCACCAACTCCTGGAGTTCACTCAAACTCATGTCCACTGAGCTGGTGATGCCATCCAGCCATCTCATTCTCTGTCGTCCCCATCTCCTCCCACCCCCAATCCCTCCCAGCATCAGAGTCTTTTCCAGTGAGTCAACTCGTCGCATGAGGTGGCCAAAGTATTGGAGTTTCAGTCTCAGCATCAGTCCTTCCAATGAACACCCAGGATTGATCTCCTCTAGAAGGGACTGGTTGGACACATGCTACAGTTAACTCAATTCTTTATTTCCATACTATGATCTACAATCACCCATTCTCTTTGCAAGTCAAGCTTAAGAAAACAAAAGCAAGTTATATGACTACTACTGATGTTTGGGCCTCACTGCAAGAATTTGTTACCATGATTGTTACTTGTCATTTTATGATTTTAAATCTGGTTCCATAGTGAACGCTCATGATACTGATTTGTAAAATCTGGACATCACAGATCTAATTTTCACTTATTTTAGAAAGTAGAAGAGGGCCATTGTTTCATAGACCATTTGAGTGAGATCTCATCTGTCATATCATTGACATAATATGCTTGGATTTTGAAGGCTCCTCTGAATGATTTTCTGTTGTTTTTTTTTTAATCCATACCTACATCAGTTGTGCAGTGCTTTCAGTTAATGCTTTTGAATTGATGCCAAAGGAAAGTTTTGACTATAAATTAGGTTCCTTGGTATTAGTTGGTACATGACCTTGACATTTTTCAAGCTGTATGAACAGTGGTGATGTTTTGAAAAGTCTGCAAAATGGCTCATTCTGGAAAGCATAAAAGGATTAAATATCAATTATGTTCCACATCCTTTGCCAAGTGCTTGGATACAAATGAGATAGTTTGCAAAACAACATAGCAGGTCTATGAAGTTCTATGGAAATACAGAAACTAATAATTTATGTTTTACTCTCCATTACCAAAGAAGTGATGAAGAATAGAAAAATATAAAATCCAGAATAGCTGTATTTCAGGTCCTTTCCAATGTTTGTTGCCCAATTTTTATTTAAAAATTGTTGAAAGATAGGAAATAAATGCTTTTCTAAAACACACATGGTTAGCTGTACTTCTGGAATATCTCTGATTTATTTTCAGAGCAATTCAAATTATTAGAAAGGTGAATATGTGGATGAAATTGTTTAGATCTTCTTCCAAAAGAATTACCTTTACTATGCTTTGGCTCTACACTTTCAGTTTATATACAAGTACTCCACATAAAGCAATCTTCAGGTTAAACAATCCACTCTATGCTTGCTATGAGGTTGTTACTAAAGATTTGCCTAACACATTCTGTACTACTTCTTATATGACATACCTATGAAAGCATTTCTTTCAAGACCAATTTCATGAATTGAACTCTGATACCCGTCCTCTTAAATCATCTCAAGGTAAGTGGTGTGTCCCCTTCTTATATACAATGTATATCATGTAGCTGATCACATGTGCCTTTTCCTTTAGTTACCAAGGATGTCAGGGTCAAATTAACAGCTAAAAATGAGTAACTGTATAAGACCTTAAGGCTTTTATATTTATGTTCTTTCTTTATTGACTACTGCACTTTTCTTTGCTCAGATGTTGATTTTCTTTCAATTATCTGTTTTAATGTGTGTCTGCATCCAAATGTTCTTATGCAATCAGAAATGGAGTAAATAAACTAAAAAATAAGTAAATAAGTAAATTTATTTCTCTACTTTTTGGAAAAAATGTTGAGTATTGGGTAAATATATATGGTTATCAACATAAACTTGTTTTTAACAAGATACTAAAATATAGAAAAATGATTATCTAGTTAACTATGAGGAGTAAAATCTAATTTAATATGCTTGTTAAGCTAGTAGAAGAACATTTTCTCTTTAACTATAGATCAGCTTTATTTCAAAGCATATTGTTTCCCCATTTCTTTTTCTATTCACTAAATAGTGTCCTTTGTAAGACTAGAACTTTTTCTTATGTCAGAGAACAGATTTATTAATTATCTATCTTGTCAGAAGACGTGGTAACTATAGAAATGTAAAGAATATGACATCCCCACTCTAATGAATATATTTGAGAATGAAGGTGTCACTAAGGAACTGAAAGCAAAAATTTTCTCTGACAAGCCCACTCAGGATTCTTTTCAGAGGAAAATTTTGTTGCTATGAGTGCTTGTCACCCTGGTTCCAGATGACTTCTTGCTCTTAAGTTTTCTATAGTGGGATCCTCTCTTGACCTTATTAGGTCAAAATGTTACCTTCAGGCTTTCATGGAAATCTATATCTTGTCTGGCTTGTTTATTCTTTCTGAGTTAAAATGTTTGAAAGTAGCTCTTCCTTTTTTTAAAAAAAATGTTGCCATTTATTCAAATATTAGATACTACAACTTTTAAATGCAAAACTTTAAAAAATATATTGAAGACAAATGTAAATTACCTTTTTGTTATAAATGTTAAACATCAACCCATGCTTACTTAGCTTTAGATGGTATTAGATAATTAATTATGTCCAAAAGTCACCTGCTTTTTTTTTTTTTTAAAATATTCTTATTTGGATTGTCATTTTTAGGTACCTATGGCTTATTTTCTACATAAAGAGTTTCAAACTTTAATGGCAACCCACTCCAGTATTCTTGCTTGGAGAATCCCATGGATGAACGAGCCTGGTGGGCTACAGTCCACGGGGTCGCAAAGAGTTGGACACGACTGAGCGACTTCACTTTCACGGCTTATTTTCTACATAAAGAGTTTCAATCTTTTTGGAGGGTTAAGAATTGTTTTGAAATTTCAGTAGGGAATCTATGCCCTCATACACTTGCAAATAATTTTGCTAACAATTCGTGGCATTCATGGACTCCTGGAAGTCCATTTTTATAAATCCCAAAGTAATACAAGGAGTGATTTTTAAATTTCTGCTATAAATAAATGGTCTGTGGTCTCATTCTGAGTTTTGCAACTAACTACTGATCGTCTTAAAGGCCCGTATTTTTTAAACTTCTCTATTAATTTTCTATTTTCCTTCCTTGGATTTCTTCCTCCAGGTCATCTTGCTATCTGATCTCTAGAGAGTAGCCAATGCTGAATATGCTGAAATAGGATTAGAGAGTACTGTAATAGGATGATTAAATTTAATTAGAAAACGACTGTGGGATTTTTGTCAACAGTGAAGAAATTATCTAAGTAAGTCAAATCATAAGTGAATTGAGCATGATGATACTTCAGTGTAGATCACGATCTAATGTTGGTCTATTTAATGAGTCCCATTGAAAATGAGATGGTATGTTTTGCTGGTAAACTTTTCTGCAAAGAAAAATGCACTAAATGTGTCAGTTCAGAGTGAACTTTTAAAATTAAGTTTCATTTAACTGGTTTCAATTTTACTGTCCATAAGCCTTAAATCATTTAATTTAAACTGCACTTCAAGTTTTTTCTATATTTACTGTTGAATCTTAATGAATATGATAAGGTACCTTGGGCACAATCTCCATGAATGTGTGCTCCATAACCACTGTATAATGTTTAATTGGCTCAAGTTATCTTGCTGGGTTAAAGAAACAGAGAAATAGAATCAGTTTATTCTGCTACAATGTATGTTTCTATAATATGCATCAATTAATTGACAAATAGGGATGCCAAAAGAATGTGAAAATCAATTGGTTTATACAAGATTTTCCCTAAAACATTAGTGTTTTGACTACTTGGTAAAGGAATTTAATGCTAAATCTATTAACACAGCTAATGCAATAAGCTTGAAGGAAAGCAGTCCTGAAGTTGCATGAGTTTTACATTGATTTTTCTGCAACATGATATTTTTTTCCTAAATTTTGCCAATTATTTTTTCACTGAATAAACTTTATTTTGTAAGTTAGTTTTAGGATTATATAAAAATCAAGCAGAAAGTACTGAAAGTTCCTCTATATCTCTTTTGCCCTTACTCCACAGTTTCATCTGGTATTAACATCTTGCTTTAGTGTGGTACATTTATTACAGTTGATGAACCAATACTAACACTTTATTACTAACTAAGGTCCACAGTTTACATTAGGGTTAACTCTTTGTGTTGTACAGTTCTACATGTTTCACCAAATGCATGTCATGTATCCAGCGTTATAGTATCTTAAAAAAATAGTTTCATTTCTCTAAGTACTCCTTGAGCTCCATTTACTCATTCTTCCCCTTTCCCTAACCCACTAGGTGAACCCCCAGAAACCACTGTCTCTATTGCTTTGTCTCCAGAATGTGTGTATGGAGTCATACAGACTCTGTTACCTTTTTCAGACTGGCTTTTTTGATTTAACAATAAGCATTTAAGTTTCCTCCATGATGTTTCATGGCTTGGTAGCTCATTTCTTTTTATCACTTAATAACATTCCATTGGATGGATATACCATAGTGTGTTTAGCCATTCACTTATTGAAGGACATCTTAGTTGCTCTCAAGACTCTCAAGAGTCTTCTCCAGCACCACAGTTCAAAAGCATCAATTCTTCGGCACTCAGCTTTCTTCACAGTCCAACTCTCACATCCATACATGACCACTGGAAAAACCATATCCTTGACTAGATGGACCTTGGTTGGCAAAGTAATGTCTCTGCATTTTAATATGCTATCTAGGTTGGTCGTAACTTTCCTTCCAAGGAGTAAGTGTCTTTTAATTTCATGGCTACAATCAGCATCCGCAGTGATTTTGGAGCCCCAAAAAATGAAGTCTGACACTGTTCCCACTGTTTCCCCATTTATTTCCCATGAAGTGATGGAAAGTAGCTGTACCATTTTATTTTTCCACCAGCAATAAAGTAGAATTCCTGTTGCTTGATATTCCTCATCAGCATTTGGTATTGTCAGTGTTTTGGATTTTAGCATCCTAATGGCTATGCAGTGATATCTCACTGCCATTTTCAATTGTCTTATGACAAAAGATGTTGAGTATCTTATGCTGATTTTCTATTTGTATATCTTCTTTGATGAGATGTCTGTTCAGATAGTTTCCGACTTTTTAATTTGGTAGTTTGTTTTATCATTGAGTTTTAAGAGTTCTTTGTATAGTTGGAAATATGGCCTTTACTAGATATATGTTTTGCAAAGATTTTATCATTGTCTGAGTCTGTCTTTTTGTTTTCTTAAGTTGCCAGGTATTTTTAGGAATGATTTTATAGAACATGAGTTTTTGTTTTCAGAAATGCATGCATTGTTAAATAAGAAACACTTGTATTCTTGATATCAGATTTGTAAAACTAAGGTAGCCAAACTGAACTCACACCTCTCATAAGCAAAGCTAAACTGAATGAGTATTTAGTAAGCCTGAAAAGCCTACGATACTATGTAAAAGTTGGTATAAAAAAAGTTGAAGCTAGTGGCTATGGATAAAACAATACTTGAAACTATGAAGATTTTAAGGAGAAAGTATAAAGCTGATGGTTTGAGAATTAACTTAAATATTTTTTACATAGCTTTCTCTATACACAGTGATTCTTATATAACTATCCCAAGACTTTAGATAACGCTCAAAGCAATAAATATTTGGGAAGAATAAGGTCTGAGTTTTCAGAAAGGTTTTGGACAGAACGTCTATCCTGGGACTGTCGGAAAGTCTGTCCTCACAGTACTCCCATGCATCCTTAGTAATCTGAAGGAAACTCTGGGGAACTCACAGTTGAGATTTGTTAATGGAGCAAAAAGTATAACATAAATTACAAGTTTCTTTCTTTTTTTTATACACTTAGACTTATTTAGAGGTGCAGGGATTCCTATCTCTAATGGACACAATGAATGAATGAACAAATAAATACAGTTATTCTCTCCTTTGTTTTGGGATATCTCAGAACATATACTAAATAGCTTAGACACGGTGCCAAATATTATTTATTGATACTCAGCATTATCCTCACCCTTCTAAGCTCCCTTGTATGAGATATTTCTCAGACTCTGCTAATTCTAACCTAAATTCTACCTACGAGAAGCTCAGGTATAAAATTTAAAGGAAGGGATAGAGAAACCACTAGTCTCAGCAACAGTAACCTTGCAGGTATCAGCAAATGGCGGATGAGATGTTATACCAGCAGCTTCAGGGCATAAGGAAGTTCTGAGACTTACCTGTTGCTACATGAAACAAAGATAATTAGCAGTGGTTCCCATGATTCCTGCCCTGCTTAATTTTTCAAACCCTAGCAATAGTTCCTGGACCTTTGCTCCATCAATCGCAGTAATTATTGTGTAAACCTCCCTGTCTTTGTGCATTAGATCCTACGTGAAATGCCAACAGCTGGATCAAAAGCTTTTATTTTCCTGAGTAAGTACTGAACAAAGAAAGAAATAAAATCATGGAAATATACATAATCAACTTTTTATATACATCAATATGTTTACAGTTATGCATATAGACATATATATTTTTAGCCTGTTTAAACAGTTTGTGAATTGAAATATAATGACATGAAATCACGTCAGACTACCAGTCTGTAATACACCATGAAAAATATATTACATTTGTATACTACTGAAAAAGTATTGTTTCTTTTTTTTTTTTTTAAAGTATTGTTTCTAACAGAGTAAGTTCATATGCAGCTATAAGGAAAAGTATAACCCTTATTATAAAGGGTTTCAAAAGCATAGAATTTTTGGATTCTGTTCCGTTTCATGAAACTGTGGTACTAGAAACCCAACGCAAGGCCTAAAGGGAATGGAGGTTCTTTTTCTCCCCAAGCAAGAAGTTTGTATATAGGCAGTCTAGGGCTTATACACTGGCTCTGTGAGGTCAGGCTCCTATTTTTTCTGATTTGCATCTTTAGCTTGTGGCTGTTGTCCTCAAACCTGTTACCTCATGGTTTCAGAGGGATACTCCACCATCTAGCCTCACAGGAAAGCAGGGAGGCAAAGAACTTATTAGGAAAGATTCTTCTAGCAATCCAAGTGTATTTATCCTTACAACTTCTTGGAGTTGTGTCCTATGACCACTCCCAGTATTTTAGCTGGGCATATTGCTACTAGACAAAATTATGATTCTGTCAGTAAAAAAAAAGAAAAAAAAGAAGGGAGACTGGATATCAGGCAGGAAACTTGTACTGATCTACAGTAGACAGCAAAGGAACAAATAAAAACCAATGTAAAGGATGTCCTCAAGAAAAAGAAAAAAATAAAGCTGTATTTGTGTGACCACACTGTAGACTGCCGAAGCAAATTGGTTTTTACAAAAAAACGTTTTGACTATCAGGATTAAGTTTAGCTGTGCTTAATAGAAAGACACAAAATAGTAGCATATTAATCAGGATAGAAGATTTCCTCCAACTGAAAACAAGCTTGAGGTAGGACTATGAAGGTTGTTCATGGTGGCTTTATGGTGTCATCAGAGACCCTGATTCTATTTTCCTGTTCTAGCAACTTCAGTACTTAGCTTTCAGTCATAAGATCACTTCATGGTCCATCATGGTTACCACTGCTACAGACATCGTTTGTCTATTCCAGGCAGCAGCAAGAGGAGACAAGAGAGAACAAAAGGGCCACTCTTCCAGTTAAGTCAGTCCCTTCTAAGGAACCTCCTCCTCAGTCCTCACAACATTTCTGCTCATATGTTAATGGCCAGAACATATATGTGTGGCCATGCACAGTGGCAAGTGAAGCTAGGAAATGTGGACTTCTATATTCACAGTCATCTTAAATACATTTCTATTATCAAATAAGAAGAGGCATATGGATTATGTTAGTTATTAAGTCTATCGTTACCATTTACAGCAGCAGTCCCCAACCTTTTTGGCACCTGGGACAATTTTTCACAAACAGGGGAGGGAGGGGTGGTTCGGGAGGTGATGTGAGTGACGGGGTTTGGCAGATGAAGCTGTTTCCTCACATGCACTCACTTCTTGCGGTGGGGCTGGGTTCCTACCAGGCTGAGGCCTGCCATCGGTCCAAGTCTCTGGGGTTGGTACCCCTGATTTATAGGATTGTATTCAAATATGCATGACAGTGTGTGGATTAGACCTTATTAATCAACATTCTAAGAATAGTATTGTCCCTTCTAAACGTGGTAACTAACCATTGGAAGGACTGATGCTAAAGCTGAAACTCCAATACTTTGGCCACCTCATGCGATGAGTTGACTCACTGGAAAAGACTCTGATGCTGGGAAAGGTTGGGGGCGGGAGGAGAAGGGGACAACAGAGAATGAGTTGGCTGGATGGCATCACTGTCTTGATGGACATGAGTTTGAGTGGACTCCGGGAGTTGGTGATGGACAGGGAGGCCTGGCGTGCTGTGATTCATGGGGTCGTGGAGAGTCGGACACGACTGAGCGACTGAACTGAACTGAACTGAACCATTGAGAATGACCTTGCTAAAAAGGGCAATTAAGTTAAAAACAATGTTTGCTACACAATAATCATTTTCATGAATACTCCTTGAGCTAGAATACCAAATTTGGAATAGTTAAAAATATCACCATATGGTATCCATGGCTTTGGACACAGGAAACCTAATTCATGGACTTACTGAAGAGGAGGGAGTAGCTATGCCTACAGGCAGGAAAGTAGTGCAGAACCCTTAGAAATTTGCTCTTCTGATCTTTCTTTTAATGGAGTCACTGGAATGAGATTGAGGAAAAGGCATGGTGATTTAAGGAATTAGAAAGAAACCAACACAACATTGTAAAGCAATTTTCCTCCAAAAAAAAAAAAAAATAGACAATGAAAAAAAATTGAGACTCAAGTAAGTACCCAGGAATTAAAGGAGTGTTTAGTCTTCAAAGGAGAAAATTGTCCCAATATTGCTTACAAAACCCAAAAGTAAATCTGTTAATGGGCAATGATCCTAGCAGTGTAAAGTGGAAAAATGAAACAATTATTAAAGGAATTCAAGCAACACTGTTGGTATTATCTGAATTATTTGAATAATTGAGGTGAAAGTGGAATTCCTGCCTGGATTATCCAGATAATTGACTTAACTCTAAACTTCTCTTAACTAGCAGAGAACTTTCTTAAGTATGTAATTTTAAAATGATAAATGCTAAAAAAGACTCCTAAGTAACACAGAGTAATAGGAGAAGAAAAGAAGAAAAAGAGAGAAAAAGAGTAAGTAGTTAATTGTCAGATAAATCTATTCTTTCAAGTGATAATAACCAATATCCACTTTTCACCATAGAATTAACTTCTGTGGTGAAAAAGTGAACTATATATGTATTTCAAATATAACCTGCAATATTTTTAGTTATAAATTCCTTTCTTAGTTTCAGTTTTCTAAAGTTGGGAAATAGTGGCTTCAAATTCAGCCATTTAGTTTTGTAAAGCCAAGTAAACTGACTTTAAAAACATAGTATTTCTTTGACTTCATATTCTTGGTCTTTGCCTTCAGTACTTAAAGCCAAATTAAAAGAATGCTAGTAGCTACTCCATTCTCTTCTTTGGTAGCAGAACCATAGGCAGTGAGCCCAGTTGCCAACCTCCCTTACAGATGGGTGTGTCATGTTGTTACTGAATCCAAGCTCTTTCTGCTCGCCACAGGGTAGGTTGTTGAGGCAAGGAAGAGACTTTAATCAGGGAGCCAGCAGACCAACAAGATGGCAGACTAGTGCCTCAAAATAACCATCTTCTTGGGGTCTGGATGCCAGGTTGTTTTATAGATGAGAAAGAAGCAATGAGGAACTAAATTCAAAAGCAGAACAGAGAGGGAGATGCAGTGGGGAAGTAAAGTGAAAGAGTCTTCAGTCTTGCAAAACATCTCCAAGGGAAAGTCTAGCCTTCAGAAAATGTCAGCCTTCAGGAGAAAAGGAACGATATACCCATCTGAATGCAGAGTTCCAAAGAATAGCAAGGAGAGATAAGAAAGCCTTCCTCAGTGATCAATGCAAAGAAATAGAGGAAAATAATAGAATGGGAAAGGCTAGAGATCTCTTCAAGAAAATTAGAGATACCAAGGGAACATTTCATGCAAAGATGGGCACAATAAAGGACAGAAATGGTATGGACCTAACAGAAGCAGAAGATATTAAGAGGAGGTGGCAACAATATACAAAAGAACTATACAAAAAAGATCTTCATAAACTATATAATCATGATGGTGTGATCACTCACCTAGAGCCAGACATGTTGGAATGCGAAGTCAAGTGGGCCTTAGGAAGCATCACTGTGAGCAAAGGTAGTGGAGGTGATGGAATTCCAGTGGAATTATTTCAAATCCTAAAAGATGCTGCTGTGAAAGTGCTGCACTCAATATGCCAGCAAATTTGGAAAACTCAGCAGTGGCCATGGGACTGGAAAAGGTCATTTTTCATTCCAATCCCAAAGCAAGGCAATGCCAAAAAATGCTCAAACTACCACACAGTTGCACTCATCTCACACGCTAGCAAAGTAATGCTCAAAATTCTCCCTTCAAGCCAGGCTTTAACAGGACATGAACCGTGAACTTCCAGATGTTCAAACTGGTTTTTGAAAAGGCAGATGAACCAGAGATCAAATAGCCAACATCCACTGAATCATTGAAAAAGCAAGATGGTTCCAGAAAAACATCTACTTCTGCTTTACTGACTATGCCAAAGCCTTTGACTCTGTGGATCACAACAAACTGTGGAAAATTCTTAAAGAGATGGGAATACTAGACCACCTGACCTGCCTCTTGAGAAACCTGTATGCAGGACAGGAAGCAACAGTTAGAACTGGACATGGAACAACAGACTGGTTCCAAATGGGGAAGGGAGTACGTCAAGGGTGTATATTGTCACCCTGCTAATTTAACTTATATGCAGAGAACATCATGCAAAATGCCAGACTGGTTGAAGCACAAGCTGGAATCAAGATTGCCAGGAGAAATATCAATAACCTCAGATATGCAGGTGACACCACCCTTATAGCAGAAAGCAAAGAAGAACTAAAGAGCCTCTTGATGAAAGTGAAAGAGGAGAGTGAAAAAGTTGGCTTAAAGCTCAACATTCAGAAAACTAAGATAATGGCATCCGGTCCCATCACTTCATGGCAAATAGATGGGGAAACAATGGAAACAGTGGCTGACTTTATTTTCTGGGGCTCCAAAATCACTGCAGATGGTAACTGCAGCCATGAAATTAAAAGACACTTGCTTCCTGGAAGAAAAACCATGACCAACCTAGACAGCATGTTAAAAAGCAGAGACATAACTTTGCCAACAATGGTCCGTCTAGTCAAAGCTATGGTTTTCCCAGTAGTCATGTATGGATGTGAGAGTTGGACTATAAAGAAAGCTGAGGCTGAAGAATTGATGCTTTTGAACCATTGTGTTGGAGAAGACTTTTGAGAGTCCTTGGACTGCAAGGGTATTCAACCAGTCTATCCTAAAGGAAATCAGTCCTGAATATACATTGGAAGGACTGATGCTCAAGCTGAAACTCAATACTTTGGCCACCTGATGTGAAGAACTGACTCATTGGAAAAGACCCTGATACTGGGAAAGATTGAAGGTGGGAGGAGAAGGGGACAACAGAAGATGAGATGGTTGGATGGCATCACCGACTCAATGGACATGAGTTTGAGCAAGCTCCAGGAATTGGTGATGGACAGGGAAGCCTGACATGCTGTGGTCCATGGGGTTGCAAAGAGTCGGACATGACTGAGCAACTGAACTGAACCAAATCTATTCACAGGTGAGCAGGGACAAACTATCTGTCCATGAGCTGAACAAAGGCACATTAGTTTAACGAGGGGCAGGGTCCTCCAGACAAGCCATTGAGTATGATTATAATAATAAAAGCAAGTCATAGAAAGAGTTTCCAACATGGAGTCAGAATTGGCTTCCTCCCTGCAATAATGTGACTAAGTTTTGACCTGTGAGTGGGAAGTGTTGTGTGAGACTTCTGAATGGGAGCCTTCTTTTCTGAACAGCTTCTTGCCTTCAATGCAGACAGAATGCCTAGATCTCCAGTAGCCAGCTTGGGCCCTAGGGTGACCTTTAAAATGTTCGCCGCACACTAGGGTGGTGAAAGGTCAAGACAGAAGAAACCTGTTCAGTTGAGTTCAGTTCAGTCTTGCTTAGTTTTGTCCGACTCTTTGCGACCCCATGGACTGCAGCACGCCAGGCCTCCCTGTCCATCACCAACTCCGGGAGCTTGCTCAATCTCATGTCCATAGAGTTGGTAATGCCATCCAACCATCTCATCCTCTGTCGTCCCCTTTTCCTCCTGTCTTCAATCTTTCTCAGTATCAGGGTGTTTTCCAATGAGTCAGTTCTTCGCATCAAGTGGCCAAAGCATTGGAGTTTCAGCTTGAGCGTCAGTCCTTCCAATGAATATTCAGGACTGATTTCATTTAGGATTGACTGGTTGGATCTCCTTGCAGTCCAAGGGACTCTCAAGCGTCTTTTCCAACACAACAGTTTAAAGGCATCAATTTCTCAGAAGAAACATGAGTCCATGATAATTGTAAAGCAACTTTACCTGCTCTGGGATGCCTTCCCCTACACTATTTTTACTTAGAAGAGTAATAAGTTCTATCTTGTTTAAGACACTATTATTTCTAGTCTCTGTTACTAGCAGTACAATTCCTAAATGATACACAAATTATTAGTTGAAAATATTTTGGAATTTTAGGATTAAATTTCCTAAATAATGTAATATAATGGTTCTTTCCTTAATCTCCCTCCATCTCCCCCTCTGTCTTTCTGCCACATTATTACAAATACATTTCAATTTGTAAGAGAGAAAACTAGGTAGTTACGCGAGGTTGCATCAGTAATGCATTTTGTGCCATTGCAAATGATGAATTTTGTAGTAGGAATTATGAAAAGATAAAAGCTAAATCATTACTCAAGATTTTTCAGTATGTGTATATGGACTTAAAAAATAAGTGTGGAAGGGAAATATAGAAATGGAATGTAGCAATAGTGTGTTAGCAAATGTGTTTTAAAATTTTTTTTTCACGTTTTGCTAAAGTAAGTACAATATAATAGCAAGTGAGGGAGGAAAGATCAATCTATAGAGCAGTCAGATGGAATAGTAGTTATTCATCATTTTGTCTTCAGAAGCTGCCCCAGGTCTCTCCATCTTTTGAGATTTAGCTCTTCTATAAAGTTCTCACAGATCTCCCTATAGAAATTAATCTCTGCCATTTATGCATTTATCAGGACTAGAGTTAAATTACAGTAAGGGAGGTACGTGTCTTAGGTACATCATTTAAAGGATGCCAAAAAGCTCAGTAATCAAGATAAATATTTTAATGAAACATTTTAATTAGCACACTACAGTATGCAGGCCAGAGTCCTGATTTTGTAAATATATTTTTAATTATATTTTGTATTTGTCTTAATTACAGCACTCAAATAGTGCTTTTTATAAATGTTCTCCCCTAATAGGAAATAGGTTGTATATATTTTTGTATTCCTCATGTTCTTACTACTCTGTTGAAGCATAAAGTCCTCTTAAAAAATATTAAATTGAATTTTTTGAGATTTTGCAAGAATATACTATACAAGAGACTGCAGGTTTGTTTTCATCTTAAATTCAGTAACAGCCAAAGAATAACAGAGAGCAATGGATGTTTTGAAAATACTTCTATGAAAATCACGTGACTTTTCTTTGATTAAAACCCTGCTCAGCCTGGAGAGATAGGGAATTGTAATACTACTTTATATTCATATAGCACTTTGCCCTACATAAAGTGCTTTCTTTTAATCCTTGTCATAATCTTGCTGCTGCTGCTAAGTCACTTCAGTCGTGTCCGACTCTGTGTGACCCCATAGACGGCAGTCCACCAGGCTCCCCCGTCCCTGGGATTCTCCAGGCAAGAACACTGGAGTGGGTTGCCATTTCCTTCTCCAAAGCATGAAAGTGAAAAGTGAAAGTGAGGTCACTCAGTCGGACACGACTGCAGCCTACCAGGCTCCTCCATCCATGGGATTTTCTAGGCAAGAGTACTGGAGTGGGTTGCTATTGCCTTCTCCCATGATCTTGCTAGGTAGCTATTATTATCCTTACTTATTATGGAAAGATTGAAAAGTTAAGTGACTTTTCCAAGGAGTTACAGGCAGACAGTGGCAGAGCAGGGGTTTTAACCCACTTTCTTTGTGTCAAAAATCCAATGACTTCTGCTACTTCAAAATACTAAATCTTGGAGAACTGACTGAGGAGAAAATTCATGCAGTAACAACAGCCTGTGTTGTGTTTTTGAAACGTCAGTGGCACCCTAAACAGTAGTATTTTACTAAGTGTACCCATATGATTAAAACTGTTCTGATTTTTATGTGTGTACGTTTGATGAAGTAACTCTTCTGGCATAGGATTGGCTGTTTTATGGTATTTTTTAGTGAAGGAAAAAAATCCCTATACATTGAAATGTCAAGGAAACGGGGTAATTGAGGAAATTATGTATTACTTGAGTATTAGTTTCTAACTACAGCTTTACCGCTAATGTGTGCATGATATTTAGCAAAGCATGTAAATCATACATGTTTACCTCTTTATGAAAAGAAAGGTTTGGTAAGGTCTTTGAACTTTTCAGCTGAAAAAGGTTATTTCAATGTGAAATATTATGATAGTACTCCCAAGTTAGAAGTTGATTAAGTTTAATGAGTTTCTTTTTCATATTTAGGGGGGAAAAAAATCTATGACTATATTTTAAAACTCCATATGGTAATTAAATTTGTTTGAGAGCCTGTAACTGCTTCAAATATAATTTCCATCAGCATTTAATAAACACAACCAAACCCCCAAATGTTCATTATTGGCTAGTCTAGTAGGTTTCTTATGAAAAGTATAGATTCTCCTCATTGATTGCTGCCTGGAGAATTAAAAACTTTAGTCTTCTTTTTGCCTTATTCTCTAGAACAACCAGAACTCAAAGGAATTCAAAGCCATTCTTTCTGGTGAATTGCAACCAGTCATCAATGACTATTTATTGAATGTCCACAGGGTGCCTAGGCACTGAAGTAGCAAGTGATTTATTTGCATTATTCAAAGGATTTCTAAGGGGAGTCTGAAGATTAGCAGACGTTTTTAAAGATGCCAAGCGGTGTGTGCTTCTCTAATTTAAATTGCCCCTACAGGAAATGATTAGAGTAGTCTAGGTTTCAGATCCCTAGGGATTTCTAACATCCAGAGCCGACTTTTGTTAGTGAAGACCCCCCCTGGATGCCACAGGACTGAAGGGGGTGGGGTTCAGAACACTGCCCGACCACGGGCTTCAGGACAAATCAAGCCCTCCTTGGGTAGGAGCAGGACCGACTACGGCCACGGTGGCTCACACACGCCACCAGCCCATCCTTCCAGTCCCCTCCCCGCGCACTCCCACTCCCTCCCCTCTACCAGCTCACACCGTCTCCCAGTCTCCCAGCCCTGACTGGTTCTCGCGAGATCCGGGCAACTGAGCGCTCGGGGCCTTTTCAAATCGGGATCCGTTACCGCTTTGCCGGCCGCCGCCATTGTCGCGCTCGGAGCCCCTCAGCGCAGGCGGCGGAGGCGGAGGCCGTGGCGGCGGGATGGCTGACGCCGACAAGCCCGAGGTGCTTAGGGCCGCTGGCGACGACAGCCCGCATCGGCAGCCCTCGGAGCCGCCGGGCGAGCCCCGGCGAGAACCTCACCCGCCCGAGCAGGAGAAGCAGCCTCCGCAGCACAGCAGCAGCTCCAATGGCGTTAAAATGTATTGTCTTTTCCTCAGGGGACCGGGATGAGGTGGGGGGCGGGAGATCGACTTGAGGGCGGGGGGCGCCGAAGCCGGGGCTGAGCCTTGGCGGAGGATAGCCGTCCCCGGGCCGTGGGCGGCGGGCTGGTGCAGGTGCAGGCGGCCCTCTCCCGGGCCCTCCCCGCCCGCACCGAGCCGGGGAACCCGGATGCGGGCCGGGGGCTACACTCCCCTGCTGCTGACCCAAGACCCCGAGCCACCCCCTCTTCCCGGACTTCGGTTGGAGAACCCTTTCGCAGAACTCGGCGGTCGCCACGATTTGCAGGAAAATGGACCCCCCCTTTAAAAGCCAATAGTTAGTGTTCATCACTAGGGAGTAACTAGGGATGACATCATCGGACATTTCCTCTTAACCACCGAGAACGTTTGTAAAAGGAATATCCGCATCCCCCCCCCACCCCCGCCCCATCTTCCCGGCCTCATTCTGAGCTTTATAAGTTCACTGTTGTTTTCTAAAGTGTGTATTCATTTCTTAACTGATCTATATACCAAGAGGAAGTTTAGTAATGTGCTGTGAGACCGAATCCATTGTGTTATCCTTGAATTGGTGAGAGGTACTTTAAAAAGGGAACGGTGCATGGTGCCTTGCTCCGCCCCCTCCCCTACCGCTTCCCCATGTTTGTCAGCCACACAGGCTTTTTAAAAAAACTCAGTGCGGGATGGTAGGATCTTACTTTTGGTAAAATAAGATCATTTTTTAGTTAAAGGAAACCCACTACTTAAAACATTGCAACTGTCATCAGTGCCGATGAAGAATGTAGTCGGTTCGAGTCATAATAATTTCCAGTTAAAAGGAAATGTGCTTCCCTTTGTTCTTGTTATATAGAAGGAATATGAAGTCAGACATTTCATCTGCACACGCCCAGCTCTTTAAACCTGAAGTTGAAAGTATGTTAATAATTTTGTGAAAACACTAAATTTACTAGAAAGTAGTGAAGATAATGTTCACACTAAAGTAGGAAAGATAAATGTTTGGAACACTGTGTAAGACCTGGACCAGTCTAAGGGTTGACTGCAGATGAAATAAAGTAGGTCTCCCAGCTCTGTTATGTACTCTTGCTCTCAATTGGATTTGAATAGGATGGGCAGTATCTTCCAGGAAAAGCAGAGATGCGGGTATAGAAGATTTGACCTATCTCGCAGTGGAGTTTGTTCTTAGGTGGAACCTGGTCCACTTAGTAACTGAAGACCAAAAAGGTGAATGAAGCATTTTCTACCCTTCCTGCCAAAATGTGGGCTTTCAGGGATTTGGCATCATAAATATAAATGAAAACCAGTGGAATAAGAAATAAGAAGTACTTTGTTTTATCTAAATATGGGCCTGCCACCTCCTTATCAAAAAGTACAACCTTGAATTATGGAAAGAAGCCCTACTGTACTTGGGTATGATTAGTATAATAGTCTTGGTACCGATAAGGCTGGTGTCTGAACTTCCATGAGATCTAAAAGGCTCTAATCCCTTTTAAAGTCCCATGGGGGTGTAGCTAGACAGAAGTGAGAAGTGGGAAAAGAATCACTTTCACTTCTTACTGAAGCAGAGGTCAATATAAGGTGAAGAAATGTTACCGGTAAATACAAATGCAGATTCTTTTCATATTGCTTATAACTCATCTTTCTCCCTGCCTCTTTTCCCAGTTGTGTAAAGAAACCAGTTTATTATCAGGGGTTTCTTGTACTGTCTATTCCTTAAGAACATATGGCAGACCATCATGGATCACTTGGACTTCTAGGTGGCTCAGTGGCAAAGAATCTGCCTACCAATGCAGGAGACCTGGGTGTTTAATCTCTGGGTTGGGAAGATCCCCTGGAGGAGGAAATGGCAACCCACTCCAGTGTTCTTTTCTGGAAAACCACATGGACAGAGCCTAATGGGCTACAGTCCATAGAATCACAGAGAATCAGACACTGGGTGACTGAGCACACAGGCATGGGTCACTCACATTAAGTAACTAGAGACATTTACCTATATCAGCCTAACAACCTTTTTTTTTTGACTCTGGGCACCAACTGAAGTAGTCAACAACCCAACACATAAACCTTGAGTTGATTCACCATATATTCTTAATGATAAGAACTTGTAGCACTGATAAAAATGGCCATATATTGCCTTAAAATGTGTGTTGCTTAGAGGTGAACAGAGTGCTGTTTGTCATCAAGACTGAAATGATTTTTACTGAGGCTCAGTTCAGTTCAGTTGCTCAGTCATGTCTGACTCTTTGCGACCCCATGAATCACAGCACGCCAGGCCTTCCGCCTTCCTGTCCATCACCAACTCCTGGAGTTTACTCAGACTCATGTCCATCGAGTCGGTGATGCCATCCAGCCATCTCATTCTCTGTCGTCCCCTTCTCCTCCCGCCCCCAATCCCTCCCAGCATCAGAGTCTTTTCCAGTGAGTCAACTCGTCGCATGAGGTGGCCAAAGTATAGTAATTGAGCATGGAGGCAGCTATGTCGGCATCAGCTGTGTCTTACTCCTCTTTGTATTTAAAAACGCCCAGTAAACATTTAAGAAATGCCAAAGTGAGCTTTCATATGATCATGAAACTCATATACAGAGGATTTATTTGGCATATTCACATCTTTTGACAAGAAATTAAAGATGTTTCCCTAGGTCTAGTCTTTTTCTTTATGCCAAAATGGTATACTAGCTCTCCTTTTCTTAAGTGAATGCGAGGAGAAATAGCAGTGTTGCTAACGCTTCATAATTCATGTGTGACTAACAACTTGGAGCATATGGAGATTGAGAGTTATATTATTATGCTTGTATAAAATAAGCATTGGTGCAAGGTGTAGTGTCTGAAGTAGAATAGTGTTTTTGTCATATTAGGAGTAAAGAATGGAACTGGGGTTAATTTTGGATCTCATAGCGTTGTGCTTTCAAAATCACATATTAAAACTAAGTCCTCATTTGATGTTGGATACTGATTTTTCAGAAAGTGAAGTTATTTGGGTAGACGTAAATCAGTCTTAAGAGTAGATAATGTTTTTGTAACATTACAATGTTTTTGTATTTTGATATTATGTAAAACTTTTCCTTCAAGAGTTTTCACATATATCTTTACTGTCTTTCCCATAGTGTATTTATGACATAGAAATGAGTTCAGAAATTGAGTAATTATAGTTGTTTCTTTTTAAAAATTTTTTATTTTACAGTGTTGGATTGGTTTCTCTGATGCAACAGCATGAATCCACCAAAAGTATACGTATATCCCCTCCCTCTTGAATGTACCTCTCACCCCCCCCCCCATTATTATAGTTCACTTTCTTAACAGTCAGACCATACCTTTAGCAACTACACTGATCTTACCTTCCATCAGTTCAGTTCAGAGCAGTTTAGCAGTATCTTTACTGCTGCTACTGCTACTACTGCTAAGTCACTTCAGTCATGTCCGACTCTGTGTGACCCCATAGACGGAAGCCCACCAGGCTCCCCCGTCCCTGGGATTCTCCAGGCAAGAACACTGGAGTGGGTTGCCATTTCCTTCTCCAAAGCG
This sequence comes from Moschus berezovskii, assembly GCF_049115385.1. Classification (NCBI taxonomy): domain Eukaryota; kingdom Metazoa; phylum Chordata; class Mammalia; order Artiodactyla; family Moschidae; genus Moschus; species Moschus berezovskii. The sequence continues at coordinate 41,715,822 of NC_142468.1, read as the reverse complement.
TGAAGGTGAAAAGTGAAAGTGAGGTCACTCAGTCGGACACGACTGCAGCCTACCAGGCTCCTCCATCCATGGGATTTTCTAGGCAAGAGTACTGGAGTGGGTTGTCATTGCCTTCTCCGCAGTATCTTTAAGATGCCACTAATTGGGAAAAATTTGGAAGATGTCTCTCCCTCTGGTAATCCCTTGAGCAGTAAAGAGCATATCCTTTACTACTCAAAAGTGAAAGTGAAAGTCACTAGAGTCACTCTACAGAAGTGGGTAGCCTTTCCCTTCTCCAGGGGATCTTCCCAACCCAGGAATTGAACCCGGGTCTCCCACATTGCAGGCAGATTCTTTACCATCTGAGCCACCAGGGAAACCCAAGAATACTATAGTGGGTTGCCTATCCCTTCTCCAGGTTATCTTCCCGATCCAGGAATCAAACCGGGGTCTCCTGCAGTGCAGGCAAATTCTTTGCCAGCTGAGCTGTCAGGGAAACCTTTACTACTCAAGGGATTAATAATAATTAATGATCCTACATTATTGCTTTTTAGTGGAGTTGTCAGATTGTTGTAACTTTACAATATCCATGTATGAATAAAAGAACATATTTCAGAACTTTGTGCAATTTTCATAGTTGGTTTCACCTAGGAAGAAAATGGCAGGGGAAGAGGTATTTGGATAGGGACTGTATAGTTGTCTGCTCACCTGAACAGAGACTTACTTTTAAAATATTTGTTGAATCCAGACTATGTAAATAGGTTCTTTGGGGGATGGAAAGAAGGATTTGTTCTTGTATCTGATGTACCCGGGAAACAGAAAAGTCCTCTGTGGGTTTTGACTGCTTGCTGCCATTTATAGGAGTGCCACTGTTTAGACAGGTAGGTACTTGCTAGAGTACAGTTGAGATCACTTTCAGGCATCCCATTTCTAATGAGGGAAGATGTTTGATAATGAAGGTGTCTCTGCCTAGCTCTGAAGAGGTGACAAAGCATATTTGGTCCTAATGTGTCTTCCTTGATTTTAGCAGTTTTTCTGGCATCTTCTGTGCTCAGATGAGTATGGTTTCTTAATTAACTATTCGTTCAAAAATGAACATTTGTCAAGCACATGTTACCATGCTAGACACTGCTGATATCACTGCAGATGGTTTTTGTTCTGTAGCATTTTACATACTGTACTCATGGCTAGGTTGTTTCCTGTTCAGAAAAAGTTATCTGAAAAGTTCAATGTATTGTGGAACAAGTGACTACAATTAGAGGTGTGTGTGAAGTACTGCTGTGTATAAATCACACAGTTGCTTGGCTTAGAAGATAATATGGAGCCTGGATTATGAAACCTGATTGGTTGTCAGAATAATCCAGGAAATTTAGGGCATCATTCTCAGAGATTTTTCTTAGTATATGTTTGTGAAAAATTGCTTTCAAATTGAAGTTTTAACTAAATACTTTAAAATTAAGTAGGGTAATTGGTGACTTAAAAGAAATCTATTGTTACTTCTGTTAAAGATTGTTTTTGAAAAGTAAATTACATTTTAAAAATGTATATCCAAATTTTTATCTTTAGGATTTACTTTGTTTACTTACATGTTACAGATGCTTGGTGAATAGCATCATGTAACTGAAACGTGATTACAGTCTTTTAAATGTTTTTCCAGTTAGAGCCTCATTAAAAAGTAGATTTATACATTTCTGGTTCATGTTGCATTTAAGTACTGCTTCTTTCCTCCATCCCATCCCACCTATTATAGATATTACTCTTAATAAAAATGACTTGATTCTGTAAAATACCCTATCCTAATTTATAGTTTAAAACAGAAATACTGAACACGAAAATAATAGGATACCTTATCAGGTTGGTCAAAACTGGGAAGAGACAGAAATTATGAGAGTCATATGGGGAGTGTATAAATATAGATATAACTGTGTTATGTTTTTAAGCAATGGAGGAGAAAATTTCTGGGAGGAAACTGTTAACCTTTAAGATATGAACTTTTTCAGTGTGTCATTTTGTAAATTAAGTTTTTGGAATTCTGAATGAGGCCCAGAAAGTTAATTCTCCATTAACGGTGGCAGTTTTAATATACTCTAGGAATAAAATCACCCATTTCCCCCTCTTGTTAGGTTCTAACAACATTTATTAAGTAGTATGATGGGAAAAACTAGGTTTCTTTGAATGCTGCAGCTATTTAATATGGAAAAAAGAAGGGTTGTTAAATGAGAACTTTGGTAATATGCTGAAATCATTGCTTTGAAAAGACATTAACTGGGCAATTTCAAAGCCAGTAGTTGACTCTCCAGCTGCTTTCCTTAGGTCTAACTTAGGGGAGAATTTTGTGAAGTGATAAATGTGAAATACTTATTTTAACATAGACTTCCACTGATGGAAGCACCACTGAGGTTTTCTTTTTGTTGTTCTGTTTTTAATTCACAGGGAGAATGATGAATCAGTCAAAGAAGAAAAATCTGAATTAAAAGAAAAATCTACAGGGAATAAGAAGGCCAATAGATTCCATCCTTATTCAAAAGATAAGAATTCAGGCACTGGAGAAAAGAAGGGTCCAAATCGTAACAGAGTTTTTATTAGCAACATCCCATATGACATGAAATGGCAAGCTATTAAAGATCTAATGAGAGAAAAAGGTAACTAGTTTTGATAAACTCATTGTTGGATAATCTTCATTTAGAACGGAGAGGGAGATAAGCAAACTTTTTTCATTCCTCTTAGCCACACAGACTCAAAAAATTGATTTTTGTTTATTTCTTGACACATAAATTAATCTTTTCCTCTTCTTTCACTTGTTACAATTTCATTACAAGGTAGTATGGATAAATAAAGTTATTTTTTTTTTTTTGGTCATGTTAGTGGGGAAGGAGCGAGCCAACATATGCATGCCACCAAGAATTTTGTTAAAGTGATTGCTTTGTCTAGTTGAAGTTTTTATAGATTTTTTAAAGGACTATTGTATTAGGTAAGCAATACATTTAGTGTGTTAAAGTATGAATAATAAGGTCTGATTATTTCTTTTTCCAAAAGCTGTTTTGTTATTATCTTGGTGGAGTCTGGAATCTGGCTGTGGAATTCATTTTGTTTGCATTGTCATGAATGCCATGATGCTGTCTCTGCAGTTCTATATTAAAATTGCGTTACTGCTGTTGCAGTTTTGTTTTCAGAATAACCTGAAAACCTTCATTATATATATATGGTTTGTTTTGGGGAAAAATCATTTTAATACTTGATCTTGTAAAAGTTAGTTTTGTTATCTCTTGAAAAATTGAGTTTCAATAGTCCTGCAAACTATGTACTTGGTTTTGAGGCTGATCTAATAAATAAAAAAAATTTTTTTGCATTGGTGTATCTGTTGTAAGGTGACAACTATTTGATTGGTTTTATTTACTGACTTTATTTAGAAAGTGTGTGGCTTGCTGTGAAGCATGACTTGTAAATTTAGTTTACTGACGGCAAACATGATTTGAAGACATTCAGGTAGAAAGTCACCTTAAAACAGCTGTTGTGTGTAGGCGACCAAAGTTATTTGAAAAGTGCTAATGTTGATGTTTTTAATATGATAGGCTAAGGGACCTTTTGTATGTATATGTGCATTTGTTCACCAACTATATCATGCTGGCCAAAATATGATCTGTAGCATGAATTAGGTTAATATGGTTGTTAGCTTTTTTAGAGAATGTGGATGATGTACATTTCTGAAAATTAGTTAAATTTACATAGCCATTGACAGGAGGTATGTTGGTCTGGTTTTGATTGTTGGTGAATAATAGGTGCTTTTCTGTAGAGTTGTGCACAGGTGTGCAGTAAAGCAAGATACTGGTGTTTAAATGTATTGTTTCTTGGTATCTTCCTTTTGTATGTCTTATGTAGTTGGTGAGGTTACATACGTGGAGCTCTTTAAGGATGCGGAAGGAAAATCAAGGGTAAGTGCTGTGGGCAATAATCTGCTTGAGGTTTAAAAGTTCCTCAGCAGTTTACTTTTTGTATAATACTTGTAACCAGTTTTTGGAAACTTAAGTTTCATTTTGTTTTACTCTTATTATGAAAGATTTGAGGCTTTATACTAGCAAGTCTGACACACAAACCAAACTAGCTGCCTTGAAGAGGTGGGTTTCGAAAATGCTCATAAAGGGCATTCACTTTTCTAATGCTCTAAGGTAATGCTTCTTAGCCAATAGATTTTAATATAGGATTTTTTTTTGTTGTGTTCCGATGTCTTCAAGGATATTTTAAAAGTCACTGAATTGATAATATTTCCTCAGAGTTCCATGAGAGGCCTGTAGCTTAAAGGTGTTATTTCAGAATGTATGTTTGAAACTTGCACTAAAGAGCTTAATTTGGTAGCCTACAGGACTACATAAAAGGCTGTGCTCTGACCAATTGGATGAATATAAAAACATTGATGATTAAATTGACAGAGAAGGAATTGGTTGATAGATTTTTATGTTTAGCAACAAAAGCAACATATTGAAGAATATAATGGAAAGCTTTTTAACAATGTTTAATTATATTAGCTTATATTAGCAAAAACCAGTTGGGTGCATAAGAAATAAAACTTCTGTAATCACATTCAAAGGGTACTTTGAATAATAATAATGACAAGGAACTATTTAAAAAATGGTTCTACTATTTTATTTCTTTAGCATAAAAATTTTAAAACATAGTTACAACTGGATGTTATTAAATTGTGTGTAGCTAGTTTTCTTTGAGAACTTTGTAAAAGTAAAATTGGAAAATTTACATTAAAACTATTTGTACACCATACATCTTTCAAAAATACATATAACAATGTAAGGATAGGTGTTTGAGAGCCTTCAGTTATTTCCTTGATTGAATTTGTGAGATGACATTGCTTTAGTTTTAAAGAAATTCATCTAAAAGTAAAAATGTGCTTCTTAGATGCTAGATTCTACAATCTTAAATGGAAAGATCTAAAAATTTATAGGAAATTTGCAGTCATTTGCCTGTTATGTTCTGGAGGTGTGAAAGACAGAGTGATTGTATTATCAATTGCTTTAATGATTTAAATGTTGAAATCTATCATTAACTTCATCTACTGATCCAAAATTTTTTTTCTTTTGCATATATTGACAAATCTACCTGGATGTAGGGTTGTGGGTAAGAATTTTTTTTTTAGTATCTTAAGTGAAATTTAAATTTATGATTGCAAAAATATCTTAGTACATAAACATTTCCTATAAATTTTTTTCCCATTAAGTGTGGTTGAATTCAAAGATGAAGAATTTGTCAAGAAAGCACTAGAGACAATGAACAAATATGATCTTAGTGGAAGACCGTTGAATATTAAAGAGGTAAGATTTCTTGTATTTGAAATAATTTAAACATTTGAATAAAAGGGCATGGCTTCTTTGGATTTTCATCTGGTAATGTTATTTATCTGATTACCACATTTTTTTAAAGCATAGATGCTTATTAAAGTGTTATATAATTAATGACAGTTTTGCTTGTACATGATTTCATATTTGCTGTTAAGCAATATCCTATTTATTTGATTTGTCACAAGTTATTACAAGCAGAGGTGTATGATTTGTAAAAATTACAGGATGCAGAAATTTAAAGAGGACAAACTTGAGATGCTGACTTTGTTTGGTATAAATGCTTTTTTTTCAGTTTTCAGGTTGTGTTGTCAGATTATTGTAGATATTCTTGTAGTTGATAAAGTTTACTTAGTAATTCAAATACCTTATAGATTTAAATAAAATTGATACTCACTTTTAATAAAATTAACCTGAAACTATCCCAGATTAAAATTTAAGAAAAGTTATAAATCTATTAGTGAAATATATAACCAGAATTTATATAAATGGAGATGTTTAGATGCCTCCCCTAAAATGAAGATGTTCACTTTGTGTGAAGCACTGTAAATATGTTGACAAAAAAGAATGATCAGCAGATAAATGAAAAACTGTTTACAGTTAGCTGTTAAATTAACCTTAGAAATGGCTAGCTTTAATAGAAGTCATTTTCATCTCTCTCTTTAGTTCATATTGTTAATCTTACCTCACTAGTTTGATCACATACCACTTAGGAGTATATCCTTTTTAAAGTCTGTAATAAGAAACAACAGAGGATATAACCTTGGGATACTGAAGAGTTTCCACCAACATGGATACAAATCATTGTGGATCAGTACTGTCAGTCACAATTTAATGTAGTATGGTGTTGGTTTGAGTCCAAGCTCTATCATTTTCTAGCTGTATGACGAGTTAACTGTAATAATAATTTTGACAGTTGTTATTGCTGTACAAGGTGGGAGTGTAACTTGGTCCTTGGTCTTGTGTTCTGGAAATGAGATGAATAATAGCTTAAAAGTAAAGGCCATGCTGCCAACTAATAAAAGTATCCCGTATCTCTTTATTGCAGTCAGCTTCTGAGTTTCTCTAAAAACTCCTAGGCTGTTTTTCATTTTTGTTGTTGTTAATATTTTGACTGAGAACTAGAAAATTGGTAGAGGAAGTTTAGACTCTAGTAAGCTCTGCCATTTATTTGGTATTAAATAATTTTCATACAAAGGCCAGGACCAATTTTTTAGAAATGTGTTGATACCCTAATAATTTCCCATTAGGAAGTAACATTTGTAGAACAACCACCATGTAGGAAATTATTATTTTGAGGATTATGACTTGCTTTTTTATGATGTTTCCTATTCCTCTTCAAAAGACAAGTATTACAGGGAATTCTCTTCCAGTGGTTAGGACTATGTGTTCTCACTGCCAAGGGCTGGGGTTCAATTCCTGGTCCAGGAACTAAGATCTGGCAAACCTCACAGTGGGGCCAAAAAAAAAAAAAAAAAAAAGACAAGTATTATAGGTTCTGTGTTTGTTTTGTTATTTTTTTAACTGGGAACAAACCCCATACTGTTTATGTTCTCTTAAGTTTTAGCGCATTGTAGATCCTTGGTAATATTTCAGAGACCCTATAACAGATTTATGTGATCCAAGGTGATATAGAATACTTCTTATTTTTAACTTCCTAAAGAGAAGAATGATTGAGTTGGCCGATCTAAATGATGAGATGTTCTTTACTCAATTAACTTTCCTGGATTACTATCTCTAAAGGTTCCTTTCTTGAAATTATCTGATTTTCACATGGGTGGCTAGGATCATTGCCAAGAAATACTGTTTGAGTCTAGGGAAAAGTATATTTCCAATGTTCATTAACAGATATTAGAATTACATTTTTAAATTTACCTAAATGTGCTTAGTAGCAGTTGTAAACTTATAGGCTCTCTCATAGCAATAGTAGACAGTGACAGACAGACTGACCCTAATGGGAACGGAGGACTAAAAACCACGCTGTATCGTAGGTGATTTTTCATAAGTTGTATTTTATATATGTTTTATGATATATATGTATGTATTTTGAGTGTATATATGTTTATATATATGTCATACATAAAAATAAAAATATAGCGATATGCTTTATTAATATTAAGATGTTGAGGAGAAACCGACTATCTTAATGGCTCACGAAGCATCTCCCCTGCTATGCCCTCCTCCTTCCCCCATGGGGAACCACTAGTCTCAGTTTAGTATTTGTGCAAGTTTTTGAAACCTTAGGCCTGAAGCATTTATTTATTAACTTAAGTTATGTAGCATTCTTCAAAACATTTCTTTGCTTTTATATTTCTTTTTATTTCTTCATCATGATGAAATACACTGAATGCCAGAGTACCTTTATTCTTACATTCACTTCACCTTCTATTCTTATTCTTCCTAGAAAATTTATTAAAGTCACCCAGCTTTCTTTTCATTAGAATTCCCTGACCAGGACCAGCAGAGTAGTGTAGATGGTTACATGTATCGTAATCATTTGGTATTGCAGATAGTCTGTGTTTATGTGGTTTTTGTTTTTTGTACTCTACTGAGATAAGTGAGAAGTATGTTTAACTTGCCTTTTTTTTTTGTTTTGTTTAAAGGCAGAATATTTCTCTTAAAAGTTAATGAACTAAAGAAAACAAAACCAATGTTTAGTACCATTCTTTACTTGGTACTTAGCCTTTCTTTATCATCTTCTTCCCTCCATCTCAAATTGTAATCGTTGTTGAGGTTGGAAAGTGTATAATTCTCTTTTGTTCAGGAATAAAATTTGCAGATTGTAACAGTTCCCCTCTACCCCAGTATTTCTGGGTTTTGTAACAGTTTGTTCTGCTGTTGAAATCTTTGAGGTAATATGAATTTGACATTGCTTTGGGTGTATAGGGGTAAGAATTCATCATTACTGCATTTTGAAAAGAAAAGAGTCACAGTAAGTATTTGTTCCTCTTTGAGTTATTTTTATGTGTATGTGCCACTTATTTGTATACCTGTGTGAGGACAAAATTAAACTAATTTCAAGTTCTTAAGTGACTTTAGTGATTGGAAGGAGGTATTTAATTGACATCCCTGGAGACTGAAATCTTTTGTCTGTCCACAGGTTTTTATGGGACTGGATTCTCTGGATGAGAAAAAAGCTCACTCTTCAAGAGGGCCAGTAATTTGAGCCAGTTTGGATAGCTCCTGTAGAATTTGAAGTTGTTATTTTAGTGGTATAGATTTACTGATGTATATAGTGGCATTTAACATTCACTGTGTGTTACAGGATCCTGATGGAGAAAATGCTCGTAGGGCATTGCAACGAACAGGAGGATCATTTCCAGGAGGACATGTACCCGATATGGGATCGGGATTAATGAATTTACCGCCTTCCATTCTCAATAATCCAAACATTCCTCCTGAGGTTATCAGTAATTTGCAGGCTGGTAGACTTGGTTCCACAATTTTTGTTGCTAATGTAAGTTTAAGCTTTACTGTAAAATTTTGCCATTCAGATATTTAGTTCTAATCATGAGATTAGTAGATGAATGGGTTACAGGTTTATAAAATATTTTGCTTGTTTTTAACTGAAGTAAGCAAAACAGTAATTATTATAAACTCAAACCCAATTTGAGTCCATAAATACAAGGTTAGAGTGTAAACACAAGTATTTAGGATTTTTTTAAATAGAACTGTGGAATTTATAAACCATCAGTTCTTATATTATGTACTATTATTTTATGTGATTTTAGTCATATTGGTAAGTGGATTTCTTTCTTTAGATTTGATATTTGTGAATGTGCATGTTGTTGTTGGTTTGTCTTAAGCTTTTGAAAGTCAGTGATATCAATCATACTTTCCAAAGTCTGAATTTCTGTCAGTAAAAATAGATATGAAAGTTTCAAATGTACAAAACAGGACTGAGCAGCACTGAGAGGCTGTTTTGAGAATTTAAAAAAATCAAGGGTAAGGAACAACATAGATGTAGCTTACTGATTTTTAACTACTTAAGATGTTTCTATTTGATATTTTTGATACACTGTTTTATAAGAATTAGAATTCTTTATATTTTTGAGAATTTAGAAATGATTTGTATTATTTTAAGTGGGGAGATGGGTTAATAGGTGTGTAACTTTATATGATTTTATATTAAGCTTGACTTCAAAGTTGGTTGGAAGAAGCTAAAGGAAGTGTTCAGCATAGCTGGAACTGTAAAGCGGGCAGATATTAAAGAAGACAAAGATGGCAAGAGCAGAGGAATGGGCACAGTCACTTTTGAACAAGCAATTGAAGCAGTTCAAGCAATTTGTATCCTGATTTACACTTGAGCGTTGTTTAAGAAGGTTGAAGTTTGATACCATTTTGTGGGGATCATGGAATTTAAGGTTGCCTTACTTAGAAATGTGTATTAGAATTTGGTCTCCAGTGCGTAAAACCATTATTATGTCCAAGTACTAAAGTCACTCTTAAAACTTGAATTAGCCTTATTATACAGGCCTGGTATTAACTTTTTCCTACTTTCTCTTCCTACTACAACTAATTGTATACATGTTGTTGACAGTAATATATCTCATTGTACATTAACATAGTCACTTTAAATGCCTAGTTAGTTTTCTTTTTTCAGTGGTTGGATTGAAAGATATTTTATTTATAAAATATAACTATAAAGCAAAGAAATGAAGCTTTTCTTTGAGTATGTAGAAGAGACTAATACAAATAAGTAAAATATTAAAAGATGTTGATTAAAATATTAGGGGTAGTTTGATGCTAAATATGATTATTAAAAATGTGTTTGTGTTCAACTATAATTTCATAGTTGTCCTAACTGGCTTTCCTTGACTGAACCAACAGCTATGTTCAATGGACAGTTTTTGTTTGATAGACCTATGCATGTGAAAATGGTGAGTTCCTGTATATCACTTCAACTCTCCCAGCCTCAAATTTTACCTGCTTTCTTCTTTGTTACAGATCTTTTAAGTTATATATTAACCATATAATAAACTTTTTTGCAATTAGGATGACAAGTCTGTTCCTCATGAAGACTACCGTTCACATGACAGTAAAACACCACAGTTACCACGTAAGTAAAGTTGTTATTAGAAGTGTTATATGCTAAACAAAACTGTTTTTGTGCCTGCATCCCTAGTTGCCACCATTTGGTGTTTCGCGTTATGGAGCTAGTTTGTCATAATTGATATAGGAAGACTGAGAAGATAAATATGTGCCACTTTTTTTTTTCCTTTTTGTAGTTTTTCCTGATTATAAAAGCAATATATACTAAAAAGTTTAAGGTCTTATGTGGGTTGGGGGAAAGTCTTTGTAATTTTATTATCCATAAATAACCTCCATTATAACATTTTTGTGAATCTCCTTCCAGTGTTTCCTTATATGTGTATATTTTTTACATAGTTAAGAACTCCACATAAATAATTTTCTATTTTTTTGTTTAGCATTAGAATGTAAGCACTATTCCTTGTTATAAATTCTTTCTAAAATTTTTTTATTGGCTATTAACCTGTCATCTGGATGCTCGGTAACTATTTCAGTGTTAGGTATATTTTAGGTATGTTAACTTTTTTTCTTTTAATCACCAACAGAGTTTTCCCTTTTTCTTTCTTTTTGTATACAAGTTTTTAGTATGTTTTTGGTTATTTTCTTAGGATAGATACCTGGAAGTAGATTTATAGGTTTTCAGGTGATCAGTGTTATCAAATTATTTTCCAAAGGATTATAAAACAGCAATATAATATACATAACATCTGTGTCTCAATGCTCCATCTTCAAAATGAGGATGCTTATAGTACCTACTTTATGGATTGGCATGAGTATTATATGAGTTAATATATAATATATGTAAAGTGTGTAGAACAGTTCTGGCATAATGTAAGCACTCAGTAAATACTATCTCTTATTCTTTTCGTGATATTTTTCTGGTTATTATTAAAGTTTTTTTTATCATAAACTGTTTATATAGAAAAATATAAAATCACTCATGTAGCTATCATAGACCATATTTATTTTAGGTGATTTTTCTTTAAAATAACATTTTATAGATAAAGATTCTCCTCCCTTACCACCTCCCACTAGATAACCTTACCTAGAGGAAACCACTTATGGATACAGTGTTTATCATTTTATCTATGTTTTAATAATTTGATTACACATTTATACATCCATAAACATTATATGAAATTGTTTTGCTGGATTCAAAATTTGCTGTGAGTGAAATTATATTGTTCATATTTTTCTGCAACTTGCTGTTTTTGGTTTAACATTGTTTTTGAGATTTCATGTGTATTGAAAAATTGTAGCTCTAATCCCTTCACTTTAGTGACTAATGCCACATTTTGTAAATATATGTGTGTGTGTATTTTAGGTTATTCTAATTTTTCTGTTATAAGAAACAGTACTACTTTCAGGAGAATTTGTTCTCTTTCCCTGAAAATACTCTGTTCTCTCAACATTGGCTACAACTTATTTGTAAAATTGGTCCTGGTATATAGTGTTTGCTGCTGCTTAGTCACTTCAGTCGTGTCCGACTCATATAGTGTTTAGGGGAAGATTTTTACTTATTAACTTTATTTACTATTATTTACTATGTTTACTGTTGCTTCTTGAGTCCATTGTGGTAATTTCCATTTTTCTGAGAATTTTACCATTTTTGTTCATTTTCAGATTTGTTAGCATAAAGTAGTCTCTTTCAGTTTGTGCTGTAGCTATAGTTCTGTCATTTTTAAATTCCAAAAGTTTGCAATTTCTCTGTTTTTCTTAGTCAGTTTTGCTTGGAGATTTGTCAATTGTATTAGTGCTTTTGAAGAAGTAAATTCCATTCTTTATATCTTAGTTTATGCTCTTAGTCTTATTTCCTTTTCTATTTCTTTGGGTTTAGTCTCTTATTTTTGTCCAGACTCCTTAAGTTGAATGTGTACTTCACTAATTTATAGCCTCTTTTTTAGTACAAGTAGTTATGACTATCAGTTTGGCCACTATATACAAGTTGTGTATTTAATTTTTAAATTTTATTTATTGTGATTTAATTTCTATTAAATTACCATTATGATTTCTTCCTAGGTCATGTATTTTTGAATTTCCAAATATATAGGTTTTTTCTTATTAATTTCTAACTTAGTGTGGCTGTAGATGTCTATATGATTGTGATTCTTTGGAATTAATTAATTGGACTTTTTATTGTGGCCTAATATGTGATACAGTTTAATAAATATTCCAGGTGTTCAGTATACTGTTCTGTGTTGTGTGTGTGTGCATGTGCAGTCGCTCTGTTGTGTCTGACTCTTTGTGACCCCCATGGACTATAGCCTTCCAGGCTCCTCTATCCATGGAACTTTTCAGTCAAGAATACTTCTGTGTTTGCCATTTCCTATTCCAGAGGATCTTCCTGACCCAGGGATGGAACCTGCATCTCTTGGGTCTCCTGCATTGGCAAGCGAATTCTTTACCACTAGTGCCACCTGGAAAGCCCAGTGTCCATTAAGTCAAGTTTGTTAATCATTTGAATTACACCTTTGCTAGTAATTTTGTCTGCTTGTGCTATCAATTACTGAGATATATTTATGGTAAAATCCTATGCTATTAAGGTGAATTTGTCTGCTTTTTCTTATTTTTACTTTATTTCAAAACTAATTCAGTAGATGCATACAAGTATAGAACTGATACATTTTCCTAGTGAGTCAAGATTTTATTGTTGTAGTGTGATTTCATATTTAGTAACTGCCTCTACGTCTTTTGTCTAATAGTAATGTGGATACAACAGCTTTGTTTTGTTTATTCACTTTATAGATTTATTTGGTTTAATTCCCATTATCTTATTTTGTGTTTTATTAGGATTTTTCTGCTTTGTACAAATATTTATTTTATATTTCTTTTTCTCCTATTTTTCCCTTTCAGTGGTTTTCCTGAATATTTTAATATGTTGATATAAAGTCTAAAGTTAATAGGATTATTCTCAAAAGCCGAATGACCTTTGAATGGTCTAATTTTAATCACTTTCCTACTGAATTATATGCTATTATTGCTTAATGTTTTAGTTATATATTTACTTTTTATCTAGTCCCACAAAATAGGAGTTACTAGTACTTACTTATCTTATTATTTGCATTCACAGATCATGGCACTATTATTTTGCCCCCTGAAGCATATATTTAAAAGCCCTTTCAATGAGTATCTGTTGTTAGTAAATTCTCTTAATTTTGATTTGTCTATAAATGTCTTCGAAGATGAAGTTATATAGTTTAAGGTAGTTATTTTCCCTCAGCAATTTTAAAATATTCCAGTCTTCTGACTTCCATTATTGCTGTTGAGTCAGCTATCAGCTGAATTGTCCTTTCTTTGTAGGTAAGCTGTGTTCTTCATGTAGCCAATTGTAAGATCTTTGTCTTTGGCATATAGTTTTACTACATTGTGAGTGTGGATTATCCTTTATTGGGCTTTCACAATTGAGAATTCAGTTTTTTAAAATAAATTCTGGAAAATTCTCAGCATAACATGTCTTTGAATATTGCCTGTTCTCCCTTTGTAGGGCAGTCCTTTGCTGCCCTTCCTTATTGCTCAGGGTGTCATCTTTTAAGATCCTGGCTTTGTAAAGTAAGGGCTTTAAACTTTCTTTTCCACCATTCAGTTCAGTTCAGTTCAGTTCAGTCGCTCAGTCGTGTCCGACTCTCCGCGACCCCATGAATCATAGCACTCCAGGCCTCCCTGTCCATCACCAACTCCTGGAGTTCACTCAAACTCATGTCCACAGAGTCGGTGATGCCATCCAGCCACCTCATTCTCTGTCGTCCCCTTCTCCTCCCGCCCCCAACCTTTCCCAGCATCAGAGTCTTTTCCAGTGAGTCAACTCGTCGCATAAGGTGGCCAAAGTATTGCAGTTTCAGCTTTAGCATCAGTCCCTCCAATGAACATCCATTAGAACTCTTCAATTCATTTAGATTAAAAATAATCCTTTATTCGTATTTATTTTATATCTATTTTCAAGATTTATTGGTTTTATGTACTCTTTTCTATTGAGATGTAGTGTGAATTCATAGACTTTGACAGAATCAGTTTGTTGTTTTAAGTTAATTATTTTTAATATGTTTATTCTTTCCTTTCTCCCTCCACTTCCACTTCCTTTGCTGAAATTATTGTAACTTGGCAAGTGAAGGCTTCTTCATTTCTTATGCCTCTGATATTCTTACTTTCTGGTAAGAATGGAATTTCCCAGATCCATGACTTTTCTTTTTCTGAGACGTGAAATTGGCCTACTTTCAGAGTCCTGGTTCCTTTTAGTGAAGAATGGTATCAGAGATGAAAATAAGAGTGTTATGTGTAGACATGAGCATTGTTGATAGTTAAATGTGCTATTGTTTTGAACCATTTTTAGGGACTGAACTGAAAAAAAATATTTCTTTTACCAGGTCACACTGATCTTTCCAATTTAATGCAACATGCTTCTGTACTGTAAAAAAAAAAAAGTATATATGGTTTTCTCAACCCTTAGCACTTACTAATTGCTCCATTGACTAGCAGGAACTTTAAAACCAAACTCAGAGTTAGTAGAGTAAAACAGTTCCCACTGTCTTTAAGGTCGTCAGATTATCTTCTCAGAGTCTATTTTCAGTGAACTTAAGTAGTTTAAGAGAAGTAAAAAGAAAACTGGATTTAGAGACAGAAAACTTGAATTCTAGTGTTAGCTTAATCACATAGCATTTTGGAAGTAACTTAAGGTCTCAAAAATTACCTCATCTGTGCATCAGTTTAGTTCAGTCTCTCAGTCGTGTCCAACTGTTTGCGACCCCATGAATCACAGCACGCCAGGCCTCCCTGTCCATCACCAACTCCCAGAGTTCACTCAAACTCACCTCCATCAAGTCGGTGATGCCATCCAGCCATCTCATTCTCTGTCGTCCCCTTCTCCTCCTGCCCCCAATCCCTCCCAGCATCAGAGTCTTTTCCAGTGAGTCAACTTTTCGCATGAGGTGGCCAAAGTATTGGAGTTTCAGCTTTAGCATCAGTCCTTCCAATGAACACCTAGGACTGATCTCCTTTAGAATGGACTGGTTGGATCTCCTTGCAGTCCAAGGGACTCAAGAGTCTTCTCCAACACTACAGTTCAAAAGCATCAATTTTTCGGCGCTTAGCTTTCTTCAGTCCAACTCTCACATCCATACATGACCACTGGAACAGATATGTAAACACTTAAGATACCATATAAATATGTCAGTGATAAAACTAGGTAAATAACATTTGCTTTATTCAATAATAATATTGAATTTACTTGGTTGTTGACTTTTTAGTTTCTTCTGAACCATCTAAAAGTAATTCCTAGATTTTAAGAGGGTCTGCAGATTCAATACCTACGTATTTTAGATATGTAGGTCATTTATAAAGTGATTCAGAATGCTCTTAGTATTTCATTACTCTTTTTCAGTATGCATTTGACTGTGATATAAGATGAACCTGCTTCATAAAACACTTTTCTTTAATAAATGATACTATAGTAAGGCCTCAGTGTGCTATATTTCAATGAAAACAAGAACTGGTGCTCTTATTTAAAAATTTTCAAACTTTTAGAAATACTACTACAAGCATATAGCTTTAAAATTTTCAGTGGCAGTTGATCAAATATGAATTGATAATAATATCCTTATTTGTGTTTTAGGTGGTCTTGGAGGCATTGGAATGGGACTTGGTCCAGGTGGACAACCTATTAGTGCCAGCCAGTTGAACATAGGTGGTGTAATGGGAAATTTAGGTCCAAGTGGTAAGTATTCTAACTTTATTATTTCATTTTAAATGATACATTTGTTAGATTGTAAAGCTTATACTTACTAGTTTGTGATAATGTTGAAAGGACTCTAGTTTATATTGAATATTTAAGATGTTACTTTAGTCTGAAAAAGGAATGAAACCTTGAGAGCAGAGAACATGAAAGATTGGGCAAAGGTCAGGAGGGTACCTCTGAGGCCAACCGTGTTACAGTTAGCCTTTTAGCACTGTGGATTTTGAATTGTCAAAGGAGAATATTCAGTATTGTCTGTGCCTTGTATATCATAGATATACTTTATTTGTGGAATGGGTGAAATACTACCATATTGTAAGCATTTAAATTTGTATATCTAGTTGGGAAGGTAGCTTTTCAGATAGTTGTTTGACTCTTCACCTAGAGTAATATACAGTTTATCTTTGAAAATTAATTTTTAAGCTTTTTGATTTAAGAACCCTTTTATACTTTTAAAATTTGTTGAGGACTCCAAAGTGCTTTTGTGTATGTGGTTATATTTGTTGGTATTTACTTTATTAGAAATAAAAAATTAGAACTTAAAATTTTGCATATTTAAAATAATAATAAACTTATTATGTGTTAACATAAATGTAGTTTTTAAGAAAACAAAAATTAGAAGAGTGATATTTCACCTTTTTTTGCATCTCTTTAATGTTTGCCTTAATGCAAGATAATGCTCTTATATTTGCTTCTGAATTCAACTCATTACAATACCATCTATTGTGTAGTTTCTGGAAGATTCCACCTTATACTCAGGAGAAAGTGAGAGTAAAGCAGTCAATATCCTAGTATTATTTGAATAGTAAAATAGTTTTGATCTATTGAACCCTCGAAGGTCCCCATACCATATTTTGAGAATTGCTATTTTAGTTGATGAACTAATAAATGCTCTCTGGTTCCTGTTTTTGTTGAGGTGCTATAGCTACAATTTAAATTGTGAGGGTAGTTAAAATAATCATTCTCATCTAAACAGATGGAAATTTTCTCCCTTACTCTTAGGCCTTCTGCCCTCCTAAACACATACTATTTTTATTCTTTTTTACTGCTCTCTTAGCTGCCATGTTTAAAGGAGACCCGATTTCTCAATCCGCTGTAGTGTTATTTGTGTGTGTGAGCTGAAAAAATAATGAACTCTTGCCCAATCCTAGATATTCTCTAACCAAATGTGAGCATGACCAGTGAATTTTGTTTTCTTGACTAATGAATATTCAGAGGCCTTTTTAAAGACTCTTGATTAGACAACTGCTATGGCATAGCACTTTAAACCATCCTGCCTGTGCCCTGCTGCTCCTCTAGTGTTCCACTGTGACTAGACCAGTATTATATCTATTGTGCTCTTACATTATGTCATTCTTTAGTCATTAAAATAAAGTTTATTGAAAGTAAATATTGTGTATTTCTTTTGAGGTATAGGAATGGATGGTCCAGGTTTTGGAGGAATGAATAGAATTGGAGGAGGTATGTATAAGTATTTGTTTTTTTTTTTTTTATGTACCCATCACCATGTTGAGTGAATTAGAAATATGTTGAGAATTCTAAGGAAAACAAAACATGATTTACTATTCACAGCCTTTAGGCTGTGAGCAGAAATTGAGGCTGGTACATACTTAAGGGCTATGGAAGGTGATGTGTTATGAAGCAGTTGCTCAAGGGTAGGGTAGGTGAAGAGTTTGCTGATGAGACTTAGCATTTACAAAGTGCACCATTCAAAATACAACTGACAGTCACATCTCAAACTTAATCTTTATTTTATAGGAATTGGGTTTGGTGGTCTGGAAGCAATGAATAGCATGGGAGGATTTGGAGGAGTTGGTCGAATGGGAGGTAGGTAAATGTATATAGTGGGATATGTATGGTACATTTCATATTTTCCTCATTATTAAAAATGTTCCCCCTTTACTTAGGGATGGATACCATAGATATTTCCAGAGGATGTATGGGCACGAGGGGATAAGGACAGATAGCAGGACTGGGATATATGTGGCATAGGAAGCAGGTTGGGTGAATCACGGACTTTCTCTATTGTGACTTTTGCTATCTTTACAGTTTAGTTTCAGTAAGTTCCTAAATAGATTACTGTTTATTGATAATACTTGAAAAAGGGTTAATTTGTTGCATAATCTTTTCAGAGCTATACCGTGGTGCGATGACTAGTAGCATGGAGAGAGATTTTGGACGTGGTGATATTGGAATAAATCGAGGCTTTGGAGATTCCTTTGGTAGACTTGGTAGGGCTGGCTGTTTACTTCTCCTTTTCTTTTTGCAGGTTATATTTTTAGAGTTGGGCTCTCTTTTTTATGAAAAAGTAGACATTTAAAATGTTTCATGCAGTTTATTACTTGAAGAAAAATACTTTAGAGATTTTAATGTACTAGCTCTCTTTTTCAGTTATATATCAGAACCCTATTTCTAGAAGACTTTGTATTTTTCAGTTTTTATACATCTTCTGAGAGCATAGTACTTTGGGAATTTTAAAGTATGATTATTAATTAGTATATTATCTTTCCATCCTTGTTTAGGCAGTGCAATGATTGGAGGGTTTGCAGGAAGAATAGGAGCTTCTAACATGGGTCCAATAGGATCTGGAATAAGTAGGTTTAAATTTTACTAGAATTTTATAGTAATATATGAGTACTTGCAAAATCTTTGCAAGAGTAGTTATTGTAGTATAGTAATACTTTGTTCTTAAATGTTACTATGACTTGTAATTTAGAGAAACTTTGATAGTTATTGAGCTTTACTGTTTGAAATTTCTAAACTAACTTTGAATTTTACTTCTTTGACATTTCTAAACACCAGAATATGTGTTTAATGTCACCCAATTCAAGAACATTTATTCCAACTAATGAATTTGTGGATTTTTCTAATCATGTGTCAGGAACAACATTAGCTTTAGCATCAATTTTGTTTCCTTGCTTATATTGGAGACTAGCTTATTTCATCTGTGAACAGCTTGTGTCTTCTGATAAACACGGGTGAATTGCCTTAGATCTTACACTTCTTGAGACCTCCTGAGTTTGAGGGCAAGATTGAAAGAGATGCTTATTTCCTCACCTCTTAAATCTTTCCATGATAGAATCAAGAGTACCATTGTTGCAACCCTAGAGA
The DNA here is from genome assembly GCF_049115385.1 of Moschus berezovskii. Classification (NCBI taxonomy): domain Eukaryota; kingdom Metazoa; phylum Chordata; class Mammalia; order Artiodactyla; family Moschidae; genus Moschus; species Moschus berezovskii. The sequence goes on along the minus strand of NC_142468.1, from coordinate 41,696,631 downwards.
ATTCCAAATTTCTTCCCTGTTTCCACTACTACATTTTAGAACTTATATTAAGCCTTAACAAAGGCTTATAATTTTGACTCCTGCTGAACCATGTCTTTGTGAGCTCTCCATACTTTATTGACTTCCTTTAATTGATTGAAATCTCACAAATAGGAAACACAGTCTACCTGAACTGTTCTAAGAGTGAGTTTAAAAAAAAATCTTGTCAGTGGAAGATACTTACTCCATTGTACCTTGCTTCTCATTTTATTCTTTTCAACATCTTTTGTCAACCTTGGCCATTTTCCTGTTAAATATAATATCCGTATCTTCCTTTTTCACCTCAGTGTTTATATTTCTGTTCCCCTAATTTTATATTTGTTATTAACAGAAAACCAATTTGAGGGTGATGTTAGTTTTTAGAATGTGGATACTAGAATAGCTATGAGAAACAAGGATACACTTGAGAAAGAGTAGAATTGGAATAAAGAGGATTCAACTTGAATATAGCAATCAAGTGGGTATGAGATACAAGCTAGATTCTCAGGCTCTGGCTAAAGGGATGTGATTGTGTTTTTTGTTATCTCTACAAGTTCTGTATAACATAAAGACTGAAAGTTAGGTTCTTTGGTTATTGGAAATTGAATTGATATGAAAGGAGAAATTATATGTGAGACAAGATACTGAGATGAAAGGTAAGCTAGGGAAAGAATATTATGTAGGACAGTATGATGAGAGCAACAGTTGATGTGTGAGTTGTAATTATTTGAATTTATCCCATATGTCTTTGTTCTAATAATTACTAAACTTGGTAATATTAGAAAATGAAAATGAGGGTAAAAACTACTATAACATTAATGAATAAAGTATTAACAATTGGTAGAAAATTATATTACTTATGTTTTATTATACAATATAACTTTATAGAAGTGTATATGTCTAATGTAGTTATACAGTGGTTAGAATAAACTGATTGAGTTAGCCATTAACATTCAACTAACCTAATATATACCAAATTAAAATTTGTTCCTTGGAAGATTGTTATATCACGTGTATGAAAATAATTTTATGTTTATATATTGTCTAATCACATAAATAAATTAATTTTTATCTCCCTTTCTTTCTCAAAAATGATTGTCTCCTTCCTCTTTCTCTCCTTCTTCTTCCTTCTCCTTTTCCTTCTGCTTTTAAAACAAAAACGCCAAACTCCCAAATCCTCCCTTCCCTTCTTGAAAATCCAGGTGGTGGAATGGGTGGCATGAACAGTGTGACTGGAGGAATGGGGATGGGACTGGATCGGATGAGTTCCAGCTTTGATAGAATGGGACCAGGTATAGGAGCTATACTGGAGAGAAGCATCGATATGGATCGAGGATTTTTATCGGGTCCGATGGGAAGCGGAATGAGAGACAGAATAGGCTCCAAAGGCAACCAGATATTTGTCAGAAATGTAAGCAACTAAATGTAAAGGATACTTAAAATTAATTTTTTCCTTGTATATCTGTTACTAATACCTTTTTTCATTCTAGCTGCCTTTTGACTTGACTTGGCAGAAACTAAAAGAGAAATTCAGTCAGTGTGGTAAGTATGCCAAACTGTAGATATATTGATATTGACTATGGAGGAAAAATTGATTTTAAAATTTCAAATACTGCTTAGATCATTACCTTTCCAGATGCTTATTCCTGTGTTAATTCCACTTCAAAGAAATTATTTTGCTATCCTCTGACATACAGCCATGCATATTAGTACTAAATAACAAGATTTAGAGTTTGTCATTAAGTAGAGTCTTTGTGGATAAAGAAGGTGCATATTGTATTACCTGATTTTTAAATGGTTAATGTATCATCATTGGTTGCATTTAAAAGGATTTTTTTTTCCTGTGGGTAATATTGATGAGTGGTATTTTTTTTTGTTTATGATGTAGTGCAGTGCTTTGTCAGTATGACCCAATGAAATCCTGACTTCTAAGTGATATGGAGATAATAGATGAGACCCATTCTGCACACTCTTGTCACTTGTACAACTCAAGTAGCTTAGGTGGTAGGTAGCATAGAACCCACTGTCTAGAATGCCTTAGACAGGTACATGCTTTTGGCCCTTCTGTTTCTTTTATAAACTGTTCTTGGCTATAATGATACTATCTGTACAGCCGTAATATGTTCATTAGCTCTGTAGAAAATTAGGTGGTTTATTAGTTTTAAAAGAGGACCTTTTTTTGTGATGATGAGAGAATTAGTGCGAGTGGAACAAAGTAACAGATTTCCTGCTAATATTTGTCTGCTCTTGCATCGTAACCCAGAGTATAGTCATTAATAGTAAGCTATGTAGGTGACACATAATGATGAAAAATGATTAAATAAAAGTGATACATTCAGTCTTTGAGAGTTAATGTAAAGTTAAGAGTATTTGGACTATTACCTTTAATTTTTAGAGATTGTGAATGGGATAAGTTTTAGTGTTCTCCTATAAAAGTGGCCTTTGTCGCCACTATCACAGTGATAGTGATGTTTTGGAAGCTATTACCTGAGAGTACTTTATACTTAACTTTCTTATAATAATCTGTTCACATGTTTTTTTCCCTCCCAGATGGAGGCTCTTGAGGGCAAGAACCATCATCTTTTTATTCTAGCATCCTTCATTACTTCTGTACATATAGTAGGAGTTTATTAAATGTTTATGAATGAGTTAAGCATTATGAAAAGATCTTCATTTATTTGCTTATTTAGTCGTTAATTAAATCTCCAAATACTATATTTGTGGCAGTCTGCTTATTATTAGGATTAGAAAGAGGAAGAAAGTAAGATATTACCACTGCCCTCAAAGAACATACAATATGAATCTGTCTATAATGTTCTAGTGGCTCCTTTTAGTTGACTGCTGCTGCTGCTGCTAAGTCACTTCAGTCGTGTCCGACTCTGTGTGACCCCATAGACAGCAGCCCACCAGCCCCCGTCCCTGGGATTCTCCAGGCAAGAACACTGGAGTGGGTTGCCATTTCCTTCTTTAGTTGACTATCCTCTTAATTATATTTAGTTAGTTTATTCAAAGAAGAGAAGCATAATTTTTCTTGATAAAAAAGTTGTTGTAAATAAGTCAGCTAATAGTAATAGTTACTACTAAGAGAAAGTAGAATTTTGAAGTTGTTTTGAGGTATTGGTAGTCTTTATGGGAGTAAAAAGAGCTGCCAGAATGAGTAAGCAGCAGCTAGGCATGAATCCCATAGACTACAGGGAAGTGAACATATCAGGGCCTTAGTGAAATGCATCAAATGAGGGAGCAGTGGCAGCAAGTATAGATAACCCCTGCTATTATAGTTTCAGTGAAAAAATCTCCAAATATCATATGATTAAGTAGAAGTGAAACAAGATAAAGAACACATGGGACAAATAGTGACATTAATGGAAGTGTGACCAATATTGAATTGACTCTTCTTTGTCATATGTAGGCAGATTTCCTTTCGAGATCAGACATTGTAGCACGTTTGAGATCTTTGGTGGACTTTTATACTTGCTGCTGCTGCTGCTGCTGCTAAGTCACTTCAGTCGTGTCCTACTCTGTGCGACCCCATAGACGGAAGCCCACCAGGCTCCCCCGTCCCTGGGATTCTCCAGGCAAGAACACTGGAGTGGGTTGCCATACTGGCATTGTTTTGACAGGAGGACATCATCAACTCAAAAACATGTTTTAAAAGGAAAATCTAGTACCTACGTCTACACTTTAAAAATCTGTACAACATTTTAGCTAATAAAATAAAGTGGTTAACTTTGTTATTTTAGCTCTAGCCTTACGTCCCTTGTTGATCAATCTGTGTTATGTCATGAAAATAATGATTTTTTTTGTTTTCTCAATTGTAAAAGCATCTGACTTTTAGATTTATATTAAGGTAATATAAGTAATTTCCTACTGTTTTCCTATTTTAAACTTGAATTACATTAGTGGAAAGGAAAATAAGTTATGGTAATATAGAATTAAGTGTCCAGATATTGACAACTATGGAAATTATTTGGCTTGTATGAACTGAACAATTTTCTGCCACATCACTTTATTTATTTACTTTTAAATCTTAAGAATTTTTCTTTCTTAGAATGAGAAGTTTGTTTTTAATCTGCTCCAAGCCTTTAGTGGTCCTTTTCTTAGTACAAGTCAGTGTTTTGATTTTTTTTTAACCCCCTGGGCCCAAGGTAAGTTAAGTGTATTCTCTTGGTTACTTAGTAAGAGTCTAGTGGTACTCCATGCTCTCTGCTAAAATAGTAACTGTCAGCAAATGACCCATCAGCAAGCCCTCTGATCATTAAATATAGTGGTTAATTTTCCTTAATGGGGCAGTTACAAAGGCTGAAAAAATGTAGTATGTGTTATATAACCCTCAGTTTAACATTTCCTCAGCAGATATAATACATGAAAAAAAATCTGTTCAGATCTCCAAATATAACAAGATGAGAAGTTAAGTGAGAATAGTAAAATAGATCTTCCTTTATTCTGCTCAGTGTAATTCCTCAGATCAGAATATGCATTTTTAAGAAGGCAGAGTATAATATAAGTGAACCGTTTAGAGTTGGATCCCACATTGGTTTAGGTTATGCTAAAGAGGTCAAATAGGCATAGCCTGTCAAACTTGGTATAGCCTATACCCTTTAACTGCACTCAGTGGCCTTGTATGATGCAGGACCATAGCATTGCAGTGCAAGGAAAGCCCATCTTAACTATTCCTGCTCTAAACTGTAACAAATGTAACATTGCTCTACAGGTTTCCATAATGTAGTTTTCTATATCAATTAGAAGCTCTGTTAACTGCACAGAAAATGGAGACGTGTAGATTTTATTTACTAAAACACATGCTGCTTCCCTTGTGGCTCACCTGGTAAAGAATCTGCCTACAGTGCAGGAGACCTGGGTTTGATCCCTGCATTAGGAAGATCCCCTGGAGAAGGGAAAGGCTACCCACTCCAGTTTTCTGGCCTGGAGAATTGATGGACTGTGTAGTCCATGGGGTTGCAAAACGCTGGACACGACTGAGCAGCTCTCACATGCTGCATCAAGCATGACTTAGTGTACTCAAGATTAACATAACAGTTAAAATAATGCAGTAAGAGTAGAAACACAATATGAAGAACATTCACAGATAATCACTTTCTATTGTTTGTAAAGAAACACTAAAACTTTTTTGTCTCCTATTTCATAATTATAGTTTCTTGTAGAATATCTTGATTTTGCATTTTTTCTCCCATGGTTATGTTACAGCTATACTTTGGAAGTAGATTTTATTAAAGTATTTATTTATTTATACTTTAACTTGGCCTGTTTTTGGATATGCTTTTCCATCATTTTCCAGAGTATACCCCACAAGATTAGTTAATAGACTGAGTTATAAATAAACTAGAAAGGTTTCTTTTATTGCAAGGAAGTCATTTTTGTAGTTAGTATTTGTAACAGCAGTATCTTTGATCATTGTAATACTGATTTCTCATTTCATACTCTCTTGTCCTATTTGGTGTTGTTCAGTAGCTCAGTTGTGTCCGACTCTTTGCAACCGCATAGATTGCATTTTGCCAGGCTTCCCTGTCCTTTACCGTCTCCTGGAGCTTGCTCAAACTCATGTCCATTGAGTCAGTGATGCCATCCAACCATCTCGTCCTCTGTCATCCCTTTCTCCTCCTGCCTCAGTCTTTCCTAGCAACAGGGTCTTATTTAATGAGTTGGCTCTTTGCATCAAGTGGCCAAAGTATTGGAACTTCAGCTTCAACATCAGCCCTTCTGGTGAATATTAAGGGTTGATTTCCTTTAGGATTGACTGATTTGATCTCCTTGCAGTCCAAGGGACTCTCAAGGGTCTTCTTTAGCACCATAGTTCTAAAGCATCAGTTTGTCCTATACTGTTGCTGAAGTAGCAGTACTATTTTATTCTTCTTGAAATCACCTAAGATCAGAAGATTTTTAAGTCATTTAGGAGTCCTCAGAGCATAGAAAAAGCCAGGGAAATCTGATATTAATCACTTAAAGCTAAATTTTTTCTCAATTATGTATCTTTAGAAAAGAAAATATCTCTATTGGTGTTTTTATGGAATTAAGAAGAAACTTGGGTAACAGAACTTTCCAGGTCTATGCTTAGGAGTATCTATAAGTCACTTTCTCTATAAGCCTGAGTGTCCAGAATATAAGAAAGTTAAGTTATCTTAGCTGATAGACCTTGTCAGCTGGAACAGCCTTGTGATCATTGTGAAGTCAGGAATTTGGGGGTCTGAATCATGATTCCTAAACAGAGGGAAAATTTAAGAGGAAAAAATGGAGAAACTTGTCTTGGGAGATTAACAGAGTTTTACAAGAGATAATTACTTATTTTCCTTTGAATTTACGAAGACTTCTTGCTTGAGTGAACCTCAGTATTGCTGTTAAATCTATGGTAGGAAACTTAAACGTTAAGAAAAACCCTAAATTTTTAGGTAAATTTAGGATAACGAAGAACCTTTAACCTTAAAAGCTCTTGAATGTTCTCCACGGCCCTCTTCAAAATCATTGAATGCTGCCATTTACTAAGGTGTGCTTCTTTAATTAAGCTTGCTTGTTTTCAGGTCCCAGCATTTGAGATACTAAGAGGACTCTGGAAATTGCTCTGCATTTATCTTTAAAGCTTTTTTAAAAATATAGTTTTTTATTTCATTTTATGATATAAAATGTTTAATTTAACATATTCGAAAATATGATTTCTGTGTATGTTTATTTTTTCTTCCAGTTTCATTGAGATATAATTGACATACAGCACTGTATAAGTTTAAGATGTACAGCATAAATAGTTTGACTTACACATGTAAAATGATTATTACAAGAAGCTCAGTGAACACCTATCATCTCATAGAAACAAAGAAACAGAAAACAAATTTTCCTTGCGATTTAGGATTTTTTCTGAGGATTTATTCTTAACAACTTTCATATATAGCATATAGTAGTGTTAATTATATTTATTATATTGTACATTACATCTCTAGTTCTTATTTATTTTATAACTGGAAGTTTGTACCTTTTGACTGCTTTGTTCTAATTCCCCCTCTCCAGCCCTCTCCCTGCCTCTGACAACTAGAAATCTGACCTCTTTTTTTTTTCTGAGTTTGTTCCTTTGCTTTTGAAGTATAATTAATCTACAACCCTATGTTAGTTCCTTTTACACAACCTAGTTACTCGATATTTCCCTACTGTTTAGATGATCATCTTGATAAAGTCTAGTTACAATATATCACCATAAAAAGATGCTAGTTATTGACTGTTCCCCACATAGTATGTTTCATACCCGTGATTCATTTATTTTGTGATTGGAAGTTTGTACCTCTTAATCTTCCACACAGACAACCTTACCTGTTGTTCTCTGTACAACTGTTAATGTTTTGTTTATTTGTTTTTTAGATTCCATATATAAATGAAATTATACAATATTTATCTATGTCTGACTTATTTCACTTAGCATAATAACCTCTAGGGTCCATCCATGTTGTTGCAGATGCAAGATTTCATTCTTTTTTTATGGCATTTTTAGTTTGTTTCCATATCTTGGCTGTTGTAAATAATGCTGCCATGAACAAAAGGGTGCATATACCTTTCTTAATTAGTGTTTTTGTTTTCTTTGGATAAATACCCAGGAGTAGAATTGCTGGATCATATAGTATTACTATTTTTAATTTCTTGAAGAATCTCCATATTGTTTTCTATAGTGGCAACAACAATTTACATTTCTACTAATGGTGCACAGGGGTGGTTTGATTTTTACCAGTTGTAGGTTAAAAATTGTTTGGATCAACTTTAACCATTGTAATATAATTTCTGTGGAAATTAGTCTGTTTTAGAACTTTTAGAAGGGCCTTCCCTGGTGGCTCAGTAGTAAAGACTCCTCCTGCCAATGCAGGGGACAAGGGTTCAATCCCTGGGTCAGGAAGATCCCCTGGAGAAGGAAATAGCAACCCACTCTAGGATAATTGCCTGGGAAAACCATGGACAGAGGAGCTGGGCGGGCTGTAGTCAATGGGATCACAAAGAGTCAGATGTGACTTAGCAACTAAACAACAAATAACTTTTAGAACACAGTTAAAGACTGCCTAACCTGGGTTACAGGTCATGGTTTTGGCTCAGTGTGATATAATGAATAGTTAATAAAACTTGAACCATTTAATTAGCATTAAGTAGATCAGTAACTATCGGTTTAAAAAAAATGCAGTAATGGGGCAAGGTGGTGATGGATGAATAAACAAAAGTAAAAAATAGTCCAGGATGTTGTATAAATCATTCAGATCAAACTTTAAACAGGAAAAAAATCTTACTTATGCACTCAGATTAAAAATTCATCCCCTCATGTGGAAAGGGCTTATGCAGTTTTTTGATAAGCCCTTTTCTTTTACCTTCCTCCCTTTTCCTTTTTTTTTCTCCCTTTATAGAACTAAATATGTCTGACTCTTTGATTTTATTGCCAGAGTAAAGTTAGCCCATAGTGCTCTGGCAACTACATATTCAAAGGGAGGGAAGTATTATGGTAAGTAGTTACCCGCCTCATTATCTCAATCTGTGTGAACTGGGTTATCATACATCCCTGTTTGTCTGGGGATAGTCTCAGTGTTTACATCTGTTATTTGTGTGTACTTATTAATATCTCTCCCTTTTACTCTCAGGTTTCGGTTTGGATGTTGGATTTTTATGGCCATATATTTTTATAAATGATATGCATTTATTTCAAATACCAGTCTGTTTAGAGTCAGTAATGATATTAACTCTAAACAGAACCATTGTCTGGTTTTCTTCCACCTTCTGAAAGTTCCTCTCTAAGGTCCTTCTTTGTGCTCTTGTCATCATCAGTGTTTTCTACCTTTATTGATTTAAATCTATAGTATCTCGTCCGTGTCTATTTCCATAAATACTTGGTGCCACTCTTACATGTAGAGTTCAAATTAAGATATTGAATAAATGACTTTGCACTGTGGTTGAAAACAGAATTAGTGGAGCCCTTTGTGGACCTTGGAGAAGGAAATGGCAACCCACTCCAGTATTCTTGCCTGGAGAATCCCATGGACGGAGGAGCCTGGTGGACTATAGTCCTTGGGGTCGCAAAGAGTCGGACATGACTGAGTGACTTCACTTTGACTTTTCTTTCAGTTTGTGGACCTGGTAAAATTCCTTTGTGGTTGTTACTGTTTTTAGGGATAAAGCAGTGATATGGAGGATAAAAGGGAAAGAAAAGAGATTAGGGGATTGAGTATAAAACAAAGAAATTAAAAATAATGTTGTTTAGATTTGTGTTTGTTATTAGGCACGGTAACTAGGTATTGTTTTGTGCCAGCTTACCTTATTTTGCTATAAAGATTTACATTAAAATTTTTCATTTTGATAAAATATTAATTCCTAAGCAAATTTATTTTTATTTCAATTTTGTATATTATAACCTTTATTACTGTATATGAATTGCATTATATACAGAATATAAAATGATGAGAGTAATACTTATATGATGTGCTATTTTAAAGTCATTAATGTTTTTAGCCAAGTTACTTGTCACTTCATAGGCTATGATAAATTTCAGACCTGCATACTGAAATGGAACCTGTTTAAACTGACAGGTAATTCTATAATTTTTCTTTTACAGGTCATGTAATGTTTGCAGAAATAAAAATGGAAAATGGAAAGTCAAAAGGCTGTGGAACGGTCAGATTTGACTCCCCAGAATCAGCTGAAAAAGCCTGCAGAATAATGAATGGCATAAAAATCAGTGGCAGAGAAATTGACGTTCGCTTGGATCGTAATGCATAATTTGAAACCACGGTTGGAACATTCTTACATCTGTTTTGCTGAATCTCCTCGTAAACGTCATTTTTTTTAAGTAATACTGTCTGCTTACAAAAAGTTGTAAAAAATGAACTTCTAAAACTCCCACCAGTTTTTAACAGTATAATGTTAAATATACTGTGATTTTTGTTAATCTCAAGTTTGGGTTTTTAAGACAGCAAGTTTGGTCATTCAGTTTAAATGAATGGTTATACTATTTTTAATGAAGTAAGCCATTTTCTTGTTATTTTCAGTTCTGCATAGTGGAAATTGTTTGTTAAAAGTGTCCCCAGATTTTATCAACTTATTGTAAAGCATAGATGGTTTCTTCCAAAACTTCTATTTAATATATGCAATTGTCCTTGAAAAGAAAGGGCTCAGACAAATTAGGATATGATTTTGGTTGGCTTTAAATTACTTTTGTTGGTGATAAAAAATTACTGTAAGTAAGTTTTAGATTCTGAAGTTCAGAATATTTTTTATTTGAGTTAAATGAAGAAATGGAGTTTTCCTTCTCTGCCCTTCCCCATCATTCACATTTTCCACATAACACTGTTAACATTAATCACCACAGCCCCTTATTTTATTGTTTCCAATAATTCCAAGTTCATATAGAACTGATAATGTTGTAAGCCCCAAGTAGAGTAACAGACAGACTACTCCCAACTTTCTGTCTAGTTTCCAGCCATTGAGGTGAACTGCTAAGAAAAGGAAAACAATTGAAATGTTGAGAAAGATGGTTATGTAAGTTAGTCCCCTACTGTTCACTTCTACAGGAGCAGATGCATTTATAAATGCAGTTTTAATAAACCATGGAACACCTAGGCATAGCATATCAAAGACATTGGATCCCACGATGTTAGACATAGCCATATCTCCTTTGCCTGCAAAAAAAAGCATGTTGTTAAATGTGCATACCAATACTGTATTTTATTAATAAGCTTCATGAGGAAAAACACTGGATACTTTTTCTGTTTGTTTTGGAAAACTGTATTAGAGCAAAAGTCTTACTGAATTTGTATTTTTAAATTTTAGGGGGTTAGTATTTAAAGTCTTAACATTTATTTATCTAATAATAATTATCCTTATTTATTAAACCATTTTTCAATAAGGTATGTAGATTACTTGTTGCTTTTCATTCTAACATGGTTAATTACGATTTAATTCACATTTCAGGTGAATATTATTTAGGGGATTAGATTTAGTGAAATTAATCTATTAAATAGTAAATGCTTCCTCTTGAGTTCTATTTTCTTCAAAGTATGTTACTGAGGAAATATTTTAAAGGTATCTTTGCTCAGTGTATTTCAGTCAGGCTTTTAAGAATGGGCATTGCAGCTTGAGGGACCCAGTTCTTACCTTTTCTTGCAACCAACACACTTGCGATCGTGTCTGGTATGCTTGTTCCTGCTGCTAATAAAGTAAGGCCCATTACTGTATCTGGAATTTCTAATGTTTCCCCTGTAACAAACATAGATATTATATATTACAAATATTATAGATTCACTAACTGTTCTCTGCAGATATTTCTTTCCTGAAAAAGAAAACAGACATATTTAGATTTCAGAACCAATATGTACTTAGATTTTAGGTAGCAAAATATTTGAATAATATGGTGAATTGGTAACCAAGGTAGCACAGATTTTTCATGACAGAGGGTAATATTTAATACACAAAATTCTAACAAGGAATAGTTTCCCTGTCTGGTATGCTTATGGAAGTTTTGGATGTTCACTGTTATCAAGGCTATTGCTTAAAATATGCCAATAAGATTGGTCATTTTCTCTTTTCCTTTTAAAAAACATTTCCTAAAGAGGTCAGATTTAAACAAATTATTTATAGCTGTTTTTAGGCTGTAAATGTGTTAACATGGTATGCATTTTTAAAGTTCTACTTTAGTGATATACCTTAGTTTAGGTGTTTCCTTTGGGAAATCATAAATCTGAGGAAAACAGAATAGGCTTCTACTTGAGTCTTTCTAACTTTGTGGTCCCGGTTTAATACTTCTGTTAAATCTAATGGCAGTTCATCACTTTTCATAAATGTATCCATTTTGGGAAACAGAACTAGAATGTAACTGCTCTTAATACTGTAATTGAAAACTTGCTTTACAATTCTTTTTTTTTTTTTTTCTTAAAATGTTAATTAAAAAAAACTTCAAGTAGCATATTTATTGCATGCTTATATATTGCTATTGGAACTGTAATTGGTTGTTAATTTGTTACTGGTTTGCCAGAGTTCATATGTACATAAATAACACTAACATTTATCATCTTGGGGACTGTTCTGTGAGCTAGTACTTGATTTTTTCTTTTCTTGCTTTCCTAACGTCAAATGTGATCTGGCTGAGAACATTTATGGAGAGCTTTAATATGCAGGCTATTGGATTTTTCCATGTTACTCATAAAAAAAAAAGAAATATTCTTAGAATAGCATACTGTTCTAAGTCATATATTAATTTGAGAAAAGTCAGAGGTCAGGAAACTTTTTTGAAAGGGTGAGATAGTAATTTTTTTAGGTTTTGTAGGCTATACAATCTCTGTTGCAGTTATTCAGCTCTGCCAGTGTAATGTGAAAGCATTCATGGATAATGTATAAATGGATGGGCATGACTGTTCAGTAAAACTTAACTTGCAAAAACAGGAGACTCAGTGTTTGGGTACACAGGTGGTGGTTTGCTCACCTCTGATTAAGTCCATTCAGGTTAACCTTTTTGAGAGAAATTGCTGATTTTTTTTTGGTACATTGTTTATATTTAGTTTTTCCTTCTGAACTAGGAGTCCTTTGGGAGTAGAGCTGCTTATGGCCAGGCAGTAATAGTTAAATCTTAATCATGAAAGTAGTAGAAACTAAAATGAGACTTTATTTTATACCCTTTTTATTCATTTTGTAGTACGTTTATATTGCCGTATTAAAAAACAAAATGTAATCCAGTTAAACAGTGACTACCCATTGTTTTCTCAAAACACTGGCACCTTGCTATATGTAAAATTATGGAATGGGATTCAGTATAAAGACTATCTTGTGGACCCATGCAATGTGATTTAATTATTAGCAAAATAGAAATTCTGTGAATTTGATATTGTTTATAACATGTTCCTTTGACTCGTACCCCTGGTCTGTGTAACAGTGACCATATAGCTGACATGTGGCATACACCTCACAAAACCTGAGTGAGCTTGTTGGTATATTAATATTTAATCTTTTTGTAAATAGCATTAATCTTTATTTTTAGTCTTTGCTGAAAAACAAATTTTCTCTTTAACTAGACTATACTTAGTGAATATATGCTGTTCTTATATACAACTGATTATTTTTAAATTGTGCTCTTAAGATATTATACATACCAGTTATTGTGACCATCCAAACCAGGATATATGTAAATGCAGATATCCACAGTGCTGACATAAAAAATGTTATCACAAAATACTTTCTCCAAAACTTTCTTCTACAATCTGGTGTGGTTAGAAAAAGTAGTATAATAATGGGAAGGGATAGTACCCAAAAAATTCTTTTTAAGTCTGCTTCAGGCATGTTGAAAACACTTGGTGGATCTGTTAAGAAAAAATTAAACGATTTTGAGTTTTCTCAAATGGCCAATTAAGTTAGAAATGTCCATTTAAGAAGCTATATTGAAATAAATTAGCTGTATCAGTTTTTAAGAGGCTATTTAAAACATTTGAATATCTCATTACTGATATTGCTGGCAAAAAGAAGCTAATTGAGACTTCAGGGCTGACTGTAAAATGTGATACTCAGCATTTCTTGATTTGGGGTCTTAAATCCATCAAAGTGTTTAGGGTCATTCACTAAGTGTGTTAGAAACATAATGTTTCTGAAGTATCAGTTCAACGTCTCTTGATTTTCTACAATGTGGGTGGTTTTTAGTAACTTTTGCTTATGGGATTAACCTGGTGTCTTTTCTTGGCAACCCCAGTTGTCTCCACTTCCCAGTATTGATGATACCTCTAGCCTGCCCTATGTATCACAAAATGTATACTTAGGGAGTAAAAGATAGCTATAGTGTAATCTTTTTATTAAGTTGAAAATTTCTGATTCTCATTATCGGTGATTTTACGGGGCTTATTTCATCATTTTCTTTCATTAATTTACTAAAGAAAATTCACCACAATTCTTAGAACCTTAAGAAAATTGGAAGTAGTATTGAATCTACAGTGTAACTTATAAAACTTGAGTATGTTTTTTAAATTCAATTTGTTCTATTAACTTGGTGGAAGAAGTCAATAATAATATATTAGATAAAAAGGAGACTTCACTTTAGATTGTTTAAAATTTGTATGGCATTTATAAAATATTGGGTTGGCCAAAAAGTTTGGTCGGTTTTGTTCCATACCATCTTATGGAAAAAATTAAACTTTTAGGCCAATCCAATGCTATGCCCATATATTATGTCACATTACAACTAATACTAGTAAAATAACTCATAATTTTTTTTTTTTGTCACATTGCAGCCAATGGGCCAGAAAGTAACAGATATAGTTTTATTGTAATGAAAAATGTTTGTCTGGTTTTTTTAGTTTCTTGTTATAAAATTTAGCTTAGAAATGTGTACTTCTTGTACCTGAAAGGCTAGAAACTATAATTTTTGTAAGAAGGGGAAAATTCATGTTTTAATTTTTTCAGGTAATAAATTACTAAGTTCCCTGTCTAAATAAAATTCAGTATCTGTTTCTTAAACCTAATTTATTAAAAAAAAAATCCCTAAATTTGTATTTCTGGCTGTAGCTGAATTTGACATCCTGTATACTAAACATGTTAGTTGCTCAGTTGTGTCCAACTCTTTGCGATCTCATGGACTATAGCCCTGACAGGCTCCTCTGTCCATGGGATTCTCCAGGCAAGAATACTGCAGTGGGTAGGTCATTCTTTTCCCCAGGGGATCTTGGAGGAGGAGGGCATGGAAACCCACTCCAATATTTTTGCCTGGAGAATCCCATGGGCAGAGGAGTCTGGTGGACTATAGTCCATCAGGTCTCAAAGAGTCAGACATGACTGAAGCGACTTCAGCACACATACTATAAACATTTATTTACATGTTTTGCGACTGCTTCACATGTTTAAAATTCACCTGTCTTCTTCCTACTTTTTCTTCACACCAGCTTTTCTTCCTAAATTCCTAGTTTTTGTAAGTGGTATTCTCATTTTCTTACTTTGTCATGATCAAAAGCCTCAGAATTATCTCTGCTCCCATGTAGCCCTTCAGTTGCCTGGTCTTGGTGATGCTTCCTCTGCATTGTCTCACATCTGTTTTCTTGTATTCCCACTGCCTTCACCTTGTCTAAGCATCTGTTAAACACATCAGTTGGCTTAGTAGCATGTCTTTTATCTCATATTTCAGTTCTGATAATTTCTCTGCAAACGCTATTAATCTAGCGTTTAAGACTGTCGTATTCCTTCCTATCCACCTTTCTTCTGCTTCCATTCTGCACATTCAGTCCTCCAGTTATGTTAGTACTTGACAAGCCTTTTTCCCATGTTATTCTGCATCATTTACTTATGACATATGAAGTCTGATAAAACTTCAATAGCTATTACCATAAAGCAAGTTGTTAAAATCTTTCTATTCTACAAGGCTTACTTTGTCTCTGTGATAATCTTTCCAATCTGACCATTCTCATCAAATTTTTTTTACCATCTGTCCCATTTAGGAACTGTGCTTATGCTTTATTTCTTTCTCTTTACAGTATTTAAATGTTCATATGTTAGCTATTTTGTTTTTTTTCTGTAATATTGGAAGCTTCTTTAAGGATAGGTCTGCCTCTTGATCATCTCTAAATTCCCGTAGTATTTTTAAAATAGTAAGTATATAGTACTTGCTGAATTGAAATGAAAAGTTTTGCTAGTAATAGACTTAAGAGTGGTCATGAAGTGGTTATTACCTTCCCAAACGTGACTGAGACCATGTAAACTTAGAGAAAGCTGGGAGTAGCCAGAATCTTCATGAAATATCCCACTGTCAGCTCTTGATTGCCTGCGGACGAGAGGTTGATCCTCATCTTCCCAGCCCGTCAGTGGCTGTTCTTCACTCCTCTCTTCTATTGCTTTGGCAAGACAGGCACAGCAAGGGCTGCATTTCTTTATAATATATTGGTTAATTGTAATGTCAGAACACAGCACCGCAACATATAATCCGTATATCAAAAGCAGTAAAGCTCCTTCATACCTATAAATTAGAGAAATTTGTGTGGTTTTCAATTTAAAGTGAAAGTTATTTTAGAGTTAGTAGTTTTGGGGCAGTATCTGCTTAATTTTCTAATGAAGCAATAGAACAGAAATATTCTAGACACATTTTGATTTTTGTAGACGTGTCCAGATTTGGTTACAGCATTATTAAAGACTTACTGATGAAAGTTCGACACTGTCCTTTTTGTATTTTAAAAACAAGGATTATAAACTCATTCTTAATTTGTAGAATCCTTCCAAATAGCAGGCATAGAAAGTTCTTTAAAAATGTGTGTTAGTCACTTAGTCGTGTCCGAATCTTTGTGACCCAATGGAGTGTAGCCTGCCAGGCTCCTCTGACTATGGAATTCTCCAGGCAAGAATACTGGAGTGGGTTGCCATTCCCTTCTCCAGTGGATCTTCCCAGTCCAGGGATCAAACCTGAGTCTCCCTCACTACAGGCAGATTCTTTACCCTCTGAGCCACCTGGGAAGCCCTATTTGAAAATAATAGTAATTACAAATTTTCAAAATGAAAGTGAAACTAGTGAATAGTGATGGGGCTTCTCCACCTCAGTCCATTGAAAGAAGATAATTATAAGAATATAGTATCCCTTCATTTCAGTTGTTCTGGTATAGGAATTCTGTGCTAAATCAGAATATGTTAGACTTTGGCTGAAGCTTTTCAATTTGCTATACTGAGAATTTTTGATGATTTTAATGTAAATGAGTTTGGCTTGCACTGTTTTCCTATACTCTGGTTTGCTATTTAGAGAATTTTGATTATCTCATACCATCACATTGGAACCTTGCATTTACCTTTTATTTTATAGCTAGTGAATCACTGCTTCAGCTTGAAAGCACAGAGTTTTTGATTTCCCTAATGAAAGGACCATTAGCTTGGATACTCCCACAGTCATTGTCCCCTTGCAGACAACTGCTAAGTCCCACAAGCACTTCTGTTGTAACCAACTGTCTTTCCCTGGGAGACAGACTAGATTTCAGGAAGATTCACTTTGAAAATTTACTCCCTGCTAGGTCTGAAGTTTCTTGATAGCAGGTATTAGAGCAGCACTGCCAAACTAGTATTCCAGAGGGGTGCCATTGACCTCCACCATCAGGCAATGTACAGTCTGTGTGTCTGTGTTTTACATTTATTCATCTGTTAAGACTCACATCATAGTGATCAACACCTAACAAATACCTGGTACGTGTTAGCTGAAAAAGTGACTGTTTCCATTTTCTTAGAATGACAAGGCATGGGGAGATTATAAATAAAACAACTAGTTTTAATCTTGAAACCTAAAACATTTTTAATTTTTAGAGGAAGAGGGTTATAGTTCTCTTACTAAATGAACATCAGGGAAAAAGTTGGAGGAATTTAAAGGGACTTTGTTTATTTCTTTGTCATCTCTCTAATTGTGTGATCGTGGCCACTTCTAACTGAGGAAAGGTATACAACCCAGTAGGTGAAAAAGCCACCTGTTGGGGCTTTAGCAGACATCAAAAGTTGGGAAACTTTCTGAGAAGGTAGTCAGTGGGAAAAAAGGATGGTAACATCTACTGGTTAGACAAAAAGAAAGACTGATTTGACTGAAAAATTGCAAAGGGAGAACAACCCAACCAGCAATTGTATGAGGAGGTTAGCTCAGAGATCTATGGGGAAAATGTATGGAAGTGGTAGATAATTGAGAAGTGAAAGAAATAACATTTCTGAAAAAAAAGTTACTAAACCAGAATTTTTTAAAAGTACTCTCTGTAATTGTTTTACGTAAGAGTAATGATTGTCTCAAGCTTACCAGTAAACTTGGTTGTCAAATATTATGGCAAGAAGTGCTGCTACACTGATAGCATATGCCGCACAGTCTCTGAATAGGGGCCAACATGATAGTCTTGAAACCTGTAAAAATAATTAATGTTTCCATCACACTGTTACTTCAAGTACTTGCTTAGTGTAATACTAAAATTATTTGTATATTTGTAGTTAAACATTGTTATCTTTTGCATATTGCTTTTAGAGAAAGGAATTTTAAGAAAAATTGTGTTTCTAAACCTAGTCTGATTTTCATAAATTTGACCAAGAGGTATTTGTGGGTTAACTTAAAATTGAATACATGTTGTTTTTCTACTGAATAATAAACTTAATTGAACACATTGCTGGTGCCTTGTTTGTTCCAGACTATAAACAGTTCTTCTTTGTCTTTTTTTATAAATTTATTTATTTTTTAATTGAAGGATAATTGCTTTACAGAATTTTGTTCTTTCAAACTCTATCAAATTCTGTTTTCTGTTATTTCTGTGAATGAACCTAGAGCCTATGATACAGAGTGAAGTAAGCCAAAAAGAGATAAATATCATATACTAATGTGTATATACAGAATCTAGAAAAATGGTACTGAAGAATTTATTTGCAGGGCAGTAATGGAGAAACATGGAAAATAGATTTATGGACATGGGGAGAGGGGTGGAGCGGATGAGATGTATGGAGAAAATAACATGGAAACATATTACCACATGTAAAATGAAAGCCAATGGGAATTTGCTGTATGTCTCAGGAAATTCAAACAGGGGCTCTGTATCAACCTAGAGGGGTGGGATGGGGAGGGAGATAGGGAGGTTCAAAAGGGAGGGGGTATATGTATACCTATGGCTGATTCATGTTGCAGTTTGACAGTAAGCAGTTCATATAATTTGTCAAGACATATTTTGTTGAATAAAGTCTTCTTACGTACCACATTAGACAGTAAGCCACAGGCTGCACAGATACCAAGGAGGTTATAGATTGCAGATCCAAGAATAGTGCTAATGCCAATATCGCCCTTTGTGATAAATACACCTGTGAGCCACATAGTAGCTAAGTTAGTGTTGACTTGGAGAAGGTCAAATCACACCAATTAAGCAAAAAAATATAAGAAGCAGTATTTACCTAGGAAAGCAGTAACTAATTCAGGAGCTGAACTACCGGCTGCCATAAAAGTTGCACCTGCAACATCCTGGGACAGTCCAAAGGCTGGAGACAAATGAAATTATATTATGCCTGGTAAAGTGACAAATGGGAGAGCATGTTCTCATAACTAAATAGATATCAAAGCTACATTTTCATAGAAAGCCATTGATACTAACTTCAACTGGAAAATAGCCAATAGAGGCAGACTTTTAGGCATTATTTACCCTATATCAGAAAGTTAAAATTGGAACAAAAATTCAGGTTTCCAAGCCATTGATAGCAATCCTTTGTCAATGTTTATTGTTTAGTATATTATTGATTTTTGACAGTCTTCCCAGACCCTCAAACTCTGGTGTGCTTGGTTGAGTCCCTGTGACCTGTAGTCAGTATTTCCTTATTCTTACCTGTGGGACCATTACCTGTTGCTCACTTTCCAGTCCACCTCAAGTTCTACTTCTCTACTGAGATATCTGCCTTTGACATTACTGATTTCTTTATTTGTTGGTGGCGTAGCAGGTTGAATTTTATAAAAATAGCTATACTATTTCTGCCCACATGGTTTTCCAGAATCTGTCCATTCCCTGTCAAACTAAAACAAAAAACAAGGTGGAGTTCATGTATTTTGAGCCTAGATGAGCCTTTGTGACCGCTGAAAGTATGGCAGAACCATATGCCTGAATCTAGGACATAAAAGGTGAAAAATCTAATGGTTCTCTCTCTAGGGACATTTGCTTCGGAGCCCTAAGCTACCACATAAAAACCCTGGCTGCCATATAGGAAAGACCTTGTGAAGAACCCACATAGCGATGCCTGAGGAGCCCCTGCTGTTTCAGCCCCTCAGTTTTGAATCCTCCCTTCCCAGCACCAGGCATGCGAAGGAGGTAGCTTTCGGATAATTCTAGTCCTTTCTTCTGACTATCACTGCATGAAAGACCTCAAGCAAGAACCATCCAGCTGAAGAAGCCAGTAAACCCTAAAGCTCTGAGAAGTCTGAAATGATTGTTCTTTTAAGCCCCTCATTTTGGGGTGATTTCATAAGAAGCCATTGATAACTGGGACACCTGACTATTGTTGGATCTATTGTATTTATTGACCACTACTGTACCAGATGCTTTTTTTATGTGATAGGAATGTAGTAGTCACAAAACAGACAAACATTTCTCTTCTTCTGGAATTTAATTCCAGTGAGAGCAAAAAGACAAGAAAAAATATATATTGTGTTAGAAGGAGCAAAAGTCAGGTGTGAAGTTGCTCAGTCATGTCCAACTCTTTGCGACCCCATGGACTGTAGCCTACCAGGTTCCGTCCATGGGATTTTCCAGGCAAGAATACTGGAATGGGTTGCCATTTCCTCCTCCAGGAGATCTTCCCGACCCAGGGATTGAACCCGGGTCTCTTGCATTGCAGGCAGACGCTTTACTGTCTGAGCCACCAGGGAAGCTCAAAAGTCAGGAGGGGGGATATAAAATGTCATGAAGGAAAGATGGTAATTTTAGATTGGGTAACCAGAAAGGACTTCACCGAGATGCTAACAAAGTGAGAGAGTAGCCACACATTGACCTGGGAGTAATATAGGCAGATGGAATGCGTGCAAAGGTTTTGAGGTAGACGCTAGCCTATGTGTTCAAGAAACAGAGAAAAGCCAGAGTGTCTGGAATAAAGTGTGTGAAGGTGAGCTGTAGATGATGAAGTCAAAGGTAATAGATGGCCAAATCATATAAAACCTTATGGATCCTAGCAAGCATTTTGCCTTTTATTGTGAAAAAGATGGGAAGTGCTTGGAAATATGGGCTTCCCTGTTAGCTCAGCTGGTAAAGAATCCTCCTGAAAGGCAGGAAACCCTGGTTCAATTCCTGGGTCAGGAAGATCTTTTAGAAAAGGGATAGGCTACCCACTCCAGTATTCTTGCTTGGGCTTCCTTGGTGGCTCAGCTGTTAAAGAATCCGCCTGCAATGCAGGAGACCTGGGTTTGATCCCTTGGTTGGGAAGATCTGAGTTTGATCCCTGGGTTGGGAAGATCCCCTGGAGAAGGGAATGGCTACCCACTCGAGTATTTTGGCCATGGACAGTATAGTCCGTGGGGTCACAAAGAGTTGGACACGACTGAGCGACTTTCACATTTGGAAAGACATCTACAGTGTTGCTTGCTGGTGATACCAGCCACAGTCATCTTTTTTATCCCCATGAGGCTATCTGGTCTCAGTGGTCCAACCAGCTTTAGTCAGAACTATTTTGCTACCTGTTAAGCCTCCACTGGGAAAAATCCTATCAGGATAGTTGGAGTTACCAAATCCAGGTTCTCTATCCTATTTGCCTTTGGTCATGTTGCTGGATGAACACTACTTGTGACTAATGAAGGGACAGAAATAATAATTTATGTAAGTAACATTTCTTAGCATTTCTTTAACTGGTTAGAGTGATTTTGCATATATATATATAGTATTTATACTCTTACTAAAACTCTGATACATAGTAGGTCCAGTTGGTCATAAAACTTAGAAAAGATGAAGCATATTGTTCTATTAACTTCTTAAAAATTTTATCTGTGAATTAAATATCTTATATACATGGCCTACAATTCACTTTCATATACATAATTTAATCATCTCAGCTATTCTCAGAAATGAGGGTTAGTTGCTCAGTTGTATCCTACTCTTTGTGGCCCCATGGACTGTAGCCTGCCAGGCTTCTCTGTCCATGAAATTCTCTAGGCAAGAATGCTGGAGTGGGCAGTCATTCCCTTCTCCAGGGGATCTTCTCGACTTGGCTCAAACCCAGGTCTCCTGCATTGCAGGCGGATTCTTTACCATCTGAGCCTCCAGGGAAGTTCTTAGATATGAGTTGTGGTGTTTCCATTTCACATATAAAAAACAGATATCCAGAAGGTTAAGTAACTTAAAGTTACATGGAAAGTAAGGGTCTTAAATGTGAGGAGTTTGGGCGTAAACCCCAAGTCTATTGGTTTGAAACATGAAAGTGAAAGTCACTCAGTCGTGTCCCACTCTTTGCGACCCATGGACTATACAGTCCATGGAATTCTCCAGGCCAGGATACTGGAGTGGGTAGTATCCCCTTTCCCTTCGCCAAGGAATCTTCCCAACTCAGGGATGGAACCCAGGTCTCCCGCATTGCAGGCAGATTATACCGACTGAGCTATACCTAAGTCCAGTGCTATTTCTTTTTCACCATAGAAACTCAGTATCAGAAATGCACTGAGGCAATTGTAAGATGGGAGGTGGTGGAGTAATTTTCTTCCCTTCCTCGTGGCACTGGTACATAACTTCCCCCACTGTATTCTTTTCTAGGGGGAAAAATAGCTAGTGGGAGTAGGTAATAATTCAGAAGTTTTCTAGCATATTCCAAAGAATGTATAAATTTAGTGATATTACCATGAATTCTTGAATGAAATCAGGGTTAACTAATACATGGAGGAAATTGAAAAAAGAACAAGATATCTTAAACAGTCTAAACTTGGGGCAGCTGAAGAGTGATTGGCTAATCTTTGTCTAATGCTGGCTGAAGAATGCTTCATTAGAAAAATTAAATCTGGAGAGAGAAAAAGTGATCCATCTGGCTGTTGTAAGATAAGAAAATAAGTGACCCTTCTGAACACTTTCTCTCTCAAAAGGCAATAACAATAAAGCTTGTTGCTATTCACTGGGCTCTATTCGAGTTATGAAAAGAAGAGCTCTCTACAGATGGATGTAGAGAAAACTTCAAAGATATTTTAACAAGTTATATCTTAAGGTTCTATGCATATTTTGTAGAATGGTTTATACCTTTGAACTTTAGAATCGACTGGCTTTGTCTTCACTGACCTTTGGATAGCATTTCTCTCTGTTATAGTTTATTATTAAAGATAAATTGTCCTGTTCCCCCCACACACCCAGAGCTATTACTTTTTTCCCTCTCTATTACTCTAAAGGACTAATCATATTTCCTTGAGGATATAGTAGAAATGTTCAAGGTGAGTTTTCTTTATAGGTTTAGATATTACATTGGTTATATAAGGTGCAACTTTATGATAATGAACTGATTACCAAAACTCAACAGACTTTTTCTTAAGCGTGTTCTCCTCTCTGATACCATGCTGCAAAGTTTATAACCATCTTTGCAAATCTTTTTCTGGAAATATAGAAAAAGAGTTTTAAACTAAAATGGCCCTGCCAGTACCTTAATGTGAGAATTTAGATAAGTCATTCAGACAAGGCTTATATTTTGCCATCTGTAAGAGGGTTGGAATATACAAATCTTTAAGGTATCTTCTAATTTTTATCAATTTAAAAAAAGTATAAAATATGAATTCGATGCCTTACACCTCTGGACCACCTCTTATTGTTAGATAAATTCCTTTTATAATTAAAAACCCCTATGTTATTTGAAAATTTAGAAGATAGAGGAGAAAACAGATGGGAGGGAGAATCATTTATATTTTTATCATTGTATTTTAACCACTGCTACCTTTTTTTAAATGTATTTTCGGTTCTTTTCACATGTACATTTACAGAGTTACAAGACTAGGCTATAAGCAATTTGGTGTCTTCTGGCACAATTTTATAAAGTCCTCAGTGATAGCAAATTTTTATGCTTTGTGAATGGACTTGAGTTTTGGAAGCAATTAAAAGTCATTCAGACCCAATTCTAGTGACTCTGGTGGGTAGTCATGCTGAGTAGTTCTACTTAGGGTTCAAAATGAAGTGTGGCAGCAAACCAGTGTTTTTTATGATTTGCAAAATTGGTTCTGACATTAATTTCAAATATATTTCTAGAAATATTTTGAGTAAAGTCAGCATCACTGGAATAAATGCCTAGCCTCTCCATGCACAATTGCATCTATATGCTCTGTGATGCTTCTAATAGTAAATAAAAACATTTTGAGTACTTTATAGTTATCATCTCATATCTTGTCTGAGGCATAACAGAACAGATTCTGAAGTCCTGTATAAAATAGTGCTTTGAAAAGCCCGATTACACTGAAAAAGGACTCCCCCATGCCCTAATTTAACAGCTATAATATTAATTAGTTTCCACTTGCTGTAAGTCAATCATATAAAGCCATATGCAAGACTTTTTTTCTCTAAACCTCACAATTACCTGAATTTTGTCTCCATGACTTGCTCAAGGTCACATAGGTAGTAGTTGCAGAGATGGAAATGGGCACTTAGATCTTTTTGAGTTGAAAAAGCTGCTCTTTCTGTTATCCATGTAGGTAAGTGAAGAGATTTAATACACAGCTTTATTATTATTATTATTACCTGTCTCTGCAATAGGATTTTGGTAATACCCAGATCACTTGACACTTATTTATCTCTGTATACCTAAGGTAGATTTAGATGCAATCCAAGGTAACCACAATATATTTATTTATATTTTAAATTCAGATTAGTTTAGATCAGAGGAAAAAGAAAAAAGCAAAGAGGAAGAAAATTCTCTTAAGAGGAGAATGAGTGCCTGTGTGGCTGGGAGGAAGCACTCTTCTTAGATTCTTTGTTCTTGGGAAAGGCTTTGCCTCTGTAAATTTCATAAGGATTAAGAATCAAACAATCCCCTGAAACTGTCGGCTATCCAAATGCCATACTCACAGAATTATTTGACTCCCTTTCAATTTTATCAATATAGAATCAATTCTACCTGGAATTAAAACTTGTATTTCTTTCTTATTGTCTGTTTCTGAAACGTAAAATAGAACATGGACAAATATTAGTTCAAAGCAGAATGAATAAAAAGAATTTTTAATAAAAAAGTAAATGTTTGTTTCCCAAAACCTTATTAAGATCATTTTCACTTAAGACATGTTATACTTCAAAGGATCAACATGGTAGAGGGATTAAAGTATCAACTGAATAGCATATTAGTGTAACATTTAAGATGAAAAGTTTCATAACTAGCTTACTGTGGACTTTAGGCGGTATCAAGTGACCATCCAATCATTAGGAGTTCTCAGTTTTCTCTGTAGTTAGCCTAAGAAAAGTTAAAGAAAGGTACTCTAAACAGTGATTAAATAACTCTAGGAGATCCCTATTACATATTAAAATGATATGTAAAGGATTTGTTTTGGCTTTCTGCTGAACTTTTGTGTTTCTAAAAATGAACTGCTTATAAAGATGAGAGGTAATCGTCCTACTATGGGTTGTAAGTTAATATAGTTTCTATTATATACAAGTGTGCTCAAAGAATCATCTTTAGCCTCTTTTCCTTTAGAACTTAAATGGATAAAAGAGAAGATAGGATTAAAGGAAGGTGGTATAGCAACAGCATTTTCTCATATTGGATCTACTTGGTTAAGATGACAACAAACTGTCTCAGGGTTTGTGTATGCTTGCTTTCCTAGTGTTGAGGTGCAAAGGAGAGGCTGTATGATTTTAATGATCATGAGTAGAGCAAGAAAGAGAAAGATCCTTACTGGAAGCCTCAAGTGGTAGTGGTTCTAGAGGTAATTGACAAACCAATGTATATAGAACCAATGTGTATAGCTACAGACAGAGAAAGCACTCATGTGTCTAAGCTGGGCCTGACCAGAGTATCAGCCAGAGGCTCTGTTCTCCACCACCTCCAACGTATCCCCTGCACAGAGACTACAGTCCCAACCACTTCTAGAGTTCACCATGCTGAAGCCCCTTGTGCTAATAGCCAAATGAACCACTGTCAGTGACTGGAAGAGTGGATCGTGGGGCGATGGGGCCGGGGTGGGCCAGGGGCCGGCCAGTTCAACCATGGTATCCTAGGTTGGGACTCAGACGTGTACTCCACAGAACGTCATTGAATCAAACATGATGGTTTGGTTCCACAGTACGATGCTATAATTTTATGTACATCATAAACAAAATGCTTAGTTCTCATATTAATCATTGTGGGTAACCATTTGTAACATTAATTTACAACCCCCAGTAGGTTGCTGAAATTCTTAACTGATGTTTTAAAGTGAATCAGTAGATTCTCATTATTTTGTAGTATACTTCCTCTGTAGTTACAAGGACTATTTGATGTATTTTTTAATCAAAATTTTTGGTGCCCTTGGGTGGAAAATACCTTTTAAAATTATTTAAATAGAACAGTTCTTCTGAAACAACCATATTATGACAGCTAATCTCAAATAAGGATGTATAAAATTATATTATAAAGCAATTGAAAACATTCTTGGGTTTTGACATTAAAGAGACCAGGGCTCTCCTGTGTACTGGCTGTGTGTGTGTGTGTGTTCAGTCATGTCCAACTCTCTGTGACCCCATGAACTGCAACCCACCAGGCTCCTCTGTCTATAGAATTTGCCAGGCAGGAATACTGGAATGGGTTGCCATTTCCTCCTCCAAGGGATCTTCCTGATTCAGGGATTAAACCTGCATCTCTTGTGTCTCTTGCATTGGCAGGCAGATTCTTTACCACTGTGCCACCTGAGAAGCCCTGTGTAGTCTTGAGAACTTATATATTCTTTCAGCCCCAGTTTTTTCATTATTAAAACCAATCTAACAGTCCCTACTTTGTAGGGTTTTTTTTTAAGAACTGAAACCTTACATATTTAATTTAGAACCATGCTTGGTCTTCTATAATTGTTTATGATAAATAGCTACAATAAATATATAAGTAGTTAATAACATTGCAGTACAATGTATAATGCTCAGTAAATTATTTTGAGGATAATATTAATACTTATTAGTTGGGTGGGACTGTTATAACAACTATGGGGAAATGTAAAGCATTTACAGACTTTCTGAAGCTAGTTTCTGTGGATGTAAACAAATTCCAGAGAAGCTGTTTTTTATTGCTGATGTCCTAATTTGGACAAGACCATGCTAAGACCTTGAAAAGAGAAATGCCAGAATTAACTTATAGGAATTAAAAATGAATCAAGCTAGCACTATTTCTATCTCATTTTGTTGCCAGAATTTTCAGTACTCAAGACGGGGATCAATTCTTAGCAGCTGAAGATTTGGCAGTGGCATAGGCATCCATCAATCACACATCCATAAAGCTACTGTGTTATATTTCAGAGCAAAAGGCAATTCACTTGAGAAATGCATGTTTGCTGATGGTGTTCCAAGGTAATTCCACAAGTGGCATGGTGGGAGTCATTATTATAGATGTTTCATGGAGTTACTTAAAGAAGATTATTTTGAAGTATCAATCTAAATTTTAATGCAGTAGTTTCTTCTGCAGGGCTAGAAAAGTTATTTATTTATTTACCACTCCCAAGACAGGTTTTTATTTAAAAAAAATTCTTGATGGATTTATTCTTTCAGTCAAGAAAGCAAAAAAAAGGGGGGGAGGATTTATTATTTTTCAGAAAAAGAAAGATTCTAAGTAGAGAGATAGTACCTTGAATTTTAAATTTCTTAGTTTTATATCATTAATATGATTTAGTTTTTCTAATGAAAAGTGTGGTATTAGCACAAACATGAATAGATCATTAGAGTATAGAGTTGAGGGTATAGAAAATGGATCAACTTTTGGTAAAAATAGCAATGTATCCTACAACAAAACAAATTCTTAGTGGAAAAAATAAAAATATTCAACATAAATAAATAAATGTTAAGAAAAAAGAAAACTATCAGTAGAAGAGAAGATGAAATTTTTTCCGACCTAGGGATAAAAGGTATTTCTATATAAAACCAAAAGAAGAATCATAAAGGAAAATATTTATAAACTTACCTATGTACACTTCAATGCAATAAACACACAAAATACAAAACCCAACAAACCATAAAAAGCATATGATAGGAAAATTATGTTAGAAATTTATATTAGAAAAAATCTTGGAAATCAATAAGTAAAAGACAAATATTCCCCTAATTAGAACATGGGCAAAAAAAACACAAGAACAAAACCACAAATTTCAGTACCTATATAAAATGTTTAACGTCATAAATAATAAGATAATGCAAATTTTATAAAATAAACTTCTATTTTAAAGTAATTAGCAAAGATATTTGAAATGATATTATTCATGGTTTTCTGGAATGGAAGCTACCACACATTGTGAAGGTTTTTGTTGGCACACCTTTTGTAAAATGTTTTTGGCAATGTATAAAATAAAGCTTAAAATATGCATAGCTCTGCGTCTTTGTCAGGAAATGGTCAGCAAAGTTTGCAAAGATTTGATACAAGTATGAGCATTATGTAGGACAAAAAATTTAAAAATCAAATGTCTAATAAAGCTAATAATTTAAAAAATTGTGATTTCTACCAAGTGCTCATTCTGTGTGAAAACCAGTGTTAGGTGCTGAAGTCATTTACAGAAGCAGGAAGTATTGTGCTACCATTAAAAATTGTGTTTTTGAAGGCTATTTAATAATATGGGGAAATGTACACAATAAAATAGTATCTTAGGAAAAAGAAACAGTCTCAGACTATATGTGTAGCAAGATCTAAAAGACTGAAACGAAATATACCAAATGACAACTGTGGGGATCTCTGGGTGATAGTAATGTAGGAAAGTTTATGCTTTTTCTTCTATTTTTCTTGCATTTCATCAATCTAAGTAACATATTATGTTAATTTCTACTATGTTATTTCTTCTTCTTTATGTCCATGTCAAATATAATATCAAAGTAAAACTGTATATATTAATTAAATAATAATTATAATAAACTTACACTGACCTGTTCTATAAATATTTTGAATTAGAGAAATAAGTGTTGAGGGACTCCACTGTTGCCACATCCTGTTTTAAGTCCTAAGGATATTGCTATACTTCACTGCTGCTGCTGCTGCTGCTAGGTCGCTTCAGTCGTGTCCGACTCTGTGCGACCCCATAGACGGAAGCCCACCAGGCTCCCCCGTCCCTGGGTTTCTCCAGGCAAGAACACTGGAGTGGGTTGCCATTTCCTTCTGCAATACTGCACTAACAAGAGAGAAAAGAGAGAAAATGACTTGCATTTCAGCAGGGGTGGGGATGGGGCCATGGGAAAAGGGGAAAAAGGAGAGTTTACATTCATGCTCTTTCTCTCTGTGAAGAAATGCTGGCACTGTGTGTGTCTGGCGGTGGGGAGGGAGCACGCTATTTCTGTGCAATCCTGGGAGTATGCAGTGGGAAATCTAATCCTGAACTTCGACCTTCTCTGAAGTGAGCATGCTCAACCAGTTAAACTAATTAAACAGGAGATAGAGCCTGGAAATGCTGGCAATTTTGCTTAGTTACCATAAGACATCACTGGTATCCTGATTTTAGGGACCAGTGCACCCATATACGGAGAAGGCAATGGCAAGCCACTCGAGTACTCTTGCCAAGAAAATCCCATGGATGCAGGAGCCTGGTAGGCTGCAGTCCGTGGGGTCGCTAAGGGTCGGACACGACTGAGCAACTTCACTTTCACACGTTGGAGAAGAAAATGGCAACCCACTCCAGTGTTCTTGCCTGGAGAATCCCAGGGACGGGGGACCCTGGTGGGCTTCTGTCTATGGGGTCACACAGAGTCAGACACGACTGAAGTGACATAGCAGCAGCACCCATATAAGGTCTATACTCAGAATGTTGGGTGATACACATGATTGAAGAGACAGAACTAAAGGGCTTGGCAGATCTTATTTCCCAGAAACCAGTAACTGAGCTTAATTTTTAATTACCTAATCCCTGAGGTCACTTTACATAAGATGCAGGACTTATTTATATATTTGTTGGTTCATTAACATGAATTAGTTTCCTTTCCCTCCTTATAGGAGACTGGGAAAGGAAGAGGTAGGAGGGTGTCCTTAAAGGCATTTGTTTATCATCTACCATTTCTAAAAAGTTATAGAGGTTTCAGAGTAAAAATTAAAAAAAAAAAATTGAAGTATTTGATGGCAAGTATTAGGAGCCCAGGGTATTAGGAGTATACACCAAGTGCATGTGTATAAAATTCTAAACAGTTTACTAACAAACAGCTAGACAATACAGAAGACAAACTGGCAGTTTTTAGACGTAGTTGGTATGATAGTTGCTTTATACCCATTAAAGATGCCCTGCTGCATATGAGCTACCAAGAAAAACCACAGTCAGGCCAGTTCCTCACAGTACAGGATGCCACAACACAGACGTTAGTGTCCTGCAGCCAGGTAAGATGGACAGCAGTGTTACTGAGCTTCTCCAAACACAGGTATATATGTGTGTGGCATCATTATTCTGGGAAGTTATAGCGGAGATTTCCAGCTACTTACATTCACTGATGATTTCCAGGGATGGTAGGAAGTACTCATCACAGACAATTGACACAGCCATGAACATGTAAAGGATAATTAGGAAGTAGATTATGATGCCTCCATCTGCACGTTCCTGTTTCGTGAAAAACCCCTCAGGAAACTCTGATGATGGGGATATAACACACTGGGTGCTATTTCCTGGTAAGGAAAAGGAGGTGAAAATCTGAAGGATATTGGAGTCACGCATTCCAAGCCCACAAAGAAATTTCTTAAGAAAACAGTAAGTGTGAGGTTGCTGGGTGGAATTTTAAGAACTCTGGTGAAAATGTATAAATCTCTTTTGACTATGATATAATTAATTGTAGGTCCTTAAAAATGTTAGTCTTTGGACCCAAAAGAGGTGTTTTAATAAAACAAAGATAGTGGATGAATTTAAAAGAAGAAATAATGAAATTGGTTTTTCCTTGTGTGCTTCAACTCTAAAAGGGAATTCGGAACTCCTTTTCCTCCTAAATTAGAAACTGTATATCTGAAGATAAAAATTTCTAATATCCGTGCAATCTCATTTTCCCATTTCAGAGCCCAAGTTGTCCACAAATCTCAAGGCCCACAGAGAATCATTCATTGTTGCAGAGAGAATTTTTAGGATGAAAGATTCCTTGTTCCGTGATGAGGTCTCCAGCAATAAAATCTGAAGACTCTTCTGTTTCATGATGTCTGTGGGTTATTTCAGAGCCATTTTCAAGAACCCACCTGAAGGACAAAAAAGTGTTTGATATCCTACCAAATGCTAAAATCATCTAAATGCTCAGTCGTGTCTGACTCCTTGCGACTGCATGGACTATAGCCCGCCAGGCTCTTCTGTCCAAGGAATTTTCAGGCAAGAATATCGGAGCGGGTTGACATTTCCTGTTCCAGGGGATCTTTCCAACCCAGAGATCAAATCAAATTCGCATCTCTGGATTCTTTACCCCTGCACGACCTGGGAAGCCCCACCAAATGCTAAAAATCAGAGCAAATACAGCGGCAAGCATAAGCAAAAATGAGTCAAGTAAGAATTCCCCTCTCTTTGTTTATTTGTATGTGGCAGCAGCAACAGAGGTGGCTGACCCCGGTGTCCACCTACCTGTAGCCCTTGGGAGACGCTGGGCCAGGGAGGCCCCAGGGGGAGGTAAGTGTGCAGTAGTCCAGAGGAAGCCGAGGAGCAGGGCCCGTCTTGCCCACCGTGGGCCCCCTTTGATCTGCATTCCAGTAGCAATCTTTCTGCAGCGTGCAGCCTTGGGAAGGGAGAAAAGGAGGATTAAGCTGGATCATGTGAGGAATCTCCCTCCTGCCCCATGCCCTGCCCAGGGCACATCATGGCAAGGCCAGTGCATGAGGGAGGGTGACTGGAGTCAGTCAAGCTACTCTGAACAGCAGCTGTAAGCCATAGAGAAGCTGGAAGAGGTGGAGAGAAGGGGGACAGTCCCCTGGCCCACGGTCCCTGAGGGCAGATCCAGGCAGCTCGTTCTTTGCGGACTGATTTTAATCTTTGTCTTCATAGTGGCTTTGCTTTTTTTTTTTTTAATTGAGGATAATTGCTTTACAGTATTGTGCTGGTTTCTGCCACACACCAAGGCAAATCAGTCATAATTCTATATATATATCCCTTCCCTGTTTAGCCTCCATCCCCACTTCCATCCCACCCCTCTAGGTCATCACAGAGCCCCAGGCTGGGCTCCCTGTGTTGTACAGCAGCTTCCCGCTAGCTAGCTGTTTTGCATATGGTAGTGTATATATGGCAACGCTGCTTTCTCAATTTGTCCTACCCTCTCCTTCCTGCTCTGTGTCCACAAGTCTGTTCTCCACGTCTGCATCTCCACTCCTGCTTTGGGCTTTCTGCAGATTTCTAAGGACCTGAGTTTACAAGTGCTTCCACCTCTCTCCTGCCCTTCTAGAAGTTGTTGGAGCTGGTGTCTGTGTGTTCTTTGGCTGAGTTTGTACCCTTTTATATTGCTGTTTTGGGGCCTCTCATTCTCTCTCCAGTTAGGGCTCCATGCAGGGAGGTCATGAGGGAGACTTCTACAATAACCTGCTGGAGAAATGATGGTGATGAACCAGAGCAACACCAGGCAGGGAGCAGAGAAGCGGGCAGCTTCAAGAACTAGTAAGAGCCGTAGTGGATGAAGGCTATTTGATCATTGATTAGCTGTGCTCTCTGCCAGAGGTTCGAAAACGCAAACTGGACACTCCAGTGAGTGTTCAAATATAAACTACTGTCCTCCATACTCAAGCATTTACTGGGCTTGCTGGAATGTTAAGAACTTCTGGCAGTGTGGTAACGTGTAGCAAACAGCACAGGCTCTGGAGCCAGACCTCTTGGTTTGAATCCTAGCATTGCTACTTACTAGTTCTAAGACCTTGGGCATACTATTTAACCTCTCTGCTCTTCTGTTCCATTCTCTGTAAAACAGGAAGTTTATAGTACCCTCTATTTGAGTTGTGTGAGGATTACATAAATGAATGCATGTAATCTGCTTAGACGGAGAAGGCAATGGCAAGCCACTCCAGTACTCTTGCCTAGAAAATCCCATAGATGGAGGAGCCTGGTAGGCTGCAGTCCGTGGGGTCGCTAAGGGTCGGACACGACTGAGCGACTTCACTTTCACTTTTCACTTTCACACATTGGAGAAGGAAATGGCAACCCACTCCAGTGTTCCTGCCTGGAGAATCCCAGGGACAGGGGAGCCTGGTGGGCTTCCATCTATGGGGTCGCACAGAGTCGGACACGACTGAAGCGACTTAGCAGCAGTAGCAGCAATCTGCTTAGAACAGCCTCTGCCCCATGGCCAGTGTTACCTAACTATATTATCTATCATGTTCAGTTCAGTTCAGTCACTCAGTTGTGTCAGACTCTGCAACCCTATGGACTACAGCACCCCAGGCTTCCCTATCCTTCACCAACTCCTGGAGCATGCTCAAACTCATGTCCACTGAGTCAGTGATACCATCCAACCATCTCGTCCTCATCCCTTTCTCCTCCTGCCTTCATTGTTTCCCAGCATCAGGGTCTTTCCCAGTGAATCAGTTCTTTGCATCAGGTGTATTATTATTGCTATTTTATTACTTTTGATTAAGATAGAAGTTTCTTGGCCATAAGGGAATTTTTTAGTTTTGCAATTCTTGTGGTTCCTTTGCTTTGCAGAAAAAAGCATAAAAACTATTCTATTTGCTTAGTTTTAAATTTAGAAATTGGGTTTTTCTGGTGGAAAGGAGTAAGTTGCTTCCGATGTCTGTGATCTTGATTTGGTGAAAATTCTCAAGCACCCCCTTTGTTTTGCTGGGAATTGTTAACCATTATAAACCTCTCAGAAACCATCATTTCCAGGAACTGACTACCCAGATGTGTGTTGTGGTTGTGAGGCTGGGATAATGAGTCACCAAAGTGTAGCCCAGGAACAGAGCAGATTCCCAGCAAGCAGAGTTCTGGCTGCTGATACCTGCAGGAGGTGGCACCCTGGACCACTGGCCTGTGGTCTCAATGCCAGCAGTGCTAAGCCCCTGGGAGGAGACCACTTAACTTTGTGTGAGTGGAAGTGTCTCATGAACCTTTCCTCCCCGAAATGCAGTAGTTTAATTAATAAAGCTAAACATTATAAACAGACAAAATAGGAAAACTCAAACCCAGGGTGAATACTTATATAATGTATATTGTTAATCTAGGAAACAGAGCAAATATCTGAAGATATAAGCCAATGACAATGAAACAATTCCAGTGGAATCTTGTACAGAGTAGGTACTTAATAAACATTTGTTGATTGATTAGAGTGTAATAATTTTTGAAAACACATTCCCAGAACACACACATACTTGTTCTGAACAAACTATCTGATAAAGCATAGTTCTACCAAGAAAAGAAAATTTAGGGGGCTAATTAGATTTACTTCATATATTTATTCTTTGTTTTGCAAAAGAATGTTTAAAAGCTTTCTATTGTAAAATAAAACATGTAAAAAGCCACATAAAATAAATGTATAGTTTATTATTATATTATTATTGTTGTTATTTTATTTTTATAAGATGGACTGCCTCATAAACGCCCCAGGTCAAGAAACAGAAGTATACCATACACCACAGGAATCCTTTCATGTACTTCAGTCCCAACTTCTCCTTTTCCCTGAGAGTAACCAGGTTCCTGAATTATATGGTAGTCACCTCTTTGTGGGTGTATTTTTAATAGTTTATCACCCATCCCTAATTGGGTGCATTCTTAGGATACTGCAGCTTAGCTTTGAAAGAAGTCTTTTAAGTCTCCTTTGGTTGATAGGTTTCCTCTCTTTTTTTCTTCTCCTTATGGGTTATCTGTTAGACAAACCCCCAGGCATTTGATCTGTAGAGTTTCTCATAGTCCTGATTTTGTCGATGGCGTCCTATGGTATAGCTCAATAGATGAGTCCGTTTTCTATATTTTTGTTGATTGACAGCTGGATGCAGAACTTGATTAGACTCAGTTCTGCCCCTTTGGCAAGACTAACTCTGCTTGCTCAGAATCTGCTCTGCTACTGGGCTACGCTTTGGCATCACTAAGGTGGTAGTGAGGTCTTTCCTTATACAGCACACAATGTCTGCTTCTTTCTTGTGGTAATGTTATTAATCACAGCCCTTCATGCTCATTACCTAAATCCATTCATTCTTTTGCAATCCATTCACTTGCAAAAGAAAGACATTCTACTTCTATAATTTCTTCTTCATTTATTACTTGGAATGTTTTACAATGAGATAAATTTCTATCATCCGCTTGGTAGGTTCCCAGGGGTATATAGAAAAGACAATATATGTGTTTGACTCTTCTTTATTTATCACTTCTCAGGATGACTGGCTCTCTGTTTTTCTCCCAAATAACCAATTCTATTTAAACAATTATTATGAATTAATGTACTTAAATATTTTGATGGGTTCCAATTATAGTTATTATCATTTCTGAAGTTCAAACCATCTCATTTTAGGCAGAAGGAGCCTCTTCAATATGACTTCTGAGAACCTTAATAGTTTCTGATAGCTTTCTTACTGCTGCTGCTGCTGCTGCTAAGTCACTTCAGTTGTGTCCGACTCTGTGTGACCCCATAGATGGAAGCCCACCAGGCTCCCCCATCCCTGGGATTCTCCAGGCAAGAACACTGGAGTGGGTTGCCATTTCCTTCTCCAATGTGTGAAAGTGGAAAGTGAAAAGTGAAAGTGAAGTCGCTCAGTTGTGTCCGACCCTTAGCGACCCCACGGACTGCAACCTACCAGGCTCCTCCATCCATGGGATTTTCTAGGCAATAGTACTGGAGTGGCTTGCCATTACCTTCTCCGAGCTTTCTTACTACCTAATGTTAAAAAAAAAAAAAAAAAAAAGATGTGCTGGGCTTGTCTTTTACCTCAAACCAGCCATTGTCCTAAATGTCTTTCTGTTTTTTAAAATGTTAAGTACATTAAGACCACGATCTAAGAATCTGGGTTGCTAGGGATGTTCATCTTCTCTCTCTCACACACACACACATATGCACACACACCTCTTAATAGATTGCCTCATGAGTTCATACCAATAGTTCTCATTCAAGGATCTCATGTACTTAGGGGGACAGTAGAAAATCCAGTGCTTCATAATTACTCATTTGCTGATCCTATTTATGAATCTCAAAACAGTGATATTGATATCACCACCACATATATAATTACTGAGAAGAGTTTTAAAATGCTGTGTATGCCCTTTCCATTCTCTTTCTCTGCTATGATCTATAGTCTATATTCATTGCCTGAGCATACAGTCATTAAATATATTCATTCTCCCTTTAACCCTCATCTAATCTTGGTACTACAAATAAATAATTACATTTTCAACACTTGCCACCATTCTTAGGTTGATATTTCTCTAGATACTTTGATGTTCAAATCTTATATTCTACTAGATTCTTTGGAAGGGCTCATGGGAACTATATTCCCTGAGTTTTTTCATATTGATAGCATTATTAAAGTTTGAACTGTGCCCTGTACTCACAGTGAAAATTAAAATAAATAAAAAGACAAAGAAGCCCAGAACAAGCAGTCTATTGAAATAACCAAGTAAGCTACCCTGGTGAAATCAGTGCAGAGGTGGTCACTGAATCGGTGACTGGTAGTCATTTTTTTCTTCTGAGGAATAAAACTGTCAATTACTTTCAGCTCTTCCTTGCTCACTGACCAGCTTCAGTTTCACAGTCTTCTCACAGATACCTGGACCTCTGCTGAGTTAGCACCTGCTATATTTGGAATCAAAGCTGGTAGTCAAGTTGTGTTTACTACGCCTGAGGTATATTCATGTGTATTATTCAGTGTAATTCTCCCTCTAACCCTAAAGGGTAGAGAACTAGTTTTCACTTGTTGCTCAGTAGAAGTATCTGTGGCTTTTAAAATTGCTGATGACTTGACACTTACCCAGACCAATTGAATCAAAATCTAAGGGGTGGCTTAGGCATGGATATTTTGTTAAAATTTCCCAGGTGATTCTAGGGGTGTTGAGAACTACTGGGATGGATATTTCTACCCTTGCTTTATAGATGGTAGATTGAGTCAATCGCTTAAGATCTAAGGTTATATAGTTCCCAACTAAGTGTCAGAGCCAGGATGCAGGCGAAGGTCTATTTAACTTCAGTCCAGGAACGTCCTCACCTGCTAAGTTGAGCCAACTCTTCAGAGTGTAAGTTCCATGAGGGCAAAACCATGCCTATCTAGTTTCCTCCAGCATTTCCAGTGTTCAACACAGTGCTGGGCATGTGGTGGACATTTATTAAATATTGTCGAATGGATGAGTGAATGAAATAAGATAGGGAATTCCACAATGACGTTTCCTTCACAACATCCACAGGATAAGAATACACAGTATCTTTTGTAAGTTGACCCTTCGTGCCATCCAGTTCCCCAAGCATCTGTCAATCAGCTCTCAGCTCCACCTGGTGATACTTCAAACACCATGTTAGCCTTCCCAACTTCCCTGTTGGAGGAAATACGGTAAATCTACAATGAGGAACCCTGTGAAATCGGTCATTTGAAAAGAGAGTTTGACCTTTCTTCATGAGAAAGAGAGCTAGTAATGTTGGTCAGCTCCTGTCTTTAATTATCTGCACCCAACCCTGAAGTGGAGGCTTTTGTAGGCATCCCAACTACTGTGAAGAAAGAGGAAGGGAAAGGAAACAGATGGCTAAGGCTGGTCCCGTGCTCTGACTTCAGCTTGTCATTATCACCTTTGTATTTTTTAACTTTCTGTTAAAATATATAATATACCTATACAACTAATATACAAAAAGAGGGCACATGCTTTGCCATTGCTTTTTGCTATTTAAACACAGAGTCAAGCCAGATGGGGATCTCTTAATAAGAGGAGTGATTGATGCACCATGTTAAGAACAATCTGCCAGGGTGGAGATGCGGCAAGCATTGACTGCAAGAGCATCATCATATAGAGCCCTCTGAGTCTCAGCTGCTGCCGCCCCATGACTGGCTTTCCCTCGGGCTGTTTTCCTAGGCAGCAGCCTAGGAATCCTCATGACAAGGAGCTTTCAGCTCAGTCTACCAAGCTCCTTCATTTTTTGCCTCTAATCAACAAAGAAGTTGCTAGCTGGGACCATAGCCATGGCCGTGAGTGAGCAACAATCTGCTCGGTGTGGTTCACATATTCCCTTGGTACCTGCCAAATTTCTCACACCCTCATCCTTAGTGAGTTTATCAGCAAAAGTCGGGATCATGCACTGGCTGAGAGTATGGCTGAGCAGTTCCAATTTCTAACCCGGTTCAGATTGGTCTCATTCACTGCTGTGTGGGTCCTACTCAGTGAAAAGTGTTTAAAATATTTTCAGTTCCTAGAAGGGCTTCACAGTCTTCTCAAAATTTGTATTTTTCCCCCCGGAGTGTATATTCCAGTTCTCTGAATACTCTGATCATGTTTTACAGATCAAGTATTATTTAAAATAAAAAAAAACACTTTAGAGTGAATATAATTTTAAAATTAGCTAAACCTGGGTTATGGCTGCCTCCTTCATTCTTTCTGAAGCTCAATAAATGGGGATAATACCACATGCTTTTTAGGCTGTGAGATTACAAACCTAGAGCATGAATATTCATCCCCTTTTCCTCTGGAATATAACTCCATGAGAGCACATTTTATGTCACTAGAACTTGGCAGAGTGTTTAGCTCTCAATGAAATTGAATGCATTGGGCAGCCCAAGAGCTGGGGGAAAATGAATAGATAAAGGATTTTCCTTAGCTATATTTACAAAAAAATGTTTGCTTTTTAGCCTGTATTTTAGTACTTGTTACACCTACTTCATTTGTGCTAGCCTTACTCTGTCTTCCTTCACCAGGTTTAAATATAAAAGACTTCCCCAAATGTTTCAGAACTTGATGGTTTAATGAGTGATCTGTAAAAAGGCTTGATCCAGCCTGTTTTTTTCACTTTCTCCTCCAGCTCTATTTCAGTGGGGTGTTCTGAGGGGGTGGCAAGTATGAAAAGTGGAGGGCGGGGGGCCCTGACTCATACGTTCTGGAGTGGGGAGATTTATTTTCTTCACTTTAATATAATAACCCCCCTCAGGGTCTGAGTTAGCATCATCATTTCTCAGTCTGCTCCGTGAAGGCTGCCATCCCCACATGAAGAGATTGATGCCTCCTTCACTCTAAATAATAGGGACAAAGGCATCAGGGATTCTTCAAATTTTGCTGGGCTTAGAGTTTCTTCCCTAGGCTAGGAACTCAAGAGCCCTGGTGCTCATGAGGACGGAATGTATAAGACTCTGGTTTTGAAGAAGGGAAGCCAGTAAGCACTTTATAATTCTTTCCATACTGGGATAGGTTATACACATCATGTCATTTGTTTGAAGTCCTTCCTTACCTAGTAGAGCTGGAGGTGGTCATAGCTCTGCTACTATTGTTGTTGGGAGTATGGAGCTAGAGGAAGAGCAGGGGAGTTGACCAGGAGGGCTGACCACAGTAATACGAGTAGCTTGTACTCCATGCCCATGAAGGCCAGGGCTGATGTTGGTACTATGACCGTGACCACTCTTTGTAAATCAATCTGTAGGCATGGTTGGCACAAGTCTCTGTGAAAAGGTTCCTTGCTTTCCAGACTGTGAGGCTTCTTAGTCTGCTCCGTCTTTGGCTGGGTATTCTCAAAGAACTAGAGTTATACTACTTTTTTCTAGAATCTAAGGACACACATATTTCACTGCCTGCTTTCTCTCCCTCTTTTCTCTCTTCTTCCCCAAACTGAAAGTTCCCTGAAGGAGACACGGATATGTACCTCACAGATGCCCCTTGAAGAAGGACTTGCTATCCCAGCATGGGGGTTTCTGTCAGCAGATTGCCTCCAGTTTAGCCCTGTCACACACTGCCTGAGCTGCAGAGCCTCCTTACCTAAAGCCACACCATCCTCAGGGAAGCCCGCATCTAAGTAAGGCAGAGATGTAGAAGCCCAGTTATTTCAGTGCCATGAAGACAACTCTGATGGGCAGTGTTGTTTCAGAGCTCCCCACTGATTGCACCAGGGCTTCATTGGACCTGCCTTGAAGTTCAGCTTCTTTAACTTCCAAATCCTGCTTCCTCCCTTTCCTCTAACAGGCGCAGGGCCCCAGTAAACATCTTACACCCCAACTCCATCTAAATGACAGCCTCAAAGAACCCTACCTATGACAGGCCCTAACCTACTTTGTAGCTTGGCCTATGCTCAGAACTCCAAATTTTACCCTTGATATTTGAACAGTGAGTTTTAGATCTGAGAAAATGCTCTTTTCTTTCAACAAACCTTGGCTTTCAAAATTGTTGCCTACAGATTGAATTTGAAGCTCACAGTTAAGGAATGACTCCTTTGTTCTTTACTGTGTCTATCGTTTTCTTGAAGCAATGAATGCCACTGATTCCTTGGGCAGGTTTCTGGAAAATTTCTAAAGGATGTGCTGTATGCAGTCCATTTTCCTTCCAACTGAATCTCAGTGAAAGATACTGCCTGGTTGTCATCCATGATTCCTACTTCTCCCATCCTCTACCATCTCATCAATCACCGAGTCCAAATAACTCTTTCTCCTGAACATCTGTTGGGTCCACACTCCTTTCCATATCCATTGCTACCATTGTCTGTTGCCCAGACTTCTATAGGAGCCTCCTGACAAGGATGTCATCTCAATCCCCCACTCCCGCTGTCCTTCCAACACCTGTGTGTCAAGTAGGCAGTAGAAGATAGTACACGCTTCCTAGGAGGTGCTGGTGGTAAAGAACCCACCTGCCAATGCAGGAGACATAAGAGATGCGGGTTCAATCTCTGGGTGGGGAAGATCCCCTGGAGAAAGAAATGGCAACTCACTCCAGTATTCCTGCCTGGAGAATCCCATGGACAGAGGAGTCAGGCTGGTTACAGTCCATAGTGTCGAAAAGAGTTGGACACAACTGAAGCGACTTGGCACACATGCACACAGCTCAGAGGTACAGTCAGGTAGAGGAGAAGGAGCCAGCCGGTGAATTTCAGAAAGAGGGTCACTGAGGCAGGAGGAAAAGCAAAGGAATGTGATATTGCCAGAGCAGAAGATGGGAAATTTTCACTGAGGACTGGTTAGAGGTTAAGGTGAAATACACAACAGTCCATAATGTTTGGCAGCACAGGGATCACGGGTGATTTTCAAGAGGGAGTTTCAGTGGAATCCAGTGGGTAGAAGTTAAGTTGGAATAAACGATGAGGAGGAAAAAAGTAGAGGGTTTTTGATTGTTTTATGTATGTGAAAGAGAAATTGAGCAACTGGAGGAGAATATTGGGTGAGGGATTTGTGGTTTTGTTTGAATGTTATGGGATATTCTATAGCATGTTTTTGCATTGATTTGGAAGCATGAATTGCAAATGCAGAAGAGAGAAGGGAATCCCTGAGAAAGTTCTAGGGATCAGGGTTTCAAAGCTCCAGAGGGTAGGTGCACTTTTGCTGGAGAAGCTCTGCTTCTTCCCCTGAAACCAAAGGAATGGAGAAGATGGATATAGAATATGGATATAGAGTCACAGATTAGGTGGGGAGGAGGATATATAAATTCTCTTCTGATGGTTTCTATTTTTTAATCATAAAGAACATTTTAAAAATCATGTTTAATTCATATTTGAGGAAGGCTTGAAAGAGAAACTGTAGAAGATATGAAATAATCATCTTGATATTGCAAAAGCTAATTTACTAGGGAAACGTAAGAGGAGTGTTGAGTGTTTTGTTCAGGTTTTTGATCATGAATTTAAAGCGAAACTTGTTACCTCTATTCTGTGTGTATGCATTTATCCTCCAGTAATATTCTATTTTTAAAATGCAGGTGTGGGGAAACTGGACTCCACTACGTGTGTTTTATTCCAAGCAAGTGTTGATAGACAAGAGAGGTGTAAAGGAGGAGAGGAA
Organism: Moschus berezovskii; assembly: GCF_049115385.1. Classification (NCBI taxonomy): domain Eukaryota; kingdom Metazoa; phylum Chordata; class Mammalia; order Artiodactyla; family Moschidae; genus Moschus; species Moschus berezovskii. The sequence goes on along the minus strand of NC_142468.1, from coordinate 41,655,204 downwards.
ATTTTCAAAGAAGTGATTATAAATGATAGATTATGTGATCTAAATGAATTAGAAAGAAAATTAAAAGAGGGGACTGATTGGAGGGTAATGAGAACGTGGCTGATGGTTTGGGGATATTGGTGAGGTGAAAAAATCATGAGCATGAACTGGAGTTGGGGATGGGGTGTGTGAGTTCGAGATCGGTGGGGAGATTAGGTGGGGAGGAGGATATGTAAATTCTTAGCTGATGGATTTCTATTTTTAATCATAAAGAACATTTAAAAAATCATGTTTAATTCATCTTATATTTAGAGATTTGCAGATTTGGAGATGGCTCTGATTGCAGTAATAACCAGCTAGTGTGTGATAATGAGACTAGAAAAGCAACTGGAGATGAGAAGTTCAAGGAACTGAAAGTCCAGTTTGGTGTCCTCTCATCTTGCACACATCTTGGCGTTTTGTAGTTGTTGGTCTATCTTTCCAACAATGTGTTATTTAGGACAGGATCACATTTGTCACTGCTTCCTCCCTAATGCCCAGAATGGTACCTGACCCATAAAATACTCAATAAACATTTACAGAATGAATAAATAAGTCTATTCTTTTAAAAATTCTGAAAGTTATTCCTGAAGTGAGAGCTGCATCCTGGGACACCACTGTCTTCACTCCTCGTGGACCACTTCTTGTGGGCGGCCCTGTGGGTAATAACATTTACTGCTGCTGTGGATGCTGTGAGAAGCACTCTTTGTAATTCTCTATGGTATTTAGTGTAGGGGGTTGCTGAGGAAGTAATTCACTCCCTTACACAATATTCCTTCCATTAGGACCCACAAGGGAAACTTTTCTAGGATTTCATTGCTGGAAGACCTGTGGCTCTCCTGAGTGAAACGGCAATTTGTGAGTCTCATAAGTGAATGTGTTTTCCTCTTTGCTTTGTCTATTACAGCCAGATTTGTGGCAGAGGCTGAGGCTCAACTTCAGCAATTATGCAGAAAAATATGATATCCATTTCTTATCAATTATTTTATTCTTTGCTTTATCTGATTATCTTTTCCTGATTTCCTCATCTTGGTAATTTCTTCTCATGTTTCTTTTTCTATTCTAGAATCTTTCTTGAATATTTAATATTAAAATGTGTCTCCCCAAGGTTCAGCTGGGTGAAATTTTCTCCTGAACACTTCAATTGGTGCAAATTTCTGGTGATCCTGGGGAAAACAAGCCTGTTATAAACCTTAATAGTGAAGATTAAGATTAGGTCCATTTATAAGTAGTACATGTTTCTGAGGATTTATTGAGCTAATTAGTGTTGAGAATTTCTATACTATATAATATTCAAAATGTCATCTATCTTAGACAATACCAGGTACAAAATTGTTTATAAAAAGTAAACATATTTCTGAAAATTTATCAATTAAATCAAAGTTCCTATCTGAGCCTTTATTAATTTAATTAAGGCACTTAATGAATTTTTGACATATATTTGCTTAATCAAATGATTTAAGAAATGTAAGATGAGCTAAATCATGTCTAAAGACTCTGGGAACCTCAAAAAAAATGCAAATATGGTAGTAAAGTGGAGATCAAGATGACAAATATGGACAGAGACCTCCGAGGGATGATAAGAATGAATGGGAATGAGAAGATGAGTGAAACTCTACAGGACTAACCACACGGGAACACTGAACGTGGAGATCTACAAGCTATAAAGAAAATGAAAGGGAAAAAAGAGGAAGCGTGTTATAGCTATGAGCTTTGCAGTACACCATAGTGGACAGTCATTAAATACATTCAGTTCAGTTGCTCAGTCGTATCCGACTCTTTGCCACCCCATGAATCGCAGCACGCCAGGCCTCCCTGTCCATCACCAACTCCCGGAGTTCACTCAAACTCATGTCCATTGAGTTGGTGATGCCATCTAGCCGTCTCATTCTCTGTCCTCCCCTTCTCCTTCTGCCCCCAATCCTTCCCAGAATCAGAGTCTTTTCCAGTGACTTTCCTCAACTCTTCACATGAAGTGGCCAAAGTATTGGAGTTTCAGCTTTAGCATCATTCCTTCCAATGAACACTCAGGACTGATCTCCTTTAGAATGGACTGGTTGGATCTCCTTGCAGTCCAAGGGACTCTCAAGAGTCGTCTCCAACACCACGGTTCAAAAGCATCAATTCTTCAGCGCTCAGCTTTCTTCACAGTCCAACTCTCACATCCATCCATACATGACCACTGGAAAAACCATAGCCCTGACTAGACGGACCTTGGTTGGCAAAGTAATGTCTCTGCTTTTTAATATGCTATCTAGGTTGGTCATAACTTTCCTTCCAAGGAGTAAGTGTCTTTCAATTTCATGGCTGCAGTCAGCATCCACAGTGATTTTGGAGCCCCCAAAAATAAAGTGTGACGCTGTTTCCACTGTTTCTCCATCTATTTCCCATGAAGTGATGGGACCAGATGCCATAATCTTAGTTTTCTGAATGTTGAGCTTTAAGCCAGCTTTTTCACTCTCCTCTTTCACTTTCATCAAGAGGCTTTTGAGTTCCTCTTCACTTTCTGCCATAAGGGTGGTGTCATCTGCATATCTGAGGTATTGATATTTCTCCCGGCAATCTTGATTCCAGCTTGTGCTTCTTCCAGCCCAGCGTTCCTCATGATGTACTCTGCATATAAGTTAAATAAGCAGGGTGACAATATACAGCCTTGACATACTCCTTTTCCTATTTGGAACCAGTCTGTTGTTCCATATCCAGTTCTAACTGTTGCTTCCTGACCTGCATATAGGTTTCCCAAGAGGCAGGTCAGGTGGTCTGGTATTCCCATCTCTTTCAGAATGTTCCACAGTTTATTGTGATCCACACAGTCAAAGGCTTTGGCATAGTCAATAAAGCAGAAATAGATGTTTTTCTGGAACTCTCTTGCTTTTTCCATGATCCAACGGATGTTGGCAATTTGATCTCTGGTTCCTCTGCCTTTTCTTTATGTACACTAAATACTGTCATTGTGGGAAACTGTATTCCAGAACACTCGTTGATGCCTACTGTAATTTTATAAGAGCTGTTTTCCTCAGATGGAGGTGCGAGGTTAGCAGGAGAGAGAATGAGCACAACTCAGCATGGGTGCTCTCACAGTGGGGCAGAAACCAGACCACTGTGTGTACTGACTGAAGATAACTGAATGTTCTCTCAAGTTTGATCACTAGTTTCAGTAAGTGCTGTGCATAAGAAGAATGAGATTGTTAAATGTGTTTGCTGTGAAATACATAAGAAAATAAAATGCATTAAAAATTTATTAACAATTGTAAAAATATTCCAGAACAATGTAAGTTATGTTGGTATTGCTAGTTTTACATATTTTTGTAAACTATCTAAAATCATTTTATGGGAGAAGCTGAGTTATTCATTAAAGAACATAAAATAGGACTATACCAAGTCATATTTCTACTACTGAATTGAAAATATGACTCTAGGGATGGAATGTGTATTATTAGAATTGTTAGAACTACTAGTTACCACACATGATGTGCACTGCTGTTGTTTAAGTCACTAAGTCATGTCTGACTCTTGTGACCCCACGGACTATAGCTCACCAGGCTCCTCTGTCCATGGGATTTCCCAGGCAAGAATACTGGAGGGAGTTGCAATTTCCTTCTTCAAGGCATCATCTTGACCACCTCTGGAATTCCAGCTCCCCACATCAGGCTTTGCTGCTCCCTGAGCCTTAGTGGCCCCCTGCTCTGACCATGGCCATTTGGAGAGGCTACAGTTCCATAGTGAAAAGAGAAACACATATTTGCTTCAAGTCAATTTGCAAAACAGCAAGGTATCTGTTTTGCTGTGTGAGGATCAGCTGAAGGGGAGTGTCTTGAGAACCGTGTGTGCAGGGTTAGCACTTCTAAAGTGTTACCTGGAGAATGTGCACCCGCAGAATGTTCACACGGCTTGAGGGAAATTCACTTCGGGCCCTTGCCTTTGTCCTGCAAGATAAAGTTGATAGTAGAAACACGTTTCTGTTTCCCTGTTTAGCCTCCTCTCATTTGTTTTCTCTGTCCTGCTATAGTAGCTTCTGGAACAATGTACAAAGACTCTGTCCCTCTTACACTCACCAGACCACTTTACTCAACTGGAATTGCTACAATCTTCCTCTCTCCATGGAGCCCTCCCTGTGGATGGCAGATAGTCCCTGGCTGGTCCCATGTGTTCTGTGTATGGGCTGGGTTTAACCCCCCTCTTTCTCAATCCAGGAATGAGAATTAGTTTTAGGTGCTTGTTCTAAGAAGGAGGGAAGAACATGCTATTGAGAGAAGACTGGGTCTGGGATAAATCTCAGAAGAAACCCTGGTGTCTTGATGTACAAAGTAGTAGTCTTCTACTTGACACAGATTTGAGTAGATCGCTGAATTTTTAGGAGGTGTCAGAGACAGATTTAGAAGAACTGTAACCTGTGAGCTCATTTGCAGCTTATTATCGAGTGCTTATAGAAAGCACCTTTGGGGACGTGCCTAGTGGTCCAGTAGTTAAGGCTTCACCTTCCAGTGCAGGGGATGCAGGTTTGATCACTGGTCTGGGAGTTAAGATCCCACATGCCTTGTGGCCAAAAAACCAAAACATAAAACAGAAGCAGTACTGTAACAAATTCAATAAAAGACTTTAAAAAGTAGTCCATATTAAAAAAAAAAATACACCTTTTTTTAAGAAAAGCACTTTTAATATGCACATCACAGTTCTTTTTTAATAAAAATATTAATTTGATTTTAATTTGATAGTATGATATTTCACATCACAGTTCTCAACCCAAGAAATACAGAGAGTACATGGGCTCGTGGAAGACACAGACATGAAGATCATTGCTCTCAGGGTTATAAGTGGTGTAAAGTAGGCAAAACAGGATGATGTTGAAATACAAATAGTAACTTTTGGGGAATTCCAAAAAAGCTTCAAAGAGATGGTGTTATTGGGGGTAGGCCTTGAGGGACAAGAAGAATTTGACATTGGAGAAAGAAAAGAAGGGTAATATTCCAAGGTAGAGGAATTCCATGTCCAAAGACATGGAATCTGGAAGTAGCCTGGCTTCCTTAGGAAACAGCTCACAGGCAGGAGGGAGTTGCTCCTTCCTGCAGGGAATTGGGGGAGCAATGGCTGGAGAGGAAGCCATGCCACATGAGGTGCCTTTGATTCCCAGCCAGGGGCTCGGGGCCTTTTTCTCTCCCTTTGTGGAATGGAACCATAGATTTTGGAACAGGAAAGATCTTCGAAAACATCTGGCTGAAAAAGAACCCGAGAGCCACATGGTGAATTGATTAAACTACATATTTAAAAATAGAGCATGATTTAAAAGTTACTGCCAAATGAGAGTCTCCTGAAGATTTTTGTCTTGCTTGAACACATATATATTACTTATCAACATAACCATTTTGTTTCTTAGGTGTGCTTTTTTGTAAATGATGGACAGTGCGTCGTTAGGGCTTTGTGTTCTTATAGACCCAAGAAGTTGGGTCTGTCAGTGTGTTTACTGTGCAGAATTAAGATTAATGCTTTGTACACTCACTCACATCATGCAGATGGGAGTATACATTGGAACAGTTCTTCTGAAGGGCAGTTTGGCAATGTACATCAAAACAGCATTTGAAATCTGAACAGCATTGACCTCAAATTCCTTTTTAAAGAATTTGTTCAAAGGGACTGGCCAGAAATGCATCTAGAGTGTATTCATTCATTGTAGGATTGTTTATAATGTCAAAAAACTGGAGATAACCTACATTTTCTAATAAAATAATTATGGTACAGTGGAGTATTCTGTCAATACTAAAATGATTAAGTAGAAATTTTTTAAATACGAAAATTTCATATGAAAGTATATTTCTAAATGAAAAAACAGGTTACAGAATAGTATGTATAATGACCCTAATTCTGTAAGAGTTATATATTTTTACAAGATTATGTTTATTTCCTTTTACAAAAATTGTCTACTTATGTGTACATATGAAAAAAATCTGGAAAAATTTATACCAAGATGTTAATAGCAGTTATTACTGGGTGGTAGGATGGTAGGCAATTTTTAATTTCTACTATTGGCTTATCCATATAATTTCTAGGATCTTGGTTTATCAATAAACAAGCATTACTTGATTACTTGTGTAATTAGGGTTATACATCATTTCCCCATGTGAGTGCAGACTGATTATTTGCCTGTTTGTTGTTGCTGTTTAGTTGCTAAATTGTGTCTAACTCTTTTGCAACCCATGGACTGTGGCCTGCCAGGCTTCTCTGTCCATGGGATTTTCTAGGCAAGAATACTGGAGTGGATTGCCATTTCCTTCTCAATTTACCTGTTTACCACACCTATTTAAGATATTTTGATTGTTTCTTCTGCAACTGTTTGCCAAATGATTAGGGAAAATGAAAGTTTGGGGATAATATATAATGGCTGGAAAACTTGTAGGTTGTGTCTGTGATGGGAAAGATAAGCTAGGTTTATCACTACTCCATTTTGGAAAGCACACATCTTTAGGTTAAGCATGGCTGACTGACTGCCAGAATTTCCATTTCCTTAGTGACTGAATGGTGTAGTAAATTGGATAAAAGCATCTGCTATTTTTCAGATCATCTATGCTGTGCAAATGTCTCACTGGACACCGGGATCCCCTTTCAAAAACTCTGATTTTTCATATTCTGCACATAGAGATGGAACTAATCTGGGGTTGAGCCAGTCCTTTTGAAACCAAGTGTTTCATACTTGGTTTTGTCCACTTAATTTGGACTCTGGTGTTCAAGTGGGCATCACCCACATCTAGAGTCTGCTTCTAACACTTTTAGAAAGGATTCTGTACCTTGGGTTTTATGAAGATGGTTAATGTACTGTGGAGAATGAACTAAAACACCATTCGTTGTTCTTACAGATAGACGTCAAGCTGTAAAGGAAAGACACACAGCAGGTTTGGTCCTTTTCTTCTCTTCTTCCTCCCTAAGGAACTTGGGGATAACTTTTTACTAGATCAGTTCTGGTCCAAACTGGTTTCTTTCCTGCCTGTTTCATGTTGCTCTTATCTGAAAAGCTCCCATCTGCCCTGAGGTATCTGCATCTTGCTCTTGTCTTTATTACACTTTATTACAGAGTCTTTATTTATGGCAGAATGGACTGACCTATCAATTGGTGTGAGTTTTTCATTTTTTTCTCCTTCCCTGTTTCAGGTGGGAAGCAAGGTTGTTCTTATTTCTTTATCATGGAAACTTGTGCAGGGAAGAGAGAAGAAACTGTCAGAGGACAAAAGCTCTTCTAACGTGTTTGAAGATCTTGAGCTTTTCACAGGGATGGCGTTGGGTGTTCTGGGGAAGGCAGATGCCGAGGGAGCATCTTCAAGCACAAGGTAGAGCAGGGAAATCCAGATATTAAGAAGATCTGGAGACTGGCCAGTCTGGAGAGTAGTTGGGACCCATGCCCTGCTCCTAGCAGAGATCTAGGAGGGCAAGCCTTCTGGGGTACCATCGCAGATTTACCACATTGCGTGCGTGCTCAGTTATGTCTAGCTCTTTGCAGCCCCATAGACCACAGCCCGGCAGGCTCCTCTGTCCATGGAATTTTCCAGGCAAGAATACTAGAGCAGGTTGCCATTTCCACCACCAGGGGATCTTGCCAACCGAGGGATCAGATCTATGTCTCTGTGTCCCCTGTGCTGGCAGGAGGATGCTTTACCTCTGTGACACCTGGGAAGCCACTATGGGGAAAGAGGCTGGAATGAAGTCTGAGAGACCCTGCATCTCCAGCCCTGCGTGACATGCACTTTGAGGTACACTGAAGCTGATGAGAAGAACGTGCTGTTTCTGGCTCTGGAGTCACTGGCTCTGAGTCCATCAGATGTACTTTTTTAAAAGGCCTTGGTTTCCCTTCGATATCCCTCCAACATGCTGCCTATGGTTCATAGAGATTTCTGAGTTTTTTTTTGGCTCTAAGAAGAGATGGACCATACAGCTGCATCCCCTTTGTGAGGATTCATAGTTTGGGGGCCAGAAGCTGAATATTTAAGGGCTGTGGTTAGTAATAAGGTTTGCACTCCTTTGTGTGAAAAAGTCACTTCCAGGTTGGAGCTAAGAATAGATAACCCATTTTCGTAACTGTATGAGATTTCCTATTTCACGTTACTGAACATCAGCCCTCCCTTCTGTAGCAGCTCCAGCTGTAATCGTTTCTCTATGCTTAGGAGCAGGTAATCCATTTTTAGTTGCACTATTAAAAACTATGCCATTGATTATTTCTTGGTTTGTGTCATGGTTTCAGAGGCTGTGATGATATGAAGTCAGTGTGAGTTTGGATCTCTAATCACTGTTGCTCATGCATCAAATGGGGCTGTCGACGCAGACTGTGCAATAAGGATGACACAACATGAAAATGAACATGGATGACAAGCTGTGGATGAGAAATAGAGGCAGCAGCACTGACCTCAGGTCTCGGAGAGCTCAGGGGGAAAGTTAGAGCATAGTCACCAGGACCTATAATACACGAATAACCTAAAATAAGGCAGGAATTAATAAGGGCCAGAATCGAGTTACAAGGCATTATGCACACTTAGAGAAGGGAGCATTTATACCTGAATGAAGTATTTGTAGTCTTGAATGATGTATAGGATTTGTGTATGCAGAAGGGAAAGAGTAACTCATATGTCTATTTTTTTGGTGAAGTATTGCAACTAAAGCCTGTGGATCTGGTTCTTAAGGTAAGTTACAGGCTACGCAATCCATCATATGCCATGCTTTCCTACCATATCTAAAGCCTGAGTTTGGAGTGGATTGGAAGAAGGTAAAATCATGTTTCATTTCCTTTTAGGAGAGTTTAACTCAACTTTCTCTTTTTAAAAATTTTTAATTGGAGAATAATTGTTTTACAATGTTGTTTTGGCTTCTGCCATACAACAACATGAATCAGCTCTAAGTATACATATATCCCCTCCCTGCTGAGGCTCCCTCCCACCCCACCCACCATCGCAGCCCTCTAGGTCATCACAGAGCACCAGGCTGATCTTCCTAAGCCATATAGCAAGTTCCCACTAGCTATCTATTTTACACACAGTAATGTATATATTTCAGTGTTACTCTCTCAATTTGTCCCACCCTCTCCATCGCCTACTGGGTCCACAAGTCCATTCTCTATGTTTGTATCTCTATTCCTGCCCTGCAAATAGGTTCATTAGGACCATTTTCTAGATTCCATATATCTTTTTGTCATTCCTTTTAATTGAAGATTACACTGAGCCAATGTTGTAAGTTCAGGCATTGTTCAGAGATGAGGGATGGCTGGGGATGAGGGAGGGTTTTGTGGCCTCCCTTATCTTCCACTGGTCCTTGATATTCTGCCTGTGCTTAAGAGCAGTTATCAAAACAGAGTAGAGGAAAGAATAGAAAAGAGTTCACGTTTCCAAGTTGTTCGGTTATAAATTTCTGGAGACCAAACATGGGAAACACCCAAGGTAGAATGATCCTGTGAAACGGGAAGAGTGATCAACAGAAATGCACTCTCTATGCACTGATCGGATCATCAGTGAGGCCAAGCTGAAAAGGAAAGCACCTGGATAGGAAAGTCTCCAGACATGATAGTACCAAGTCCGGTTGTTGTAACTATAATCACAATATAATTATAAGAGCTAATATTTACTGAGTACTTACTTGCTGCCAAGTTCCTGACGTGCATTATCTTACTTACTTCACATAACTATCCCGTAAGAGAGACACAACTGTTCTCTTTTACAGATGAAGAAACTCAGGCAGAAAAGTTAAAGACAATTGGCCAAGGTGATTAGCTAGGAGTTAGTGGAGCATTTCAGTCTGGCTCTTGAGCCTCAAAATGTAATTCTTAGCCAGACTGACTGTCTGGTTTCAAGAGAGCAGAAGGGAGTGTATATAGGGAATTTCTGCTGGTGCTCCCAGTGTCCTGGGTGGGGGGGGGGTAATAGAGGCATTGCTGAGTTTACTTTCATCATCAGGGATAATTTAATGGGCTTCCCTGGTGGTTCAGATGGTAAAGAATCTGCCTGCAATGCAGGAGACCTGGGTTTGATCCCTGGGTAGGGAAGATTCCCCTGGAGAAGGGAATGGCTACCCACTCCAGTATTCTTGCCTGGAGAATCCCATGGGCAGAGGAGCCTGGCAGGCTACAGTCCATGGAGTCACAAAGAGTCAGGCACGACTGAACAACAAACACACTTTCATTAAAACAAGACAATGCTGTGCTCACAGAATTCATGTCTCACATTTCCTCAGATGTTTTCTCTTTTATCCTCTGCCATCAATAGAGTTGTGACTAGATGGTGGCATTTGTGAGAAACATCAATAATGAATTAAAACAGCTTTTTGATGGAAAAAACTATTGATAACCTATAAAAGAGTAACACTGTTAACAATTCATTTGCAGTTGATTGAAGAGAGCAAATGAAACAAATTTGTAGCTTGTTAGATTTTTCTGGTTTAGTTTTTGAAAAATAAATAAGCCAATAAACTCTTCTACTGAAGATTGCTGGCTGTGTATGTTGAGTTACAGGACTGTAATATTTATTCACCAATCAGGAAACATGAGTTTGCATTCCTAAATATGCCTTTGCTTCTCAGACACACATTTGTATAATTCTTTGGCTTCCTGTAGGAGAAGTGATGTTGAACCTATCTCTTATGTTCAATTGCTATTTACAAGTTCACAGCCAATTCTAGACTCTACCTCCAATAATAGAAAAGAAGAAACATTTCTAAGAAAACCTTCAAGTTTTCATTTCCAACAAAGCTATGGCACAAACACCCTGGAATTAATTGGATATTTAATGTTATGCCTTCCTAGAGTTGGCATGCCCTATTTTCTAGGACCCTGGTGCAGTGGGTCTGTTAAGAGCACATAGAACCTTACAAAAATGTTTTGGCAAAAAGGTAATGCATGCACAAAAGACAAAATACAAAAGGTATTTATTGTGTAATTTGAAAACTAAGGGTGTCCCCAACTCCATTCTATGGCCATAAACATTACTGATTTCCTTTCTTGTGTCACATGACATCTTGACTCAGATAATTTAGTATGACAATAGTTGGATTTGATTGAGAGAAAAACAATTAAACTTCTATCTTTAAAGAAATTACTAAACAATAATCATGTAAGATGCATCATGGCACTCCTCACTTCCTCCCTTATAGTGAGTTCTTTCTTTACTGCAACTCTGCTGCTCACCCATTAAGTGTGATGCAAGAAGACGAGAACATAAGGGAGATCGGATTGTGGGGCTCAGGTAAGGGCAAGGACGGAGGGGCATCAAGTCTAGATCAGATGTGAGATGGAGTGAGAGCTCAGACTGTGTTGTGTAATTAATTATTTAAATCCAACTTTTAAAACTCGAATTTGCTGGTTCATAAGCTGCAAGGAGATCCAACCAGTCCATTCTAAAGGAGTCCATTCCTGGGTGTTCATTGGAAGGACTGATGCTAAAGCTGAAACTGCAATACTTTGGCCACCTCATGTGACGAGTTGACTCACTGGAAAAGACTGATGCTGGGAAAGGTTGGGGGCGGGAGGAGAAGGGGACAACCAAGAATGAGATGGCTGGATGGCATCACCGACTCTGTGGACATGAGTTTGAGTGAACTCTGGGAGTTGGTGATGGACAGGGAGGCCTGGCGTGCTGTGATTCATGGGGTCGCGGAGAGTCGGACACAACCGAGCGACTGAACTGAACTGAACTGAAGCTTTAGTGACAGCCTTTAGTTGAGCTTGGAACCTGATTAGGGCATTTGGTTGTTTAGGTCACATAACGCGTTTGTGATGAAGCCCTGATGGTGAGTAGGCATGGAAGGTGGTATATGCATCCAAACCTCTATGGCCAGTGGGCTTGGGCTGCACCCTCACTTGAAGCAGTGAATGTGGGGGATGCGGGGGTGGGGAGAGAGGAGGCTGCTGTCAGATATATTCTTGGAATTCTCCGAAGCTCTTCCATGCCCACAGGCTATGCATTATTTTTGCAAAACTTGCTCTTATCCTCCCCACCAGAACCAGAAACAAAATAACAGTTTACTATGGTTTCTAGTTCTGATTCATTGAAGTGTAGTGCGCTGGAGATTTGGAATCCTCCAGGCAAGAACACTGAAGTGGGTTGCTATTCCTTTCTCCAGGGGATCTTCCCAACCCAGGGATTGAACCCACATCTCCCCCGCATTGCAAGCAGATTCTTTACTGTCTGAGCCACCAGGGAAACCCAGTGGATATATAATTGCATTTTCCAGCAGGACAAGAGGAAGGTGGAAGTAAAGGTGGGGGACGAACATGAGCCAAGGCATGGAAGAGTGACACCCTCTGTGTTTGAGAGATGGGCACTGGAGGGTATGGTAGAGTGCAGGTGAGGAGCACAGAAAGACATATTTCTCTAGAAGAAGCTTGGGCTGCACTGGGCACAGCCTTGTATGGCCTTGGGCCACTTGAATCCACAGATCAGAGTTCAGAATGACCTCCTTGATTACAATGTGGAGGGTGAGGTGGAGAGGGAGATCAAAATTATTAGTTTGTACCATGCATACTGACTAGCAGTCCTAAATGCTACTGCACCAAGAATACAGGAATATTCTTAAAGCAAATCCTCCATCATCTTTCACCAGAGATAAGAGAAATTTGAATGCCAATTGTCTTCTTATGTCAGTCTTCTTGAGAAGTGAATTCAGTTATCTGGCTTACTCTTTGAACACTAGCTGGCTGCATTACCATCTGTTTGGAGGTTGGAACTCAGATACTTTGGGCTTCTCCATCTTGTCTCAGTTTATGTTTTTTAGATTGCTGAGTTAAGAACTTAGTTAATCTCTGTGATTGGGCAGGTCAAGACTGTCAGTTTATAGGTAGGTGCACCATGTCCCAAGTAGGCTGAAAACATGCTTGCACAATGATATTGGCACAGCAGAAATGACAAAGGCCAAGGTGTGATTTCTAATGTTGGAGCTAACTCACTCCTTCAGAGGTCTTCCCTGATGGCTCAGCAGTAAAGAATCTGCCCGCAATGCAGGAGTTGTGGGCTTGATCCCTGGGTCAGGAAGAACACCCCTGGGGGAGGGCATAGCAACCCACTCCAGTATTCTTGCCCAGAGAATCCCATGGACAGAGGAACCTACAGTCCATAGGGTCACAAAGAGTTGGACACTATTGAAGATGTACGCACACACCTCTTCAGAGCCATGCTCGTGTGACCAGCCCCACCCAGCAGGACATGTGAGGACAGCGGGCCATGAACCGGGCTGAGTACAGGTGGGTGAGAGTGACGAGGACAGATGCTACGAGAACATGCTGTCGAAGAATTTCAAGCAGTGCAACACAAATAAAACATGATGAAAGTGAAATATGCTCAGCCGTGTCTGCTCTTTGCGACCCCATGGAATTCTCCAGGCCAGAATACTGGAATGGGTAGCCTTTCCCTTCTCCTTCACCATGATGAGTGAGAAGCTATAAGCGCAGAGCAAGCTGGCTCACAGCACTCAGTATGGCCCGTTGAGCTGGCCAGGGACATCTACTGATGTCCTACTGTGTGCGTGGTACACAAGAGCAAGATGGGGAGAGGAAGATGTGCTTTCGGCTTGCAAGCATCTCTCCATCTTAGTGGGAAACAGACTAGGTGGTGGATACACGAGATGATTTCTCCCTCAGAGCCTCCGGAAGGAATCAGTCCTGTCAACACCTTGGATTTGGAATTGGAGCCTCCTGAATTGTGAGAAAATAAATTTATGTTGTTTTAAGCCACCACGTGTGCAGGCTCAGTCACTTCAGTCGTGTTTGACTCTTTGCGACTCTATGGACTGTAGCCCACCAGGCTGTTCTGTCTAAGGGACTATTCAGGCAAGAATACTGGAGTGGGTTGCCACTTCCTACTCCAGAGGATCTTCCCAATCCAGGGACTGAACCTGCGTCTGCTGTGTCTCCTGCACTGGCAGGTGGATTCTTTACCACTGAGCCACCTGGGAAGCCCTTTAAGCCATCCGCTTTATAGCAATTTGTTACAGTAGGAAGCTAATGCCTAGAAATCCAGGTCTGACGTCTCAATGAAAATAGGTTGGAAAGTTCATGATGCCAGGCACATGGCAGCTTTGCTTTGCATGCCTGGGCTCTGGGGAGGACCAGGGAAGGGGAAAAAAAGGCTGCCATATGAGGTTTCCAAGAGGACCACATACAGAATTCAACAGCATACAGCACTTTGAAAATAAGTGTAACATGCAGGGCAATAAGTGTTAATTTCATTATAGGAAGATCCACTATCAAACAATTAATAAAAAGATAAATGCCTTTTAGGAAAGTGACAAAAGTTGAGAAGCAATCACTATACAAAGGAAAAAATGGCAAATGATGAATGGATCATCACCTGAATTGACCTGGGCTCACTGAGCCTCCTCTTAAACTGGTACTTGAGATTTGTTCTTTCAAATGTGTCCTAATGATGCATGTTTAGCACCCAGCTTGTGAGGACCAGAGACAGAGGGGGCTTATTTCCCCCCAGATGAAGCAAAGGTGGGTGCTGCACAGCTTGCTGCATCAGCAGGAGTGATGCTGAAGCAAGGAAATGATCCTAACCTGGAGCAAAGGGTGTTGAGAAATAGGAAAGCATTGTTAATTGAAGAATCAACACACAAGCATTCGTTGAAGACCTATTTGACTCCAGTGGGGAGCACGAAAACACCAAGCCCTGCTCCCACTTGCCTCCCCTCTACCCCCACCCCCACCCCGTCACAGAGGAGAAAAGTCTGAGGGATAAGAACAACAACCCAAGGAGGAACAAATTGTTTGGCCTAGATTTTATGAGTGGTTTTCAGTTCTGGCTGCACATTAGAATCCCTGGAGAGCTTTTTAAAAATACAGATGCCTATTGGAATGTTCATAGCAGCATTGCTTTTATAAGCAATGGAGACTATCCAAATGCACATCAACAGTAGTATGCATAAATAATTATGGATCATTCACATAATGGAGTGCCACTTAGCAATGAGAAGGAAAGATTGACTACATGCAACAACATGGATAAATCTCTTCACTATAATGTTGAGTGAAAGAAACCAGATAAACAAGCGTCACGCTTAAAGGTACCGTCACGACGGAAGATGCTAACACTAGAAAAAAGTAGGTGCGGGGTACACTGGAATTCTGTATTATCCACACTTCTGTTTTGTTGCCAGTCTGGACTGCTCCAAAATTCAGAAGTTTATTTAAATATGAGTCATACTGTATGATGCTATTAATGTCAAAGACAGATAAAATTCATCCTAAGCCATTAGAATTCAGGAAGATGCTTACCCTGGAAGGCAAAAGTCTGGGAAGGGTACTGGGGTGGTATCTTTTAAAAAAAAATTATTTATTTTTGGCTATGCTGGGTCTTTGTTGCTGTGCACAGGCTTTCTCTATTTGCAGCAAGCAGGGGTTACTCTCTAGTTGCAGTGTGTGGGCTTCTTATTATGGTGGTTTCCCTTATTGCAGAGAACAGGCTCTATGGCTCAGCCTCAGTAGCTGTGGAGCACAGGCTTAGTTGCCCTGTAGCATGTGGGATCTTCCTGGATCAGGGATCAAAACCTGTGTCCCCTGCATTGGCAGGCAAATTCCTAACCACTGGATCACCGGAGAAGTCCTGTTCTATGACTTGATTTATGTGTTGGTTACATGGGCATGTTCCATTATGAAAATGTATTGAGCAATTTCTGTATGTAATATTTTATTTTGATAGAACATGAAAAGCTATGCTAATGTCTAATTCTACCTAGACCAACTAAATCAGATTTCTTAGAGGAGGACTGGGCATTAGGATTTTTAAAAACCTCCCTAGATTATTTTAATGTGCCTCCAGGATGGAGAACCACTGCTATTTGTCCTGTGGGCAGCAAGAGGAGCCAGAAACCAGTTTAGACTGGAGGCATGGCTACAAACTTCCCAGAGAAGCAGAACATGCATGAATCCTGAAAGGCTGGGAGAGATTGGTTGAGGCCAGTGGGGTTCCACTATAAATGAACGTTTCAAGCCCAGGAAACATTCAATTTCCAATTCTCATTTTTCAGTTTTTCTGGTAGTGGCTACACTTTTGCTTAGAAACTTGATTTCCTGTGTTAAATGCTCTTGTCATATGTTGACCCCCTTCAGTTCAAGAGCTGTGAACCGGGTATCACCGGGCTTCATGCAAATGGAATTATAAAGCAATTAGTTTTGTGTACCTTACACACTATATTTTATCTAATTTGTAGTCTCTCGTATTACTGCTCAAGCCTCAGTAAGCCCTGAAAAAAGCATGCTTATAATAAATGACTAGAAAAACAAGCCTTGGCGTTTAGGTTGGATCACAGACGCACTCCCTATAGTGTCAGTAATCAACTGCTAAGACATAATACATTTAAGTGTACCAAACTGGGGAAGGGAGACTTCTTTGGGGAAAGGATTGATGGATTCCTGGCTTGTGCAGAAACTTATGTCTGAGTGTGTCACTGCTGCTGTGATTATTATTCTAGACCATCCAGTGGGCTCTCTGGTAAGTTTCTTACTTGTAAGGGCAACAGGAGCCGTATGGAATATTCACTAAGAGTATTTGTGAACTTACAGTGCTGTTTTTTTTCTGATAGCCTTTACTTCCTTGGGCTCATTCTAGGTAATGAACTATGATAACAGCTGGCCTTCTTTGAATGTTCACATCATGCCAGGCACTTTGCCAAGCCCCTTCCATGAATTATTTCATTTAATCCTCCCTTCAATCTTAAGAATCCCCCCTTGACAGATGAGAAGTCTAACATCCAGGATTAATAATTTACTCAAGGTCCCAACCCCCGTCAGAAGCAAAGCCAGTTATGTCAAAGCAATTGACCTTCAGACCCTGCTTTTAACCATGGTGCGGAACTGCCTACAAGGGTCCAGGAGAGTTGAGGTGAGGGGAACTTGTCACCATTTGTCCTCAAAGCCCATGCCTCCCCTCCTCCCCACCTCGCCTTAAGTCTCACGATTTGTCACCTCTTCCTCTCTTCCCCATGTGTCCTTCTTTGCCCCCTCTCCTGGTGCTTTGCATTTATTCTGGAGAGCTCTTCGTCTCATCTCCAGAAGATTGGATGATAAATCTAACATTTGCAATTTGCTGAGTAATTTCTCTCAAGAGCAACAGCACATGAGAAACTCCACCAGGAGGACAGTGCCTGCCACCCGTGAGTCATGAATGTGACACAAGCTGGCCCAGGGGACCGCAAACTCTGGCCTGCTGACCAGATCCTGTTTTGGTAAATAAAATTTCAGGAGAACACAGCTGTGCCCCTTTGTGTATTTATTACCTGCGGCTGCTGTGGCACTACAATGCAAGGTCAGAATCTCCTGTCAGAGGGTGTGGACCACAGAGCCTAAAGTATTTGCTCTCTGAGTGTTCTGGAGAAAGGGTGACAGGAGCCGTATGGAATATTCACTAAGAGTATTTGTGAAAGGCTACTACAGAAAGGCTCTACTGCAGAGCGCGGGGCATAGTGCTCCATAGTGGCTATTTCCCCTCCATGGGTTTCTGGCGGCTTCCTGTGGTGGATTCCGGGCAGGGGGAGCATTCTGAAATCACATCACGTGGGTCACGGCTGCCCCTGCCCATTCATGGCAGGCAGCGGAGGCCACAATCCTTGCTGAATATTCATCTGCACTTTGGCAAGTGAAACAGTGACAAGTGTCCTCACAGAAACAAAACGATGTATTATTCATTCTGCAGAGTATTTCCAGGAAATCCCCAGCTGGGGTGGAAGCAGCCTGGGACTGGGAGCAACATCTCGGTGCCAGGACCAGCGAGAGGACTACAGCGATGGCTGCTTCAGTGTGGCAGATACAGGACAATTATGCGTCCTGACAGCTGTTGCCTTACCGGATAAAAGAAGACACTTTTTTTTTCTTTCAGAATGTGTTTAAAATCTCAAAAACTGGAATTAGTCATGAAACACTTCAAGTTAACTGCTTGTCTGCTTCATTATGATATTTTTGGTTAAGGGCCACTTTCCATTATGTGATCCTTGTTTTCCACTGGTTAGTGGCAGGGGTGGCCCAGGATTGCTGTGGAAGTGGCTCAGTTGTGTCTGACTCTTTGTGACCCCATGGACTGTAGCCCACCAGGCTCCACTCTCCATGGGATTCTCCAGGCAAGAATACTAGATTGGGTAGCCATTCCCTTCTTCAGGGGATCTTCTTGACCCAGAGATCGACCCAAGTCTCTTGCATTGCAGACAGATTCTTTACCATCTGAGCCACCAGGAAGGGTTTCTGTAGACAATATCAAACGGCTAGGCTGCACTGACACTGCTTCTAGGTCCAGTTCTGGAAACCATTACATGCAACCTCCCAGATTCTTCATGAGTTATACTTTCTTTAATTTGGGGGGCTGGAGGCCTTGCATTTGTGGACTATTTTATCCAGGAGCTGTATTTCCCATTCTAGGGATACCCACGTACCGGGATCTAATACTTTCTCCTGGATGACTTAGAGGGTCTTACCTTCTTAATAGGTAATAGATATTCCTCACCGTGGCTCTCGGCACTCTCAGTAAAATCTAGTCTCTGTGAGGTTGGTAGAATACTGAAGACTGGAATTCATATGAAATTAACCCTGCAGTGTTAGCCTGGCTTCCCCCAAAGCCCAGGTTTACTGGAAGAACATAACGCCTGGAGCAGGACTGAGGGCAGAGGGAGGTGAGACGGGGGAAGGAGGGGTGAGGTGAGGGTGGGCCATGGAGCCAGCCTTCTGGAAGTTGCTTCACCTCCTGAGGCCATTTTCCTGGAAGAGCTACAAGATGCCTCTCAGTTCAGTTGACCCCGACAGCGGGGAGAAGGAGAGAATTTATCTTCCAGCTTTTGTCTTTCTCACCAGGACCTGGCTCCCAGGTTTACTCCATGGGTTCTTAGTGCCTCCCGGCTGCATGTGTGGGCCCTGAGTGGACTCCTGTTGCCCTCTGGTCAGGCCCTGCCGTGCCTCCCCATGCTCCTGACTTCCCTCCACAACCTGGTTTTCTAAGGGAGCACACTTATAGCTCTCCCCAGAGACTTAACATCCCAGACAGTGAAGAGCTGAGAGTCCATGGCTAAATAAGCCAGTGTCTTTATCCTTGTGTGAACCAATGATGAAGCCTGTGCTGTCTATTACTCCAGAGGCTTCCAGTGGTCGAACCTCAGTTACCACCACAATCCCCTGCTCATTGTCAGACCATTTATGGGCTTTCTTCTCACCCCATCTCCCTCCCCTACTCCCCTCTCAGTGTTCCAATCTTTATTTCAAAATCCGCTTCTGGTAGAACCCAACCAAAGACCACAGAGAAGCTGTGGAGGAGGGGAGAGGCCCAGGGAACGAGCCTGCAGCGGGTGCCCCCCTGCTGTGCCTGCGTGAGTGCTCCAGCTGCAGGGAGAGTGAGACGAGAGTCAGGGGAGGCCTAGAGGTGAGGTGGTGCAGCCGGTGTCTGAGGGGCGTCTGCTCCACCTGCCAAGAAGGGTTACACTTCATTGATTTGAAGCAGGCCCTGGGTAAGTATTTACCATGTGCAGAAAGAGTGCTGAGCACTCCCCGGGGATCAATGCATTTAAGGCTCAGCATTGGGAAGCAGCCACTATTATCACTGCCCACATTTTATGAATGAGAAAACTGAAGCTCAGGAGGATGAAGTAACCTGCCATCATCCTTCACCATTACTATTAATATTTAAAGGTTTACTATGATCTAGTTTAATTTTAGGGGACAGAGCTATTCAGGCATCCTGTTCCATTGATCTCCTACCAGACACAGTTTCTTAGTTGGGTGTGTGAGTGTGAGTGACTGTGTGTATGCATTGGGTGGTGGGGACATGGGAGCTGGGGGTTAAAATGTAGAGACCTATTTCCCCTCAGTGTGACCCAAAGAAATAAACTCCCACTGTTTGCAATCCAAGCAGAAGCTGGTCTGAGTCTTGTGTCTGGTTTGGGTCCTTTTCCAGGACTAGAAACTGTTTCTAAATTAGACTCTAACTTACTGACCAGCAAATAGCACAAAACAAAACGTTTTTTTGATGATTTAAGTGTAAATGAGTCAGAGGCAGAGAGATTAAATTTTCCCTCAAATACACAGGGGTTAAAAAAATTACAGTCTCCAGAGAGGCTGGCTCCTTGAGGACTGAGTTTTTGCCAAGTCAGCACATTCAAGAAAGAGTTTGTGACTCTCTGCCAAACCCCAAGCGCCACTGGCTTCTTTGCCTTAGTTTCTTGCTGAACCCTGGAGAAATCTATCTTCCTAAATCCTCGCTGTCTGTCAGAACTGAAAGCCTATTTCTGTGCAAATGATTCATTGTTATAATTTGTGCCACCTCCTCACAGACCTGCAGACTTTTCATTTTTAACATCAATTCCTATGTAATATTTCAACAAGTCTCTTTTTTCTCCTCTGTCTCCCTTCTGTCCTTCCACCAGCTCTCTGCCAACAGATTCGAAACAGGAGTTCACCACAGAGCTTTCTTTGATTTTAGCCCTGAATCTCACTTTGCCTCTTGACTGTGTATTTCTGACAGGTGCAGAGCAGGCAGGAGAAATGACAGCATCATGCAGAATGCAAGCAGACAGTGTCGTGCATCACTGTTTTTCCTGCTAGTGTCCCTTTGTGTTACAGTGAAATCACCTAGCAGGACAAGTTTTATTCTTTTACTTGAAGGAGTCACTGTGGACATCATTCATCCCTCTATTCCATGTCTAAGAGGATTTGAATGATTTGACTATCTTGATTCCTCCCATTCCAAGTTTTGGGGTAACAATGTGTCCCCCGCTACTGGGAGGTCTATCTAGGTGTCCCTGAATGTTAGCAGCAGAGGATACCAGGACCAGCTGATCGCTGTGAGTACAGCCCACAGCGGACCAGCTTGCCACCATTTGTTCAATTACAGGCAATTCTAGTTCCAAGGTGAGTGAAATGAACAACCGAGGACCAGGAAAATAAACTCTTCTTTTTGCATTTTAAAAACCAGTGAATACGATTTCCAAATCTGAGCTGCTGGCCCTTGCCAAGTCCTTTGCGTTTGGTGTGAGTTTTAATTGGCACCCAGAGTGTCGTTGTCTCTCACAAGTTTTTTGCAGAGTATCCAGGTGATGCCTCAGGAGAACTCCACTTGTAAAACCTACAGTGTCCCTGTCTGCAACACTCTAGAGAGCTGGTCCACTCAGACGCTTTTTGTTTGGTGGATTCTGGAAGGCTGTTAGGTCTGAGAGGGGGGCAAGTTCCAGGAAACATGCACATCAACTTGTCAAACATTCTGCTGGATTAATGGCATATGCTGGAATAGAATTGTGCCCATTTAACGACCTGTGAGCCACTCATGAAAGGATTCTGAAGTGCAGCCTGCTCTGATACCGAGCCACCCGTGTGGAAGCCATGGTAAAGTTGAACAGCAGATGGAAAACTCCACCGAACCTTTTATTGGCCATATGTCACTTCTGAGTGTTGGCCAACAAACCAAAGTTGCAGCTAATATATAATGATTTAAACAGCTAAAAGAGCAGCTGCACTTTGATTTCTGATGTCTTTCCTCCCGGCTTTCCTAGCTCACTGGAGTTTCTCAAACTACTTTCCTTAATCCTGTGCGCTCCGCTCTGAATCTTCACCAGGTGGCACCATCTTCAGATGGTGGTATTGCTTGTTCTGTTGTTGGCTGCATCCAGCTTAGTTGGTCCATCTCTCTGCTCCTTCTGCCTTGTAGGCAGTTTTCTAACTTCTTTGGAAGAAGAAAGTGCTACAAAGCACAAGACTCAGGTATTTTCATATTTCTGCCTGCTGGGCTGTTTCTGTTCTTTTTTCCCAAGTCCCTCTGATTACAGGCTTCCCTGGTGGCTCAGTGTTAAAGAATCTGCCTGCAATGCAGGAGATGCAGTTTTGGTCCCTGGGAGGGGAAGATCCCCTGGAGAACGAAATGGCAATCCACTCCAGTATTCTTGTCTGGAAAATTCCATGGACAGAGGAGCCTGGTGGGCTACAGTTCATGGGATCACAAGAGTCTGACATGTCTTAGCAACTAAACCACCAATTACCACCTGATTACAGGGACTTTTGCATTCTTTTTTGGGGGTGCCTGGGCTGGTCTTCTGCTGAGCCTGAAGGGCTAGTCCTTGGAGTAGATTGTGGGAGGGCAGTTTGTTCTGATTTATGAAGACATGACCTGCGATAGAACTTCTCTGGAAAAATTCAGCTCTCTTACTGTCAGAATCATCTAGAAGGAAATGATTGATGTCAGGAATAAGCAGAACAGGCCTCCTCTTGGCTCTTTAGTCTCTCTGGCTCTTCTAGCCCATGTAGTTTAAGTGCCAAGTCTCTACTCCCAGCCATGGACATGCTAAGCTGGCTTAGTGCATGAAGCTTCATGGAAGAAGAGGCTCCTTGTTATAAATTGAGGGTTATATAGTTGTTTCTGGGATCAGTGTGCTGGAAACTGCCAGGAAAGGAGAGAGAGAACAATGCCAATTTAAACTTGCATGCCTGCCAACCACTAACCTGATAACTCAATTTCGGGACAGAAGATTGCTGAAGCTGTACGACCGTAAAATGGCTCTATAGTTGTCACTCTAACGAACTCCAGCTCAGATTTCTGTGTATTAATTCCTGCAAAACTCAGCCACCTCCTTAATGTTATTCAAAGACTTTGAACAGCATTGTGAATAAAAATTATCACAGACTACATCAAACTCAATGATTTCTATAACATCTGGAGCCAAGCACATTAAATGGGGAGTGAAATGCACATTCATCATGGGTGTTTGGGTTTGTTTTCTATTTTTACAAAGAGAGGAAGTAAGAAATATCTTTCCTATAGGGATTTTTAGTTATCTGTTCCTCTGCTAAACTGGACACCTCATGAAAGAATTATAGCCTTGGTTTCTGTGTTTATAGGTTGAATCTCTTTTTGGGTCTGATTAAGACTTCGTCCTGCAGGAACTTCATTTTAGGGAATTTATCCTAAGAAAGAACTGCTGAGTGGAACAACAGTGTACATGGTTAACCATCCTAGCATTATTTATGGAAGCAGGAGACTGGAAACAACCCAAATGTTCATCAACAGAGAAGAGATTAAATTATAATATTATCCACACACTGGATGCAGCTGTACAAAAGAAGGAAGATGTTCTGTATATACAGAGATGGAAAGAAGTCCAGGACACTTGTTAGGAAAGGTCAGATACAGAACACAGTGTACAAGATGCATTTCAGTTTAATCCATGTAACATTTGTATACATGTTAAGAAACTCTGGGCTTCCCTGGTGGCTCAGTGAAGAATCTGCCCTGTCAATGCAGGAGACGTGGGTTCAATCCCTGGGTAAGGAAGATTCCCTGAAGAAATAAATGGCAATCCACTCCAGTATTTTTGCCTGGGCAATCCCATGGACAGAAGAGGCTAGTGGCTGCAGTCCAGAGGTTCACAAAGAATCTGATAGGACTTAGTGATTAAACAACAACAAAGAAACTGTAGAAGGATACGTAGAAATAGGCTACCAGGAGAGCAAGAACAGAGCCCACAGAAGGGAATAAACCACTCATTTATTTATTTAAGTCAAATATATCTGACATATAACAAATGGTCCTAAAAGTGTCATACACTTTAAAGTGTACAACGTGTTGCTTTGATACATTTATGTATTGTAACGTGGTTGCTGTTATTATCTACATTTATCACAGTATGTAGTTATAAGATGATGTTGCTGTCTATATTCATTCTATTGCACATTAGATCACTATGGCTTATCTACTACTCTTTGCAAGCTTGTAGCCTTAACATCCCTCCTGCTTTCCAGTTCCATTCCATTCCGTTCAGCCGCTCAGTCGTGTCCGACTCTTAGCGACCCCGTGGACTGTAGCCTACCAGGCTTCTCCATCCATGGGATTCTCCAGGCAAGAATACTGGAGTGGGTTACCATTCCCTTCTCCAGGGCTGCCAGTAACCACCATTTTTTTGCCCTATTTTTCATGGGTTTGACTTTATTAGGCTCTGTATATAAGTGATATCATACAGTACTTGTCTTTAACTTACTTCACTTAGCATAATGTGCTCGAGGTCCAAGTGGCAGGATATCCTCCTCTCTCACAGCTGACTAATATTCCATTGCGTATGTATGTGTGTGTGTGTGTGTGTGCATTTTTACCCTTTCATTCTTTGATAAACATTTAGGTTGTTTCCATATCTTTGCTTTTGTGAAAAATGTTGCTATAAACATGAAAGTGCATATATATCTCTTCAAAGTCCTGTGTTCATTTTTTCTGGGTATATAACCAGTAGCCACGCAGTTCTTAAGCTGGCTTTTCTGTCCACAGTTCTGAAAGACATTTTCCCTACTGACTCCCCTATTATGTCCTAAATGCCAAACTCTCAACCTCCTTGATGTCACTGACCTCCGTGGACTATGCATTGTTCCAGAATGAGGTAACTCCAGTGTATGGGTATCAGAGATTCTGCCGATCCTTAGCTCTGTGTGCATAGAATGCCTGTTAACCTTTATGAACTTCAGCAGACAGAGAGAGGAAAGGAGGGAGCTAGTATTTCTGAGTGTTAGGAAATGGCAACCCACTCCAGTGTTCTTGCCTGGAGAATCCCAGGGACGGGGGAGCCTGGTGGGCTTCCGTCTGTGGGGTCACACAGAGTCGGACACGACTGAAGTGACTCAGCAGCAGCAGCAGCAGCAGCTATCTTTTAAAAGAAGTCTCTCTTTTAATCATACAATGGCATTATGAGGTGGGCACTCATTATCTCCATTTAACAGATGAGGAAATTGAGGCTCAGAAAGCTTAACTGACTAGCCTCAAGCCATACAACTCCTAGGTGATGGAGCAAGATCTGAACCTCAGATAGCTGGTCACTGATGCAAAGGCCCCCTGGGGGGACAAGTACACCAGTGCTTTCCTTCACCACTTTCTTCCCTTCTCTCTGACTCTCACCAGACTAGTTCTTTTGCCACTTGAGCTGCTGCTCATTTCCTCATTCCTTTGCTGGCTCTTCTTTCTTCTTCTCCTCTAACAAGATTGTCTTCAAGGTCTGTCCTTGTCTTCCTCTCTCCAGCTAGTCCCACTTCCCAGAAGAGTTCTGACTCTGAACCCTATTGGGTTCACTTTCCGGGCATTTATTTCCAGTTACTTGATGGATATTTCCACCTGGATATCTTGCTGGACCCCAAGAGCCAGTATTTCCCAAATCATATAGATCATCTTTCTGTTCACAATTGGATTCTTTCCCTTCTTATCATTTCCTGATACTACTACCCCAACTTCATCATTCTTAAGCTCAAAACCTTAGAGAAGGCTTTGATTCCTTTTTAAAAATTTTTTTCTCCCTGGCTTCCAGTGTCTAATATAGAAAAAAATTCTATTGTTTTGACTTTGACTGCCTTCCTATATAACTCAGTTGTGCATTAAATCTTGCCTGGGGAGTGATCTCTTAACTGACCACCCCACCTTCAGTTTTGTTCATCTCCTATCTAACTAGCTGACAAATAATCTTTTTATATAATATGAGACTCATAACATTTTATGAGGAAAACTTTCAAATGTTAATGAGAGACACACACACCCAAAAAAGACTTCATAAATGGAAAGGCCAGGAGCACAAATTATTATAAAGCTGCCAATTCTTCTGAAATTAATCTATAAATTTAACGGGGCTTTAATAAAAATACCAACAGGGCTTTTGCATATTTTTCTGTAACCAGACACACTGATCTGAGAGGTGTTATGGAAAAATAAGTATGCTAGAATACTCTAAGATAATTCTGAAATGGAGAAATAAAAAATAATCCTAAAAGATATTATAATTATTTATATATATACAATTTATATTAATTACCATTAATATAGTTAAACTAATGCAGGAATAAACAAGCAGAACAATAGACAAAATAGAATCAGAAATTGAACCCAATGTTTTTATAAGAATTTAAGATTTGATAAAGTTTGCCTATCTTAATCAGTGGGAAATATTTACAGTTCAATAAATAAACTATAAATAAATATAAATAAAATAAATATAATAAAATATAAAAATAATATATTAAAATATATTAAAATATAATAAAATAAATATAAATAAACTATAAATAAATTATTAGGACAATTGGGTAGCCACCTCTCAAATAATAAAGTTGTATTTCTCCTAAGTCTTTATACCAAAATGAGTGCCAGATGGACTACCAACATGAAAGCTAAACTATCAAGGTTGCAGGGAAAAAATTAATAATCTTGGAACAGAGAAGAAATTTCTAAGCATGATAAAATTCAGGAGACATAAAAGAACATATAAGTTTGGCTCTAAAGATCAAATATTTCCACATAGTAGGAAATTCTACAAATTGAGTCAAAATTAAAATCATACACACGGAAAAATATTTGTAACAAACTTGTCAGACAAAGGGCTGAATCTATTAAAATATAAAGGACTTATTCAAATCAATGAGAAAAAGATCAACACTCTTAATAGAGAAATTAACAAACAACATGAACAAATCTATCACAAAAGGAAAAACAAACAGTATGAAGATAGTTTAAAAGATACTTAGGTTCCCACACAGTAAGCAAATATAAGCTAAAACTGTATTTTTCACTTAATATCCAAAGTTTCTTAAATATATTTTTGACAATTTATTTTTGACAAGGGTGTAGAAAAACAGACATTTATACATTTTTGAGGTATGTAAATTGATGCAGCCTCTAAAGAGGGCAATCTCAGAATATTTATCAACATTTAAAATGTGCATACCCTTTCACACATCAATTCCATGTTTAGGAACTTCTCCTACAGTTAGGTTTAAGCTTCTGCCTGGAGAAAAACATAAGGATACTTACTGCAATGTTGAGCATAATAGCATATTTTACCATCTCAAAAAAGAAATGAAAAAATAGTAAAGCTTGTTTACCCTCTACTTTAATCCTCCGATTGTTCCCCATCAGCTATTGAAATTCTCCTGGTCTGGCCCCAGCATACTTTTTCTATCTTGTATTTTGCTACACTCCTTCAGTTCAGTTCAGTTCAGTCGCTCAGTCGTGTCCGACTCCTTGCGACCCCATGAATCACAGTGCACCAGGCCTCCCTGTCCATCACCCCTTACACTTGGCCAAATGAGCACTCTGTTTACCCTGCCCCTTCCCTGTCTCTGTACTTCTCTTTGTGCTGATCCTGTTCCCTGTTGCATGACTTGCACTTTTCCTAGGCTCGCCCTTCTTCCACGTGAATTCTAACTACCTTTGTAACCTGACTCACATGCTGTCTTTTTCTGAAGCTATCCTTGGACATTGGATCCTCTATGATTTCCTATACTTAGTTGAAAATTTCTACCTGTTCTGACTTTTCTTTTGGCTTCTCATAAAGTTGCTTTAGATTTTAAACCAAAGCAGGGAGAAGAGATGACACCTAAGTTAACCCATCCACTAGTGAGTTTGGACCTCTCTCCTGGAAGTACATGACTCCACCCACCGGGAGCTGCAGGCAGGGCGGGGCGTGGGGTGGAGTGGGGGTGGTCCAAGGCCCCAAGGCGCTGACCCCTTCCCCTGTCACTTCCCTGCTCCCCTTCTCCCTAGTCTCCCCCTCTTTCTGGACCCAGAGCATCAGCTTAGCAGTACTGTGGCCCCCAGGGCACAGGCAGGGCAGGGCCTTACCCCCAAGCAGAGGAAGTACAGGGAGAGGGGCCCAGGGCTGGCAGAGGCACCAAGAACCGACACGGTTGGACCAGCTGAGGTAAAATTTTTAAATCTTATTCATGGGGACGTGGTGTCAGCAGTCCTCATGGCTCAGCTGTGGGCCTCAGCTTGGGCCTCGCCATCCTGAGGTCGTGGTGGTAGAAGTCCGAGCCCTGGTTGAGCAGCGGGTCTACACGCTGCAGGAGACCGCGAGGTGGGACCTTCACGCCGTTTCACCCAGCATCCGCCCTCGTCCCCAGGACCTGCCTCCTGATGACGTCTGCGTGCTCCCGGGCCTGCCTTCGCCCTCTTCTCGTTTCCTGTGCATCACAGAGGTGTCCAAGTTGACAGGTAAGAAGGCGTTGAATTCATTGAGTAGGGAGATGGTGCTCAGGAGGATGGTCCCATGTTCTGGGGGCGTTCCCTGGCCCAGGTCATCTAGCGGGGAATATAGGATGGAGGTGCACACGTCTTGATTCTATTAGATGTTGGGGCACCGCATCTTGCGGGGGAAACGAAAGGCTGGCCAGGAGTAAGGGTAGCCACTGGCGATCTATAGGTATGCCTTCAAGTAGCAGCCCTCAGAATAGGTGTTGGGGTGTTCACCTCCCAACACCGGTCGCCCTCACACACCGACGCCCTCCATTGGCTCCTCTTGCAGCCCCTTGCGCTGTGGCAGCAGGGCCTTCTCTGAGCTGGGCGACAGTGGAGAACTGGCTGAGCAGCTGTCCTTCCCGGAGCCTCTCTGGATGCTCCCCTGCTCTGACTTTTAACATGTGACCCTTTTGGGGCTGGAATGATAGTGATATTTTGATGTCTTTGCCCTTTGATACAACTGTTTTAATCTGGGGGAAAAGATACAACCTACATAAGACACTATTAATGTACACCCTCACCCCCCAACCCCAATGAAACTATCTTTTCTGTTTCTGATTATATAACATTCATTTATAGTTGACCCTTGAACAATATGGGTTTGAACTGCATGGGTCCAATTATACGCAGATTTTTCTTTTTTCAATAGTAAATGTACACTACAGTACCACGGGAGTTGCAGTTAGTTGAATCTGAGAATTTGGAACCAGGCATAGGGACAAAGTGGGCTTCCCTGGAGGCTCAGTGGTAAAGAATCTGCCTGTCAATGCAGGAGACTCAGGTTCAATCCCTGGACCAGGAAGATCCCCTGGAGAAGGAAATGGCAACCCACTCTCGTATTCTTGCTTGGCCAGTCCCATGGACAGAGGAGCATGGCAGGCTACAGTCCATGGGGTCCCAAAAGGGTCAGACACAATTTAGCGACTACAACAACACAGGGAGGAAGCCCCTGTACAGTGTGCCCTATTTAGAGTGCTGTGGTTCTCTGCGCAGAGGGTTGGCACCCTTAACCCCCTGAGTTGTTCAAGGGTCAACTGTATTTAGAAATGTGGAAAACCGTACACTCCTGTTTGTTTATGCTGTGCTCTGTGTGTGTGTGCATAATGGAATAAAAGAAAAACAAATTTCCTGAAATAAATTCCCTAGTCAAAAAATACATGTTTATTTTTGTTTCAAATTTTTATTTTTATTGGAGGCTAATTATTTTACAATATTATATTGGTTGGTTTTGCCATACATTGACATGAATCCGCCCCGGGTGTACATGAGTTCCCCCTCCCGAACCCCCCTTCACCTCCCCCCTCCCTTTATCCTCCCTCTGGGTCATCCCCGCATACCAGCCCCGAGCATCCTGTAACATGCATCGACCTGAACTGGCGATTTGTTTCACATATGATAATATACATGTTTCAATGCCATTCTCCTAAACCATCCCACCCTCACCCTCTCCCACAGAGTCCCAAAGACTGTTCTATACATCTGTGTCTGTTTTGCTGTCTTGTATACAGGGTTATCATTACCATCTTTCTAAATTCCATATATATGCGTTAGTATATTGTACTGGTGTTTTTCTTTCTGGCTTACTTCACTCTGTATAATAGGCTCCAGTTTCATCCACCTCATTAAAACTGGTTCAAATGCATTCTTTTTAATGGCTGAGTAATACTCCATTGTGTATATGTACCAAAGCTTTCTTATCCATTCATCTGCAGATGGACATCTAGGTTGCTTCCATGTTCCGGCTATTATAAACAGTGCTGCAATGAACATTGGAGTACATGTGTCTCTTTCAATTCTGGTTTCCTTGGTGTGTATGCCCAGGAGTGCAATTGCTGGATTATATGGCAGTTCTATTTCCAGTTTTTTAAGGAATCTCCACACTGTTCTCCATAGTGGCTATACTAGTTTGCATTCCCACCAACAGTGTAAGAGGGTTCCCTTCTCTCCACACCCACTCCAGCATTTCTTGCATGTAGACTTTTGGATAGCAGCCATTCTGACTGGTGTGAATGGTATCTCATTGTGGTTTTGATTTGCATTTCTCTGATTATGAGGGATGTTGAGCATTTTTTCATGTGTTTGTTAGCCATCTTTATGTCTTCTTTGGAGAAATGTCTGTTTAGTTCTTTGGCCCATTTTTTGATTGGGTCATTTATTTTTCTGGAATTGAGCTGCAGGAGCTGCTTATATATTTTGGAGATTAATCCTTTATCAGTTACTTCATTTGCTATTATTTTCTCCCATTCTGAAGGCTGTCTTTTCACCTTGCTTATAGTTTCCTTTGCTGTGCAGAAGCTTTTGATTTTAATTAGGTCCCATTTGTTTATTTTTGCTTTTATTTCCAATATTCTGGGAGGTCGATCTTGGAGGATCCTGCTGTGATTTATGTCGGAGAGTGTTTCGCCTACGTTCTCCTCTAGGAGTTTTATAGACTCTGGTCTTACATTTAACTCTCTAATCCATTTTGAGTTTATTTTGGTGTATGGTGTTAGGAAGTGTAGAAAGAGAAATTAAGGAAACTATTCCATTCACTGTTGCAACAGAAAGAATTAAATACTTAGGAATATATCTACCTAAGGAAACAAAAGACTTGTACATAGAAAACTATAAAACACTAGTGAAAGTAATCAAAGAGGACACTAATAGATGGAGAAATATACCGTGTTCATGGATTGGAAGAATAAATATTGTAAAAATGAGTATATTATGCAAAGTAATTTATACATTCAATGCAATCCCTATCAAGCTACCAACGATATTTTTCACAGAACTAGAACAAATAATCTCACAATTTGTATGGAAATACAAAAAAACCTCGAATAGCCAAAGCAATCTTGAGGAAGAAAAATGGAACTGGGGGAATCAACCTGCCGGACTTCAGGCTCTACTACAAAGCCACAGTCATCAAGACAGTATGGTACTGGCATAAAGACAGAAATATAGATCAATGGAACAAAATAGAAAGCCCAGAGATAAATCCACACACCTATGGACACCTTATCTTTGACAAAGGAGGCAAGAATATAAAATGGAGAAAAGATAGTCTCTTTAACAAGTGGTGCTGGGAAAACTGGTCAACCACTTGTAAAAAAATACATGTTTAAAATGTTAGTGTATGTTGCCAAACTGATCTCCAGAAAGATTTATGATTAATTTAATATTTATTGAATTCCTAGTGTGTGGCAAGTACTGTGTACTATTTAGGGTACAGAGATGAGCAACACCATGTGTAGTCCCTGCCCTTGTGGAGTCTGTGTAAGTATTTCTAACAGAAGACACATATACGGTGAGAAAGTATAGTAGTGTGAATTCTGCCTAGTTGGGGAGTTCAAGGATGACTTCCCGGAGGAAGTGATATTTCAGATAAGGCCTGAAGCTTCAGTTGGAATTAACTAGACTGTGTGTGTGGAGGGGGGCAGTGAGGTGGGTAAGAGATTTTCAGCCTCAGCCTTTGCAAATGTGGTTTCTGGTGGGGCATGGGGTAGAAAAAGGCTTGTGTGGCTGGAGTCCATGGAAAGGGAGGGAAAGCACTAGGCAAAAATGAGACTGGAAATATAGGTAGGGATTCATGTCTTGTTAAAAATGTTATTGTTATTACTAGGAGATATAAGCTAGGAGAGATATAAGCAGCGATTGGGGATTATATTTATTTTTAAAAAAGATAACTTTGGCTGAGTAGAAAGGACTGTAAACACAGGCAAGAATGAACACAGGTTGACAAGTTAGGAGGCTATTTTAGTAGCCCAAGTGACAGATGATAACACTAAACTAATCCGAAGCACGGACAATAATAAGAAATCAAGGCAAAAGTAGAGGAAATTGGATGCTTTTTTGATTTTACCAGTTAATACCAATATTAGAGGGGATTATTGATGTGTTTTTTGTCTTTGCCAATCTAAGGGGTGTATGCATGGTATAAATTATATAATATGGATTATATATACAACTTAGAATATATGAATTATGTATACAATTTCCTTTGATTATTAGTAAGGTTGGACTTCTTTTTCTCTTCCATTGGTCATATTCATTTTTATTCATTTCTTCTTTTGAATTATCTGAACATATTCTTGGTCCATTTCCTTCATCTGTTCTGGTATCCAGCCCAGAATCCCACATTGCACTTAGTTGTCATTTCCTCCTTGTCTTCTCTGGTCAATGACAGTTTCTCAGTTGTATGTTTTTATTAATCATTTGAATAAATCATTTTTATACTGATGCAGGGCAGAGCTTGGTAAGAATCTAAGTGCATAATGAAGGCAAACTTAAACCAACTTAAAAGAGAGCAGATGATAGTCTGTGACATATGTTGTAAATTTTTTAAAGTTTTTTTTTTTAAACTTGGTTTGTGTGTTTGTGTATGTCTGTTAATGTGTGAAATTGTATTATTTCATATTATTATTTCTGGCTTTAGGATAATGCTTAGAGGTCCCTGCATCCCAACGGATAGAACTCTTTATGTGCATTATATTCTGTTACTTTTACAAACATATATTGTCAAGGTATATCAAATAAGATACAAATCAGACATCCTCACCCTATTCCTTATTCTCTTCACCCTCAACTTCACCAGATGGGACAATAAAAAACAGAACTGAGGTGGCGTTTATGATACAAAATCAGCAGTGTCAACATGACGAGGTCATGATGTCTTGCTCTGCTCTGAATTTCTTTGACTTTGCACCTTACTTGGGTCCTGAGCAACGCCTTACCTGTTTTGATACTATTCTTTGTCTTTCCAGTCCTACCAGATCATGAGTTACTTGAGCATAGGGACCACGTTTATCTCATTTTGTATGATACACCTGTGACCAGGCCTGCCTTCACGGACTCTGCCAATATAGCATTTTAATACATCTATTCCCATAAAGAAAAGAGAAACTTGAAACACAGTGATGAAAATGTAGATTTCCTCAAGAGTTTTGTGAGGCATTTATTGGAAATAAGAGTCCCTCATAAATCATACAGCAGGACAATCACATTTCTACATCAGGCAGCATTTCTGTGTCCTTTCTCTTCCCCTCTGGTCTATAGTCTCTCTTCAGTGAGAGTCAAAAATCTAGTCAGCCAAACAAAGCTCTCCAAGTTAGCCTAAAAGGGCCACATATTTTTCTTCAAACCCCCCTTAGGGGTTTCAATTCATTTTATCATGACTGTGTCCCTTGATTTTTTTTTTTACATCAGAAAACTTTGGGCATGGCAGAAAGTCATCCAGTGCTTGTGGGAATCAATGAATTGGGTCATGATGCTGCTTTAATATTGGAGTTATGCAGTTAACTTGGTGTCTAGGAGGTAAAAAAATAAAGCTATTTACTTTTCTAATTCCTCTTTGTTTTCACCTGATGGAGAAAATTAGGACTCTATTGGAAACCCACAATGATTTTTACAGGCTATCAGGTTAATTATAATAAGGATCTATCTTATATTCCCACCAAAGGGCTTAGTTACTGGAGCAGCATTTTCTTAAATGGTGCCTTAGCATGGACCCAGAGGACAGTGTTATTGAAAAGTGAGCAGATGGTCTGGGTGAGTTGAGAGTGGATGGATGTCACCTGGTCTGCCCTGGGGGGCTAGCCAGATGCAGATCGATTTGGGATGAAGCCTTTGGGCTATAAGCCAACAGCCCCTGAATGGAATGTTTCATCTCTTCCCTGAAGAGAGGAGTTGAGAGGCTAGAGCCATACTGGACAAAGTAGGTATAACCAATCTTAGTCCTAAGAAGCAAGCCATGTGCCCACAGGTGAGCAAATGAGATTAGAGGTGGTTGGCAAGGTAGCCGCTTAGCTTCACATCACCTGCTGCTTAATTCAGAGCTGGATTAGTGGAGGAGTCATGGAACATTCGAATATCAACTGATCGGCAGGGCACAAAGTAGGGTCAAGTTTACATTATTAGAAGGTTGAGGTCCTGATACCTAAATTCTGGCCTAATGATGAGTAGGGTCAGTTTCCCTCTTTTGCTCCCCTTTTTCACATCCTAATGGGCTCACCCTGCTTTCTGGGACCTGCTGTTGCTGCTAAGTCGCTTCAGTCGTGTCCGACTCTGTGCGACCCCATAGATGGCAGCCCACCCGGCTTCCCTGTCCCTGGGATTCTCCAGGCAAGAACACTGGAGTGGGTTGCCATTTCCTTCTCCAATGCGTGAAAGTGAAGTCGCTCAGTTGTGTCTTCGCGACCCCATGGACTGCAGCCTACCAGGCTCATGGGATTTTCCAGGCAAGAGTACTGGAGTGGGGTGCCATCGCCTTCTCCGTCTGGGGCCTACTTAGCCTTAGTTTGCATATAATAAGTTCCCTTTATGTGAATTGATCTCTTGGTGACCATGTGACCTCTACAGAAGTCACTTTCTGTCTCTTAGCCTCAGTTTCCCATTCTGGAAAACAAAAGGAAAATAATGAAAGATAATGTGGGTAGAGCAACCAGCACAGTGTGTGTGTCTGACTCTGTGCAACCCTATGGACCGTAGCCCGCCAGGCTCCTCTGTCCATAGGATTCCCCAGGCAGGAATACTGGAGTGGGTTTTCTTTTCCTTGAAATGAAAACTTCCAGGGGATCTTCCAGGGACTGAAACAGTATCTCCTGTGGGTCTTGCATTGGCAGGTGGATTCTTTATCACTGAGCCACTAGGGAAGCCCAACCAGCACAGTACTGGCCACCTGGAAGGTGCTCCTGTGGTTCATCTTAGGAGAAGCTAAGGCTGTTTCTAGATGTCAGGACATGTGGGGCTTCACATTCTCTCAGAATATTGGAAGGGGATACCTCAGCAGCAGGGGTAGAAGGAGCCTTGCTTCTCCTGAGTCTTCACAGCATGAGTTCTCAGCATTTAGATTCTTGACTATTTGGATGCCCAGATGATGGCTCCCTGGAATCTCTTTGAATGCCTGAGCAGTATAGCTTCCACTGACCCCTCTGCGGGGGAGGACAGTGGGCTGCAGGAACCATGGTAAGGAGCCAGTGGAATCAAAGCTGCAACTAGGTTAATGACACTGCGGCGCTGGGTTGGCTGTCGCGAGGACTGTAAAAAAAGAAGAAAAGAAATCCCAAGACCCAAACAAAGCCAGATGTGACTTAGGAAAAGAACATTAAGGGATTGCAGTATAGAAATTTGTTTTCCTAACAGCAAATAGCTACTTAATTGGGTTAAAGTAAATTGAAAGACATTTTATATTTGCATCAAAATTAACCAAAAAAAAGGAAGATAGATGAAAATCTGATTTTTTCTACTCTCCCATTTCCCTTTTTCTTTCTTCATTTTCCTCTCTTCCTCCAATACAATGAAACATTCCTTCTAATTCTTCTGGGCTCAGGTAGGCTGGAACCAGTGCTATGGTAGATGTAATCCATAAATGGGAATCTTGGAAATGTCAACTTCCCCCCAACTTCTTCCTCTAAGCATACTTGAATCTGAGACAGAAACCTCTATTAATATAAATGTGAGTTTAGTGTGCTAAACTCACATTTAGAATCTCATTCTGGAGACAAGTTGGGTTTGAAATCCAGTTTCTGCTCCCCTTGCTAAGTTTCTGCCTGCCCAGAGAGGGTGACTTTTCCTGATAGTGGGCCTAAAGAAAAGACCTCCCTGAAGTGGGGTAGAGATGAAGGAAAGGGAAGACATTTTTGAGAGACCTGAAAGCCCATGATGTGACTATGCTTACAAGAAGGTCAGGAATGACCAAAAGACAGGTGAAATCTGCAGGAGCCAATACAGTTTAGGGAAGTAGAGAGGAGGCTGAGAGTTTAGTGGGGAGAGGAATCCAGGGAGAAGCCTGCAGAAGGCTGGGGAGGAGCCCTTCTCTGAATGTCAGGGTGACTTGGAGTACAGCTTGGCCTCATGGCAGTGATAAGATGCAGAGAAGCCAGACAGAGAGGACTGTGCATCCCCACCAGTCACACAGTGGTGAGAGATGCTATGTTTTGACTGGAGTGGAGTGGAAGACCCAGTTGCAGGGCTTCAGGGTCACAGGCAAGGAGAGGGAGTGGATAAGAGTAGAACACGAGAATGAAACAGACTCCAAGCCTTTGCTTTTTGTCTGCTTTTTATCAGACATCATTCTGTTCCTTGTAGCTAACTCTATTACCCTCACTGAAATATTGGTCACGGAAACAGACACACTCACAAAAACAGACACACTCACAAAAACTCACCCATGGCAAACATCGCCAAATTAAGATTTAGGCCAGAAAAGAAAATCAGACAAAATTATATTCTTATGTTTCTTTAAATCTACCATAAAACCCCAAATCTCCAACGAACTAGAAAATCTCTCTACAAAAATCATTAAGTTAAAGATAAACATTAAAAATTGACTGGCAGTCAACAAGAATAATAGAAAATGTAAAACATTCAGACAAGAGCAGTAATTATCTTATTGATTTGAAGGATTAAGGGGAAAAGAGGGGCCTTGGGGATAAGCTATGACTCATGATTGCTGCCCTTTGGCTGGAAACTTCAAGGCCTGATGGGTGGTTACGCCTTAGGATCCCAGAAGGAGGCCACCCACCCCCACCACATGAAGAAATTTGTTCAACAGACCGTACCCTAAGCAGTTTTACTAACAATTCTAATGTGGCCATACGATCAAATAACCTAAAAGTACTTTATAAGCTGTGATAGTCTTCACAAAGGCATGTGGTACCTTAGTCCTGGAGGCCAGAATTTAGATCTGGACCACTGCTGTATTCTCAGAGAAGTTGGACTTATTTGTTGAACAAATGAGTCAGATATTCTACAGATAATATGCGTGTGTGTTTGTGCTCAGTCATGTCCGACTCTTTGCGACCCCAAGAACTGTAGCCCACCAGGCTCCTCTGTCCATGGAATACTGGAGTGGGTTGCCATTTTCTCCTATCTATATAATACTCTTCTGATATTACTCTTTCTGATTATATGCAAAGATTTGGGGTGGGGAGAGGGAAGATACTCATTGACCATCTGCATGCATGTGTGCTAAGTTGATTCAGTCGTGTCTGACTCTTTGCGACCTTGTGGACCTTAGCTTGCCAGGTTCTATCCATGGAGTTCTCCAGGCAAGACTACTGGAGTGAGTCGTTTGCCCTCCTCCAGGGGATCTTCCCAACCCAGGGATCGAACCCACATCTCTTACATCTCCCACATTGGCAGGTAGGTTCTTTACCACTAGCACCACTATTTGCCATCTGTTTGTCACCTAAACTGTCCTGGGTGACTCTGTTAATTCCTGTTCTGACTGGAGGGATCCTATGGGAAAAGAGTCCTCTTACTCAGAAGGAGATTGGAGAAGATGGCATTGCCAGTCTTCTACCATGTGGACCCTTCAGGGTTCTCCTGGTGATACCATGTGACTTGCCTCTCACTGTGCTCACTGCCACGCTCCTCTGTGGCCTGTTTGGGCTGTCTCAGGATGTTCATTTCAGCCCCTAGAAACTCAGACATCACTTGACTTTTGTGATCCAGTCCTTGGAGTTTTCTTTCCCAAACCACAAATAAATCCACAGTAGGTACTGTGGTTTTGTGTTTAAGGCTTCTCTTGAAGATAGACTCCATTCACCATTTATTCAATAGATATTACTGATGACTTACCTGCTGCCAGGCTGGCTGCTGTTACTGAAGATCTAGCTGTGAACAATACCAACGAGTGCCTCTTCTTAGGGCTCCTGAATGTTAGTGACTGGGGGAAGGTGCTGGTGGACCAGTCTGCCTTTTCCATCCCATCCTGGGGCAGGCTTTGCAACAGGAAAGGGAAGAGAAGTATGTCTGCTAATTCCATGTAAGTAACAGAAATGACAGTACAGTTTTACCCTCAGCAAATTTAGTCTAGCTCACCTTGTTTTTGGGGAAGGCAATGGCAAGCCACTCCAGTACTCTTGCCTAGAAAATCCCATGGATGGAAGAGCCTGGTAGGCTGCAGTCCGTGGGGTCTCTAAGGGTCAGACATGACTGAGCGACTTCACTTTCACACATTGGAGAAGGAAATGGCAACCCACTCCAGGGTTCTTGCGTGGAGAACCCCAGGGATGGGGGAGCCTGGTGGGCTTCCGTCTATGGGGTCACACAGAGTCGGACACGACTGAAGTGACTTAGCAGCAGCAGCAGCAGCACCTTGTTTTTATATGTTTTTTAGGAACCTTTATGTTGTAATTAGTCAGAGGACTGGGCTGCCCATGCAGGTGGCCTTGGAGAGTAGGAGGAACTGCTCCCAGCTATGACTGCCTCCCAGACTGTTAATTGTACCATCCTTTTACCTTTTCCCTGTCTCTTGGTAAGAGTTGTGGAGCATAAGTTAATTGATATTCATGGGAGCTATTTGGGTTGAGACTTAGGGTCAATGTTTACTATCTTGTCCTCAAAGTGTACCCTGGTGTGAACCTTTTCTTCTTTCTGTGGAGCCGTGCAGTATGAAACCTGGGCTTCCCAGGTGGTTCTAGTGGTAAAGAATCCACCTGCCAATGCAGAAGACACCAAGAGATGTGGGCTAGATACCTGCATCAGGAAGCTCCCCTACAGTAGGAGTTGGCAGCCCACTCCAGCATTCTTGCCTGGAAAATCCCATGGACAGAGGAGCCAT
This sequence comes from Moschus berezovskii, assembly GCF_049115385.1. NCBI lineage: Eukaryota > Metazoa > Chordata > Mammalia > Artiodactyla > Moschidae > Moschus > Moschus berezovskii. The sequence continues at coordinate 41,616,687 of NC_142468.1, read as the reverse complement.
GTAGTATAAAACATATGACACTCCAGTTCTTGGCTGTGCACTTAGAGCTCTTGAGTCCTCCTTCTAGGGTCATGGTGGAGCAAGGCTTTACTCTGCTCCAGGAGCTCTGTGTGGATGCTCGGCTCCATGAAACAGTGAGCTCTTGCCACACCCCTGCCCTCTGCCTTGGGTTCCTGCAAAGAGCAGTGGGGAAGGTGTGACCACCCCTCCCCCTCTGCCAAGGCTTGTTGCCTTCTTGTGCAGTAGGGATGTGTATGTGTGTGTATTAGTTGCTCAGTTGTGTCCAACTCTTTGCGACCCCATGGATTGTAGCCCACCAGGCTTCTCTGTCCATGAGATTTCCCAGGCAAGAATACTGGAGTGGGTTGCCATTCCCTTCTCCAGGGGATCTTCCCTACCCAGGGATTAAACCCAGGTCTCCTGGATTGCAGGCAGATTCTTTACTGTCCGAGACACCAGGGAAGCCCCAGGAGTGTGTATAGTGAGGTGCTACCTAGTCCTCCAAAAGCTCTGATAAAAGAAACTGACAAGTCTGTGATTGGGTTTTCCTCAGGGGTCTGTGTGAGGGCATATCTCACCCAAAGTCTGGGATGACTCCAGCCCAGCTGTCAGTTTTATTTTCAGGAGTCCTTGAACAGGTCTGATCTGGTCATGAGAGCTATTTGGGAAGATAGCTCCATATGCTATCTGTTCCCAGGGAACTTGAGTCATTTGTTCAAAGATTTGGGATAGTTTCATTGATTGTCAAAATAAATTAATCACAGGAACTTTTTGAAGCTAGCTAAATCCATTCTTGAACAAGGTGAACTTATAAATACAGAAAATAGTCAAAATAAAGAATTGGTGTTTGGTCGTAGGGGCCGTGCAGAGAATGGGAAACACTCACAAGACTTGCTTTCACCATAACAAGAGTTTACTCTGTAGACCTCTGTTCATTTCACCCTGTTCTGTTACCTGATGATGTACACAGCTCCTTTTCAATAGCTTGAATTCTGCCTCCCTCTTTCCAAGATTATTTTTTTGTTTTGGTCTGTGCAGTGTGTATGTGGGACCTTAATTCCCTGACTGGGATTGAACCTGCGTCTCCTGCAGTGGAAGTGTGTGTCTTAACCACTGGACCACCAAGGAAGTCCCTGCCTTCCTCTTTCCCATTTCCCAACCCTCCCTTTACATGGGGAAGCAAACAGCAAAAACACAGAAAGAACAACACCACAAACTACAAAACATTAATGGAATATTCACTCCAAATGAGATTTTTAAAGAGGCACTTTAAATGCAGCGAAGACCTAAGCACTAACATCAGTGTTCTTTTAAGCAGAAAATAAAATCTACAAATAAAGTTTTAGTGGAAGGCGTATCATTTTATTTCATTAATATTCATATTCCAAACTCATATACACAGTGATAGAGAACTTCAGGAGATAATTTCGCTCCTAGGAAATAAACAACAGCCCCAGACCAGACTAATAAACATTCAAAACAGCATCCACACCAGACACAGGTGTTCTCCAGTTGCCTCCGTGCTGATGTTTAGTAGGCTAGAGCTCTGAGCAGCATCATGATTGGTGCTGTGGCTTTGCATAGCACATGCTGGTGGAGTGAGATGGGCTGATTTGTCCTACCTCTGTGTTGGAGGGGACAGGGTCCCCCAGGATCTTCCCGGTAATATATGTCTTCCAACTTTCCATGTTTGTGTTCAGAATGACACTTCTCCCAGCCTCCCCTGACTAGTCAAGGACAGGCTAACTCTGAAGAAAGGTGATTGAGTCTCCTGGCCTCTGACTCACTGCAGAACCCTGCTGAGGCCTTTAAACCTGAACTTCAGTGACCTGCTCTGTGTAACTATAAGATGGTGAGATAAATGCACATACCCTACCCAGAACCAGGAGAGTCTGATTTTTTGATAGTGACCTGACCTTGGAGAGGCTCAACTGGTCTTTGCTGCATATTTGTTGTTGTTTAGTTGCTAAGTTGTGTCCGTTCTGCAATCCCATGGACTGTAGCCTGCCGGACTCCTCTGTCCATCAGATTTCCCAGCAAGAATACTGGAGTGGGTTGTCCTGCTGTCCTCCATTGGATCTTCCCAAGCCAGGGATCAAACACACGTCTCCTGCACTGTAGGCAGATTTTTTACAGCAGTGCTTTATTAACCTACCGCTTGTGTGTCAGTTGCTCACCAGGGAGCTCCATAGGTGCGGGTTACACCTGGAGAAGCTAAATCATCTGCATGAGGAGCTACCTGGGGAGGAGAAGGGATGTCTGACTCTTTGTGACCCCTATGGATTGTAGCCCACCAGGTTCCTCTGTCCATGGAATTTTCCAGGTGAGAATACTGGAGTGGATTGCCATTTCCTACTCCAGGGGATCTTCCTGATCCAGGTATGGAGCCCATGTTTCTTGGGTCTCCTGTATTGGCGGGCGGATTCTTTACCATCGAGCCACCTGGAAAGTCTTTCTGTATATAAAGAAGGACTATACTCACTGTGCTACTCAGCCTTCACAGTGGGGCTCCCATCTTGCCCCTGAGGAGTCCAGAAATGACCTTCCCATTTTACAGGCTCTGAACACTGGGCTTTTGTTCCCAATCCAGTGTTGCTCTTCTCATGCCACAACTGCCCTGGAGATAAACTGAGAAGTGTTATGAATTCCCGAGGGAATCAGTCATGTGGGAAGGAAGGCCGACAGAAGAGAACATTCAGATTAGAGATGCAGAGAAGAAACCTGGGGGAAAACCAAGGCTTTCAGCAGAATACATTCGAATGGGAAGGGATCCTAAAGACGCCTCATGGGAGAAAGCCACACAAATTGCAGCGAGAAGCCCCGAGAAGTGTCTGACCCAGATAAGTAAGGTTGGGTTTAATCTCTCGATTCTGGTTGCTTAATTCCCAGACTGTTTTGCTGTCAGGTCTGCACAATTAATTGGTCTAAGGAGATAAGGGACCTCTTTAGATTAACATCAGAAAGAAAAAAAAAATAGCACATTCTCTGGTGAAAGTGTCAGTTTTCCTTAGCTGACAGAGAAGGTAGAACAAATGGGAGATTAAGGATGTTTCACATTCCAACTCACTGGACGAAGCTCTCAGCTTCCCAGAGCCTGGGTCGCCTCCTCTCTCCCCACCTTCTCTGTAGCCCACCAGGCTCCTCTGTCCATGGAATTTTCCAGCAAGAATACTGCAGTGCGTTGCATTTCCTTCACCAGGGGATCTTCCTGACTCAGGGATTGAACCCTCATCGCTTATGTCTCCTGCATTGGCAGGTGGGTCTTTACCACTAGCACCACCTGGGAAGCCCCTGTTGGGATTACAGCTACTGCTCTGTTTTCTGTGACAGCCTCCAACCAGGTTTTGTTTATCCACTCTTCTATTTCAATAGTTCCTTGTAGTTTATGGTTCCTGGACTCAATCCCCGATCTACAGAATCAGAATCTCTGGTAGGAGCCTAGGAATCTGTATTCTAATAAATGTCCCACAAGCCTGGAAAACACCAGCCTGCTAAGCAAATTCTTCATCTGGGCCTTGAAGCCAATTTAGGATCAAGCTTCCAGCACTTAGGCCTTCTTTGCGTCTCCTCAGCTACTCTGCCACTGGCCACATCTTCCTCTGGGTCCATGAAGCATTCTCTTTTCTCATCCTATGTGAGGAATTGCTGTTCTCCTCCAAGAGCACATGGACGATCCTGCATCCTAGCTGTGCTCTGCTATCCCTACTGCCTGAAAGGCTCACATTGCCAAGCCCTCCCCAATTGTCATCTCAGTGTTAGGCATTTTTTCTTCTTTTCTGCATCTTTCCTTGGTTCAGCACAAGTCCTCATGCACGCAGAGCTAGCGGTGGTTGTCATCTCCATACACCTGTGTCTCAGCTCACCTCCAGCCCCCTCAGAGCTGGAAACTGGATTCCGATCATGAGAAACGAAAGAACCATGACCTCTGTATCACTAGTTGCTGGCTCCTCCCCGGGTGAGGGTGGGGTGGGGGTGAGATCGTCTTCTCGCAGGAGTCAGATCCTGCACTTTTTCTTACACTTGCTGGTACTGAGCCTGGATCATGTGGCAAACCCTTGGCCCCTCCACACCCTGTTTAAGCCCTTTTCCCTGTATTGAGCCCGGTTCCCCAGAACAACTCTGTTGCCAGTTTACTCTGTCCACCATCACTGCCCGCACAGGATGTGGGTGCCCTTCCCAGCACCCTAGCTCAGGGTTTGAAACAGCCTCATGAAACCACCCCCTCCATCTGGCCTGCCCTGACCTGGACTGCTGAGCACAGCCCTCTTCTCTAGGCACTGTGGCTTCGCCGTCGGTGGGAGAGAATTCTGAGTCTTGGATTGTGATGCCCATGGTGATAAGGAGGTCAGAGAGGAGGCTTGGGACTCCAGCCCAGCCCCAGATGGCAGACCTCCCTGAAGATACAGGAACTGCCCAAGGGGCAGCCAAGGGCAGACATTCCTGGTGTTTCGACTGTTGCCTTTGCCACCCTCTGGGGCTCACCACATACTCTTTTAGGTCTGTTTTCTGACTTGCTTTGTTATCAGATCCTGTTTCCCTCTGCCCAGCCCTCCCTTTACCCTGTCCTCTGCCCCAAAGGGGGTGAGAGTAGAGAAGTGAGCGGTGGGGTGGAGGGAGATGCACTTGGAGGGGTGGTCTTCAGCACCCCAATGTGGTGCAGGGAAGCCCTCAAGGCTTGGAGCCACAGCTGGGGAAGCATCTCTGTCTTCTCACATTGCTGCTTCTCTGAGGGCATGGAGAAGGCACAAGTGGTGATGCTATGCTGTTGTTGTTTTTAGTCCCTAAGTCATGTCCAGCTGTTTGTGACCCCAAGACAGAAGTAGCACTTGGATTGGCCTTGAACGACAGGTGCGTTTGTGTAACCAGACAGGTGAGGTGGGCACCCCAGGCGGATGTATTGGCCTGAGTAGATATAGGGAGATGGGAAAGTTCTGGTATGATTGGGAAGGAAATAATATTTAGTTTGGCAAAAACTTTGCATTATTTAAGGGAAATCATGAGTGAAAAGGCTGGAAAAGTTAGCCAAATCAAGCCTTTGGAAGACTTTAGACTCAAGACTAGGGGTTCTGACTTGACTCAGTCAGATACATATCCACTGGAGGCTGTTCTCTCATAGATAAATAAGTAACTGTGACAACATATTGGACTTTAAGAAGCCAAGTCTTGCCTTCTTGACCAGGAGGCCCATAAGCAAACAGCTTGGGAGGAAAAGAGTGGGAGCAATGTGAATACAAAGGAAAAGAGAGATAGTGAGAGTGGCCCTGAGGGAGACGAAGCAGGATTTGGCAATCTAATGGGGACCAGAAAGAGCTGAGGGATCAGGAAACCATCTTGTGCTTTTATATAGATTCCTGTTGGCTAGAAAGCTTCTCCGTTCAATATTTTCAGGTGCTTACCGTGTGTCTTGTATGAGAATAAGCAGTAAAGGAGCAATGCAGGTGAAGAAAGCATAGTCCTTACTTCAGCTGGACTAAGAAGAGAGTCCAGGTCAGCTCTTACTGTTCTCTCTGGAAAGAAAGTCAGAGATGATTGAATATTTTCTTTAGAATCCTCCGTGAAGTGTGGATGAGGAAAAAGGGATGCAGGTCCACCAATTCCCTGGATGGTTCCCTGGTTGCGTTGGACTTAGTTTCATTCAGTAGCTATTTCGTTTGACTCTAACGTGGAATGTTCACTGGGTCACAAAGCTGAGAACTCCCTCAGTGTCTCCCAGCTTTGGAGGATGATAAGAGGAACACAACAAAAACTACAGGGCTTGGAGTGAGGAAGACGACCCAAGGGGCTGGCATGGGCGTGAAAGGCGGGTCTTACGCTTTAGTTGGGGAAAGGAGCTGGGGGAACCTTTGTGGGAGGAGTGACATCTCAGCCAGACTTTGGATGGAGTAGACATTCATTAGGCAGACATAGGGGAAGTGAGAGACACAGGGAAAACTAGGGCAAGGATCAGAGAACATGGGACATGTTTGGGGAATGTTATATTGTCTTGTTCAGAAAGCTTATAGGCTGAATATAGCCTTGCGTATACCAGAATTTTGTTTTGTTTTGCCAGTGAACTCAAGAATAAGCACTGGAAATCCAATGAAGTGGTTTATAGTTGTGGTTTAGTAGTTTCTAGTTATACAGTGTTCTGGGTTTCTAGTTGGTCCTAGAAGACATCTTGGTTTGTTAGCCGGCTGTCAAGAGTCCTGTGATTAGGTGACTCCTCCACTCCAGCCTGGAAGTGTGTCTGTGGAGCTTTTAGCTTTACAATTAATGTTTCTTTGAGAAGGAGACTGGTTACTCACCATCCAAAGGTAGAAATCATGCTGCTTTCAAGTCTGTTTATTGTGGGTTATAGGACATATATGGGAATCACCAAGTTACACAAACATATTCAGGGAAACTCAAATGCTCAAGGCCAGGGCCAGGCTGAAATTGGTCATTAATACTCTTACGTCATCATTCTGGATCTTCCTTCTCTCTCAGAGTTGTTGATTCATCAAAGAGCAACTCAAAATATTATGACAACAGTATCTTTCTCATTCTAAATAGGAGGACAAGGAGGACCGCCCAAGGGTAAGAGGCATAATTAGCCAACTTAGTAATCAGCAACTGTCAGTTATTCTTAACTATGTTCTCTTGTTAACATTCTGTACTAGGGTGTGACTAAAGTAAATGCAAGAGTAGATTTTTTGTCTTTTTGGCAGGGCATAGAAGGGGGCTTGGTGATTGGAGCTGGGGAGCTACTTGTCCAAAAATTAAAAAGGTTCTAATACATCCATGAAAGCCAAATCCTAGACATGTTTCCAAGCATGAAGTGTTGAACTTGGTACCTGATTGTGTTGCTTTCCTATGGCTGATGTACCCCAAACAAAAGAGATTAATATTCTCATAGTTTTGGAGACTAAAAGTTTGAAATCAAAGTGTTTCCAGAACCTCATTCCCTCTGAATTCTCTTGGGGAGAACCTTCTTGCCTCTTCCAGTTTCTGGTGGTTCCAAGTGTTCCCAAACATCTTGATGCTGCACACTCTGATCTCGACCTTCAGATTCATATGGCTTTTTTTTCTGTGTGTCCCTGTATTGAAAATCTTACTCTGTGTTTCTCTTATAAGGCCATCTTTCATTGGATTTAGGGCCCCACCTAAATCTAGGATGATCTGAGATCCTTAGGTTAATTCCACCTGCAAAAGCCATTTTCCAAATAAGGCCACATTCATAGATTCCGGGGATTAAGATATAGACATATCTCTTTGGGAGCCATCATTATTCAACCTATGATGCCAAAGATGCATTCTCTGCTGGCACAAGAATGTGCCCCTGTTCAGTGGTTAAGAATCTGCCTTCCAGTGCAAGGGATGTGGGTTTGATCCCTGGTTAGGGAGCTGAGATCCCACATGCTGTGGGGCAGTTAACACCACACTTCACATATAGAGAGAAGCCCGTGCACTGCAATGAAGAGTCCTCCCATTGCAACAAAAGATCCCACATGCCACAATGTACTGCAACTAAGACCCAATGCAGTCAAATAAAGATGTATTTTTTAAAGTTCGGTTATTCTTTTTTTTTTTAAAGGAATGTGCCCCTGGATTATTAGCAAATCCTTGTTGATGACTATGGTTAGGACAGCAGAGCAGGGTTGGACTGGATTCACTATAAGAAGTTGTAGCAACTCTAAGGTAACCTGCATTTGAAACAAAGGGAGTTATGTAATTTGCTGGACAGAGACTATAAATTCGTTTTACAAATCACCGTGTATTCTGGAAATATCAACTTTCCTGGTAGACTCCAAGGCTGAGAGTTAGAGATCCTTAAAGAAAGGCATTTACGTGGTACATTTTGTCATTTGGAAGATACTTTGCTGTTTCTTGATATTTTAAACTCTTTCTTAAAAGTAGAAAACTTTGAGTTTATCCAGTTGGACATCTGAAACTCTGAGAGCTCTTAAACACTGAAATGTTAAAGAAGCAAAAATACATTTAGTATACATATAAGAAATTTTCAAGTATAATTAATGGAACCTCATAAAGGTCAGAGTTCCTTGTTTTTTGTATGGACATATTAAGATATAGGACTTAAACACAATGTCAGCTCCCTAAACAATAACTGCAAAGTTCTTTTTTCTCTTCTTCTAGTTGAGAAGAACTTATATGGCTTATAGCCACACACATAAGCCTGCTATTCTACCCCAGTGCTTTGTGATGGTGCTGGAAAATTGCAGGGAGAACACTGACTCACTGGAAAGGTTCTCCTTTCTAGAGTGAGCAGCAAATCAAAATCATGTCAGCACCATTTCCCAGTTTTATTTTTAATTGGTTAATACGGCTTTGATCACTGAAGGGGAAATAAGTGAATGAGGGCTAGCTCAAGCCTAAGGACCAGAAATATTACCTTGTATGTTCCTTAAGATCATTTTCCCCCATCCACCTGAGATGCAGTTATTTATTAGCATAATATGGATACAGATCTATCCACAGGGCTTAAAGATGGAAATTGAAACTGTGATGATTTAGCTGAAAGTTACTGGAGCATTCATAAAGCTGTCAGAATTACAAGAGAAACCACATTAAGGAAACACCAGCAATAGTTGCTATTAAACAGATATTCAAACATCGTCAGCACTGTTATCTACAGCAGGGTGGCCTAATTTATAAGCTTCTGTACAAGAGGATAATGGTGGCTGCAGGTTCAAAGGCAAGTGGATCACATGAATGATATAAGGCAGGGTAATCTCATGTCTTAACACATAAATCAGGACACAAGACTGAAGACTTTTCCCTGGTTTTTTAATTTGTTTACATCTTTAAAAAGTATTCTCAGAAATAAATCACATCTATAGAAAACAATAAAACGAACTGAAGAGACACAAACTCAATATTTTTTCAGTCAATAAATATTTATTGAGTGCTGTTTGTATGCTGGGCACAGTTTTAGGTACTGGATAAGATGTAGATTGAACAGGCAAAATACTGACCATAGATAATATTCTGTCATTCTATCCACAAAATTTTACTGAGTGGCTGCCACATGCCAGATGTGTGCTGTGGTTGATATTCTGTCAATTCAGAATCATTTGTGATCACATATACTTGGAAAATGAAATGCTACTGATTCTCTGACCCTGAGGATTCCTGGGAGTACCTAGGTGTCTCCAGTGAGTCTTGACCATTGCCTATTACTCTACGAGCCAAGTTAGAGCCTCGAGACTTGGGCCTCGATGTATAGAGAAGCTATTGTGAGCTGAATTTTTACTCCATTTCTGTGGCTGCTTTCATGGTGTGGAGCTGGAAAGCTGGGTGTGATGTTGGTGCCCCTGGGATGGAGCCAGGTGCATGAGGCTGATGACCTGTGTCTTGACTGTCCTTCTCCAGTACACTGAGCTCAGGTTTCTTGAGCCTGAAGTGTTATGGTATTTAACCAGGCACTTTTTTCAATGCTCTTTCCCAAGCAGAGACTCCATTGCAGTCTTGCATCCCACTTGACACATCTGTACCCATTTCCTCAGCCCCAGGTAAATCTAGGATATCAGTGTGCTAAGGAGCATGGAGGCGCCTCCTTCCATGCATTGTGAGCCCCTGAAGCCTGGGCCCCACCAAGCCAAGACATCTTGTTACGTACCACAATGTGCATCTTTGGAAACAAGATGGCTGGAAAATATCTTGGGCAGATGGCCTTAAGGAATAGAGCCACATGTCCAAAATTGAATGTCACATAGTTCATGGTAGAAAAGCTAGTATTGTATGAAAATAAACAGGAACACAAACCAGGAGTCAATTACTAAGACAAGTTCAGTTCAGTTCAGTCGCTCAGTCGTGTCCAACTCTTTGCGACCCCATGAATCACAGCACGCCAGGCCTCCCTGTCCATCACCAACTCCTGGAGTTCACTCAAACTCATATCCATCAAGTTGGTGATGCCATCCAGCCATCTCATTCTCTGTCGTCCCCTTCTCCTCCTGCCCCCAATCTCTTCAGGCATCAGAGTCTTTTCCAGTGAGTCAACTCGTCTCATGAGGTGGCCAAAGTATTGGAGTTTCAGCTTTAGCATCAGTCCTTCCAATGAACACCCAGGATTGATCTCCTTTAGAATGGACTGGTTGGATCTCCTTGCAGTCCAAGGGACTCTCAAGAGTCTTCTCCAGCACCACAGTTCAAAAGCATCAATTCTTCAGCGATCAGCTTTCTTCACAGTCCAACTCTCACATCCATACATGACCACGGGAAAAACCATAGCCTTGACTAGATGGACCTTTGTTGGCAAAGTAATGTCTCTGCTTTTTAATATGCTATCTAGGTTGGTCATAACTTTCCTTCCAAGGAGTAAGCGTCTTTTAATTTCATGGCTGCAGTCAGCATCCGCAGTGATTTTGGAGCCCCCAAAAATAAAGTCTGACACTGTTTCCACTGTTTCCCCATCTATTTCCCATGAAGTGATGGGACCAGATGCCATGATCTTTGTTTTCTGAACGTTGAGCTTCAAGCCAACCTTTTCACTCTCCTCTTTCACTTTCATCAAGAGGCTTTTGAGTTCCTCTTCACTTTCTGCCATAAGGGTGGTGTCATCTGCATATCTGAGGTTATTGATATTTCTCCCAGCAATCTTGATTCCAGCTTGTGCTTCTTCCAGCCCAGCATTCCTCATGATGTACTGTGCATGTCAGTTAAATAAGCAGGGTGACAATATACAGCCTTGACGTACTCCTTTTCCTATTTGGAACCAGTCCGTTGTTCCATGTCCAGTTCTAATTGTATTTTCCTGACCTGCATACAGGTTTATCAAGAGGCAGGTCAGGTGGTCTGGGATTCCCATCTCTTTCAGAATTTTCCACAGTTTATTGTGATCGACACAGTCAAAGGCTCTGGCATAGTCAATGAAGCAGAAATAGATGTTTTTCTGGAACTCTCTTGCTTTCTACATGATCCAGCGAATGTTGGCAATTTGATCTCTGGTGCCTCTGCCTTTTCTAAAACCTGCTTGAACACCTGGAAGTTCACGGTTCACATATTACTGAAGCCTGGCTTGAAGAATTTTGAGCATGACTTTACTAGCGTGTGAAATGAGTGGAATTGTGCGGTAGTTTGAGCATTCTTTGGCATTGCCTTTCTTTGGGATTGGAATGAAGACTGACCTTTTCCAGTCCTGTGGCCACTGCTGAGTTTTCCAAATTTGCTGGCATATTGAGTGCAGCACTTTCACAGCATCATCTTTCAGGATTTGAAATAGCTCAACTGGAATTCCATCACCTCCACTAGCTTTGTTCATAGTGATGCTCTCTAAGGTCCACTTGACTTCACATTGCAAGATGTCTGGCTCTAGGTCAGTGATCACGCCATTGTGATTATCTTGGTCGTGAAGATCATTTTTGTACAGTTCTTCTGTGTATTCTTGCCACCTCTTCTTAATATCTTCTGCTTCTGTTGGGTCCATACCATTTCTGGCCTTTATCGAGCCCATCTTTTCATGAAATATTCCCTTGGACTGTGAAGAAAGCTGATCGCCGAAGAATTGATGCTTTTGAACTGTGGTGTTGGAGAAGACTCTTGAGAGTCCCTTGTACTGCAAGGAGATCCAACCAGTCCATTCTAGGGGAGATCGATCCTGGGTGTTCATTGGAAGGACTGATGCTAAAGCTGAAGCTGCAATACTTTGGCCACCTCATGCAACGAGTTGACTCACTGGAAAAGACTCTGATGCTGGGAAAGGTTGGGGGCGGGAGGAGAAGGGGACGACCGAGAATGAGATAGCTGGATGGCATCACCGACTCTGTGGACATGAGTTTGAGTGAATTCCGGGAGTTGGTGATGGACAGGGAGGCCTGGCGTGTTGTGATTCATGGGGTCGCGGAGAGTCGGACACGACTGAGCGACTGAACTGAACTGAACTGATCTCTAATTTTCTTGAAGAGATCTCTTGTTTTTCCTATTCTGTTGTTTTCCTCTATTTTTTGCATTGATTGCTGAGGAAGGCTTTCTTATCTCTCCTTGCTATTCTTTGGAACTCTGCATTCAGATACTTATATCTTTCCTTTTCTCCTTTGCTTTTCGCTTCTCTTCTTTTCACAGCTGTTTGTAAGGCCTCCTCAGACATTTTGCTTTTTTGCATTTCTTTTCCATGGAGATGGTCTTGGTCCCTGTCTCCTGTACAATGTCATGAACCTCCGTCCATAGTTCATCAGGCACTCTATCTATCAGATCTAGTCCCTTAAATCTATTTCTGACTTCCACTGTACAAGAAACACATTTAATTATGAGCCCCATACCCAGAAATGAGGTTGAAATTAGGATGTAATAATTACAAACTTTGGAATTTGCACCTGTTAAATTAGCAAAAACTTAATGATCTACACTCAGATCTTTACAAGGGAAAATTGTTACTTACATTTATTCTGCCATTCAAGTTATGAATACTGAGCTCCCCTCTGATGCAGACTCTGCAGTAGGTGATGGGGACATAAGAATGAATTCTTTTCTTGCCTTTAAGCTGCTTACAGTCTAAGACAAGGGTCAGATAAATACGGCCTTTGGGACAAATCCAATGAACTTCCTGTTTTTGTATAGCCTGCAAATTAACAATGGATTTGCTGTCTTATATGGTCAGGAAAAAAAAAAATCAAAAGAGTAATATTGCTGACACATGAAAACTATATAGTTTAAATTTTAGTGTGTATAAATAAAGTATTATTGGAACACAGTCATGTTTGCTTATTCATACATTGTCTGTGGCTGCTTCCTGCTACAACAGCAAATTTGAGAACTTGCCACAGAGACGTTAGAGAGATCCATGAAGCCTGACATATTTACCCACCACTGATCTGACAGAGGGTGTGACACAGGCAAAAGTATGGAGGTAGAGGGGACTTCCCAAGTGACGTTACTGGTGAAGAAACTGCCTGCCAGTGCAGAAGTAAGAGATGTGGGTTCTGTGCCTGGGTTGGGAAGATTCCCTGGAGGAGGGCATGGCAACCTACTGCAGTAATCTTGCCTGGAGAATCTCATGGACAGAAGATCTTGGTGGGCTATAGTCCGTAGGTTCTCAAAGAGTCAGACATGACTGAAACGATTTAGCACACAGGCAAACATGAAGATAGAGATGTTTCCAAGGATATTCTTAGAGCCCTGTGGAGGGGATTAAAAAGAGGCACAATTTTCAGTTCCCTTAAGGTCACAAAGACAGAGAAGGCAATGGCAAGCCACTCCAGTACTATTGCCTAGAAAATCTCATGGACAGAGGAGCCTGGTGGGCTACAGTCCATGGGGTTGCTACTAGTCGGACAAGACTGAGCGACTTCAGTTATACTTTTCACTTTCACACATTGGAGAAGGGAATGGCAACCCACTCCAGTGTTCTTGCCTGGAGAATCCCAGGGATGGCGGAGCCTGGTGGGCTGCCATCTATGGGGTTGCACAGAATCGGACACAACTGAAGTGATTTAGCAGCAGCAGCAGCAAGATCACTAAGAAGACAGATGTATAACCAACCAAAGAAAATTTTAGATTTTTTTTTTCTGCTAGTACTTAAACAAGGAGCTGAAGGAATAACAACAACAAAAATTATTATATTTGCAGCTTAACTATTCTTTTTTTTTAAACTTACTTTATTGTTAGTAGTAACAATATTTCAGCTTTGTCTTAATACCAGTTTATACACACAGGTATAAATTTTGCTTTATTACCGGTTGTCTTATACGTATTATTAAAACATTATTTGTTCAAGAGATGCTGCATAGAATGAGTTTAAAAAAGAAAGATTCTTTAATTTTTAAGTAGTCTGAAAGCAGTGGTCTGGAGCAGCTTGGCAGGGCTGGGTTTCTGCATGCGGTTCAGATGTTGAGTTTCCCAGCTCAGCTTGAGGAAGGGTGCCCTCTGAGTGATGCCTTTTTATAGGATCAGTCTTCCTAGGGTGGGGAGGGGTGAACCTTTGTGCAGGCAGGACAGGGGTGTACCAACTGTGGCAGTTAGTTTCCCTCAGAGGCATTTTTAATAGGACCTCATCCATAGCTGACCCAGGAGGAGAACTGAGCAGGAAAAAGGTAGTTCTGGGTCCTTTGATTCCCATTTTTACTATCTCACTTTTGGGTTCCCCTAGTGATAGTATGAGCTCATGCTCTAATGGTGAGCGATCAAGGACACAGGCCAATAGTCCACATTGCCTTACTGAGGGGCAACATAGCACTGGTTATAGGATTGTGTGTGCTAAGTCACTTCAATCATGTCCAACTCTGTGTGACCCCATGGACTGTACCCCACCAGATTCCTCTGTCTATGGGATTCTGTAGGCAAGAAAACTTGATTGGGTTGTTATACCCTTCTCCAGGGGGTCTTCCCAACCCAGGGATCGAAACTTAAGTTCTCTTACGTCCCCTGCATTGGCAGGCAGGTTCTTTACCACTAGCACCACCTTGGAAGCCTGTGGGGTTAGCACACCTGAATCTGAATCCTAGCTCTGCCATTTAGCAGCTTTGTGGCTTTGAGATATTCACTTAGCTTCCATGCTTCAGTGCATTTTAAATGAGGAAAATAAAGCAGCTATCTCAGGATTATTGAGGATTAAATAAACTCACCCATGAGAACCATTTAGAACAATGCCTGGCACGTGAGTCCTTAACATTTGCTGTGATGATGATGATGGTTATTACTATTTACTGTACTCCCTCAAAAATACCAATTCCCTGTTAACCCTTAACACTATTTTTGAGTTTAAAATTTTTTTCCAGGCACTCCATCTTCATAAGGGAGTCTTTGTCTCTTTCTGTTACTCTCTTTTTTCCCCGAGGCCCTCCCCGCTGATTTCTGCCCTCTTCCATTGTCTATTCTTTTTTGTCTAACTTCAGTCTTATTAACTCTGACTACAGCAATCTTGCATATATATGCCCAGGCACTAACTTTTATTACCCATGCCCAGTGGAGTGATTAAACACCTTATAACAATACTAGTGATGATCCATTTTCTGTTTTAGAGCATCAGTCATTTCCTTCGCAGCAGAATCAGTGACCACTATGTATTTGTTGGACTGAACTGAATTCTATTCTTGTTCTGACAGTGATGAATATCCCATTCTCAAAATTTTATTGCTGCTTTCAATTAGCCTAGAGCTTGAGAACTGGCCAGGTATCCATTTATTTACATTCAACTACCTGTTATCTTCTGACTGATTGTTTTGCTCTGGAAGGCAGAGTTTGGAATCTCTGGTTCCTGATTTATTCAGGGTATGTGTTATGACTGTTTAGCTAGGTGATCCTTATCCCCAATTTCCTGGGTGTTTTGCTTTAAATGTTTCCTTACGAGGTTCCTTATCTCTTCCCAACTAGTTTGCTACTGACTCAGCATTCTCCCTTTTCTTGCACTTGGCTGCTCATCGCTGAGTTTCAGAGATGCTTGCAGTGGGCTGATTTAGGATTGTAACAGAGGCTGAGTGAGTGTTTTAGCTATCTATCTCAGTGTAAGAAATTAGTCGCTTGAAGCAACAGCGAATGTTTATTATCTCACAGTTTCAGTGGGCCAGGAAGCTATGACTGACTTAGGTTTTTTGGCTCAGGATCACTGATGATGCTGCAGTCAGGGTGTCAGCCAGGGCTTGACTGGGTTGGAGGATCTGCTTCCAAGATCATGAACATGGCTGTTGACTGAGGACTCTTCTGTCTCTTGCCGTGTTGGAACAAAGTTCTTCATGCAGAAGAGAAACTGGCTTCCTCATGAGGCCACACGAATGAGCAAAAGGGCGCCTCAGATGGCTGCCACAGCTTTTATAACCTAACATTGGAGGTGGCATATTGTCTTCTGTGTCATATTGGAAATACATATCAACACTGGCATGATGGAGGAGGGGTCTTCACAAGAGTCTTATAGCAGAATGTGAGTTCCTTGGGGCCATTTTGGAGGTTGACCACCATATTCTGAAACTCTGGCCCCTGAATGACGTACATCATTTCCCCATGCAATATACATTCATTCCTCCACAGTATCTCATTAAAGCATCAGCTTGAAATACAAAGTCTTATTATTGAAATCAGGTCCAGAGAGGAAAAGTCTCCTCGGGCATAGTTCTTTAAATGCAAGTCTTCAAGTTCAGTTCCTCTTCACTCATGAAACTGAAGAAACATATAGCCAACACACAATGGGGAGACAGGCACAGGCTGACTCCTCTGGACATTCCTTCTCAAAATGGGGGAATCTGATGACACAAAACAGCATCACTGGTATTTCAGAAATAGCAATTCTGGAATCCAGCTGATCAAATGTTAGCTATTGCTTGATTAAGTATCAAGGTCTGGGAATAATTCACCCTGGCTCTCAGGTCTGTCTTTTGGCTTTTGGTTTCTTTTCCTGAACCATTTTTCCTTTTTTAAAAGAAAAAAAATCTTGTAATTTTTGAATAGCTCCAGATTTACAGAAACTTGGGCAAGGTACTCATCCCCTCCAAGCCTCAGTTTCATCATCTTGCTTTTCTTCATTTGGAATGTCTTCTGATATTTTTCACCCACTTTCTTTGCCAAACCAGAAAACTCTGAGTTGGCTTTCCAGTCATTCTTGCCAGGGTATACTCCTTGCCCAAATCATGCTTGATGTGGAGCTATAGTCTTCTGTCACACATCCTCTCAGCATCCTGTCATCCAAATGAACATGGTGTATTGGAATTATTTATGTTCCAGTCCCTTGTCATGGTGTATTGGAATTATTTATGTTCCAGTCCCTTGTCTGTTGTTTTTCAGCACCTTGAAGGCTGGAATCCAAATCAGTGTCTGGAAAAGAGAAGACACAAGTATTTCCTGAATAAATTGAATATATTAAAAATTAATTTTTAAATAAACATATGGTAAATGTATAGATTCTTGTAACTGTTATCACAATCAGGATACCAAACAGTTTCACCATCCCGTCAAACTTCTCCTTACTATCCCTTCCTCCACCTCCTAACTCTAGCAACCACCAGTCTATTCTCTCTCCCTACAGTTTGGCCTTTCCCTGATGCTATGTAAGTGTGAGGGTGTATGTTACCTTTTGAGACTGATTTCTTTTGCTTAGCGTGATGCCTTTGCTTAGATTCATCATAATTGTTGTGTATTTCAATAGTTCATGCCATTTTATTGCTGAGTAGTATTCCATTATATGAATGTACCCCAGTTTGTTTAGCCATTCACCCACTGGAGGGCACTGGGTTAATTTATTGGAGGAGGTATTCTAGAGGATGTGACTACCAGTTAACCCAAGAGCTAGACTGGGGTAATCAGTGGTTCCTCACTGCCCCCTGATCCCCACTGTTTGCCCTCATCCTAAAAATGTAGATTTTGCCAACCATTCCCACAGTGGGAGCTGTTCCAAGGACACAACCTTGAAAGAGCACGGTATTGAGACCATCTGGACAATATATGTGACAGAATCCAGTTAAGGCTGCTATATGAACATTTAACTTCCTGGCAGGTGGATGCAGAGATCTACTTTTTTGTAGCTGTGTAAGACAAAGCTTATATTTGAGTTTCCTTGCTTATTAAACCTGTCACCTACCAATCTGGAGTGGCCTGCCTCTTTCTTCAGTCTCTCTTTGCCCTCTGTGTATAAAGCCAGTTTGCAAAGCAATATAATTCTGTTTTTCAGTGATTATGAATAGAACTGTGATAAAAGTTCATTTAAACAGGTTTTGGGTGAATATGTTTTCACTTCTTTAGGCTAAATACTTAAGAATGGTATCTCTGCATTATCTAGTTTTATACACACACACACACACACACACACACACACACACATATATATATATACATACACACACACACATATATATATATATATACATATATATAAGTTATTCAGTAGTTACAGCATACAGGCTTAGTTGCCCCACGGCATATATATATACTTGTATATATATACATATATGTGTGTATATATATATGTATGCTGCTGCTAAGTCGCTTCAGTTGTGTCCGACTCTGTGCAACCCCATAGACGGCAGCCCACCAAGCTCCCTCGTCCCTGGGATTCTCCAGGCAAGAACACTGGAGTGGGTTGCCATTTCCTTCTCCAATGCATGCAAGTAAAAAGTGAAAGTGAAGTCACTCAGTCGTGTCCGACTCTTACCAACCCCATGGACTGCAGCCCACCAGGCTCCTCCGTCCATGGGATTTTCCAGGCAAGAGTACTGGAGTGGAGTGTCATTGCCTTCTCCGATATAGTCACTAACAGGTATATATATATATATATATATAAAATAGTTGCTCAGTCATGTCTAACTTTTTGTGACCCTATGGACTATAGCCCTTCAGGCTCCTCTGTCCATGGAATTCTTCAGGCAAGAATACTGGCGTGGCTTGCCATTTCCTTCTCCAGTGGTGTATATATATATATATATTTAAATTAAAAGAGGGACTTCCCTGGTGGTCCAGTGGTTAAGCATCTGCCTTGCAATTCGGGGGACACAGATGCAACCCCTGGTCAGGGACATAAGATCCCACATGCCCTAGAGCCTGTGCTTCATAGCAAGAGAAGTCTCTGTATGCCACAACAAAGAGCCTGCATACCCCAAAGACCCAGCACA
The DNA here is from genome assembly GCF_049115385.1 of Moschus berezovskii. Lineage (NCBI taxonomy): Eukaryota > Metazoa > Chordata > Mammalia > Artiodactyla > Moschidae > Moschus > Moschus berezovskii. The sequence continues at coordinate 41,598,181 of NC_142468.1, read as the reverse complement.
GCCAAAAAAATTTGTAAAGAACAGCAGATTGTTTTCCAAAGTACCATATAATTTTATATTCCCACAGTAATATATCAGAAGTTTAGCTCCTATGTATCTTTTCCAACACTTGGTATTGTCAGTATTTTGAGGAGCCATTTTGGTAGATGTGTAGTGTAATCTCAGATGGCTTTAATTTGCTTTTCCTTAATGGTTAATGATGTTGAACATGTTTTCTTGTTGCTTATTTGTTATCCATATGTTCTCTTTGTTGAAGTGTCTATTTCATTCTTTCTCCAATTTTTAAGTTATGTTGTTTATATTATTACGGTTGAGTTTTGAGAGTTCTTTATTCTGTGTATGAGTCCTTTATTGGTTGTATATTATAAACATTTTCTCCAGTTTGTAATCTGTCTTTCCATTATCCTAACAGTGTCTTTCATAGAACAGAATTTGAAAACTTTGAGGAAGCCCAATTTATCTTTTTTTCTAATGGATAGTGCTTTTGGAATAATATCCACAAATTTTTTGTCTAAAGATTTTTTCCTATGTTTCCTTCTATATAGTTTTATATTTTACATTTGTATCCTGATCCATTTGAGTTATTTGTGTATAAGGTGTGAAGGATAGGTCAAATTCCAGTTGTTCTGGCCTTTGAAGTCATACAGAATAAATGTAATTTCTTCTACAAGAGTGTCTGGGATTGCAAATTCATTTTCACCACAGAGAGGAACAAATACCAGATTTCACTAGTATCAATGGTTTATAAAAAAAAAAAAAAAATAGGAATAAACTTCAAAAGAGATTCCAGGACCTCTGTAAAGAAAACTTCAAATTATTTTTGAGGATATAAGAAAAATAGAAACAAATGGAGAAGTATACAATGAGAAGGCAATATTGTAAAAATGTTGATTCCATCAAATTAATCATGACATGTAATATCATTCTTATTCAAACTCCAGTAATTTTATGTTTCAGAGGGGATATTTTATAGATAGGGCCTTTCAGGAGGTGACTGAGCCTGAGGCTAGTGTTCAAGTCATTTGTTTGGGAATGCCCAGGTGGCTCAGTGGTTAAGAATCTGCCTGTCAGTGCAGGAGACGCAGGAGACTCAAGTTCGATTCATGGGTGGGAAAGATCCCCAGGAGGAGGAAGTGGCAACCCACTCCAGTGTTCTTGGCTGGAAAATCCTATGGACAGAGGAGCCTCGTGGGCTGCAGTCCATGGGCTGCAAAGAGTCAGACATGACTGAGCAACTGAGCGTGCTTACATGCATGTGGACAGGGGAAAGGGAGGGGAAGAAGCAGGGCTGCACAGAAGCCGGTCTGCAGAGCAGTCCCAGAGAAGGCTTCCCATGTCCCCACTGGGGAGCCCTGGAACTGCCTTGAGTCCAAATCTACAAAACAATGACAACCTAGGAAAACATCTGTGTCATCAAAGGTAGAAGGTGACTATGTCTACTTTAAAAAGATGTGTTACAAATCAATATTGAATCTGCAAATACTCCAACAGAACATTCAAGAGTCTAAGATAAAGAAGAATGACTAATAGATATGTGAGAAGAGCACATATAAGAGAAGAGAACTTTGCAATCTCACCAGTGAGGAAAAAACAAAGAATTCGAACATTTTTCTTTTTGACCCTTAAGCCAAGAGTAAGAAGGTTGCTGTCCTAGAATGATGAGAGTGGGGACGTGGCCACTGTCGTGTAGGTAGTGAAAGGGTCAAGAAGTGCAAAGTTTTCGAGATGCTACTTGGCAATATTTATCTAAAGTTTTGACCCAATAATGCTACTGATAGGAATTCATCTTAAGAAAACATGAAAAAATATATATCTTATATACTTTTACTCTGTGCTGTAAGGATAATAAGAGTTTATAAATATATATATGTCAACCACTATACTATACTCTCATTAATGATGATAATGCATATCTAAATTATCCTAGAAAATTGCTTAGGTTATTTAGTGAAAAAAGGTATGCATAGTGACACGTTTTTGTAAATACAGTTTTAGGTATAATAATCTGGATAGATATATCTAGAATGTTAGCAATACTCATCTTTAAATGGTAGGATCTTGGAAGATTTTCTTTTTTTGCTAAACTTTATTTTCTTATTTTTCTACTATTAATGTGTCTCTTACTTTGGCCATCTCATGCGACGAGTTGACTCACTGGAAAAGAGTCTGATGCTAGGAAAGGTTGAGGGCGGGAGGAGAAGGGAACGACAGAGAATGAGATGGCTGGATGGCATCACCGACTCGATGGACATGAGTTTAAGTGAACTCTGGGAGTTGGTGATGGACAGGGAGGCCTGGCGTACTGTGATTCATGGGGTCGCGGAGAGTCAGACACGACTGAGCGACTAAACTGACTGACTGACTGACTGTGTATGTCTTCCCTGGTGGCTCAAATGTTAAAGAATCTGCCTGCAATGGGGGATACCTGGGTTGAATTTGTGGGTTGGGAAGATCCCCTGGAGGAGGGGTGGCAACCCACTCCAGGGAGAATCCCCATGGATAGAGGAGCCTGGAGGCCTATAGTCAATGGGGTTGCAAAGAGCTGGACACTACTGAGCGACTAAGCACAGCTCAGCATAATTGTGTATTACAAATTTTAGTACTTGATGTCCAAGTTTTGAGTAGATTTTCTAAAATATGAAGTCTTGAAAATAGAAAACAGCAGTCACATTCCTTGCTGGACATTTAAAATTTCTATAAAATGTGTTTAGACTGCCTTCATTTTTTTCTTGGTTTCAGTTTGGTTCATTTTTGAAATTTCAACTTGGATTACTTTTTTGGATGGTCCTGTATGTGCCTGTTTGCTCCCTGTACCCAGAAAACTTGCCCTTTCATTTGGCAAGTAAAGCAGCCGGAGAACAAAGTTACCAATGTAATTTGAGTAGGTGTGGATCAGAATGAATTAGGCTGCAGGAAATGGTTTGGGACTGGTTTTCAAGATTTGTACTTTTTTTTTTAGTCTTTTGTATTCAGGGAAGATTGAAAGCTCAAGTGGGAGAGGAAGGCTTTCAGGTTCTCAGGTTTTTTAAAATGCAGGTCTCGGAGGCCTGAGCCTGACTTTCCTCAGCATGACAGGAAAAGAATTTGGTGGAAAAAGCAAGCAAATCGCCTTGGCTGAGGTATTATCCCTGTGGTCCCTCCCGTCTCCTGAAGTGTCCTGGGTTTTCTCTGCTCTTCTCTGTCAAACACCCCTCTGCCTTTTCTCTACTTCTTTCTCCTCCAAACTCCGCAAACTGCGAGTGACCTTGAATTAGGACATCTTCCCAAAGAAAGTAGACTTGCCTAGGGAAGTAAGGAGAGAAGATGAGAATTTATTTTCCAGTTTTCAGGGGTTGTTTTGAGTAAGACAAGTACTCAAGGCCTGGCCAAGTTTATGTGTGTGTTGCTTTGTTTTGTTTTTGTAAATACTTGCATTGCCCTAATGCCATATCTGGAGAAGGAAATGGCAACCCAGTCCAGTATGCTTACCAGGAAAATCCGATGGACAGAGGAGCCTGGCAGACTACAGTTCTTGGGGTTGCAAAAGAGTCGGACACGACTTAGCAACTAAACAAACAAGCAATGCCATGTCTCTCTTACATCTTTCACCTCCTGCTCCACTGTCAAACCATCTACACACTCTTCTCATCCTCAGAAGCTTTCTAGTTGGGGTAGTGTGTGTGTGCTCAGTTGCTCAGTCATGTCCGACTCTTTGTGACCCTGTGGACCATGGCCTGCCAGGCTCCTCTGTCCATGGGATTTTCCCAGGTAAGAATACTGGAGTGGGATGTCATTTCCTCCTCCAGGGGATCTTCCTGACCCAGGGATAGAACCCGCTTTTCCTGTGTCTTCTGCATTGCAGGTGGATTCTTTACTGCTAAGCCACCGGGGAAGCCCCTGTTGGATAGCAGTCATTAACAAAGAGGAGGGAAGAATGAGATATACGTGGTAGTGTTATCGTGAAAGTGTGTGGGAGATGGTCTGAATATCTATGTTCTGTTGGGTTGTCAGGATACCTATAGATATTCCCATTCTCTTAGGATTCATTCTTTCATTTTTCCACTCATCCCCTAAACATGAACGTAGTTACTATAATATTAGACACTCTGCCAGGTCCATGTTGTTGTTCAGTTGCTAAGTCGTGTCCAACTCTGCGACCCCATGGACTGTAGCATGCCAGGTTTACCTCCGTCCTCCACTATCTGTTGGAGTTTGCGCAAATTCATGTCTGTTGAGTCGATTGTTCTCCCACCCTGCCCACCACCAGGTCAATGGGCGTAAGTGGATAAATCTACTTTTAGCTTTCAAGTAGTTCATAGTCTAGAGCCAAGATTCCCAAATCTGTGTGCTCAAAATCACTTGAAGACTTGTAAGAATACAGATTTCTGGACCCCATCTCAAACTTTGTCAATCTTTCCCAAATTCCAAGGGAAAGGTTCAGAGATTGGTGGTTTAACCAAATTTTCCAGAAAATTCTGTTCCATTAACACTGACCTGAGGACCAAAGTTAGGAACCCATTAGTAAAAGTTCATGCAGAAAGAAAAATAATAATAATTAGAACTGAACTGCAGTATAATTGTCAGGCCAGCCCACTCTTCCTCTCTTCTCTCCTTCCTACCATCTTTCCTTCTGTGAGTATTCGAGGCAAGGGTGGCTGTTTGGTTTTCTATTGCTATAATAAGCTGTCCCCAACTTAATGTCTTACAACAACAGCAATTTCTTATTTCTCATCGTTCTGTGGGTTGACTGAGATCAGCTGGGTGGTTCTTCTGTTCCACATGATGTAGCTGAGGTCACTCAGGGGACTGCATTCGGGAAGGAGCTCCACTGAAGCTGAAATGTCCAGGATGGTGGACATCTCACCCTCTGAGAACCCCTTTCCACATGGTCTCTCATTCAGTAATCTAGTGCTGTCCTCTTTACCACTTTTGCTGCTGACTTCCAAAAGAGAAAAGCTGATGCTGATACTTCTTTTAAGGCGTGGGCTCAGAAGTTTCAGAGGATTGGTTCTGTTTCATTCCGTGCATTCTGTGGTCAAAGCAAGGCACAGGGTGAGTGCAGGTTCAAGGAGAAAGAAATAGACTCACCTATCATTGAGAGAACCAGGGAAGAATTTGTGGTCCTTTTTCGTCTACCATAGATTAAAAAAAAAAAATCCATGAGAATTTTCCTGCTGATTTATAAGGCCTATATACCCACTGACAGCACGATGACTTCAGGCTAAGGGTTTCAGATGCAGTTTTAGTCAGTCGACGTAGACCAAGACCTTGGCTAGTTGTATGAGTGGCCATAAACGAACAATAAAATTTAATAGGGACAGGCTGTAAATATAAGATGGGTCACTCCATTGTGACTACATTTAAAAAAGAACTAAAGATAAATAATGGACAAAAAAGGCATGGGAATGTAAACAAGTCCAATCTTTTTGTCAAAAAAGGTTAGCATGATCCTGGATGTATCTAGAAATTCTAAAGTGTGGTAAGACCTGGACTGGATATCATCTTCAGTTTTAGGCAGCCTGTATGATGAAGAGTCTTGAGAGTCCCTTGTACCGCAAGGAGATCCAACCAGTCCATTCTAAAGGAGATCAATCCTGGGTGTTCATTGGAAGGACTGATGCTAAAGCTGAAACTCCAATACTTTGGCCACCTCATGCGACGAGTTGACTCACTGGAAAAGACTCTGATGCGGGAAAGGTTGGGGGCAGGAGGAGAAGGGGACGACAAAGAATGAGATGGCTGGATGGCATCACCGACTCTGTGGACATGAGTTTGAGTGAACTCCGGGAGTTGGTGATGGACAGGGAGGCCTGGCGTGCTGTGATTCATGGGGTCGCGGAGAGTCTGACACGACTGAGTGACTGAACTGAACTGAATGATGAAGAGTCAAGAATGTTCAGGCTAGAAATAGACACGATTCTTTTCTTTCTCCATCATGTCCTGGGTCCTAGACTTGATTAGGGAATCCAGGTTAGCCTGTGCTCTGGGCAGTGAGGAGTTTGCATGGGAGGAGAGAGAGGTGGTGGGGTGCCAGGCCATCAGCCACCTGTTGACTCTGTGCAACCAGGACTTAGGATGTAAAGTAAGCCCTGTTCCTTCTCTGGTCCACCCTCCTCTGGCAACTTCAGTTACTCAGGGTAAAGCCAGGGTCCTTGCAGGAGCCTCCAAGTCTCCTAGTTTGGACTCCATATCTGACTTCATCTTCTACGGATATTCTCCTTTCCCATTCCATTCCCATCAGAGCAGCCTTTGTGCTCCTTCTTGGAGAGGCCGACATGCTCCCGCCACTAGGTCTTTGCACTCAGTTTCCTTCTGCCTGGGACGCCCCCCCTGCAGATCCCTGCACAGTTCACAGCCTCTCTCCTCTGGTGCTGCCTATATTCAGGCCATTACTTTACATAAAAGAGTCAGTCCCCCTGTCCCCTCAAACTTCATATCCACATTACCATGTTATTTTTTCCCCCTCCCTGCACATGTGGGCATTTGACATGCATTTATTTCATTGTTTATATGTTTGTTATCTTACTTTGTCTAATAGCATGTTAGCTTCAAGAAAGCAGCAGATCTTTTTTGTCTCCTGCTATACCTTTAGTGGCCCTAGCAGTGCCTGGCACTGCTTATTCAATTCAATGCTTATTGAATTGACTTGTTGGACCATTAAACTCAGGAGACCTGGCTTTAAGTCCCTGTTCTCTGTGACTTTGAAGAAGTGTTTAGCCTCTCCATGTCTCATCAGACATCTCCATACAACTCAAAATTTAATGGAATCCTAGACTGGAAAAGTATTTTGGAAGGAAAACTGCCAATGGCCCTGTATTATTCTTTGAGGGTCTTGCCTGGTACCCAAGGCAAGAGAATTGCAGCCCACTCTCTCAGTTTAACTTTTTTGCATCCTGTTGGTGGGGAGGGATACTGTCAACCCCAACCACTGTTAATGCATGAGGAGGTGAGGGATTCTTAGAGGGGAGGGGAGGATGGGGCATTAGACACAGGGAGATGTGGGTTTTATCACTGTCAGAGTGGGTTAGAATACATATCAAGAATTCTTGGGCAGGGATTTATTAGGGCTTTGAATCCCATTTCTGGTATAAATGATGGTTATTTTCTAAAATGCTCGTGAAGATAGAAGGACCAGGGAATTATGTGTCATACTGTGTGCATGCTAAGTTGCTTCAGTCATGTCCAACTCTGTGACCTTTTGAACGGTAGCCTACCAGGCTCCTCTGTCCATGGGATTCTCCAGGCTAGAATACTGGAGTGGGTTGCTGTGCCCTCCTCCAGGGGATCGTCCCAACCCAGGGTTTGAACCCGTATCTCCTTCATCTCCTGCATTGCAGGTGGGTTCTTAATCGTTGAGCCACCAGTGATGCCCTTAGGTATCACATTACCTAGATTTGAATTTCACTTCAGTTTTTAACTGTGAGACCATAGGCAAATTTTTAGTCTTTTAAAATCCCAGTTTCACCTTCTGTACTATCTACTTTGCCAGGCCATTATGAAAATTAGATGAAATGTTCCATGCGAAGTGACTGGAATGTTTACATGTTTATTAGTATTATCTGCAATACTATTATGATTAGGAATAGCAGTAGAGTAGTTAATAGTCATCTCATATCTACCACTTAAATCCTCTGAGTCTCATTTTCTATTCAATAAAATGGGATGGTAATCCACATTACATGGCTGTTATTGTACCTTGCTTTCAAAGCCAAATGATGACGTATGTCACAGAATTTTATAAATGTGTAAACTTTATCCATATGTTAGTTTTTATTGAATGTTACGATTCAGCTACTGTCTCTGGCTCCAGGAACCCACCTCCATCTCCCCTCCCTCATGCAACACAAATGCTGGTCCCTCAGCTCTGGCTTTGGCCCCACAACCCCCAATCCTTCCAGTTGAGAGTCAGATAATTCTCTGGACTGGAGGGGGACCAAGATGCAGAATAAATGCAGGTCTTCTTTTGTAAAGTTTCCAGGAGGGACCTTAGAGGCCATGTTGGAAGGACCTACTTTAAGAGCTACCACTGCACACCTATCTGAGGGTTGTCAAAACTGTCAATAAAGAAGGCTGTCAAGCTTCTCTCCCTGAGGTGTTTAAATATGAGTCTTGCCTGAAGATGGAGTCTGAATGAGATGACCTCTCAAGATCACATCTCATTAATATTCCAAGTCACTTCCCAAGTTTGTATAGCCTCTCTTTTAGAAAGTAAGGCCCTTCAGTAATTAAACATCTGAAGGAACTAGGCATTCATTATCTGAGTATTAATTCTGAAGGCAGAGCAGGGGATTCTGCAGTTTCAAATCATTTTGGTTAATGGTCATTTGATTATTATCCAACTGATGGAATTATAAAGGGATCTTTGAACTCTGTCTTTGTCCACAGCCCTGTTCTTAGAGTTTCTACATATAAAGGTCTTCGATTAACTTGCTGTAAGGATGCTCTGTTGAATTTTCTTTGTAGACATGCCTGTTCCCGCTGTGATATAGGGAGCTCCTAAGGGGGTAGATATTTGTCTTGTCCTGTGTGTCTCTCATTGCCTGTCACTACACAGGGTATCAGTAGTATGAAGTAAACATTTTGTTTTCAATAAACAAATGAATAAAACTGCACAGGAACTAGTCGATTGATTGTGCTCAAATTTGGGTTTACTACTAAAATATTTCAACATACTTCTTAGATTTGGTTTGTGCTTATCTGTTATCTGTAAACAAAGTAATTGACAAACATTTTCAATGTTTGTACACTTTCCTGATAATTCTGAATTCATTATAATGACATTAAGTACATTTGTGAAGTTTGCAAAAGTCATTTCAGCATGGGAGCTTTATCCACAGAAGATAGGATAAGACTGTCTTTCTGGAGCATCCAGCAAATGGGGCAGAAGAAGGTCCCTAGACATGTTAAAGGTGAAAGCAGATACATGCCGTTTGCTTTGTCATCTGGTTAAAATGAAGATATCTGGCTAAAAATTGACTTGATAAGAATAGATCCATTTTTCTGAGTCAGGAGTTTCTTGAAAGAGGTGGTAGTTTGAAGTCATGAGATTTGAATTTTGGTTCTGAGTTTATTTGATGCTGGGGACACCAGTTTCTTTGTGGGTGTAATGGGGGTAGAGAGGGGAAACTCTGATGTTCTATGACTCAGTGCCCACCCACTGGAGAGTGGAAATAGCAGGAACTTTACGCCTCTGACTGAATTCCTTGAGACCAGAGTGTCTCACAGCATCTAACATGTGAGACGTGGCAAGGGGTATTTATTGCCTCATGGGTTCCTGGCTGCGAGTGATGGTGGTTTGGGCACTGGTTTTGAGGATAGATGGAACTGGGTTCTTTCCTCAGACTTGCTGCCCATTAATCTATTATTCTATGTACATGTGAACATTTCTAAGTTATCGTAAAATCTTAATATTTACAGTTCACTGAAAAATGGAAATAAAAATAGTGCCCACAGTATAGAGTTGTTGAAAAGGATTGAAATGATGAGGTGTGTAAAATGATGTAAGAAACACCTGATAGCAAGGGCTAAAAATGAATAGTCACTAATGTGGTGGTGATGGATGGAAATGATGACAACTATGATGGTTACTGAAAGAGACAAGGGTGTCAGTCACCTTATTGGCGCCTTAGACTGCCAAGAGGATTAAATGAGTTAATATTTGTAAAGGGGTCAGCAGAATTCCTGGTACACTCTAATCGCTATTAAAGTATTCATGTTTTAAAGAAAAATACATGAGTTTCCCATACTCTCCAATGTAGATCCGCTTCCACTGCATGAAACTGGCAGAGAAGGAAGGTGTTTGCTGCCATTAAGACGTTCTGGGCAGTGCTGTTCAGTTTCATGATGAAGAAAGAACCACTCATTCCCTCCTGGATGTGCTTTTGCCTGTAGACAACAGGTACTCTGCCAGAGTATACCAAGCACTTTTTTTCTTTTCCTTTTTCCTTACGCTCTCTCCCTCCTTTTCTTTTTCCCCTCTCTTTTTGGTTTGTATTCAAGTAACTTTCCCTCTGCTGTGATCTTCCCCCACTCATCTGCCCTTATCCCTCCTTTGCTGCTAAGCCGCGCGAGTCACGAGGACCTCTCCGACAGAGGTGCAACTGTTCTTTGGCAATCAAAGGGCTTCTCATGCCTTGCTCCCAGTCACACGGCAATGCTGCAAATGCCAGCTCAAATGCCAGCACAAAGCCAGACCCCTTTTCATCTCTCCCCTTTGAAGAGCTTCTTTGTGGGGGTCTCCTCATGAATACCGTCTTGAGATAGAGTGCATACTCACCCATTTGTTTTGCTTTTCTTTCTCATTCCTTGGACTCTGAGAGAAAACTCCTGCTACAGCAGAGGGAGCCTCGCATGGAACTGCACCTCTCTCTTGAGTTAGAGATGAGGTGATTTCCCTGAAGGGCCGATTTGTCATACCCGCTGTCTTATGCAGAAGACATCGTCTGCTTAGATTTCATTTGCACCTTCCGGGTAATTCAGGTGACCCCCAAAGATTATGGTGTGTGTGTGTGTGCGCGCGTGTGTGTGTGTGAGTGTGTGTATTTAGTTGCTCAGTCGTCTCCGACTCTTTGCTACCCCATGGACTGTAGCCCACCAGACTCCTCCGTCCATGGATTTCACAGGCAAGAATACTGGAGTGGGTTGCCATGCCCTCCTCCAGGGGACCTTTCCGACCCAGGGATGAAACCCATGTCTCCTGTGTCTCCTGCATTGCAGGTGGATTCTTTACTGCTGAGCCACCGGGAAGCCCCTACATTTGTCTTTAAAATCAATGGATTTTCTCATGTGAAACTTGTGAATCTGAATTAGCTTTGTCGCATCAGATTTTTGTGTTTTAAATGTTTTAAGCTGGTTTGCTGTGAAGCATAGTGAATAGCCTAGGCTTAGACTTATTTAGCGGAAAAGACAATGGCAAGCCGCTCCAGTACTCTTGCCTAGAAAATCCCATGGATGGAGGAGCCTGGTAGGCTGCAGTCCATGGGGTCGCTAAGGGTCGGACATGACTGAGCGACTTCACTTTCACTTTTCACTTTCACACATTGGAGAAGGAAATGGCAACCCACTCCAGTGTTCTTGCCTGGAGAATCCCAGGGATGGGGGAGCCTGGTGGGCTTCCGTCTATGGGGTCACACAGAGTCGGACACAACTGAAGTGACTTAGCAGCAGCAACAGACTTATTTAGAGAGCATGTTGGATTCTGGGAATAGCCCCAGCCGGTAGTCCTTCTGTTGGAGCTTTTGTAAAGAGCTTTTTTCCTCTCGTAAGTAAACACTTGAAAATGAGATTAAGATTCCTTTTAAGCCTCAGCATTTAACTAACCATTTTTAGTTACTTGCTGTTTACACTCAGTGTAAATGGCCTAACGTAGATGCAGTAATGTGGGAGAAATTAACTGTCTCCATTCTAGAACTGAGCTGATAATTTCTCAAGATGATATCCTTGTGAGATTTTCACAGGGTGATGAGGAAGAGCCTGAAGGATGGTTGATTTGGCCTTTAGTCTTATCTGAGTTATGACAAGCTTCACTGCTTGTCCAGGTACAGGTATGTCAGCAACCACTGGGGGAGCAATACATCATTTCTGCTTCTCTACATCTTCCGCCCAGCCTGCACTGAGAACTGATGTTGGGCATCTACTACAGTATGCACATAACATATAGTATCCCTAACCATGTTGAGAACTCATTAAAGTGTTATTTTCCTAAGTTTGCAGGTAAATAAACTGAGGTTCAAAAGAATCAGTAACTTGACCTAATATGGCAGATTATAGTTTCATAATATGGTTACAGCAGTATTTCTTTGTCCAGAAATGCCTTGTCAAGAATCTTGCCACTATGCCATCCAGAGGTGAAGTCCATTTTCTCTGCTCTTTAATCCTGTGGGCCTTTGTGATTGCCTCAAGAAGCAGAATGTTGTAAAGATTTTGCATGACTTCTCAGGTTGGGTCAGTGAAAGGGGTGTTTTTCTGTCTAGCTCTTTGTTTCTCTTCAGGAATGCTCATCATCAGAACCCAGCTATCATGTTATGAGAAAGCTCAGGCCACGTGGAGAGGCCACATGTAGATGTTCCAGCAGACAGCCTTGGCTAAGGTCCCAGCCAACAGCTAGCACCAGTTGCCAAGCCTTCTAATGATTCCACCCCCTCTCCCAGCCTCAATCCACCCCTGCTTATGCTTAACGGAGCAGAGATAAGCTGACCCTGCCAAGTCCTGTCCCCGTTGCGGACTTACAAGCAAAATAAACATTGTTGTACTAAGGTACTGAGTTTCAGGGTGGTATGTGACATAGCAGTAAAACCAAAACACTAAGTGTGTATAGCTACCCTGTGGATGATCCAGCATTTGAATTCAAATCTGTATGGCTTTACAACATTGTCCTAGATCTTTCTTCTCCTAAATCTCATTTCTCAAGTCACTCTTCTCCTCCATAGTCCTCTTTCAGCCTGGAACCCAGGGCCATTCAGCCTCTGCTTATTCTCAGTGTGCTCATTGCTATTAGGCCCCTGATTAACATCTGTAGTTATTACTAGACAGACGCCTGAACATCCATATTCACACTCCAGATGGATACCTGTCTTAAGAACTCAGGAGAGCTTTCCACATTAGAGTGCAGCTTTCATCAGTGTTTCCTAAGGGCATAATGATAAATCTTCACAACAGCTAATGTCGTGTAGTGATGAGTGGACAGGTTCTAAAACTTGAATGTCTCAGTTCAAATTCTGCCTCCTTCATTTACCAACTATTTGGTTTCAGGCATTTGTTTAACTTCTCTATGTCCTGGTTTTCCCATCTGTAAAATGGGGCTACTAACAGTCCCTTCCTCATAGAGTTACTATAATTAATTCATGAACCAAGGAATTAAATCCTCAGTGCAGTGGTTGCTATATGAACTCTTAGTGTTTGATCACACATCTCTGTTTTTTCTCTACTCAGGTCATTGGAGAGGAAAAGTGTCTCCTGGTGGCGGTTTTTCCTTTGTGGTCTTATACAGTCCACTTTTCGTTTAGGTAGAAAATGGGGCAGATTCTGCTGGGCATGCATCTCCCAGTGGGAAGGACCCCCTTCCAGGGTGGCCAGAGACTTTGATATCGAAGGTTCAGCCTTGCTTTTATCTTAGCCACATCAGCTGTTCTGCCAAATGAGAACTTTTGATTTCACTGTTAATTGTTTGTAATGTGTGTGAATAGATGTGTGAACCAAAATTTATTTTGGAAGACATTTGAGAAAATTGGGTATTCTCCATGAGGACTCAGGGGAGCCAATGGACAGACAGCATAAGAGGCTGGGGAAATCTTTCTGTCTTAACAACGGACAAGAGAGAAATACTAACAGTTGAATGGGATGTGGTCGAGGCTGACACAGCATCAGTGACCACACAGGGCAGAACTGTAGAGGATATTTAATCCAACCTTCTCTCTTACAGATAAAGTCCGAGGTAAAGCAATTATCCTGAGATGGTACCCTTGACATGGGCTCTAAGAACCAATGACTTGGGATTTTTCCAGTGATCCAGTGGCTAAGACTCTGCACTTCCAATGCAGGGGACCCAGTTTCGATCCCTGGTCAGGGAACTAGATCTCACATGCTACAACTAAAATCTGGCACAGTAAAATAAATAATTTTTTTTAAAGGAATCTGTGGTTTGATCACCTTGTATCCTTGATCACCAAGAATATTTGTTGTTGTTGTTGCTGTCACTAAGTCATGTCTGACTTTGCAGCCCCATGGACTGCAGCATGCCAGGCCTCCTTATCTCTCACTATCTCCCAGAGTTTGCCCAAGCTCATGTTCCTTTGACTTTGTGGTCCATTAATTAATTTAGATTGTTCTGATAAAATGACTTGGATTTTCTATAATCACAATTAATTTCCTGTTCATTTTCTTTTGCTTGAAGGAAAAAAATGAGGTAGCCAGGTAGCTGTGACAAAGCAATGTATATTTAGAAGTGCCATTGTCTGAAACTAGCCGAGTGTCAGAAATTGTAGTAAACATATAATTATCCAGTCTGTCTCATGGCTGTGGAGCCCTATTGGTGTGATGGCTAAATTAGTTTTATGATATTGTTTCTGGCTTCAGTTCAGCTGAATCTAGGGACCCCAGGAGGCACACAAACTCTCTACCATCTCTATTTTTGGGACCTATCCTTGCTATGTGGAAAGAAATGTAATATCAACATGAAATATAAATTGGAAAGCTTCCCTTGGCCCTTTGTGTACTGCCCAGCTTTTTCTATCAGTTACTTGATTTCTATCACTTGTCTGCCACGCTCTTGAAGTCTTTGCTGTCTCAGTGTGCTGTTTAGATGCTTAATGTCTCCTCTGTTGAAGCCCGTTCCCTCAGAGCTGGTGTTAATGAGGTCCCAAGAAGTAGCACACATTTTGAAGCACAATTTCAGTTGCCCAAAGAGATGGATGTTATGAAGCAGGCAAACGGGCTCCCTCAAGTCGGCTTGGAGAACGAGACCACGAGGAGCCCTGAGTGGAATTCAGTCAGGTGATGCTGTGGAGTAGGGGAGTGGGGAGTGATCCCTTTGACAGGAAGACAAATTGAAAGGGAAAGAAAATCAGAAGACAAATGCCAGTTTTCAAAAAGAGGGCTGGGAATAGAGGGGCACTGCATTTTATCAAATTGAGGCTCCACACTGCAATGGTTTTCTAATATTCCTGGGCTGGGGAGAAGATTTCTATCTGACATTGGGCAGGGTCCTGATTTTAAGGTAATCTCCTGAGGAAGGAAAAGTCCCTCAGTAGCATTTGGGTGCCAGGATTAATCGCACTTCTGATGATAACCCTGTTTAGGTGGTTACAAAAATGCACAGATAGCTGGTGATTATGCCTCCTTCTTTATCCTGTCAGCTTGTATTAAATGGCAGCTCTTTGCAGATAAAAATTTGGGAATTGTATTTCACCTCGTGTGCATGCAAACCACACTCAGACATACACACATGCACAGAAATCTGAGCACTGGAGGAAGTTTTAGATGAAGGTGTCCTTGTTATCTTCTTAAAAGTAAAAATTGCACTGTCGAAAAGATACATAGCACATCTGAGGGTTCTTTGAAACGTTTTGCCTCTCTGCCTCCATGTTCTATGCATTTCTAAGCAGGGAGACTTTAGGCAACTGTAGGAAAAAGGAAAACCTACCACAGGCTTTTAGGGTTTAGCCAATGAAGTGACATTCTCCTTGGGCAGTTCTGAAGTCAGTGATTCTCCATTTGATTCAAGTACAGCCTAATAATTGGGGAATTTAGCCAAACGGGTGTAAAATTCTGGATGCTGCATTTACTCAGCATTTAGGACCTTCGGCGTTTTCATTAACATTTTTGGAAGTTCAGTTTCTGCAACTGAAAAATGGAGATACTGAACAGTATTGTGATGGTGTTGTAGGACACAGATGTAACTGTGTTGCATAGTGCTTGCCAGGTAACGAGGGCTCAGTAATTGTTATCAATTTATAATGATAGCAACAACATCAACAGCCTGAAGTATTGGCTGTGGTGGCACACATGAGAAAGCAGTTTGGAAGATAAAACCTGGGATTATGCACTGTTAGCAAGAAAGGCGCATCAGAGAATGAGCTTCACCCAAAGCAATCTGATTTGGAATGTAAGGCTAGGTTCTTAGGAAACAGGATTTCACAGATGCGTTTACATAAATGCACTTTTATAATATACAAGGTGACTGATTGTATTCGATAACTTATCTCTTCAAAATGCCTGTAGAGGGAGGGTGGACAGTAGATAGGGTGGGAATTATTGTCTCTTTATTGTAAATGAGGACCTGAGAGAGAGAAGGTACATCCTTCCCAGTGCTCTTGGACCTGAAGCAGAGTTATATGTACTGGAGTGGGGATGGCAGGGTACACACAGCCTCCCCTGCTATGATATTCCATTCAGAGTGGTACATTTATAACCACAGAGGTACATGGACACATCATTATCACCCAGAGTCCATAGGTAATCCTAGGGTTCACTCAGACTTTTGCATTCTAGGAGTTTGGACAAATATGATGACATGTATCCGCTTTTATAGAGTCATGCAGGATAGTTTCATTGTTCCAGAAATCTTCTGTGCTCTGTCTGTTCATCCCTCCTTTCCCCATAATCCCTGGAAACCACTAATCTTTTTTATAGTTTCTATAGTTTTAGCTTTCCAAGAAAGCTGTATAGTTGGAAACATACAATATACAGCCCTTTCAGACTGGCCTCTTTCACTTCAGTTCAGTCACTCTGTCATGTCCAACTCTTTGCAACCCCATGGACTGCAGCATGCCAGGCTTCCCTGTCCATCACCAACTCCTGGTGCCTGCTCAAACTCATGTCCATTGAGTCGGTGATGCCATCCAACCATCTCATCCTCTGTCTTCCCTTCTCCTCCTGCCTTCGATCTTTCCCAACACCAGGGTCTTTTCCAATGAGTCAGTTCTTCACATCAGGTGGCCAAAGTATTGGATTTTCAGCTTTGACATCAGTCCTTCCAATGAATATTCAGGACTAGCTTTCTTTAGGATTGACGGTTTGATCTCCTTGCTATCCAAGGGACTCTCAAGAGTCTTTTCCAACACCACAGTTCAAAAGCATCAATTCTTTGGCACTCAGCTTTATTGTCCAACTCTCATATCCATACATGACTACTGGAATATGCATTTAAGTTTCCTCCATGTATTTTTATATTTTGGTATCTCATTTCTTTTCAATGCTGAGTAATATACCATTGTCTGGATTTACCACAGTTTGTTTATCCAATTGCCTACTGAGAGACCTCTTGGTTGCTTCCAAATTTTGGCAATCATGAATAAAGCTGCTATAAACAATTGTGTGCACATAAAATTTCAGCTCATTTAGGTAAGTACCAAGAAGCATCATTGCTGTATCATATGCTAAAAATATGCTTAGTTTTCTAAGAAACTGCCAAACTGTCTTCCAGAGTGGTTGTACCTGTTGTATTCCCACAAGCGATGAATGAGAGTTCCTGTTGCTGTACGTCCTTGCCAGTATTTAGTGTTGTCAGTGTTCTGGATTTAGTGTGTATTGGTATCTTGCTGCTGTTTTAATTTGCATTTCCCTGATGACGTGTGGTGTGGAACATCTTTTCATGCTTATTTGTCATCTGTGTATCTTCTTTGGTGAGATGTGTATTCAGGACTTTCGCCTGTTTTTAAGTTGGATCGTTTGTTTTCATATTGTTGAGCTTTAAGAGTTCTTTTTACATTTTGGATAATAGTCCTGTTTATCAGATATGTCTTTTGCAAATATTTCTCTCAGTCTGTGTCTTGTCTTCTCATTCTGTTGACAGTGTCGTTTGCAGAGCAGAAGTCTTTAATTTTAATGAAGTCTAGCTTATCAGTTATTTCTTTCATGGATTGTGCTTTTGGTGTTGTATCTAAAAAGTCATTGCCATACCCAAGGTCATCTAAGAATCTTATAGTTTTGCGTTTTACATTTAGGTCTATATTTCTTTTTTGAGTTAATTTTTGTGAATGGTTTAAGGTCTGTGCCCAGATTCATTTTTTGACATGGATGTTTACATCTTACTTTTGGTATGAATATTTTATCACTAAAAAAGACAAATGTAGAGGTTTATGAGAGTTCTTTATTGTTTCATTTTACAATGTTTACTTTTATTGCTTATCAGACTAACCAATAACCACATTGGCTTCAAACTACTGTAAAAATCTGAGTAGGTTTAGTGTTTCTTTGTCTCCTTCCTCACCCCTCCCATCTACCACTTTGGGCACATTAGATTAAATTTCAGCCCTGGGCCAATCTATCAAAGAAACAAGAAATGTCTCTTGCTTTGACATATTTGCCAGCGGCTGAGGTTTGAAACCAGGTGGGTATTAGTTCTTATACAGAAGCAATTTCTCCCCATCGAAGAGACAGAATCACTGAATTGCCCAGCCCAAACCTTTGCTTAGTATACGTGACTTTCTCTGATAGGAAAAAAATCTTTTAATAAATACGCTCAACAATTTGTAGAATTCTTGAGAAACCTAAGGAAACTAAGAAGACAACACTTTTCTGCTTGGGAATGAAAATCGCATCCAGATACAACTGTGCTTTCACTGATATTAAAACTGTATGGTAATGGTTTTAATATGGTGATCAAGAGCCTAAATAGACAGTGTGTGACTGGGGACAGAGTGATAAGAGAAGGGGAAGGACTGTTTCTTTGAGAACCTCATCGCACACTTGTTGGCACAGCTATCTCTAATCAGAAGTGAGTCCCAGGCACAATTTCTACTCGAACAGGAAAGATAAGGAGTGGCTCACAGTTGCTTTGACTCATCACTTGGAGCCTGGGATGGGGGAAGGGAACCCACCTCTGTTTCTTTCATGCTCTCATGCCTTTGCTCTTCTGCTGAAGGAAAAATCAATATCTAACACAGAGAGCGAATCTAGCAGCACCGTAAGGCAGTGTTTCTCTCATGCCTGCCAGAAGAAGATAGATTTTGCAGGCTGTGGCCAAGAAGTGCAATGACTGCTGCTGGCTTGTGGATTTTCTATGCAAAGGAGATTATTTTTGCAGTAGGGTCCATATGAAGTACCTTCTTTCCCTCTTCCCCTCTTGTCATGTTCCCACCTTTTTATTAAACCGGAACCCCTTCCCAGGGGATCAACTTAGAACTCATTCCAAATCAGCCTAAAGATCCAGGTTGAAGCCCAGAGTGGTGGCAGGTGTCCCATGTTTTATTTTATTTTTTTATTTTAAGGTAGGTTTTATTTATTTATTTTTATTTTTTCAAAAACAATTTTAGGAATCTTAAAAACAACGTTATCTTAAAATGGAGTAACTTTGGTTTTACGAGCAGCAAGCAAAGTACAGAAGCAAAAATGCATTACAGGAGCATTAAGTTCTACATTAGGTCACAGCGTCTAATCTGAAATCACACCCATGTTTTAAAAGCTGACATTTCCTCTTGGCTCTCATGTTATGGTGAATCTAGGTCACAGACACCCAAGATAGGCTGCTCAAGTGTGGTGGGAAGAGATGTATTTTTGCCTTGTGGTTTTAAGGCACTTATTTCCAACAGAAGCTTAGAAAATTCTCTGAGCAAGAAAGAAGGGTGGAAGTTAGTAGGAACTACAGCCAGCAATACCCACCGCCCTCAAAAAAATACTGCTGCTCCTCCCTGGGCAACTACTCTTATCTTTGCTGTGTTAATCAGTGATTCCCTTTCCATTAGAAATATTTTAAAAAGTTACTTTGAGCTTTCCATATTGATTAATATCTAATACCACACATATGCATTAAATTTCAAACAATAAGTAAGGAAGCTTCATAGTTTTGCATACTAGTCAATGAAATGATCACCTTAAAGGACGGGTCAACAAATGTTTAAACAGTTTTCTCCTTTAGACTAATAATAATGATAATAATCATAATCATGCTAGCTAATAAAAACAACAGTCATCATTTGGGTATGTTCTACCCCTAAGTGCAGTGCTTAGTGCTGTATGTTCTTTTTATTATTTCATTCTTATAATTCTGAGTAAGAGAGTTCTACAAGTGTCAGAATACATGAACAAAAACCAAACAAAATGGTCTTAAAATTACCATCTACTTTTGTTTTACTTCTTAACCATTTACTTTATTAGAATACACGATCCAGTGCTTTGGAACATGGTATAGCATCTGTAGTTACGAAATTAACCTAAAGATGGTTTGCCTATTTAAAATGGCATTTGTAGGTTTTATTATAAAGGTTAATATTAACAAAAAAATAATAATAACAAGAGGAACCTTCTACTGAGCACCTAAAGTTCACCAGACAGTCTTTTAACTGCATGTCATATGTTAATCCCTTTCAACTCTTTGAGATGGGCATTATTGTGTCCATTTATAGATAAGGAAACTGAGGTTTGGAAAGTATAGATAGCCAACCTGATAGCCCTCAGTCGGTAAGTGATGGAACCAATGTCAGAAGCAGAATGTCCTGACCTCAAAGCACTGTCTGCCACTAAGGCTGTCTACAAAGTCCTCTAGCAGTAGGGTGTGAACCTGTCATGAAATAACTGCCCTCTAGGTGTGTGTGTGGCAGGCGGGGCTTGGGGCGCAGAGCTGGGTGGGGGGACTTTGCAGTGGCTCAGTGTTAAGGAATCCACCTGCCTGTGGAGGAGTCCAGGGTTCAATCCCAGAGTCAGAAAGACCCCCTGGAGAAGGAAATGGCCAACCACTCCAGTATTCTTGCCTGGAGAATCCCATGGACAGAGGAGCCTGGTGGGCTTCAGTCCATGGGGTCACATAAGAGTTGGACCCGACTGAGTGACTAACACAGCAACAGCAACAGGGTGTAGGAGGAGCTGACAGGTTAGAAACTGGACACGGGTGCCCTGGTGAAGCAGCGGGGACTGGACCCTGGGGCTGAAGCCTTTGTCTCTAGGACCAAGCCTCCTGCATCTCCTGCCTGCAGTGGCCTCTCTGCCATTGTGTGTATAGTGTGGGGAAGGAGTTCTGTCTGCAGGGAGGAAGAACTGAATTACAAAAGGTTGCTTGGAGGCCAGTTGAGTTTTATGCACTGATGGAGCCGTTTGCTTAGTTTCTACTCCTTTTTTTTTTTTTTAAAGTAGGTATTAAAAGATACTTCACCCACTTTTGTGGCAAGCAGCCTTTTTTTATCCATTTAAAAAAATTGAAATACAGTTAATTTTCAGTTTTGTCTTATTTTCTGGTATACGGTAGAATGATTCATCATACATATATACATTATATATTCTTTTATAATATATACACAATGTATTTTCTTTTTCAGATTCTTTTTGGAAACTCTGTCTCTACTTCGCTGATTCCCATAACAGCCAGGATATATGAAGTGGTCTCTTTTTGTTTTGACTCTTCTGGGTCTTTGTTGGGGAGTGCGGGCTTCTCTTGTTGCAGAGCATGGGCTCTGGGGCACGTGGACTCAGTAGTTGCAGCGCAGGCTTAGTTGTCCTGCGATATGTGAGATCTCTCGTTCCCCAGTCAGGGATTGAACCTATATCCCCTGCATCGGAAGGCGGATTCTTAACCACTGGACCATGAGGGAAGTCCCTGTGAAGTGGTCTTGATCTGCTGGTCATGGCTGATTTGTCCAGGGTCAGGCCCCTTAGACAAGAAGCTGGGTTGGTCATGGTTTCTTCCCTGAAAATTTGGAATTAGAACTCAGAGATTTCAGCCACATCAGGGACTGAAGGTGATGTGGGAAGCAGAGAAAAATGATGTGCAGTGAGAAAGAGTGATGTAGATATATTTAAAAGCATGGAGAGGAGGGACTTTGGGAAGCAGACACAAAGGCCTTCCAGTTACACCTTTTGGTCTATTCTTGACGCCCTGCTGTGTCCCTGACCTGGGGTTCAGTGAGACCATATGTGAAAAATTATATACAACATGGCAAATACCTATTTTTTTCCATTTTATTTTATTTATTTATTTTTAAAACAATTTTAGGAATCTGTACTTAAAAACAACTTTATCTTAAAATGGAGCAACTTTGGTTTTACGAGCAGCAAGCAAAGTACAGAAGCAAAAATGCATTACAGGAGCATTAAGTTCTACATTAGGTCACAGCGTCTAATCTGAAATCACACCCATAATATCATTAAATTAAGTGGATTTCTGTCATTGGCAGGAAAAAGGGTCTTCATTTGGAGAGTTTAAGGCTCAGGTTAGTTGACAGCCCTGAATCCTAAGAGGAGAGGGTATGGCGGGAGGGTGGCTGTAATAAACAAGAAGTCAAGGATCCAGGGCTGGGGTGCTTACAGTCCAATAATGGAATTCGCCTTGGGTGAGAGGAAAGCTCACCCACTGCTCCCTCCACAGTGACTGCTGCAGTAGGATGGAAAAGGAGGTGTCAATGGGTAGGAGACCCATAGTAACTGTGGAGTGGTACTGTTGCTGCCAGGAAGCCCATGCTAGGAACTGTTGGGGAGATGGTGGGCACCAGGAAGGCCACACCCTGTGGAGGCCTGCAGGAGGGGGTTTGGAGAGATCTGGGATTTCTGTGATGGGTGGGAAGGTCTGTGGAGGGTGTGTGATGATGTTACTGTTGTTGGGGTGTCCCAGCACCCCAGGACTGATGTGGCGTGAAGCAATGACTCTTACCAAAGTTGGGAAGGGCAGGTGTGAATCTAGGCTCAACTGGAGGATGACTGGCAAAACCAACTTATCAGACTCGAATTTGGCAGAGCTGGTTTTTGAATGTGAAGCTTTGTCTTACCGAGGCAGGAGATAGATGGGCCCCAGGCGAGGCACTTACAACTGGCCTCCTATTTACTTTTCTTGGATTGAGAAAAAAATGGGCTTCAAGCCAGACACTTAAAACTAGCCTCCTATTTGCATTTCCTGAAACATGAGATACACGGGCTTCAGGTTAGGTACTGATAACTAGCCTCCTGTTTGCTCTGCGAAATGGAAGTAACAAGTAAAACAGGGTAAAAAGCCAGGCTTTGTCTTGCATGAAAACCTTAAGATAATAGTCATGATAGGAGTGTGCGTGCCTGCATGTGTGCTCAGTTATGTTTGACTCCTTGCCACCCCCTGAACCGTAGCTCGCCAGGCCCCTCTCTCTGTCCACGGAATTCTCCAGGCAAGAATACTGTAGTGGGTTGCCATTTCCTACTGAAGGAGGAAACAGACAGAACAGTCTCCATCTTGAAAGCAGGACTTCATCTTGGGGCGGACTGTAGACTTTCAGTTATATGCCCAGTATCTATGGAAAAGACATACCAACTGGAAAACCAGACCCTCGGGATGGAAGAACCCAAGGGCTCATACCTAGACTCTCCGTTGCCTAAAAGAAACCCTAATTATCTGTGTAACCAAATAGAATCATAAATTCTATTATGGTTACTGGGGTATGACCACAGGCTTACTGATAATTGTCTACTGTTAACTGCCTAGGCTTAAGGCTTATGAATCATGGGTTAACTTTGAGTATATCTTTCTTTTCCTTTGTTCAGACTAGTTTCAGGGAATTTGGGGAAGTGGATTTGGGTACATACACTTAGGGTATATAAGGTTTTCACAAGCTCTGGTCGGGGTCCTTGGCTAAGAGGAGACTCTGCCTTGGGCCTGCTGGTGTAATAAACTGTATTGCACTATCTGCATTGTCCTTCTGAGTGAGTTTGTTTCCCGGAACACGTGGCTATAACACTACTGCATGGTATCTTTCCAACCCAGGGACCGAACTTGTGTCTCTTGTGTCTCCTGCATTGGCAGGCAGATTCTTTACCACTGCCCTACCTGGGAAGCCCCCATGGCAAGAACAGAGAGGTGCTAAACCTTGTTTGAGAAAGAATCAAGAGGTCATATATTTCCCATCTTTGGGGCAAGGTAGACATTTCATTTCACTTGTGTGGAAAGGCTCCTTGGAGATCAAAAAGAAGGGGACGCTACTCCATAATATGTGAAGCTAAGGCTGTCCCATAGGCCTCTGGGCTGGAATCCATCTTGGAAAAAAGTTGCACATGCTTGTCAGGGAGGGTCCTAGGGCAGGTCATGTGTGGGAGAAGAAGCAATTGGCCAGAGGTAAACAGAGACCTGAAAGAATTGCCCTGTATACATGTTTTAACCTCCTCTTTATAGCACTCCTCACTAGTGGGGACACCCACCCCCTTTCTCTCTGGGTGTGCATCTCTGTCTTACTTCTATCTTAACTAAACAAACTGTTTCTCTGTGTGCTCTCCCATTTGTTGTGCTGTGTCTCAATAACCTTTGCATCTGCATTTACAGTTTTTGCCTACATGAGAAATGCATTTTTCACTGGGGGTAAATTCCAGGGGAAAATACATTCTAACCCTTGCTGATCTGGTGGCTAGGATTTCTGGGTTTCATCCAGGCTACTCAGGTTCATTTCTGGGCAGGGAATTACTAATAAGATCTCACTTCACACCACTGCTCACTGATGCCTCTTTGAGATCTTTTCTACCGAGGCCAGAGATATGAGACCAGGGGAAGTAACTGTGGCTCACACTGAAACAGACACACCCCTGTCCTTTCCAAATGTCTCTTCACCCTCCGTCTAGGCTGACTTCCTCACCCCCGACCAGTATCCTCTGAGTCAGCCCCTATGGCTACATGCTTCCCCTCTGCTACATGAGTTCTAACTCTATAATTGAAGTAAAGAAAAATCCAGGAATGTAATGAGGTGGACTTCTTATAAGGTCTCACTCTGTTTTATTCCATTACCTGTCCTTTAAAAAGAAGAAATGTATTATCTTTGCAAGGAGAATTGCCTTAGAAATGTTATGCTAGACTGACAGAGGGGACGAATCTAATGTTTTAGGTGTTTTTCTAAATAAGGATATTTAGCTGCTTCTTACGCTTTCCTTCTTCCTTAGAACTCCTTGGTCTCTCTGATAAAAAGTCCTGTGATCCGTGAGCAGAATATCTCCCACCTTTGTGGCACCAGGTCATCTTGGTGATGATATGCTTCTGATTGTGTTCATGAGAAATTTGTCATTTATAAGTCACTGCATACATTTTATCCCTGAAGAAAAGAAATATGCATGGATGTCATTGTGCTTGATTGAATCCTTATGCATGGCGATTTGAAAGTGCTTATGCGAGGCTTACGAACAATTAATGATTTACTCATCTCTGAGCTCTAGCATTGTGTGTGTTACCTGGGGCTGATGAAAGGCACCATATAAGTGCAAAGTGTTATTAGTTTTTAGGGAAGGGATGATAAGATTTGAAGCATCGCCTAGCCCTAGTGAAATATGCATTCTCGGGTAAGCCGCTTGCAGTTCAAATAGCAGTAGCAAAGAGGCTTTCGGTCCCCACTCCCATTAATCTTCTAAGCAGAAATGATGCCTAGAAACTCACATGTCTCCAAATGGGGAGCGGTTCCTGGGAGGTATACCATAGGCATCTTCAAAATCACAGGGAGAATCAAATCTGGAGATGTACCCACCCGCTTCTCTGGGTGACCTTTTGCTCAGGGGCTGAGCATGGTGGGTGGAGGATAGAGCAGGGCTAGGGTGAAGGCTTTGTTTGGCTCCAGGAGGCATCTCATCAGGAAAGGATGAGACATGCATCTCTGACTGATGGGCTGTTAGAGGTTTAAAATGTTTGCCTTGGGTGACCTTAGGGAAAAACACCATCCTCTCTGGCTTAATGTGAATTAAATTTTTCGATTACTCCCGAGGAAGGAAAGGCAGCGGCTCCAAGCATGCTTATTTGTGGAAAGTGAAATGAAATTAAACACTCCAGCAGAAGGAATCTTAGCAGCTCACTGATCCCAGGGCATTGCCCCTTGCCACTCAATGGCAGTGGAAATTTGATTTGAGGGTAATGGATATTTTAAATGGAATATCCTGAATCCATCTAGACACGTTTTTGTTCTGAGAGAATAATGATACTAATTTGTATATCCTGGGAAAGAAATGAAGCATTTTAATATTTTTTTCTTCATTCAAGGAGAGTGCTGCAGGTCTCTTGTGTAATGGAAGGAGAATCAGTATAGGGAAGTGTGGTCCTCCTTGCAGCTGGCATTTTGTGGTTTGCCATATACACGCATGTACAGGATCCCCTTTGGGTCATGGGATGCTCAGATAAAACATGGGAATCCTGAATGGAAGAAAGTCTCAGTGTTTTCATAAAAGTGAAACCCTGGGTTACCCTTTCCTTCTGTTTGAAAGAGGACAAGAGGAAAAGTGTGTTTGTGTTTCACTAGAATATCGTCTAGCATTCTTGATTATTTATCAGGACTCTTATGATATTGTATGCATGGAGGTGTATTTAAAGTTTGGAAAAAAGAGTTGTAAAATTATATCATCATTCTTGGGGTTCCTATGAATATGTCAGCTCCCTCAGAGTTTGGAGTGATTGGACTTAGTTATTCCTGGTTAGAGCAGGAGAATGTTGATTGTGTGTGTTTGGGGTGGGGAGAGGCATGACTTTTGTGCTTCTGAATATTCCACATAATTTTGTTTGGGGACTGCATGAAGAAGCAAACTAAAACGATGAGGGATGGCAGGAAAAACAAGAAGATATTCTATAATATTTTGATTTTTTAAAGTGTGCTGAAAATAGAGACAAAAGTTTCCATTTCTGGTTAAGACTTGAGGAGGCAGAGGTGATCTGTTCAAGTGGGCAAACTCAAATTTCCAGTTAGGAAGCAAGACTTTCTAAAAAAAAAAAAAAAAGGTGCAAACAACCCTCCAGCCCATGTACCACATGTGCATCTAGGTACCGTCTTACATATCCTTGACTTCCTTTGAGGCTGCTGGACTATACGTACCACTAATAATGGGTAATATGTGTTGTGAAAAAATAAAACTTAGAACGTAGAGGAATCATGTCACCACTGGTATGTTTTTAAGATTAGAACTAGGTGATGGGGAAGAAGAAAGAATAAAGAAAGGAAGAAGAAGAATAAGAGAAAGAAAACAAAGAGAGGAGAGGATGACAAAGGAGGAAGGGAAGAGGAAAATGACAATGATGTCATATTTGGGACACACACTAAAACGTTATTCATTGTTCATCAGAAATTCAAATATAACTGGGTAGCCTGTATTTTATATGGCAATCCCAAACCGTGTTCCAGGCAAAAGGCTAAGCATTTCCATGTCTAATGTCATTTAAGCTGTACAAAACTCCTACCAAGTAAGGACCACTCCTTTATGGTATTAGATGAGAAGCTGAGACTCAAAGAGGTAAGACGACTTCCCCAGGGTCATATAGCTAGTGAATGATGGAGCCAGGGTAAGAACCCAAATAGGACCTACCCACTGGAGTCCTAGAAAAAGAAATGAAGCAAGGAAAGCAGTTCCATCTTGGGATATTTTGAAACATTTAACAGGAGCTTTAGTAGTTCAAGGAAAGAAAAGGCAATCTGCAAGACTCCTGATTTCTGAAGACTGTTAGCAACTACTTCATTGTTGGCAAGTAACTTCCTTTAGGGAGTTCAGTGTAAATAGTAATTCCAGATCGTTGACAAAGAAGAAACCCTTTCTATTCCCTGTTGATGGAGTAAATTAAAAATCTTCATATATCCTGAATAGAGAAATGAAACCTCTGTGGTAAATCTCATAAAAATATGCCCTGGAGATGAAAAATTGCATTCAGACCTCAGCCATCTATATTAATTATGAGAAAGGACAGTGTGAATAGGGAAAAATGTGAATTATGAAATATTTCCAGGTGCTGCATGTTAAGAGAGACACTGAAAAACCAGAATGTATTCAAGGTTGTGTGACTGGCTGCTGGTGAGATGTTGCTGCTGGCGGAGGGAAGTGGGTGTGCTTGGCATGGGCTGGAGGCCCCTGAAAATAATTTGAGAGCAATAAGAAACTGGAAGGGTTTAACCTGGAAAGCTGCTACAATAGCAACCTGAATTGTGCAAAAGGCTATCAGTTCTAATTTCTAGCAGATAAAATTTTTACTCAGGTGACTCAGTGGTAAAGAATCCACCTACCAAGCAGGAGACATGCATTCGATCCCTGGGTTGGGAAGATCCCCTGCAGGAGGAAATGGGAACTCACTCCAGTATTCTTGACTGAAAACTCCCAAGGACGGAGGAACCTGGCAGGTTACAGTCCATGGACTCGTAAAGAGTTGGGCTTGACTTAGCAACTAAACAAAGCACAGAATTGTTATTACAGAAGATAGAACTGGACTATCATGTAAAGGTTTATAGAAGTAGCTTTCTATACCAGAGCGGACTGATGGCTGAATGGCTGACCCCTGGAAGTAGTTGTGTCATCTTATACTGCGGGCTTCAAGATGCACCTGGATGCCAGGCTGTTTGGGGTGCTATAGCAAAGATTTCTGAATCAGGTGAACAGCTTCACCAGGCACATGCATGTGTCCATGTGTGCATGCATGCATGGTCGTGCGTGCACACACACACACACACACTAAGAAATTGTACTTTAATTACAAATTAAACTTGGAAAGATAAAGGGTAACTCAAGTCTGTCTCTTCACTCTGCCCCCACTGCTGCGCTGTCTGGGCCTCTCCCTCTTCCCTGGGTTACTTTCCAAAACTCCACCCTGGTCTCCCTGCTTCCAACTTCTCTCCATAATCTACTTTTCATGAAACTTCTAGTGCATTCTTTTCTTGATTCAAGCATATTAACTTTATTCTCTTGCTTAAAAACCTCTTTCTACCTTGATAAATATTCCTTCATCACAATAATACCAAATATGTGTAAAGCTCTGTTTTTAATGACTGAAAATCAACAAAATACTGAAGATGGCTGAATTTAATTATTAATGCACATGTCTGAGATCTCTGTGGATGAGGTGGTGACATTTGCAGGAGAATAAAATGAAGACATATATAATTCATAAATTACCATATATTTATTCCATTAATTTATTCTCTTTCCTTAACTTCAGTCAAAGTCACTAATTATGTGTTTTTTCACATAATTTAGATTCCTAGTGATTATCAAAAGGATTAAAATTGTACTTGTATTCAAGATATATAAAATTTAAATGTATTTTCATAAAAAGATAAATTAACTTCAAAGTCTGAAGATAAAATTATTTTTCGCATATTTTCTCAAAAACTGAAAATAATATCACTTAAATAAAGCTAACATTTAAAATTTATTTTTGCAAGGAGAAGTAAACCTCATTTGACGTTTTGGAAAATAAAACTATTCACATTTCTAGCATTCAGTATCCAAGTGCTAATATGCTCAGTATCATTTTCATCATGATATATATAATATGCATATATCTAAGTGCAATGTGTCATATCTTTTTGCTTTTTCATGCTGTTCATGGGGTTCTCAAGGCAAGAAAGCTGAAGTGGTGTGCCATTCCCTTCTCCAGTGGACCACATTTTGTCAGAACTCTCCACCATGACTTGTCCATCTTGGGTGGCCCTACATGGCACGTCTCATAGTTTCATTGAGTTAGACAAGGTTCCAAATTGGGAAAGGAGTATTTTAAGGCTGTATATGGTCACCCTGCTAATTTAACTTATATGCAGAATACATCATGCTGGGCTGGATGAAGCACAAGCTGGAATCAAGATTGCCAGGTGAAATATCAATAACCTTAGTCATGCACATGACACCACCCTTAGGGCAGAAAGCAAAGAGGAACTAAAGAGCCTCTTGATAAAGGTGAAAGAGGAAAGTGAAAAGCTGGCTTAAAACTCAACATTCAAAAAACAAAGATTATGGCATCTGGTCCCATCACTTCATAGCAAATAGTGAGGGAAACAGTGGAAACAGTGTCAGACTTTATTTTTGGGGGCTCCAAAATCACTGCAGATGGTGACTGCAGTCATGAAATTAAAAAACGCTTGCTCCTTGAAAGAAAAGCTCTGGCAAACCTCAGCTCAGTTTGTTGCTCAGTCGTGTCCAACTCTTTGCGATCCCATGAATCACAGCCCGCCAGGCCTCCCTGTCCATCACCAACTCCCGGAGTTCACTCAAACTCATGTCCATCGAGTCGGTGATGCCATCCAGCCATCTCATTCTCTGTCGTCCCCTTCTCCTCCTGCCCCCAATCCCTCCCAGCATCAGAGTCTTTTCCAGTGAGTCAACTCTTCGCATGAGGTGGCCAAAGTACTGGAGTTTCAGCTTTAGCATCAGTCCTTCCAATGAACACCCAGGATTGATCTCCTTTAGAATGGACTGGTTGGATCTCCTTGCAGTCCAAGGGACTCGCAAGAGTCTTCTCCAGCACCACGGTTCAAAAGCATCAATTCTTCGTGATCAGCTTTCTTCACAGTCCAACTCTCACATCCATACATGACCACTGGAAAAACCATAGCCTTGACTAGACGGACCTTTGTTGGCAAAGTAATGTCTCTGCTTTTTAATATGCTATCTAGGTTGGTTATAACTTTCCTTCCAAGGAGTAAGCGTCTTTTAATTTCATGGCTGCAACCAGCATCCATGGTGATTTTGGAGGCCAAAAAAATAAAGTCTGACACTGTTTCCACTGTTTCCCCATCTATTTCCCATGAAGGGATGGGACTGGATGCCATGATCTTAGTTTTCTGGATGTTGAGTTTCAAACCAACTTTTAGACAGTGTATTAAAAAGCAGAGACACTTCTTTGCTAACAAAGGTCTGTCTAGTCAAAGCTATGGTTTTCCCAGTAGTCATGTTATGGATATGAGAGTTGGACCATAAGGCTGAGCACCGAAGAGTTGATGCTTTTGAACTGTGGTGTTGGAGAAGACTCTTGAGAGTCCCTTGGACTGCAAGGAGATCCAACCAGTCAATCCTAAAGGAAATCAGTCCTGAATATTCATTGGAAGGACTGATGCTGAAGTTGAAGCTCTAATACTTTGGCCACCTGATGCGCAGAGCTGACTCATTTGAAAAGACCCTGATGCTGGGAAAGATTGAAGGCGGGAGAAGAAGGGGACAACAGAGGACAAGATGTTTGGATGGCATCACTGACTTAATGGACATGAGTTTAAGCAAGCTCCGGGAGATGGTGAAGGACAGGGAAGCCTCGTGTACTGTAGTCCATGGGGTCACAAAGAGTTGGACATGATTTAGTAACTGAACAACAACAATAGCAACGTGCAATGTGAGTTATTTAATATTGCAAAATGTTCAATTGTCACATGCACCTATTTTGAATACCTTGGTAATTCACAAGCCCATATGAAACTACAAACAGGAATATGAAGAGAAGCCAGAAAGAGGACTCTTGGTGCTACTGGGCAATAGTTCTTCATTATGCACATCCCACTGCATTCATGCGCCCTTAGAGAGGATTTGACATGTTAATCTTTTCTAACCTAAGCACAGATCCTTTCCACCCTCACAATCTGTGTCTGCCTCCAGTGTTGGACAGGTGTTAAAATTCTTAAAACTTCATGGCATTCAGGTATAGTCACTCTCTGTTTTTGTTTCTATATATTTGCCATATATAATTGACATGCAGCATATTAATTTCAAGTGTGTGACGTAATGATTTGATATTTTCATGTATTGCCAAATGATCACCACAATAAGTCTAGTTTTCATGCAATTGCCCTGTATTTTGAAGACCTAGGGTGAGAGATACAAAGTGGTGTCTGTCTGGGACCGAACAGTGTTAGTTACCAGGGCAGATGTTTAAAGTTCTGGGTTGGGCTGTGTCAGTGCTAAGAGCCTGAACTTGAATGACAAAGGTGAATACATTCTCTTTAATGTATTATTACTGGTTCTTGCATATTTTCTAATCCTTTACAGGACCCTCAAAAGTATAATGTACAGAGCACAGGCCTCTTTTGCCCCAGCTTAAGGGTCCTGATAAAGTCTGTTTATGTAGGTGCATTTAAAATAGTTTCATCTCTTTAATATTTAAAAATTATTTGCAAACTGGTTTGTTACTTCAAATTCATAGCTGAAAGGCCTAAAGGCCTGGTAGGAAGAGCACTGATGAAGAGATAAAGAGATCTGGCTTTGAATTCTAGCTTTGGCACTAATTTGCTTTATGAATTTGGGCAAATCTGAGTCTTTTTTTCTCGTCAGGGAAAAAAGGGAAACCGTGAGTAGTTGTTAGGCTTGAACAAGATAAAATAAGTGCAATTTCTTTGTAACTAAAAAGAAGTTCACAAATTAAGAAATTCTTTTGGTAGAGCCTTGCATTCATTTCCTAGGCCTACCATAACAAATACTGCAGACTTAAATAGCAGAAATTTATTTCCTCATGATCAGAGGCTGAAAATCCAAGATCAGGGTGTCAACAGGGTTGATTTCTTCTGGGCCCCTTTTGGCTTGTAGATGGCTGTCTTCTTCCAGTGTTTTCATATGATCTTTATTCTGTGTACGACTCCATCCTCATCTCCTCTTCTTATGTCCTCTTCTTATGAGGACACCAGCCACAGCAGATTGGGGTTCATTCTAATGACCTCATTTGACCTTATTTACCTCTTTAAAGGCCCTATCTTCAAATACTGAGGGTTAGAATTTCAACATTTTAGCCCATAGCAAGCTTTACCTCCTTATCTCCTTTCTTACAAGTGAATTTCAGATTCTATTTGAGTTATTCTGATTCCATGATAACAATTCACTTAATGGCAAATTACCACACTTATTTAGAAAATAGTTCTGGTTGAGAATGGCTACAGGAAATACTAAAGAGATGTGCGCTGCCCTTCACTGCAGCATCAGTTTATATGAACGCCCTAAACCCCTTCCTGTGATGAGTAAGCTATCTGAACACTATAATATGTTAGACTGTTGGGATCAGCCATGGGCTCCCCTTGCTTCTGAGAAGCTCAGAATGTGTCAGGGGATGGGCTTTGGCTCCCAGTGGTGAGGAGAGCTTGTTGGGAAGGCCTTCCTGTTTTGCAGCCAGCAGGAGTGTAGAGGCAACTTCTGGGTGGCTTGGATTAAGTGTTCGAGTCCTCAGAGCGGAGGAGGGTTGGTCCCAGTTGGGCAGAGTGGCCGTGGGAGTGGCAGGCATGGTTCTGTACCCAGTCCTCACACACCACTTTCAAAGCAGTGAAGGAAAGTCCTGGAGTCAGTAGAGTTCTTGGGTACTGGATAATTTTACTTTTCAGTTCAGTTCAGTTCAGTTCAGTCGCTCAGTCGTGTCCAACTCTTTGCAACCCCATGAATCACAGCACGCCAGGCCTCCCTGTCCATCACCAACTCCCGGAGTTCACTCAAACTTATGTCCATCAAGTCGGTGATGCCATCCAGCCAACTCATTCTCTGTCGTCCGCTTCTCCTCCTGCCCTCAATCCTTCCCAGCATCAGACTCTTTTCCAGTGAGTCAACTCGTTGCATGAGGTGGCCAAAGTATTGGAGTTTCAGCTTTAGCATCAGTCCTTCAGATTTGTAGAGTAAACCCAGAGTCTTGCCCTTTGGTGCCTGAGAATTTAAGAGTGTATAGAGCGTTGCTTTCCTGCTTTATATGGACATGAAATAAAAATAGGAAATAGTCTAATTTAACACTTCTCAACCTTGTGCAAAAGGAAAAAATAATCTTATGGTCCTAATATTATGAATATAAATGATTATTTCAACATAAAATTAAGTGTAAATCTTTGTGCCTTCACACCTCCTTATAGCTATAAAATCAGAACAAATTTCCAAATTGAATTCAAGCAAATTTATAAACTCTAGCACTTTCACATTAGCATAATTCAATGTGAATAAGATGTGTTTTCAGTGTTTCTTGAATTGACCTTGATTTTTAGGATAAGGATTGTCCCATTTGAGTCACCAGCAGGATAATTTTTAACAATGACTAAATTTTATTTGTGAGTTCAATGAACCAATCAATTCAGTAGTGTACCTCAAAATAAAACTTAATGCACCTTTTACCGAGAAATAAAATTAACACCTACATTTTATGGTGGATTCTATTAATGGCTCCCAAAGTATTATACAGCCATGACTCAAGTGTGTCCTTTGCCAGTGTGAACAGTGTATATAGCTCTAAGCAGGCTCTTTGGGTTGGGTGTGCGGTGCCACCATGTGCTTTGAGATGGCTGACTCAGCTCTCCTTACCCCTGTCACCTTGCTGTGAAAGCTTTGTTTCTGCAGCATGTGGAGACATCATTATGCAACAGATGTGGATACTCAAATTATGTGGCAGGGCTTAGTTATGGGCAACTGCCTGATTCACTGTAGGCTTTAAATTTTGTTCAGCATTTCATCAGATGAGGATACCAACTTAAATTCTCGAAGAATTCTTGAAACTCCTGAGAATATTCCCCAAAGATCCCCAGTAGAGAATGAGATTTCTAAAGGTAGTTTTTTAAAGATCTGTTGTAATATCGTTTTTGTTCCTAAAACTCACAGCATTTTGTCTCCTGGAAAGTCACCCAGCTGTTGGCAGCTGGAGGTGCTCTCCGGGCAGAGTGGCTCCTCCCTCACTCCTCCAGGCTGGCTCACCTTGTTCAGAGTCCTTGGGCCTTGAGGACAAGGACAGGAAAACACTGAGGAAGAACAAGCTGGAGGGGAATTCTGTTCAGCAAGGCCAGAAGCCCTGACTCCAGCAGACAAAATCACAGGCAGCACCTTCTGTCCGACCCTGATAACGTGTCAAGGCCCCCTTTGCTCACTATTTCTGTTTTGACCCCTTTCCCATGTCTGTAGGTGCTTGTGTTCAGGCAAATATCTTTGCTGCTTCTGCATCAGAGAGGCCATCAGGGAGGAGAGTTAACATTGGGAAAATTTGTTAAGGAGTCCAGGAAGGATGTGTGCATAAACATGGGCAAACTTTTCCAAACCTTAACTCTTGAGAAGCACCTTCCATATAAGGTGGAAGTAGCTTGCACTGAGGACTAAAGAGATGGAAAATATTGAAGAAAAGTAATGTGTGTAAGTAAAAAAGGAAGTGGAAAGAGTGGTACAAGGGGGTTAAGGGTTGGAGTCAGGCACCTATAGGTCTGATCAATGACAGTTGGAAGAAGACAGGTCAGGAGTTTAATTCATGCTCAACTTTAGGGATACCGCTAAGGGACAGCTAGAAGGAGTCCTGGGCCCAGGATCTAACCCTGCCTCTTGCTCTGATGTCTCCTAGTTGTGTAAACAGGGCAGTTTGTGCAGTATCCTTGGACTTCAATCACCTCAAGTATAAAGGTTGTTGTTCAGTCACCAAGTTGTGTCTGATTCTTTGCGACCCTGTGGACTGCAGGATGCCAGGCTACTCTGTCCTTCACTATCTCCTGGAGTTTGCTCAAATTCATGTCCATTGAATCAGTGATGCAAGTATCAAGATATACTAACTATAATATCCAAAAATGATCCTACTGTAGGGGTCAAATGAGGTGTGCATGTGAAAGAATTTGGAAACCATAAGCACTATCTGATGTAAGATCTTGTTGCATACCAGTTGACTCTTCTTATTCATGCAGTTAAGACCAGAGGCTGGTCACAGTGTCCTTAAAGTAGTGCACTTTAGTGATTTCCCTCTTCATGGTAACTTGGACTATGTCAACACGCTGGCTCAGTGGAAGACCTTGGTATATCATGTTGTGGTGTGGTGGTAGATATTGGAGGGCTTAGTTTTTAAAAAATGAGAATCTGCATGATTTATAAATCCTTATGATACTTCCTAACCTACTCCATGGTCTGTCCAGGGTAGAGGTAGGGCTATTCTGGTGACCATTCAGAAAGGAGTCCTAGTTACCATCCCACCAACTCACTAGACCTGGAAAAACTGGTTTCCTTCTGGGAGAAAGGAGGTCACCTGGGTGGAAATGCACTTCTCTACTAAAAGGTAAATGGGAAAGGGCAATGAAGATGGCTTGTGAACTGTGAAGTGCTGAGGACAAGTGCTGTGTGTGCCTTACTATTGTCGTTCACAGAGGCAGCTTGTGGTAGTAGAGCCAAAAGGAAGCTCAAGAAGCGCCGAGCTCAAGTCCTGACTCTGTCACTGGCCACTCCAGTAATCTTGCCTAGAAAATCCCATGGATGGAGGAGCCTGGTAGGCTGCAGTCCGTGGGGTCGCTAAGGGTCGGACACGACTGAGCGACTTCACTTTTCACTTTCACACATTGGAGAAGGAAATGGCAGCCCACTCCAGTGTTCTTGCCTGGAGAATCCCAGGGACGGGGGAGCCTGGTGGGCTTCCATCTATGGGGTCACACAGAGTCGGACATGACTGAAGTGACTTAGCAGCAGCAGCTCAGCCTCACCACTGCTCAGGGTGTGGGGGAGAACAAGTGCATGACAGTGGAGCTGAGAGAACTGATGCTCATGTCTGAATGTTCAAAGCTGTTCCTCAGGGGAAGCCTGACTGGTCTGTCTGCACAGGGTCTGCATACAGGTTATATGTGTACAACAACCACCCCCCGCCCCGGCCGAGTTCTGCTTGTTGATTCAGTAGTCATAACTTTTCCAATCTGCAGTGATTTTTTAGACCAAGTGGCCATTAAGAGACAAGAAGTGTGATATCCCACGATGAATTCCAAGGTCTGTGTTGTACTTCTCGTGAAGGTGATCCCTTGTAATCCTTGGTTTTGAATACCTCTGTTGTGCGCTTTCCATCACTTTTATGAGGAGAGAGACGTCATCTGTGTAGCATCTGCAGGGTTATGTTGAGAAGTGAGTTGGTTTAAGGCACTTCATTTCAGATTTCTTATAAAGATTTCCAGGGCGCTGTTCCTTCATTCCACCTGGTAGTCAATTTTCTTCATGACCACAATAGCATGAGTGTCATCTTTTGAGCCTAAATACTGCAACTGAAAACTCCCCTGAACCCCAACAAAAACATTTATTTTCTTTAAAGTGTGAGCTTTTCTCTAGCCTGACCTAAATTCCTTTTATGTCTGTTTTGAAATGCAGCTTCTATTAGCCGGTCACAAGGTATGCTTCCTCTCTTTCTGCTTCTTCCCTAGGACCCAACACAGTTTGTTATTAGTTCAAGTACACAAGGCCCATGCAGGCTCGATTTGACTGACAGCTAGTAGGAACTCCTAGCCCAGCATTTTAAGTGAGATGGAATTGGCACTTAGTATGGTGTCTTGCTATCTGGAGAAAATCTGTCTGTGTATGGCCAGGAGTTTTCACTCACTGGGAGACCATTGACATCTTTCAATACTTATGATGCATTGCCAGCATATTTTCTTCTTTGTTCGGGTAGTGCCAGCTGGCAAACATTTCAACAGGTGGGGCATGACTCATGTTTTTGTTCTGTAGGAGAGCAGCTACTATCTGAGACACATGGATGTTATTTTTCTTAATACTAAAATTTTAGGGTATTGGTTATAAATATACAAATCAGGGTTTAATTTATCAATAATAATTTTTATTCAATTGGAGAATAATTACAACTTTGTGATGATTTTTGCCATATATTAATATGAATTGATGAGACGGTTGGATGGTATCATCGACTCGATGGACGTGGGTTTGGGTGGGCTCTGGGAATTGGCGATGGACAGGGAGGCCTGATGTGCTGCAGTTCACGGGGTCTCAAAGAGTCGGACATGACTGAGTGACTGAACTGAACTGAATATGAATTGGCCATAGGTATACTTGTGTCCCCTTCATCCTGAACCCCCTCCCTTACTCCTCTCCCCACTATCCCTCCATAATATCACAGAGCACCAGCTTTGGGTGCCCTGCTTCATGCATCAAACTCACACCGGTCATCTACTTTATCCAGCCAGTCCATTCTAAAGGAGATCAATCCTGGGTGTTCATTGGAAGGGCTGATGCTAAAGCTGAAACTCCAATACTTTGGTCACCTCATGCGACGAGTTGACTCTCTGGAAAAGACTCTGATGCTGGGAAGGATTGGGGGTGGGAGGAGAAGGGGACGACAGAGAATGAGATGGCTGGATGGCCTCACCGACTCGATGGACATGAGTTTAAGTGAACTCCGGGAGTTGGTGATGGATAGGGAGGCCTGGCGTGCTGTGATTCAGGGGGTCGCAAAGAGTCGGACACGACTTAGCGACTGAACTGAACTGAACTGAACTGAATGTACAAAATGTTTCAATGCTATTCTCTCAAATCATCCCACTCTCTTCTTCTCCCACTGAATCCAAAAGTCTGTTCTTTACATCTGTCTCTCCTTTGCTCCCCTGCATGTAGGACTGTTGGTATCATCTTTCCGATTCCTTATATATGCGTTAATATACGGTTTTCGTCTTTCTCTTTCTGCCTTACTTCTCTCTGTATAATAGTCTCTAGGTTCATCCACCTCATTAGAACTGACTCAAATGTGTTCCTTTTTATAGATGAGTAATATTCCATTGTGCATATGTGCCACAGTTTCCTTATTAATTAGATGAACATGATTTTCTCCTGCTGAGAAACTGTGTAGTATGAGCCCCAGTTCTGAAATGAGATCTGTGCTTGAATCCTGTCCATTCTGCCTTTAGTGTTATAATTAGATAATAACCTTGGAGAAGACATTTAACCTTTGTAAGTCTTAATTACTTGCTCTGTGAAGTGGGGGATAGTAAAGATCATTGAGATTTCAAATGAACCATTGCATATGACTGAGAGTGATGTATAAGTGAAAGATTATCGTCACAAAATCTTCATTCCTATAACTACTGGGAGTTGGAAGGTACATTTTGATTTTCCTGGGTTTGGTCAATAGATTTCATACGATCACTGCTGTTGTAATTTCAAAGGATGACACAAATTCTCAGTTCTTGGTACCGACTTTTTCCATGGTGGCATTATTTGATAATGAAGAGGAGGAAGAGAAGGGTTCCTTGAGGAGGAGTATTACACTCAGCTGCACGAAACCTTTCTAAAACCCCTCCAATTCTAAAATCCTGTTATGATAATATTCTCACACTAACAGTTGCAATAAGTCTAAAGAACTCATGGGACTTAGACACTGTCCTGTTCATTCACATCACACACACACAGAGAACGGTTAGGAAACATGACACCAAGCCCGGGGCTTGACAAATAATAGTTGCTTGGTTGTTTCAGGTGACAGACGATCATTCCATCCTCTCCTTAGGTCTTTTTTGTCAACCTCGCTGAACAGATACTGAGATTAGAAGCCCAGGTGCTATGCAAGGTATAAAAATTATAGAACACATCCATCTCTGTCCTCAGGAGTTAGCTATCTGATTAGTCTCTTCTTTGGTCCTGGCTCTCTGTTATCTACATCTATCTATGTCTAAATTGGTGTCTAGTTTAAGCCTACACTGGAACGGAATTGTGTTTATGAGCTCCTTCCAGACAGAGTTCCCCTGCTTCCAGCATCTGACCCATCAGGAAGCAGGACTAGCTGCTTACAGGGTGGACCTGCAGAGGATCAAGTTGGGGCTTCCCTGGTGGCTGAGACAGTAAAGACTCTGCCTGCAGTGCAGGAGAGCCAGGTTCAATCCCTGGGTTGGGAAGATTCCCTGGAGAAGGGAAGGGCTACCCACTCCAGTATTCTTGCCTGGAGAATTCCATGGAAGAGGAGCCTGGCAGGCTACAGTCCATGGGGCTGCAAAGAGTCAGACATGACTGAGTGACTAACACTACACTACTACATATTCAGGACAAGCAAAATTTGCTGGGTTCATTGGCCGAGGGGTGATTGGTGGAAAGCAGAACAGTTTTGGGATCAAGAATTATTCTTGCATGAAGTTCTACATAGTCATGAGCTCCAGGCTCAACAGCTGCTGGCAGACTGGGGACCACCTCCTCTCCTTCATCACATGGCCTCTGACAACCACCATATGAGGAAGGGTTAGACTCAGCCCCCGATGAGTCTGTAGTAACAGCTGCTATTGCCGTGGGCCCATGGATGCCTTCAGCTTACTCATTCAATCACTCATTCATTCAACAAATGTTTATTGAATGCCTACCATAGGACGGTTCAATACTGGTGGCCAAATGGTGCGCAAACCTACATAATTTTGTTTTCATGGAGTTTACAGTTTGTCAAAGAAATACATGGATGAACATTATCCCTGCAGTGGTCATACACACCTGTGGAAAGTGCTGTGAAGGAGAGGAACGAGGCCTGAAGGGAGAGATCAGGGAAGAGATGCCGAGGGGAGGCTAACAAGCAAAATGAGCCTGGAAGAGCTTTTTAGGTGGAGGAAATGTTGTGCGCCAGGCCTCCCTCTCTGGAGATGTGAAAGCAGAGTGTCTGGAGTCCTGAGAGTGGGATGCAATGGTGAGAAGTGATCAAGGAGGGAAGGACGGGCCTTGGTAGGTAGAGTTAGGCTTTGAGACGTGAAGCCTTTTAGCCAGGAAAAGACAAAGTGTTCTGGGCAAGCAGGTGACATGGCAGAGTTTCATTTTGAAGTCTCCTCTCGCTGCTTGTTGGAGAAGGATTGCAGGGGCCTGAGTTTAGGTGTCGGGGCTCCAGGAGGGCTATTGTCTTCATCTAGGAGAGCGAGGGTAACAGCCTTGGACTAGGGTGGTGGTGGCCACGGAGGCTGGAGGTGGAGATACTGAGATACACTGGGGAAGCGTGGCCTTGGAGAAGGTTTGCTAATGAGAAGCAAGCAGGAAAAGGGAAGTCATCAAGCAGAGGGGTGCCCAGGTGGGCCAGGAAGGCCAGAAATGAAAGCAAGAGTCACGGGTGGGGAGGCAGAGTTGGCAGAAGATGTCTGTCTCATTTTCTTCCTTCTGCTTATGAATGCAGCTCCAAACCTGACTTGTCCAACTTGGTTTCAACTTGAAGCAATTTGGCTTTAGAGGTTAACTGTGAGAGGTCATTCAAGCCCTGAGTTCAGTTTTCAGTTTGTTTCTCAGGTCTGCATGTTTATGAGTGTTTGTGAGGAGGGGCCTGAGAGGGGACCTGGATATTTGGTCCGTCAGCTCTGAGTTTCCACCCTCTCTTCTGGAATGTGGCTTTCCTGGCCCTGTGCAGACTCCCCCCACCCTTTCTCCTGGCTAAATTTCACTGATGACTGAGCAAATTGACCTAACCTGAGTTTGCTTCAAGTTTTTCTGGTTCTTGTTTTCAGCTCAGTGGCCATTCTTCCCTCAGGCAGAGTTCCTGGCTGAATGGTCTCACTTGACCCTGCAGGTGCCTTAGGGATAGTGAGGGTGGGCGTGGACTGCAGGCAGCTTTCTTTTTTATCCAGTGGAGGCATAACAGAGTCCCACCCCATTGCAGCCCATAGAAATTTCAAACTATCATTTAGTACCACGAGCCTACACGACAGTACATATTACTCTTCTTGTAGTAAAGAGAGATTTTTACCAGAGGGATGAAAAATACCTTGATATCTGGGGTGAATTTGTTATAAGAAACTTTTTAAAGCATAAAGTCCTTTGCTTCTAACTTGTATGTCCATTTGTTTATTCAGTTAATCAACAAATACAAATGTATTGAGCCATTTATAAATGGGGAGTGGGGTGGGGTGAATTTGTAATGAATACAGTCAGTCCTGGAAGTGCTTCTCAGACGTCCTTGAAGTATTGTGATGGTCATGGAGACTGAAGGAGGATGGCGGTGTCAGTCTTGGCTTGGGATACTGCACCTCGTGGTTGGGGCAGCATAACTTGAGCTATCTTGCCATAGTCTCCCTTGATAC
Organism: Moschus berezovskii; assembly: GCF_049115385.1. Lineage (NCBI taxonomy): Eukaryota > Metazoa > Chordata > Mammalia > Artiodactyla > Moschidae > Moschus > Moschus berezovskii. The sequence continues at coordinate 41,557,346 of NC_142468.1, read as the reverse complement.
TTGTTTAAAGACTTTTGTTTTAGTTTGAAATTTTGTGCATATTTTGTGCTTGGCTCTGTAATATATCCATGTTTGTTTAATATTTAAAAAGTGTCTCTTAACCTAAAAAGAAAATTGTTGTCCCAGTTTTGTGCATCCCGCCTATCCCAGGCTTCTTGACGTATATATCTGTGCACCCTCAGACCTGAGTATCACAAGAAAGGTGAGCAAGGACTCTTCATGTCTGGTGGGAGACACATTCACACCTACAAATAATGACAGCACAGTGCAGAAGAGAGGCAGTCATGGAAGCAGGCATTGAAATGTCATCTTGGGACTTTCCTAGTGGTTCAGTGGTTAAAACTCCATCCTTCCAAGGCAAGGGGCGTGGGTTTGATCACTGATCAAGAACTACGATTCACGTGCCATCTGACAAAATGTAAATAAAGATCATCACAAATCATTCATATTAAAAAAAAGAATAAGAATCTTTTAAAAAGTCATCTTGAAGAAAGGATTATGTATTTTGAAGGGTGGAGGATGCATTCTAGGAAATGAGAGTTGGTTATGTAAATGTGCAGAGATCTGAAATAAAATATCTTGTTTAGGGAATAAGTTGCAGGAACATAGTTTATATAGAAGAAGGGAGCTAGGAGAGTAGGTTGAAAAGGGCTTTGAATGTCACACTAACAGTCTGAATCAAATCCAGAACCATTGATTTTGTAGGCAAGGAGAAGCAGTTTTAAGTTTTTCTCAGGTGGGGTGGTGACCTAGAAATATCATGGATAGGACTCAGCCATGCGTGACTGTCAGAGGGGAGGGCAGCTCGTTGATTCCTGGATTTCAGCTTTTGGACCATCTGAGATGTGATAGGGGGTGCAGCCCACCCACTTCTAATTCTGATTAGGTCTGGGGTGGGGTGTGGCAATCTGTTTGTGCAAATATTTCATTTCAAATCTGAAAGCATGTAGCCACGTTTGGGACTGGCTGATGGCAGAAGCCATCCTATCCTGGCACACAGGAAAGAGATGGAGGCCTAGTGAGGTGAAGTCATTTCCCCAATGTCACCTGCTAATTATTGGCAGAACTGGGACTCAAACACTGTCCTTCTGCTCCCCAGTCACAAGCTGCCCCCACCAGCCCAGGCTGGGAGTTTTGACCTAAGTCAGGGTTTGTCTGTTCCCCTCTCCCTTGGGTATTTCTCCATGACCAAAGGCTTGTGGGAGGCCAGAGGTGTTTTGCAGGGCTCTGGAAGTTTTGTGTCCAGCCAAGGTCAGTTTAGAATTCTTATTAACATACTGTATATAATAGATGTCTAAAAATCTGAGAGTATAAATACTTTAGCCATACCGTGTCACTATTTCTTTCAGACCTGCACTTCAATTTTTATTTACTTTTATATGTTGCTGGCTTAGGGCCACAAGGCTTTCCATCAATAGGATGGCTGCTGATTGGAGTGATTTGCTTTCTCCTCCAGTGCTGAAGTGACCCATTCTCCAAAGCAGGTGTTTTTAGATCGAGATGGGCTATTGGATGACACAGTGGGGAATACAGTTACTAAAGCCATGCCATAAATTGGGCTGGTGTCGGCTTCCTGATTGAATGATTTTCTCCATTTGGTCATGAATTATATATTTCTTTTTGGATTGATCCTTTCTCCCACTGCTAAAGGGACAGTGTTCTACCCAGTGCGTTTGGCCCCTGACCTAAGAAATATACTGATGCATCAAAATTCCCTGAGCTAACAGCTGGGATGAACTCTGGAGACTGTAAATCTACAAAGGCAGAGGGGGGCAGGAAGGCTCGTGTACTACAGGTCTCCCCTAACTTAGTATGCATCGATTGCCATGATGGCTGAGCAATTCCTCGTCTACTCTTTACCCAGTGTAATTTGCAAATTGATTGTTCTTCCTTGGAAGTCTTTCTTAATTAAATAGTAACTGCAATTATTATCCTCTGACCAAGGCGACATCTTTGTGTCTTGGCAGGGGATAGCTTTAGCTCAGTAGATTTTCTTTTGTGGAAGTGCGCACCATGGACTATTGTGTACAGAACTCTACTGGATAAGTCCTTCTTGAAGAATGAGATGTCACTTCTTGTCCACAAAGAGCTAGAATTAGGTGAGTCAATAATAATGTCCTATTACAAAATGTATGTAGAATGCCTTTGCTTTTCAGTGCACTTATTGCTAACATTATTCCATTTCAGTTGCACTTGATGTGTGGCAAACAACTGCTGTCTCCATTTGTTAGATGAGAAAACTGAGGAGAGAGCTTAGGGGGTTGCCCATGCTCATAGAGAAAAGTGAGAAATGAGAGGAGAACATAGGTGGGCTCTCTCTTGTGTTAACCTTTCTGCGCTCCATTTTGCGTTATCTCCAAATGGGTTCATTCAGCACCGATTTTAATGTGCCAACTATGACTGGTCTCTGTAAGGATGAATAGAATAGCCTTGAGTGAACAGGTGTCTTCAATGGACATCAGCCTTCCAACCACAGAAGTGGTTCTGAATTCTTGATAGGTATCAGAAATATCTGGGAAGCTCATTTCAAAGTACAGCTGCCTGGGCCACAGCCTGGGGTTTTCCTAAGTCTGGGATATGCCCCAGTATTTGTGTGTTGTGTGATAATTGCCAACCCTTTGCAACTCTGTGGACTGTAGCCTGCCAGGCTCCTCTGTCCGTGGAATTCTCCAGGCAAGAATACTGGAGTGGGTTGCCATTCCCTTCTCCAATGCCCCAGCATACACATTTTCAAAAGTTTTTGAGGTGTATCAGATGACCAGCCAGAGTGTGAGGCAGAGAACTGAGCTTTTATCTCACCCAGGATTGCACAAGGAAAGGTAACATAGAACTAGGAGACCCAACATTGGAACCCAATCAGCCTGGAGATTTGTAGGCAAACTAGTGTCAGAACCAGGAGTGCCTCAGAGCCCATAGAAAGGCAGGGACAGTCTTTGTTCCAAGGAAACATACCAGCATCTCCTGGATGAAGCTTTTCTGACTTGAGCCAGGTCAACCTAATAGGCAAGAAAAGAAAGGAAGCCCACCCCCTTCATCCATACTGGATCTTTCTCTCCTTTACTGCTTTACTCCTCCTCTTCATTGCTTTCTCTTTTCCTTATCCATATTCAAAATTCCCTTCCTCCATTAAAACCCTACTTGCCCTCCAAGGCCCAGCTAATTTGCAAAATATCCCCTGACATCTTTGATTTCTTCTCTCAGGAGGGACTTTCTGTGCCTTTCAGCACTTTGTACCTCTGTGGTTTTTACTTAGCCATCATATACAAGGTATATTTCTGCCTTGGAGATTGATCCTCTGTTCATCTTTCTCCCTCCCAGTACCTAACACAGAACCTGACATATTGGAGGTGACTAGTATTTGTTGGTTCCATTGCATTGTTCTTACTAAACTATTACTACTTCTGGGCCTGTGTGTGCTCAGCTGCTTCAGTCACGTTTGATTCTTTGCCATCTATAAATTGTAGACAACCAAGATCCTCTGTCTATGGGATTCTCTAGGCAAGAATACTGGAGTGGGTTGCCATGCCCTCCTCCAGGGGATCTTCCCAACCCAGGGATCAATCCTGTGTCTTCTGCATTTCCTGCGTTGCAGACAGATTCTTTACTGCTGAGTGACCAGGGAAGGCCACTCCTGAGCCTACTCAAAAGTAATTAATGAATGTATCAGTTCAAACTTAGAACACATATCCCTACCAACAACTTCTATACCTTGATAGTTTAGAACAATTTTTTTAAGAAAAGAAAAACTAAACACATTTAACTCAAAATACTTGAAGAGAGAATAGTTGCTAGTTTTGGTGATGAATGTATATTGGCCACCGGTAAGCTAACTTGGTATTCTTTCAGTTCAGTTCAGTTCAGTTCAGTCGCTCAGTCGTTACCTAGTGTTAAAGAACCCATCTGCCAATGCAGAAGGTGTATGAGACGTAGGTTTGATCCTTGGGTGGGGAGGATCCCCTGGAGGAGGGCATGGCAACCCACTCCAGTATTCTTGCCTGGAGAATCCCCAAGGACAGAGGGGCCTGGCAGGCTACATTCTATAGGGTTGCAAAGAGTTGGACATGACTGAAGCAACTTAGCATGCAAGCATGCAAACTAACTTGGATCACAAATGTGAAATGTTAGAGTTATCTGTGGATGATTTATTGTGCCACACAGCCTACCCTGTGACTGCTAAGTCCTGGCTCCTTTTCAGACAGTCGTGCATGCAACTCTACCTATGCCCTCAGGCTGACCTTGGCCCAGCCTCTTCCAAGTCAAGAAGAGAAACCTGTTCTTGATGGTCTCCTTCCCTACCCCACTCTTTCTTGACTTCTATAACCCAACCTGACTCCTACGTCCTGCCCTAACCTGCCTTACCTTGAGCTTGCCGAGGCTGGCCCTGGCCAGGAAATGGGTTGAGAAAGCACTTGGCAGAGGTGCAGCCCAGAGGTGCTTGCTCCAGGTGAGTGTGCACGTTAGATTAGAAAGGCTGAAGGTCAGGCCCGGTGCGAGGAGAAAGCCCTCCCTTCTCCCCTTTGTCCCTCCCTCCTCCTGTTGATTTTCAGTCACCAAGTCGTGTCTGGCTCTTTGTGACCCCATGGATTGCAGCATGCCAGGCTTCCCTTTCCCTCCTCCTACTGCCTTCAGAGTCAGGTTGGAAGACCTGCATCTGGTTGACTTACTCTTTTTCTTTTTAATTTATTTTTAACAATTGGAGTATAGTTGCTTTACACTGTTGTGCTAGTTTCTGCCATACAACCGTGTGAATCAGCTCTATGTGGCTCACTCCTGTAGTTTTTCCAGCCCAGTTTCTCAGGCCAGGGCCGGGAACACTCAAGGTCAACTAAAGCTAGGGCTCATTTTCCATTCGAGCAAGACAAATCTGATGTATGTACCTACGGAGCTAATTCCTTCCACCCAGAAAAGCACTTACAGGGAACAGAGTCACGATCTTATCTTAACTGTCACAAGTGGTGATGGGCCCACATGTCTCCATGTCCATCATCTCACCCTTGGTGAGATGGCTTGGCTTTCAGCCTGGCCCTGAAGCTGGGGGATATGCACACAAGATGTAATTGGGATTGGGAGAGCCACAAAGCTCTCTGTTGGAGAAACATTGAAGGACTGAGAGAAGGAAAAATATCATCAAGGCCAGCACAACTGTCCTCAGAGCCTTGGAGGGTCTTCTCAAGGAAGGAGGACTGAACTTTCCCTATGAGATCCTAATGGGTAGAACCAGGCTGTCATTAATTGAATTCCTAAATCATCTTCCTTGTCTGTGCTCCGGCCATGCTGAATGGCCTCTGGTTCTACATGCATGCAATTCCCTTTGCCGCAATACTCTCCCTGGATAACCTCGACTTCTCCTTTGGGAAACAACTTCAACTTCCCCAGAGCAAGGGGCCTTCCTTAAATCCTATAGATCAGGTTTCTCTAAATGACACTATTTGGGGTAAGATATTTGGTTTTGTTGTTGTTGTGGAGGTTGTTTCACAGTATCCCTGTCCTCTACCCTCTGAATGTTGGTAGTCGTGACAATAAAAAATGTCTTCAAATATTGCAGTTGTCCCTTGGAGGTTCAAATCATCCTCCCCTCCCTCAACACCGTTCAGAACCAGCCCTCAAGGTCAATGTGCCCAGAATGCCCTGTAGTCTCGGAACACCCATCACACTGCTTGCATTTGCAGAGTTCTCCATGCTTGTTTGGCATCTGTCTCCTCCCCACACAGCTCCCTGATGGCAGGGGTGTATTCTGATGTTCTTTGCTGGTCCTAATCTTTCAGTTGTTAAAAAATCAGTGAAGGCATATGTGATTTAAACAAGAACTTTGCAGCTCTCCAAGCTGTCCACAGACAGCATAGTTTTCCTCAAAATTTATTTAAATTCTTATTACTGGGTGAGTCCAAACAAGGCAAACAGCCATTTGTTGAGGGTGTTGTAGAGAAAATGTCAACCCTGAATGCAAGATCTGGAAGTTTCCTTCCAGTTACAGCCTTGTGTGGAATGTGGGCTTTGGGTCAACCACCCCCTGGGTAACTAAGTCACAAGGAGGAGGCCAACCACCCCCTTGGGAGTCAGGTGCTGAGAGTTCCCAGGAACTGTGCTGCAGCTTGGGGGGTGACCTTTCAGTGGGTCAGGAGTCACATAAATATGCAATGCCTTTGCCTTCCCTCCTCCTCTCCCCAGAGGTCATCTGACCCATATCCTCAGGGGAAGGATCATGCTTGAGAGGTTAAGAACATGTCCTTTCCCTGCTAAGTCCTGCTCTTCACGGTGAGCAGAGCCAGGAAGCCTCCTGGGTGAGTGGGGTGAGAAAGAAGGGCCAGCATGCTTCCCTGGATGGGGCATGAGTTGCCTGGGGCAGTGTTCTTCAGACTTTGAAGGTTACAGTGTGTGTGATATATTACTTTATTTTTATTTCCTTAAAATCCCCTTACCAATGGGGCAAAGAACAGTAAGCGGAGACAAATAGTCACCCTCTGGGCCCACACTTGATTCCAAGGGCTGTGGGAGAATCAGCTTTGGCTGCGGTTGACCAGCTGCCCATGTGCCTGGCACTGAGCTGGGCTCTTTCACATCCACGATTTCCTTTAACCTTCAGAACCCACCGAGGGAGGGACAATTATTCGGTTGGCCAAAAAATTCCCCCGGATTCTCCCATAAGCTGTTAACAGAAAAACCCAACTGAACTTTTGGGCTGGCCCAATACATATGTTTTCTAAAGAAGCCACTGAAGGAGTCAACGCCTAGCCCAACATCACAGAGCTAGTTAGGAGCCTGGACTTGGGGCGGATCCCGTCCATTCCTTTTCAAAAGTCCCTGTGAGTTGGCACTGTCATTGATGAAAACTATCCTTGAACTCAGATCTCCACTGCTTTTGTGTCTGCTGCTTAAGATCTTGCTGTGTTCGACTTGTTTGTGCTTTTGCAAGTCTCTCTTTACGTATCTGTTACTGGGCTGCCCTTAATCATCTTTCTGATTTAATGTGGTGAATGGGGCACACATGTTTATTTCTCTTTAAAAATAACAGCAGAGGAATAAAGAAGTATAAACCTACAAGGACAAAGAAAAAGACAGTGAGGATCTCAACCCAAATTTGGAAGATGGAAACTAGATGGATGAGTGGGGTTTGGGGATGGCAGAGGAAGACCTGAGACCACCTAGATCCTTTCTACCTTCCAACTCAGCTCTGTGACACTTCCTTTCTGATCTCAGCAGACTCCCTGAGTGCTGTATGCTCTGTCGAGCTCAGAATTCAGACATGCCAGGTACAGGCAGAGCCTGGCAAGAGACACAGGAGGAATCAGGGGCTTAAAGTTTGCACACTGAGTGGGATTTTCCCAATCTCATTCTCCTGACGGGCTCCTGGATTTCTAGAAACCAGGCTCCTGCCCAGTGCCCCAGGAAGGAGATTGGAAAATTCTTCTCAAGGGAAACCGACCTAAGAGAGAGGACCTACATATTTGGATATCGGGGATATTTTTTAGTGGAAGATCAGATCCAGATCCACACCATCCTACAGAGTGGCCTGTGGTAGCTAAGCGCCACCCAGGCACATAGACCATCTATTTGGTGGTAAAGCACCTCACTGAGAAAACCTTAAGCTGTGGTATTGCTGAAACTGGATCTCTCCTCATTATCAAACAAGAAACATGATTGCTATTGAGACAGCATTGCAAACGTAATGTTTGATTTGATGATCTGCTAATCGCAAAACCCTTAGTCCTCATTCCTTTAAAATTTTGGCCTCTTCCTTTACAAAGCTGACCCTCTTCTGTTTCCAGACCCTACTGTACTCTCCACCCAGTCTTCCAAGTGTGGGGTTGGTTCATCTGATTTTATTCTGACATAGATTAAAGTGAGGGTTTGCTTCATGGAGGCTGACAGAGCTAATTCCCATCATTTATTGTTTGACTCTAGTTTAGCTCTTTTATTGATTATTTTTACTGTGTTAGTGGATTTTTTTGAGTTTCTTATGTTTTATGCCGTTTTTCTCCACTTTACTCTTTGAATGCTCTGAATCTGATCCTGGTTTTCTGAAAATAAATAACAAGTGCTTTAAAGACTTTTGCACTCTTGCCAGATGCCATTACCTAGAAATATGTTGGCATCTCATATAAACGTATGTTTAGATTTCTATAACTAAATGTGCCTTATGTATGACTTATTATTACAGCGAATTCATCTATAAACATATAACTTAATTTACAGGTGAGATCTATTATAAGCTTCTACATTTCTTTTCCATTGATACATGTGCCAACAAAGAATGTGTTACTTTTCTTTAGGAATAAAATCACATTATTTGTAAAAACTTAGTAGAGCTTAAATGAGTATAAGCAGTATTTACTTTGTTTAGTAGATACTTTCAACATTTATGATTTAAAAGTCCCATGTTCAAGGATGATGTTCTGAGACATTTCAAGGTGACCTGTAGCTCTAGAGCTAAAACAAATGAGAAAATGTGGTAAAACGGCTGCTATTTGTGGATGTTTTGCAAAGGAGAGCCATGTGGTAGAGTGGAAATGGCAGGAGGTTGGAAGCCAGAGACCTAGTGGGGCTCAAACTCTGTGTATTGACGGTATGATCTTGGAGGAGACACTTCAGCTGGCTGTGGGACCTGGATGAAATGGGAATCATGTCCATCACCTCACAGTTTATTATGCATTGAGTTAATATGTGTGAAAACATAACTGTAAATCATTAGGATTTAAATTGCTGTATATCCAAGCCTATTTTTTTCACCCCGTTGCTCACAATGCCCTGGGCAGAGTACTCAGTCAATCAACATTTGTTGGATAACAAATTAATGAATAAATTTGTAAGTCTGGATTTTCAAAATGTTTTTGTACCTCTCTGAGTCATTTATGGACATCTATAAAGTTGAGAATTTATAAGTTGTTCCTGGATAATAAAACCTCTTGGTTCAGGGGTAAAAGATAACTGTTCAGATTTTCAAGCCTTTCTTGAATATGGGACAGTAATTGGCAGGGCTGATGACGAGAAATTATCTTCATCCTGCTTGAATATAAGATCACAGATTGGGAGAAGCTTGGAGATAATCACTTTCTTCTCAAATATGAGGAAACTGAAGCCCAGAGGCTTTTTGAAGTCAGTGACTTCATATAACTTTTTCCTTCTATTGCTCTAGGGCTATTGTAGATAGATGTACAACAAATACATTTTTTTAATGTATTTTTAAGGACTGCACTAAGCACTGAGGAAATAATAAACATCAACAAGATAATCCCCACCCCACCCCTACTCCATCTCCTCCCATCTCCTGCCCTTGAGAAACTCAGTCTAGACAAATATGGAAACCAGTAGGCATGCTATTAGTCATACTAATGCTGCAGTGGGATTATAGAAGCAGAAGGAACTGCCAAGGGAAACTTTGAAAGGAGATGGTATTTATCCCGTGTCTTAGCTTGGGTTCCTTAGAAGGAGTACCTGAGGTGAGTGGGCAAGTGATTTATTAAGGAAGTACTCCTGGAAAAAGGTCTGTATGATCAAAGCTATGGTTTTTCTAGTAGACATATATGGATATGAGAGTTGGACCATAAGGAAGGCTGAGCACCAAAAAACTGATGCTTTCAAACTGTGGTTCTGGAGAAGACTCTTAAGATTCCCTTGGACTGCAAGGAGATCAAACCAGTCAATCCTAAAGGAAATCGACTTGAATATTCATTGGAAGGACCGTTGCTAAAGCTGAAGCTCCCACCTGATGCGAAGAGCTGACTCCCTGGAAAAGACCCTGATTCTGGGAAAGATTGAAGACAAAAGGAGAAGTGGGTGGCAGAGGATGAAATGGTTAGATAGCATCACTGACTCAATGGACATGAATCTGAGCAAACTCCGGGAGATAGTGGATGACAAAGGAGCCTGGCGAACTTCAGACCATGGGGTCTCAAAGAGTCAGACATGGTTTAGTCATTGAACAATAACCATCAGAGAAGGAAAGAAAGCACTATTAAGGTTAAGTCTAGCATAAATTATATTGAAAATTAGACTTTGGGTGGTTATTGCAAAAAGTTTTTGAAATTGAAAAAAGGTTATATGGCTTTGTCACTACCTCTTGGAGCTGCCATGGAGCCTGCCTCATGGTTACACCCTTTTCAGTTCAGTTCAGTTGCTCAGTCATGTCTGACTCTTTGCAACCCCATAAACCACAGCACGCCAGGCCTCCCTGTCCATCACCAACTCCCGGAGTTTACCCAAACTCATGTCCATTGAGTCAGTGATGCCATCCAGTCATCTCATTCTCTGTCGTCCCCTTCTCCTCCTGCCCCCAATCCCTCCCAATATCAGGGTCTTTTCCAGTGAGTCAACTCTTCGCATGAGGTGGCCAAAGTATTGGAGTTCAGCTTCAGCATCAGTCCTTCCAGTGAACACCCAGGACTGATCTCCTCTAGGATGGACTGGTTGGATCTCCTTTCAGTCACCTTTTAGGTCACACCAATTCCCGGCACTCTCCTTCCTCTTTCATAGAATGTTCTAATATGTACACACACCCAAACACACATAGTACATCCAAGTCTGGCTGACGCATGGGAGGCCATTTCTTATCTGGAGAGGAGAGAAAAGAGCAAACTTACAGAATTGTAGAGGTCTTTTCAAGGTTCTCTTAGTCACTGTTCTAGAGTCTCGGGCTTCCTCCTGAGATGTAATTGGAAACACAGTCGGCCTCTGTCTTCTGTTCACTGATCCTCTCCTCCATGCAGCCTCTCCTTAGCCAAAGGATATGTGGTCCCTTCCTCCTGCAGAAGAGAGGTTTAGGCAAACCAACACATGCCTTTACAGAAACCAACGCAATATTCTAATTATCCTCCAATTAAAAATAAATTTAAATTAACAAAAAGTCTTTATGTGACCTCCATTTTATTTGGGCTTATTCCTAAGGCAGGAATTTTCTTTCACTTTCTTTCCTCATTCTCTTTTTTTGACCTGTGGCTATTTCTCTTTTGTAAGCAGCAAATAAGAGGGTATATGTAATTCCTTTAGAAAGATGGGAGAGACAGGAAAACTGTGTAGAGCTGTTGCTTTTTCCACAGTAAACCAAAGAGTAAGAAAACTCTGTGGTGGAGACAGAAAGAGCAAAAGAGTGAATGGGTGGGCCAACCCCCAAATCCTGCAAGGGAACCATCCTTGAGTTAGCTCTAGGGTCTAGAAGTGGTTCCAGGTAAGCATGCATCAGCAAGAGGTTTCCTTTGGGGTTTCTTGGCGACATTAGCTTCTTTCCATCATTTTGAACATCCCCTGAGGAAAATTCTACACCTCGTTCCTTTTCTTGACGTAGAAACACAAAGAAAAGTAAACAATGAGGCAGATGATGGCTCTCCTCTCCTGAGATCTTAAGTGCTCTGGAAATGGAGCTGGAAGAGGCACATGTTAATTTACATACCTCACTCACCTGCCACTCTGCTGCTGCTAAGTCGCTTCAGTCGTGTCCGACTCTGTGCGACCCCATAGACGGAAGCCCACCAGGCTCCTCCGTCCCTGGGATTCTCCAGGCAAGAACACTGGAGTGGGGTGCCATTTCCTTCTCCAATGCGTGAAAGAGAGAAGTGAAAGGGAGGTCGCTCATTCGTGTCCGACTCTTAGCGACCCCATGGACTGCAGCCTACCAGGCTCCTCCGTCCATGGGATTTTCCAGGCAAGAGTACTGGAGTGGGTTGCCATTGCCTTCTCCAACCTGCCACTCTAGGATGTCATTAAATTAGAGCATAAATTAGAGCTTTCTAGAAGGGTGGCAGGTGCTTATGGGGACATAAACACAGTCTCTCCTAAGGTATATTTTCCTGGTGATCACTAGCATTTCCAGTTCTCTTCTTTTTGAAGGTAATAAACATGGACTATTGCTTCATAACTCCCTGTGTAGGCAAGTTCCCTTCTTCTGACACTGAGTCGTCCCTCATCTTGTATTGAAATGAAGGTGCCGCATGATCAGTACAGCTGAGATCACTGAGTCACCACATGGGTCTACCCCCTGGAGAGTTATTCATTCCTACTCAGCAGGTAGTGGCAGTGAGAGTTTACATTTCACTCACATTTTAACTTTGCTTGCATTCTGCTTCCATTCAGTCACTGAGGTTTTGACACGATTTCTTACTGCAGCACGCCAAGCCCATTTTGACTGATACAGAGATTTGGTCTTCCGTGTGCATCCAGACTACCTTAAGTGCTTTACAGCTCACCCCAAAGTTACTGATCATGTAAATCAGAGATGGGGCCTGGGAACCTGCATTTTAATTGTATGTTAAATCACCCATAGACATTCTTATTCAATATCTCTGTGAATTTGCTATTTTCTGAGGCCTACACATGGAGAAACACATGAAGGCCAGTTAAGAGCTTAATTTAGATTGCTTGCTTTTGAAATTGTATCTTTATCTCATTTTGAGGGCTTCTGTTACTTTCTTAGCCACCAGCAGAACAGAAGAATAGGAGGTGAATTTACCAACAAAGAAGTGCTCATGCTAGCCAAGACCACAGACATAGGAGGGATGCCCATCTCATAAGCTTGTTCTGGGGTTCAGGGAGATCATTCAGTGGGATCCATAAGTCATTAAGTCCCTTGTCTGAAACAAGGAGGCTTCCCAGGTGGTACAGTGGTGAAGAATCCACCTGCCAATGCAGGAGACATGGGTTTGATCCCTCGGTTGGGAAGATCCCCTGGAGGAGGAAATGGCAATCCACTCCAGTATTCTTGCCTGGGAAACTTCAAGGACAGAGGAGCCTGGTCGGCTAGAGTCCATGGAGTTGCCAAGAGTCAGACGTGACTGAGCATGCATGCACACTGGAACACGGAAGGTGGTCAATAAATGAAGTGTCTTTTAAAAAGGAGAGAGAAAAGGTGTGTTTCAGGAATGGTTTCATTTCAGTGTAAACAATCACATATCACCTTCACAGTCCCAGGCCCAGTTAGAGACAGAGAACTATGCTTGTCTCAGCTCTTAGAATGGAGCCTGGTAGCGGGCTGAGCTATGTGAGTGCAGAAACAGCCACACCGCAAAGCTCTGCCTGATAAGGGCTGTGAGAATTGTCAACCCGAAGTACTGAGGAAGTTCCAGAAAGGGAGAGATTTCAATTTTCTTTGACTATTGACTTGCTACTGCATAGCAACTGTAATATCTTCTAAGAATGACAGTCAGGCATTCCTCACCAGGGCTAATGAATCACTCCATTTAGCTGTGACAACAGCAAGGCAAAGAAATATCTTCAAGGGCCCAGACGTTATTTTTCCAGCCTTGTCCTGGGGATATAATGTGCTTAGAAGTTATAACAAATTAGCTGCTTGTGGCAAATCTACATGGAACCCTTTTATAAAATATGGAAGTTGGGGCCTGAGTTAATGGGTTATTATTGGCAGGGGAAATGAAGTTGGATAAGGAGGGTGGGTCCTGGCTTGGAAGGACTTTGAAAAGAAGCAGAAGAATTTAAACTTGACTTAGGAAGCCCAGGGATGAATAACTGTGTGAAACGCAGGGACCTAAACTCCATTTCGTCACAGATCATTGCTGCACTTCAGTGTCCCAAAAGTCAGTTTATACTTGAAGTCTGATGGCACAGTCACCAGACCATTGTACAGGGTAATGGAAAGGAAGTAAAAGAGAAATAATTAGAAAAAAATCAAAAGAAAACTATAGATGTAGGGAGAATGCAACTCTATGCTATTTTTTAACTGTGCTAAATTTTTTTTTCTTACCATTATTGTTTTCCTAGGATCGAGAATCTCTTAATTTCACACTGCACATTTATGCTTCCAGGTGCCTGAGCTGCATTCAGAAAAGCCAGCCTCTGGGTTCTTTCTGTACTTTGCTGGGAAGGAAGCCTTCCTGAAGTCAGGGTACTCAAGAAGCTGAGCCTTGTGTTGGCAGAAATGTATGTCCGTATGTTCAGATAGGGCTTCCCTTGTGACTCAGCTGGTAAAGAATCTACCTGCAATGCGGAAGACCTGGATTCGATTCTTGGGTTGGGAAGATCCCCTGGATAAGGGAAGTGCTACCCACTCCAGTATTCTGGCCTAGAGAATTCCATGAACTGTATTGTCCATGGGGTCGCAAAGAGTTGGACACGACTGAACAACTTTCACTTTTAATGTTCAGATAGGCTGTTTGGTCAAAAGAACATAACCAGCTTCAAGTGACCTCACATCCTAGGTGCTATGTGGTCAGATGCCTGGGCGTGGGGACCACAGGAGATCTAGCAGCCTGGAAGAGAGGAGGAGAGCTGGGCGGGGGTGGCGGGGGCAGATCTTCCAGATGCAAGATGGCCAAAGGCCTCACTGCAGTTCTGGGGTCTTCACTCTAATCACCCCCATAAATGGGCCCCTGAGGATTCCCCAGTGCTCCGTCTCTCACCTTTCGATCTCATAACTCCTTGGCCCTATTGCTCTGCACACTCAATGTTTCTGCCTCCTCATGACTTGACATCCTTGTGGCCCACAGTGGCCCCTGCTCCTGTCTTATAATATGGCTTTTCAGCTTTACTTTTTATTGCAACTTACTTGCTTGTATCTGTTTTATTTTTTTCAACTTCAGCTCCCAGAAGAGGAAATCTGGCTCTACCAGCTCATCCTTATTTTGTACCGTGTCATTTTAACTTTAAAGAAAAAAGAAACCAGCTTTGTTGAAGTATAACTGATATACAAAGAATTACACATAATTATTGTGGACAATTTGATGAGTTTGGACATAGGCAAATACCCAAGATACAATCACTGCCATCAAAGTGTGGGTCACTGGTGAGTCAGTGAACTGGCACCCCGGGTTATGTGCCCCAAACCCCAGCTGTGGTCCCTGTGGGAGAGGAGAGGGCCCTTGGACCTATGTGGTCAGCAGGGGCTGCAGCAGGGCAGACCCTGTGAGGGGCCTTTTCACCACATCCTCTGATTCATTAGTTTCCCACCATCTCGGCTGGGTGGGAGTGTGGGGTCTCTGAGGGTCCCGGTACTAGGGGTGGTGGTATGGAGAGGCCCTGGCATGCTCCTGCCCATCGTGCAGTAGTTATAGCATACTCCTGTGCCAGGGCTCAAAAGGATCTCCGTGTCCTAGGTCAGGACACAACAGCTCAATGTGAATGAATGTGTCCCTAAAAATGATAAGCAAAAGAGAAGTCAAGGTTTGCTCTCATGGGGCTCCCTCTGTTGCTCCATTTTTTAAAAAACTTTTTATTTTATATTGGAGTATAACCAATTAGCAATGTCATGACAGTTTCAGGTGGACAGTAAAGAGGCTTAGCCATACATATACATTTATCCATTTTCCCCCAAACTCCCTCTCACCCAGGTTGCCACATAACATTGAGTAGAGTTCCCTGTGCTGAACAGTAGGACCTTGCTGGTTATACATGTTAAATATATATTGTTCTACTTCTCAGGTGCAAATGCTGTAGCTGGCCGTGGCTGTCCCTTCTGTTGATGAGGGAAGAGGTTTAAAGCAGGTAGTGTTTGCTTAGCAACAAAGCCAAAACCCAGCTCTGGCTGATTTAGTTCAGTGAAACATATAATCAGACAGTAGTAGGAAGCTCTGAGAATCTCCTGGAGGGTTTGGAAGCTGTGTCACCAGGTATAACCTGCTTGGTCATTGAAGACACCTCTCTTACTGTACAGGACACCTGGTCTCAGCTTGCTCAGCCCTGGACTCTGCTTCTAAATGTGCCACCACCCTTGCTTCTAAAAGCAGGAAGAGCTACCACTAGCCTTTTCCAGAATGAGCTCTGCAAAGCCCAGGCTTTTTTCAGTTTAAAATTTGGGATGAAGTTTTCTAATGATGGGTCCTTGGTTATATACCCAGGCCCTAGTTGCAAGGAAGGCTAGCAATAGAACTTTCAGTGGTGGTCTCTGCTTACTAAGGGAGGGGATTCCCCAAGCTTGAAATCAGGGTTCAGATACTAAGCAGTAAAGCCCACGACAAGGGTTCTCTTCTGAGGCTTTGTCCGTTCTTAGAGCAGGGGAACAATGTGAGGCAGACAGTGTGTTATGAACTGCATGTTTGTGACCAACCACAAATTCATATATTGAAACTCTAATCCCCAATATGATGGTGTTTGGAGCTCTGTGAGGTAATTAGGCCATAAGGGTGGAGCCTTCATAGTGGGATTAGTGCCAGTTTGCTGTTCTCTCTGCTCTTCATGTAAGGATACACCCAGAAGACTGCTATCTGCAAGCCAGCAAGAGAGCTCTCACCAAAAACAGATTCTGCCACACCTTGGTCTTGGACATCCCAGCCTCTGTGTGAGAATGTCTGTTGTTTAAGCCACCCCATCTGTGGCATCTTGTTATAATAGCTTGAACTAACAAAGATATGGTGTTTAGGGAAGTTGCTTTCACAGTTTGACAATAGATTGTGTGAGAGAGACGTAAACCATAGGGACTCCCTGTGGAGTGGTGTAGGAAAGCAGTGCTAGCCTCACATACTCAGAGCAGTAGCTTTGATGATTACCTTATATCATGATTGCCTTAGGACCCCTAGAGAACTCTAGTCTAATATAGATAATAATTTCCAATATAGATTCTAATTTCTAATTGCTTCCATATGGCAGTGCAGAATATGTTGATATAGGAAGACCAATAAGCATATGGACTGATGTGCAGACAGACAGATGCATCCAGAGTGCAGGAGTTGGTACCATGTAGTTGTGGAAGAGTGTGTCAGGGTTGAGCTTGAAACCACAGGCTGAGTTTGAAATTGCATGCTGCTGCTGCTAAGTCACTTCAGTCGTGTCCGACTCTGTGCGACCCCATAGACGGCAGCCCACCAGGCTCCCCCGTCCCTGGGATTCTCCAGGCAAGAACACTGGAGTGGGTTGCCATTTCCTTCTCCAATGTGTGAAAGTGAAAAGTGAAAGTGAAGTCGCTCAGTCATGTCTGACTTGTAGCGACCCCATGGACTGCAGCCTACCAGGCTCCTCCGTCCATGGGATTTTCTAGGCAAGAGTAGTGGAGTGGCTTGCCATTGCCTTCTCCGTCGAAATTGCATGCTACTACTCAATTTCTTGCTAGTTATGGAAACTGAGGTAGGTTAATTCACCTCCAAGCATCCAATTTGTCACCTGTAAAAAGGGGAAAATGATAAGCCTGTAATATACACTGAGAACTAGAAGTGTTACTGCATAAGGAACTCTTAGCAGAGTGCTGCTAAAGAGTTGCCACTAAATGCCAGAAATTAAAAGTGATGTTCTGACGTGAGGTCGTGAGGGCCGGGCTATTTGGTAGGCATGGAAGTGAGGGAGGGAGAGTGAATTTGAAGGAGATGTGAAAGGCAGGATGACAGGACATTGTGACAGACAGGGTAAAAGGGACAGGGGAGAATGAAGGGTCAAAGAAGACTCCATAAATTATTGATAAATCATCTTTCTCATTTGCTTCTTGGCATTGGGTTATTTTGGTTCGAGCTGGCATTTCTTTTCAGATAAAGTAACAGAAAGAGAACAATTGAGAATTTGATCTGATACAGTGAATTTTCTGAGAAGTAAAAAAATGGCTGAGAGTACAAATGGAGGAAAACTGGGGAAAAGTGCAGTTTCCACCTCCCCCAACCCCCTCCTCCTTCCTTAAAGAAAGAGGACAATTGAAAACATAGGGGACAATTTTACACCTGACTTTACTGGTCAGATAGCCTGATCCTTAATCAGATCTCCTCACCTTAAATCCATTTTAGAAGGAGATAGGATATAAATTGCAAATAAATAAATAATCAGGTCAACTCATCTACCTTAAGGATTGATTCTTTCCTCAGCAAATGGAGGTCAGAGCTATACAAGGAGAATGATGAGAACTGGCCCGAACTCCCAACATTTTATCTCAGCAGTCAGTCCCTGGACTGGAAGTCCTTACTGTGTCATTCCCGGAGGGGGCCTCTGAAATCCTACACATTCTAGTGCATTATCACCAGGAAGAGAAGTGGTTGTTAACTTCACACGCAATAACAGTAGTAGATATAATTTTCCATTAGCCTCTAGTCTCACCTAACAGAAGGGTAACTAGGGAATGAAAGATGGGATTTTTAGATAATCTTAAGAAGCCTCAACTTGTTTCGTGCCTTGCTTCCAAGAGCAGAGTCTGGAAACCAGAGGTATCAGCATCCCTTGGGAGCTTGGTAGAAATGCAGAATCTCAGGCCTACTAAATCAGAATCTGTGTTTTAATAATTTGGGTGATCATTACATTTTGAGAAGTGCTGGCTGAAGGCAGGAGAGGGAGAAAGAGAGAGAGGTCAGTTTTGCAGGTGGGAGAAAACTGAGGCACAGAGAAGGTGGAAGATAAAGGCCCAATGTATAATTTTACTTAAAGGTGGCTTTTGAGTGGTGTGTGGAAACTGACTCATGACAAAACCCTGGCAAGGAGAGGCAGCACGAACAGTCTTCACTAAGTTCTCTGAAGCCCACAAGCATCTCGTCAGTTCAGCTCCAGGTGCAGAGCTGCCTGTCGACGACATGTTTATTGAGCTCAGCGCGTGCAGAGCACTCACCCTCTTCCTTTAAATTGGAAACAGATTGCAGCGCTGTAGGCAGTGTCATTGAGAAGGTGGCAATTGTCTTGTTCTAAAGTCACCCAGAGTGAAAGTGAACTCTAACAACCTCAGGTCACTCTGGTTGGACAGAGAACTTTCTAAATAAGGCTTCTTCTTCAGTTTTTTTTTTTTTTTAATTCCCTAAATTAGTGGTTCTCAAAGCGTGATGCCCAGACAAGTAGACTCAGTATCAGGGAACTTGTTGGAAATGTAAAATCCTCAGATCTCACCCCAGACCTACTGAATGGGAAACTCCGGGTGTGGGCCCAGTGATCAGGCACAGGTCCCCAGGAGTTTCTAATGCCTGCTAAAGTTTGAGACTCAATGCCCTATGTCATTAAAAAAAAAATTAGAAATGAAATGTCCTTTGACTAGATTTATAGGTGATGGAAATAAAGATTTTCTTCTTGGATGCCCATTATATTTCTGTACGACCGCCAATAAAGGAAAAAAGTCAAGTTCTCTATTCTAAAGAGCACTTTTGCAAGTCGCGTTTCTGTCCTACACACACACATACACACACACACACTTCTTTGTGAAGCAGATAGAGCATGTATCCAACCTCCATTCTCCATCTCAATAGACAAGGAAACTGTCCCCAAGCAATCAGATGTTTGCTTTCCAGGAGCCAGGCTGGTCTGAGTTTTGTATTTTCAGGAAACACCTGATGCAGAAACTCTGTAAAGTCTTGAGCAAGAGATATGTTCCCATCAATGAGGCTATTTTATCTCATGCAATCTGAAGTCATATGGTCTTTTTGGAGGCCTGTTGGACTGACTGAAGTTGTGGGAAATTTTGGACTAGTTTATTTATTTTTTTAAAATATTTTTTGTTTTAATGTCTTCACTGAATTTATTACAATATTGCTTCTGACTTATGTTTTGGTTTTTTGGCCATGTGGCACATGGGATCTTAGCACCAGGACCAGGGATTAAACCTGCATTCCCTGCATTGGAAGGCAAAGTTTCAATACCTGGACCACCAAGGACATCCCTGGGCTAGTTTTTGCTTTATTTGTAAAGTTCCTTTTTAATATTGCTCACTGGAGCTAGTGCATCTTGTTTGTTCCAAAGAAGGGGTTCAGCAACCTGACTTTGCCTTCTTATTTGCCTTTGATTGAAATTTGGAATGCTCCACAAGTCCCTGGGGGTTGGGGTTAGGGGCTGGGGGCTCTCCTCTAAGAGAGACTGCCAGCCCATTGAGGTCATGGGTGTGCCTTAGCGCCTGCCATGTTGTCACCGTGTCCTTAGCGCCTGCCATGTTGTCACCGTGTCCTTAGCGCCTGCCATGTTGTCACCGTGTCCTGCCAAATTTAATGTCCTGCCCACATTTCTAGACCCTGAGAGTGTACTGTGTTAAGTGCATATGTGACCGGGAGTCAAGAGGAAGCTCGACCAGGAAGGCGGGGCCGCCCTCCTCAGGTTGCGGGGCTGTGTGGCTTCTGGCTCTAGGTTACACGTGAGAGGCAGACTCTGAGAAGCTGCCTTGTGGTGGAGGATGAAACACTAACCAGGATGCGAAGACAAGAGCTCTGGTCTCAGATCTTATGATTCACTGGCCACCTAAATTTGGGCAAATCACGTAAGCTCTTGGACTTCATTCTCTGCATCTATTAAATAGAAGTATTTAATTCTATTAAACAGACATATTAATATCTGCTCTGTATGTTTTCCAGAGGTGATTCAAGACTTGCATGAGGTCTGCCTCTGAAAGTAACCTGTAACCAGGGAATCGCTGTGGAGAGGTGGGGGCTGGGCATTCCATAGGATCCCTCCAGCTGTGTGGTCTCCACTGCTTGTCCCCTTGGGGAGACTTCTATTGCTCTTCTCCCACATGGGAACACATAGAATGTCTTTCAAGGGGACCACTTATGCTTCTTGTAACAGTGCAGTGATTCTTTAGCAATGCTTGTGTAGGCCTGGACTCAGAGCCACCCAGAGGAACTGCAAGAGGGTCCCTCACCCCTCTGCACCCATGAGGCTCTACTGCCAGTGCCCTCTTCCGCCCAAAGCATAGAATCCGACCCCATGAAGACAGTCTCTGTTCTGCTGCCACGAAGCTGAATAGAGTCCATTCTCCTTCTTCTGCACCTTTTATCTCAAAGGATTGCTGAGCATACAATACACTTCACAGCTTGGTCCTCTGCCGTTAGACAATAAAGCGTCTTTCACTGACCGGCCCTGCTGAAATGCCACCACCTCCGCTGCGCAGCTGGCAGACAGCTGTTGTGAGCTGTGCAGAAAGCATCTCTCAATTCTAGGTCATCTGGAATGTCATACACATGAGAGTTCAGGAGGACAGCACGAAGCCTGCAAGTTATAGAGAAAGTCTGGATTTTTGTAAAATGCACACAACAAACCCACACCAGTCTCCCAACCAATCCTAAGAAAATTGGACTGACTCTTAAAATGATGTTGATTTGTTTGGCAATGAAGATCCAAACTTTGACCCTGCCCATTTTTGTCCTGTTCAAAGTGGTCTCTTTACTATAAACAATTAGGCCTCTTAGAATGGGAATTGTGTAAATAAAATTTGAAAGTGGTAGAATAAACTTTACTTGGTCTTGCCCCCAAATAATTATGGCTATATTAGTATGAATGTGTCCTACATGCATGCTAAGTTACTTCAGTCGTATCCAACTCTTTGCAACCCCGTGGACTGTAGCCCACCAGTCTACTGTGTCCATGGGATGCTCCAGGCAAGAATACAGGAGTAGGTTGCCATGTCCTCCTCCAGGAGACTTTCCCAGGGATTGAACTCATGTCTACCGTGTCTCCTGCATTGGCAGGTGGGTTCTTTACCACTGGTGCCACCTGGGAAGCAATATGTTTTTGCCTAACTTAGGTTAACGAAGGGTTTATTATGTGACAGAACTGGGCTAGGAGCTGGTAGGCTAACATGAATTGGACATTTTCTGGCCTCAGAGTCAAGTACATTCAGATGTTCACATTCCCTACATAAAAGGAAGAGGCTTGGGGTAATTTCAGATTCCTGACTCTTTTTCCTTCACAACAGATGGTCTCTCTTAGCAGAGCACACAACTAGAACAGCTCTAATAACCAAAGGCCATCTCAGCTTGTCCTCAGATTCCTTCTTACTACTGAGGAAATCCAGAACAAATTCATGGAGGTTTTCAGTAATTATTTGCATAAATGACCTTATAGTCACAATACCAGAAATTACTAGTGATATTTAAGTTTCTTACAAGAGCTAACTACATCTGAGCACAACATTCATTAAGTTCTCTTAATGATGATGATTTAAATTTTTGTTCAATGTGGTTCACATTTTATTTTTTTAACTGTCCGAGTAAATGCCCCATAATGGAGGAAGCTTGAATTGCGATTATGTCATTGATCTATGCATGTGGGTCTAAAATAATGCTTAGAGGTCCTCACCCTTTCATTTCAGCTGCTTTTTGTGAATCTTAGCTATTTTGAAGTCAACCTGACCATTTTGCAGAATCCTTCATGAGCGCAATGAAGGAATGAGGGGCTTAAGATCTATCCAAAGACCCCACTCTGTATTTTCAGAAAGCCACATAAAACCCATCAACAATTTGTTAAATACCAATGTGAGCCAGAGCTATGCTGGGAACTTGTCAGAAACATTGGGATAAGTATATGAGTCATATAAGCAAAATTCCTTGGGGAGATGTGGACAGTGAGATGAGGTAATGATGAGAAACAATTAGAGAATATTCTAGGAGGCAGGTCATTAAGTACTAAATTTTCTACTACAGACTTGAGGGGGCAAAGGGATTCAGAGTAATTGAAAAATATGGATGTACTGCTGTTCACAAAAGTCTTTGTGAAAGAGGAGAGAAAACCTGGTTTTTGAAGGATTTTACTTGGTAGTTGGAGTTCAGCCAGGGAAGAGATTAATTTAGACAAAGCCAGGCAGAGCAGAGTGATGTTCTGATACAATTTTATGTTGATGAACTAAGGTGAAAATCTTTTTAGTTTTCAGATGTCCAGTTGATCATTGAGATGGTCCATCAATGGCCACATATCCCCTTGGTAGAGTGGTAAACCCGCTCCTTCAGTTTCAACTTTTCCTCAATTGCCTTCTCTTCCTCCAAGGTCAGTCTTTCCCAGGGATTCAGCTCCTCCACAGGCAGGTGTTTGAACTGCAGGTGACATCACTTTAGTGATGTGGAATAGCATATTTATCAGGTATTTCTAGATCATCCAATCCAGTGATTCTCCCATTTTTGTGTACATTACAGTCACTTGGAGGGCTTGTTAAATCTCAGAGGGTCCTACCCAGAGGGTGTTCAATTCAGTAGGTCTGGGGTCTGGGTCTGGGACAGGGCCAGGAAAACTTACGTATTTAACAATTCCCTGGTGATGCTGGTCCAGGGACCACAGTTTGCGAATTACCAGTTTAAATCCATCATTTCGGTTTAAAAATGAAGAAACTGAGGCCCAAGGAGTTCTGAGTTCAAAGAGTGGATAAGGAGGCAATTACCCACCACCTCTTCACTGCCTATCCTGTGGCAGGTCCAGTGTAATTCCCAATTCTTTCAGGGCAAGTCTGACTTGGATTTTAATTGTCTGAGAACTGAGCTTCTTTAATCTCAGTGAAGATTCCTGCATATTTAGGAACAGATTTGCCCGGAGGCAGGAGGATAAACTAGCTAACTTTGAGGCTTTTAGGGCTATGAAAATGTTACATTAATAAAACAATTTTTTTTCTACAAATTAAATATTAATGTATTATGTCACTGATTTTGCGGCCTGTAGGTGGCAGTGCATTCCTTCTCTAAACACAGCTAGATATCTGAGCCCGTTCATTTCCTGAGATGCTGGGAAGGTTACAGTGCATACAGTATCAGAGATTAGGCCATCCACCTCGGCCCGGGACAGTTTCTCCATATACAGCAGAATCAGGTAAAGGATTTAGCACTCTGAGATCACTATTGATTAATATGTGTGTGCTCATTTGCAGCCCCATGGATGATAGCCCACCAGGCTCCTCTGCCCATGGAATTTTCCAGGCAAGAACACCGGAGTGGGTTGTCATTTCCTACTCCAGGGGATCTTCCCAACCCAGGGATCAGGCAGATTCTTTATCACTAGTGCCACTTGCGGAGCCTGATGAACATATGAGGTTTTATTAATTTCTGATGTTTTAATTATCTCATTTTCTTGTTCAGCTACTTACATGCTTATTCTCGCCTTAAGTTCTGAAACTTAAGACTTGTGAAAAGCCAAAAAACCTGGAGATATATCAAAGTGGACATGTTGAAATGCCATGAATTTACTGTGAGAGAACATTCTTCACTGGAGGGGTTTATTGCTGCCAAAGCACTCTTTTACTGGGAAAAGTTGGCGGGGTAGAAAGGAAGAAAAAGAAAAGTATGATTCTAGGAACCACATTGCAGAAATGCCGAAGGGAGGTTCAAACAAGTAAGTGATTGTTCATTAGCTGCTGTCAATGATTAAACATGAATTCCCCATTTACATATGACCCAGGACTTGCAGATGACCTGCTAGTACATGATTTCCATTTCTTCAGCAGTCACTGACACAAAGATGTAAAATTCACTCTATGTTCAATCTTAAAATGAAATGATCCCGTGAAAGGCTTAGGGGGTGCACTGACAAACATCCAACACTGTATATACACTTGTTCACTCTGCCTCCCAAAGACCCCAGGGCCCATCCCTTTCCCAATTCCACTTCCCCTAGAAAAGCCACTGAACTGTCTCAGTAGCTTCCAGAGCCAAGAAGAGCTCTGAGCTGATACCTTTTGATCATTCCTTCCTATCTCTACTGAGAGAACCATGATTTCCTGATGCTGTCTTCTCTCCTTTAAGTCATGCAAATATCAATTAACTCCTTCTCCGTTAATTTCACTGGTCGTTCTAACATTCTATTATCAATTGAAGCTGTTCTCTCCAAGTTTCCTATGGAATTGAGTTTAAACTCTCTGTTGGACATTCCAGGATGTAGGGTTAGTTAGTTTCCTCCTTAATTCTTCAGCCTTGTCTCTATTTCCTCCTTTTCCCCCTGCACTTACTCTGGACCTCACATCATTTTAAAATGATTTTATACCTGCTCTTTTGTATGTTCTGTTCCTTCTGAAAAATTCTCATTCATTTTTGAAGATAAACTGTCATTTAGGGGAAGTGTTTCCAGACTCCCACAAACAGTACCTTGTTCTTCCTTTAATACAGTGTTTAGCACATTATTGTGTAATTTATATGTTTCTGTGTCAATCCTTACTCCTAGGCCCCTTGCCTCATTTTGTTCCCCCACCCACTGCAGCAGGTTGGCCCCAAGATGGTAGCAACTGTCTTATTCTTCTTTGTTATATCCCTAAGACCTAGCATAGAGCTGGGCAGATAGTGGATGCTGAATTAACATGTGTGGGTTTTTAATCAATGAATCCTACTCAAGATGCTTCCTTTGTTTATTCAGGAGAAACTCTCATTTCTCAGTTTCAGCCTTTCCCCTTTCAATTCTCTATTATTTTGTTGTAAACCAACCAATAACTTGAGTTCTACAAATGATAGAGGCGTATCAATGAAAAGGCAGAAATGTTGAAGTGAAAAGATTGCATGGTGATGATAGTTCTCCCCTTCCTCCCTCTCCCCTTCCCCTGCTCCTCCTCCTCCTTTTCTTGCTCTTCTTCCTCCTCCTCCTACCACTACTACTACTGCTACTAAAAAGCAGACTCATCAGTATCTTCAAATCTTTGAAAGTTGCCTGAATTCTCTTTCAGAATATTTACAGGAGTTTTCATCTGCCTTTTTGTCTGCTGGATGAATTAACCTTTCCTCAATCACCAGAATTCAAATAAATAAAAATTATTTATTTGCAACTGTTGGGCATGGTATTTTACTATCCATGGTACACAATGTTGTGTTCTCCTTATTTTCATTGCGATAGCATGCTATTTCTGATACTTTGTTAGACAGAGTACTGGGGCCAAGCCTGTGGTCAACACGAACACTGCAAACATTGTTTTTTAGAAGAAAATGAATTTCACGTTTCAGTGGCTGACCTAAAAATGAACTTTTTGAACATGCCCTATGTTTTAATGTGAGAAACTTGGCTTTGCATATACATTTGGCATCAGTTTGTGAGAGTGGTCAGTTCTTTCTTTGCATTACATAAACAGGGCAGAACACGGGGCTGAAGACGTGTATATTGAGACTGTGCTGGAAAATCTCTTATGACCCCCAGAAACACATCCTTGATAATCCCCAGTGCCACGTCCTTGTGTTTTCTGTGATAATGGGAACAGAATGGGAGAAACTGGGGTAAATAGGAGGCAGTCCTTTAGGAATACTGCGAAGCTGTCAAATACGGGTGAGGCTCGGCGATCCAGTTTAGAGTCAGTGACAATGGCTGACAGAGCCTGCCGCGCCCTCTCGCTGTTAGTACATCTGGACATGGAGAAATGAGTACTGTGAAAGCAAAATTTATCTTTAAAGAAGGAACCCACTGAATTGGCATTTAGCATGCAAGCAGAGATTCCACATGTTTGGGAAATCAGTGAATTAATTTCTTCTAAACTTTCCAGATGGAGGTTTAAGGGAGTAGCGAATACCACAAGGCAGGCTGCAGGACTTGTCAGGCTGGAAGATGAGCGTTCAGACTAGAAAGAGGACATGAAGAAGTCTTAACAGTGACTTGGGGAGAGACCCCAGACCCGTGGACACCATTTCTCCTAGTAAGATCCGTTTGGAGTAGGAATTAAAATATTAGACAGCACAAACCCAGTGAGAAAGCAGGAAGACAGGTTTTATCCACAGCTGTTGCAGCCAGGTGGTATATTTGATAGTGTTACACTATAAAGAACTTCAGAGTGTGCAGGAAGAGCTTTCCAGATAACACTCATGTTAGAAATTATTTCTTTTTCATCCAAAAGTTAAGATAATTTATTACACCTTCCCCCATAGCAAAGCAGAAGAGAAGGCATTTTTAGAGCATTATGTTCAGAAACATTTTCATATTGGGGTAAAATAAACCTGGAGAATTTCAGCGTTGCATATCTATGAAGTAATGAATAGTAACCAAAATACCTAGAGCAAGAGCACATTAAAACACACAAACAAATAAAGCTCTCATTCTTTGAAGACTGACCTCAAAGCTTTGATAACTGCCTTGACAAATATTTGTGTTATTTACATATATATATATATATGGAACCCATTAGGCTCCTCTGCTCATGGAATTCTCCAGGCAAAAATACTGGAGTGGGTAGCCATTCCCTTCCCCAGGAGATCTTGCCGACCCAGGGATTGAATCTGGGTCTTCCACATCTGCATGCAGGCAGATTCTTTACTGTCTGAGCCACCAGGAAAGCCCATAATTTTGTGTGGTTATATGTAATAAAACTAAATGAATATATTAGAATATTCCCATTTATTTTTATTAAACATAACAATACAAAATTATATATATAATATATATATATTATATATATATATATATATAAACTGTGGAAAGTTTAAAGAGCAGTGATGAAATGAACACCAGTGGACTCACCAACAAGCTTAAGAAAAATATCTAAGGACCCTGTGTGTTTATCCTGCTCAGATCCCTTGTCTGCCTCCTAGAGCTAACCACTATCTTGAATTATTTTTCTTATTCTCTTGTTTTTCTTTAGTGTTTACCAAATTTATATCCTCAATCTTTTTAAACTTTATACAAGTGGAAGACAATACTGTATACATTCTCCTGGAACTTTCCCCCTCTCATCTTTGTGCTTTGTGAATTCTGTTTTACTGCTATGTGGTATCTCTTGTAAGACTACACCACAGTTTGTTTCTTCATATTGCTGTAAATAGACGTTTAGGCTCTTTCTAGGAATTACAGTGCATGCTTTTATGTACATTCTTGTTCATGGTTTCTGGAGCACATGTGCAGGTGTCTTCCAAGATCCAAATAGTGATGTAGTAGGAAACAAACATCTGCCACTTGATTAGGTAATGACAGATTGTTTTCCTTCCAGCATGGTTTACACTCGTCCAGCAATGTATAGGAATTCTGATTGTTCTACATTCTCTTCAACACTAGTTATTGCCAAATTTTACATTTTTGCCAGTCTGCTGGGAGCAAAATATCTGTGGCTTTAATTTAGATTCTCCCTTTTGATGAGGTTG
The DNA here is from genome assembly GCF_049115385.1 of Moschus berezovskii. Classification (NCBI taxonomy): domain Eukaryota; kingdom Metazoa; phylum Chordata; class Mammalia; order Artiodactyla; family Moschidae; genus Moschus; species Moschus berezovskii. The sequence goes on along the minus strand of NC_142468.1, from coordinate 41,529,735 downwards.
AACATATTTCATATACTTTCTGGCCATAAGTCTTTCTTCTTTCATGAAATGTCCAGTTTCTATGGAATTATTTGTTAACTTAATGGAGTATTTCAATATCCAGTAGCCAGTCATTTGTCAATTATGATGTGTGGCAAATATCTTCTACTAGTTTTGATAAAACTTTAATTTCTCATAAAATTATGCTAGTATTTTCACAATTTGTTGTATGCATGTGCAGGGTTAGCTCTATTTGCATGGAAAAGTACATTTCTATAGCAGTATAACAAAGCTGTTTTCTATCCTAATATCTGTAGTAACAGTGCTTTATACATTTGGTTATAATAGAATCCAAATAGCTAAGGCTTTGTCTTCTTCATGGACATTCTACTGAAAGAAAACTACTGAAAGGAAGCACTTGGTACTGTTGGTTGTTCTGAAAGAGGAGAAAAATCAAGCAAGCTACTGGCCATCATCATTTTGCTGGTGAGTAGCAGTCCCATCACTTCATGGGAAATAGATGGAAAAACAGTGGAAACAGTGTCAGACTTTATTTTTTGGGGCTCCAAAATCACTGCAGATGCTGATTGCAGCCATGAAATTAAAAGACACTTACTCCTTGGAAGGAAAGTTATGACCAACCTAGACAGTATATTAAAAAGCAGAGACATTACTTTGCCAACCAAGGTCCATCTAGTCAAGGGTATGGTTTTTCCCGTGGTCATGTATGAATGTGAGAGTTGGACAGTGAAGAAAGCTGATCGCCGAAGAATTGACGCTTTTGAACTGTGGTGCTAGAGAAGACTCTTGAGAGTCCCTTGGACTGCAAGGAGATCCAACTAGTCCATTCTAAAGGAGATCAATCCTGGGTGTTCATTGGAAGGACTGATGCTAAAACTGAAACTCCAATACTTTGGCCACCTCATGCGACGAGTTGACTCACTGGAAAAAACTCTGATGCTGGGAAAGGTTGGGGGTGGGAGGAGAAGGGGATGACAGAGAATGAGATGGCTGGATGGCATCACTGACTCTGTGGACATGAGTTTGGGTGAACTCCGGGAGTTGGTGATGGACAGGGAGGCCTGGCGTGCTGTGATTCATGGGGTTGTGGAGAGTCGGACACGACTGAGCGACTGAACTGAACTGAACTGAGCAGTTCTCTCTGAGCTCTGGACTCTTTTGGTTTCTACTTCAACATCCTTACAAACTCCCAAAGACAGAGAAAATAAAAGATAGAGACCTAATATCTGAAAGACTGAAACAAATGATAATGATTACTATGTTCATATGTACCTTCTACACTTGCTAAACAGCCTGTAACTCTCTCTGGCATCACTTACCACATTCAGCACATCACTTACCATTATTCTGACATATAAATTGTTTAATATCTGTTTTCCCCACTCCACCCCAGACTATAAATTGCCATGAGTGCAGGTGTTTGTCTTCATTTGTCATAGTGCCATCAGCGCCTAGGACACTACCTAGCACCCAGCTGTCCTCAAAAAGACACCTGTTGCATAGGTGGAAAAGCATATCTATTTTACTTATCCTGCTTCTTTCTGTTTTCTGTGTTTGGTATCTATTTTTTGCTGTTTGAAAGGATGATATTGCTCTACATTATGTCAGATATATATGTGCTTTGATTTTCTGTTATGTTCAGCTTGTTTACAAAAAAATCAATGGCTTGGACAATGGTATTGATAACATCCTGATCAAATATACACACTCATATAGCTTGGAGGGATGGTGATTATGATTGCCTGAGTCTATCAGTATTGGGTCTAATAAACACAAATGTAAAGCTCTTCAGCTGGGTACAAAAAAGAAACAACTGTGCCAATGGTAGAGAAAAATGTGTGCTTCAGTGGCAGACTATGCATTATTTAGGACCTGTGATTCTGAATTATCTGATTCTGATTCTATGGACAGTCTGCATCTTTCATTGCCTCTGAACTATTTTACAGTTATGTGAGTTGTATTAATAGATAACTGATAGCAGTTTAAAGTAATTCTTGTCTAAAGACTTATCAATGAAAATAAATTTTGTCTAGTATAAGTTCAGTTGACACTGCAGATTCACTAGTTTTGCACCTATTTGCAAATTTATTTCAATATTCCTGATCTATAAGTGTGTCTATTCTTTGGAGTCTCCTTTGAATGACAAGTAATATCTGCTGGGTTCACTTATTAGATAGTGAGTTAAATTAAATCTTCATTTTATATTTATGTGAGAATCATAATTTTACCTTACTTTGAAAGTTATTCTTTAACAAAATAGAAACTGGGAAAAAGCTTGGGTAGGGAATACAATATGTGCAAAAGATCTGAAATCTAAGTTGATGATAGATTCAATATGTCATTAGTGTAGTGTGGCTGTTGCTTTGGTTATCTGGATATTAAATACTTGGTTTAGAATCACTATTCTGAGATTTTAAACACTGATCAACTTTTCTTATTTTTAACCCAATAACTGATTATTTTGATAATTGTTGCTATAAATCATGTTTTAAAATCTTGTATAGGAAGCCATTGTAATTATCCTTTTTAAAAGAACACTTCAGTATTCTTGATAGCTTATTCTTCTAGATGAATTACACTGAGAATTTGTCAGAGTCTATAATGTATTCATTTGGGATCTTGGTTTTGTATAAAATCTATAAATATTTGCTTAGGACTTATTGTCATTATTACTATATATGGTCTTCCCAACAAGGATCAATATATATCTCTCAAATTATTCCTCTTATCTTTTGTTTTTCCCAGTATGAGTTTCAATTTTTATTTGAATAAGTAAGTCATTTATGTCTTGAATTAAATAAATATGCATTTAACTATTTCAGTTGAAATATAATCTTTTTATTTTATTTTGTCTCTAGCTATTTGCAATGGGTCTAAAAGAATGCATTTTATTGTTATGTTTATTTTTTCTAAAAAGTTATTATCAAACTTTTGGGAAATTTTATTGTATTTTTCTCAAATAAATATCATCAACATTTCTAGTGTTATGTCTTTAAAAAACAGGTTAAAAAAAAATCCTTGTTTGGAAAATAGTCTCATTCATCCTGGAAAAAGACAAAATAAGAAAATTTTTGGTTTTCCTTTTTCTTCCTAAACAATGCCTTGAATAAAAGATACTTTACTTTTAAGGTGAGGTTATTTTGGGGCAAGGCAGTCAGAAACATCAACAAAGGTTTTAAGTCTTTTTAGTCCACGCTTGACAATAATTTGGATATGCCATGAGTTCAATATTTGTTTGTGTTTGTAGTGCAAGGCCCAGGAGTTTATCTACTAAAGGAGTATTACGAGATTCCACACCATCACTTCAGCGTGTGCGTATCAAGCAAAAGAGATTAAAAAGTTTGAAATTAAGGTTAAAAGATAAACCAGAGTGAAGTTTTTCTTAAATAATGTTTTCTATTTGTTTTCAAGTTGTTCTTTCTTCCTTCTTGGTAGTCACCATCTGTCTTTAATTATCACTTTATTTAATTTCCTTTTAAAGTCGTTGGTATTTCCTAAATTTTAGTTGTTTGACCTTAAGAAATTCTGAAGCCCTTCTTAATGTCTATTTCCTTATTTATAAAGTGGGAATGAAAATTTTTTTGCCTGTCTCCCTGGGTGATTGTTTCAATCTGATAAAATGGTTAAGGCACCATTTCCTTTGTAAGAGTGGTTGGCTATTAAAAACCATTTCAACTAAATTTAGCAAGAATACGTTCAATCTATTCCATGGTTGTCATGGTTCCATGTAATTTTGGAGGGGTGCGAATACAAATGAAATATAGAATAAGGTCCCTGTCTCCTAGAGAAATGCCTCTCAAATGTTGGTGTGCACCCAAACTCCCAGGGTCTTGTTAAATAGCAGTTTCTGATTCAGTTTGTTCTGGGTAGCCTGAGATGCTGCTTTTCTTTTCTCATAATTTAGCATTACAGCACTTGTTTATTGAAACTACTCCTATGATTGGAGTTGTCATTACTTAGGTGTCCAGGTCTTTGAGGAGGAAAAACACACAACCTTTGTTGATTGGATACCCACAGAAATCCGGACTTGATAAACAGAATCAAAAAGATTCAAGTCCATTCCCAACCAGGAGCACCATGAACATATGGTCACTTGGGGTATGGTCAAGGAAACAGGGCTATTGCAAGCAGGAGGGAAATACGGGGCACAGGTTAGGAATGGGGGAATCCATGGGCATGGAGGATAGTGAAGGCTGGAACACGGCACTGGGTGGGTCAGAACGCTGGAGCAGGAAGAGGAATGAATCTTGAGCAAAAGTGCATAAAGACCTTTCCAAAGAAGACATTCTGCATTCCTGACATCCCCCGAAGGGATACTGATGCAACAGGTGACAAGACTGTTGCAGAAAAGTCATACATGTTAAAGGCAGAGATCAGGAAAACTATGTATCATTAAATATCCAAATATGTAGAAAACTAGAAAAATCAGTGTGGGCCAGAGCATGGGAAAAGGTTTCATGGCCATGAAAAATGGACAGAATTCAACTTGAGATTCTTTTCCAATGTTGGTAAGGAGACAAAGCAGGTTCAGGCATGCTATGATCTCTCACTGGAGTAAAACAGTGGCTTGAGTTTTGAAACTTCTGTGGATTCATGCATTTTAAGATGCTTGAAATGGCCTCTGAAAAAAATGTTGAAGGTGCTTAGCCAAAAGTCAATGGTTTTAAGTTGTTGGAGTTCAGTATTTTGTATGCATGTATCTTTGGAAGTTCAGATCGCTTCGACATCCATGGAACATGTACGTGCACATGCCCTCTTACATTTGATTTTATCACCAATCAGGATATTTTCTGTGCTTCTCTGTAGACAGGTCACATGCTTTATGTTTGTAGAATTGTTAAAGGCAATATTTGGGCTTCACTAAGGACCAATTAGGTTCTAACAACAGATAAGCAATTGCTCCTGCATGCTGATCAGCTTTCTCTGGAATGAGTGAGTTACTGCATTCTTATCCCCAGAGGTTTGTTGTTGTTGTTCAGTCACTAAATCTTGCCTGACTCTTTGCAACCCTGTGGACTGCAGCACGTCAGGCACCTCTGTCCTCTGCTATCTCCCGGAGTTTGCTCAAATTCATGGCCACTGATTAGGTGATGCTGTCTAATCAACTCATTCTCGGCCACCCACTTCTCATTTTGCCTTCAGTCTTCCTCATCATCAAGGCCTTTTCCAGTGAATCAGCTCTTCACATCAGGTGGCCAAAGAATTGGAGCTTCAGCTTCAGCATCAATCTTTCCAATGAATATTCAGGGTTGATTTCCTTTAGGATGGACTGGTTGAATCTCCTTGCAGTCCAAGGGACTCTCAAGAGTCTCCTCCAACATCACAGTCCAAAAGCATCAATTCTTTGGTGCTCAGCTTTCTTTATGGTCCAACTCTCACATCAATACATTACTACTGGAAAAACCATAGCTTTGACTATACAGACCTTTGTAGGCAAAGTGATGTCTCTGCTTTTTAATATGCTGTCTAGGTTTGTCATAGTTTTCCTTCCAAAGAGCAAGTGACTTTTAATTTCATGCTGCAAGTGGTCTGTAGCAAAGTTTAAAAATTGCATAAATTTATCTTCAGTGCTCACTGACTTTTAGGTGCCCCATCTCTTGGGGATTCAGTGCCCATATACTTGTCCCTAATGGCCCTGATCTCCCTTACTCTAGTTTCCATGCTCATAGCATTTCTTGTAATCAAATGTATTTCATTTTATGTCTGTCCCTTCAGAATGGAGTTATCCCATAAACTCATCTCCCCATAGGCCACACATGAGCCCCAGACTTCAGTAGAGGTATTCATTCATTGTTCCCTGACCACAGCTTCTGCTTCCTACTCTGAGCTTTAGCTTTCTCCTGAACTGCCCCTTCTCTTTCATTCTTTCAAACCAGGCAGGACATACCCATCTTGAACTCAGCTCAAATCCTGCCAACTTTGTAAGGTCTTCCAAAATTTCCCTGACATGGATCTCTCAGTAGGTTGTTGTGTGTCCTATACATGGACAATTAATTATTTGCTGCGAAACCTGTATGCAGGTCAGGAAGCAACAGTTAGAACTGGACATGGAACAACAGACTGGTTCCAAATAGGAAAAGGAGTTCATCAAGGCTGTATATTGTCATCCTGCTTATTTAACTTTTATGCAGAGTACATCATGAGAAATGCTTGGCTGGATGAAGCACAAGCTGGAATCAAGATTGCTGGGAGAAATGTCAATAACCTCAGATATGCTGATGACACCACCCTTATGGCAGAAAGTGAAGAAGAACTAAAGAGCCTCTTGATGAAAGTGAAAGAGGAGAGTGAAAAAGTTGGCTTAAAGCTCAACATTCAGAAAACTAAGATCATGGCATCCGGTCCCATCACTTGGTGGCAAATAGTTGGGGAAACAGTGGAAACAGTGGCTGACTTTATTTTCTTGTGCTCCAAAATCACTGCAGACGGTGATTGCAGCCATGAAATGAAGAGACGCTTACTACTTGGAAGGAAAGTTATGACCACCTTGGACAGCATATTAAAAAGCAGAGACATTACTTTGTCAACAAAGGTTCGTCTAGTCAAGGCTATGGCTTTTCCAGTGGTCATTATGGATGTGAGAGTTGGACTATAAAGAAAGCTGAATGCTGAAGAATTGATGCTTTTGAACTGTGGTGTTGGCGAAGTCTCTTGAGAGTCCTTTGGACTGCAAGGAGATCCAACCAGTCCATCCTAAAGGAAATCAGTCCTGAGTGTTCATTGGAAGGACTGATGTTGAAGCGGAAACTCCAATATTTTGGCCACCTGATGTGAAGAGCTAACTCATTTGAAAAGACCTGGATGTTGGGAAAGATTGAAGGCAGGAGGAGAATGGGATGACAGAGGATGAGATGGTTAGATGGCATCACCAACTCAATGGACATGAGTTTGGGTAAACTCTGGGAGTTGGTGATGGACAGGGAGGCCTGGCGTGCTGTGGTTAATGGGGTCGCAAAGAGTCAGACACAACTGAGCAACTGAATTGAACTGAGCTGCTTTATTACTGTTTTTCTGTTGCTATCTTCCATCATCATTTAGAACTTATAGTCAGCTCTTTAAAACTTGACATCCTGGTTCCTCTGCTGCAAAAGCTCCTTGAACTTAGAGTTTGGATCTTAATCTATTTTTGTATTTGTACCGAGTCTCACACAAGTAAAATGTTTTTTCAAAAGTTCTTTTTATGTGATAAACTAATTCTAAAAGTTTCAGGATGATCATAGTGAATATAGAAGGCCATTCAGGGACTTCCATTGGCTCAGTCAAAGAGAATCATAACTTGAAAAACCTGGATAGGATCAATGGAAGTCTTACTGTTTCTCTCACAAATGTACCCCAAAGCTCTGGAGCCCCTCCTGTTGGGCTGGCCCTGTTACCATGGGAACTATGCCTTCAGCTTCAGTCCAGCTTTCAAGCTGCCAAATAAGAAAGGGTGTGCATGTGTGCTAAGTCGCTCAGTCATGTCCGACTCTTTGTGACTCTGTGGACTGTAGCCCACCAGGCTCCTCTGTCCATGGGATTCTCCAGGCAAGAATACTCGAGTGGGTTGACATGCCCTCCTCTGGGGGATATCTTCCTAACTCAGGGATTGAACCCACGACTCTTTGAGCTCCTGCATTGGCAGGTGGGTTCTTTACCACTAGCACCACCTGGGAAGCCTATTGGGAGGACATTTCTTAGGGCTCCTTGGCTCTTTCCAGTCCTGTTCTCCACACAAGTAGGGGTGTGGTATCTCTCCAATAGAAGCACATGATGAAGCTGGGAGATAAAATGCAGCTGCAGGCACAGGTGAAAACCCTGAGTGGGCACTGGGAGAGGTGCTCCAAGCAAGGAGTCAATGTCTGTGATGCATCCATCACCCACACTCAGCTTCTGTCCTCAGAACCCTCTGGCCTGTGACAGATGCATTGTCGGGCTCTGTCTCCCATGCTTCTTTGGGAATCCTGGTCTTGATGGCAACTCTGGTCAGCCGTGCCTGGTTCTGTGTTTCCCTGAGAGAGTAAATACCAATCAGTCTGTGTGTGTGAGCTAGAGCAGGGCAGGCTCTTGGCCTGAAGAGGCAGCCAAGCTTCTACACACGTGGGCTCCCTCCTACGTGGCAAGACCTCAGCTTCAGGGGTCCAGCACTGGCTTTGGATCACTCTTTTCCCATCCTTCCACCCTAAACCCTTCTATCATACTCTAGACCTAGTTGCATCACTGTGAAAAGCAAGACTTTAAATAGCTCCCTCTGATCATTGATATCTGACATACTTTCAGCTCTGAGAAATCACAGTTGCCACCCAGGAAAATGACTGGGGAGAAGCCAGCTTTCTTTCCTCTTTGTTCTCTGATGGCACCCACAAGACTAGCGGGCCATCTTGCCCCAGTGAGGTCAGAGCTAGATTTTCATCCTGTGGCCACATCCTGGCTACATGACTCATGGGCCTAGCTGTTCTTCCCTCTGCCCACTCTCTCACTGGAGCCTTGGAGGCTACTCCTAGAAAGAGAAACACTCGGAAATGCACTGCCTTGTATCAGATGGAGGGAGGGTCTCAGGGGATGGACTTAAAGGAACGAAGAAAGTGTAAGGAATTGAGACAAGAGATTGAGGCAGGTGATTCTGGAGCCAAGAAGTAGTGTTCAGGTTGGTCACCAGTTCACTGATGCCTCTACTATTCAAGAGGGTAAACCAGGGGGATAGAGGACTAGGAAAGAAGAGCTAGTAGTGAAAATAGAAGAGGGAGTTTCTGTCTTTAGGGAGCTTACACTCCTATAGACACAGGATATATTTGTGTATTAGTTATGTATTTAATTAGGATGCATGTGTGCTTTCCTGAACCAAACCAGCATCCTCTAGACCCTTGCTGTATAGAGCCTCCAGTTTAGGATATCACAACTCAAATGTCCCATTTCCTTTATGATGCTTGATCTTAAATGCAGTAATGATGAAGTGACTATCCAACCCCAGGAACCTTATTTAGAGATTCCTTTGGATGATCTGAGAGATGCTGAGAAATTTTCTCTGCCCACCTCCTTCTGTCCCCTTCAAAACATGAAATCTAATCCACCAGTGTTTCACCCACCACAGTTTTGGAAACTGAAATTGCATGTTGGGTCTTTTGAGGATATCTCAAATATATCTTGTTTCCTGAAGTCTTTAATTAAAAGGCAGTGTCTTATAGAAAAGACAAAAAAAAGATTATTCAGAACTATTTAGGTATTTGGAAAATAGTATTATTCTCCCTTGGTAACTCTGTAAACCAAAAACCAAAATAATCCCACTTTAGTGTAATAATTATATGTGAAAAGAAAAAAAAATGCAACTCATTAAAATGCAAGAAGAATATAAATAAATGTTTACTTATTCCAGGCCAGAGAGACCTCTCTAAAGCAATAGAAGAAAATATGACAGAAAAAAATAGATTTGACTACATAATAATTTAAGAATTCAGTTTGTCACAATAGATTATAAACACTATTAATGATAAATGTCAAACTGGGAGAGCTTGCAATAAATACGGCAAGAGACTGATATCATAAATGTATAAAGAGCTTTTCCAGTCAATAGAAAGATCTCTAAGATCTCCACTGGAAAACTGGTTAAAAAAATGAGGATGATGCACATGTGAATAAACATTCAATTTCACTAGCAATCAACGAAATGTAAAATAAAGTGATAAGAAAATACAATTTTCATGTAAGAAATCAACATTAAAAAACCAACCGATGGAACTAAGGTGATAGTGAAATCTCCAATTTGATGTCCCCTCCCTCTCAACAGAGCCTCCTGATTGGCTCCTCTCTCTACTCTGTCAGGGACTGAACTTGTCCTTCTGCATTTCTGGGTCATCCACTCCCGTCAATGCTCTTGTCTTGCTTTCAGTGTTTATCTGTGTCCAGGGTAGTGCTGATAAGGAGGGAACAGAGCATGGATGGGAAGGAAGTCTGGAATAACTGTGTCATATTTCTAGAGATGTTCTTTTACTCAGAATATCTCAATGCCTGCTACAGGCCAAACAACTTTAATAGATAGTCAGCAGAGAATTGAAGGCAGGAGGAGAAGGGGATGACAGAGGATGAGATGGTTGGATGGCATCACTGATTCGATGGACATGAGTTTGAGCAGGCTCTGGGAGCTGGTGATGGACAGGGAAGCCTGGCATGCTGCAGTCCATGGGGGTAGCAAAGAGCTGGACACGACTGAGTGGCTGAACAGAATTGAGAGAATGACTTATACTATAGCTTGAAAGCCATTAACTCTAGCCTCTATAAATGGATATAGATTACTCTCTTGGCCCATACCTGGTCTATTAGCCCATGCCCAGCTTCCCTTGATTCCTTGCCTGGCTGGGCCTCCATGTTTGACACCTTTAATGTCATCTTCATCACACTCTCTAGAATCTTAACTTTCTACTCTGTCACTTTGCTTTGTCTCCCACCCCCAGGGACAGATTCTTACTTTCTCTGCTCCTTGCCTCTATTCCCTGCTTGTTGAAGGACACAGGACCACAGTGTGACTATGTCCACTGCAACACATGTGCTATACAATATCGATTTCTTATTGATTTTCCTGGGCACTTCCCATAATGACTGGTCCAAACATGTTTTAACAGACAGAAGGCTCTTCTTCCTTCTCTGATAATAACATTAATAACGTTAATTAAAAAAATGAAACAACAATAATAGCAAGTGCTACTATGCTATTTACTCTAGTTCAGGCTATCCTATAAGTGTTTAGCAGTTATTTAGACACTGAATTCTTCTAGTAATTCTATGAGAGAGATAGGTATTATTGTATTTCCCATTTTACAAATGAGACAACTGAGGCACAAGGGGTGAAAAGAATTTTCCCAAGACCGTGGTGGATGGGGAGGGTTTGGTCATGGTGTCACAGTTTGACACTGGGTAATCTAGAGACGTCTGGATCACATCTTTATATTCCCATCCCTTCTCTCACAGGAGACAATTTTGCTTCCCACATCACTGAGAAAGTCCATATAACATACAGGCTTTCTTACACATTTTCTCTTTTTGTATTATGGTTTTTGCTTATTTGTTTAAACAATAGAAATAAAATTTTGCACAGATTTGGAGTTCAGAAGTCTGAGATAAAAGTCTCAGCATAGTTGGGTATTGGTGAGGACAGTTTCTGGCTTGCAGCTTCAGGCTGCCTTCTCACTGTGTGTTGACATGACCATCTTTTGTGCATGCATAGAGAGACAGCACAAGCTCTCTATAGTCTCTTCTTAGGAGGGCACTGATTGCATCAAATCAGGGCCCCACACTCGTGGCCTCACCTAATCCTAGTTATCTGTGAAAGACTGTCTCTGAATACCACCATGGCATCTGGTCCCATAACTTCATGGCAAACAGTTGGGGAAACAATAGAAACAGTGAGAGACTTTATTTTGGGGGGCTCCAAAATCACTGCAGATGGTGACTGCAGCCACGAAGTTAAAAGACACTTGCTCCTTGGAAGAAAAGCTATGACCAACCTAGACAGCATATTAAAAAGCAGAGACATTACTTTGCCAACTAAGGTCTGTCTAATCAAAGCTGTGGTTTTTCCAGTAGTCATGTATGGATGTGAGAGTTGGACTATAAAGAAAGCTGAGCGCTGAAGAATTGGTGCTTTTGAACTGTGGTGTTGGAGAAGACTCTTGAGAGTCCCTTGGACTGCAAGGAGATCAAATCAGTTAATCCTAAAGGAAACAGTTCTGAATATTCATTGGAAGGACTGATATTGAAGCTGAAACTCCAATACCTTGGCTACCTGATGCGAAGAACTGACTCGTTTGAAAAGATTCTGATGATGGGAAAGATTGAAAGCTGGAGGAGAAGGCAGAGGATGAAATGGTTGGATGACATCAATGACTCGATGGACATGAGTTGGAACAAGCTCTGAGAGTTGGTGATGGACAAGGAAGCCTGGCGTGCTGCAGTCCATGGAGTCACAAAGAGTCAGACACGACTGAGTGACTGAACTGAACTGAACCACCACTTTAGGGGTTAGGGCTTCAATACATGAATTTGGGGGAGGCACATTTAGTCCACAGCATTTTCTATTCAGTTGTGTATATTATATTCAGTTTTGTGTATTAAGTTTTAGAGCTGTCCTTGGCCCCAGCTCTATATAATTTGTCCTTGCGGGTGGGAGACAAAGCAAAGTGACGGAGTATAAAGTTGAGATTCTAGAGGTGATGAGGACAACATTAAAGATATCAGACACAGAGGTCCAGCCACTCTCTTCCCCTTATTTCAGACTCAGAAAATGGCATTTATCACAGGAGGCTGCCCCCCACCTGTGGCCTTGGCCGTAGCTCTCTCTAAGGACTCAGTTTTTTGCTCTCCTCCATCCTCAGTTTCTCATCAGATTCTTCAACTCCTCCTCCCCAGTGAAGCTTTCCTTTCAAAGCCTTCAAATATGCTCTGATCTCCCTCATCCTGAGAGAGTTCTGGGGCCCCCTGTAGAGTGAGCCTACAAGGCTTTACCTATTCCTGTCTGCTTCTTAAAGTTATGTCCTTTATTCAGGTACTCGTGGAATATCCTCAGGTGCTGTCTCTGAGCTCCATGGCTGGTCTTGCATCTCATGACTCTTGGCTCCCAGGGACCCTGTGCCAAATCCAGTCCTGTTGGTATTCAGGGACCTGCTCTCCCAGCACACTATTACTTACTCCTGCCTTGTCTCCTAGAGATCATGGCCCCTCAGAAACATAGCCCCTGCATCTCTCTGTTTATTAATTAGCTAATTAAAACTGTTTCTTGAGTGCCTACTGTGCATCAGGCACTGTGCTAAGAATGAAGAATACAAAACAAATATGGCAGACCTTCCAATGGAGTCTTGCTCAGATGAAAAATGGAAAATCATTAACTGTAATACAGTAACTAACGTTTTGATGGAACACATATGTAATAGGCACCATGCGAAAACTCCGTCTTTTGTTGCTTAAACTTTATGTGAAATTTAAAGATGAGGCAGCTAAAGCAGAGGGAGAGGTTAGGTAGCTCACGCAAGATTATACGACTAAGCGCAACAGGAGCTCCAAGCATATTTCCCTTTTTTCATTCCGCTGTGCTAACTACTGCAGATATCTCTCTGAGCTGAAATGGGAACCCAGAGACCAGAGGAACCGAATCTCGGAGAGGTGGGGGCCATTTTGTACACTGATGCTAACACTAGATCTGTGTCTCAGAGGAGAGATAGACGTTTTCCCGGTGGACTGGAGGGTGAGCAGAAACACCAGGACATAGAATAGTGGAAAAAGATGATGGGACTCAGGGCTGCAAGAATACTTAAAAACCTGGAAACATAGGCTATCCGAGGGGAAACTTGGAGATGTGGTTCAAAATTTAGACAGTGGCTGTATTGTAAAGAGGGCTTCCCTTGTGGCTCAGCTGGTAAAGAATCTGCCTGCAATGCAGGAGACCTGGGTTGGGAAGATCCCCTGGAGAAGGGAAAGGCTATCCACGCCAGTATTCTGGCCTGGAGAATTCCATGGACTGTATAGTTCATGGGGTCACAAAGAGTCAGACAAGACTGAGTGGCTTTCACTCCACTTTCATACTGTAAAGAGCCTTATAAATGAAAAAGTTTTAATTTTACATTTTAAGATCCTGATAACATTTGCAAAATGATAACATTTCTGAGATGTCCAAATACTCTTTCTCGAACTGAAACTATTTTACGGGTACGTGGAACGTGAATCAGGAATTTCCCGAATCCGTGCCTTTCTGCTGAGCTCACTGTGTTATTATCCAGAGTATTTCAGCACCTTTCTTGATCTATTATTACATAATTTCAGTGCCTTCCATCTTTCAGAAAGCAATTCTGTGATTTCTTGTCTAACTTGAGCCTTTTCCTCTCTGTACAAAGGGAAGATGACATAATTCAATTATCTGTTTTTTCTGTTTGGAAATAAGGCCAGAGATACCAACATCTCAAATAATTCATTTTCTCTTGACTTTTTGTGCAATCAAATGGGCATGGGCTGAGTGACTTTGAAGATACAGTTATCATCCTGGGTGGGTAGAGGGCAGCATAAAGCCAGGGGCCCATGCACTGATCCCAGAGCACTGGGCCTCAGCATTCCCTGTGCCACTAACTAAACAGTGGACCTGACAGCTTTGTCACTTTCAGCCTTGGGCTACAAAACCCTTCAAGCTGTTGTTCAGTTTTTAAGTCGTGTCCGACTCTTTGCAACCCCATGGACTGCAGCATGCCAGGCTTCCCTATCCTTCACCATCTCCCAGAGCTTGCTCAAACTCATGTCCATTGAGTCAATGATGCCATCCAACTATCTTGTTCTCTGTCATCTCCTTCTCCTGCCTTCAATCTTTCCCAGCATCAGGGTATTTTCCAATGAGTCAGCTCTTCATATCAGGTGGCTGAAATATTTGTGTTTCAGCTTCAGCATCAGTCCTTCCAATAGATTTTTAGAGTTGATTTCCTTCAGAATTGACTGGCTTGATCTCCTTGCCATCCAAGGGACTCCCAAGAGTCTTCTGCAGCACCACAATTTGAAAGCATCAAGGCTGACGGAGAAAATAAAGGCTCCCTGCTCTAAGGTTTGGTACTGGTCTGTTCACTCCTTGTCAACAGTGACTCACCCAATCCCATTTCTGTCCTCAGCAGTTACGGAAAAGTTCTGCCTTTCTTCACCTTGAATTTGTCATCAGTACAAAATATCAATGAGATCTTTCCTATATGTTTTGGGAAATGGTGCTCAGTGCTATTATAGACATCCAGTAGCAAGGCATTTATTTATTCAACATGCATGAGAATGAGCTATTGCACAGCCATAAATTTTCTGGATGATTGAAAATTAACTCTTTTTTTAAAAAAACTCCTCCTTTTAAATTGAAGTGTAGTTGGTGTACAATATTATATGCCACAGGTATACAATATAGTGTTTCATAATTTTCAAAGATTATACTATATATTTTTTAAGAAACAGTGGATATATTCCCAATGTTGTACAATATATCCTTTCAGCTTATTTTATTTTCAATTTTTTTTAATTGGAGGAAGATTACAGTGCTGTGTTGGTTGCTGCCATGTGTGTGGGCTTAGTTGCTCAATTATCAGACTCTGCAAGGACTGTAGCCTAAGGACTAAGGACTGTAGCCCGCCAGGCTCGTCTGTCCATAAGATTTTCCAGGCAAGAATATTGGAGTGGATTGCCATGCCCTCTTCCAGGGGATCTTCCTGACCCAGGGATCGAACCTGCATCTCCTGAGGCTCCTGCATTACAGGTGAATTCTTTACTGGTTGAGCCACCAGGAAAGCCCTGGTTTCTGTTGTACAACAATGCAAATCAGACATAATTGTACATATGTCACCTGCTTCTTGAGCCTTTCTTCCCTTCTCCCATCCCAGCCCTCTAGGTCATGGTAAAGCCTTATACCTTATTTTGCATATAATAGTTAGCATCTCTTTCTTGCCCCTCCCCGCTTTCCTGTCCCTACTAATAACCCTGTTCTGTTCTCTATATACCTGATTCTGCTGTTTGTTTGTTTGTTTGTTTTTGGCAGTATTCACTCATTTGTTGTATTTTTAAGATTTCTCATATAAGTGAGATCATACAGTATGGTCTTTCTCTGTCTAAATTATTTCACTAAGCATAATGCCATTCAAGTCCATCCATGTTGCTGCAGATATCAAAATTTCATTCTTTTTTATGGCTGTTAACTCTCTTTTGAATACCATTTGGGCAACAGCATTTCTGGAATATATCACATATGTGATGGGATAATGCATTTTGAGATATGCAGTATGTTTTTCCCTCTCTGCTTTTCTTTTTTTTCCTTTCCCTTATCCAAGCAGGATCAGTTTTCTTTCATTGTCTCAAAGAAGGACTATGATGGGGTGGAAGGCAGAAATACACTGTGCATCTGTCTGGATTTTGTGGTTCAAAAGCCCAGTTTCTTAGAACAACTTAGTGGATTAGGAGAGTGGCTGAAAGAAAGCAGACTTGGGCTGTGGAAACATGCATGAAGAAGGATAATCCTTTAGACTAAAAATATATGCACCCCAGGGCAGAAGAAGAGAAGGAAAAGCTACAGAGAAAGAAGGGGCTGGGGAGAATGGGGAATGGCCGGAGAGGAACAGAGAGGCAGAGAGACAGATGCAGACCTCCCTTGCCTGGACAGGAATGCATGAGTGCTGCCTCCAGAAGAGCAGGGCAGAGCTTTGCAGGAAGATCATTACTCTGCAGGACTGATGCCAAGCAGCAGTGAGCCAAGGGTGGGTGAGGAGTAGGAGTGCTGAGGGCAACCCTTGTGTGCCAGTGACTCGGGGACCCAGTGACCAACTCACCAGTGTTTCAACATTATTAACATCTCTTGGAAGCTTTGCCGCAACCTCAGATTTATGGAGTCTAGGGTGGTGCAATGAAAACTTGAGGTTTGAATTCCTAATCCACTCAGTGGGATAAGAGCTCTTAATAGAAGTACTGTGAACTAACGGACATTAAATTTCTTCTAAACCTTGCTTTTCTGAAGCATCAGGTAATCTCTTCCACGGTTGGGACTGGCTCACCATCAAGGTCCTGTGGATCTGTTGAGAAAGGAGCACTTTTACCCCCATGCCAGTGTTGTAGGCTCTGGTGATTCTTCACTTTTTGTGTCTTCTTTATATTTTGTTTCCTTGTCCCCAGCCCAGCTTTTAGTTCTTGGTTCTTATCGTGGGTACACATAGTTCTCCCTCTCCATTTTCCTCTCCAGATTTGCTGTCCTCGATGTGCTTTGGCCAGGAAGCCAGATAACGAACCTTAAAATTATACATAAAGGGAGAGGAAATCAGATCTAAGAGTCAGCTCATTTTCCTCATCTGCAAAATGAGGGAGCTGTAATAGATCATTGCTAAAGTCCAGTCCAGCTCTAACATTTTACGATTCCTCTGAATAAAGTATGGGAGCTTTTAGCCACCATTTTTGGAATATACACTTCTCCCATTTCCTGAATTTCAACCATGTTCTCAGGGGATGAGGTTGCTCTGTTTGTGACATCTTGAAAAGTGACATTATTAACTTGGCATTTATTGCTCAATTTACCATTCATCCATTCATTTAAAAAGTTATTGAGCCTCTACTGTGTGTCCAGTGCTATAGTATATGATTGGAATACAAAGATTAATACACAATGACTTCCTCAAGGTGTTCACAGACTATAAAATTGATTCTCGATCTTTTCTACAGTCATGGAACCCTTCAGGAATCTGATGAAAGCCCATCATGTTACAGGCTTTTATTTATTGAGCACTTACCACATGCCAGGTTCTATCCCAATGCTTCAAAAGTAGCATATTTTATCCTCAGATATCTATAAGGTAGTTATTATTATGTGCAGATATACAGATGATGAGACATAAGCCCAAGGATACAGGGCTAATAAGTGTTGAGAACCAGAATTTACTCCTAGTCAGTGCAAGTCTAGAGCCTCATATGAGACTGCTGTGTTTCTGAAATTAACCACAATAAGAACAATATAATAACAGCAACAGTTTCTGAGAATAAGTGCTGTGTACCAGGCCATGTGTAAAAGTCTCTATGTTAATTATTTCATTTAGTACTAATCCTAACATCATAAGCAGGTACTTTTATATCTGCCATTCAGTGTGGAACCTCTTGGCTTAAAATGGTTAAATAATTCGCCCCAAGGTACACATCTAGTAGTGCGGGGAGATGAGGTACAAAGTGCATTTTTAGTACAGTTTTAGATGGTTCATGAACTTCTTGTCCTCTGACCAAGAGGAAGAAACTGATAAAAAGTGTATTGATTTGTGGTAAGTGCAGGGAGTAGTTCTGTGGGAACAGCATAAATCATTTTTCAGGATCAGGGGCAACTTCCCAGAAGAAGTCATACTTGAACAGAGTGTAAAGGATAAGTAGGAGCTTCTTAGAAGTCCAGTGGTGGGGAGAAGGGCATCTGGGGTAGAGGGAAGAACGTGTGCAAAGGCAGGGAACCAGAGACTATGGCATGATCTGGTGGTCCAGTGGTTAAGACTCCATGCTTCCACTCCAGGGGGCCTGGGTTCAATCACAGGTCAGGGAACTAAGATCCTGCAAGCACGATCTGGTGAACCACAGAGTTGAGTGTCACTGGGATTTGCTGTGTGTGAAGACAAGGCAGGAGAGAGTGAGGCTGAGAAGTCAGGCAGGAGTCAGGTCACCCAAACCCCTGGGTGTGAAGCAAAGGCATTTGAATTCCACCTGCTCTAGGCAGAGCCACTGAGGGCTTTACGTGTGGGAGCAGGTTGTTGGAATGTGCACTGTAGAAACTAGGGTGCAGGGAAAGCTAGAAGGGTGGCCCCCTGGATCAGAGCAAAGGGAAAGGTGAGTTAGGCTGTGTTGTGATGAGAGCCTGAGTTAAGATACTGGTGGTAGAGCTTGACTTGAGAGACATTTAAGGGATAAAAGTCAAATAATGGTAGGAATGAATAGGAGACTCTAGGAGACTCCCGGGTAAAGCCTGGGACCTGGCTTGTCAGCTGCCTGGAACTAATCTAGAAAGATCATCAAAATAACATGGAACATGAAATGAAGTAGAAAAAAATCATATTGACCGGTTTCACTTTGGGAGATTCCTGACTATAATTGATCTCCATGTACTACATGAGGTGGTTGAAATAGGCCTGGGAGGTTGGGTTTCCCAAGTAACCAACATCAAATTTTGTGGGTTGAATTGTGTTCTCCTAAAATTCATCTGTTGAAGTCCTAGTCTCCAGTACTTCCAGATGTGACCTTATTTGTAAACAGGGTCATTGCAGATGTAATTAGTTAAGTTAGGATGAGTTCATACTGCACCTGGATGTTGTTTTATTCCAATATGAGTCGTGTCATTTTAAAAGGGGAAAATTTGGGCACAAACACATGCACAGTGATAAAGCCACATGAAGATGAAGCCAGGGATCAGGGTGTTGTCTGTACAAGCCGAGGAGTGCCACAGATTGCAAGCAAACTACCAGAAGCTATCTGGAATGGTACACAATAGATGCTTTCTCATGGCCCCCAGAAGGAACCAACCCTGCCAATATCTTGATTTTGAACTCCCAGTTTCCAGAATTGTAAGACATACATTTCTGTTGTAAAGGTCACCCAGTTGATGGTACTTAGTTACAGCAGCCTAGGGAAGCTAGTGCAGCAAGTAACCATGTGTGCATGCTCAATTGTTCAGTCGTGTCCTACTCTTTGTGACCCCATGAACTGTAGGCCATCAGGCTGCTCTGTCCATGGGATTTCCGAGACAAAAATACTGGAGCCAGTTACCATTTCCTACTCCAGGGGATCTTCCCAACCTAGCATAGATGGTCTCTAAACTTCCTTCTGAGGTGAGGGGGAGAGAGAGAGAGAAATCAACTGTCCGGATTTGCCCAGGACCAGGGGGTTCCTGATGCTGGGAAAGATTGCGGGCAGAGAGAGAAGAGGGCATCAGAGGATGAGATGGCTGGACAGCGTCACCAATGCAATGAACATGAACTTGGGCAAACTCTGGGAGATGGTGAGGGACAGGGGAGCCTGGCGTGCTGCAGTCCATGGGGCCGCAAAGAGTTGGACACGACTGGGTGACTGAACAAAAACAATGACAGATTTTCCAAGGACTTCCAAGTGGTGCTGGTGGTAAAGAACCTGCCCACCAGTGCTGGAGACATAAGAGACGCTGGTTCAATCCCCGGGTCGGGAAGATCCCCTGCAGGAGGGCATGGCAACTCACTCCAGTATTCTTGCCTGGAGAATCCTCATGGACAGAAGAGCCTGGTAGGCTACAGTCCATGGGATCACAAAGAGTCAGACATGACTAAAGCGGCTCAGCAGCAGCACGGGGGTTCCAACAGGGGCTTCCCAGGTGGCTCAATGGTAAAAATCCTGCCTGCTAGTACAGGAGACATGAGAGACACGGGTTCAACTCTTGGGTCAGGAAGGTCCCCTGGAGAAGGAAATGGCAACCCACTCCAGGAATCTTGCCTGGGAAATCCTGTGGATAGAGGACAAGCCTGGTGGGCTGCAGTCCATGAGGTCCCAAAGTCAGACACGACTGAGCACATGCATCCCTTAAGGTGTGTTCCAAAGAATGGGGTTTTCAAGGATAAAATCAAGGAAGTTCTGGGTAAATTGGGATGAATTGGTCACCCTAAGAGAGTGAGTCTGCTTAACTGCAGCTTGTCAGGGTGAGGGCAGAGCTGAATGACTTAGGACAAGAGGGAGCAGTGAGCACAGGCCTCAGCAGGGCTCCGTCTTCCCACAAGCAACTCTTGCGACTCTTCTAAACATGTCAGATCAGCATTTAACAAACAGTGCTTTGGAGAGCCATGGGTGTTGGCCTGTTTTGGTCACTCTTGGTTCTCTGGGTGACTGCTGGTGGCATTCTCTGAGACGCAGAAATGCTACGAGTGGAGAAGCCCCAACATGAAGGATGATTCTGTTTAAGGTGTGCTGAGTTTAAGGTAACTGGTAAATCCAGGATGGAATGTGGGCCATAACAGCCAGATGGAGCCAAAAAGGAAGTAATAATGGGTCTTCAAAGGAGGAGGAGCTGGGAGGAGCTGCTGAAGGTCTAGGAGAAGTGTGCCTATTATACAGGGCCCAGGACTACTGTGAGTCATTGCTAACAAAGAGACTGCAGTGAGAAAGGGAGGAAGGTTGGGGCAGAGAATGTCTTGGCAGCAGGAGGAAAGTGCGAGGTAACCTGATTTATTCAATAAGGTGGAAGAGTCAGGCATACGGAGTGCCTGTGTATATTCAGACAAACACATGGATGCTATTATGCTGCCCTGCTGTGAATGACATTCATCTCACTGCCTCTGCAGCCCATGAAATAGCTCCCCTGGTCATATTAAATTGTACCTGGCTACCCCTGAGCTTCAGGAAATGGGAGTTGCCATGTGATACTAGCCTAGGTTCTCAGATCTATCCCAATGTTTCCTCTTTCCTCCATTTCCTGGCCCAGGAGAGAATCTTAGTTTATTGACTTATAATTCAAGGATGAATGAATGAAGAAAGGTCCTTTTCAGATGGGGTGGATTTAAAGCCTGTCTGTCATTTCTTGGTGATCCTGTGATTCTGGTAGAAACATATGTGTTAAATAATAGTAACAACAAGATAATATCTTACATTCACAGAGGGCTTTCAGTTCAGTTCAGTCGCTCAGTCGTGTCCGACTCTTTGCGACCCCATGAATCACAGCACACCAGGCATCCCTGTCCATCACCAACTCCTGGAGTTCACTCAGACTCATGTCCATCGAGTCGGTGATGCCATCTAGCCATCTCATTCTCTGTTGTCCCCTTCTCCTCCTGCCCCCAATCCCTCCCAGCATCAGAGTCTTTTCCAGTGAGTCAATTCGTCGCATGAGGTGGCCAAAGTATTGAGAGTTTCAGCTTTAGCATCAGTCCTTCCAATGAACACCCAGGATTGATCTCCTTTAGGATGGACTGGTTGGATCTCCTTGCAGTCCAAGGGACTCTCAAGAGTCTTCTCCAGCACCACAGTTCAAAAGCATCAATGAACCAGAGGGTTGGGATGGGGAGGGAGGTGGGAAGGGGGTTCAAGATGGGGAACACGTGTACACCCGGGGCAGATTCATGTCGATATATGGCAAAACCAATACAATAATGTAAAGTAATTAGCCTCCAATTAAAATAAATTAATTAAAAAAATAGAAAAGCATCAATTCTTCGGTGATCAGCTTTCTTCACAGTCCAACTCTCACATCCATACATTACCACTGGAAAAACCACAGCCTTGACTAGATGGACCTTGGTTGGCAAAGTAATGTCTCTGGTTTTTAATATGCTGTCTAGGTTGGTCATAACTTTCCCTCCAAGGAGTAAGCATCTTTTAATTTCATGGCTGCAATCAGCATCTGCAGTGATTTTGGAGCCCCCAAAAATACTTTATCAAATGTTTTCACATGCATTATCTCCTATGATTCTTGTACACTATTGATGTGAATTCTAGCATGAATTTTTACAATTTCTTACCATAGGTAAGAAATGTCTGTCTTACCATAGGTGAGAAATTAATTTATTGACTTAGTAGTGTTTGAAGACTCCATTCTCTGATCTTCACAGACAGTCTTTACAGGCCCACTGGGAGCTTTTATTCTCACACAATAGGGAAAAAAAAAGATTTTCAGTAAATTAAGAGAAAATTATTTAGCCCATAATTGGAGCAAAACATTGGACTAAGCTTTGTTGAATGATGCAATGAGACACTAAATGGAGCTTCTGCTCTCAAAGAGCTGAAGATTTAGTTAAGAAAACAAGACACACAAACAGAAAAGATGACTCAGTAAGAGGATCTTATAGGCCAAATGTTTAAGGCAGACAAATTGGAAGGAGAGTGCTTGCTTTGAAATGCTCAGCTGAAGGGTTCATTCAGAAGGTAGAGCTGAAAGACCTTCATACTGTGGGAGGAGAATGGGGAACTTCCAGAAGGGCATGCACAGCTCATCCAGAGACTTTGATGATGGGACTTGTTAAGCTTTGGTTTTCTTGTTGGAAAGAGCAGAAAGGTTGCTGCCAGCTGGCACATGTGTGTGTTCATGAGAGCACAAGATTGGCATTTCCTTGTGGAGTTATAGAAGATAATTTTTTGCAAAGTCTAGATGTGTCTTGGAGAAAGTGAAATACTAAGTGTGGCGGTGGCTTACTGCATGGGAAATAGGAAGATTTTTCCAAACAAATGGTTAGGAAACCATGGCTGACTTAGGGGTTAATCCCATTAAACAAACAAACAAGAAAACCAGTCCAACTTAATTAGCTGTGTTTGATCTAGAGTGAGTCCCCTATTCCTGAATTGAATTTGGTTGAAAATCTTGTTACTCAAAGTATGGTCCATGGACTGGTCAATTCAGTATCATCTGGGAACTAGAAGAAATGTAGAATCTGTGACCCAAATGCAGATCTACTGAATTTAAATGTCCTTTAATAACATCTCTAGTAGGCATGTTAAAGTAAATTAGTTATTAGGAGCTCAGAGCATGTCTTTGCACTCAAACAATGGGGCCGAAAAAGCTATTCAACATAGGATAGTTCTAGTATTCATTATGCAAACCTAAATATCAATTTGTATCTTTGTTTCTATATATGAATGTATTCTTAGGTACAACTTGCAGCCCTAGAGATAGTCATTCTCCCCCTTCACCACCTTCTGCATGGCAGCAGAAGCCCAGTCCTCAGATCCTGGGTTGATTTCTGGGGAAAGCGTTAATGAATTCAGCTGAGTAGGAGATGGGTTGGGGTTTCCCTGGTGGCTCAGACAGTAAAGACTCTGCCTGCAGTGCAGGAGACCAGGTTCAATCTCTGGGTCAGGAAGATCCCCTGGAGAAGGGAATAGCTACCCACTCCAGTATTCTTGCCTGGAGGATTCTGTCGACAGAGGAGCCTGTCTGGCTACAGTCTGTGCCTTGCAAAGAGTCAGAGACGACTAACTGATAATACACACACAAACACACATGTGCATGGACATTGGGTGCAGAGAGGAAAAGGCATGGGCTTTATGGACAGATGTGGATTCAGATTTAACTTACTTCTCAGAACCTACATCCTTCTTCATAAAATAGGGCCGTGAAAAGTTGAGATTACCTGCCACACATGTTTGTAAAGTTAAAAAAGATTGATTATGCAAAGCATTCAAAAAAATGCCTGGCATGTGGAGAGTATTCCTTCTAAAAGCAAAAGTAATGTACATTTCTACCCTTCTTCCCCACAAACAGCTTGCTGTCTAACCTTCGGTATATCATTCAACCTCTTTGAGACTCAGCTTTGACTTCTATATAATGAATTGGTTACTAGATGATCCCTAAGATCCTTCCCGAGGTGTGACCATTGAATACCCCAGCATGCAAGCACAGCGCACATAGGAACGGCTGCTGTCTCACTCCACTCCCCCTTACCCCAACCCAGCCCGCTGATTCTCACACTGCTGCACTTCCTGCTCACAGCTCAATGCCGCTTGTCTCTAAAACCAAAGACTGGGAACCTAGAGGAGAGCTAGTACCATTCCAGGCTGTGACAAGCTGAGTGAATTCCACAGCCATTAGAGACACGAAGCTCCAATACTTTGGCCACCTCATGTGAAGAGCTGACTGGAAAAGACTCTGATACTGGGAGGGATTGGGGGCAGGAGGAGAAGGGGACGATAGAGAATGAGATGGCTGGATGGCATCACTGACTTGATGGACATGAGTCTGAGTGAACTCTGGGAGTTGGTGATGGACAGGGAGGCCTGGCGTGCTGTGATTCATGGGGCCGCAAAGAGTCGGACATGACTGAGTGACCGAACTGAACTGAACTGAACACACCCGGGAGGCCAGGTCTGAGGAGAAGTCTCCAGTGGGCATCCTTGGCTGCTAACATGGAGAAACTGGTTGGGCTACACCCCTTCCCTGAGACATTGTAATCCTACCTAGAGACGATGTAGGGAGCCCAGGGCTTGTGTTGCACAAGTAGGTGCCCAACAAGTCTGCACACTGCAAGTGAAGCGAAGCCTTTTAGTCATGGAGCCCAAATGGGAGAAGTCGCGGTAACTTGAAAATGATCAAATTAGAAGGCTTAAAAAAATCATGTTAATGCAAGTTTCCACTTGGCAAAGTTGGCTAAGCAATTTTGGTTTAGGCTGGGATTTCTCAGAACAAGAGAGGGCACTTTCTCTGTGCTTGGGCGCAGTGGAGTAAGTGCTGTCAAGGTAGTTAACCTGGGTTCTGTCTCTCCTGCTGACATAAGGGTTTCACCTGAGCCGCTGTATTTCTCTGGTCCTTTCTAAGGAGCACAAGTAAAATAAAAAGAAAGCCCCAAGTAAACAAAAACCAGCTGTTGATTTCTTGAATATTTGTATTTGGAGGGAAAACAAGACTTGCCTGTGGCTTTGCTTGAATGCATTTGCTTCTTCTGAGGCCTGTGTCTCTGAGCTCTGCTCCATCCTTTTCTTTGCTGTCATGCTTGCCTTGTCATTCCTTTTGTTTCACCCTTCCAAGGTTTCTTCTTCCCTGGAACCGTGTTCTCTTTCTCCTCACCATTTCATTGATGAAGGAACCATCACATAGTGGCTAACTAGAACAATTCCCTGGCAGAATGCTTCTCCAGTGCCAAGAAGGCCATTTCTTTCTACTTCCACCTAAACAATTTGGTTTCAACTCCCTGTACCTGCTCTGAATTTTGAAGAAATGATGAATTGATTTGTCAATCAATATTTATCAAGAGTTTACTCTCTTCTGTTCTGTCATGGGGGTGTAAGAGCAGAGGTTTTCAAATATGAACACTAGGACCTTAAAGCAAGAGGGTGTGGACTTAGACTCCAGGAAGAGCTTGATACAGGCTTGGGGGAGGCGGTGGGTGTTACAAGTGTGCTGTGAGGATAAAGTTTCATTGAAATCAAGTTTTATCTTAGTGTAAATTTTCCACTCTACTCTTTAAAATGTCTGTTTGTGTTCATGTATAAATAACGTTTAGATTATTTACCATGGAATAAAACCAATGCTCCTAGAAAATTTCTTTTCTGTGTATTTATTTAAAAGACTTTGGTGTTTTATGTTGTTGTTGATTTTGTGTATGTGTGTTTTAGAGGAGTTTACATTCACAGCAAAATGAAGAGGAGATTAAGGAGATTTCCCATATACCCCATTCCCACACATCTAAAGCCTTCCTTATTATCAATATCCTTCATCAAGGGTGGTACATTTCATGAACTGCACTGTTACAATTCTTGAACCTCTCTGACACAATGTAATCACCTAAAGTCCAGAGTTTATCTTAGGGCTCACTCTTGGCCATTCTGAGTTTGGACAAATGTATAATGATATGTTTTATAAGAAATTGCCAAACTGCCTTCCAAAGTGGCCATACCATTTTGCATTCCCTTCAGCAATGAATGAAAATTCCTGTTGCTTCACATCCTGGCTGCTGCTGCTGCTGCTGCTGCTAAGTCGCTTCAGTCGTGTCTGACTCTGTGCGACCCCATAGACAGCAGCCCACCAGGCTCCCCCGTCCCTGGGATTCTTCAGGCAAGACCACTGGAGTGGGTTGCCATTTCCTTCTCCAATGTGAAAGTGAAAAGTGAAAGTGAAAGGTGAAAGTGAAGTCGCTCAGTCATCTGACTTGTAGCCCACCAGGCTCCTCCATCCATGGGATTTTCCAAGCAAGAGCACTGGAGTGGCTTGCCATTGCCTTCTCCCTCACATCCTGGCTAGCATTTGGTATTATCAATGTTTCAGATTTTGATGACTAATGATATCTTTTTGTTGTTTTAATTTGCATTTCCTTGATCAAATAAGATGTAGAGCTTCATTTTACATAATTATTTATCACCTGTATCTCTTCTTTGGTGAGGTGTCTATTAAGTAAGGTCTTTTGGCTCATTTTTTTTTAATTCAGAATGTTTGTTTTCTTATTGTTGAATTTTAAAGGCTTTTTGTATATTTTGAATAACAGTCCTCTCACAGATATATGTTTTCCAAATATTTTACAGCAGTCTGTGGCTGTTTTTTTCTCAATTTCTTCACAGTGCTTTTTGTAGAGCAGACATTTTTAATTTTAACGAAGTCCAGCTATTGATTTTTTTTTCATGGATTGTCCCTTTGATGCCATATCTAAAATGTCATTACCATAATCATGGTTATCTAAGCTTTTCTCCTATCTTATTAATCTAGGAGTTTTGTAGTTTTGCATTTTATATTTAGGTCTATTATAATTTTGAACTAGTTTTATGAAGAATTCATTTTATCTGTATCTAGATTGATTTTTTTTTTTTTTGCAATTACTCCAACAGTTCAGTTCAGTTCAGTTCAGTCGCTCAGTCGTGTCTGACTCTTTGCGACCCCATGAATCACAGCACGCCAGGCCTCCCTGTCCATCACCAAATCCCGGAGTTCACTCAAACTCATGTCCATCGAATTGGTGATGCCATCCAGCCATCTCATTCTCTGTCGTCCCTGTCTCCTCCTGCCCCCAATCCCTCCCAGCATCAGAGTCTTTTCCAGTGAGTCAACTCGTCGCATGAGGTGGCCAAAGTATTGGAGTTTCAGCTTCAGCATCAGTCCTTCCAATGAACACCCAGGATTGATCTCCTTTAGAATGGACTTCATTTGAATGTTGGAATTACTCCAACACCACTTGTTAAAAACACTCTTTGCTCCATTGTGTTGCCTTTGCTCCTTTGTCACACATTGGTTAATTGATTATATGTATGTAAGTCTATTTCTGAGTTCTTTCTTCAGTTCCATTCATCAATGTTTCA
This sequence comes from Moschus berezovskii, assembly GCF_049115385.1. Classification (NCBI taxonomy): domain Eukaryota; kingdom Metazoa; phylum Chordata; class Mammalia; order Artiodactyla; family Moschidae; genus Moschus; species Moschus berezovskii. The sequence goes on along the minus strand of NC_142468.1, from coordinate 41,502,525 downwards.
CCAATACCACAGTGTCTTGATTATTATAGCTTTATAGTGAATCTTAGCATCAAATAGTGTCAGCCCTCCAACTTTGTGCTCTCTTGAATATTGTCTTGGTTATTCAAGGTCTATTGCCTTTCCACAAAAACTTTAGAATCAGTTTGTCAGTATTCACAAAATAATTTTCTGGGATTTTTGTTGGGATTGTACTGAATCTCTAGATCAAGTTGGAAAGAATTGATATCATGACAATGTTTTCTTCTTATCCATAAAGATGAAATATCTCTCCATTTATTTAGTTCTCCTTTGATTTTATTCATCAGGGTTTTATAGATTCCCTTATAGATCTATCAGTCTTCTACATATCATATTAGGTTTATAGATAAGTATTTAATTTGGGATGCCAATGTAAATGGTATTGAGTTTTGAATTTCAAACTTCACTTGTGTATTTGTGGTATTAAAAATGTTTACATCCAGTTTATTATTACTGTTGCTCAGTTCAACTATGCCCTTACTAATTTTCTGCCTGCTGGATTTATCCATTTCTGGTAGAGGGGTGTTGAAGTCTTCAACTATGGTAGTTAATGTATCCATTTCTCCTTGCACATTTAGTGGGTTTTGCCTCATATAGTTTGATACTCTGTTGTTAGGCACATACATGTTTAGGATTGTTATGTCTTCTTGGAGAATTGACCCCTTTATGATTATATAATGTCCTTCTTTATCTTTGATAACTTATTTTGCTTTGAGGTTTGCTCTGTCTAAAATGAAGTAGCTACTCCCACTTTCTTTTGATTAGCCATTAACATGGTATATTTTTCTCCATCCATTTATTTTTAATCTATATATGTCTTTATATTTAAAGTGGGTTTCCTGTAGATAACATACAGTTGGGTCTTTCTTTTTTGACACACTATACAAAAAAGATCTTCACGACCCAGATAATCACGATGGTGTGATCACTCACCTAAAGTCAGACATCCTGGGATGCAAAGTCAAATGGGCCTTAGGAAGTATTACTATGAACAAAGGTGATGGAATTCCAGTTGAGCTATTCCAAATCCCATGATGCTGTGAAAGTGCTGCACTCAATATGCCAGCAAATTTGGAAAAACTCAGCAGTGGCCACAGGACTGGAAAAGGTCAGTTTTCATTCCAATCCCAAAGAAAGGCAATGCCAAAGAATGCTCAAACTACCGCAGAATTTCACTCATCTCACACGCTGGTAAAGTAATGCTCAAAATTCTCCAAGCCAGGCTTCAGCAATACATGAAACATGAAATTCCAGATATTCAAGCTGGTTTTAGAAAAGGCAGAGGAACAAGAGATCAAATTGCCAACATTTGCTGGATCGATGAAAAAGCAAGAGAATTCCAGAAAAACATCTATTTCTGCTTTATTGACTATGCCAAACCCTTTGACTGTGTGGATCACAATAAACTGTGGAACATTCTGAAAGAGATGGGAATACCAGACCACCTGACCTGTCTCCTGAGAAAGCTGTATGCAAGTCAGTAAGTAACAGTTAGAACTGGACATGGAATGACAGACTGGTTCCAAATAGGAAAAGGAGTACGTTAAGGCTGTATATTGTCACCCTGCTTATTTAACTTATATACAGAGTACATCATGAGAAATGCTGGGCTGGATGAAGCACAAGCTAGAATCAAGATTTCTGGGAGAAATATCAATAACCTCAGATATGCAGATGACACCACCCTTATGGGAGAAAGTGAAGATGAACTAAACAGCCTCTTGGTGAAAGTGAAAGAGGAGAGTGAAAAAGTTGTCTTAAAGCTCAACATTCAGAAAACTAAGGTCATGGCATCTGGTCCCATCACTTGATGGCAAATAGATGGGGAAACAGTGAGAGACTTTATTTTTCTGGGCTCCAAAATCACTGCAGATGGTGATTGCAGCCATGAAATTAAAAGATGCTTACTCCTTGGAAGGAAAGTTATGACCAACCTAGACAGCATATTAAAAAAGCAGAGACATTACTTTGCCAACAAAAATATGTTTAGTCAAGGCTATGGTTTTTCCAATAGTCATGTATGGATGTGAGAGTTGGACTATAAAGAAAGCTGAGTGCAAAAGAATTGATGCTTTTGAACTGTGGTGTTGGAGAAGACTCTTGAGAGTCTCTTGGACTGCAAGGAGATCCAACCAGTCCATCCTAAAGGAAATCAGTCCTGGGTGTTCATTAGAATGACTGATGTTGAAGCTGAAATTCCAATACTTTGGCCACCTGATGTGAAGAGCTGACTCATTTGAAAAGACACTGATGCTGGGAAAGATTGGGGACAGGAGAAGAAGGGGACAACAGAGGACGAGATGGTTGGATGCCATCACTGACTCAATGGACATGAGTTTGGGTAAACTCCAGGAGTTGGTGATGGACAGGGAGGCCTGGCATGCTGTGATTCATGGGGTCGCAAAGAGCTGGACATGACTGAGCCACTGCACTGAACTGAACTGATGACAATATCTGTCTTTTAATTGGTTAATTTAGGTCATTAACATTCACGATGATTATTGATATAGTTGGATTATGGCTACCATATTTGTTACTATTTGCTACTTGTTGTCATTGCTCTTTATTCCTATTTTTTCCACTATTTTTCTGCCATTTGTGGTTTTACTTGTGGCTTGATTTAATTTAATGCTATATGATTCCACTTTCTCTCTTAGTGTAGACTTTTTTTTTAAGTAGTTTTCCTAGAATTTGAAATACCCTTTTACAGCTTGTCCAAGTCCACTTTCAAATAATACTCTACCTCTTCACATGTGGTATACTTTATAATAACCAAATAATCCTAATTCCTTCCATTTCTTGTATCACTGGTGTCATTCATTTCACCTATGTATAAGCATATATAATGATGTACATATATAATCAACTACATTGTTGCTATTGCTATTTTGACCAACTCTTATGTATTATATTAATTAAGAATAAGAAAAATAAATGTTTCTATTTTACCTTCACTTATTCTTTCTTGGTACTTCTCCTTTCTTTATGTAGATCCAAGTGTCTGACTTATACCATATTTACCCCTTCTCTCTAAATGTTAAACTTCTTTTAACATTTCTTTCAAGACCAGTCTACTGACAGAATTTTCTTCAAGTTTTGTTTGTCTGAGAAAGTCCTTATTTCTCCTTCACTTGTGAAGAATAATTTAATAGGGTACAAAATTCTGTTAGTGGGTTTTTTCTCTAACACCTTAAATATTTTACTTCTCTATCTTCTTTCTTGCGTGTTTTCTGAGGAAAAGTCATTTTCCGTAATTTGAAAATGATATGCTAATGTGCAATTTGGAGGGGAGTATTTATTCTGCTTGGTGTTCTTTGAGCTTTCTGATGTCCGGTGGTTGGTGTCTGACATTATTGGTGGAAATTCTTAGTCATTATTGTTTCAAATATTGTCCCTTTCTCTGTTTCTTCTTCGAGTATTCCCATTAAATAGGTAGTTGTTCCACAATCCTTGGGTATTCTGTCCTAATTTTTTTTTTTCAGTCCTTATCCTCTTTGCTTTTCAGTTTTGGAGGTTTCTATTGCTATATCCTCAAAAGCAGTGATTCTTTCCTCAGCTGTTTCTTGTCTACTAATAAGCTCATCAAAGGCATTCTTCATTTATGCTATACTGTTTTTGATCTCTTTAGCACTCCTTTTGGATTCTTTTTTAGGATTTCCACCTCTCCACTTATATTGCTCATCTGTTTTTGTATGCTGTCTACTTTAGCCATTTATAGCCCTTAGCATATTAATCATACTTGTTTTAAATTCACAGTCTGACAATTCTAGTATCCCTGCCATGTCTGGTTCTCATGTTTCCTCTGTCTCTTCAAATTGTGTATATTACTTTTTAGTATGCCTTGTAATTTCATAGCCAGACATGATGAACCCATAAAAGAACCTGCTGTACATAGACCTTCAATATTGTGGTGGCAGTGGGAGAATAGTGGAGAAAAGTTTTATTGTCTATGATTAGGTCTAATTCTTTGAGTGAGCCTTTGGACTATGAACTTCATAAACACTACTCAGTTGCTTTTTAAAAAATTCCCCTCCTTAGGTGGGACAGGATGGTTAGAGTGGACCACAGTTGATTATTTTACTTCACTCACGTGGTAGGCTAGCTGACTGGAGCTAGGTGCTTTCCTTCCCTCAGGTCAGTTAAGCTCCCATAACACCCCAGCAGGTTAGGCTCTAGTTAACAAGTGTCTCCTGAGGGCAGATCTCACTAAGATCAGTGTGCTTTAGCATATTTCAAAATCCTTCCTTTTCCTCTTGCCCTTCCTAAAACAGGAGGGAGTTTTTCTCCAATATTTATTGTGACAAATTGCTTGGGCTTCTGGACATAAAACCCACAAAAGACTGGGTCTCTTTGGAGCTTTTAATTCTCAGAGTTGTTCATGCTGTGCCTCCAGCCATCAGTCAATTATTGATACAATTCAGGTTTTCCCACCCCAGCCCTGGTTCCTGTGGTGGTTTCTGCTCCTGAGTCTCTGCTCTGGTAAACTTTGACTCCTTGTATTTGCCTGTCTGTCAGTCCAATCTTGGGAGTGATGGTTTGCTCTGTGTCTTCCTCTCTGTTACAGATTCAAGAAAAGTTGTTAAATTTTCCAGTTGTCTATGCTGTTATTTATTGTTAGAATGGATTGGTGACTTCAAAAAGCCTCTTGATGAAAGTGAAAGAGGAGAGTGAAAAGGTTGGCTTGAAGCTCAACATTCAGAAAACAAAGATCATGGCATCTGGTCCCATCACTTCATGGGAAATAGATGGGGAAACAGTGGAAACAGTGTCAGACTTTATTTTTTGGGGCTCCAAAATCACTGTGGATGCTGATTGCAGCCATGAAATTAAAAGACGCTTATTCCTTGGAAGGAAAGTTATGACCAATCTAGATAGCATATTAAAAAGCAGAGACATTACTTTGCCAACCAAGGTCCGTCTAGTCAAGGCTATGGTTTTTCCATTGATCATGTATGGATGTGAGAGTTGGACTGTGAAGAAAGCTGAGCACCGAAGAATTGATGCTTTTGAACTGTGGTGCTGGAGAAGACTCTTGAGAGTCCGTTGGACTGCAAGGAGATCCAACCAGTCCATTCTAAAGGAGATCAATCCTGGGTGTTCATTGGAAGGACTGATGCTAAAGCTGAAGCTCCAATATTTTGGCCACCTCATGCGAAGAGTTGACTCACTGGAAAAGACTCTGATGCTGGGAGGGATTGGGGGCAGGAGGAGAAAGGGACAACAGAGAATGAGATGGCTGGATGGCATCACCGACTCGATGGACATGAGTTTGAGTGAACTCCGGGAGTTGGTGATGGACAGGGAGGCCTGGCGTGCTGTGATTCATGGGGTTGCAAAGAGTCAGATACGACTGAGCGACTGAACTGAACTGAACTGAACTGAAACTCCTTACATATGGAACTGGATACTAGAAATTCCTGGAGATATTTTTTTAGATGCTTTGCATCCTTCAAGCAAGTCATTGTAGGCCCTGATAATGTACTGGCTCCAGTGTAAGATAATGACTCCGGATATGTGAGCATGGTGACCACATGGATATTCAAAGACATCCCAAATTTAGAATATTCCTTCCTATTATTTTCAGACATGAATTTGTACATGTAGACCCATATGATTTGAATTTTAATTTGGAAACAAGATCTCCATCAGGTGTTGTGACTTACAGGGTTATTTGTAACACTTTGCAGAATTACTGATCCAGAGAAATGAGATTATCACATGTGAAACAAAGGACAATATGAAACATTAAATATTACCCTGAATTATTCCCCCAAAAGATCTGAGATGATGAATAAGGCCATTTTTTATTGTTTATTTGTGAGTAGTGTATTACAAGTGTTGACATGGCTTAGGAACATGAAAGATCGGGACAGAGTAGAGACCATGGAACCGGAGGCTGTGCTTGAGTGGAGGTGAGAAGAAGGCTGGTTTTGGCTTTCGGAATGCTGGGACAATGGTAGTTGCTGATGAAGAAGCTGAAGGTTTGAAAAGAAGGGCTTCTTATCTCTTCCCAGAAGTGCTGGCACCTGGGAGCAGAGAGGCTTGGAGTCAGTAGGTTCCTGCCTGTGGTTTGTTACAAGTTCCAGGTGGCTCAGGCGATAAAGAATCTGCCTGCAATGCAGGAGACTTGGGTTCCATCCCTGAGTTGGGAAGATTCCCTGGAGAAGGGAGTGGCAACCTACCCCAGTATTCTTGCCTGGGAAATCCCATGGACAGAGGAGCCTGGCGGGCTACAGTCCATAGGGTTGCAAAGAGTCGGACACGACTGAGTGACTAACACTGACTGAGTGGGCAATTCACTAAAGAAAGGAGGACATCCAATTCCACCTCCATTTAGTCTCACAAAGGTCTCTTCTTCCTACATTGTTAGCACCCTTTTGACTTCAGCTCTTATCCTGGAAAGTACCTTCAAGGGCTCCATCCAGCTCAGTCGTCCTTCTTCTCTTTTATAGGCTGGCTTTGTGAGTTGCCAGGGCAGTTTTGTGTTAGTCGCTACCCCTTCTTTAGGGAGAAAGTCACTTTATGGGAGTGGAGTCACTCTCAAGTAATAGTTGGCCACTTAGATCAGTGTGAAGAAAGGAGCAGTCAGTAACAAAAGGGAATATCTACAGTAATAGTGGACAAACACATTTTCTACCTCTTAGCAGGCTGTTTCCAAACAAAATAGGGAAATAGGTAGCAGATGTTCTAGGGGTCTCATCTCTCAACTTTCCCCTGCCTAAAGGACTTCCTTCCCCCTGCCACTTAAGTTCCCCTTGCCTTTGTGTCTCTGGAACAGAAGAAGTATTTTTTTGTAGAAAATTCATATGTATTGGTGAATTATTATCATAACTTCAAGAGTAAGTTTCTTAGGGTACCTTGTATTTTAATAGAAATCAAAATCTTACAGAAGGAAGGGAAGTAAGAGATTACTGTCTTCACTGTGTTGGCCTGGCCATGATTTCAGGCAAGGAAAGAGTCAAGGTCAGAAGTCCTAATTAGATTCGGTACCTGGCATAAGCACAGAGAGGAGGAAGGGGTTCCTCCTTTCAGTATATGGATTCCTTGGTCATGCTTACTTGGGCAGCCCTGCTAATGAACATATATTTCTCCTTTTTAATCCCCTCCTCAGTAACTAGGCTCTTGGCAGAGGATGCCACTGCTCCCAGCATTTGGATAATAGGATAAACTTAAGGGAAGCAGAATGGCCTCCCTCTGAACAGTGAGTGAGGTCTGGAATCACGCTTGTGTCGTCTTTGTTCACAGCTGTTCGTAGCCATGGGGAGAAGGCTTTGTCAAATGTCAGATTGACGTGAGGCTTCAAGTGACACAAGAACCCCCAACCTATCTCTACTTGATCATCCTCTTTGAGGAACCCTAAAATGACCGTGACTGCTTGTGTGTTCAGATAAACCAGTTTAAAAAATACTACATTGAGGGGAGGGTGACCCCTCTCAACATCTTGTCTGCATCAGAATGCCTGAGTTGTGATATGTATTTTTGTTTTGTGTATTTGTTCCCTGTCCTCACAGTTGTTAAGTCTTTCAGAGAAGGAGCAGGGTAGGCTATACTCTGTCTTATTCATAATGCCTAAACATCTTGTCTGTACATAAAAGGAGCATTGGTAACTGAAGGACAGATGGATGAATTGATAGAGCATCTTGTTTAATCAGGCTTCCCTGATAGCTCAGTTGGTAAAGAATTCACCTGCAATGCAGGGGACCCTGGTTCGATTCCTGGGTCAGGGAAGATCCCCTGGAAAAGGGAGAGGCTACGCAGTCTGGTATACTTGGGCTTCTTTTGTGGCTCAGCTGGTAAAGACTCTGCCTGCAATGCGGGAGACCTGGGTTCGATCCCTGGGTTGGGAAGATCCCCTGTAGAAGGGAAAGGCTACCCACTTCAGTATTCTGGCTTTGAAGACTCCATGGGGTCCCAAAGAGTTGGACATGACTGAGAGACTTTCACTTTCCCTTGTTTTAGAGCCATTATATTCTCATGAAAGAGCAATATTTTAAAAATGCAATTCTTCTACACAATAACACAATTTCTGAACAAGTTATGAATTGGCACTCTTGAAGTTTGTGAAAGAAAGTTCTGGGTAGGATTACGTAAGACTTGTTTGCCTTATTAGATACTGTGAATTGTCTTGTTTCTGAGAGAAAAAAATTACTCCCCACATTATCTTTAGACAGCCTGCTGATATTAACACCTTTGTCTCCAAGTGATGGTGCTGTCTCTGAGAGCATTTCTGTGGGTTGGTTTCTTGGGTGGAACTAAGTGGTGTTGACAAAAATCTGGGACCCTGTTCTGAAAGATATACTGTGAGGGAGAAAGAACAGAGGGATGGAGAGGGCCCTCAAGTAACCCACAAGTCATTCAAATGCCTCAGCAGTCATGGACCACAATTCCTGTGGACCCCATGCTCCACTACACATACATAAATACACAGATAGGCCTGGTCCCTCATCTCTACTTGCTACTTATTGGAGCATGACAGAAAAGAATGATGCTGTGACAGAAAAGTGAAAAAAAAAAAAGAACAAAAGAGAGATTATAATGTGTGGAACTTGAGGTACCAATGTAAGGGCCCCTTAAGGGACACTTGCTGAATTAAGAAAGAGAATAGAGGGTCACAGCTGGTTGAGACTTGACCAGGAAAGGTGGGATGCAAGGCAACAGATGAAAGGGTGATGTAGGAGAGAGAGGAGTGGCAGAGGAGGCTGGCCATGGGTGCAGCTGAGCAAGAAGCAGAACACACCTGGGAAATGCGGAGAGAAGGGCGCAGTCCAGACAGCAGAGAGCCAGAACTGATGATGATACTGTGATAGATGGGGACCACTTAAAAATGTCGAGGGACACCCCATCCCCCAATAATGAAAGAGCAGGTCTCTTCAGCACAGAGCAACGCTATGAAGTGAGGACACTGAGTTGAGAATTCCAAGACGAAGACAAATCTCATGGAGCACGTCCTAAGTAGCCATTTTAACAGCAAAAAGACTATAGATAGCACAAAGCAAGGAATTACCCAAAGTATGTTTTTAAAATAATTTTACAAATTTTACCCCATAAATATATTTTTCCATTCCATTATGAACAAAAATCCCCATTATACTCTTTTTTGTTCTCCTTTTTTCAACTTAGAATAGTAAACATATCTTTAAGAGTTAGAAAAAACAGTAAGAATTTGGGCTTTGGGAATTATTGAGCTCTAAAAAATTGTTTCTATCTCTGCCACTTTTTAGTGGTATGACTTTGGGCAAATTAATGTCTGTCTCTAAGCTCTAGTTTTCTTATATATGAAATGGGGACAACACAAGCCCCACGTGATTGTGAAGAATACAGTGGAAATGTACTCAGTGCATCACAGAGGGTTTGATCTCCAGGCGGGACTCAAGCTCAGTCAGTGGCAGCTTTTACTACCCACAATCAGTGTCACTGCCAGGAGTAGGTTGATGCTGGTGAACGTATTTGTCGGAGACTGAGGAAGGGGGCTGCGAGATGGTGTAGCTTCCTGTTAACTTTGTCACTGATTGTTGGATAACTTTGGACCAAATGCTATTCTTTAATGAACTGGAGCGCAAAACATATTATGATTAATGACTGTCACAGCCGGTAGCCAGATGTTTACATAATTCCCTCTGTTTTAAAGCAAACATATTAGACGAAAGGGGTTGAGTGATAGAATTAGGCAAATAAGGACAGTATTTTGGGAATGTATTTTGATTAGGCTAATATTAAAAATTAGCATCCTTAAACCAGTAATCTAAATGAGGCAGTTTTTGGACACAGTGACTGGTGGAGGGAGCCCAGCATAGGAGTGCATGTTTCCAACAAAACCTCCGTCAATTAAATCCTCCCCTTAGAACAGAGAGAGTTAAATCTGTCCTTAATAGTCTGTAGGATAAAAGGGCAAATTGTTTCTTTTAATTGAGAAAGGATAAAATGTGTTTGTTCTACACATGCATTTATGTTCTCTTTTAGCATCATAATTATTTTTGCAGCTGTCAGAATTTCACACAACCTAATAGGAAAATAAATCTGAGTCCAGACGGGCTCAATACTTTTCAGAGGAGTCCAGTAAATAAAAACTCCACAGTGACTGACTGACCTCATTCAAGTCAGAACTCCTAAGCCCAAACCCTGGAGTGAATGGGAAAGGGGTTGATCAGTTAGAAAAATTTCATGGGATTTTTTTTTTAAAGAATCATCATGAATTGAGGTGATTAAAAAAATCAAATGGATAAAGGGTATTGCTGTGAAAGAGCAAGGTTTGCATAATTGAGTACCTCGATTATGTGGGGGAAGATGGGAAAAAAGTCTTGCCTGTTCTGGTCTCAAATGACTAAATCCTGAAAAGGCCAAGAGACCAAGTCACCAAAGTCAGAAGTGAACATGGAAGCTTGGCTAAGGTGCCCACAGATGGAGTGCATGGTCCCTGAAGGGTTTTTATCAGTTGTGGGGGTGAGAGACTCTATTAATTACATTTACTTTTAGAATTTATAGTTAAGTCAGGAAGCTGAATTCATTCATTTGACATATATATATATATATTTCCATTTATCTTTTCCTTTTATTTTTTAATTGAAGGATCATTGATTCACAATGTTGCTTGTTTCAGGTGTACAGAAAAGTGATCCAGTTACATATGTATGTTTAAATCTACTCTTTTTCAGGTTCTTTTCCATTTTAGGTTATCACAAGATACTGAATATAGTTCCCCGGGCTATACAGTAGGCCCTCGTTGTTTATCTGTTTTGTATATGGGCAGTGTGTATATGTTAATCCACAACTCCTGATTTATCCCTACCCCATGCCCCATTTCTATTTTGTTTACACAAGCATATATGTAATATTTATTTCTCTTGGAGGAAGTTTAAGCAACATAGCTAAGAGATATACAAATGTGCATGAGTTGAATCCTGATGGAAAGTATATATATAATATTTCTGGACACTTGTTGGCACTACATGTGCCCTCCATGAGCTGCTAACCCAGAACCACAGAGGTGATCAAATAGAGAAGCTGTGGTAGAGTCATGGCTCCTCCAAAGATGTCTACATCTCAATCCTCAGAACCTACATGGTTACGTTATGTTGCATGGCAAGGGGGAGGCTAAGGTCTACAAATGGAAGTTAGATGGCCAATCAGGTGACCTTAAAATAGGCATATTATCCTATATTGTCTGTATGGGCTCAATGTACTCACAGTGGTTCCTAAAAGATGAAATAGGTAGGCAGAAGAGCCAATGTCAGAGTGATGTGAAATGAGAAAGACTCAACAGGCCACTGCTGGCTTTGAAGATAGAAGTGGGCTTGAACCCAAGAATACAAGTGTCCTCTGGAACCTGGAAAAGGCAGAAAAACAGATTCTTCCATAGATCTTCTAGAAGGAATATAGTATCCTTGACACTTTGATTTTAGCCCAGTGAGATCCAGGCTGGACTTCTGAACTCCACAACCACAAAATAATAGATCTATGTTATTTTGAACCACTTAATTTGTAGCAGTATGTTATGGAAGCCGTGGGAAACTAATACAGACAGCAAAGCAGTGGGATAGGAAGGCACCCCAGAGTCACAGCAACAGAGGAACAGAAAATACCCTAGGAAAAGTCAATGCTTCTTTTGAAAAGGAAAGTTCACTGGCAACTTCCATTTGACTTTCATAAGAAATTATTTGTAGTCATCAATCCTAAGGTGGCAGATTCTAGAGCTGATAGCTTATATAACCTTTCCTTTTTAAAAGGAGGCTAGGAAGGACTGATGCTAAAACTGAAGCTCCAATACTTGGGCCACCTCATGCGTTACTCACTGGAAAAGACTCTGATGCTGGGAGGGATTGGGGGCAGGAGGAGAAGGGGACGACAGAGAATGAGATGGCTGGATGGCATCACCGACTTGATGGACATGAGTTTGAGTGAACTCCGGGAGTTGGTGATGGACAGGGAGGCCTGGCGTGCTGTGATTCATGGGGTTGCAAAGAGTCGGACATGACTGAGCGACTGAACTGAACTGAGGGTCATTTTCTTGACCTTGATTTAAAGGGTAAGATTATGCATAGGAAACAATGTGAAGTATAGAAGAACAAATGTCCCCCTTCGTAACCCTGTCAGAGTGCCTCCAAACTTGCTCACCTTTCTGCTCTTTCCAAACCAGTGCTTTCATACCTACAGGGTTCATGGAGGTTAGACTGGACCAAGAGTTGTACTACAGACCACTATTTCCATGATCATCGTGCCCCGCAGAGCCCTCCTGATTTCCCCACTGTCCAGACCCACCCGCTGGGCAGGTTCTCTACATCCCAACAGGAAATTCCCAGTGCCTGTCTTCTAGGTGAGGTGCTGCCAGTACTGACCATGGGAATGCCATTTCTTCCCTTCCCTTTCAATGTTCTTATGCCACTCCTGCTATCACTGCCAATCTGTAGAAAATACAGGGTAAATGTTGGTGAAAGACTGAATTTGCATAACTTGCTTTTTGTTGCTTGCTGTTGCAGGGGAGGGGGGGAGGAGGGAGTCTGCTTTTTATATACAATTTGTGTGCATTTTATTGGGTTATCAGGTTATTGGGTTAAAGTCATCCCAATCATTCACTATCCCAGCATTGCTATGCATGTGCTGTCAGGGCTTAGCATTCAACGATTTTCTTTGTTCAGATTTGGATTGCTGTCTCTGCTTGCAAATTATTTTTCACAACAACGCCTCACCTCTCCTCTCCTCCCCTCCCCTTCCTTCCCCTCCTCTTTTCTCTCTCTCTCATACACACATGCAGACACACACACACAGACGTGAAATGAAACACATTGTTCCTTTGCCAAGTTCAGGACCCATTAACACCTTTCTCAAGTTCAAGGCCTGGAAAGTTCAGGGATAAGTCATCTTCTCTGTGGTTTCTGATCATCACCCAGCCATTGCATTCTGCTAAATAAAGCAAAGCAAATTTGCTAGAGGTGGAGCCCAGGTCTGTGTTTTAATAGAGCATGATTTCTCCAATTTAGTTCTATTGACATTTTGGACTGAGTAATTATTTGTTATGTGGGGGGCTGTCTTGAGCAATATAGGATGTTTAGCAGCATCCCCAGCCACTACCCTCTAGGTGCCAGTAGCAACACCTCAACAGTCATGGCAATAAACAGTGTCTTCAGACATTCCCTAAGAGGCAAAAATCATTCCAGGGTGAGAACCATGTACAGTAGAGAGATCAACACACCTAACTTCAAGCAACTTGTTAAGACAGCCTCAAAAATAGTGAACAGGCTCAGCTGTTCACCCAGCTGTGTGGACCACCTGTGGCCAATTACTTTGACAAGATTATTGAGTTACAGGCTTGGGCGTGTGGCCTCAGCTCTGGGCAACTGTATGCGCTCTGTGGGTTGGCACCACTGGTGGCATTGGGTTACACACAGTCCCCTTCACTCTGCTCTTCAGCTGCTGGAAGGCAGCTTAGGGACTTGCTAACTGATAGTGATGACAGTTCAAACCAATCATATGATCCCAGTTGAATGTGTAAGGTAGAAATAATCATAGTCACTTTTTTGTGCAAACTATTATTGTTGGTGGTGAAGTTATCGTTCATATTTACAAAAGAAAAAAGTTCCCAAACTTGGAAAATGACATAGATTTCATTAACTTTTCCCTTAGCAACTTCTGCATTTTCCCTGACTGCTACGTGTCCCAACAGCACGTTCAATAGAACACGTTCAAATCCAAGTTCGTCATCATTCACCTCCTACACAACATTTTTAAAATCCTTCCAATGTTTATCAGGTCTTTCTGTTACCTCACCTTGCAATCACACAAACAGAAGGTGCCTAATACAATTATCTTATCTTCCAACATACAATTACCAAATTGCTTTTCCTAAATGAAAGATTAGATTAAAAACTCTATTAAAAAACGTAAAATGGCTTCATTAACTGTTAATTTCAAGTTTTGTAGTCCAACATTTAGGGTTGTCCAACAGTCACCTTCACAGCCTATACTTTTTTCCTCTTTTTTAGTCTTTCCTTCCACCTATTTGTCCAATGTTATTGCCCAACCAAACATTTCTCAAAATGTGGTCCATGGTCCACCTGAAAAATCATCAACAAAGATACTTTTTAAAATGCATATTTCTAGGCCTAGTCTCAGAATTTCTAGGGATAGGAACTGATTACTTAAAAAAAAAACTGAAACGTCTTAAAGCCCAGATAAGATTTTCTCTCGTTAAAATAATCTGTGCTTTTCTTCTGGTATGTATTCTAAACTGGAAAGTAAGGAAGAGGAGGGGAAGGACATGAGGATAGAGGGTGGCTGCAATTTTTATGCCAGGGATTGTGTTAAGCACTTTACACTGACTATTTTATTAAATATTTTCAATATCGTTATCCAGCTTATAGATGCTAAAGCTACAGCTTGGAAAGGTTTATTTACTTGCCCATTATTACACTTACTACATAGGGGAGATTTTCACTCCAAAGTTCATGGAATCAATACTGACCTTGCTTAGACTTCACTCTGTTCTTTGTCTTATGTTTTTTACTGAGTAAACTCTTGTGAATAAGGCCTTGAAAAAATGGCTCAGTGGAAAGAGCATGGACTTAGAGTCAAACCAGTATCTGCCTGAATCCTGGCTGGGTATTTTGGGGTTTCTTCTAGCTGTCCTTAAAGTACGGCCATCTGCCTCTTGTTCAGAACATAACCAGACAGTGAAGGAGGAGTGGATTTGAAAGGCACACAGAGCAAGCCTCTGCTGTCTTTTAAGGAAGACACCTGGAAACATCTATATATCTTCTCTGACTACATTTCCTTGTAAGAGTCACACATATGAAAAAAATAGGACAGATGGCCTGAGATGTTTTTTAGAGCTCTTCTCAAGACCTTGAAAAGAAACCAAATAGGATAGATCTTTCCAGTTCCAGTCAGGCTGTATCCGTATTGTGAGAGTTGAACCATTCCCAAATAATTTCCATCTAAAATTTTATTTTCACTAGTCATCTGTTGTCTGTCTTCCTGGAGATGAAATGCAGTGAGGGTACCATTTCATTGTCACCAGATGGTGTCCTCATGTAGATGGACAGTTCCTGCTCAGGGCCACTGGACAGGGACAGGGGAAACATTTCTGTAACAGGTCCTTCAGTGGAGCAAAATCTAAAATTAATTCAAGCATTTGTTACTTATACCCATTTTGGTTCCAAAACAGATTTGAGTAAGCTTTCATTAAAAGACACAAGTACAATAGATCTGTTAGAACCAAAATAAAGGAACAAGTGTCATACAGTGAAGGGTGATTATATCTATTCATTACAAACATTTTAAATAATGTCTACATTTATGGAAGCATATCATGCATGTGGTTAAGAGCACTGTTGTAAGTACTTGTGTCATTTCATTTAATTCTCACAACTCTGTGATGATAGCTCCTATTATTATTTGCAGTTTATGGTAAGAAACCGAGTAAAAAAAGGTTTAGTGATTGATTCATAGTCATATATCAATATATACACACAGCATTGCTGAGTCAGGATTTGAACCAGACAGTCTAATCCAGGACAGGGGTTAGGCAGAGAAGTCTATCAGACAGGGTTTGAATCTCCGTTCTTCCACTTACTAGCCCATAACCTTGGCAAGTCACTTCACTTTGTTAAGCTTCAGTCTATTCATCTGTAAAATGGGGATAGTGATACTTGCCTGTTGGGTTCGTGGTGAAGACTTAGAGACAATATGTAAAGATATATAGTAATGTGACTGGCACAATAAGTGTGAGAGCCACTCAGGCTACATACACTCTACCTGTAAACTTTTGTTATCTCCTTTGCATCACACTCTGATAATGTTCCAGAAATCTAATAATAAAAAATTGAATAGTGCTTCCTTGGTGGCTCAGACAGTGAAGAATCCGCCTGCAATGCAGGAGACTCAGGTTCTATCTCTGGGTAGGGAAGATCCCCTGGAGAAGGGAATGGCTACCCACTCTAATATTCTTGCCTGGAGAATTCCATGGACAGAGTTGCCTAGTGGGTTACAGCCCATGGGGTCACAAAGAGTTGGATACGACTGAGTGACTAAAATTTTCCCTTTACTTTTTTCAAGCAAATATTTAGGTTACTAGCTATGTAACAGTTTATGAATTTATCCTTCTTTTCAGATATCATTTGCAAAGGGCTTCATGTTTCTCCCCATTTCATCCTGGCAACATAATGCTAAGATTGTATCCTTGAGGAATGACAAAACTTTGAAAATTAAGAGGAATATTCCAGGGGTTCAAACTGGACAAAAGAGAAGCACTGATAGGATGTGAAATAATAACATGAGCCGACTGAGTGACTGTCAATTTTCCTTACCGAGTATGCAAATCCTCAATAAAGCTCATCAAATACAAAAGTAGGATTTAGCTGGTATGGGCCAGCGCCTCTTCACTGTGTGCTTTTGAAATGAGCTCTTCTTTTTGTTAAACAAATAAATGACAGACTCCCTGAGTGTCCTCAGGACCATAAGAAAGAGTGACATTGTCATTCAGGGCTGCTGACACGGAGAAAGAATGGGGCACCAAAGCCAACCAGCAAGTGATTGTCTGGTGGGCTGCTCTTGTTACAGAAATCCTTGAGCAGATGTCACCACTGGCCTGAAAACACTGGTATCTTATTGTGCTACAGAAAGACACAATGATGGGTAACATGTCCCTGCTTAATTATCTGAAAAGCCTTAAATCCAAGCATTTTGTTTACGTATATGTATGTGCCTATACACATGTGCATGTGTTTACATCAAATAGACAAAACTCAGTGGGCAAAATATACTCTACACCTTCCAGATTAAATTCTGTTTCTGTAAACCTCAGCTGTGAGCTGTCCATTTGGTGCTGTTCTGAGAGTTGCTGAATGGGTCAAGGGTCAGGCAGGAGCAGATGGGCTCAGGATACAGAGCACCCTTCCCCTTACTTTTTGGGCACTAGATCTTAATTAGACCAGTACAGGCAGGCTCCACACTCAAACTGCTAGGTAATATAATAGAATACTTTCTCTTAGGGGAAAAAAAAAAGTAAAAATAATTTGCAATGAAACCATTAATTTGATGCTTCCACCAAAGGGACATTGCAATATCACTGGGAACCTCCTTGAGCCTTGTGGGGACCTGCTCAGTTCAGAGTGTTAAATGGGCATCTCACCTCCCTTTTTTCATCTCCCGCTACTCTCATCTACTTTTTTGCCCTCTTTCATACTTCTCTTTCTTCCTCTTTGCTTCTCTTTTTTCCTTCTCATCTTTATCCTTCCTTCCTGTTTACATTCCATTTTTCTTTGTCTTTTTCCTGACTTTTGAAAGATTCTCTTATTTGTACCATGCATCCAGGGGAAGCAGTTAAAAAGTTGGGGAAGTAACCCAAGTGCTATGATTTGACTGCTTGTGTGCTGCCACGCCACAATTCCTATGTTGAAAACCTAATGCCCAAGGTGATGGTGTTAGGAGGGGGCACCTTTGGGGAGGTGATAAGATCATGAGAGTAGACCCCTTGTGAACGGGATTAGGGTTCTTACAAAAGAGACTCCAGAAAGTTAACCCATGCCTTTTCCCCGATGTGAAGATACAAAGAATAAGACGTTTGCAACCCTGAACAGGGCCCTCACCCAACTATGCTGGCACCCTGACCTTGAACTTCTGGCCTTCAAAACTATGAGAAATAAACTTACATTGTTTATAAGCTATCCAGTTTGTAATATTTTTTAATAGTACCCTGAATAGACTAGGACATCAAGCCAATTTGAGATCTAGGCCATTCTAACAATTTACTGGGTTTGCATTTTTTAAAAAAGTAGACTCTCTTCAAGTTAATTCCATTACTTAGGCACATCATGCCATATCCCTCAAGGTCAGCATTCTTCGTGACAAAATAAAAACACAATTTGGTATGATTTTATTATGTCCGGTGATACACTTGAATGACTGGGAGAAAACCAAACATCTCTTTTTTCTTTAAAAGCTTCCCATTTCCTAGAATTAATACAAATTTCTTACAGCTGGTGGGTGGGACTCCTCGGTTTTACAGTTGCTATAATTCAAAACATCTAAAGTTACGTGTATTTGTTAGCAGAGGTAGACTTAACAGCGAGCCAAAGGCAGAAAAACCATGTCAAAAATTATGTTTGACTGAAGGCCTAGCTGTAACTTGTTTCACTGTCATGTGATCTTGATTCACAAGAAAACAAAACTTATAGAAAGAACATGGTATTTTCACTAGCTGCAATCACTCTGAAAATCTCCCCAGTTCTCCTGGAAATCATCGGCCTCTGCTTCAGGCCTGACACGGCTCTGTTAGTCCGAGGTAGTCCCCTGGGACCGCCTACAGCTGAGTGAGTGATGGTATTTCCCCCACCATGGCAGTTTACTAGAAAGGGCTGCTTAGCTACTGTCAGGGTGTGGAGAGTATTTTGGGAGAAAGCAAAGGTTTTTTTCTCTTTTCTTTAAGGGTTGAATAGTCTTCTGAAATAGCATTGGCTACTCTGAAAGCCACACCATTTCATCTGTCAGGGGAAAGTCTTCAAGAATAGGTGACTGCCCGCTGGCTTGACTGGAAAGCTGGACCTGGGCATTTGAAGCTTCCTCACCCTTCCCCCTGTTTTTGGAGTGTGTGCTTGTTTACCTTCCCAGCTCCTTGCTCCCAGAAGCTTCCCAAGGATACAACCTTGGGTTAATAATGTGGTGATGAGACTATCTGGACTGTGGACATGACTGAACTCAGATAAATCTTCCAAATAGATTTGTAAGCTCCTGAGGAAGCTTGAGAAATAACATCATCTTAAAAATAATATTTTGATCCAAGACCATACCATGTTTCTGGCTACATGTTACCCTTGACAAGCTTTACCCAAATTACCATACACAGTCACATACTGTTTGCAACTGATTCCATTTTTAGCAATGTCGAAGGGAAGAAGGAATTCTCAGGACGATGAGTACATTTGATACGCCTAATACTGCTCTCAGAAGGTCAACTCCGTGCATGTCCTTCCCACAGCCAGCATTCCCCAGCACTCCTCATACAGCTCCCTCTTGCATGAAAAACCCCTGGGCTCTGCCAAGTTCCCCACCAGTGCCTGAGCCCTCTTCTCCTTCAGGTATAGAAGGAAATCTAGATGGTCAGCATTTTGACTGGCTTTGTTCTCCGTGATGCCCCCTTCCATCCAAGATAAAGGGCTGGATCTCGAAAAGGGGAAAGAAGGGTGACAACTGTGGTTGCCATCTGTGTGTTTGTATGTGTGTGTGTGTGTCTTTCAGACCTGTGTAAGAGTGTATGTTCCCAGCCACAGGCTTTGTGGAATTACTTTTGCATAAAGCCAGAAGATATGGGCGTTCTAGGCCTGGGAAAGTTATGGAGCCTGAGCATCAGCTGTGACAGCTTATACTGGAAACCTTTTATATGCCAACTGGAAGTTTCACTTTTTTCTTTCATTGTTTGCAGTTTTACCATGAAATAATACACATGAAATAATGTGAATACTAATACGATAATGAACGTAACAGATATTTATATATACATTATTGTGTGTCTATATATGTGTGTATGTACTACAGAGCAAAAAGAAAAATAAAACCCCATGTACATAGCACATAGATAAAGAGAAATAAAAGTTTTTTTAAAAGTTCTCTATTAATATGTCCCTAGTTGAATTCTTCCTGCTTCTATCTACTGTTTATAATTCTCTTTCATTTTGGACTTGGTTACATATGTAGCTATCCCTAAACAAGGATTGTTACATTTATGGTTTCAGAATTTGCATGACTAGGATACGTACTGTGGTTATCTACAACTTGCTTTTTCCGCTCAGTCTGGTTTTGGAGGTTCATCCGTGTTAATCTATGTAGTATACATTATGAATGTAGTTGAATGCAGCATGAATGAATGTGGTTCAAGATGCTGTAGGGGATTTCATGTTATGCCTGCCTCCCCATGTATTACCCATTTTGCTTCACTGTGGGGATTGTGCTCTTTCTGGTTCATTTGCCAATGAGAGCAGTGCTTCTGGGAACATTCTCTTGCCTGACTCCTGGTGTACACATGCAAAATTTTCTCTAGGCCGCAAAATATGCACAAAAGAGCAGGACCATGGGGTAGGTTCACCATCAGTTTTGCTGCCTAATGCCAAATTGCTTTGGTGTTACACAAAAGTACATTCCCACCAGCCAAATATGAAAGCTAGGCTGTCTTAACTCCTCAGCAACATTCAGTGTTATCAGACTTTAGAAAGTGTACCCCTCTGATGTGTATGAAATAGTACATCCTTAGGATTTTATGTCTCTCTGAATACTAACAAGCCTGAGTACCTTTTCATATGTTTATCTGCCATTCATACCTCCTATTTTGAATTCATGTCTTTTGACTATTTTTCTTCTGTTTTTTTTCTTTTTAGTTTTGTTGATATATAATACTTTGTAAAAAACCTATACTCCAGATATTTCAATTTTACATGTGATAAATGCCCTTTTACTTTCTTTATGAAGCCCTTTGATGAACAGGAGTTCTAAATTTTAACTGTCAAAATTTACCGATATTTTATTATAGCTACCTCTTTAATCTTGTTTAAGGAATCATGTCTGACATCAAGATCATAAAGATATTCTATTTTGTCTCCTGAATAGACTATCTTCACGTTTTGTTTTCACACTATAATGTAACTGGTTTATATACATAGAATGGGTATGAATCCATTTTCTTTCTTCAAATGTATAACTGAGTGCCCCACCATGTTACTATTTATTGCATAGTCTATATAGTAGCCCCCTATCATATATCAGGTTTCCATGAATGTAGGTTCTATATTATATTCCGTGGGTCTGTCTGCTACATGTTACAAGATCATGTTCTTAACTGTGAAAGCTTTGCAGTAAGTCTTGATTTTTGCAGTCTCATTGTCTTGTTATTCTTCCTGAAGAGTACAGTAACCATTCTAACCTTTTGTTCTTCTACATAAATTTTAGAATCAACTTGTCAAGTTTCACTTAGAATCCTATAGGAATTTATGTTAAGATTTTATTGAGTTTATAAATCAATTTGGAAAGAACTGCTATATTTACAATATTCAGTGTTTAGATCCTTGAACATTCTTCCTTCATTCCCCGGCCCCTCCTTCCGTCCCCCTTCCCTTCCTCCCTGCCTTCTCCCTCCATCCCTCTTTCCCAGCCTTCCTCCCCCTTGCCCATCACTGGCAAAATTCTAATTAATTTGATGTGAAAGTTGTTAAAGTTGTTTTTATTATTTATATTCTTAATGCTTCTATGAGTAATTCCCATTTTGAGTATTGTTTATTTGCAAGACTTTTCTTGTTGATTATTGTTACCTGATGTTTCCCTTTTTAGAGAAGCTTTTTAAGTCTGCTTTGACTCTGTTGAGCCTCTCAACTTTATCTTTATTTTTATTGCATTAATAGCTGGTATGTATTAGTTGCTTTCTTTTCTTTATGATTATTCTGTTTATTTTGCTAACTTCTTAAACTGGCTGTATACTTGTATACTCATTGCTAAAAAAAAAATTTGATGTGAATCTTTTAGTCTGTGTTTTTGTAACATATGCTTTTGTGGTCTGTGATTTTGTAACATATGCTTTTGTGTGTATTTTAATTTCTGTAAATGCTTTTCTATAATATCATTTATTATTCTTTTCTTCTCACCTGTTTTTCAATACATTTAAGTGCTTGTATGTCTATCTAGATGGTTCTTTCTAATGGCTGCATAGAATGCCAGTTAACTTCAACTCACCCTGCCCTGCTCACTTACACACAAAGAATTTCCATGAACAACCTGGTTCAGTTGTGCGGAGGTAAATTTCTTTGAGGGTTATTCACTTAGAGAAGGGCTTTGTCATAGATGTTGAATATGGATAGGGCTCTACATTTTGACAGATTTCTCTCCAGAATGGTTTCAGTGTGTAGTTCCCACTCCCTGTCTTCCTGTTGCATTATCCAACTTTCTAATCTTGTAGGTATAAGAGAATATAATTTTATTTAACATTTATTTTCTTGATTACTAATAACTTTAGAATCTTTTGACATGATTTTTTCCCTTTTGGATTTCCTTTGCTGTCATTTTCCTGTGATATGATGAGATGAATATTTTTCCATTAGGACTGCTGGATAAGGCAGTCTTATATATTCTAGATATTAATCCTTTATCTATTTTATTATTTATTTATTTTATTGGAGGCTAATTATTTTACAATATTATATTGGTTTGTTTTGCCATACATTGACATGAATCTGCCCTGGGTGTACATGAGTTCCACCTCCTGAACCCCCTCCCACCTCCCTCCTCCCTTTATCCTCCCTCTGGGTCATCCCCACACACCAGCCCCGAGCATCCTGTAACATGCATCGACCCTGATCTGGTGATTCATTTCACATATGACAACATACATATTTCAATGCCATTCTCCCAAATCATCCCACCCTCACCCTCTCCCACAGAGTCCCAAAGACTGTTCTATACATCTGTGTCTCTATTGCTGTCTCGTATACAGGGTTATCATTTGCATCTTTCTAAATTCCATATATATGCATTAGTATACTGTATTGGTGTTTTTCTTTCTGGCTTACTTCACTCTGTATAATAGGCTCCAGTTTCATCCACCTCATTAGAACTGATTCAAATGCATTCTTTTTAATGGCTGAGTAATACTCCATTGTGTATATGTACCAAAGCTTTCTTATCCATTCGTCTGCAGATGGACATCTAGGTTGTTTCCATGTCCTGGCTATTATAAACAGTGCTGCAATGAACATTGGAGTACATGTGTCTCTTTCAATTCTGGTTTCCTCAGTGTGTATGCCCAGGAGTGCTATTGCTGGATCATATGGCAGTTCTATTTCCAGTTTTTTGAGGAATCTCCACACTGTTCTCCATAGTGACTGTACTAGTTTGCATTCCCACCAACAGTGTAAGAGGGTTCCCTTCTCTCCACACCCTCTCCAGCATTTATCGCATGTAGACTTTTGGATAGCAGCCATTCTGACTGGTGTGAAATGGTATCTCATTGTGGTTTTGATTTGCATTTCTCTGATTATGAGGGATGTTGAGCATCTTTTCATGTGTTTTTAGCCATCTTTATGTCTTCTTTGGAGAAATGTCTGTTTAGTTCTTTGGCCCATTTTTTGATTGGGTCATTTATTTTTCTGGAATTGAGCTGCAGGAGCTGCTTGTATAATTTGGAGATTAATCCTTTATCAGTTGCTTCATTTGCTATTATTTTCTCCCATTCTGAAGGCTGTCTTTTCACCTTACTTATAGTTTCCTTTGCTGTGCAGAAGCTTTTGATTTTAATTAGGTCCCATTTGTTTATTTTTGCTTTTATTTCCAATATTCTGGGAGGTGGGTCTTGGAGGATCCTGCTGTGATTTATGTCGGAGAGTGTTTTGCCTACGTTCTCCTCTAGGAGTTTTATAGAATCTGGTCTTACATTTAGATCTCTAATCCATTTTGAGTTTATTTTGGTGTATGGTGTTAGGAAGTGTTCTAGTTTCATTCTTTTACAAGTAGCTGACCAGTTTTCCCAGCACCACTTGTTGAAGAGACTGTCTTTTCTCCATTTTATATTCTTGCCTCCTTTGTCAAAGATGAGGTGTCCATAGGTGCGTGGATTTATCTCTGGGCTTTCTATTTTGTTCCATTGATCTATATTTCTGCCTTTATGCCAGTACCATACTGTCTTGATGACTGTGGCTTTGTAGTAGAGCCTGAAGTCCGGCAGGTTAATTCCCCCATTCCATTCTTCTTCCTCAAGATTGCTTTGGCTATTCGAGGTTTTTTGTATTTCCATACAAACTGTGAGGTTATATGTTCTAGTTCTGTGAAAAATATCATTGGTACCTTGATAGGGATTGCATTGAATGTATAAATTACTTTGGGTAGTATACTCATTTTTACAATATTTATTCTTCCAATCCACGAACATGGTATATTTCTCCATCTATTAGTGTCCTCTTTGATTACTTTCACTAGTGTTTTATAGTTTTCTATGTACAAGTCTTTTGTTTCCTTAGGTAGATATATTCCTAAGTATTTAATTGTTTTCGTTGCAACAGTGAATGGAATAGTTTCCTTAATTTCTCTATTTTCTCATTATTAGTGTATAGGAATGCAAGGGATTTCTGTGTGTTGATTTTATATCCTGCCACTTTACTGTAATCATTGATTAGCTCTAGTAGTTTTCTGGTAGAGTCTTTAGGGTTTTCTGTGTAGAGGATCATGTCATCAGCGAACAGTGAAAGCTTTACTTCTTCTTTTCCAATTTGTATTCCTTTTATGTCTTTTTCTGCTCTGATTGCTGTAGCAAAACTTCCAGAACTATGATGAATCGTAGTGGTGAGAGTGGGCACTCTTGTCTTGTTCCTGACTTTAGGGGAAATGCTTTCAATTTTTCACCATTGAGGATAATGTTTGCTGTGTGTTTGTCATATATAGCTTTTATTATGTTGAGGTATGTCCCTTCTTTTCCCACTTTCTGGAGGGTTTTTATCATAAATGGATGTTGAATTTTGTCGAAGGCTTTACCTTAAACGTAAATGGGTTGAATGCCCCAACCAAAAGACAAAGGTTGGCTGAATGGATACAAAAACAAGACCCCCATATATGTTGTCTACAGAGACCCACCTCAAAATGAGGGACACATACAGACCGAAAGTGAAGGGCTGGAAAAAGATATTCCATGCAAATAGAGACCAAAAGAAAGCAGGAGTAGCAATACTCATATCAGATAAAATAGATTTTAAAACAAAGACTGTGAAAAGAGACAAAGAAGGAAACTACATAATGATCAAAGGATCAATCCATGAAGATATGACAATTATAAATATTTATGCACCCAACATAGGAGCACCGCAATATGTAAGACAATTACTAACAAGTATGAAAGGGGAAATTAACAACAATGCAATAATAGTGGGAGATTTTAATACCCCACTTACATCTATGGATAGATCAGCTAAACAGAAAATTAACAAGGAAACACAAACTTTAAATGATACAATAAACCAGTTAGACCTAATGGATATCTATAGGACATTTCACCCCAAAACAATGAATTTCACCTTTTTCTCAAGCGCACACGGAACCTTTTCCAGGATAGATCACATCCTGGGCCATAAATCTAGCCTTGGTAAATTCAAAAAAATTGAAATCATTCCAAGCATCTTTTCTGACCACAATGCAGTAAGATTAGATCTCAATTATGGGAGAAAAACTATTAAAAATGCCACCATATGGAGGCTGAACAACACGCTGCTGAATAATGAACAAATTATAGAAGAAATCAAAAGAGAAATCAAAATATGCATAGAAATGAATGAAAATGAAAACACAACAACCCAAAACCTCTGGGACACTGTAAAAGCAGTGCTAAGGGGGAAGTTCATAGCAATACAGGCACACCTCAAGAAACAAGAAAAAAGTCAACTAAATAACCTAACTACATCTAAAGAAACTAGAAAAGGAAGAAATGAAGAACCCCAGGGTCAATAGAAGGAAAGAAATCGTAAAAATTAGGGCACAGATAAATGCAAAAGAAACAAAAGAGACCATAGCAAAAATCAACAAAGCCAAAAGTTGGTTCTTTGAGAAGGTAAATAAAATTGACAAACTACTAGCTAGACTCATCAAGAAACAAAGGGAGAAGAACCAAATCAATAAAATTAGAAATGAAAATGGAGAGATCACAACCGACAACATAGAAATACAAAGGATTATTAGAGAATACTATCAGCAATTATATGGCAATAAAATGAATAACCTGGAAGAAATGGACAAATTCCTAGAAAAGTACAACTTTCCAAAACTGAACCAGGAAGAAATAGAAAATCTGAACAGACCCATCACAAGCATGGAACTAGAGGCTGTAATCAGAAATCTTCCAGCAAACAAAACCCCAGGTCCAGACGGCTTCACAGCTGAATTCTACCAAAAATTTAGAGAAGAGCTAACACCTATTCTACTCAAACTCTTCCAGAAAATTGCTGAGGAAAGGAAACTTCCAAACTCATTCTATGAGGCCACCATCACCCTAATCCCAAAACCTGGTAAAGATCCCACAAAAAAAGAAAACTACAGGCCAATATCACTGATGAACATAGATGCAAAATTCCTTAACAAAATTCTGGCAATCAGAATCCAACAACACATTAAGAAGATCATACATCATGACCAAGTGGGCTTTATCCCAGGAATAATGCAAGGATTCTTCAATATCTGCAAATCAATCAACATAATATACCACATTAACAAACAAAAATAAAAATCATATGATTATCCTTTATCTATTTTAGACAATACCTTCTTTTATATTTTATATCTATTAACTTTTTCTACAATATCTTTTGCTGAACAGAAGTTATTTTTAAAATTTAATCCCTTGGATGGCAAGGATATCAAACCAATCAATCTTAAGGGAGATAAACCCTGACTATTCACTGGAAGGACTGAAGTTGAAGCTCCAATACTTTGGCCACCTAATGTGAAGAGCCAACTCATTGGAAAAGACCCTGATGCTGGGAAAGACTGAGGGCAGGAGAAGAGGGTGTCAGAGGATGAGATGTCTGGATACAATAAATATGAACCTGGGCAAACTCCAGGAGATGGTGAGGGATAGTGAGGCCTGGTGTGCTACAGTCCATGGGGTTGCAAAGAGTTGGACATGACTGGGCGACTGAACAAAAACAACAATAGAAATATAATTGACATAAAACATTATATTAGTTTAAGATATACAACAAAATCATTTAACATATGTATATATTGTGAAATAATTACGTTTAGTTAACATTCATCAACCTATATAATTACAATTTTTTTTCTTACGATGAGAACTTTTAAGACCTGTTGTTGTTCAGTTGCTAAGTCCTATCTGACTCTGTGAACCCATGGACTTCAGCACGTCAGGCTCTTCTATCTTCCGTTATCTCTGGAATTGCTGAAATTCATGTCCATTGATGCTCAAAGTCATGTCATGGATGCTATCTAACCATCTCATCCTCTGAACCCCCTTCCTCTCTTTTTGCCTTCAGTCTTTCCCAGCATCATAGTCTTTTCCAATGAGTCAGCGCGTCATATCAGGTGGCCAAAATATTGAGCCTTCAGTTTCAGCATCAGTCCTTCCAATGAATATTCAGGCTGATTTCCTTTAGGATTGACTGGTTTGATCTCCTTGCAACCCAATGGACTCTTAAGAGTCTTCTCCAGCACCACAATGCAAAAACATCAATTCTTTGAAGCTCAGCCTTCTTTTTTTGTTTGTTTTTATTTTTTTTTAATTGGAGGCTAATTATTTCACAATATTATATTGGTTGGTTTTGCCATACATTGACATGAATCCGCCCCGGGTGCACACGAGTTCCCCTTCCTGAACCCCCTTCCCACCTCCCTCCCCGCCTTATCCTCCCTCTGGGTCATCCCCGCACACCAGCCCCAAGCATCCTGCAACATGCATCAACCCTGAACTGGCAATTCGTTTCACATATGATAATATAAATGTTTCAGTGCCATTCTCCCAAATCATCCCACCCTCACCCTCTCCCACAGAGTCCCAAAGACTGTTCTATATATCTGCGTCTCTTCTGCTGTCTCGTATACATGGTTATCATTTCCATCTTTCTAAATTCCATATATATGTGTTAGTATACTGTATTGGTGTTTTTCTTTCTGGCTTACTTCACTCTGTATAATAGGCTCTAGTTTCATCCACCTCATTGACCCAATCAAAAAATGGGCCAAAGAACTAAACAGACATTTCTCCAAAGAAGACATACAGATGGCTAACAAATGGATGAAAAAATGCTCAACATCCCTCATAATCAGAGAAATGCAAATCATAACCACAATGAGATACCATTACACACCAGTCAGAGTGGCTGCTATCCAAAAGTCTACATGCAATAAACGCTGGAGAGGGTGTGGAGAGAAGGGAACCCTGTTACACTGTTGGTGGGAATGCAAACTAGTACAGCTACTATGGAGAACAGTGTGGAGATTCCTTAAAAAACTGGAAATAGAACTGCCATATGACTCAGCCTTCTTTAAGGTCCAACTCTCATATCTGTACACATGACTACTGGGAAAACCATAGCTTTGACCTTATGGACCTTTGTTGGCAAAATGATGTCTCTGCTTTTTAATACACTGTCTAGGTTTGGCATAGCTTTCCATCCAAGGAACAAGCATCTTTTAATTTCATGGCTGTAGTCACCAGCCACAGTGATTTTGGAGCCCAAGAAAATAAAATCTACTTCCCTAGTGACTTCCAAGTATACAATATAGTATTGTCAACTGTAATCACCATGCTGTACATTTTACCCCAGAGCCTATTAATTTTATAACTGTAAGTTTGTACCCTTTGACCAACTTCACCCTTTTCTCCCATCCCCCTCCCCTCATCTCTGGCAACCACCAATCTATTCTCTGTTTCTATGAGTTCAGGTTTCTTAGATTGCACATTATAAGTGAGATTACACAGTATTTGTCTTTCTTTTTGACTTATTTCACTTAACATAATGTCCTCAAGATCCATCTATGCTGTTGCAAATGGCAAGATTTTTTTTAAAAATAACTGAATAGTATTACCTTAAAGAACAGTATGTTTTCTTTACCCATTTATCTGTCAATGGATAGTTAATTTGTTTACATGTTTCGGCTGTTGCAAATAATGCTACAGTGAACATAGGGGTAGAGATACCTCTTTGAGATAATGCTTTTGCTTGTTTCAAATATATGTATTCAGAAGTGGAATTGCTGGATCATATGGCAGTTCTATTTTTTTATTTTTTGAGGATCTTCCATATTGTTTTCCATAGTGGCTGCACCAATTTACATTTCTGCCAACAGTGTACTAGTTTCCTTTTTCTCCACATTCTCACCAACACTTGTTATTTGTTGTGTTTTTGATGATAACTGTCCTAAGGTGTGAAATGATATCTTTTTTTGTTTTAACCTCCATTTACCTGATGATTAGTGAATTTAGTACCTTTTTATGTACCTGTTGGCCATTTGTTTTCCTCTTTGGAAAAATGTCTATTTAGTTCCTTTGCCTAGTTTTAATTGATCTTTTTTTTTTATATTGAGTTGTGTGAATTCTTTGTATATTTCAGATATTAACCCTGTTAAAAATTAAAAAGAAAAAATTGGAGACCAACCTTGAAAATTTACTGAGTAGACAAAACCCACTTAATCATATTAGCAAAGCTTGATTTAGCTCACTTTGCAAGATTAACTTGACGACGAATGAGATGGCTGGATGGCATCACCGACTCTGTGGACATGAGTTTGAGTGTACTCCGGGAGTTGGTGATGGACAGGGAGGCCTGGCGTGCTGTGATTCATGGGGTCGCGGAGAGTCGGACACGACTGAGCGACTGAACTGAACTGATGCTGCTGCTGCTAAATCACTTCAGTCGTGTCCGACTCTGTGCGACCCCATAGACGGCAGCCCACCAGGCTCCCCTTTCCCTGGGATTCTCCAGGCAAGAACACTGGAGTAGGTTGCCATTTCCTTCTCCAATGTGTGAAAGTGAAAAGTGAAATTGAAGTCGCTCAGTCATGTCTGACTTGTAGCGACCCCATGGACTGCGGCCTACCAGGCTCCTCCATCCACGGGATTTTCTAGGCAAGAGTACTGGAGTGGCTTGCCATTGCCTTCTCTGATATTGGTGTATAGTTGATTTTAAATGTGTTAGTTTCAGGTGTACAGCTAAGTTATAAACAATCATATATCTATTACTTTTCCAATCATTTTCCCATTTAGGTTATTACATAATTTTTTTTTTTACCAAAATAGTATTGGATTTATTGGGCAACAAAATGCAAAAAGTTGTGAGTTCCCTGTGCTATACAGTAGTCCTTGTTGGTTATCCATTTAAAATATAGCAGTGTGTACATGTCAGTTCCAAACTCCCTAACTATCCCCACTAAACTTTCCCCCATAGTAACCATAATTTTGTTCTCTAAGTTTGTAAATTTGGAATTCTCTTTTGTAAATAAGTTCATCTGTATCATTTTTTTTTAAGATTCCTCACATAAATGATATATGATACTTGTCTTTCTCTGACTTACTTCATTAATATGATAATCTCCAAGTCCATCCATGTTGCTGCAAATGGCATTATTTCATTCTTTTTAATGGCTGAATATATTCCATTTTATACATGTGCCACATCTTCTCTGCCTGTTCATCTACTGATGGACATTTAGGTTCTTCCCATGTCTTGGCTGTTGTAAATAATGCTGCAGTGAACACTGGTGTACTTGTATCCTTTCAAACCATGGTTTTTTTCTGGATATATGCCCAGGACTGGGATTGCTGGATCATATGGTAACTCAGTTTTTAGTTTTATAAGAAACTTCCATACTATTCTCCATAGTGATTGTGCCAATTTTCATTACCTCCAACAGTGTAAGAGGGTTCCCTTTTCTCCACACCCTCTCCAGAATTGGTTTGTAGACATTTTGATGTTGGCCATTATGACTGCTATCTTATTGTAGTTTTGATTGGCATTTCTCTAATAATTAGCACTGTTGAGCATCTTTTCATGTGCCTTTTGGCCATCTGTATGTCTTCTTTGGAGAAACATCTGTTTAGGTCTTCTGCCCATTTTTTCTTTTTTTTACTGGGTTGTTTATTTTCTTTTTATATTGCACTGCATGAGCTGTTTGTAAATTTTGGAGATTAATTCCTTGTCAGTTGCATGGTTTGCAACTATTTTCTCCTATTCTGTGGGTTGTCTTTTCATTTTGTTTGTGGTTTTCTTTGCTGTGCCAAAGCTTTTGAGTTTAATTAGGTCCCATTTATTTTTGTTCTTATTTCCATTACTCCAGGAGATGAATCAAAAAAGATATTGCTGTGATTTATGTCAAAGAATGTTCTTGTCCTTCCTGATTTGAAGATGCTATGATGCTGGCTTTGATGACTGAAGAAAGGACCACAAGCCAAGAAATGCAGATGGCCTCTAGAAGCAGGGAAAGGTAAGAAAAGGGGTTCTTTCCTAGAGGATCCAGAAGAAACACAACTTACAGGCACTTTATTTTAAAACTTCTGCCAATAAATTTCTGTTGTTTAAGCCACTAAGTTTGTGGTAATTTTTTAACACCAATAGAAAACCAGTATTCTAAGTTACAAAGTTATTTTCCTGTGTTTCTTTTTAAGAATTTTAAAATGTAATTCTTACAGTTAGATTTTTAATTCATCCATATAGTTCACTTTTGTAAACAGTTTTATAGAGATGTCCACATTTTTTTTTCTAAAGTAAGTCAATTTTCCCAACACCATTGTATATTCTCTCCCCATTTATTTCACTTTGTCATATATGTAAAGTTCTCTTATATACTGATCTCTCTATTCTGTGTAGTTGGTCCACTTTTCTTTCCATTTATTTAGATCTTCCTTAATGTTGTTTAATGAAGTTTTCTAATTTTCTCCATGAATACTTACACACACTTTCTAAGATTTATTCTTAGGTATTTTATGGTTTTTTAATTGCTACTATAAATTTTATATTTCAAAATATTTATTGTCTATTGTTTCTGGTAGAAAAAAAATGTGACTGACTTTTATATATTAATCCCATTTTGGCCATTTTGCTAATCACAGTTATCAACAATATTTTTCTGTAGACCCATGTGATTTCCTATGCAGAAAATCAATCATTTAGATGTTTTGATATCTTCTTGCTACAGACTGAATTGTTGCCTCAAATTATTTCCTCCCTCACCTCCAAATTCTTATGTTGAAGTCCTAACTCTCAATGTGATGGCATTTGATGATGGGGCCTTTGGGAGGTAAGTAATTTACACTAGGTTATGAGAATGAGGTCCTCATGATGGGTTTAGTAACCTTATAAGAAGACAAGATAAGTAAGATAAGCTTACTTTCATGCTTGCTCGCTCTCTCTCTCCCCCTCTCCCTCTCCTTCTGCCATATGAGAACACAGCAAGAAGCTATCTGTTTGCAAGCCAGGAAGCAAGATCATAACAGGAACCAAACTGGCTAGAACCTTGGTCTGTTGTTTAAACCACCCAGTTTATCATATGTTGTTATAGCAATCCAAGCAGGTAGACACACTTCCTTTCCATATATTTACATCTTCTTTTATCTTGCCATACTGCTCCAGCTAGATCTCTAGTACATTGTTGAATCAAAGTAATAATAGTAGTATCTTCACTATATTCCTAAGATTAAATGGAATGATTCTAATTTTTCACCATTTATCACAATACTTATTATATATTTGTGGCAGACACACTCTATCAAGTTAAAGAAAATTTCTTCAATTTTTTTTGCTAAGGTTGCTGAATTTTATCAATTGCCTTATTTGCATCTATTAAGATGACTATATGATTTTTCTTCTTTAAATATTAATTTTGAAAAATGTATTAGTAGATTTATAATGTTGCAACCTTTTATTTCTTAGATAAATATGTATTTCATACGTATTTCTATGTATTATTTTTTGTTTGTTTTGATGGACTTGGTTTATAAATTTTGGTTTAGGTAGGACACTGAATCTATGTTTATGAGTCAGATTAAACTGCAATTTTAGTTTCTCATATTCTTGTAGTTCTGACATCTAAGCTTTACTCATCTTGCAAAGTGAGTTTGAGGAGATTTACTTCTTTCTCTGTTCTCTGGATTGAATAAGATGAGTGTTATCTGCTCCATAAAGCTTTGGTATAACTCGCTTATAAAATTATCTTGACCTGTTATGAGAAGGTTTGATACTACTAATTCAATTTCTTTAAGGATTAGAGAAATATGGTGGCTTAGATGATAAAGGGTCTACCTGCAAAGCAGGAGACCCGGTTTGATCCATGGGTTGGGAAGATCCCCTGGAGGAGGGAATGGCTATCCACCCAGTAATCTTGCCTGGAGAATTCCATGGACAGAGGAGCCTGGTGGGCTAAATTCATGGGGTCACAAAGAGTTGGATATGACAGAACGACTAACACTTTCATTTTCTTCCTCCGTAGGAATATTTTAACTTTCTGTTTCTTCCCAGGCTTGGTAATTTATAATTCTCTTCTAGAAATGTATCTCTTTTGTCTAACTCTTTGAACTTATTGGCATTAACAATATTGTCTTATTAAATGTTAACCTATGGCTGGATGGCATCACCGACTTGATGGACATGAGTTTGAGTGAACTCCGGGAGTTGGTGATAGACAGGGAGGCCTAGCGTGCTGTGATTCATGGGGTCGCAAAGAGTTGGACACGACTGAGCAACTGAACTGAACTGAACTGATGCTGTATCTGCAGTTATATCTCTCTTTCATTTCTAGCATTTCTTGTGTGTTCTTGCTCTACTTTTCTTGATCAATCTCCCCATGGGTTTGGTTATTTTATTAATCTTTTTCCAAGAACAGTCTTTCAGATTTGTTGATTCTCTGTATTAGCTCTTTGTTTTCCATTTCATTTATCCTCCTTGGTATGTTACTAGACATTTTATGATGATTTTAAAAACGCCCAACATTTTTTGAGATATTGTCATTGGCCAGGTATCACATCAAAATGCTCACATACATATTTTAAATATTATCATATTTTTTCCTCAGAATAACTTTAGGAGGAAGATACTATCATTTCTAGTTTATAAATTAGGAAACCGTGTTAAAATTTTAAATCCACTAAGTCACAAAACTGGTATTCAAATTCAAGGCACTGTACTATACTTTTCCTCTACATTCTTTGAAATAGAATTCAAGAATAAAGACAATATTTAACTCTAGGGAATAAGTAATGTTGGGATTTTGGTGTAGTATGGAGGAATAGCATATTTTTGTTGAGTTTAGAGTTGAATGTCAGTTCATGGCCACTGCCTTCAGTAGTACTTCCATGCTAAAGTATGGAAAGTATTTTAAAGTGAAGTATTTCATTCATGGCGAAATGAAAGGGCCTAATTACCATCTGTGTCTTAGCCAGGTTTATTACTTCAGGATGTATTTGAGCCAAAAATAATTGTTGGACATATAATAGAGTGCTTCTTTCAAATTATCAAATTGTCTTGTAATGAATGATAATATTTTTTCAAATGTCATTTTTAAATCACTTCCTTGAATGAGTTTTCAAAGCTTGCTCCAGTACTGTATCTAATTTTCACACTTTTTACTTCAGTGGTTGTAAGTAGAGAAGACCATTATTATTCCCATCCTACAGATACAAGTATGAGAAGTTAAATAACTTGCTAAGGTTACGTACCTAGTAAGAGGCAGAATGATTCTCAAATGCAGACTTTCAGATTCCCAGCTTGTTCATTGCTTTTTTTATTCATACATTCCACATATATTTATTTCAGAACCACTATATTTAAGGTATAGTTTGGGAGCACTGCCGTGTAATAGAAAGTTGTATATGTCATATATATAAGACATTCACAAAAAAATTGTGATTAAATGTAAGAGAGATCTAAGTAAAGGGTTATGAGAAATTCAGAGGAGGGAGAGAATTTATTTCTGAGTAGAAGGAAGAGGAGGATTCTGATATTTTTCTACTAAGCTTCAAATCAATCTTAAGAATTAATCAACATCAAAAATCCAAAGGAATTTTTTTTCAAAGTTTACAATGTAATATTACATTACATGGGATTCCCAGGTGACTTAGTGGTAAAGAATCCACGTGCCAGTGCAGGAGCTACAGGAGATGCAGGTTCAATCCCTGGGTGAGGAAGATTCCCTGGAAGACGAAATGGCATCCCATTCCAGTATTCTTGCCTGGAGAATCCCATGGACAGAGGAGCCTGGAGGGCTATAGTCCATGGGGTTATAAAGAGTTGGACATGACTGAGTGACTGAATATGCGTGCACATTACATTACATTACATAGAATAAACAGACCAGACACAGAAAATTCTGGACAGAAAAGAGCAAAGTGAATAGCTCAGTATACTATAATGTTTCCCTCAGCTGGATTTAAGGAACTTTACAGATTTCTATAAGTCCATGTTAAGACCACCGTTCTCATCATCAGATATTCCACTTTTCCCCTATTATAACCAAGAAAAAGGATGTAAATGGAATCAAGGACCTGCCTTCTTCAAAGAGACCATCAGGACTAATGCCAGTATGCCTTATTTACCTCTATCTCTTCCAGACGTCCAGGAGCCCAGGTCAGCAAATAACACACAGGAACATCTCCACATCCCCAGATCTACATCCCCTAATCATCTAAATCATTTCACTTATGTTCTTTCTTTGGCATCATCTTCCACAACCGTGGTCTCTCCCAGGAACATTCATCTCTTTATCTTATGATCTATCTAAAAAAGTCAAAGAAAGTAGCTGAGGCCCTCTCAAGTGGTACCTGCTTTTTCTCACCCAGTCCCCACACTGTGGACCCAAGATAATTGGTGCCCTCCTTACTTGCCATTGTTTTCTCAGATATTTTTTCTCTTCTATCTTCTTCCAGAACCCAAAAGCAGACAAAGCTATTTTCCACTCTTCCTCCAGAACCCAAAAGCAGACAAAGCTACTTTCCACTCTTCCTCCAGAACCCAAAAGCAGACAAAGCTACTTTCCACTCTTCCTCCCTGAAATCATTCTCTAATCTTTCAGTTATATGACTCACTGAAGCTTTTAGCACTTGGCCCAGTGTATATGGCATCATCTTCAGCAGTTATGTAGATGGTCCATCCCGCAAACTTTCTTCTCAGAACCTTGATCTCTTTACTTGGAATGATGTCTTCAACCCATCCCCCTTGGCTACTGACTCTCAGAGCTAAACTCTGGACCCTGTCATTGCTTTTTACATATCTCAATTTCAAGCACTTTATTCTGTAACAGTCACACCTAACTTTCCAACAAATTTATCCCAGTACTCAAATCAACATTTCTTTGACCCCATTAGGAACTTCAGTTCATTGCCCTTGCCCTGTTTCCTTTTTATTGTACCTCTCAACCTTTTTATTCTCTTTAACTAAACCAAGTTCCGTGCTTCATCACCCCCTTGCATACAATAGAAACACCCTTTCTTTTTCCTCTCTCTCTCTAAGAGTCACCTGGCAAAAGCACAGCCATGGTTAAATAAAGCTCTCTGCCTCGTCTTTTCCTGCATTTGAGCAGTGTGGCCAGGGGAGAAAAAAAAATCTATTACCACACTGCATGAACTCACTCTAAATTTATAACCGCAAAACTCAAGTGGACCCTCAGCACTGCTCAGCCAGTCTTCATCTCTCTAGTCAATTTCCTTCCCCACTCTTGGAGAAGATTATTTCACACCATCTGTCTCTTTGAAACTGTTCTCCTCTTTTCACTCATAACTGATGATCTCGCCTCTTATTTCACAGAGAAATAAGAACAATCAGAAGAAAGAAATGCATTTTCCAACACCAAATTTGTCAATTGCACTTTATCTGTACCCTTACCTTCTGTCTCCTCTCCTAATAAATGGGATAAACTTCCCTAGTTCCTATCAAATGCTTGTGTACTAGATCTCATCTACTGTAACCTACTCAAGAACTCTGGTCTTCTCCCCTGAATTTTCAGTTTTTCCTGTTTCTATTGGTAAGCAGACATGGTGAGATATCTTTTGTTAGGAAAGAACTCATTCATCCTCCAGGGAATGGGGAAATTATCTGATTGGTGAATAGAGAAGCTCAACTCAGCTTCTTCTCTCTTTCTCCTTGGGCTTCTACCTTCCGAAAGAAGATCCACCTATTATTCATTTCCTTAAAATTATGTATTACAAGGGCAGACCCCAGTGGGGAAGCTCTACAATTGTTCAGGGCTGCCAGGTACTGGGCAGGTAAGTCTACCTAATTCTCTGTAAAACATTACCAGTTGCATATGGCTGATGGACTTAATCCATATACCTTAACAGTTTTGTCAGTAAGTAATATTCTGATCTTCGACTACCTGTTTCCTATGTGTCGTAGATTCAGAATTTGGGCAGATATGAAAGGGATGTTTTCTATTGATTCTCTCAAACCCCAGCATCTCCCATCTTAAAAAATATGGGTAAGTTTGTCTTTGCCCATCTTTTACCTCCTTGTTAGAAATGCCCTCCATTAAAGCCAAGCAACACAAGAAATCTGCTCTAACTCACTGTCAACTTTTCCTTACCACCTCTTACCTCTTCAGAACTTCCTCTCCAGCATGCCATGGAAACTGTTAAGACCACTAACAACTTACATTTTTCCAGACCCAATGGTCAATTCTCAGCAGTGAATTGATTATTCTACCTCATTTGCCACAGCTGATTAGTCTTTCTTTAAATGCTTTTTCCCTGACTCTTGGCTTCATGAATACCAGACTTTGTTCTTGGAAACTATAGCAGTCTTAATTTTAATTTGAACCAATTCTAAATATTTATTAGTTGGAGGATATATAAAAACTATATATTTTCAAAAACATGATCAGATAAGTAGTTACTGACATGGAAAAATGTGTTACTACAAGAAAGGTGAAAAAATCAAGGTTATAAAATAGTAGGTATGTTTTTATCACATTTTTATTGTCTATAGAATGCTGCTAAGTCACTTCAGTTGTGTCCGACTCTGTGTGACCCCACAGATGGCAGCCCACCAGGCTCCCCTTTCCCTGGGATTCTCCAGGCAAGAACACTGGAGTGGGTTGCCATTTCCTTCTCCAATGTGTGAAAGTGAAAAGTGAAAGTGAAGTCGCTCAGTCATGTCTGACTTGTAGCAACCCCATGGACTGCAGCCTACCAGGCTCCTCTGTCCATGGGATTTTCTAGGCAAGAGTACTGGAGTGGCTTGCCATTGCCTTCTCTATTGTCTATAGAATAATACATATTAAATAGCACAGACATAGAAATCAATCTATTGCGCTTCCCGGGTGGCTCAGATGGTAAAGAATCTGCCCTCAATGCTGAAGACCCGGGTTCGACCCTTAGGTCGGGAACATCCCCTGGAGAATGAAATGGCAACCCACTCCAGTATTCTTGCCTGAAGAATCCCATGGACAGAGAAGCCTGGTGGACTGCAGTCCATGGGGTCACAAAGAGTCGGACACCACTGAATGATTAACACATAGAGAAGTAGGGATCTCAAAATATGATATTGTTTTCTTCCTTCTTTCCTATTGGACTCATGTTGGTGGAAGGAGAAGAAGTAGGAGTTCTGGGTGAGATTTTCTAAGTTCTGAAATAAAAACACAGATCAGAAAGAGTAAGACTGATCAGGTTGATTATATAATAATTTCTTTATGTTCATAGACATAGAATTTTCATATAAATGTATACGAAGCTGGGAAACTTTCAGTAAATATGACATGATTATATAAATACATCATTCAAACTGAGAAGAACATCCCTGAGCCACAACTAAGTAACACATGTCATAGTCAATTTTTTTAAGGAGAAATATAAATGGCAAAAATCATAAAAGATTATTTAAGCTTTATAGAAATCAAATGTCAGTTAAAATTGAAATGATGTAATCTCTCCATTAAAACACATTAGTAGAATATAGGTATAATTCCATATATACATGTGTGTATATATATGTGTGTGTGTATATATATATACATATATATATATATACACACATGTACCTGTATAAATATAGCCATGTATATATACATGTGTGACCTCTTTCTCTTTCACTTCTCTGCTTATAAAAGTTCCATGAGGGATAAAACTATTTTGTGTAATTGACTGCATTATCCCAAGCACTCAGCTGAATGATTTTACCTAAGAATTTAATATTTGTTGGCTGTATAAATGCCAATGAAATTGTGGTGAAAAAGGTGTACCTTTTCTATAATTGTGTCTTGCTGGTTTACAAAGCCATTTAAGAATTATTAGTATTTTATACATTTTTTAAGTTTTCCAGTTTCTGAAATGGAAATCAGGTATGTAGATTGATGCAGTCTTTAAAAAATTAATTATTCTGAAATCTAGTTTTTTAAAATATGTTTTTTCTGTTCTTTGCTTAGCAATGTAATCTACTTATTTACCTCATGTTTTGGTGCAACTTACAAGTAAAGTAACATGCCAGAGAAAATTGCACTATAAATGTAAATCAAATAAAAATTCCATTTCAGGTCTCTGGTGAAGATACCTCTAACATGAATTACAGGGCGAAATATAGCCTAAACAACCACTGGCTTGTTATGCAGACTATAAAATGCACTTAAAAAAAAATCTTCAAAAGGTCAAGGTCTTTCTCTTTGTCTTTTCCCAATCATATTGGGTAAATAACAGGGCATTAGAATGAAAAACTATTAAGATTATGCTCTTTACTCTGGGATTGAAAGCTATGAAATATTGACAATACACATAGCTCTAAAAGTGCTAGTCTTTCATTTCAGCATTGATATTTGAGTGATTTTGGTAGGAAATATATATAGATACATTGCAGTTCGTTTGAGAATTGAAAGACAACGCAGATTTTAGAGAGAAAGCTGCAAAATGGGCCTCTGGTATTATGACCTGAGGGGCCCCACCCTCGCCAACAATTGAAATGCATGCCTTTGGGGAAATAAGCGTCCAACTTTTGAAATCCTGTAAGAAAGCAAATCTGGAGAAAGACTCCCAAAATGTGGCTTGTTGGACAATTTCCACTGTCATAAACTTTCCACGGCCCTCCCTCTTCCTGCTTCACACTAAGGAAGAAAGGTACTTCTTAACTGCCAATAGCATTCAAGAATACTGGCCTTAATAGAATATTGCTCAGCCATAAAAGGGAACAAAACTGGGTCATCTGTAGTGATGTGGATGAGCCTAGGGTCTGTCATATGGAGTGAAGTAAGTTAGAAAGAGAAAAACAATATCATATATTAACACATGTATGTGGAATCTAGAAAGATGGCATTGATGAATCTATTTGCAGGGCAGCAAAAGAGACACACATATAGAGAATGGACTTGTGGACTTGGGAAGAAGGGGAGGGTGGGACAAACTGAGAGAGTTGCCTTGGCATGTATACATGCTACCATGTATGTAATAGATAGCTAGCGGGAAGCTACTATATAGCACAGGGAACTCAGCTTGGTGCTCTGTGATGACCTAAAGGGGTGGGATGGGGTGGTGGGAGAGAGGCTCAAGAGGGAGGGGATATATATATATACACTTATGACTGATTCATACTGTGGTACAGCAGAAACTAATACAACATTGTAAAGCAATTATACTCCAATTAAACAAATAAAAAGGATACTGGCCTTTCTCCATATTGTCTCTGAAAAGCAGATTTGTTGTTATTCAATGACTAAGTCATGTATGACTCTTTGTAACCTCATGGACCATAGCATGCCAGGCTCATCTGTCCTCCACTGTCTCCTGGAGTTTGCTCAAATTTATGTTCATTGAGTCAGTGATGCTATCTAACCAACTCATCCTCTGCTGCCCCCTTCTTTTGCCTTCAGTCTTTCCCAGCTTCAGGGTCTTTTCCAATAAGTCGGCTCTTCTCATCTGGTGGTCAAAGTATTGGAGCATCAGCTTCAGCAGCAGTCCTTCCAATAAATATTCAGGCTGATTTCCTTTAGGATAGACTGGTTTGAACTCAGCACAGTCCAAGGGACTCTTCAGAGTCTTCTCCAACACCACAGTTCAAAAGCATCAATTCTTTGGCACTCAGCCTTCTTTATGGTCCAACTCGTACATCTGTACATGACTACTGGAAAAACCATAGCTTTGGCTATACAAACCTTTGTTGGCAAAGTGGTCTCTGCTTTTTAATATTCTTTCTAGGTTTTCATAGCTTTTCTTATATACTGAGAACCCCATGGACAGTATGAAAAGCAAGCTAGTATAAGGCAAAAAGAAAACT
The DNA here is from genome assembly GCF_049115385.1 of Moschus berezovskii. Taxonomy (NCBI): domain Eukaryota; kingdom Metazoa; phylum Chordata; class Mammalia; order Artiodactyla; family Moschidae; genus Moschus; species Moschus berezovskii. The sequence goes on along the minus strand of NC_142468.1, from coordinate 41,461,810 downwards.
ACTGAACTGGGCTTTAAGAACGTGCATGCATGCTAAGCTGATTCAGTCATGTCTGACTCTTTGTGACCCCATGGAGGAGGCCCACCAGCCTCCTCTGTCCATGGGATTCTCCAGGAAAAAATACTGGAGTGGGTTGCCATGCCCTCCTCCAGGGGATTTTCCCAACCCAGGGAAGGAACATGTGTCTCTTACATCTCCTGCATTGGTATGTGGGTTCTTTACCATTAGCACCACCTGGAATTGAGGAAAATAGTGTTCAAACCCCAAATCTATCATATTCATACCAGCCATTAAACTGTTCTAAACCTTAGGTTATTATTGAATTATTAGGCCTCAGATTACTCATCTATGTAACAAAACTAATAATATCAGTTCCATCTGACTCTCAAGGTGGTGATGTCAGTTCTTGTAGTATGCACATTGCTCTTCTTTCTGCACCTTTCTTCACCCCATCCGTGGGGTTTTAGATTTGACCTCAAAGGCAAGTTCTTCTCATCAAACTAACAATCCATCATTTACCCTTTCATTAAAAATAACACTGTTGTTGTTCAGTCACTCAGTCGTGTCTGACTCTTTGCAACCTTATGGCCTGCAGCACGCCAGACATCCCTGTCCTTCACCATCTCCCAGAGCTTGCTTAAACTCATATCCATTGAGGCCATCCAGTCATCTTATCTTCTGTCATCCCCTTCTTCTCCTCCTTCAGTCTTTCCCAGAATCAAGGTCTTTTTTAATGAGTCAGCTCTGTGCATCAGGTGACCAAAGTATTGGAGCTTCAGTTTCAGCATCAGTCCTTTCAGTGTATATTCAGGATTGGTTTGCTTTAGGTTGGACTGGTTGGATCTCCTTGCTGTCCAAGAGACTCCAAAGAGTCTTTTCCAACACCACAGTTCAAAAACATCATTTCTTCCGTGCTTAGCCTTCTTTGTGGTCCAACTCATATCCATACATGCCTACTGGAAAAACCATAGCTTTGGCTAGATGGACCTTTGTTGGCTTTTTAATATGCTGTCTAAGTTTGACATAGCCTTTCTTCCAAAGGAGCAAGTGCCTTTTAAATTCATGGCTGCAGTCACCATCTACAGTGATTTTGGAGCCCAAGAAAATAAAACATCTCTCACTGTTTCCATTGTTTCCGCATCCATTTGCCATGAAGTGATGGGACCGGATGCTATAATCTTTGTTTTTTGAATGTAAAGTTTTAACCCAACCTTTTCATTCTCCTCTTTCACCTTCACCAAGAGGCTCTTTAGTTCTTCTTCCCTTTCTTCCATAAGGGTGGCGTCATCTGCATATCTGAGGCTATTGATATTTCCCCTGGCAATCTTGATTCCTGCTTGTGCTTCATCCAGCCCAGCATTTTGTGTGGATCACAGCCTTATCTAACTCAAAGAAACTATAAGCCATGCCATCTAGGGCCACTGAAGATGGATGGATCATAGTGGAGAGGTTTGACAAAATGTGGTTCACTGGAGAAGTGAATGGCAAACCACTGCAACATTCTTGCCTTGAGAACTCCATGAACAGTGTGAAAAAATAACATAGACATCTGCTTTCTCCTTAAAAGTATGTTGAGATTGTGGCATGGAAGGATTGAAAGTGATTGAAATTTTAATTCATAGGAGAGAGAGAAATAATTTTGAAATATAACGTATTATCCAAAGTAAGACTTAAGACCCTCTCTGGTTGATTTTCTCTATTTCCTTCATTCATGTACTCATGATTCTCTAACTGATGCCTGCAAGGCTGGCCCTCTCCTCAGCTTTGAACTTCAACTCCTCTGGCCATCTTGTAGGCTCCTCTATAGTCCTGAGGAGCTCATGAGTTCCTGTGACCATTTCTCCCAAACTCATGTCAGACCATGGACATATTACTCAGTCTAGTCTGCACAAGTCAGAAAACTCAGTTATTGTGTATTCCAGTCTCTCTCAACAATCATATTTCATGATCGACCAATCCTGTTAATTCTTCCTGACCTGTCTCTCTAAACAGCCCCTTTAGTTTCTTCTCTTCACTACCACTTCCCTACTTCAAATTCTCATCATCCCATGCCCAATCTATTGAATTAGCCACCTACCCAGATTTCTCCTCTTACTATTCATTTTCCGTCCTGCAGTCACACTGCTCTTTCTTAAAAAACAACAGTCATCTGCTTTAAAGTATTCAGAGACTTGCCACTATCTAGAAAGTCCAAACTTCTTAATAGGGCCTTCAAACGCTCAAACCTCCTAGTTCAGCTTCCTCCTGGCCCTTCTGCCCTCCTCTCCTTTATCCCACACTTTGCCTTCTTGGCTGCCTTCTGTCTTCCTGGAATGCCTGTACACTGTCCAACCCTAGACCTTGTTCATGTTGTTCCCTGGATCTGTTCTTTCCCTGATGGAAATGCGATCTCTTTTGAAAAAACCCAGCTGGACTCTTTACCCCCCAACCCTTATTTTATCTCCTAAACTTTGGTTCCCCTTCCTTTTGGTCCCCATAGGACACCTATACCTTTATTCTTGAATTTACAGCCTACCACACCTAGACAGCATATTAAAAAGCAGAGACATTACTTTGCCAACGAAGGTCCATCTAGTCAAGGCTATGGTTTTTCCAGTGGTCATGTATGGATGTGAGAGTTAGACTATAAAGAAAGCTTAGCGCAGAATTGATGCTTTTGAACTGTGGTGTTGGAGAAGACTCTTGAGAGTCCCTTGAACTGCAAGGAGATCCAACCAGTCCATCCTAAAGGAGATCAGTCCTGGGTGTTCATTGGAAGGACTGACGTTGAAGCTGAAACTCCAATACTTTGGCCACCTGATGCAAAGAGCTGACTCATTTGAAAAGACCCTGATGCTGGGAAAGATTGAGGGCAGGAGGAGAAGGTGACAACAGAGGATGAGATGGTTGGATGGCATCACTGACTTGATGGACATGGATTTGGGTGGACTCTGGAAGTTGATGATGGACAGGGAGGCCTGGCATGGGGTCGCAAAAAGTCAGACACAACTGAGTGACTGAACTGATCTGAACACATTTTCCCCCTCTCTGTCTCTATATAAGACTCTGCTCCTAAATGGCATGGGTTGCTTCTTATTCAGCTCCGTATATCTAGTGATTGGCCAGAATGCTTGGATTCTATTAAGTATTCAACCCATGTGTGAATGACAAATAAGGAGACAATTCATAAAGAGTTCCTGGGCAGCCAAGCCAGCATGGGAGTTCCAGGTGACATGGACATAGCACGGGGTGGAGAGGTAGAAAGGAGAAATTAAGAAAATACTGATGGCAAACGTGCCTTGAAATTTGTGTAAGAAGTCAAGTGCAGACTCGGAAAGAAAGATGTTAAAACAACCCTCTCCCTTTCGTGATTCACCATGCAAAGTTAATCCCACAGCAGGTCTTCTCAGCAAGGCACCCTCAGTGTTTGCCTCTCTAAGAGATAATGATCCCAGGAAGCTACAAACAGGATTCCTGGGGAGACTTGGACCTCTCCCTGCCTGGGAGCTTGCCCTAGGATGAACCACCTGACTGCCAGGTAAAAATAGAAGACTCTCAGCTTCTGTGTTTTCTCACTGTCTTCACAGATCTCCCAGGGCCTGTTTCTTTTCATCTTTGCACAGCTTGACACCTCCATTTGGCAAACCTCTGCTAGGCACGGGTGTCAAGCCCCACTGGGGTCACACCTTAGTTGCAGAGGTTTGAACGAGTTTCTTTGCACTCCCTGTCTCTAGGGCAAATGTTCTAATTCCCTTTGATTGATGGAGAAAGCAGGGAGATTATGGAGGGGCCTGATCAAGGAGATAGATATAAATTCTCCAGGTATAAATTCTCATCTAAATGTGCTGACAGCAAAGCCAGGTGAGAGTTGAAGGTGGGTACATTCCTGCTCATAGCTTTTAAGATCTGCTTCCCTCTTTGGGCGGGGGGCACTAGATTCTGTGCAAGGAGAGTTGGTAAGGCCCTCTCAAACAGGAATCACTTATAAGGGCACAGAGCATTTTCTTCTTTTCTCATTATGCACAACAGAATAAAAAGTCTTGGCTTCAGTGCTCCCATCAGGAAAAAATTGCTTCCAGCTTGTAGACAAGGCCCCTTGAGTGGCCTGGGAAAGGCAACCCATGCAACTCTGAGCATCCTCCCACACCCGGTTTGCTCAAGGCCCCTTCCTGCCTTGCTAACACACCACTGGCTGAAAGCAGCCATTAATACAGCTTCTGGGCACCATCCCAGAGCGTTGCACAGGAAAGCTCATCGCTCTGTCTGTGATGTTAGGTTTCAGAGTTCCAGAAAACATCACCATCACTTACTTTTCATTGTGCATCACCTATTGTTCAAAGATGCCCCAATCCAAAGAGGCCAAAGAAATATTGATATTGGCCACCAAAGTCTCCTAGAGAAAAGGAAAACCACACGGACCCAGCCTTTAGACTGATTCAGGTTAAACTCATGAGCAGCCTCTATCCTCTCTGTCTCTCTCTTTCCCGCCTGTCTCTCTTCTGGGTCAGACAATTGAGTGTTAGCACTGCCTTCACTGAGATTATTTGTTCTTTTCTATAGGGTTCCAAGCTCAACCTTCCACTCCGGCCAAATTCGAGCTCTTAGCAACCACTGGGGCCTTGTTAAACTAGTGTATGGTTCCTTGGATTCCTTCCCAGGACCTTTGAACACACTGCTCTCCCTAGGCTCCCTCAATCTCTCAAGTCCCTCTTCAGTACTTTCTCCTCCTCTCTCTTGGCCACACTTAAACACCAGCTGCTGACTTCCTGGCCACCCACTGCAGCTCATTTTCCCGCATTTATCTCATCCTTTTCCCTGATCCTTTCTTTTAAACCTCTCTCCCGCTTCAGGGACTCACTACCCAAGTGTATCCGCTTGCTATTTCTTCCTTTATTGTCCTCTTGTCTCAGTCACTGATGACGCATTATATCTATTATCACGTCTAAAACCTTTATAGTCAACTGTTTCTATCTACCCAGAGAATCAGAGTGTATCTGCAATGAATAGAGAATTGGAAAGAATGGCAATTTTCATTATAATCTTTTATTTTTTAAGAGGTTTATATTGTACTATTTGATCCTTTTCTGAGATGGCTTAGGATAGCATGGGACCAGGAGGCTTATTTAGACTAGAAGCCTGGGAATTATCATACAGAAAAAATCTGTTTTCCGTTATATACAGATATCATTTAATTGATGATTATTAAGTGTTACAAAGGAATAAAACATAGATTTCCTTATAATGTTCATACTCCTTAAGAAAATTGGATAAACCCCATAATGGAATAGGGTTCTGATTATATTTTGCATGTATTTTTTTTTTTTTTACCATATTGTTTCATTACCTTTTTTTTTCATTCAAGTTTTGTGTTTGCATGTTCACTGATTCATTGTCTTTCCATCCCTTGTTTTCTTCTTGGCAAATGTGAAGGCTGAAAGAACATTATGAGTGGATTATATGGCTTATATAACATCTCCTATGGTTTTTTGACAGGATAGACACTCAGGATGGAGGAATACTTTAAAAATTCCACAAGTTTTCTTTCCATATAAATGTATAAGGAAGGAATAGCAGTAGAGAGACTCATATACAAAGAGAACTGTGTACCCAGAGTACATTTAAGACATTTTCTTAGAGCTTAATATAGAATATCACCTGCCTTTCAATGAATTGTTTACAAGAAAGTTTCCTCTTGAAGTAAACCCTAAATCTGGTATTATGAGGATAAAGGAAAAAACAAGCATGATTCGAAAATGTGTGTCCTAGAAACATTAAAGGGGTGGACAACTTGTGTAATGATTTAAGGCATATGTTTTTTTCATGAGAAAACTAATACATGCTTATTACCAAAAATGTTGAGGTGAAAGAAAGAAAGAGGGTATCTTTGTGCATAAATCTTTACCCAAAATTTCAAAGTAATTTTCTTAGGATAGGTTTCTAAATGTGTACAAATTGAGCCCAAGTGCTGGAACATCTCTGATACTCTTGACATATTTTGACAAATTGCTTTTCAGGGGGGTGGTATCAATTTACATTCCCACCAGGAGTGTATGACTGTATCTCACCTTACCTTTGCCAGAATGGAATAAAATCTTTGTTAATTGGATAAGTAAGGAACAGCATTCCTTCTTGGCTGTACTTTGTATTACTTTATTTCTAGAAAATTTGAAGCTTTTTCATTTCTATCAGCTCGTTAAAGAATAAGATTTTTAAAAAAGAAAATCATGTGCAAATTTAGACTCTTATTAGCCTCTCTGATTGTTTTGTGTTAATAATAGTTTCAATGGGTAATACAAAGTTCCTCCAAATAGAAATGGAAACTGTTAAACAAGCCCATGCTGATTAGAAGTAGAGGCATTAGGAGTATGTACCCTTACACAGTGCCCTGTTTGGAAGGGAACTGAAAGGGTGGATTCAATCTCTCCAAATGTCTCAGGTTAGAGTCTTCAGAGTCGGTCCCTGAGGGTTCATGTGAAAGTGATTTATTAAGAAGTATTTCCAATAAAAGACAGAAAGGCAGCAGCAAAGTGGGCCAACCAGGTGTGAGACATCAAGCAAAGTCAAATGGAAGGTAACTGTGGTGTAGCTGGGCTTGCTCTCTAGTCATGCCTCACAGCAACCCAACCAGGTGCCTGAGGAGCTGAAGTATTTATTTATTTCCTTAGTCGTTGTTTATGATGTTCAGGGAAAGAACATGGACTTTTTCAGGCACTGCTGACTCTCCACCTTCCACAAAAGGCAATGTGGATACCAGCAGCCTGAGGGCAGCCCTCCAGCAAAGAGATGCGGCAAAGAGATGCCAGCTACCGGAAGTGGAAACACTCTGGAAGACAGTGGTGCAGGACGTGGTAGAGGGATTTGAGGGCATCAGGGAGGAGCATCCGCAGGCATCCTGGGACTAAACACTATTATGGATAATAACTCACTTGACTGCCTTGCTGCTGCTGCTAAGTCACTCCAGTCATGTCTGACTCTGTGTGACCCCATAGACGGAAGCCCACCAGGCTCCCCCATCCCTGGGATCCTCCAGGCAAGAACTGCCTTAGGTAAAGTCAATTATGGTTTGTTAAATCTGAATGGACCTATGTTCTCCTGCCAATGGTGAGTCGTAAAAGGTGGAGAAGAAGCCATAAAATAAAATCTTGTTCATGTTCATGTGTGCTGAGAATGAGTGGGTAGTAGCTTGAAAATGTAAAATGAAACCAATGGAAGGAGAGTCTAAGAGGATGGAGGGAAAATTGGAAAGAAAAGGAAAAGTGATGGTTAAAAAAAGAAATGCGACAAACCAATATTGTAAACCAATCATCAATCAATTACAAATAAATGTTAAAAAGAAAGAAATGGGATTTGAAGGCCGCTGACTAGGAGATGAATCAGGAGGCTAGGTGGCCAGAAGCAAACCTGGGATGGACGTAAGGCTATGTCCCAGTGTCCATGTCAGGGCTTGGAGTTCCTTGGTAATATTTTCTGTTCAACTTTAGAAATTAAATGATGTATATATTTGGAACTTAGAAATTATATATTGACTTAGAAATTAAATATTTATATATTTGGAACACTCACGAAAAGATCTGACTATTTTGTGTACTACGATGCCAATATTTTATTGGGTTTATACAAAGCATGGATCCCCTAATATGATAAATAACTGGATATAATAATGGAGAGGGAAGTTTCTGGGATTGACCACTCAATCTCCATTTCATCTTCCTTCTGTTTGAATATATTGGAAATCTAAAAAGCAAATGAACCCTAAGGAACAAAACAAAACAAATTTATGTGAACCAAAAACATCTACTGAAACTTTTCAAGCTGGAGCCCCTAGTCAAGGCTATGGTTTTTCCCATGGTCATGTATGGATGTGAGAGTTGGACTGTGAAGAAGGCTGATCGCCGAAGAATTGATGCTTTTGAACTGTGGTGTTGGAGAAGACTCTTGAGAGTCCCTTGGACTGCAAGGAGATCCAACCAATCTATTCTGAAGGAGATCAATCCTGGGTGTTCATTGGAAGGACTTATGCTAAAGCTGAAACTGCAATACTTTGGCCTCCTCATGCAACGAGTTGACTCACTGGAAAAGACTCTGATGCTGGGAAAGGTTGGGGGCGGGAGGAGAAGGGGACGACAGAGAATGAGATGGCTGGATGGCATCACCGACTCTGTGGACGTGAGTTTGAGTGAAGTCCGGGAGTTGGTGATGGACAGGGAGGCCTGGCGTGCTGTGATTCATGGGGTCGCGGAGAGTTGGACATGACTGAGTGACTGAACTGAACTGAACGAGATGCACTTGTGTGACATAGAAAACAGAAGTAAGAAGCACAGAATCGGTTTCAGGTTGCTGCCATATGTTAGCAAGATTGTAGCTTATCTGTGGCAATTTCTGGAATTTATTCTTCAGTTCCTGGGTGTTGAGTAACAGTGGTGATAGCAGCAACTCTCTTTCTTTGACTCCCTGATACATGGATAACATTTTTGGGTCTCCTTTCAAAGTTTTAAGGTGCTTAGACACTGCTGTGGAAGAGGCTGCCTTTCCTGGTGGGTCAGTTGGTAAAGAATCCACCCAAAATGCAGGATACCTGGGTCTGATTCCTGGGTCAGGAAGATCCCCTGGAGAAGGAAATGGCAACCCATTCTGGTATTCTTGCCTGGGAAGTCTAGTGGACAGAAGAGCCTGGTAGGCTAAAGTCCATGGGGTTGCAAAGAATGAGACATGGCTTAGAGACTAAACCACCACCAGACACTGCTGTGGAAGGGACTGCAACCAGCATGATCCAACACCAGCCTCAGTACTGCATGTTTTCAGAAATCATTCCCAAAGGCTCAGGTTAGAATCTGCTGCTGCATCCCTCAAGGAGCCTGTAAGCATCCGGTTACCTAAAGTAAATATCTACTGTTTAAAACACCTGGAGTGGTTTGCTTTTTACACTGAGCACTGACTGACCTAGGAGTGCACACAACACACTGCCCCAGGAGCAGTGGTTCTCTTCCTCTTTCCCTCTTTTTCCTTTCCTCTTTCCTCTCTGCCACATCCCTTCACATCTCTTCTCTTTCTAAACACTTCAGTTCAAAAGTCTTTAGGTGTGTGGAGTATAAGCACCCACATGGTAAGAGGGGTCCTGGTGTAGCATCATAGCTCATGTAGGGTGAGGAGGTTATCCAACAGGCAGGTGGTGGTCTGGTGTAGACCCTCATTATCACAGCAGGATAGGGAGATGCTGTATAGAGGTATTCTTACTGTGGGCAAGAATCCCTTAGAAGAAATGGAGTAGCCATCATAGTCAACAAAAGAGTCCAAAATGCAGTACTTGGATGCAGTCTCAAAAATGACAGAATGATCTCTGTTTGTTTCCAAGCAAACCATTCAGTATCATAGTAATCGAAGTCTATGTCCTGACCAGTAATGCTGGAGAAGCTGAAAGTGAATGGTTCTATGAAGACCTACAAGACCTTCAGGAACTAACACCACAAAAAGATGTCCTTTTCATGGTAGGGGACTGGAATGCAAAAGTAGGAAGTCAAGAAACACCTGGAGTAACAGGCAAATTTGGCCTTGGAGTACAGAATGAAATGGGGCAAAAGCTAGTAGAGTTTTGCCAAGAGAACACACTGGTCATAGCAAACACCCTCTTCCAACAACACAAGAGAAGATTCTACACATGGACATCATCAGATGGTCAATACCGAAATCAGATTGATTATATTCTTTGCAGTCAAAGATGGAGAAGCCCTATATAGTCAGCAAAAACAAGACCAGAAGCTGACTGTGGCTCAGATCATGAACTCCTTATTGCCAAATTCAGACTTAAATTGAAGAAAGTAGGGAAAACCACTAGACCATTCAAGTATAACCTAAATCAAATCCCTAACAATTATACAGAGGAAGTGAGAAATAGATTTAAGGGACCTGATCTGACAGACAGGGTGCCTGATGAACTATGGACAGAGATTCGTGACATTGTACAGGAGATGGGGAGCAAGATCATTCCCAAGAAAAAGAAATGCAAAAAGGCAAAATGGCTGTCTGAGGGGGCCTTACAAATAGCTGTGAAAAGAAGAGAAGTGAAAGGTAAAGGAGAAAAGGAAAGATATACCCATTTCAATGCAGAGTTCCAAAGAATAGCAAGGAGCGATAAGAAAGCCTTCCTGAGCTATCAATGCAAAGAAATAGAGGAAAACAACAGAATGGGAAAGACTAGAGATCTCTTCAAGAAAACTAGAGATACCAAGGGAACATTTGATGCAAGTTCAGTTCAGTTCAGTCGCTCAGTCATGTCCGACTCTCCGCGACCCTATGAATCACTGCACGCCAGGCCTCCCTGTCCATCACCAACTCCCGGAGTTCACTCAAACTCATGTCCACAGAGTCGGTGATGCCATCCAGCCATCTCATTCTCGGTCGTCCCCTTCTCCTCCCGCCCCCAACCTTTCCCAGCATCAGGGTCTTTTCCAGTGAGTCAACTCGTCGCATGAGGTGGCCAAAGTATTGCAGTTTCAGCTTTAGCATCAGTCCTTCCAATGAACACACAGGATCGATCTCCCTTAGAATGGACTGGTTGGATCTCCTTGCGGTACAAGGGACTCTCAAGAGTCTTCTCCAACACCACAGTTCAAAAGCATCAATTCTTCGGCGATCAGCTTTCTTCACAGTCCAACTCTCACATCCATACATGACCACTGGAAAAACCATAGCCTTGACTAGACGGACCTTTGTTGGCAAAGTAATGTCTCTGCTTTTTAATATATTATCAAGGTTGGTCATAACTTTCCTTCCAAGGAGTAAGTGTCTTTTAATTTCATGGCTGCAATCAGCATCCGCAGTGATTTTGGAGCCCAAAAAAATAAAGTCTGACACTGTTTCCACTGTTTTTCCATCTATTTCCCATGAAGTGATGGGACCAGATGCCATGATCTTTGTTTTCTGAATGTTGAGCTTCAAGCCAACCTTTTCACTCTCCTCTTTCACTTTCATCAAGAGGCTTTTGAGTTCCTCTTCACTTTCTGCCATAAGGGTAGTGTCATCAGCATATCTGAGATTATTGATATTTCTCCCAGCAATCTTGATTCCAGCTTGTGCTTCTTCCAGCCCAGCGTTCCTCATGATGTACTCTGCATATAAGTTAAATAAGCAAGGTGACAATATACAGCCTTGACGCACTCCTTTTCCTATTTGGAACCAGTCTGTTGTTCCATGTCCAGTTCTAACTGTTGCTTCCTGACCTGCATACAGGTTTCTCAAGAGGCAGGTCAGGTGGTCTGGTATTCCCATCTCTTTCAGAATTTTCCACAGTTTATTGTGATCCACACAGTCAAAGGCTTTGGCATAGTCAATGAAGCAGAAATAGATGCTCTTCTGGAACTCTCTTGCTTTCTCCATGATCCAGCGGATGTTGGCAATTTGATCTCTGGTGCCTCTGCCTTTTCTAAAACCTGTTTGAACATCTGGGAGTTCACGGTTCACATATTGCTGAAGCCTGGCTTGGAGAATTTTGAGCATGACTTTACTAGTGTGTGAGATGAGTGCAATTGTGTGGTAGTTTGAGCATTCTTTGGCATTCCCTTTCTTTGGGATTGGAATGAAGACTGACCTTTTCCAGTCCTGTGGCCACTGCTGAGTTTTCCAAATTTGCTGGCATATTGAGTGCAGCACTTTCACAGCATCATCTTTCAGGATTTGAAATAGCTCAACTGGAATTCCATCACCATCACTAGCTTTGTTCATAGTGATGCTTTCTAAGGCCCACCTGACTTCACATTCCAAGATGTCTGTCTCCAGGTGAGTGATCACTCCATCGTGACTATCTTGGTCGTGAAGATCTTTTTTGTACAGTTCTTCTGTGTATTCTTGCCACCTCTTCTTAATATCTTCTGCTTCTGTTAGGTCCATACCATTTCTGTCCTTTATCAAGCCGAACTTTGCATGAAATGTTCCCTTGGAATCTCTAATTTTCTTGAAGAGATCTCGTTTTTCCTTTTCTGTTGTTTTCCTCTATTTCTTTGCATTGATCACTGAGGAAGGCTTTCTTATCTCTCCTTGCTATTCTTTGGAACTCTGCATTCAGATGCTTATATCTTTGCTTTTCTCCTTTGCTTTTCGCTTCTCTTCTTTTCACAGCTATTTGTAAGGCCTCCTCAGAAGGAGCCTCCTCCACAGCCATTTTGCTTTTTTGCATTTCTTTTCCATGGGGATGGTCTTGGTCCCTGTCTCCTGTACAATGTCACGAACCTCCGTCCAGAGTTCATCAGGCACTCTATCTATCAGAGCTAGTCCCTTAAATCTATTCCTCACTTCCACTGTATAATCATAAGGGATTTGATTTAGGTCATACCTGAATGGTCTAGTGGTTTGCCCTACTTTCTTCAATTTCAGTCTGATTTTGGCAATAAGGAGTTCATGATCTGAGCCACAGTCAGCTCCTGGTCTTGTTTTGGCTAACTGTATAGAGCTTCTCCATCTTTGGCTGCAAAGAATATAATCAATCTAATTTTGGTGTTGACCATCTGGTGATGTCCATGTGTAGAGTCTTCTCTTGTGTTGTTGGAAGAGGGTGTTTGCTATGACCAGCGCGTTCTCTTGACAAAACTCTATTAGCCTTTGTCCTGCTTCATTCCGTGCTCCAAGGCCAAATTTGCCTGTTATTCCAGGTGTTTCTTAACTTCCTACTTTTTCATTCCAGTCCCCTATAATGAAAAGGACATCTTTTTTGGGTGTTAGTTCTAAAAGGTCTTGTAGGTCTTCATAGAACCATTCAACTTCGGCTTCTTCAGCGTTACTGGTTGGGGCATAGACCTGGATTACTGTAATATTGAATGGTTTGCCTTGGAAATGAAGAGAGATCATTCTGTCGTTTTTAAGATTGCATCCAAGTACTGCATTTCGGACTCTTTTGTTGACCATGATGGCTACTCCATTTCTTCTAAGGGATTCCTGCCCGTAATAGTAGATATAATGGTCATCTGAGTTAAATTCACCCATTCCAGTCCATTTTAGTTCACTGATTCCTAGAATGTCTAAGTTCACTCTTGCCATTTCCTGTTTGATCACTTCCAATTTGCCTTGATTCATGGACCTAATATTCCAGGTTCCTATGCAATATTGCTCTTTACAGCACCAGACCTGGCTTCTATCATCGGTCACATCCACAACTGGGTATTGGTTTTGCTTTTGCTCCATCCCTTTATTCCTTCTAGAGTTACTTCTCCACTAATCTCCAGTAGCATACTGGGCACCTACCGACCTGGGGAATTCCTCATTCAGTATCCTATCATTTTGCCCTTTGATACTGTTCCTGGGGTTCTCAAGGCAAGTATACTGAAGTGGTTTGCCATTCCCTTCTCCAGTGGACCACATTCGGCTGTGGTCCATGTGATCAGATCAACTAGTTTCCTGTGATTATGATTTCAGTGTGTCTGCCCTCTGATGCCCCCTCGCAATACCTATGCAAAGATGGGCTCAATAAAGGACAGAAATGGTAGAGACCTAACACAAGCAGAAGATATTAAGAAGAGGTGACAAGAATACACAGAACTGTACAAAAAGATCTTCATGACTCAGATAATCACGATGGTGTGATCATTCACCTAGAGCGAGACATCCCTGTGAAGTCAAGTGGGCCTTAGGAAGCATCTCTACGAACAAAGCTAGTGGAGGTGATGGAATTCCAGTTGAGCTATTTCAAATCCTGAAAGATGATGCTGTGAAAGTGCTGCACTCAATGTGCCAGCAAATTTGGAAAACTCAGCAGTGGCCACAGGACTGGAAAGGGTCAGTTTTCATTCCAATCCCAAAGAAAGGGAATGCCAAAGGATGCTCAAACTACTGCACAATTGCACTCATCTCACATGCTAGTAAAGTAATGCTTAAAATTCTCCAAGCCAGGCTTTAGCAATACATCAACCGTGAACTTCCAGATGTTCAAGCTGGTTTTAGAAAAGGCAGAGGAACCAGAGATCAAATTGCCAACATCTGCTGGATCATGGAAGAAGCAGGAGAGTTCCAGAAAAACATCTATTTCTGCTTTATTGACTATGCCAAAGCCTTTGACTGTGTGGATCACAATAAACTATGGAAAATTATGAAAGAGATGGGAATGCCAGACCACCTGACCTGCCTCTTGAGAAACCTGTATGCAGGTCAGGAAGCAACAATCAGAACTGTACATGGAACAACAGACTGGTTCCAAATAGGAAAAGGAGTGCGTCAAGGCTGTATATTGTCACCCTGCATATTTAACTTATATGCAGAGTACATCATGAGAAATTCTGGGCTGGAAGAAGCACAAGCTGGAATCAAGATTGCCTGGAGAAATATCAATAATCTCAGATATGCAGATGACACCACCCTTATAGCAGAAAGTAAAGAAGAACTAAAGATCCTCTTGATGAAAGTGAAAGAGAAGAGTGAAAAAGTTGGCTTAAAGCTCAACATTCAGAAAACTAAGATCAAGGCATCCGGTCCTATCACTTGATGGCAAATAGATGGGGAAACAGTGGAAACAATGGCTGACTTTATTTTTCTGGGCTCCAAAATCACTGTGGATGGTGACTGCAGCCATGAAATTAAATGACACTTACTCCTTGGAAGGAAAGTTATGATCAACCTAGACAGCATATTAAAAAGTAGAGATATAACTTTGCCAACCAAGGTCCATCTAGTCAAGGCTATGGTTTTTCCAGGGGTCATGTATGGATGTGAGAGTTGGACTATAAAGAAAGCTGAGCACTGAAGAATTGATGCTTTTGAACTGTGGTGTTGGAGAAGACTCTTGAGAGCCCCTTGGACTGCAAGGAGATCCAACCAATCCATCTAAAGAAATCATTCCTGAATATTCATTGAAAGGACTGATGCTAAAGCTGAAACTCCAATACTTTGGCCACCTGATGCGAAGAACTGATTCATTTGAAAAGACCCTGATGCTAGGAAAGATTGAAAGCAGGAGGAGAAAGGGACAACAGAAAATGAGATGATTGGATGGTATCACTGACTCGATGGACATGAGTTTGAGTTCACTCCAGGAGTTGGTGATGGATAGGGAGGCTTGGCATGCTGCAGTTCATGGGGTCACAGAGTCAGACATGGCTGAGCGACTGAACTGTACTGCACTATACAGAGGTATCAGTGGCTCAGTCAGGTGAGGAAGTTAAGTGTGTGAATGTGTGTGGTGCAGGATGTCAGAACCTGAGAAGAATGAGGATTCTGTCCCTGTGTGCACAGAAGAAGAGCCAGTGGTGGTGGTGGTGCAGAGTGAGAAAAGCCTCAGGCAGGGTGGCAGCATCAGCGGTGACCTGATGTGGGGTTGTTGGAGCCTAAGACAGCCGAGGAGGACATCTGTGTGAGGGAGGGGCATGTGAGGGAGACACAGCCCAGCACGTGGTGTCAGAGCCTGAGTGGGATAAAGAGGGCGTCTATGCAGCAGAGGGCAGTTAATCTAGTAGCAACAGGGCGTTGGATACAGACAGGAGGGTTGGGCAAATAGCTAAGTATTTTAAAGATAATAGGAACAGGGTTTCTCACTGGCAGGGAAGGTAGTTATAAATATGAAAAGAGAAAAAAAAATAGAGTGAACCGTATGGTGTTAGATTGAAATTGGAGATATTGATGTGAAATCAGAGTTGTTGATATATAATTGGGTATAAATGTGTGACATGCATATATTCTCTAGCTCTGCTCACAAAGAGAGTCTGGGAGCAGTGACAACCCAGTAGCAATAAACACATCAAATGTCTAGATCTTGGAAACTAAATGTCATTCTCCATTCAAAAGGACCTCTGAAGAAGAAGCCTCGGAAATGGGGCAGAGAAATTATAAGTAATCCCAGAACACTACATTGTGCCAGAAAGTAATGATATACCCGACGAATGATGGGACGTGTCAAAGGACACAGAATGTAGCCTGAGGGGCTCCTATTGAACAAAACTAAGACAATTTGAGCATCAAAATAAATCATGATTGTAACTGAATATAAGCCACTGAACATGTGTCTGTGAGTCCATATGGACATCAATAAGCAAATGAATATGTTGAACATTTGATAAAGAGTAGAATATACAAGCTCAAAATACCTTCCTACAAAATACTTATTAAATACAAAGGAAATAAGGTAAATCTGCAGTGAGCAGACAGACAACTGACCAGCTGATTATTACTTGACAATCAGTAATGTGATGTTGAATCACATTTCCACCTAATTGAAGTCACATGCCACGTAATAGGATGCAGTGAAAAGAACACAGCATCACTTTGGTGTCATTCCTGCCAAAACCAAAGATGCGTAATCAGAATCTAATTGTGCAAAGTCACTGACAACCCTAAATTGAGGACCAATCTACAAAATAACTTTTCTGTAATTTTTAAATGATCAGGATCTGAAATACTGAACAGTCTTCAAATTGAAGGACACTAAAGAGACATGGTAACTAAATGCAACTTGTGATTTCAGGCTGGTTTATTTTTCTATGAATGATATTATTGTGACAGCAGGTGATACTGCAGTGGATCTGAAAATAGGATGGTACTGGTGTATCAGTGTTACAATCCTGCTTTTGATGGTTGCAACGAAAAGAATTAAATACTTAGGAATATATCTACCTAAGGAAACAAAAGACTTGTACATAGAAAACTATAAAACACTAGTGAAAGTAATCAAAGAGGACACGAATAGATGGAGAAATATACCGTGTTCGTGGATTGGAAGAATAAATATTGTAAAAATGAGTATACTACCCAAAGTAATTTATACTTTCAATGCAATCCCTATCAAGCTACCAACAATATTTTTCACAGAACTAGAACAAATAATCTCACAATTTGTATGGAAATACAAAAAACCTCGAATAGCCAAAGCAATTTTGAGGAAGAAGAATGGAACCGGGGGAATTAACCTGCCAGACTTCAGGCTCTATTACAAAGCCACAGTCATCAAGACAGTATGGTACTGGCATAAAGACAGAAATATAGATCAATGGAACAAAATAGAAAGCCCAGAGATAAACCCACGCTCCTATGGACACCTTATCTTCGACAAAGGAGGCAAGAATATAAAATGGAGAAAAGACAGTCTCTTTAACAAGTGGTGCTGGGAAAACTGGTCAGCCACTTGTAAAAGAATGAAACTAGAACACTTCCTAACACCATACACCAAAATAAACTCAAAATGGATTAAAGATCTAAATGTAAGAACAGAAACTATAAAACTCCTAGAGGAGAACGTAGGCAAAACACTCTCCGACATAAATCACAGCAGGATCCTCCAAGACCCACCTCCCAGAATATTGGAAATAAAAGCAAAAATAAACAAATGGGACCTAATTAAAATCAAAAGCTTCTTCACAGCAAAGGAAACTCTAAGCAAGGTGAAAAGACAGCCTTCAGAATCGGAGAAAATAATAGCAAATGAAGCAACTGATAAAGGATTAATCTCCAAAATATACAAGCAGCTCCTGCAGCTCAATTCCAGAAAACTAAGTGACCCAATCAAAAAATGGGCCAAAGAACTAAACAGACATTTCTCCAAAGAAGACATAAAGATGGCTAACAAACACATGAAAAGATGCTCAACATCCCTCATCATCAGAGAAATGCAAATCAAAACCACAATGAGATACCATTTCACACCAGTCAGAATGGCTGCTATCCAAAAGTCTACATGCAATAAATGCTGGAGAGGGTGTGGAGAGAAGGGAACCCTCTTACACTGTTGGTGGGAATGCAAACTAGTACAGCCACTATGGAGAACAGTGTGGAGATTCCTCAGAAAACTGGAAATAGAACTGCCATATGATCCAGCGATCGCACTCCTGGGCATACACACCGAGGAAACCAGAATTGAAAGAGACGCAAGTACTCCAATGTTCATTGCAGCACTGTTTATAATAGCCAGGACATGAAAGCAACCTAGATGTCCATCTGCAGACGAATGGATAAGAAAGCTTTGATACATATACACAATGGAGTATTTCTCAGCCATCAAAAAGAATGCATTTGAATCAGTTTTAATGAGGTGGATGAAATTGGAGCCAATTATACAGAGTGAAGTAAACCAGAAAGAAGAACATCAATACTGTATATTAACGCATATATATGGAATTTAGAAAAATGGTAACCTGAACCCTGTATAAGAGACTGCAAAAGAGACATAGGCATTTAGAACAGTCTTTGGGACTCTGTGGGAGAGGGTGAAGGTGGAATGATTGGGGAGAATGGAATTGTAGTATGTATATTATAAGTGACCAGTCCAGGTTCGACGCATAAATTTTCCTCTGTTCATTTCTTTGCATTTGTGCTTTTTCAATAAAAATACTTTAAAAAAAATAAAATAAAAAAAAAGAATCTAATTGTGCAAAGTCACTGACAACCCTAAATTGAGGACCAATCTACAAAATAACTTTTCTGTAATTTTTAAATGATCAGGATCTGAAATACTGAACAGTCTTCAAATTGAAGGACACTAAAGAGACATGGTAACTAAATGCAACTTGTGATTTCAGGCTGGTTTATTTTTCTATAAATGATATTATTGTGACAGCAGGTGATACTGCAGTGGATCTGAAAATAAGATGGTACTGGTGTATCAGTGTTACAATCCTGCTTTTGATGGTTGTATTGAGTCATGTGGGGCTTTCCAGGTGGCTCAGTGGTAAAGAATCCACCTGCCAATGAAGGAGGTGCCAGAGACATGGGTTTGATCTCTGGATTGGGAAGATCCCCTGGAGGAGGACATGGCAACCCACTCCAGTATTCTTGCCTGGAGAATTTCATGGACAGAGGAGAACATACACATTGGATCCTATAGAAGAAGGTCCTTGTTTGTAAGAATTGTATACTAAAGCATTTAAGAGTGATGGGGCATCATGTTAACAAGCTACTCTTCAACAGTTCAGAAAAAAACATTCTTGTACTGTTCTTGCAATTTTTCTGAACATTTGAGATTGTTTTACACACACACACACCCACACACTCTCTCTCTCTCTCTCCAGTTGTTTAGAGTATTATTATCTAGTCTGTCAAAGAAGGAGAGGTACCAAGGAGGCTCAGGGACAGAGATAAAGAGAAGAATTTCTTCATCCTAGGGAAGTGGCCAGAAGCCAACATGGAGGCCTCTTTTCAGGGGGTCTCATTAGGGGTCTCTGAAAGGAGAAGACAGCATGGAACTGGATAGTGGGTGGAGCCAGGGCTTACTGCTGATTAGACTCATTGAGTCTAAATCTGGTGAGTGTTTTGATTACTAAACTGAGGTCCTGTCATCATCACTCTTCACGTCCCAGTTCTTCTGAGGACAGCTCCCCCCACCCATTCTGGTCACCTTGGGCAGACCCCGCAGAACCCACTTTCAATCCCGACTCATAGCAAGCAGTGCCAATCTAACACAGGCTGAGAAGGAGTCTCTGAATTCTTACCTGACTCCTCCTGTCTTTGCTCATGACCTTCACTGCAAAATTTTTTGTCTGGTTGTAGCTCGCATTCTGCCTTTTTCCCGTGACTCTGGACCTCTTGTCACCCATCCTGTCTGCAGCCGTGATCTCTGTCCTCACTGTTCGCCTGTTCCTCCTGCTCTAGGAACAAACCTGAATATCAGTCAAGTGCCGAGCAAAGACACCAGCCTCCCTCTGGGACTGTCTCCTCTTGTCAAGGGGAACCGGAAGCAGTGTCCCTGCTAGAAGGGGTCCAGGAGATCTTTCAGCCCAATTTCATAATTTAACAGATGAGGAGACTGAGTTCTAGAGAGGCTACCTAATGTGCCAGTGGTGACAGGGCCAAGAACAAAGCCCAGATTTTCAGTCTCTAGGGGCAGTTTACAGGCAACAGGCTATATAGGGGTGGAGATGGTGGTGGCAGAGCTGAAAAACTATTAAGTGGAAAAATAAAAAAGGGCATCTTATGGGAGGCAGAGAGTTCAAGTCCAAAGCTTATACATTTGATCTGGAAAGGAATAAGGAGGAGTCACGGTAGAGGGATGATGTGTTTGAAACGGATTATTGATACTAAATAACATAGCATTTAACATAGCATTTCTCAACAGTGGTGCCACTGACATGTGGAATTGGATAATTCTCTGTTGTGGGGCTGCCAGTGCACTGTGGGATGTTTAGCAACATCTCTGGCCTCTGTCCACTAGATGCAATTGCACCTCCCCGATCCTGACTATCAGAACTGTCTCCATCCTTGCCAGACATCTGCTGGGATAAAAAATAGTCCCTAGTTGAGAACCACTGGTTTAATTCATGGATTGAAACCAAGATACACTGGAGAAGGGAGGCCAGCAGGAGGTTATGAGAGCTTCAGCTCACTGAGGCGGTACAACCAATGGTGTAAGATGTCAGACTCCGAGGCAGACCGCCTGTTTTAAATCAAGACTAAACCGCTTACTAGCTTTGTGGCTGCCCCTGGGTTCTTCAACATGTGAATGATATTAGTACCTATCTTTTCGGGTTGTCACGAAAATATATCTAAAAAAGACTGATAGCAGTACTGGCAAAAAGGTAGACATTTGATGTGTGAAAAGAAATGGAGGGAGAATTAATAAGCCTGAACTGAACATGTGGCCAAGGAGCCAAGCCCTGCAGTAATGTTAGAGCTGATGCACCACCACTGCCAGGATATTGCACCAGTTTCTGAGACCAAAATGTCTAGACTTTTCTAAGAAGTCTATTGACTAATGAACAGCCAGTCCATGACATATTAAAGATGTCTACCCTGAGAGCTCATTCATAAGTCCAATTTAAGTCCAACAAAGTGGTGGTGGTGGTTTTGTCACTAAGTCGTGTCCAACTCTTGCAACCCCATGGACTGTAGCCCTCCAGGCTCCTCTGTCCATGAGATTCTCCAGGCAAGAATACTGGAGTGGGTTGCCATTTCCTTCTCCAGGGGATCTTCCTGACCCAGGAATTGAACCCGGGTCTCCTGCATTGCAGGCAGATTCTTTCCCAACTGAGCTATAAGGGAACCCCAACAAAGTGTAGGTACCCACCTAACACAATTGGCCATATAGTACTGTGCTGTAACAGGTTTATAGTACCTTTTATACAAACAATACATAAAAGCAAACACAAAAATAAAAACATTTTTAATCTTACAGTACAGTACCTTGAAAAGTACAGTGGGTGCTGTGTGTGTCCACTTAGTCACTCAGTCGTGTCTGACTCTTTGTGACCCAAAGGACTGTAGCACACCAGGCTCCTCTGTCCATGGGATTCTCCAGGCAAGAATACTGGAGAAGGTAGCTGTTCCCTTCTCCTGGGGATCTCCCTGACCCAGGGATCAACCTCAGGTCTCCTGCCTTGTAGGTGGATTCTTTAGTACAGTACAACAGCTGGCATTTAGGGGCTTGCACCCACATTTGCATCTTTGAAAGTTCACAAGTTGAAGATTCGTATGTAGGGGACTTACTGTATTTTCTCTAATAGGGCTTGCATACTGATTGGTAAATTCAACTTGTGGGCATTTTAGAATTTCTACTGAATAGCTGAGACAGATCAGCTTTTAGTAAACTTTATGTTATATGGAAATAGATGACTCAAAAGAAAGAAGTCAGATGCCTTATCCTTGTTTCAAACACAGAAACAGGTATGGATGTACCTATTTATTTTGAGTGAGAAGAGAAATCACAACAAATGCCCAGAGCCCTGGCAATTCAGGACCCATTCTCCTGTGATCCCTTCAGGCAATTTGCCAGAAACACTTAAACAGAAATGGTTCCTCTTGCCACCTGCTTTCTACTCGCCACCTGGAATACCCTGCAACTCCCTGCATTCCCGGGGCCTTGAAACTTCAGCTTTACTAACCCTGTGCTAATTCTGCCACTAATTACAGTATGCAAATCCCAGATGCCTGTGCAATAATAATGTTATGATAGCACTCTGAGCCCTTGTTCTGGGTCTTCTGGAAATATTTTGTGGGAACGAAAAAAATGCCCCGGTGATAACCACAGCGTGGCTGAGCTCCAATGGCCTGTAACATCCAACTGGTGCACATGAAAACACTTCAGCAACGGATATTTGAACGCGTTTTACTTGGCTGCTGTTTGCTTTCCACACTTGTATTATTTCCTCTGCCAGAGGTATGCACTTATTTTTTTTCCCAGCCTGAAGATTTATGATTCTCCCATCAAGAGGCCTCTTTCCCTCTCGCAGCATTCTTTTAAATAATAATAGTAATAATCTCCTACATTTATAATGCTCTATATTTCCAATGCAGTCCCATGTACTTGAACCCACTTGTAGCATTATTTTTGCCTCAGAAATGGCTATCAGCCTTATATAGAATTTCTAATTTCGCTCTAAAACCCTGCAATCCTTTCATTTTGTTCTTTTAACAATGTTATGTGTTGTTCAATTCACAAGGTTCAATCTTAATTAAACCAAGTTCAGGATCCAAGCGGAAATGACTAGCAGTGAGGGGCAGATTACTAACACCCTGTGGCACATTCACTCTAAATTTAGATGCTACTCTTAGAGTCTTCCACATCGAATCACAACCTTATAATTAATATTTCCTGTCCTTCCTCCCTGCATGAGATTGTCAGTCTCAGTGATATTTCACAGTATTTGCAAGTATTTATTCTTTACAGAGTGCATGTTACCAAATGTGAACTGAGAATAGCAAAACCACACTTTTCATTTTTCCTGAAGAGACAATTAAGAACTAAAATCCAGACAACTGCTGCATAATTAGATGTAAATATATGTATTCTTCCCCCAAAGTACCTAGTTTAAAAAATCTTATTTTTAAACTTAAAATATGTTGATGTGTGTGAATCCAAGTTCTACTATAGCAGTACATGCAGAAACACATGTGTATGTATAGAATGAAGAAGTTTTAAGGCACTATGCAAATTTATAGAAGATCAGTACACAAGGTAATGTCCATTTTATTTGGCAGCAATATATCAATAGACACAGAGACTTAATACCAGGTTAAAATCTAAAAGCTAACAATCTGTAGCTTTTCCAAGTTTTCCCCAATGGCATTTAAAGACAGAAGAAAGAAACCTAAATTTCAAAATAATGGGGGTTCAATGTCAGGTACTGGGGATTCCATATTCTGCTGTGACAAATGTCTAGTGGATGTGGGGGCAGAGGGAGGTGAGAGGAAATAGAGGTGGGGGAGAGAATAAGACATCAACTGTCTAGGCTGAAAATGGGCAGTGCTGCTTAAGGCTGGTGTGCATGTTCTCAGGTGTGACCCTAGTGGAGGTGTCTTTTATAGCTGACTTCAATGGGATAATTAAGTGTTCAGATGCGCTCATCCAAATTCGCCATTTGAAGGTATATTTGATCATTGGTTTTACTAATAAGGTTCCTGATTATAACCTAGAGAAGAATTTGGCTAGCTATGGATTTTTTCCTGTGGAAACCATATTTTGGATGAACTAACAACAGCTGAAACTGTGATGACTCTAGAGCTCCAGCAGAAGCCAAAAGCTGACTCAATCCATTTGGAGTTAAATTATCTAATTCCTGGTCAATAGCAGGTGACATGAAGCAATCATTACACTAACTACATACCCGAATATCATTCTTTGAGAGGTTTATGGTCATTTGAGATGAGATAGCCATCTCTGTGACTGGCGTGTCTCCAACTGTCTATGCATCAGAGACCTATGCATATCTATCCTGGTTATTGGCTATCAGAGCATGGTTTTGCCTTACAGAATTATGAACATCTGTACCCTCTCATATTAGGGCAGCACACATCACCTGCTGGTTAATAGCTTGCCAGAGAGATTCTTGATGTCCCCGGAGACTAGCAGTGCTCTCATCATCAGGCGGCTTGTTGGAAATACAGTTGTGAGCCTCATCTCAGACCTCCTGCTCCAAAATGTGCATTTTAGCAAGATGCCCAGGTGATTCAGATCCACTTTAACATTTGAGAACCATTGCTTAACACGGTCTTTCACACCTTCCTTTGGTTGTTATCTTTTAAATCCGTATCAGGACAAAGCCTCTGAACTGATCCTTCTGTCACCACTCTTAGCCCACTTCATTAATGTCTTCATGCAGCAGCCAAGTACACTTCTAAGGCACAACTTGGATGCTACAGGAAGTGCACTTCCAATCTCCCAAAGCCTTCCTGTGGCTCTCAGAATTAAGCTTTGAAACTCAGCCCTTTCTGGTCTATTCCCCATAGACTTTCCAGTTGCACTTCTAAAGATTTCCATGGGATATGAGAGTGACTTGAGCAGGGATAGCAGTGGCCACTCTAAATTAGAAGGTCTGAGAAGTCTTCTGGAGGAGGTGATGTTTGAAATGAGACCCAAATGACAAAAGCTCACTATGCCCAGAACCTGCCTCCTTATTTTTGCACAGTTCACTTCCTGCATCTGATTATGTTATGCTGCTTGTTGCTTCAATTTTCTATTCATTCTCCAGATTCAATTCCAACGCCATTCCTTCCTAGGGGATCTTTTCTGAGCATCCCCAGTTCATATATGGGTTAGTTTCGTTGCTTTGAACTTGATATGTCCCCTGTATGTCTTAGTCTGACATACATTTTAATCTATTGGCATTGTGAGAATTTGAGTCGCTGGAAGCAGGCACTGATGCAGAGTTTGGGTTACCAGATATTTATTCAGGGTCACCATTTGTGGTTGGAAGGTGGAGGAAGCAAGACTGGTCTGTGGACACAATTCAAGAAGCCTGGAGTTATGTAATAGAGGAAATAAGGACTGAAGTCATGTAGATTTGGAGCCAAGCAAAATCTCATGCAAGCTGAAAGCTTGGGGAAGCAGAAAAGCATCTCAGTCTACAGAGAGAAGAGTAGGGGTTCACTTAGGGTCAGACGAGCAGCCTCAGTTCTTGATCTTCACCTTTTCATCCCTAGGAGCAGTTGCTATCAATGAAATTGCCTGGTTGCCTTAAACTCTTTTGAGTGGAATTCTGTTTGGTGCAATACAAAGATTCCTGGCTAAGATATTATATGACCTGAATATACTCCCACAAGAAAGTAGATCTAGAGTGGATTTCTAAGCCTCTTCCATCCACAGATGGCCTCCCAGGTTTATCTACAAGTGATCCAGATGTGAAATGCCTCCAGAAGATAAGGGTCAAAGTACTGTTAGCCTGGAAATTCACTGGGGTCTGTTTCTTTTTATGACTTATTTATGATTTTATTATAAAGCTACCAGGGGACTGTGAAGCTCTAAACCTCCTAGGTGGCTCAGTGGTAAGGAACCGCCTGTCAGTATAGGAGATGTGGGCCCAATCCCTGGATTGGGAAGACTCCTGGAGGAAGAAATGATAACTCACTCTAGGATTCTTGCCTGAAAAATCCCATGGACAGCGGAGCTACAGTCCATGGGGTCACAAAAAGTTGGAGACACAACTGAGCACACAATCACACGTACAATAGCCTTAGTGTACACTTGCATATGGGAATATCCTGGTTCATTTCAAACGGTTTGGAGAGAGAATCAAGACTGTAAGGCTGAAGGACAACAAGAGAATGGTAGTCCTGTGGTCTTCTTCAAATCATGTTACAAGGCTTATGAGTGCTTGCTGTGTATTATATAAAAGAGAGATTTCTGTGCCAGGAGATCTGGCCAAGGCTGATGTCATTGACCAGCAAGCCTGACCAATGCTGCAGCCAAAAAAAAAAAGATGATGAATACGAAATTGCTGGGGTTAGCTGGGATTTTCCCAGCAAAAGGCAAGATGAATCCACCTAGAACATGGATCATGGAAATCAGGCTATTCTTTGGCCTATCTACTCAACTTCTACTGTTTTTAGAGACTGTTTTGGTGTTCACATTTTTGTTACTGATATAACTCTATTCACCTTGCCTTCACATATGTGGGTGTGTGGTGTTTACTGATGAGCATTGAAGATGATGTTTATATATTCTGGTTTTGCACAGATGTGTCCAGGGATTTAAAATATGGGGATTTCATTATGCCTCTCTTAATGACTAGATATTTATTGACTAGATTAATTAACACATTGTATATTCTTAGGCACAAATGTCTCTATTGTCAATGATTTAGTAGTTTCATGGGAGACATTGGCGTCATTCATTAGGGTACATCACTACCTTCTGGAACACAGAAATGATTCTAAACAATTATCCCTGGAAAATCACACTAAATTAGAGCACATATATAAAAAGACTTCAGGGAAACCACAAATAGTTCATTTCTGTTTAATTCCTAAAACCATAGCAGCATGCATGGAGGGTGATGATATTGTCATTACCTCTGACAGTAATGGAACACGTCAATAAAAGTGTACTTTAGGAGGTGAAGAGAAAACAGGAACCATTAGGACCATCATTATGGGCATCAGCAAAAGAGAGATCCAGCTGGACTTTAATAACAGATTTCAGCTCATATCCCATTTAATTTCCATCTGAATTCATTATACATCAAATAGAGTCTCCTCAGCATCTCATAAAATTCTCAAATCTTTCTCTTGGAGAGCCAGAGCGAATATCATTTCTGACCAACTGACTGACATCTATCCACCCCAGGCTGACCATAGTTCATTAAAAACAATATGTGCGTTTTTCTTTATGTCATCACTTTATTGAACCCCACATGTTCATTGCTAGATTTGAGGCTAAAAGGTTAAATTGCTGATATTGCAAAAGTTACCTAACTTTCCTGAAAGTTATTCTTTATGACCTCAGGTCTGGTTCTTTGAGGTAAACCTCAGGCCTGGGCATTTTTAGCACATTCCGCTTCTGAGAAGCAGGATGCTAAAACTGTTGCTCGCAAAACATCACACCCAGAGTGCTTACTGCCACCCTCTGCTTCAGCTGTTGCCAATAGGCAGGTTTTAATGTGTCAGCTCACAAAGCTCTCAGGAAGCTGCTGTCACTTCTCATTTTTGTCCCTGTGAAATCAGTGGATGTGCTCAGCATCGTCTGCCCTTTGTGGTGTGGGCTGTGAACTTCACATAAGCTAGCATGATACATGTGGGCAAACTGTCTGAGCGATAGGGGGAACTAAAACTATATGTTTACGTACCACAGCTGGGCCATCCCCAGGGGGCTCCCGTTCTCCTGATTCCATCCTAGATCAGGGCCTTGAACCTTTTCCCCTCTGCCTCTTCCTTTAGACTCAGGTTGACACCTGGGCACGGTGACACAGAATCCAAGATAAAGGTGATGATTTCTGCTCAAAGACACACTAAACATTTTTAGAAACCTCATTATGTAAATATATTATCCTAATATACTGATTCTTCTCATTCAACAGAACCCTTAGACAATAGCCCACTACAAGCTCAGAGTATTAATAAAAATTCTTTTATCTGTCTACACATTAGCAAGCATTTTGGAGTTCCTACTATGTGACTGATGTGCAAATATCTAGCTAAGGCCATTTCAGGGATTTAGGTCCAAGGCAAATTATATTGTGGTTTCTTCCAATATTTTTATTTAAGCAATATTTGGGTAAAATTAACTTCAATCTTGAATTGTAAAAAGAGTAGCATAAAGACAACCTATAGACTCAAAGCAAATGTGAAGATGGGGAGGACAGACTCACATTACTTAAAACATGTTGCTTGGACTTCCCAGGTTGTCCAGTGCAGGGACTCTGCCTGCCAATGCAGGGGGCATGGGTTTGATCTCTGATCCAGGAAAATTCCACATGCCCCAAGGCAACAAGGCCCGTGTGCTACAATTATGGAAGCCCGAGCTCCAGAGCTCGTGCTGTGCAACAAGAGAAGCCTGTACACTGCAAAGAAGAGTAGCCGTAGCTCGCCGCAACTAGAGAAAGCAAGGAGGGCAGCAACGAAGACCCGACACAGCCAAAATAAATTTTAAAAAGTAAACAGATAAAAAAGTAAACAACAAAAATATGTTCCTTTAGGTTTTTAAGGCAACAAAGGAGGGGAGGTTCTAAGAGGGCCAATAAAACTCCAGTGTTTGGCATCAGCTGTGGAGCCTTCCAGGTGGCACAGTGGTAAAGAACCGCCTGCCAATTCAGGAGATGCAAGAGACACAGGTTTGATCCCTGGGCTGGGAGGATTCCCCTGGAGTAGGAAGTGGCAACCAGTATTCTTGCTTGGAAATTTCCATGGACAGAGGAGCCTGGTGGGCTACAGTCCGTGGGCTCACAAAGAGTCAAACATGACTGAGCACACACACACATGGAGCTGTCACCTCTTCCCTCACCTACACCCTCTCTAAGTCACTGCCAGGTACTCAGCAAACTTCCCCAAAGAAGGGGCAGAGCGAAGGTCAGCATATAATGTATGTGGAATCCAAGGTCTGCCTTGAGAGCAAGCGCAGTTCACCTGAGTGGAGAGAAACAGAGAGGTTATGCTTGACCAGAGGGGTCACAACACACGGGGTTCACAGGGTAACCAGGGGCTGAGTGGTGACTAGGGGTCAGGTGGGCACAGGTGGCAAGGGAGGCTGCTGCCATCTTGTTCCTCAGCATTTGGGTCCCTATTTCCTCACAGCTGGACCTCTGACTTCCTCCCTGTAGACTCCATCTTGATTCCATTCTTTGCCAGTCCTGATGGAAGCAGTGTGTCCACAGCCATACCCTCTTTCTCTACCAGGAGTTGCATACTCCAATTTATTCTACCATTACAGACCTGACCTGGCCACACCTGCAGGGCTCCTAACATTGCCCTTAACCCACAAATGAGATGCAGACTAATTGGTGCCGTTGGACCTGGAATCAGATTCTCCCAAATGACAGTTTACTTTCTGCCCAGCTCCTGGCTCTTCTAGGACTGAAGTCCTGCTGTTTCCAGGCCCTAGGAGTTGGGGCTTTATGGCTCTGCCTCAGTATTTAAAAAAAAAAAATATTTGTATTTATTTGGCTACACTGGGTCTCAGTTGCGATATGTAGAATCCTTGATCCTTGGGGACTCATGCGATCTCTCATTTGTGGCATGTGGGATCAGTTCCCTGACCAGGGATCAAACCTTGGCCCCCTGCACTGGGAGCATGGAGTCTTAGCCACTGGACCACCAGAAAGTCCCAGTTCTGCCTTGATGACTTTTTCCTACTATGTGGAATGGAAAGTTTTATCCCAGACCCCAACCCAGTTGTGACATTTTACTCCCCAGAAAGAGGTTTTCTTGATGATTATCTATCTGGTTCCCTAGTACTCTGCAGTTGGAAGCCAACTAGGGCTAGAATCATGACTAAGACCGATGTTGATTTAAGCACTATTTAAAAGAACTTAGCACTGTGCTTACCTATTTTTTCTGGTCCAGGAGTCAACCTCCGCAGCCCCATCATTTCCCACCATTCATTCTGCCCTGGTGGCTTGTTATCTTGCTTCTTCGAGAAACACCATGCATTGTACTTAAATACAACTTAATGTGTTATCAAGACGTGCTGCATACATAGAAACAACACTGGTGGACAATCTCCATAACCCATGATATTAAGGTCAGATGTTTTATGTAATAACAGTACCAACAGCAACAGTTAATGCCACTGTAATACAATACGTTAGATTTGCAGACCCCAACCTTTTGGGAACCAGGAACCAGTTTCATGGATGACAAAATTTCTTTGATGGGGCATCGGGGTGATGCAGGTGGTAACTCGAGGATGGGGATTGATGGGAACAGAAGAGGCTTCAATGACTCACGCAGCCTGCCGCTCACCTCCTGTCCAGCCCATTTCCTAAGAGGCCGAGGACCAGTACTGGTTTGTGGCCCAGGGGTTGGGGACCTTTGCTTCAGATATATATTCATTTGGTCCTCACAATAACTCCATGGTGAGTACTATTGTCATCGCCATTTTATAAAAAGGGAAGCCACGTCATAGAGAGGATAATTGACTGGCTCAAGGTTGCACAGCTGGTGAGCAGTTATGACCGAGATTGAATCCCAGACATCCTGACCCCTGTGCCTGAATTCTTCACCATCACACCATGCTGCCTGTCTGAAGCAGGAGGCCATTTTAGGTTCACAATATGATCTGTGGTCAACTTTGGGATAATTGTGCAACTGCTAACATAAAATATTTCTGTTAAAAGAGGATTACTGCTTATGAAAGCTAGTTTAGACTCGCACTGTGCCAACACACAAGCACACAATCTGACACAGACAAGTACTTACCTCTGAGTGAACAAGCGATCAACTCAGGCAAGAGTTTCGGAGTAAAAATCAAACAGAAAATATGTGAAGGGATTATTGCAGTACCTGGTGCATTGGAAGCATTTGATAACATGTCATTTGGTAATTATTATTGTTGTTGCTATTGCATGTATCAATATTATGAACTGATGTGCAGTCTCTCCATACTACCATCATATTTACCGTGCTGCTGCTGCTGCTAAGACGCTTCAGTCGTGTCCGACTGTGTGCGACCCCATAGACGGCAGCCCACCAGGCTCCTCTGTCCCTGGGATTCTCCAGGCAAGAATAGCTTGCTCTAAAAAGAAACAGGAGAAGTATAAAATGCTATCTCTCCCACTGTGCTTCCCTGCCTTTGGATATTCTCTCTAAAAGGCTTTACTTGACAATTTTTTCTGTAAGTAAAATGGATGCTAAAATTTTGTCTTTCAACATTACAGTAATGTTGGGAGGTAAAACAATTTGCAAAGTAAAGCCCTTGAAATAGACTATGTTAATGAAACACTTGGAGAGTTCCTAAAAAATCAAATGATGCTTTATACTATTACTTCTATGCACTCCTTAGAAATATACCATCTTGAAGTAGCTTTTATTAACAAGAAATAGCGTGTCCAATAAAGGACATGAAATTATTTTCAAGTATGTAAGAATGGGAGCTTCTCCATCTCTCTCTCTCTCTCGTCTATTTATCCCCCCAGGGTTACACTGCACAGAGTGGCACACTTGGAAGATCCCTGTGCTTGCTCTACAGTCCCTGTTTTGAAATTCTTATGAACCAGTGTCCGTGCATTTTTCACCGTGCACTAGAAATCTGCACTACAGATGGCAACGCTTGTTGTTAGTCTGTAATGGGACTTCCTTACAAGGTAGAGTTGATTCACTTGAGCAACTCTCAGGGCCTAGTAATTCCCCACAAGGAGCTTAAGCTCGACTTAGAACCAAGGAGAATTAACAGCATATTTCCAATAGATTTGATTTCCTTTACTATTACCACAGTAGAGATATATCCTGGCCAAGTGACTTAGTGTAAAACTAAGTGAGGCTCATTTTGTGGGGGGAAAGAAGTGATTAGTGTCAGAAATAACCTGCCCTAATCAGGGAGTTATGCTGAAGTCACCTTCATTTCTGGGATCTCGGGTGTGAAGAAGCATCTCTCCTGCTCAGCTGGAGCCTGTAAGACAGAAGTTGATTGCCACGGAGCTGCACCTCTCCTTGTCTCTTGTCCTGGGCAGGGCTGTGTACCCCACTTCAGCTGACCTTCATCTCAAACGTAGAGCTTCTCTTGTCTCAGAGTCAGTCATTTCCTAAAACAACTTTATTATGATATAATTCATATTCTGTACAATTTAATGTCTACAATTCAGTGCTGTGGGTTTTTTTTTTAGTATTTTACAGGGTTGTGCAGTCATCACCATCATCACTTTTTCAACACCCTGAAAAAAAAAATCCATACTCATTAGCAGTCATTCTCCAGTCCTACTCCACCCCTCGATCAGCCCCTGGCAACCACTGATCTACTTTCTGTTTCTATGGACTTGTCTGTAATAGACATTTCATGTAAATGGAATCCTACAATATTTGTCCTTTCGTGTCTGGCTTATTTAACT
The DNA here is from genome assembly GCF_049115385.1 of Moschus berezovskii. NCBI lineage: Eukaryota > Metazoa > Chordata > Mammalia > Artiodactyla > Moschidae > Moschus > Moschus berezovskii. Next base: position 41,430,185 of record NC_142468.1, on the reverse strand, counting down.
TAGCATAATATTTTTAAGGGTCACCCATTTCTCACTTTTCACTTTCACACATTGGAGAGGGAAATGGCAACCCACTCCAGTGTTCTTGCCTGGAGAATCCCAGGGACAGGGGAGCCTGGTGGGCTTCCGTCTGTGGGGTCGCACAGAGTCAGACACAACTGAAGTGACTTAGCAGCAGCAGCAGCAGCATTTCATAGCATGCATCAGGACTTCATTTCTTTTTATGGCTAAATAACATTCTATTGTATGGATACACCTCATTTATTTATCCATTTGTCAACTGATAGACACTTGGGTTGTGTTAATTTGGGGGCTATAGTTGACTCACTGGAAAAGAGTCTGATGCTGGGAGGGATTGGGGGTGGGAGGAGACAGGGACGACAGAAAATGAGATGGCTGGATGGCATCACCGACTCGATGGACATGAGTTTGAGTGAACTCCAGGAGTTGGTGATGGACAGGGAGGCCTGGTGTGCTGTGATTCATGGGGTCGCAAAGAGTCGGACACGACTGAGCGACTGAACTGACTGACTGACTGATTGTGAATAACACCACTATGAACATTCGAGCACAAGGTTTTGTATGACTCTGTGTTTTCATCTTTCTTGGATGTATACCTAGGAGTGGAATTGCCAGGGTATGTGATAAAGCCTGTCATTTTTCTACATATCTACAAATAGAAGATCCTGCTCTCAGTATCACTAAAACCAAACTAGTTATTGAATATGAAAATCCCTAAAGCTCCAAATTATATAGTAGTGAAATCTTTTATATTTGGGTTCAAACCTGGGAGTCAGATTTGCTGAAACACCTGTGGTGTAAATGGCTCTATGATTAAGTAAATAAGACCCAGAAAAAGTTAACATCCCTCTGCCCTCTAGCACAGAGTAGATAATCCAGGATTTTCACTCCGCCTCTGCCAAAAATTGCATTTGGCATCTCTTCAGCATCACAGTGTCTCCTGAGGCACTTTGGGAGGTCTGGCCTGGGAGATATTTGTAGAAAAATACACCAAAATAGAATTTTAACCGTGTCTCTCTGTATGTGCTAAGGACAGATTTGAAAGGTGCTGTGATCTTGGTGAATTTCTCACCACCTTCATTCACGTGTTGAAATGTACCACAAGGTGGCGATATTAGTAGGTAGGCCTTGGAGAGGTGATTAGGTCACGAAGAGGAACCCTCATGAATTGAATTGGTGTTCCTATAGAAGATGCTCTGGAAAGCTGGCTGGCCCTTCCTTCACCACGTGGATACACAAGGAGGTCTGTGACCTAGAACAGGGTCCTCAGCCTTCAGCTCCCCAGAATTGTGAGAAATGTCTTTTTTTTAACGAGTCAGCCAGTCAACAGTATTTTGTTATAGCAGCCTGAGCAGACTCAGAAAAGGGATCAATTTGAGCGAAGAAGTTATAAAAAATAATGTGAATACTGCCACGGCAGTGTGGTCAGCCTTTGAAGTGCACACGAATCACTCATGTCTGATTCTGATTCAGTGGGTCTAAGAAAGAGGCTTCCAGGCTGCGTTCTAACACGTTCCTCCATGCTGTCAATGCTGCCTACCTGTAGACTCACACATTGAGTGACAAGGCTCTAAGGGACCCCAGGGTGGCTGCAGGACATGCACAGTGGCTCCCTAGACTCTTAGAATCTCATGGACCCCAATTTGCTGCCACAAATTTGACTGCTGTGTGATTTTCTAGGTGAAAGCAAGCTTGTCAGGACCAAGTGAAGTGAAAGTTGCTCAGTCATGTCCAACTTTTTGCGACCCCAGGGACTGTAGCCCTCCAGGCTCCTCTGTCCATGGAATTCTCCAGGCAAGGATACTGAAGTAGGTTGCCATTCTCTTCCCCAGGGGATCTTCTGGGGGATCAAACCTGGGTCTCCTGCATTGCAGGCAGATCCTTTGCTATCTGAGCCACCAGGGAAGCCCCTTTAGGGCCAGGTATCCCACACCTAATAACCTGATGGGAGAGGCTGAAGACAGTAACGCCCTAGCCTGGTTCTCTTCACACAGAATCAGGAATCACATCGGGGCTTTCAATTCAGTGAAGCTCAACAGGTTTGATTAAGTAGCAACTTACGTGGAAGCCTGGAATTTTCATGGTGCAGAGAAAGGTCAGGATCAGACCTGAAATGAAGAATAATTGAAAATGAAATCCAAAGTTGTACTGTATTTGCCTAAAAAACATTAAAAGGGAAAATAATTTAAAATCCACAGGGAAATATAAACAAACAAAAAACACTAAACTGCTACTTCCCCAACCAGCCTCTGCGTCTGCCAGATGCAGCCCAATGTCTAAAGATTTTTCCTTTCACATGTCTCACAGCTTTGTCTTTCTGTCTTTCCCACAGAGACTTTCTTTTGCTCTCTCTTCCTACTGGGTCGGGTTTTAATTGGGTAGCTACTGCCTCTCAGACTTTAAACTACACATGGATCACCTGGGATCTTGTTTAATACAATCTGACACAAGAGATCAGGAGCTGCCCAGGAACCTGCATTGCTAACAAGCATCTAGGTGATGCCAATGTGAGGAGCAAGGGCTTAGATTAGCTTAGCCTCTCTGCTTCTTTATTTCCCCTCTTATTTCTCCTCCTCCTTAAAACTCAACTCAAATGCTGACTGAATAGACTAAATGATCCTTTATAATTCTTAGCTTTATAGTGTATAATAGAGATGACAATGAAGGTTATTTTTCCAAGGTCAGGCTGAAAATTAAGTTTAATAGTAATATATGGAAGCCATAGAACAGTGCCTGACACACAGTAGATGCAAAAAAAATAGTTTAGTTTATTCCATCTTCCTATGGAGCTCTAGGCAGGCAACTTTTGTAAGTGCAAGGGGTAAATAAGCATTAATAATTGGTGTCAACAGATACCAATTGTAGATACAAACGAGGCAATTCCTCATTAAAAAATGCACTGTTTATTGAAATGGAGGATGAGATAGTTGGATGGCATCACTGATTCAACGGACATGAGTTTGAGCAAACTCTGGGAGATAGTGAAGGACAGGGAAGCCTGGCGTGCTGCATGCAATCCATGGGGTTGCAAAGTCAGACATGACTGAGTGACTGAACAATGATGACACTGAAATAGAAGTGAACTATATACAATTAACTGCTGTGAAAAAGTGTAATCACACTGACTTAGAAACTATCAATATATGAATTGCAGGGTGACATTCTTTGGAGTACAGGCCACCAAAAGTAAGATCAAGATTTCAGAGAAACCCAAAGGCAAGGGCCTCACCGTTATTCCCCATCAAAGACTACACTATCAAAGACTAAAGTAAGACTAGCCAGGGACTTTCCTGGTGGTTCAATGGCTAAGACTCTGAGCTCCCAATACAGGGAGGTTGGGTTCGACCCCTGGTCAGGAAACTAAATTCCACCTGCCACAATTGAGAGTTTCTATGCTTCCAGATGTTCAAGCAGGTTTTAGAAAAGGCAGAGGCACCAGAGATCAAATTGCCAACATCCGCTGGATCATGGAGAAAGCAAGAGAGTTCCAGAAAAACATCTATTTCTGCTTCATTGACTATGCCAAAGCCTTTGACTGTGTGGATCACAGTAAACTGTGGAACATTCTGAAAGAGATGGGAGTACCAGACCACCTGACCTGCCTCTTGAGAAACTTGTAGGCAGGTCAGGAAGCAACAGTTAGAACTGGACATGGAACAACAGACTGGTTCCAAACAGGAAAAGGAATACATCAAGGTTGTATATTGTCACCCTGAACTTATATGCAGAGTACATCATGAGGAACGCTGGGCTGGAAGAAGCACAAGCTGGAATCAAGATTGCTGGGAGAAATATCAATAACCTCAGATATGCAGATGACACCACCCTTATGGCAGAAAGTGAAGAGGAACTCAAAAGCCTCTTGATGAAAGTGAAAGAGGAGAGTGGAAAGTTTGGCTTGAAGCTCAACATTCAGAAAACGAAGATCATGGCATCTGGTCCCATCACTTCATGGGAAATAGATGGAAAAACAGTGGAAACAGTGCCAGACTTTATTTTTTGGGGCTCCAAAATCACTGCAGATGCTGATTGCAGCCAGGAAATTAAAGGACGCTTGCTCCTTGGAAGGAAAGTTATGACCAACCTAGATAGCATATTAAAAAGCAGAGACATTACTTTGCCAACCAAGGTCCGTCTAGTCAAGGCTATGGTTTTTCCTGTGGTCATGTATGGATGTGAGAGTTGGACTGTGAAGAAAGTTGATCGCCAAAGAATTGATGCTTTTGAACTGTGGTGCTGGAGAAGACTCTTGAGAGTCCCTTATACTGCATCACCGACTCGATGGACATGAGTCTGAGTGGACTCCGGGAATTGGTGATGGACAGGGAGGCCTGGCGTGCTGTGATTCATGGGGTCGCAGAGAGTCGGACACGACTGAGCGACTGAACTGAACTGAACTGATGCTGCAATTAAGACCTGGTGCAACCAAATATTAAAAGAAAAAAAAAAGAATAGCAAGATATCCCCACCCAGAGGCTTCTAGCCTCTGCCTGAAGGTGGGTCCTTCAATCATTAGAATGTCTGAGCCCTGGATGACTTGGCTTTTTCTGTGGTGGGTGGACAGATGACAGATGAGTGCCTGGCTCTCTGGTGCAGGGGTTGGGTGTTCTGAAGGCCTGAAGAATTTTCCTTTCCAAAAGAGGAGACGTTCTGACCCCTGCTTTATGCTTAAGGCAGAAAACCGAGAGACCCTGGTGACACCTGATCATGAGTCTAATTTCATCAGGGACACTGAGGACCAAGATTCTTATATTAACCAGTAGAACACAAAAAGTCAATCTAGCGCATGACTTCCAAACAAAGAGGGACTTTTCACCAGGAAGTCGCAGACATTACACATTCTCATTTCTCACTGTGCTCTGCAGTCCATCTTCTGGGAAAGAGACATACAGATCATGGCACAGCTTGCTTAGAACAATAGGCAATTGTCATAGTCTATTAATTCCGTCTGCTTCTGACGGGAAGGAAAGATAGTTACATGGTGAAGTCAGAGGGTCTCAGACACAGATGGGGATTTTCCTGAGGGTCTCTCACTGGTACTGATGTATAATTGGAAGCATGATGTAAGGAAGAGACCTCCAGACATTCTTCATCTCTGGGTTTTCAAGGTCTCAGTTCCAGCACTGTTTCTGTGATCTGAGCCCCCTGTTTAATTTAGAAAAAAAAATTTTTCCAGTGGGGATCTGGGCGTGGAACTGCAGTATTAATGTAGATGGTGAGAAAGGAAGGAAAGTAGAGGGGGAACTTGGAGTGAGATGACATTACCTGCCATGGAGTGGAAGATCTCTGTCCTACCCATTATCCATCTACTTTGAAACCAGAGAGAAAAACAGTGCCTAACTATTCTTAGGTTTCCTGATAATTCCTAAATTACTTTATTTCTTATTATTTTTAAAAACTCATATACTTTGAGAGTATCATGTAGACAACCTTACCCTTAACTGGATCCTCCCCTTGAAGGAGCCCTGATAGGGAGCCATGATTCCTGATTTTTCAACTAAGTGCTCATGTGATCTTGGGTGAGTAGTTTAAACTTTCTAAGTCATTATTCATAAGAGATGTTAGTCTCTATCAATGTTTTCCAGTGTGCATAGTGTGGAATAAATGTTAGGCAAAAATAGGATTCATTCGTCTGCCAACGCAGGAGACACTGGTTTGATCCCTGGTCGGGAAGATTGTACTTGCCGTGGAGCAACTAAGCTTGCACGCCGCAACTACTGAGTCCATGCTGTAGAGCCCGAGGGTTGCAACTCCCGAAGACTCTGTGCCTAGAGGGCATCCTCCGCGGCAAGAGACGCCTCCACAGTGAGAAGCTCAAGCACTGCAACTAGCGGGTAGCCCAGCACTTGCTGCAACTAGAGAAGGCCGGTGAACAGTGATGAAGACTCAGCACAGCCATAAATAAAATAGGATTCATTGGTCAAATGCTGCGTTAGGGCTAGTTTTCTTTGTTGTAGGACTTCTCAGTGTCCTTAAAATGCTAATATACACTGGGACTCTTCAAAAAGAGGTTAGAATATACAGTTTGCAAAAAAAAAAAAAAAGACCAAAAAACTTTGATTAGAGAGCCCTTCTCCTTCAACCCTACTCCCATTTTAGTAACATTTCCTGGGACTTGTATGAGATTGAACACATTTGAAGAAATGGTGGTCCAAATATTATCTAAATTTTAATTTTAATAGTTATTTTGAAATCCTTTTGAAAGGATATTAGATTCTACTTATCAAGTTGCCAATCTGGACAGCATTGTCAGAAGCTTCCTAAAAATTCCATTTATCTCAGCTTTTTCATTGACATAATATGAATTTGATGTTGATCATAAAATCATGAACAAGTCTAATACCTTTATATACTGCATCTGAAACGAATTACTCAGGCCTTGGGGACTGCTCTATTAATTTGTTGAGCAAGGGAATGTCTGTGTGATTTAAACATTAGCTTCAAATACATCCAATGTTTTAAGAACACATTAGATTGATTTTATGACCAAACTGATTGCTCAAAAACTTCTTTTGAAAATGGTCCAGGAAAAAAGAATAGACTTCATACTGTTTGATTCAGGGGACATATACAGAATATGCTAAAGTTCATTATAAACCACTATTTTGGTGGATTACAGAGGTGTAGAAGTGTCCACCAAGGGTAATTTCCAGTGAAAGAAATTGTAAGTTATCAGTGATTTTTAGAACTTGGGTATTTGTCCTCTGAGGGGATATCATTGTCTATGCAGAAAGAAGTCTCAGTCACAAACAGGCTATTACAGTAATCCAAGCAGTGATGACTATCCATCTATTCATTTTAATTTCTTGGGTAATTGGTTCCATCTATTAGCAGTCAGCCACATATTTAAAAGACTTTTCTCCATAAAAACCTTTCCTCTTGGGCGAGATGGTCAGCTAAGCCAGTAAGCATAGTGGATTTTGCCAGCATCTTATATCTGTGATTTCAGACACACTGGGGATTGGTCATAAACACCTCTGCAAACAAGATCTATGCAATGACTCCTACTATTTCTGACAACAAAAATAATGCCGATGGCATATACTTTGCAATTAGTTTTCTTTTGTTGTATGGCACAGATTTATATAATTTACTTTGTTGCACTCTTAGAACATTGTAGATCCCCTGGTGGAGGGTATGGCAACCCACTCCAATATTCTTGCCTGGAAAATCCCATGGAAATAGGAGCTTAGTAGGCTACAGTCCATAGGGTCTCAAAGACTCAAACATGACTGAGTGACTACACATGCAGGCAGGCACTCTTGGTATCCTTAGGATATTGTAGGTGTCCATTTAACACATCACTTTAAAAGGACTGCTGCTGCTGCTGCTAAGTCACTTCAGTCGTGTCCAACTCTGTGTGACCCCATAGACGGAAGCCCACCAGGCTCCCCCGTCCCTGGGATTCTCCAGGCAAGAACACTGGAGTGGGTTGCCATTTCCTTCTCCAATGTGTGAAAGTGAAAAGTGAAAGTGAAGTCGCTCAGTCGTGTCCGACCCTTAGCGACCCCACAGACTGCAGCCTACCAGGCTCCTCCGTAGAGTAGCTGAATATATTTTACAGTTTGCAATAAAAGTGATCACTTCTGAGATGAGAACACAGCACTGATTTTTATGTGCCTTTCACATTTCAAACTTAGATTTAGTTGGACTACAAAATATTTACATTTTTCACAACCTACAAGTTCTCGTTTTGACAGTCTGATTGCAGAGAACCACAACTCTTTGTTTTCAAAAATGTCCAAATTCCTGAATTTTCTCTTACCACCACCATTACCATCTAATAATCTTCATTCTGGAAGAACAAACCAATGTGATCCACATAGAAACTGAGGCTAAAATGTGCTAACATTATCATGGCAGAAGAATGACTTAATTCGTAACATTCCTGAAGGGATAACAAAAATCTGTTCTAATTTTAATTTTGGACCAGAGGGGCTGAAAATGCTGTGCCTAGAATGGTGAATTGTGTTACTGTTATATCTCCTGATTTTGGTAATTATACTGAAAATAAATTAGCGAATATCTTTGGTCTTGGAAAAATTTGTTTTAAAATCCTGTGCGACACTGACAAAAAGCACCACTTTGTAGTTCTCTGTTGCTGGAATTATACCACATTCATTTGAAAGGTGTGTGATTCATGCAAAAGACATTTTATGGACTCAAACACCTATCACTTGAGACCATCCTCTGTGATTGTAAAACATAGTCAAAGGGAGAAAAAGAGGACAGATTTATTGTCTACAAGATCAGAGCAAGGGAAAAAATTTACTTCCTCCCTTGAAGGTTAAATTTTCATTTCAATGAATTTAACAGACTGTAAGAATTTTTTAAGGTAAAAAAATAGTTTAAAAAGATTTCAAACCTAGGAAATAATACAACAGTATCTATCTATAAATTATGAAGTATAAATGTATGTTAATTTTCTATATTTTTTCTGGCATGCCTTTTTAAAAGAAATACTCGTATAGGTACACTCAAATGTCCTCCCATTTGTCCTCCACTACAGTGCTAACCTTTATCTGAATTTGATGTGCATCAGTGCAATGCCTATTTTGATGCTTACCATGTATGTTATATGTCCCTGAACAACATCTACTTTTTCTACTTTTGTTTTCTCACTTACATAAACATTATACTAGTCAAGTCTACATCTTTTTTTTCAAACAAATTTATTGAGATATAATTAATAATATAATTAATGTAATATAATAAATTATAATATAATTAATAATAGAATACAATATAATATGATACAATTCATCCATTTACAGGGTACAATTTCAGGACTTCCTTGGTGGTTCAGGGGCTCCCCAGGTGGCTCTAGTGGTAAAAAACCCACCTGCCAATGCAGGAGACAAAAGAGACGTAGGTTCCATTCCTGATTCAGGAAGATCCCCTGAAGAAGGGCATGGCAACCCACTCTAATATTCTTGCTTGGAGAATCCCATGGACAGGGGAGCCTGATGGGCTACAGTCCATAGGGTCACAAAAAGTCTGACGTGACTGAAGCAACTTAGGGCACACGCACTGGTGGTCCAGTGGTTAAGACTCTGTGCTCCCAGTGCAGGGGGCCTGGGTGTGATCCCTGGTCAGGGAACTAGATACCACATGCTATGACTAAAGATCCTGCGTGCCACAATTAAGACCTGGTGCAGCCAAAGAATAAATAAATGAATAGTACAATTGAATGGATTTTAGTATATTCAGAGATATTTGCAACCATCACTACAGTCAATTTTATAACATCATCACCTCAAAAAGAAATCCTGTATCTTCACTTAACATCCCCCATTCTTTCATCAGTCCTCCCCATAATCCCAGTTGTAAGCAGCCATTAAACAAGTTTTCGTCTCTGTAGACTTGTCTATTCTAGACATTTTATATAAATGGAAGCATATAATTTTTAGTTTTTTGCAAAGTTTTTCACTTAGCATAATGTTTTCGAGGTTTGTGCATATTGTAATATTCCATTGTATGGATATACCACAATTTGTTTATCTCTTCATCAGTCGATGGATGTATAGGTTGTCTGCACCATTTGGCTGTTTTGATAAGCATTCATGTACCTGTTGTTGTGTGGACAGATGTTTTCATTTGTCTTGAGTGGTTTGCCAGGAAACAGCATTGGGTTTTGGTCCACATGGATCTAATTCATCGTAACTGCTGTGTGGCACTGCATTGGATTAATGAGTCTCATTTTACTTTTCCCTCCTGTGAATGGACAGGTTGGTGGTTTGTTATTTTTGTCTTTTGCTTACAGTGCTGCAGTGATGTCATTGTTTGTCCCTCCGTGTGTACAAACAGGGACTTTCCAAAGGATGACCGGGTAAGTTAAGCAAATCTGGAACTTTCTAGTTTTTACCACACTTCTTACCAGCATTGTAGACAGACATGTTCACATTTAGCAGCAAGATAGAAACATTGTCATTTCTCTACCTTTTCCCCAAACTCTGACGACTTTTTTTTTTTTTTTTTGCCAGGGTGATGGCTCTGTTTCATTAGTTCACTTCTGTATTCATTTTTCTGTTTAGTAGTGAAGCTGAGCAAATTCTCGTCTTTATTGATCATTTTCATTTCCCCTGCAGTGAATTTCCTTCTTAATTTTTGTCTGTTTTCTAGTGGGTTATATAGTTTTTCGCTTATTAATTTGTGAGACACGTTTGAAATATTCATTTTATGTCTATTAAAAAGAGATCACAAAGATGCAAAGGTCATCTTCTGATCTTAAGTGTTTTTCCCAAATTAAAAAAAAATTTAAAAATTTTCCAGATTTATTAGGATATAATTGACATATAACATTGTGTAAGTTTCACAGACTACATTGTGTGCCTTAAAACTTACACAATGTTATAATTTAAGCTGCAGTCCATGGGGTTTCAAAGAGTCGGACATAACTGAGTAACTGTACTAAACTGAAAATTGCAAAATAATTAACACAGCGGAGTTAGTTAATACATCCATCACCTCACATAATTTTCCTTTTCTTTTTTTTGTGGTGAGAACATTTAAGATCTGTTTTCTTGGCAACTTTCAAGTATTGATACAATCTGATTTTAATAAGCATGTGGTAGGATAGAGTCCAAGAACTTATGCCTAGAATTTTATCAGTCAGTTCAGTCACTCAGTCACTCTTTGCGACCCCATGGACTGCAGCATGCCAGGCCTCCCTGTCTATCATCAACTCCTGGAGTTTACACAAACTCGTGTCCATTGAATCAGTGATGCCATCCAACCATCTCATCCTCTGTCATCGCCTTCTCCTCCTGCCTTCAATCTTTCCCAGCAGCAAGGTCTTTTCAAATGAGTCAGTTCTTTGCATCAGGTGGCCAAAATATTGGAGTTTCAGCTTTAGCATCAGTCCTTCCAATGAATATACAGGGCTGATTTTCTTTAGGATGGACTGGTTGGATCTCCTTGCAGTCCAAGGGACTGTCAAGAGTCTTCTCCAACACCACAGTTCAAAAGCATCAATTCTTTGGCACTCAGCTTTCTTTATAGTCCAACTCTCACATCCATGCATTACTACTGGAAAAACCATAGCCTTGACTTGATGGACCTTTGTTAGCAAAGTAATGTCTCTGCTTTTTAATATGCTGTCTAGGTTGGTCATAACTTTCCTTCCAAGGAGTAAGTGTCTTTTAATTTCATGGCTGCAGTCACCATCTGCAGTGATTTTGGAGCCCAAAAAATAGTCTGTCACTGTTTCACCATCTATTTGCCATGAAGTGATGGGACCGGATGCCATGATCTTAGTTTTCTGAATGTTGAGTTTTAAGCCATTTTTTTTCACTCTCCTCTTTCACTTTCATAAGAGTCTCTTTATTCTTCACTTTCTGCCATAAGGGTATCATCTGTGTATCCTATGACCAAAGCCTCCATTTCTCTGAACTCCTAACCTCTGGTAACCACCATTCATCTCTCTGTTTCTGTAAGTTAAGCTTTTTAGGTCTTACATACAAGTGATAGAATACAACATTTGTCTAACTTATTTCATCTGTGATAATGACCTCAAGGTCTATTTTTTTAAATGCTCTTTATCATACATTGGTTTTAGTTTTTAATATTAAATTTATCCATGTTTCTTTTATAGCCTATAGATTTTGTTTTTTAGTTTTAAAATTCTCTCATCATAATCTTATGTTAGTTTTCTGTAATTTTTTTCTGAAATGCTAGGTTTTGCTTTTTTCATATTTAAGTCTAATTCACTTGGAATTGTGTATGTGTGCGTTTTCACGGGATAAGTTGAAAAGCTAAATTCTCTTCTCTCTATAAAATTCTCTAATAGTCTCCTTCAGATATCTAATGTTTTAGCATCTTTTATTAAACAGACCATCCTTTCTTCATTGGCTTGAAATGCCACTTTTGTTATAAATCCAAATTGTGTGTGTGAGAGAGAAAGGACGTGAAAGAGCAAGCAAGCAGGGGGAGGGAGAAGGAGGGATAGAGAAAGAAAGCAGATAAGGGAGAGGTTATTCCTGGGCTCTGTTCTGTGTTTGTGTCAGCTGTCTAGTCTACTGTTTGTGTATCACTGTGCTAATTCCCCTAATTTACTTTTGTTTTATAAAAAGTCTTGTTATCTGAGAAGGTGAATCTTTCCTCTCTCTCTTCCTCTTTCTTCTTCATCTTCAAGATTATCTTGGCTATTCATGGTCTTTTGTTGTTCCATATATATTTTAGAATCATATCACAATTATTAATGCACGCTTGCTAAGTTCCAAAAAGAAAACTACTGATATTTTTCTTGTTACTGTGTTGAATTTAAATTTATTTGGAGAAGCTTGATTAATTTTAGACTTTGTAGAGATAAGGATACAATCTAAAATTCAAAGAATAACCATTATAAAATAGAAATGGGACATGTAAGTTCTAAACCAATACAAAGGAAAAAGGAAATAAAGAGCAGTCTGGTAAGTTGAAATCTTTACAATCATATAGTATCTTTTTACATATTATTGTGTTTACTATTTTACAGACCCTACAAATCATCATTAGAATATAGTTAATGAAAAACCAAAAAAAAAAAGAGGCAAGGAAAAGTATGGTAAATTAGAAGAACAAATGTTATAAGAGGAACAAAGTCAATTATATCAGTAATGATAATTATTGTTAATGAGCTAAACTCACCAGTTACAAAATGATACAAAAATATCCTCAGACTGGATTTTTGAAAGTCCAGCTACAAACTGCTTACAATTGATATGTGCCAAATAATATGAAACATTAAAAGTAAAGGGGTGCTATGAAAAATACAAGCCCAATACTAACTGTGGCAGTCATGAGAACACACCTCTCAGATCTCTGATGTAGGGAGGAGCATAGAGGACCAAGAAAACCGGCTGATGTGCTCTGGATCCAAGCTTCCCCGGGGCTATTCCCAATCACTGGCTTCATGTGGCAGGTATGCAGGTTCCTGGGAGGCGTGGAACTCCTCTGACAGGTGACTAGCTTGAGGACTCTCTAATAACCTAAGTGAACTTCTTTTAGACTGGACTATTTCTAAGATGGGCTTCCTCGGTGGCTCGGCGGTAAAGAATCGGACTGCAAGCAGGAGCCACAGGAGATGCGGGTTCGATCCCTAGATCAGGTAGTTCCCCTGGAGGCAGGCATGCAACCCACTCCGGTATTCTTGCCTGGAGAATCCTATGGACAGAGGAGTCTGATGGACTACAGTTCATAGGGTCGCAGAGTCTGACGTGACGGAAGCAACTTAGCATACATGCTAGCAATCTAAGATGCTTCCACCCAACCTTCCTTCCTTCCACTCTCCTTTACTCGGGGGTCAGTCTTGCATTGTAGTCTAATGGTTCTCTCAGCCTCTCTCAGTTCCTTCAGTATTTTCTCTGACAAAAATAAATTTCTTGCATTTTTAATGTCATCTTGGAGGAAATGGATGAACCAGATTTGTACACCACTCCCACCCCACAAAGCAAACATTAAAAAAATAGAGCAAAAAAAAACAAAAACCCCAGACTTGTTATCTATATTAATATTAGCAAAAGACTGGAAGGCACAAATCCTTACTAAGACTAAAGGAAATCATAATTTAATGCCAAAAGGAAATATTTACCAGGACCACATTTATCAGGAGTAATGTATGTGTTATGTATAATAACTAACTTGAAATCCCAACAAGGCATAAAATATACAAAAGAAAATTGACAGAATTACAACTAGAAAATGACAAATAGACAGTCATATTTTTTCCTTTTTAAATCTTTCAGTGCTTTTACTTAGTGCCTAGTGGTTTTCTTAGGGTTTGCACTTACACATCCATTCTATATCTTGAGTGTTTTTTTATGTTCTCATTGTATCATTACTTCCATGTTCCAGTTTCCTTATTCCAGGTTCTGGAGCTTTAATCCTGCTTTATCTGCTGACTTTTGCACCTGGTGGATTGACACCTCATATATTTATGATGAGTTTCATTGTAGGCCCATTGTTAACAGACACTTCTCCCCAGCCCTTAACTCATCCCAGGGCTGTGAGACCCAAGAGGATTGGCATTTGCTTCTGCCAAGTGCCTCAGAGGGATCACCAACTTTGAGACCATATTAGGTTAACTCTTTGGTGGGAGTTTCTGAAAACAGGTTAGAAGGAATTATGATGCCTCTACTACACAAGGTGCAGGTAGGGTAACCAGTTGTCATGGCTTGACTAAGCCTGTGGGTATTCCTGGGCTTCCCAGGTGGCACAGTGGTAAAGAATGCACCTGCCAGTGCAGGAGACACAGGAGACTTGGGTTTGATCCCTGGATTGGGAAGATCCCCTAGAGAAGAAAATGGCAACCCAGTCCAGTATTCCTTCCTGAAGAATCCCATGGACAGAGGAGCCTAGAGGGCTCCATGGGGTCGCAAAGAGTTGGACACAACTGAAGTGACGGAGCACACAAACCCACATACACACACAGGGTTCCCAGGATCCAAGACTCTCAGATTTAAAACCAGGATAGACTGTGGGCAGACTGTAACCACTGATCACCCTAAGTACAGGCCTGGTTTCCATTTCTTTTTCTCTTCAGGGAAGAACTATTTTCCCACCCACATCTCAAGCAGAGATGGACAAGCTTCTAAATCATGCCCCCAACCACGATAATATTTTCAAGTTGACCTTTCCAATGAGGCTTCCCCACTTGGGAGCACCTGGCTTTATTCTAGAATCTTAGTCCCTACTTCCCCCTCACTTGGTTCAAAGGCCCTGTCTCATGTCCCCGCAGAGTATTAGAATGCCCCTATGCTAACCCCACTCTGACACTCTTGAGCCATTAGCTCATGTGCTTTCAACTCACTTTAATTCCACCTTTGTTTCAGACAATTTGGGTGTTCCTCTTCTTATTTGTGAGTTTCTTGTGCATTTAAACTTTTTATTTTTGCAGCATTTTCTAAGTCTTTATAGCTGGAGGATTGTCATTTTATCTCATCTGCCATCTTGCCAAGACCAGCACTCCTCCCCAAACAAGTTTTTACCAACCTGTCTGGCCTTGCAGCAACATAGCCTATAAAATCCATAAAATACAGCAACTTCTAAATGATTCAAAATTGATAGGCATGGGTTTGCTAAACGATAGACACTAGAGAATTTTTGTGTATTAGTTAGGGTTCACCAGAAAAGCAGAACCAATAGGATGGATAGAGGTATATCCAAGAGGAGATTTATTATAGGAATTGACTCATACAGTTATGGAGGCCAAGAAGTCCCATGATCTGATGTCTGTGAGCTGGAGATTCAGGAAGGCTAGTGGTGTGTAATTCAGTCCAAGTCGGAAGGCCTAAGTATCAGGGACCAATGGTGTAAGTGCTGATTAGAGTCCAAAGACCCAAGAACCTATCTGAACAGAAGACTGAAGACCAGTTCAAGCAAAGAGAGCAAATTTACCCTTCCTTAGCCTATTTTTTTCTATTTAAGCCCTCAAGAGATTGGATGCTGACTACCCACATTTGTGGGCAATCTTTTAAACTCAAGTCTACCAATTCATACTCTAATCTCTACTGGAAACACCCTCACAGACACATTCAGAAATAATGTTTCACCAGTTCCCTGGTGGCTCAGATGGGAGACCTGGGTTCGATCCATGGGTTGGGAAGATCCCCTGGAGAAGGGAATGGCTACCCACTCTAGTATACGATTTGGAGAATTCCATGGACAGAGGAGCCTGGCAGGCTATAGTCCATGGGGTTGCAAAGAGTCAGACACAACTGAGCGACTTTCACTTTCACTTCTCAGTTATCTGGGTATCCCTTTGCCCAGTCAAGTTGACACATAAAATCAACCATCACAATGGAACTCACCATTTCTATAAATGATTTCTAAAACTATGCTGTGCAGTATAAAATATAGTTGTTGTTTAGTGAAACAGACACAAGAAATTCCTTTTTATGTCTCAAGGCTATGGTTTTTCCCGTGGTCATGTATGGATGTGAGAGTTGGACTGTGAAGAAAGCTGATCGCCGAAGAATTGATGCTTTTGAACTGTGGTGCTGGAGAAGACTCTTGAGAGTCCCTTGGACTGCAAGGAGATCCAACCAGTCCATTCTAGAGGAGATCAATCCTGGGTGTTCATTGGAAGGACTGATGCTGAAGCTGAAACTGCAATACTTTGGCCACCTCATGTGATGAGTTGACTCACTGAAAAAGACTCTGATGCTAGGAAAGGTTGGGGGCGGGAGGAGAAGGGGACGACAGAGAATGAGATGGCTGGATGGCATCACCGACTCTGTGGACATGAGTTTGAGTGAACTCCAGGAGTTGGTGATGGACAGGGAGGCCTGGCGTGCTGTGATTCATGGGGTCGCGGAGAGTCAGATACAACTGAGCAACTGAACTGAACTGAACTGATAGTGTAAAAAAAAATCCTGACAGTTGTATCTGTTAGATAATCTATGGTATTTGTTTTTTAAAAAACACTAATAATGGGACTTCCCTGGTGGTCCAGTGGTTAAGAATCCACCTTCCAATGCAGGGGACCCAGGCTCAATACCTGGTCAGGGAACTAAGATCCCATGTGCCTCAGGGCAACTAAGCCCACACAGGGCAACTACTGGGATCTCATGCTCTGGAACCTGTGAATCACAGCTAGAGAACCCTTGAGCCACAAAGAAAGATCCTACATGTCGCAACTAAGACCTGCTGCAGCTGGGTAAATAAATAAATATTTTAAACAAACAAAAATCTCTCACTGATATTTACAATGTTGTAAATCAATTATACTTCAATATTTTTAAAAATTAAAAATATTGAAAAGAATAAGCAAGAAAGAGAAGAAATAAATAATAATAACACTAACAATCAGCTCGAATAATAACATTAATAATCAGCTCTCCGGCCCCAGTTTTATTTTATCTTTTATTTCTGTGAGAATTGGCTGTGGCTATAACATCCCTGGTCACTCAGTTGGTAAAGAATCCACCTGAAATGTGGGTGACCTGGGTTCAATCCCTGAGTTGGAAAGATCCCCTTTCCAGTTGCATGACAACCCCCTCCAGCATTCTTGCCTGGAGAATCTCCAAGGACAGAGGAGCCTGGTGGGCTGAAGTCTATGGGATCACAAAGGGGATATGACTGAGTGACTAAGCACAGCACAGCATGCCAATGCTGTACCCCATCCTGAAGTGAGTTCAGGAAGAGGAGACCGCCTGGAAAAAGAGGTGTAGGTGAAGTCTGTGAACTTTAACAGGGTAGAAAAATTGCTCTACTGGGTAGGATTCACTTCCTAGGTGAGAGTAAGTTGGAGGCTCCCATCCACACAGTAACCAGAGTTATTCAGTGAAAAAAGTATATTGCTTTTCTAGAAATAAAATCTAGAAATTCTAGGTATAAAATCTTTAAAATAGGATTCAGTTTTTCAGTTGAGTCACTCAGTCCTGTCCAACTCTTTATGACCATCACATACTTCCAGAGCTTACTCAAACTCATGTCCATTTAGTCAGTGATGCCATCCAACCATCTCCTCCTCTGTTGTTCTCTTCTTCACCTTCAATCTTTCGCAGCAGCAGGGTTTTTTCCAGTGAGTCAGCTCTTCGAATCAGGTGGCCAAAGTATTGGAGTTCAGCTTCAGCATCAGTCCTTCCAATGAACACCCAGGACTGATCTCCTTTAAGATGGACTGGTTGGATCTCCTTGCTATTCAAGGGACTCTCAAGAGTCTTCTCCAACACCACAGTTCAAAAGCATCAATTCCTTGATGATCAGCTTTCTTTATAGTCTAACTCTCACAACCATACATGACAACTGGAAAAACCATAGCTTTGGCTAGACGGATCTTTGTTGGCAAAGTAATGTCTCTGCTTTTTAATATGCTGTCTAGGTGGGTCACAGCTTTGCCTTCAAGGAATAAGTGTCTTTTAATTTCATGGCTGCAGTCATCATCTGCAGTGATTTTGGAGCCCCTCAAAATAAAGTCTGTCACTTTTTCCATTGTTTCCCCATCCATTTGCCATGAAGTGATGGGACTGGATGCCATGATCTTAGTTTTCATAATGTTGAGTTTTAAGCCAACTTTTTCACTCTCTTCTTTCACTTTCATCAAGAGGCTCTTTTGTTCTTCTTCACTTTCTGCCTTAAGGGTGGTGTCATCTACATATATGAGGTTATTGATATTTCTCCCAGCAATCTTGTTCCAGCTTGTGCTTCATCCAGCCCAGCATTTAGCATGATGTACTCTGCATATAAGTTAAATAAGCAGAGTGACAATATACAGTCTTGATGTACTACTTTCCCGATTTGGAACCAGTCTGTTGTTTCATGTTCAGTTCTAACTGTTGCTTCTTGACCTGCCTACAGGTTTCTCAGGAGGCAGTCAGGTGGTCTGGTATTCCCACCTCTTTAAGCGTTTTCCACAGATTGTTGTGATCTGCACAGTCAAAGGCTTTGACATAGTCAATAAAGCAGAAGTAGATGTTTCTCTGAAACTCTTGATTTTTCGATGATCCAATGGATGTTGGCCATTTGATCTCTGGTTCCTCTGCCTTTTCTAAATCCAGCGTGAACATCTGGATGTTCATGGTTCACGTACTGTTGAAGCCTGGCTTGGAGAATTTGGGGCATTACTTTGCTAGAGTTTGAGATGAGTGCAATTGTGCAGTAATTTGAACATTCTATGGCATTGCCTTTCTTTGGGGTTGGAATGAAAACTGACCTTTTCCTGTGGCCACTGCTGAGTTTTCCAGATTTGCTGGTATATTGAATGCAGCACCTTAACAGCATCATCTTTTAGGATTTGAAATAGCTCACCTGGAATTTCATCATTAAAATAAGATAATCTCACTAAAATACTGTCTCTGAAACCCCAAATGAAAGTGGAAGTGTTAGTTTTTCAGCCATGTCTGATTCTTTGCAACCCCATGGACTGTAGCCTCTGTCCATGGTATTCTCCAGGCAAGAATACTGGAGTGAGTTGCCATTCCCCTCTCCAGGGGTCTTCCCGATCCAGGAATCAAACCTTCATATCGTGTGTCTCCTGCATTGGCAAGCAGATTCTTTACCACTACACCAGCAGAGAAGCCTCTTTCAGCATAAAAAATTTAACCAGAGAAATAAATACTATACATATATTTTTGTTCTAGTCTTAGTGATCCTACATATGCTTATATTTTGAACTTTTGAGCACAAGCACTAGGAAATGTGAATAAGTAAGCATTTCTTATTTTTATCCCTACTGTTGGCAAAGGAGACTTTACTCCTAAAAGATTTCATGGCATACTGGATTCATGGCATTCAGGAGCTTTATTTGGCTTTTGAAACTGGGCCAGGCATGTTGGTTTCATACCCAACAACCATCTACTCTTCTCTGCTCCCAAATTCCTGATTCCACTGAGGTTTCTGCCTTTATTCCCACTTTACTCTTGAAAATCCTGATTTGTCTTAGTCAACCACTGCAGCTCCAGTTTCCTAGCCTGTAACTGGGTAGGCAAGTGGGCATGAGAGCCAATGAGAATTGAGGAGATCTGATGGGTATTTTCTAGCAAAGAAATTCTTCTTTAAAATGGACAAATGACAATATGCAATTTTTCTCTCATCTGACTGCATATCCACATTTGCAGATGATGTTTGTAGTTTTGGAAATCATCTCATGAGTTTGACAGGAGCTTGATAAGAACAAGGCCAATTTTCTGAGGTTGGCATAGTGGAATGAAGATTAAACCAAGATCTTGATGTCCTTGAGCTGTGTTATGGCGCCACCCTAGAGCCAACATATGCTAGGAATTATTGTTACGTAAGTCATAATTGCCCTTCCTTGTTTATGCCAGGTGAGGTTTATTATTTACAGCCCAAATCATCCTACTTGATACAATAGCAATCTTTAAGTGTCTAGGCATAAACATCACTTAACTGACCCTTGTAAGATTTGGAAGCCACAGGCAAGAAGGATTTGTTGGGATCCAGCTCTTGCCTGGAAAATCCCATGGATGGAAGAACCTGGTAGGCTGCAGTCCATGGGGTCGCTAAGAGTTGGACACGACTGAGCGACTTCACTTTCACTGTTCACTTTTATGCATTGGAGAAGGAAATGGCAACCCACTCCAGTGTTCTTGCCTGGAGAATCCCAGGGACGGGGGAGCCTAGTGGGAGGCCATCTATGGGGTCACACAGAGTCAAACATGACTGAAGTGACTTAGCAGCAGCAGCTTTCCCAGACAGCCTAGTGTGGGGAGGGAAGATAGATGTGAAATGAGGAGGTCGTGGGGTATGACATCAAGGCTGTTTCTATCTGAGGCACAAAATCCCCATAACCCATTTCAACAGAAACTTCCAACACTGCTGGAGGTACCTACTGACTGATGCTTCAATGTTGAGGCTGCTGTGGTTTAATTAGTAATGGGACTCTTGCCGGCATCAAAAGTACAAAATTCACTGTGTTTTTCTTTTCTCTTGAGGTACAAATACTGTCCAAGATGCTTGACACTGCAGGGAAGAAGGAGAGATGAGGAAAATCTGTTTATTTGGCACCTTCACCCTGTGGCAATATTGGCATCTCAGAGGTTGAGCTGCTTGTTTTGCAATTAAAAAAGGGCAGGAGACTTTCTACAGCTTCTCCTGAGAGAATACAACCGTTCTAAGCAGCTGATAACTGCCAAATAAAGAATCCAATCTTTTGTTTTCTTTTGTTTGCTTGTTCATTGTTTTTTCTTAACATTGGAACTAGCTGGTGGTCAAGAAAGGCTTTCCAGCTTCCAACTATGAGGCTGTGTTGGACACCCCAGGCAGGTCTTGGGGCTGGTCTGGATTCCAGAGCAGCAGGCGAGATGTCTGCACCAGACAGACAGAAGGACTTGCTCCAGAATTTCCTTCCTAAGAAGGTCTTGCTCTGCAAGGTCCTGCTGAAATAGGAAAATACCCAGAGCAACAGATAGTCATCTGTCCTTCCTGCTCCCCACTCTATCCAACCAGTCTAATGACAGCCACAGAAGGCTGATGGGAAGTTGGATCCCAGAATACACTGTGATCACCACCCCACTGCATCTAGTTTTATAGAAGTGTGAAAATATGTCTTAATTTTTGGATGAGGGGAGAGCCTAGAGCCTAGCAATACGGTTCAGATTGCTGAACCAGGAATTATGTATGGAGATTCAGAAAGTGTAGTGTGCCCTTCCTTTCCACTGGTGTTCACACCTGCAGCTGGGCTGCTGAGACTGACACTCTTGGTCCCTGGACTAGAGCAAGGTGGTGGGAAGGAGGTTGGTTCCTCTCCTTATATGATTTTCCTCTGTCGATAATTGAGATGGACTCTGATGGGGAGAAAGATGTAGAAGGGGTCTTGGACCCTTCCTCCATTTCCAGCTTTCCTTTGTGTCTGCATTAATCAACTGCCTGATGCTTTAATCACAACTTGTTGGAGTCCAGTGAAATACTTGGGATTTAGAAATCAAACGAAAAGATAATCACCTAGAAATCAGATTTAAATCTGCAGTGACTAAAGTTGCTTTGTTAGAGAAATTAAAGTGGTGAGAAGCTTTTTCGTCTAAGGCTGCTGAACAGTTGCAGCTGGCACAAACAGGTTTGGGGCTGTTTGCACTGAGTGATGTGAAACCCACCTTGCATGTGGAAACAGGCTTTATTTGCTTTGATTTTAAAACTCTTGCAATTGCTCAGAAAAGGGGGGAACCATTCCTTGCTCTGATTTGGAAGAATTGATGCTTTCCTTATTAATTGTCCAGGCTCAAAATAATACAGACTTGCTTATGGTTGGATCCCAAGTGCCACCCTCACATCAGGAAAATGAGAAGACAAATACCACATGGGAGCCCAGCGTTTGCAAAAATTATAATGGGTGTCACATTGTCATTTTACAAAGTGACTTTTTAAAATAGCAAATAAATAAATAAAGCTAGGAAAACCCCCACAGAGACATGTTAATGTCTCAACCTGGAACAATAAAGCTCCATTAAAAACACTTGCCATTAGCCACCATCTGCTGTCAACAATTGGGGGTAATCTTTATGTCCTCGACAGCTTTGCTTCGTTCCCCCTGGATGAAGCAAAGACTCCACAGTGGACCAGAAATTCAGGGTAAGGATCCCTCAGTTCTGCAGCTTTACAGAGCTCTGAGCTTGAGTCAAGTCTGTTCAGGGTGTTCTGGGCTGCATATCAAATTGGAGAAAATTTGCTAACTGTATTTCCTTCCCCTTGCATATTGCTCCGTTCCTGTCAGCATTTTCTGCACAAATCAGAGGTAAGGTGGGCTCCCTGCCCTTGACATATTTGGGGACTTAGGAAAATAAGAGAACAGCTTTCTTGCTCAGCTCTGATAAATGAGGGAAGCTGTGTGTTGCAGCAAGATTCTTTTGATCAGAATTCCTCCAGTGCACCTGCATATTTCTCCCATTTGAACTTGTACTTTTAGATTATTTAGTAAATACAATTCTTGCTCACACCAAAAGTAAACTTATTTTCTCTTCGTAAGGATGTGGGTTAAGAAATCTTAAAACTATAAACAAGATAGATGACAGCGTCCCGTGCTCCCTGATGATTTGGCAAAAAATGCTTGTGCAGAAAGAGGTGCAAAGATGCTGTTAATATTCTGAGTGCATGGAGAACACTGTTTTCCATCTTTCAGAGATAATCTTATTGCATATGAGGAATATGACTAGAGCAGGAACGCGGTGCAGGTGAAACGTCTGAATGACACTCGCCTGTCGTCTCTTTCACCCTTGTGGGGTTTTTCCCTATCCAGCTCTCCATGACGGTGCAGAGCCATAAAATGCACTGGCTTTTCCTAGAATGGTCCTTCTCTAGTTTTTGGACTATATGGACTTCTTTAAGACAAAGTTTGCACTTTTTTTGTGAACCTGCTTGTTACAATTGGAGAAATGCACAGAGGCCATAGATACAGTCATAGGGTGGGCGATTTCTTCAATTGTCTTCAGTCCAAAAGGTAGTCCCTTCTGATCCGTTCCAATGGTTATTGAGGTTGTGCCCTGAGACCTCATTTTTGTGCCTGCAAGGGGTTCATTGAGAGGGAAAATGGAATGTCGGGGAGGGGCAGTGCAGGATGGGAAGGAAATAGGGTGGTCTTAGGCCAGCTGATGAGATATACTTTCACCCATTCTTTCTCATTCTCCTTACACCTAATCAATCAGCATTCCTTGTATTAATCTCAAACCACCTCATGGTGTACTTTCCATTTAAACAAGTAATAATAAGAAACACCATCATTTTGAATCCATCCTTCACACTCCTGCTTTACTGGTAAAAAGTTGCTCTAAAAACACAAGGTATCTTCCTTTCCTTTTTTTTTTTCTTTTTTGGGATTATATTTTTAAAATGTATTATTTATCCTTCTGTTTTAAAAATATGAACTGACTATGGACTTCACCCAAACCAAAAATGCCACACTATGCTGATCTACAGTCATCTGGAAGATTCTAGGAGAATAGCACATGTTACTCTTAAGGGTGAGAACCACCATTCTAAGAACTGATATTCTCTTGAAAGATTCTAATAATGAGAATTTTGCAGATATATGATTCCCTGGTCAGAACTTTCATTCATCTGGTTGCATCATGTATGGTCTTTCGGGCAGCATGAAGGATATAAACCCAGAATACCTTTAATAAGGGTGGTTTATTGCAATCCTGGTGGTATATCACTTGTCCTCTTGGAGAATAAGAATGTTAGCTCCCCACTGTTTGGAATATCACTCAAACTCAAAGAAGGAATCCCCTCAGTGTAAATCAGTAATCATAATTCCCAAGAGAGAAGATGAGATCAAGTTAGTTTTCATCATTCGGTATTGAACCCCCCACTTAATCAGAGGTTCACCTCATGGTCAGGTGGCCTTGCTCACGTCTAGACCAGTCATCATTTTCATCCACTTTATCACTATGTCACCCCCAACACTTACACAAGCCCTGTTCTAGGCATTGGACGTACTTAAGCTCAATTTAATTGTATCAACAAATCCATGGGGTAAATATTGTCACTATCCTCATCTTACAGATTTAAGGAAGCTCGGCTCAGAAACGGAGAAGGCAATGGCAAGCCACTCCAGTACTCTTGCCTAGAAAATCCCATGGATGGAGGAGCCTGGTAGGCTGCAGTCCGTGGGGTCACTAAGGGTCGGACACGACTGAGCGACTTCACTTTCACTTTTCACTTTCACACATTGGAGAAGGAAATGGCAACCCACTCCAGTGTTCTTGCCTGGAGAATCCCAGGGACGGGAGAGCCTGGTGGGCTTCCGTCTATGGGGTCACACAGAGTCGGACACGACTGAAGTGACTTAGCAGTAGCAGCAGTAGTAGGCTCAGAAAGGTTAAGCTACTTGCACAAGTCCATCCAACTAGTCATTGGAGGAGCCAGGATGCATGAGCCAGAGCCCATGCTGCTAATTGACAGCACATTCGAAAATGCAAAATGCGTGCTGGCCAAGCTTATCTGGAATCCCCAATTCAGACAGGGAAGCTGATTAAGGTGACTAATGCTACACTGGGTCCTAGAGGCCCCTTGCTCTGCTGATTAAATTACTTTGCTGGATCCTGGGGAGATTTTGGCATCCTTGGGATAGCCACTTTAGGGCTGGGGCAGGGAGTAGAGGGGTGGTTTCCAATTGGTAAGGAGGAATTATTTTGCAATTTTAATAATGGGTCTTCCCCGGTGGCACATAGAACCCTCTGAATATGTATGCATACTTACCAAACTCAAATACAGCTACTTCTCCTTAATTGAAAGTCCCTTTTCCACTAGCCAAAAATAAAGGCACCGATTATACCAAATTCCCTCTAACACATGCATACATTCTACCTTTTCAGTAACCAATAATGAACAATTTGTACAATTTGCTTCAGAATCAAACAATATCTGCAAGGGTAATTTTGGACTTTGTATCCTAAATTAGTTCATGTGTTAGTTCAGATGAAACTGGATCAGATGAGATTAGTTCAAATAGCAAAGTTCACATGTATAAATCCTTTTAAAAGATTATTATTATAAAGAAACACTGTGTTCTGAGGACCAGATGGCATCTCCTTTTGCATTTAAAAGGTACAGATACAATTAATAATACAATAGTGTCTTTTTTTGTTTGTTTTTAGTTGCTAAGTCATGTCTGATTCTTTTGTGACCCCACAGACTGTAGCCTGCCAGACTCGTCTGTCCATGGGATTTCCCAAGCAAGAATACTGGTTTGGTTCAGTTCAGTTGCTCAGTCGTGTCCGACTCTTTGCGACCCCATGAACTGCAGCACGCCAGGCCTCCCTGTCCATCACCAACTCCCGGAGTTCACCCAAACCCATGTTCATTGAGTCAGTGATGCCACCCAACCATCTCATCCTCTGTCGTCCCCTCTCCTCCTGCCCTCAATCTTTCCCAGCATCAGGGTCTTTTCAAATGAGTCAGCTCTTTGCATCAGGTGGCCAAAGTATTGGAGTTTCACTTCAACATCAGTCCTACCAACCAACACCCAGGACTGACCTCCTTCAGGATTGACTGGTTGGATCTCCTTGCAGTCCAAGGGACTCTCAACAGTCTTCAACATCACAGTTCAAAAGCATCAATTCTTCAGCGCTCAGGGTTCTTTATAGTCCAACTCTCACATCCATACATGACCACTGGAAAAACCATAGTCTTGATTAGACGGACCTTTGTTGATAAAGTAATGTATGTGTTTTTTAATATGCTATCTAGGTTGGTCATAACTTTCCTTCCAAGGAGTAAGCGTCTTTTAATTTTATGGCTGCAGTCACCATCTTCAGTGATTTTGGAGCCCAGAAAAATAAAGTCAGCCATTGTTTCCACTGTTTCCCTATCTATTTCCCATGAAGTGATGGGACTGGATGCCATGATTTGATCTTAGTTTTATGAATGTTGAGCTTTAAGCCAACTTTTTCAATCTCCTCTTTCACTTTCATCAAGAGGCTCTTTAGTTCTTCTTCACTTTCTGCCATAAGGGTGGTGTCATCTGCATATCTGAGGTTAGTGATATTTCTCCTGGCAATCTTGATTCCAGCTTGTGTTTCCTCCAGCCCAGTGTTTCTCATGATATACTCTGCATATAAGTTAAATAAGCAGGGTGACAATATCCAGCCTTGATGTACTCCTTTTCCTATTTGGAACTAGTCTATTGTTCCATGTGCAGTTCTAACTGTTGCTTCCTGACCTGCATACAGGTTTCTCAAGAGGCAGGTCAGGTGGTCTGGAATTCCTATCTCTTTCAGAATTTTCCACAGTTTACTGTGATCCACACAGTCAAAGTCTTTGGCATAGTCAATAAAGCAGAAATAGATGTTGGAGTGGGTTGCAATTTACTTCTCCAAAGGATCTTCCTGACTTGGGGATCGAACCCACATCTCCTGCATTGGCAGAGGGATTCTTTACCACTGAGCCACCTGGGCAGCCCTAGTATCTAGTTATACTCTAAGTTGAGCCCAAGTGAAATTAGGTAAGAGTCAAATATAGAACTCATTTACAAAAAGAGTTCATTTAATGAGATTAGCAATCCTTGAAAGGATGAAGACAGCAGATACTGATGTAAAGCTAAAATTACCACCCAGTACTTTAAATACTTGTGCTGACTCAAATATGTTACTGATGCAAATAACCCACCCTAAGGGGAAAATTGACCACTTTAGAAACAAATTCTGATCTCAAGTTCAATGTTGTAATCATCTTTACACACAAGGTCCATGTTATACTAGTCCATCTATTGAGTTACTTCACCAGACATAAGCCAAAAACAGCCTTCCCCACCCCCAACCCCAAATTCTGAGTGAGCTATTGTAATCTGGAAAAGGCAAATCACATCCTTTTTATACCTCATAAGTCTCATTAGTAGGCAGTTTGAGAGTTAAAAATAAGCAACCATCACAACCACTCAGGGCAATCAAAGTGGTTTTCAGTTGCTTTCCCTTCACCTATCAGAAAAGATGCATTAAGGAGATTCTGTGAGGTCTTGAAGCAGGCAGGATTCTGGGATAGTTCCAAGGGTCTCATAGACAACTCTTCTGGAATTATTTCTAATTCAGAGACGGTGACTTTAAGGAAGGAAGGAGGCAAATCTCTTGCAGTACTATCATTTGGAGCTTCAGAGCTAGTCACCTCATTTTAAAAAAATCTAATAAACAGGCTGAATGGAATACCTTGAAACTTCCTTGGAGGATCAAAGTTCAGTGTGAAGAAAGGTAGCTTTTTTCTCATTTAAATGGTCCCAAGCTTGGGGCGTTAATCTGGGAAGTCCATTTCTGTTTGTCTGCAGTTCTCCACAAATAGTAGACCAGAAACTTCCGATCATCACAGTTGCCAGGGGAAGACAGGACTGAAGCCATGTGACGTGGCAGCTCTTCTCACATCCCAAGCCTTGACTTCCATATTGTGCCTGAATTATATGCCCAGTAGGACTTAGGTCCTCTCTGCTGAGAGCCTTGTAGCTTATACCAACTCTGGGTATTAGAAGAAATAAGGGAAATTTACAGTGTTGAAAATGGCCCCTTTGTGACAATAGTGTTGCTCAGTGTGATACCTACTCAGGTTGAGAGTTATTCCCTTAACCTCAAACCTGCCAGTCCTTCATAAACCACTTCCCCTCCAGGGGCTGGGAGGACAGCCCAGGTGGATACCCTAATCCTGGTTACAAGCTGATGGGGGTGGAGTCACTATAAAGGCAGGATTTCTGAGCGTCAGATTAAGATTTACTTCCTTGACTTTGAAGGACAAAGGTCACTCTGGTTGGACATATTCCATCCTGGGGGGCCATTTTGTTCTCTTTTTGTAAGAACTGCAGTATTTTAAATGAGGACAACAATGAATAATGACCAGGGATAAAGGTAGAACTGAGGGCAAAGAAAAATCGAATCGTAACTTCTGAACCTTCTAGCACCATCCTAATGCAATTTGAAACATAATTTCTATTCTAGGACAGGTGAGAAAACTCTTTGCCATAATCCAGTCAATCTCAGGGGCTTTCTTCCCCTCATTCCATAAAAATTATCCAGTAAAAGAATCTGAGAAACACTTCTGGTAGACTATTTGTACTATAGTACCTCTAACTCTGTCAAACTTTTGTCTCTTCATGTATCTTGATTCTTGACTTTTTAAGAGGTAGTTCAGCTCAACTGGTCCATTCTATAGATGAAGAAACTGAGGTCTCTAAGAGAGGAAGTGATTTACCTAAGACTCCAATGTGAGAGAGTAGAAAACCTGAGATTAAAATTCAACATTCTCAATACTTGAGTTCATTATCACCCCATGCCCTGTGATACAATTCACCACTGAAATAAAAATCAAGTTATGTTCTAGTCCATTGAGTGGGAAAAAGATTTGGTACATGAATATTCATGCAAGAAGAAGGAGAAGAATCTAGGGGGGTGGAGTTCAACCTTTGTTACCCCAATTTCACAATATACTTTTCTCAAATTATTTATTTTTATATACCAGGTACAGTTTTACATTAAACATAAGATGGAAGTAGAGTGCATTTTCAATTGAAGGTTAACCCAAGATAGCTCATGGTTAGAATTTTATCAGGAAGGGAATTTAAAACATGTGTTTGAAGTTACCCACAAGATATTCACTGATGGTTTCAGATGCTTCATGTATCAAGTCTGTTCATGATCCAGGACTCTCTAAGCCATGAATACCACCATCACTCATTAAGAATAAAATCTGAAGCCCAATAGATTTTCTAAAGCAGTCCAGTAGATTGTTTACCAAATTTTAAAAAAATGTATAAATCAGATGTTCTTAAAGAACGTCATATATACTAGGGGAATATAATGTTTTAACTTTGAATTTAGGCAAAATCTACATGCATGATATTGCATGTAAGTGTTTAGTTTGCTGAATCATCCGGGCTTCCCTCATAGTGCTGTGCTTAGTCGCTCAGTTATGTCTGACTCTTTGTAACCCCATGGACTGTCATGCTCCAGGTCCCTTTGTCCATGGGGATTCTCCAGGAAAGAATACTGGAGTGGATTGCCATGCCCTTCTCCAGAGGATCTTCTCGACCCAGGAATCGAAATGGGGTTTTCCATGTTGCAGGCACTTTCTTTACCAGCTGAGCTACCAGTGAAGCCCTTTCCCCTGGTATGATTCCTGGGTCGGGAAGTTCCCTTGGAGAGGAATGAGCTGCCCACTCCAGTATTCTTGGGCTTCCCTGGTGTGGCTCAGATGGCAAAGAATCCACCTGCAATGCGGGAGACCTGGATTTGAAAGATCCCCTGAAGGAGGGCATGGCAACCCACTCCAGTATTCTTGCCATGGAGAATCCCCACGGACAGAGGAGCCTAGTGGGCTATAGTCTATGCGATCTCAAAGAGTTGGACACGCAGGATAGTGCATGTAAGTGTTTAGTTTGATGAATCATCACAAACAACACATTCACTTAGGCAACACCAAGATCAAGAAACAGCATATTACTAGCATCCTCTCTGGCCCTTTCAGTTGCTAACAAACCCCTCAGAATAACCACAATCCTGCCTTCTAATCAGACACTAGTATTGATAGGGACCAAGTAAAAGGACAAAGTAGATGATTAGCTAGTCCCACAGGGGGATTGTAGTAGAAAAATATATGGGAGAATCCTGAAGTTAATGATGACTCAAGAACGCAGGTTTGTTTAACCACAAAACAAAGCAGGCTTGCTTAATGCAAAACTATTCAATAGAATCAGGAGACATAAAGCAATGGTGGCTTGAGACCTAAATCCTCAGTAAGTTAATCACCCCTAGATTGTGCTCTCTGCACAAATGAAAACAATAGTTTATGGAAAGGTGCTCATTGTCAGACACCTGAAATAATTTTTACAGTCCAGCCTTAACTATGTAGAGACAAAATATTCCCCCAACCAACCTAGAGGAGGAACCAATGGTCTAAGCATGACATCTACTAAGGAAAGATAAAGTCTTCTCTCCCAACCCTCTCTTCCTTTGATTATAAAAATGAAAGCTACTAAGTACTAAGCTCAGTGCAACACTGTCTTCCCACTTGTAAGTCTTACAACCATTCTATTCTAATAAATCACTTCTTATCTATTATTTTGTCTCCCAGTGAATTGTTTCTGCATTAAGACATAAAGGACCAGGGCTCCTCAGAGTCCCTCCCCCAAAATGCCACCTGTCTGGTTCAGTGTCTCCTGTCCTATCCTTACAAATGGAATGATGCAATATGAACTTTTGTGTGTGTGACTTCTTTTGCACTTTTTTGTGTGTGACTTCTTCTGTTCAGCCTTGTGCTTGTGAGAATCATCCATATTGTTTCATATATTTGTAATTGTTCATCTTTGGTGAAATTATATTACAGTTTACTTAACCATTCTACTCTTGTTGCGTGTTTGGGTATTTACCTAGGCATTTTTAATTGTGTTGAGTAGTTTACAGATAGCATTGTGTTAGTCGATTCAGTTGTGTCTGACTCTGTGTGACTCTATGGACTGTAGCCCACCAGGGTCCTCTGTCCATGGGATTCTCCAGGCAAGAAAACTGGAGTGGGTTTCCATGCCTTCCTCCAGGGGATCTTCCCAACCCAGGGATTGAACCCACATCTTAGGTCTCCTGCATTGGTAGGCAGGTTCTTTACCACATAGCGTGACCTGGGAAGCCCACAGAAAGCATTAACTCAAAGGTAATAAACTCACCTTTTTGAAGTGTGATATATTCCACTGCTGGAAAATACTAGCTCACACTGTGAAATTATTTTCCAAAATCTAGTTTGTTTTTCTGTGTGTGTGTGTGTGTGTGCAATTTACTTTACTGTCGTCCAGCAAAGTTTCCATGGAGACTTTTAGAGTCTGGAACCTCAGGCTGCAGTAAGGAGCCTGCTCCAGTCAAAATGAATAGATAAACTATTTTGACATTAGTAAACAGGTAATTTGTTTCCCATGTTATTGCTCATCACCTTGAGCTGGTTAGCCAACTATTAAAAAAAAAACAAAACCCAACTTGTTTGACCTGCTACCAGTTACAGTCCATTTCAAGTCCTTCGGTATAAAATGCAATCTTGTCAAAGTCGAGACACCTGCTCCCAGCAGGAGGGTTACTTACCAACTGCCAGGTCCCTAGATATGGTGTCTGGAAACAAAATGATCTTTCCATCTGAAATATGTCTACCACCATGACTGATGCTCTTTGGGTTGATTGCAAACCTCTGGTACCAGTATGAGGCCGAGAAACATGGGAGGAGAGCGCTAAAAAAATGAATTTAGATGAGTTCTTGACATTGTGATTTTAAAGTTAATTTTCTCTGCAGGAAGAGTATTTATTTCCTGGGTGACCTTAGCAAAATGCACTGTTTTGAAAAGATTTTTTAAAATATGGACCATTTTAAAAGTCTTTATTGAATTTGTTATGATACGATCTCTGTTTTATGGCTGCGAGGCATGTGGGATCTTCACTCCCTGACCAGGGATCGACCAGAGATCAAACTTGCACCCCTGGCATCAGAAGGTGAAGCCTTAAGCACGAACTGCCAGGGAAAGTCCGAATGCACTAATTTTTAAGTCTGATTTCTCCTTCTGTGACTCTGAGCTTCCCTCATAGCTCAGTTGGTAAAGAATCTGCCTACTAATGCAGGAGACCTGGGTTTGATCCCTGGGTTGGGAAGATACCCTGGAGAAGGGAAAGTCTACCCACTCTAGTATTCTGGTCTGGAGAATTCCATGGACTATACAGTCGCAGAGTCGGACACGACTGAGCATCTCTCACTTCTGTGACTCCAGTTTCAGCAAATCTACTTCTTCTGAGCTATTTTGAACTTCTGAAAAACCTTTCATAACTTTTTATTTTTCTCTAAAATATTCTCCTTTATGGAAGACAAACTCCTGATTGGCTTCCCAGGCTTTTTTCAAAGCAGGAGAAACCAGAGGACCACTGTGCTGCCTCACTCCTCTCCTTGACAGCATGGGATGCTGGAATCCTTGACAGCTTCCATCAGGAAGACAGCTCTGTCATGCCTACACACATGGGTCAGCCCCTTGGCAGTCAGACGCCATTGCAGAAGGCTCCTGTTTCTAGCTGTTACTTAATTCTGTGAGTTGTGTCCATTTGATGGTTAATGGATGCATGTTCTGATACCAAACCACTTATGTCTGACAGAAAATTACTAATTTCCAACTGCCTGCTCCTCAGAGTCTTGAAGAAGTAGAAGGCTTCTGATAAGGTTGACTTTATTTCTGTCTCCACTGGGTTGTGTCTAGAACATAACCAGATATAATTTTCAGGTGGCAGATTTTTTTAAATAGCATAATGGAAAGTGTGCACCAAAATAAAGAGAGCATTTTAATTAAAATTTAAAAATATTTTTCAAGAGTACCATTCTCTATTGAAATTCATTTCAAAGAACTTTGAGGTTTCAACAAGGGACTATTATTTGATGTAATTGCTGTGGATAGGATAAAGGCTACCCAGTTTGATGCTTTAAGACAACTGAGAAAGAAAAATTTAACTCTCTCAAAGCATTCTGTAAATTGGAAAGCCAAGAACAAATGCAAAGTATTGTTATTTTAATTGACCCTGAGGAATTATATGCTTAACAATTGTCTCAATGCCTTTGGTCTTCAGATTGAGTGAAATCTTGAAAAACAGTGATCGTCAAACTGTAATTCAAACAAAACCCGTTCCCATTGTAGAAGCCCAGGAGTGATCTCTCCCCCTGAATTTATTTCCACCAAAGGTAAATAACCTCCCTTGGGTTCCATCTTTGTTTGCTATTTAATTAAAATAACACTAATCACCAACTAATCTAGCTCTCTCTTAACAAACTATTGTATTCTAACAAGTCTGGTTTTGTTTATTTCTTTTTCCTTCTCCAGGGAGAAAAAGGATGAAAAAAGGTAGGCATTGTTTTGAAGTCAGCAAGGGTAAGAAAACTAAACTTCCAGGGGAATCAACTCCATTTAGCCATAAAGCATTTCTTCCTGTGAGCTCAGGAAGGATTTCCAATTATTTACAAACAGATAGCATTGTGTAGTTCCCTCAGTATTATAGATAAGTCACCAGAAAACAACTAGTTTGACAAAATTGCCCAGCAGCCCATTAACCTTACAGTTCTGCTAAATATCCACCAGGGGCATCCCTCTGTGGAATTTGCTAAGGAAACAATGGAATGAGTTTCTCACCAGATGTCTGGAAATCGTGAAAGAAGTAACAGGAAATGGCTTATACCTCTGATGTACTGGTTGTCATTTGAGTATTGGTGGTCATACTTGGGTGTGGGGTGTATGTGTGAATGTGTGTGTATGCCTGTGACTGAGGCCAAGAAAGAGAGAGAAGGAGGGGAGGAGGGAGACCATAGATAGATGGTAAACATGCAGTAAATGTTCTGGATCCTCCAGCTGTAAATGAATGTTTTGTTACCATCTGTCCGGGGATAGATCAGCTTAGTGACAGCTAGATACAGGTCATTTTTCTTTACTGGTTCAGTTTTTGGGAGTGAAGTTATTTTCTCCATCTGAAAGGCATTTCTTCTGATTCAGTTTTGGGGTGTGAAAAGTTATTTTCTTCATCTTAATTTAGATAAATTCCTATTGTACCATTTACAACTGGGAAGAAATTCAGCCAAGCTGAGCCTGAAATTCTGAGACAAAATAAATGACCCTAGTTTATCGGCGCATATTTAAAATCCTTGCAAGCCAGCCTTTTGAAAGTTTATCTTTCATTTTCTACTCTAAGACGCCTTCTCAACCGATATTGAGAGTCCAGGTCACTTCTATGTTTGGGAATAGGGTTAGGGTAGAGTGGGGCTTTTGGTATATTATAAAATAAAAATAAGTGTATAAGTGTAAAAATTACAAAAGCTTATTCAGTTCATATATTTGTATTTAAGATAGTCTCCCTTTCAATACAGAAAATACAGTTTAATAAAATTGTGCCATTTGAAATGCAACAAAAAGATTTATCTTAAAATTGAAATTATATCACCTGTAAGTATTATAATCTGGTAATGGGACAAAAGATTGAAATTATTTGATGAACATCCTCTTCTTCTAATTCTGTTGGTTCACTTTTATAATTAAATATATAAATAACTTTAATTGGAGATAATGTCTCTCCAAATCTAAAATTCAGGCAGTCATTGAGTGGGAGGCCCTGATCACAAGGGCCTTTGCCCCTTTCACTCTCCTGGTAGGGCTTTATCTTACTTCACTTCTACCTGTTCATGATGGTAAAAACAGTCTGGGGGTGGGAAATGATTTGAGGAAAAAAGTGATTCTTACCACTGGTTTTCAAAGGCAAGTCCATGGACTGTCACCTACTTCAGAATCAACTGGGCTTTCCACTAGAAATTTAGATTCTAGGTCCCCACTTTGGACCTTTTGGTGTGAGTCTTAGGAATTTGCATTTATTACGATGCCTAGGTGATTTGGGGTTTCTCCGGTGTCTTAGCAGTAAAGAATCCTCCAGCAGTGCAGGAACCATAGGAGATGCGGGTTTGATCCCTGGGTCAGGAAGATTCCCTGGAAGAGGACGTGGTGGCAACTCACTCCAGTATTCTTGACTGGAGAATCCCATGGACAGAATTGCTGGCAGGCTATAGGGTCACAAAGAGTCGGACACAATGAATCGACTTAGAACTTAGGTGATTTGGGGAGTCAGAAGTGTTTAAGAATCACTAATTAATGGGGCTGGGATTGAAGGTAATAAGGCCTGATTTTAGATGTGAGAAAAGTTGCCACCAAGAAACACCACTCTACTCAGACTCTAGGGGGAAATGACACCTTATGGCCGTGATATTATTGCTTACCTCCTATCATCCGTTCCGTTCCGTTCCGTCACTCAGTCGTGTCCGACTCTTTGTGACCCCGTGGACTGTAGCCTACCAGGCTTCTCCGTCCATGGGATTCTCCAGGCAAGAATACTGGAGTGGGTTACCATTTCCTTCTCCAGGGGATCTTCCCGACCCAGGGATCAAACCCGGGTCTCCCGCATTGGAGGCAGATGCTTTAACCTCTGAGCCACCAGGGAAGCCCTAACATCAGGGTCATCTAAATAACTGCAGTGGATTGGGGATATTTTGAGCTGGTCAGTCTTAAAATCCATTTTTAATTCTTTTACCAACCTAGTTCTGATCTTGTGATGAAACACAAGAAGTCACCCTGGGCTCAAGGAGCTCTTGCGGTATTCTTTTTTTTTTGCTTTGTGTTTTTGGTTACGCTGGGCCTTTGTTGCTATGCGTGGGCTTTCTTTAGTTGCAGCTAGTGGGAGCTACTCTTCATTGTGGTGCTCGGGCTTCTCGCTGCAGTGGCTTCTCTTGTTGCAGAACACAGGTTCTATGTGCACAGGGGTCAGTGGCTGCAGCAATCGGGCTCAGTAGTTGCACATTCGAGCTCAGCTGCTCCATGGCATGTGGAATCCTCCCAGAGAAAGATTTGAGCCCATGTCCCCTGCATTAGCGGGTGGATTCTTATTCACTGTACCACCAGGGAAGCCCTCTTGCAGAATTCTTACTAGTGTAGTCTTGCAGACAGTACCATGCAGGTTTCAGAGAACCATGAAACATGCTGTATACCATGCCTCCCATCACCTTGGGGCAACGGTCCACCAAGGGGTGAAGGAGGATTGGCAGGGTAGTACTATATCATCTCAGAGTGACCCTACCCCTCACACTCTGTCTGCTGCTCAACTCAGAGAATTCACAGGCTAAAATCCTCCCTGGGGGTGAGATGGCAGCTCAGGGATTCATGGCCAGCAAAAACATTATGAAAAGAACCTGAATGTGGAGGTAAGCCCTTGCCTGGCACTTCAACCTGCACTGTTCACAGCAATATAACCAGAGGGCAGGATGCTCTGGCCACAGACAACTCTGGTAAGTTCTCAGGTAGCCATCCTGGCTTGGGAGAGTTTTGGGTAAATTTCATCCTTGACTGAGGAAAAAGGAATGAATGCTATAGGTTGACTATAAAGCAGTACATGTGTTTATTGTTACTGTTATCATTAACAACAATTAGCAAATTACTAAGTGTTGTCATTTGCTAATTGTTGTTGTTACAGTCGCAAGTCATGTTCGACTCTTTGAGACCCCATGGACTGCAGCACAACAGGCTTCCCTGTCCTTCACTATCTCTTGGAGTTTGCTCAACTTCACGTCCATTGAGTGGGTGGTGCCAACCAACCACCTCACCTTTTGTTGCCCCCTTCTCCTCCCGCTTTCAATCTTTCCCAGCATCAGGGTCTTTTCTAATGAGTTGGCCCTTCACATCAGGTGGCCAAAGTACTGGAGTTTCAGCTTCAGCATCAGTCCTTCCAGGGAATGTTCAGGGTTGATTTTCTTTAGGATTGACAGGTTTGATCTCCTTGCAGTCCAAGGGACTCTCAAGAGTCTTCTCCAGCACCACAGTTTGAAAGCATCAGTTCTTTAGTGCTCAGCCTTCTTAATGGTCCAGCTCTCACATTGGTACATGACTACTGGAAAAACCATAGCTTTGACTATAGGGACCTTCATCAAAGTGATGTCTCTTCTTTTTAATACACTGTCTAGGTATGTCTTGCCTGGAGAATCCCAGGGACGGGGCAGCCTGGTGGGCTGCCGTCTATGGGGTCGCACAGAGTCGAACACGACTGAAGCGACTTAGCAGCAGCAGGTATGTTGTAGCCTTTCTTCCAAAGAGCAAGAGTCTTTTAATTTCATGGTTACCATCTCTTTTGATGGGGGCACTCCTCATGCCAAAATAAATCTTTTTTAACACAGAAAATTATATATTTTACTAGCATTTGTTTTGATTCTGGTTACCAAGGTTACATTTCATATTATAAAGGAAGATTTGGGGTACTGCTGAGAAGAACTGAATTCCTCCCATTTCCTTCCTCCCCACTGAAATCTTTTAAAATCCAGTACAAATGGCATCTTTATAGAATCTTCTAATGGTGCTCTCTTCAGCCAAAATTAACAGCTCATTCCTCTGCATTTTGGAAGCTTGTAATTTGTCCTTCCTTTTAGGATTTCTTTCCCTCTGCCTTATGTGATAGCTCTTTCATGTCTCCTGACTAGATAATGGCCTTTCAGGGAGCAGGGGCCATGCCATCTGTGTTTATCTACAAGTTTCTATCATAGTTTATAGATAGCAAGTGCTCATGAAACATCCACTAAATTAAAGTTTGTAGTCCTACATCAGAAGTCACAAACTGGCAGGTCATAGGCCAGAAATACCTTAAAAATTTTGACGTAATGGCCTATTGGCAGATTTCACATAAAACTTTGGATGTCTGGCATTTCCCACGGCTATAATCAGTTTGAACTAAGTGGTTCAGTTCAGTTCAGTTCAGTCGCTCAGTCGTGTCCGACTCTCCGCGACCCCATGAATCACAGCACGCCAGGCCCCCCTGTCCATCACCAACTCCCGGAGTTCACTCAAACTCATGTCCACAGAGTCAGTGATGCCATCCAGCCATCTAATTCTCGGTCGTCCCCTCCTCCTCCCGCCCCCAACCCTTCCCAGCATCAGAGTCTTTTCCAGTGGTAGCTGCCCTTTAAAGAGGATATACTTCCTTAGCTTCTCAGGTGGTTACCAGACTTACTATGGTATCCATCTATTCCCATATAATTATTACAATATTATTACATTCCCATGGCTTATTTATTGTGTAGCTGGAGGTTCATTCCTCATAATCCTCTTCACTTATTTTCACCCACCCCCTTACCCTCCTGGCAAACACTCTCTGTATATGAGTCTGTTTTTTTTTTTTCTTTTTTTTTTTTGGTTGGAGGCTAATTACTTTACAATATTGTGATGGTTTTTGCCATACATTCACATGAATCAGCCATGGGTGTACATGTGTTCCCCATTCTGACCCTCCCTCCCACTTTCCTCCCCATCCCATCCCTTTGGGTCATCCCAGTGCACGAGCCCTGAGCACACTGTCTCATGCATCGAACCTGGACTGGTGATCTATTTCACATATGACCAACTTCTTCAGATGTCAACTCAAACATCACTACCCCCAGAAAGTCTTTCTTGATTCCCTTTAGCATGTTCTTTCTGAAATGGCATTAATTATAGTTCAGTTCAGTTCAGTTGCTCAGTCATGTCCAACTCTTTGTGACTCCATGGATGCCAGGCCTCCCTGTCCATCACCAACTCCCAGAATTTACTCAAACTCATGTCCATTGAGTCAGTGATGCCATCCAACCATCTCATACTCTGTCATCCCCTTCTCCTCCCGCCTTCAATCTTTCCCAGCATCAGGGTCTTTTCAAATGAGTCAGTTCTTCAAATCTGGTGGCCAAAGTATTGGAGTTTCAGCTTCAGCATCAGTCCTTCCAATGAATATTCAGGACTGATTTCCTTTAGGATGGACTGGTTGGATCTCCTTGCAGTCCAAGGGACTCCCAAGAGTCTTCTCCAACACCACAGTTCAAAAGCATCAATTCTTCAGCACTCAGCTTTCTTTATAGCCCAAATGACTTTGATTAATGTGTTTCCACACTGTTTTTGCTCATTATTCCCCTAGTAGTCTCCCTGCTGCTGCTGCTAAGTCACTTCAGTTTTGTCCGACTCTGTGCGACCCCATAGACGGCAGCCCACAGGCTCCTTTGTCCCTGGGATTCTCCAGGCAAGAATACTGGAGTGGGTTGCCATTTCCTTCTTCAATACATGCATGCATGCTAAGTCACTTCAGTCGTGTTCAACTCTGTGTGACCCCATGGAGCAGCCCACCAGGCTCCTGTGTCCACGGAATTCTCCAGGCAAGAGTACTGGAGTGGGTTGCCATTTTCTTCTCCACTAGCCCCTGCCTAATTTGGGAGATAAATATATATATTTTAAGGGGTAAAGGGGTTATTTACCAAATTATTGATCAGAAATATCTGAGTCCTTAGCTCAGCCTAGCTAAACATCCTGTTTTATTTCATCAAGTCATTTCCCATTTCAAAGTGATATTGTCTATAAATTGTCTATTGTTGTTCTGTCACTAAATCATGTCCAACTCTGCAACACCATGAACTCCAGCGTTCCAAGCTCCTCTGTCCTTCACTATCTCCAAGAGTTTAGAACAAAGTTAATAGAAATGCTTTAATTGAAAATAAGAACAAATTTCTATGCATGTAGCTCCATACATCTCTACCCACACCCTAAGTTTAAAATTCTTCCATATTTTCAAAACAGAAAATGACAAAGATGGATGGTTACAGGCAGAATAAATTGCTTCAGTAAAACCATTAGAGGGAAACTAGGAACACTATTTTGATTGATTCAGCACAACAAACAAATTCCACTGATATGCTTTTAAATTGCTACTATCACGATCTTTAGCAATTGTCTAATGTAAATCACTAGTCAATCAAGCACTCAATATACCATGTGAGCTCTAACAAAAATAGGTTAGATATGATAATTAGGTGTGTGTGATCATTGCATGAAAATGAACATGAGGCTTCTATCAATTTTGTGGTTTTATATGGCCATTCTCATCCTTATATGTTGTACTAATCATTATTCCATTACTTTAAGATTTTCTCTAATGCATTACATACTTGAATTCACATTGCATTTCTACTTTGAGCCATAAAAGATACTCCAAGTTGGGTTTAGATTA
The DNA here is from genome assembly GCF_049115385.1 of Moschus berezovskii. Classification (NCBI taxonomy): domain Eukaryota; kingdom Metazoa; phylum Chordata; class Mammalia; order Artiodactyla; family Moschidae; genus Moschus; species Moschus berezovskii. The sequence continues at coordinate 41,390,712 of NC_142468.1, read as the reverse complement.
AAAAAAATAAGTCCATAGGTTTATTGGTTTCAATTTCTAATCACTGGTTTTCTAATTTAAAATGTCCTCATATAGTTGCAGGGAATCACAAAACTATCTTTGCAGAATTCTTAGGGTATTGGTAGGCACACTTCAAGAAAAAAAAACATCCTGTATCAATGAGAAGCAAGGAATTATAGCAAATATTTTAAAAGTTGAAGAGTTGTATTCTCTAGACTCTAAAAATATTCTTTAAGGAAAACATGTAACAAAGACAAGTGTCTTTCAAGCAGTTTAACTGCAAGTTCCTCTAGGTTTCTTCATTTGGTTGCTGAAATACTAGATTTCAGTGACACCAGCTAATCTGAATGTAAAGTGGAAAGTGCCACATGTTCTGTACACTTGGCACTCATCTGGCTAGTTCCCATATCAGAATAGACCTTCAGTGAACACAAAGTAAGAACTAGTCTCTGCTTAAAGCTGGACACGATTTGAGTCACCTTTCCAGCAATTATTCTGATTAGATGCTGGAGTTTGTTTTTGTAAAAGCTGATCAATTATTGATCTGAACTGTGACGTTGAATGGAATTAGTGTTTTGCTACACTTCTGAGCAGTGGGGATCATTTGGAAATCAAATCTCCTAACACAATCAATGACTGCCATTTGTCTTCCCAAAGCAATTTGACTAATGAGATTCTCTCATTTTCCTCTATTCTGACTTTCAACTATGCTTTCTAATAGATGGAGGGGAAAACAGAACTCTCCTTTCAACTGCTTTCCATACAATTAACATCAAAGAGAAACAAGTGACTCACAGTCACAGATAAAAAATTAGCCAATTATGTACTGAAACTGGGACAAAAATTATGTCAATAAAATCGACTGACACAAGATGCCAGACCCATGAAACCGGGACATTGGGGCTAACGTCAGGCTTCCAGTCCCTGCAGACTCTCACTCTCTTTCCAGTCTGCCACCCACTAGCACAACTGGACAAGTGGACAATGGATAATGGAGACTTGAGAAAAAGGCCGTAGCTCTGGAGTGGGTCATTTAGGGCCAATTTATTCAGCAGGGCTGTATGAGTCTGTGGAATGAACCAAAAGCACTTCCCCTTATTTCCCCCTAAGCAAACCTTCACATAAAGGCATTTACTTAGCAGCCTTTGGGACAGATGAACGTTATTTTTCAGACATAATTCTTTTTTCCCTGGCATATAATTTGGAGAGGAAAAAGAGCCATCGGTTTAAAAATTCAAATGCTTAAATCTTTGAACACTGTTTGCCAGACATGAAGAATGAGTGGCTTGATTCAAGGTCATGCTTCTATGCAATGAGATGACCAACCTGAAGCATTGCTGAGCCAGCTGCTATGCTGTCTTAACAGGGCATCGCTCTCTGAGTGGTCCGGGCACATGCAGCACATCCATCCGGATGGAGGAGATAAGCCATGGTGATCCAAAGTGATGGGTCCTATTTGTTCCAGTTGATTAGACACGGCTTCAGTTTTGACTAGTTTACAGATAGAGATGCTCGATGCATTCCAATTTGCAGTGAGATTATTGTGGGGCTAGAAAGTGAGTTCTTGGTGAGTTGGTTATCTGAAGCCAGTGTGGTACAGATAATAAGAAAAAATCCCATTATTCTCTGTGTCTAATTTGTTCCTCAGTAAAAAGTTAGGTGTTCAGAGAGTTTTAGTATCTATTTAAGGCCACCTAGAAGTCAAGGCTATGGTTTTTCCCGTGGTCATGTACGGATGTGAGAGTTGGACTGTGAAGAAAGCTGATCGCCAAAGAACTGATGCTTTTGAACTGTGGTGCTGGAGAAGACTCTTGAGAGCCCCTTGGACTGCAAGGAAATCCAACAAGTCCATTCTAAAGGAGATCAATCCTGGGGGTGTTCATTGGAAGAACTTATGCTAAAGCTGAAACTCCAATACTTTGGCCACCTCATTTGAAGAGTTGACTCACTGGAAAAGACTCTGATGCTGGGAAGGATTGGGGGTGGGAGTAGACGGGGACGACAGAGAATGAGATGGCTGGATGGCATCACTGACTCGATGGACATGAGTTTGAGTGAACTCCAGGAGTTGGTGATGGACAGGGAGGCCTGGCGTGCTGTGGTTCATGGGGTCACAAAGAGTCGGACACGACTAAGCGACTGAACTGAACTGAACTGAGAATATCAGCCAAAGATGGAGAAGCTCTATACAGATAGTAAAAACAAGACCAGGAGCTGACTGTGGCTCAGATCATGAACTCCTTATTGCCAAATTCAGACTGAAATTGAAGAAAGTAGGGAAAACCACTAGACCATTCAGATATGACCTAAATCAAATTCCTTATGATTATACAGTGGAAGTAAGAAATAGATATAAGGGACTAGATCTGATTGATAGAGTGCCTGATGAACTATGAATGGAGGTTCGTGACATTGTACAGGAAACAGGGACCAAGACCATCCCCATGGAAAAGAAATGCAAAAAAGCAAAATGGCTGTCTGAGGAGGCCTTACAAATAGCTGTGAAAAGCAGAGAAGTGAAAAGGAAAGATATAAGCATTTGAATGCAGAGTTCCAAAGAATAGCAAGGAGAGATAAGAAAGCCTTCCTCCGTGATCAATGCAAAAAAATAGAGGAAAACAACAGAATAGGAAAAACAAGAGATCTCTTCAAGAAAATTAGAGATACCAAGGGAACATTTCATGCAAAGATAGGCTCGATAAAGGGCAGAAATGGTATGGACCTAACAGAAGCAGAAGATATTAAGAAGAGATGGCAAGAATACATAGAAGAACTGTACAAAAAAGATCTTCACAACCAGGATAGTCACGATAACGTGATCACTGACCTAGCCAGACATCTTGGAATGTGAAGTCAAGTGGGCCTTAGAGAGCATCACTACAAACAAAGCTAGTGGAGGTAATGGAATTCCAAAGAGCTATTTCAAATCCTGAAAGACGATGCTGTGAAAGTGCTGCACTCAATATGCCAGCAAATTTGGAAAACTCAGCAGTGGCCACAGGACTGGAAAAGTTCAGTCTTCATTCCAATCCCAAAGAAAGGCAATGCCAAAGAATGCTCACACTACCACACAATTGCACTCATCACACATGCTAGTAAAGTCATGCTCAAAATTCTCCAAGCCAGGCTTCAGCAATATGTGAACCGTGAACTTCCAGATGTTCAAGCAGGTTTTAGAAAAGGCAGAGGAACCAGAGATCAAATTGCCAACATCTGCTGGATCATGGAGAAAGCAAGAGAGTTCCAGAAAAACATCTATTTCTGCTTCATTGATTATGCCAACGTTTTTGACTGTGTGGATCACAATAAACTGTGGAAAATTCTGAAAGAGATGGGAATACCAGACCACCTGACCTGCCTCTTGAGGAACCTGTATTCAGGTCAGGAAGCAACAGTTAGAACTGGACATGGAACAACAGACTGGTTCCAAATAGGAAAAGAAGTGCGTCAAGGTTGTATATTGTCACCCTGCTTATTTAACTTATATGCAGAGTACATCATGAGGAACGCTGGGCTGGAAGAAGCACAAGCTGGAATCAAGATTGCCGGGAGAAATATCAATAACCTCAGATATGCAGATGACACCACCCTTATGGCAGAAAGTGAAGAGGAACTAAAAAGCCTCTTATTGAAAGTGAAAGAGGAGAGTGAAAAGGTTGGCTTGAAGCTCAACATTCAGAAAACAAAGATCATGGCATCTGGTCCCATCACTTCATGGGAAATAGATGGGAAAACAGCGGAATCAGTGTCAGACTTTATTTTTTTGGGCTCCAAAATCACTGCAGATGCTGATTGCAGCCATAAAATTAAAAAACGCTTACTCCTTGGAAGGAAAGTTATGACCAACCTAGATAGCATATTAAAAAGCAGAGACATTACTTTGCCAACAAAGGTCCATCTAGTCAAGGCTATGGTTTTTCCCGTGGTCATGTATGGATGTGAGAGTTGGACTGTGAAGAAAGCTGATCGCCAAAGAATTGATGCTTTTGAACTGTGGTGCTGGAGAAGTCTTTTGAGAGTCCCTTGGACTGCAAGGAGATCCAACCAGTCCATTCTAGAGGAGATCAATCCTGGGTGTTCTTTGGAAGGACTGATGCTAAAGCTGAGACTCCAATACTTTGGTCACCTCATGCGACAAGTTGACTCACTGGAAAAGATTCTGATGCTGGGAGGGATTGGGGGGCGGGAGGAGACGGGGATGACTGAGGATGAGGTGGCTGGATGGCATCACCAACTCGATGGACATGAGTTTGAGTGAACTCCGGGAGTTGGTGATGGACAGGGAGGCCTGGCGTGCTGTGATTCATGGGGTCGCAAAGAGTCGGACATGAATGAGCGACTGAACTGAACTGAACTGAGAATATCATTTGGGCTTCCCTGTGCTCAGAAGGTAAAGAATTCACCTGCAATGCGGGAGACCTGTGTTCGATATCTGGGTCAAGAAGATCCCCTGGAAGAGGGCATGGCAACCCACTCCAGTATTCTTGCCTGGAGAATCCCCCTGAACAGAGGAAACTGGTGGGCTACAGTCCATCGGATCACAGAGTCAGACACAACTGAGCGACTAAGCACACACAGCACGGAATACCATTTTACGCATTATTGCTACAGTAATCACTGGAAAAGACTCTGATGCTGGGAAAGGTTGGGGGCAGGAGGAGAAGGGGACGACCGAGGATGAGATGGCTGGATGGCATGACCGGCTCTGTGGACATGAGTTTGAGTGAACTCCGGGAGTTGGTGATGGACAGGGAGGCCTGGCGTGCTGTGATTCATGGGGTCGCGGAGAGTTGGACACGACTGAGCGATTGAACTGAACTGAACTGAACTGAATGTATTCTTACCCTTGCAAGGAGAAAAATGTCCATTTCTGTAGGAGATGGAGAAAGGCCACTTTGGCTTGACCTCTAACATTGATCTAACCATCATTGGTTGTGCCATTTCAAAGGAGAGTGGACTCATATATTTGTCAGTTTCAAGGCAACACTCAAATATTTGTCAATTACAAGGCAACGGAGGGAGGCTTGCACTTAGCTAAGACATGAAGTTGGCCTCTCAGAGTATTTTTTAAAGGTACAAGTGCTGACAGTAAACTTCTAATACCCCAGAACAGTTTAGACATAAATATCAGAAAGCATCCCTTGTTATTTTTGCTTGTCAATGGGTATATTCCTTTCCCAGAATTGTATTGGCAATCGAATACCTTCATCTGCCCGAGAAAGAGAGATGTGTAAGTGGGACCATGTCCCTTGTCCTGTGTCTTTTCAGATCACACTAAGTTTTTCCTTGAATGGTGCCCAGAGGACCAGCCATGGAGCCTGGGGAATTGAGTAGGTAATAGCCAGAGTCAGCCCCATGCCCTCAACTGCCAAATGGATATGAAGTATGAACCATGCCTTGCAAGGTCCATGTGAATGTCTGGTGACCAGGCAGAAAGGCTGACAGTGGCATGGAATAGAAAAGTCTTTGAAATTTTAAATTGTATATCATGTAACAGATTCCTGACCCCATTCATAAAGCATCAAAGACTCAGATTTCACTGTTTTTAAAGACAACAGGCCTCTATTACATGAGTTGAACAAGAAAAATCCCACAATTAGCTAACTTGAAATCCTCAGCAATTTCCCTTTCGATTTTTCCCCCCCTTTACCACTAACCTCTGAGCTAAGTCCATTGTGACTTGACCAAACTCTCCTGCCTGAAAATGATTTCAAGAATAACCAAAAGATATCAGTAGAGAGGTGGGTCATCTTTTTCAAAGGTGTTTCCTGGGCTGATAGGGGTCTCATGGAATCTTTTTAACAGTCCTGTACTGAACTTGGGTAGCAGTAAACAGGGTAACTGTGGCTGAATCTGTCCAGCATATTTGACAAGTGTCATCATGGCAAGCATACTTAGCAGTGCTGGACAGAATAGAAGGAAGAGTAATCCTAGAGAGGCTGAGTGGGATAGGGTCCCAATATTACATTGCTCAGATTGTCAGTTTCTCAGGAGCCCTTTCAGTGAACACGTGTATGTGGACGGGAGGAAGGGTGTGGAGAAGAATGTTTCCTGCCATTCTATTTTTCTTTGTTTTTAAAATACATTAAGGGCTTCCCTGGCAGTACAATGGTTAAGACGCCACACTTCCAAAGCAAGGGGTGTGGGTTTAATCCCTGGAAGGAGAACTAAGTCTCTTACATGCCACAGGGTGCAGCCAAAATAATAATAACAAAATAAAATACATTAAGAGACTTTAGTCTCTTAGGTCTGCTTTAAATTTATGGAAAACTAATGGAAAGAATAAAGAGTTCCCATATTTACCCTCACTTTCTCCCTCCAATCTTCTCTATTATTAGCATCTTGCACTAATGTAGTGTGTTTATTACAATGAAGGAGCCAATGTGCTCAATCACTTCAGTTGTGTCCAACTCTTTGTGACCCTCACCCGGCAAGAATACTGGAGTGGGTTGCCATGCCCTCCTCCAGGGGATCTTCCTGACTCAGGGGTCGAACACCCATCTCTTGCATCTCCTGCATTGCAGGAGGATTCTTTATCTGCAGAGCCATTGGGAAAGCCCCAAGGAGCCAATGGAGAAGGCACTGGCGACCCACTCCAGTACTCTTGCCTAGAAAATCCCATGGATGCAGGAGTCTAGTAGGCTCCAGTCCATGGGGTTGCTAAGAATTGGACACGACTGAGCAACTTCACTTTCCCTTTTCCCTTTCATGCGTTGGAGAAGGAAATGGCAACCCACTCCAGTGTTCTTGCCTGGAGAATCCCAGGGACAGGGCAGCCTGGTGGGCTGCTGTCTGTGGGATCGCACAGAGTTGGACACGACTGAAGCGACTTAGCAGCAGCAGCAGCAAGGAGCCAACACTGGTGCGTAATTATGACTTAAAGTCCACAGTTGACCTAAGGGTTTACTCTTGGTGATATGTATGCTGTGGGTTTGGACAAATGTACAACATGTTTCCACCACTGTAGTATCACACAGAACATTTTCACTGCCCTAAAAATCTTCTGTGCTATGTCTATTCATCTCCCCCGAACCAGCCCCTGGCAACCACTGATCTTTTTATTGTCTCCATAGTTTTGCCTTTTCTGGAATGTGGTATACTTGGAATCATAGAATGTAGCCTTTACAGATTGGTCCTCTCATTTAATAATATACATTTAAGTTTTCTCCACATCCTTTTGTAGTTAGACAGCTTGCTTATTGCTTTCTATCGCCGAATCATATTCCACTGCCTGGATTTTCCAAAGTTTGTGTATCCACTCACCTAGTAAAGGACACCTGGGCTGCTTGCAAGTTTGAACCATCATGAACAAATTGTTATAAACATTCATGTGCAGGGTTTTGTGTCTACATGATTTTCTGCCCTTCTATTTTTTAGTAAGAAACTTTGAGAATTTGGGTTAGATACAACTTCAGCCCACATTCGTGTACTCATTGGGTCAAGGAAGAAAGACAAGCATAATAGCTGCACATCACAGATGCACCAGGCTGATGGGCAGTTGTAGTTGTTGATAAATATTGGTTAAATAAACAACCATGTGACCCAGCAAGTAAGTTCATTTGGGGTTCATAGACTGAACTTTGTCCTCCGCAAAGTCATATGTCGAAGCCTTAACCTCAACGTGACTGTATTTAGAGATAGGTCTTTAAGGAGGTAAAGTTATGTGAGGTCGTAAAGGTGGGTCCCTAATTTGATAGGACTGGTGTCCTTATAAGAAGAAGAAAGATAGAGATCTCTCTCTCCATTTGCACTCACACACTGAGAATAGTTCATGTGAGGACATAGTAAGAATGTTGCCTGCTGTAATCCAAGAAGTAGGCTCTCACCAGAGGCCAAGCTGACACATTGATCTTGGACTTCCAGGCTCCAGAACTCTGAAAAAATACATTTTTGTTGTTGTCACTTCATCCATAGTGTTTTGTCATGGCAACCTCAGCAGACTCATACAGGGGGTCTCTGTCCAATGATGTTGTTGGGGAGGTTAACGTAAGGAGATTAAGTGAAAATGTATCTATCCTGGGCATCCCTGTGGGTCTGAATTGGCAAGAGCCCATTTACCCCCAGGCTCAGATGTGACTTCCCCCTGCAGTAGGTGCCAAAAGTGCTCTAATAATGCATTCCTACTTGTTTACTTGGAATTAATTATTAGGTGTACTGATAGAATTCCTAAAGGTGAATTTTGTCAAAGAGCATATTCAGTTTTAAAGATGGTGTGTGTTGTCCAATTACTAACTATACCCATTTACATTTCCACGAAGAGTATTTAAAAATACTTATTTTCCCAATGCTGGATATTGTTACTATAAAAAAAAAACAAAAGTAATGCGAAGCTTGTTAACTTCATAAGCAAAGCACATCTAGCAGCTTTTGCAATTTGTATTTGTTTGGAAATTAAAGGTAGAGTATTTTTGCATTTTTATGGTCATTCATACTTCCGTGCTCACAGTTCACAACTTTTGTTCCTTTTACTCATATTTTTTAAATTGAAAGAAACCTTTATATTTCGAGACGGCTAACTCTATTGGCCACATGAATCGCACATTTCATCCATGATTTTCTTTTGACATTCAATTGTGTGTAGGTATCTTTTTTGTGTAGGCAACTCTTTTATGTTTCTGTAATATATTGATCTGTTCATTTTTTGTTTCTGCTTTTAGCATCATGTTCAGAAATCGTCACCCATAGCAAGGTTAAATATATTTATCTTTCTATATTTTTATCTAGTACTTTGCTGTTTGGACTTTTGAAATTAAATCTTTACTCATCCTACAATTATTTGTATACAAAGTGTGCAATAGGAATCTGGTTCTTTTTAAAGTATAAACAAACTTCCTTCTCTCTCTGACTGTTCTATTTCTCACTGACTTCTTGAGAAAATCTGAACTGAATTAGAAAATCTTCCATCAATAGAGGTCAAGAAAAGACAGGTAGAAAGAGAGGGAGGAAAGAAAAAGGGAGATCAAGGGGGAAATTTTGGTTTAAAAAGCCAAGTAGAAAAGCCATGTTCGTTTCTCCATGTTCTAAATGAGCAGGTTGGACAGGATAATCTGTGGAGCTCTGTTCCGGCTCAACTTTATAGGATTTGAGGATTCTGAGGGCAAAACACGTCTCTCATCCAGTTTGTCTAAAATGAGATTGGTGCACACTAAACATCTCTAAGCTGAAATGACTTTTAAGCTCAGGAAATACTGGAACCCACCTGAAAGGACCTTAGAGAAATGTTAACCTCAATAAAATTATTTTGCTGATAAGGACACTGAGTCTCAGGGAGGTTAATGGTGCTACCCAAGGTCCCACAGCTGGTCAGTGACAGAGTTGACCCAGGACTCAGGCCCCTGAATCACATGCTGCTTCCTTCCCATTCATTTCTCTAGTGATCTCTTCATTTGCTCTCACCATCCTTTTCTTATCACCTCTTTCACTGAGTCATTTCACTCTAGTCAAGATTGCTCCATCCATTGGATGTGACACTGTTTGACAGTGAGAGCTGAGAGGAAGGTGGCTTGTACCAGGGAAAGTATAACAGAGTCTCTGGCTTAGGAAATTTGCCACTTAAGGCAGTGCTTGAGACCCCCTCAGGCACTTTAAAATATTTTTCCCGTGGGAGCCCAGAGATGTTTTCACTTGTCTTCCGGATCTGATTGCAGCCAAGGTAACGGACTTTCCCATTTTTGCCTAAAAGCAATGAAATGATTACCTATATCCTTAATTTAAATTCCCACTGACAGCTCAGATTCTGTTGCGGCTGGAGGGGGCAAGCCGACCTTCACGTCTATTGTCAGCAATGGAGACAGAGGGGAATTTTATTGACCAGAGAGGATAATATGCATTAGGGAAGCCAAGCAAAGATGCTCTGACCTATTGGAATATAGTGCGGGGTCAAAGGGCACAGGATTAGCGCCGCACAGCATCTTAGCGCAAATGCCAACTGTGTCCCATTGTGCGCTCTGCTGCGGCACCCCCGCCTGTCTGCACCTTGGGGACAGGCAAGAAAGTCTCTTTCAGCGGCTCTTTGCTTATCTGTGACATTGAGAAGAGCTTTGCTGCCAGCACCCTCGGGGCTGACTCTTGAAAGAAAAAAAAGGGATAACAACCAATTGCAACATCTCGAATCCCAGAAATTCCATCTGCATATTTTCGGAGCCTCTGGTACACTGGGTCACTCCTTCGGGGGCCAGTTTACTGTATTTTCCTTTAGAAATGAGCCCTCAGAAATCACTTAAAGGAATGCCCAGTGAACAATTCTGCCTTCTTCTCCCCATCCCCCCACCCCCACCCCTGCTGAGTGTCTCTGGAAAAGCTCCTCTCTAGGGACACTTGTTCCTGGTAATATCAAGCCCTACTAATGCATGAGGCTACTGGATATTTTGTTGTTTACTTCTTTCCTCACTTCCCATGTATAGGAGGAGAAGGGCAGCCTCTGGGGCCCATGCTGAGTTCATCAGATGTCCTGGGAACCAGCTGTCTAAGGGACTGCCTTTCTCCCTACTGCAGGGACACAGCACTAAGTGGCAAGCTTCTGACTGTGTGCCTGACACATATTTTCTCATTAGGTAGATATTACTAGTACCCCCAGGGCTTCCCCGGGGGCTCAGTGGTAAAGAATATGCCTGCAATGCAGGAGCTGCAGAGACTTGGGTTCAGTCCCTGGGTGGGGAAGATCCCCTGGAGGAGGGCATGGCAACCCACTCCAGTATTCTTACCTGGAGAATTCCATGAACAGAGGAGCCTGGCAGGCTACAGACTATGGGGTCACAAAGAGTCAGACACGACTGAAGCAACTAAGTATGCACCCGTGCACTAGTCCCCTTTTGACAGATGAAGAAATGGTGGCCACAAAAGTTAAGTAACTTCCCAAAGTGGTACAGCAAATAAGGACAGGAGCTGTGATGTGAACTCAGGTGTTTTTATTCTAAAGCTCATGCCCTTAACTACGTTCCCTCTCCTTTTTCTCTCCTTCTCTGAAGCAGAGGTTCTTGGTGCCCCACTCAGATCCCCTTTAGCAGGCAGTGCCCCATCCCCTAATGACCATCACTCGTGATCCCTACCAGTTCATGGCATTCTCATCTGCCCAGATGTCATAAACCTCTCTGCACCTCTTCATTCCAGGAGTAGCTTCTCAGTTCTTGTGAAGAAGATAAGAGAGCACCCTGGGCAAGGCAGCCCTCACCTGGTTGGGGAGCAGTGGCAGCTTGGAGGAGAAGGAGGTTACTTATCAGGTCCTGTGAATGCCCAGTGGACAAGACTGGTCATCACAGAGGGTGATGGGTAGAGGGAGAGCCCAGTGAAAAGCACCTGAGACTCTTCAGGAGCCTCCAAGACAATTTGGAGGGCTGTATGAACATGTGGGTGCAAGAGGAATGCAACTGATTTATTAAAGTGAATACAATTAGTTTTGAAGCTATAGCTGATGGGGTCTAGGGCCAAGCTCATTACCTGTGCTGAATAACATCATCCTAAAACTTGGTGGCACAAAACAACTGCTTTCTGTTGCTTATATATTCTGTGGATCAGGAATTCAGAGAGCATGCATTAGAGACAGTTTGCCGCTGCCCCATGTTGTCCGGGGTCTCAGCTGGGAAAAGCCAGAGATTGAGGGTGACTTGATGCTGGGGGCTGAAATCATCCAGAAGTGCCTTCACTCACATATCTGGCTGTCAATTTTGGTTGTCCTGCAAAAGGACAAAAAACACCCAGGTGATCATCCATCTGTGGAACATATAGACAGATGGCAGAGTTGACCAAAAGGGAGCTTAGGACCTCGTTTGTGGAAGGCACCAAGCAGAGGACAGGCTAGTAGGATGGATGACTGAATCCAGACTCCAAAAGGCCTTGACATGATGCGTCCGGGTGCCAAAATCTGGCAGATAAACTGTCTTGCTCCTTTTTCTGGGGTTCCCATCTTTAAGGAGCCTCTGAGTCAAGCAGGACATGGTCTGAGTGCTTTGGAAATAGTTATAAGAATGGACATGAAATTATAGTCACTAGATCAAAGTATGCTATTGCTGGAAGGAATTTTAGAAACTATCTAGATCAGTAATTTTTAACAACTAAAAACAATTTTTTTTTTCATACAAAACATATGGTTCATCAGACCCAATGTTTGGAGCAGATAAAAAGCACAGCTGATTAGACGGAAGCAGGGGTCCATATGTCTACTCAGTCAAGCTCCCACTGGTCACCTGTGTGAGCCCTGGGGATCTTTTTGATGAGGAGGACATAGAGTCCCAGAGAAGAGAAATGACTTACCCAAAGCCACCCAACAGGTTTTTGATTGAGATGAGAATGGGACTCTGGATTCTGACTCTCAGATGAGGGCTGTATCTACATTTTACTTTAACATTTTTGATTTATGTCACATAAATTCCATACTCATTGTAAAAAACATAAAATCACACAGACACATACAAGAAAATAAAAATCCTTCTTAATTCCATGGCCAATGAATGGAATTTTTAACATTTTCATGCATATCATTTCAGTCTTATCTTTGTACATATACACAAAGACTTGAGCTATTTCAAAGTTGAGCTATTTCCAGATGAGCTATTTCAAATCCTAAAAGATGATGCTGTGAAAGTCCTGCATTCAGTATACCAGCAAATCTGGAAATTCAGCAGTGGCCACAGGACTGAAAAGGTCAGTTTTCATTCCAATCCCAAAGAAAGGCAATGACAAAGAATGTTCAAACAACCGTACAATTACACTCATCTCACACACTAGCAAAGTAATGCTCAAAATTCTCGAAGCCATGCTTCAACAGTATGTTAACTGTGAATGTCCAGATGTTCAAGCTGGATTCAGAAAAGGCAGAGGAACCAGAGATCAAATTGCCAACATCCGCTGGATCATGGAGAAAGCAAGAGAGTTCCAGAAAAACATCTATTTCTGCTTTATTGACTATGCCAAAGCCTTTGACTGTGTGGATCACAACAAACTGGAGAATTCTGAAAGAGATGGGAATATCAGACCATCTGACCTGCCTCCTGAGAACTCTGTATGCAGGTCAAGAAGCAACAGTTAGATTTGAACATGGAAGAGCAAGCAGACTGGTTCCAAATAGGAAAAGGAGTATGTCAAGGCTGTATATTGTCACCCTGCTTATTTAACTTATATGCAGAGTACATCATGTGAAATGCTGGGCTGGATGAAGCACAAGTTGGAATCAAGATTGCCAGGGGAAATATCAATAATCTCAGATACATAGATGACACCACCCTTGTGGCAGAAAGTGAAGAAGAACTAAAGAGCCTTTTGATGAAAGTGAAAGAGGAGAGTGAAAAAGTTGGCTTAAAGCTCAACATTCAGAAAAAGAAGATCATGGCATCCGGTCCCATCACTTCATGGCAAATAGATGGGGAAACAATGGAAACAGTGAGAGACTTTATTTTTGGGGGCTCCAAAATCACTGCAGATGCTGACTGCAACCATGAAATTAAAAGACACTTACTCGTTGGAAGAAAAGCTATGACCAACCTAGACAGCATATTAAAAAGCATAGACATTACTTTGCTAACAAAAGTCTGTCTAGCCAAAGCTATGGTTTTTCCAGTAGTCATGTATGGATGTGAGTTGGACTATAAAGAAAGCTGAGTGCCGAAGAATTGATGCTTTTGAACTGTGGTGTTGGAGAAGACTCTTGAGAGTCCCTTGGACTGCAAGGAGATCCAACCAGTCCATCCTAAAGGAAATCAGTCCTGAATATTCATTGGAAGGACTGATGCTAAAGCTGAAACTCCAATATTTTGGCCACCTGATGCAAAGAACTGACTCATTTGAAAAGACCCTGATGCTGGGAAAGATTGAAGGTGGGAGGAGTAGGGGACAACAGAGGAGGAGATGGTTGGATGGTATCACCAACTCAATGGACATGAGTTTGAATAAGCTCCAGGAATTGATGATGGACAGGGAAGCTTGGTATGCTACAGTCCATGAAGTCACAAAGAGTCAGACATGACTGAGAGACTGAACTGAATTGATATACTCACAAGGTAACCTAAAATAAACACTGTTTCATAGTCTGATTTTTTTTCTCTTTATAATTTCATGTGAAGATTTCCCATGGAGACACAGGAGATGTTGGTTCAATTCCTGGGTTGGGAAGATCCCCTAGAGAAGGGCATGGCAACCCACTCCAGTATTCTTGCCTGGATATTCCTACAGACAGAGGAGCCTGGTGGGCTACAGTCCGCAGGGTCGCAAAGAGTCAGGCATGACTGAAGTGACTGAGCATGCATGTGCGTAGATGTCCTTATGAAGTCTTTTGATAGCTTCTGCCAAATTTTGGCTGGATTCCTTGTCTATAGCACCATCATGCCTCTTCCTAAGAGACCACTCTGTTGCAGGGTAGTGATGTTCATCCTTGGGGAGAGTGATATTCATTGCTTTGAGTTCTCTTTATAAGATAAAACCATAGCAACATTGACCTGGAAAGAACTTTAGAAGCTGGTTGGACCATCTCTCTCTTTATTATAACTAATATAATCTAACCTGGGAGTAAGTGAAGAGAAAAAGTAGTGACAGGACAATTTCAAAATGCTGACATTCCAGGGTCAGTTACAAAAGTGATATGACTAACTTGTAAACAAATTATTATTAGGATTTCTTGCTTTAGCCTAAGCTTGAATTTAGGTATATTTGGTATATTAGGTATATTTAGGTATATTTATGTTCAGAGGAGGTAGGATGTGTTTGCCAAGGGTGTGAACCTAAGGAAATACAGGTGATTGAAGGACTTTGGAAGGAATATAAGGTTCTGAATATAAGGATGATTGTCTCCAAGCTTGTGTTCATTCTTTTGTTTTTCTTTCTTCTTTTTCTTTCTACTATAGCAAATTACCACATATTTAAGGGACTTACAACAACAGAACTGTACTCTAACATTTCTGGAGGCAAGAAAGTTGAAATTAGCCTAATGAGGCTAAAATCAAGATGCAGATATGGCTGGTTCCTTCTAGAGGTTCTGGGGAAAATTCTTTCTTTCTTTTTTTTTTTTTTTGACCTCTTCCAGCCTTTGGTGGTTGTCACATTCCTTGTTTTGTGGCCACATCTCTCCAATGCCTGCTTCCATTGTTACATCACCTTCTCCTCCCCTGTCATCAAATTTCCCTCTATGCCATGCCTTTTCCAAATCAACCTTCCAGAGACACATGTGACTATATTTAGACCCAAAAATAACCTAGAATAATGTCCCATCTCAAAATCCTTAGCTTAATCGTATCTGCAAAGTCTCTTTTGCCAGATATGGTAAATTCTCAGGATCCAAGAACTAGGGTCTGGGGATTATCTGGGGACAGAAGAGGGTTATTGCCTGACCTACAACAATGCTCAGCTGAAAGAATGATATATAACAGGGGAGAGCACACTATAAAAACCTATTTCACCCAAGTCTAGGTAGCTGCAGACTAGCATAGGCAACATAGCATAGGTGCAAAGGCAGGGCAGCAGCAATAGTGAGCCCCTAAAGTCACTCCTCAGAGTCACTGATGCCCACAATATAAGCACTGTTGTCTCAAATATCAGGGCCTTTGGCCTTGGACTTATTATTACCTGAGCTGGGAGGACACTAGTAGAACCACGTGTCTTTATGGTAGTCCCTTGGCTTGGGCTAGCTGCTGCTCTTGTTACCACTAAAGAAATCTGGGGTAAAAAGGACAAAAAACTTTTGGAAATGTAGCATAAGGTCTAATGTTCAGAGCTGACAAGGATTTAGCTACAAGAACCATTTGAAGATTTGAAAGGGTACAAATTTCCCACAGAATAAGTGTGGTGAGGTCAAGCCAGAAGAATCCGGTGCTGAGCTTCTAACTGTCTGCCTTTCACATCTGGTGACTGATGGGCCTGGGAAAATAGGTTATACAAACATAACAGAGCTTGTCTATGGAGACAGCTCAAAGTAGAACATCTGCAAGACTGCTGATGATCCAGATGTGGCCACAGCTTAACACTTTGGTCACTCCTTCTTGGGAGCTTCTTCAAGATATTTGGCTCATCCTTTATTATATTCCCATTGATCATAAATTTTCATGACTATGTAAGAGAGGAACTGATTTTTTAAAAATCCAAAGATCTTTAAAAAACAAGTTTATTGAATAAAGCATCTGATCAGATAATCTTTTTCTTCTTTTCTCTTTGGTTAAAATAATTGTGGCTTTAAAGCAGAGGTAGGAAAACTGTGGCCTGTGGGCCAAATATGATCTGCTGCCTGTTTTTATAAATAAAGCTTTATTGGTACAGAGTCAAGCTCATTCATTTACATATTATCTATGGCTGCTTTCAGAGAAGGAAATGGGAACCCATTCCACTATTCTTACCTGGAGAATCCATGGACAGAGGAGCCTGGCAGGGTACAGACCATGGCATAACAAAGAGTTGGAAACAACTGAGTGACTAACACACATGGCTACTTTCAGTTAGTACAGCAGAGTTGAGTGTTGCAACAGTGACTGTAGGGCCTGTAGAGCCTAAAACACTATCTCATTCTTTGCAGAAAAGTCTAACAAATCCATGCTTTGGAGCCACATACTCATATGCTATCTGCATGGCTGTTGCTCCTTTTCTTTCTCCCTTATTTTTTTCCCCTTCCTTTCTTTAAAAAGGTAAACACCATTCTTTGCTCCAGATCCATGCAAAACAGATTTCTGACCACAATTTGCCAATCCCAACTGTAAAATATTGATGGTAACTGCATTACTTAAGACTATTTTAATTATAAGTAATAGCAAACTTTCCGGATTTGGAACCAGTCTGTTGTTCCATGTTCAGTTCTAACTGTTGCTTCTTGACCTGCATACAGATTTCTCAGGAGGCAGGTCAGGTGGTCTGGTATTCACATCTCTTTCAGAATTTTCCACAGTTTGTTGTGATCCACACAGTCAAAGTTTTTAGCATAGTCAATAAAGCAGAAATAAATGTTTTTCTGGAACCCTCTTGCTTTTTCCATGATCCAGCAGATGTTGGCAATTTGATCTCTGGTTCCTCTGCCTTTTCTAAATCCAGCTTGAACATCTGGACATTCACAGTTCATGTACTGTTGAAGCCTGGCTTAGAGAATTTTGAGCATTACTTTGCTAGCGTGTGAGATGAGTGCAATTGTGCGGTAGTTTGAACATTCTTTGGCATTGCCTTTCTTTGGGATTGTAAAAGTTTAAGGATAAAATGTACGTATATGTAACAAAATGCCTATTGCATCTTAAAATCAAAACTTGAAAGTATTTTCAGAGATTAGAATAACTACTAGAGGAAATTTAAAATCTGAGTTTTTAAGAAGATATGTTTTTGATTGCTGCCGAAATATCCTATACACTCTTTGAAACAGCACACAAGTGTCAGATATCAATTTTTTTACCAATTATATATATTTAATTTTATTAAATGTTTTTTATCTTATTCTTTATGTACAGATATATCAAAAAACATGGATATTCAAAGTTTGAACATTATAATTATCTATAAAGCTGTGAAGAAATAGTATGATTTGAAAAACATTTTCACATATCTCACATTTTTATATTTATACAGAAGATTACTAAACAAAGGATCGTTATATGTTGCAATTGTTCAAATGCATAAAAGTTGATAAAGTAACTTTCTGGGTCTGATTTGTCAGAGAATAAAATTCATATTTAAATTTAATATAAAGAAATATACACATCTGTTTCTCCATCTAAACTTTATGATCTTTTTAGTGCTTTGAAACTGCTGAATGCAATCCATTTGTTCCTGTGCTAGATGGTAGCCAGTGACTTCTACACTAATGGAGTTTTGTCCTTTATCTCTTAATTGTATTTCTTTTCTGTAAATTGGATAAATCCTTAATACTACTTTAAGATAAATATCTCTCTGTGTTAATTTCCATTAAAGTTTTAAAATGCAATTTAAAGGGGTTAAATACTCATTTAATAATTTAAAATAATAATTATTGTCTAATGTCTCCATTTGGAGAATTTTAAACTATCAAAGCATATACTCTACACAACTAGAGCATATTTAGATGATGATTTTATTCATAACTGATGAGAAACAACCAAATATATAATAGTATATACATCAATAAATTGTGGAGAAGGAAATGGCAACCCACTCCAGTATTCTTGCCTGGAAAATCCTGTGGACAGAGGAGGCTGATAGACTACAGTCCATGGGGTCACAAAGAGTAGGACACTGAATGACTTCATTCTCACTCACTTCTTTGGGACTGGAATGAAAACTGACCTTTTCCAGTCCTGTGGCCACTGCTGAGTTTTCCAAATTTGCTGGCATATTGAGTGCAACACTGTCACAGCACCATCTTTCAGGATTTGAAATAGCTCAACTGGAATTCCATCACCTCCACTAGCTTTGTTCATAAAGATGCTTCCTAAAACCTGCTTGACTTTGCATTCCAGGATGTCTGGCTCTAGGTCAGTGATCACACCATCATGGTTATCTGGGTCATGAAGATCTTTTTTGTATAGTTCTTCTGTGTATTCTTGCCACCTCTTCATAATATCTTCTGCTTCTGTTGCTGCTGCTGCTGCTGCTGCTAAGTCACTTCAGTCGTGTCCGACTTTGTGCGACCCCATAGATGGCAGCCCACCAGGCTCCCCTGTCCCTGGGATTCTCCAGGCAAGAACACTGGTCCATGCAATTCCTGTCCTTTATCTGCATGAAGTTTTCCCTTGGTATCTCTAATTTTCTTGAAGAGATCTCTAGTCTTTCCCATTCTATTGTTTTCCTCTATTTCTTTGCACCAATCATGGAGGAAGGCTTTCTTATCTCTCCTTGCTATTCTTTGGAACTCTGCATTGAAATGGGTACATCTTTCTTTTCCTCCTTTGCGTTTCACTTCTCTTCTTTTCACAACTATTTGTAAGGCCTCCTCAGACAACCATTTTGCCTTTTTGCATTTCTTTTTCTTGGGGATGGTCTTGATTCCTGTCTCCAGTACAATGTCACAAACCTCTGTCCATAGTTCTTCAGGCACTCTGTCTATCAGATATAATCCCTTGAATTTGTCACTTCCACTGTATAATTGTAAGGGATTTGACTTAGGTCATACCTGAGAAATCTGTATGCAGGTCAAGAAGCAACAGTTAGAACTGGACATGGAACAACAGACTGTTTCCAAATCGGGAAAGGAGTACATCAAGGCCATATATTGTCACCCTGTTTGTTTAACTTATATGTAGAGTACATCATGAGAAATGTTGGGCTGGATGAATAACAAGCTGGAATCAAGATTGCCAGGAGAAATATCAATAACCTCATATATGTAGATGACACCACCCTTATGGCAGAAAGGGAAGGAGAACTAAACCTCTTGATGAAAGTGAAAGAGAGTGAAAAAGTTGGCTTAAAACTCAACATCCAACCAATTAAGATCATGGCATCTGGTCCCATCACTTCATGGCAAATAGATGGGGAAACAATGGAAACAGTGACAGACTTTACTTTTGGGGGCTCCAAAATCACTGCAGATGGTGATTGTAGCCATGAAATTAAAAGACACTTGCTCCTTGGAAGAGAAGCTATGACCAAAATAGAAAGCATATTAAAAAGCAGAGACATTACTTTGCTAACAAAGGTCTGTCTAGCCAAAGCTATGGTTTTTCCAGTAGTCATGTATGGATGTGAGAGTTGGACTATAAAGAAAGCTGAGCGCTGAAGAATTCATGCTTTTGAACTATGGTATTGGAGAAGGCTCTTGAGAGTCCCTTGGACTGCTTCCAACCAGTCCATCCTAAAGGAAATCAGTCCTGAATAGTCATTGGGAGGACTGATGATGAAGCTGAAATTCCAATATTTTGGCCACCTGATGTGAAGAACTGACTCCTTGAAAAAGACCCTGATGCTGGGAAAGATTGAAGGCAAGAGGAGAAGGGGATGACAGAGGAGGAGATGGTTGGATGGCATCACCGACTCGATGGACATGAGTTTGAGTAAGCTCCAGGAGTTGGTGATGGACAGGGAGGCCTGGTGTGCTGTAGTCCATGGGGTTGCAAAGTGTTGGGCGTGACTGAGTGACTGAACTGAACTGAATAGCAAACTTGGGGCTTTCCTGGTGGCTCAACAGCAAAGAATTCACCTGCAATGCAGGAGATGAGGGTTTAATCCATGGGTCAGAAAGGTACCCTGGAGGAGGGTAACCCACTCGATTATTCTTGCCTGGAGAATCCTGTGGATTGAGGGGCCTGGCAGGTTATAGTTCATAGTGTTGCAAAGAGTCAGACATGACTGAAGCGTACACACATGCATTAGAAAACTTAAGACCAAAATGCTTTAAGCAGAGAGCAAAAGGATTTTACTGGATCACATCACTGGAAACTCCAAGAGAATCTCTAATGTAGGTAGGGTTGATGCAGAAGCTTGGAACTTCATTCCCAGGGATTCTGTATCTCTGAGCTTCTTTTCTACCATCTTCAGTGGGTGAGTTTTGTCCCCATGTGGCTCCACTCATTGTAGCAGAAATATACAATTCCAATCACCACATCCTTGTACCACGTCTCACAAAGAAAACTGTAGCTTTTTATTAACATCTCCCAGCAACCATCTCACATCTCATTGGCTCATATTGGGTGAGATGCCCATCTTTGAACCAATAACTATAGGACAGGAATAGACTTCTCTTGCTGTCTCAGATTAATTTCACCTAAATATTATAGCCAATGTGAAAGGATTGGTTTTCCCAATGAAAATATAGCACTTTGCTTTGTAAGGAGTGGCCTATGGAGCAGCAACTTCTACCTTCAAGGAGAAATATGGAGTCTCGGGTCTCATCCAACACTTACAGAAACAGAATTCGTGTTTGCACAAGACCCCCTAGATGACTCATTTGCATATTCAAGTCTGAGAAGCATAGACTGTTCTTCTAAGAAAGGTGAACAAATGCTGAGCAGTCACAACAGGTAACTGCTACACAAATTTCCCTGTGATGGTGTTAAATTGATTCTGACAGCATTTTCTATTGAGGAGATGGCAAAATGAGTTGAGCAGTTATCATTGATCAGTTTGAATGTTTTCAGTGACAAATAAGAAATCTCCAACTCAACAGGCTTAAAGAATAAGGGAAAAAATATTACCTTCTATAGCAAAATGTTATAAAGTAGGATGGCTCTTGGGCTTGTTGGTTCTTTTTAAAATCATTCATTGAAAACTCCCAATGGGCCTTCCCTTACATTTCATTGACCAGGACTAGTGTCCACGCCCACATCTAAACCAAGAAAAATGCTATCTCCATCACTGGTCTGGGCAACTCAGGATGTATCTGTGACTCATCAGGGGAAGGAGAATGCCAAAACCAAGTCAGGTCCCAGGCAGCAAGGAAGAAAAGTCACTGATACCCAGGGATTAGCTACATCTTTAATGTGTTTGTGGAACTTCCTAAGATTGCTACTAAGGACTTCCCTGTGGCTCAGCAGTAAAGATTCTGCCTGCAATGCAGGAGACGTGGGTTCGGTCCTTGTGTTGGGAAGATCCTCTGGAGAAGGAAATGGCAATTCACTCCAGTATTCTTGCCTGGGAAATCCCATGGACAGAGGAGCCTAGTGAGCTATGGTCCACAGGGTCACAAAGAGTCAGACATGACTTATTGACTAAACAATAGTAATGTAAGTACTCATGTCAGTATGCTTGGTTTCTTCTTAATCAGTTGTTATTTCAAAGCTCTACCTTAAAATAATTAACTGTATTTGTTCATGTGTCTTGCTTTATAAAATGAAGTGAGGAAAGTGTTTACTAAGAGAAGGACCAAGAACAGCAAGAAAGAATTTTCATATTCAGACTTCTGATTGAGTGTGACAAAAGGCAAGATAAATAAAACAGACACTTGACAGAATCCTTTATAAAAAAGGTTTTATTTATTTTGTATTTGGGCAGCACAACTTCCTTTTCCAAGGCCCACAGCTGGGGGTCAGTCTGTCTGTATCAACCAGGATCACTAGACTTTCTGGCACTGTGATACTTAAGCCCTGGGGTACACATTTAAATTGTCATATTTGGTCTGTCTCACATTGACAGTCTTTGGCAAGGAGAGAAAAATAGAGTATGTGGTTGGTGTGAACAAGGAAAACCAGATATACTTGCCAGCCACACAACAAAGCTAGAAGTTTTTTCACACTTAAGACTTGTTTTCCTTCATTAAGGCAAAATACCAAATTAATTCACAGTTTCCTAAGAACAAGGACCAGCCCTGGCATGAATTAGAAGGCAGTTAATTACACCCAGTGCTACGTCAATCCTCTATTGATGATATGAGTGTTTGTTAGGAAAAGGTGGACAATCTTGAGACCCTCACCCACCCCCAGGGGGCTGCAGCCAGTGAATAGCAACCCTCTCTTCTGAACTCTGTGTAATAACGGGGCTCTCCAGATGCTCTCGCCCTCCACCCCCTGTCTTGTGGCTGCAGTAGGTGGTTTTGCACTGGCTTTATTTGGTTACTGAATGAATGGTTTCCTCATGATTTCTTTTGTTCCCATTTTATTAGCAATCTTCCTGGGCAGAGGAATTTTGGACAAGTAAAGATGCTGGAAGGAGGTTATATTATAGATTTCCCAGGCTTCAGGATGGCCATGCTGGCACTGCACCAGTCTCTAGCCGATTTTACACTTCAAGCCGGGCTGTTTTTGAACATTCTTCTTGGATTTTCCAATGGAAAGAGCATTTACTACAATTGAGGGTCTTACAGTGCCAAGTCCTAAATCGAGTCTTTTAGATGCGACAGCTCATTTAGTGCTCTTGATTGTCCTTCTCCATTGACAGTGTAAGCTCTATTTAAAATATGAGGCTCAGACTTGTTCCTGGTCACACAGCAAGGAGGTGGGAAATCCAGAGTTAAAATCCAGCTTTAATTTACGCTAAAGTCTATGGTCTTTACTGTCCAAGGCTCCACCCTGTTCTTTGGGGGTTTTTTAATGACATATTTGCATCCTCCTAAGGAGCCAGGGCTTTGGAGAGAGAGGGAACCCAGCACAGAGGCTGAAGGCATGGAAACCATAGGCTCATACGGTGGTTGTCCCAGCAGCAAAACAGGAAGGAGACCTCACTTCTGTGCTCAAGCCCTCACGTTATCATTTGAGGTGTGTTCGTGTTCCTCCAGGATGGAGACATTCATCACTGTATTCCCAGGACCTAATAGTATCTAACTCAGACACCAAAAGAACCAAATGCATTTGAATGGATGGAGGGGAGGTGGTGAGGTGGCCAGGGTGGGGGGTGGGGAGAGATCGCAGGAAAGGAGTAGCCCCACATTTTTTTTAAAGTAGTCATAGCATATTATTCTCAGCTTGAAATCCAAATTTTAAGTTGTTGCTATGACATTGGGCATGAAACTAAACATCTCTGAATTTTAAAAATAATAGTATCAACTCTATAGTTTTGTTTAGAGAATTATATAAAATGAGAGAAAAAATATGCAGAGTTTAGCTTGGTCTCTGGATGGGGCAGGCTTTAGATAAATGGTAGCTCTCATTAACATCAATCACCATCTTCATCATTATCAACATCAAAATGGTATTTTGCCAATGTTGGGAATAGTAGTCTTAGGTTTGTTTATAATTGAGTGAGGTCCTTGGATGCCTGGCTGAAGGAATCTTGGTCTTTTTTTTTTTTCTTTGTTTGTTTATTTAACAGTAAATCCTTGTTGTTTATCTATTTTAAATATAGCAGTGTGTACATGTCAATCTCAAACTCCAGTTTATCCCTCCCTCCCCACCTTTCCCCCTGGTATTGGTCTGTTTTCTTACAGCAAGAATCCTTGTGAAAGGAGTTTCTCGTCACTTGGCCACATTGCTCTTCAGAGAGCAGGCCTGGAATTCTGACCCTGGCAGGCAGGGCTTCCATGGTTTTCTATTTTCCATAGCAATTGCTTTTTTCACAGTTCTGTCACCGGGGGTTTGACTGCTCTCCCTTTCTTGACCTACCAAAGCACTATCATTTCAAGAAACAAACATCGGAATATTTGCCTCCTAGGTAATATGGAGACCAACTAGTGTTTTCCCCAATGAGTATTTTAAAACTAGAGATTTGTACGGCTCATTCAGAACCGTTTTACCAGAAGAGGCAGCCGCAGGGAAAATGACTTAAAAGGACATGTGAAAGATGGACTCAGCCTGTCTTCGTGGTAACAGAAATATTGCTGTTATTAATATCATGCACTTAGAGAGTTCTGCTTTCCCAAGGAGCTCAAAGCATCACACATATATTATCTTATTTCTCCTTGCCACACGCAAAGGAGGTAAAAGACAGGAATAGGCAATCTTCAGGGAAAGAGCACTGTTTACTGAAGTGCATTTGGGTAGAACAAGAACCAGACCAAATCATCCCTGTCTGATGGGAAGAGAACTAATGAGTCATAGTCCCAGAAGCCTCTGACTTCTGATTACAGAATCCAGGGGGTCAGGGTCTAGGTAAGAGCTCCCTCTGAGTGAACCCTGCACCCACACCTTAGAAGAAAGGCAATGTGGTGAGTCTCTGGGCCACTCAGCAGCCTTCAGCATCTGGGGCTGATCTGGGGGTGCCACTTCCCCTTGGAGCTGTGGATGGGCAGGTGTGTCCAGAGTCTTCCCCTGGGCATCTTGTTGACCTTGGCTGTTGAGGTCAAGGCATGTTTGTGGAATTCTGAAGGTAGAGTCTAGCAGAGTTCCCCATTACCCAGGACCTCTCCCTCTGAAGGATATTGGATACAGTTAGGATTATGCCTCAGAAGATGCACCAGACTGGGCTCTCCCACTGCCCCCCAAGCCTTGGGAGATCCTCTGCAGTGTTGTTTGCCCAAGAAGCTATCCATGAGTTCAGGCATTTACTTCATGCTCCACACGCTCAGTTTTAGTTCTAGTCCACAGCATGTCAGACTTTAGTTCATCCTAACTGAAATTAGACTCAATAAAATAGCTAGCAATTAAAGGCTACAGGCCCACATTTAGATCAATGTTGTTTTGCATCTGAACTGGAGCTTAATGGGCTTCCCAGGTGGCGCTAGTGGTAAAGAACCCGCCTGCCAAGGAAGGAGATGTAAGACATGCAGTTTCCTTCCCTGGGTTGGGAAGATGCCCTGGAGGAAGAAATGGCAACCCATTTTAGTATTCTTGCCTGGAGAATCTGGACAGAGGAGCCTAGCAGGCTACAGTCTATGGGATCAAGAAGAGTAAGACACAACTGAAGCGACTTAGCACAGAGCTTCATGGAGGCGTTATTCCCGTCTTTGTAGATGGTGGGAACTTTGGATAAAGCTTGAGGCATTTGGGGCCAAGTAGAACCACTCATTGCTCAGTGCTATATGGTGAGGCCATCTATAGATGTCAGGTTCTGACAGACTGGAATTTCAAATCCGAGATCCACATGTACTTATCCACATGATTCTGGAAACTTCTCTCAGCTTTCTAAATCTCAATTTTCCCTTCTGTAAAACAAAAATCACCACATGGATTGAGAGGGGTAGTTATGAGGCATGCACTCTCCTTCATGAAGAGGAGCTCTAGGTAAAACAGTGGAGATCTTTATCTGCCTGTTTCCTCAGTTACAGATAACTTGGGGGCTTCCCTGGTGGCTCAGCAGTAAAGAATCTGCCTGCAATGCAGGAGATGCAGGAGGCGTCTGTTAGATCCCTGGGTCAGGAAGATCCTCTGGAGGAGGGCATGGAAGCCCACTTTTTGCCTGGAAAACCACATGGACAGTGAAGACTGGTGGGCTACAGTCTATAGGGTCGCAAAGAGTCAGACACAACTGAAGTGACTTGACACACATGCACACAGGTAGCTTGGGACCCTTAATGTTTCTAGGAAATGGCAAAATTGGGTCTATCCCTTAGGAAACTCCAGGAAAATGCTAGCATTTCATAATTATTTATTACAAGAAGTTTTTTTCTTTTCTTCTCTTTTGTTTATTCAGTAAGTGAAAGAACAAGTAGTTAGTAAACTTTGGACACGAGGCTAATACTACAGACACCATGATGGAAAAGGAGAAAATCTCTGCCCCAAGGAGTGGTGGCTGTTGTGTTTGGTTGATTCCCCCCCGCCCCCGCCCCCGAGTTAGTGATATGAAAGCCCCAGGTGGCCTGAGCTGGGTTGCTGTCTGTAGAGCAGGAAAAGGAAACAGTAAACATTCTGCTGAGTTGATGTAGTCCAGAGATTCAGCAATTTCAACCACACCAATTACAGCATTTTCTGTCAGGATTGACCTTTAAGGAGATTGCCTCAATTATAAAAGGTCACAATCTCCTGGTTCTGGCACAAGCAAGTCCTGAGCTAGGTGGTGAAATATCACCAAATAACCCCATGGAAATTCTTTGCCTCTTCTCTCCAGCAGTGACTCGAGGCTATCAGACACCTTTGGGAAAAAATGGTTAAATAGCTCTAAGATGCAAGGTGTGAGCTGGAAAAATTAAGCACTTACATCTTAATATGGGTAAGTTGTGTGGGTTTTTTATTCGCAATTCAGAATCGGTTTTTATAGTTAGTTAGTGGAGAAGGAAATGGCAACCCACTCCAGTGTTCTTGCCTGGAGAATCCCAGGGACGGGGGAGCCTGGTGGACTGCCGTCTGTGGGGTCACACAGAGTCGGACACGACTGAAGTGACTTAGCAGCAGCAGCACTGGTTACTTCTAAATGAATCAATTCTAAGGCCATATTTTTCTCCACACAAAAAGTTAAGGTATCAGACTACATCTAGCTCCAAGAAGAGGATTAACACAGATATTCCCAGAAGACACAGCCTTTCCTAAAAACCAACAAAAGGGCATTAGATTAATGCCCACTTCTACTTTTAATACACATTGGGTATTGCTGCTGCTGCTACTGCTGAGTCGCTTCAGTCGTGTCCGACTCTGTGCGGCCCCATAGATGGAAGCTCACAAGGCTCCCCCGTTCCTGGGATTGGGTATTAGGACTTGCTTATTCTTTAATGCACAGCAATGTTAACTAAAATGCACAAACAAAACAATGGCTAGACAATCTGAACTTGTTTAAAGACTGATGGGCACTGAACCCTTCTCCCTGCAATTCCGTCTCTGTCCCCTCCCCTACCACCCACCACCCAGCTTAGTTTCCTAGACTCCTTTAACAACTCCACTCCCCAAATACACGATGTGTGAAGCAGCATGATACATAACTGTATGATCTTAATTACATAAAAGTGAATGCTTAGTTGTGAAAATACGCAAATGAGACCTAGAAGGACACATTAAATGGTAAACTGCTTGTGATTATGAATGACTTTTTTCTTTGCTTCTTGTGTTTTTTTGGTTTCCTATTATGCACATGTTGACTTTAAGAAATAAATGTTATTTTTAAAACCCTTTAAAAAAAAGGTATATTAGTTCCTCCAGTAGGAGAGAAAGTGGGTAAGGATTTTCTATATCAAGTTCCTGTTTTTCATCTGTTGCCTTGACACAAACTCCAATAAGAGGAATTACATTCCCTAGCATTACTGACCCAGAGAAGGCAATGGCACCCCACTCCAGTACTCTTGCCTAGAAAATCCCATGGACGGAGGAGCCTGGTAGGCTGCAGTCCATGGGGTCACTAAGTTGGACACGACTGAGCGACCTCACTTTCACTTTCCACTTTCACACATTGGAGAAGGAAATGGCAACCCACTCCAGTGTTCTTGCCTGGAGAATGCCAGGGACGGGGGAGCCTGGTGGGCTGCCGTCTATGGGGTCGCAGAGTCGGACACGACTGAAGCGACTTAGCAGCAGCAGCAGCAGCAGCATTACTGACCATTCCCTGTCATGAAGCTACATCTTCGTGGGCTATAAGACTCCATCTCCCTGCACCCAAGGAGTAGAAGACAGACTGGGTTAAATGTTCTCTTCAGAGGAAAAAGACAAAGGAGAAGAATTCAGAGAGAACAGTAAGTGGAGTCAGACCCGCAGTGATCCTTCGAATTTGTTTCCCACCTGCACAGCTTCCTCTATGAATCAGATCCAACCCTGTCATTACACCAGTTCCGGAGAAATGTCCTTTGTGTCCCTGGACAGGATAACTGGTTTATTCTCAAGCCAGAGCCACAAAATCAGACTGGAAACTAATTCTGAAGCACATTCTCACATAGCTTAGATTTCCTTGTCAGGGAGGGGTCAGAAATATCTAACTCTTGTGCCCTAGATGTATTTAGTATCTATTTTTGGCTGTGCTGGGTCTTCATTGCTGTGCTCTGGCTTTGTCTAGTTGCAGCATTTGGGCTCTGGAACACGTGGGCTTCAGTTGTTGTGGCACATGGGCCCAGTTGCCCAAAGGCATGTGGAATCTTCCCGGACCAGGGATCGAACCCGTGTCCCACCCCACCCCCACCCCCGCCACCACACTGGCAGGCAGATTTCCAACCACTGGACCACCAGGAAAGTCTGTTTAAATTGTTTTTTTAACTCTAGTTGTCAGCATAAGATCTTTTTCCCTTGTAGGTATAAAATTAATAATTTCTGAAAAGTTTGGAGATCTCCTCTTCAGTTTTGGTGTTCTGAATTCTCAAGTCTATGTCCAGATGAATGCTTCTATGCATTATTTGGAGTCATTATTTGATGTACACTTTCAGTTGAAGAGGACTTCCCTGGTGGCTAAGATGGTAAAGCGTCTGCCTACAACACGGGAGACCTGGGTTCAATACCTGGCTCAGGAAGATCCTCTGGAGAAGGAAATGGCAACCCACTCCAGTACTCTTGCCTGGAAAATCCCATGGATGGAAAAGCCTGGTAGGCTACAGTCCACGGGGTCGCAAAGAGTCGGACACGACTGAGCGACTTCACCTTCACCTTCACCTTCAGTTGAAGATCTCAGTATTTCGGCTCCAAGAGAAAGAATATGACTGACATCAATCTTTTCAAAAGCAATTTAAGATGCTAGAAAACAACAGCACCAGCAATTTTACAGTTTTGAGTTAAGTAGTGTTTAACCTAGAATTGTTGCCTACTCAAGGGAGAGGTCAGAATGGAGACCTTTTTAGTTTTCAAAGACACAGAAAGTGTACATCTCATGACTGGAGAGCTGGAAGTATCAGGCTGAGGAAAGTGAGAGAGGAGGAGTGACTGAACAGCAATCAGAGATTTGCCAAAATTAGATTACAATTTAGTTAATCACTCCCACTTCTGTAGAAGATTGACCATACAGTCTGTCTCACTGACGCTGCTGACCCTGGACAATGGACACTCACACTGCTAGTTTGGGGTCCACAGACACTAAACAACCTGTTTGATGCCACCAACTCCACCATCCACCAGCGCGAATCCTCTATGGTCTCTGTTTCTTTGGGTCACTAGTTCTCAATTCGAAGTCCTGAGTAGGAAAATCTGATGGTCAAATCCAAGGTAGCTTGTTCATGGTCATGGATGCAAAGGACATTAGGAAGGTGGATTTTACGCATTTTGAGTTTCCAATAGAGGAACGTAGGCTTTGACACCCTTACCCCAAAAGGCTCGTCCAGTAAAAATTGCCCACACAGAAAAAGAAAGTTCAGATTCTGAGTAGAAAAATTTACAGATCTTTGACGCCCTTGCCCTGAAAGGCTCATCCATTAAAAATTGCCCACACAGAAAAAGAGAGTTCAGATTCTGAGTAGAAAAATTTATAGATGTCTTTATAAGATAACTTGGGCATAATTGTTGATATCAGAAAGGCCAAAATGCAAACTAAAATTGGAAACTCCAAGAAAAATAAGCAAAAGAAGCAAAATGGCCTATGAAGCAGAGTAGGGTGCTTGATTTTTTTTTTTTTTTTTGGTAATTAATTTATTTTTTATTGGAGGCAAATTATTTCACAATATTATATTGGTTGGTTTTGCCATACATTGACATGAATTCGCCCCGGGTTTACATAAGTTCCCCCTCCTGAACCCCCCTCCCACCTCCCTCCTCCCTTTATCCTCCCTCTGGGTCATCCCCGCATGCCAGCCCCGAGCATCCTATAACATGCATTGACCCTGAACTAGTGATTCATTTCACATATGACAACATACGTGTTTCAATGCCATTCTCCCAAATCATCCCACCCTCACCCTCTCCCACAGAGTCCCAAAGACTGTTCTATACATGTGTCTCTTTTGCTGTCTCGTATACAGGGTTATCATTTGCATCTTTCTAAATTCCATATATATGCATTAGTATACTGTATTGGTGTTTTTCTTTCTGGCTTACTTCACTCTGTATAATAGGCTCCAGTTTCATCCACCTCATTAGAACTGATTCAAATGTGTTCTTTTTAATGGCTGAATAATACTCCATTGTGTATATATACCAAAGCTTTCTTATCCATTCGTCTGCAGATGGACATCTAGGTTGCTTCCATGTCCTGGCTATTATAAACAGTGCTGCAATGAACATTGGAGTACATGTGTCTCTTTCAATTCTGGTTTCCTCGGTGTGTATGCCCAGGAGTGCGATTGCTGGATCATATGGCAGTTCTATTTCCAGTTTTTTGAGGAATCTCCACACTGTTCTCCATAGTGGCTGTATTAGTTTGCATTCCCACCAACAGTGTAAGAGGGTTCCTTTCTCTCCACAGCCTCTCCAGCATTTATTACATGTAGACTTTTGGATAGCAGCCATTCTGACTGGTATGAAATGGTATCTCATTGTGGTTTTGATTTGCATCTCTCTGATTATGAGGGATGTTGAGCATTTTTTCATGTGTTTGTTAGCCATCTTTATGTCTTCTTTGGAGAAATGTCTGTTTAGTTCTTTGGCCCATTTTTTGATTGGGTCATTTATTTTTCTGGAATTGAGCTGCAGGAGCTGCTTGTACATTTTGGAGATTAATCCTTTATCCGTTGCTTCATTTGCTATTATTTTCTCCCATTCTGAAGGCTGTCTTTTCACCTTACTTATAGTTTCCTTTGCTGTGCAGAAGCTTTTGATTTTAATTAGGTCCCATTTGTTTATTTTTGCTTTTATTTCCAATATTCTGGGAGGTGGGTCATGGAGGATCCTGCTGTGATTTATGTCGGAGAGTGTTTTGCCTACGTTCTCCTCTAGGAGTTTTATAGTTTCTGGTCTTACATTTAGCTCTCTAATCCATTTTGAATTTATTTTTGTGTACGGTGTTAGGAAGTGTTCTAGTTTCATTCTTTTACAGGTGGCTGACCAGTTTTCCCAGCACCACTTGTTAAAGAGACTGTCTTTTCTCCATTTTATATTCTTGCCTCCTTTGTCAAAGATGAGGTGTCCATAGGTGCGTGGATTTATCTCTGGGCTTTCTATTTTGTTCCATTGATCTATATTTCTGTCTTTATGCCAGTACCGTACTGTCTTGATGATTGTGGCTTTGTAGTAGAGCCTGAAGTGCGGCAGGTTAATTCCCCCAGTTCCATTTTTCTTCCTCAAGATTGCTTTGGCTATTCGAGGCTTTTTGTATTTCCATATAAATTGTGAGATTATTTGTTCTAGTTCTGTGAAAAATATCGTTGGTAGCTTGATAAGGATTGCATTGAATGTATAAATTACTTTGGGTAGTATACTCATTTTTACAATATTTATTCTTCCAATCCATGAACATGGTATATTTCTCCATCTATTAGTGTCCTCTTTGATTGCTTTCAGTAGTGTTTTATAGTTTTCTATGTACACGTCTTTTGTTTTCTTAGGTAGATATATTCCTAAGTATTTAATTCTTTTCGTTGCAACAGTGAATGGAATAGTTTCCTTAATTTCTCTTTCTATTTTCTCATTATTAGTGAATAGGAATGCAAGGGATTTCTGTGTGTTGATTTTATATCCTGCAACGTTACTGTAATCATTGATTAGCTCTAGTAGTTTTCTGGTAGAGTCTCTAGGGTTTTCTGTGTAGAGGATCATGTCATCAGCGAACAGTGAAAGTTTTACTTCTTCTTTTCCAATTTGTATTCCTTTTATGTCTTTTTCTGCTCTGATTGCTGTGGCCAAAACTTCCAGAACTATGTTGAATAGTAGTGGTGAGAGTGGGCACCTTTGTCTTGTTCCTGACTTTAGGGGAAATGCTTTCAGTTTTTCACCATTGAGGATAATGTTTGCTGTGGGTTTGTCATATATAGCTTTTATTATGTTGAGGTATGTCCCTTCTATTCCCACTTTCTGGAGGGTTTTTATCATAAATGGATGTTGAATTTTGTCGAAGGCTTTCTCTGCATCTATTGAGATAATCATATGATTTTTATGTTTCAGTTTGTTAATGTGGTGTATTGCGTTGATTGATTTGCGGATATTGAAGAATCCTTGCATTCCTGGGATAAAGCCCACTTGGTCATGATGTATGATCTTCTTAATGTGTTGTTGGATTCTGATTGCTAGAATTTTGTTAAGGATTTTTGCATCTATGTTCATCAGTGATATTGGCCTGTAGTTTTCTTTTTTTGTGGGGTCTTTACCAGGTTTTGGGATTAGGGTGATGGTGGCCTCATAGAATGAGTTTGGAAGTTTCCCTTCCTCAGCAATTTTCTGGAAGAGTTTGAGTAGAATAGGTGTTAGCTCTTCTCTAAATTTTTGGTAGAATTCGGCTGTGAAGCCGTCTGGACCTGGGCTCTTGTTTGCTGGAAGATTCTTGATTACAGCCTCTAGTTCCATGCTTGTGATGGGTCTATTCAGATTTTCTATTTCTTCCTGGTTCAGTTTTGGCAAGGTGTACTTTTCTAGGAATTTGTCCATTTCTTCCAGGTTATTCATTTTATTGCCATATAATTCCTGATAGTATTCTCTAATAATCCTTTGTATTTCTGTGTTGTCAGTTGTGATCTCTCCATTTTCATTTCTAATTTTATTGATTTGGTTCTTCTCCCTTTGTTTCTTGATAAGTCTGGCTAGTGGTTTGTCAATTTTATTTACCTTCTCGAAGAACCAGCTTTTGGCTTTGTTGATTTTTGCTATGGTCTCTTTTGTTTCTTTTGCATTTATCTCTGCCCTAATTTTTACGATTTCTTTCCTTCTACTGACTCTAGGGTTCTTCATTTCTTCCTTTTCTAGTTGCTTTAGATGTAGAGTTAGGTTATTTAGTTGACTTCTTTCTTGTTTCTTGATGTGTGCCTGTATTGCTATGAACTTCCCCCTTAGCACTGCTTTTACAGTGTCCCAGAGGTTTTGGGTTGTTGTGTTTTCATTTTCATTCATTTCTATGCATATTTTGATTTCTCTTTTGATTTCTTCTATGATTTGTTCATTATTCAGCAGCGTGTTGTTCAGCCTCCATATGTTGGCATTTTTAATAGTTTTTCTCCCGTAATTGAGATCTAATCTTACTGCATTGTGGTCAGAAAAGATGCATGGAATGATTTCAACTTTTTTGAATTTACCAAGGCTAGATTTATGGCCCAGGATGTGATCTATCCTGGAAAAGGTTCCGTGTGCGCTTGAGAAAAAGGTGAAATTCATTGTTTTGGGGTGAAATGTCCTATAGATATCTATTAGGTCAAACTGCTCTATTGTATCATTTGAAGTTTGTGTTTCCTTGTTAATTTTCTGTTTAGTTGATCTATCCATAGATGTAAGTGGGGTATTAAAATCTCCCACTATTATTGCATTGTTGTTAATTTCCCCTTTCATACTTGTTAATAATTGTCTTACATATTGCGGTGCTCCTATGTTGGGTGCATAAATATTTATAATTGTTATATCTTCATCTTGGATTGATCCTTTGATCATTATGTAGTTTCCTTCTTTGTCTCTTTTCACAGCCTTTGTTTTAAAGTCTATTTTATCTGATATGAGTATTGCTACTCCTGCTTTCTTTTGGTCTCTATTTGCATGGAATATCTTTTTCCAGCCTTTCACTTTCAGTCTGTATGTGTCCCTCATGTTGAGGTGGGTCTTTGTATCCATTCAGCTAGCCTTTGTCTTTTGGTTGGGGCATTCAACCCATTTACGTTTAAGGTAATTATTGATAAGTACGATCCCGTAGCCATTTTCTTTATTGCTTTGGGTTCGAGTTTATACACCCTTTCTGTGTTTCCTGTCTAGAAAAGATCCTTTAGCATTTGTTGGAGAGCTGGTTTGGTAATGCTGAATTCTCTCAGCTTTTGCTTGTCTGTAAAGCTTTTGATTTCTCCTTCATATTTGAATGAGATCCTTGCTGGGTACAGTAGTCTGGGCTGTAGGTTATTTTCTTTCATCACTTTAAGTATGTCTTGCCATTCCCTCCTGGCCTGAAGAGTTTCTGTTGAAAGATCAGCTGTTATTTATGGGAATCCCCTTGTGTGTTATTTGCTGTTTTTCCCTTGCTGCTTTTAATATTTGTTCTTTGTGTTTGATCTTTGTTAATTTGATTAATATGTGTCTAGGAGTATTTCGCCTTGGGTTTATCCTGTTGGGGACTCTCTGGGTTTCTTGGACTTGGGTGATTATTTCTTTCCCTATTTTAGGGAAGTTTTCAACTATTATCTCCTCAAGTATTCTTTCATGGTCTTTCTTTTTGTCTTCTTCTTCTGGGATTCCTATGATTCGAATGTTGGAGCATTTAACATTTTCCCAGAGGTCTCTAATATTGTTCTCATTTCTTTTAATTTGTTTTTCTTTTTTCCTCTCTGTTTCATTTATTTCTACAATTCTATCTTCCAGCTCGCTTATCCTGTCTTCTGCCTCTGTTATTCTACTGTTTGTTCCCTCCAGAGTGTTTCTGATCTCATCTATTGCATTATTCATTGTATATTGACTCTTTTTTATTTCCTCTAAGTCCTTATTAAACCTTTCTTACATCTTCTCAATCCTTTTCTCCAGGTTATTTATCTGTAACTCCATTTTGCTTTCAAGATTTTGAATCATTTTCACCACCAAAATTCGAAATTCTTTATCAGGTAGATTCCCTATATCTTCCTCTTTTGTTTGTGTTGGTGGGCATTTATCTTGTTCCTTTACTTGCTGGGTATTTCTCTGCCTCTTCATCTTGTTTATAATGCTTTGCTTGAGGTGGCCTTTCCCTCTTCTGGCCGTTTGTGGAGTTCTCTTTATTATGTAGTTTCCTCTCTGTGTGTGGGGTTGGACAGGTGACTTGTCAAGGTTCCCTGGTTATGGAAGCTTGTGTCGGTGTTCTGGTGGGTGGAGCTGGATTTGTTCTCTCTGGAGTGCAATGAAGTGTCCAGTAATGAGTTATGAGATGTCAGTGGGTTTGGAGTGACTTTGGGCAGCCTGTGTATTGAAGCTCAGGGCTAGTTTCCTGTGTTACTGGAGAATTTGCATGGTATGTCTTGCTCTGGAACTTGTTGACCCTTGGGTGGTGCTTGGTTTTAGTGTAGGTATGGAGACGTTTGATGAGCTCCTATCGATTAATGTTCCCTGGAGTCAGGAGTTCTCTGGTGTTCTCAGGATTCGGGCTTAAGCCTCTTGCCTCTGGTTTTTGGTCTTATTCTTGGAGTAGCCTCTAGACGTCTCTATCTGTCATTTCCAAGGTGGTTCCCTCTGTTTTAGCTTCTGTTTGCTGGTCTCTTCAGTGTCTAATTTCCGCCCTGATACTAGGGGGTGGTTGGACACTTTTTAAGGCTCAGTTGTTCAGTCCTGTTCTGGGAAGGGAGGAACGCTGCAGTCAAATATCTCTGGCGTCTGTGGGGAGTGCTCGCAGCGTCTCGGCCACACTGGGTTTGCCCCTGCTCACAGCACGTATGCTGTCCCAGTCTATACTGCACAGGCTCTAGGTTGCTCTGCCGGGAACAGTCCGAGGCTGGCGCCGGGTTGTATGCTCTTCCCAGGTCTGAACGGCTCAAGTTCAGGTTCTCAGGTACTCCACAAAGGCGCAGACTTGGTTGGGCCTGCGTTTTGTGCCTTCCCCGGTCCGAGCAGCTCAGGGGACCAGGTGTTTGGCGAGCGCGGTCTCTGTGACTTATCGCCTCCCCAGTCCCCGCCACTCAGTTTTCTGGGTGTACAACCGGCGCACCTTCTCAGGCGAATATCGCCTGGCCCGAGCCCAAGAAGTCCTGATTAGCAACAAGCCTGTGTGCAGTTTGTATCAGATGCCTTTCTGGGGCCGCGGTTGCCCGCTCCGGCTCTGGCTGTGCTCCCTGCCTGTCTCGGCAGGGTATGGGGGATGGGCCGACCGCAGCCGGCTCACTCTGCTCAGTCCTTTATTCTGTGAGCAGGGCTGGCCGAGTCGTAGGTTAGAGCTTTCCGCCTTTTCGTTGGGGAGCTATCCCACAGTCTGCTTTGCTCTCCCCAGTTCTCTCAAATTGTTCTCGCGGCATTCAAGCCCAGTCCTCTCTCTAAGCAGTTCAGCCGGCTCCTCCCTGCCCAGCCCCTGCTTGCTAATGGCGTATGCAGGCGTCTTGGCAGGTAATCTGTGGGTTTTAAAAAAATCTTAAAAAAAAAAAAAAGAGGGTTATGTGGCCCTCTGAGCTTCCAAGGCTCGCCACAGATTCGCCAGTGAGAGTGCTTCCTGGTGTTTGGAAACTTCTCTCTTTTTAAAGCCTCCCTTCCCTGGACGGAGCTCCGTCCTTACTTCTTTTGTCTCGATTTTTATCTTTTATGTTTTTTCCTACCTCCTTTCGAAGACAATGGGCTGCTTTTCT
The DNA here is from genome assembly GCF_049115385.1 of Moschus berezovskii. Taxonomy (NCBI): domain Eukaryota; kingdom Metazoa; phylum Chordata; class Mammalia; order Artiodactyla; family Moschidae; genus Moschus; species Moschus berezovskii. Next base: position 41,354,291 of record NC_142468.1, on the reverse strand, counting down.
GGGTGCCTGACGTCTTCTGCCAGCATTCGGAAGTTGTTTTGTGGACTTTACTCCGCATTCAAATGTTCTTTTGATGAATTTGTGGGGGAGAGAGTGGTCTCGCCGTCCTATTCCTCCGCCATCTTGTTCCTTCCGGCTCGGGTGCTTGATTTTTATGTAACTGATTGAGTATAACATCATCAGTTCAGTTCAGTTCAGTCGCTCAGTCGTGTCCGACTCTTTGCAACCCCATGAATCACAGCACACCAGGCCTCCCTGTCCATCACCAACTCCCGGAGTTCACTCAAACTCATGTCCACAGAGTTGGTGATGCCATCCAGCCATTTCATTCTCTGTCATCCCCTTCTCCTCCCGCCCCCAATCCTTCCCAGCATCAGAGTCTTTTCCAGTGAGTCAACTCGTCGCATGAGGTGGCCGAAGTATTGGAGTTTCAGCTTTAGCATCAGTCCTTCCAATGAACACCCAGGATTGATCTCCTTTAGAATGGACTGGTTGAATCTCCTTGCAGTACAAGGGACTCTCAAAAGTGCTTTTAAACTCTGATGCTAGAAATTTTTCTACCAATGACTGAGGAGCATGAGGTGAGACCTGCAAAGAAGAAACGCAGTCCTAGCACGCTGTTCAGTACAACAATGAACACAATTCACGCCATCCTAATAAACAGGCTTTATTGTTTTATTAAATGTTTATGTCAATTTGTGAGCTAAGTACATTTGCTTGTGAAATGTAAATGCAAACCACACTGGCAATGCCATCATGTAAGTGATGGAAGGGGAAATACAGGGAGGAGGGAAAAAGGCAGAGGAAAAAGTAGGACAGAAACATCTTTTACAGAGAGTGTATCAAGAAATGTATTGAAAGTCAATGGGACAAGAAATAGAATAGCATATTTAAAGCTACAAAGAGAAACTTTAGACATTTAACTATCAAATGTTGGAAGCAGAAGAGGAGAAGGGGGCAGCGCAAGTGACCCAGATCTTCATCTTTCATTTTTGAAAGTCAATAGAAAGCTTCTAAATTTAACAAATCAAGATATGTTATTACAAGCATCTTTCAAGAGGCACAGTGATAACTTCAGAATGACTGAAAACTGACTAGAGTTGAGACTGCTTTCAAGGAAGGGGACTAAAGTAGAGAGATGAAAGATTTTCACCATTATCTCTTGAGCTGTTATTATGCACATATGTAACTTTGATAAACATTAAAAGTAAATAAGTAAGCATATTTGATTGAAAAATAACCAAAATGTACTTATTTATTTCCTTTGATGCATGAATAGAAGAAAAAGTGGACTTACAATATTAAAAATAGATTAGGAAATAAGATTATTTGAAAATTAGTTTGTGATATTTCCTGTCTTTATTTTTGTCATCTATACAACTAAAGAGCAATGATTCATTTTAATTTCACTGAAAATTATTCCAATAAAGATGTTAAAGAAACATTTGAAATGTGCAGTATATGTGAGCTCAATGTGGAATATACAACAGGTTTTCACATTGCTTTTGGCAAGTCTTGATTTGCATAGAGCTCTTTTCTTTTTCTGCTTTTGGTGTTGTTTCTTCCTGAATTTCAATTTTAGAAATCATCATCAGCAAAGATCTGCAACAGAAGACTGTATTTTCAAACTAAGTCTCTTACTTTGACAAAAGTTGTTGAGTTCTGCAATTAATTCCCATCTGTAGATCAACTGGATGGATAAATGGCAGAACTTTGATAAGAGGGAACAAATACAATCATTAGTGAAATCCTAATGATACAAAACAATTGACTGAATTTAGGTCAGTTTGTTTGTTTTGAAACACTCTTCCTCTGTACTATTTTATACTTGACTAGTCCTTATTCTGTCTTGACACATTTCGTAATTGTTCCATAGGCAATTCAAAATCTTAATGTATAAAAAATAATATTTACTTAAAGATGTGAATGTGCAGAACATGGATAGCATCATTAGCCTAAAGTGTTAACATAGCATAGGAAACGCAACACCGTAAGTGTTCTGAGATTTTGGAATAATAATACCTATGGCTAGAATATGAGGTAGGTGGCAGGACAGGGGTGTGGGAGAGAGCAATTCTGCGGAAAGAATGGGAGCAATGCAGCATTCTGTCTCCAGAAGACATGAAAATCTGGATTTCAGGCTAGTATCTCACTGAAGATTTCTTTTTTAAGATTTTTTTTTTAATGTAGGCCATTTTTAAAGTCTTTATTGAATTTGTTACAATATTGCTTCTGTTTCTTATTTTGGCTTTTTGGTCTTGAGGCATGTAGGATCTTAGCTCCCCAACCAGGGATCAAACCCGCACTCCTTGGACTAGGAAGCAAAGTCTTAACCAGTGGACCACCAGGGAAGTCTCTCACTGAAGACTTTGATGATGGACAAAAGCAAAGAGGAAACAAAGTGATGTGTTGGGCACCTTAGCAATAAGAACTTCCAATGTGACAGGCAATGTAATGGGTCCACAGAGGGGGCCTCCTGATGTTTGCTGGGTGGACTTTCCTTCTTAATCATCAAAGATCCTCTGTGGACCACTATCTGATTGGGCCCTTGTGTTGCTTTCCTTCTTTCTTTGAATCATTCTTTGTGACTCTCAGAAAGACACAGGCTTAGATATATTACTTATTTCCTGGCAAGTTAGTGTGGAAGTTGATCAGTCGTGTCTGACTCTTTGCGACCCCATGGACTATAAAGTCCATGGAATTCTCTAGGCCAGAATACTGGAGTGGGTAGCCTTTCCATTCTTCAGGGGATCTTCCCAACTCTGGGATCGAACCCAGGTCTCCCACATTACAGGCAGATTCTTTATCAGCTGAGCCACAAGGGAAGTCCAAGAATAGTGGAGTGGGTAGCCTATCCCTTCTCTAGGGTATCTTCCTGACCCAGGAATTGAACCTGGGATTCTCCTGCATTGCAGGCAGATTTTTACCAACTGATCTAACAGGGAAGCCCTGTTCTATTTATACGATGCCTCCTTTATGTACTAGGAAGGACTCTGTCTGGTCAGGGATTTACTCCTCTTATCCTAAAAAGCAGGAAATAGCCCAGTTTTTAGAAGCTTCCCAGGAGGTTCATGCTTACGAGTAAGATGCTCTCTAGTATTCTCATTTTACCTAATGTTCCCTCTTCAGTGTTATATCCAGCACTCTTAAATATTTTTTTAAACAGTTAAGAAGAAGCTCTGCAGACAAATTCAAAGCTTTCTAGATGGGTCTCAGTGCCTCCAGGTTTAGTCCTGTTACACACAAGTGAGCACAGTCTTCCTTGGTCATAAAGGTAGGCAGTCCTTCTTGGAACTGCAGGATTGGCATAAAACAGTGCTAATTCTCATCTGTGAGGAGGGTCCTCACATTCCCTTGACCTCCACTCCAGCCCCAACACTTTCTTCATCATAGTGGGCACAACTTGCTAAGCACTGGCATAGTATAACTCCTGACTCCCTCCGCCACTCCTTCATCTGCCTTCTTCCGTTGGGTGAACAGATGTTCCTCTTTCCAAGTACCAGAAACCACGAATCATCCTTGATTTCTAATTCCAAATTCTACAGACTTCTATTCTGAGTTCATCTACTGTCTCCCATCCCCATTCCCTCAAGTTTAAAACCCACATCTCTTTCCTGGTCAATAACAGCCTCGCTCGTCTCCCTGCTTCCTTTCAAGGACCCTCACAGTCTCTTCTACACATGGCTGTAGATCTTAAAAAACCAAAAAACGAAAACAGTAGATGTCATCATGTTGCTGGTAAGCTTAAAATCCTTCTATTGGCAGTCAGTTTACTTAAAGTTCAGATTTCTTAGCATGATTTACAGGATTCTTTAATATGGCCCCTGACTCCTTCTCCAACCTCATCTTGGTCTGGTCTCCTCCTGATTCCCACAATTTAATGACATGGGTCTTTTTTCATTTGGTCGGATGTGGCCAACTTCTTTCTCACCTCAAAGCTTTCACACACAGCTGAAAAGTTCTTTCTCCCAGTTTCACCTGGATGATTCTTTTTTACTGTCCAGATCTTTCCTTTAATAATACTTCCTTAAAGATACTCTCTATGACTCTCTATAATCTCACATATGTGGCTAACCCTGTTTTTTATAAGACAGCATTGCTCTAAGGGCAAGTAGCTACTTACAGATTGTTGTTCAGTCACTAAGTCATATCCAGCTCTTTGCAACCCCATGGACTGTAGCGTGCCAGGCCTCCCTGTCCCTCACCATCTCCCAGAGTTTGCCCAGGTTCATGACTGTTGAATCGGTGATGCTGTCCAACCATTTCATCCTCTGCCACTCTCTTCTTTCACCTTCCATCTTTCCCAGCATCAGGGTCTATTCCAATGAGTCAGTTCTTCCCATCAGGTGGCCAAAGTATCAGAAGCTTCAGCTTCAGATTTAGTCTTTCCAATGAGTATTCAGGGTTGATTTCCTTTAGGATTGACTGGTCTGATCCAGGCTAACCTAGCCCATGCTTTATACTTGCCTGGTTCTGTCTTTCCCCAATCCAACCAGCCTGTGTCCCTTCCTATCTACATTTTGTGGCGTGTCTTGGCCCTGTCCTCATTAAGGTCCAAGCACATCACCAGGTTTTATATGGTTCCTCAGTTAAATGTGCAGAAATTAGAACCACATGTCTGAAGACTCTCAGTTCAGTTCAGTTCAGTTCATTTAAGTCACTCAGTCGTGTCCGACTCTTTGCAACCCCATGAATCGCAGCACGCCGGGCCTCCCTGTCCCTCACCATCTGCCAGAGTTTATGAAAACTCATGTTTATCGAGTCGGTGATGCCATCCAGCCATCTCATCCTCTGTCGTCCCCTTCTCCTCCTGCCCCCAATCCCTTCCAGCATCAGGGTCTTTTCCAATGAGTCAAATCTTCGCATGAGATGGCCAAAGTATTGGAATTTCAGCTTCAGCATCAGTCCTTCCAATGAACACCCAGGACTGGTCTCCTTTAGGATGGACTGGTTGGATCTCCTTGCAGTCCAAGGAACTCTCAAGAATCTTCTCCAAAACTACAGTTCAAAAGCATCAATTCTTCTGTGCCAAGCTTTCTTCACAGTCCAACTCTCACATACATACATGACCACTGGAAAAACCATAGCCTTGACTAGACAGACCTTTGTTGGCAAAGTAATGTCTCATGCTATCTAGGTTGATCATAACTTTCCTTCCAAGGAGTAACCGTCTTTTAACTTCATGGCTGAAGTCACCATCTGCAGTGATTTTGGAGCCCCCAAAATAAAGTCTGACACTGTTTCCACTGTTTCTCCATCTATTTCCTATGAAGTGATGGATCCAGATGCCACGATCTTAGTTTTTTGGATGTTTTTTAAGTCAACTTTTTCACTCTCCTCTTTCACTTTCATCAGGAGGCTCTTTAGTTCTTCTTTGCTTTCTGCCATAAGGGTGGTGTCATCTGCATATCTGAGGTTGTTGATATTTCTCCTGGCAATCTTGATTCCAGCTTGTGCTTCTTCCAGCCCAGCGTTTCTCATGATGTACTCTGAATATAAGTTAAATAAGCAGGGTGACAATATACAGCCTTGACGTACTCCTTTTCCTATTTGGAACCAGTCTGTTGTTTCATGTCCAGTTCTAACTGTTGCTTCCTGACCTGAATACAGGTTTCTCAAGAGGCAGGTCAGGTGGTCTGATATTCCCATCTCGTTCAGAATTTTCTACAGTTTGTTGTGATCCACACAGTCAAAGGTTTTGGCATAGTCAATAAAGCAAAATAGATGTTTTTCTGGAACTCTCTTGCTTTTTCTATGATCCAGCAGATGTTGGCAATTTGATTTCTGGTGTCTCTGCCTTTTCTAAAACCTGCTTGAACATCTGGAAGTTTCATGATTCATGTATTGCTGAAGCCAGGCTTGGAGAATTTTGAGCATGACTTTACTAGTGTGTGAGATGATTGCAATTGTGCGGTAGTTTGAGCATTCTTTGGTATTGCCTTTCTTTGAGATTGGAATGAAAACTGACCTTTTCCAGTCCTGTGGCCATTGCTGAGTTTTCCAAATTTGCCGGCATATCGAGAGCAGTACTTTCACAGCATCGTCTTTCAGGATTTGAAATAGCTCAACTGGAATTCCATCACCTCCACTAGCTTTATTCATAGTGATGCTTTCTAAGGCCCACTTGACTTCACATTCCAGGATGTCTGGCTCCAGGTGAGTCATCACACCATCGTGATTATCTTGGTCGTGAAGATCTTTTTTGTACAGTTCTTCTGTGTATTCTTGCCACCTCTTCTTAATATCTTCTGCTTCTGTTAGGTCCATACCATTTCTGTCCTTTATCGAGCCCATCTTTGCATGAAATGTTCCCTTGGTATCTCTAATTTTCTTGAAGAGATCTCTAGTCTTTCCCATTCTGTTGTTTTCCTCTATTTCTTTGCATTGATCACTGAGGAAGGCTTTCTTATCTCTCCTTGCTATTCTTTGGAACTCTGCATTCAGATGCTTATATCTTTCCTTTTCCCCTTTGCTTTTCGCTTCTCTTCTTTTCACAGCTATTTGTAAGCCCTCCTCAGACAGCCATTTTGCTTTCTTGCATTTCTTTTCCATGGGGATGGTCTTGGTCCCTGTCTCCTGTAGAATGTCACAAACTTCCGTCCAGAGTTCATCAGGCACTCTGTCTATCAGATCTAGTCCCTTAAATCTATTTCTCACTTCCACTGTATAGTCATAGTGTCTTAGTGTTAGTGCTAGCCTCTCAGCCATGCCCGACTCTTTGTGACCCCATGGACTGCAGCCCACCAGGCTCCTCTGTCCATGAGATTTTTCAGGCAAGGATACTGGAGTGGGTTGCCATTTCCTTCTCCAGGGGATCTTCCCAACCCAGGGATCGAACCCGGGTCTCCTGCACTGCAGGCAGATTCTTTACCGACTGAGCTACAAGGGAAGCAAGGGATTTAATTTCAGTCATACCTGAATGGTCTAGTGGTTTTCCCTACTTTCTGCAATATTAGCCTGAATTTGGCAATAAGGAGTTCATGATCTGAGCCACAGTCAGCTCCCAGTCTTGTTTTTGCTGACTGTATAGAGCTTCTCCATCTTTGGCTGCAAAGAATATAATCAATCTGATTTCTGTGTTGACCATCTGGTGATGTCCATGTGTAGAGTCTTGTCTTGTGTTGTTGGAAGAGGGTGTTTGCTATGACCAGTGTGTTCTCTTGGCAAAAGTCTATTAGCCTTTGCCCTGCTTCATTCTGTACTCCAAGGCCGAATTTGCCTGTTACTCCAGGTGTTTCTTGACTTCCTACTTTTGCATTCCCTCACTTGAAGACTCTAGTGATGTAGAAATTGTTCCTTGATATAGTAAACTCCTTTCATTTAAGGGTTCAACAAAAAATTTTACAGCTACTACATGCTAGGTACTGTGCTAAGTATTGGGACTAGAAAGTGAGTGAGGGAAAATATCCTCTTGCCTGGAGCTTACATTTGACTAGTGATACAGATGTTATTCACACACACACATACACATCTCCTCCAGACATACATGTACACATACAGTAATATTGGTACAAATTGTGATCAATTCTATGATGAAAATACTATGGCTGGAGGAGCTATGAGTTTAGAATTTCTAGTAACTATACTTTAAAAGGTTTAAATGGGGAAATTAATTTTAATAAAAACGTTTTTAGTTATCCAGTGTATATCTAAAATATTACTTTTCAACGTGTAATCCATATAGAAAGTTAGTGAGATTTATTTACATTCTTACAAGTCTGTACACTGTGCTATGTACTTTACACATGCAGCACATCTCTATTCAGACCAGCCATGTTTCAAGTACTCAAGTACTGGAAAGCCAGTGGCTACAGACTGCCTTACAGATTCCTAAAAGCTTATGGGTTTTGACCATGAACTTGTCCTAATTTTCACACAATGGTGTGTGATTACTCAGGATGTGACGCCTTGAGTGACACACTCCTGTCAACTTTAATTCCATTCAAGGCTGAAGCCAGTGGGTAAAGCTGACATGTTAAAGAAGAAGTTTTGTGGGGCTCCAGTGTACATAGCTAGAGCTGAGTTTCAGAGGGCAAATTGTATTCAGAACTTTAAACAATGAGAACTTTCAGGAAACAAATGAGATGCCCTGTCTTGCACTTCTTATGATTGGAAAAGCCAAGTAGAGACAGATGCCCACTTGGGCTAGGATTCAATAATTCAGAGAAGGCGCCTATCAGATGATTTCTCAAGTTCCTTTGAATCATGAGATTCTGTAATTGAATTAGACTTGAAACATTCTTCCAACAGAATATAGTATTTTTTGTCTTTCTTTTGACTTTCATTTAGGCATAGAAAATTATTTTGAAAGCATTTTATTTTGAGAGAGAAATAAGTTTTCATCTGGAGCTACACATATAAGGATACTTTACTCAACTACATGATTAATTTTAGAGAAAAAATTATGAAAACCTTTTTAGAGGGATAAAGAAGAGAATCTCTGTAACCCTTGTTTCTTGATCAGTTTTGTTAGTATAAATTAGGCCTAAATGAATTTTTATTCTACATGCCATGTTTAACTTACCTACAGTCTAATTTCACTGAATGGTATATGTTAGTGATGGCAGTCTGTTTTTTAAATGAAATTCTAACTACATATTTGTATATGAAATTAGATAATATTTACAAATAGACAGATTATCTATACTATGGAACTCAGTAGGCCTGGGAAATGCTGACTTATTATAGGCACATCTCTCAAATTGAAATCAATACATTATACTTCCTGTTTGTTGCCAGGAATGGCCTTAGTGACCCCTGGGCCAGGTTGGCACTGAGTGCTGGCCTCTCTAATGCTGGGAAGACAGAACTCAACTGAGTCAGACTGCAGAGATTCTCCCTGCTTTCAACCTGGAAGACAAAAAAAGAAAAAAAACACTAACTTTTAAAAATGGAAGACTATAAAGAAATAAAATTAATAATACAGAGAAAAATGGGATAATGTATTTTGTAATAACAAACGTTCTTTTTTTTTAATGACTAAGGTTGTTTCTAGAAATCTGTAATTTTTCTTTAATTTTCATATTTTCATTGTGATTGTTTTCAATGTGAAAGTGCTTTCTGTATTTGTGGGCAGTGTGTTATTTCAGTTCAGTTCAGTTCAGTCGCTCAGTTGTGTCCGACTCTCCGCGACCCCATGAATCACAGCACGCCAGGCCTCCCTGTCCATCACCAACTCCCAGAGTTCACTCAAACTCATGTCCATCGAGTCGGTGATGCCATCCAGCCATCTCATTCTCTGTCATCCCCTTCTCCTCCCGCCCCCAATCCCTCCCAGCATCGGAGTCTTTTCCAGTGAGTCAACTCGTCGCATGAGGTGGCCAAAGTATTGGAGTTTCAGCTTCAGCATCAGTCCTTCCAATGAACTACTCAAATCCAGGGCCCATGTGCTTCGCATCCCTCCTTCACGCCCTGCCTCCTCCAGACACACACAGTGACCTCACACATACATGTGTGGTCTTATGTGCATTTATGCGCATGCATGGGCTTCCCCGGTGGCTCAGATGGTAAAGAATCCAGCCGCAGTGTGGGAGGGCTGTGTTCAGTCCTTGGGTTGGGAAGATCCCCTGGAGAAGGGAACGGCTACCCACTCCAGTATCCTGGCCTGTAGAGTGCCATGGTCTGTATAGTCCATGGGGTCGCAAAGAGACCAGTCAGGTCTTAGAAACTGAGCACACAGACGTTCATTCATTCACTCATTCGTTTATTTAGCAAACATTATTTCTGAACACCTACTTCACGGCAACCACTGTATGAAGAGAGTAAACCCATTCCATACGCTTACTCAGATGGCAAGCAAGCAGGGGACTCATTCCTTCACATATAACTTTCACTAGAGCATAACGAGTCAGCTAATGCACAAGTGAGCCAAGTTTCCTGTCATGGGCCAGCTGGGCGGGGGGAATGACATGCTCCACTCACCTCTCTGAAGGGATGGGATTTGAACCAGGCTTTCAGGAATGCAATGCACTTCTGGCACTTGGCAGAATGTGGAAGGCTGCCACCCTGGGCAGAGTGAGCAAATCAGGAGAGCACAGGCACGTGTGGGGAGCGACAGGTGGGGTGAATGGACAGGGTCATGGAGTCAAGTTTGCAGAAGGCAGGTTGTGAAGAGCAAAAGCCCTGGATCTTCTGAGAACTTTCAGACTTCTCTCTTGAGAATAGTTTAAAATTCTAAGTCTGAAGATTTAGAGACTAGAGAGTCTCCTAGAATGCTGGATTGGAAAACATGAGACACAATCAGGCATCATTTTGGTGGCAGGGGACGTGGTGGGGCTGCTTCGTCCTCCTTCTCCCCCTCCTCTTCACCCCACAAAATAGCAAGAATGCATCTTTTTGTAATAATTTTGCAAACAATGGTGCATAGAAGGCCTAGACATGGGGAAATTCGGGTGCCACTCTGTACTAGTTTTCTATTCAAAAACAAAATGCTGTTATCTCATAGATATAAAATGTTAATGAGTCGAGCCTCTGTGCCCACTGGGAACCACTCTTGGGGCAGCTCTGCTGTGGAGAGCTCTGGGGATCACTGAGTAGAATGTCAGGATTCAAGTGACCTCAAAGCCCTATTGTGACCAAGTGTCCCTTGGCATGAGCGGGATGCTCACACTCAGGCCTGTGACCACAGGAAAATGCCCGGACCCTCCCACCCTAGACAATTGTGGAGTCTTTGCAAATTAGCACGGTCATGGACTTGGGTTCTCTTGAACAGAGGCTATGATCCCATGGGAAAGTAGGAAATCTAATGTGAAATCTGAGTCTGGCATGGATTGTGCTATCCAAAAAGCCACTGAGATGGACGATAACTGATTAATTCTGTTGACTCTGGTGAGCTGGTACTCAGGTCTTAGGTGCCAAAACCATGTTAGCATCCCATTCAGGCTAAACCAATCAGAGTGGCACAGCTATTTTGTGCATACAGACATAATGTGGACCCCCACAATAATTAAGACTGTGGGCCTGACATTTTTTATTGGGGTATAGTCCATGAAGTCGCTAAGAGTCGGACACGACTGAGTGACTTCACTTTCATTTTTCACTTTTCTGCATTGGAGAAGGAAATGGCAAGCCACTCCAGTGTTCTTGCCTGGAGAATCCCAGGGACAGGGGAGCCTGGTGCGAGGCCGTCTATGGGGTCACACAGAGTCGGACCCAACTGAAATGACTTAGCAGCAGCATAGTTACTTAATAAAATTGTGTTAGTTCCCACTGCCACGTCCATACATCTGTTCTCTATGTCTGCATCTCTTGTTGCCCTCCAAATAGGTTCATCTGTACCATTCTTCTAGATTCCACATACATGCGTTAAGAGACGACATTTGTTTTTCTCTTTCTGACTTACTTCACTAGGTATGACAGACTCTAGGTCCATCCATATCTCTATAGATGAGCCAATTTCATTCCTTTCTACAGCTGAGTATTGAGTCTGACGTTTAAAGTACTTCCTAGTAAATATTGTTAATTCTAAGACTTTGTTGCCAACATAAGCACCCAATTCCTCCAGCTTTTAAAAGACCAGGGGAGCAGGCATCCAGAGCTGCAAACTCATAGCCATAAATATCTTTCCGAGCTCATGTGCGCCAATCCCAGAATCACCTTCATGCATTTCAGAAAGAGATGTAAGAGATCGATAAATTGAATTTTGGCAAAACTAAGCTTCTTATACTTAACCTAATTTCTTTAAAATCTCTCAAATCTGTCTCGACTTTTCTCTGTCTATGATCTGTGTCAGATTTCTCATCATTGATCCCTACCCTTTCCCCATCAGTCATCCACAAAAGTTGTTCCTATTTGCCCAATCATTTTTTTTAAGTCGACCTCTTTTTCTCACCTAAATCCTTCTCTTTCTACCTCTGACTTCTTTTTCATATTAGCTAGAACTCTTTCTCTAATAATCTCTAGGAAACACCAATAACTCCTCTTTTTTCATTTTTATTTTAGTAAATATATATCAAGTGCCTGCTTAATGTCAGTATTATGTGCAGTGACGAATATAAAGGTAGCCCCTGTCATAAAGAGCTTATAATTTAAAAAAGAAATTGGTGAAATAGACAAGTATACCAGTTAAGACATGGTGAAACAGTTGCTGAATCAAAGTTGCAATACTATCCTTTGGGAACCCTAAGGAAAATAGGGCTGACAGTGACTAGAAAGATGAGAGAGACCTTAGAGTATATATGTAAAATAAGGCTTGGAGAATGTGAACGATCCTTGATATCTGATGGTTTTCAGTATTTGTTATATCTTGCACTGCAGCATTTAATTAAACACCATGTGACAGTCTTTTAAAATATACAATTTGTTTCATGCTCAATTTTGTCAACTGTGGTGGTGGGGGAGGGTGTTCAGATCTTCCTGGAAGAGAATAAGATCTTTTAGTGCAAGCCCTGTTATCCTTTTCTCTCGTATTCCTTGGATGACATAACTTGTGCTCAAGTAATCCTGGCTGAATCATGGGTACATTATTGTCATTGTCATTATCATTAGTATCAGTAGATTTGGTTCCTGAAAACAACCTCAAGTTAAAGAACCCAAGATATCCTTTAAAACAGAATGTGTTGTTTAGAATCATAGTAGACAATGTGATGCATTTCAAAATACTACTATTCTCTTTGAAATTATTGAAGCACTAGAGTCTGCCTAATGCCCCCCAAAGACTCTCTGTAGAGGCCTCTTGAGACATTGAGAGCTTGGAACCTAAATTTAAGACCAGAGAAACCTGATGTTGGTGCAAAATCAACCTCTTCCAGAGCACAGTTAACTCTACCCAACGGTCTTGTGTAATCAAAGGGGAGGATCCTTTAGAGCAAGTGGGCAAAACCCACACGGGAAATACAAGTAGCCCCTGCTGCCACTCATTCCAGACTGAAGCTATACATTATCATAGAAGCAGTTTTCTTTATTCCATGAATTTGGTTTTCAGTTGATGCTTGTTCTATTACATGGTAAGCTGTTCATGGCCTCAGGAAAATCTGCCTCTCAACTGATTTTTCCTAGGAGTTGCTATAGCCAATCTTCTAGCTTGATGGAATTGTTGGAAAGGATGGAAGAACCATTCATGGGCAATCCCAAACAGGGAACAGATGGTGCTATAGTCACGTCATATGGGAGTGTCAGGACCATATTAATCTCCAGTTGGGTGAGGTTTTCTTCTCAGGTGGCTCCTTGCCTGTACCACTTCCCTCAGTCTTTGCTAACTAGAAGGCTTGATGCTGAAGCTGAAACTCCAATACTTTGGCCACCTGATGTGAACAGTCCACTCACTGGAGAAGATGCTGATGCTGGAAAGATTGAGGGCAGAAGGAGAAGGATGCGGCAGAAGATGAGATGGTTAGAGAATCTGAGCATACTCCACGAGATGGTGAAGGACAGGGGAGCCTAGCGTGCTGCAGTCCATGGAGTCACAGAGTCAGACATGACTTAGTGACTGAACAACAACAAAAGCCAGATCTTAGTTTATTAGACATCAGCGTATGATGGTTCTTTCTGCCTCTCTTCTTGCACTATGGGCCAGAATTAAGAACTGGCCACTGGAAGTTCTGTTCAACTCATTGGTTCTAAGACTCAGCTGTTATTGTCATGCAGCAATGACAGGAAACCCTCATCTCTAGGGACTAGATTTTCTGGACTGCCAGCTTGTGTTCAAGAATGTTCGTTTCCCTGGAGCATGGCACTAAGCAGTTTTAGGAAACGCTTATACAACTGTAGCAATTTTCCCCAATTTGTTCGTGACAAAGAACTCAGTTCGAAATTAAGTTGGCTTCTTTTCATTTTTTTTTAAATGCTGGTAAACACAATTAGCCTCATTAACCTCAGTTTCTGTTTCATAACTGAAAATTAGCCTACAATCACTAGTTTGCTGGAAAGCACAGTTATAATTAGTCTTTAACTGACTGATATGAAAAATCTGCCTCTTGTTTAATTTCTCTGACATCTCAGTGCATATGAAAACATGCCTGAACTCTCCCACACTGACACTGCGGAAAGGAGTGAAAATAAAACAAATATTTAAACCAGGGATCTCAGGCTGAAACACAGAAAGCAATATTATTGCACATGGAAGTTGGAGATGAAGAGGCAGCTTTGAGGAGGCAATGGTAAGAAGGTAGACTCTATTCAGTCTGTGCCCAACACTGCTTCTAAGGTGGCCCAGACAGTGCTAGTGTGCAGATGAATCTGTCATTCATAGGCAAAGTCAAATTATTATTTACAAAAAATATTGGGGGAAAATTAATTGCTCCCTTAGCACAGGTAAAGAATCGCTATCTCAGTCCTTTAAATCCATTTACTGACCAGCTTTCCCAAACCCTTTTTGTGGTAAAGAGAAGGAATCACATCTCATGATCAGTCTTGCGCTTGTCCCTTTTCCCACCTAGCCCCTGAAGGCTAGACTTCTAGGTCTTATGATCAGATAGCTGGGATGAGGAACCTGATGGAGAAATTCTATGGCCAGCATTCCTCCAGTGGCTGGTAACCCAAAGAAAGTGTCCAGTTCACGAAGAATGAGGATGTTTGTTTCCTTTTTCTCATCAGACAATCTGCTGAGATAAAGGGAAGGTCATATGAAATAGTTCAACCAGGTCTTCGGGTCTGGGGAGCCCAACCATGACGGCATCCATTTGGTGGAACTCACCAATCTGGATTAGTCACTGAGATGGCAAATCAAGCACACACGCTGAAGTGTGCCCTTCTGAATTGTTGGCTGTGGGTATGGCATGACAGAGATGACAGTCAGTGCTCAGAAATCCTTGGGGTTTGTGTCGGGGTGGGTGTGAAAGCCAGGTCCTTAGGTTGTAGCATGGCTGGCTCCAGATAAAGCTCATGGTGTAGTGGTACCCAGAACAGTGAGGTGGGGATCTATGTGTGACAACTTCCTTTTTCTTTCATTGGGCTCAGTTTCCCCTTGGTGGGATGTGTAGCTTGGGGGTTATAATCCCTAAGACCCATGTAGCTCTGGCACTCTAGGAGCGTATACAAAGCGAAACCATAATCTCCAGCCTGAACAAACAACCACTGGACTTCTTAACATGGACATGATTCCTTTCTTTGTCCCCTTATCTCCTCCCCACACTACTTTGTTCTCTCAATCCCCACTAAAGATTCTGAATTTCCAAGTCGTCTCTCTATAGACCCAAACAATGTCCCCTGACAAGCATATGCTCATCTGCCAGTGTGGACTCTGGCTAGAGAGCTGTGAAATGGAGTTGAGCCATTCTGTCTCAGGGGCCAGACTGCAAATGAGAAATCTTATCATTCAAACTGCAGTCCTCCCGTGTCACTCCCTGCATCTCTTATTAGGCCCCATAATAGTGAAATAAAAGAGTCAGTAAGTCAGGACATAATCCAGGGCAGTAAAGTAGCTTTTATTAGGCACCTAAGGCATCTGATGCAAATAAGGCAATGAGAGAGGAAATTAATATTATTTTCTCTGTGCTCGTTGGAGAAAGTGGTGTGTGACAGCTGACTCAGTAGCAATATCTCTGAAACATTTCCCTGATTCTCTTCAGAGCTGTTCATGCAAGAGGCTCCATCTATGCAATAACCGGGTTGGAAATGATCATGTGGTCAGGCAAGAGAACTGAATTTAATGACTGGGAGCTCCCTGATAGAAGTGTCTGAGTAGAGCATTCTATTTGAAGGATTCCTAAGGATGGGACCCTTTAGGAACCCCTGTTTTCCAAAGAACGATACTGAGACTTCTCCTTGTGGAGGCACGTTTTCATTTAGCCGTCCCTACCCTATTCCGTCTTCTCTGGCCTCATAGCCATAGGCTTTATCCATTTCATTTTCTGTTCAATTCAAACAAGCATCACATATCCTACTGAAAAAGAAAAAAGTTTGAAGCTGGTTATATTGACAAGAAGCTCAAGAATAGGGACATCTTTCTTTCCCTTTCTTCCTCTGGCATTCATTTCTTGCATGTTTCTTTTGGGTAATTAAACACGCAAAGGTCACCTAGCATCCCGGCAATTACAGGAAGTGGGAGGAGGGAACATAAAGTAAAAGCAAACAATCAATGTGAGGAAGTCAACACTGTGTTTTTGTTTTTCTTCCGTGTCTCTAGAAAAGGATTAGCTATTTATTGATCATTCATATGCCACTTACCTCCCCAAAGACTTTTGAGGCAATCCAATGTGAGAGCATCTCAGCAACACCTGCATGCTCCTAAGCTGAGTTTCTTGGCAAAACAACAAGCCATGACAAAAATCTGACTCGAGTGCTTCTGAGTTCCAGTGAAACAAAAAATGTGTCTCAGCAAAAACATCTGTATTCACTTGTTTCAGCTCCCTGTTCCACCATCCAGTCATGTTATCTTCACTTCAAGACAGTATTTGCTTCCTTGCTCTGCTCAGATGCATGTGTTAAAACAGGTGCAGCTACGACATTCGACTATTTCCACATCTTGTACCTTCTTTGCCTCAGCCCATTGAGGAATGTAAACTCTATTCCATGGCCCCAGAATCTAAGGAACCTTGTGTCAGAATGAACTGTCTATCAATAGGGCTGTTTGTCTAGAGAACAACCACCCTTCTAGATCCATTCTTGGAGCTGGTAACATGATAGAGTCATTTTGAAACTCTGAGACTTTTTCTTTGAGCTGAGTCATCGCCGTTCTGAGAATCTATCTCGGACTTTCTTGCGCCATGGTTTTATTCATGCTATTCTTTTGGCCTGAAATCCTCCTTGTTTACACTGCCTGTCATGATTCTCCTCGTTCTTCATGGCTTTGTTAAAGATGATGGCCTCATGAAGCCTTTGGTATCAGTTATGAATTGGCACAATGTAGCTGAGTAACAAATAACCAAACTGTGGGAGCAAACTGCAGTAAACATTGATTTGTCCTCACAAGTCTATATATAGGTCAGCGGCGTGGTTCTTATGGTCTCAGTTGGGTTCACCCACATATCCGCAGACAGCTCTGTGATGGTGCAAAGTTCTGCCATCTTGGTTGGACTCTCTTACATGTAAGGGGATTGGCTGGCTGTGAAGTGGCCTAGGATGGTCTTAGCCAGGACGACCGTGCCTTCCTCCTACATGGTCTCTCACACTGCAATGTGTCAGCTTGGACATGGTCTCACAGTGGTGATGCAGTTCTGGGAGAAACAGGCAGTGTACAAGACCCCTTGAGGCTTAAACTCAGAACCAGCATGCCATTCCTTCTGCTCCTTTATACTGGCCAAAGAAAATCACCAGTACAACTCAGTTTCAAGAGCAATAAACTCGATACAACCCCTTATAGGAGGAACTGCAGATCACATTTTATCAGACATGGATAGGAAGAATGAAGAATTGGGAAATGTTTGCAGTCAGTCGACCACAACTTTTTTGATTGTCTATTTTGAAGTGGTTTTGCTTGTGACTTAATTTTACTGTTTTGATACAACTTTAAAAATAGAATACAATTTGGCATTTGCTTTATCTCCTCTTATGACTTTATCTCCTCAAAGTCAGAGGCCACGTCTCCTTTATTCTCTGGACCTCAAGATGTTTAATTCAGTGACTTGTCATGTATGGATGTGAGAGTTGGACTATAAAGAAAGCTGAGCACTGAAGAATTGATGCTTTTGAACTGTGATGTTGGAGAAGACTCTTGAGTGTCCCTTGGACTGCAAGGAGATCCAACCAGTCCATCCTAAAGGAAATCAGTCCTGAATATTCATTGGAAGGACTCATGCTAAAGCTGAAACGCCAATACTTTGGCCACCTGATGCGAAGAACTGACTCATTGGAAATGACCCTGATGCTGGGAAAGATTGAAGGCAGAAGAAGGGGACGACAGAAGATGAGATAGTTGGATGGAATCACCAGCTTGATGGACATGAGTTTGAGTAAGTTCCGGGAGTTGGTGATGGACAGGGAAGCCTGACATGCTGCTGTTCATGGGGTCGCAAAGAGTCGGACACGACTGAGAGACTGAACTGAACTGACCCTTTAAAGCATTAGGCAGGTTTAGATACAGTGTACAAACAAGGCAAGTTAGGAAACATAAATAAACAGACAGAACTTGAAATCTGGGATGACCTCAAAAGTTAATTCCATCATCCTGTCCTGTAGTAGTATGTAAGCTGCTCCAAATGGAAAGCCAGTAAAACAATTATCTCAAAATGCAGAGAAGTTCCTCCCTCAGTGACTGCCCATTGCAAACAATGCACCGTCTGTGTACCCTAACAGCCCAGCAGCTTTAACTTTCCCATTTCTTAGCAGACCAAGTCTTAGCTTTTTTTTTTCTCTTGGTCTTAGCCTCCACAGTCTGCCTTTCTCTTCTCACTATGATTTAGTTATACCTTTCCACTAGTGACAATGACTTCTGCTTAGCATTCTCAGTAAGGAACAGAGCTGGAGTGCAGAGGACAGTGCTTTGTGCATGCTAAGTGCTCAGTTTTGCTTGTTGAACACATAGATGTAGATTTCTTCCACCTGTGTGTCTCCAGCTCCCACCTAATTGAGGGTTTTCTGGCTTCTCTGATGTTTTTCTTCTTTCTTCCTTAAACATTGCTCCCAAGGGACTTCTCTAGCAGTCCAGTTTAAGACTTCTTTTTCCAATGTGGCAGGTGCAGGTTCAATCCCTGGTCAGGGATCTAAGATCCTACTGCGTTGCAGCCAAAAAAAACAAAACATAAAGCAAACAGTGTTGTAACAAATTCAATAAAGACTTATAAAATGGTCTTTATATAAATAAAAATGATCCACATTAAAAACAAACAAACAAGCAAAAAACATTACTCCTGAGGGAATAAGACCACCTCAGGCCATCAGCTGAAATTGAGTTCCCATCTGCTCAGAATCTTCCACTCAGGTTTTTAGCCAGAGTTTTACTTTAGGAAGACAAAGCCAATCTAGTGGGAGAAGAGGGGAGAGGGACGAGTTCTTCTGTGAAGAAAAAGAGAAGATTGATTCTTTATTGATTCATTAGCCTCAAAAGCACTTCACTCTGCAGAATGGAATTCAAGTAATATTTCAGGTTTTCGATGAAAGTTCTTCTCACATGACTTTCCCTGTCACCATTTACTTGGATTCTATGTTTGTAGAACTCGGTATTTAAAAAGGTTTTTATAATCAATCTATGTCCTTGTGGCTCTCTTGGTTTGGTTAAATTCCTAGCCACATCACTTGAGACAAGAGAGCCTCTCTTTCCTTTCACTCAAAGAAGAGTTTTAGAGAATAGTTTGGTTCAGTCGCTCAGTCTTGTCCAACTCTTTGCGACCCCATGGACTTCAGCATACCAGGCTTTCCTGTCAGTCACCAATTCCCAGAGCTTGCTCAAACTCATGTCCATTGAGTCGGTGATGCCATCCAACCAACTCATCCTCTGTCATCCCCTTCTCCTCCTGCCTTCAGTCTTTCCCAGCATCAGGGTCTTTTCCAATGAGTCAGTTCTTTGCATCAGGTGGCATCAGTTCCCAGCATCAGCTTCAGCATCAGTCCTTCCAATGAATATTCAGGACTGATTTCCTTTAGGATGGACTGGTTGTATCTCCTTGCAGTCCAAGGGACTCTCAAGAGTCTTCTCCAACATCACAGTTCAGGATCATCAGTTCTTCGGCACTCAGCTTTCTTTATAGTCCAACTCTCACATCCATATATGACTACTGGAAAAAACGTAGCTTTGACTAGATGGACCTTTGTTGGCGAAGTATTGCCTCTGTTTTTTAATATGCTGTCTGGGTTGGTCATAGCTTTTCTTCCAAGGAGCCAGCGTCTTTTAATTTCATGGCTACAGTCACCATCTGCAGTGATTTTAGAGCCCCCCAAAATAAAGTCTGTCACTGTTTCCATTGTTTCCCCATATATTTGCCAGGAAGTGATGGGACCAGATGCCATGATCTTAGTTTTCTGAATGTTGAGCTTCAAGCCAACTTTTTCACTCTCCTCTTTCACTTTCATTCAGTTCAGTTCAGTTCAGTCACTCAGTCATGTCCGATTCTCCGCGACCCCATGAATCACAGCACGCCAGGCTTCCCTATCCATCACCAACTCCTGGAGCTCACTCAAACTCATGTCCACAGAGTCGGTGATGCCATCCAGCCATCTCATTCTCCGTCGTCCCCTTCTTCTCTCGCCCCCAATCTTTCCCAGCATCAGAGTCTTTTCCAGTGAGTCAACTCGTCGCATGAGGTGGCCGAAGTATTGCAGTTTCAGCTTCAGCATCAGTCCCTCCAATGAACACCCAGGATCGATCTCCCTTAGAATGGACTAGTTGGATCTCCTTGTGGTACAAGGGACTCTCAAGAGTCTTCTCCAACACCACAGTTCAAAAGCATCAATTCTTCGGTGATCAGCTTTCTTGACATTCCAACTCTCACATCCATACATGACCACGGGAAAAACCACAGCCTTGACTAGACGGACCTTTGTTGGCAAAGTAATGTCTCTGCTTTTTAATATATTATCAAGGTTGGTCATAACTTTCCTTCCAAGGAGTAAGTGTCTTTTAATTTCATCACTTTCATTAAGAGTCTCTTTAGTCCTTCCCTTTCTGCAATGGTTAATTTTATGTGTCAACTTGACTGGACTATTGGGTGCCCATATATTTGGCTAAAAATTATTTCAAGGTGTGTCTATGAGAGTGTTTCCAAATGGGATCAGCAGTCAATCTGTAGACTGAGTAAAGCAGATTGTTCTTGTTAGTGTTGACATCAACCAATCCTTTGAGGGCCTGAACAGAGAAAAAAAAAGTGAAAGAAGGGAGAAGACTCTCTCTCTCTGCCTGACTGCTTGAGCTGAGCTCCGCTCTTCTGTCCTCAGACTGGGTCTTACATCTTTGGTGCTCCCGGTTCTCAAACTTTGGAGTCAGCCTGGAATTTCTACCACCTGCTTTCCCATATCTATAGCTTGCAGAAAGCAGACTGTGAGTCTGTCTAGCCTCCATAGTTGTGTGAGCCAATTCCTTATAATAAATGTCTTCCTATATAGCCAGTTGGTTCCATTTCTTGGAGAACTCTAATACAGTCCCTTATGATGATATGACTATGGCTTTGTGACTTTAGGACAACCAGATGTTTGGTCTCTTCTGGCTGTTTATTCTCAACTGCCAACATTTCTCCATCAGCAGAGGTCAAAAGAAGTCATTAAATTCATAACTCTACCTGCCGTCTTACCTTTCAGGTTGGCCTATTACTCTCTATGACTTTCAAGATCTTTCCCTTCTGTAAAATCCAGTCTTTCCTATAAGACAAGGACAGTTTTCGACTTCTCCTTTTAAAACAGGAAAAAATTTCTCTCTCTCCAAAATCATTTATTCTCTTTTCCATAGTCGGGGTCTATTTGAATTTTTATATAGTCCTCTTAAGACTAGCTAGAAATGGTTATTAAACCCACTATTTAGGGTGATACATTACTGGCTAGAATCTTTGCAAGGGTTTGTTTCTTTGAAAATAAAATGTAAAAGGTAACATAAACCTAATTTTTATTAGAATATAATCACTTTACAATGTTGTATTAGTTTCTGCTATACAGTGAAATGAATCAACTATATGTATACATATATCCTCTCTTTCTTGGATCGCCCTCCTACCCACTCTTACATCCCAACCATCTGGGTTATCACAAAGAGCTGTATACAATTATTTATTCCTAATAATTTCCCAGAGATTTTACCTAATGATACAGACCTCTCTGTTTTTATTTGCCTTTAAGAGAAACATTTATTCCTTGGATAGTTAACATTTGTTGAGCAACTTCTAGGTGACTGGCAATTGCATTAGGTACTCAGTGAAAGAGACTGTATTACCTTAATAAAGACAAAGTAATGAATTCCTACAATTGATTAGTAATTAAGTTTTGCTGTCATTTAAATAAAATCATAGCTATAAAGAGAATCTAATGATTATCCACATAGTTTATGTGTATTAAATTTGCTAATGTATTATTTTTTAGCTTTCATTACCATGAATCTTTTTGGCCATACTGCTAATGTGTGGATAGGGTTACAAAATGATGATAATGAAAAATGGCTAGATGGAAGGCCTGTGTCATATTCTAATTGGTCTCCATTTGATACAGTAAATGTAAGTTTTAAGATTTATTTTTTATCAGTCATTTTAGCAAGAGATCCTATTTGAGACTTGTTTACTGGTTTTATTTTTATTAGTTTGTTGTTAATATATTTTTAATAATGTAATTTCATATAATTTTCATGCATTCCATAGATGTAATTACTCATAACAATAATTATTTATTTACTTTGTGGGTTATAAAGTGATTTGTGAACAGGTTTATTAAATGCAAACAAAGGAATAATAGTGTTTGATTTTTTTAAATTATGTTTGTTAAAAAAAAAAGAAAAAAAAAAGATGAATGCTTTCAGGCTGTGCAAGGGACATCTGTATGTCTTCCTGCTGGTCACTTCAGAAGCCTGGGGTCCCTACTAGGAATCCTGGGTGAGCCTTTCCCTCTTCCCTCCTGCTCTCTCTGATTCCACAATGACGTTCTGAGCACTGGACGTTCATCTAGTTACTAAGGTATTGAAGAGGTTTCTTGCTTGCTATTAGGGTGTGATTTTAAAGGGAAGTCACCCTTTTTTTTCCCTCTGCCACTTTTGAATACGAGGCTGTGATTGTTCCCAACTTTATACTTCATCACGATCCACGTAGTATAATCTTTATACCATCAACTATGTATGCTCCCTTACTTTTTTCTGACTGTGCTTTCCTCCCCTCGTTCACTGCTCACCACTCCTGCCTTTCTCATCAGGATCTGCTGTCTGCTCAGTTGCCTGGGACCCAGCTCCTTCCCTGGTGGCTCAGACGGTAAAGCATCTGCCTATAATGCACCTCTGTTTTCATGAATATGGAGCCCTCCCTTTCTCTCCCTTTAATTGAACAAAATGTAAATCCTAGAGTATGGGCTGATGGAAAATCTGTGGACCGAGCACAAAATGCTATTCCTGCAGCTGTCAAGCTCAAAGACCCGCACTTATTTCCACATAAGAAACAGTATCCACTGAAATCTGAGGTTAAAGAAGAGTTAAAACCCATCATTGAGAATTTAAAAGAACAGGGACTATTAATTCCCTGTAACGGTCCATGCAACACTCCTATTCTGGGTATAAAGAAATCAAATGGTAAATGGAGACTAGTTCAAGATTTACGAATAATAAACGAGGCTGTAGTTCCTTTACACCCTGTGGTGCCTAGTCCTTATATTCTATTGTCTGAAATTCCTGAACGAACCAAATATTTCTCAGTAATTGATTTGAAAGATGCCTTCTATTCAGTGCCTTTGGCAGAGGAAAGTCAATTTCTATTTGCCTTTGAAGACTCTGGCTTCCCTGGTGGCTCAGCTGGTAAAGAATCCGCCTGCAATGCAGGAGACCTGGGTTTGATCGCTGGGTTGGGAAGATCCCCTGGAGAAGGGAACGGCTACCCACTCCACTCCAGTATTCTGGTCTGGAGAATTCCATGGACTCTGTAGTCCATGGGGTCGCAAAGAGTCGGACATGACTGAGCGACTTTCACTCACACGTAATGCAGGAGATCCGGGTTCAATCCCTGGGTCGGGAAGATTTCCTGGAGAAGGAAATGGCAACCCACTCCAGTATTCTTGCCTGGAAAATCCCATGGATGGAGGAGCCTGGTAGGCTGCAGTCCTTGGGGTCGCAAAGAGTCGGACATGACTGAGCTACTTCACTTTCACTTTTCTTTCAGCTCTTCTGAGCTTGTTCAGTACCTCTGGGCCCTCACCCTCATCCTCCTCTTCCCTGTGCTCCCCAAATTACTCTTCTCTTACTTGACTGTACAACGCAGAATTTCCAGAAACAGGAAAGCCTCTTTACCCATCCCATCTCATTAACAGTCCCTGTGACCCACTCACTGCAAAGTAGCAACGGAGGAACACAAGAGGCTGATTTGGTTGGACAAGACTGAGAAATGTTGGCGATGCCTCCCTGATGGCTCAGATGGTAAAGAATCTGCCTGCAGTTCAGGAGACCCGAGTTCAATCCGTGGATCAGAAAGATCCCCTGGAGGAGGAAATGGCAACTCAATCCAGTATTCTTGCCTGGGAAATCCCATGGACAGAGAAGCCTGGCAGATGATAGTCCATGGGGTCACAAAGAGTCAAACATGATTGAGCGACTAACACACACATACCAGCCTCTGCCAGGCACAGTGTCCCCTGTTGGTTCCCTGCTCCCAACTCTCTCTTTACAAGCTTCTGGGAACCTATTGTGCCAGGCAAAGAGATTCATGTAATATTTTGTTGTAACAGTTCCAATCTTATAGAAATAGTAGAGAAACCTCCTATATACTTTTGACCCAGAATCCCATTCAAGATTTGCTAAATGTCTCTGCAACATCCCTTATAGAGAAGGTCTACACAGGATCAACCATTAAGACTATTGTCAGTCTCTCAATCATTTCAGCCTGGACTAGTTCCTTAGTCTTCTCTAATCTCCATGATCTTGACATGTTTAAAGCCTGTCAACAAATCACTTTTTAGAAATTCCTCAATTTAGGGTTTCTGATGCTTCCTCTAGACTGTTATTATTTAGTTGCTCAGTCATATCTGACTCTTTTGTGACCCCATGGATTGTGGCCCGTCAGGCTCCTCTGACCGTGGAATTTCCCAGGAAATCTGGGGGGAAAAAAAAGAAAAACTGGAGTGGATTGCTATTTCCTTTTCCATGAGATCCTCCCAACCCAGGGATTGAAATATGTCTCCTGCATTGCAGGTGGATTCTTTACCACAGAGTTACCTGGAAAGCCCTTCCTCATGCTTAGGCCCCAGTTATTTATTTTGTGGAAGGAGTATCACAGATGTTGAAGTTATGTACAGTATATCCTATCTAGGGGCACATGATGTCTATTTGTCCTGTGACTGGTGTTAATTCTGATCGTATGATTGAGAAGATGTCTGCCAGATTTCTCTATTGTAAGGTAACTTTTAAAAATTTCTAATTAATAAATGTACTGCGGGTGATATTTTGACAATATTCAATTGTCTTTGAGAATAGATTGGACTATGAGATATCCAGTTTACTGTTGTGAAAGAGTAATTTCTGTTTTGAGCAAAATATAAGTTAAATTGTACAAATACCCCTCAAATCTCAGTGACTGCACATTGCAAGTTTAGTTCTTGTTCATGCTACATGGCCAAAGCAGGTGAAAAAGATGGGGATCTCAGAGATACAGATTTATGGAAGCTTCATTTTTAAATGTGTCCCCAGGATATTCATAGATTTCCCATTCCCAGGAAGAGACGATGACTAATTGCACCCTGGCTTTTAAAGTTTCTACCAGGAAGTGAAACACATCATTCTTGCTCATATTTCTTTGGCAAAGGAAATCACATGACCATACTTCCCAGGAGGTGGAAACGTGAATTGCTACCATGTTTCTTGGAAGAGGAAAGTATGAAGCAGTCACAGAGGACTCCCCCACCACCAATATCCTTTGACAAGTGGTGTCAAAGTCACTGCTCTGACTTTGCCTCTGTCTTTTGCCTGATCTTATGTTGTTTCTATTATCTTCACGGCAGGAAAACCTAGCTCATGTAGTTGTTATCAAAAAAAATAAAAGTCCTTTACAAACATAATACTGTAAGAAGCACGAGCACATCATACCTACCATTTCTAATAGTAATATCTACAAATAGCAGATAATCTTCCTGGGAGCTGTGTAACTCAGTGGACTCCATTATTTCAGGTGATGATGAAACTTTCCTCTCTTTTTTTTGATTATAAGAGTAAAAGGTGCTTAGTAATAGATGCTCAATATTTTCCTATATTTTACTTAAACTTTAAATACTTTCTTATAATTACAATTTCTTTTCAATATTTTTTATGCGACGAGTTGACTCACTGGAAAAGACTCTGATGCTAGGAAAGGTTGGGGGCGGGAGGAGAAGGGGACAACGGAGAATGAGATGGCTGGATGGCATCACTGACTCAGTGGACATGAGTTTGAGTGTACTCCGGGAGTTGGTGATGGACAGGGAGGCCTGGCATGCTGTGATTCATGGGGTCGCAGAGAGTCGTACACGACTGAGCGACTGAACTGAACTGAACTGAACTCTTTTCTGAAGGAGATCAATCCTGGGTGTTCATTGGAAGGACTGATGCTAAAGCTGAGAGTGCAATACTTTGGCCACCTCATGCGATGAGTTGACTCACTGAAAAAGACTCTGATGCTGGGAAAGGTTGGGGGCGGGAGGAGAAGGGGACAACAGAGAATGAGATGGCTGGATGGCATGACCGACTCTGTGGACATGAGTTTGAGTGTACTCCGGGAGTTGGTGATGGACAGGGAGGCCTGGCGTGCTGTGATTCATGGGGTCGCGGAGAGTCGGACACGACTGAGTGACTGAATTGAACTGAACTGAACTGAACTGAACTCTTTTCTAATTAATTACACATTTATCGATTCCTGGGCATTTAGGTGGTTTTCACATACACAATATTCATGGTTACTTAACTCTGTTGAAGAGAAGAGAATTCTTTGCTTTCCCTATATGTGTGTGTGTGTGTGTGTAAGTGACCCTGCATCTGTTAACTCTCCTGCTTTGGCAGGCAGGTTCTTTACCACTAGCACTACCTGGGAAGCCTATGTCTTCATATTTACTGGAAATACTTCTAAATCCTAGTTCATATTGGCCAAAGCTTAATTTTGAAAGAATAAAAATGTGCTTCCCTTGCTCTGTTTCTGTTATTGCTTCTACAGAAAGCCATGCACAGGTGCCAATCTCCAGGTTTTTTCTACTCTAATATGTGAATTCTTTGTAGAATGATTGCTATGAAACACCTGCTTCTGCTTACTACTATGGTATAGCTTACTGCTATACATTTTCTGATCTTTTTGATGAAAAGAAAGTCATCTGTGAGACTCTTTCTTATGACTTGAAGGTCTTGGTTCCATGATCATTTCCTGGGTCAAATCATCAAGCAGACCATTTGGCCACAGCAGCTGTGGATGAAATGTGTCATTTACCATCTCACTGGGATTTTGCTATTTATTCCGTTCTGTTCAGTCGCTCAATCGTGTCCGACTCTTTGCGACCCCGTGGACTCTAGCCTACCAGGCTTCTCCGTCCATGGGATTCTCCAGGTAAGAAGACTGGAGTGGGTTACCATTTCCTTCTCCAGGGGATCTTCCCGACCCAGGGATCGAACCCGGGTCTCCCGCATTGGAGGCAGACGCTTTAACCTCTGAGCCACCAGGGAAGCCCCTTTGCTATTTATTGTTTGATTCTTATTCCAAGTGATCTCACTAGGCAAGATGGGTCCTGGGTCTCTTCATGAATCACTTACTGTCTTGGTTTCTATTCGGCTCCCTTTGTTCATAATCTAAATGTCCATCCTCCAGCCTTACGAGGTCCTTCAAACTTCCATTCAGTGTCCTTTCGTATCTTTAGGAGGAAGTTACCTCTTGATCTCCCCAATAACTGGAATATCACAGAGCCTCTGCCTTTATGCTAATTTGTCAGAACTGTGGGGTTCCCATTTTAAGTGTTTATTTTTTAACTCTCATATTACCCATCTCTGCATTTTTGCTAATAGTAGCCACAGTGGGAAGTCTCAGGCTCTGTTCTTAGTCATGGTCACTGACTCTCCAATTTGGGTCACCAAGTGTTCCTTAAAACACGGCATCTTTGCACTGTCCTGGGATCAAGCTCTTCCCCAAGAGTTTACCCCTTGCTATTTGTTTTCAAATGTCATTTGCAATGGTGTACTGGAGGAAATCATAAAATAGCTAGTGGTAATCGATTGTTAAATATTCAGAGATTTTGTAAGCCAGTTGTTAAACCATTGGTAGCTTGAAAGTTGGGCTTCCTTGGTGGCTCTGACAGTAAAAAATTTGCCAGCAATGCAGAAGACCTGGGTTTGATTCCTGGGTATTGAAGAGTCCCTGGAGAAGGGATTGGCTGCCCCCTTCAGTATCCTTGCCTGGAGAAGTCCATGGACAGAGGAGCCTGGTGGGCTGCTGCCCAGGGAGTCACAAAGAGTCAGACCCGACTGAGCCACTAGTGCACAGGCAGCCTGAAAGTTGGTCCTTGTGGGAGTGTTTGCACCATGGAGATTGTCAAGTGCTCTAAACCAGGGCTTCCCTTGCTGAGAAAGCCAGTTTACTAGCACATCACTACATTTGGGTGAATAACATAAAAATAATGAAAATAAAGAAATATTTTTGTGAACGTAGATAATCAGGAAATGTTTATTCTTGAGAACACTTAGAAAATGTTCTTTTTAACAGTTTCAATAAAAAAGTCAGCCAAACACATAGAGGTTTTCTGGAGGAAA
The DNA here is from genome assembly GCF_049115385.1 of Moschus berezovskii. Taxonomy (NCBI): domain Eukaryota; kingdom Metazoa; phylum Chordata; class Mammalia; order Artiodactyla; family Moschidae; genus Moschus; species Moschus berezovskii. The sequence continues at coordinate 41,326,057 of NC_142468.1, read as the reverse complement.
CAAAAATGCTATATAATATATAAATATAAAGGAAAATAGACAATAACCTAGAGACTACCAAAATTTAAAATTTCTTATTAAAACCACTGTTAAGAAAAGGAAAATATATACCACAGATTACAGAACATGTTCATGATGTGGCACAGAGCTTGTATCTAGAGTATTTAAAACTTCTACAAATAACTGAGTCAAAAAAGACAAACAACTCAATAATGAAATGGGGGAAATATTTGAGTAGATACTTCTCAAACAAAGATATGCAAATAGCCAACAATCACATGAAGAAAGGCTCAATATCATTATCAGCAGGGAAATGAAAATTAAAACCAAAATGAATTGCCATTTCACATTTACTAGAATAGTTGAAATCAAAGAATGTGTCTAGAATGTGGAACAATCAGAGCTCTTAGACTCTGTTGCTGGAAATGAAAAATGTTGCAATCATCTTGGAAAACTACTTGGCAGTTCCATATAGTGTTAAAAATACATCTACCTTTTGATCTTGCCATTCTACTGCTACCCAAGAGAAATTAAAACATACCACAAATAAGGCTTACACAAGAACTTTTATAGTAGCTTTATTCACAACAGCCCCAACTGGAAACTACCCAAATATCCATCAGCAGGAGATGGAATACACAAATCATGGAACTTTTATATAATGGAGTACAACTCAACAATAAAAATGAACAAATCACTTATGCATGCAGAGACTTGCTCAGCAAAAGAAACAAACAACGAAAGACTATGTAGAGTATGCTTCTATTTATATGAAGTTTAAAAACTGATGAAACTAACCTTTGAAATCAGAACAGTAGCTATTTTTCAGGGCATAGAGGTAGTTAGAAGTCACTGGAGAAGGACGGAAGACAACTTTCTGGAATGATGGAGATAGTCTATGTCTTGATTAGGGAAATGGTTACAGATGTTTATGGGCTTCCCAGGTGACGCTAGTGGTAAAGAACCCACCTGTCAATGCAGGAGACGTTAATAGACGTGGGTTCAATCCCTGGGTCAGGAAGATCCCCTGGAGGAGGGCATGATGACCTACTCCAGTATTTTTGTCTGGAGAATCACATGGACAGAGGAGCCTGGCTGGTCTATAGCCCATAGTGTTGCACAGAGTCAGACACAAGTGAAACAACTTAGCACACAGGTTTAGGTATATACATTTATAAAACTTATTATCTGTAGGTAAATTCAACACAGGTGTATACATCATAAAACATTATCTGTATGTAAATTCCACTCAATCAGTGAAGTCAGTGAAGTTGCTCAGTCGTGTCCGACTCTTTGCCATCCCATGAACTGTAGCCTACCAGGCTCCTCCATCCATGGAATTTTCCAGACAAGAGTACTGCAGTGGATTGCCATTTCCTTCTCCAGGGGATCTTCCCAACCTGGGGATCGAACCCAGATCTCCCGAATTGCAGGCAGACACTTTACCATCTGAGCTAACACTCAATGCTGCTGCTGCTGCTAAGTCGTTTCAGTCGTGTCCGACTCTGTGCGACCCCATAGACGGCAGCCCACCAGGCTCCCCCGTCCCTGGGATTCTCCAGGCAAGAACACTGGAGTGGGTTGCCATTTCCTTCTCCAATGCATGAAATTGAAAAGGGAAAGTGAAGTTGCTCAGTCGTGTCCGACTCTTAGCGACCCCATGGACTGTAGCCCACCAGGCTCCTCCATCCACGGGATTTTCCAGGCAAGAGCACTGGAGTGGGGTGCCACTGCCTTCTCCAATAGCAATAGGTAAAAAGAACAGAAAAAAATCATCTCCCCAAATAGTAGCTCAAACAAAGCAACCTAAATGAAACAATTTCATCAAGTCTCAGTGCAGAAGCAACATTTCACCTGGTTTAATGATGGAAAATACATATCATCTGATGATTCCACACAGAGTGTCAGACTTTGAGACAAAAAGAACAGAGAGCAATTTAATCTTATACCATTACATATTTAGCATAATGGTATATTAAAGTTTTCTACCAAGCATTTTATTTCAGCTTAATGGTACCTCAGGAGTAGTTAATTCCTGGCTTTAAAAAAATAGTAGTTTGGCCTGATTACTCATATTGATAGAAAGAATAAACCTAATAAATCATCACAGCCTCCTACACTGCTTGGCTGGCACCGTTTGCTGACTGACTGTGTAGCTGCCTAGCTTGGCAGGCCCTGCACCCCCAGGCCTGCTAATTGCTGCAGAGCCAAAGAGATTTGAAGAAAAGATTAGAGGTGAGTAGGGGGTTGAGGGGGCTTCTCTGGTGGCTCAGAGGTTAAAGTGTCTGCCTGCAATGCAGGAGACCTGGGTTCGATCCCTGGGTCGGGAAGATCCCCTGGAGAAGGAAATGGCAACCCACTCCAGTATTCTTGCCTGGAGAATTCCATGGACGGAGGAACCTCGTGGGCTACAGTCCACGGGGTTGCAAAGAGTCAGACATGACTGAGCCACTTCACTTTCACTTTCACTAGGGGGTTGAGGAAGTCTGCCTAAGAATTACAGGGATGGCAGAATTTTCTAGGCCAGAATACTGGAATGGGTAGCCTTTCCCTTCTCCAGGGGATCTTCCCAACTCAGGGATGTAACCCAGGTCTCCTGCATTGCAGGCAGATTCTTTACTGTCTGAGCCACCAGGGAAGCCCAGAATACAGCATAACCCAGGTTAGATGGACAGGGAGGAGAGATACAGCTAAGTCGTGTTGCCTGCATGTCCTCTTGGCTGGCTCTGGAACCACTCTTTGCCTTCTAATTTTTCATGTCTGACTTTAATTTCTCTATTTTATGGGCACAGAGATTAGATGAACTAGTGTCTGCCTCTGGCACTCAGGATCTTTCCTCCAGGCCAGCAGGACGCATGTATATGAACCAAGTCCGGGACCAACAGCTTGGGACCCCTGAGATGCCACCACTCAGAAGCCCATGAGGAGCCCACTCATTTGCATTAAATATTTTGTAGCTACTCTATGGGGCTTCCCTGGTGGCTCAGGGGTAAAGAGTCTTCCTGCCAATGCAGGAGACATGGGTTCAATCCCTGGGTCAGGAAGACCCCCTGGAGAAGGAAATGACTACCCACTCCAGTATTCTTGCCTGGAAAACTCCATGGACAGAGGAGCCTGTGGGCTACAGTCCATGGGGTCACAAAGAGTCAGACACGACTTAGTGACTAACAACAACAATAAGTTATTCTATCACTTTCATGCCAGCTCTCCTCTCCCATCCTATGTGAGGGACTTGGTGGAGGAATCAAGATTCTCGTTCACTGCTGAATTTAGGCTCCTTGACTGCTTCCTGACTACAGCTTTTGGAATCCTGGTTTCCAAAGCAGGTTTGGAAGAAGCTTGGCCAATTTTTTTTCATGTAAAGCAAGAAAACATCATGGAGAAGGAAATGGCAACCCACCCCAGTATTCCTGACTGGGAAATCCCATGCACAGAGGAGCCTAGTGGGGTACAGTCCATGGGGTTGCAAAGAGTTGGACGCAATTTAACGACTAAACAACAATACATGATATAAGAAGAGTTTGTTGCATGTTGGTAAGTGGTGGACTGACATTGGTACTGGGCTTTCTAGGTAGTGCAATGCTAAAGAACTCGCCTGCCAATGCTGGAGATGTGGGTTTGATCCCTGGGTCAGGAAGATTCCTTGGAGGAGGGATTACGGCAACCCATTCCAGTATTCATGGACAGAGGAGCCTGGTGGGCTACAGCCCATGGGATCACAAAAAGTCAGACATGGCTGAGTGACTGAGCACAAGAAAATATTGAAGCTGGTTGCTCTTAGCTCCAGCTTCCACTGCCCTTGTTTATGTTGTGGCACACTGGTCCTCCACAAGGCTTGTGACGCACAGGTAGGGCTGGGACCGGGAACGGGGTCACTGTGGCTGCCTGGCTTGGCCGGCCTGCAGACTTACAGGCTGAGGCCAACCATAAACAAACCTGGATTAGCATTTTCAAACAGACTTAACAGACAGAATAACTGTTTGTGATAGGAGAGGACAGTACCGACTGGAGCAGACTGCCTGGAGATGTTCTTCCATGCCCTTGTCTCTCATTCCTGAACCCTATTACAACGTTTACAAAAACAAATGCCAGGCATGAGCGTGGGCCTGTGAATTCCCAGGTTGGCTAGCCTACTCTCTTCTTTCTTCCACAGTAAGGAATTAAGAAACTAGAGCCAAAGATGAAAATGTTCACTAGCATCTTCTACACCAGTGCACCAGAAGAGACAGCAATGGCTCTTCCTCCACCTTTATTTTTCCCTAAATAAATAGTGCCAAGAACTGCAGACCTCCAGCTCAGCTTGGGGCAGCTTTAAAAGCCCACCACCAGATCCCCACCAAGATAAGCAGCCTTCATGCCGAGCTGCTCCACTGTCAGATAGGAGAGATGGCTGGGGCTGATGAGAGGAAAAGAGGAGAGATGCTTTTACAAAAATAACATAATTTGGCTCCCTGAGAAAAAGGAAAGGCAAAATGCAGGTGGTGTTCCGTCTTTTCTCCCTTGCTTGCATCCCTGAGTGGAAGCATTAATAGGCTTAGTGCTTATTAAGGTGAAATCAAAAAGAGAGAAAGACAGAGGAACTGCATGAACAAAATTACTAGAGATTCAAAGTTTGAAAGTTTCCAGCTGGCTCATTTATTTCAAGAAGGAAATTTAGGAAGTACTAGAGCCTCTTTCTGCCTTCATTTAGCTTTAAAAGTAAGAAGAAAAGCAAGAGATACATTGCTAATATATAAGGTGAGATCCAAAATGATGGAAACTATCCCCATCTTTTCACCTCCAACAAACATTTATTAAATGTTTATTGTATGCCCAGCACCATGCTTGAAATGGGGACCATTAAAAAGACTTAATCAATGGAATATTACCCAGTCATAAAAAAGAATGAAATAATGCCATTTGAAGCAATTTGGATGGACCTAAAAATTGTCATACTAAAAGAAGAAGGTCAGAAAAGAAAAAAAATGTTGTATGATATTGCTTATATGTAAAAATCTAAAAAAAAAAAATCATACAAATGAGCTTATTTACAAAGCAGAAATAGACTCACAGACATAAAAAAAACAAACTTATGGTTACCAAAGGGAAAGGGGGAGGGAGGGCTATATTAAGAGTCTGGGATTAAATGTATGAACCACTATATATAAAACAGATCATTAACAAGGACCTCCCACATAGCCCACAAACTATATTCAATATCTTTTCCTGTAATGGAAAAGAAACTAAAAAATATAACTGAATCACTTTGCTGTAAACCTAAAGCTAACATAGCATTGTAAATCAACTATATTTCAATAAAAATAAAAAAAGAAGACACCTATAGATTCTGCACTTAACCTCTTTATAACTTAATCTCTGTAAAAATGAACCAGAGCTCCTTGTGAAAGAAAGGGTTCCACTTTCTGGACTGCTGAGACAGTCTGGGAGGAGTCACATGGATCAGATGCTAGCAACAGTTAAAATGTACTGTTGTGAGTCATTGTTGAATCTCTTCAGTGGAGCAGTGGTGATTGTAGAATCAAGTTGATTCACTCTAATTTTGGAGTTGTTTTCTCCCAACATCCTATATCTGAATTGTTCGCACCACACTGACATCACTTATATGAAACACTAACCAAATTTTTTTCCCACATTCAACCTCAGTTTCTTCATATGTGTTGTTATAGAATCATCTGGCTCTAAGTCACTCAGAAACTCAGGGAACTTAAAAGCTAGTTTGTGCTTGTTCCAAGTCCTTCTGGTTCAGGACTCCCTGTCTGTCAGTCAAGGGTATCTGCTTAGTATGGCTGTGTGTTATCTCTAAAGATGTCTTGATGAAAAAATTAAAATCCCTGGATAGACTCACCAGCATAGTAGTCAGTCTCTTTGTTTTATGTTTAACAAATACAAAGATTTTAGAAATAGTGTGCATTTTAATTCAAGTTCAGAACAGGCTGATGTTGAAAAATCTGCTGGAATTCTTCTCTTCGAAAAGGAATCTGGCTATGTGATACTACAAGCAGCTGTAGGTAGCCATGTTATCTACATTGTCTTTTGTGTTTGTGTGTGTTGGAAGGCTGGAATGCAAATGAAACTAGACATTTTTGCAGAAATTAAGCAATTACTATTCGCTGATATAATGTCAATTCGTAAGTGACCCCTTAACAGCATCAAAGCACATCACTCAGAAATTAAAAAATAACCACCTCACTGAGCAAGCAGATGTATTTATTTTGGTGAAGCATCTGAGAGTTCTGTGAGCCTTTCAGCTAAGCCAGACTGCCAAAGACAGGACCCACGTGCCCATCAGCCCGAGGGGGGACCCAGAAACCTCCATCTCCTGCCGTTCATGGGTTCTGACAGCAAAGTGAATCACTTCTGGGGAAGACAATGACTTGTTTACTTTTCACTGAATTGAAGACTGAAGATATTTCATAATAGGATCAGGGAAAATTTGCCAGATGTTTCATTCCACTGTGTTCTTCTGGCAGGTCTACAAGATATAATGCTGAGAAAGGCTAATAAATCAAGATAGGTATGAAAAGCTTAGGGACAAAATTCATAAAACTTGAACTGTAGGAGGCCACCTTTCCTCTAGCTGCTCAAATATGAAATTTCTTTATTTTTTGATGCTTCCGGGTGAGCTCTTAAAGACTACAGATCTCACTTTTGCTCATTTCTCCACCCTTTTTCTTCCTTCCTTTCTGGTCCAATTTTGCCCATATAAGAATGTCTAAATCTAGAATAGGAAATGTATGTCATCTAATCTAAACTACTCAAAAAGGGTGATCACATGAATATTAATATATAAACCACAGCTTGGAATGTAGCAACTTGAGGTCTTGTTCACTGGGCTGGAGGAAAGTTACACAGGAACAAAGCTTGGGAGGCTTTAAAATAACAAATTCATTTTGCCAGGGACAAGCACTGAATGGCAAGGTTTTGGCTTGTTTTCCTTTTCTTCCTCCCCAGACTTTTGAGGTGCCAGTGAACGGTGGCATTAAGCAATGGAACATTAGTGCAGACTTTATATTAGTGATCTGTTACTTTGGACCACTGTCTGTGGTGCAATGACTGCAATCCCAGTTGTCACAGTTATCTACTGCTGTGTAACACCACCCTAAAACGCAGTGGCTGAAAACAATAAACAGATTATCTCACAGTTTCTGCTGGTCAGGAATTTGGGAGTTGCTTAGCTGGTGGTCTGGCTTGGGATCCCCCGTGAGGCGACAGTCAGGATGTTTTGTGGGGCTGCAAGCAGTCAAGGTCTGACTGGAGCTGCTTCCAAGATGGCGTACTCACATGGCCGCTGGCTGGAAGCCTTGGTTCCGTACTCTGGAATTTTCCACAGGCTGCCTGAGAGTCCTTATGCCATGGCAGCCGCCCACCACCGCCACCATCACCCCACCCTGCCCTGGAATGAAAGCTTCAAGTGAGAGGGTGAAAGAGAACAAGCATAAGCCACAGACTCTATAATCTGGACTCCAAAATCACACACCATGTGCTTCACTTTATTTGTTAGAAACAAATAACATAGTCCAGCCCACACTTAAGAGGAATTAGTCCTCATTTCTAAAAGGGTGAAGTAGAAAATAACTTGTGGTCTTATCTTAAAATCACTTCACTGGTGGAGTAGAATTTCTAATTTGTGCAGCTAATAGGGAGATGTCAATAAATAGCATGCATTAAAATGAAGACGAAAAGGAAAAAGGAAAGTGTAATTATATTCCTGTCACTCTTTTTTAACATTAATTTGTATTGGAGTATAGTTACTTTACAGTGTTGTGTTAGCTTCTTGCTATATAGTAAAGTGAATCAGTTATACATATATCCCCTCTTTTCCAGATTTCCTTCCCATTTAGATCAGCACAGAGTATTGAGCAGAGATCCCTGTGTTATACAGTAGGTTCTCATTAGTTATCTATTTTATACATGTGTGCTCAGTCCCATCTAACTCTTTGTGACCCTACGGACTGTAACCCATCAGGCTCCTCTGTCCATGGGATTCTCCAGGCATGAATACTGGAGTGGGTTGCCACTCCCTTTTCCAGGGGATCTTCCCAACCCAGGGATCAACCCCTGTCTCCTGCATCTCCTGCATTGGCAGGCAGATTCTTTACCACTGAGCCACCAGAGAAGCCTCATTTTAGTGCCAACAAAGGTCTGTCTAGTCAAAGCTACGGTTTTTCCAGTAGACATGTATGAATGTGAGAGTTGGACTATAAAGAAAGGTGATCGCCAAAGAATTGATGCTTTTGAACTGCGATGTTGGAGAAAATTCTTGAGAGTCCCTTGGACTGCAAGGAGATCCAACCAGTCAATCCTAAAGGAAATCGGTCCTGAATATTCATTGGAAGGACTGATGCTGAAGCTGAAACTCCAATACTTTGGCCACCTGATGCAAAGAGCTGACTCACTGGAAAAGACCCTGATGCTGGAAAAGACTGAAGGCAGGAGGAGAAGGGGACAGCAGAGGATGAGATGGTTGGATGGCATCACCGATTTGATGGACATGAGTTTGAGTAAACTCCGGGAGTCAGTGATGGACAGGGGAGCCTGGTGTGCTGCAGTCCATGGGGTCACAAAAAGTCGGACACAACTGAGTGACTGAACTGATCTGAGTGTGTGTATGTCAGTCCCAGACTCCCAGTTCATCCCACCCCCTCTTCCTCCCTTGGTAGCTGTAAGTTTCTTCTCTACATATTCACTCTTTATCCTGCTCTACTCACTTCCATCCTAAGCCCATCCCCATTCCTTAAGTCATTCTGGTACTGTTCACAGCTTTAATGAACTTCTCCCTGACTCCAGCTGTTGATCTTACAGTTGTTGAGATCATATGACATTCTCAACTTCTTAGGTAATAGGACTCAACACAGGCCAAGCCCCAGATACCCTTGAGGCCTTGAGTTGTAAGAGAGTTGAGAATCTATGAATTCAGAGGACAAGGTAATGTGATATGCAAGGAGGAGAGAAATTCTTCCCATTTGTGATCCTCTTTTACCTCATGTCTCCTAGTGTTCTCCGAGACATGGCTAAGGCTTCCCAGAGGACTCTCTTGGTTCCTTCCAATGACAAGAGCAGGCAGTCTCCCCTCTGTGGAGCCAGTGTATCTGCTTTCTCACTCATCACTCCCTCTGCATCTCTTCTGAGCTCCCTGGGTGCAAGGCTTCCAGGCTCTGTTGAGGAATAATCATGATACTAAATCACTCTTTGCCCAGTATTATCCAGACTCTGCCCATGGACATTGTTCCATCCCACCAGGAAGTCTGTTCTGATCAGCCATTTGCTGACGTCTTTTCATGCTTACAACAGGCAAGAAAAGTGGCTTCAGGGACCAGCCACTCACACAGTGCAGACAGTCCTAATGGCCTTATCACTCGGCTACCTGCTCCTCCTTCCCACAGGGAACACCAGTTAGTGTGTGTGAGCCAGAGAGTCTGGCTGAACCATCCTATTACTGTTTTATATAAAGCACTTACTGAATTCCTAGAGGGAATAGGAGTCTCCAAGGGGGACTTGTCTCATTAAACTGCTGCTTGCTTTCCAAGCAGCCAGAGAAGAACTGAAAGGTGGTGAGCAGAGAGGCAAGACCTTCGGGGGGCTCAGTGGTACTAATGCGCTAAGCTGTGGGCACGTTTGGCAGCGTAAAGGAGAGCAACCTCAGAGGGCAAAATGCGAAATATGCTCTTCTCCTTTGTCCCCTTTAATGAGGCTAAATAAGAAACAAAGACGTATTATCGAGTGATAAAAATATACCCAGGATCAAAGTTTCTAGGTTCCTGTACCTAAAAACTCCTTAGGATTTGTTCTTTCCTTTTTCCTTTCTTTCTTCTTTAAATAAAGAAAATTCTTCTTTTGTCACTGCTCTATGGAATTCTCTACTTAGCGCCAGATAGATAAAGAAAATGACTTCTGAAATGTACTCTCTTAAAAGCCTAGAGAAGAAAGAACACAAATTTCTTTAAAAGGCTTCTGGCCATGATGTCTTTCAACTCTGATTTACAGAAACCATTCATAAGAACCCTCTGGAAAATGGTTCTTTGCTGAGACAGCACCACAGAAAACAAGCCAACTCCCAGGGTGACAAGATGCTGTCCGTAGAGAACTTGGGAACTGGGTTTGGCAAAGCTTTCCAGAGCAGACAGATGCATTTGGAGGCAATGCACAGCGGATGTCAGATTGTTCGGTACTTCAGTCTATTGTCAAGGCCAAGTCTGCAGGAAGAGAAGGGAGCCCTCTGCACCATGGAGGACAGTTGGGGTGCAGTGATTTCTGAATATTATCCTGCCTCAGAATAGTGCTGGCAAGCTCCTACATCTCTATTCCATCGAAGCTGCTCGACACAGAGAGGGGAGGTCCAATTCTCCTTTCTCTAATAGGAGTGGTTTAAGTGAACATTTATATGAGGCAGTCAGAGCAAAGTGTGTGGGTGGGTGTGTGGGTGTGTGTGCATGCACCAATCTCCCCTGTTCATAGGAGTCTCCAGGCAAGAATACTGGAGTGGGTTGCCTTGCCCTCCTCCAGGGGCCCTTCCCGACCCAAGGATCGAACCAGCGTCTCTTAAGTGTCCTGGATTGGCAGGTGGGTTCTTTACCACAAACACCATCTGGGAAGCCCATGTAGTAGCACCACCTTCCAATATCTGAGAACTCCTGGATACCTATGACTTCAGAAAGGGCAGGCTGCACTTGAAACAAAAGTCTCTGCTGACCTTCCTTTCCCAGGATGTAATTTCTTCCTTTGGCAATGGTGTGTAGAACCATAGTAATTAGGGCTGAAGAGCTGTAGATTTTAGGGCTGAAAGCAAATATTCTAATACTCCCTATTTAGGAAATTTGGTAGAACTCTTTTGCCTCGCCCAGTTTGAAATGAGCTGTGCCCATCTGACCTGATTTACTCACTAAAATATGGGTGGAAATAATTGTACTATCTCCTATGAGGCTTTAAGAGTTACTGCATAATTCACCACCTCTTCTTTTATCTGCCAAGGTGACTGGCAATGGCCAGATGATGGTGGCTTCCAAAGTGGGGATGACTGGGAGCAAAGCCCCTGCCACCCATTGATGGACACTTGGAGAGAATGAGAAGTAAGGGTTTACTGTCATAAGCTAGTAAGAAAATTGCCTGGTTGTTAATGTAGCACAATCTATGATGTTCTCCTGGACTCTCCCAATCCCTTCTCAGAAGAGGGGAGCTTCTAGCTGCCAGTGGAAGGAGTCTAGGTTGGTAGTTCATAGAGAATTCTATAGATGAGGGTTTGAAAAACCTCCTCTTCACTTCCAGTCCAGGAAAATACATATTATCTAGGACACAGGAAAAAACTGCTGCTGCTGCTGCTAAGTCACTTCAGTCGTGTACGACTCTGTGTGACCCCATAGACGGCAGCCCACCAGGCTTCCCTGTCCCTGGGATTCTCCAGGCAAGAACACTGGAGTGGGTTGCCATTGCCTTCTCCAAGGAAAAAACTAAGTTTCTATAAAAGTTTAGCTGTATGTGATTTTACTGTGGAAGAATAGAAAATTAACCAATTTTTTAAATGCTTTGTTAAAGTTTACGGTGAAACTAATCTACCTTTCTTCCTAGGCCTATGTGAAACCTACAGCCCTTATCATTTCTGTACATATGCTACTCCTGGGCTTCCCTGATAGCTCAGTTGGTAAAGAATCTGCCTGCAGTGAAGGAGACCCCAGTTTGATTCCTGGGTCAGGAAGATCTCCTGAAGAAGGGAAAGGCTACCCACTACAGTATTGTGGCCTGGAGAAGTCCATTGACAATATAGTTCTTAGGGTCGCAAAGAGTCGGACACAACTGAACGACTTTCACTTTCACTTCATACTATTCCCACTTTTTATCTGAATGCATTTCATTGCTTAAACAAGATTGAGCTGCAAGATCAGGAGCTAATCATGCTTTACCAGTGATGAAATCTGGCCACATTCTTGTCTAGATCACACTTATTTTCTTAATGAACCCTTCCATCTGTCCTCTGCAGGAGATACTTTAGCAAAGATCTACTTTAGGATCCTTAGGAGTAGACAGAGGATTTCAGACAGTGGCCTGTCACAATTTTATTCTCATCCAGTGTGACAGTAGGAAGTACAGTGTGTGAGGGGAGTCTGTGTAATACAGATCCATATGCAAGAACTATGATTATGATGGTTTTAAAAACAGGGAAAACCCTTGGATATACATGAAATTGTCCACCTGGGTTTCATAGAGCAGAGCTTAAGGCAGAGTTTAAATGCTAAGGCATCCATATGGGGATACAATTCCAGCCACAGACAGTGAGGCAAGTGAAGCAGACAGAGCAAGTAAGTCAAAGGCAGGGGCTTCTGAAGCAGCCAAAGCTCCACAAGAAAGCACAATTGGTGCCCCGAGGGCTCTGTAGAGGGTCTTCCCTGGTGGTCCAGTGGTTAAGAATCTGCCTGTCAATGCAGAGAACATGGATGGGTTTAATTCCTGGTCTGGGAAGATGCCACCTGCCACAGAGCAACTAAACCTGTGCACTGCAACTTCTGAGTCTGTGCTCTAGAGTCTGCGCTTGCAACAAGAGAAGTCACCACAATGAGAAGTCTGTAGAGCACAACGAAGAACCAGAGTAGCTAATAATAAATTTAAAAAAAAACAAAACATTTTTTAAGGGCTCTGGAGATGCTGTGAGGAGCCACTGCACCTCAGAACAGTCTGTTGAGAGAATGGGAGCAGTGTTTTCCTGTCAGTTTCTTTCTGCCTCCTGCCTCTTACTGGTCAGGTGATGTCTCTCTGGGTATTAATCCATCCTTCAGCCCCCAAACGCATACCACCAGGTTGTGTCACTCAACCCTTCTGGGAGGTGGCCAGTTCCCAGCATCGTGCCTTAGAATGTGGGAGACCTTCCAGGAGCCTTCATAGATCTTACAAGGTCTGTATATGGGGCCTGGACTGCTGCCAGTGGCGACAGGAAACAGGATGGCAGCAGCCAGAACTCTCTATGGAGCAAAATCTAAGACTTGGAGGGTATGTGGGGCAAAGCCAACTGAGGAAATACATAAACTGAGTCCATCATTGGTACCTCATATTTAATGCTATTCAGTTCAGTTCAGTCCCTCAGTCGTGTCCGACTCTTCACGACCCCATGGACTGCAGCACACCAGGCCTCCCTGTCCATCACCAACTCCCGGAGTTCACTCAAACTCATGTCCATTGAGTCGGTGATGCCATCCAGCCATCTCATTCTCTGTCGTCCCCATCTCCTCCCATCCCCAATCCCTCCTAGCATCAGACTCTTTTCCAGTGAGTCAACTCGTCTCATGAGGTGGCCAAAGTGTTGGAGTTTCAGCTTCAACATCTATCCTTACAGTGAATATTCAGGACTGATTTCCTTTAGGATGGACTGGTGAAATTCTATTATATGCAGGCAATTGAATCCTTGCAATTATAGATGATTGTCAGCATGTTTTGGAGGGCTGTGGATCTTCTCAGGAGAAAGAAACTTGGATAAGGTTTAACATTAAATACTACAAGCTGTGTCAGAACCAGTATACCTCGAATGTCTGGTTGGCTGGAAATCATGAAGCCCAGTTAGCATACTGGAAACTGAAAAGGTGAGACCTGAGTCAGTTCTGCAAGAGTGGTTGGTAAATCCTCAGTGACAAAATTTTCAAAGACAAAGGACCAGAGATGACACTCATCATATTGCAACCAAGAGAGGCTTGCCAACACATAAGCATGCATGTTACTCAAATAAACACATAAAACCAAGGCATTAGGTTACTGGGTACTGAAATGATTTGAATAGTAGTTATGCCTACTTGACACCAGGAATCATTCAAATATCCAAAATGTGGGTATCATATACATCAATGTGTATGACTTCTCAGAGTGTTTTCCAACATGCAAGATTATCTGGAAGTAAAGGTCTGTACAGTTAAGTGTGTTTGGAACTGTACATGCATTGCCTTGCCTTGGAACACTTAAGGAGCAGAAAGGCTCCAAGGTGTCTTACTCTAAAACAGCCTGCTTAAGCTAGGCTTTCCCATACTTAGCTTCATCACAGACCACTCCTTTTTGCATAACAATTATCCACCTTTTAAGGAACTTTGAGCTCCTTTGAGAATACTTGGGCAAACTCTAGGCTCTTAAGAAAGGCAGTGTGATTTGGTAGGAATTCAGGTGACTCAGAGCCTGAGAACTGGGCCCTAGGACTGTTTTAGATATTAATGCACTGTGACAAGAAAATCAGGTCATATAACCACACCCTTCCTTGTTTTCCTTGCTTTCCAAATAGAAGATTGTTACAAAATAACATGTAGTAACAAGGCAGGATGTTACAAGGTCAGTAAGGACACCAGATGAAGGAGTGAATGTGAAAGCATTTTAGAAAATCCAAAGGAAGGAGAAAACCAGTGAACTCCCTACTCTATTTTTTTTTTTTTTCTGGCCATGCCACATGGCATGCAGGATCTTATTTCCCTGATCAGGGATTGAACCTGCACCCCTGCAATGGAAGTGCTGAGTCTTAACCACTGGACTTCAGGGAAGTCCCTTGAACGCTCTTAAAGTGGATGCTATGGTCTATGATGGAATCAATAAGAGCCCTCCTTTTTTACAAACGAGTCCTGTGTTGATCCAAGCAGGTTTTGCCTTTTCCAACAGGCTCTCATATAGTTTTGTTAATGCAGAGCCAAGAAGAGAAGATGTTGAATGGTTGCCAGAGTGAAATGAGGAAGCCCTGCTACCAGTTTCTCTCCCAAAAGTAGGTACTTAGACCATGGGCTTCCCAGGTGGCTCAGACGGTAAATAATCTGCCTGCAATGCAGGAGACCCAAGTATGATCCCTGGGTCAGGAAGATCCCCTGGAGAAGAAAATGGCAACCCACTCCAGTATTCTTGCCTAGGAAATCCCATGGACAGAGGAGCCTGGCAGGCTACAGTCCATGGGATTGAAAAGAGTCAGACATGACTGAGCAACTAACACTTTCTTTCACTTTAGACCATGTTATTCAAAACCAGTTATTTGAAAGCACTGAGTGCTGAATAAATATTACTAAATACATGAGTGGATTCTCTGCTTGGGACCTAGGAAATGAATAATTGAGTTTAAGGTCGACCCCATCCACATATCTCTTCCTGCATGTGTATATCTTCCTGTATGTTCCTTCCAGATAGAAATAGAAAGAAGAGTGTGAATCATAACTCCCTGGAGAAACAGAACAGAAAGGGGCGTTTGGGCTCATGTTTTCCTCTCTCCACTTGATAGAGGAGTAAATTGAGACCCAAGAGCCACACCAACTGACGTCTGGTCAAGATGACTGTTAGGAGTGGAGCTGGACTCAGTTCCATTTATCCCAAGCCAGTCCTCTGCCATGACACCATGAGCCTCATTTCCTGCTCCCCAGGGATCTGAAAATATTACTATTGGAGACCCACTAGCCCATTAAATATAAATGAACCATAGAGTGCATTTGTTAGGATGGCATAAAGCCTCCAAAGAGCAGCTGTGTAGCAAAGCAGTCTAGCTATCATTTAGACTGGATTTTCTAGAAGAGAGTTCTATGGAAAGTCCCAGGAGAGATGGGCTAAATCAGGTCAAGTTCCTTAGAAGCGGAGCCTGACACAGGGTAGGGCGGGCAGAGCAGCTTAGTGAGGGTGTGCTTTGGTCAGGCCCTGCCTTGGTCTGATCTATGGGAGAAGGTTCTGGAGCACATGCCATGCAGAACAGTTGTCCCCTTTTAGGCAAGGAGGTCAGCTTTGTATATGCCTGTGTATATCAGGTGTTGGCTGTAGGCCTCCAGGGAGTGCATTTTCCTGGTCAAGACAGCCCTGGTCCTCTGAGGGTGGGTCTCTGGAGAAGAGGGCAGCTATGAGTCATTAACACAGCAAGTGGGGTCAGGGCATCAGCTGGTTAAAGGGGTCTGGGCCCAGTCCCCATAGCATCTACCGCAGGAGCGGAGGGTGAGTGCATGAAAGAGAAGGAAGTTACAAAATGGGCAGAGAGAAAAAAATCAGGTCTGTTATTATCCTGGACACGGGCATTTGCTCAGACCCTTCAAGGCTGAACAGAACAGGCAACCAAGTGAAACCATCAGAGGAATGTGTCTTGTTTTCTTTCTCTGGTCATGGTCAGAAAGCTAAGTCCCTCTTAACTGTTAAGTGACAGTTTCAGGTGAATAGCAAAGGGACCCATTCTCCTATAAGCCCCCTTCCCATCCAGGAGTTCCATGTGCTGTATGTAGGTCTGTATGTAGGTCTGTACTGTATGTAGGTCCTTGTTGGTTATCCATTTAAATATAGCAGTGTAAATTCCCTAACTATCCCTTCCCACTGGCAACAATAAGATCCTTCTTGAAGTCTGTGAGTCTGTTTTGTAAATAAGTTCATTTGCATCATTTCTTTTTAGATTCCATATATAAGAGTTATCATATGATATTTTTCCTTCTCTATCTGACTTATTTCACTCAGTATGACACCCTCTAGGTCCATCCATGTTGCTGCAAATGGCATTACTTCATTCTTTTTAATGGCTGAGTAATAGTCACATATATACATATATACATATACACACATATATCACATCTTCTTTATTCATTCCTCTGTCAGGGAACACTTAGGTTGCTCCCAAGTCTGGCTACTGCAAACAATGCTGCTATGAATATTAAGGTGCATGTACTCTTTCAAATCATGTGTTTCTCCAGATATATGCCCAGGAGTGGTGTTGCAGGGTCACATGCAATCAATAGTCAACTATTTTTAGCTTTTTAAGGAACATTCATACTGTTCTCCACAGTGGCTGTATCAGTTTATATTCCCATCAACAGTGTAGGAGGGTTCCCTTCTCTCCACACCCTCTCCAGCATTTATTGTTTGTAGAATTTTTCATGATAGCCATTCTGGCTGGTGTGAGGTGATATCTCATTGTAGTTCTGATTTGCATTTCTCTAATAATTAGCAAAACGACTTACTCGTTTTTAAATGGAGGAAACTGAGGCCCAGAGAAATAATTCAATCAAGAGCATAGAGTTAGAGGGAGGCAGAGGTTGAGATGGTTGGATAGCATCACTAACTCAGTGGACCTGAATTTGGGCAAACTTCAGGCGATGGTGCGGGACAGGGAGGCCTGGTGTGCTACAGTCTTTGGGGTAGCAAAGAGCGACTAAACAAAAACAATGTAGAATTAGTTCATGGCAGAAACTGTAAGTAGCATAAAAAAAAAAAAACAGACAACAGTAATAACCCATGAGACTTCTTTTGGGCACCAGAATGCAAAGCTTGTGCTGGAAGCCAAACAGATCAAGTCAACTAGGACCCAGCGGCTGCCTTCAGGAAGGTACAGAGCACTAAACACTTCACAGCAGATGCGCCATTCGAGGTCTTCAGGGGATCCGGCGGGGGTGGGGATTCTGGGAGTCAGATATGATGAGCTCGGCCTGGAGAATTTAGGGGAAGTCTTTGTAGGCGAGGAGATATTTATTCTGGGGTTTAGACGCTGACCAGATTTTGAAATTCAGGAAAGGGAGAAAGAAGAATGGTAAGAAAGACACTTCCACAAAATGCACAGCTTAGATGGAGGCAGAGAGACAGGAAGGAACGGCGTTTTTCAGGGGAAGGCATGAATAAATCTGAATAGCTCCATAGGAGTGCTGGAAGGGACGCTGGAGGGGAAACGGAGTGGGAGCCACCGGTTTAGAAGCTAAGCCTGGAAGGAGAGGCAGGAATGGAACGAGGACTGAACTCCCAAAGCAGACTTGCCCTGTGAGCAGTGATTTAATGAGCAAATGTTAAGGCCTCTTAATCACCACAAAAGTCTCTCCCTGACCCTATCCAGCACCCTTTTAACCCATGAGGCTTGAAAGTCACTGTTTAGGGTGTATGTCTTTGGGTATTAAATGTCTTTGGGTACGCCTTTGCCTTAAGTATGCCCTCTTAAAATGTCATTCCCCTAGGTGAAATAGGAATAATCCATCAGGTAATACCTCTAGAAATTTGTTGACAACTAAATGACAGCCAGCTGCAAATAAGAACTGGAGGAAAGAAAATAGAAGTGGCATGTGCTGGGAGGGAGCTGGGTGCTTGAGAGGGGAAGACACTGAGAAGGGAGGATTCAAAACTGTGCCTGTGGCTGGTACTGCCTGAGAAAGGTATGTGCAAGCCAGATATGGGATCAAGTGAAGTTTATCTGGTCTTGAGGCTGATGGGTGGTGCCCCAAACTCCAGTTCTGAAAGGAAAGTAACATGTATAGACAGGAGAGTGTCCCTCTAGTCAGTGACTTAGGGAAGAGAGTGTAGCTTTTAATATATCCACCTGATCTTGTTTTGAAGGGGAAAAGAGGGAGTTCTGGCTCACATAAGACTTCAGTTTCCCTTCTGCTTACAGGAAAACATGAATGTGGCTCCACATTTGGATATTCTTAGACTCTATTCAGTTCAGTTCAGTCGCTCAGTCGTGTCTGACTCTTTGCGACCCCATGAATCACAGCACGCCAGGCCTCCCTGTCCATCACCAACTCCCGGAGTTCACGCAAACTCATGTCCATCTATTAGGAATCTGCAAATTTGTACAGGCTTCACATTAAACTTGCTTCAATCATCTCCAGGATATACACTGCATTTATCTCCATATTGGAATGATGTTACCTCAGTTCAGTTGCTCAGTCATATTGCTTGCCCGTTCTATAATAACAAAAATGTCACATAACTTCTCAGTGACAGAGCACAGTTCTGAAATCATTTCTGTTATTAAACCATGAGAAGGGCATGGCAACCCACTCCAGTATTCTTGCCTGGAGAATCCCATGGACAGAGTAGCTTGGCGGGCTACAGTCCATAGGGTCGCAAAGAGTCAGACATGACTGAAAGGATTTAGTAGCAGCAGCATTATAAGTATATAGATGGTGTTCATGAATAACATTAATAGCCAATATTTATATAATGTTTACTAAATGTCAGACATTTTCTAAGGCTTTTATTAACTCATTTAATCTTTATAAAATCTGTAAAAACTAGGTCTCCATTTCATGGCTGTTACAGATAGAGCACTTGTGTCCCGCCCCCCCCCGATTTATATATGAAAGCTCTACCCCCAATCCCTCCCTAGAGTGCCTATATCTAGAGATGAAGCCTCTAAGGGAGTTCTTAAGGTTAAATGAGATTGTGAAGGTGAGGCCCTGATCTAATAAGATTAGTGCCATTAAGAAGAGACCCCAGAAAGCTCACTGTCTCCCTTTCTCTCTCGTTCCCTCTCTCCCGCTCTGTTTTTCTCACTCTGCCTGGTGAGCATGCAGTGAGAAGACAGTCATCTGCAAGCCAGAAGGAGGGTGCTTATGAGAACCCAGCCTTGCTGGCACCCTGATCTCAGACTTGCAGTCTGCAGAACTATACATTTCTCCTCTTCAAGCCACCTAGTCTGTGGTCTTTTGTTATGGCAGTCAAAACAGACTAACACAAAAGGTGAGGAAAACAAGGAACTTAGAAGACAGGAGATAGAGCTTAGATTTGAAACCTGCAGTCTCAAATGTTCTCCACTGCTATTCTTCCCTAGTGGCTCAGCGGTAAAGAACCTGTCTGCAAGGCAGGAGACCCAGGACACGTGGGTCTGATCCCTGGGTCAGGAAGATCCGCTGGAGGAGGGCATAGCAATCCTCTTCAGTATTCTTTTTTTTTGTAAATTAATTTATTTTAATTGGAGGCTAATTACTTTACAATATTGTAGTGGTTTTTGCCATACATTGACATGAATCAGCCATGGGTGTACATGTGCCCCCTCCCATCCTGAACTCTCCTCCCACCTCCCTCCCCATCCCATCCCTCAGGGTCATCCCAGTGCACTGGCCTTGAGCGCTCTGTCTCATGCATCGAACCTGGACTGGCGATCTGTTTTACATGTGGTAATATAGATGTTTCAATGCTATTCTCTCAAATCATCCCACCCTCACCTTCTCCCACAGTTCAAAAGTCTGTTCTTTACATCTGTGTCTCTTTTGCTGGCTCACATATAGGGTCATCGTTACCATCTTTCTAAATTCCATGTATATGCGTTAGTATACTGTATTGGTGTTTTTCTTTCTGACTTCCTTCACTCTGTATAATAGACTCCAGTTTTATCTACCTCATTAGAACTGATTCAAATGCATTCTCTTTAATAGCTGAGTAGTATTCCATTGCATATATGTGCCACGCTTTCGTATCCATTCATCTGTCAATGGATGTCTAGGTCTCTTCAGTATTCTTGCCAGGAACCTCCCTTGGACAGAGGAGCCTAGAGGGCTGCAGCCCATGGAGTCACAAAGAGTCAGACAAGACTGAAGCAACTGAGCATGCTATGCCATAGAGTCTCTCATATGTGATACAAAACAAATGGAATCTTAAAATAGTCAGAGATATAATAAAACAACTGTGTCAGATATCTACAACAAAGTAACTCATGATAAAATTTAAATAAAAGAATCTCATGGCATCCAAGCAAATCATAATTATAAGAAAAAATATCTAAGTGAACTGAAACTTCTCCATTCATAACATTTAGTGATAAATTACAATTGACCACACATGTGAAAAATTCACATGAATATTAATATCCACTTTTATTTTTATGTTTATCTTAATTTATACTTTTGGTCCAAACATATTCATATATTATATGAAACTACATTTTATGTTTAATTCTTTGTCTCACACTATCAGTATAACATAATTTACATAAAAGTATCAATTATATAACATAATATGTGATTTGGCTTAATTACAAAAGTAAGTCCACAATGCTTTGTAAGTTATATATTTTATTACTCATTTAAACATCAAAACACATCAGTAGGAGCAAAAATAATTATATTTTCTTTTCTATGATATTTCCCAACTTTTAGCCATATTAATAACTAGTTTTACATAGTTTCCAATTCGTTATTAGTGTAGCAGTGTTAGTGGCTCACTCATGTCCGACTTTGTGATCCTGCCAAGGCTCCTCCATCCATGGGATTCTCCAGGCAAGAATACTGGAGTGGATTGCCATTCTGTTCTCCAGAAATTTGTTATTATGAAAGTATATTTGTCAGAATATGAAGATAAAAAGAATTTCATTTAACAGCACGTGAACAGGGTAAGTGAGTTTTGTTTTATTCTTGCCACAGACCTCACAAATGGTAGGGCCAGACTGAATAGCATAATAATAACAATCATAAAAATAATCTCGAGATGTAGAGAAAGAGTAGGATGCTAATTTCCTTACAATTTATAATAAAACATTAATAAACATTGTTTAAAGTCAGAATAGAAAGTCTTTTTCCTTTTAAATGATTTTCAGCCTCTGGTTTTTCCCATGGTCATGTATGGATGTGAGAGTTGGACTATGAAGAAAGCTGATTGCCGAAGAATTGATACTTTTGAACTGTGGTGTTGGAGAAGACTCTTGAGAGTCCCTTGTACCGCAAGGAGATCCAATCAGTCCATTCTAAGGGAGATCGATCCTGGGTGTTCATTGGAAGGACTGGTGCTAAAGCTGAAACTGCAATACTTTGGCCACCTCATGCGACGAGTTGACTGACTGGAAAAGACTCTGATGCTGGGAAAGGTTGGGGGCGGGAGGAGAAGGGGACGACCGAGAGTGAGATGGCTGGATGCCATCACCGACTCTGTGGACATGAGTTTGAGTGAGCTCCGGGAGTTGGTGATGGACAGGGAGGCCTGGCGTGCTGTGATTCATGGGGTTGCGGAGAGTCGGACACAACTGAGCGACTGAAATGAACTGAACTGAACTGAACTGAATGTTATCCATAATCTTTACTTCCTAATTTTAGGCATCTTTTAGAAATGTTAAAAAATTTCATCTAAAGATCAGTTATGTTTTATTTCATTTGGTTATTTATCCTGGTTATTTGGCCACCTGATGTGAAGAGCCAACACATTGGGAAAGACCCTGATGCTGGTAAAGATTGAGGGCAGGAGGAGAAGGGGGTGACAGAGGATAAGATGGTTGGAGGGCATCACCGACTCAATGGACTTGAGTGTGAGCAAGCTCCAGGAGTTGGTGATGGACAGGGAAGCCTGGCCTGCTGCAGTCCATGAGGTCGCAAAGAATTGGATACAGTTTACAACTACACAACAACAATCCTGCTAACATTTATGTAAATTAAGCTTAAAATAATTATAAAAAATAACTTGTATAGTAACTTTGTTTTTGTGAAACTTATCTCCTAACCTCCTTTCTTCTATAAATGTATTTCTTCTGTAAATGAATTTCTGAAGTGATGTTCCCCAAAGCTTCCTGATACCTCTGTTAGAGACTATTTCTGTTGAGGCGCCTTAACGTGATTTTCTTACTTAGCCTTCTGTACTCTGTATTGCTTCTGTTTGTTTGTTTTTCTCCCACTGGCTGCTATCATTTTTCCCCAAAATAAATATACCTGTATATATGTGTTTAGAGAAAACAGACAATCAGATTAGCTTCACCTACCAGGGCATAGTAATTACTTAGTGATTTGCTGAATTGGGGTTCGCTGGCTTGATGAGATCAGCCTATGTCATCTCATCTAGATTCTGCTTGAGGCAGAATCATCCTTGCTGATTTGCACTGCACCAAATGCTGCCCACACCGAATCTTTGCATGATATATAATAATTCCTTTTGACAGGGTAACCACCACTATGACAGGTAGGCCAAACTAGGGGAAAACTGTGATCAAATTAAGGAAGCAGTAACTAGACAGTTAGGTTTACCCCACCACCAAATGCCGGCACTGATCTGTTCAGGATAACTAGAGGGCATTTGGTCGGGAATGGTGAAGGCCACTTAGTCCTGCAGTGTGAATATGTGTCCTCTTGAGTTCTTGTTCATAAGCTGTTTAATCCTTACTGGTGGCATTCAGTCCTGAGTTTTGCCATATTTTGAAAAATGAACATTTCAGTCCATGTCTCAAAACCCAAAGGTTTAGCCCCAGGACCAAGGATGTAACTGCAAACTGGCTTTTCTGTTTAGCCTGATGGCCTCATGCATTAATTTATTAACCACGTGTTTAAATTTTAGTGTCATGGGTTAATGTTTAATGATCTGGCACAAAGATACAGTTGCATACTCTGGAATATCATGTTCAGATGATCCTTCCTACCTTCCAACTCTGCCTCCTCCTCCATCTCCCTTCTGTATTCTAAACCAGTGAGACAGTTCAGTAAGCTGCAGAGTGAAGATGTGATTTTATAGTTATCTCACAGAGATCCTGCTCAAGCAGGCTGGCCACAAGGCACTAGTAATCCCTTTACATTCAGAAACTTCACCCCTTTCCCTGATCAGCAGGAAGCACTTGACTGCTACATTCCCCAGAAAATTGCTGCTCCCCACCCCTTCCCCAATGTGTGCTCTTAAGGAAATCTAAGACCCTAAGCAAAGTTAAAGTGCCTGAGATGAAAATTCACTCTAGAGATGACAGGATTCCAGAGGTCAGTGCCATGGGACTGCTCCTCTAAGAGTGAGAGAAAGGTCTCAGAGGAGACATTTTATTTATATTTTTGAAGAATATTTTATTTTTAATAAAATATTTATTTATTTTATTGAAGTATAGTTGATTTACAATATTGTGTTAATTTCTGCCGAGGAGTAAAGTGATTCAGTTACAAATGTTGTAGCCCTGCGTTCTGGGAAACAAACTCACTCAGAAGGACAATGCAGATAGTGGAGTGCAGTTTATTACACTGGTGGGCCCAAGGCAGAGTCAACGTTAACCCGTGATTCTATGCCTTAAGCCTAGGTAGTTAACAGTGGACAATTATCAATAGGCCTGTGGTCATACCCCAATTCTATTCGGTTACACAGATAATTAGGGTATTCTTTTAGGCAACAGAGAGTCTAAAAGAATACTCATAGGTATGAGCCCTGAAGCTCTTCCATCCAGGGGGCCTGGTTTTCCAGTTGGTATGTCGTTTCCATTGATACTGGGCATATAGCTGAAAGTCCACAGTCAAGCCCAAGATGGAGTCTGCTTTCAAGATGGAGCCTGTTCTGTCTGTTTCCTCCTTTACAAACATATATACATTATTTTTCATATTCTTTTCCATTATGGTTTATCACAGGTTATTGAATATAGTTCCCTGTACTATACAGTTGCCTTGTTGTTTATCCATCCTATATATAATACTTTGCATCTGCTTCTGTTGTTAAGGATCCTAACAATTCTGAAGGAGGTCACATTGGTGGGAATTCTTTATAATATCTTCTGAAATAAGAAGGAAAAAAATCAGAGTGTAATTGTGGGGTCTAATGGCTTTTTTTTATAACCTGGATCTTTGTTTTCATTGTTGCTTAGTCACTACATCACATCTGACTCTTTTGCGACTCCATGGACTATAGCCCGCCAGGCTCCTCTGTCCATGGGATTTCTCAGAAAAGAATACTGGAGTGGCTTGCCATTTCTTTCTCCAGGGGATCTTCCTGACCCAAGGATCAAACCCGTGTCCTGTATTGGCAGGCGGATTCTCTACCACTGAGTCACCTGGGAAGCCCAAGTGGATATTTAGAAACCAGTCAATTAAGGTTTACCTGCTACATCATTTTGCAAAACAAATCAATGTCTCATTTATTAAAAATTAAGCACATATAAGCTTCTAATACATGGGTGAAAAAGCAGGGAAGCAATCTCCAAGAAGGCTTGGGGGACTAGGAAAAAAAAATAAACAACATACACTGATGATTCTGAATATACCACAAAGTTTGGGGTGTTGACACATTGAACCACATGGCATCAGCATAATCAAGTTTGCTTACTTTTATTTTATGAGCTGTAGACCACGGTTAGGTTTGATTTGCATTCTGTTTCTTCTAAATCACAGGCTCTACCCTGAAAGCAGGAAAGAAAAGAAGCAACTCACAGAGAAAAAAAAAGAAGCAACTCACAGAGGCTGGAGAGAATTAGCAGATTACCTTTGACATGGAATAGGAAACAGAAAACATGACAGAATGGAGACTTCCCTGATTGACCTTCCCATTTGTGGACTTTGAGTGAGTCTCTCCACCCAAGAAGTCCTCCACCACTGCCAAAAAAATAAACAAAACCCAGTTCCTCTTCCCCTCCCTATCCTGTAACTGTAAGAACAGCAACCCTCTTGCATTCCACAAATGCTGCAGGCCACCCATTCCACAACTGTATCACTGATTGGCTCATCACATCAGTATCTTTAGGCACAGACTCTCAAACTTGCCTGGGCATTTGAATCACCTGGAGAATTAAAAAAACAAAACAAAACTCTGATGCCTTGGTACCACCTGCCCCTAAAAAAAAATCTGATGTAATTGGTATGGGATGCAGGTTGGTCACTGGGATTCTTAAAGCACACCCCCGCCAATGTGATTTTGATGTGCAGTCACATTAGAGAACCACTGCCATATGTGAGCAGTTCTCAAAGTGTGGTCCTCGGACTAACAGCATCAGGATCCCTTGGGATCTTGTTAGAAAAGCAAACTCTGTGACCTCACCACAGCCAGACTGATCCAGAAACTGGGAGAGAGACCAGCAACTTGTGTTTTAACCAGATCTGTAGGAGATTCTGATGCCTGCTAAAGTTTGAAAACAATTGCCTTAAGTAAAGCAATTTTTTCAGAAACCCACAAACTATGTTGACACCATTTGTGTAGCAACATGAACATTTCCCAAATTGTCTTTTTCAGGAAGCGGCAAGATAGGATGGAAAAACTGTAGGCTTTGGAGTCTGGCCAGACCTGGGTTTATGTCTCAGCCTCATCCTTTGTGAACTATGTGAGCTTATACAAACATGCAATTTAACCTCTCCAAGCTGTAGTTTACTCAGTTCTGAAACAGTGGAAATTTTATCTAATTTTATATGTTGTTTGAGAATTAAATAGGATAATAGTATCTAGAACTGACTCATAGAATAATTAGATCAGAGTTCCATGCCCTTCCTCCCTTCCATCCTGAAGTTTAACAAGCAGTAGGAAAAAGTGATGAAATCTTCCAGAGTTGGGAGTCTTCAGTTTCTCACCAGTTCCTAAATATTCTTTCCTATCCTCCTCTAACAACATTTATTTTCACCTGCACCAGCAACACAGCACAGGACTTCACCATAAGGCAGGTCTCATGAACTGGGCTTCAGCTACTGGGACACTGAAGGCAGGTCTGCCTGTGGCCTCACTGGTTGATGAGGGTCAAAAAGAAAGGCCGTCACTCAAACCCAGGCAGGCCCTCCCTTCCCCAGAGATCTGAAGGTATAGATATTAATTCTCAGAGGCTCTCTGAGTCCTTAGAAGTATTTCCCTCTTTGACTCAGGCAAATTGTTTAGTTTATTCTGGTAATTCCCTTGTTCTGACTGGTTTTGAGAATTTGTATTTTAATAGAAGGGACTTAATTTCTCATTGCTTGTCCCAGGGCTTCCCAGGAGGCTCAGTGATAACAAATCTGCCTGCCAATGCAGGAGACGTGGGATCGATCCCTGGGTTGGGAAGATAACCTGGAGGAGGGCATGGCAACCCATTTCAGTATTCTTGCCTAGAAAACCCCATGGACAGCCTGGAGGGCTACAGTATATGGGGGTCACAACAAGTCAGACACAACTGAGCATGCTCATAAGCAGGCCCCAGGAAAAGATACCTAAGCGCATTCAGGACAACTGGATCCATGCAATATAACTGTTGATAAGAGCAGTATTGACAATTAATATCTGAAGAGTTCATTTATTCTTTAACCTCATAATCTCTTTAACTGAATTCATTCTCGCAAATCAGTGAGAGAGGCATAATTTTTCTTGCCATTTTGCAGAAGAAAAATCAGAAACTCAGAGAGGGTAAGAGATTTGTCCACGGTCATGCAAATGGCAAACAGAGAGCTATCTTACTAAACCACCCCTTTCCATGTTATTTAATTACTCTTAATTACTGTGATGCTATAATAATGATAATAAATAATAACAATGATATAAAAACACAGAGCACCTGAGACATGTGTAGGCTTGATGACTAGAAGATGCATGCCCTGAGATTTATGTACTGCTGGATCCGGGAGAGCTATCGGTAATCTCTGCCCTCCACCGTCCGCTCCTCCACTCTCAGTTCCCTTGCTTTTTTTGGAGGGGGGGGGGGTGGTGCAGACCATTTTTAAAGTTTTTTTGAATTTATTATGATATTCTTTCTGTTTTATGTTTTGGTTTTTTGGCCAGGAGGCATATGGGATCTTGCCTCCCAGATTAGGGATCAAACCTGAGTCTTTGGCATTGAAAGGCAAAGTTCCAACAACTGAACCACCAGGGAAGTCCCATAGGATTTGGGGGGCATTTTATTTTTTTTGGTCATACCACATGGCTTATGGAATCTTAGTTGTCCACCAGGGATGGAACCCGGGACCTTGGCATTGAGAGCTTGGAGTTCTAACCACTGGACCACAGGGAATCCGCCCTCCCATCCCCTTATCAATCCCAATATTTTTAGTCCCTCGAATAATGAGATCCATTTCATGGGAATATCTAATTATGTTTTCCAATTTTAAAAGTGCTTGCTTAAAAACAGAGGAACTGCAATGAAATTACCAGGTGCCCTAGAGCCACGCTTGTTGTAGGAGCAGCATCAGCATGGCTCAGGAGGAGTGTGGGTTTCAGGGCTCTCCCCGCACCTATGGAAGCAGAGCTCATGTTGAACCAGACCCCCCAGCAATTTGTTCTCAGTCTGCAGCTCTGAGCCAGCTCCCAGGCAATGTCAGCCCCTCTGGTCTGTGAACTCTGCTTCCGTGGCTGGGTCCTAGGACGAATGTCTTTTCTACCCCTCACCCCAGCCTTGAGTCTCAGGGCTGTGGCGGAGTAGATAATGCTGATTTGTATCCTATGACCTGTATACCCTCTTACCAGTGCCTTCCACCTGAGCAAAAGTGGGAGCACAGGGGAAGCTCATTAAGTCCCTCCAGGCAGCAGCCCTGCTGAGAGGTTCCTGGGGTTCACAGCTGCTAAAGGGGGTGCGCTGTTTCACAGTGTGAGTCCCTCAGCACACCTGCATGCGGTGGTGGAAAACCTCCCTACGAAGCTGGTCCAGGTGTCTCTCTACAGCCACGGCTGGAACAAGCTCCAGCTCCAGTGGCTCTTACGTAATTCAGAACGGTGGTTCTAAATCCACATCAGGTGAATAAGGTGTCTATTATGGAAGGTTTTGTAGAACGTTCTCACCATACACACACAAAATGGTAATTATGTGAGGTGATACAAGTATTAACTAACCTTACTGTGGTAATCATTTCACAATATATACATGTATCAAGTCATCGCCTTAACCTTACACTATGTTATATGTCAATTACATCTCAATAAAGGTGGAAAATGTATTTAACGATTTAGGGATGGTCTGTGTGTTGAATTTCTATCTTCACAATGATGCATGATCTTTTATTGCAATATGTTCCTTGGTTTTTATTTTCACTTCAGAAGCTAGATTAAGTTCATCATGTTATTTGATTTAGTCTCAGAAAAAGAGGTAAAGTGATTATTATTTTTCTTTCCTATAAAATGTATATACATATAGTTACATATATACATTGTATAAGGCTGCATACATATTTGCAGTATCTCAATGTGTCTTATCTTGAAACATTTAATAAGATCATTTTTAAGATTACTTTTAGCAATTTTTTCTCTCCTCAGTGCTATAATTGTTGTCCTTAAATAGTAGATCTAAACAGTATAAATTGCTTTTACCTTTATGAAAAAAATCATCGTAAAAAGGAGAAAAGAAGGAAAAGAAAAAAATAAACATAGTATTGCTTTAAACACATTAGAATCCATGACTACTATTAAAAGTTTCACCTCATTAAAGGACATTAAGTTATGCTACAATTCAAACTGAGGTTTAAATAAGATCATTGAATCAGTTCAGTTCAGTTCAGTTCAGTCGCTCAGTCGTGTCCGACTCTCCGCGACCCCATGAATCACAGCACGCCAGGCTTCCCTGTCCATCACCAACTCCCGGAGTACACTCAAACTCATGTCCACAGAGTCGGTGATGCCATCCAGCCATCTCATTCTCCGTCGTCCCCTTCTCCTCCCGCCCCCAACCTTTCCCAGCATCAGAGTCTTTTCCAGTGAGTCAACTCGTCGCATGAGGTGGCCAAAGTATTGGAGTTTCAGCTTTAGCATCAGTCCCTCCAATGAACATCCAGGATTGATCTCCTTTAGAATGGCATCCAAGTACTGCATTTCGGACTCTTTTGTTGACCATGATGGCTACTCCATTTCTTCTAAGGGATTCCTGCCCACAGTAGTAGATATAATGGTCATCCGAGTTAAATTCACCCATTCCAGTCCATTTTAATTCACTGATTCCTAGAATGTCGACGTTCACTCTTGCCATCTCCTGTTTGACGCGAGAGACGCCGGCCCCGGCGGCGCAGACGCGACGCGAGAGACGCCGGCCCCGGCGGCGCAGACGCGACGCGAGAGACGCCGGCCCCGGCGGCGCAGACGCGACGCGAGAGACGCCGGCCCCGGCGGCGCAGACGCGACGCGAGAGACGCCGGCCCCGGCGGCGCAGACGCGACGCGAGAGACGCCGGCCCCGGCGGCGCAGACGCGACGCGAGAGACGCCGGCCCCGGCGGCGCAGACGCGACGCGAGAGACGCCGGCCCCGGCGGCGCAGACGCGACGCGAGAGACGCCGGCCCCGGCGGCGCAGACGCGACGCGAGAGACGCCGGCCCCGGCGGCGCAGACGCGACGCGAGAGACGCCGGCCCCGGCGGCGCAGACGCGACGCGAGAGACGCCGGCCCCGGCGGCGCAGACGCGACGCGAGAGACGCCGGCCCCGGCGGCGCAGACGCGACGCGAGAGACGCCGGCCCCGGCGGCGCAGACGCGACGCGAGAGACGCCGGCCCCGGCGCAACGAGCCACGCAAAGAGGTGCGGCCGTGAGGAGCTACCCCACGCCTGAGGCCAGGGCCGGCGGCCGAGAGGAGCTACCCCACGTCCAACAGGCGGTGGCTGCGCGGGCGCAGGAGGGCCGAGAGGAGCTACTCTGCGTTCAAGGTCAGGAGGGGGGGCCTTGAGGAGATACCCCTCGTCCAAGGTAAGGTACAGCAGCTGCACTTTGCTGGAGCGGCTGTGAAGAGATTTTCCACGACCAAGGTAAGAGAAACCGAAATAAGACGGTAGGTATTGCTAGGGGGCACCAGAGGGCAGACAAACTGAAATCATAATCACAGGAAACTAGCTGATCTAATCACATGGACCACAGCCGAATGTGGTCCCCTGGAGAAGGGAATGGCAAACCACTTCAGTATACTTGCCTTGAGAACCCCGTGAACAGTAACAAAGGGCAAAATGATAGGATACTGAATGAGGAATTCCCCAGGTCGGTAGATCATTGAATAGCTTCTCTTTAATAATTTCTTCCCTTCTTACTAGTACCATTCATGGTGAAATGTATTATTCACATTTCCGAGAAAGAAACTAAAGGAAGGAACTAGCACAAGATGATTACCAATGATGCTTCTATGAAGGATGTCCTTGCCTCTCAAGTTTCAGGCTTACTGTTCAAGCACTTAGAACCCAAGGGGAAAAAAGACTGGGCTGTTCAGCCCCGGTTTCCAGCCTGAAGCTGGACTGTTCGGTGGATGCCCCGAGGACCTCTACAAAAGCCTGTAACTGGAGCTCAGGAGTACCTGCGATTTACCTCTCCCCACTGGGACTGAAATACAAACTGTTTAAGTGGAGAACTAAGGTAGGTGGAGTGGAATGAAGATTATTTTACATGTCTTCCATTGTTTTCACCTTTCCTTTTGCTAAGTCGGCTGTCATTAGTTAGTGGATGTTTTATTTTAACTCTGTTTCTTCATTAAAAAAAAAAAAAAAAATCCTACCAGTATAACAAGCCCATTTCAGGCTTCACCACCCTGTAAGGACAGACTGAGTTTTAATACCCAAATCTTAATGGCTCCAAGCAACTTACATGCTTAACTGCCCACCCCACTCCACTCCAACCCTAGGGTAATTGGTCTTGTGGCTCATCACTACCGCTTTCTAACCTTCTACTCTCTATTTCATGGGCGCTCTGTGTCCCTGCTTTGATGTTTCTGGGGAGGGACTATTCTGATGCTAGAATACAGTGCTGTCTCTGTGGCTGTCCTGCAGGAATTGAAAATCAACTGTTCCTCAGGTCAGGGAGAGTGGAACACTACCTCCTGACTGGGTGCCAGGGATCCTTGTCACCAGAGTCAGAAGCTGAGGGTGGGGCCAGGAAAATTGAGGGTGGAAAACAGGATTTCCGCAGAAAGTCAGCTTGTGCCTCAAAATACCACAGCAATTAGTGTTCTGGCTCTTTCCTCCTCCAGGTGTGGGGATGTGAGCCTAGATCAGCAGCCCCCAGGCCAGCACATCCTCAGAGACACAGTTCTGACGGGGGAACTCAGCTTGCCCCACTACAATTGCGAGGATTGCCTTACCTGACTGAGGTTGACGTGGGTGCCAGACGTGCTCAGGGCAACACTTTGGAAATCAAGGGAGAGAATGACTTCATTTTTAGTTTGTAAGAGAGTAAGGTGCCCACAGCAAGATTACATGAGCAGCCCTCAAGTACTCAGAAAATATGCTTTTAATGTATAAACACACACACACAGATAACATAATTGGATATAACAAAATTGAGATGGGGGCAAATTCTTTGACAGGCTTCCTAAGGAGAGGTGGGGCTGTTTGTCCTCCCCCGACCACTCCCTGTGTCTCTGGCTGGCCTGTGCTTGACAAGGAGAATGAGGACTGTGGAAGTGAATCTATGCTGGATCTGGTCTTGGCTTTTAAAAGAACTGGCAGCCTCTGCCTTGACTCTCCCGGAGCCTGGACCCATTAACTAAGAAATCCGAGCACCTTGCTTGAGAAGCTTGATGCAGAGGCCCTGGGACTTCACAGAAAGGGAAATGGCCCAGCCATGCCTGCCAAGGCCCCAGCCACGTGGCCGAAGCCTCTGGCCCCTCCAGGTGAAGCCAGTCACCGGCTGAATGCCATGAAGTGACCCCAGTCAAATTGACACGTGGCAGAGAAGACAACCAATTCCTGGCCTGTATAAAACAATCATTGCTTTTAAGCGGAGGGATACTCTATTACGTAGCAATAGATTCCTGGGTTCCCAGATAAGGACAAATTCTACAGGATCATCTGAGCTGTGTTCAGATCTCTACTCCCTTTCAAGATACTCTGCCCTGTTCCTTGTCTGTCCCTCTTCACCAGACTCCTTTTCACTGGCTGAAGACCTTCTGGGGCCCTCAGATACACAATCATCTTGACACCAACCAGGGTTCACCAGACGAGTTTCACCTTTTCTCCTATGAGTCACGACTACTATGTGTAAAGAGAGACCCTCAAAGTATTGGAGACCCAACTACGTCCAGATAGGATATCCACTTTACTTACCATACTAGTCATCATGAAAGTGAAAGTGTAGTTGCTCAGTCATGTCTGACTCTTTAAGACCCCATGGACTGTAGCCCACAAGGTTCCTCTGTCCATGGGATTTCCCAGGCAAGAATACTGGAGTGGATAGCCGTTTCTTTCTCCAAGGGATCTTCCCAACCCAGGGATTGAACCTGGGTCTCTTGCATTGCAGGCAGATTCTTTATAGTCTGAGCCACAAGGGAAGCCCCCTAGTTGCCATGGTTGCTATTTTAAATTTTTTTCTCTTTTTAAGGAAGATGAACATGAAACATGAGGAAAAAAGTAAATATTGACAATTCTTTTTCTTCCTAGTATGTGAGTAGAAAGAAATATTCAAAGTCAGAAAGGTCATGAGAAATCCGGGTGTTTGAACCCTTTCTTATTTGTACCTGGTAATCACTATGTTGTTTTCTCTTCCCCAAACCTCAAGTCCTGAGGCCTGTGCTGCATTTCAGGATAAAAATCCAAATGTTCCCAATTATTATTCTCTGTTAGAGCCATTTCCCCCTCATTTTCTCTTTCTCTTCGCCTGCTAAAATTAGCTTTCCTAGCTGGAATCTGTAGCTTACTCAGTATGTTGCTTTAACTCTGAGTTAGATGCCAAGAACACCTTTGCAGTCTGGTTCCCAGGGTGTCAGCACTGATGTGTGGTGCCAGGGCATCAGTGTGGTGTTCAGTGATGCATGGTTCTTTCTATTCTAAGGGGCTACGTTTGGCTGTTTATAGAACAGCAAAACACAGCCTAGGCTTTACCTGATGACAGAATGAATGTGGGGGAGATGCTTCTAGATTCTGATGGTCACACTCAGGAATCAGCTGGGTTTGCAGGCGGTTTACAGCACCAGTAATTTACCGGATCCTGAACCCCTAAATGGCCTTTTCATTCGATTTGGGCACAAAGAGACCTCCTCTTAGATGGTTAAAAGCAAGGAGGGTTCAGGAATTTGATGTGCCAAAGTTATCCTGTTCCATTTATCAAGGCATCTTTCTTTGCTCATCCTCTCATGTCAAGTTGTAGGATATTTGTGAAAAGCACAAAAAGAAATCAAGTCTGAGAAAGAAATGAACAGTTTAGTTAGGACTTGTTGCTTCAAGTCATAGGAAAACTAGTGTAACAGTATGATTTATTATCCACACTTTGAGAGTGAAAAGAGGCACTGCTTATAATTAGTCCAGGACAACATGTATCAACTCAGACTGTCCTGGGCAAATGGGCCACCTTCCTATCCTTAAAATACCTCAACTTGAGTTGTCTCGAGTAATACAAGGTATTCACTGGACACATAATGAGAATTGCAGAGGTTGCTGGACTTTGAAGTAGTCTAACCAGTTTTTTCTGATGTCTCCACTCTGCCTTCTGGACGGCAGCTTTATCTTGAAGCTGGTTCTTTGGTGGTCATAGGATGAGTTCCCAGAGCGACTGGGGCTCCAGGCTGTTGCTTTCACAACTTCTGGTCTGAGGCTTACAAGCAAGGATTTTGAGGTTCAGACACTTAGGTTGTGTACCCACCGCTTATAAATGATGTGGCCCAGGAAATGGAATTCCTTGATTGGTTTCCAACAGAGGTTCACCGTTGGGGCTGTGAGGGGATCACTTTCTCTTAGTACTGGGACTGTTTGAGCATGAGTGGCTTTTTTGCTTTTCATTAAGATTTGGGTGATTTGGGCTCTTCCCTTTTGGCCCATTAGTTAAGATCCGTGCTCCCAATGCAGGGGACCTGGGTTCGATCCTTGATCAGGGAACTAGATCCTGCATGCCACAACTAAACATTCTGCAAGCAGCAATGAAGATCCTATGTGCCCCAACTAAGCCCCAGAGCAGTCAAACAAACAATTTTTTAAAAATCTGGGTGATTTTAAGGAAAGAAAAGGGTATGCATACTGGAATATAGCAGTAAACATCAGTTATGTTGGAAACAAACCTGAAATTTAATAAAGTGACATTTTATGCTGTGGGTAGTTAAGAGAGAGACGTACTAGATGTAAACCCAAATTTTAGCGCTTACTAACCATGTGACCTTGGACAAGGGCTTCCCTGGTGGCTCATAAGTTAAAGCGTCTGCTTGTAATGCAGGAGACCTGGGTTCGATCCCTGGGTTGGGAAGATCCCATGGAGAAGGAAATGGCAACCCACTCCAGTATTCTTGCCTGGAGAATCCCAGGGATGGAGGAGCCTGGTGGGCTATAGTCCATGGGGTCGCAAAGAGTCGGACACAACTGAACGACTTCACTTTACTTCAGCCATGTGACCTTGGACAAGTTATTTAACTTAAATCTCATTTCCCCAGTTCAGAAAACGAGATAATGGTATCTGACTTCTATGGTTGTTACAGGATTAAATGTGATAATATAACCAATGTGTTAGTGGCATTGTCAGGCACATAGTAAGTGCTTAATAAAGATTATCTTCTGCTGTAAGGGTCATTTAAGTGACCCTTCAGAGGGAGGTTCATGGGAATTTGTAAAGAAATGCTAAGATATCAACAAAAGAGAAGTCCACTGACTTTGCTGAGAAAGAAATAATGAAGGTGAAAATAGGAGCTGGAGGAAGCAACAGAGTGAGGACGGCATTTGGGAGAGGGAAAGCAGGACCCCAAATAAGAAGAGGAATAAAATCGGGTCTCAGAGACTTTTCAGTGGTTCCCGTCCAAGGTCAATCTGTCATCCTTAAACATTATAACAGACTCTTACAAAAGCCTTTTCCAATGCTTCATGGTCAAGAAATTCTCCCTTATATTCAAGATAAATCCCTCCGGTTGTCACATAAGCCCATTTTATGTCTTCACACAGGATAAAACATGGGTAAAGTTTTAACAGACACGGAGGGCTAAGATGGAGCTTTAGAGATGCTGTAGAGAAAAGTGACAAGGCTTAGTGACACCCATTTTTTAGTGACAGGGAGAAAGGGTAGTGTCAGATGCATGCCTGTGATAGTGGGTATGAAAGACGAGGGAGACAATGGTATCTGTGATGACGAGCAAGCAGGGTGAGGTTGGTCTGCTAGATAAGGAGTTGGGTTTATAAATATATGGTTGTGGTATTACCAGGGCTTTGATAGTAAAATCAAAACGGTGCCAGAATAATAAAAAAGACATTTTCTTTTTCTCTCTGCGTCTTGCTAGATAAATAGGTGGTTAAGAAAGAGAGGAGAAGGAAAACATCAACAATAAGAACTTTTAGCAATCTGGACACATCCTGGCAAGGCTTATAAATTAGAAAGTCATCAAAGGTGGGTATTATCAAGTCCTACTTTTTGGTGTGGGAGGATGGAGGGGGTTGGTGACTTTTCTTTGCTTCTTGGGGACTTCGGTAACAAAAAGTGGTACGTTTTTGCACCTGTCAGCGACAATCAAGTGAAACTTCTGCCTTATAAATTTGGTTTCTGGTCGTTTTAGGTTTTGTTTCTCTATGGACTTTCTGGGATATGAGTTATTTGTATTTAAGAAGAAGTTATATTTTCTTATGAATGGCTTCAATGAAAGCCCAACCTAAGTTATCCAAACTTTGGCTATTAATGTAATTGCATTAAATGTAATTTCTCCAAAAATTAAGTATATTTTCAGTAAAAAAATTATCTGAGGTTTTATAAGTTCTTAATTTAGCTTGCTGTTTACATAGCATCTGGTGATCATTTTCCATCAAAAATAATAAAGAATAAGGACTTTCCCCAGAAGTTTGTACTTTGACTTGGAAGTAGAACCATATAGCCATATAATTGTAGACAATTTAAATCCCAAAGAGAATTTTGTCCCATGAAAAGGAAAGGATATAAAAGCAATTTGTATTTTTTCTTCTGTTATGCTCTCCCAGCATGCTTTGTTTGTGCCACAAACTAGGAAATTTTCTTTATACCTACCTTAATCTCCATTATCAAACTGAGGGCAAACAATGTTTTTTACAAACAGTAGTTGCTCAAAAAATGATTGCAAATGAAGGACGAATGATTCTATCATACTTGAGAAAATCAATTCAGAGTCATGAAATTTTTAATGAGATGCACTGAAATATTTTATGTATTGATATAAACTTATGGACACAGTAAAGTTGCATTTTATATCTTAAAATACTTCTGGTCCTAATTTATTAATATGTTTAAGAATTTAATTCTTCACCACTTGACCTACTACTGTCCAGTAGTCTCAATTATTTAACAACTTAAACTGACACTTAATAAGTATGTAAATGGAAAGCATCCTAACGTGATGCAGGTATCTTCCTAAGTGCCAATTATATGCCTCAACATTCCCTTCAATTTGGATGTGTTAGTAAGAATCTAATTATAC
The DNA here is from genome assembly GCF_049115385.1 of Moschus berezovskii. Taxonomy (NCBI): domain Eukaryota; kingdom Metazoa; phylum Chordata; class Mammalia; order Artiodactyla; family Moschidae; genus Moschus; species Moschus berezovskii. The sequence continues at coordinate 41,289,427 of NC_142468.1, read as the reverse complement.
TGGTTTATAGCTGATGGAATTACAGAAGATTTCTCTCCTACATACTTATTAGACCTCAATAAGTGTTCCTTTGCAATCTGTTGCTATTCAATTACCAAGTAATAGCTGTCTTAATGAATCTAATTGAAATGCTTATTTCAGACTCCTATCACACACAAAGAAGGAGGCTTCATGGAGTGCTTACCCTGGATGGGGCCTGACATGTTTATTCAGAAAGAAGTGACTTCCTTGGGAAGAGGTTCACAAGGCGAAAGCTTTAGTAGAGTTTCAAGAGCATTCACTTCTCCGTTGTTCACTATCATAAAACTTAAAGCCCTCTTTAAACCTTGCTACTCAAGCCCATGCCTACGTGAAAATTCACAAAATCTTCAGCTTGCATTTTCACTTCTGAAATGTTGGTTTAGCTTTTTTCAGTGAAGTCAGAATAATAATAAAAATGTAAATACCAATAGCTAATACGCATAGGGTACTCCTAGTGCCAGGGCTGCCTAAACACTTTACATATAGGAACTCATTTAATCTCCACAAACTCCCTAAGAGGTATATATACTGTTATCATGCCTATTAACAAATGAGGAAATCCAGGATGGTTTATTTTTTGCAGCTTGTTGTTGTTCAGTCTCTAAGTTATGTCCTACCCTTTGCAACCCCATGGACTGCAGCATGCCAGGCTTCCCTGCCCTTCACCATCTCCTGGAGTTTGCTCAGATTCACGTCCATTGAGTCAGTGATGCTATCTAACCATCTCATCCTCTGTTGTCCCCTTTTCCTCGTGCGTTCAATCTTTACCAGCAGAGGCTAATAAATGCCAGTCATCATGAAACAACCCCAGGTCAACTGGCTCCACTGCACAAACTCACAAAAGCAAAACTTGAAATAAATGTTAGAGCTTAGTTGATGTAACCTCTTGTTACTCAGGAAATTGAGGGTTCAGGCTCATGCAGCAAAGAGTCTATATCCTGACCTCTGTTCCTGTGCACTCCAACCTAAACTATGTTGTATTGTTTAAAAACAACAAAGTAGTTGCAAAACAAAAATAACAACAAAATCCCTTGGGTTAAATATTCTCCCTCCATCTTGCTGTAATTTTTGTTTGAATCAGCAACTGGGTTTTAAAACATTTATCTCAGGGTGATGATAGAATTTGTTTGGAAGAATGTAAGAGCACAGCCCAAAACATACCATGGTATTTATTTTCCTTAAAGAAGAAACTTAAATTTATTGATCCAAAGAGGAATGGGAGGTTGATTCAGGGAATTGCACATCACTGATAATTCACAATTCCTATGCAAGTCTGTGAGGCTGCCCCATTGAAACCACCCTTGCAGAACTGGCTTGGCCACAGAGCTGCTGACACGTGTGTGCTATGCCCAGAGACTCACTGAAGATCAAGTTAATCTCAGCAGGATGTGGTCTTCTCAGGACCTGTCCTTATAATCACAGAGATGGGCAGCCATCCCACAACAGGGCCCAGCTCTGGGACACACACTGCATGGATTTTCTTCTCTAAGAACGACAGTGTGTTCAGGGCTCATCACAATGATCGCCAGGATTTCAGTTGGGACAACATCTCTATAGAATTTACAAAGATTTTAGATACACACACAAAAACTGTTTGGTGAGAATAAGAGCAACACTTTATATAATCTAGGTTTGCTGAAGCAGCGTCTTATATGCAATTTTCGTCCTTTACCCGTGGTCCATCTCAGTGGTAATTGGCATCATTGCAACAGTTACGAACCGCCAGAAACAGGACTTCTCAGGCCTGTTCCTGACCCACGCTGTCTTCTATGCAGCACTCTTCTATTTTAGTCTGTGATGTTTTCCTCCAGATGTCCATGCTCGTCCATTCTGATTCCAGGGGCTTGCTTTAATCAGGAAGTGTGTAGGGAACAAGTGTCCTCATATTTACACAGTGAAGAGAGCACCAAAATTACAAAGACTTATATAGCAACAACTTCTTTTCTAGGGAAAGAAAATAGCACAATAGGAGTAAGATATTTACCCTCTTGAGGAAGCACTGAGTTCCTCGAGCCAGCCAATGGAATCACTTTTGATTTCCATTAATGTGCCAAGTATGGTCTAGTTTCCCTGGCTCAAGGTCTTACAACCTATAGATTTGGAAAGCTCGCAGGACTGTCCTTACAATGATGTCCTTGGGAAATTCACAGTGGGCAACAGGGAACACAATGGAGAAATGAGAGTTTAACTGAATCCTGTCTTTCTGAACAGAAAAAGTTCAGAACAGGGCTTCATACAGACCTTTAGCAGACAGGGACCAGTTCTGTTCAGAGAGTGGTTTATGAAACAAAATTAAATAATTGCCAAGAAGTTAAGTACAAAACTGATTTTTTTTTCAAAACTGATTTTTCAGGCAAATGACTACTTTATATATAGAAGCATATGAATTTGAAATTTTTCATTTGAAATTTTATAAATGTGAAATTGTGTAGGTGCGTACTATAGTAACAAGCAATAAATTTAGGAGAGTATGTGGAAAACAATTTTTTTTTGCAAGGGGATAGATTGCATAGTATTTACAGAACATGCGCTACAATCTGTATTCTTATTGTTTTTTTCGAGATTGTGGGCTGTTTGGTTTTGAACTCTTACAAGGATTATTTATTTATTAAATGTGACAATTTTTACTTTGTTGTTGCGTTAGGGTACATGGTGTCAACCATCTTTGGACTGTTCACACTATTTTGTGAGTTACCAGAGGACCCCAATCGTAAATGCAATCTAGGGAGTGACTGATCAGGTTTGCGTGTGCTGCTTCTGGGGCGCTCCTTTATAAGTGGTCCCCAAGCAGCTTGCCCTGGAGAATTCCAATGTGTCTTTTCCCATCGTCTCTCTGGGTCTCTCCCTTCCTCTCTGAGTCTCTCTGTAACACCCTCTGTATCTTCCTCGTCTTTCGCTTCTTCTTGGCTCTTTAATTTCCTTCATAAAAATGTCAGAATTAATTTGAGAGACTCCCTACTCTTGGTCCAAAGAGTTGACAGGGATAGAGTTTAATGATCTAAACTCTGGATTTGAAGATCTTGATGCAAACAGGAAGGAAATCCCAGGCTACTAGGAGAGACACAGAGTGCAAAGGGAGCCTGTGCTGAAGGAAGCGACTTTCTCTCACTCATGCAGCACATACTTACCGAGTATCATGTCTATTCCAAGGGTAAAGCCGTGAAGGAGAGGAAGTCTAGCCTCTATGGAGCATACATTCTGGCTGGATAAGACAAGTATATAAAGCACCAACAATTAACAGAATATATGGTAATAAAGAGTATTATGAAGGGGATGAAAAGTACCATTAGGGCTTGGGAGGAAGGGGTTATTTCAAGCAGGTGAGGCTAGTGTCCCAGGTGTCACTAGTAGTAAAGAATCTGCCCGCCAATGCAGGAGATGTAAGAGTGGCAGGTTTAATCCTTAGGTTGAGAAGATTCCCTAGAGTAGGAAATGATACCCCATTCCAGTATTCTTGCCTAGAAAATTCCATGGACAGAGAAGCCTGGTGGGCTACAGTCAATGGGGCCCTAAAGAGTTGGACACGACTGAGTGAGCACAAGGCTTCATGTAAGAAGGTAAGACCTGAATTGAGACTTTACAAGCTGTGCAGCTTTAGATAAATTACTTAACCTTCCTGAATCAAGGATAAAATTAAAGTACTCAGCTCTTAGTTTATTGTAAGGACAGAGGAGAGGAAATATATATATATATGTGGTTCAGTAGATAGTAGCTGTTATTGTCATTGACAAAATCTGCGTCAATTAGGGCCTGAGCAAGAAATTAACAATACACTCAAATTAGGATTATTGGAGTTGAGTTCAATAGAAGAAGAATTCATAAAATCCTTTTGTAGGGAAATGAGTGTGATATCTGGCATCTAATAAGAACAGATAGCATTTCTCGTCTCTTGACCCAAGAGAGAGGACAGAGTGCAGTCACTGGCACTTGGAGGCAGAGAGACATGTGGGGCAGGCAACCAGGCTGAGCTCAAACCTTCAGTTTCCTGGCTTTGAGACGTTTGAGGGTGTATTATGCCCTTGTGGCTCAGCTGGTAAAGAATCTGCCTGCAATGTGGGAAACCTGGGTTCGATCCCTGGGTTGGGAAGATCCCCTGGAGAAGGGAAAAGTTACCCACTCCAGTATTCTGGCCTGGAGAATTCATGGACTGTATAATCCATGGGATTGCAAGGAGTTGGACATGACTGAACAACTCTCACTTCACTGTGTGCAGGGCTGGGTTAAACACTGTCCCGGATTACAAAGATGCACTAGATATGGAGCTTGCCATCCACAGGCTTCCAGTTGAAAGTGGGAAATGACCTGCACACATGCAGTTTGGTTGCAGCATAGAAAGCGAGAAGGGCCATAAAGGAGGTTCAGAGAACGACTAAGGGGTCCTCGGGTCAGATTACTTCCAGCCAACAGATCAGGGGAAGTTCCACAGAGGAGGTGGCTGTGTCTGCCCTGGACCTTAAAGGAGGCCCAAGTTTCACGCATGCACTGGTGATGTGCTGGGAAAACTCTGCAGGTGCAGAAACTAGGGAGTTTAGCTCAGCTGGAGCCTCTGGCATGTGAAAGGGATATATATTTTGTCATGTCTGTGAATCTGTCCTCCTGATGTTCTTTCTTCTTTCAAGCTATGCTTCCCCTTCCCTCTCTCACTGACTTTGTCATTTTGCTCTTGTCCTCCTTTATAAGAGAAGGATTTGGGTGGAAGGGCAAATGGGAGTGAAGAGGGTCCCTATGAGGTAACCGAAAGGGATGCTCAGCCTGGGTTTCCCAGCCTCTAACAGCCTATTCCAGAGATTGATTACATGACAGGATGGGAACTGATGGGGAAGAACAGCACTGAAACATGTACATTACCATATGTAAAATAGATGGACCAGTGAGAACTCAAAGCATTAAGCAGGGCACCCAAAGCTGATGCTCTGGGACAACCTAGAGGGATAGGGTGGGGAGGAGTTGGGAGCGGGATTCAGGATGGGGGGATACATGTATTCCTACGGCCGATTCATATCGATGTATGGCGAAAACCACCACAGTATTATAAAGTAATTATAGTTCAATTAAAAGAAATTAATTGATTTTAAATAAAAGAAACAAAATAACCCCAGCGCAAAGGCTGTTTATTTTATCCCTTAAACCCCTTTCTCCTGCTTCTCTTCTCATCTTCCAAGAACCAAAAGCAGAAAACATGGGAAACAGAAGGGAGATAGATTTTAGAGAATGTTAGCATGGCCTTTGTCCTGCAGTCTGCCACTACCAGTTTCTGTGAAAACCTATTTCATTTCACAGCCTCACCATATGCACCCCCAGCCTTGTACTTGACTCAGGCACTTCTCATAGGCTGCAGGGCAGCGGTACCTTCCAATGTGCTGTACAATTCCTCAGACTAGAGGCTCTTCTGCACAGGACTACACTGCTTAGGGAAAGACGGATAAACTGTTTTGGACCTTTGTGTGTTGGTTTTCTGTTTCTTCATTCACCATGGAAGCCCACTTAAAGTGGAAAATTTAAGCTCAGAGCATCCCCACTGGTTTCTTCAGGTGCTTTCATACAGCTCAGCGGTGGACACTCACTAAACGTCCATTGAACGGATGAATGTTTGCAAAAAGGTACCTGGGTTGGAAAGCTATCATAATTATCGCACTGTGTGAACTCTAATTGCCATTTAAAATTTTATTCCTGGCCCCAAGTAAGCCTTGAATCCACTGACAGGGAGTAGGGGAGAGAGGACAATACTTTGTTCATATTTGAATCTCCGGCAACTGGAAGATTATATGTGGTCCATAATGATGCTCAATGAGTTCTTGTTTGAATAGATGAATAACTAAATTACTGAATGAACAATACTGGATTCTAGGACTTCCCTGACAGTCCAGTGGTTAAGACTCAGCGCTTCCAATGTAGGAGCCACAGGTTTGATTGCTGGTCAGGGAAGTTCCCCAGGCCAAGTGGTGTGGCCAAAAAGGAAAAGAGACGGAAAAAAACAATGTCTAAACAATACTGGCATATAAGCATGACTTAGGGAAATGATTGGAGAAAATGAAGATCCATCATTGAAGATATATTGGGAAGGGCCTTGTATACAACAATAAGAAAGTTGGGCTTTATTACTTCTTATTTTTGTTAAGGTAATGACTGAAGCTTTTTGAGCAATCAGGGAGTAATTTAGTGATCAAAGTTGTTTTAGAAAGGCCATATTAATGGTCACATAGAAGACCTGTGCAAAGTCTGATGTGTAACTAAGCTTTTGTTGCTTTCAAAAAGTGAGTCCCACTCTTGGGACTCTATGCCTTGAAATGAGCTAAAATAGCCTCTTCGAGAGGACAGGGAGAGAGAGAGATCCTGTTACAACAGAGGTCCACTCATCCCAGACATCCCGGCTGAGGTCCAAGGTATGTGAGGCCATCAGAGACCAACCAGCATCACAATCAACTCCACCAGCTGATGGACTCAGATGCATGAGAAAGCCCAGCCAACATCGTGTGGGGTAGAGACAAGAAGTCCTGATTGAGTCCTCCCCGAACTGCCAACCTATACAGTTATGGAACATAATCATTGCTGCCATCCATTAAATGTGAGATGTTGTGGCAGACAGAATTTTAAAGACGGTCTCCCCAAGATTTTCATTCTCTTCTTATTCAATCACATATAGTATATAGGTACTGTTGTGAAGGGAATTTGCAAATGTAAAGAAAGCCCTAAGCCAGGAACTTCCCTGGTGGTCCAGTGGTTAGGAATCTGCCTGCCCATGTAGGGGACACGAGTTTGTTCCCTGGTCTGGGAGGATCCCCCATGCTGAGAAGCCCCTAAACCCATGTGCCACAACGAATGAAGCCTGCATACCTAGAGCCCGTGCTTCACAAGAGAAGCCACTATAATGAGAAGCTCACTCACAGCAACGAAGAGTAGGCCCTGTTCACTACAACTAGAGAAAGCCTGCACACAGCAATGAAGATCCAGCCCAGACAAAAGCAATAAATAAATAAAATGTAAATTAAAAAAGAGAGATGGATCTTAAAAATTGAAAAGCCCCAAGTCAGTTGACCCTGTGGTAGGAACCTGATGCAATCATTTGAAGTGCTGAAGTGAGCACTTTAAATGCACTGAGTTTTCTCTGGTTTTTCTTAAAGATAGAGAGGCCACATAACTGGGAATGTCCATGGCTCCAGCTGACAGCCGGCACGGGAGCTGGGACCTCTGTTGTACTACCAAACTGAATTCTGCCAACAGCCTGAAAAAGTAGGAAGTAGGTTCTTTCCCAGAGCCTCCAGGGAAGAGCCTAACTCAGTGGAGACCTTACTTACAGCCTTGTAAAAGACCCTGAGCAGAGAACCCAGTCCAACCTGCTCACAACATTAACGTACAGCATCACGTGCTAATAAGCTTCTGCGTGTATGCTCAGTCGCTCAGTCACGTCTGACTCTTTGTGACTCCATGGATTGTAACCTGACGCACTCCTCTGTCCATGGGTTTTTCAGACAAGAATACTGGAACAGGTTGCCATTTCCTCTTCCAGGGCATCTTCCCAACCCAGGGGTTGAACCCACGTCTCCTGTGTCTCCTGCATTGGCAGGCAAATTCTTTTACCACTGAGCCACCTGGGAGGCCCTAATAATCATCTTGTTTGTGCTAATTTGTTATGCAGCAAAGAAGATTAAAACAAGTTTATTTCAAATGATGAATATACATACTAACATTTTCATGACACACAAGAAACACATACCATAGAGCAGGGAATTTTAATTCTGGCTGAACATCAGAATCTTGTGGAGCACACTCTAAATATATCCATGCCTGGGCCCACCCCAGAGTTGCTGAAACTTAACTGATTTAATTGTTCTGGGATGTGGCCCAGGTATTGGTATTTTTGAAAAGCTCCCCAGGTAATTCTAATATGCAGCCAGAATTGAAAACCACTAATATAAAACAAATTATGTATGGATAAAGTGCAGATGACACCATCCTTATGGCAGAAAGTGAAGAGGAACCCAAAGGCCTCTTGATGAAAGTGAAAGAGGAGAGTGAATAGGTTGGCTTGAAGCTCAACATTCAGAAAACAAAGATCATGGCATCTGGTCCCATCACTTCATGGGAAATAGATGGAAAAACAGTGGAAACAGTGTCAGACTTTATTTTTTGGGGCTCCAAAATCACTGCAGATGCTGATTGCAGCCAGGAAATTAAAAGACGCTTATTCCTTGGAAGGAAAGTTATGACCAACCTAGATAGCATATTAGAAAGCAGAGACATTACTTTGCCAACCAAGGTCTGTCTAGTCAAGGCTATGGTTTTTCCAGTGGTCATGTATGGATGTGAGAGTTGGACTGTGAAGAAAGCTGATCGCCGAAGAATTGATGCTTTTGAACTGTGGTGCTGGAGAAGACTCTTGAGAGTCCCTTGTACTGCAAGGAGATCCAACCAGTCCATTCTAGAGGAGATCAATCCTGGGTGTTCATTGGAAGGACTGATGCTGAAGCTGAAACTCCAATACTTTGGACACCTCATGCGACGAGTTGACTCACTGGAAAAGAGTCTGATGCTAGGAGGGATGGGGGTGGGAAGAGACGGGGACGACAGAGAATGAGATGGCTGGATGGCATCACTGACTCTGTGGACATGAGTTTGAGTGAACTCCGGGAGTTGGTGATGGACAGGGAGGCCTGGCGTGCTGTTATTCATGGGGTCGCAAAGAGTCAGACATGACTGAGCGACTGAACTGAACTGAACTGAAAGAGATGGATGAGAGAGATGTCCATCCCATCACCCCTCCATTGTGAGACAGTTGCCTTGAGCATGTTGGTGACTCTATCAGGTAGGGTGTTTCAACTGGAAGAAACAACATCCCATTAGCAACGGGGCAACAAGAACATTAGTCTCTCTTTAATGGGAAATCCAGATATGAGGGGTTTCATAGCTGGTGAGTTCAGTGGCTCTACATAACTGTCTTTGCTCTGCCATCTTCAGCACATTTGGGTTTTTCTCCCAGTTACTTCACAGTACCAAGGTGGTAGCTCCTGATTTGTACACCATGTATCACTTGCCACCATCCAAAGGAAGCAAATTCTCCTCATGTATTCCTTTCTAGCTGGGAAAGAAAACTTCCCCAAAGCCTTCCCAGATTTTTGCTCAATTCTGTTGGCAAGAATTGGGTTACATTTCCAGGTACTCACTGTCCGAGAGACTGGAAAAGAAGTACCCAGCATGTTCAGACTCTGTAGTGGGAAGTGGACTCTCCTAGCAAAATCTCAGTAGGGGAAGGTGTGTAGAAGTTTACTGGGTAGGTGACCAACCACCTTGATTCTTTCATGCACCTCCTTATGCTCATCTAAAAATACAAATTCATGTATCTCTATATATAGCTCCTTATGCTCATCTAAAGATACATATTCATGTACCTGTATATACAGGTGCATGCATAAACAGAATTACAGTATGGATGGTCTTTACCGTGTCATTCTTCCTCTCACATTCTACTATTGTTATTATAATAGCTTTAACTATTTTATTTCAGCCTAAACATCAAATGTTGACACCTGATGTTTATCCTTTAGTAATTCCCTCAATGCCTAATATAAATCATCAAAGAATGTATATACTTATGTGTGGGAAGGGGGTTGTCATTTTTTATACATCAAAAGAGGATCGTATTATGGCAACTCCATAAGGTATATACAGAGATTTTTTTAAATTGATCTCTAAATATTGCCTGTTACTGCCCAAATTTTCTGTTTTCCCTCCACTCTCTCCTTCAAATTCTATCAAAGAGTCCAATTAAAACTGAGTACAGGGACTTCCCTGACCGTCCAGTGGTTAAGAATCCATGCTTCCAATACAAGGAGTGACCAATAGATCCCTGATCAGGGAACTCAGATCCCACATGCTCTGTGGCGTGGTCAAATAAATAAGAAAAATAATTGTTGGCTACTTTTAAAAAACGTGAGTATAGATCTTTTAGCCTACCGCATGCTTTGTTGTCTGGGATGTCAGGGCAACATAATTATGAAGCAAAGTATTTTCTAACTAATCCTCTTCTTTCAACTAATTGCTTGTGCTTACAAAAGTCGTCTGGGTCTCTTGATACTCCCATTTAGCTGTTGAGGTCCTTCAGTCTCTTTCTACTTTCCCAATGAAAGCCAGTAATTAATTTTGTCCCTTCTAAGCTGCGGGAAGATGCATTTTCTCCTAGGGGATGGTGTTTTGAATTTCCAAAGATGCCATATTTCCTCATGACTTTTGCTACCTGAATGGCAGACGTCCCCTGTTGCAGGCTATAGAGAAATCCATTCTTTCCATATTTCCTGCCTTCTTTTCCCATGTCTTCCAACATGAAAGGGAGTTTCTTCACAAAGCTCTAAAACACAACCATTTTGCTGAGGAGTTTTGTCCTGTTTTGTTATGTCACTGTTTGTTCTTAGGAATGATGGCCTCTTCTGTTTTCTTTTAATCAGATGTGAACAAAACCAAACAGTTGTCAAACAAATTTATATATATAATAAACCTGAATCCATTCTGTATTTCTTCTAAACAATTCCCTAAATATAATGATGTCTGAGTAAAGGAGAGAAGGAAAAAAGCAAAACATCTGATCCCTGGAAAAGGCATAAGACCATTTTAAAAAGATTGCAACAGAATTGACTCCTAGACACCTTCAAATTTGTTGCACTGGACAATAACTTTGTCGGACTAGCACCTGATCAGATTCTAATAAATGTTAATAAGACCTATAGCAGCTGGATCTCAAAAAGTTTTAACCAATGTGTTTTTAGTGTGCCCTGGCCACCCATTATAGGAACTGGAGATTTAGAAATTAAAGTGATTCATTTCAGGTGATTTCATATGTAAAGATGAGGCAAGTATCCTTCCTCCTCAGAGCGTTCTTCATTCCCTGGCAGTAGGTGACCAATCTAAAAGACACAGTCCAGTTACATGATTAATTTAAATTGTTTCAACAATGGGGGTAATTTTCTCTTCAGTGTTTTTTTTTTCCCTTTGTGCATTTGCCAAAGAATGCTCAAACTACCGCACAATTGCACTCATCTCACACGCTAGTAAAGGAATTCTCAAAATTCTCCAAGCCAGGCTTCAACAGTACATGAACCATGAACTTCCAGATGTTCAAGCTGGTTTTAGAAAAGGCAGAGGAACCAGAGATCAAATTGCCAACATCCGCTGGATCATGGAAAAAGCAAGAGAGTTCTAGAAAAACATCTATTTCTGCTTTAATGACTATGCCAAAGCCTTTGACTGTGTGGATCACAATAAACTGTCGAAAATTCTGAGAAATGGGAATACCAGAAAACCTGACCTGCCTCTTGAGAAACCTGTATGCAGGTCAGGAAGCAACAGTTAGAACTGGACATGGAACAACAGACTGGTTCCAAATAGGAAAAGGAGTACGTCAAGGCTGGATATTGTCACCCTGCTTATTTAACTTATGTGCAGAGTACATCATGAGAAACACTGGGCTGGAAGAAGCACAAGCTGGAATCAAAATTGCCGGGAGAAATTTCAATAACCTCAGATACACAGATGACACCACCCTTACGGCATAAAGCAAAGAAGAACTAAAGAGCCTCTTGATGAAAGTGAAAGAGGAGAGTGAAAAAGTTGACTTAAAGCTCAACATTCAGAAAACTAAGATCATGGCATCCGGTCCCATCACTTCATGGCAAATGGATGGGGAAACAGTGGAAACAGTGCTGACTTTATTTTTCTGGGATCCAAAATCACTGAGATGGTGATTGCAGGAGTGAAATTAAAAGGCACTCCTTGGAAGGAAAGCTATGACCAACCTAGACAGCATATTAAAAAGCAGAGACATTACTTTGTCAACAAAGGCCCGTCTAGTCAAGGCTATGGTTTTTCCAGTGGTCATGTTATGGATGTGAGAGTAGGACTATAAAGAAAGCTGATTGCCGAAGAACTGATGCTTTTGAACTGTGGTGTTGAAGAAGACTCTTGAGAGTCCCTTGGACAGAAAGAAGATCCAACCAGTCCATCAGGAGGAGAAGGGGACGACAGAGGATGAGATGGTTGGAAGGCATCACCAACTCAAAGGACATGGGTTTGGGTGGACTCCGGGAGTTGGTGATGGACAGGGAGGCCTGACATGCTGCTGTTCATGGGGTTGCAAAGAGTCAGACACGACTGAGTGACTGAACTGAACTGTGCATTTTAGGCTTATTTTCAGAGAACAAGAGCTTCACACTGACACAGTTAGTTGCTGACACACTCGATATAAGTTAGACCATCAGAAATACCAATGAATAAACATGATACATACAGCTTAAATGCCGATATAGAGTTTGAATTCTATTTTAGCTGGCTACATTGGTTAAAATTACCCCCAAAACTTTTGTTTAATCCCTTTAAGGTGGTCCATGCTTTAATAGAGAGGAGAGGCAAAGTCAGTTTCTTCAAAGGGAGAACTTGTTGAGAAAATTCACTTTAAAAAAGGGAGGGGTTAAGTGGGAGGGGTGAGGGGGGAATCACAGGGAATTTTGGCAAAGGGTGTAGCTTTCCTGACAGCCCTAATTGGCATGCTGTCTCAGAGGAGAGGGCTTTGCTCTATTAATTATTTTGTATTTTCACAAGTTGTCATCACAGTAACAATCTCACTGTCCTCAGAGCTACCTGTTCTCTGTTCACGTGCTTCCTAGCTTTCTGCTGTTCTGGAATCCAGGGAGGAGAAGACAGGAGAAAATAGGCCTTTCCAGGTTTCGGTGTCCATGCCCTTGGAGAAGACGGAGGCTGAGGCAGCTTCTCCTTTCTGAGGTGCTACTCTGGACTCTCAGCGTCTGTGCCTGCCCTGGCTGAGCCGCTGCCTGGGCCTCTCTGCCTGTGCCCCAGGTCTTCCCTTGGAAGCCTCTGTTCTGCTTTTTTGGATTTTCACAGTTTTCATATTCCATCACGTCAGTCTTAGGATCTCCAGCTAAAATCGAAATATACTGTTTAGACACCTTAGAAACCAAAGCATACTGAGGATGATCATCATGGTGATGTCTCCCTCTCAGCCAAATCAAACCTTCATGGAATTCGTTTTTAGCCGTGGACAGAAGTCACCTTTTCTTAAGACCAGATAACTAATCAAAATCAGGGACTGTCTGCAGGATTTTTTTTTTTTCCTTTTTAAAGCTAACTTGTGTGCGTGCATGCATGCCCAGTCACTCATTCACGTCTCAGTCTTACAACCCTATGGACTGTAGCCCGCCAGGCTCCTCTGTCCATGGAATTTTCCCAGGCAAGAATACTGGAGTGGGTTGCCATTTCCTTCTCTAGGGGATCTTCCCCTCCCAGGGATCCAAACTGCATCTCCTACATTGACTGGCAGGTGGATTCTTTACCACTGAACCACAGGAAAACCTAAAGCACACTTAGCAAAATATATGTTTGAATGAAGTACATTTCAAAATATGTTAATGATTACAACCAGTTTTTAGTATTTTGTGTATTTCTTTCCAGACTCCCTTCTATATTTATACTTAATTTGAATTCCATCGCTTTCTTCAGTTAGATATTTTACTATTTTCATTAAATAAATGTATGATAAATAGTTATGTAAATTAATCCAACGTCAACAGTTCAACAGTTTCCACCTTCCTTGAGACGTGTTGCATAGGTAATTGGAAAAAATAGATTAGTAAGTCCTGGTATTCAGATGGGCTTATTCAGGGGACAGTCTTCACTTGGGCAGTCTGACCAGGCTGTCATCAAGTCAGGTTGAATTTTAAGGTTCGATTTAAATTTTATGAGTTGCTGCAGGTTTGTAACTGACCAGCAAACATCCAGGTTGTCCAGACCAGCAAATGGTCCTGTCTCTCAACCTGAAAAGTCCTTGAATTTTGGAACCTATCTCAAACTCCAAACACCTGCTAACACCTGAGGTTTTCAAGTTTGCAAAATTACCCCAAAGTTCTGTTTCTTTTTTTTACACTTTCTAAAATTCTCCCAATCCTTTGGCATGCTCCATTCAGAATGTTAAAGAATCCTCCAATCCCCTAGATGGGGAACCTGATTTGAAAATGTGAAGTGGTATATACCTTTCTGCTATGCTCACTATTATTAACATTTGCAAATAAATGTCTGGCCAGACCCTGCCACCTGAATTAGAATAAAACCCCCAAGACAGTCCTCAAATTTGATGCTTTGACAGACATTTTCTATGGGCTTATTGCAGACCTCACAGAAGGCTAGGTAGCTCATATCATCGGAAAACATTCTCCTTTAAGATGAAGTCTGACTCCTCTAGCTCTACCAACCATAGGGAAAAGTGAAAAAAATATAACTGTGTTTAACTCCCAATCTACAACCCCTGCTGCTAAGTCACTTCAGTTGTGTCCGACTCTGTGCGACCCCCATAGATGGTAGCCCACCAGGGTCCACCGAATCTGGGATTCTCCAGGCAAGAACACTGGAGTGGGCTGCCATTTCCTTCTCCAATGCATGAAAGTGAAAAGTGAAAGTGAAGTCACTCAATCGTGTCCGACTCTTCGCGACCCCATGGACTACAGCCTACCAGGCTCCTCCACCCATGGGATTTTCCAGGCAAGAGTACTGGAGTGGGTTATGTAAAATAAACTCCAAAATAATAAATAAAGTGAGTTCTCTCCAAAGACTCTTTGACAGTCCACCGATGTAGGTCTGGCATGATGCCCAGAAACTTAGATAGGTACAATTTGGTCGTATCAGGTTAATTTCTTTTAACGTCTCTAAATACATACTCTTTGGTTGCTTTCAGCCTACTGTACTGCATCAACTCAATTCAGGGACTTTTTTTTCAAAGTAATTGATTTGACATGTTTATTATGACGGCCAAGCATGTGACTGATTGACTAAATGTTTCATTTTTCACTCCGTTTGGTACATACCCCCGGACACTGTAATTATCCTACCCTTTTTGTCTCTCCTCATTAAATGTGAAATGCAGAGAGAGGCCACCCTTTCTGATTGAAAACTGATATTCTCTTTCAGCCCTTTCATGGAGTGTGATGCTTTGCACACAGGGCCTGAGTGTGAAAATACATGAGTTAGCCCTAATTTGTAAACTGGCTGTCACCTATGTTTCCATGGTTGTCACAGCCCCGCTGATCTCAATTTCTGTACCTTGAAAATGGGAAGGACAAATCCTATCCTTTTCCAACATAAAGCATTACTGTTGATGTTTTAGTTGCTAAATCATGTCAGACTCTTTTGCGACCCCATGGACTGTAGCCAGTCAGGCTTCTCTGTCCGTGGGATTTCCCAGAAAAGAATACTGGAGTGGGTTGCCATTTCCTTCCCCAGGGGATCTTTCCAACCCAAGGATCAAACCCATGTCTCCTGCTTTGCAGGTGGATTTTTTACTACCGAGTCACCCTATTGGACAACACAGATATAGTATCTCCATCAGTATAGAAAGTTCTGCTGGACTGGGATATCTGATACTGACAAATCTTCCTTCTCACAGCTTCTCTAACTGGCCTTAAGTCAGTCTTTACAGTAACATCAGGTGAATTCATCTCACACAAATGAACAGCAGTCCAAAGTAACAGTGCGTATGTAACAAATGATGTATTATCATACTTTTCTTCACCCACACCCAGCACTAGAGGCTAAAATAAGCCAAAGGACATACTGCAGAGAGATTTATCCATCAATAATCAATACCTAATTTTAAAAAGAATTATATCATGGGACAGAGTCTAGAAATATTCTATTTTCCTTAATATGTGAGTCCCTGTAGATCCATGGTCTGGATATCCAGGATTTGAGTGCCCTCCCCCATTCTCTCATCCCGATTCCTCTGTGAATTAAAGATTGATTTTATTATCTGCCCAGTTTCTCCTTGTTTATGGTTTCACATCTATTTGATAAAGAATGCAGTGTTAGCAGATATTTAAGTGTTTTTCATGTTATATATGCAAAAAAGGTAAGCATTAAATATAAACACAAGCTGATTGACTTAAGATGCATTGTTTTCATGCCTTATTTTATTGCCAATCTCATATATCTCACATCTAACATGGAATAGGCCTCTCACAGTCATAAAAGGCCTACAAACCAAGCTATTGAAAGAGTAATATTTAAGCACAGCATTCATAAAATAGCTAATGGTATTATAGAGTTGACAGATACCATAGAACTGTCAAAGAAATGGATGTTGAACCATCTCCTTTCAAAAATAAGAAAACAAATCAAGAGAGGGGACCTTCCTATACTGTTGGTGGGAATATAAATTGGTACAGCCACTGTGGAGAACAGTATGGAGGTTCCTTAAAAAATTAAAAATAGAGCTACTATAATATTTTGCAATCCCACTTCTGGGTGTATATCCAGAGAAAAAATGGCCCCAAAAGATAAACGTACTCCAGTGTTCATTGTGGCACTGTTTACAATGGCCAAGATATGGAAGCAACCTAAATGTCCATTGATAAAGGAGTGGACAAAGAAGATGTGGTACATATATACAATGAAATAGCACTCAGCCATTAAAGAGAATGAGATAATGCCATTTGCAGCAAGACGGATTGATAGAGATTGTCACACTGAGTGAAGTAAGTCAGAGAAAGACAAATATTGCATGATATCTCTTATATGTAGAATCTAACAAAACGATACAAATGAATTTATTTACAAAGTAGAAACTGATTCACAGACTTATAGAATGAACTTGTGGTTGCCAATGGGGAAGGGTGGAGGAAGGGATAGGTAGGGAGTTTGGGATGGACATGTGTTCATTGTTAATATTTAAAATAGATAACCAACAAGGCCTACTGTATAGCACAGGGAACTCTGCTCAGTATTATGTAACAATCTAAATGGGAAGATAATTTGAATAATAATTCATGTATATGTATAACTGAATCACTTTGCTATACACCTGAAACACAACATTGTTAACCAACTGTACTCCAATAAAAAATAAAAAGTTAAAGAAAAGAGAGGTATAGCGCTGCAGTGACTTGATGAATAGTGGAGTCAGGATTTGAATCCAGCTCCCAGACCTGGACCCTGAGTTATTTTGGACACCTTGTTTGTTGCCCTCTCGTGACAAGGAGAATGAAGGAGAAGAGCTGGGAGGGCAGGAGAAGGGAGAAAGTTGGCTTTTCTCAGCAGGAAGGTGAGTCCGCCTAGTACCTGGCCAGCACCTAGGTGATCCTTGCATGTGAGACAACATTTCTTCTTAGCCTGAACCAGCATTTCATTTGTTCTATTTCCCAGAGTAACCTAAATGCCAACCAATGGGGTTTCTGGCACCACCACCATGCTGGTATGTCTTGGTTAATTCATTTTCTTTACAAAGCCTTCCTTATGAAAAGCTCCAAGTTCTCTAACCCCATTTCTTTCAAATGGCATCTAAGCATTTACCTTGAAAATTCATAGATATGATTTAAGGGGTCTGTAAATCTCCTGAAAAAAAAAATGAAATTCAGCTCTCAGTCCATACCATTTATTAACTTATCAAAGATGTCTACGCTAGAAAAAGGCTAAAATCTGCCATAAAGGGAAAAGAGAAAGATGCATTTTTTAGAACAAAAAAAATTTGCTGTACCCAGGAAAACTGGTATAATGGCCAGGCAGTGTGATAAACACCAACTTAATAGAGGTAGACAATGGAAATGAAAGAGAATACAATGTTCAAAAAGCCAAGGAGAAGCAAGGCTGAAGATACATTTCCCTTATTGTCTCTTCCTTCACTCATTTTTCCAAATCCAATGACAGCAGCTACTAACTCATGCATGCTAACAGAACCAAATGGAGTCATGATTTTACCTCCCATTTCAGTACTTGAGGAACATATATCTTACTACAGTCTTATTCAACTGAAATGATGGAACTGAGAAACATCCTATACCAAACAGCAAGAAATAGTCACAGGAACCTGATTTACCAGTTATAATTTTAGACTAAAATGGTAATAAAAATTTCATGTGAGAATACAAATCACAAATTTTAAAAATGCCTGTTGAACTCTTTGACATAAATCACAGCTATATCCTCTTTGACCAACCTCCTAGAGCAATGGAAATAAAAATAGAAATAAACAAGTGAGACCTAATTAAACTTAAAAGCTTTTGCATAGCATAAGAAACTATAAACAAGATGAAAAATCAACCCTCAGAATGAGAGAAAACAATTGCAAATGAAACAACTGACAAATAATTAATCTCCAAAATATACAAGCAGCTTATGCAGCTCAATACCAGAAAAACAAATAATGCAATCAAAAAGTAGGCAGAAGACCTGAACAGACATTTCTCCAAAGAAGACATACGGATGGCCAGAAAACATGTGAAAAGATGCTCAACATTGCTCATTATTAGAGAAATGCAAATCAAAGCTACAATGAACTATCACCTCACACTAGTCAGAATGGCCATCATCAAAAAATCTACAAACAATAAACGTCGGAGAGGGTGAAAAAAAGGAACCCTCTTGCACTGTTGGTGGGAATGTAAACTGATACAGCCACTATGGAGAACAGTATGGAGATAGACTCCTTAAAAAACTAGGAATAAAACTATCATATGACCCAGCAATCCCACTCCTGTGCTTATACCCTGAGAAAGCCATAACTGAAAATAAACAGGTACCCCGATATTAATTGCAGTAATATTTACAATAGCTAGGACATGGAAGAAACTGAGATGAATGAATAAAGAAGATGGAAGTTTGGTCCATATATACTCTGGAATATTACTTAGCCATAAAAAGGAATGTACTTGAGTCAGTTCTAGTGAGGTGGATGAACCCAGAACCTGTTATACAAAGTGAAGTTAAGTTAGAGAAAAACAAGTAACATATTGACACATACATATGGAAGGTAGAAAAATGGTACTGATGAAACTATCTACAGGGCAGGAATAGAGATGCAGACATAGAGAAGACTTTGGACACTGCAGGGGAAGGAGAAGGTGGGAAAAACTAAGAGAGTAGCATTGGAACATTTACATCATCATATGTAAAACAGACAGCTAATGGGAAGCTGCTGTGTAAAACAGGGAGCTCAACGAGGTACTCTGTGGCAAGTTCTGATGGGGGGTGGGGAGAGGTTTGAGAGGGAGGGGATATATGTATACTTATGGCTGATTCACATTGTTGTATGGCAGAAGCCAACACAATATTGTAAAGCAATTATCCTCCAATTAAAAATAAATTTCCTAAAAATGTTTAAAAAAAAGCCTGTTGAACTAGCAATACGTGGACAAGTTGAGCCACTGGGATGTTGGCCTGAAGAATTTGTTAAATAATACAGTTCACCTGGTTTTCTGTATTTTACACTTTTCAGGGGCTCTGATGATCAGTATCAGCCTTCAAGAAGAGCAATGTGTTATAACTGTGACTTGGTGGCAAGTATTCTAGGTAAGAATATTTTGGTACATTTTAAAAGAAGCTCTCACTGGTGTTGACTGACTTAAAGAAATTTAAAAATATGACACCTTATAAACCTCTTCCACATCTAGAGGCAGAATATAATGATTTGTATACTTTATTTTGACTTTACATGCGGTGTTAAAAACCCAAAGTACATATTATTTACACATCCACAATACAAGTTTACAAGATATCTATACATGTTAAAGTACTCTATAAAACAGTATAGAGCCACTTCACTTTAGGGTTACTTTTTATGCCGTACCATTAAAAAAGATACAATCTGTGTTTACCTTTGCACAAATGAATAAAGCATTTAAAAATTAAATTAACAGGATAGAGACTAGATTTTATGTTAGAAATCTCAACATAAATACTGATAGAACTCACATTACAAACTACAAGGCAGCACAATGTTACAAAATGTTATCCGGGTTCACATACAGTTACTGTTCCATTTTCCGCACGCCGGGATTAATATTGGCAGGGTGAATTCAAACAGGTTTGTCGGCGGTGGACTGAGTAGTGTTTATCGTTGGTTGGTCTAACTTATTATCAATCTGTAATATTTTAGTTTCAAAGTTGAAGTGTTGCAAAAACAGAAGTTTTAGCTTTTGAGCTTCCAGAGACCTCAGGGAATCATGTTCTTTATAAAACAATATTCTCAAAAGAAAAGAATAACTGCATCCATATTCTACATTCTGTATAAAAATGCTCTGGTCTTTTGCAACCCATCCTCCCCCAAGTAATAGATTCATCACAGGAAATCAGGTGAACTTATTTGTCTGACTAAGTCAGAAGCATTCCTCTGCCTTGATACTTTCTAGATGAGGTTCAATAAACCGTGGTGTGCAGCACATTAACTGAAACAGTCGTCAGGGCTGCACATCGTCAACTGTAAGTGGCTTCTGCAAAACTACGAATAAATGACTCTATATGGTTTCTGCAGGTGTCACATTACCCGGGAAACCTCATTTGACTTCACATTATCACTGATTCATCCTTAGTGAAAGCAGGAGTGGAATGTTTATCATGGCAAAGGATGTAATGCTGCTATCTGGATGGATTGTTTTACAGTTAATTGTTCTAGGTTGTTACGATTTTTTTGAAAAGTCTTTTCAGGTGCTGGTTGAAAAACATGTACAACTTGCACTCAGTAAATGATGTGCTATACTGAAAACACTTGACATATTTGAGTACTTCTATCATTCTCATGAATAAGGCACAAAATGCACAGATTCAGGTAAACTCACATGTAATATTTACAGTATACTGTCGTTACCTGCATGACTTAGGAGGAAATTCTCACATCACACAACACAGACAACATGATTGCACCACTGTTAGGGTTCAATAGAAGGTTTCTGTTAAGGTAATTATGACCCTCTCACATTCCCTTCTTCTGTCTTCTGTTTTGTATGTGTGTGTGGTTCTTTTTTTTTTTCCCCATCTTGGGGTTAGAGGGGAGTTCAAAGAAGAGGAATTTTACTGCAGGGGAGAAACCAAACACAATAAAAATAAAACCTTGTTAGTGTGTCCAAGGTTAATAGAGTCATTGGGGCTTGGATTCACAGTGGACTGGTGAATTTTACTACTGAAACTGGTGGATAAATCAAGGATACCTATCAACGTCTCTATCTCCTTAAGCTGGCAAGACTGTAATAGGAGTTTCAGTGAATAGCAGCACAAAATTACTTAGTACTCTTACATTCTGGCATTGGGTAACATGGAAGTCAAGTTAATCATTTTGACTGTCAAAATCAGCCTTGGTTTTCTTTCTCAAAGCTGAACCCAATGGACTGCTGTGGGAAGAAATTATTGTCTCTTGTTCAGTCATGCGTGATGTAAACAACTCCATAGCACAAAAAGATGCAATGGGCACCTAAACAAATGCTAGTGGGGACAGAACACACACACACTCACACACACACGCACGCATACATGCACACGCAACACAGTTCCTTGGTGGCATGGAAAAAAATGCCACACATGAAAAAGATGCTACAGTTTGGGTCAAAGATGAATTTTTAGCAAATTGTTTGGTAATCTACAAGTTCGTTTCTTTGAGACATTACCATTGTTTTTTTTTTTTTTGACATTTGTGCAAGAGGCAAGGTGAATGCATACATATTAAAATGTTCACATTTAATGGGAAGACCACACAAAATGGCAGTCTAAGTTGAACCCATTTTCAAGTAATTGCTCACAGACAGATTCTTCTGAGCACTGTTATCAGCTCTTTATACTGGTTACAGGTAGCCCCTCAGAGCCACACATCTCTTTAGCTTCAAACAAAAGAAATGGAATGACCAGCACCTTCCTTTGTTTTCAGGCAAGTACACAGAAGCCTTGCTGCAGTAGCTACATATGGCAAGTTCTGATGTTGCCAAAGTTAGGAAGAGTTTCTTTGGCCACTTGGTTCTGTTGAAATACAAGCGAGTCTCTTTTCTTAAGGTACCCTTACCCTATCATCCTCTCAACACCACAGACAGGATAAAGCCACACAAGGAAGGGCACACTTGAGGCCTAGTAAGTGTATTTGTTCAGTGGTCTGACGGAGGTGGTTTGAGGAACGAATGAAGGCTTTGGTGGCACGTCAGGTTTTAAGGACGGTGTCCTCTTTAGTCCCGTCCGGGGAAGGGTGCCATTACTGGTGTAGCTGCTCTGTCTGGAAAGGGAAGGCTGTAGGTGAACACTCACAGGTGCTCCCTGAATATAGTCCACCTTTGCGCCTGCAGGGGTGGGCATGTACCCTCCACGGTTCATGCTAGGCTGTCTAGATAACAAAACACCATTTGGTGAACTTAAGTTTTTAGGCATAGCTGATATAGAGTGCCTCTGGGAGGAATTTTTATGATAACCCCTCTGTCTTTCCAAAGAAGTCATTGGAACTCCAGGAGTGGTGGGAACATCCACTCGCTTGGTTGGGCTATTTCTGGGAAGAGTCGAGGGAGGAGAGTAGAGAGATGCCTCGCGGTTAGGGACCTTGGGTGGGACCTCAGACATAGGTCCCACGGGATCCAGCATTAGGGTCTGGTGGGCCATCTGGATGTCTCCCATGATAGCTTTGGGGTTACTATTTGGGTCATTTAGATGCTTCAGGAGATCATTGAGGGTATTTCTGGAATCCACAGAACGCCGGTGATCTCGTTTACTAGATGACTTTGTAAGAGGGTGGTCAATGTTTTGAAGCTTCTTTTCAGCTTTGTGAGCATTGGAGTTTGAGAAAGAAGTGTTGTAGTCATGGGTAGCATTAGGAAGAACAATGGCACTGGGGATATGCCCGTGACTTAGTGGGGAATGTGGTGGAGGACTAGAAGGAAAAAACTGGGGGGTTTCTTTCCTTGAAGCTCCATGGCCATGGGCCTTTTCTGAGTGGCCCTTCATGGCCTGCAGGGTCTTCTGGTGAAGCACAGGTGTAGACTCAGGTGTGGGGAGAGCAGCCAACTCAGGAGGTTGGCCTCGATGGTCCATGACCATGGATTTTGTATCTCCACTGGGTGGCAGCTCTTTTCGACTGGTCAGCAGGTTACTGTATAATTTGGGAGAATCGAGATTCTGTTGATATTCCTTGACTGGGCTGTCAAAGAGACCATTCAGCTTGGCAAAACTTCCACTGGAGTCTGTGCATGACTGGGCAGATTCTGCATCTTTATGGATCTTTCTGTTTTTCCGAACAAACATGTCACGGTAACAGTAGACTGCCACACCTGCAATGAATGCACCCAAGACAAAAGCTGCAAAGACACAGGTGATGAGGACATTCATGTGGACCATCTGGTTGGACTCTCCAGACTGGACTTCCCATCGTACACCTGCAACAGACACACAGCAAAAGAGTCTGAGTGAGGAGCTTCTTTAAAACAGTATTAGCCAGAAAATGGCTTGCCTTGAATCAACACTACCTTCACATGGTCCATATGCTTAGCTTGGAGAGTGAGGTGGACTCCCAAATCACATATTTTTTTCTTTAATCACAATAGGGTCCCCAGAGACACTTACAATTGCTACAGATAAAGGATAACTCTTCCATTGATCTGTATTATGTATTAGTTTTTCCCCTCCCAATCTCTCTTAAATAGTTGTTATATAACATACAAAATTTTAAGCGTTTCTATCTAAAAATTAGGGCTCAAAATTAAATATTTTCTAACTGGCCCATTTTAAATTCATAAAATGTTTTTCTTTCTCATGATTTTCTCTTAATTCATAAATCAAGATTAAAGGGCAGCTACTGGGATTAGGGAAATGTATGAATCCATATAAAGATACATTTTGCTAAAATATGCTAATACAATTATGCTCTTCTTAATTAGCATGAAACTACATAATTTGTTCACAAACTAAAAGCATCTGCTTAGTCACTGTTAGCTACAAATACAACCTCTCCTGTTTGCTTTTTTTTTCATTCCATCTTGGAGTGAAGCACTCTTGAATTGTCTGCTATGAAAAAAATCTAGACAGTCTAAGGAAGTATACTATGTATTAGAGTTAAATGATATTATCCAATTGTTTTGAGATATTTTAGGAAATATTTAAATTAGACTAGAAGAAGAAGAGTGAATTAGTTTGTAATTATTGTTTTTTTTTAATGCAACCACAGACATCTAGATATGTTAGTTTAAGAGGTATCCAAGTCTGTTACATGCTATAAACACAGCTATCCCGGAATAAGGTAAGTCAGAGTGAACTGAAGATTCTGTTGCTCTAGGTTAGTACTAAGGCCTTCAAACATTAGTTGTTTTTAATGTGTTGAGGGCAATGGAATTCAGTGGCAATGTGAAAGACAAAGAAAAGTAGAAACGGAATCATGAAAGAAAATAAAAGAGGAAGAACGATTATAAAATTGTTTACAATAAAAACATAAAAATCCAAAATCAACAGACGTAAATCATAAATGACAATGCACTGCCATAAAAACTGATTGGAAACCTGATACCATAGTTTAGTAAGCACTAAAGAATAGATTTTTTTTGTCCCCCCAGAGTCATAGATCTAATAAGGTAATTCAACAGGCAGCTATTTGATAACTGCTTCTATTATGGGCTGAAAATGATAGTTCCGGACAACTGCTCTGTTATGTTTTATTGCTTGTGGTATTCAAACAACTTGATGCCTGGCATATATCAATACTGCTCAGATCACATTGTAAACTGGAGCTAAACAAAAGACTGGGAAAGGCTCCTAAATAAAACAGCCAGTATCAGAATATTTTCAATTAATGAGTTTTGTTTTGGGATGTTGCCTGGGTGGCCCTTGGCATTTTCTGATATCCAGCAGGGTCCAGCTTCTTCAGACAGAAGCCAACATGGGTTAGATTGTCTGAGTGGCTGTTTCACCAACCCTTTCAGCTTTCCACCTCTGTCGCTGTTAAGGAATGCACTCCACGGAACCACAGAAAACCGGAGCGACCACGGCCAGTGGAGGCGGTGATAATAGCAGAGGTGGCTCCATCTGGGTTCACGTCCATCCACTCCTCAGAGATATTAGGAATCAGGTTTCCACTCAGTGAGAGATGAGTTCCCTGGTGAGGCCTTACCCTTTGGGATACCTGATAAAGGATCAGTAAAATCAGAAGTGTTTGGGTCATCTTGAACTACAAATTTCCGGGAGCTGGTCAGTTTAGGTCTCCAGGTATCAATCACTTTAGGTGTAATTTCTGGGATACTTGCCATTGTGGTAACAGAAGATGAAGATACCTCCATGTCTGTGGTGGCAAACAGATTTTTATTAACGTGGGTAGTGTCAGCCCATTGTTTCTGACTGGGCTCTTGTATTTTCAAGTAAAGTTTAAGCAAATTTTATGAGAAAGCCTGTTCGAGGATTTCATCAAAACACATCTAAGGAGATTACACCAAATCCCTTTCTTGCAAGGGAAAAATAAAAACTAGAAATTAATCATAAAGACACATTACGCAGATTTCAAATTTGAAGACACTCAAAATACTCCTACTAAAACCTCTGGGGTGATTGATGACACTCATGGAAAAGGTAATATGAATCCCAAAGACTGTGATTTCCTCATCTTTTTGTGGGACAGCATCATTTCATTTCTTTTTTGTGTATTTTTTAAAAATAACTTTTATTGATGGCTGGAAGCTGTAAATCTTTCACTGGGGAACCTAGAGTGTGACTTCCTCAGAAAGCACTTGGTTGGTTCTGCATAAACACTCGATTTTGGACTTGACAAACAGGCTGTCCTGCTTTAGCACAGACCTCCCGCCCATCTGCAGATTACTGACTGCACTGAGGGCTCACTGTCCATGGGGAAGCACTGAAGTTTTCGAGAATGCCCGGGGAGTTTTTCTTCCGAAGAGTAAGAAGCAACTCATGCACAAGAAATGCCATTTATGAGCTGATTAAGGATGTCCTGATACATAGGATCTACCATTCTTTTCTCCCCTCTGAGGAATGAAACAGCTAGTGAATTTTAGAACCAGCAATAGAATCGGGAGTAATTAACCTCTTAGCGTGACTATTACTGAGTTCTGCCAAGCAGATTTTCCATCAAAATGGAAGCATATGATTTTAGGCGAAAATTCCGGAGACCCAAATTCAGACTGGTACAGCGGCCACAGATGAAGACTCCAGAACAGATGAAGACAAGGCGGGGGTGGGGAGGCACAGGGAACCCAGTGAACATCTTAATACATCAGAAACCAGCTTCATTCGATGGGGACCTTTTCCACACCACTGAGAGCAAAACATTCAAAGGTTCCAGGGATTACCACAAACCATTCCAAAAAAGATCTCTAAAATTTATAAATACACATTTTGGGGAAATGTGTATTTGTTTACTAGGTCTTAGGAAAGGTGAGGAGAGAAGGGGGAAATAATGAAGTTCTGCCATCCATTAAAAATAGATGGCCGCAGGGTACATTCACGATGCACAGGGGTGAGAGAAGAAAGCTCAGGTGGACGGGCGTGCAGCTGGAATGCAGCCTATGTTAATCCATTGGATTTTTCTTAAAGGATGTGCCTTGGTCAATGATGGACTATTAACATGCTACACAAGGTGAAGTGCTGAGTAAGAAAAAGTCTTTGGGACCATCAGGGGGTTATGAGTCAAAGCACAAAAATGAGGGGCTGCCAAACTGCGCAAAAGGAGGGGAGAAGGGGCTGAAAATGCTGAACTGAAGGAAAGAAAAGGTTTGTTAATTCAAAAAAATGAAAAAAACTAACCAGATGTTGGACCGCCAAATATTTTGTAATCTGGTGTAGTTGAAGTAGGCAAAATTTCTAAAAGAATTAAAGGAACAAGTAATCAGTAAGAAGTAACCAAAAGAAAGCAAAAATTTACGAATTCCAATTAACTCAAAAAGTCAAAAGAAAGGACTATAAATTAAAAAATGAACCTACTGGTTAAACTACCTTTCTCTAGATTTCCTACAGAATTGTAAATGGCGAAGGAAAAAAAAAAGAAAAAGTAAGATTCTTCTTTAACTTATCCCCATGATCAAACAGCTGTGAAGTTCAAGTTAAATGCTAGGTGGCATGTGTCCTGAGTCATTATAAAAGGTTGATTGTAAAATAATGTTCACGTGCAAATGTGGTCCAAAAGAAGCACCAGGAGGGAAAGGAAGATTTGGTCTTACCGTGGCAGTCCCCTAGATGGGCCGTGTTGCCATATTCTGTATCCTGTTCAAATCCTCCAGCGCTGTGGTTATGGAAAGCAAAGAAGTCTTCAGTTAACAGCCTTCATAGGAACACAAGTGACAACCAGAGCAGAACCAAGAACACAGACAGATTAGTAAGAATGAGCAGAGAGAGAAAAATGGACATTTCAACATAGCTTGCTAAGATAGGTATTTTTATTCAACATTTAGTAACTAGAGTGTTTAAGAGAGCAGAAGAGAATTGTTTTCTTTCTCGCCATCTACCTCTTTCCCTTAAGTATTATACTGTCTACAATCTCCTTTCCCTGTCACAGCTCCAGATTTTGTTTTTCCTTCTCCCATACAACAACAACAATTAAAAAAAAAACAGAAAAAAGGAAAGAAAGAAAGAAAAGAAAAAACAAAAGCAGTGTTATTGGAATTTTTCTAACATTCCTAGTTTTAGAGTTCCTGGAGAAGACAGAAGCACATCTGGAGAAGATCTCTGTTAATGTGACAAAGTGTACTTACAGCATCGCTGGGGTCACTCGACCACAGGCCCCTTGGCTTAACCAGCCACAGTATGGGTCTCGAGATGCAATACAAGACCTGTATGCAACCAGACAGAAGGTCACCTGAATTTTCTCATTATCAAAGGTCATGATCCCGAAAAACCCAGGGTAAGGAAAGAAACATCAGCCTACTTTTTACATGATCCATAACGCTCACAGCGACTGAGGGGGATGCGGATAATGCAGCTAGAGAACGCCACATATAAAGCATGATGGTCTTTATCCAACTGTAATGAGATGACCTTTCTGTCCTCCTCATTTCCAGCATTGCACCTATATTGCGGGAGACATTTTCAAGATAGATGTTTAGTAAGTCAAGAGCTACAGGAACTCTACGAGGCACGTGAGGTTTGGTTTTTGCAATTACTGAGAGCTGGGGAGGTGTTAAGGAATACTCTCGGTAGCAAACTAGGCAAGTACGCAGTTTAGGATGTAATAATTATGTGATTCATCTTCTACTGCTTTGCATGGTTAGTTAAATTTCAGGCTGGACAACGGGTTTTTTAAAGATTGGCTTCCTGTTCTGATGATAGCAGGGAATTGCATTTGTGAAGAGCATGTTAGGCTACAGGGAAGAAAAAGGATAATGTTCTAATGCATTTTAATCTTCCTGTGTTAGATATTTCTAGATCTCTTAGTCTTCTTTGCTCCATTACTCTTATCTATCTCATTTGTTTTAATGGTTCATATAATTTTTTATATCAGTGGTTGTAAGAATTATGGGGTATATGTGTGTGTGTATGTCTATCTGTAACCAGCTGTAGCATAGTTCCAGATGCAGCATCCTGAAATAGATCTGTAAGGTAAGAGGGGTGGGGTAAAATATTCTCATTTTCCATAGGCGACAAACAAGGGCTGAACTGTTTTTAAATGTATCACTGTTCACCCTCCAAACCCTAAGAGATTCAGGAAAACACCAAATCTGGGTTGTTACTTCAGTGAGAAAAACAAACCACAATACTAATAAGCCATACCACTACTAATTTTGAGGCTTCCCTGGTGGCTCAATAAGTAAAGAATTCAGTTGCAATGCAGGAGACCTGGGTTCTATCCCTGGGTTGCAAAGATCTTCTGGAGAAGGAAATGGCAACACACTCCAGTACTCTTGCCTGGGAAATTCCATGGACAGAGGAGCCTGGCGGGCTACTGTCAATAGGGTCACAAGAGTGGGACATGATTTAGCGACTAACCACCACCATTTCTACCACTGCTAATACAGAGGGCTGAAAGGAAATGACTAGATGAACAGACACTGAAGTCCCAAAAAGCGTTCTGGTATAATACACCTACTTTGCATGGTTGTATGCTTCAATCTCTTCCAGTAACACGCTGTCATTCAAAGAGTAAGGACTGGTCTTCGCCAAAACTTTAAGCACCACGCCAGCTTCTGAGCCAACAAAGATGACTGTGTAGTTCTGGTGGGGTCCCGCAGAATGGTCGACGGCAATGGCTGTCAGTCTGTACCTGCCAGAGGAGGTGAATCAGGTTAGAGAGGGGGCCAAAAAGACGGGGAACTACTGAATGACAGCGGGCCTGCGTGTCTGCCCAGTCTTACCTGATCCGAGTCTTTGTGAACCAGGGCTCGTCAGCAATGGGTGGGACAGCTGAGTCCATCAGGGGGTGGGATTTGATGAATGACAGGGTTTCATCCGGGAAATCGATGGAGGTTTTATAAGCTTCGGCAAGACCGTGCTTTGCACAACAGCCAGGCCTGAAAGGAAAATAGTGTGTTTTCCCCTCCTCACAACTTGTATCTAGGGAAAAGGTGTCTATTCTGGAACGTCAAGAGAGGAAGGAGAGTGAGCCAAACCCTCTGAGTAACATTATTTCCACGAATTCTGTGGGCTCTCCACATTCAGGCTCTCATAATCACTGAGTTTCTATCTGCAGGGCAGCACAGGGACACCCTTCCTGGAGAGGGAGGGGGGCCCAGCTGCTCTCTGAGGATGCGTGCTTCCAGTGACCAGAGGGCTTTGTTAAAGACAGAAATCCTTCTCGTCTTTATTGCTTTCCTACCTTGGCTTTGGTACTTTGTCTTCAGGGACCGCTGTCCAAACAGAATCTGGAGTTTTCTGTTCTTT
The DNA here is from genome assembly GCF_049115385.1 of Moschus berezovskii. Lineage (NCBI taxonomy): Eukaryota > Metazoa > Chordata > Mammalia > Artiodactyla > Moschidae > Moschus > Moschus berezovskii. Next base: position 41,259,814 of record NC_142468.1, on the reverse strand, counting down.
AAACCGTCCTTTGAATACTTTTTCAATGTCATCCATGCTAAATGCACAGACTGCAGAACCAGGAATGCTAAAAAAGAGGAACGGCATCAGGGGACAGCAGACCTATTCTGGGTTCCCACAGACAAGACACAGAGTGCCTTCCGAAGCGCCGGGGGTTGGTTCTCACCTGTTAAGCTGTGTGGTAAACACCCCTACCACCGTGGGAATGCCATTGATTTGTATTATGTCTGTAATAGACTGCAGAACATCAAAGTAGAAAAAGGAATCTCCAGGGACAGAACAGTTAAGCCGAGCCTTCAGAAACGAAGTCCAGTGTTTCTCCAGGACCCGCTGGGAGCCACCCATGTCGTTTTTACATATACGGGCCACACGGGAATAGACAGCCTGCCCAGGGGACAAAAGCAAGGCAACAGGATCATGAGCATGGAGGGGGGAACAGGAACAAAAAGCTGCCAGATAAGGAAGGGACAAAAAATGATAAAAGATACATGTGGCTCAAAAGACTCTGGCAGCCTTCCCTCTAGGAATCTGTAGAGTAAGAATGGAAACTATATTTACCTGTGAGAAAAACAAGAAAGGAGGACCATTTTCCTGTTCTACCAAACAAGCTCCCTTAGAAGTGAGCCATTGGGCTGCCTGGCTGGCTGGAAATCATTCCCATACTTCACCCCCCACTTAGCTTCTCATATTGTTAACGAAACGCACCCTCCTTAAACCTGGCATAGAAGGGGATGCAATATTTTAGAATCTTACATCTTGGACTGAAGTACTCGTCAATGAACAGGGGCCCTTACTTTTCATCCTGCCTTTTGACACTAAGAAAGAACAGCTGTCAATAGATTTCTAAAGAGTTAAAGAAGCATCCATAGCTCAAGGGTGCCTGCAGCACATTCTCTGTAGTAACAGGAAAAAATAAATAAAACCTTCTCAAGGCTGCTGTTCCCACTCTGGCCATCGTTCAGTTATTTCCCAGCAACTATTCTCTTGCTAAGCAACACAATTCTCTGGACTTGGCCCTAAATGCACTGAGTGCTGGAAAACATGCAAAGACCCTACCAAGGTGGGCTCAATTCCATGCAATACGAGTGCACAGTCATATACTTGCCTTGCCTAAGTTATTATGTTCTACAGCAATTTCTCGAAAGAAGAAATAGACGTAGTTTCCGTATTCTATGGCATGCAGAAAGTGTGGCTCTGAAACAGAAAGTGAAAACAAACTGGTTCCTGAAGGGTAATTTAATTAGCATCACATCCCGACTGCTAGGCATGACTGACAGACATCACACTGCTACTTTCAAGCCAAGAGCTTTGATACATCACCAAGTTTCAGGAGTCCCATTATGGGTATGTTGAAGCTTTAGGGAACCCAGAGGCTTTAATGTTAGCTAATGGACTAGAAAAAGCCTACAGGGAACTGAACTACAGAAAAGGTCTTTGTTTCAACAGATTTATTCATTAACCTATTTAGCTAGTAAAGGAAACTTATGTTGAAAATTAAAAATCTTGATTTCTAGACTCCAAAGAACAAAATAACTCTGAAGATATGAACCAACAATTCCCAGGGTTAAACTTTCCAGGATAGGTAGAAGGAAGTGGGCAAGGAGTAGTGCGTGCATTTAGTTAGGCAAATGGTACACAGAATGGTGATCTTTTTCTTTTTTTTTTGAGGTCACCTAAGATAGAAATCTACTTTCCAGACATAGCTACTGGTCTCCTCACTCCCCACTAATGCAGCCAACCAAGGCAGCTTGTACTGGGCTCTAAATTAACAATATAAAGTCATGCACTGAACTTTCCAACGCCAGGACTCCTGTTCCCATGTACCCATCCTGCCACCCTTGGTGATCTCACAATACTGCTCTTCAAAGGTACCTTTGATCCATTTGGAGTCATATTTTATCGTACGAAGAGCAGATCCATCACCCATGCTTCGATAAATAACAGCATCACTGGCCAAGAAGTCAGCCACTGTGGCAGAATACAGCTTCCCATCTGAAACCAAGGTTATAATTTAAATAAAAATAGCCACAGTTATCATAAATATGTTATCTTATGTGTGTGCTAAATCACTTCAGTTGCGTCTAACTCTTTGCAACCCTATGAACTGCAGCCTGCCAGGCTTCTCTGTCCATGGGATTCTCCAGGCAAGAATACTGAAATGGGTTGCCATGTTCTCCTCAGGGGATCTTCTCAACCCAGAGATCGAATCCACGTCTATGTTTCTCGCATTGGCAGGCTGGTTCTTTACTACCAGTGCCACCGACAAAGCCCATGTTTTGCCATGTAGTGTGTTATATCCTTTGGAGTGTTTTCACGATCATTGCTATATATACAAATAAATCTAAAACCTGATGTTCATAGTCAACTTGTGACAGGTTGACCTATATTATCTAAGTTTATAGATGAGAACTTGGAGCACCAAAAAGTTAAGCAACTTATTTACAATAAGGCTTCCCTGGTGGCTCAGATGGTTAAAGAATGTGCCTGCAATGCAGGAGATCCAGATTCGATCCCTGGGTTGGGAAGATTCCCCTGGAAAAGGGAATGGCTCCAGTATTCTTGCCTGGAGAATTCCACAGACAGAGGAGCCTGGCAGGCCATAGTCCATGGGATAGCAAAGAGTTGGACACGACCGAGCGACTAACACTTTCACTTTCAGCTTATTCAGGGTCACTGGCCTAACAACAGAGCCAAGTGTCAGAATACTTATAATATGCTCACTTATAATTCCTCTTTTTTGAAAATCTGTTCATAGCTTTTAGTCTTTGAAACACCCATGTCAAGGTAGCTATTCTAGTTATGAGCTTTTTTCCTTCCTTTAAATTCCTCTTGCACCTTCAATGTCATTAATCATTTATTGTCATTACACTAAAGAATCTTACCAGCAAAAAGGGCAACATTAGTTTGTCTGGCATCAAATGGGCATCTTGCCAGGCCACTAATTTCTTCTCCATCATACTCTAAGGTATTCAACTACAAAAGAAAAATAAATAGCTAGTGTCACATCTGTTCAGTGTACATGTTTGAAGGTAATACTGCTTTATTTGTACTGAAATTCTATGGGAAAAATTCTGTCTTTATTCTTTCATAGCATTAGAGATAAAACAAATTACTGGATTTATAGAAGAAAGGATTCAATGCTAACACCATACCAGTAGAGGAAGAAGAATTGATTAAAAACAGCACATTGTATAAAATATACTTACCTTATAGTATCTACACATGGGATTAAACGCATTGGTGCCACAAACAAAAACCATCTCATCGTTTCTTGGAACAAATACTTTAATAAAGTTGTGGCATTCATCCTAAAGAAAGTAACAACAACACTACCATTAGACATTCCATATGCCTACAGCATGGGCTCAGGCCACCATACAGACTTAACCTAGTGATCATATATTTGTTTTACTTACTTTATGCTTGCCTTTCATAGCACAGTTTTCTCGATCCTGTTGTCTTGACCGCCATGTCAGTTTCTGTATTAATCAAGCAAAACCAAATTTCAATATTTTAAATATTGAAGGGAGACGGACATTACCCAAGTTCTAAGGGAATGCAAATAAATTTGCCAACTACAGTTGCTCACCTTGTTTGGTATTACTTCTGTTTTGGGGATTTCATTTAAGTTTACTGTATAAACTTGATCCCTGTTGGAAATAAGTCATATCATGTGAATACATAAAAATGTTAAGCTGCTTCTTATTTTATTTTTACAGAGCTGCTTTTATTGTGTTTTAGAGATCATTTGGATTTTCTCTGTCTCCAACAAAGTCAACAAAGAGTACTTTTTCATTAGTGAGATGTTTTTATATATCACTGTGGTTAGGGAGTGAAGAAAGCCCTTTTCTTCAGGCATGGGTCAAACCACTACTCAGTTTTAGCATAGACATACTTTTAATATTTGCTTGAATAATTCCAAGTTAAAAAAAGACTAAAGAAAAAATTTTTTTTCTCCTTCTGCTTTAGGAATAAAGAATGGTGTCTGATTTCTTGACTGCAGTAATAAAATAGGACTGCTGAAGGCTTTTGCTGTATTTTGTTCCTGGTACACAACGCTGACTCTTCTCAAGTGAATATTTTTGGCTACTTGCAATTTTTGATCACAATCACATATTAGTTTTTCATGAACTAGACACATTAATGCAAGCACCACAAGAGAAAAGAATTTTAATCTAATAAACCAACGAGGGGAAAATTACCTGCCAGCAATATAAAGTGTGTCTCGAATTTTCAACATCAGCTGAAAGTCCAGCCTGTGCTGTGATTCATTGCCTGAAGGGCGTCCTCTAAAAACCGGATATTGCCTTGAATCTGCAAGTAAAAACGGGCTAAACCATCAGTCAGGATTACGGAGCTAAAGAATCGATATACAGCATTGATTAGCTGTATATACTAGTTGTAGAAGGGTTTTAACTAAATTCTTTTCTTAAGGTCTTGAATATGAATGAATAAGAGATGGTGACTATCACCAAATGGTCTTTTTCTTTTAAGCTGAAAACATATAACCTATACATAGGTTGCTTTAGAAAAGTGCCTAACTAAATTGTCCCATTTTCTTCAGACACTAGGAAATGATTATGGATAATTGAGGATGTAAAACATTTTAAAGACATAAAATTCACTTTCTAAAAATGAATATTCTTAGAAAATCAAAACCAAAAAAACCCTTCCTTCTTAGTAAAGAGTATTCTTTAGATTACTTACAGTGATAGTCAACAGTATTAAGGGGTTCATCATCTTCAGGAAAGCTGACTGCCCTCAACTGGGAAATCAGTAGCAGCAGCATGTAGGCACAAAGCAGGAAGAACCTCATGGCTGGGCCAAGGTGAAGGCAGAGCAGCCCCTCCTCAGAAATTCCACTTGGCTACCTGGAAAACAGAAATAGTTTGGAAAGATCTCTGCTGTGATGAAAGAGTTTTGTCATTTGTAATCAGTTCAGTTTTTATCATGAGCTCTCTCCAACGTCCCCCTCCCATCAGAAAGATGGCAGTGGTGGAGGAGATACCTCTGAAAACACAGGCCAAAGGCGGCATTCTGTCAAGTCTGATTAAAGCATCTGGTGAGCATATTGAAGTTTTAGGCCCATTTGAAAGAGTTTTTGAGGTAACTACGTATGTCATCACAGCAAAATCACCAGAACCACAAACAGAAATGCTGGCTGCTGACTTGGCAAGAAGATGGGCAAAGTTGGGATTAGAATTTTAATTAAACGCCAATCTGCTTCCCTTCCCCCATCCCTGAAATAAATCCAGTACAGCTTGTCTCTGCCCTCCCCACCCCCTAAAAATGCCCAAGCTGCCTCGAGAGTATCCAAGGAGCTGATGGGCCTGTAGCCCCTCTCAGCCTCTTAAGGCACTGCCAAATTCCCAGCATTATTCAAGCTACCCCCTAAATTCTTAAGTAGAACAGTTCCCTTAGCTTAGAAAGAACAGCATGAAAGCAATGACATGAATGACCTTGACTCAGGGTGAAAGAGAATGAAAAGAAATGAAATGATTTCACGATCAATCAATCAGGCAAAGCAGGGCAGGGATGACCAGCACAGCTGACACCAGGCCACTGGGGAAGTCTATATTTTACATGAAAGCATTTGGACACAAACCAATACCCTAAGTATGCCTGTCCTCTTAGCTTTATTAAGCTTTAGAGCCATATGAGGCCATAGGGACCACCTAGTCCAACCCCCTCATTTCTCAGATAAGAAAACTAAGGCCTGAAAAATTAAGGGACTCGCTGAATTTCATGGAACTATTTAGGGCAAGATCGGAGAGTCCAGACTGACATCACCTGGGTCCCTATCCAGACGTTTTTCATCAAATTAGATAATGAAATGAAATGACTGGGTTTTTCTCCTTAGAGAATAGAGCACTACAAAAATAATCTTTGGGGGGTAATGAATATACTCATTATCTTGACTGAAGTGATATTTCACAGGTGTAGGTTTATGCTAAATTTTATCAAGTTGTACAGTTATATCTATGCAGTGTATTGCATGTCAGTATATGAACAAAGCTTATAGCATTAATTGCACATTATTAGCTGCAATTTTTAAATAAAATATTTAAATACTATTAATTAATTAAGAAAATAAACTAAGGCCCTCTTGGGACAATGGATATTTTTGTGAAATGATAAATGCTCAGCTTCTCAACAGTATCACCCCTTCCTTGACCAAAAAGTCACTTACTGCTACTATACTGTTAGTCTCAGTTTTCTATATCTAAAATCTTTAGCAGGGATCATAAGAATCACTTCAAATTCTTGGGGAGTTCAACCACTCAACTAATACTTACTATATACCTCTTTCATCATCTTCTTCTTCTTATTTTTTTTTTTTTTTTGCTGTGCCACACTGCATGAAGGATCTTAGTTCCCCAACCAGGGATTGAATCCATACCCTGGCTAGAGTCTTAACAACTGGACTGCCAGGGAAATCCCTTTAATTTTTTTTGCTTCATCTTCTTAATGTCAAAAACACAGATGCACACACATGCATTCTATGTAACACTTTGAATATTTATCTTTTTAACCGAAGTAGAAGCCATGTATGTATATGCAACATTTGGAATCCTAGTTTTACAAAAGGAGAGAAAAATATTGCAGTACAATTTTACTCCATGGACAACTAATCCAGTAGTAAGCTAACACATTTAAAATGTCCTGAAAATAGTCTGGTGGAATGGAACCTGCAGCATCATCATCTTATACTTCAGTTGAAGGACTGTAGAACTTGGTGGTGATGGGATTTGGGCTTGAGTGGAACTCCACCACCTACTGGCTTATCAACCTGGGAAAGGTTCTCCAATCTCTCTTAGCATTAGCTTATTTATAAGATGTGGATAATACCACCTTCTCCATTGGGTGAAAAAGAACTAAGTGCCTGACACCTACAGATTCTGAGCAAAGTTAATCATCCTCTCTTATTTCCTATACGATACCATGCATATGACCAAGCTGACCTTAAGAACATGGTCAGAGTCTGGAAAAAAGGCATCCTAAAATATTAAAGCTATTTGGTCAATTGTTTTCCCAAAGGTTTAAAATGCTAAAGTTGTTTTTAGAATAAATTTTACAACTTGAGCCTATTTATCAAACATAGAAAAGAAAGTAAAAAGCAATCACTAATAATCCTACCATCCAACCCAACAACTATGATGATCTGCTTCTAGTTTTCTTGCCACGTACACATATTTTCAATCTTCACAGAAGAGAACCTCTTTCAATCCACTACTTCTCCTTAAGTGGCATCTCCCTGTCTTGCTTTTCCACAGTATTTTGTCAATTTTAAAGACTCTAAAGAAGACATGCTCCAAAATCACTGCAGACAATGATTGTAGCCATGAAATTAAGATATACTTGTTTCTTGGGAGGAAACCTATGACAAACCTAGACAGAGTATTAAAAAGCAGAGACATCACTTTGTCAACAAAGGTCCATATAGTTAAAGCTATGGCTTTTCCAGTAGTCATTTAAGGATGTGCGAGTTGGACCATAAAGGCTGAGCACCCAAGAATTGATGCTTTCGAACTGTGGCACTAGGGAAGACTCTTGAGAGTCCCTTGGGCTGCAAGATCAAACCAGTCAATCCTAAAGGAAATCAACCCTGAATATTCATTTTAAGGACTGATACTAAAGCTGAAGCTCTAATACTTTGGCCACCTGATGAGAAGAGCTGATTCATTGGAAAAGACCCTGATGCTGGGAAAGATTGAAGGCAAAAGGAGAAGAGGGACGACAGAGGATGAGATGGTTAGATAGTATCACTGACTCAATGGACAAGAGTTTGAAGAAACTATGGGAGATGGTGAAGGACAGGGAAGCCTGGCGTGCTGCAGTCCATGGGGTCACAAAGAGTTGGACACGACTGAGCGACTGAGCGACAGCAACAACATACATTTATATATACATACGTGCGTGTGTGCTCAGTCGTGTCTGATTCTTTGTGACCCCTTGGATTGTAGCCTGCCAGGGTCCTCTATCCATGGAATTTTCCAGGCAAGAACACTACAGTGGGTTGCCATTTCTACCTCCAGGGGATCTTTCCAACCCAGGGATCAAACGCACATCTCCTACATCTCCTGCTGCACTGGCAAGCAGATTCTTTACCACTGTGCCACCTGGGACATTGTGTGTGAACACACACAATGGACTAGTACTCAGCTATAAAAATGAAACAATGCCATTTGCAGCAAATCAATGGACCTAGAGATTACATACTAAGTGAAGCAAGCCATAGAGAAAAACAAATATGATATTGCTAATATGCGGAATATATAAAAATGATACAAATGAAATTATTTAGAAAACAGAAATAGACCCACAGACAGAGAAAACAAACTTATGGTTACCAAAAGGGAAAGGAGGGTAGGGATAAGTTAAGAGTTTGGGATTAACGTATACACACTAATATATACGAAATAGATAAAATAGATAAGCAATAAGAATTTACTATATAGCAGAGGGAATTATACTCAATATTTTGTAACAACCTATAAGGGAAAACAATCTGAAAAGGAATATATATATATATATATATATGTGTGTGTGTGTATAACTGAATCACTTTGCTGTATACCTGAAAGTAACACAACACTATAAATCAACTATACTCCCCCCCCAAAAAAAGAGACCCTGGACATATAAAAATATGAAATGGTGCCCTAGGAATTAAGTTCTGCTAGGACATCAATACCACACTGGATGTTTCTGCTGGGTATCACACTGGATGTTTCTGCTGGGTATCAGAAACACTACTGAATCCTAAAGAAACATAGAAACATTTGCCTAACACAAGATAAGTCTGTGAATCTTTGTCCACTGGGACAGGTAATTGAACAGTTCCCATCATGTGGGCAGAGTTTCCATGCCTCAGACAGCAAGGCAGGGAGGGGAACTCACCAGGAAGAGTATCTTTTACAGCTGTGATTCCAGCACTGAGATGAGATGGAATCACTGCTGACTCACTGGCAAGCACCAAGCTGCTGGCTGAGCCATCATTTCCTATAACTCATTCAACTGACACTGCAGAAAGCAATTTCTCGCTATACCCCGTTCCCCACCAATCTCATCTTCCAAAAATAAAACCCCACTGCTAATTACTTCCTGTCCCTGCATAAAGCTGTATTTAAAAAACTACTTTCAGATTTGCCATAGAAATTATACATGGAAATATTTAATGTGAAATACATATCAAAGCAAAGCTGAGTAGGGAAGGGAAGAATTTGGAAATACCTGAGAAAAATGGACCGGAAGGAAATTTATTTGTATGTAAACCATTTAGACTACTTTGTTCTCGCTTTGTTTAAGGAAATATTTAATCTCAGGGTTCCAGGGCTAGTGAGATTATCAAACCAATTATATGGAATGAAGGCAAGACATGAGGCAGGACAAGATGTTGGTAAAGAACATAGACTTTGAGGTTAGAAAGATCTGAGTTTTGTTTTATTTTTTCAGAGTTTATTTACTTGGCTGTGCAGGGTCTTAGTTTCACCGTGTGGGATCTTCCAGTCTTTGCTGTGTGTGCAGGATCTTCCAGCTGCAGCACACAAACAATTAGTTGTGGCGTGTAGATTTAGCTCCCTGACCAGGGATCAAACACTGGGCCCCCTGCACTGGAAATGAGGAGTCTTAGCCACTGAACCACCAAAGAAGTTCCAGAAAGATCTGAGTTTAAACTTGCTTGTGCCATATACTTCCTGGCTCTGAGACCTTGTTTAAGGTGACTTAACCTCTTTAAGCCTCAGTTTCTTCAAGTGTAAAATACAAATAATTATTTTTACTACCTCACAGGTTCTTCTGAGATAATCTATACAAAACAACTAACAATGAATCTGGTCCATAGTAAATCTCTAGTAAATTTTAGTGAATATTATCATGACTATTATTGTTACATCTTATGAGGCAAAAGGAAAAAGTGTTTACTCTTTCATTTTGTATAACTACCTACAACTGATTATGTACATCATCATAACAATAATAGAGGTATTTTTAGAGGATAAGGTACAGCTTCATAGACACAGATGGCTCCAAGGAGGAGGAGGGAACCACATTTCTAATGTGTAAGTTTATAGTAAAGTGCATACCTATGTGAGGTCATTCCTTTCATTGAGAGAGCAGGGGTACTTAAGTAAGTATAGTTTGGATTTTCTTATATGGGCTTCCCCTTACATTCCTGATTTTAAGCCTAAATATAAAGACAAAAGCTCTTTAAAGGAGTTCAGAGTTGCCAAGATAGCCAGGGTTTGAAATGATAGGATTTAGGAGGAAAGGGAAGTATAAGGAAATGAGCCCCACACTCAGCAGTTGAGTCACATTCTGGGGTTTGCTAGTTCTTAAATTATATAAAGGTGAGAATGTAGTTATAATGAAATGCCAAATTTTTGGCAGTCTCAATTTAGGACCCACCAACAAGGGAGGGCAGTTGTCCTAGAAATATCCAAAGCCTTTCATTTGGACCTCTGAAAATTATAGTATAGATCTTTAGAGACTGATCAAGCCTTACAAAAACTCCAATTTGATCTCTAATAAACTAAATCTGGACTGGATGAATGTAAACTCCAGAAAAGATACTACTTACAGAAAAGATAATCACCCAGAGACTACTTACAGAAAAGATAATCACCCAGAGACTATAATTTTTTACAAAGTGCTCAACATTCCAAAAGCAATGACAAGACATTCCAAGAACTAAGAGAGAAAAAAGACAACAGAAAATAGGACTCAGGTACTAGAATTCTCAGATATAGTTTTAAAAGCTATGTTTAGTTTGTCCAAAAAAAGAAAAAAGATGACAAGATGAAGAATTTCACCAGCTACCTAGAATCTACTGAAAAAGAATTATTAAACAGAAATTCTTCATCTAAAAAGCACAGAATTACAGCTTTCTGATAGATGCCTTTAGCAACATATGTCTTACAGCTGAAGAAAAGATTAGTGAACTGGAGATGCATTAATAGAAATTATCAGACAGAAACACAGACAACAAAAAAGTTGGAAAAAACAGACCAGTAAGAGATACATAAGATCTTGTGAAAAGATTACATAATCTTTTCCGTTACATACGGGAATCCCTGAGAGTGAGGAGAGAAAAATGAATAGAATCAATATGTGACAAGATAATGGCTGCAAAATTGATGAAAGACAATACGACACCTATTAAAGGAGTTCTAAGTACTTTGGCCACCTCATGAGACGAGTTGACTCACTGGAAAAGACTCTGATGCTGGGAAGGATTGGGGGCGGGAGAAGGGGACAACAGAGAATGAGATGGCTGGATGGCATCACCGACTCTATGGACATGAGTTTGAGTGAACTCCGGGAATTGGTGATGGACAGGGAGGCCCGGCGTGCTGTGATTCATGGGGTCGCAAAGAGTCGGACACGACTGAGGGACTGAACTGAACTGAACTGACTGAAGAACTTATAAACAAAGAAAAAACACACGCATATCCATCACAGTCAAGATGCTAAAAATAAACATTTAAAAAATGTTAAAAGCTAAGATATTTTACTCTCAAGAAGCAAGAATACTGACAGCTGACTTATCAATAGAAATGATGGAATCCAGTAGACCACAGAATGACATTTTTAAAGTGCTGAAGGAAAATACTTTTCCAGCCTAAAATCTTATAATCAGTGAAAATATGCTTCAAAAATGAAGCGAGATAAGATGTTTATGACACCAAAAACTGAAGAGATTTATTGTGTAACAGACACAAAATAAAAGAAATACTGAAAGGAAGTTATTTAAGCACGAAAATTTATAGGGTTGGTTAATACAGGTTCTTTTTATGGTTAAAGCATAGTGGCCACATTTGGAATTAATGAATCCCAGACAGAGAAACTGATCTATAGTCTATCTCCCTTAGAACTATATTAATTCAAAGGAAATGAGAATTCAGAAATAGACAATCCTACTTAATTTTCTCCCTAGTCCAAAGAAGTCAGAAAAAAAAAAAATACCATGCTGATTTTAGATTTCTGGCTCTCTCTGGAAATGTTCCTTCTCAAACAGGAGCAGCTTAGATTCATACTTCCGCAACCTCAGGATCTGAAAGGGGAGTTGCTTCTTCCCAGTGCCTTTGGGAAACCTTGGGAAGACCCACACAAATAAATCTGGAGACCTTGAGTTTCCAGCCTTTTACAAAAATTCTTGTGCTTACTTGAGGTTCTTTCCCTCCTCCTTTCTTTTAGCTAACAACTTTCCAGTCACTTTCTCTAAGAAAAACATTTCAAAGACGTTAACAGTCCTCGTCCATGGTTCCACTCTCCAACTTGCTATCAGTTATAGATTCTTCATCCCTCAAATCAAGAAGTCAAGCACTGCATGCTTTGATCCCAAACTTTTGTCCTTCTAGCTTGCTTATCTGACCGCTTTCACCATGACAACACTTTCTTCTCATCGGGGCCTTCAGGCTACTTTCTTCTCATCCATTATCCCTCCCCAGTGTTGACACTTTATCCATCTTACATGTGATATTCAGTAGTCAGTCACTTCAATAGCACTTCTGCCTGTACTCTAAACTCTCTCATCCTTGGTTTCTGTGTCAGAGGTTCTCACCAAGTTTCTACTGTGGATGAACTCAGCCTTCTGCACCTGTTCCAGAGGAGCCGAGCAAATGAGTTAACCACAGTTTATGGCAATTTGGTACGTACGAATGTCATAGAGTTATACTGCAAGTTACCACCGACTGTAACTTGCAGTATAAAACTGTGGGGTCCACTGTTTTTCTACTAGATTTGCCCCCATCCCAAATCAGTAAGTTTAAACCTTCCCCTTTCTCCTCAAGGCCCTTAATCTCTTCTCCCTCCTCACTCTATAAATTCTTCCCTCCTATCTCACAGCTACTTCACCTAGAAAATAAAGCCTTAACATAAGAACTTCCTAATTCCTTCCCCCTTCCCATTACCAAGAACGTCAACCTATATGCTTCTTCTTCTAGTTTTCCCTCCTTTTCTCTTACTTTAAGAGGATTTCCTTCCCCAACTCCTCTCCCTGTGCCTTAAATCCAATCCCTGCTGTTTTCCCTGGAACAGAAAAAAACAAAAACAAACATGGATTTTTTTCTCTACTTGCATATTCTATGATTTTTTTATTGCATAAAAACTATCCATCAGCACTTAAATTTGCTCAAACCGCTCTCATCTCAAAAAAAAAAAAAAAGTGAAAAAGCTCCATGACCTCAGATCTTTCTCCAGCCACAACTTACCTCTTTCCTCCCATTCACAGACACTGACACAAAATTCTTCATTCTCACTGTCATCATGTCCACACCGCCCACTCTGTTTTCTACTTCCTCTGTTCTAGCTCCTCTCTCCATAGTTCCTTTCTAAAAACACTGATGACCTCCAGGTAGCTCAACACAATGGATGCTTTCTAGTTCTATGTCATGGGATCCCTCAGTAACTTAAGACACAGATGATGGTCCACAGCTTTTTCAAGCACTGGGGATCCTTCCCTTCCCTTCTACCACATTCTTCTGACCTTTTTCCTATTTTCCGGCTGCCCCTTGTTTGTTTCCCATTCATTCTGTAGATGAAGTGGGAATGAGCTTTTCAGAATATAAACCCCATCACAGAATTTCATAATCCTCCAGGAACTTCTTATCACTCCTAGGAGAAAGTCCAGATCTCTGCCATGAGGCTTTTCCTGATCCGAGTCCAGGCTCCCTCTCTAGCCTTATCTCGAGCGTCTACCCCTCTTTACTTGTGTTTCGACCACCTGACCCTGGAATGTGTCAGACGCTACCTAAATGCCACCACGTCTTTGCTCCTCTCTCCCTCTGGATGGCCTTTCCTGCCTCCCACCCTTGACCTAATTAGGTCCTCCTAATTTTTTCAGAGCTTGGAGAAGAGTTTTTCCAGTCCCTTGGGACAAGCACGTCTCACCGTTGTCAACATCGACACAAGTGTGAATAAAGTGTAAAGGAAGGAAGAAACAAAAGAACTAATCATGTGCCCTCAACACTGCACACTCTGGTAAATCTCTCAGGGCAAGATTAGCATTTTGGATTTCTGTCTGATTTAGATTTATTTAATACTGTGAAACAAAACAACAATAAGAGAGCAGCAAACCCAGGGAAGACAGGCACCCCGGGTTCTGTTCCCAAATAGCATCTCTTCTCTTATTTGAGAGTGCTGTGAGCAGCAGGAGAGAACAGGGCTGGACCTGAGGCTGCAGCATAAGGGGTACCATTCATTCCACAGTCTATGAGATTCCAGGGGGCACTGTCCACACGGCAGTCGATGAGAAAGACAGCCTGCGGAGTTACAGGAGTTATGTCTACGGCTTGACAGCCTCACGTGACAAAACGGAAAAGGAGCAATGGGTTTAAGCAGACTGAGAAAGAGCAAAGAGAAGAAAGTTAATTGCTATTCCTTGGAGTCTGCCAACACACAGAGGGTTGCAATTGAAGGTCAATTACGAAAGAGAAGTTTATGTTTATAGCGCGCTCACATTTCTGGATTCTAGGCAGTTCATTCTGTGTAGGGCTATGGGTTTTAATTGGTGCTCAACATCGGTATTTAATGAGAATGGTATGGCAGCCAGGCTGACAGCATAACCTCTGCGGTATAAGAAGATGAGAAGAAGGGATGATGATACGGATTCCAGAAGACCTCTAAGCAGAGTTGGGGGTTCTCTGGGTCCTTCTGAGCAGTGTAGGTAGCTTCTTACACCCAGGCTCACTTAGCAATTCTTGACTGATGGAGTCTCTCGGGAGAGCATTTAAGAAATTCTCAATTGACATTCCACGCCACACCCACCCAGTCCTCCTCTACACAAGGGCTTTGGGACCATGCACCAGGTATGCGTAAATGTCTTCCCTGATCCTGGGGCGAGAAGGGATGTCTGAAAGCCCCCTGACTTTGAGAGATGGTTCCTCCCTGCACTGTTCTGTTAATGACACTTTATGATTAACAACTTAAAACACTGTCCCCTGGCATGCTGAGGAAATGGCAAAGCAGGTCTCTGACTCAACCCCCACACACAGATGAAGCCCTGCCGACATGTCAGAATCTAGAAGGATGTGCCTTCTGATGGAGCAGGGAAGAGTCGGTCTGGAGGACTGGGAGCTTGGGACCAGAAGGCACATCAGGGCTGCTTCTCCCACTGACACCAGCAGTGGGGGGGAAAGGGACCAGGCACCAGGTCACTTCACTTTTGGGGCTTGTTTCCTCATGTAATAAAAGGTAGGTACATTCAAAGTGTAGGAGCACTTTTTCTCAGTCTGTGGGCTCCTTCTGGGGACTGGAGGGCAGATTCTAACTTTCCTGCCTGCTCGGATAAACACCCTGGTGTAACACCCACTGCTCCACATGGTCTTTCCCTGTCGGATACCAGCATCTCAAGTGACTCCATCGCAAACTGGGTCCCCCTGATCCTAAGGCTGCCTCTGTTACCTCCCCGTCTCTCACCTCCTCTCCAGTCAAACTTCTTTGACAAGAAGTCTGAGCTCACTGTCTCCCTTTACTCACTTTTTATTAAAATTGTAATCCCCTCCAGTGTAACTTCAACTCTTGCCCATCAGCTACCATATGGTCAAATCCAATGCAATTCTCATTTTAAATCTTCTTTCATCTCCCTGAAGCATTCAGTCATGTCGGTCCCTCCATCAGATCTTGAAACTGGACCTTTGGATTTCCTAGTTAACTCCTCAGCTCTCTAGCTACTCCATTTCAGCAACCCTCCCAAACTTGTACAAACGTGCCCACCCTTAGATGTGGTTCTTCATGACTCCAACTGGCTCTTTGGAGAGCCACCCACATTACACCCACCTTCTTCACTACCACCACTTAATTGATGAATCCTCAACTCCACGTGCCCAGCAGAGACCATACTCCTCAGCTCCAGATCCAGTTGTGCAACTCTTGTGCTAGATATTTTGGCTCCTAAAATATAGGTAACTTAAATTTGGAAGGTGCAAGCCTGAAATTCAGGTACTGTGCCTTGACTTGTACTCTTGTTAAATTCCCTACAAAGGGCAGGCTCTGAGCTTCAAATGCTTGGGTTCAGATTCATGCATTATTACTTATCAACAATGTGACCCTGGGTGTGCTACTTTACCTCTCCACGTCTCAAGTTTTCACGCCTAAAATGAAGATAATTTAGCATTAATATTACAATGATTCAAAGAAATAATCTACTCAAAGCACATAGCTAAATCTTTTGTACCTGGTATAGATCCAACAATTACAACTATTATTGTTGCAATTACTGTTATGACAATATTGTTGTCGTTATTTGTATTTCAACATCCTACTCAGTCACTGAAGCCTTAAACCTGGGAGTCACCCTAGATGTCCCCTGCCCCATCATCCCATTTTCAACCTGTCAGTACATCCTGTTGATTCTCTCTTTTCAACGTTCTGGAATCCACTCTGGACTGGTTTCTGCCCTTCTAGACGTCTAGTTGATTCTCCACAAAGCCACCAGAATAATCTTCTCCAAGTACAAATAGCATAATGTTAATTCCTTGTTTAAAAACTATTTTATGGTTCCTGAAGGCCTATATCGGAGAAGGCAATGCCAAGCCACTCCAGTGCTCTTGCCTGGAAAATCCCATGGATGGAGGAGCCTGGTAGGCTGCAGTCCGTGGGGTCGCTAAGGGTCGGACACGACTGAGAGACTTCACTTTCACTTTTCACTTTCACACATTGGAGAAGGAAATGGCAACCCACTCCGGTGTTCTTGCCTGGAGAATCCCAGGGACAGGGGAGCCTGGTGGGCTTCCATCTATGGGGTCACACAGAGTCGGACACGACTGAAGTGACTTAGCAGCAGCAGCAGCAGCAGCAGAAGGCCTATATAATAAAGTCCAAATTCATTTCCAAGATGTACAAGGTCCTCCACAATCTGATTCTTGCTAGCTTCTCTGTTTGTTTTAGATGCTTCCCAACCTTGACCCTAAAGTAGTGTCTTCTACACACGCTGCTAAGTCACTTCAGTCGTGTCCGACTCTGTGTGACCCCATAGACAGAAGCCCACCAGGCTCCCCCGTCCCTGGGATTCTCCAGGCAAGAACACTGGAGTGGGTTGCCATTTCCTTCTCCATCTACACATGCTATTCTCCCTCAAAAGCTCTTCCTGGAAACTGTCCACTTACCAGCTCAAAATGTCCCGGCCTTTGCCACTTTCCCATTCTTCCCATACTCCAAATCCCTCTCTCCTCAGGCTACTCTGTTTCCCTCAGGATGACTAATCATATTATGATACTGTGTAAATACTTCTAATACAGAACTTACCACTCATCATAATGTTACTTATTTCCACATTTTTCCCTACTAAACTGGACCGCTTGAGAAAGAGCACGTTGTATTCATCCTCTTTATCCTTTGCATCAGGCACAGAGCCTGGCATGTAAGGAAGTCCTCAATGAGTATGTAAAGGATAGAGGAAAAAATAAATAGACAAAGACTGCACATGTGATTGACTTAGCTGTGACGTCACAGGTGCCTTGGCTGGAATACTTTGCCACCATTGCCACAAACACCAAGTCTTGGGTCTACTGCTTTCCTCTGACAACACTAGTACATCAGCCTCCTCAGCCCCGGGCACTTCTAGGTGCTCCAAAACCAACAGGTTCTTACAAATGGCAACAGATGCCTCCTTTCACACCTTCGCATCATTAACAAACTGCTCTTTAATCCAGGAGGGATGGGCAACACAGGCCAAGAGAGGAAGTGATTTCTCTCACGCCTCCCCCCCCACCCCGATCCCCGCCGCTCTGAAATTCCTCACTTTATAGTCTTTCCAGTACAAGAAAAGGAAAGCAGAGCTTTTCCTGAGATTAAAAAGCAGGGTATATAGAACTGGCAGAAAAGGAAGTCTATTTGACTCCCCACTACCCAACAAGCAAAAATAAAATAAAAACCAGCCTGCCTAATGGCTGCCTGATGCTGGAGACTCTACAACGGGAAATTCTTTTCTTTGGCTGACAGCCTTTTTTCCAGGTATAAAGTATGTAGTGCTAGAGAATAACATAAGCCAGAAATCAGTATGAATACATTTATAAGATCTTTCCTTGGGGCTAGATTCTGATAGAAGAGAAAGAAAGGTGGCAGCAGACACCGCAGAAGGCAGAAAAGGGCACACCGCAGGGTATGGAAGCCTGTTGTGTTCTTTATTAATGCCTTGCTTTTATAATCAACGTCTTCCTAAAAGCTGGGTCAGTTTTGTTTATTTTAATTATATTTTACATGCATGAGGAAAGCTGGCTATTTAAAGAAGTTTTCTGAAAATTAAAGCAGCTCTTACGTAAGATTTTCCCTTTAAGCCTAGATTTTCTTAAAGCAAAGCATAACAATATCTCCATCAGTAATGCTTCTGGTCAAATATTAATAATTCAAAAAGGAATAGCACTTAAAAGGAATTGAGCAGGAAGGGACAGAAAACAGGATCTAACCTGTCTCTGCCAAATTCTAAGCAAATCTGATCAGGAATCCCAGAATTCAACCTCTGATCAGAACTGTGGCTCCGGGGAGCATAATTCCAGTGACAACTTGCCTGCAAGATCTTGCCTGTCCGTCCTAACTCAAATTGGGTCACATTTTAAAGCTAAACCACTCTAGAAACAACCTTCATTTAAAGTGAAAATAACATAAGAAACTAATGAGAGGGTGAGCCCCAATCTAAGCAGAGAGTATCTGCTAACCAGGCAGATGACAAAACACATCAACTTCTTAACAGATCAAGATGAGAACTAGCTTTGTGAAAATATAAAACACATGAATCATCTACCATTGAAAAGAGAGAGAGAGAGAAAGCAGAAGGTTGCTGTGGCAGAAATGAGCACAACGGTGTGTCCTTTCTTCAGGGAGGACCACAAGGCTTTTAAGGCTGACTAGTGACAAGAGCGGAGAAGGCAATGGCACCCCACTCCAGTACTCTTGCCTGGAAAATCGCAAGGGCGGAGGCTGTGCATGGACTGGTAGGCTGCAGTGCATGGGGCTGCGAAGAGTCGGACATGACTGAGCAACTTCACTTTCACTTTTCACTTTCATGCATTGGAGAAGGAAATGGCAACCCACTCCAGTGTTCTTGCCTGGAGAATCCCAGGGACGGGGTAGCCTGGTGGGCTGCCATCTATGGGGTCACACAGAGTCAGACACGACTGAAGCGACTTAGCAGCAGCAGCAGCAGCAGCAGCAGCAGCAGTGACAAGAGACATGAAAAGCTTTTCCTGTTATCTCCTCCAAATGAGTGGTCCCAGCCCAACTTGGCTGTTCCCCTTTGGCCTCCATGAAAGGAACCATTCTAGACAAAGGAAGGGCTCAGGGTTCCAAGGGATGACTGAGATGCCAAGGGACTCAGCCTGTCTTTGGAACATTGGCTTCTTCTAGCAGCTGACCTGCTGAGGCTGCCGTATGGCCTGCGCCTTGACATTCAGTTCAGTATAATAGGGTCTGGGTCCGTGCCTGGTTCTTCCCTCCAGGCTGGGATGACAGAAGTAGAGCATGTTTGCTCTGATTCTACTGGCATGTCTGATGCCGCCTCTATGGAGACAGAGCTTTCAGTATCCTCCACAGTGCCTTGTCTTTCTTTTTTAGGATTTTCAAAGGACGTGAAAAATATCCAGGCAAGGAAGGACTGAGGAGGGGTTGCTGCTCCTATTCCTAAGAAAGAATGAGGAGATAAATTAAGGGACTTAAGGTCCAGGAGTTGTGAAACTAGTGTAGAACCCAGATGTCACTGGAGTCTAGTGATCTACATTTCTCAGCCCTGCCCATGGCAGGGATTCACTCTAACATGAAGAAGTTCATGCCTTCCTGTTTCATCTTCTGCAAGACCCCTCACCAGAGGTTCCTAGGTGATGTCATGATTTAAAACAGTTGCTGAAGGGTTTATAGAAGGGTTAAACTGAACAACCAAGAGAAAGAAAAGTGTACTTTAAACTTATTTGTAAAGCCAAAAATTCCTGATCCAAGCACTATGGCTTCGAGTTGCCTTTGTATCTGCCCTCCTATTTGAAAACACATTTAACAGTTGCTTGTCTATGGGAAATGTAGAGAAAGATTACTAACTGTTCAGAAGGATCTAAAGCATCGCACTAACATTATCTGTATTCCATGTGAGAACTGTGACTTGTTTTTAAAAATCCACTTCCTGGGTGAAAAGTACAAGGTTCTCTGCTACTGTTGCAATTTCCTGTTAATTTGTAATAGGTTCAAAACAACTTCTAAAAAATGTTCTTTTGTTCTACTGATGCAAATTAAGTCTTCAGTGAGGGTTCAGCCAGCAGTCCTGGACTAATAAATGGCCCAAGTGAATTTTATGGTCAGAGAAAGCTCTGTGAGGGCTGAGTTGGGACCAGAGTCAGTTTACCTGGGAGTCACCTGGAGCCCTTTGTCTGGGCTCTGAATCTATGAACTTTCGAAACCTCTGTGTTCACAGGAGCAAAATGGGAGTCTAGGTAAATTGATGCCAATTTTCTATTTTTACCACATCAATTCAGCACCCAGACAGTATGAGCAGTAAGGGCCTTCCTCCTCTGGGCTGGAGCCTGAGTGAGTGCTGAGCAGTGCAGTACCAACTTGTGAACATGACTCGAGCCAGAATGCCTGGGGAGGAGATCCAGCTTTGCCACTTAATTAGCCTCGGGCAAGCTGCTTAACTGCTCTGTGCTTGTCTCCGGTGAAGTGGGGAGAACTAGCAGCTCCTCTCAGGGAAAGATGCTGTGAGGACTGGGTGAGGTGCCTAAAGAAGTGAGGTGCCCTGAGCTCCTTTGATCCTGTTCTGTGGTCAGGTGAGTACCAGGAAGGTGCAAGGCTAGCTGCACAACCCTGAGGAAGGCTGTGTGGTTCAAGCTATTGCTGGAGAGAATTATGCCCCAAGTGTTATATGACCTTTATTTACATTTATTCTCGCCTCTCCTTATGACTCACCTGAGGGGATGTTAATCTCACCCCAAACATCAAACATATCAAACACACCTGGAGATAACAGGGGCTAGAGAAATCTAGATTCTACTCTAGGAGAGAAGCCCCACCTCCTCTGGCTTCAGTTTCCTCATCTATAAACAAGGGGTTGGGCTAGAAAATCGATGATCCCTAAGGTCCTTCGAAGTCATTAGATTTTATTGATTCTGACTTAGGTGCCTGAGTTGAAAAGGGCTCTTCACCAAAAGGAACAGAATTCCCAATTCACACTTGTAAATTTTTCCTATAGCATTGGTGTTGCCTAGGATACAAAACGCACATGCTCCCTCTGAACCCTGAGACAGGAGAGCTGTGATCGCTGCCTCTGATCTGTAACACCAAACCACAAACGGGCTCTGTAATACAAACCGACAGATGCGTTCAACACGGAACGCGTCTCCACACATGCTGATGCGTGTGGATCTGGCATTCTGAGTCTAAGCCAGATGGAAAGGCAGAGGGTGCATTTTTTCCCCCTCACACTCACGTGGCCTGGGAAATATTGCCTTTAGATGCTGATCTCTAGCTTCTGGACCCAGGGGTGAGGTGGTGCGGCCCTCCCTCTGGTCAAAAAGATCATTTTCAATTTCTTCTTTAAATTGAGGGACATGCTTGTGGGAAGTTCAGGTCACATACACCAGGAACCACTAAGTTTCTTAGCCCCTCTCTGCGTTCCCAGAGGTACTTGGTAGCTGGAAGTATTTCACTAACTTCCTCTGTGTATACAGGCTGGGATCAGGAACTCCCAGCTCTCATTGACAGCCATCCCAGACCAGAGACCACGGGCAATGGGCTGTTCACTTTTATAGCGTCCTGTACTTTTTAAAGCAGATATACCTTATCTATTTTGGTCCTTAAAGGTTTAAGACAGAAGTTATTATCTCCACTGAACAACATGTCAGCTTCATGAGGACACAAGTTACATCTGTTCTGTTCTCTGCTTTATCTTTACAACCACAACCACCATGTTGTCTGGTACACAGTATCTACTTAGAGAATGTTTGCTGAGTGAGTGAATGAATCTTTATTGTAGAGATGGCAAGTTCAAGAACTGCTCCAGGTCAGGCTTCTAGATCATCTGTCTCCAGGTTCATTACTCTATGACCTCAGTGGCTAATGTCCGAGAGGCTCAAAGTGGATTTGCATAGAAAAAGAAAAATTAGGTTCCACAGTGACATTCAGTGGTGAATTTACAAGTGCTGTTGTTCAGTCCCCGAACCAAGTTCTCCTGGCTCTGCAACGCCATGGACTACGGCACACCAGGCTTCCCTGTCCTTCACTATCTCCTGGGGTTTGCTCAAATTCATGTCCACTGAGTAGGTGATGCCATCCAACCATCTCATCCTCTGCCATCCCCCTTCTCCTGCCTTCAATCTTTCCCAGCATTAGGGTCTTTTCCAATGAATTGGCTCTTCGCATCAGGTGGTTAACGTATTGGAGTTTCAGCTTCGGCATCAGTCCTTCCAATGAATATTCAGGGTTGATTTCCTTTAGGATTGACTGGTTTGATCTCCTTGCAGTCCAAGGAGCTTACAACTATGAGGGCCCAGAAGGTCCAGAGGTCAGCATTTGGATCTCACTTCTCTTAGAGGACACCTCTTTTAGTACCCTAATTCTGGGTGTATGAATTCTAAAAACAACACTGCTTCTCCTGTCTCCTGGCCTTGCACATGCTGTGCCTACCACCTTCTTGTCCTCCCTCTTGTACCTCCCTCCCACTCCCCCACCCCACCCCTCTAGGCCATCACAGAGCACTGAGCTGAGCTCCCTGGGCTATACGTGGCTTTCCACTGGCTATCTGTTTTACACATGGTATTGTATACATGTCAATATCACTCTCCCGATTTTTCCCATCCTCCCCTTTCCTCACTATGTCCAAGTCTGCATCTCTAATCCTGCCGTGCAAATAGGTTCATCAGTACCACACAGGATTTTTTTTTAAATGGCTATTGGTTAGATGAGTTGCTAGATGCACCTCTGTATCTTTTGAAGAAAAAAGAAAACTTAAAAAATCTCTGAAGAGCACCTTTCCCACTCATGGTGAATTGTGAGCAATAGGTTACCCCCAGTCACCAAATAACAGACACACAGCAACACTGAGTGATGTTACCGTATGTGGGGAAGGTGGTCTCTTACAACTGCTGATCTAACCACAGTAAGACTTGGACTTCCACTGATCTTACTATTGCTGGGATAGATATACAGGACTTTCAATAATGTTCCAGCAATATTCTCTGACCTATTTCCTTTGATGATCAATGCCTTGGACCTGGGGCCCACAATTCTACCACTGTCCAAAACCAGGCATCATTCTGGGGAGGTATAGAAAAATAATTGGTGCTTTATTCATGCAAATAGGCTGAACACTGTTGAAAGTAGCCTGCTTACCTCTGGAGGGAAAAGTGTGGCTGGGTTTCCTTTTGACCATCCACCCTTATCACAAACTCCTTGATAAAAAGGAAAGATTAAAAATTCAGGGGAGATAGAGGGTTGGAGGTCTTTTGTATAAAGGATACACGGACAAAAGTGGGCTTACAAGGAGATTCAGCAGAGAACTGGTAAGTGGTACTTGGAGAAGACAGGAGGGACTTCCGAATTTCCTCCAAAGTTGTGTCTACGCCAAGCTGGGGGACAGAAAGCTGCCTCTTTCATGCTTTACATGCTAAGGTCCCAGCCAGCCCTCTGGGTGGCAGGAAATCAAGGAGCAGCAGTCACCAACAGGCATGACCCTCAATCCAAGGGAGGTGGGGGCATTCCTTTCAGAGGTGCCCTAATCCAAACAAAGTTCCCAGGCCCTGAGCTCTGTCTCAAGTGATCCTTTACGCCTTCTCTGCTTACTGTGTCTTTTGCAGCATCCAGCCTGCCCGAGGGAGAAGAGATGGAGGCCAGAGGAGCCGAGGGATCCCAGGGCAAGGGTACCACCCACACGTGTGGGATTCTTCAGCCTGCCACGCTCTTAGGCCCGCCCAGTGCTCCTATGGAGGTGAGATAAGGAAGCATCGCTGCTGACTAACTCACCACAGGTTTTTATGAGGGACAAGTGAGAAAAGGAGAGTAAAAATACTCTGCAGATTGTGAAGGTGCTCTACGTGTGAAGTAGTACCGTTAGTATCAGAGCTTTATTTAGTCCCAGTCTGCAACAGCACGGCACACTGACATTGCTTCTGCTTTGGTTCAGATGAGTATTAACCTTCCTGTTTCCCTGGATGCAGCTACTCTGCAAGTTGAGGGCCCTGATGGGCTGCTGACTCTTGGCTCCTGCTGTTCTCTGACCAGGGACCGTTTCCATGACTTCTCTGATGGTAAGTTCCTACTCATCCCTTAGGACCTTTCACCCATTTGAACCCTTTTCTGTTTCTCTCTTTTTGCAACATTTCATCCATTTTGACTGTGGGTTGACCATGGTAGGTTGCACTGACCATCTACATGTTTGTCTTTCTTTCTGATGAGAGTTCCTGGAAGGCAGGATCTGAGACTTCTTAGTGGAAATAAGTTCATGGGCCACTACATGAAATATTTCCCGTGCCCACTTCTCTAAGAGAGCAGGGTTTGCCTAGTAACATACTCCTCTTTTATTTTCATGGGACACACCTGGAATTCCGAGTAACATGCACATGTTGGAAACTGGAAAAGTGGAGATGATTCTGAGCACAAGAAGCCATGGTTGAATGCTAAGGAAACACTAGGCACTGTGCTAATAAACACTCCTTAGGAAGCTGGTGCTATTTTCCCAAATTTTCAGATAAGAAAATCAAAAGGTAATCTACCTTAGGTCACAAAACTAAATAGCAGGGCTTAAATCAGTTGGACTCCAATGTCTGTGGTCTTAATCACGACACTAGAAAAAGATAACGAAGAAACAGAAAGGAGAAGAGAAAGGGGCCTTTTTAATTTATTAAGAAAAGCATAGTCATATTTTTAGCTTGCTTTTATTATTGTTATTTGAAGATATAAACAGCATTCATGTCTTCTTGTAGTCTAATGACCTAGCAGGTAACTGCAGCAGACAAATAAATAAATAAAAGATTTTATGAAACAACAAAATAATAAGAGGACTTTTATACAGGAAGTGAGCAAAGATCCTGTCTCCCTAAGTCTTGGGAGTTGGTTTCCACCTTTTCTTCCTACCTCCACCTTTGAAGTGGCCGGGGCTTCTTCCTTACCATCTCTGACCCAGCATCAAAGTCTTCAAGTTGTTTCTGGTGTGTGTATTGGGGGAGGGGCGTGAGGTGACAGGGCAGGGGTGCAATGGGGACCCACCTCCAAAATCAGGGAAGCTTCTTGCTCAGGTGGTCCTCCTGTATGGACACAAATTGAGTGTGGAAAGCCCACCAGGTCCCTCTGCTGCTGGGTCTCTCAGAGTTAAAGAAAGGTTTCCTTGAGAATCCCTTCCTGTAAATGTCCAGCAGGCCAGGCAGCATGGATGTGGCAGGGAGCACGTCTGAAGGAAAGTCTGCACCTCTGAAGGCTCGTCTACTTCTTTTCTATCATCAATGACCAATAAGAGGACAGTAAAGAGGAAACTCTTATCCATACTCCATCTCAACCCTGAGAAACGGCTGGAAAAAGGGGGTCAATATGGAAACCCACAAAAGGAGCCATGAGATGACAGCCCGTCTCCTCACTGTGCCTGAGAATAAACACCCTCATACAATTCACTGAAGAAATGGGGTTTAAGGATATTCTGGTTCTACTACCCATTAGCGGGTGTGACCTTGGAAAACCTACTTTGCCTTGTACCTGTAAAAAATAGAAAACAAGTAGACCATCTTAAAGGACTGTTTAAAGGTTACAGGCTTAATATTCAGAAAACCCTGAAAAGCGTGCAGGCAAATAAGTGAAGTCTTAGCTTTATGGTTATTGCTGTTAGTATCATTACTGACATAACTCTGCTTCTGTGTTCCCTGCCCTGTGATAATCTAATCTTTCCTGAAGACCACCCTCTGGTGATTTCAGTGTCTTCTGTGTTCTAAATTCTCTATTGGAATCTGCCAGCACATCAGATGATAAACATTTTACTGGTGTAAATGCACCAAATATACTTAAAGCTGTTATTTTTTTTTTGAGATGCATCACATATCCAGGCCCATTTCTAATATCTGTCTTAGAAGAAAAGAGCCATGACATAGATGATTAAAAGCACTGAGACCTGGCTTTCTAGGGAAGGCTGGGGAATGGAAGGCATGCTGCTAGCTTTCCCTAGTGGAAAAGTCAGTGAAGAGACACAACTCAGTGACTGAATTCCCTGCTGTGGGAAAGGTGAGTTAAATAATTGGAGAACTCATCCTGGAGTATTCTAGAAAGCAAGGGTAGAGATCAATGCTATGATACCTCCCAGACTATGATGTTTCAAATATCTAGATTCTTAGCCTCTCAAAAACATGGTCCCCAAATATTTTCTACCATTCCCATTTAGAAGTGGGTATATAGATCCCTCCTTTGAGTCTAGGATATGACTTGCTTGAATAGAGTAGAATATGGTGGAAGTGATGTTTTGCCACCTGTGGGTCCAGAAGGTAATGAATGGGCAGCTTCCAATTTCTATTTCTTCAGATAGTTTTTAAACCCAGCCACCATAGTATGGCGCTTCCCAGATGGCACTAGTGGTAAAAAAAAAAATCTGCCTGCCAAGGCAGGAGACACAAGACTCAGGTTCCATCCCCGGGTTGGGACGATCCCCTGGAGTAGGAAATGGTACCCCACCTTCAGTATTCTTGCCTGGAAAATTCCATGGACAGAGGAGTCTGGTGGACTACAGTCCATGGGGCCACAGAGTTGGACATGGCTGAACACACACACCCCCCCATAGTATGAGGAAGCTCATGCTGTTTATCAGGCCTTCATGAAGAGGCCCATGTAGAGACAGACTAGACAGAGACTAAGGCTCAGCCCTAGTTGATCTCCCAGCTTATAGGCAACACACATGGGCTTCCCACATGAGTGGGCCAGTTTTGAAATGGATCCTCCAGCCCATAATTGAGTCACCCTACTTGATTTAAAGTGTAGCAGTGCTGAGCTCTGCTTGAGTTGTAGATTTTTGAGTCAGATGAATGATTGCTATTATTTTAAACACTCAGTTTTGCAATGGTCTCTAATGAAGCTAGATAATTGATATACTGCATGTTTTGGGGAGACTCCTTTCCTAGATCCTTTAAGGTACTCTCTGGGGCCTGAAATACTGCTTTGTTTTGCTTTCTCCTCTTGGTCCAGCTGAGGACTGAAATTAGCTGTCAGAGCTGGGTATATGGCAGAGACACAGGAAGCCGCTGGTCAGAATGTAGACGCTAACACAATCCCCAGCCTTCAGACTGTCTATGTGTCAGCAGGACTAAACTTGTTCCTAAAAGGTCTTGTCTCAGTTTCTAAAAAAAATCAGGCTTCTTGTTAATAATCAGGAATGCAAATTATATCAACAAGGTACATACAAAAGGCAAATACATGTCTTTTTTCTCAAGGATAATATATAATGTTAATTGGAGTTAATTGATATATTACACATAGCTGGGTAAAAATGTTACAACCATTTAGATAACAATTTGTCAGTGTGTACACACATGCTCCCATCCATGTATGCTAACAATACTAACCCCAACTCAGTGATTTACACTTCTTATACTTTATCCTAAGCAAAAGATCTAAAGAAGAACAAGGAAGATGCTTATTTAACATGGAGAAGTAGTAAAAATAAAAGTACATTATACCTGTCTCATGGAATATCATGCAACAATTAAGATGATAATGATGAAGACCAGTAATCCTTAGTTTATGATGTAATATCAAATGGGGATATCAGAGTATAAAATTATATGTTCATTAATTACAACTCTATAAAAACAGAGATACATATTGACAAATGCTAAAAGGGGATAAAGGCAAAATAAGCTATTTTAGGATTTTTCCCTTTTAAGAATAAAACTTTTAACATTATAAAAGGAGAGACAGAGCGATGATCCACTAAAAAGATAAAATCACTCTCCAACCCAAATAAGCTAAACATTTTCCTGATGAAGGCAATTATTGACCTGTTGACCAAAGCCAAGAACTAACACTTGGATCCTATGGAATCTGTCTCTTAAAACGTTATTTTAGATGATAATGTCTTAGAAAATAAACCTTCTATAATTTTATATATCATTTTCACACTCTGGGCATTTAATAAAAGAAAACGGAGGCAATTCAGAGATTTCAGTTAAGTTAGAGAAGGAAATGGCAACCTACTCCAGTGTTCTTGCCTGGAGAATCCCAGGGACGGGGGAGCCTGGTGGGCTGCCGTCTATGGGGTCACACAGAGTCGGACATGACTGAAGTGACTTAGCAGCAGCAGTAGCAGCATATCATAATTTTGGCTTTGCTTCCCACCCCGTGCCACCCCACCCCCACTTTTAACCTTTAATTTTTTCTTTCCTAGGCTTCCAAAATATAAAGCGCTAAAATAAAACCAGCAACAACAGTTTCCACTTTTAAAGTGAACTTTAATCTGATTTTCGCAAAGATCCATCCCAATTCAAAGTCACTGCTGCACTACTGGTGATTGTAAGATGGTGTTTGTCTTCTGCATTAAAAATTGAGAATTCTAGTCACACAGGAGAGAGAAAACCTGGTTTAGACATCTCAGTGATCAAGTGCATGCCAGTAAATGCAAAAGGATAACTGATTGCAATTGTATGCTTGGATATTTAAAGCCAAACCCATTTTTACCCTGGTTGTTTAAACACTGGCTTTGCCACTCCAGTACTCTTGCCTAGAAAATCCCATGGATGGAGGAGCCTGGTAGGCTGCAGTCCATGGGGTCGCTAAGGGTCGGACACAACTGAGCAACTTCACTTTCACACATTGGAGACGGAATGGCAACTCACTCCAGTGTTCTTGCCTGGAGAATCCCAGGGACGGGGGAGCCTGGTGGGCTTCCATCTATGGGGTCACACAGAATCGGACACGACTGAAGTGACTTAGCATAGCATAGCATTCTCTGTCCTAAAGACATGCACAGAAAAATGGAGAAGAAAGACCTGGCTCACTCAAATCTCAAACTTCCTCTCATAGCCCGGTGAGCGGAGTGGCAAGTAGTAAGGGTAACTTCTCTGCCAGCCTTCTTGCTGGAGTCATCAGCCTACTTCACCATAAGCCACATAAGTGCCATTCTAAGCATTAAACATACTTTTATTTGTGTGTGTAACCAAACATTAAATACACATTTTCCTAAGCTAATGTCCAAGCAGAGCTGTTTACAATTTACTTTAAAAGATAAATGGTTTCTGGAACACTGAATCCATTTCAGAATTTGGTCACATTGAGCCATTTTTCTTAGTCATAAAATAAATTCCATAGTAGAGA
The DNA here is from genome assembly GCF_049115385.1 of Moschus berezovskii. Taxonomy (NCBI): domain Eukaryota; kingdom Metazoa; phylum Chordata; class Mammalia; order Artiodactyla; family Moschidae; genus Moschus; species Moschus berezovskii. Next base: position 41,230,564 of record NC_142468.1, on the reverse strand, counting down.
AAGATAATTCCATAATTCTGCCTCTAGGTATTAGAGCAACAAGAAGTCTATCTGTAGCCCTTTTTGAATCAGCCCACTCAACACTAATATAAATGTAAACACACCAGTCAGCCAGTCATTAGGGACTCGAGAAAAGTCTTGGGAGCTAAAGTATAAACTCCCATTTGGTTCCAAGGCTCCTAAGTTAAGCATCTTATTGCACACAGACAATAAAACAGGCAGAAGTCAAGATGTTCTCTACCAAGATAAACTAAAATTAAATGAGGTTAAATTAAATTAAAATAAAGGAATAAACAACCCCTAAACTGAGTAACTTTTAGGAGGCCCACAGAGATGATACTTCCAGCTCTCAAAAGTCAAAAAGATTACTATTCTTCTCTCATATACACACCTTAAATTGAGTTGTTTAAAAGAATCTACATTAACACCTCTTGATCAGTGTCAAAGTAAAAATTGCTTAATATTTAAGCAATGAAGTCTGTAGCATGAAGACTGATTTTAATTGGCCCGTGGTACTGTGGCTTACATTGGAGATGTTTGTGGGCTTAACATTACAGAACAGCCTCCCATCTCTGTACTTAAACAGGCCAACAACATGTTTGTAAAGTGGAAAAGGTCCACTTAAATGATGTAAATGTTTAGGTGGGTGATGAGAGACACTTGGAGCACCAAATTCTCTTTTGATCTAAAATCAGAAATGAAGCTCTATCTAAAAATGATAATTGCTACATCTCAATTAAAGTTGTTTTTATTTGATAGTCTTTATTTGATACATAGTTACTTATAAAAAAACCTGAGTATACCTGAAATCTGTGCTTCCCATTAAGCAGCGATAAGTTTTAATACAGAATTTGCAAGTGTTCTGAAGTGTCATAGTGACTGAACCAGAAAAATCATGGCTCTCACACAGAGTAAATGCAGATTCATCGGTGGTGCCTCTTTCTTGAACTTTGGAGAGACTGGGTCTCCACAGAACTAGATATTTGGGCCACCATGAGTGGAGTGACACCTTTTCTAAAAGTTAAAACTAACTTTAAGACTACCCAGAAATTGGGTCATTTGTAGAGACATGGATGGACCTGGGCTTCCCAGGTGGCACTAGTGGTAAAGAAGCTGCCTGCCAATGCAGGAGGTGCATTAGAGACATGGGTTTGATTCCTGGGTTGGGAAGATCCCCTGGAAGAGGACACCGCAACCCACTTCAGTATTCTTGCCTGGAGAATCCCATAAACAGAGGAGCCTGGCGGGCTATAGTTCATGCAGTCACAAAGAGTCGGACATAATTGAAGGGACTTAGCACGCACACATGGATGGACTTAGAGGCTGTCATCAGAGTGAAGTGAGTCAGAAAAACAAACATCGTATATTAATGCATATATGTGGAATCTGAAAACAATGGGTAGAGACGATCTTATGTACAAAGAAATAGAGGTACAGGCTTAGAGAACAAATGTGGATACCAAGGGGGAAAGGGGAGGGTGCGATGAATTGGGAGGTTGGTACTGACACACATACATTATTGATACTATGTATGAAATAGATAACCAATGAGGACCTACGGTGTAGCTCAGGGAACTCTACTCAGTGCTCTGTGGTGACCTAAATGGGAAGGAAATTTAAAAAAAAGAGGGGATATATGTACGCATTTAGCTGATCACTTTACTGTACAGCAGAAACTAATACAACATTGTAAAGCAACTACGCTCCAATAAAAACGTTAATAAAAAGACTACACAGAATAGACCCAGAACCAGCATTCACTTGGCACCACACTGTGGGGTCTGTTTTAACTGGTCAGTGGCCCATGCCAGTGGGCTGGCTAAATAGTTTATCACCTTGTAATATACAAAACTGGGGCAGTAAATTAGAGAACTCTCAAGGATGCCAATATTTGTATATTAGAGTTTTAAAGTCTGAGATATAGATTTTTTTCTAAGCGTGGCAAAAGTCCTGGAGTGAGTTACATCTCCTCTGGGATATCAGCATAAAATCTATAGAGAGGAAAGGACAGATTCAAATGAAATGAGCAGAATAATTCCAGTGCTGAATCAATTTGATTCTATGTTATAAAATCACCATACAGTATGTAGGCCTAGTCTAGAGGTCAAAAGTTTCAGCTATACAGCTCAACTTCTCAAGAAGAGTCCTGACGTCTACTTTTTCTTTTGATCTCATATAATCCCCATACCATAATTTTAAGTTTTGAGAGTCTAGTCACCCACTCGTGTTCTTGCCTGGAGAATCCCAGGGACGGCGGAGCCTGGTCGGCTGCCGTCTATGGGGTCGCACAGAGTCAGACACGACTGAAGCGACTTAGCAGCAGCAGTAGCAGCAGTCACCCTAGTTATAACCCAAACCCAGGCCTGATGTCATCTGACACTCATGTCTTATACTCTCTTGAAGTGTGCAGATTACTAGCAGTGGCCCTGAACACCATGTCTATTCTGCCTCAATTTACAACTGAGAGAACCAAGGCCTAGGGAAATTATGTGCCTTGCCTGAGTGTGCTGTGCAGTGGGAACTCAGACCCAGAAAACGTGCCTCTTTCCAACTCATGTCTGTCTACTCAGATGCTAAAGAATAAATGGCACCGGTAAAAAGGAGCAATCAGGCAAGGCTACATGATAAGCAGGGACCAGTGCAAAATGAAAACGGGGGCTCCTTATTCAAAAATTATTAAGAATTTCAAGAAGGCTAGAGCAGCACATTCTAGGCATGGGGCCAAGGGTGACTGCACAAGTAACACATCCATGAAACTGATCCTGGCTGCAGTTATGTCAGCACTTACTAAACTGTGACTCTTTGAAGGCCAAGGGGAAGAACATCTCTTTGAACACTGAATATGCTCAAAAATGATCTATCATGTGGATAAGTGAATGAATGTGTAGGTTAGTGAGTGAAAGAATGCAGCTGGAAAACTACACCTCAGACCCAGGGTCAGGTTGAGTTAATACAGTAAGTCACCCTGGGAACTTGGTCCACTATTTAAGTGACACAATTCATAATCTGAAAATACTTCAAACACAAAAAATTTCCTAGCCCCAGCATAAGTAAGTTGCCAGTACCATGTCCAAAATGTGAGCAGCGAGGTTTACATGTGGTAGTGTTACAGTACTTTTATGTGCTCAAGAAATGCCAGCTTCTTAGCAGAACTGGTCTTGTGTTCTTTTCCTATCTCTTTGTGTTTAGAAGTAGCTATCCAGATATATTTTATAGAACCTATCCATGTGCAAAACTACAAAACACTTCAGATGCGAGTATTTCATATATTGCCAAGCATCCCTGATTTGAAAACAGTAGTAATAATAACAGCACAACCATTTGTTGAGTTTTATTATGTCAGATACCATGCTCAGTGCTTTGCATGTATTTCTCCTGAAGAAAGACCTCATAACATCAAACTGTGAATGAAGTAGATATACTATCCTGATTTTCCAGTGAGGAAAACAAGGCTCCAAGAGGTCGAGGGGCACATCAGACAGAATTTGCCTTTAGGACCATTCGGACTTCTGAAGACTAATTGTTCTTTGGAAGGTTGGCTATACACAAAACAGCAGAGCAAGGGCCACAGCCTGCCTTTAAGGAATGAGACTTTTATCTGGTAAGGACTGAGTGAAGTTCCACTTTGGTGACCAAAAATGCAGTCATAAAACCCTGAAAGTAGAAATTTCTCATACTGAAAATCTAGGTGGTTAATTTTATAGCTTATTGCAAATTTGGATAAAGACAGGTAAAGGAGGAGCCTCCTCACCTATCTTTTATGGGGCTTTAGGATCTGATTCACTGCATTACTCTAACAGGAAAAGAGGCTGAACTCTGTACTCAGGGTGAAGGAAGACTTTGCTAGGCTGAGATTTCCACTCAGGCAGTCTGTAATATATTTCATTAAGGGACAGAAAGGCAAAAATGTGGGTAACGTTCATGATGACAGACTCACATTTGTCTCAGAACTGAAGAGAAGAGAGTTAATGTTTCTGTCTCTACCTCTCCAGATAGAAGTGACTTCATAATTATGGCTTGTATTTATTATGATGTTTCAAAGTGTAAATCTGGCATGGGTATCTTACGTCTCATTTAAAACAAGCCATAGGGAGTTAAAAAAAAAAAGAAAAAAAATATGAGAGCAAATTCATTTGATATATCCTGTCCACTTTTATGTAGCATTGCCCACCAATGTCATAGTTTTTACATTTTTAAACTGCCTAATTAAATGAAAGTGCTGTTCCAGGGATGCAAAATTTTTTCATAATGGCAGAAAAATATTTCTGGCCAAACGCCAAAGTTTTCTAGCTTGTAAGCCCTCATGAACATGTTTATGTAATGTTATGCGGGGTGTATATAACATGCATATATAGCAATGTATAAATACAAATTCTGTTGTTCAGTTGCAAATAATTTGTAACAAAATGCTGATTTTGTACATATATTCAATAATAAACCAGTCTCCTCCATGTAAGTTATTCGTAGTGGTCCCATTCTCTGCCCAAGACTGCCGACTCCTTGGAAAATACCCTGATGCTGTGAAAGATTTAGGGCAGGAGAAGGGGACGACAGAGGATGAGATGGTGGATGGCATCACCAACTCAATGGACGTGAGTCTGAGCAAACTCCGGGAGATGGTGAAGGACAGGGAAGCCTGGCGTGCTGCAGCCCATGGGGTTGCAAAGAGTCGGACACAACTCAGTCACTGTACAACACCAACAACAAAGAAAATGGAAAGAACCGGCAAAAGTAATCATTACCAAGTTTATTTATCCATTGAGTTACTTATTTGCCTTCTCACAGGTCAGATAATTCAAGCTCTGTTCTGAGACATCGCATCAGATGACATCTGCACTAAAGACTCGTCAACCTATACAGAGATCATTAATGAGGATGGCTTCCAGGTGGCGCTAGTGATAAAGAACACGCCTGCCAATTCAGGAGATGTAAGAGACTTGGGTTTGATCCCTGGGTAGAGAAGATCCCCTGAAGGAGGGCATGGTAACCCACTCCAATGTTCTTGCCTGGAGAAACCCATGGACAGAGGAGCCTGATGGATTTCCAGTCTATGGGGTCGCAAAGAGTCGGACACGATTGAAGCGACATAGCATGCACGCATGAGTGTTTTAAGGGAGATTAATGTCTCAAAAAAAACAAATCAAAGATGGCAAATGTGCTGTATTGGAACTACCATGCACTCTATTTCGCACAGAAGACTCTGCAAATCAATCAAGGTATCCTTTTACTCCCTGACCTTAGATGTAGCCCCACACATTTCTATAACACAAGATGCAACAGCCTACTACCAATCAGGTTTGGCCTCTCTACTTTGAAACTCATTTTCCCTGCCTGTCCTACGTGTTCCATGGGGAATGGCTCTTCAGGGATGTAACTGAAAATTACAGGGAAATTGTGCCATGGTAGCGTATCAACCCCTGAGAGCTGAATGAGGTGCAATTACTGCTAACTGAAAATATTATCTATATATTTCTGAAAATTGACTATAAAAACTATATTAGCAGCAGTGAAGTTTTAAGTGATCTTGAAAGAAAAGGGCAAAGTGTTATAAAATGTAAATGGCAATAATAAATTTGAGAAGTGGGGCTATTTGTGTGTGTGTGTGTTTTTGTACAGATAGTTATATGCACATTCATGAGGTGGGTTCATATTTTTTGAAATCACCAATAGATTTGATACTGTGTGGCAATTAAAATACAAAGATAAATATAACATTAAGGAATGCTACTACTAGAAAGAAACTTGGAGATCATTTAGATTCTTTTTGATGCCCAGCCCAACCTCCCTTTGTTCTAATGAGAGCACTAGGGCCACAGAAGACCAGGGCTTTGTCCAGAGATAGCTGGTTGGCTAACAGTGTTGCCAGGCCTGGTTTCCAGATTCCCAGCTCTGTCCTCTCCCTCCTTTTTAAACTGCTCTGACGGCCTTTTCAGTGATGGGACCATGGTTTGAACTTTAAAATTACATTAAGCCTCACAAATTAGCTGTTAAGTGTGTGGCAGAGAAGAGGAGAGAGAGGACAAGGAAAGAGCGAGGGGGAGACCGCTGACAACTTCCCACACTTCCTATCGAACACAGCATCTGATTTCCTGATTGACCTCTGGGGACTTAAAGCCTCATAAGTTGGAGATGGTCTTGGCTATGAGTGGGCGGGGTGACTGTCACCTGAGGAACCACATCTGACTGTCCAAGAGACAGTATCAGAGCCAGCAAAGGAGAGCCTGGTTATCTCCATCACCTTTGATCAACCATCCTCTGCTGCACCAGTAGCTTCACTAAAACACCTTTGTATAGTCCTCCAAAATGGTCCCCTGGTCCCCCACTGCTTCTTTGTTTAGTCACCCCATGAAAGACAGCTGGATTTAGGAACCCTTCAATTCAGTTATTCAGGTAAATAATATTCACCCTCCTAAGAAAAAAGTGAATGATTGCATATAGAATGCTTAGGACAAAGTAGGACATGAAGACAAGTAAGGTTAATATTTTTATTGTTACTATTATAATGATTTAAAAGCCCCCAATTGATATTATAAAAGTAACAAGGCCCTCCTCACTACTTAGGTTCTATGACTTACTTTCTTTCACTGCATCAATCAAGGAGATTTTATAGTGAATGGTTTGACATCAGACAAACTTTGGAGCTTTGGAGTCAGACAGGTTTGGGCATGAATTCTGACTCAGCCACTGTAGGGCTCCTAGCAGGTACATAATTGTAGTGGACAGAATAATGTTCCCATTCATCTCCAAAATGTCCATGCCCAATCCTGAGAATCTGTGAATAAACTGTAATATATGGAAAGAGGAACTTCGCATATGTGATTAAGTAAGGGATTTTAAAATAGGTGGATTTATCCTGGATTACATGGGTGGACCCAATGTAATCACAAGGGTCCTTAAAAGGTGGAAGAGGAAGGCAGAAGAATCCAAGGAGACATGACTATGGAAGCAGAAGTCAGAGTTACAGGATAGCTAACTCTTGAGTTTGGAGAAAGGGGCACAGCAAAGAAATCCAGGCAGCCTACTAAAAGCTGGAAAAGGGAAGGAAATGGATTTTTCCCTTGAGCCTCTGGAAAGAACACAGCCCTGCTGACACCTCGACTTTAGCTCAGTGAAGCCCATTTGGGACTTCAAACCTCCAGAATTGTCAGATAATAAATCCCTGTTGTTTAGACATCTAAGTTTGTAGTAATTTGTTACAACAGCAATAGGAAACTAACTGATGCTCCTGGAGCATCCGTGCCCTTACCTAAAAAATGGAAGTAAAAAAAAAATATGTGCCCCAAAGTGCTGACATGAGGATTAAACAAGAGAATGTAAATAAAACTCTTTAGTGCCTGGCAGAAATGAAGAACTCAATAAATGTTCAATGTCATTATGTATGATATCATTACATAGAGATGAGATGGCTATGTTATGATTGTGATAAATGGTGATTCCATAAAGTATAATTCATTGTATCATAATGATCCCTTACATCTGAGTGGCACTTTGGTTTTTATGAAGCCCTTTTATCAACACTGTCTTATTTGATGCTCATTTTATTCGCGAGTCCACAGATGAGGAGCCAGAGCCTCCGAGGGGGACAGTGCTTTCCTTAGGTCACTCAGAGAGCCCACTATTGGCCAAAGTTGGGAGTCTAAGCCATTCCAGACACAGCAGGCTGCTGATTTCATCATGTGGTTTATAGAAATATACACACAGGGTGTGGAGAATCTTAAGACGAAACAAAAATGATGAGGCCAAATGATGATGGGGTTGGTCACCCCACGCAAGGCCATTCCCCACGTGGTCTCATCCAGCGGCGTTCTGTGCCCGCGCCTCCTGCCCCAGCTCTTGCAAGTGCAGCTTGCGGCCTGTCTCAAATGCATCTAGTCAATTGGGCAAAGCACAAGGGAAAAGATTTCATCCTGACCGCAGCAGGCAATCACCTGATGCCCTGAAACATGAAGTTTGATTACCCTTATCTCAGTTTATCATTAAATCAAAGACTGTTGCTACGAATACTGGACCAGGACTCCATTTATGAAATGATATACGCCAGTCAGCAGAAGTGAGTGAGTGCCCTTTTTCTCTCTTAATTTCTGCTCACCGGGAGGATCCTTTGCAAACTACGGAAAAAAAAGTCTCTTCAGCTTTGAGCAGATTTTATTACTCTCTTCACTCTTTCATGAGCTGGCCGGGTTGCCTTTGGCTCATATGTATTCTCCCTGTGTTGTGGGCAAGAGGTTTGCCACCTACTACCCAGTAGCCTACCAATACTAGTCTTGACGTCTAGCACCTTGCTTGGATGGGAATCTGAATGTTACAAGATGCTGAGCAAACTGCAGGTGCTCTGAGGTTTGAGAAACTCTAGCTACACTAGAGCCTCATCTGTGGTCAAGGTACCATAGAATGTGAGTCACTTGAGGAGTTTGTTGAAAATGCTAACACTGGGACCTCATGCCAGACCCAACAACACAGACCCATTGGTGCTGGGGCCCTGGGAATCTGCATGTAGCCCTAGGTGATTCTGATCAATTTTAAAGTTTGAGGACCACTGGTAGAGATCAAAGATGTGGGTGATGACAGCAATGGGCCTGATTTTCCATGATGCTATTCAGGCTTTAATTGGCCTAGGGGGCAAACAGCATAGAACACATGCCACTCACCTACATTTTGTCCTTCAGCCCAACCATCAGTGGAGCCAGATTTCTGACATCATGAATCTGAAATGGCTGCTATCTGGGTCAGGGCTCGGCAACTAAGCATCAAGGTCTGGGTACATCTCTAGGGCCTTGGAGCTCTCCTACCGAATTCCCCTCTCCAGTCTGGCTGAATGCGTGGCAAGTGTAGTGTGTGGGGGTGGAGGAGAGCTGGTTGTAAAACTGGCTTCAAGGTCTATATATCAGTCAAAGATATGACAGAACCACATGTGAAAAGACTGCATAGTATAAGGGCTAAAAGCATGGGCCTTGGAGCCAGACTGCATTTACTTTTACTTAACAGACACTGAGATAAATATAGTACTCACTACAGGCCAAGCACTATTCTAAGTGTGTTCAAATATTAATTCATTTATGTCTCACCAACAACCTACCAGGTGGCTACCACTCATCACCATCCACCTTTCATGTCATGAAACTAAGGCTCAGAGAGGTTAAGTAATTTGCTCAAAAATCACACAGTTCATTGATCACATAGCCAGGACTCACACCCCAATAAGTTGGTGCCAGAGTTCATGTCCTTAACCACCTTACCAAGTTGCTTCTCATGGGCCCTAGTCCCCTGGTTCTAGTACTCATTAGTTGTTTGACCCTGGTAAAATTACTTAATCTCCCATCCCTGTTTTCCCCTGTGCAATAGGAGTAATAATAATAGCACCCACCTCAAAGAATTCTGACCAGAAGATTTAATATATTCACTTAAAAGAGTATCAAGCACACATTAAGCACTTAATAAATGCTAATTCTGAGTTAGCTATTCATCCATCCTCCTCTCTCAGGGGTAGCATGAGGATTAAATTAGATAACATACGTAAAGTACTAGGCACAGTGCCACAGCACCCGGTAAGCATACGGTGAGGGCTAGCTGTTATTATTAGGCATGTTGAGCCAGGACGGTTTATTTTAGGTTTTGTCTGGAAGGCAACTGTGTTCTATGTAAGGGGAGGCAGCATGCCCTTCACTTCAGCAAGTAATTGGGTAGAAGCCAGACTAATTATTAAATCCAACAGGTTCTCTGCTTTATGTCACCGGAATATTCCTGAAAAGTTCCTAATACTGAGTTGGTATATGCTTAACGCTTTTCCCCCATTGACCTACCTTATCATTTCTGATTGATCTTTCATTGTCAGTGATTCTTCAGACTAAGAATCTGCTCTCAGACTGTCATGTAACCGTTAACTTATAAAACACTTAAATATACCAAGGAAAATTGAACCACTGGAGCATTTCTTGGCCAAGCAATTGGCTTAATCATCCCCTAATGTAATTGTTTTCATTTTACTTTTCCTTTAGTATGTCTTCTTGTGCTTTTACTACTGAGAACTTCTGGTATTTCCTCTCAGAAAGCTTATGTTATTGTTAAGACGCTCAGGCGTGTCCAACTCTTCACGGGCCTGTGGACTATAGCCCGCCAGATTCCTCTATCCATGCAATTTCCCAGACAAAGTATTGGAATGGGTGGCCATTCCCTTCTCCAAGTGATCTTCCCAACCCAGGGGTCAACTGAACCCGCGTCTCCTGCATTGGTAGGTGAACTCTTTACTACTGAGCCACCAGGGAGGCCCAGAAAGCTTATCACCTCCACTGTTAAATGTAACTGTGGATTGATTACAATTTACGTTAACTCAGGTGGATAATAATGGCTTGGAAATCCTCATACCCAAACAGCCCTACATAGAGGAGGGATGGGCATGGGGGGAAGCAGGGAGAAGGTAAGGGAGTTGGGAAGGCAGGATCGTGGGGAGCCACTAATGTGGGGTGAGTTTATCCTGAAAGCTCAGACTCAGGAAGGGATGCTAGATCCCCAGGGTCACTCAAGGATGGGGTCTTCCAAAGGGAAGTATTACTTTAGTAACTCTGAGTTGTTTGCTTGTTCTATCAGGAAAAGGCTGCCAGAGTTCCAACCCCATTGCTTGCACACTTCACCAGGCATGATAGATTATAACTACAATAGAATACGAAGTTAAGACTCAATTAACACGTTTACTACAATATTTGCAACACATCTACTATGTGTCACACACTCTGCTAAGTTACAGGGGTGAATACAGCAGCCTAAGCTCCCAGGGCCTGCAGTTGAAGGAGCACCTGGAGTCCAACTCATGCTTTTCTCACAATTTCAACAAGTTGCTGCTCTCTCTCTTCCACTTCCTATCTCCACATCCTCCCCAAAACCCTATCTACATATGCAACGTGTTCTTTGTTAAGAGTCTACACCTAGTTTTTTCAAGTTAAAGCAAAAAAGATGAAGCCCATGATGCAGCAACCTTCTAGTCTGATTCTTCTAAACCCCTCTGTGGGGGAAACGAGCTTGCAGGGTAATATGAGGCAAACCACGTGATCCTTTGCCATGTTCCTGTGTAACACTGAACCAGTTGGCAGTTGACGTGGGGGTTTTAGCTCTGATCACGAAGCAAACTCCTGAATCATCACAAGATTGATCCCATCCATTCTGATGGCTTAAGCTGCAGGGCCATCTGCTGATCGGCTCAGTACAGTAGACCAGAGAGAGACCCTCAATAAATATTTGTGGATTTGCATGGCAAACTGCTTTTTCACACCTGAAATGCAAGTTTAGGTCAGGACTCAGAAGAGGACAAGTGACCTAGACCCCCCGCCCCCATCCCAGGGCCTTTGCCTAAGCTGTTCTCTATGCTTGGAATGCCCTCCCTCTCAGCACCTCCCCTACTGCCCCTCGGTGTCCACCTGTCCAAATCCTACCTAGTTCAAGGACCAGCTCAAATATCAGCGCTCCACAAAGCCTTCCCTGGCCACCCTAGCCAGAAATAACTTGTCACTGCTCTCAATTTCCATAGGTTCGTGTGTGTTCTGGCACTTAAGACACTGGCCATTTTATTTTGGCTACGTGTTTACCTTGTCTTCAATGCAGCACTCAGTAAGAGCCTTGAGCTCTGGATCCATGTCAGTTCCTCTTTGAACTGTTTCCCCACCCTGGCACCTCCTTGTATGGAGTAGACACTTGGTAAAAATTAGCTGTATGAACAAATGGTTACCCCAGCAATGACAAAAACAGAAGCAACTGCAACATTCTTTATCCCTCCTTTTTCTCTCTCTCCTCCTCCTTCTTCAATAGCTTTTAAAGATATATTTACTTGATCTACCAATTACCCATGGGAGGTTTGGGGACTTACTGATATATGTAGACAACTCTGCAGACCAAAAAGTGTTTCTAGAGACCCTTCTAATGACAAAGGAGGCCTCAACCAATGTAGAAGCTGGGGGAGTCTGCGTCCCTGGTCTACTGACAGCTGGCTCCTGGGAATGGAAGTGTTATTTTCTCAAAGAGCTTCATCTGCTCTGGTTCATATGTGCCAGTTCCTCGCCTGAGCAGAAACTCCTGACTTTATTTTTAAATACAGACTCCAATAATAGGCTAAGTAATTGCAGATCTTCCCAAGGACTTTTTATACATGTACCAACATATTGGACTTTTTAAAACCCGTATTTCCTTTCCATAAATAAATACTGAAAACCTTAAATTTCAGCACCATAGGTAGTGGTAATGTGTATTTGTTTTTTTTTTTTTTCCCTCCCATAGGAATCTGAATCAAAAAGATCAACCAAAAATGCTGACGCATGGGTGATGATTTCTCAAACAACATATCTGATTACTCACAGAGGTAAAAGGATTCTGCCTCAGCTGTAAGTAAGAAAAGTGTATATTATAGTATAATATGCAGTCAAACTTCAGTAATACACTTTTCATCCTCATGCCACTAAAGCTTGAACAGCTGCAGCTCTGTCTTTGCTGATGGGGCCCATAAATACTCCTGGGAAATGGGACAAAGATACATAATGGATCTTCACCTGCCAAGATCAGGGAAATGAATGTCAATTGCACCCTGATGCAGAAGCACTTTTTGGTAGTGATGAATGTTGCCATGTGTCCTGTGCCATGCAATTTTGGACAGGAAAACCTAACAGGGAAAAAATGGTGGGAGAAGATGCTACCCTAGGACACTTGAAAAGAAGGGTATGTCATAATTATTTGCCTAACAGAAATGAAAATGAAGAAGAGTGTGTCAATACAGTTTCATTCAGAGAAAGGTCAAAAGTTAGGAGCATACATATTCTGCACATATCATTTCAATCAATGCAAAGATTTCCCTCAAAATAGAACTCTTTTATTGAAAACGAATGTCAGAATTATCAAGGAGTCAGAAAATTGCCTTGGGGTCCGGATTCCTGAAAACAACTCAGTGCAGTGACGGCACAGTGGGCTGAGATGTCAAGCAGACCCGAGTTCAAATCCTGACTCTACTACTTCCCTGCTCAATGACCTGACTTCTCAGGTGCTTGAGTTTCTTTTTCTGCTTTTCCGATAAAGCACTGATAATAACAGAACCCGCCTTCGTCATCCCAGCTGTCTGAGTGTTACAGGACATAACTAAGATAAAGATCTTAGCATAGTACCTAGAAATTAGTTAGCAGACTAATGACAAGTGATAGTTGCCAAGGTTGCTGCTTTCTGCTCTTTCTCCTCGATCATCAGCATCACATCATCCCAGCTATCTTGCAGCTGATTTCATTAGTAAACATTAGGAAAAGAGGTGAGAAGACTAGCTCCCACCAAATTATGAGACCCTCTCCCGTTCCTATCAGTTCAGTTCAGTTCAGTCGCTCAGTTGTGTCCGACTCTTTGCGACCCCATGGGCTGCAGCACGCCAGGCCTCCCTGTCCATTGCCAACTCCCGGAGTTTACTCAAACTCACGTCCATTGAGTCGGTGATATCATTCAACCATCTCATCCTCTGCCGTCCCCTTCTCCTCCCACCTTCAAACTTTCTCGGCATCAGGGTCTTTTCCCCTTCCTATATCAAACTCCAAAAGCAGTACTTACAAAATCTTTTTCTTTTAAAAGCTTGGCAACATAACCTTACAAACATGTCCGCCTAATTCATGCCATTCTTGCTTTAATAAGCAATGGCTACCGTAACAGGGAGCTTAACTGAGTAAAAGGAAGAGAGAAAAAATGTCACAGAATGCACTGGATTCCATTAGGCTTGGGCCCCAGATTTTAGGTCCATTACACGGTCTTTGTGATAAAACAATGATACGTTCACTTCTTCAAACAACCAGACAGGGCCTTTTTCTGTTTCAGTCATTCAGGACCACCAGCTAAAGGCACTTCATTCTTTTCTTCCCCTTTTCGATAGAGTGAGTTTTAAAGGTCTAGGATGAGTGACGACTGAATGACTCTTTCTAATTCTGTAATTCTGGTGATATAATTGTATCAAGTCTGAAGAGGCTTTCCTGTGAACCCTGTAAGGTTGAGGCAAACCTCCTCTTAAGTGGATCAGGCCACGGCAAGCCAGCAGGGTCTTTCTGCAGGTCCCCACCCCCCTGCCCCTAAAGTGGGTGAGAGGCCCAGCACAGGTTGGCAAACAATGGAAACTTCCTGTTCTGGGTGTTAACTTTAGTTACCACAGCCAGACAATGCTGCCAGTGGTGTGGAAGAAAAAATTGCTGTAGCCAGCTGTGTTGTTCACAGTCGGATGGATTCTGTGTAGCTCCAAATGGTGATGGAGCCAGCAGCCTGTTGTAGCCAAGGACAGAATGATGGATGATCTACATACTGTGTCCAAGTAGAGAGAATGGCAGAAGTTCACTTCAGGGTTGTTAAAATGCTAATCTGGGTGAGTTAACAAAAGCTTAATAGAAAAGAAAAGTTTGAGAAATAAGTATACCTCATGTGGTACCTATGTGGAGCACTGATTTGATCGTTCTTGGTTACATAAAGAGTTGCTTTTCAAAGTAAGAACGTTTCCTAGTTTTCCTGTTGGGATGAATGGAAGCAGATTCACTTATCAGCTGCACTGCCACTGCTGTCAGGTCTGAGGAGAAAAAGTCAGCCTGACAATAGCCATCGTAACGGAAAAGGTTACGATGTGCTTAATACAGTTCTATGATTTTCATTCTCACCACGTGTCATGGGAATAAATCAAAACACACTTTTTTCCCCCAACTGGAAGCTGGCAGCTGTTCACAAAATAAGCTGCAACCTAAGACACCGGCTTTGGCAGATTTTAACGCTAAGTCTCCATTCACAGGAGCTACTGAAAGCAAGATCTCCAGCTCCATTGACAGTTTCAACATTGAATTACACTACTACTACATTGTATTATTACTGTTGAAGGCAGGAAGATCGGCCCCTTGTAAATATCTGGTATGGACAACCTTGCCTTAAAACCTTTAGGATGAAATAGCATGCTTCAGAAAAAGATGCAGATTTACGTTTCTTGCCGAATGATCCAGTTTTGCCATTCTCTGTTTCTTTAGATTCTTACTAAGTTTAACGTAGAGAAACATTCTGCCTCACATGATGTTGGAACATTGGCTAGCATAGCTCCTTGCAAACGACAGGGACTCAATAAATGCTGACTGCCTGGCATACCCCAAGTGCCTCTTGCTTCCTCTAGGAATGAAATCTAGAATGGGCAGGCTTAAAGTCTATTAATTGAAATAAAAGGTAATATTTTATCTTGCAATATGCTAAGGAAGGCGTTCACCTCCTACTCTTACACCAATAATGGTTAGGCATTCAGCCAGGCTCTTAACTCTGCATAAAATGCATCAGAAGGGTGAAAAATGACCCTGTTTCAGATGCATTTTTCACTCTTTGTAACTTAGTGAAACTCAAATGCAAGAACAATGACTAAGCTAATTACCAAGGTTTATTATGATGGAGCAGCAAGAAGTGAACTTCTCCAGTTTCAATAAGTCCTTAACAATTATGGATATCTTTGCGAATCCAAGCTCTGATTCCTGCTTACTTTGCTTGTGTACTTTAAAGAAATAGAAATCACCACACAGGATTCAGGGGCCTACTTACCCCAAAACAGGTACTGGACAGATCCTTCCTGTTTAGCAAGCAGCGAGTGAACTGATGTCCACTGGGTTTCTAAGTAAGCTAACCCATTCTCTAGTTTACATCACACCCATCTTTCAAATCCATCAAATGAGGGGAGACAAGGCCAGATGGTGCTATTAGAGGACTTCAAAATAAATAACTAATAAATAAATAAAACAGGACAAGGGCAGAATACCCACAAATCTAAATAAAATTCAAGTTAACTAGCTGTTTGGTGAAGGAGAAGCCACAATAATCCTGGCACACTGTCCTGAATCACAGAAATGTTTCTCAAAAAAAGAAGTTCACCTATGTAGCATCCCTCAGAGAAACAGAGACAGGTAACAACCAGAATCCAGTCCGAACTAGGTGCTGGCTGTTAAAATCTCACCAAATATACCACTGGAAAAAAACAGTCTGCTAAACAACACATTTGGAAATCTCAGGGTTTTTTTTTTTACTTAACTGTCTTTCTAAGAGAACAGTCCAGGGACCTAAACCAAAGCAGACACTAACTATCAAATACAAAACTCAGTTTTGGCTGGGCTACAGTTTATTTACTTAAAGATGTTCAAGTTCATGGTAACATAGGCTTACATCTCAGAACTTATTTAGCAATTTCCATTTATCTGAGCCAGGGTAAATGTCTGTATAGCACTCACCAGCCTGACAGAATATGCCTGTCACTTACTACATTAAACATGACTACACACAACTTAATTTCTTGAGTTAGATACCAAAGAGAGGGAGGGGATTTTTCAACCACATGAATAAGCCAGCATCAAAACCTATTGTTAAACCACCAAAGAACAGCAAAATCCTCACCTTGAGCTGTCTGGGATAAGATTTCTCAATTCTACAAGAAAGAAACCTTGAAAAATTTCTCCAAACATGTATTTGTCCAATTCTGGGCAGGGAGGGGAGACCAAAGTAGATTAGAAAAATGTTAAACCTTTCCCTCGTACTTCAGCCTTGAATAAAAGAATCCACTTTACTGGCCCAAATATCAAGTAGAGGGAAGGATAATCCTTAAAAAGCAACTCAATATTTTACTGCAGATTTAAATTCTTAGGAGCCAGAAGTTCTTGGGAAAACTGTCCCGGTCATTTCTTCTCCCAAGTAACTGGAAACATTACGGTTATTTTTAAGGAAAAGCAGTCGCCCACAGCAATGGACATAAGGGCCAATGACTGTTTACAAAGTCTGTATCTCTATAATAATCCTTCTGTGTGAATCTCCCAGCTGAACGCGGTGAGAGGTTGGGATGCTGGAACTTCGGTTACTGACTGGTCACCTCGGAACGGGGAGTATTACTCTGAGTTTCTCTAACACTGCTACCTCACTCATCTCTAGCTCCTTGGCATTTAGCTCTTCACAAGTTCGGGGTTTAAAGAATCACCTGACAGCAGTGGTCCCAAGAGTCTATACGGCAAAAAATGTGCAAACCCAGTTCTCTTCCACACCTTCAAATACTTATGACCTTTTATTTCAATCCAAGAGTTATACATGATAGAGGAAGCTTTAAGCCCTTCCAAATTACCCAAGGCAGCTGCAGTATCAGTTTCTGCAGACCTGGAACAAACACCACCGCTGTCAAGACGGGAAATAAAAGTTTCCCTACCTTTTCCTCACCATCCCCCTGTCAGCGGCTGCCGACGCGCGTGGCGGCTCCCTCCCGGCTGCGGATGCCTCCGGCCGCCGGAGAAGGGGCTCATGCAAAATTGACTCTTCCTTATTTGTTTCCATCCATAATTGATGGGTAGATGAGAACGTAACACATCTCAGCGCTGGGCTCTTGCCGCCTGGCGGAGACCCTGTCCAAGACGCTTCCGTAAATCATTTCCAGCGGGAGAACAAAGCACGGAAAGTTGCGGGGGAGAGTCGCAGGGAAGAGAAACCGGGGCGCCGGCTGGGAGGCGGGGGTGGGCGGTGGGCAGCTCCGGGCTGCGCCCGCGGTGTGCTCGGCCAGCAGGGGGAGAGGGAGGGTGGGAAGTGGCCGCCCTCGGGGCAGAAGCCCGGGGGCTGGGGAGGGGCCGAGTCCCCCGAGCCCCCGCCCCTCGGCACTACCGGTGGGCCGTCCGACCCCGAGGCGCACCTACAGGTAGCCGAGCTGCCTGGGTGTCGGCGGCTGCGCTGCGCCCCTTCTCCTGGCGCGGGCGAGTGCTCGCCCGTCCACTGCTTGCCTGGCCCGGCGATGCCGGAGTCGGCTCCGGGGCTGCCGGGAGGGCGGAAAGGGGCGGCGGAGCCCGCAGCCGTCTCCTTTAGCCTCGGCTCGGCGGTGGCGAGAGCTGGAGACGTGGTGCCCGGCACCTAAGCAGCCCGGGTTCCCCCTGATAAGGTGTGGGGGAGCGCGGGGGCTGGCGCTGCCTGGCAAGAAACTTTTGCCAGCTCCTTCCTTCTCCTCCTTTTTTTGGGGGGGAGGGGGTGCACAATGTTGAAGGGCCCCTCCCCCCAAACCTCCAGCAATGCCAGTTTTGACGCGTCCACCAAACCTCTCCAGCCTTTTGCGCGTCCCTTGCACGGCAGGCGGAGAGCTGCTTGGAAAAGAAATCAACTCTCCAGTGCCAACACACACACATCCGCACACGTACACACATACACACACATTAGAAGCGATTCAGGCTCTAAGGATCTGGGTCCGATCCCCACCAGGCGCCTAGAGCATTAGCAAATTTTTATAGGGCTGTCTTACCTCATGGGGGGAGGCTTGGTTTAAAAAAAATAATAAACGCTTGTTACGCTCAAGGAGAAATGAAAATAAAAAATTGAAATATATATATATATATATATATCCCTGTGTCTCTTTAGGTTTTGGTTTCTTCGGTATAATCCTGAAACTCGCCACCACCAGTCCTTGCAGCAGCGGCAGCGACAGCAGCAGCCGGACCAAGCGGGAGCAAAACAAATCGAGGCACGGCAAATGGTGTAATTCGATCCATCTCCAAGTCAATCCATCAGGCGAGCCGGAGTCTAGTTCCCTCCCTGCACTCGGCAGCTCGCGGCGCGGGGCCCACCCCCGGGCGCGGACAGCAGGAGGCGCGGGCGGCCCGGCGCGCTCGCTCGCCCGAGCGCCGCGGCCAGCGCCGCCTGGAGGCCCCCTGCCCGGCGCCGCGGCCAGGCTGACCCCTCGGTGGCCTCCGCGTCCCTCCTCCCCGGCGCTCGGCTGCGCGCCCTCCCTCTCGCCACCTCTCAAGAGCTGCTCCTTCCAGCAGCTCCAGCGCCTCAGTCATCCGGCTTGCGGCGGCTGCTGCAGCCTGCGAAGCAGCCTTTTCGCTTTTCCCCCTCTTTCCCTCTTTTTTCTCTCTCTGAAAGATTTTTCAGAGCTTTCCTCCAGACATCTAGAGGACAAATCATTGCAGCCCAGAGGAGCTGCAGGCACAGTTGCTCCGTAAAGTTATGCCTTACTTTCCTGATCTAAGATTTTTTTAAGCTCATCCTTAAAGCCCGCCCCCATATTACCTTTGTCGTCCCCCCCCCACAACTTCTCTTTAACCACTAAGCAAAACAGCTGGGAGAAGCAATCAAACATTGTTTTATCTTTATAAAATACAGAAATTGCCCACTAAAAAATCCCATTTCTACTTTGAATGAAAGCCATTCAGTACAGTATAATTTTGCAGGCTAATGAGCCGGTTTTACAGGCAAGTGTTTCGTGTAATATGTTGTGGGAGAAATGAAAATGTCCTTGAAGTGACATCATTTATAGCTGACTGCCACATAGGAAAGGGAAAAAGTCACACATTTAAAAACGAGAGGATTTTAATTCAAACTTCATATCCAAGAACGGGCTTTGTTTTATTAAGATTTCCAGTTGAATTATGAATCACTGAAGGCTCTAAATGGCTGGAATGAACCATGATGCCCTCATTTAAAGAAAAAGAAAGACGAAAGCTTTTCCGCCAAACTTTTAATTTTCATTTGAGTATGGTTAATTACCGTGAAAGAGAGAAGGGGGCAAAGTATTTTCCTTTCTTCAGTGGTTCCTGCTTCTCCCAAGCACAGTTACGTGTTTACAGTTAGGAAAAAAAAAAACCCGGTTCTGAGTTATTTCTGAAACTTCCACGGACAGCCTTGAAAAGGAACTCAAAAAAGACACCCCAAGGAACTGCTGCAGGACTCATCCGGAGAACTGTTTCCTTACTAGTTAACATTTTGTTACCAAAAGGAAGAAAGAGGATGGACCCGGAGTCTTTTAAAATATAAGCTCTCTTCCTGCTGTTCTTCCTATTCCAAGTAAAGGGTAGGGGGCGGAAAGAACAGCTTTGGCAACACAGCATTGTGATTTTTCTGTTGTTGTTAAGGCTTTTGTTGGCTGGCTGGCTGGTGTTTTGGGTTGTGCTGGGCTCTGACATCATTGCAAGTTACTTGGCAGTCAGGGCCCTTCCCCAGCCAACTTCTGACCCAGAAAGCTCTGCCTCTTTAACTTGTATCCAGTCACTCTGTCCTTTCTCCATCAAGAGAGCAAGCCCAGCTGCAGGCGGAGGGCTCTGTGCATTGAATGAATATGCAAAGGGGTGACCAGTGGCTTGATGAATCATATCGCCACCCACCTAGAGGCAGAAAGCTTACCAGTTGTCCTCTGTCTGCAGTAGCAGCCAAGAAAAAAAAAAAAAAGTTCAGTTCTCCAGATTTGTGAATTCTTTGTTGAAATTCTGCGATGGCCAGCTTTGAAGAGTGCCACCCCAGAGAGTGCCATTTACCTTAGACTGAGTTCTTAAATTCAATAACGAAAACACCTTTTAGGTTGCAGAAGAATATGCTGATAGGTCATTTCGAGCCAAGGGTTAGACATGTTTTCAGTCTAAGTAGCAGTGTGCGCCTCAGAGCCAATCCCCATGTTTGGTCCAGTACGGAAAGAGAGGGAAGTGGACAATTTAGTGACACCAAAAGAATGGTAAAGAACACTTTTACTGAGTGTTACTTTTACCAAGTAAAAGTGCAGACTTAGGAGAGTTATTCAGGCCCTATATTCAAGGTTTAATTTGTAAGAAAAAGAGCTTTTCAAGCAACTGGAAGATTAAAGGCTATAACATTCATATGCCCACCACTCAACTTCAACACATTTTAACATTTTATGTGTTTGTTTCAGATGTATTTTAGAAATAACACATTACAGTGGAAATCTTAAAAAAGAATCAAAATATTACTTTTTGTCAGATAAAAATATTACTCTTAAAGATTAGTCATTTCTCTGGTTCCCAGAGTCTTGAATGTCAAGAAAATGACACTCTTTTTGTTTGGGTGTTAGTGGAGAGAAATCTAAGGGAACTGCTCACTCTGTGCAGTTTATTAGCATTTGTCCTTTCAGTTGATTTTACACACTTAACCTTTTAGTCCTATTTACTTCTCCAGTCAGTCTGGACTTTCTCTGCTCACTACAGTACACTTTAGCCTCTAGCTGCTGTTGCGTGCTCAGTCGTGTCCAACTCTTTGCGACCATATGAATTGTAGCCCACCAGGCTCCTCTGTCCATGAAATTTTCCAGGCAAGAATACTGGAATGGATTGCGATTTCTTACTCCAGGGGATCTTCCCAAACCAGGGCTTAAACCTGAGCCTCTGTGTCCTGCATTGGCAGGTGGATTCTTTATCACTGTGCCACCTGGGAATCCCTTAGGCTCTAGCATAGCCCTGCTGTGCAAAGTTCCCTCCTGCCATACTGTCTCTTGTCTCCATGTCTTCACTTTTGTCTGCTTCTTGGGGTACTCTTTCTCCATCACTTCAGGTACTTTAGTTTCTGCTTTTCTTGACTTTTAATAATTCAATAATTTCACTTAGGTGTCAGAATTTCCCTTATCCCACTAGCCCCCAAGATGGATATAAGCATCTCTCTTCTGTGTTCTCCTAGCAACTTCACTTCTCTAATTTACCAAATGGAAGGGAAAGTAATTGCTCAGGATGTCTTCCTTACTGGGTGCTTCTTAACTGCGAGGATTTTGTCTTATTTACCCGGATAAGCCCAGTGCCTAGCACAGTGCCTGGCATTTAGTGGACACTCAACAAGTACTTGTCAGATCTGGCAAGGGAAGCCACAACTTTCTCAACATACTCTTTTATCTGCTGAACCAGAGAATACAGTTATATTTTGACTGTATGCTTCTCCACAGTAGGGATTGATTCATCTGTATCCCTAGGGCAAGCACAGTATCTACGCAAGGGTGTTTGTTGAATGAGTGAAGAATGAATGAATCAAGAACGAAAGAAGGAAGATGTTTGGCTCTTTTAACACCTAGAAAGAATACTTAAAATGGTCTATGTTTTAGATTGTTAAGGATTATGCTTTTGTATTATCTGTACACATCTCCCAGCAGTGATGTGATAAGTAATAACTTTGTTTACAATCTATTTTTTTGTCTGTTTGCTTTAGGAAAAGTTCAAAATTTTGTTTCTATGTTTCATTTCTAATACAGCTTTAACAATAAAATTCATCTGAAAATTATAGAAGATCAGTGTGTAATAGTAAAAGGTTATCAATCATCAGAGAATACCACTTCTTAACTATTACAGCTATTAAATAAAACAGTGTTTACTGTGTGTCAGTCTCTTTTAAGCATTTTAAAAATGTTAATGTTCACAACAATTCTATGAGTTAAGTATTATTATTACCTACATTTTGTAGAAGAGGAAACTGAGGCTTAGAGGGTTTAAGTGACTTGCCTAAGGCCATGCCGGTGGTAATTGTATAAGAGAAACCTAATCTCTTACTTAATTATAGTAGTGGTTAATACTGAGGTCACAGTTAATGGCAGTGGTAAATAGTGAACGCGTGGGAAACATTAGACAACCTGGATTCAAATCCAGACTCCCCCATCTCCTGGGATAATTTATTTAACTACACTGTGCATCAGTCTTCTTATCTGTGAAACAGGAGTCATAACAATACTTCAAATGGATTTTATGAAAACTGAATGTGATAATGCATGTAAAGGGTTTAGCATCTTACCTGGAACACTGCAAGCACTGAATAAATATTAGCCAATGTTATTATACATGCCCTGTAGGCAGAGCAACCTTGGAATCCTGCAGAATTGGATTAGAAACTTAATCCAACCTCACACTAAATGTGAGACTTTGGGTAAAAGCACATGGTACACAATAGGTTTGCAATAAATTTTTGTTCCATTCCATCGCTTTAATTTCCTCATCTATGTGTGAGTGTGTGTATTATATATATATATATAAATTCAGATATACCACTTACTATCCAGTTGATGTGAAATAACATTTTGCATGAATTTTCATGAATCATGAATCATAGCTTAGAATGTAGAATTTCATGTTTCAAAATAAAAAGCTAGAGGTATTGAAATTTCAAAGGTAGCTATAGCTTCTGTGATTACTTTAATTTGGAATGCACATATAGTATTCCTTGCGTTTGCACATTATAGAAAGTGCTTTTGTGCCAAGGGATTGCTTTCGAAACTAATCTAAGCTCTCCATGACATGATAAATCATTAATAATATAGACCCAAATCTAAGCATCTGCATAGGCACAGCTGGTCTCCTGTGTCAACAGTCTGCATATGAAAGTGACTCTGCCAAGATATTTCACTTTAATGAAAAATATTTATCATGATAAATCTTAAACCTCAAGATTTTACTGACATAATTCATTTCTATTATTATGTACTATGATAGCATACCACCGCAGTTCTGCTTATGTTTGGAATGATAAAAATGTGCTTTTTTAGTCACTGTGAGTACTCCATCTTAGCATGACTGATTTTGCTGTGCACTCCAAAGGAAGGGGAACGCACCATTCATTTATGGAAACAATAAATCAGTTACTTAGCTAGTTTTGCTAATGACTCCTCAGGTGCCACTGTGTGGAAGGACACTGAGTGCTCAAGACAAATAAAAAGAAGCAGGCTTTTCTTTTTCCATCCAGGATGAACAGCAAACAACCTTTAATAACTTTTGAAAACAGACAGGAGGCAGGATGCTATCAACATTTTATCGAAGATCTTTTGAACAAACAGAAGCAAAATAAACTTTCTGAAGGAAAGGTCAAATAAAGAGGTGTTAACTCAGTTTGAGTTGCTTAATTTTATTTATACATACGTCGAGGAGGAAAACTTAGGATACAGGGAGGTCAGCTTATGAGACTCTGTGTAAGTTCCTGACAGCCTTCTCTCCATAAATCTACAGTAACCAAGCCTCTGACCTTGAAGAATTGGGACCAAATAATAAATGTTAGAATGTCTTAACCAAGGACAAAGACAACAAAAATAATCAAAAGTGGCAGAGAATTAGAAACTTTCATCTGTTTCAAAAATATATAACTTTTTACTTTGTTTTTTAAAATAGACCTCCTTTCCTATTATTATTATTATCATTGCTTAAGTCAATGTTAAAATTCAAATCAACAAAGGGAGAAGAAACTGTGACTAGCCATAACAGTACCACTTAATTCTGACACAGCTCTTGGAAACAGGCATTGTTTAGGAACAAAGAAACCCGTCCGTGTTTAAGTTAACCATCTTGTCAGGATTTTTAGACCCAGTAGATGATGGAGCCTAGAGTCTAATAAGGTCTGTTTGGCTCTTAAGCCTAATTTTCTTTCAAGGACACTATGCTCTGAAAAATGGAAAGAGCATAAGAGCATTCAACATGTCTTGAATTATAAAGGAAATAAAAACATTAAAAAAATCCTCAACTAGATACTCAGAGTAAGGTTAAAATGTGTGCTTCAGTTTCTAATTCTTTGTTAGTTTTTGTTTGTTACCTATAAACTAGTGTTAGGAACCCTTTGATGGGGTTTGAAACATAGCTTAAACCTCTATACATTATGTGTATTCTATTACCCATGTAATTCCCTTGGATTGCTTGTAAATAAAGAGAAAATAGACCTGTTTAGCAGCATGTGAATTTATATTAAAATCAACCTTACTGGTTAGGTTACAAATGTTTCAGTTAGTGGTTAGGGCTCTATGATCAAAGCTTTGACAAAATCATCACCATCATGATCCTCTAAGTACTAGAACTTCTACATGTTAGAGCTACAAAGCCAAGGTATTGACAGCAACCACTAGTGCCACCTATTGGTTAAAAAAAAGGAATAGGATTCTGGGTAATTCCTGTCTTTAAAAATAAAGGCACACAATACATTTTTTCTTCCTTTGTTTCTTTTCGCTTTCTCAGATAGGATGCTTATTATGATAGGCATTTTGTTAATATTGACTATATTAAAGTCATTTAAAAATTACACTGCTGATATGCAGGGGAGTGAGCACAGTATGTGTACAGAGGATCAGAAGAAGTTGACATTGTGGGATAAAAATCAATAGCAAACACTGTCAGTGCTCCACTGTAATTAGAGGAGTTGTCTAAAATCCCCAGTGCCCTATTAGACTATGATGAAGTGGCAAGGCCCAGTAGCACACAGGAGATATACCTGGGTAACAAGTGTTTAAATCCGGGTCTGGGATATGGTGTCTATTGAGTCAGCAATGGCACAAACTAGGTGACAGGAGGTAATGCTTGCTCCGCCAGCCCCAGCTACAGGGGTTTCATTTATGTTCTAGAATGAGGTTAGGAGAAACCTTCAGCTTATCTAGCCTTTGCTTGGTTCCACAGGGTATTCTGCACCCATGTTCTCCTTGTCCCCAGATCTCTCTGGTCTTCAAACCTAGAACCTATCACATGTTGACAGTCAGCAAGTAAAAACAGAAAGGCCTATTTCATTTTTATAACAGAATGTCTTACCAGGGAGGCCCTAGTAGCCAAGTTAGGTTTAAACATTATCTGATTCAGTTGACTATGGGCCAGGATGGACTCCTGCATGGGCGTCTTCTAAAAGTGTGAATTGTGATGGATGCTGAATAATCACTTCAAATATATTATGAAGGAAAGCTTTAAAATGGAGTCTCGCAGAGTTTTCAATTGTCTGAATTTGTATTTCAATTATAAAGCTAAAATAAGAAACTATTGGCTGAGAGCCTTTCTGGAAAATCCAGAGAGGTCCAGAAGTACTGTTTTTAATAGTGAGATTTTTAATAGTATCACACATCATTAAGTAAGAATATTTCCATGTTAAATTAATAGTTATATTCAACAGTTGACTTTTCAAATATTATTGCATCTGAATCCATGAATACACATGCTGTGCATGATGTGTGTGTGCTTGTATATATAGTTTTCCTCCAAGAGTCCCTATTTAAAGGCTTTGTGAGTTCTTTTATTATATTAAAATTTGGGGAATTGTGCTCATAATCTATCCCAATATGTTCTGACTCTCTGGGTCATAATTACAGGATAAACAGATTCATTTCTCACCACAAATTTTAATTAAGAATTCCAGTTATGCAATTATTTGCTAATGAATAATACCTGCTCATTATCAAAGCATACCATTAAATACTTTTACCCAAAATTATGCTTTATAAAGAGAGCTTCCATAGATCAGTTTCACATTTTTAAGTCATCCACCTAATGCTAAAATAAGAGGAAATATTTGTCTCTTATTTTATTGAGATACGTGAGGATTAAGGAAAAAAGGACAGTCTGTAATTGCTGTAAATAATTTCATATTAAAGTCTAATTAGTCATGATCTCTGTGAAGAAAGCTGATCGCTGAAGAATTGATGCTTTTGAACTGTGGTGCTGGAGAAGACTCTTGAGAGTCCCTTGGACTGCAAGGAGATCCAACCAGTCCATTCTAAAGGAGATCAATCCTGGGTGTTCATTGAAAGGACTGATGCTAAAGCTGAAACTCCAATACTTTGGCCACCTCATGCGACGAGTTGACTCACTGGAAAAGAGTCTGATGCTAGGAAGGATTGGGGGTGGGAGGAGATGGGGACGACAGAGAATGAGATGGCTGGATGGCATCACCGACTCAATGGACATGAGTTTGAATGTACTCTGGGAGTTGGTGATGGACAGGGAGGCTTGGCGTGCTGTGATTCATGGGGTCGCAAAGAGTTGGACACGACTGAGCGACTGAACTGAACTGAACTGGAGTCATGATCTCACCTCTTCACAAATATCAAGATACTGAATTCTTAGATTTATCTTGTTTAGATCAGTTGGTAAAGATACCCAATTGTCCATTCATCGGCTAGGATTTTACCTAGAAAAGGGGTCAGTGGAGGAAATCATTTACCCCACATTTATTTATTGTGCTTTTGATAAAAATTACCCAAATCTGGGTTCAGTTCAGTTCAGTTCAGTTGCTCAGTCATGTCCGACTCTTTGCGACCCCATGAATCACAGCACACCAGGCCTCCCTGTCCATCACCAACTCCCGGAGTTCACTCAAACTCATGTCCACAGAGTCGGTGATGCCATCCAGCCATCTCATTCTCTGTCCGATTCCTTAAATATGCTCTTGGTTCGCAAGTGATAGGAGAGCAATCAATTTGCTTGCTTTTGGTTTATTTGCCAACTTTTACGTTGATGAACAAAAAATACAAACAAACAAATAAGCAATCCATTTTGATGTCAGGTAAGTGTGCACCCTATTGAAGGCAGATAGTTTAGAAATTTCAGACAAAGTTAACAATTCCAAGTTAAACCACTAGGAACATACAAAGCCTGAGTTAGACTATCTGCAGAAACATTTCACCTAAGAGACAGTAAGTTCCAAAGAGAACAGAAATCAGATCAGGGCATCACAAAATCCAATCAAGGTGACAAGGAGATATTCCCCGGAGAAGAACATAAGTGAAGTGGAAGAGGGTAGGATCATTCACTCATTCATCCTTGCAAGCATTCATTTTACAATTTGTTATTAATAGCAGCAATCTGCTTTGTGTAAAGCTCTGTGCAGAGATAAATGAGAATAACTTGCATTTAGACAGCAACTTCAAGTTTGAAAAGCAGTTTTATCAGTCAGAGTCCTGGCAGGAAACAGATGGCACATTCGACTTGGGTAATTTGAGGAGCCTTTAATAAAGAAATTATTTGCAAAGGTGCAGGGAACCCACAAGGGAGGGTTACTCTGGGGCCTGACTACCCCAGGACCTGAGCAGCCAGCTGCTGCTGCTGCTGCTAAGTCGCTTCAGTCGTGTCCGACTCTGTGCGACCCCATAGACGGCAGCCCACCAGGCTCCCCCATCCCTGGGATTCTCCACGATTAGCTAAACATGGAAACACAGTGGTGATGTGGAGAGGAACCCTTTGCCTAGAGGTCAACTTCTAGAGGCAAGGAGTAGAGGAGGAGGACAGAGAGTGAATCTGGTGGAACAAATGGAAATGCACTACTTAATTTTATTTTGAGCCTTCAAGAACACTAAGTGGTAGGGATCTTAATTTTGCAAATGAAAAAACTGAAACAAGGAGATTCATTTATCACAACTTACACAGTACAGCCAGACCTTGAACCTGAGTCTTCTGAATCTAAGTTGGTGCTTATCACAGGATCTCCCTATCCCCTGCCCTTTGGACTTCCTTATTATACTTATTTCACCGTATCACATTACTGACCTGTTTTATCACTTACTAGACTGAGCTTCTGGAGAGAGAGACGTAAGTCTTTGTATCATTATTGTCCTGAACAGTGATGGGGACTGGACCCTTGGATGCATTTGATGAATGGAATGAGTGACAGAGTGTGCATCCTAGCTGGAGAAACAAAATATGCAAGAGGCTAACATCATATGTGGCAGCACGCTGGAGATGCTATATCCAGAAGCAGAGAAAGAGTACTGTAGACAGAAAAAGAAGGCTCGAATAACAGAGTGGCTGTGAAAGACTTAACGATGTGGGATCATAGGAGCTGAGCCCAGCACTCTGAGAGACAGGTGTTAAAAGGAGAGGATTACGGCCAAAGTACTGTGGACCTCGAAGATAGCAAAAGTGGAAGTGGGTGGTGGGGAGCATGGTGGAGGTGGGGCATGACTGCTGTTTCTAGAGGCAAAGAAGGGGGAGACGTGACTGAAAGCACAGGATAGGATCATTGTATGGTATTTCTGAATTGGCACTTGCTGGAATTTGAAATTTTTACTCAGAGAGTTTAGAAATCATAGAGTTTCGAGGAAAAGGTCATCCTAATCTAGGCTGTACTTTTGTAAGACAGCTCTCAAGCCAGAGGGAAGCACAGCTTGGAGAAACAGGAGGCATCAGAGAAGTCAGGATGCTATTAGGGGTCATGACAGAAGATAACTTCAGTGGTGGAGTCAATAGAAAAGTAGGATTATATATACGAGTGATGCAGCAGAGTGGGCTGATCTTTGATTGTCAGAGGTGGAGATGTGGGAGATTTTTCCAAGTTTCTCTGTTTCCTGAATTTAAGAAAAGTTGAAATATTATAAGTGATGGAGATGTAGGAAGTGGCACAGGTTTGCAGGGGGAATAATTAAGTTTAGCTTCTGCTAAGTGGAGCTTAAAGGGTTGATATGGTGTCCCTGAGGGGATATCCAACAGAAAATTGGAAACTGTTCTTATAATTACAGTTAGGGGACAAGGGAACTTCTATCTTCCAGAGAAACATCAGAATCTAAATGAACTAAATACTTCAGAGAGTAAGAGGAAATCACTGAATGATTGAAAGTAAAAGTGACAGTTGCCCAGTGTGTCCAACTGTTTGTGACCCCATGGACTGCAGCCTTCCAGGCTCCTCTGACTATTGGACTTTTTCAGACAAGAATACTGGACTGGGTAGCCACTGGTTTCTCCAGGGGGTCTTTCCGACCCGGGGATCAAACTCAGTCTCCTGCATTGCAGGCAGACTCTTTACCATCTGAGCCACCAGGGCAGCCCCTGGCTAATGAATATACTCTGAAGTCACATGTCCTCAGACACACTGAGGTGAGAAACTTTTACCCTTCCCGCCTCTGGACTGTTTCCTCCAACACAGAAACCACACAGTGGAGAATTATGGGGTTGTTCCCATTTCTCACTCATATGCAAACACAGAAAAAATAGATATGGCAATTCATCATATTTTATCTAGTACCTTTTTGAGCTGACTGTTTGGTGATATCTTTTCAGCCTGACACTTTGACAGAAAATGCCGATAGATACTTTAAAAACTTTCTGTGAAACTATCCAAAATCATTATGTTAGGTTTGCTAAGGGAACTTCTGTCTTTCTTAGTGTCCTTTCTCATCTAATTCTTAGATGAGGAAAAATGCCCACAAATTAGTTTACTGAAACCATTATCACTCCATGTAAAATTAGGCATCTGTAGGCTCTGATGATCAATACTTGCTGCTAAACTCTAAATGAACTTAGAGGAATACAATTCAGTGGCTTCTTCTCTAAATTATCTTGGACAACACGAACATCACCATTTTACTTGATTTGAAATGTTAACATGAAATATAATAGAGAGTGGATCATTTCAGAGTAAGAAATCACATCTTGACAGTTAGGTGATGAAATGCTATAACGATAAAGATTAGATCACTTCCAATTCTCCTTACAAAAGTTCTAGATAAAATAGAAAATGACTTTAATTCTTCAAGGACAGTTTTCCTTCTTATTTAGAAAAAGAAAGTTTATGAAAAGTGAGTGTGGTAGCCATGATTATTGTCATATTATGTAATGATCACAGCAGCATTTTCAAGAAAATTTATACTGTCAAACTTAGAGGATTAGAAAAACGGCCACTTTATTTTTTCTTATAGTGATTAGTTTTCATTTATATTATGTAGGTCACTTAAAAATATATAGTGTTTTCCTAACATTTAGGGAGGAGAGAGAGGAGAGAAAAAGGAGAGATGGGCAGAAAAGAAAAAGTAGAGCAAAAGAGTGAAAGAAAAGGAAGACAAATAAGGAATCTAATTAAATTTAATGACACATTTCCAAGAAAAAGATAGTCTTTAGCAACATCTGCAGTTTCAATTTCCAAAGTGTAGGTACTTACATAGGCAGGAACTTACTTGTTTTCTTTTTGTTTTATTATTTTCCATTAACAGAAGAAGAAATAAAATAGATATAAGTATTTGTTAATTTCATGCAAACTATTTCAAATTACACAGAATGTCATAGAATGTATGCTTAATTACATAAGCAACCTTTGCATTAAAAACATCACTTTATTGCCCTCTATAAACATTTTATGAATCCATTTAGTTTATGGTTAAATTAAGAGGAAATGAAAGGCAGGGATAAACTACAAAGGATTCTTTCCTTATCGTTTAAACTGACTTCATTAAAACTGTAGTTTAGCGTGATGTATATCTGATCAACCCAAGAGCAGAGACGGGACAAAGCTACACTTATATTAGTCAAATGTTGAAAAAGTACTGTTTGGCTTTTGATGAATATTTAATATGCCAGAGAGCTCTCAAGATTCCACTTTAGCTGTGAGATCTGGAGCAATTTTCACCAGGGACTGAATTGCTGATCTGGCCTCCTGAGCTCCCTCTACCACTTTCTCCCTCTGATATTCCTTAAGTTGGAGAGAGGCAGAAAAACACAACATCCTGTTGCCCAAACAGTCTCTTATGTGTGCTCTATCAGAGGAGAGGACTGGAAAAGGACTCTGGGACTGAGGCAACTCCCACTTTGCGGAAGCAGGTTCCGCTTGGTTTGAGGAGCATGGCTACCCTGCAAAGGTTTCTGACTCCCTGCTAATGGCCTTAAACCTTCAGGGCTTGATGGAAAAACCAATGTGTTTTCATACTGCAGCAGAGCATCTGGTCCTGATTGGAGCACCTCCTCCCTTGCTTTTTGATCAGCACAAGTCAATGTGGGACAAAGGCATAGGACTTTCACAGAAGGTTAGCCTTAAGGATTCATACAATTCAGAGGGATTGGGAAAAGCAAAGACTGGGAAGTCTGGTGTGATTAACAAGTGATTGTCTGGTTGAAGTGGGAAATGGGGACTTTGCTGGGGGGAGGGGGGTAAAAATCAGGAAAGAATGAATTCTAAAACCCTCTGCCAAAAATTATGGAAATCATTAAACCATATATTACTTTATTCAATTATTTTACTAGAGTGATTGCAAAGAGCACAGATTTTGTTTTTTTGCTTAGCTTCAGCATCCCAACAATTCCAAGTTTCAGTTTCCTCTTCTGTAATGTTGGTATAATATGTAACATGAGTAGGAGTTAGGAGTAGAGTAATTTTGTGAGAATGCATGTAAGTTTTATAGAGTAAAACTGCAAAATTATATATTAAGGTTGCTGCTGCTGCTAAGTCGCTTCAGTCATGTCCAACTCTGTGCGACTCCATAGACAGAAGCCCACTGGGCTCCCCAGTCCCTGGGATTCTCCAGGCAAGAACACTGGGGTGAGTTGCCATTTCCTTCTCCAATGCATGAAAGGGAAAAGTGAAAGTGAAGTCGCTCAGTCATGTCCGACTCTTAGCGACCCCATGGATTGCAGCCTACCAGGCTCCTCCGTCCATGATTTTCCAGGCAAGAGTACTGGAGTGGGGTGTATATTAAGGTTAGGTTCAGTTCAGTTCAGTCGCTCAGTCGTGTCCGACTTTTTGCGACCCCATGAATCACAGTACGCCAGGCCTCCCTGTCCATCACCAACTCCTGGAGTTCACTCAAACTTATGTCCATCGAGTCGGTGATGCCATCCAGCCATCTCATTCTCTGTCGTCCCCTTCTTCTCCTGCTCCCAATCCCTCCCAGCATCAAAGTCTTTTCCAGTGAGTCAACTCCTCGCATGAGATGGCCAAAGTATTGGAGTTTCAACTTTAGCATCAGTCCTTCCAATGAACACCCAGGATCGATCTCCTTTAGAATGGACTGGTTGGATCTCCTTGCAGTCCAAGGGACTCTCAAGAGTCTTCTCCAGCACCACAGTTCAAAAGCATCAATTCTTTGGCAATCAGCTTTCTTCACAGTCCAACTCTCACATCCATACATGACCACTGGAAAAACCATAACCTTGACTAGACGGACCTTTGTTGGCAAAGTAATGTCTCTGCTTTTTAAAATACTATCTAGGTTGGTCATAACTTTCCTTCCAAGGAGTAAGTGTCTTTTAATTTCATTAGGCATTACTAAAGTCCGATGACCAACATGGTGGTCATATAGCTCATAGGGTGTTTTGATAAATGTTATGCACCACCCCTCTCTCTTTTCCTTCTCCATCAATGACCTGTTTCTCCAGTGTCTTTCCCTCCTCTCTCATGGACACCATTGCTTTAGTGATCCACTGTTACATTGTGTCCCATTAGCTCTTAAAGCATAAAGAGGGTAAAAGAAATTGTCTTCAGCAGTGAGTGCTAGAAAACAGGCACCATATGTGTATCCCTAGTGCTTAGGTCAGTGTTTGGCTAAATACAAATTTATTGAAAGTACAATTTGAGTGATAACACAGAGATTATTACCAGATAGGTGAATGTATTCCTACTACTACAGTACAGATATTAAAATTTTTAAATACATCTAGAGTACAGCTCTGAAACAAAACTCAGTTCAGTTCAGTTCAGTTCAATCGCTCAGTCGTGTCCGACTCTCCGCGACCCCATGAATCACAGCACGCCAGGCCTCCCTGTCCCTCACCAACTCCCGGAGTACACTCAAACTCATGTCCACAGAGTCGGTGATGCCATCCAGCCATCTCATACTAGAATAGGATAATTCTCTACCATGATGAAAACGCAAACTGCTCAAATCAAAATCCAATATGGTTCTTAGTGTTCAAATTCAAGAATTCCTCTTAAAGAAAAAAAAAGCCGTGGATATCAGTCATCTATTGCTACTGTTATATGCTGTGATTTTGAATGTGCTGCCCAAACAATAAATAAAAAATGTAAAATGTAATCATAAATATTAGAAAGAATCAAACATGGTAAAATTTATAGAAGGGTAAGAGAATTTAGCAAGATCAATAGTTCATAAAACAATGTAAAAATCATGAGTTTTCTTATAAGCCAAATACCACACAGATATTGCCATGTTTAATGGGAAAATATTGCATTCACAAAGGAAAATTACACATGGATTACCTGAAGACACACTTGGAGAGAAATGTGCTGGATATATATGAAGAAAACTATCATGTTCTTTTGAGGAGCATAAAGAGAGATGGGTAAATGAAAAATGAGATTTAATTTCTATATAAGAAGTCTCAATGTGATAAATATGTCCAAGAGGTGAATTCTTTACCAGCTGAGCCAACAGGGAAGCCCAGGAAAACTGGAGTGGGTAGCCTATCCCTTCTCCAGGGGATCTTCCTGACCCAGGAATTGACTGGGGGTCTCCTGCTTTACGAGTGGATTCTTTACCAGCTGAACTACCAGGAAAGCCACTAAATACAGTCTGGCTTTCCAGGTGGTACTAGTGGTAAAGAACCCACCTGCCAATATAGGAGACATAAGAGATGTGGGTTCGATCCCTGGGTTGGGAAGATCCTCTGGAAGAGGAAATGACAACCCATTCCAGTTTTGTTCCCTGGAGAATCCCATGGACAAAGGAGCCTGGTGGGCTACAGTCCATAGGGCAGCACAGAGTTGGACGCGACTGAAGCGACTTAGGACTAAATATAATGTAATTGCAATTAAATTCCCAATGCTTTTTGTGTGTGGAGGTACTGAAGACTACTTTAAAGAACGTTTAGAATTACAGTTTCAGACAGAAGATAACTCTTGCTTACTCATGTAAAAATGTGCATATTACAGCTACAACAACTAAAACAGTGCTTCAGTGATGCAGGAAGAAGCATTCAAGTCAATGCACCAGAGTAGAGTAAAGGGATAGACACACATTTTAAAGTACAAATTAAATTCATCTTAATATAAATATGGTAGCATGTCAAACAACAGCAAAAGGATAAATTATTAAATAACCAAACTAAAAAACTGGCTATCCAATTTGGAAAAAAAGCTGGAATCCTATTTCACACTTGATTGCCTACCTCCAAATAAATTTCTAATGGATCAAATATCTAAATTTTAAAAAAATGTAAATTTGTTTCCACATACCTCAAATAGGGATAAAGTTTCTAAATATGACACAAAACCAAAAATCAGAGAAAAAGATTAGTTTTTTAGTATAAATATGCAAAAGTTTATATACAGTGGAAAATACAATAAAACCTGAAAATATCACCTGGAAACTGAAAGCACAAAAGGATTATTATTATTTTTTAAAAAACTAACAGCTGTATTGAGATATAATTAACAAGTTAAAATATTCATTTTCTTAAAGTATACAATTCAGTGGTTTTTAGCATATTGACAGAGTTGTGTATTCAGCTGCTGCTGCTGCTGCTTAGTCACTTCAGTCGTGTCCGACTCTGTGTGACCCCATAGACGGAAGCCCACCAGGCTCCCCCGTCCCTGGGATTCTCCAGGCAAGAACACAGGAGTGGGCTGCCATTTCCTTCTCCAATGTGTGAAAGTGAAAAGTGAAAGTGAAGTCGCTCAGTCGTGTCCGACCCTTAGCGATCCCACAGACTGCAGCCTACCAGGCTTCTCCATCCATGGGATTTTCTAGGCAAGAGTACTGGAGTGGCTTGCCATTGCCTTCTCCAGCACAGTCTAATTACATCTCATCGGCCCTAAATGAAACCCTGTACTCATAAACAGGCATTCCACATCCCGCCTTCCCCTGTCCCTGGTAACTATGAATCTACTTTCTGTCTTTAGATTCGCCTGCTCTGGACATTTCATACAAATGGAATCATGCAACATGTGGCCTTTTGTGTCTGGTTCCTTTTACTCAGCACAAAATTTTCAAGGTTCATGGCTCATCCATGTTATATAACATATCAGTATTTTATTATTTTTATGGCTGAATAATATTCTCTTCTATAGGTGTATCAAATTTTGTTTATCTCTTCATCAGTTGATGGACATTTGGGTTATTTTTACTTTTTGGCTATTATGAATAATATTGCCGTGAAAATTCATATATAAGATTTTGCATGGACATATGTTTTCACTTTTCTTGGGTATATAACTAGATGTTCATCGAATTGTTAAGATAACCCTATATTTCATTTTTTGAGGAACTGCCAAACTGTTTTCCACATTGGCTGAATAATATTATATTCCTACCAGCAATGTGTGAGAGTTCTTATTTCTCATGTACTCAGCAACATGTGCTACTGTCTTGTCTTTTTGGTCACAGCATCTTAGTGGTTGCAAAATAGAATATCACTGTGGTATTGCTTTGCATTTTTTTAGCAACTAAAGATGTGAAATACTTTTTCATGTGTTGATTGGCCATTTGTGTATTTTCTTTGGAGAAATTATTCAAGTTCTTTTGTCCATTTATAAACTGGGTTATTAGCCTTTTTAATTAATGAGGCATAAGGGGGTCTTTATATATTAAGTATGAAAGTCCCTTGAAAGATACATGATTTGCAAACATTTTCTCTCATTCCATGGTTGTCTTTCACTTTCTTGATGGTGTCCTTTGAAGCACAAATGTTTAAAATTTCAGTGAAGTCCAACTTACCTACTTTGTATTTTGTTGCTTGTGCTGTAGTGTCATATCTAGGAAACCACTGCCTAAACCAAGGTCACAAGATATTACTTACATGTTTTCTTCTAAGAGTCTAATAGTTTTAGCTTTTACACTATGATTCATTTTTGAATTAATTTTTTATGGTATGATGTAGGGGTCTATGTTCATTCTTTTGCAAGTGAAAGGACTAATATTCTTAATATATTAAGTGCACTTCAATAATAAAAAATACAAATATGCCAATAATAAAAAGGCAAATGATATGAGCAGGTAATTTCAATCAACTGATCTATAAAAGGGGTAACATTTTCATTAGTAATCAAAATGCAAATCAAAATGAGTTATCATTTCTCTTCAATAAGGTTGACATTAATTTAAAAGAATAGAATGTTCAGTATGTATGGGAACATAAGCATTCTTGAATGTGTTGATGGGAACAATTTGACACTACATATTTGAATATAATATGTGCTGATCCTTTTAACTATACAGTCCATCTCTGTGAACTACTTCTTTTAAAAAGAATTAGGCAACTGCCCATGGATATACATATACATACACAGACACATAATTCAGTCTGTTTATGATAAAAATAAGTTTTAAAAAACCTAAAGTATCTATTGGGCTTCCCTGGTGGCTCAGAGGTTAAAGCGCCTGCCTCCAATGCGGGAGACCCGGGTTCGATCCCTGGGTCGGGAAGATCCCCTGGAGAAGGAAATGGTAACCCACTCCAGTATTCTTGCCTGGAGAATCCCATGGACGGAGAAGCCTGGTAGGCTACAGTCCACGGAGTCGCAAAGAGTCGGACACGACTAAGCGACTGAACGGAACGGAAGGGAAAGTATCTATTAATGGGAGAATATTTAAATTCGGGTGTATTCAGTCACTGGAAGACTATACACTATTAAAGTGATAAAACATGTTAATATTTTGTGCATAGAAATATATCTACTATATATTAATATACAAAGATAAGCTATAGAATCTCTTATTTTATATGCTTTCAATTTTGAAAAACAAAACCAAAATGAGGAGAGTGTCTGTGTATAAATCAAAATGTTAAAATTCCTAAGTTTTTAAAATGTAATTTTCTTCTTTAACACACCTCTATGTACTATCAGAATTTTTCTTCTTTCGTTGAGTAGGGATTAATTTTATTAGCAACAAAAGCTTCATCTTGATTAAGAAAGCCTAAAACCTTGTAAAACTTTTCAGTATGTCTCACATAATGATACACACATAAACCTATTCCATCTTCCCTCCTCTCCAACACGAGAGAAAGAAAACGGGGCCAGTTATCTCTATTACAGATTTGGATATTTCATGAAGAGTCTTTTTTGCCAGATGTATCTATATTATTGTGGACTTCCCAGGTGGCACTAGCGGTAAAAAACATGCTTACAAATGCAAGAGACACAGGTTCAGTCCCTGGGTTGGGAAGATACTCTGGAGAAGGAGATGGCAACTCACTCCAGTATTCTTGCCTGGAGAAACCCATGGACAGAGGAGCCGGGCGGGCTATAGTCCATGGGGTCACAAAGAGTCAGACGTGACTTAGCACACGCATGCACACACATCTATATTACTGTATTAATTTTCTACTTTCTTTCATGAAAATACAAGTTCAAAGAGTAAAAGCCATCTTACAGGCATCATTGTTCCTTCCAGGAAGTTTCTGGAAGTTGTCAGAAAGTGAGCTGTTTCATGATGGACTCTTTTCTCTTTTCCATAAAAATAGTGACATACACGAATATTTGCATAGCAGACCAAATACGTGTTGTTATCGAGTATGATGTAAGTTATAGCAGTAGTCAATGTCATAAATTCAAATATGCAAATGTAAACCTTTATATTTACTTTAAATAGCAAAATTATATTTGTTCCTCTAAAAATAGCATGAAAATATTTTTATTGATTATACAAAAGGCTCTGAAACACTATAAAATGAACATATAGCCTATAAAAACTACAATACATCAGGTTATAAATTACAGTTAGCTAGAGCTAATGGGCTAACTAGAATAAACATTAAGCACTTGATTAACAATATGTACACCTGCTTTAGAATTTATAAATTCTTTCAGGGTATTATTTCAATAGATTGTTTCTTTAAATGCAAATATGAAATAAGAACATTTTACTGTTAATTCATAGAGCCGTATTCAAAATCTTCCCATCTGTCCTTTTCCTTAAACATACACACACATTGCACCATAGTCATTTTGGGGAAGCACTGACAAACATTCTGCTATAAGAAGGTGATTGGAAAGCAGGAATATCTTGAATTGGGTATTCTTGTTTTTCCAATGTTGGCTTTGCTCTCCTAAATATTTCCCTTTCTTTCCTACTGAGTTGATACTAGATGTAAGAGGGTAACTTAAGCAACATGTGTAGGCCTGGCTTTGAGAGACAGCCACTACTCTCTGTTGCAGCTGACTTATGTTTCCAGGATTCAGTTCGCTGAT
Organism: Moschus berezovskii; assembly: GCF_049115385.1. Taxonomy (NCBI): domain Eukaryota; kingdom Metazoa; phylum Chordata; class Mammalia; order Artiodactyla; family Moschidae; genus Moschus; species Moschus berezovskii. Next base: position 41,192,206 of record NC_142468.1, on the reverse strand, counting down.
ATGTTAATAAGAAGAGTGCCAAATGTTTAAGGTCTTTTTAGAGGTAATTTGGTGTAGTGGAAAGAGCACTGCATGGAGACAGATAAAGCTGGGTTTATATCCCGATTCCTTGGAAAAAATCTGGTATGGGAAATGTTACTTTACCTCAGTGAATTTTAATGCTCTCATGTATAAAACAGGAATAATGCCAAACCTCATAGGGTTGTTAAAGACTTAATGATATCGCATTGGTCAAGCCCTTAGCATAGTACTTGGCACACAGCAGATTTCCAATAATTATTGGGTCTCATGTTCTTTTACCTAAATCCTATTGAGGTAGGAGATAGATGGGCCCCTGGACTGGACAACTGGTGCTTTTAAAGTGGAGTAAATTTGAAGTTTTGTTCACCCCCAGACACTCCAAAGACAAAGCTAGTGACAGAGGCTGAGTTTTGCTGAAATAAAATGATAAGATGACCACTCCTGAGGTCAAGGAAAACTTTCCTATATGCACATGTGCACGAAGGCTCCTTGGGGGTCAAAAGGGAGGGGGCTCCGCTCTATAGTAAGTGTGGATATATCGTCACAGGCCTTTGCAGTGACATCCGTCCTAGCAAAACGTTGCTCGTGCATGTTGGGGAGGGTCGTAGTACAGGTCAAGTGTGGGAAAAGAAACGAGATAATTGGTCAAATGGAAACAAAGACCCAGAAGGACTGTCTTACATAAGTGATTTAAGTCATCTCTTCCTCATTAGCAAGGATGCCCACACCCTTTCTGAGTGTGTAGTTCTGCCTAGCTTCAGTCTTCAATAAACAGACTATTTCTCTGTGTGCTCTCCCATATGCTGTGCTATAGCTCTAATAATGAACTTTGTACTTGGTTTTACACTTTTTGCCTCCTTGAAACATTTTCACTTTCAAACGGGGTAAGAACCAGGGAACCTTGCTTCTAGCCTCTAGCCCCTGATGGACTAGAGGGTAGGTTCAGTTCTTAGGTGGGAAACTAGTAAGATGTTTCTTCAGGACAGCTCAATGCTCTCTCTCAGATCATTATGATTATATAGAGATTAGCTTCAAGATGAAATATAAGTACCCACTGAATAGTGGGGTTTAAACTTTTTATTTTTGACTGTACTGGGTCTTTGTTGCTGCAGGTGGGCTTTCTCTAGTTGCAGGGAGTGGAGGTTACTCTCGAGTTGCAGTGCATGGACTTCTCATTGCAGTGGCTTCTCTTGTTGTGGAGTACAGACTCTAGGCCCACTGACTTCAGTAGTTGCAGCTCTTGGGCTCTAGAGGGTGGACTTGGTAGTTGTGGCCATGGACCTAGTTGCCCCATGATGTGGGATGGTCCAGGACCAGGGACCAAACCCATGACCCCTGCATTGGCAGGTGAATTCTTAATCATTGGACCACAAGGGAAGTCCTGAATAGTGTTGAATTAAAGGAGGAGTGAAATAAAGGGCTGGCATAGTCTTACCCTTCTCATCATCTCTGACCTGGGCACAGGGTAGATGTTCAATAAATTATATAGATAAGTGGCAAAATAGCAATTTACTAATTATATTTTTTCATGTTTTCCCTCTTTCATAATCATAGTAACTTCCCTTATACCTGCCTTTGCTCTCACAGCCATTTTTAAACTTTATTGAATGATATGATGGACAAAGCTACTACTGTGGGGGTGGTAGGCCTGGAAAACTATACTATTAGGGACCTTGCTAGTTCTTGGTGGGCAAGTAAGTATTATGCATTATGCCAACTCTGATAGTGACTGCATGGGATGCTGCACTGGCAAAGATGCTATGACTGCAGAAGAAAGCATGGGGAAAGAGGACTATGATTGATTAGTTATGCCTGCCTTGGGTACAGCAAGAAGGACTGGATGCCTGTGTGCCATGTATTTCTATTTCACATGTGTGAATCAGCTAAACCAGAGGAACAAATAAAGGAAGGGAGAAAGTAACAGGTGATTTACAGTCAGGAAGAGAATAATCAAGTTTATAAATGTTTCTCATTTAGTAGATTCACTTTTTTAGGTTCTATCCACATCAAAAAATTTTCATTTCTCTCTTGAGAAGTTTTCCTTGGTAGGAAGATTTTAATAGCCATGCCTTAAGGAAGTCTTAAGAAAGTTTTATTTTTATTGCTAGAGGTTTTAAAGTAGAAGCAAAAAGCATTTATAAAATTTTGTTCTTGCCATCAGAGAGTTTGATCATTTTGTCCGTTAAAAAATACTTCAGCTTACTCTGGCCCTTTTTTTTCTCATCTCTTCCATTGGTTACATAAAGACAAAGGCAGAACATCTCACATAGCTTGCTTTTAACTGTTTACTGATCATTTCCCCACTTCATCATAAGCACTGTAGAAATATTAAATTTCATGGATTATGCAAAAATATGTAATTCCAAAGGGATCTCACCAAACCCGTAGTTTAATAATAAGTGGTAGTTATTCTGAGGGGAAATGAAAAGTGCACATAGTTTCTCCATGCATATGTTAAAGGTCAAGTGATTTTTTGATAGAATAGGCTAAAACCTGAATGGATTCTAGACTACCTTTGACTAAGCATTCTATTTCACTTATGGGAAAACTGAGGCTCAGGGAAGTTACTGATCTTTGGGCTTTAGTGAGTGAGAGAAGTCCCATGTTGAAATAGAATCCAAGTTTCTGGGCACTCAGTCATAGCATCTGCTACCAAACAGGGCTGCCCCTAAACAGGGCTGTGTCTGAAATAAGATGATAAGTATATGCAGTAACATGCTAGGAGGCTTATCTAAGGGAAAGGGGTAGGTAGGTTGAAGTGGAAAAATAAGAAAGGTTTAAATATTGTTGCACATAAAATTAGATTAATTAGAAAAAATCTCAAGTCAGCAAACTTCTCAATATAGGAAAAAAGATTTTGAAAGAGACTGAGGAATACTTGAAAAGTGATGGGCTAAAGGGATTTTGGAGTCTGAATTCTAACAGGTATAATTTATTGGATTATTATCTGAAAATAAGTAAAAACAGGATCAACCTTGGAGTCAATCAACCAATGGGACAGACTGCCACAACTTTTGCTAGTGGGAAAGAAAAGGCAAGAGGTTAGCTAGTACAACAAGTCATCACTGTGGGCTCTCTGGGTGTCCTGGGAAGTTCTTCCAGAGAGTTCAGAGGGGAAGGCGAGGCAGGATGCACTCTTTTTAGGAGAGCAGGTATCTGCTAATCCTCAGAATACATATCAGGATACTTCTGTGAACAGTCATGGTCTTTCTGCGGTTCTTGGCTCTAGCAGCAAGGAGAGATACTCTCAGGTCCCTACATCCTGTCCTCTTGTCTCCAGCCAATTCACAGACATGCATTGCCCTTACCCTTCCTGCACAAGAGAAGTGCTACTGCCACACGCTGCATGCGTGCTCATGTTCAGTCATGTCTGACTCTGTGACCCCAGGGACTGTAGCTCGCCAGACTCCTCTGTCCATGGACTTTTCCAGGCAAGAATCTGGAATAGGTTGCCACTTCCTTCTCCAGGGGATCTTCCTCACCCAGGAATCGAACCCATGTCTCTTGAGTCTCCTGCATTGGCAGGCGGATTCTTTACCATTGCGCCACTGGGGAATCCCTTCCTGACACACTCTAGCATGTTCTTTAAAACCTGGGTGTGGTGTGAGAGTGAAGAGAAGCAGGAAATATGTCTTTTTGTATTTGGTAATTAGATAATTTTATAAAATTTACTAGACACTTTGAAGTGACAAGCACACCATCACATAGTAATAGGAGCCTGGATAGTATTAACAAGGTGATAATGGTGATTATGATGATGATGATAATAATGATAATAGCAGTTTCCATGGATTGAGTCCCTATTGTGTCAAGCGCTTAAATAGATACTTTACAAATGTGAGTGTTTATAGCAAATCCATGAGAGAGGCATTATTATCATCATTATTGTATGAATATCCATGAAATGTGCAGGCCATCCCTAGAGCAGTGGTTCTCATGCCGGGCCCATCACTACTCGTGTGACTCAGAGAAAATAACCAAACTCTTGGAGTCTCAGTATCTTCTGTGCAAAATGAGAGTATTAATTCCCAAACGGTAAGGCTGGGGGTGAAGTGCTTTTGACAGTGCTTGGCCTCCAAGAAGCTGCAGAGCAGATGTCAGATCCTTAGCAGGCCTCCATCCTTTCTCTTCATCTTGGCAGCAAGAGAAGTCACTAGGAGCTTCTGCCAAGTTTTTCTCACCACAGAGAACCCCTCTGGCTCCCCCTTCCCTCCCCTACTTCTAAAAATAGCCGTGGAGAGCTGTAGTCCCTGAGAGCAACATCCCAGAGAACACTGTGTTGTTCAGGCTGAGAGAAACCGCTGGAAGTCCTTCCTTCCTCCTGAACAGAACAAGTGGGCTCGCTGCTCGGGAGATGTTCAGAATTTCAGTGGCAAGGCAGGCAACTTTGACTCTGGGGCTGGGTGGAGATGGTTGAACTTCCAACCAATACCTGGAATACATAATGTAATCTGGTAGATTCGAAGACTGAGTCATCTAAAGAGACTCCGGACCGAAAACAAGTGTTTAAGTCCCTAATAAAAGCCTGGGAAAAGTGAAGTGTAGATCACCCTCTTAACCCATCATCAACTGAGGTCAAAGAAGCACACTGGAGGTGAGAGAAGAGAAAACTTATGCTAGGGAAAAATACATTTCCTAGTAGGTAGAGACTAAAACATTGTAGATACAAATGCACACTTGACAATTTGTAAATATGGGACTTTCCTGGTAGTTCAGATGGTGACGAATCTGCCTGCAATGCTGGAGACCCAGGTTCAATCCCTGGGTCAGGATGATCCCCTGGAGAAGGGAATGGCAAGCCACTCCAGTATTCTTGCCTGGAGAATCCCATGGACCCAGGAGCCTGGCAGGCTACAGTCCATGGGGTTGCAAAGAGTCAGACACTACTGAACGACTAATACTTTTACTTGTAAATATGTATATGTTCTCTTCTGCAACAAATGTTTGCAAATGCTTGCTAAAACTACCAATGACTTGATCCTAATAATATATTACTGAAACTTGCACTTACTGGATATACTGATGGCATACTGGGTTACAAAAATGTCAGTTTACTTTATCACAGATCAATAACTCATTACAGGCTCTAAAATATACAAAAATCCAATATGAATCAACTTTCTGTCACATACAGACATTCAAATCCTGCACCAATATGGACTTTCACTCATGTGACTTCATTTTTTTCTTCCTGTACTAGTTTTGGAGATTAAAATACATTAAATATTTTGTTAGATAGAAAAATAATAAATGTTATGTTTAGATTTTACATTTGGAAATTTTGACAGTTGAAGGGAAGGCATCAGATGATGCTAAGAATTAAGAACTTAATTTAACAAGATCTATAAATCTCCGTGTGTGTGTGTCTATGCACATGTGTGTACACAACTTCTTTTTCCCTCATTGGAGACTATCAGGGTTTCCAAATTCAAGTGAGTGAATCTCTTCTAGTTGCTTTTAGCTGAGACCATTCACGGCACCTTGCAAGGGAATAAAGATGCCTAAACTGTCTCTACATTTTTAAACCCCATAATCTACTAGGACCTGAAATAAGGCTTCACTGAAAGGAACATAATTTACATGGCTATGATAGCATGATTCTTAAAGGCAAAGGGGAAAAGGAACATATTACTTTTAATTTTTTTCCTTTTCTCAGTTTTAAAAAGTAGAATTGGATTTGGCCTTGGTATCACAAACCAGCTTGAGTCCACAGAAGTCTGATTTACATCTGGACTCAAGATGAGGGACTTCCTTGAGAACAGCCACCAAACAAGCATTGACCACCAGAGGCGAGGCAATTTGCCTGTATACGTATATGCATAACTTAGGTTTTAAGCCCTGGGGGCAATATGTCAGGCACTATGTTGCCATTTAATGAATAAATAATCTCCATCAATATTAACTTAATTTTTGCCTAAGACAATGCCCTGCTCAAAAGCCCATCATGATTGGGGTTCTGGATCCTCTCTCTATAACCAGCAAATTTCAGGATTTCAGTAACTGCAACACAGACTCTAATTGGCTACAGATGTATTTTAATTACCAACCTTCTCTGCCATGACTTTTCATCTTTGTCACTTTCATATAAAAATGATTCTGATTTAAGAAAAGCTGCCGTCTTCTTCCTGTGCCCTGTTGCAAACAATAACTTGCAGCTCACTGACCATAACAGACACATGCGCTGATCTTTGCACAGCTGGGTTGTTTGTATTCATGAGAGCCTAGGAAAAATATCGCCATTTGTTATCAGGTGAGTGAGTGCACAACTCAGCTATAGGCATGCAAACCTAAGTATGGAGATCAATGACCCAAAGAAGGAGGCTTAGGTTTCTGCCAAGCAGCCCTTGATTTAGCTGGAGAGGGACATGTGAGGGGGGCAGGGGAGATTTTTTCCTAGAAGTCTGTTTATTTTGCAATTATTGTTGCTGTTGTTTAGTCACTAAGTCATGGCTGATTCTTTTGTGAATACATGGACGGTAGACTGCCAGGCTCCTCTGTCCATGGGATTCCCCAGACAAGAATACTAGAATGGGTTACCATGCTCTCCTCCAGGGGATCTTCCTGAATTAAGGATTGAACCTGTGTCTCTTGCATTGGCAGGCGGATTCTTTACCATCTGAACCACTAGGGAAGCCCATTTCACAATTAAGGAACTCTCTTCTCTATGGTTTGGTGGGTTGGAGGTAAAGAGAAAAAGGCTCAAGTTCTTAAGCTGGGATCTTCTGACCCTGAGACATCCATGGAACAGATAGGTAGATGGTGCATTATCTGATATTAAACACAAAGTTTTGTGCATATATACATTTTTGTTGGTGGAAAACTTGCATAATTTTTCAGATTCTCATGAGCTACCATCATGCAAAATATCAAAGGGCTGGACCAGTGTTTTGCAACTGTGAGCATGCATCAGCATCACCTGGAGGTCTCATTAAAACACCAATTCCTGATACCCAACTCCAGGAGTTTCTGACTCAGTAGGTCTGATATGTAGCCTGAGACTCTGTATTTCTAACAGTTTCTCAAAGTGACTCTCATGCTGTTGGCCTGGGTGACACACTTTGCACTGCATGAAATTAATGCAAGCTTTCTAAATCTATCTGCATATGGGGATCATTTCGAGAACTTTTTAAAAGCACCAGATCCCAGGCTCTGCTCCAAGACATTCTATTTCAATTGGCTTGGGATGCCCAGGCAGTCAAATTTTCTTTCAGAACTCTCCAAGTGACTCTAATAATGTTCAGGCATAACCGAGAATCACTGCGTTAGAGCAACAGGGGGGTCCTGGTGACGGTGGGCGTAGGGAATGTATTTGAGATAGAAGACCTATTTCACTTTCAATGATATCTCCCTCTCATTTTTCTTCTATCCCAGGTGATAAACAACTGCATTAGTTTTCTAGAACTGCTGTGACAAAGTACTACAGATCAGGAGCTTAAACAACAGCAATTTATCGTTTCAAAGTTCTGGAGCCCAGAAGTCCGAAATCAAGGTGTTGTCAGGGGTGGTGCCTTCTGAGGGCTGTAAGAGAAGGATCTATTCCAAGTCTCTCTCCTTGGCTTGTAGGTGGCGGTGTTCTCCTTATGTCTAATCACACTGCCTTCCCTCTGTGCCCATCTCTGTCTCCAAATGTCTCTCTATAAGGATGCCAGTTAGATTAGGGCTTCTGTGGTGGCTCAGTGGTAGAGAATCCACCTGCGAATGCAAGAGACACAGGTTCGATCCCTGGGTTGGGAAGATCCCCTGGAGAAGGATATGGCAACCCACTCCGATATTTTTGCCTGGGAAATCCCATGGACAGAGGAGCCTGGTGGGGTATAGTCCATGGAGTCACAAAAGAATCAGACACAACTTGCATCTAAAACAAAACAACATACTGGGTTAGAGCCCACCCAAAAGGACCTCATTTTAACTTGATTGCCTCTATAAAGACCTATCTATCTCTAAATAGGTCAAATTCTAAGGTCCTGGGGATTATGACTTCAACATATGAATTTGGCTGGTGGTGGGGGTTTGAACACAATTCGATCCACACAACACTAATACTGTTCTTTATAAGATGGCAAATATTCTCAGGAGGGAGACTCTTTTAGCAAAATTTCCATTCAAATCAAAGCTTTTTATAATTGTAGAAAATCAATCATTTGTAAATACTGTCTTCTTTGTCAATGATTGCAGACTGCACTTTTCATAAGATGCTTTTGAAGCAGAGCAGTGAGATGCCAGAATGAGGTCTCAGGGTCATTGCTACATAATGAGAAAAGAGATGGTCATTAGTATGCATTGCGATGGTCACATCTGCAACCAGACCCCAAGAAAACTGAAACACCTTTTCCAGCTCAGCCAGCCAAGAATTTTCTGACAGGTTTACATGACTCTGCTTTCCTCTGAGCTTTGGAGAGTCAGGTATAATGTGTTTTTAATGTAACGTGACAATATTTAAAGAGCTAGACAACCTTGTTTTCACAGCTTAACTCTCTGTGCTGAAGGAATGCTGCTTGCAGCATGCCTAGGGACTTTTTTAAGCAGAGGAAATTTGTGTAATCAGCAAGTGGACCTAGGCAAGAACTTTACCAGGGCAGCAGAATGGTGGTTGGCACGGAAAACACAGGAAAGCAGAGGTGGTAATGGGTGTACATTCAATATTTTTATATGTTCACAGTGGAGGAGGGAAAACTCCTTGGAATACATAACACTTTCAGTTATGAGCTGAATTAAGGTAAAGAACTGGGTGGGGCAAAAAACTCATTTCTAACACCACCTGTGACTTAGATAAATGCCTAAAGCTGAGCAGAACTCTAAACAGTCATTAACTAAAAGGAAAAAATATGGGAATAAGTTTTCTGAAGAGTTTGGGCTATTTTAGTGCAGTCAGTCAGTTAGTTCAGTTGCTCAGTTGTGTCCGACTCTTTGCAACCTCATGGACTGCAGCACTCCAGGCTTCCCTGTCCATCACCAACTCCTGGAGCTTGCTCAAACTCATGTCCATCAAGTCAGTGATGCCAACCAACCATCTCATCCTCTGTTGTCTCCTTCTCCTGCCTTCAATCTTCCCCAGCATCAGGATCTTTTCCAATGAGTCAGTTCTTCGTATCAGGTAGCAAAAGTATTGGAGTTTCAGCTTCAGCATCAGTCCTTCCAATGAACACCCAGAACTGCTTTCATTTAGGATTGACTGGTTTGATCTCCTCACAGTCCAATGGACTCTCAAGAGTCTTCTCCAACACCATGGTTCAAAAGTATCAATTCTTTGGCGCTCAGCTTTTAGTACTGCTGCTGCTGCTGCTAAGTCACTTCAGTCGTGTCCGACTCTGTGTGACCCCATAGACGGAAGCCCACCAGGCTGCCCCGTCCCTGGGATTCTTCAGGCAAGAACACTGGAGTGGGTTGCCATTTCCTTCTCCAATGTGTGAAAGTGAAAAGTGAAAGTGAAGTCGCTCAGTCGTGTCCGACCCCTAGCGACCCCATGGACTGCAGCCCACCAGGCTCCTCCATCCATGGGATTTTCCAGGCAAGAGTACTGGAATGGCTTGCCATTGCCTTCTCCAGCTTTTAGTACAGGTAGCTGTTAAATTATTCCTGTGTTCCAGTCACTTTGGCCATCTTTCCTTTTAGTAAACATCCCAAGCATCTTAAGAGTTTTTGCCTTTTCTGTTCTGTCTACTAGAAATGCTTTTCCCTGTCTCTTTGCACAGAGAAATTCTGCTATCCTTTGTGCTTCACAGTAAATGTCAGCTCCTGAATGATGTTTTATTTTACCATTCCATCAACATATGTTCCCTCTCCCAGTTTTCTAAGAGTTTCACATTTTATGATGCTGCTGCTAGGTTGCTTCAGTCGTGTCTGACTCTGTGCGACCCCATAGACGGCAGCCCACCAGGCTCCCCCGTCCCTGGGATTCTCCAGGCAAGAACACTGGAGTGGGTTGCCATTTCCTTCTCCAATGCATGAAAGTGAAAAGTGAAAGTGAATTCACTCAGTCGTGTCCGACTCCTAGCGACCCCATGGACTGCAGCCTACCAGGCTCCTCCGCCCGTGAGATTTTCCAGGCAAGAGTACTAGAGTGGGGTGCCACGTCCTCCTCCGTCACATTTTATATGTTTTCCATTTGTTTACTGGCTTTTCTTTCACTAGAGAGTAAGTTCCATGAAGGCAAGGACTATAGGACCTGCACCTAGCCTCTGGTGGGCACTCAATATAAATTTTTCTGAGTGAATGAATGAACAAAACAGGCTAATAAAGGTTTCATGAAAATGGACAGCTGGCCAACATTCATGACATCCACCACGTCTCCCATAAGACATGGTTAATATTTTTTATTAAGTACCTACTGTGGGCACAGCCCTACATGGGAACCTTGAATTTATGTCTAATATTCAAATCAATCCTGCAAGAAAGATCTTATTATCACTATGCTGTAGATGAGAAGGTTAATAAGTTGTCCAAAACCACAGATCTATGATTCAAACCGAGGATGATCTGACACATCATTCTCATTTTATCAAGAGAGTAAAAACTGCTTCTGAACTCAGAATTACCCTGCAACTGCAGACAAAAGCATTAGTGACAGTGACAGAGTGAGGTTTTATACTGCCTACCACCTTCAGTAAATATAGATACAGATGAAAAAGCATGCTTCAGCTTCTCTGTCTTCTGTTTATTTCAAGCACCCTGAGGTGCAGTGTTTACTATGATGGGTTACATAGGTTTTGAGTGTTATCTTGAAAGTCTAGCTTTAAAATATATCAGTTCAGATGGAAAAACAGTAACTTCTACACTGGAGAAACCTGGGAGATACCACTTGAACCAAGAGATCAAAGTTAATATCCTCAGTGATAAGACATATTAACTTCAAGCACTTTCTGACAGGATGTCCTGAGATGGGCTCAATATTGTTTCATTGGAATTTTTGGAAAAAAAATGCATAATCTCATTTCAATCAAGAGAAAGCATAGCTAACGTCAAACTGAGGTGAATTCTAACGAATAACTAGTCAGTATTCTTCAAAAGTGGCCTGTAGACATGAAGAACAGTCTCAGATTACAGGAGACCAAGGAAGATCAAGGCAGACCCTGGACTGCCTCCTGAATCTGAAGAAGGACATTAGATGAAATTCAACTAAGTCTACAGAGTAGATACTGATACTAAAGTACCAGTGTCGATTTCTGGGTTTGGATTATGGATTATTTGTTCCATGGTTGTGTAACATGAAGAGGGAAGTTGGATGAAGGGTATAATAGCGCTCTGTGTGTATTTTTGTAACTTTTTAAAGTTCAAAATTATTATGAAATGAAATGTTAAGAAACAGCATCATTTCTACAAAAAAAAAAAATCCAATTTCTAAAAATGAACTCTGAAACAAAAATCTACAGAGGATGTTTGGAACAAAGTTTGCTTATGATTTGGGAACTCTAAGTTTGGTGCCACTGGGACCCACTCTGCAGTGCTAAAATCTGTTGAGTGGATTTTGAAGGTGTGACATGTTAATGCTTTGTTATTTTGTGTCTCCTGGAGGAGGACTCGAAAGAAACAACTTGTGGAGTCTACAGGATATCTGTACACACATGAATGGAAGTGGATAGTCTTTGACCCCCTACTCCCATCCCACTCCCACCATTCTTGGGAAAATGAGGAATTCCTTGTGGAGAATGTGGATGAAGCCTGAAATCAAGCTAGGAAGTGGGTGCTGTCTTTGCAACAACTACAGCATTTCTAACATTCGCAGTTCCTCTTCTTGCCGTCTATCACGAAAGACTGACTCATTCAGGTGCCACGCCTTCCCTATCTGCACCCTACACAGTAAGCTTGAAACAGATCAAGAACAGGTCCACAACCATTTAACTATGGGCCAGGCGCTGGAAACAGTGACTTCAAATCCACAAGGGAGAACTGCCTAGGTTTTGAAGCTTCTGAGCTTTGCAGTAGATGCAAGTTGTTTCCTATTGTGGCTGGTCTATAACTCATAAATGGGCAAAACGCCATGCGTGCAGATGGGCAGCACAGGGTGTAACTGATGGAGGGAGTCGGCGCCTCTGTCTATATGACAGTAACACTCCACTTAATAGCGGAATGGAGGCATATGGCCGTGGAGGAGCTTTTAACAGCAGAACCAGCCTGCCCAGGCAGTATGTTTCAGGGAAACACTTTGCTCTAAATTCCTGCTTTCCCCGCCCCATGGCAAATCTCCTGCCGCCCAGGAAACCCCCGAGGAGCTGTGAACAGAAAAGAGATGATGAGCAGATTCATGCATACAGAGAAGCTGTGTGCCCCAGCAAGCTCATGTCTTCAGACATTGTGGAAGCCGAGGCTTTGAGGAGAGGTGTGCCAAGGAGATGGGGCAGGAATGGAGTCAGGACCTTGCTCTGAAATATTCAGTCAGCCTACTTCCCAAATAAGTTGGCAGAGTGGCTGTGGGTTGGTGGTGGGGCCAAAGAAAATTAGGCTTTGTAGAGGCCATAGCTCCCCCTTTGCTAGAGCTTTTGTGCTGATGGGGGTTCTTCATTGAAGGCTCTTCATTTTATTCAGTGCCCAGGGCAAGCCTTTACATTGTGATATTAGGGAAAAGACACTAAGGAAAGCAATCCAGCCATCTGCTTACCTTCTAATGTTCTTTCCAATCACCACACTGATCTAGAAGCTGACTTTATAAGGCCAGAATCCCCACTCTAAGATATAACCGATTGGCTAAGCCTTTTCGTGACCAAATTCTCTGGGAGTTGCCATCTGACTGGTATAATTTTACATCCTCGTTCAGGAAGGAACCAAACCAATTTTTGCCATGGAATTCAGTCACACGCTGTCTGAGAATGCCTTCCTAGAGCAATGTTCAAGTTTTCAGCCTTTTCTGAACAGGTCAGCAGGGCCTAAAGATATTCCAAATATCCATATAAAAATGATCTTCAAAGGGGTGACTAAAATTAGAAGCATACTTTAAAAAAATCTGAATGTAAGTGTAACTGTTGAGGATGATGAATGTGAACATATATCATCCATCCACCTTGCAATGCCAAGTCTAAGCTGATATTTGCCACCATACTGGAGCCCCTCCTTTTCCTGGGTGGGTCTTTGAGCAGTATTAAATCCATTAAAATATTTGAATCAACTGTGACAATTCAAAATGACTTATCTATGACTCAATTGGTTTACACCATTTTTGAAAACGTGCACAATCAGCCAATACTCATTTCCTTTGCCTCCCCCAGAAGTCCTCTTTCTTTTAAGTCCTTTCATCTCACCAACACATGTGTGTGATAAACCCGAATAACTGAAGGGTACTGCTTACGTATGTGGGCTTCCCAGGTGGCTCAGTGGTAAAGAATCCATCTGCCAGTGCAGGAGACGTGTGAGATGTGGGTTCGATGCCTGGGTCTGGAAGGTCCCCTAGAGAAGGAAATGGCATCCCACTCCAATATTCTTTTCTGGAGAATCCCATGGACAGAGGAGCCTGGCAAGCAACAGTCCATGGAATTGCAAAGAGCTGACCTGAGCGACTGAGCATACACTCATTCGTTACATATGGATAGAAAGTGTAGCCAGGAATGTTAGCAAAATCTTCACAGAATTTAAGGATCTTAGCAAACATTTTGTTAGTTTCTCATATTTCACTGACGAAACTCAAGCACAACCTGGTGACACTGCCAGATTACACTATTAAATGGTCAACTCAAAATGAGAAAATAAGTGTTTTTTCAGGCTGTCCACTAAAATTATGTTGCCTCATATGTGTCTCTCTGCCATCCCCAGCCAGTGTAAACCATCTCAAGGTTGGAAAGCACATTAAAGGTTTGTTAACCTACCCATCCACCTGATCTTGTCATTCTAGCCACAAAGTCCTTACCAGGTCTTCAATGAGCTGATGTTTAAATGTCCGCAGTGACAAGGAATGTACTATCTCCATGACTTTAATGAATAATTGTGGAAAAAATGAATATTTTTACTGATATTATTTTTATCATTATCATTGAAATAATTTTAATTCAGCTTCTATATGATTGCATTTCTAATATTTGAAGAATCATCTTTTATTTAGACTGAACATTCATGCTTGCTTCTTATCGTATAAGTAATTCTTATGTTTTAGCTTGGTTTTCCATCTCTTCATCACCACAATCTCTTCTGAATCTGCTTGCAGTGTGGTACCCACCAGTTAACATGCTGCTCAGCATGGCCTGATCACCCCCAAGAAGAACAGAACTCTCTACTGTCTTATTTTGGAGCCAAACGGTGCATTTATGCATACCATCATTACTTCACATTTGCTAGCCACATTGTGTTGTTGACTCTGTGAACTTAGTGAATGTATAGTCAAGTCCTATTTCCTGTATATTCTAATACTCTGGCCTCATTTAATCCAATAGTTTTAGACATCATGTATATGTTGACTCTCAGAGACATAGATCAGTCAATGAACTGAGACCTCATTCATGAGCTCGATTCTTATGTTCCACTGTACTTTGGTCATCTGTACTGGGATGGCCCATAAGAATGTCAAATTCCACATGACTCAAATTTCAGTCATTATTTTCTTAAACTGCTTAAACTGCTGTCCCTCTAATATTTTCATCTCACCGAATGGCATAAGCATACATACTCCAGCTGGAAATGTCAGAATCATCAATGAATTTCCCCACCACCTCATATCTCATATTCAGTAATTTGGCAAACATATCCAATTGCTTCAACCTAAGACATGTCTTCTCTCTGTTCCTACAGGTTATCAGACTCTTCTGCTTGGATTTCTCCTACACTTGTCTATCTTCCGCATGCCTTCAGGTTGATACTTCCAAGACTCATGTCTGATCATATTACTTTTTTCCTTAAAACTGTTCAGTATGTTCCCATTGCTTTTTTAGTAAAATGAAATCATTTATTGTGGCTTAAGAGGACTTTCATGATCTGACTTTTGCTACATTCTCCAATTTTTTGAATAACCATGACACATGCTATTCTGAATCACTCTACAGCTCTGCCTTACCTACTAGCCCCCAATCTTTCTTTCTTTCTTTCTTTATTTTTTTGCAAGAAAGGAATTTATTTATTTATTTTTTTTTGTGACTTTCTCAAAATTTATTTATTTATTTATTTTTTTATAATTTTTTTTTCTTTACAGTTAAAAGTATTTTTATTAAAAAAGCACAAATGCAAAGAAATGAACAGAGGAAAATTTATGCGTCGAACCTGGACTGGTCACTTATGATAATATACATGCTACAATTCCATTCTCCCCAATCATTCCACCTTCACCCTCTCCCACAGAGTCCCAAAGACTGTTCTAAATGCCTATGTCTCTTTTGCAGTCTCTTATACAGGGTTCAGGTTACCATTTTTCTAAATTCCATATATATGCGTTAATATACAGTATTGATGATCTTCTTTCTGGCTTACTTCACTCTGTATAATTGGCTCCAATTTCATCCACCTCATTAAAACTGATTCAAATGCATTCTTTTTGATGGCTGAGAAATACTCCATTGTGTATATGTACCAAAGCTTTCTTATCCATTCATCTGCAGATGGACATCTAGGTTGCTTCCATGTCCTGGCTATTATAAACAGTGCTGCAATGAACATTGGAGTACATGTGTCTCTTTCAATTCTGGTTTCCTCGGTGTGTATGCCCAGGAGTGCGATCGCTGGATCATATGGCAGTTCTATTTCCAGTTTTCTCAGGAATCTCCACACTGTTCTCCATAGTGGCTGTACTAGTTTGCATTCCCACCAACAGTGTAAGAGGGTTCCCTTCTCTCCACACCCTCTCCAGCATTTATTGCATGTAGACTTTTGGATAGCAGCCATTCTGACTGGTGTGAAATGGTATCTCATTGTGGTTTTGATTTGCATTTCTCTGATGATGAGGGATGTTGAGCATTTTTTCATGTGTTTGTTAGCCATCTTTATGTCTTCTTTGGAGAAATGTCTGTTTAGTTCTTTGGCCCATTTTTTGATTGGGTCACTTAGTTTTCTGGAATTAAGCTGCAGGAGCTGCTTGTATAATTTGGAGATTAATCCTTTATCAGTTGCTTCATTTGCTATTATTTTCTCCCATTCTGAAGGCTGTCTTTTCACCTTGCTTAGAGTTTCCTTTGCTGTGCAGAAGCTTTTGATTTTAATTAGGTCCCATTTGTTTATTTTTGCTTTTATTTCCAATATTCTGGGAGGTGGGTCTTGGAGGATCCTGCTGTGATTTATGTCGGAGAGTGTTTTGCCTACGTTCTCCTCTAGGAGTTTTATAGTTTCTGGTCTTACATTTAGATCTTTAATCCATTTTGAGTTTATTTTGGTGTATGGTGTTAGGAAGTGTTCTAGTTTCATTCTTTTACAAGTGGCTGACCAGTTTTCCCAGCACCACTTGTTAAAGAGACTGTCTTTTCTCCATTTTATATTCTTGCCTCCTTTGTCGAAGATAAGGTGTCCATAGGAGCGTGGGTTTATCTCTGGGCTTTCTATTTTGTTCCATTGATCTATATTTCTGTCTTTATGCCAGTACCATACTGTCTTGATGACTGTGGCTTTGTAATAGAGCCTGAAGTCTGGCAGGTTAATTCCCCCAGTTCCATTCTTCTTCCTCAAAATTGCTTTAGCTATTCGAGGTTTTTTGTATTTCCATACAAATTGTGAGATTATTTGTTCTAGTTCTGTGAAAAATATTGTTGGTAGCTTCATAGGGATTGCATTGAATGTATAAATTACTTTGGGTAGTATACTCATTTTTACAATATTTATTCTTCCAATCCACGAACACGGTATATTTCTCCATCTATTCGTGTCCTCTTTGATTACTTTCACTAGTGTTTTATAGTTTTCTATGTACAAGTCTTTTGTTTCCTTAGGTAGATATATTCCTAAGTATTTAATTGTTTTCGTTGCAACAGTGAATGGAATAGTTTCCTTAATTTCTCTTTCTATTTTCTCATTATTAGTGTATAGGAATGCAAGACAAGGGTGCCCACTCTCACCACTACTATTCAACATAGTTCTGGAAGTTTTGGCCACAGCAATCAGAGCAGAAAAAGACATAAAAGGAATACAAATTGGAAAAGAAGAAGTAAAGCTTTCACTGTTCGCTGATGACATGATCCTCTACACAGAAAACCCTAAAGACTTTACCAGAAAACTACTAGAGCTAATCAATGATTACAGTAAAGTTGCAGGATATAATATCAACACACAGAAATCCCAATCTTTCTTTAGATTCCAGCCTAAATGTCACTTCTTGGGATTTGGAAGATATGTTCCAGATAAATTAGATATCCCAACACTGTTCTGCTAAATGATCTTCCTTCCCTGCTCAGAGTCTCTCCTGGACTGTAAGATGTTTGAGGGCAGAGAAACTCTCAGTCTTGCCCGTCACTGTATCCATAGCACAGACGTAGTGGCAGGCCTATAGCAAATGTTCGGAATTATTTGCAGAAGTTCACCAGTGTAGGAGCTTCCACTTTATCTCTGTAAAAAGGGTATTTCTAGGTCTGTTCCATTGTTTAAGTCTTTCAAATTATTTTGAGCTGTTCTGTCTGTCATAATTAACACTACTTTAGTTATGTCACCTACAGTTTTGATGACTATCTTTTATGTGTTCATTCAAGAAATTTGACACACATATGGAAATAACAACGAGACCATATGCCAGGAGACAACTGTGAAAGGGGAGTTGGAGGGGGCTGGGAGGGTGACTGACCAGGAGGATGAAAAGAATGACAACGGAGCTACCCTGAGGCCTCACCACATTTGGCAACAGAGAACTTGTGGATACTTTTGCATTGTTTTATATATCCACAATGTTAGCAACCTAGGTAAATGCATTATTACTGAATGTCCTAAGCCTCTTTGAGATAATTTTTTTGTGTGCAGAATCTCATATCATGTAATCTATGTGTATCATTCCTCTGAACATTTTTTGAAGTTAGTCAACTATGTTTAGATAATAATTCTTCATGTCTATGGATGAGGTTGTCACTGAAGCACTTTCAAAAGTTTCAGAAGGTTGGAACTTACTGAAATGACTCTTCTAAAACATGTAAACACTGAAAGTTTTTCTCTTTGGCCCCAATTCAGGACTTGATTTTACTTGTGAACCATTGCAAATGACTTTATAATATGACTTATCCCACATCAAGGTTGTATATTGTCACCCTGCTTATTTAACTTCTATGCAGAGTACATCATGAGGAACGCTGGGCTGGAAGAAGCACAAGCTGGAATCAAGATTGCTGGGAGAAATATCAATCACCTCAGATATGCAGATGACACCACCCTTATGGCAGAAAGTGAAGAGGAACTCAAAAGCCTCTTGAGGAAAGTGAAAGAGGAGAGTGAAAAGGTTAGCTCGAAGCTCAACATTCAGAAAACGAAGATCATGGCATCTGGTCCCATCACTTCATGGGAAATAGATGGAAAAACAGTGGAAACAGTGTCAGACTTTCTTTTTTGGGGCTCCAAAATCACTGCAGATGCTGATTGCAGCCATGAAATGAAAAGACGCTTACTCCTTGGAAGGAAAGTTATGACCAACCTTGATAATATATTAAAAAGCAGAGACATTACTTTGCCAACCAAGGTCCGTCTAGTCAAGGCTATGTTTTTTCCCATGGTCATGTATGGATGTGAGAGTTGGACTGTGAAGAAAGCTGATCGCCAAAGAATTGATGCTTTTGAACTGTGGTGTTGGAGAAGACTCTTGAGAGTCCCTTGTACCGCAAGGAGATCCAACCAGTCCATTCTAAGGGAGATCGATCCTGAGTGTTCATTGGAAGGACTGATGCTAAAGCTGAAACTCCAATACTTTGGCCACCTCATGCGACGAGTTGACTCACTGGAAAAGACTCTGATGCTGGGAAGGATTGGGGGTGGGAAAAGAAGGGGACGGCAGAGAATGAGATGGCTGGATGGCATCACCAACACGATGTACATGAGTTTGAGTGAACTCCGGGAGTTGGTGATGGACAGGGAGGCCTGGCGTGCTGTGATTCATGGGGTTGCAAAGAGTCGGACACAACTGAGTGACTGAACTGAACTGAACTGAATCCGCCTAAGAGCCAGGTAGATTATAAATGACTAAAGTCCTCTTAATAATATATCTTGCCACTGTGCAAGAATGTACCATCTACTTCTTATATCTGGACAGTGGCTAAGAGTAAATATTCACATTTTCATTTAAATAAACAATATCCAATATTATCATTTTGATTCCTCTCTATGAGCCCACCGGGCTCTGTGGCAGTAAGTATGTACTTTTCTTCTGGCCCATTCTCAGATATGCTCCCCATAATCAGGTTGTGCTTTTCGTCTGGTTACTAGTTCTCCTAAAGATGTAGAGTGGAGTCTAAAGGAGATGCAAAGCTGTAACAGGAATGTGGCACTCCCTGACGTCAGTTTTACTCATGAGTTATATTAGATTCCTCATATGGTCAGCCTTCGACCCTCTGGACCTCACTGATCTCTAGGATCCTAGAGATTTTTTGGTTTGAGGCTCCCACTAGTGATCTCAGGACCTTCCCCCTACTTCTGGACTCAGATAAAGAACTACCACACTTACAGGAGATATGGCTTGCTCCATGGTTCCTTGCAGGGTCTATATGGTCCAATCCGAGTGCAGAGGGGTTAACTCCCAGTGGGACAGATTGTAATAAATATGGAAAGGGACCAGTAGATAAAGTCCTCCCTATCCTCTCCCCCTACCCCTTCCAATGAACTTTTCTGCAACACAGTAGTCCCCACATTGCCTTTAAAAAGACTTCTGTCAGATGAGCACATTAGTTTCCTTTGCTATAGGTGATGGTTACTTTGGCAATGTCCCCCATTTGACTTTCTCTTCTCTGCTTCATCCCCTTTCTCCTTCCCTCTTGCTCCCTGGGATTGCAGTAACAATACTGAAGAGTTAACATGAGACAACCTGCCTAAAGGCTCTGTCTTCTAGGGATTCTGAGAAAACTTATTGGATGATATTGCACAAAACTGTTATGAATTTTATGACAAAACATGACTCACCAAAAATAGTTAATGCTTTCAGTGGGTCTTTTATGATAAACAACAAGACCCCTTGAAGAGAAAGTTTCCTTCTCATCTGATCGTAGGGATTCTTCAGTAGAAACATTTGAGAAGGCCTGGAATAAGGTTGTGAGTCTTTCAAAACATTATTTAATCTTAATTAATATCATGGGAATAAATAATTAAGGAATTCACCACCGAAACTGATTATCATTGTGATAAATCTTCAAATATAAATTTTTAAAAATAGAATCCTCATATTAAATGGTCTTACAATTTGCTAAACATTTAACTTTCAATTATAATTGGATAATTGTTGACATAGTAGCCTTAGACAAACTATATTCATTCACTCACTCAACAAGGTAGGCTTCAAACATTATAAAAGAATAGGAAACAGCAGTGAACTAGTCAAAAAAACCTGCATTCATGGAGATTACATTCTATTTCATGTCTCTGTGCTTCCCTGCTGGTTGTAAAATGGATATAGTCCCTAGCTCAACTTTTTAAAACGGAAAAAAAAAAATGATAATATATGATACGGTCATAAAAATATATATAGTCATTAAATACATGTATATATATACACACATATTTATACCCATAACTTTTAGGACAGTACCAGAAAACATATAGTCCACACTGAATAAATGTTAGTAGCTGTTATTATTGCTGTTATTTTTATTATTAGACTGGGAATACTCCATAAAACTGCATAGTCCACATGAAGCTAATGCAAGCATGACTCTTCTCTTGATGCAGGAAGCATTTGGTGTGGCTGCAAGAAGGTATCAGCGTCTTTTAGGAAGAGGGGAATGGGGCCTGTAATGCATTTCTTTTTGCTGAAACTGCTTAAGTGTGAAGACTATTGAGTCTGTCTTCCTGAGGATGACTCTGTATCAACTGAAACAAAACATATCCATCCTTTTAAGGAATTCTACCTCTTGGTCATCTGTCCTCAGCATCTCTTGGATTTTGCTATTGTTAGGTATTAACAGGGTCACTAAATGCATGCTGCTTGAAAAATAGTAAGATTAGTTACATGTTAAAAGAACAAAACTCAGTGAAGACACAATGCATTTCTTCTGCGCAGTCAATATTTCCCTCAGTCATGGCCCCAGTGCCTTGACTCACAGAGAAGAATGAATCATTCATGTGCTAGTACAGCTATGCTAATACTGGTATGCAATGCTAACACTAATAATAATACATTAGATGTATATTGTCTACTTATAAAAAAAAACAAGGCAAATATCAATACAAATAAAATGTTCAAGGTTGATTTTTTTCTAAGAAGAATGAAGATATACAACTAATATTGCCTTCAGTAGGTGATAAATAAAAAAGTGCCATGCTTTCCTAATGCAGAGTTTATAATAAATGCAAATTTAAGAATTTTTAAATTTTTGTAAACTACTAGTTTTTCTATTTTCAGAAGTTAAACATCATTGCTTTTAGGTGGAGAAATTGACATAACAATATGTGCACAGACTAATCATTTCTCTTCATGGTCTGCTGTTTGGAGTCGTGATGTGGCCATGGGAATTAAACCTGAGTGTGTTCATTGTGTTCAGGAAATCAATCAACAGCATTTATGTGCTCAGCATTAGTATTGAGCATGATCTATTACTGGGGAAATCTCTCCTCCTCCTCTCCAATGGTGTTTGTGTCGTGTCTAGGGTTTCCATTTTCATTTCTTTCAATGGACATTTGTGAGCAAAGTTTTGTGTACTGCTCAGGCCATATAAACTACATCAAAATTGATTTCATTTTCAGCTTAACTAGAATATTATTACTTGACAGAGTTGTATCATTCTTAGAATATAGCACTAATTGATCTGCAATAGTTTAATTGGCTTTTTGCTTGCCTAGGATGATATGGCTAAGCCATCCTGGTAAAGAACCATCCAAAACTTGATATGTGGGATAAGCAAACTAAGTCCTGGAAATGGGGGAATAAAGAGGAGAACAAGTCACTGGGGTCACCAGTTCTTTACATATTTTCTTTTGATATGATTTAAAATGATATGAATACTGCAGATGTAACTGACACAAAAATTCAGGTCAGGCTGCAGCATCTTTGTCTCCTGACATATCAACTGGTTGAGAAGAAACCCAAGATCTAACTTTACCCTTTCAGGGCATATATATGTCCCCTAAATCACACCTTACTCAATGACATTTAGTAAGATTAATGTTATGGAGCTGAAACTTGGCTTCTATAATAAAAATTGAATATTATTTGAAACAAGTAGGCCATTAGACCTAAAAGCTTTTCTTAGAGAGTATTTTTTATTATAAATATTTTTATTACTGATTTTGCCAACATCAACCACATCCCCATGACGATCTCTTCTTCAGGTGGGGAAATGCTAATACAATTTATGATAACAGTAATGAACTTATCTTTCTTTTTATAATCCTTTACAATTAATAACCATTTCATTTCAATTTCATATCACCACTTTTAAAAATTTAATTTAAGTTTTATTGAAGTATATTTGACTTTACAATGTAATGCTAATTTTTGCCATACAGCAAAATGACTCAGTTTTACACATATATGCATTTTTAAAATATATTCTTTCCATTATGGTGTATCTCAGGAGATTGGATACAGTTCCCTGTGTTATACAGTAGGATCTGACTGCTTATCCATTCTAAATGTAATAGTTTGCATTTACCAACCCCAAATTCCCAGCCCATCTCTCTCCTCCCCGCTTTCCCCCTTGGCAACCACAAGTCCGATCTTTAAAACATCACCACTTTTAAAAAAGATGTTACTATCTAAGCATTTGTCGTTGCTGTTGCTGTTATTCAGTTGTTAAGTCGTGCCTGACTCTTTGCATCCCCATGGACTGAAGCATGACAAGCTTCCCGGTCCTTCACCATCTCCCAGAGCTTGCTCAGACTCATGTCCATCGAGTCGGTGACGCCATCCAACCATCTCATCCTCTTCCGTCCTCTTCTCCTCCCACCTTCAGTCTTTCCCAGCATCAGGGTCTTTCCCAATGAGTCAGTTCTTTGCATCAGGTGGCCAAAGAATTGGAGCTTCAGCTTCAGCATCAATGAATATTCAGATGAATGAATATTCCAATATTGGAATATTCCAATGAATATTCAGAGCTGATTTCCTTTAGGATTAAATGGTTTGACCTCTTTGCAGTCCAAGGGACTCTCAAGAGTCTTCTCCAACACCAAGTTCAAAAGCATCAATACTTTGGCACTCAGCTTTCTTTATGGTCCAACTCTCACTTTGGAGAGGTTAAATATCATGTCCAATGTCATACAGTGATTGAGTAACAAAGGTTGATCTGAAGCAGGCATTCATTCATCCATTTATTCATTCATTTAAAGGTTTTTCTTTTTTATTTGTGATAAATAACACATAATATGCCATCTACCCTCTCAACAAATCTTGAAGTACTGTTAATGATAAGCACAGGGCTGCACAGCACATCTTTAAAAGTTTTTCTTCTTGCATAACTGATATTACTTAATTTAATGTACTCAAGTTTCCCTGGTGGCTCAGAGGGTAAAGTGTCTGCCTGCCATGCGGGAGACCTGGCTTTGAACCCTGGGTTGGGAAGAACCCCTGGAGAAGGAAATGGCAACCCACTCCAGTACTCTTGCCTGGAAAAATCCCATGGACAGAGAAGCCTGGTAGGCTACAATCCGTGGGGTTGCAAACAGCTGGACATGACTTCACTTTCACTTTTCATATTTGTAGCATGTGTCAGATTTTCCTTCCTTTTTAAGGCTGAATAATATTTCATTGTAAGTATATACTACATTTTAAAAATCCATTCATCTGTCAATGGCTATTAAAGGTTGTTTTCAATTCTCAGCTAGGTGAATAATGCTGCAATAAGGATGGAAATGCAAATATCTTTAAGAGAACCTGACTTCATTTTTTTTAAGATAAATGCCCAGAGGTAGGATTACTGGAACATATGATTGCTCTATTTTTAATTTTTTCAGGAATTTCCCCACTAATTTCCATAGATGACATACCATTTTACATTCCAAAAAACAGTGTATGGGGGTTCTAGTTCTCCATTTTCTTGCCACCTTCGTTTTCTGCTTTTGCTTTGTTTTCTTTTTTGTTTTGATAATGGCCATCCTTATGATGTGAGGTAATATCTCCTTGTGATTTAGATTTTTATTTCTCTGATGATTGATGATGTTGAGTATTTTTTTTCACATATCTGTTGGTCATTTTTATATCTTCTTTGGAGAAATGTCTACTCAAGATCTTTGTCCATTTTAAAATCAGGTTCTCTGTCTTTTTGCTATTGAGATACATGTGTTCCTTGTATATTTTAGATATTAACACCCTGTCAGAGGTATATTTTGCATATATTTTCTTTTTCTATTATACCATCTAGCAATGGTCTGTACTGAGTCATCTGAGCAGTGGGCAAAGCTCCAACTTACCAATAAATATCTAAATTTTGATGTGAAAAGGTAACTTTCATTTATGCCATTGACCTCAGTTCTTTGAGGTAAGAACAGAAAGTCCTATATAAGATATGAAATTATGTGTAGGATTAAATAAAATATAAAAAATAAACTAATACCGAACCCAACACATAGAAAAGAATTAGTAAATCTTAGCGATTAGAACAATACTTAGGACTAAAAGGAAAGAGAAAGTGGGCTGGAATAGAAGTCAATACTTCACTACCTCACCTGAAACACTTTGCTGGTTACTAGCTCTGTGGTTTTGGCAAGTCTCTTCACTTACAAGTACCCATTTCCCTCAGTTGTAAAATGTGGACAATAGTATTTAGCACCATCATAGTTGGTGTAAGGATAAAATGAAACAATTTAGGTAGCACTTTCTGATACATAATATATCAATAAGAAAGAATAGAGAAAAATAGGAAGGAAGGAAGGGAAGGAGGGAGGGAGGAAATAAAAACATCTTAAAATCATAAAGCATTTTTTTAATGTCAGGGGCTAAGAAAGGGACTTCTGCTAGTCTGTTGCTGAGAAGCTGGGAACTTTACCTTCTTGACACAACTCAGCCACTGACTCATTGTTTGATGCTGAGGAAATCATCTGATCTCTAGATTACGATCTCAGTGGGTGTATATAATTTGTACTCTTCTGCCCTGTATCACTCCACTGGAGAAGATGACCTTGAGGTCCCCTTCAGCTCTAATTTTCTATGATAAAATTACATTCTCTGTGCCAGTGGCCCCTCTCCAATAAAAAGAAAATAGTGAAACCTTAGGCTAGTGAATGTGTCAAATGCTTTGAGATTTGCAGGAGAAAATTAATGTTCACAGGGTGGTTCTCGTTGAGAAAGGATACTCCCCATTTTCACACTCCCTTTTTCTACTGAGGCTTTTTTTATTTTAGTAGAATTATAATGCTTCTTTGCTGCTCTACAGCTTTCAAACATGGTGTGCTTTTGTGAAAAGTCTTTAATCATCTAATTTCTTACATTCTCTGTCTAAAAGCTACATTATGAGAATTGCTGGCAATTTAAGCTGTGCCTTTTATACTATTTCTTGGTTTTCAGAGAGATACAGATGTCGTCTTTCACAAGGAGCCAAACGCTGGATGTCTTTAGTGCGAATAAACTGTAAAGTGTATCTTGTTCAATTTTCTCAGTTAAGAACTGAAGCTCTGGGACCCAGAGAGGGAAGACATTGAAACTAAAGTCACACAGAAATGGACACCAAACTCTTGATTCTTAGTAACTATGACAAATTACATTTTCTAAAATGGCTACAGCTTATTATCCATTCCCACACGTGTGTCTGTAGTGTGAATTTTGCCACTTTCCCATTAAGATATGGAGGCTGATTCTTCTCCCTTTGAATCCGCTTGACCAATAGAATGCAGCAAAGTGACATGGCAAATTTGCAAGGCCAGGTTGTGAGAGATCTGAGCAGCTTCTACCTGAGCCTCTAGGGGCGCTCTACTGTGCCTCTAGGACCCAGTTCTAGTGTTGTGAGAAATCCAAACCACAAGGAGAGGCTATGCATAGGCTATGCAAGTCAATAGCCCCAGCTCAGCTCCCAGCCCGTGACCAATAACTACTTCTAGCCAAGAGTGTGAATCTTCTTGGATGTCCAGCTCAGCCAAACTTCACAAGACTGAAACCCCCCAGTTACCATCTGTGACTCCATGAGATACCCTAAGAGAGAAACACCCTATCTGGGTCCAGCCTAACCACAAATGAATATTTGTTTCAAGATTAAAGTTTTGGGGTGGTTTGTAATAGAGCAATTGAAATTTTAATGCTGCAAAATATAATTCAGATTATCTGAAATAGAATTCAGTTATAACATGCTGCTGCTGCTAAGTCACGTCAGTCGTGTCCGACTCTGTGTGACCCCATAGACGGGCAGCCCACCAGGCTCCCCCGTCCCTGGGATTCTCCAGGCTATGTTAGTTTCCTTCTCCAATAGTTATATAATAATTATATATATTATATAATAATAGTTATATATAATAATTATAATTAGCCCTCCATCCGGAGAAGGCAATGGCAAGCCACTCCAGTACTCTTGCCTGGACAATCCCATGGACAGAGGAGCCTGGTGGGCTACAGTCCATGGGGTTGCTACTAGTCAGACAAGACTGAGCGACTTCACTTTCACTTTTCACTTTCACACATTGGAGAAGGAAATGGCAACCCACTCCAGTGTTCTTGCCTGGAGAATCCCAGGGATGGCAGAGCCTGGTGGGCTGCCGTCTATGGGGTCACACAGAGTCGGACACGACTAAAGTGACTTAGCAGCAGCAGCCCTCCATCATTGCACAGAAAGTGATAGCCTATTTGAGTTTGACTGGAGGAACAACAACTCAATGTCAGAATTCCTGAAGTTGCACAGATTGTAACTTTCCATCTTTTGTCTGCATGGAAAACTTGAAATATTGGGCTATGTGTTCTTAAAAGTATCAGATCTCATAGAGCTTAATAAGAAAGAAATCAAGTATGGAGATGCCGAAGTACTTCGACATTTTCATGACCCCATAGACTGTAGCCCGCCAGGCTCCTCTGTCCATGGGATTCTCCAGGCAAGAATACTGTAGTGTGTTGCCATGCCCTCCTCCGGGGGACCTTCCTGACCCAGGAATTGAACCTGGGTCTCTTATGTTTTCTTTGTAGCCAGGTTCTTTACTGCTAGCATCACCTGGGAAGCCCAAAAGTTGCTTTAGGCAGGGTCTAACCAGGAAAACAAAACTACACTTTGTATTTAACATTGATGGAATTCAGAGCAGGGAATTTCTTCAACAGGGATTTGAAAAGCTGAGAGGTAGACTTCCCTGGCAGTCCAGGGGTTAAGATTCTGTGCTCCAAATGCATGGGACACACATCTGATCTGGTTGGGGAAGATCTCACATGCCCCATGGCATGGTCAAAAAAAAAAAAAAAGCATATGGAAAAGCTGAGAGGCTTAAACGGAATGGTGAGAAAACCTAACGATTAGCAAGAGAAGCTAATCACTACCAGGGCCACAGTGGAAGGCAAAAGAGGAGATAGTGTTGCTAGAGCCAGAATGCAGAATCATCCCATATCACCTGCAACACCATGGACCTGCCCTGCTGGAGCTGGAGCCCCAGGAAGACATGGCCGCTTCAGAGGGTCAGCCCAAGGCAGAAAGGCTTCTTCCTTCCTCCTGTGCCCCAAACTCTAGCCAGTGCCTCTCACTGGCTCAGAAACGCAGCCAGAAATCTATGATCCCAGGAACCAAGTGAACTCAAGCTGCAGGAGTCAGTTTCCCTATAGTACAGGGAAGAGCAGGGAAAGGGTTAGGAAACTCTGAGACAAATAAGCCCAGAACCACCGCAGAGGCCAGAGCTGGGAAGGGGAACAGAAAGACAGAAGGTGACTGACCCCTGACGATCACAGAATTGCCACACAAGATAAATATTGATTGCCTTGTAAGTTGCTATTTCCCCATGGACAGAGGAGCCTGGCAGGCTACAGTCCATAGGGTCACATAGCATTGGACACAACTGAATTAACTTAGCATGAAAGTTGTTATTTTGGAATTCTTCTTATATACAGCAAAACACAATGCTCAGTTTAGTTCAGTTCAGTCGCTCAGTTGTGTCCGACTCTTTGCGACCCCATGAATCACAGCACGCCAGGCCTCCCTGTCCATCACCAACTCCCAGAGTTCACTCAAACTCATGTCCACAGAGTCGGTGATGCCATCCAGCCATCTCATTCTCTGTTGTCCCCGTCTCCTCCCACCCCCAATCCCTCCTAGCATCAGACTCTTTTCCAGTGAGTCAACTCGTCGCATGAGGTGGCCAAAGTATTGGAGTTTCAGCTTTAGCATCAGTCCTTCCAATGAACACACAGGATTGATCTCCTCCAGAATGGACTGGTTGGATCTCCAGTCCAAGGGAATGCTAAGTGACATCAATTCTTCTTAGGGAGGGAGTATATTAGTTTTCTGTGGCTACAATAATAAAATACCACAGATGAGGGGGTCTTAAACATCAAAAATTTATTTTCCCACAGTTATGGAGGCTGGAAGTCCAAGATCAAGATGATGGCAGGTTTGGTTTCTCCTTGGCTTGCAGGGGGCTGCCTTTCTGCCCTGTCCTCATGGTATCTTTTCTCTGTGTCTGTACAACCTAGTGTCTCTCTGTGTGCCCCAGATATCTCCTCTTATAAAGACACCAGTTAGATTGGATTAGGACTCATCTGAATGACTTCATTTTAACTCAGTTACCTCTTTAAAGGCCTTATCTCCAAATAGTGTAACATCTGAGGTACTGGAGGCTAGGGGATCAACTTTCATTGTTGTTGTTTAGTTGTTAAGTAATGTCTGACTCTTTTGTGACTCATGAACTGTAACTGCCAGGCTCCTCTGTCCATGGGATTTCCCAGGCAAGAATACTAGAGTGGGTTGCTATTTCCTTCTCCAGGGGATCTTCCCCTACCCAGGGATCTAACCTGCAGCTCCTGCATTGGCAGCAGATTCTTTACCACTGAGTCACCTGGGAAGCTCATGAATTTTTAGGGGCACACAGTTCTGCCAATAGCAGTGGGTAAGGAGAAGAATCAGAAAACTGGAAAATTAAGTCAATTAAATTATATACACTAACTAGGAAATAACAGTGTTGATAATACCAAAAAGCAAAAAAAATCTAAGAAACATTTTTACATGGCTTTACTTTGGTCACCCCTTGATCGAACACCTCTTAATCCTGCTCTGTATTTTGCATTGTTGATATGCTGTTAGGTACTCAGCTTGTTTTATTTGCTTACGTGCAGGCCCACCATTAGTTTTTCACTTAGATCTCTGAGCCAGGAGATCTTCCAAGAGACCTAGAATTTGGCAGGTGCTAATTATTCACTAACCACCCCCCACCTCAACTAATAGGAATTTCAGCTTCTGCTGGTGAAGGGCTACAGATGCCCTGTGAATCTTCAATAAAAGGGCAGCTGCAAAACGGTGTTGTTTCCATAGCTTGCTCCTATGATTCAGTTCAGTTCACTTCAGTCGCTCAGTCGTGTCCGACTCTTTGCGACCCCATGAATCACAGCACGCCAGGCCTCCCTGTCCATCACCAACTCCTGGAGTTCACTCAAACTCATGTCCATCGAGTCGGTGATGCCATCCAGCCATCTCATTCTCTGTCGTCCCCGACTCCTCCCACCCCCAATCCTTCCTAGCATCAGACTCTCTTCCAGTGAGTCAACTTGATTAGCTCTACCTTAATCCTCATGTACATAGTTCCTTCTGAGACTACAAAAGCCCCAATCTTGTCCAGCTGCCATCCCTCCCCTTTAAGCTTGCTTTTGGCTGGATTGTGCTGCTTCTGAAGATGTATTATAATTTAGTGTTCTGGTTGAAAAGGCAAAGTCTAATCTGTGATCTGAAGTGATGATAAACAGAATCCTCATCCTACCAACCACCATGGCTACAAATAGGATGAGAGACAGCTGTGGCAGCCAGAACATCAGTGAAGGAGGCAAAGGTGACCCAGTAGGTGGGAATTTCAAGTTATCCTTTTTAAATCAAACAATAGTAAATTGATGATATTTTCATCATGAATCAAGCTTTCTCAAAACTGTGTTTTATTCAAGTAGAATCACAAGGATCTAACATGGCCCCAATGACTTCTGATGACAACAATGATGCAGACCAAGCAATCAGATGAACTTTCCACAACCTACTTTCCTTCCAACCCTTCCTTGTCACTCTCCTTTCTACTAGGAGAAAAAAACCAGGCTTGAGGATATTTCAGAGATTTGAAAATTACCCTTAAACTGATTTTTGAAATAGACACTGAGTTCTTATTTGGAAATGATTCTGCTGCCAAATTTTCCCAATTTCAAGGGGTCAAGCCAATATGTCTTGGTGACACTTTGCCCAGCAAAGGGTCCCGGGAGCCAGAGCTGGTTTGGTGTGGAGTTGGGGCTGTCCCGTAGGCTGCCAAGTGTGGTGGGAGAGCTACAGAGAGTGTTCGGGGGCAAAGTTAGATGAAACTGCCAAAAGGAGAAGATGCAAAGACTGAACCAAGTGAGAGACAGAGATGTTACCAAAAATCGAGCTTGAGAAAGCATCTCACTGAGGGCCCAGCCCAAAGACGTATCCAAAGGGAAGGAAGCACTGCACTGCTTCTCCCAAGGAGACATCTATACACTACGCCTGCCAATTTTCCTATGTGGACAGAAGGGCATTTTTGCAGGCATCGGGTTAGTTTGGAAATTAGAAATCAACTCCTTGGTTTCTTTTTGTTCTCTTTCTTCTCCCAATTATCCTGGTGCTCATTTCCGCACCCCCACCCCCCCACATCAAGATTGCTGGGAGAAATATCAATAATCTCAGATATGCAGATGACACTACCCTTATGGCAGAAAGTGAAGAGGAACTCAAAAGCCTCTTGATGAAAGTGAAAGAGGAGAGTGAAAAGGTTGGCTTGAAGCTCAACATTCAGAAAACAAAGATCATGGCATCTGGTCCCATCACTTCATGGGAAATAGATGGAAAAACAGTGGAAACAGTGTCAGACTTTATTTTTTTGGGCTCCAAAATCACTGCGGATGCTGATTGCAGCCATGAAATTAAAAGACGCTTGCTCCTTGGAAGGAAAGTTATGACCAACCTTGATAATATATTAAAAAGCAGAGACATTACTTTGCCAACCAAGGTCCATCTAGTCAAGGCTATGGTTTTTCCCGTGGTCATGTATGGATGTGAGAGTTGGACTGTGAAGAAGGCTGATCGCCGAAGAATTGATGCTTTTGAACTGTGGTGTTGGAGAAGACTCTTGAGAGTCCCTTGGACTGCAAGGAGATCCAACCAGTCCATTCTAAGGGAGATCGATCCTGGGTGTTCATTGGAGGGACTGATGCTGAAGCTGAAACTGCAATACTTTGGCCACCTCATGCAACGAGTTGACTCACTGGAAAAGACTCTGATGCTGGGAAAGGTTGGGGGCGGGAGAAGAAGGGGACGACCAAGAATGAGATGGCTGGATGGCATCACCGACTCTGTGGACATGAGTTTGAGTGAGCTCCGGGAGTTGGTGATGGACAGGGAGGCCTGGCGTGCTGTGATTCATGGGGTCGCGGAGAGTCAGACACGACTGAGCGACTGAACTGAACTGAACCCCCGCCACATCCTCACATAACAGCTCTCCTTCCTTTCTCTACAGCATCATGGCAAGTTCCTGAGAAGAGCTGGCTTTGTCCCATAGTATTGGGCTAGTTTTCAGCTGATTATGAAGCTCACAGTGTTGCCATTGCATCAAAACGACAAACTTTCCTGCAAACCTTATCCTGGGATTGAATGTGACATCTCCCGCTGAATGCTTTCTGGACCAGCCCAGTGGTTGTGTGACAGGAGTGCAGGCACCATTCCCAGATGTGGATTCTGGTAGATAGCCATTTGAAAGCAGAGGTTAAGTTGCAGAGGGAAAAGGGGAGGGGGAGGGGGTGTTCTCTGCTCCTGTTGATTTCTGTCAGATTTCAGTGAAGGTTTGTGAAGAGATAATTGTGTTATATTTTCTCATCTTTCGTAGCCTAGTGGTTTCTGTATAATTATATATGCCCGAGCTTAATATTATTTCAGAAAGGAGAAAAGTATACATCAGATTTTTAGCCTCAGGCTTCTTATGATTGGGTACAAATTTTATTCTTATAAATAATTTGGTTCTTTTTTTTCCCTTCACAAAGAGTAATCGTGGGGATGTGGCTCAAATGGGTATCTGGCCACTGGGGGATCTTTTAGGGGTAGGAAAGAGTGCTAGACTAGGGGCATAGCTGTTTAGGACCTGATGAAACACACAGAAGTAGTACTTTTCTGTTCTCAACAGCAACCAGAAGGACAATGGATCTTTCTGTCTCTGGCATCAGAAACTAAAGGAGTTGTCTTGCAATACAAAGCTCATTTGAAAAAGTTCCTTGCTTTTCTGATAACCCAACTGATTCGTTAAAACTGTAGGAACATTTCCCAATGTCATTTAATTTTTGCCACTTACATTATTAATGTGATTAAATATTATTAGGTCATATTTATTATGTTGCACTGAATTATTCTGATAATTATTAATACACTGCCTACAGTGGGTAAATAAAAAGAAGCAACTCAGGTTGAGTGACATTTTCATATCGACCTTATATAATTATCATTATTTAACCAGAAAGAGAAGCTGATGCAATTAGGAAAATAAAACCTAGTCCAAATGCTTTTATTGAAATCATTAACACATGTACTCACAATTGCCAATAAACATTTTAATACAACTTGGTAATAGAATAAATTATATCAGTAATGTAATTATTTCAAGTTAATTAAAGTATTATTGGCATATACTTTTTTTAAAACTCAAGATATAACTCTATGTTTCTATTTCCACTACTTTGAGGGTTCCAATTTCCATGTGGTTGACTTTTACATAGATCTTGGATTTTGCCTTCTCTCATAATTGCTGGGGGTCTACAAATAGAGTGGCTTCCCAGGTGGCACTAGTGGTGAAGAACCTGCCTGCCAATGCAAGAGATGTAAGAGACGTGGGTTTGATCCCTGGATCAGGAAGATCCCCTGGAGGAGGGCATGGCAACCCACTCCAGTATTCTTGCATGGAGAATCCCATGGACAGAGGTGCCTAATGGGCTATAGTCCATAGGGTCACAAAGAGTCAGTCATGACGGAATCACTTAGCATGCACCGAGAGTCAATAGAGTATTGGCATTCCTCGCAATACTTCACTTTCTAAGAGTCAGTTTTTGATACGTAAACTACAAATGATCAGAAAAGCCATTTCTCACTGTTGTTTTCTCTGTCCAGTGTGATGAGTTGAGGCATGTAAAATGCTCAGCAGCACAGCAGAGTGGTTAAGAGTTCAGACTGTGGAGCCAGGCTACCTGGTTTTGAGTCCAGACTTTCTGTGTGACCTTTGGCAAGTCACTTAACCTCTCTTACTTTGGTTCCTTCCTTTGTAAAGTGAAAGTGAAGTCGCTCAGTTGTGTCTGACTTTGCCACCCCATGGACTGTAGCCTACCAGGCGCCTCCTGTCCATGGGATTTTCCAGGCAAGAATACTGCAGTGGGTTGTCATTTCCTTCTCCAGGAGTTCTTCCCAACCCAGGGATTGAAGCTGGGTCTCCTGCATTGTAGGCAGACCCTTTACTGTCTGAGCCACCAAGAAATCCTTTATAAAAGGGAGATAAAAATATCACATAGAAATATTATAAAGGATTATATGTGATAATAATATCACATAGGGATTTATTTAAAAGTCTTCCATGAATTCATACAGGTAGCATTTCTAGAACAGTGTCTGGCACATAGGACTCCAGTGTAAATGTTCGCTATTAGTAGCAGACTACCTGGCATGCAGTAAATGCTCAAATAATAGTAGTAGTTATTTTTACAAACATATCCACATATGTTTGTCCATAAAGCAGGATGTCTCAACTCCCTATTCCACTGTAAGCACTAGTATTTTATTCGTCTCTACTCGTTTTCCCTCTTTTTGCCCTTATATCGATCCAGTTACCAAGCTGTATAGCTTCTTCTTTCACATCTCTTCAATTCCATTTTATTGCTACCACCACCAGGTTTTCAAACTTAAAATATTGTAATAGTCTCTGAACTTCTACTCTTGCTTCCATTCTTCTCCAATTTCAATCCATCCTTTGTGGCAGTAAAAGACATGTTTTTGCTGCTCACTTACTACTTGCATCCCCACTGTCTGGATTCCTTACTTGGTCAACCCAAGCTTTCCATCCCTGAAGTGCTGAAGTGTTAGTCGCTCAGTTGTGTCTGACTTTTTACAACCCCATGGACTGGGGCTCACCAGGCTCTTCTGTCCATGGGATTCTCCAGGCAAGAGTACTGGAAAGTGGGTTGCCATTTCCTTCTCCATCCCTCAGCCTCAAATATATTATTCCTTCTATTACCCAGTACTCCAACAGGACTGATCTGTTCCTTGTACTTCCCAAAGCTATGATCACTTTTCTTCTGTCTGAAGTCCCCCTACCTACCCATTCAACCCTACCTGCTCCCCTGCTTAAGTTTCTCTTTCTAGTTCTCAAAAGTTTCTCATTCGGCCATTTCCTGTGGATTGCATCTATACCTCTATAAACACTTGCTATAGGAATAAATAGTGTATTGCATTCTTTTATAACTTGACTTGTGCCCACATTTACATACACCCTTGAGAGTATGGGTCACTACTGACAGTTCTCTTGTATACCCTATATTGCCTAGTATAGTGAGAAGCCAAATGATAGGTATTCTTAAAATTCTTGGAACAGCTATTATATCTAGCCAAAACTATTCAGTTTCATTTTTCAACTCAATTCAGCAGCTTTTTCTAGTTCTTATGCACTGTGTATAATGAGATTTGCTTTGAGTTATCAACACTGCAGGGAAATGTTTAAATTAGAAGAGAAAAACTCATCAACAATTTCTTTGAAAATGGAATAAAAACATAAGGGTACTTTTTTCTATGTTCTGTTATCAAAATATAATCTAAATCCAAAGCTATCATCTTGACAAAAGCCATTGTTTTCTCAGGAATGCTAACTTGGTTTACTAAATGTACTTACTGAAAGTAATTAAATGGTAACCAAAATTCTTATAAAATACTGCTGTATAATATTTCTCATTACAAAAAAAAATAGGAATGGCTATTGCTGGGTAACTAACACAACAGGAGGAAAAAGCAGATATCTACAAGGAAAGTACTGGATATGGGAATTTAATAGCAGCCCTTTAAAAACAAGTGAAAGAAAAGGAGCTGGCTGGGTTCCTAGGTGCTGAAGAGTGTATGTTCGTCTAGGAAGGATGCACTGGAGATTCCTTTTCTTCTTCAGCTCCTTCATCGTTTTCATCCCTTAGAAGATTTTTCTTACACTCATTACAAGAATAGAAAACTTTCTGAGCATTGTTTCAAGGGAGTGTAGTGATAGGAAGACATCACTGAAGCATAGCTTCCTTAGATGGCTTTCTACTGTGCACTGGCCAAGACTCCCCAGGAGCCTTCCCCTTGGTTCTTCAGTAAGGCACTTTGCTAACCAAGCAAGAACCGACACCCAGAAACTGTACCCTTCTCACTCAAGACACTTCGTAAAATATAGTTGTTTCTCGAGTAACAGACCATGTTCCTGGTGCTGGGGTTAGCACCTGGGTGTGTAAGACAAACGGAGATGTGGACAGCTCACAGAGAAGTGAGTGTGACAGACCCTTGGCAGGTGTTCACAGTGTAACATAGAGAATATTTTGCAAAAGTGTTTATGGAAGGTTAGGAGAGTACAGAGAAGGATTGACGAAGTCTAGTCTTGTTTCCTGATGTTCAAGAAGAGAGAGGGCTACACTCCAGGAATGCTTTGCAGTGATTGTGCTATTTGAACAAGATCTTGAAAGATGGCAGAAATTTCTCAAGGTGGAGAATTGCTAGGGACACTTCAGACAAAGGTGACATGTCCAAAGATACTCAACAAGGAAAAGAACTCGATGTGGTCTGGGGAACCAAGCAAAAATGAGAACTAGTGCAAACTCATTGGCTAGCACATGCCAGGTAGTTGTTTCACAAGAGCAGCGAGTAAAACTTACAATTACTTATGATAACGATATAATTCCTATATTCTGGAAGAAGAGAGGCTGGAAACAGCTGCCGAATGTTAGAGCTAGGACTCAAGTCCAGGTCAGACCCTGCGGCAGTTTGTTCTACACCACGTAGAACAGAACGTGATGAAACACAGATGCGAGTATCCGCAGGAAAGGAAGAAAGATGTCCTTTTCTCTGAAATAACTGAAAAGGAAAGGCCAGATACAGGCACTGGAGGAAAAGGACTTTGATGGGGGAATTGACAGACATATGTGAAATGAGAGTCTGGGTCATCTTTTGATAGTAAAAGAAGCAAGGCTTAGGGTGAGAGAGTGAGAAGAGTTCTGAAGAGTAGCCCTGGGAATGAGAAAGGCAGTGTCCAAACTGTCAAGGCAGGAATGGCTGATGCCCAAGGAAGTGAGGGGCTTGGAGTCCTAGGACAGGAAACCAAGGGAGGGTGACCCTTGTTCAGCCATTCATTTATTTGACTAACAGGTAATAAACATGTACCATATGCTAGGCATTGGGCTAGGCTCTGACGAGACAGAGAATAAGAAAAGGAGCCCTGCCCTTAGGAACTTACAGCTGATTAAGAGGATACAGGCTTATAATCTATCAAGTACGAGTTACAGATGCTAGAATCAAGGTGTATATATGAATAATGGGGAGAGAAAGGGTATTGGGAAGGAGTTCAAAAGATGGTGCTTTTAAAAAGTCTTTGTTCTGAGGAGCTCTGTGCCCAAAGAATCAGGGAAAGAATGGCCTGACTGCTCTGTCCAACATATTTTCAAACCACCCAGAAAAGGGAAAGGCAGAAAGATACAGGTGAAATCGGCACAACATTATAGATCAACCACACTTCAATAATGTTTAAAACAAAGAAAGATGTAAATGAGGCCAAAGGTAGCAAAATAACAGTTGGTGAATCTATATGGATGTTCATTGTAATAGTCTCCAAATTTTCCGTATGTTTGAATATTTTTTTCATAAGAAGGAGTGGGAATTACCTGGAAGTCCAGTGGTTAGGACTCTGTGCTTTCACTGCCAAGGGCCTGGGTTCAATCCCTGGTCGAGGAACTAAGATCCTTTAAGCCATGCAGCACAGCGAGAATGGAGCTGATTGTGAGTAGGTGAAGGCGAGGGTGGAGGGAAAGTTGAAGATGCAAGAGTTCTCCAGCAGAGGAATAGCATGGAGGCAAAACTCTGCGTGGGTTAGAACTGAAGGAAGAGCATTCAGAAAGGGTAGCACCTCAGTGCAAAGTGTGGAAGTTGGGAGAGATGAAGCTGCAGTGGCAGAAAGAGGCTGGCTATGGTAAGGAAGAGGAAACTATTCATTAGGTCTAGGAACAATGATATTAAGGTGTTTATTGGAAGAGACTGTTGCTTCCCAATCTTCAGAGGGTCTCACTCTGCAGGTTCAAATAAGCTTTTGGTTTCTTGAAGTGGATCATGCAGAGAGAGGTAGATGGAAGGCAGGGAGGCATTTATCTCATTGATTTTGTAATTTCTGAGATGTATGAAACCAGAGAAAGCAGCCAGACACAGAATAGAGCCTATATATTACCCAGCTCTTTATACATAAGCTGTTGGAATAGCGTATATGTTATAAACAGCAGGGTGGGAATTAGTTGGCCAAGACCAGGCTGGAATAGGTCTGGCTTCATTTCAGTTTAACAATCTCCAGTATTAGATCAACAAGATGTTTATAGTATGACACAGAACAAACTGACCCAAGTTATTTCAGAGCCATTAATACTGTGCCTTGTTTTAGATTACTGTTTTTACAGAATATATTCCAAAGTACAAGGTATATCAAAGGGGAAATAAAATCACTTTGGAGTGGGCTTGGAGATAAAGAAATACTGCACAGTAGTAATATTAAGGCTTTAATTTTTCCAAAACAAATTACATGAACATTTTAATTAATTGCATATATTAAGATTTTTAAGCAGAGAAGACTATTTAAAATGTCAGAACAGAAACAGGAATAAAAACGAGAAGGCAGAACCCTCCTACCAGGGAGCCTGCCCAACTAGGTCCCCAGAACCTGGATACCTCCCTCAGTGTCACAATTTATGGAACCATCTGGGTTTTCATGGGGCCCAATCTGATCTTCGTGTAGCTTTTTAGGAAGCATGAGGCCTGATGCTCTAGAGAATGCTTATAGCTCCACACAAAATTTGATTATGCTGTACTTGAGTAATTTTTTTTTTTACCTATTTGTTTTATAAACTATTTATTCCATATTGGAGTATAGTCAATTAACAATGTTGAGATAGTTTCAGGCGGACAACCCAGGGTGAACAAACAGTGAAAACCCAGCAGTGAAAACTCAGTCATATATATACATGGGTATATGTTTGAAGAGCATTTTTAAATACCTCCCAGTGTTCTGTACAACCATTCAGGGCTTCAGAGAATCAAAACTTCAGAATGACAATTTCATTAATGATGACAAGGCTGATAAATTATTCTTGATTTTAACAAATCACCCAAGATACAGTGTCATAATGCAACTCTTTGATTATGCAGGCAGATAGTGGGCTTCAGGAATTAGGAGAGAGCACAGTGGGGATGGCTTGGTTTTACTCCAGGATTTTTGGTGCTTCAGTTGGAAAGACCTGAAGGCTGGGGTTGACTGAACAGCTGGTACCGAAATAATCTGGAGGCTTCTTCACTCCCATGTTGGATAACCAGGCTGCAGTGACTCCAAGGCTGAGCTCAGTTGGGATTGCTGATTGGACTGCCTGGAAGTGGCCTCTCTATGTGGCTTGGGCTCTCTTCCAGGATGGCAGCCTCACGGTAGCTGGACATCCTACGTGGCAGTTTGTTTAGGGCCATACAGGACCAGGTAAGGGTCACAATGATGGAGATGATGCAAAATGCATTCACATTGTAAAGTTTCATTTGCTAATTGTAGAGACTAGAGAGCAAG
Source organism: Moschus berezovskii (assembly GCF_049115385.1). Lineage (NCBI taxonomy): Eukaryota > Metazoa > Chordata > Mammalia > Artiodactyla > Moschidae > Moschus > Moschus berezovskii. The sequence continues at coordinate 41,153,227 of NC_142468.1, read as the reverse complement.
AACCAAAAAGAGCAGGTGATTCTTACAAGTGGGACATAGTGGGAGTAATTTAGCTGCATTTTGATAACTCTAAGGAAAAAAAAATTCTATGAGAGCAGAAAATAATCACTACTGTATTCTGTACTGTATTGTACTCTGCCTACTAAGGGTTGTGAATACTTATGATCCGTGTCTCTGTATTGCTCCCCCTACACAGTTCTGCCTTTGGAAAGATGTCACAAATACACAGTACTTGCCTTGTTTGAAAGCATTCTCTTAGGTGCAGCCTCCCCAATTCTCCTAAATGAAAATAAAAGAGTTGGTGACTAAGCATGGGATTATCCCTTAAATGTCATAAATTTGCCCCAGCCAGGTTGGTGCTAAATATAATTCCTAGTACAATTACTCAACAGGAGTAAAATAGGGGTTTTTCTTAGGGCACTGGCCTTGCCATTACATACAGAGACATGTCTGGGCCCAACTTCCTGAAGGAGGATGACAATTCTATTTCCTGTTTTCTTTCACAGTACTCTCATAATGGAGTGAAGATGCAAACGTTGTTAGAACAGGACTTTCAAGCAGGAACTGGTAAACAAAAGCATTTTTGTAAGTTTAGAAAAAGGTGTCATATACAATTTTGTTTAACTGCTGGCTGAAAATTTTACTATGCAAGTTTTAGAAACCTGAATTCTCATGCTACTGGGACCATCCAAGAATTAGTAACAGCATCTTGATTTTAGGACAGCATTGTTTTCACACTCTAAAAACTGGGACACATGATCCAACAATAGGAAGAACTCTGGAACTCTGAATTTTTTTTGGATACTCTTGGCTGTATTATTGCCAAATTTAATTCCTTAAGGCTGTTTCTTCATCTGTAAAAATGTAAGTCTTAAAACTGATTTAATGCTGACTAGTTAAACTCTTCTAGTCACTAAAGGTAAACATTTATTTAAAAAGGCTGAAAAGTTTGGCCACATCCTCTCTCGAACATCTTGCTCTTTGTCCACCTGCTGTTCTGTCTTGTTGAAAAGCTGAGAAGATGGGAGAAAGGTTGGGCAGGAAAAGCAGGAAATGAAACACCAAAACATGAACAGGAGAAAAGGCAGAATGGATAGAATGGGAAGATGGAATGCAGTACCTTATAACACAAGAGCAGTGGAGATGATCTAAAGCCACGTATAGAGTGGAGAAGAATTTTCCTTTGACCCTCCATTCTTCCTACTCAAGGGCTGAGAATATCAAGAATAATTCATAAACACAATTTAAATTGAAAAGTCAAATACAAACCACACCTAGTCAATGGACATTTGCTATGGATAGCAGAGAAAGAAATGAACTTATGAAGTATAAAGTGGCTCTGAGAGGAGAAAGGATCTTCTACGTGACACTCAGCCTGGGAATTTTTCCCTACTTCCCTCACTGCCCAGTAAAGCTGGGGAGGTGAATACAGTCCTTCCATGGTAACAGCATTTCTGTAGCAGCCATGGTTGCAGATGTCGACTGAAACTGCCCAGCATTTGCATCTATCTGTCCAATCCGTGCAAATGCTGTGAACAGCATAAAAAGTTGACTGGTAAAACCCAACTCTAGAGTTTTAAAAAATCACAAAGAAAATGTTTGTAAACTTTGCAATTAGCTGTTCAGTTCTGACCCTAGGAAGTGGCTAATTGCTACAGACTGGTGAGGTTCAAGTGAAGAGGACAGAAGCAGTGAAAACTGGACACAGAGGAAAAGGGAAATGAAAAGCAGGACCAAGAAGGGATCTCATTTCTCCTAAGGAGAGACATCTCATTTCTTCCTAAGGAAGCGACTTCACAGAGATGCTAAAAGATCTGCCCAGGGTCACTTCCTATTGAGGAGGGATTATTAGATCCCTGGTACAAATTACAGTTACATCAGTATGGTATTTGTTTTTGAATATTTTATGGCTGTGCGTGTATGCTCAGTTGCTAAGTTGTGTCTGATTTTTTGTGACCCCATGGACTGTAGCCCACCAGGCTCTCTCTTCATGGGATTTCCCAGGCAAGAATACTGGAGTGGGTTGCCATTTCTTTCTCCAGGGGATCTTCCCAACCTGAGGATCAAACCCATGTCTCCTGGATTGCAGGTAGGTTTTTTTTTTTTTAACCACTGAGCTGCTAGGGAAGCCCCATTTTATGGATGTAATACATGATAAACTGTTCAGTTCATGTCATAGTTCTGATTTAGATCTTAAATAACTATTTTATTGCCTTTTTTAAGTTAAGAAGTCTTCTTAATTGGAATCACTGCTCCCTAGAATTTTGTCTGGCACATGTAGTAGGAGCTCACTAGATATTCTATAAACAGAACTCAGCTGTAATATAGAGAAATCTTCAAAAAGTACTCAATCAGAGCAAATTCCTCTGTAGTTGTATATACATTTGTAAGGCATAAGTTAAGCACTTTATAAATGTAAAATGAGTGTCACCATTTTATGTCTGTGTGTATGTGGGTATAAAGGTATGTCAGTTGAGAGGGACTAACTATTAATAAGTAATATCTGCTGTAGATATAATACCTTGTATTGAACATTGTTTTGTTTTGAGGCTCTATTAACGTATCCAGTGTTACCTGCCTTCAGATTTGTTCTAACACTGATTTCTAGATTTTTTTATTCATAAGAAAAATATCTACTTGGCCAAGATGAAGAAGTCTGACACAATAAATATGAACAGACCCAGAAGTCTAAGGAATTCAGCTTCTGATCCCATGAATGTTCCTTATAGTCTGGGCATCCATGGGCAATTTGATTTGTGGAGCTGGATCTCCCAACGAGACAGCTGGGTTAGACGAGTTTCAATATCATATCTGTGTGCCTAGATTTTTGTGAAGGACAGTTGAATTTTCAAACTTTTTTATTTCTCTTCTCACATCCACTGCTAGAACATCTGGAAAACTCAGCAGTTCATTTTTCAAATTACATTTCACAGGCTGTCTTGAATTCAAAGAAGCACCAAGATCTTTTGATGGATCTTGTTTCAGAATTTGGGTGAAGAATGATCCCTGTATTCCAGGTGCTCCCTTCCTGTGACACCAAGTCTTACAGGTTTTTATTTCTGGACGCCAGAAGGTCCATCACTGGTTTACATGAAAAGGTCTCTTTTCAAAGCTCCTGACCCCATTACTACTGTGGAAACAAAATAAAGCAAAATCCTGAATCTAGTGCTTCAGACATCAATCCAGGATTAATTCAGGATCAGGAAATAAGATAATTCAGTTTTAGTGACACTGTATTGAGTCAGAATAAACAGTTCACTGGTCAGAGGACCGAAAGATTTCAAGTACCTTGCTAGCTGGAACAAAGTAATTTTCCCTTGCTGAACACGCTTGGCCTTTTTCAAAGTGAACAATGTTCTTGCAGCATTCCTTCTAGGAATTGTTAGTGTCGGTGTAATCTCTAAAGCTCCCAGCTACACACAAAATTAAAGGAAGTGGTGTTTGTTTGGGTGCCTACATTGTATCAGGCACTACTAAATACCTTACGCATGTTACTTCATCTGATCATCAAAATTTCTTTAAAATATATGATGAGTACTTCACTCTGATCTTCGAGGGCTTCTGGAGTCTGATCTCAATTTACTTTTTGAGTCTACTTCTCCCCGACATATAACATAGGGCTGTTTCATCCTGACTGAACTATTTGCCATTCCCCAAATATATGCACCCTTGACTTTTCATATCTATGACTGTTACTCTGTATGAGTCAATGTATCTCTCTGTGAACAATAACCACTTACTTTGAGCTTCATCTTCTCTCTCACAACTGAAGCCTGCAATCTAGGTGAATGCCATCTGCTTAAAAAATGTTTTGTGTTCTGCTCAACTCAACGCTGTGTTCCATTCAACTCAAAATATATGTATTGAGTTGAACTGAATTCATATATTGTCTATTTAAAATACAAGTTTGAAAGAAATGAACTCCTAAGAAGTGATGTAAATATGTAAACATAGAGAATGCCTATTGGGAAAGGCTATTGCTGAAATGTATTTGGATGCATTTTGGGTTCTGATAGAGACAAAGGAAGGTACATTTTAAGAAGGATGCACAAAGAGTGATGAGCTAATACCTGAATTTTCTGGTCTTTCTAATTTTATAATGCTGTCATTCACAGGTAAAACAGAAACAAATCCTATTTCATAAAGACTTGGCTAATCTTAAATTTCACTGGTTCATTCAAAGAGAATGATAGAATCACAGAGATGATTTGAACTTTCATTCTGATGTAGAAGTCTTGCTGCTCTGGAAGATGGTACTTAAAAGACTGTGATAACACAGCACAATCACACGTAGATTACTATGATTGCCTGTGAGAGGGAGATTGGGGGTAATACTACTGCTCCAACACTGCAGCTCTTTTGAACTCACAGCATTGAAGACACCGCAACTTGTCTTTTTCCCAAACTCCTAGACACACACTTGTTCACTCTAACATACAACCACTCTGGCTCTTCTTGTGCTTCCAAGGTGAAGCAAGTCAGATACATATGTGTGATCTGCATACCACATTTGAAGTCTGTAGTGACTAGCTAGGAAGGGGGCTCAGGTCAATTTATTGCCAGTGTTAGGAATATCAAATAATAAAATGAAAAAGCACCTGAGTACTTTCAACCATGATTTGTGCAAGACTCCTGGGATGAATTGTCCAATTGGGACAAGAATTGTGTTTGAATAACAAAATTCTGTATTTGCATCATTAAAAATCTTTTTGCTTTATTTTAGGGATGTGGGTTCTAACTCTACTCCTGCCTGAACTTTTGACACTTAGAGCAAAATCTCTCTGTAACTAGGCAACGTGGCTTTTGTTTGCACAAAAGGACTCCAGCATCACCTTCTCAGGACACAAACTGGTCATTATTCTTCTTGGACGCACAAGCATTATTACCTTCAAAGTCTCCATTTTCCCACAGAGCCAGAGCTTCAGTTCCTCTGTTCACTTCCTGGAATGAGCTTTTCACTAATACTGCTTTTCTCTCTGAGTTCCTCCCTTCAGGAGAGAATGTAAGAAGCCAGCTCTTCATGCAGTTTCCATAGCTTCACCCTTCACCCAGAAAATCTTAAGGACTGTAGATTTAGCAGGGCAGTGCCAAGGTGTTGACACCAAAAATGGATTTAGAAAATCTTAATTTAGTCTGGTAGGCAGAGATTACACCATCAGTATTTTCATCATCATCAATTTTGATTTCATTTTTGTTTAAGTGGGGAAAAAAGATGTAAAAGAATCTAAAAAAGGAGCCATGTAAAATAGCCCATCTCAAAAACAGAGTCAAGTTCAATCTTCATACACATCTCTTATGAAAGTTTCCCAGGGGAAGAGCATATTGGAAATTTCATGGAGGAGGGAAGGAGCCTGTCAGGTAAATGTTCCTTTAAGAAATGTACAAGGTTGAAACTGGCATCTAAAGTGGATTAAGAAAGAAAATCTACTTTTCTTTTACTTGGTTTCCTAAGGAAATAAAGTAAATACGAAAAAGAATATATCTGTCACTGGGAGTACAAAACGGACTGGCTCTCCTTTGCTCTGAGAAAACATTTGGCAAATGATACTGTGTTTCTTTCTCCAAAACCTGACTTTATTAACAGATGAAAACAGCAGACTCTGATTGCTTTTCAAATTATTTAAATTTGCATTTGAAAACATGAGTTCCTGTAAACTGTCCAAACAAGTGTAAAGAAATATAGTGAAAAATCAACTCTTCAAGATCTTCAGGAAGTTTGTAAAACGATACAGAAAAATACCATTTGTAACATCAAAACTAGTTTTTAAATAAATTATATATTTTACTTGAAAAAGCAACATATGTATATGGCAAAAATTCAAATATTATATAAAACTATCCCATCAAAATAATTTTTCTCCACTCCCCAGTTACTGGGTCCACTTTATATATTTACATATTGATCTATCCCATTTTCAAAAAAAACTACAAACTATCATATTACATCAGTTCAGTTCAGTTCAGTTGCTCAGTCGTGTCCGACTCTCCGTGACCCCATGAATCACAGCATGCCAGGCCTCCCTGTCCATCACCAACTCCCGGAGTTCACTCAAACTCATGTCCACAGAGTCGGTGATGCCATCTAGCCATCTCATTCTCTGTCGTCCCCTTCTCCTCCCACCCCGAACCTTTCCCAGCATCAGAGTCTTTTCCAGTGAGTCAACTTGTCGCATGAGGTGGCCAAAGTATTGCAGTTTCAGCTTTAACATCAGTCCTTCCAATGAACACCCTCCATAATTTATTTAACTTGGTCTCCTATTCATACACATTTAGATCACTTCCAGGCATTTTCAAGAAATATCTCCTGTCCCTCACAAGAAGCGTGACCTGAGGCAAGTTACTTAATCTATGTTTCAGTTTCCTTATTTGTTTACTGGGGACAACAGTAGCACTTATTTATCATAGATTCTTTTGATTGTTTACCCAATGGCTATTTCCTCCTTGTTTAAGATTTAGAACACTGACTTTTGTCTTGGTGGCCATACAATATACTCAGCCAAGTTGAGTCCCTCTTCTAGCTCTAGAGGATAAACAATGATTGATTTTAGCAAAATTGGCAATGACAATGCCCTCTGTCAGTGAGAAGTTTAAGCAGAGACACAAGATCTGGAGATACGGTATGGTTCATCGGTTAAAAGCATGACTGTGAAGTCAGAATCCTCGGTCCAGCAGTGTAAATTTGGAGAAGCTACTTAAACTCATTGAATGCAAGAAATTATAATAGTAGTCCCTACTGCATTAAAAAATGCTGTGAGGATTAAAGGAGTGAGTGAATGTATGTAAAGAACTTATAGCAGGGTCTCATAATTCTTAAGCACTCAATAAATGTTGCAATTAACTGTCCAGTGAAATGTAAGTGAAAGTTTGTGCTGGATGAGGATTCTGGAAAGACTTTTGCTCCTGATCAAGAGATGGCCTAAGGAGACACTGGATTGTTCCCTGCTTCTAATGCTACCATTTGATGTGTGAGACTCTGAGGATCAGAGCTGCTGTAGCCTTCTTGGCACCATGAGAAGGCCACAAGAACTGCTAAGACATCAACCAGAGCCCAGAATGCTACAGATTTGCACCTAGGACTAGTTACTTCCAAACTTCTTGTTTAATTAGATGCTGCTGCTGCTGCTAAGTCACATCAGTCGTGTCCGACTCTGTGTGACCCCATAGACGGCAGCCCACAAGGCTCCCCCGTCCCTGGGATTCTCCAGGCAAGAACACTGGAGTGGGTTGCCACATAAACTGCATTGTTGTTTTTGTTTTCCAGTCACTAAGTCATGTCCGACTCTTTGTGACCCCATGGACTGTACCACACCAGGCTTCCCTATCCTTCACTATCTATCTCCCAGAGTTTGCTCAAGTTCATGTCCATTGAGTGGGTGATGCCATCTAACTATCTCATCCCCTGCCACCCTCTTTTCCTTTTGCCTTCAATCTGTCCCAGCATTAGGGTCTTTTCTAATTAGTCAGCTCTTCACAACAGGTGGCCAAAGTATTGGCTCTTCACTGATGCTTCAGTATCAATCCTTCCAATGAGTATTCAGGACTGATTTCCTTTAGGACTGACTGGTTTCATTTTGCTGTGCAAGGTATTCTCAAGAGTCTTCTCTAGCACCACAATTCAAAAGCATCAATTCTTTGGTGCTCAGCCTTCTTTCTGGTCCAACTCCCAAAGAAACAGAATTTACTAATTATTTGCAGCTAATAGCACTCCTAATTGATGTACAATTTACAGGAAGTTTGAGTGGCTTAAATAGGTACTATATGTAAAGCACTTTGAATAACGATTGTTCTATAACAAATGCTTGATAAGTGGTAGTTATCATTGTTACTCTTGTTATTGTATTTGAGAACATGTGCAAGTATATATTTTATGTAAATTCCTAAAAGAGCAACTTCTGGGTTGCAGAGTATGTGTTAGTCAAACTGCAACATGTGTCACAAAGTTATACTCTTTCAGTTCAGTTCAGTTCAGTTCAGTTCAGTCGCTCAGTCGTGTCCGACTCTCCGCGACCCCATGAATCACAGCACGCCAGGCCTCCCTGTCCATCACCAACTCCCGGAGTACACTCAAACTCATGTCCACAGAGTCAGTGATGCCATCCAGCCATCTCATTCTCCGTCGTCCCCTTCTCCTCCCGCCCCCAACCTTTCCCAGCATCAGAGTCTTTTCCAGTGAGTCAACTCGTCGCATGAGGTGGCCAAAGTATTGCAGTTTCAGCTTTAGCATCAGTCCCTCCAATGAACACCCAGGATTGATCTCCTTTAGAATGGACTGGTTGGATCTCCTTGCAGTATAAGGGACTCTCAAGAGTCTTCTCCAACACCACAGTTCAAAAGCATCGATTCTTCGGCGATCAGCTTTCTTCACAGTCCAACTCTCACATCCATACATGACCACGGGAAAAACCATTGCCTTGACTAGACGGACCTTGGTTGGCAAAGTAATGTCTCTGCTTTTTAATATACTATCAAGGTTGGTCATAACTTTCCTTCCAAGGAGCAAGCGTCTTTTAATTTCATGGCTGCAATCAGCATCTGCAGTGATTTTGGAGCCCAAAAAAACAAAGTCTGACACTGTTTCCACTGTTTTTCCATCTATTTCCCATGAAGTGATGGGACCAGATGCTATGATCTTTGTTTTCTGAATGTTGAGCTTCAAGCCAACCTTTTCACTCTCCTCTTTCACTTTCATCAAGAGGCCTTTGAGTTCCTCTTCACTTTCTGCCATAAGGGTGGTATCATCTGCATATCTGAGGTTATTGATATTTCTCCCGGCAATCTTGATTCCAGCTTGTGCTTCTTCCAGCCCAGCGTTCCTCATGATGTACTCTGCATATAAGTTAAATAAGCAAGGTGACAATATACAACCTTGACGTACACCTTTTCCTATTTGGAACCAGTCGGTTGTTCCATGTCCAGTTCTGACTGTTGCTTCCTGACCTGCATACAGGTTTCTCAAGAGGCAGGTCAGGTGGTCTGGGATTCCCATCTCTTTCAGAATGTTCCACAGTTTATTGTGATCCACACAGTCAAAGGCTTTGGCATAGTCAATGAAGCAGAAATAGATGTTTTTCTGAAACTCTCTTGCTTTCTCCATGATCCAGCGGATGTTGGCAATTTGATCTCTGGTGCCTCTGCCTTTTCTAAAACCTGCTTGAACATCTGGGAGTTCACGGTTTACATACTGCTGAAGCCTGGCTTGGAGAATTTTGAGCATGACTTTACTAGCGTGTGAGATGAGTGCAATTGTGCGGTAGTTTGAACATTCTTTGGCATTGCCTTTCTTTGGGATTGGAATGAAGACTGACCTCTTCCAGTCCTGTGGCCACTGCTGAGTTTTCCAAATCTGCTGGCATATTGAGTGCAGCACTTTCACAGCATCATCTTTCAAGACTTGAAATAGCTCCACTGGAATTCCATCACCTCCACTAGCTTTGTTCTTAGTGATGCTTTCTAAGGCCCACTTGACTTCACATTCCAAGATGTCTGGCTCTAGGTCGGTGATCACATTATCGTGACTATCTTGGTCGTGAAGATCTTTTTTGTACAGTTCTTCTGTGTATTCCTGCCACCTCTTCTTAATATCTTCTGCTTCTGTTAGGTCCATACCATTTCTGTCCTTTATCGCGCCCATCTTTGCATGAAATGTTCCCTTGGAATCTCTAATTTTCTTGAAGAGGTCTCTTGTTTTTCCTATTCTGTTGTTTTCCTCTATTTCTTTGCATTGATCACTGAGGGCAAAGAAATAGAGGAAAACAACAGAATAGGAAAAACAAGAGACCTCTTCAAGAAAATTAGAGATTCCAAGGGAACATTTCATGCAAAGATGGGCGCGATAAAGGACAGAAATGGTATGGACCTAACAGAAGCAGAAGACATTAAGAAGAGGTGGCAAGAATACACAGAAGAACTGTACAAAAAAGATCTTCACGACCAAGATAGTCACGATAATGTGATCAGAAGTTATATAAAATCAATATGAGAGTATCAGTTTCCACACCTTTGCCAACATGTATACTCAAAATTTCCTAATGTTTGGGTAAAAATTTTATCGTTAATTTATGTTTAATTTTAAGTGAGGTTAACCATCTTTCTTGAATTGATAAGCCATTTGTACTGTGATCTGTGTATGCATAATCTTCACCCTTTCTTTTATTGAATTTTCAGAACTCTGTATACATAAAGGAAATCATCCCTCTGTTATGGCATTCAAATCATGCCGGTCAGAACGTCTGCCATCAAAAAGTCTACAAACAATAAATGCTGGAGAGGGTGTGGAGAAAAGGGTACCCTCTTACCCTGTTGGTGGGAATGCAAACTAGTACAGCCACTGTGGAGAACTGTGGAGATTCCTTAGAAAACTGGAAACAGAACTGTCATACAACCAGCAATCCCACTGCTGGGCATACACACTGAGGAAACCATAATTGAAAGAGACACGTGTACCCCAGTGTTCATCGCAGCACTGTTTACAACAGCTAGGACATAGAAGCAACCTAGATGTCCATCAGCAGATGAATGGATAAGGAAGTGGTGCACATATACACAACGGAATATTACTCAGCTATAAAAAGAATGCATTTGAGTCAGTTCTAATGAGGTGGATGAAACTGGAGCCTATTTTACAGAATAAATAAGTCAGAAAGAGAAACACCAATACAGGATATTAATGCTTATATATGGAATTTGGAAAGACAGTTACAGTGACCCTATATGCAAGACAGCGAAAGAGACACATATAAAGAATGGACTTTTGGACTCTGGGAGAAGGTGAGGGTGGGACGATATGAGAGAATAGCATTGAAACACATATATTACCATATGTAAAACAGATGATCAGACCAAGTTCAAGGCATGAAGCAGGGCACTCAAAGCTGGTGCACTGGGACAATCCAGAGGGATGGGGTGGGGAGGGATGTGGGTGGGGGGATTCAGGTTGGGGTGACACCCATATATCCGTGGCTGATTCATGTCAATGTATGGCAAAACCACCGCAATATTGTAAAGTAATTAGCCTCCAATTAAAATAAAATAATTAAGAAAACATTTTTGTCATGTGAGGACTTTTAATTTTTTTAATCAAATTTATCCATCATCACTTCTGTGCTTATGAAACCTTTCCCACTCCCAATTTTGTAAACAACAACAACAAAAAACACCCCACAAAAATTATGATCCCATATATTCTTCTAATACTTTCATTTTTAAAAAACATTTGACTTGTGGATCTATTTGTATTTAGCAACAGATGTAGCTTTATTCTTTTGCAGCTGGCTAGCCACTTTCTCACTACCATTTTATTGGACAAGTCCTGTTTTTCACTGATTTTTTTTTAAGTAATTAATCTATTTTTTATTGGAGGCAAATTATTTTACAATATTATATTGGTTGGTCTTGCCATACATTGACATGAATTCGCCCTGGGTCTACATAAGTTCCCCCTCCTGAACCCCCCTCCCACCTCCCTCCTCCCTCCATCCTCCCTCTCGGTCATCCCCGCATGCCAGCCCCGAGCATCCTATAACATGCATCGACCCTGAACTAGTGATTCGTTTCACATATGACAACATACGTGTTTCAATGCCATTCTCCCAAATCATCCCACCCTCACCCTCTCCCACAGAGTCCCAAAGACTGTTCTATACATCTGTGCCTCTTTTGCTGTCTCGTATACAGGGTTATCATTTGCATCTTTCTAAATTCCATATATATGCGTTAGTATACTGTATTGGTGTTTTTCTTTCTGGCTTACTTTGTATAATAGGCTCCAGTTTCATCCACCTCATTAGAACTGATTCAAATGTATTCTTTTTAATAGCTGAATAATACTCCATTGTGTATATGTACCAAAGCTTTCTTATCCATTCGTCTGCAGATGGACATCTAGGTTGCTTCCATGTCCTGGCTATTATAAACAGTGCTGCAATGAACATTTCAATTCTGGTTTCCTCGGTGTGCATGCCCAGGAGTGCGATTGCTGGATCATATGGCAGTTCTATTTCCAGTTTTTTGAGGAATCTCCACACTGTTCTCCATAGTGGCTGTACTAGTCTGCATTCCCACCAACAGTGTAAGAGGGTTCCTTTCTCTCCACATCCTCTCCAGCATTTATTGCATGTGGACTTTTGGATAGCAGCCATTCTGACTGGTGTGAAATGGTATCTCATTGTGGTTTTGATTTGCATCTCTCTGATTATGAGGGATGTTGAGCATTTTTTCATGTGTTTGTTAGCCATCTTTATGTCTTCTTTGGAGAAATGTCTGTTTAGTTCTTTGGCCCATTTTTTGATTGGGTCATTTATTTTTCTGGAATTGAGCTGCAGGAGCTGCTTGTATATTTTGGAGATTAATCCTTTATCAGTTGCTTCATTTGCTATTATCTTCTCCCATTCTGAAGGCTGTCTTTTCACCTTGCAGATAGTTTCCTTTGCTGTGCAGAAGCTTTTGATTTTAATTAGGTCCCATTTGTTTATTTTTGCTTTTATTTCCAATATTCTGGGAGGTGGGTCACGGAGGATCCTGCTGTGATTTATGTCGGAGAGTGTTTTGCCTACGTTCTCCTCTAGGAGTTTTATAGTTTCTGGTCTTACATTTAGCTCTTTATTCGCTGATTTTTAACATTAAAGTTATCATATACCAAGTTTTCTATATGTATTTGGAATTGTACTCTATATTATTTTATTTTTTTGTTTGTATATAATGGGCTGCTGCTAAGTCACTTCAGTCGTGTCCAACTCTGTGTGACCCCATAGACGGAAGCCCACCAGGCTCCCCCGTCCCTGGGATTCTCCAGGCAAGAACACTGGAGTGGGTTGCCATTTCCTTCTCCAATGTGTGAAAGTGAAAAGTGAAAGTGAGGTCAGTCAGTCGCATCTGACCCTTAGTGACCCCACAGACTGCAGCCTACCAGGCTCCTCCATCCATGGGATTTTCTAGGCAAGAGTACTGGAGTGGCTTGCCATTGCCTTCTCCGATATAATGGGCTAGTACCAAATTATTTAATGTGGAAATACTTTTATACAGCAATTGAGTTATACCTATTATTTATATTTTCCTGGCTATTTCCATGTATTCAGTTTGCCATGAGGACTTTAGATTCTTTCTAATTTAAAATATTCCATTGGTATTTTAATTTGGATTCTGTCAAATTCACTAATTTGAGAACTGACATCTTAATAAAGCTAAGATCTCCTGTTCAAGGATAAGGTATGCCCTTTTTGTTCCTCAATAGTTTTGACAAATCATGCTGATTTCTTGTTAAGTTTATTCCTAATAACTTTTTGATGTTATTTAGAAGGGTATCTTTTCTTTTTTTATATTCTAAACTGCTGTGTGTCTGTGTGCATATCTAGGGAAGTTGAATGATAGTCTCCTATGCTTTCTTAAACAGAATATGCATAATAGAATTAACTTTTTCTTTCAACACGAATTGCTACTATTGTATAGAATATGTGACTAATGTGATTACTTATGATTACATAAGATATCCTTACAGATTTTAGAAGATGATGGATCGAATCTTTATAAGTATGGGGAGGAAAGACTGCATAATTCAATACCAAAATTGAACAAAGATAGCTTTGTTTGTTGTCATTTATGAATTCTATTGCTAAAATAAAAATTAATCTTTGTAATTTAAATTCAGAAGCCTTCTACTGTATTTCTTTAATTATAAGCTATCCATTTCTTACATTTTAATTTCTTGCAATTGAGAAGCACCTTAAAAAATGAAAAGACCTTAAATTTTATACAAACTTTTCAACATATCAGTAAATTTATACACTCTATCCTCTGAACAACAAATGTAATTAATCATATTAATAAATATACTAAACCATCCTTGGTTTCCTAGAGGAGGAGGGAAGAGCCTTCACAGTTATAATGTAATATTGTAGTATATTCTCAATTCTTAGAGGCCATCAATTATTACAGTAAAGAACCTTTCAAAGAGAAAAAGAAACATTACTATGTAAGATGTTGCTTCTTTAGAAATCCTAAATATGTCAATATGTACAGTAATACTCAGAATCTACAAATATTTAATAGATTTCCATTCTTAATTCTGCTGTTAAGGCTTAAAGTTTACTACTCAGTTGACTTGTTATCATTTATTTATGCTCACCCATTTTTGCCTATAAATGTTATCAGCATTACTTTTTTGCTTCCATCTTTTTGCCTTTCACCAGAGGAGGACAAATCAAACTGCATATTTTTTTCCAGTGCTCTGATCTATTGCAGAGGTTTGACATATTCTAGTGCTCAGAGTAGCATAGTATTTAGAGTAGTTCTGACATTCAATAAATGGGTGACCAAGAGTGTACTTTGTTGATGACTTGTTTTCAACATGGCAGCTTGATACTCTCTAGGGTTACAGGCATTATTAGGGCGTTCTTTATGTCCTAACAGTAGTAGTTGTTCTCTTTTTTTTGCCTCTTGTCACTCATTATTTTCCACTGTCAAGAATGTCTATTCATTCCCATATCTGTCTGTGCTTCTAATTGATGTTACCATCCATGATCACCATCCTTCTCCATGTGTTTTGTACCTGTTTGTGGGCTTAATACTTCATCAAGAGACTCTTCCCATCCACAAGGCAGCTTTTATTAGTAGCATTTGGTGCTGGAAAGCTTTTTTGTTGATAAAAGATTTTTAAACATTTTTCTAGCTGTTTTTGACCTTGAAAAATTTCTTGAAGTCTCACTATTATAGAAGGCTCAATTCTGGACAGCATATGCTCACATGGAATTATCCTCACAGATAAGGATTTTATTACAAATAGAATCAATGCGTCCATTGATATCTGGACTTAATTTGAAAATAATTTAAAGATGAAAACTAATAATGCATGAGAGGAGCAGAGAAACTAACATTTTCTAGCAAGAATTAGGTTCTAGGCAAGACGTTAGACAATTTATACAATCGGTTCATGTTATTCATGGCAGTTATACTCTATAAAGTCACCACAAACAAAGTAGTAGAGATATTGAACCATTGCTCATCAAGTAAACATAGGGTTAGGTTCCTGTGAGCCTGTCACAACGTCAGTGGATCAATATATGACCTTGTTATATGTGTGTGTTTTTGTTCAAAGGCACCTTATTTACTATATATTTGTCACTGTTCATGGATTCATTAACATTGAACTCACGGCCAACAGCTGAACTCATGCTTGAGTGAAGCTTATCGAACACATGCATTTTCTCTGTAATGCACAGGACAGCCTTCTTGCACTTGGGAACACCACACAGCACTGTGCTTGGGGGCCATTTTGTGAAATAGTGAAGTTACTGACAAAGAGCAAAAAATGTAAAACAAACAAACAAAACATGGCACTAAATAGGCCATGAAACGACAACTGTTTCTAGTCGGAAGGTTGGAAATGAAAAGGCAGAGTATAGCCTTGTCCGACTTCAGCTGGGAATGCAACTCAAAATTTTCATCACTCTGCATGTCCACAATTAACCAGGAAAATGCCACAAGTGTTGATTTTGGAATACCAAATAAATTTTGGCAAGTAGGCTAATTTACAATTACTGAATCTGGGAAAAGTGAGGATCAATTGTATTTGAAAATTTACTTAACATTTAAAAGAGTTCTCCAAGATAAACCTTGGTATCCCTAATTTATAGAAGAAAAAGCTGAGATATTGAGATGCTTTGAAACAGAGAAATTTCAAGAACACATTAAAAATTTGTAGAGCTTTGTTTGTTTAATCCTAAGACCTCTGTCCTTCCTACAATGGTTTTTCAAACTTTTGCAACATTTAAAATAATGGGAATGGTCACTTTAATATGATATTGATCCATGCAATTTTCCTGGACTTCTTAAAATCTTATTTAAGATACTAGTAATTATAGAAACAATACCTATGCACATACTATTCCCTGTTAGGTTCCTGATTTTCTATTCAGAAAGATTTAAGAATATATTTATGAACAATCAGGGATTACAACAGTGATTCTCAACCCTGGCTTCACATCAGAATCCCCTAGGAAGTGAAATAAGAAAATATGAACACCCAAATCCCACCCTGGGCCAATTAATTAGATTCTCTGTGGGTGAGGACTAGGCATCTGTAATATATTTAAAAGCATCCTAAGGTATTTGCATGTGCAGCCAGGTTTAGGTCCATTGATTTGCAAGGGATGTGTAACCATTGAAGCCCATTCACACCATCATCTCAATAAAGGGGTTATGCAGAGAAGGGTAAAGATCCATCATACAATGAAAAACTCACTGAACAGTGGTGTGAATGGTAATCTAACACCATTGACTTAAAGGGAAAGAGGATGAGTCTCTCAATTTGGAGAAGAAAAGTCATCATCATCCTTTTTTTCTTCTTCATTTTAGGTTAGGACAATACTCATTTTGTGGGACTTTGGTAGAAGATTTATAATCACATCAATATTATCGTTATGGAAGATAAAATTCCAAATCATTGTGAATGCCCAAGGGCAGATATCCTATTTCTTTTACCACGGAATTTTCAGAGCCTAGTTACTGTACCTGGAACAATATAAGTAAGTCTCATTCATTATGTGTTGAATGTATCAATGGTGCCTTATGCTGATTTAGGAATGGATGAGGCATTCTTAACTCTTATTTCTCTTAACTCTTAATTCTCCATTTTTCATGGATAAGCATGTCTTCTGTGTCCATGCATGCCCTCTGTGTGGCTGTTTACTGTGAAAGTGAAAAGTGTTAGTCACTTAGTCATGTCCAAATCTTTGCGATCCTATGGATTGCACCCCGCCAGACTCCTCTGTCCATGGGATTCTCCAGGCAAGAATACTGGAGTGAGCAACCATTCTCTTCTCCAGGGGAATCTTCCTGACCCAGGGATAGAATCTTGGTCTCCCACATAGCAGGCAATTTTTTACCATCTGAGCCACCACGGAACCATTTACTATGAATACAAAATAATTAAAAATCCAAACAAACAAGGAACTTACATTATTGTTGTGCAGACAAGGCATAGAAAATACTGGTGATGCACATTAAATAACTATTTTAAGTGCACCTCATTGAATCACAAAGACAATAATTACTGCTTTGGGGAGAGGGTTTAGGCAAAGCTCTGCAGAGGCACTGTCTCCAAGTGGCTGCTGGAGAACCTTCAGGCTCTGTATAGAAAAGAGCAAGTCCGTCAAAGGAACATTCAGCACATTAAGGAGCCGCCAGTGGCATCAGCTCTATTCTCATCAGGCTTTGCTGTAAAGGCACTGGCATTTTTTCTGGGTTTGGGAAAAGCGCACAGGTTCTAGGGAATAAGTACCAGCAGTCGATTTTCTCTGCTTTTTGTGACTTTTTTTATTTTCATCGTCTATTTGAAGAGTCTCTATTATTCCTGCGGAGTCAAGTTTCTTTTTATGTGCAGATTCCATTGCACATTAAGAATGCTTACATGTGAATAGCTTCAGGTTACAGTTCTATTTAAAGTTTTTCTATGTAAAGCCTTGATTTAAGAAAATTTCTCATTATCTTGCATTTTCCTTGTAAACTGATCTTCCCTCAGTTCTATCTTGCCAGGTGTATGGGCATGTTTATCTGCTAAGAAGACAAGTATTTTTATCATACCCTTTCCTAGCCAAGAGAACTAGGAGTATTAAGTATGAACGCAGGGTACATCTACCAGGATTCTTGAGTTTTTGGCACCACAAACTTCATGTACAAGGAGTACTAGGCTTCTGTATGTTTCAATATTTAAATAATTTTGGTTGCTGTAACTGAAGGCTGATTTAATTTAAAATCAGGTTTATTATAGATGGACTGAAGGTCCCCCCAAAATACTTCCATTCATTGGTGGGCAACAGTATTACGGTGAAAATTTAACTCTGAAGCAAATCAGAGACCAAAAATGACCACTTTCTTTAATAAATGAGACACCTATGAGCCAACTGAATCTCTGAATCTTTGTTTGGGCCTTGCTTTCTTGTGAGATGAGTGGGACAGAAGCAACATGTAAAGTTTTATTATTATTATCATTATTTTAATACTACATGCCATAAGAGTACAGTCTATGCTTGGAGAGGACCAAAGAATGCCCAACAAGGGCTTTTGTGTAAATATGACTCAGAAAGTACTCAGTATTATCTAGCTACATAATTCCATAGTTACATTTTTAACACTCCCTGGAAAGTGGAGAGGGGTGGGGATTTTGAAGAAGAGAAGCGGGGAGCTGGGGGTGGAGAGGGGGACTGGGAATTCCAGAGACTAGTACAGACTTCAAAGTCCTATTCCTGCTAATCTCATAATGTCCTTGAGCTCCCCCCACAAACAGCTGCAGTTGTTAGCAAAACTTTTCTTAACTCTTCACTTACTAGTCTTCTGCAAGCTCAAAAAATCCCCAGAAAGTTCTGGCGGCATAGCTTCTGAAAACAATATATTTTGGTTTTTGTTCTTCTCTCTTATCTTTCTATATCTCAGAAGCATTCACTCACTCAATATTAAACTGAGTGAAGTGCCTATGTGCAAGGCACTGCTTGAAAAGAGTAGAGAATTCCAAATGAATTATTTCCTGACCACCAGGAATTAAAATTTCCGAGTGAAGGTAGAACAGAATACGATGTCGGGGACCAAAAAAAAGGATTCAGGAAACAAGGTTGTGAAGAGTAAGAGTAGGAGGGGATCGCCACCAAACTGAGAAATTAGGGAAGTGCTCTAGTATTTAACCAGCTCATTCCTGATGGGCACACAAACTTCTCATCCTCCAAGATATGTTCAGGCAGAGGCAAGATGCAGTGGCTGCAAAGCACAAGGGAGTGACTGGCACCGCTGGGCTGAAGGAAGGGTCACACAGGGTGGCAGTGGTTGATAAAGTTGAGCAGGGAGGTGAGTTTGGGACCTAACTGTGTAGCCTGATAATGTCTTTCTCATTAAAGAGAACATAATCAGAGACTTTCATTGTGGTATGGTGGCTAAGACTCTGTGTTCCCAGTGCAGGGGGCCTGGGTTTGATCCCTGGTCTGGGAACTAGATCCCACTTGGTGCAACTAAAGATCCTGCACGCCGCAACTAAGACCTGTTGCAGTCAAGCAAGTAAGTAAATAAATAAATACAATGAAATTAACTTTTTTAGAAACAAATAAATAATTAAGGGGACATTTTAGGAAGATGATTGCCTTGTTGATGTAAGCTATTGTTTGAAGACAGGAAAATAGGAGCATATAGTGAAGACTGGGGGTTGAGAACGATCGTCCTATACATTTTTACAGAAATTTACTTTTTATGAAATGCTTTCACATTTATTTCACTAGACTCAGAGTATTTTGGCCCCCCATTTTTTTTTTTTGGAAAAACCAGAACTATAGGCTTCCAGGTTTCTTCCAAGTCACCACAGTCCCAAATGTTTCTTTAGGGCTCACATCCTTGAACTGAGATGGTGGCAATAGGAAAAGGAGAAAATGGATAGAAAAGAGATGATAAAGGACAAACATCCAGGTCTTGGTGACAGATCTGAAGAGTATGGTACAAAGGGCAAGAGGATAATCTAGACTATATTCAACTTCTGACTTCCATGAGACTTATATTAATGATCTTCCACTTTTTTGAATTCCTGAATACATTGTCCAAAGTGAGTAACGAGTCAGCTTATTCCTTACCAATATGTTCTCTATTTGTTTATTTTTCTTTTTTAAACGTATTTATTTATTTTGGTGGTGCTGAGTCTTGTTGCTGCACACAGGCTATCTCTAGTTGCAGAGCACAGGATCAAGAGTGTGCAGGCTCGGGAGGTGAGGTTCTTGGCCCTCTCTAATTGCACCACAGCACATGGGATCCTAGTTCTCCGACCAGGAATAGAACTCCCTTTAGCCTGGAAGGTGGATTCTTAACCACTGGACCACCAGGGCAGTCCTTCTAATTGCTTCTTGAGTCTTAGTCTTTTATCTCCATGTCTTTAAGTGACTAAATGTGAGACATTATTAATAGTTTATTTTCACTGTACTCCTCATATTAACTAGACAAGTACTAGGGAAGTACAAATACGTTTCTTAGATAATCCTCTATCAAGCACTTGAAATATAACTGCTTTAGGTAATTGTTTAACAAAACATGTATATCTTAGAAGAGAGGAGGAGAATACAAAATAATAATACTGATGAATAGATTAGTAAATTGTTGACGTATGATTTTTTTCCAGATCTAAAAATTACTAATGTTTGGGTACTACTCATTCATCTATCAGTACCTTACAGTTTCCTTTCCTGGAGGTATTAATGGTGAAGATCAACTCTTTTTTGTTGTTATACAAAGCTTGTGTTATAATGTGCTTTGGATTATGCTTATTTATTCATTTAACAAACATTAATGGAGAAATATCAATAACCTCAGATATGCAGATGACACCACCCTTATGGCAGAAAGTGAAGAGGAACTAAAAAGCGTCTTGATGAAAGTGAAAGAGGAGAGTGAAAAGGTTGGCTTGAAGCTCAACATTCAGAAAACGAAGATCATGGCATCTGGTTGCATCACTTCATGGGAAATAGATGGGGAAACAGTGGAAACAGTGTCAGACTTTATTTTTGGGGGCTCCAAAATCACTGCAGATGCTGATTGCAGCCATGAAATTAAAAGATGCTTACTCCTTGGAAGGAAAGTTATGACCAACCTAGATAGCATATTAAAAAGCAGAGACATTACTTTGACAACAAAGGTACGCCTAGTCAAGGCTATGGTTTTTCCAGTGGTCATGTATGGATGTGAGAGTTGGACCGTGAAGAAAGTTGATCACCAAAGAATTGATGCTTTTGAACTGTGGTGTTGGAGAAGACTCTTGAGAGTCCCTTGGACTACAAGGAGATCCAACCAGTCCATTCTAAAGGAGATCAATCCTGGGTGTTCATCGGAAGGACTGATGCTAAAGCTGAAACGCCAATATCTTGGCCACCTCATGTGATGAGTTGACTCACTGGAAAAGACTCAGATGCTGGGAGGGATTGGGGGCGGGAGGAGAAGGGGACAACAGAGAATGAGATGGCTGGATGGCATCACTGACTCAATGGACATGAATCTGAGTGAACTCCGGGAGTTGGTGATGGACAGGGAGGCCTGGCGTGCTGTGATTCATGGGGTCGCAAAGTCAGACACGACTGAACGACTGAACTGAACTGAACTGAACTGAATGGGTATCTCCTTGATGTACTCCTTTTCCTATTTGGAACCAGTCTGTTGTTCCATGTCCAGTTCTAACTGTTGCTTCCTGACCTGCATACAGGTTTCTCAGGAGGCAGTTCAGGTGGTCTGGTATTCCCATCTCTTTCAGTGTCAGACTATTTTTTGGGCTCCAGAATCATTGCAGATGCTGACTGTAGCCATGAAATTAAAAGAAGCTTACTCCTTGGAAGGAAAGTTATGACCAACCTAGATAGCATATTAAAAAGCAGAGACATTACTTTGCCAACCAAGGTCCGTCTAGTCAAGGCTATGGTTTTTCCAGTATGGATGTGAGAGTTGGACTATGAAGAAAGCTGATCACCGAAGAATTGATGCTTTTGAACTGTGGTGCTGGAGAAGACTCTTGAGAGTCCCTTGGACTACAAGGAGATCCAACCAGTCCATTTTAAAGGAGATCAGTCCTGGGTGTTCACTGGAAGGACTGATGCTAAAACTGAAACTCCAATACTTTGGCCACCTCATGGGACAAGTTGACTTACTGGAAAAGACTGATGCTGGGAGGGATTGGGGGCAGGAGGAGAAGGGGATGACAGAAAATGAGATGGCTGGATGGCATCACCGACTCGATGGACATGAGTTTGAGTGAACTCCGGGAGTTGGTGATAGACAGGGAGGCCTGGCGTGCTATGATTCAAAGAGTTGGACACGATTGAGCGACTGAACTGAACTGAATGGGTATCTCCTATGATATGGGTACTGTCCTATGGAAATGAACCAGTACTTTAAAACCCTAGCCCTTCATGGGGGTAGAGGGGAGGGTTTCCTTGCAACCAGATACCAAGGCAAGGAGTCCTAATGTGAAACAATTGGAATTGGCACTGTCAACAGCATATCAGAAATTGTGAAGTTGTTTTTTTTTTCTTCTTTTTGGTCAGATCTTGCTAAGTAACCATTTCTTCACATTCAATACATTTGGGGAAAGTTGCTATATAGCTAAAATCACGGTAACCACAGAGCAACAGATGAAAAGGATAAAGCACTGAACAGCAAGAAAAATGCATTTCACCCTCATAAGAACATAAGTGAAAAATTGAATATAAACAGATACAGCCATCATCTTTTACAAATATGATTCCTTCATAATATCTCCCCAATACAAAACACTTTGGAGTGTTCATATATTCAAGAAGGAACAGTATCATCAGTACATATGAAACACTTTTGAAGAAAGAATAAAGCTAAAAACAAAATCTAAATCTGAAAACATTTCAGTGTGGTGTAATAATGATATTACACTATAGTGATGGCAGAGAGGCTCTGATAGTACCCATTTGCATCCCACATGAAAAAACAAATCCAAGTCACTTTTAAAAAATTCTACAAGTCACATACTAAAAAAGGATTTTCTTGAACAGGACTGCTTTATAATACAGTTTAACTCAACTGTTCCGTAAACTACAGATGAAGACTTAAAAGTTTTGCGTGTATGTGTGTGTGCTCAATCACGTGTGACTCTTTGCAAAAACATGGACTGCAGCCCATCAGGCTCCTCTGTCCATGGGATTGTCCAGGCAAGAATACTGGAGTGGGTTGCCATGCCCTCCTCCAGGGGATCTTCCCAACCCAGGGACCGAACTCACATCCCCTGAGTCTCCTGCACTGCAAGCGGATTCTTTACCCCTGAACCACTTGGGAAGCTCCTTAAAAGACTTAGGTGATACTAAACACCATCATTGCAAAGAGTTGACTCACTGGAAAAGACTCTGACGCTGGGAGGGATTGAGGTCAGGAGGAGAAGGGGACGACAGAGAATGAGATGGCTGGATGGCATCACCGACTTGATGGACATGAGTTTGAGTGAACTCCGGGAGTTGGTGATAGACAGGGAGGCCTGGCGTGCTGTGATTCATGGGGTTGCAAAGAGTCGGACATGACTGAGCGACTGAACTGAACTGACCAGAAACACCATCAGTACAGTCAATAGCATATCAGAAAATGTGTAGGGCACACAAGATGCAAAATTGCTGAGATGAGCATCAGAAAGGATGCAAAATCCAGTAGGTAACATGGGAAGAATATATAGTAGAAGCAGGAGGTCTGACCTACAAGATCTACTGAGAACTAAAGATTGAAAATAGAGGCAGAGCATGGGAACATCCTGAGTGATTGCCTGAGTCTAGAACATTCTGATCTGCCAAGATTTGTAACGTGTAGTTTCAAGATCACCACCAGTCCAGTCATGAGTGGAGTAGGATCCAGAAAAATTTCCACTGGTAGAAGCTTTCTAAGGGCAGGATTTGTCTATTTTGTGTTCCTGCTCCATTAATTGAAGCCCACTAAGTTTTTGATTGTTTATAGGTTTACATACATTAAAGGAAAAAGAAAATGGACCTTTACCGCTTTATATCATTAAGGTAGAGCTACTGCTGAAAGTTATTAATAAGATCAGAAATAAGAAGACAGCATGCAGATGACTACAAACATTCACTGCTGCTGCTGCTGCTAAGTCACTTCAGTCGTGTCCGACTCTGTGTGACCCCATAGACGACAGCCCACCAGGCTCCCCCGTCCCTGGGATTCTCCAGGCAAGAACACTGCAGTGGATTGCCATTTCCTTCTCCAATGCATGAAAGGGAAAAGTGAAAGTGAAGTCGCTCAGTCATGTCCGACTCTTAGCGACCCCATGGACTGCAGTCTACCAGGCTCCTCCATCCATGGGATTTTCCAGGCAAGAGGACTGGAGTGGGGTGCCGTTGCCTTCTCTGACAAACATTCACTAGCAAGTAGTAAAAAAAGAACAGTTATAAACATTGATTGCTCTAATGAATCAATGACATGGTATGATCAGTATTAACTTCAGATATTTAAAGTTCCTTCTTAGACCATGTCAGAAAATTGCAATGCCATTTTTTTGTTTCCCAGGGAAGTACAATCTGAGCAGACTTGAGATTCAGCAGAGTAAGAGAAATACCATTCTGCACTCATGCCTCAGGAAGGTTTGGTACAAACCTCATGGCTTTTGGTGAATTATCGGATCCGCTTGAGCCTCATTTTCCTCATCTATGTGGTGGAGACATAAATGATTGTTTTGCCTAAGTTTCAATATTTTATAAGGATAAAATGAGTTAATAAATGTGGGTTCTGAAATGAAACCTACATGTGATACGAACTACTATAAAAATGCATGATACCTTGATCTACTGAGAGAGAAAAAAGCAACTATAAGCAATTAATTATTGAGTTGGGGTCAGCTATATGTCTCTGTGTGTATACACAAACACATATGGGTACATATATACTGCAATACATATTAGTATTTTTATATTAAGTATCTGTTATGTGTTAGGCAGTGTATTTTCAAATTCAAATTAAACAAAAAATCACTCAGCTGTGAGTTCTCAAATAGCCAAAGTGGTTTCTTGGATAAGGTGTTGCCATGCTTTCTGCATCACGAGTCCCTGCCTAGGTCACTTTGGCATCATCTGTGGACTGGCACAAGGCCACACTGCAATGAGGGTGTGGAGCACAGCAGTCCTGGGCTGGGTCTCTCAAGACAAACCTGGGTCTGATCCTGAACCCTGCACTTAACTAGCAACTTAACTTTGTGAAAGTCAGTTAAATTGACGCTAGAATCTTCTTCCCAAGATTGCTGGGAGGACGTGCCACCAGGTGCTTCACACATTACTGGCACATCACAGGTGCTCAGGATATGTTACCTGTGTGGGTGACAGTGGTTGAGAAGGGACACCAGGGACCAATAACCCGGCTCCCAGCCTTTGTTTTATTACCTGGGGATGGAAAGCAGCTTTATTCACAAGAAATAATTTCAGCATAGCCCATACTTTTTCTTGTAACGTTTCTTTAACTGGGACTCTTCTCTGGTGGAGAAGGAAGTTTTCAGAGTACACTGTCACCTCTCAATCTTTCGTTATGGAAACTGCCTACAGGAGCTATTTTGTGGCATTATCTTGGAAAAGTTGTAGGGATTTGGCTTCTATGAAAGTGAACTGCCATCTGTTGGTGCTGCAGGCATTTGCACAAGGAAGAGTAGTAGCCCTTTCTTTTGATGACTTGTGGCTGCCTACCCTGTTTTCCCCTCTACTTTTGTGAAGGTCTCTGGGTGAAGCCTTTCTGCGTAGGCCGCTTTGATTGGTGTTGGATAGTTGTTCTCTCGTCTGTTGATAATGTTCTGATGCCTCAGTGCAGTTCAGCTTTGAATGAGTCAGTGTTGTCTGTGTCTGGCATTCATTTTTAGTGCATTTTGCCCCACAGATACATCTCTGAGTTGTGTCTCTTCCCTCTATCTGGCTATATGTTTCTGTTTAAGTGACACATAAAGCCTTGTATCTAATTCTTTATGTCTAAGCCCTTCCATCCCAGGGACGGGGGAGCCTGGTGTGCTGCCGTCTATGGGGTCACACAGAGTCGGACACGACTGAAGTGACTTAGCAGCAGCAGCAAGCCCTTCCATAGCCTTTCTCTTCCTTATGCCATTGAGATAGGCACAAAGAGCTACAGGGATGACCATTCATTCCCATTAATAAATAAATTATTCCCATTAATAAATGGGAATAAATAAATTCCTCATGTCAATATTAAAATATATGTTAAAATAGGCCCACTCAAAGTACAAACACATGTATACTCATTCCCATGCAGGAATCATAGATTCATACATAAATGCACACGTGGATGTATTTTATATTCATGTATATATCATTGATATTACATTGACATGTTAAAATAATCTAAAATACACATATATTTTCATGTATTTATACATAAGTATACAGGTGGATGTATATTACATATCACAATGTTTTGTATCCTCAAGTAGGTTTACATTCTTCTTTTGTTATCTACTGGGTTTTATATCCCCTAGTTGTCCAGAATATGATCATGTGAGTGTGTGAAAAGGAACATTTCAGCTCCCATCCTTCTATCCTGCTTTGGGATGCAACATGAAGTCTCTATTCCAGTATTTGGAAGTGCTCCACTGCTTCTGAGCTGTGCGAGGTAATAAACTATCACCATCTTACAATCTATAGAATATATTCAGGCTATTTAAGTCCACTGAGTAATTTGCCCCCATGATGGCTGTCAGTGCCGATTTCCTTTGTCTGCAATTGAGTGTGCTCAGTGTGAATTCTGATCTAGGAAAACTCCACTCAGGAGAACTTTAAAGATTCAAAATGTGTGAAATTAATCTCATCAGCACTTGACCAGACTGATTTAAGGAATGAATGTAGTCCTATTTCTTCTTCTTTTTTTTAATATATGTATTTTTTCACAAAAACATCAATATGCCTGTGCTAATTTGGAAATACATATGCACAAACACATTTACACAAGCAAAAAATACTCCATATTTCTTAAGTGTACCCCCTACAACTGATCAGGCATTGCGTTTGTCAGCCTGAAAAATAAAGGCGTTCAATTAATACAATTCCAATCATGTAATCTTGCTAGCTCAAATTGAGCTTCAATAGTCCTTGACAGACCTGAGCAGAACTAGCTCACTGCATGAAAACAAACCACACAATTCTATCTTTATGTACATGTTGGTACTTGTTGACATTCTATTAAATTGTTTTAATAGGGCCTACTTAGAAAGGTGTATATCTTGCTAGTTAAAACCCACTACATTGTAAAGTACAGTTTATATCCAAAATATTGCTCTCACAGGAAAATTGTAATTACAGCATTTAGACTATACAGCCAAACTGTGTTGCTTTGTCTTGTCTTTGGAAAACCCACACTAAGCTAAAATTGTACCTGTCATTGAAACAGCAGTGACAAGAAACAAACAAAAAGATTACCCAGGGATTTAGTGGAATATGGAAGGAGTAGGTTGCTGCACAATTAACCACAGATCTGCTCGATTATTTTTGATCACAGCTTCAGTCTGGGTGGAACCTAAATGCCGACCTTTCTGGTCTCCGAACAACCTTTTCTTTCATGAAATTCATTTACCACACTTCTCTCTCTGAGAAGATGGTGCATAGTGATACATTTTTCAGCAAGTGACATATTGTGCCAAAGGGGACATATTTGCCTGGAGAATAAGTAAATCCAGTGCTACTCACACAAGCAGTCATTTCCTCTCACTCTTATCCTGAAGTTGAACAACTTCCTGCTGCTTTTGTCATCACACCTGAGACAGTGAGTGCTCGTCCCAAGCATGAATATGGATCAGTATATACTTAGTCCTGCTGGCTTCGAGAGAATACAGTCATTCACAATCATACTGCCCACAGAACATTTTCAGCTTGGCTATAGCAATTAGATTTTCTTCTTTCCACTCTAAAAATCTTGAAAATACCATTGGGAGATTTTTTTTTTCTTCCCCTCAAATGATTTCACTAATGTATGCTTCTTTAGAAGTGTCTTTTTATTGTTTTAAAATGGACATACTTCCAAATGATTTCAGTCAATTCTCATGTGTCTACAGGCATCATGACCTCAAATACCCTTCGCCAGTGGGCCTGATCCGCAGCTCACACCCATCCTGTGACCACCTACAAGAAAGGCAGTCTATGTAAAGAGAATTCTGGGAGAGAAGGCCAGGGAGTGGGTTGGACAAGGAGCAAGTGTGGAAGGATTCATGGTTTCCTGGATGTTTTGTGAATCACACATGATACCATAGGTTGGTGCCTTCAGAGAGGGAGGAGGGGCCCCTTCGGTTGGAAATTGTTACAGAGGTGACAACAGCAATGACCCAATAGAGAAGAGGAAGAAGCAGATGAGAGGCAGATGCTTATAATTTGACTGTTTTCTTAATGATGTTTCCAATGAAGGGCTAAAGCATCACACAGTTTGGCCAAGCTCCCTTTTCCCTTCTTTGGATTATTAAAGGGGCCGGCAGTGAAATCGATTTGGAACCCAACCACATCTCAGTAGAGTCCCAGCACCCACATGCTTAGTTCACTGTGACAGGCTGCCCTCAACATCTTCACTAGAATGGATATTCTTTCGTCATCCTGGGAACAGATGTGTTTTCCCTTCTAGGGACACATAAATCAGCACGTTGTGTCCCTGGAAAATCTCCAATAAGCTAATTTTAGTCCTTCTCGTAATGTTACTAAGCTTCATTTGGCCCTCTGAGACTAAACCAGGCCTCCAAAAGGAAATACATACAGTTGGTAGGAACTAGACAGGACCAAGAAGACACGTCAGTTGTTTTCATGACCCACCGGTACAAACTATTAGACATGGAAAAGCTCTCCTTATTGTAAGTGAGAGAAAAGTTAGAATTAATTCCATCAAAGTCTATAGTTGATGCAATACAATTTTATTGCAACTAAACAGTTTTACTTAAATGATATGACATTATCCGTGACACAGTGATTTTTAATACTGTGTAACGGCATATGCACTTAACATCTGTACATCATTTTCACTCATTTATCAACTGTGTATTGAGAGTCCGCCATATGCCAGAAACTGATTTTTTTAAAAGTATATGATATTTGAAGGAGTAAATATTAAGTAGGAGAATAAAGAATTGTACAAGCATTTTAATCTTTGAATGCTTTCCAAAACTTAACAGCAAATAAAACAGAAAGGCTGGGGTGAGATCTGGCATAAGTATTTTTTAAAAGCCTTCCCAAGTGTACCCACGGGCTTCCCACGTGGCTCAGTGGTAAAGAAAACACTTGCCAATGCAGGAGACGTGGGTTTGATCCTTGGGTTGGGAAGATCCCCTGGAGGAGGACATGGCAACCCACTCCAGTATGCTTGCCTGGAAAATTCCACAGACAGAGGAGCCTGGAGGACTACAGTCCATGGGGTGGCAAAGAGTCAGACGCAACAGCGACTGAGCACATGCATAAGTGTACCCAGGGAAGTCGCTAATCTAGACCACAGGGGATTAACTGACTGTCCTAAAAGACATGCTTTACAACATTGCCTATGACTAGTGTCAGCATCCCTTGGAAGTTTGTTATGAATGCAGAATCCCAAGCCCTAGGACAGATCGACTCAATCAGAATCTTCATTTTTGGAAGGAAAAACAGAAGTTTGAGAAGACCTTCTCTACCAGGTCAGACACTACAACTGCCTATACACCTGTTGCCAACTGCCAAATCCTGTTGCCCCTGCAATAGGTTAAAATCTATTAGCTGGAGGCACTGAGAGGTTGCATTGTTGCAAGCAAGATATATTTTCCTCTGCTTGGCGGATCTTCCGAAGCAAAGAACATGCGGGCCCTAGAAGCTCTATGTGTGCTTCTCTGGTTGCTCGGTGGTAAAGTGTATGCTTCTATGCAGGAGACATGAGTTCGATCCCTGGGTTGGGAAGATCCCCTGGAGAAGGAAATGATAACCTACTCCAGTATTCTTGGCAGGAAAATCCTATAAACAGAGGAGTCTGGCAAGATACAGTCCATGGGTTCGAGAGGGTCAGACATGACTTGGCAAGCAAACCACCACCACCACCCCATTAAGAAAACTGGAGAAATAGATCATGATTCCCTCAGCAAATACTTACTGAGTAGGGTAGCTATTATGTGTCAGACACTGTGCTGAGCTCTAGTGATACAACTCTGAGGGCTAGAGGGGAGGCAGACAGAGAAGCCAATGGTAGCACGGCCTTTGTTTTACCTTAGCAGTGCACGCAGAGTGCACCAGAGTGCTAGGTATTATCAAACAGGTGCTGGTTCAGGTGTGTTTTCTAGAGTGAGCAGTACCAGTGAGCAGGGTTGGGGAGCACAGTGTTTCATGGGAGAGGGAGCGGTGGGTACAGACATGAGATTTACGGGAACAGTTCAGTGTGGCTGAAGAGCTAAAAGGTGGGAAGGCAGATAGGACTTGAGAGAAGCAAGGAGCAATGGTCCTGTCAAGCCGGATGCTGGCTAAGGAATGGGAGTTTAGGTGCCAGACGCCAAGGGAACTGCCTCTTCCTCACAAAAGGATCCACATTTCCCACAGACTCTTGGCCAAGGGCTCTTTGGA
The DNA here is from genome assembly GCF_049115385.1 of Moschus berezovskii. Lineage (NCBI taxonomy): Eukaryota > Metazoa > Chordata > Mammalia > Artiodactyla > Moschidae > Moschus > Moschus berezovskii. The sequence continues at coordinate 41,123,165 of NC_142468.1, read as the reverse complement.
AGAGCCTGGCCAACCTGGATGTTGTAGCTTCTCTAAGCTTTACTGAGCTTCAGGCATCACCCCCAAGTACTTTCAGCAGCACGAGGCAGGAAGGAATTAGGAATCAGAGATTTTGGAAATGGCAGGGAGATACACAGAAACACAGAGAGACAAAGAGACAGACAAAGAGAGGCAAACATAGAGAAACGGAGAGACAGACATCCCTTAAGGCTACACAAACAGTAAATAACAGACCCAGAATTCACAGCTAGACCCTCTGCCAACAAACCCAGTTCTCACTCTCTCTTAGCTCTACATTTTGAAGAGTTTCCATGTGTTTTAAAAATCTGCTTAAGGCCGTGATATTTCTGTAAGCGATTCTCGTTTCCTGCTGTCCTTGCCCCTCACCATGACCACTCATTATTCTAGCCTGGTCCCCAAGCTGCATAAACATTTGGGAAGGGATAAAGGAGGGCCCCGCGGGGCCAGAAGAAACTGTGGGGATCTGGAGCAATGCCTCCCCCCTCCCACTCTGCTCCATTTAACTTGGCTTTGAAAAGGCAGACCATTGGGGACCGGGTTTTTATCACTAGTGACTTCCTTTCCCAAGAAATGTGAGCCCTGTGGATTTGAAGAATAATTGGTGAAGTGCTTTGAGGTTTCTTGAATATAAAAGACTGTGTAGGTGTATAATATTATTATTACCACTTTCTGTTCAAGGAGCAGTCTTTAAAAAAGAAAAGGGTATGGAATTTTCAGCTTTTCTCCTAGACTAGCCTATGGCCATATTTAACATTAATATCATATTCCTTTGGGTTACAAAATTAGGATGTTTTTGTGACTAGTTAACTTTTGACTTGAGAAGTACATTATGTAACATCATCTTTACTCCATCACTAAGTAGTGAGGAGTCAGGCAGCCAATTCTGAAGGCACTCAGTTCATAAAAGAGAGAAGGAAATATCTCGTTTGCAACATCTAAGGGTAATAAGACAGAATACTTTCAAAGATCTCATAGATGTAACAAATTCATTGTAATTAATTAATAAGCAACTTCCTTTATGGTGATCCTTGAAGTGCCCTGACAGCTTTTTCAGGGGTGCTGATTCTCCTATTTATGAGAGAATCACTGATTTCACTAGAGTATGAGACATTCCTTCAAGCTCCCTCCAGGCTCAGATCATTTCACAAGTTCACTCTAAGGTGAAGTTAGACAGGATTTCAAGGGTGGCTCTAAAACCATAGCAAGCTTTTGAAAATAACAGACACACATTTGTATCTTAAAAGGCAGACCCAGTTCTCTGTAATTCTCTTCCTGAGACACCTTGTTTCATCCATCTGCAGGGCTTTCCCTGCAGATGGTGAGATGACTCGTACATGGGAATCTCGCCTTGGTTTCAGCATGTTTTTTCCTCACACTATGAATTATCCCTCATGCCCAATATTTCTAAAAAGAATCACACATGCTTTTTTTTTTTAAAGTAGGCTTTATTTTTAGAACAGCTTTAGATATTCAGAAAATTTATGATAGCTACAGAGACTTCCTACATATCCTCACACCCAGTTGTCCCTAGTATTAACAGCATACATCAGTATGATATATCTGTAATATCAGTGAACCTATCTTGCGATGTTACATTAACTAAGGCCCGTAGTTTATTTAAAGGTCCTTAGTTTTTAACCTGATTTTTTTTTCTCTTTCAAGACTCCATCCAGGACAACCAGTATGTTTAGTTTGGTCTTTTTAGGCTCCTCTTGACTGTAAGTGTTTGTGATGACACTGACAGTTTTGGGGAGTGCGCTTCAGTTATTTTGAAGAAAGTCTCACTGTTGGGATTTATATGATGCTTTTCTCATGATAAGATGGGAGCTATGGGTGTTACTGGAAAGAAGACCACACAGGTAAAGTGCCATTTTTATCACATCATATCAAAGGTACAAATTATCAACATGATTTCTGACTGCTGATGTTGGTGTGGATCACCTGGCTGAAGCAGGATTTGTGAGGTTTCTCCACTGAAAAGTTACTTACTCTTTTTACCTCCTTTCCATTCTGTCTTCTTGGGAAGGAAGTCACCATGTGCATCTTAAGGAGTGGGGAATCATATTCCCCTCCCTGAAGATGAGGTACCTCCATAAGTTACCTGGAATCTTCTGTATAGGAGCTTTGACTCTTATTCCCCATTTATTGACACAGTTACTTATTTATAATGGCATATATTCATGGATATTTATTTTATACTTTGAATTATAAGTCAATAGTACTTTATTACTTTGCTCCTCCAATAGTTCCAGCTTTGGCTATTGGGAGATTTCTGTTGGTTTCTGTGCCCCTTTCCCATATCCCTATCAATATATTGGTTTAATTTTTTTTTATTATTTTAGGCATATCCTTACTTTCTGACACTTCAAAAGCTCTAGGTTCATCTCATACGCACACTTTTCATTGGTGGGAAATATCTGGTCAACAGTCAAATCTCTTTAAAGAGATTTGTCCTCATTGAATGAGCCTGAGAATGGATATAGCTTAAAACCCCACAGTGACTGGTATCTGGTGGGAGCACAGTTGTTTCCTGCAGACTAAGAAAGTGGCCAGGCTCCAGGTGCCTCTGTGTGAGGATGTGAGGCGGGATATCAAAGGCGTGCAGGTGATTGGACAGAAGAGTGTCAGAAGGTTGCAGCTGAGGGCCAACACTCCTTACAAGACCTGGTTCTAGTTTCTCAGACTCAGAGAACTGACCATTTGCTGCTGAGAACAACCTGATCCGTCTGCTGACAGAATGTTTGAGCTGAGGCAGCCAGTTTTTAAAGATATTTGGGGCAATCTTTGGTTCAGACTGGAGAAAAAAAATAGGGAGGGACAGCAGAGACAGAAGCATCTCCTTGGTGTCATGTGCCAACCTAAATTAACAACTTATGAAAGCAGATTGTATTTAGCAGATTTTAATATAAATTAGGTTAATGGTGACACATTTGAAATAGTACACTGAAAAATCAGTCTGTAATAACAAGCTAACAGATGTTGGCATTTTTATTATTAATTATACATTTCATTATCATCTGATTATTGTCAAACATCATTTGATAGAAAAAAATGTATAAATGATTCATACACATTTGTTACGTTGTTAAGGGGTGCCAGTGTCTGTTTTATTATTTTGTAGTGACTTGAGTAGTCTGATATCATTCTAAAAATCTCAAGTTTAATCAAGACTATTGAGCTGTACACAATGTCTAACAATAATCCTCAATTTAACCACGCTTATCATTGAAGGATCTCCGAGAATTTCACACGCTGACTTGTCTTAGTTAACTTTTTATCTACTTTAGCGCAGGCCTTCAGAGAGGAGTTTCAGTTTATCAGGGAATACTACTAACAAATGGCGTCATCACCCACCATATCATCATTTCTCCAAAGGATTCCCAGAGAGAAACTGCTACGAATCAGTTGTTCTAGAGTCACGGGAACTAAGAAAATGGGGTTTTCTCTTATATCAGCAAAACAAAATTGAGAAACAAGCATCATAGATAGCTAGTCACCAGACCAATACAATATTAAATGAATTTTTCCCCTCGTATTCTTCATCAAATCTGCTAATACGATACTTACCCTACCGATAATCTGCTTGTGCCAGCAACATAACCTTTCTGCTCTGATATTATTCTGGTTATGGTCTGTTGACTATTTCAGGTCTTTCATCAGGGTGAACCTGCCCCCCTTGGCTAGAGTACACTCTTAGGGCTTCCCATCTCTGCCATTACCCAGACCTCACATGATGCCTTCTGGCCAGTCCTCTTCTACTCTTTCCTTACATGATTTCATCACTCCTAACAACAAGACTATCTCATGGCTGAGATGAATTGCTCTTTTTTGAACCCACTGTAGTTTTGCTGGTTCTTCTAGGCAGTACTGCACCAGGGTCAGAGTGAATACGTCAGTGTACTGGATTTTGTCCTATTGAAAAGGAGAGAAGGGGAGAGGGAGATGGAGAGAAAGAGAGAGCACGAGCAACAGAGAGAACCTTGCAAACAGCTTGGACTTCAATCACAATTCTGCCCATACTTGGCTTTAATAAGAAGCCAAGGGACAAAGAAGTGTGTGGCCTTGTTCCCTCTGAGTGTTATGCTGGTTCATCCATGGTCAACATTAATTTTTAAGAATATAACTCAAGTTTGAAAAACTGCTCTTAATTTAAGAAAGAGTAAATTCTATCTAGAGTGCTTTATAATTTATCTTGTTACTGTTTTATTTTTTATAATTGAATGATTTTTAATAAATTTATAAAGGTGTGTATTCAACAACCACAATCCAGTTTTAGAACATTTCTATCATTGCTGAAAGATTTCTTGTGCCTGTTTGCAATCAATCCCACTCCCTATCTGCATCAATTTTGAGAGCAAAAGAAATATTGAATTTTGAACATGTTGAATATTCAAGGTTACCTCCGTGAAAACAATGTGCGCTTGAGGCCCCTAAATAAAATGATCTTCCTCAGTAATGAGATTTGTTTCACATTTAAGTTTTGTAAATTTTTATTTTTTGGTCAAGGGCAGTCTTTATTGATACTGACAACCAGCAGAGAATTTCTGACTCTCATCCTGTATTTAGTTAAAATATATATAACATCTGTCATGTGTACCTGCTGACATGGCTGCCTGCCTGTCAAAAATAAAATCCCCAATTTTGGCTGCACATTTTGATGCCCTGGTGTGGGGCATTTTCTGATACCCACAACCAAGCCTCTGATTTCCTGGACACCAATTGTGTGTTCAACAATTCAATTCAATTCTGACACCAACTATACAGAGTCCAAAGCTTAAGGAATCAGTTCCACAAGGCTACCCCCACTTCCGTCTCTTCAGATACCCATCACAAGTCCTGGAACTTCTATACTTTCGACTGACTAGTTACAAATCAAGTGTTCCCATGATACTCTCTTTAGGTTTGATAATTTGCCAGAAGAGCTCGGAGGACTCAGGCACACACTTTAGTTATTTTTACTAGTTGATTATAAAGGATACAAATCAACAACCAGATGCTGTGGTACACAGGATGATTTCCAAAATGATCCCAAGTGCAGGAGCCTCTGTCCCCTGGAGATGTGAGGGGCGGCACCTTCCCAGCTCATGGATGCGATTACCAGCCTGGAAGCTGTCTGAACCTCATCATTTAGACTTTTTGCTTTAATAAAGTTCCCACTGCATATACAAGGTTAATTAAATCACTTGCCAGTGGTGATATACTCAAGCTCCAGTCCCTCTTCTCTGGATGTTGGAGGTGAGCCTGAAAGGTCCAAGCTTCTAAACATGGCTTGATTTTTCTGGTGACCAGCTTATATCCTGAAGCTATATAGAGACTACCAAGAGCTATCTTATTAGAACAAAAGATATTACTATCAAATGTATCACTCAGGGAATTCCAAGCTTTTAGAAGCTCATGGTTAGGAACTGGGGAAAAAGTTCGTACATGGGGAGCATTTTGAAAAGTCCCAGTTCTTGATCTGTATCTAGTTTCTGATCTAGTTGATCTTGGTAGACTCTTGATACGGATAATTTATAAAGTGCTCTAGGCGGGTCTGAGTATAGCTGAAGTTGATAATCACTGTAAAATATCTCTCGATCACCTTCTATACACAAAGCAGGGGTTTACATTGGATTTTATGGCAATTACAAAGAAAAAGAAAAACTAATTTCAATTTCTCCAGGGATTTATAACAATATCTAGGATCAGAAAAATGGGTGCATATGTATTAAAACAAGGAAATATGATAAAAACACACATTCAGTTCAGTCGTTCAGTCGTGTCTGACTCCTTGCAACCCCATGAATTGCAGCACGCCAGGTCTCCCTGTCCATCATCAACTCCCGGAGTTCACTCAAACTTATGTCCATCGAGTCGGTGATGCCATCCAGCCATCTCATCCTCTGTCATCCCCTTCTCCTCCTGCCCCCAATCCCTCCCAGCATCAAGGTCTTTTCCAATGAGTCAACTCTTCACATGAGGTGGCCAAAGTATTGGAGTTTCAGCTTTAGCATCAGTCCTTCCAACACCCAGGACTGATATTTAGGATGGACTGGTTGGACCTCCTTGCACTCCAAGGGACTCTCAAGAGTCTTCTCCAACACCACAGTTCAAAAGCATCGATTCTTCAGCAATCAGCTTTCTTCACAGTCCAACTCTCACATCCATACGTGACCACTGGAAAAAACATAGCCTTGACTAGACGGACCTTTGTTGGCAAAGTAATGTCTCTGCTTTTCAATATGCTGTCTAGGTTGGTCATAACTTTCCTTCAAGGAGTAAACGTCTTTTAATTTCATGACTGCAATCACCATCTTCAGTGAATTTGGAGCCCCCCAAAATAAAGTCTGACACTGTTTTCACTGTTTCCCCATCTATTTCCCATGAAGCGATGGGACCAGATGCCACGATCTTAGTTTTCTGAATCTTGAGCTTTAAGCCAACTTTTTCACTCTCCTCTTTCACTTTCATCAAGAGGCTCTTTAGTTCTTCTTCACTTTCTGCTATAAGGGTGGTGTCATCTGCATATCTGAGTTTATTGATATTTCTCCCGGCAATCTTGATTCCAGCTTGTGCTTCTTTAAACCCAGCATTTCTCATGATGTACTCTGCATATAAGTTAAATAAGTAGGGTGACAATATACAGCCTTGATGTTCTCCTTTTCCTATTTGGAACCAGTCTGTTGTTCCATGTTCAGTTCTTTTTTTTTTCCTATTTTTAAATTTTATTTTACAATATTATATTGGTTGGTTTTGCCATACACTGACATGAATTCAACCCGGGTGTTCGTACGTTCCCCTTCCTGAAACCTCCTCCCGCCTCCCTCCTCCCCTTATCCTCCCTCTGGGTCATCCCCATGCACCAGCCCCGAGCATCCTGTATCATGCGTTGAACCTGGACTGGTGATTCGTTTCACATATGATAATATACATGTTTCAATGCCATTCTGCCAAATCATCCCACCCTCACCATCTCCCACAGAGTCCCAAAGACTGTTTTATACACCTGTGTCTCTTTTGCTGTCTTGTATACAGGGTTATCATTGCCATCTTTCTAAATTCCATATATATGCATTAGTATACTGTATTGGTTTTTATTTCTGTCTTACTTTACTCTGTATAATAGGCTCCCGTTTCATCTACCTCATTAGAACTGAGTTCTAACTGTTGCTTCCTGACCTGCATATAGGTTTCTCAAGAGGCAGGTCAGGTGGTCTGGTATCCCCATCTCTTTCAGAATTTTCCACAGTTTATTGTGATCCACACAGTCCAAGGCTTTGGCATAGTCAATAAAGCAGAAATAGATGTTTTTCTGGAACTCTCTTGCTTTTTCGATGTTGCCAGCGGATGTTGGCAAATTGATCTCTGGTTCCTCTGCCTTTTCGAAAACCAGCTTGAACATCTGGAAGTTCATGATTCACGTATTGCTGAAGCGTGGCTTGGAGAATTTTGAGCATGACTTTACTAGCGTGTGAGATGAATGCAATTGTGTGGTAGTTTGAGCATTCTTTGGCATTGCCTTTCTTTGGGGTTGGAATGAAAACTGACCTTTTCCAGTCCTGTGGCCACTGCTGAGTTTTCCAAATTTGCTGGCATATTGAGTGCAGCACTTTCACAGCATCATCTTTCAGGATTTGAAATAGCTCAACTGGAATTCCATCACCTCCACTAGCTTTGTTTGAAGTGATGCTTTCTAAGGCCCACTTGACTTCACATTCCAAGATGTCTGGCTCTAGGTGAGTGATCACACCATTGTGATTATCTTGGTCGTGAAGATCTTTTTTGTACAGTTCTCCTGTGTATTCTTGCCACCTCTTAATATCATCTGGTTCTGTTAGGTCCATACCATTTTTGTCCTTTATCGAGCCCATCTTTGCATGAAATGTTCCCTTGGTATCTCTAATTTTCTTGAAGAGATCTCTAGTCTTTCCCATTCTGTTGTTTTCCTCTATTTCTTTGCATTGATAGCTGAGGAGGGCTTTCTTATCTCTCCTTGCTATTCTTTGGAACTCTGCATTCAGATGCTTATATCTTTCCTTTTCTCCTTTGCTTTTCGCTTCTCTTCTTTTCACAGCTATTTGTAAGGCCTCCTCAGACAGCCATTTTGCTTTTTTGCATTTCTTTTCCATGGGGATGGTCTTGATCCCTGTCTCCAGAACAATGTCACGAACCTCCGTCCAGAGTTCATCAGGCACTCTATCAGATCTAGTCCCTTAAATCTATTTCTCACTTCCACTGTATAATCATAAGGGATTTGATTTAGGTCATATCTGAATGGTCTAGTGGTTTCCCCTACTTTCTTCAATTTAAGTCTGAATTTGGCAATAAGGAGTTCATGATCTGAGCCACAGTCAGCTCCTGGTCTTGTTTTTGCTAACTGTATACAGCTTCTCCATTTTTGGCTGCAAAGAATATAATCAATCTGATTTCGGTGTTGACCATCTGGTGATGTCCATGTGTAGAGTCTTCTCTTGTGTTGTTGGAAGAGGGTGTTTGCTATGACCAGTGCATTCTCCTGGCAAAACTCCGTAAGCCTTTTCTCTGTTTCATTTTGTCCTCCAAGGCCCCACTTACCTGTTACTACAGGTATCTCTTGACTTCCTACTTCTGCATTCCAGTCCCCTGTGATGAAAAGGACATCATTTTTTGGTGTTAGTTCTAGAAGGTCTTGTAGGTCTTCATAGAACCTTTCAACATCAGCTTCTTTGGCATTAGTGGTTGGGGCACGGACTTGGATAACTGTGATACTGAATGGTTTGCCTTGGAACTGAAGAGAGATCATTCTGTCATTTTGAGATTGCACCCAAGTAATGCACTTTGGATTCTCATGCTGACTATGAGGGCTACTCCCTTTCCTCTATAGGATTCTTGCCCACAATAGTAGATGTAATGGTCATCTGAATTCAATTTGTCCATTCCTGTCCATTTTAGTTCACTGATTCCTAAAATGTTGATGCTCATTCTTGCGATCTCCTGTTTGATCACTTCCAGTGTACCTTGATTGATGGATCTAACAATCCAGATTCCCATGCAATATTGTTCTTTACAGCATCTGACTTTACTTTCACCACCAGACACATCTATATCTGGGCACTGTTTTCACCTTGGCTCAGCCTCATCATTCCTTCTGGAGCTATTTCTCCACTCTCCTCCAGTAGGTACCAGGTGGTACCTACCCACCTGGGGAGTTAATCTTTCAGTGTCCTATCTTTTTCCCTTTTCATACTATTCATAGGGTTCTCAAGGCAAGAATGTTGAAGTGGTCTGCTATTCCCTTCTCCAGGGGGCCATGTTTTGTCAGAACTCTCCACCATGACCTGTCAATCTTGGGTGGCCCTACACTGCATGACTCATAACTTCATTGAGTAAGACAAGCCTGTGATCCATGTGATCAGTTTGGTTAGTTTTCTGTGATTGTGGTTTTCGTTCTGTCTGACCTCTGATGGATGAGGATAAGAGGCTTGTGGGAGCTTCCTAATGGGAGAGACAGGCTGTGGGGTAAACTGAGTCTTGCTCTGGTGAGCTGGGCCATGCTCAGTAAATCTTTCATCCAATTTTCTGCTGATGGGTGGGGCTGTGTTCCCTTCCTCTAGTTTGGCCTGAGGTCAAACTGTGGTAGCTGCAATGGCAGCAATGGCAACCTCCCTCAAAAGGACTTATGCCAGCAAGCTGCAGATCCCAGGACTGTTGTGGAAGTTCTGTAATCAAATCCCACTGGCCTTCAAAGTCAAATACCCTGGGGGTTCTCTGTCCCTTTACTGGATTTCCAGGTTGGGAAATCTGTTGTGGGCCCTTGAACTTTTCCATAAGTGCGAGAACTTCTTTCGTATAATTGTTCTCCAGTTTGTTGGGCATCTGCTCAGCAGCTCTATGGTAGAGCTAACGGCGACCTCTTCCAAGAGGACTTAGGCCACCCACCATGCCTCCAGGTGTGCTGCAGCCAGAGCCCCTGTCTCCACAGAAGGTCACTGCTAACCTGTGCCTCTCCAGGAGACACTAACACTCAAAGGCAGGTCTGGCTCAGTTTCTTGTGGGGGTCACCGCTCCTTTTCCTGGGTCCTGGTATGCACAAGGGTTTTGTTGTAGGTAGAGAATGTGAAATAGGTGTTGACGTTCCAATAAGTTCCAATGTACTTATCCTCAAAGTTCATAGACAAATGTGCCATCTTACAATATTACCCTGGGAGGAAAAATAACTTCTGTTGAAAATCCAGTTATACATGTATATGTTTAACAAAGGCTCTTTACTCCTCTTACTCTACAAAAATTTGAAGTAGGCAAGTAATTTGAGGGATTTATTAAAAAAAATCATTGAGCACCAAAATAATTATATTCAATGTTCTGGTATTCACCACTCTGGTGTATGAAGTATATACTTAGGATGTGCTGTGTGCCATGCTCAGTCACTTCAGTTGTGTTCGACTTTGTGACCTTATGGATTATTGCCTGCCAGGCTCTTCTGTCCATGGGGTTCTCTAGGCAAGAATACTTTAGCGGGTGGACATACCCTCCTCGATAGGGTCAGAGCTAGAATCTTAACCATGGTCAAACTGAAAAAACAAAAACAAAAACACTAGATGACAGATCAATGTGATCAATTAAAAATTTAATTTACTTAATTCACATCACCTTGGTTTTTGCTTATTGGATATTTTAAATATGCTCAATGGTGTTCCAAGATCTACACTCCTCTCAAAGCAGCACTTGCTATAAATGGATCCACGAATAAACCATGTCAAAGGCAAAGATGAATTTATTTTTGTTTCTTTACACCTTCTCCCCAGCTTCAACCCACATCACCAGGGTGGGAGGAGGTTGGCAATAATTGCTAAGCAAGTCAGTGCCAGCACCTGAGAAGGCTGTCCACTCATCTTTCTAAACAAGGGGAGCTTCCCGCGGTGAGAAACAGTTCTCCTTCTGCTACCAGCTTGCTTTTGTCGAATTAAACTTTTCTGGTATGGAATTCTTTCTCTTTCTTGTTTCATATGATGTCCCGACTGGTAGTGTTCCTTTGTGCCTCCTGTTCTGTCAAATGATTTTAAATATCAGGAAATTAAATTCTGAACATCCCTTACACAGAAAACAGCATGCATTTTGGAACATCTCCATCAGTCAAAGCACTGTATTTTTTTGGTAGATAATTCAAGGCTGACTCCATTTACTTGTTTAACATCCAATCCTCCTGAATAAGAGGACTTGTTATACATTTCCAAAATTAACAGAATACAAAAATGGACTAGGAAAACCCAGGAAAGGTGTGTGTAGAAGGGCAATTCAGGAAAACATAATGACAGCAGCAGCCACAGCAACAGCAATCCTACTGTTTCAGGGCCCTTCTTGAATTCATCTTTCTTGGTTTTGTGGTCATGGAAAACTATTGAAATCCTTACTTTTTTTTTTTAAGATGACAAATGTAGGGTTTTATTGAATGACTTCAGTTTCTCAAAGCCTTTGGGAAGCTGATGCCAATAGTCATGAAGAAAGACCACGCACAGTTTACTGGCCACTTTAATTAAGAACAGCACTTCCCAGTTGGAATATCAGTGACACACTGCTTGGAGGACAGTCACACACTCAGAGAACTCACATTGTTCTATGTCACAGACCAGGGAACTCCATGCCTATTCTTCTGTCCCTGGGTTTGTTAGGGAAGTAGACTTTGATAGAGCCTTAATTTCCAATGGAGCCAATCCTTTCTTCCCTCCCCTCACAGCCTCCTGAGGTGAGCAATGCATATTCATTCCCAGGAGTCAACTCTTATCAGATAGTCTGACTGAAGAAGTCTTCTGGCTTAGGAAGTTTATCTCCCTGAAAGTTGATGATCTAGGCTCAAGCTATATCTTTAAAAATCTGCCAGTGCTCAATCTCTCGCTCTCCTGTCTCTGCCTTTCTCCCCTCTTTCTTCCTCTTTCTCTCTCCTCTCACCCACCTCCTGGCTTTTCATAATCCCTTGCCTTTTCAAGTCCTGAGAAACCTAGCTAGTGGATGTCTACATTAGTGGTCTCCAAAGTGCGATGTGACTACCTCAGGGCTATGAAAATCATTATGCTGGGGGAAAGGAGGAAAATATATGAAGTTGTAGTTGTTTACAGTTCATCATATCCTTAAAAGTTCCTTTTTGTAAATGTTATATAAAGATTAGTAGTACATAATCATCCATGTAATTTATAAATAAATGTTCCTATTTTGCATATACTGTCAGCAGATATTTCATTAATCAAGGTGCAAACAACAAAAATGTGGAATTTACCCATCTAAACCACGCTTGGCAGATGACTGCCTATCTTCTTAAGGAGAAAGGTTTTTACAGCTTTCAGTATTCACTAACCTAAATATTTTATCACTGTCTGCGACTATGCATTCATTCACTCTAATCACTTAAAAATTATTGCAGCATATAACCATTAGGGTATAAGCTAGGTAAATGGCTTTGGCTTGGAATTATTTTTCTTCCCCACGAGTAAGCTTTTTCCCCAAAAGAATCTTTGGGAGAAAAATGATTTGTCTACCAGAACCTTGAGCTCATTTGTTCTTTCCTGAACACAAAAGAAACAATTCAACCTTCTCATAAAAAAAAAAGAAAAGAAAAAAGAAAATATGTGAAACGGTGACAATAATATTGAACTTGCAAGGCTGAATGAGATAATGTTCATTAATGTAGCATGTTGTTAATTGGAACAGATTTTAAAAATCTAGACACGGCTTCTCAGAAACAGTAATTCCTTTCTCCAGTCTATGCTAAATAACCCCATTTTCTCCAATACTTCCTCAAAATACATTTTATTAGTTCATGATTCACTGACTGAAAATGGATGCTCCACCCTGCTGAAGCCATGGTGGAGGTAAAATCCCTTCCCAGCCGAATACATCAAACCTCATTTAATGCATCTGGGAAATATGAATTTGTCCTGCATTTTCTTTCTGTAATGGCACTTCATTGCTGATTCACATTTATCTCATGGTTAGTTATGCATCCTAAGTGTTTTTCCACTATGTTTATGCTTAGCCAGCCTATATTTGTGTTACTGAATTTGTGTTCTTAGGAGAACAACCGGGTGTTTGCCATACTACATTTCAGCTTTGTTGATGAAATCATTTTCTAATCTTTCAAGAGCACTTTCTTCTATTTTCCTCACCTCTAGAATTCTCGTAACCCTATCTTATTTAATATTATGTACAAATTTGATGACTATATTTGTCAGTTTTTCTTAGAGGTGATACAAAGTGACACATTCCCTATCAGAAAGTGTTTGACAGGGCATCCCAGGTCAATGACATTAATAACTCCTTTTATCTTCCTTCCTTCAGTTCAGTTCAGTCGCTCAGTCGTGTCTGACTCTTTGTGACCCCATGAATCACAGCATGCCAGGCCTCCCTGTCCATCACCAGCTCCCGGAGTTCACTCAAACTCATGTCCATTGAGTCAGTGATGCCATCCAGCCATCTCATTCTCTGTCGTCCCCTTCTCCTCCTGCCCCAATCACTCCCAGCATCAGAGTCTTTTCCAGTGAGTCAACTCGTCGCATGAGGTGGCCAAAGTACTGGAATTTCAGCTTTAGCATCAGTCCTTCCAATGAACACCCAGGACTGATCTCCTTTAGAATGGACTGGTTGGATCTCCTTGCAGTCCAAGGGACTCTCAAGAGTCTTCTCCAACACCACAGTTCAAAAGCATCAATTCTTTGGTGATCAGCTTTCTTCACAGTCCAACTCTCACATCCATACATGACCACGGGAAAAACCATAGCCTTGACTAGACGGACCTTTGTTGGCAAAGTAATGTCTCTGCTTTTTAATATGCTATCTAGGTTGGTCATAACTTTCCTTCCAAGGAGTAAGTGTCTTTTAATTTCCTGGCTGCAATCAGCATCTGCAGTGATTTTGGAGCCCAAAAAAATAAAGTCTGACACTGTTTCCACTGTTTCCCCATCTATTTCCCAAGAAGTGATGTACAAAGCAGTAAGTATGTGCAGTAAGATGGGTAAGTACCAGAAACTATGGAACATGAAGGTACGGTTCCTATTACAGTCTTGGGAGATCATGAATGTCTTCTAAGAAAAGGCATAAATAATCAAGACAACAAGCAGGAAGATCTGAACATGAGAGACAGATCCTACTTCTTCTGGGTACTGCAAACAGTTCCGTATGACAGAGGGGACTCGGGGTATCGGTGAGAGATAAGGTTGGAGAGATTGGCAGGTCTAGTTCACGAGAGGCCTTGTCAGCCACAGTAAGGAGTCTGGACTTTGAGGTCACGGAGAGGCATTAAAAGACTTTTAAAGCAGGATCCTTACACCCTCAGACTGCTTCACAGAAAAATTAAAAATGATTCTCCTTTCAGTGTGAAGAATGGGTTACACAGATGGCAAGGTTTGAAGCAGGGTGATATTACAGCTATCTTTATGGATGTCTTATCTTCCCTTCTGGGCTACATGTCCTCTGAAACAGGACACAGGTCTATTTCTTGGTTCTCTTCCATCATCTGGCATAAGCCCTTGAAAATGTTTTATTGAGCAGAGGAAAGAAGACACATCACATCTGTACCGTCTCCCTTGATGGTCATGACTACCACTCTATTATAGGACAAAATTAAACGACACAGTCTTCACAACTTACTGCCGGTATCAAAGCAGCTTTCCTTTTCTAAGCCATTGTTAATTATTCCCGTGATGGTGCACCCTACTATATCCCTAAGAATGGTTGTTTGGTTGGCATATCAGGTAAGGTATACTGGTTATCAGAAAACATTATTTTGCTTTGGATCATTTTATCTGTAAAATAAAGATGATTTTACCTATATTATGGGATACTTTTGAGGATCAAATTAGTTAATGTGAGTAAAGTGCATAAACTAGTGCCTAGCCTAAAGGGAAGTAATGCTAAGTATCATGTTGTGATTGTGATAATCATTTCAGCTACAGAAAACAGAAGATTTAACCAACACATAGGGCTGAACCTGAGCAGGGCAACTGATGATCCCTGAGAAGTTGGCCTGGCCAGGTCAGGGAGGGTTCATATGCTACAACATGGAGCTTGGCTAAAACCCTACAAGTAAAGCTATTGATGCCATTCAAGCAGACAGAAACATGACTTGCTATAACTCCTCTTCTGACTTGAAAACAGCTATCAGAGAGGCAAGAAGGCAGGAGAAGGGTAGTTTTGGAGCAAAGAGCTGACACTAGAGTGGGTGCTGGAATTTGAGCCCTGTCCAGATCCCCTTCAGTCCCTTCTCCCACTTCCATGTGCCCTTTCCCCAGATTTTAGGTTCTTTAACTTCTAAAAGTCTGCAGCTCTCTTCCAAGAGCTATCCAAGGGCTATTGGAGGCCCTGGGCTTGTACTTGCACCAGAAGTGCCTGCACATTTACAACCTGCCATGGGATTCCCTAGTGGCTCACATGGTAAAGAATCCGCCTACAATGCAGGAGACCCAGATTTGATCCCTGGGTTGGGAAGATCCCCTGGAGAAGGAAATGGCAACCCACTCCAGTATTCTTGCCTGGAGAATCCCATGGACAGAGAAGCCTGGTGGGCCATTCAGTCCATGGGGTCACAAAGAGTTGGACACAACCAAGCAACTAACAAATGGACTTTCTCGATGGGCTTCTTGACTGTACAGGCCTCAGAAAGCTCAGCTTCAGTGGAACAAACCCTAAGGTTGTCTACGCTCCGAGCTCCCCATGATGTTAGGCTGGGGTTGGAACTCTGCCAGAACTCACACTCTTAACTTCTTCTCACTGCTTCCCTCTTTCTTTCTCCCTAGTGATCACCATACTCGCATGCTTGTTTCAGGGTCTGATTCTCCAGAACCTCCTGGACAGGGGCTGGGAGGAAGGAGATGGAAAGCTGAGAGAGAAGTTCAAAGGCCAAGGGCACCAAAGACGACCGTAGCCGCTCCAGTCCTGGACTGACTCTAGCAGTTTCTGGACTGCTTACTTTGGATAGACTGAATTTCCTGGCTCTAATATGTTCCTGTTTCATGTTCAGGACAGAAGTAAGACAGAATAAATCTCATGGAAAGCAAGGAGAATTTTAGCCTTGTTTGGAGACAAGGAAGTTGAACTTCAGTTACTCTTATTCTAAGTTTTGAGATGCCCTCTGAATGAGGGTTGCTGAATCAGCAATTCCTCTCATATTTTCAATGGCTGGGTTTTGCCCAGTGTAGATTCAAGAGGCTCACTCGTTAAACCACAAAAGGTTTGGATCAGGAAGTCATTTATAAGGTCAACCACCAGTAATCTACCCTGACGATTCCTGAGTGAGGTTTTGGTCCTGTTGAATCAGCACTTTCAGGGGTGCCACTAGGAGCTTCTGCCTCATTACACTGCCTGTCAAGGAGCAGCCACTCCAGCTTTCATAATCTGGAAATCAGGGGTGGGGTTAAAGTGTCAAATAATTTCTTAGTCTTCATAAACTTTTCATGCTGCAATGTGCTTCACGTGTGCTATCTTGGTAGCTCTTTATAACAGTATCACGATGAAGGGGGAAATAAATTGAATTGTGTCCATTTAACAGGTGAGAAAACTGAGGCAGAGACGGGTCAAGTGAGGTCCTGAGAGCCACAAAAAGGAAAGATGTGGAGTTCAGAGTCAAATCGAACCAGGATCTCCATACTGCGTGTTCTGTGCAGAGCTGATGGGGCTGGCAAGTGTGGGATGAGACCCTCACTACTTCTCCATTCTCCTGGGCACTGAGCATCCAAGAGCAGCATGTGGAAACAAGATACATTATGACTATGAGCTCAGATACTCTTGGGCTTCCAGAAATTGCCCACAGCCCCGAACTGGCTCTGTCTGACCTAGCTGTTCTCTTTGCACAGGTCTAGACTTCCTTGCCAACAAAGATTTAAAAGGAGTCATTTCTGTTGATTCACTGGGCTTAGGTATTTAGCTAATTCAGCTAAAATAAAGGTTCTGTTCTGGGAGAAGAGTTTGAACTTGTAGAGCTTATAATTCCCATGTTTCTATTTCTGGTTGTCACTGTGCTTCATGACATTTAGCAATTCTTTTGTTCTATTTAGCAAAAAGTTAGGGGCAAGCATCTATGATGCCAATGAGCATCGCAGATTTTAGCTGGACTGGAACAGGGTAGGTTATTTTGAGGATATTTTCTCACCACTGAGTGTAAACTAATAAAGGTATAAGATCCCATCTATGTGAGTTTATACCCCTTTGTGTGTACCACACAAGAGTCTTTTCTGAGCCTTTCACTAGGTCCCTTCTATTATACACATTGGATCCATGCTGTTATGAACTGGCACACAGGACGGCATACAGCAGGGTGCTCAGGCTGGGTAGCTCCAGCAATGGTCACTGGTCAGCCAGCTGGGGGTCAGATTAGACTTCAGTCTGCCCCAGCTTTCCCTTACCACATTGGAGAGATGGGTAGCTAAGATATATTCCCTTGAACCTCTCTAATCCCAAGGTTGAAATATCCCAAGGTTGAAATACACCCACAATGATATAATATTTGCACAAATGTAAGATAATTAAAAAAGAGGCAAGTACGACCACTCAGCCACAACAGCCGCCCCTAATTTATTGCCTTTAGTACCCACTAGATCATGGCGCGCTGACAGCATGATGAAGGAGGCAAGATGAACACACTGAGTGTCAGCACAGCTGGCTGATTTGCTTTTTAAAAATAACCCAGGAATGGATCAATAGGTAACCAGAGGCTGCATGTTCATCTTAATTTCTAAACTTTAAATATTAGTTACTATTTCCCCCTGTGCCCTGAAATTATAAGGAGTCTCCATTGCCTCAATATTGAGAACAAAGTGAGCTGAGTGCTGACGTGATGAAGCTGATGCTCTGTCTCCCCAGCTACACCTGCTCCTGCCCCTCCCCCCTGGCACACCCACACAAAGTGATCAGAAGCCTTGCAAAAGAACATGCCCAGGGACTTTCCTGGGCTTCCTTGGTGGCTCAGAGGTATGGAATCCGCCTGCCAATGCAGGAGATGCAGACTGGATCCCTGGGTTGGGAAGATCCCCTGCAGGAGGAAATGGCAACCCACTCCAGTATTCTTGCCTGGGAAATCCCATGGACAGATGAGCCTGGTGGGCGACAGTTCACGGGGTCGCAAAGAGTCAGACATGACTGAGCAACCGAACAAGAACAACAACAATACTTACAACAAAGATTACTCTTTCCAATGCAGGGGGCAAGGGTTCGATCCCTGGTCAGGGAATTGAGATCCCACAATGAGGTCAAAAAAGAAAGAACATGCCCACTTAAAGAGTTCAAAAACACCATCTGCATAGACCCAGGGTGGGTATACACTAGGAATCAGCCTTGTGAAATGGCTCTTTGGGAAGTGAGTACAGTCTCATGCTTTTGCATTCACGGGTGCTTGGGGTTCAGGTAACAAGATACAAGTCTCACTGGCCTGTGACCTACTAGAACCATGTCTCAAAAGCTGAGCTCAGGTCTGAGTGCCATATTTTAACCCTACAGTTTCACTGTCATCAGCTTTCTAAGACATGTAGTTCCCTCACATCCTGTATTGATCGGCAGTTGTTAACATGAACTGCAAGACAAAATAAAATAAAATTTGAACACTGGAAAGTCTTTGACCTTTGGCTTTCCCAGGCCAACAAAAGCAATGTAGGGTTGCTAATCTATATTTTTCTAGTGCATGTGTGCTAAGTCACTTCAGTCGTGTCCGACTCTGCAACCCTATGGACTGTAGCCAAACAGGCTCCTCTGTCCATGGGATTCTCCAGGCAAGAATACTGAAATGGGTTGCCTTGCCCTCCTCCAGGGAATATTCCTGACCCAGAGATCAAACCCATGTCTCTTATGTCTCCTTCACTGGTAGATGGGTTATTTACCACTAGCGCCACCTGGGAAGCCCTATTTTTCCTGTAAGGAATACACACAGAACAAAAACTCCACTTACTTCTATCATCATTTCCTTAAAAAAGCCTTCAAATGCCCCAAATTCAGACAAAAGTTCAGTCCCTCAAGCCAGAGTTTCTCAGACTTTAGAGAGCATCTAAATCACCAAGACAGCTTGTTAAAAACAGATTCCTAGGCCTCACTCCCAGAGATTTATAACATTTGAGAGCCTGAATTCTACATTTCTAACAAGTTCCCAAGTGATGCTGATTCTCCTGGCCTGTGGGAACACTGCTGTAAAAAAATAGAATTAGTTTGGTTACAGCTCACCACCTTGTACTATTTTGTCCAGGGTCAAAGAACACTTCCTCATACACAGGTCTGCAGACCCAGTGACCAAGTGTTACTTTTCACCAGATGCCACATCCTTCCTACTTGCACATCAAAGCCTATGTCATCCCTGGGTTTGAACAATTCCATCCTCTGTTGCATGGCTTTCATCAAAGGTTTGAAGGTGAATATACTGGTCTCCTTCACCACCCACCCAACATAACTCACTGAGTTAACAGCTTAATTCCTTCCCAGGAAGAAATGTGGGGGTAAGGAGGGAAGGCTCTAGAGACAGGGGAGCAGTGTTTGTCTAGACTAAATGGTGACTAATATAGGTCTTCCTTTAGTGGTTTGGCTGTTTCTGCCAGACACATATTGCCTTGGAAACCACCTGGCCTGCAGAATTGCCGGTAGCTGAGTCCTGCAGCCAGTGAGTTATCTGCTGAGTTCTTCCTCAATACACCTTTACTGGAAAGGGCACCAGCTCACACCTCTCCTGGCCCAGGTTCTACTCTAGAAACACAACTTTTTACTTCCACCGAGGAAGTGACCCAGATGGACGGAGAGACTCACTCACATTGTATCCGAATATATTACCTATAAAGCATGCTCACAAATATGGTCTTTTTGAATCTTCAAGCCAACCCTAGGAAAAAGTTCTTAGTAGCTCCATTTCTTAGATAAAGAAACTATGTACATTCAGCAAACCTCTTCAGTGTTACCCAGAAGGTTTTCTATGTCACAGCAGTCATTCTACCCTGGCTGCACCATACACTTATTTTTGAGATTACTCTCATTCAGTTATGTTCCTCTTTCTACCCTTTCTAACACAGAAAGGTGGCAAAGGTCAAACGTGAAGCTAAATACAGAGAGGAGATTAACTCTGCTATTTCTGTAATAGGAAAAACACCCCCAAATCCCTATAGCAACATCACAGAAAAGCGACCCAATTAATTCAGTGAGGAGATCAGCCACATTGATCGGCTGAAGAGTCAAGTGGACAATACAACTCATTGATTGGATGTTTTATTTTTCAGAGGCTTGTGTAGACATAGCCACAGGCAAGTCTCTTCTGAAAGTGTTACCATGGCAGCAGCCAATTGGTTTGCTCATCCAGCGTCCTTTGGTTCCTCAGGCAGTCCTTTTAGAGACTCGGTCAGAGGTCTGCCTGCCTAGGTCAGGATCTGAGCACCTCTCCTTGGAATGGATCACTTTTCTAACAAATGGGCTTGTCTTTCAGGACAGTCTTATTTCAATTACTAAGTACCTATTGATTCTTTACATTTACAAATTACTATGCTCCTTTTTGTTAGCAATCCAAGCACTGAAAGAGGACCAATAGAGTTATCACCGGCTTACAGACAGGCATTAAAGCCCAGAGAGGGTTAGGTCACCCAGCAAGCTAGACTGGGGCCAAAATTGTTTCTCCCAGTTTGAATATACTCTGAACTGTCTTCCGCATTTACAGGGATAAATCAATGAAGATGCATTAACCTTGAGAATCAACTCAATTAAGAAAGAACAGAGAGGAATTGGAAGAGACATCTTATCAGGACCATACCAAACGGATGCCTCATGAAATCTCAACTGGAGGAAATGGACTCAAATGAGAGGGAGATGTTCAGAGTACTTAATAGTTGTTTTGTGCCTGGTCTTCACTTTGTGCCAAGCACAGTTCTAAGTGTTCACGTAGATAACTCAGTTAATCCCTAGTTTGGTCCTAAGATTTAGGTACTATCCCATTTTATAGGTGAAAAATGGAGTCTTGATCAGGGTAGTTTTCCCCGAGGGCAGCAGATTTGGGATCTAAACAAAGTACTTTAACTCTGCAGGATATGCTTAGGTGCTGTGCTAAACGGTTCTCAAAGAACGAATGTTCTAAAGTATTTATTTATGTTTTAAAGTGGAATAAAAAATACAGAGAGACCAAATGTATAAATCAAATGTATAAACACTGTTATTTTCTCCTTTCCTTGAAGCCTATTTCTGTTACAGTGTCACAGTCAAAGCAAATACAAATTGGTCTACAGCAGCTCTGAAAACTAGAATTTTAGTGACTCCTCCTAAAGTGACAGCAAAGAGGGTGACTTTCATCACACAACACACAGCCAAACTTTGTTCCATTAGCGACTATTTTTCATGGTCCCGTTAGAGCCTTCAGTTTTCACTGTACGGTAATCAACTACTAACAACTGTGATTTTCTCAGTCGGTTTCTTATAAGTCTTCAAGCAACAGACTGGAGTCTGAACGATGATGAATTCTTCTTATTCTCTGCCACAGACTCCAAGTAACCTTGGAGCAGACACTGGAGAAACAGTAATGAGGCTCGAGTTTCTGAGAGAAATCCTGAACTCAACTAACAAAGAGATCAAGGTGGAGTGAGGACTTTGGCAGGCAGCTCACTGCTGGGCTCATTGAAGGCAATAGTTCACGCCTACTAATGTTCACGCCTGGGAGCTGCAAGTCTTGGCCCTGGGCTAATATGTGACTAGAAATTCAGGTGTAAAAAAGCACATGTGCCAAAATCAGCTGTTTCTTAGCAGTTGAGTTGAAGCAGCTGAGGGAATCTAAAATACGTTCTCAGCAGATGTGCGGCAGTGTTTGAAAGTCAGAACTGTTGAGACAAGATGGGAAGTCTGAGGCTTGAATTCCAAAAAGGGAGAAGGGAGTGAGGAGTTAAGGAAGAAAAATGTATAGTCTTTTGTTTTTGATTTATCTACTTTTCCATCTCAAACACCAGGAGTTTCAGCATGCAAAAAAACACACATCCAAGCCCTGTCTTGCATGCATCATTTGCCCACAAAATAATTACACAATTAAATCACACCCCGTTCAGGATCCTTTAGTTTTCTCTTCAGGCTCAGCTCTTTGGAGAGCACTGGCATGCAGTCCACAATTCACATACCCTGCTTTTTTTTTTTCCTTCACATTGTGCCACAGTAAAGTATTGAAATATATATATATATATATATATTTTTTTTTTGTCAAAAAGATCATAGTTGTACTAGAGTGGGTAGCCTAGCCCTTCTCCAGTGGATCTTCCCAACCCAGGGATTGAACTATGATCTCCTGCATTGCAGGTGGATTCTTTACCAACTGAGCTACCAGGGAAGCCAGAAAGAGAGTAAGAGATCAGTAAATGACTAATTCAACGATGACACATTCATATTTGAGTGTGCACAGAGTAACAAATGTGCCCCCAAATGGGTATAACTAATCTACAGGAAGGCTTCAGAGAGGAAGTGATACATGTGAATATTAGAATTGGGCCTTAAAACGTGTTGAAAGTGAAAGTTGCTCAGTTGTGTCTGACTCTTTGTGACCCTGTGGACTATACAGTACATGGAATTTTCCAGGCCAGAATACTGGAGTGGGTAGCCTTTCCCTTCTCCAGGGGATCTTCCCAATCCATGGGTTGAACCCAGCTCTCCCGCATTGCGGGCGGATTCTTTCCCAGCTGAGCCATAGAGGGGAAGCCCAAGAATACTAGAGTGGGTAGCCTATCCCTTCTCCAGTGGATCTTCCTGACCCAGGAACTGAACCAGGATCTCCTGCATTGCAAGCAGATTCTTTACCAATTGAACTACCAGGGAAGCCCTAAGTTAATTAACTGAGTGTGCACACTCAATCACTTTAGACTCTGTAATCCTATGGACTGTAGCCTGTCAGGGTCCTCTGTCCATGGGATTCTCCAGGTAAGAATACTGGAGTGGGCTGCCATGCCCTCCTCCAGGGGATCTTCCTGACCCAGGGGTTGAACCCACATCTTCTGTGTCTCCTGTATCGCAGGCAGGTTCTTTACCCACTGAACCACCTGGGAAGCCCTCAGAAAGTCGCTCTGTCATGTCCTATTCTTTGCAACCCTATGGACTATACAGTCCATGGAATTCTCCAGGCCAGAATACTGGAGTGGGTAGCCTTTCCCTTCTCCAGGGGATCATCCCAACCCAGGGATTGAACTCAGGTCTCCCGCATTACAGGTGGATACTTTACCAGCTGAGCCATCAGGGAAGCCCAAGAATACTGGAGTGGGTAGCCTATCACTTCTCCAGCGGATCTTCCCAACCCAGGGATCGAACTCGGGTCTCTTGCATTCTGGGCAGATTCTTTACCAGCTGAGCTATAAGAGAAGTCCTTTTTCTCCATGGGATCTTCCTTAGCCAGGGATCCTAAAATGTGTTAGGAGTTTATTAAACATTCAGGAGAAAAATGCACTCATTAGTAACTGGCTATTGCATGACATTGTATACATTCTGATTTAAAATGCAAAACTCGTGCACATGTCAGATTTTTAACATCCCATCTGAAATGGTTTTCATCTCTTTGCTTTATTAATGCAAATGCTTTCACAACAGAAAATTTCTGTCCAGGCTTTCCTGAGTGTTAAATAAAATAGAATTTCCTTCTTATGTATGTATGACACACTTCCTTTTCCTTTTATTATCATCATCTGGATGTGGTAATAAAAGATGTGGTAATAAAAGATTTTGAAACTAAGTACTCAGATATATTAGAATTCATACCCCTTCAGTTCAGTTCAGTTGCTCAATCGCGTCTGACTCTTTGCGACCCCATGAATTGCAGCACACCAGGCCTCCCTGTCCATCACCAACTCCCGGAGTTCACTCAAACTCATATGCATTGAGTCGGTGATGCCATCCAGCCATCTCATCCTCTGTTGTCCCCTTCTCCTCCTGCCCCCAATCCCTCCCAGCATCAGGGTCTTTTCCAATGAGTCATCTCTTCGCATGAAGTGGCCAAAGTATTGGAGTTTCAGCTTCAGCATCAGTCCTTCCAGTGAACACCCAGGACTGATCTCCTTTAGAATGAACTGGTTGGATCTCCTTGCAGTCCAAGGGACTCTTAAGAGTCTTCTCCAACACCACAGTTCAAGCATCAATTCTTTGGCGCTCAGCTTTCTTCACAGTCCAGCTCTCACATCCATACATGACCACTGGAAAAACCATAGCCTTAACTAGACAGACATTTGTTGGCAAAGTAATGTCTCTGCTTTTTAATATGCTTTCTAGGTTGGTCATAACTTGTCTTCCTTATTCGTTTTCTTTGATTAGGATAATTTTTTGACTAGGTGGATAGAAGCTAAAATTTCTTCATTTTGCAAAATAAACACACGAGAACTTCTTTTTAACAGTTTGTGTGTGTATAAATATAGCTTAATTTTTACAGTTATAACTATGAGGAAGTTAAACTATGGTAGAGCCATGAAAGTTGGAATGTTTTGGAGTTTAAAAAAATACTTTCTAGAATGATCCTGAGATTCATCCAGTGTTCTGATCATTTCAGGCTTATTCCTAACAAAGTTGTGGTTGGCACAATATCAGGACCTTGAAAAAAGTATCTGTTGAATGTATTGAGCAAATATTAAAAAAAAAACAGTGGCCATATGCTGGCAAACATGGTGATATTATCTCATTTTATCTTTAAATCAAACATGTAAGACAGATATTGCTATTAATCCTGTTTTATAAACGAGAAGACCAGGGCTCTAAGGATTCAACAAATTGTTAAGGTCACACATCCTAAATGACAGAGCCTGAATTCAAACACAGGCTGGTCTGACTCCTAAACCTTGTGTTTCAGTCACCATATGTTCTGCCCTGTTCTAGATCCTGGACTCACACAGACTGTAGGGTCTGAATTCTTGGGAGCTTACATCATACTGGGGAGTACAAAAGGTACTTGGTACAGTCACGAGGGCTATAAAGACAGGTGTGTTAGATAGTGGAGCAGGAAGGAGGGACTTGTTGATGGGCTGCTTTGGTATTTTGGGTCATGTAAGATCTGAGAAACTTGACACAGGAAGCTCTGTTTTCTTAGAGGAAATTCAGAGGCTGGAGGGGAAAAGGAATTTGAGCTGCAAAGATTGAAACCAGGTTTCTCAACTTAAGGAAAGGGCTTGGCACTTGGTAGGACAAAACATGGCTTCCCTGGTAGTTTAGCTGGTAAAGAATCTGCCTGTAATGTAGGAGACCTGGGTTTGATCCCTGGGTTTGTAAGATCCCCTGGAGAAGGGCATGGCAACCTACTCCAATATTCTTGCCTGGAAAATCCCATGGATAGAGGAGCCTGGTGGGAGAAGTCCCATAGGGGTCCATGGGGTCTCAAAGAGTTGGACGTGACTGAGCAACTAAGCACACACAGGGCAAACCATAGCAATGCTGACTCACTTGAACATCTGAATGGTTACGTATTGCCTGCCATGATGGGAATGAGGCAAAAACTCTGCTGCACAAGGTGCTCACAAAGATGCACCGCTTCTTGAACACCCAGAGAGGCACCAAAGAAGTGGTTTGGGACACACTTTGTAGTCATGTTATGATACAGGACTTTTTGTGATTGTTTTCTTTTCCCTGATTCAATCTTTGTTTGTTTATGTTTCTGAAAATGGATCTTTCAGGCCTCTACCCGTGAACTAGCTAAAATTTTTAAAGTAATTAAAACTGGATATAAAAAGGCTTAACCACTGTATAGTACTAATTATTCTAAGTGTACTAATTTCAAATATTCTTCCAAATAATAACATCCATTTTAAAGAGGATACTCTTAATGGCCCAGATATATTGTATTCATAAACATCTTCTTTATTTATAACACATTCTGCAAGCACCATGATGGTAAAGGCCAAGTGTTACACATCTTAGTATCTCCCTCAAACTGAGCACTGCCTAGCATTTTTGTATTAATGATTTAAGATTTAAGCTCATGAGAAAAAGAGATCTTTGTCTTGTTCACTCCTGTATCCCCAACACCTGGAGGGGTGCCTGACACACAGAAGAGCTCAATAAATATTTGATAATGAATGAATGACATATTAATTAAAACAGTGCTAGAAATATAGTAGAGACTTAAAACATTTCCTAATGAATGAATAAATGAGGTTCAAAGACTTCCTTCCACCCTAAACAATTGAAGGAGTAGGGACAGAGGGAGCTGAGATGGAATCTGCTTATTGTGTAGTGTGCGCGCTGGCGGTGGACGGGAGGGGTTGGGGGTGGGGCAGATCTTCCTCAATACTATGCTTATAGTCAGTTATCTGGCTCTGCTATACATAAATGTACTTTTTTTATGTTCCTTAGATTTTAGAATAGTTGGTGGCATTCTTTCTCCCTAAAATAATGGAAAAAGAAATAATCTGTAGTTTTAGGCTCTATATAGCTTACAATTAGCTGCCATGAAACAACACTATCTATGTGTCTCATAAACACATTTACATCAGTTCTAAAATGTGTTTTACATTGTACACTATACGCTAGCATTTTGAGGTTTTTATAACTCTAAGTTCCAGAAATGAAGCTGTAGAAGTCCCAGATTTGTAGCAAGTAGCTGAGAGAACATAGTTTGAAAGTCACTTTACTTACAAAAGCCACATATTTTTTCAATCTCAATTATCCAGGATAAAAAAAAGTAAAAAAATAAACAAAAAGCCTCTGTGTTGTCAAACAGTCTTGATAAGTCTGAATGCTAAAGCCCATGCCTTTAACCCACAACAGCTTCTGGGTCCAGGCTCTCTGACAGGATACTAGCCAGCAGGTTCCAAACCAGGAAAAATGCAAAGGGCGAATGAAGAGGGCTTGAGGGTTGCTGGGAACAGTAAGAAAGGGCAGCAGAGAGCCAGAAAATTAAAGTAGTAATAGCCACGAAAAGGAATACAAGGTGTCCACATAGCCCTTCTGGAATTTTTCTGCACAAGAGCACTTAGCACCACACCAATATTTAAGGGCATTACTCTACAATGCAAAACTTTATTGCGTTAACTTTGCCCCAAAGAAAGAAATATATTGAATGTTTTCTGTTTAGGCAGGCAAGGGACAGATAATTGCTTGTTTATGAATTTTATTTTCAAAAAAATGCTTATTTTCTCAGAAGAAAGTTCTGCGTTAGTCACTGTAAACCCTGAGGTTTGGTTGTCATAATTCAATCCACTTTCACTTCTTTAAAGGAGTCTATAACCAATCCAAACATGCAAAGGGACAATGGTATGGCTACAGGGACAGCATACAGGAAAGTGCTTTGCTATAAACATTTGTATTCGGTATACCATTCTCTCAAGAACATTCTATTCCAGCACTTAGCAATCAGTTTAACTCTCAGCCAGCTAATTCCAAATCTACAGACGAGATTACCGAAACCTGGGACGATGCCAAGGGCAGAAACTCCCACCCCTCCCTCCCATCCCCCTTGTCTCCTCTCTGTTCCCGTGCACTGTTTTCATCCTGTCTTCATTCCAGCCCCCTTTCCTCATGCCACTAGTGAGCAGCTCTTACGCGGACACCCCTTCCTGCCCTGGCTCCCCTGAAAGGTGGCTACTCTACCTCAGCTTAATCCACAATGCAGCCTTTCTGAAAACAAAACTTTTTGACTGTTGATTTCTCAACTTCCACCTTATTGGGTCTTACTGGAAGAAATTTTCTTCCTCAGAAACTTTTTAATGCTTTCCCTAGCACTCTAGGTGGAGAAGGCAACGGCAGCCCACTCCAGTACTCTTGCCTGGAAAATCCCATGGACGGAGGAGCCTGGTGGGCTGCAGTCCACGGGGTCGCTAAGAATCGGACACGACTGAGCGACTTCACTTTCCACTTTCACACATTGGAGAAGGAAATGGCAACCCACTCCAATGTTCTTGCCTGGAGAATCCCAGGAACGGGGGAGCCTGATGGGTGCCATCTATGGGGTCGCACAGAGTCGGACACGACTGAAGCGACTTAGCAGCAGCAGCACTCTAGGACTATGACTTTTGCAACAACCTATGTGTCTCAACTATCTGTAAACACTGTTCTATGATAAAATTTAGTTTCTATATTGTGTCCCAGTTTTCCTTTATCGAATATATATACTCATCACAGAAAATCCAGATTATATAGGAAAAATATACTTTAAAAATTTCCTGTAATTACATCAGCCTAATGATAAGCAGTGGGCTTCCCTGATAGCTCAGTTGGTAAAGAATCCACCTGCAATGCAGGAGACCCCAGTTTGATTCCTGGGTTGAAAAGATCCCCTGGAGAAGGGAAAGGCTACCCACTCCAGTTATTCTGGCCTAGAGAATTCCATGAACTGTACAGTCCATGGGGTCGCAGAGTCAGATGCGACTGAGCGACTTTCTCTTTCACTTTTCTATGATAAGCAGGTCGGTATTTCATGCATAACCACGCACGCGTGTGTGCACACACACACACACACACACACACACACGTTCATTATATTGTATATAAAGTTATGCAATCTGGTTCTTCACTCAGTGTTGTAGCTTAAATATTTTCCCATATCATTAAATACTTATTCAAAACAATTTAACACATATAATTCTGTCATGAAATATATCATTGCCATTGTTGAATCATTATTTTACTGTTAAATATTTAGGATCTAAAAAATGCACGCTTGCAGCTGAAACCCAGAAGAATGCAAAGAACTGAGGGATTTTAAATTTTGAAGCAGAGTTTTGGACTCCTGTGTGTGTATGTGGTGGGGTAAGTTTGGCATTGATAGGTAATCAATTATGTGTGATTTTGACGCAGGTACCTTAGTTATTGCTCTCATTATAGTGGGCTTTCACATTCTTTCATTCAGGTACCACATACATAAGGAATGATGACAGGACCTCAGTCATCTGTGTGCCATTTGCTGTAATAAAGACATATATTATGACCACATCTAGCTGTTTAAAAATCTTTTAGCTACTATATAACATAAAGTCATGCCTTATATAACTAAATCCACTTTGAAGTGAGCTATTTGAGTATCTGTTTCCTTTCCCCATCCTGCTTTCAATTCTGCATCTTACATTGGAAATAATCATAGCAGGTATTTCTATAGTTTATTAACTATATTCTTTAGCAGTAGAAAAATAAGTGCTAAAAAAATTTCCTTTTTAATATTTCAGCACAGAGTATTGCTATTAAGTTTGAAAGAAAAATTGTACCAAGAATAAATTACTATACTATGAATAAGATAATAAATCTAGGAAGGAAGCATATTATGAAAATTCTTCAAAAGAATGAAAAACTATAAATGTACATTGTGGAGGGGATGTAGTTTGAGCCTCAGCCTCTTACTCCCCACTGTGAAGGTTCAGACATGTCTATAAATCCTTATCACACTGGTAGTGAAGGAAGACACAAGAAAAATTAGTTCCTATGGAACCCAATATTTTTCTCGCGGGTGGGGTATGTGGCAAAAGGTGAACCCACTTTGTTGGAATGGCCGTGGAACTTCTATGGTGGCCCAGTAGAAGTCCAGTAGGGGTAGGTTGGCAGTGACACTAAATATTTTCCTGGGAAGAACCCATCCCAATGAAGGAGAGACTCAGTTGAGATGCTCGTACTCATGTAAAAGTCTTGCGTATTGGTGAGGAGCAGGAAGTCTACCCACAGCATGATGCCTCTCACTACAATCAGTTTCTGACCCAGAATCCTGGAAACATGGCTGGGTCCTGGGAAAAGTGAGGACTGGAAACTAAAATGGAAAGAATATAAGCCAACTCACTGGGGTTCAAGACCCACTTCCTTAGGACCTTTCTTAACTATAGAAGAAACCTAGTCTTCTTACTCAGTTGTAGGCTATGGGACAATCTGGATATTTTCAAAGCAGCCACCAGGATATATGACCAGGTTTGGTAGCTCAATGGTAAAGAATCCGCCTGTGATGTAGGAGATGCAGGTTCGATCCCAGGGATGGGAAGATCCCCTGGAGAAGGAAATGGCAACCCATTCCAGTATTCTTGCCTGAAGAAGCACATGGACAGAGGAAGCTGGTGGGCTACAGTTCATGGAGTCGCAAGAGTTGGACACTAGTTACTAAATCACCACAGATACGGCGGAAGACAGACAAGGCTGTTAGGCAGAACCCAGCATATGTACAATGTCTAGAGGGTACTGTAAAAGGCAGTGGGGTCAGCAGTGGTACGGGGAGGTGGTGTCATCCCTGGTGGAACTTCAAGTAAATACATGTGGTGTGAAAGCTGCTCCTAAGCACACATAAGGCACCGCCTGGGAACTCCCAGGGGAAATTAGGGGGAGGGAGTTTACAACACACCAGGGTTCCTACATGAACAGGGAGGGGACAGAGCCAGGTTAATGGGGTTATAGGTGTCGGGATTTAGTTAAGTCTTATGATTTATGTATCACAGACATATGCTATTTTAGTGCAGAAAGACTTCAATTTTAAATAAGTTTTGGAAGCAGTGAACTTCAAAGACCTCCTTTGGGGTCAATTAAGACCTGCATATGTACCTTCAAATATTTAAGAGAATATTTCCTCAATGGAGGGGCAGCTATGCTAATGTGAACTTAAATAGGAAGAGACTGATAAAATGGCCTCTGAAAAAAGTTTCTGTGTTTTGTTTTTAAACTGATGAATCCACATTCATACTTTACATGAATAAAGTTCTGTATACATAGGGATATGATGGCAGCAATAAACTAGTGAATTATGCCCTAAAGATGTATCTCAACATGTTTTTTCCTTTTGGAGTATGGTATATATGGGCTTCTGTGGTGGCTCAGGTGGTGAAGAGTCCTACAATTCAGGAGACCCGGGTTCGAACCCTGGGTTGGGAAGTTCCCCTGGAGGAGGAAATGGCAACCCATTCCAGTATTCTTCCCTGGAGAATTCCATGGACAGAGGAGCCTGGTGGGCTACAGTCCACGGGGTTGCAAAGAGTTGGACAGGACTGAACGACTAACACTTTCACTTTTAACACTTTGTTGTATATACCACCTTTCCCTTCCCCATGCCTTTTTATTTCATTTATTTAAAGTTTTATTTATTAAGCTCTACGTGATGGACTGTACGGATAACATAGATGTATAAGGAACAGTCATTAATCTTATGGGTACTCCATGCTTCCGTGTGATACAATCCAAACCAGCAGAACAACCAGTGTGGGCACTGAAACATGTCAAGTCCGTCGCTGGTGAAAATTCATAATACAGTTTTAAACTACTGCGTTTAGTGTTTATGTGCTTTTACTTACTATAGAAAGAACACATCAAATCTTAAACTGTTTGCCTAATTTACTTTTGAAAGTGTGAACCACAATAAACTATCCGAGCACAGACTGAAAAGAGCAGAATGTTTTGTAATAATTCTAGGAGTAAATGTGTTTATCACTGTTTTCATCAATTTATAGTTTTTTCTTTAGGAAATATTAAGGCTCACCATGGATTTCAAAGGGAAAATATTCAACATACAAATGTTCACTTAGTTGTCTCAGGTACACATGCAGAGCTGAAAGTATGATTTAAATATATATATGTCAGGTAAGTGAAATATTGATCCTTGCAAGATACATTTTGTTGAATGTGGATCCAGAAAACAATCTTATATGAGTTATACATATCTACTTTGTAAATAATACCCTTTTATAGGTAATAACAATGTATATGTTCATATCCAAACACAGAAGGTTATTTGATGCTTATAGGATCTTAACACACTGTTATTTCACTGTGGAAAAATAAATTATAAAGAGAATAATGGAGAAAAAAACAGAAAAGTGGCCTTCTTCCTTCTAGACAATAGATGGTAAATTTTCAATTTTAATGCAGCTCTAGCACACATTGGAGAAGGAAATGGCAACCCACTCCAGTGTTCTTGCCTGGAGAATCCGAGGGACGGGGGAGCCTGGTGGGCTTCCGTCTATGGGGTCACACACAGTCAGACATGACTGAAGTGACTTAGCAGCAGCAGCAGCAAATAATGTATTGTAGAACTGTTTTCTCTTTTCAAAAGAGATAAGGAGAAAGTTCATATTCTATTGCTAAAATCTACAGATAAATTCCTGTACAAGTAAAATCAACCATAATATATATATTAATATATAATTAGTCTAGTTCTTGGTAATTATCAGGTTATTTAGGTTAATCTAGAAAAGGTAATTGTTAGTGATAAAGCATAAGGAAGAGAAGTTTATAAATCAATAATCTATGGATTAAAGACTTTGACATCTTTTTAAATTATCTAAATAAGTAAACTGCCATAATGCACCTTTAAGGAAATGGCCGAGAACCCAAGTCTACTCTGATTTGGCATGCAAATGAGCCATTCCATACTAATATTATCTTGACTGCAAAAGGAATACTCTTTGTTTACATGTAAGCTGGAAGCTCTTAAACAATAATCTTGAGAATTGCAATTATACTATACTCTCTGAGGCCAAATTATGATCTCAGTTATATCAGGGACAATACAAAGAGTCCTGAAAAGGGATAAGAAAGGGACAAAGAGAAGAGACAGGAAAACAAAGTGGCCAGAGAAATGCTTGGCAGAAGCCTAGCATAAGCCTCATCTCTCTCCCAGGCTTTCTGCCTGTCTGCGTTCACTGTTCATCCAGCACCAGCTTCTCTCTCCTCAAAGAAATGCCAGCGAACCCCTGCCAGTGATTCATCAATACCAAACATGTCAAGATAAACAGACTATAAGGCCATATTGCGTGATTCTCCAAAGAAATTGCTTCTCATAAGAACAAGATTTTTCATTTGCAAGATTTACAAAATCAGGAACTACATCATAATTAAGTCTGCACTGTTCAATGAATTTTTTTTAAACACATTGGCACTTTCCTCTTGAAACCAAAAATGCTCTACTTCTTGACATGCATGTTTGTTTGTTTTAAATAAGTTAAACAGATATTTACTTATGGTAATAGAGGAAAAATATACCAACTGCTTGGTATACTTAGTATGTAGAGAGGGGCAAAGATTCAGGGGTTCTCTGCTGCAATCTGCTGCTGCTAATACCTTGCTCTGCATT
The DNA here is from genome assembly GCF_049115385.1 of Moschus berezovskii. NCBI lineage: Eukaryota > Metazoa > Chordata > Mammalia > Artiodactyla > Moschidae > Moschus > Moschus berezovskii. Next base: position 41,090,221 of record NC_142468.1, on the reverse strand, counting down.
CTTAGGGCAGTGTATTAACCTTTCTGGGCCTCAGTTTCTACAGCTTTAAATTGAGAGAGTAGGATATGTATAAGGCTGTTTGTTTGTTTGATGATCTGTGATCCATCAATACCAGTCAATTCCAAAATGTCATGCCAGAGATACCATTTGGAGGGTCCGTTAAAGTAAAAGGTGACTGACCAGAGGGATCATAGAGGATTTACTATACTTTTAAAAAACGAAATATAAGCTATTATTTCCCCCAAATCAACTAAACATATTCTAAGACCCCTGACATCATCTGATGTAATCCTTATCACTTGATTTAAGCATTTTCTTTGAACTTTCTTGGAAATGCATACATTTTACTGTTGGTCATCTCCCCTGACTCTTAGATTTTAGAGATGGGAAAACTGAGGTCGTGGCATAACTCAAGAGCAAGAATAAGACCAGAGCCCAGATCTCATGGTTCATGCCGAGTCATCTTTCCATTGCCAAATGTTTGAGTTGGACACATGGCCCATGGTTAGGCCTTGACAGTCCCACTGAGGATCAGGAACAGACTTATTTCAACAGCTTACATGTCAAGAGCCACCAAGAGGTTAGTAAAATAAAGGAATACTATACCATCATCTGGGAGAAGGCAATGGCAAGCCACTCCAGTACTATTGCCTAGAAAATCCCATGGATGGAGGAGCCTGGTAGGCTGCAGTCCATGGGGTCGCTAAGAGTTGGACATGACTGAGAGACTTCACTTTCACTTTTCACTTTCACACATTGGAGAGGGAAATGGCAACCCATTCCGGTGTTCTTGCCTCGAGAATCCCAGGGACGGGGGAGCCTGGTGGGCTTCCATCTATGGGGTCACACAGAGTTGGACATGACTGAAGTGACTTAGCAGTAGCATACCATCATCTAACTAAGAAAAAACATTCTTCATTGTGTTCAAACCACAGCCAAGGGGACACCAGATTTTCCTGACACATCTGTAGCTGAAGAAAGAAAAACTGAAGCAGATGTGGGGTTAGTCTCCTGCATGGCCTCTGAGGCCCTATTTCTTTATACCCATATCCTTGTGTAGTTCCCTGCACCTTATATCAGAGATGGTATGTGGGACCAATAGTGAACAGTAGAAGTGATGCTATTACTTCTGAAGCTAGGTCATAAAAGGTATTTGGCTTTTGTCCTCGGTTCCTGGCAGAAAGTTTCTAAAACCCTTAGAATTCCTGAATGATAAGGGAGATTGAGATGAATCTTGGCAGACCCTAGAGAACTTCAGGAGGGGGTTGGATATCAGAAAGAACAAGCCTTCATTAGAAGTTTAGAACTTTCAGCCCCATGCACCAACCTCCAGGAGAAAGGGGATGGAGAGCAGGTTAATTATTAATAATTAAGTTAATTAATCATGCCTACTAAATGAAATCACAAAACCCATGAACAATGGGGTTCGTGTGTATATCAACATGCTTCAAGGGAGGGGTGCCTGGAAAGGGCATGGACGTTCCATACCCTACCATCCTCTCCCAGAATAAATTTTCCTAATGCACCTTTCTATTTGGTTATTCCTGAGTTGGATCCTTTATAATAAAATAGTAATTGTCCGGCCAGGCGGGAGTGGCTAGGCGAAACCCGCCAGCGCGTCCGGGCCTCACTAGTTTGTCCCTGCGGCCGCCCTGTAGGCAGCGCGGCGCTCCGAGGGCCCCGAGCTGCGCTGCCATGGCTGCCCGGGTCGGCGTCGTGCCCGCCGGCGAGGGCCTGCGCTACGCCGTGTACTTGCAGCCCCCCGCCCAGCCGTCGGACGCCGACCTCGACCGCGGGCTGAGCTTTTCATCCTACTATAAAGGAGGATTTGAGCAGAAAATGAGTAGGCGAGAAGCAAGTCTCATTTTGGGTGTAAGCCCATCTGCCAGCAAGGCCAAGATTAGAGCAGCTCACAGGAGAATCATGATTTTGAATCACCCAGATAAAGGTGGATCTCCTTACTTAGCAACCAAAATTAATGAAGCAAAAGACTTGCTAGAAGCAACCACCAAACACTGATGGATGCCCAAGGACCACTCTGAAGGAGAAAAAGGGGGAACTTATAAAAATTGTCCTGCAAATTAATCTAAACCATGGCCTTCGTAATTTTCATACATGTACTGACCCCAGTGATTTCTTCCATGACTAATCTATGTAATAATAAAAGATGAACAGTCAAAAAATAAATAAATAAAAATAGTAATTGTAAGTAAAACACCTTTCTGAGTTCTATGAGTCATTCTAGCAAGCTCCTGCATTTATAGTTGAGTGGGCAGAAATATGGGTAGCTTGATGTCTGAAGTGGAGACAGTTTTTGGGGCTGAGCCCTAAAACTATGAAATTTCCACTAACTCTGGGAGTTGGCCTCAGAATTGCATTGAGGTTTTGGATATACTGTTGGATGGTGTGAGAAAAAATAACTCTCAGGCTTCTCGCTTGCTTTCTTTCTCTCAGATCTCTCACTCTGGGGTAAGTCAGCTGCAAAATCTGGAGGACACTCAGGTAATCTATGGAGAATCTGAATGTTGAGGGACCGAGGCCTCCTGCCAGCAGTCATGTTAATGAGCCACTGCGGGAGTGACTGTAGAACTGACACCTTGATTGCAGCCTCATGAGATCTTGGTTTAAGCCACTTCTAGATTCCAGACCCTAAGAAACTATTTGAGATAATAAACGCTGTTGTTGTAAGTTGCTAAGTTTCAGGGTAATCTGTCACACAGCTGCTGCTAAGTCACTTCAGTCGTGTCCGACTCTGTGTGACCCCATAGACGGAAGCCCACCAGGCTCCCCCGTCTCCGGGATTCTCCAGGCAAGAACACTGGAGTGGGTTGCCATTTCCTTCTCCAATGTGTGAAAGTGAAAAGTGAAAGTGAAGTCGCTCAGTCGTGTCCGACCCTTAGCGACCCCACGGACTGCAGCCTACCAGGCTCCTCCATCCATGGGATTTTCTAAGCAACAGTACTGGAGTGGCTTGCCATTGCCTTCTCCGCTGTCACACAGCAATAGATGACTATTACAATACATGATTCCTTATATCTATTCCATTTTAAGATACTGTCATAAAATCCACCAAAGGTTGATCCTAGAGTTTAAAAAACAGAAGTCAAAAAATTACACTCCAATTTTCAAATACAATATACGGTCTGTTTAATATATACCATTTATTAGCAGAAATCACAACTACTTACAATAGCTAATTCACCATCACCTAGTTTCAAGTTTCAGTGGCTCTCCTAGACTATTTTCTTCTATTGTTGTCATTGAAATTATTAGCATTCTATTTAGTTATTTTTAAACAAGCAGTGGAAAGGATATCTACCTGTACTCCTAAGAAATAAAGTAGATCAAGACATTCTAGGGTCTGTTTTTTTCCTCAATGCCTAATTTATACCATCCAGATGGGTTCTAAAATATTTACAGAAGTTACAATATTTAATAACAATTATATGTTGTGCAGTTCTTTATGTGAAGTTTTAGTTCATAAACTCAGATGTGTAAAAAATATCTGATTTCTTCACTTTTTAAAAAATCAAGTTAATTTGGTCCCTGATATCTATTTCATCAGACAGATAAGAAATCTAATCTCAGTCTTGAGGCTTCCTCCTCTCCATCTCCCAGCATCTGCCCAAGTTCTTAATCATTGCCAAAGTATCAGGGAGGATCTCTGGCCTTCAGTTTCTACCCCAGCCCTTTATATGATTATTTTGATACTGAAGCATGTTTTCTTCTAGCCCAACCTGGGCTATATGCTTGCAGTGGTGGGAGGAAAACTTAGGAGAAAAAAAACACTACATAATCCCTCAACAAAGCATCCTATGGCAGGGACTCAGAGAATAAATTAAATGAAAGAAAAGAAACAAGCAACAAGGTGCCAGCCTTCAGGTTTCTTAAATACTCAACAGGAAACAGAAAATGCAAAAACAACATACTAAGGGATAAAAGCAAGTTATTGTTAAGAAGTACCACTTAAATTGCAAGAGCTGGGGGAATCCACAGAAGAAAATGAAGGGAATAGAGTGGGCTTAATAATAGTAAATATATGCATATACAATCCTTCATATTATGTATGCAATTTTATACATTATGAAGAACTTTTCCACATTTATAAATTTGTTTGAAGTACTCTTTACAATGAAGTTAGTAAGACACAAGTTGACAACTTCATTTTACAGATGAGGAAACTGCCTCAGGTAGTTTTGCTGACTTTCTCAGTATCACAGGGCTGATTAGGAGTGGAATATGAAACTGAGCTCCTCTTCTACCAAGGCCTTTCTCTGCCTCGTCTTCCACTTCTGGGTGAACTGTTTCCCTGAAAGAGGTTAAGTTCTAAAGCAGGATTGGAAGCATTTACATGGAAAGAGAGAAGAGGCTTGAGTGTGACAAGGAGTTTGGGGAGCAGTGGGAGAATTTGAAAAATACATGAGAAGGATGTAATTAAGGCCAAATTCCAGATACAGAAGAGAAAAGCCAGGGCATGGAAAAGTGAAAGAATGCTGAGTGGTGACTAAGGGAACTGTTGATATGAGACAGCAAAATTTCCCCCAACACCCCCTGACTTAGAAGATTACCTCCTTCATCTCTTCATACCTAAACAGTCACCAAGAAAATAGTCACTAGTATCTCCAGCTAGTAGAACATTATGCAATCTAGGCATATACAATAGTTTGTTGGCTCTTTGGGCCCTTTCTAAATCTTAGACGCAGTTAGTCACATCATTCTCATTTCCTGTTCTCTAAGTCCTATATCCAAGGCTCAGTCAAACCATGGAGGGAGATATTGCCAGTTTACATCCAGACCACTACAATCAAGTGGATATTGCAATAAGGTGAGTCACACGAATTTTTGTTTTCCCAGTGATATACAAGGTGTGTTTATACTGAGATGGTTTGATGGCATCACTGACTCAATGGACATGAGTTTGAGTAAACTCCGGGAGTTGGTGATGGACAGGGAGGCCTGGTGTGCTGCCACCCATGGGGTCTCAAAGAGTCAGACATGACTGAGCGACTGAACTGAACTGATACTATACTGTAGTGTCTCAAGTGTGCAATAGTATTATGCCTAAAAAATGTACATACTTTCACTAAAGGTACTTTATTGATAAAAATTTCTATCATCTGAGCCTTCAGCAAGTCAGTCTTTTTACTAGTTGAAAGTCTGACCTCAATGTTAATGGCTGCTGACTGATTAGGGTGGTGGTTGCTGAAGGCTGGGGTGGCTGCAGCAATTTTTAAAATTAAAACAATGAAGTCTGTAGCATCAGTTGAATCTTCCTTTTATGAACACTTTCTCTGCAGCATGCAAAGCTTTCTGATAGCATTTTACCCATTGTAGAACTTCTTCCAAAATTGGAGTCAATCCTCTCAAACCCTGTCAGTGCTTTATGAACTAAGTTAATGTAATCCTCTTAAGTCCTTTGTTGTCATTTCAACAGTCTTCAAAGAATCTTCACTAGAGATTGATTCTATCTCAAGAAACCACTTTACTTTTTCATCCATAAGAAGCAAATCTTCATCTGTTAAAGTTTTATCATGAGATTGCAACAATTCACTTACAGCTTCAGGCTCCACTTTGAATGCTAGTTCTCTTGATGTTTCCACCACATCTGTAGATACTTCCTCCACTGAAGTCTTGAATTCCTTAAACTCATCCATGCAGACTGTAGTCAGTTTCTTCCAAACTCCTGTTAATATGGATATTTTGATCTCTTGTCATGAATCACAATTGTCCTTAATGTCATCTAGAATAGTGAATCCTTTCCAGAAAGTTTTCAATTTACTTTGACCAGATTTATCAGAGGAATCACTATCTCTGGCAGTGATAGCCTTTCAAAATGTATTTCTTAAAGAATAAGACTTGAAAGTCAAATTTATTCTTTGATTCATAGGCTACAGAATGTATGTTGTGTTAGCAGGCATGAGGACAGCATAAACCTCATTGTACATCTCCATTAGAGCTCTTGGGTGACTGGGTACATTGTCAATGAGGAGTGATATTTTGAAAGAAATCTTTTCTGTTGGTCAGTAGTCTCAACAGTGAGCCTAAAAGAGTCAGTAAAGCATGTTGTAAACAAATGTAGTTTTACCTAGACTTTGTTCCATTTTCAGAGCATAGGCAGAGCAAATTTAGCATAATTCTTACGGGCCAGAGGGTTTTCAGAATGGTAAATAAGCACTGAATTCACTTGATTTAAGTGAATTTAACTTAAATCCACTAATTGCATTAGCCCCCAACAAGAGAGTTAGGGGCAAACACAGCTGGTGATTTTGAAGCTTTGAAGCCAAACACTGACTTTTCCTCTCTAGCTATGAAAGTCCCAGGTGGCATTTTCTTTTGATATAAGGATGCTCCATCTACACTGAAATTTAGTTGCTTAGTGTAACCACCTTCATTAATGATCTTAGCTAGATCTTCTGGATAACTTGCTATAGCTTGTGCATCAACCCTTGAACGTCATGGAGATGATTTCTTTTCTTAAACCTCATTATCCTAACTTCAAACTTTTCTTCTGGAGCTTCTTTACCTCTCTCAGTCATCATAGAGTTTAAGAGAGTTAAGGCCTTGCTCCAGATTAGGCTTCAGCTTAAGGGAATGTTGTGGCTAGTTTGATGTTCTACCTAAACCACTAAAACTTTCTCCATATCAGCAATGAGGCCATTTCCTTTTCATTCACCGGAGTAGCACTTTCAATTTCCTTCAGGAACTTTTCCTTTGTGTTAATAACTGGGCTAACTGTTTGGCATAAGTGGTCTCACTTAGGGCCTGACTCTGTTTTTAACATGTTTTCCTTATTAAGCTTAATCATTTCTAGCTTTTGATTTAAAGTGAAAGATGTGCAACTTTTCCTTTCACTTGAACACTTAAAGGTCATTGTAAGGTTATTAACTGGCCCAATTTTAGCATATATTCCTAAGAGAATGAGCCCCAGGAGAGACAGACTGGGATCAGCTGGTCAGTGGGGCAGTCAGTACACACACAAGATTTATTGATTAAGTTTGCTGCTTAGTGGGTGGAGTTCTTAGAGCCACAAAACAATTTCAGTAATAACATTCAAAGTTGCTGATCACAGATCACCATAACAAATACAATAATAATGAAAAAGTTTGAAATATTGTGAGAATTGCCAAAATGTGACACAGAGATATGAAATGAGCAAATGCTGTTTGGAAAAATGGCAGTGATAAGACTTTTCAGATGTAGGGTTGCCATAAACCTTCAAAAAAAAAGCAGTATCAGCAAAGTACTATGAAACAATGTAAGCCTGTATTCTGGCCTAGACCACATAGATAGGTGAAGTCTTTAAGACATGCAATCTTCACCTGGCATTATGCCTCTGTAATTCTTACTAGTACACCATATTGCCACCTACACTGAGCCTACATAAATCAGTGCAAGAGCTTCCAAGGAGGCATTGTTTAAGCCAACTTCCTTCCACACAAGTCAAAGACAGGAAATGGTGCTTTGTATCTTTAAATGGAAGAAAACAGAAGGTCTCTGAAGGAATAATGGGATGGAGAGCCAATTTAGAATGAGATGCCAGATGGGTACCATGGACCATTATGATAATGCTTTGTTAACCTTTTCATAAAGATCTTATGCGGCTAAAGCTCTGATATTGAGACTCTACACTGATTTGTGTATTTAGCAATGAGAAATTAAACGTTAAATGGGGAAAAAAAAGCAAAACCTCTACCAATATTCAATCTATCCCCACTAACCCCCTCTCTCAGCATTGCTATCTATTTTCATAAGCAACTGTGTTTTGCAAATAAAAAATTTCAAAATCCTCAATCACACCCACATCCCAAAACCTGGCCTTAGTTGGAAAGCTTTGCAGCTCTGACTCAGTAGAGCTGGTTATCCTCTTTAATTGGATTGATGGCGACAATTGTAATTACCTTAGATGAGATTGCCTGTAATGTAATTATGTTTCCTTCATCAGTGTGAGCTGGACTTGTGGAATACACACAGAAGATGCCTCCAATTACTGAGAGGTTAAGGAGTGCGTCATATTGCCTCACAAATCATGTTTGTTACTGTATAGGATTTTAAAAACTACATGTGAAGCCGAAGGAATTATTCCTCTAAAGCAGGTTTTCTGACTCAAAAATATCCCTACATAGAGCTATAGCATATAGTGAGATGGCTATATTATGGAGCTCTATTTTTTATTTAAATAAAAATAATCTCAACAGAGAGTACCAATGGCAAATCTGTTTTTTTCTTGTTTAGTTACTGCTTACTGGTTATTAACAGTGATCGAACTTAATAAAAAAAAACCTTTTTTAAAGCATATAATATGCAGTAAAGTTTAACTTGATTTTTCTCTATGGTTTAAAACTTATCATTTCTGAAAATATAATAAATAACAGGAGATAAATTTAAAATAGTCCTTATGAAATAACCATAATTAATACCTAGGAAGCCAGCTGCTTTGCTACAATGATGCCTCTTTCTATTTTCCAATTAACACATGGAGAACTTAAAATTTTTCAATTGAAAGCGCATCCTCGAAACAGGACAAGTCTGCCAAACGTACTACAAACACATGTCATTTAGGAGAAATGACACGTAGTAGAAATCCACCCCAATCTTATTAGCTTTAGCACTGCTCTCATTTAAAATAGAGCTGCTTACGGGTTTTTTTCTTCCCGAGCATATGAAACACAGAACTTGGAAATGTGCCCTTTTGAAAAACTTATTCCTATATTCACAAACCAGATGGTGCACATCAAATGCATCCTGATTTTCTAATGAAATAAAAAAAAGGGTTCCTATTGTGTTCTTTAACAAGATTAATGCATCCTCAACTGCTAGTTTTGATAGATACTCCTGGAAAGTTGAACAACTTGGTGAATGCTGTTCTGCTGGACCTGGACCGGAAGGCCTCACCAAATGAAGAGTTGGGGCCATGCTCAGGGGAACTCTGCTTTTCAGTTCTTCCCAGGAGGATCCAGGATTGAAGCAGGTTCTACCACAGCTGCTCACAAAGAAACCTTCTGTCCTGAAAACCAGAGACCAAGACAAAGAATCTGCCGTCTCATAAAAGGGCTAACCAAACAAGAAAAATATCTCCTTTCTCTCGACCTCTCTCTCTCTATGGTCTACTCCTTAGTCAAGCCATCGAGTCATTTTCGTAGGATGCTTTCATCACTAACACCACCAAAGCCTAATTCTGGGCACTATTTGAATGTCACACTCATGACTATGAGACACCGCCAAGTAAAAATATATTCAAAGCCAATAAAATTATGCTTGGTTCTTCCAACAAATTAGAGAAAAATATAATGCTGTTTACCTTGGAGAAGGTTGGTTTATACAGCCAAAAACCTGAAAAAAAGAAAAGAGGAAATGATTAATTCCCTATTACTTCTAACCTTGCCACCATGATACTACATTGAACATATCTGTGGTATGCCTATTAATTTAGTAAAACCACATGTCATTTTTCTCTTGCTGGAAGTAATAGAAAGGTTTAAGCCAGCCTGGAGTCTAACCTAAAATCCATTTTTTCTATTTAATTTCACTATAAAGTCCGGAATAAGTTCAGATGAGGAAAAGTACCCACCAGCACACTTGAGGAAAAAACTATGGCAGGCTACACAGGGTAGTTTAAAACTTTTTTAAAAAAACTTTTAACCACTTGAAGACTTCTGGTCTGCTATGTCTTATTGTATCTCGCTCCAGAGATGAGAAAAAATTTTCTTTGTGCTGAGACATCCTGTTTCATGAAATTCAACATCGTATCTCATTTTTCTTCATGAACTGTTCTAATTTAACAGTTAGGCTAGAAGAGAATGCACTACCAACAGGTTCAGACATATAATATCCCACACCTGAAAATAACAAGTTGGAAGCGTCACAGGCTACACAGTAAATCAATTATTATTCCATCAATTCTATAAGCCTAAGAGTCTGAAAACTTGAAGGAAGGTATTTTTGAACAGCACTATTCAAAAGTTGTTGCTGAGTTAGATATTCAGTTAAGCTGAACACCGTGTCTTGTTCTCAGTTTTTTCTGTAGAATGTAAACATTTTACCTTTTAAATATGTGTATCTTAGAACTTTTAGGCTAGAAAGACTCAATTAAAAGTAACACCACTGTCACCAAGTTATGTTAAAGTTAATCAATACTCCAGGATTTGAAAAAAGTTTCCCCAAATGTCACACAATTCCCTGGGACCTGGGAGTTTTCCTTTCCTTAAGGTATGAAACTGTTTCTCCTCATGGTGTTTTATCATTAAAAAAAAAAGTGTCTAGCAAACTGGTACCAAATCAATCAAAAGGTTAGCATTCTTTTTATTTTGGTGCCCTTTCTTAATGGGCAAAAATTGATTGATTAGTTCACCTAGAATATTCTTAGCCTTAGGGCAGAAACAGCACTTTGTACACAATAGTGGACTGGATTTAAACAAGAAAAAGAAAATCAACATTCAAGAATACAGTGAACTTCAAAAACAGAAGAAAATAAATGCTCAGGAGTTCAGTGATTAAAGAATCTGCCTGCAACTCAGGAGACACAGGAGATGCTGGTTTGATCCCTGATTTGGGAAGATGCCCTGGAGGAGGAAATGGCAATGCATTCCAGTATTCTTGCCTGGGAAATCCATGGACAGAGGAATCTGGAGGGCTACAGTCCGTGGGGTCGCAGAGAGTGAGACAAGACTGAGCAACTAAACACACACACATAAGGCCTGAAAGCATATTGAAATTCCTATATATTTAAAATCTCACATTTAAGTTGTATTGAATTGTTAGTTGGAAATGTAGTTACATGATGACATATAAATTTATCTCGATAGTTTAACTACTAGCTTAGTTTCTCTAAACTACATATATTTTTTGAGGAAAAAAAATTAAGGTACTTCCCCCAATAAATCCACACTTTCTACTACTTCTGTCCACCCCTAGTTCCATATTGACTTCAAAACTACTTTCAGGAAGAGGCTTCCTTAAGTGGAAAGTTTGCTGATCTTTCAGAAAAAGCAGGGCTTCCCTGGTAGCTCAGCAATAAAAAAAAAAAACCTTCCTGTAATGCAGGAGATGCGGATTTTATCCCTGGGTTGGGAAGATCCCCTGGAGGAGGGCATGGCAACCTACTCCAATATTCTTGCCTGGGAAATCCCATGGACATAGGAGCCTGGCAGGCTACAGTCCATGGGGGTCACAGAAGAGTTGCACATGACTTAGCAACTATGTAACAGTGACAGAAAAGGCAGGGGGTGAAAGACAGAATCAACTAGCTCCTTGTCACTGGCCATAATAAAGTAAGAACTAGGAGATCCAACTAGTCCATTCTGAAGGAGATCGGTCCTGGGTGTTCATTGGAAAGACTGATGCTGAGGCTGAAACTCTAATACTTTGGCCACCTCATGCGAAGAGTTGACTCACTGGAAAAGACTCTGATGCTGGGAAGGATTGGGGGCAGGAGGAGAAGGGGACGACAGAGAATGAGATGGCTTGGCATCACCGACTCGATGGACATGAGTTTGAGTGAACTCCGGGAGTTGGTGATGGACAGGGAGGCCTGGCGTGCTGTGATTCATGCGGTCGCAAAGAGTCGGACACGACTGAGCGACTGAATTGAACCAGAACCTAGTATTAAGAATCCTCTTTTACTCTGACCCTGTTCTATTATTTATTGTTTGGGCAGCTGGAAGTACCAAGCCCCCAGCACAATAATTTATACTGTAGGGGAAGTGGTTTTTAAATTAAAGTGTGCATGAGAGTCCTTGCTGCTGCTGCTGCTGCTAAGTCACTTCAGTCGTGTCCGACTCTGTGTGACCCCATAGACGGAAGCCCACCAGGCTCCGCAGTCCCTGGGATTCTCCAGGCAAGAACTGGAGTGGGTTGTCATTTCCTTCTCCAATGTGTGAAAGTGAAAAGTGAAAGTGAAGTCGCTCAGTCATGTCCGACCCTCAGTGACCCCACGGACTGCAGCCCACCAGGCTCCTCCATCCATGGGATTTTCTAGGCAATAGTACTGGAGTGGCTTGCCATTGCCTTCTCCGGCATGAGAGTCCCTAAGGGGAACTTATTAAAAATGCAGATTCCTGAGCTCTAGCTCAGCTCTACTAAATCTGAATCTCTAAAGGGTTAGTGCCTGGGAATGTTTATTTTCAATAATTTTCTGGGTGACTTTGATCAAATGGTCATTTTGAGAAATACAGATTTAGGACGACAGGAAAAGTGATATCAGTCTGTACCAAGTGCCAGGTCTCAGATGGGTAGGTCTGTTATATTGATATCCCATCTCAGAATACATTCAATATTTAAATTTGAAAAATAGTATACAGAACATAAGTGCAGTATGTTCTTTACTTGCAAATGCTTTTCCTTTTCCTTTACGATTTCCAAATAGATAACTGACCTGCCTGCCTGAGCATTATATTGTTTCAGTAACCTATAAATCACTGAAAAATGAGAAAGTTTAAGTAAGACAACTCTAATTAAAGTGGCCCTTATTTATTGTTTAACTTCAAGTAAGTCATAGAATCCTTGAAACTTATAGCTGGATGGACTTCAAAAAAACAAAAAAACTTAGTCCAATCATTTCATTTTTCCAAGTGAAGAAGCTTCCATGCAGAGAGATTAACTAACTTTAGGATTATTTTATAAATGGGGGTGATCCAAAAGATTAATGGAAAATTTTAGCTGTGATCTTGAATAATTTCCATGTATCTGCTTAATGTTTACCCTTTCTCAGTTCAGATGGAAATATCCACAAAAAGAACTATGTTAGTAAATACAATTAATCATAATCAATCATGTACTGTCTTGGATTTGCCTAGAACCAAAATACTGAAATGGACACATGGCATCCTGCTGGTTCTAATTTTCTAACAATTCATTAAATATTTCATGCTTTGCTTGTGACAGCACAAACCTTTCAACCTCCTATTATAATTGATGTTATGAAAGGCACCAAAGTGCCCAAATACGTGCCATGAGGTCTGGAGTGTGATGGCCATTTCCAACAACCATAGGGTCTGCATAAATTATAATAAGCATATTATTATCATTTTCTTTGTAACAGCCTCAGAACTTCCTTTATCTATAAACATTGGTTTTGGACTAGACAGTATCTAAGAATCTAACAGTATGATACAATTAAGCTAAAACAAAAGGATGGATATAAAGATGCCAAGTTTTAATTTAAGACAGAAAAACATCTGAGAAATGATTATCTCTCCCATCACCATCATTTTACTGAAAAGGAATTTTTCATTTTTCCTCAAAGCATAGGAAATACATATAGATCAATGGAACAAAATAGAAAGCCCAGAGATAAACCCACGCACCTATGGACACCTTATCTTTGACAAAGGAGGCAAGAATATAAAATGGACAAAAGACAGTCTCCTTAACAAGTGGTGCTGGGAAAACTGGTCAGCCACTTGTAAAAGAATGAAATTAGAACACTTCCTAACACCATACACCAAAATAAACTCAAAATGGATTAGAGAGCTAAATGTAAGACCAGATACTATAAAACTCCTAGAGGAGAACGTAGGCAAAACACTCTCTGACATAAATCACAGCAGGATCCTCCAAGACCCACCTCCCAGAATATTGGAAATAAAAGCAAAAATAAACAAATGGGACCTAATTAAAATCAAAAGCTTCTGCACAGCAAAAGAAACTCTAAGCAAGGTGAAAAGACAGCCTTCAGAATGGGAGAAAATAATAGCAAATGAAGCAACTGATAAAGGATTAATCTCCAAAATATACAAGCAGCTCCTGCAGCTCAATTCCAGAAAACTAAGTGACCCAATCAAAAAATGGGCCAAAGAACTAAACAGACATTTCTCCAAAGAAGACATAAAGATGGCTAACAAACACATGAAAAAATGCTCAACATCCCTCATCATCAGAGAAATGCAAATCAAAACCACAATGAGATACCATTTCACACCAGTCAGAATGGCTGCTATCCAAAAGTCTACATGCAATAAATGCTGGAGAGGGTGTGGAGAGAAAGGAACCCTCTTACACTGTTGGTGGGAATGCAAACTAGTACAGCCACTTTGGAGAACAGTGTGGAGATTCCTCAAAAAACTGGAAATAGAACTGCCATATGATCCAGCAATTGCACTCCTGGGCATACACACCGAGGAAACCAGAATTGAAAGAGACACATGTACTCCAATGTTCATTGCAGCACTGTTTATAATAGCCAGGGCATGGAAGCAACCTAGATGTCCATCTGCAGAAGAATGGATAAGAAAGCTTTGGTACATATACACAATGGAGTATTTTTCAGCCATCAAGAAAAATGCATTTGAATCAGTTTTAATGAGGTGGATGAAATTGGAGCCAATTATACAGAGTGAAGTAAGCCAGAAAGAAAAACATCAATATAGTATACTGACGCATATATATGGAATTTAGAAAGATGGAAACCTGAAACCTGTGTACGAGACTGCAAAAGAGACACAGACATATAGAACAGTCTTTGGGACTCTGTGGGAGAGGGTGAAGGTGGGATGATTGGGGAGAATGGCATTGTAGCATGTATATTAGCATATGTGACCAGTCCAGGTTCGACGCATGATGCAGGATGCCTGGGGCTGGTGCACGGGAATGACATGGGGGGAGGATATGGGGAGGAGGGAGGTGGGAGGGGGGTTCGGGAGGGAGAGCACATGTACACCCGGGGCGGATTCATGTCAATGTATCGCAAAACCAACCAATATATTAATGAAAGGTAATTTGCCTCCAATAAAATAAATTAAAATTAAAAAAAAAAAACATAATTTCAAAACAAAGATAACCTTTAGTCTAAAAAACTCAACTTAGTAAAGCACTACATTGTCCTTACGTTCTCCATAATGCTGTAGATTCATAATAATTATCACGGATCCAGTGTCAGTCAATGAGCTACACTTTGGGAGCCACTGCTGTAAAGTTCTTCAACAAAGAACTTAGAGTCAGCATTTTCCTGGGTTTATCTCACACAGCATTCATCCCCTGAGATGCTTGTAAATAAAAGATTTCCTGGTTTTAGAGCAAAAAGGTGTGGTGGTGGTGGTACTTCACAGTATAACTCCTTTCAGAGATTCTTAGTGAATAATGTATGTTCAGAGTTCTCTTGAAATAAAGAAAATGTTACCTTTATTTCCTCTCTCATTTAAAAAAATGATACCATTTACCCCAGGAAACATTTTTTTTTTTTTGCACATAGCACCTATTCACATTCTACAAAACTAGTATTCTGAATATCACATTCTTAGAGTAGTCTATAATTTTCCTGAAATCAACTCCACATCCTGACCTGCCAATTATACCTAATAGGACCACCCTTCTACCACTCCCCAGTGGTAACTTTGGAGGAAGCTTTGACCTACACTCAAGATGTATTAGTTAAGTGAACTGGAAGTGAGTCCAAGACTGCAGGCAGCAGGCTACCAGGTGAGTTCAGAATAAAGCCCTGTGGGGAGGAAGACTTGGTGTTCATGAGGGAGATGGTATACTCCCATGCCCATCAGAGAAACTCATGTGTCTTAGGCCCTCTTTCTTCCTGATCACTTCAGCAGGTTCAGCTATGTGTAAGGACACCAAAATAACAGTGGCATAAACAAGGTAATGTTAATTTTTCTCTCATATACGTAATCACCTACATAGTCTTGAGCAGTGGTTCTCAAAGTGCAGCTCCAGGGGAGCAGTGTAAGCATCACTGGGACACTGTTAGAAATTCAGATTCTTTTTGTTGTTTTCTTTCTTTAAATTTTTTATTGGAGTATAATTGATTTAAAATGCTGTGTTAGGTTCTGTACAGCAAAGTGAATCAGTTATACATATGCATATGTGCACTCTTTTTTTTAATCAATAGGTTTTTTTCCCATATAGGTCATTACAGATTACTGACTAGAGTTCCCTGTGCTATACAGTAGGTCCTTGTTAGTTATTTATTTTTACATAGTATATTGTGTGTATGTCAATTCCAGGCGTCTCTGGTGGCTCAGCAGTAAAGAGCCTGCCTGCCAATGCAGGAGATGTAAGACACCTGGGTTCAATCTCTGAGTTGGAAAGATCCCCCGGAGGAGAAATGGCAACCCACTCCAGTATTCTTGCTGGGAAATCCCTTGGACAGGGAAGACTGGCTTCTTGAAGTCCATGGGGTCACAAAAGAGTTGGATATGACTTAGCAACTAACACTGAGTTCTTCGGTCACTGGCCTGGTTCAGGCACTCCATCAACTCCACCCGGATGGCTGTAATGGCTGTCTTCTAATGGCCTCTGTCATGTCCACTGATTCTCTTAAACTTGGCTCATCCCACCTAACTAGGGGGCTATTTTCCTTCTGTAATTTATTGTCTCTTTCTTACTAGACTATCATTTGATTCCCCACTGGCAAAACCTGAACTCTGCAAGGAAGGTCACAGAGTCTTTCCACTTCTGCCACTTATCTTTCTTCTTCATTATCCCTCACCCCCTCATCTGGGCACCTTCTAGATCCCAGCTGCAGTAAATACTGTTTCCAGAACCTACCACACCACTTTCCCCTCCACTGTTTTACACACGCTGTTCCCCTTTTTGGAATGCCTGTGTTCACAGTCCTCTACACCCACACACACACTCATACACTCACACACATGTGCTCAGACACAATCTTTTTCAACTGATAAACACCTGCTCATTTTTCAAAATCTAATCTACACACCAGTTCTTCAGGGCCTTTCTCCACTTCCCCATGCTTGGTTGGTTACTTCCTTGTGTTGCCATTGTAGTTATTCCTACTTATTCTAGAATATTTAGCACACTGTATTTTAATTTTTGTGTACAAATCTGCCTCCCAGATTTGATGGGGAGTTTCTTGGAAGCAGGTACTGCTACTTATTCAGTAAACATTAAATGTCCACTGTGTGCCTGGAAGTTTATATCCTGAGGACTAGGGCCTAGCACAGTGTCAGTGTCTGATGGGTACCCAACAATGACTAATTCAAGCATGAATGCAAGAATGCTTTCTGCAAATTCTCTCAAGGATGCAATGATTATAATATAACTGTGGGTGTTCTTGAGAAACATACATAGAAGCATATTAGTTATGTATTAAATCTGCTAAATTCTGGAGTGAGAAAATATTTTCAGAATAAGTATTGGCATTTAAATAGCAGAAGAAGGGAATTCTCTGGCGGTCAAGTGGTTAGGGCTCCATGTTTCCAGTGCAGGGGGCACAGGTTTGATCCCTTGTTGGGGAGCTAAGATCCCACAAGCATCCAAGTGTGGCCAAAAAAAAAAGAAAATTAAAAATTTGAAAATAATGAGCAAAGGAAGAAGAAGGCGGGAAATGAGAAAAAAAACCTGGAATCAGGGCAAAAGATGTGGTTTCTATGCTCAAAGCAAGGAATGTATTTGTACCTGGGAACATAGGGGAAAACAAGTCCTGTAACAGTGATTTCAGCTCTACAGAGAAACAAATATTATCCTTCCAAGTTTGTAAGACTTAATGGCACTTGTCCCTTGTGCTGAGCAGGAGACAATGAATTACAATGTCTGTGCACAGATGAATTTAAATTCCCACAGGCACAGTTGACTATGATGCCACTTCACCCTGAAATCTTTCAATTTCTTGAAAGAAGGGAGAATATCCTGATGTGTGAAGCTTTTCTTCTGATTATTTAAAAAATAAGAGTCTCTCCAGGCAATTGTCCAAGCCCAAGAGCTTAAATGAAAATGTTCATTTTGAGAATTTCTCATGTAATTCCCTGTTTGGATTGAAGGTAGAGACCTTTTCTTGCCTAATCATGGGACAGAGAGTAATAAATGCTTCTAAAATTCCAGACCAAGTTGGAATCAAAGACACTTAGCAGAGACAAGTGGTACTGTTGTGGCTCCCAGGAAGAGGCTAAAGGGTAAGCCAATCTTTTTATGGTCTGTCCTGTGCCAAGATCTAGCTTTGTTTATTCGATCAGTGAATCCATTCTGGAAGGTTATGTTCATTATGGTACTTTGTCACTAATCGGATAAAGGAAATATCAATGTGATTGCCAATACTGTTACTTTTTGGAATGAACCAAGCAATATATATGCAGTTATGATAAATAATTGTTGGATGTAAAATATTATGGACAATAGTTACAATTTGCTTGTCAATGATGGAGCTACTATACAATGCAAATAAAAATTCCACAATCTTTTCATAATTTTCATGAAGGGCTCTTCTAGATGGAAATTTTTATTTATGTAATTTTCATAGGATATAATTTGACATAGACTCTGTTTCCTAAGCAGAGAGTGTGTTGTAAACACTATTTAGCTTGCAATTACCATACAGTTAAATGACTAATCACAGAAACTCACTCCATGGTCATTGACAAAAATGGCCACACTTAACAAATGAAATTAACACTGAGAAAAATGAATCTGCCTCTTACCCACACCCAGAAAGTCAATCACATAAAATTGCCTCAAATATGACAATTCTGTGATGAGACACAGTTAATCTGTGCTGTCTTAGCCAGAAAATTTTATATCTTAGGTCCTGATTTTTCCACTCCAAACACAGCTGAATGCAGTGAAGAAGGATGGGGAGAACTCATTCACAACAAAGGGTAAGACATTTTCTAAGTATGCTTGGATGAGGTGCTTGAACTCTATTTCACAACATTCTTCATCCCTACTAACCCTTCTCTTATATCATACCAAATAAAAAGATATTGATTCTTAATGAAAGATACTTATGAAACAATGACCATATCTTTCTAGCTCCCATTACCTTGATTTTAGAAATAACATCTAGTTCATGTTAGAGACTTCTGTTAGGGCTGGAAAACTCAGAAAATGTCACCAGTAATGCCATGAACCGCAGGAAACAACTGCTCCCCCCCACCCCCGGGATTTCACTACCATTCATGCAGAGTTGTATCTGAAAATGTACTGGGGTCTTCTGGCATATGTTGATTATAGTTAGCTCTCTTTTCCATGCTCTATTGTGGCTCTTCCAAAATGTCATTATTCCCAAGTTCTCTCCCTACCACATTTCTTATCAGTGTCAGCAGATAAATCTTGCTTCTTCAGACTCAGGGACACTAGAAGCCAATACACAGGAACTCTCCCAACATGGCGAAACTTCCGTACCCTCCCCCTCATCCCTTTCTTCATCAATACATTTTCTGTGTTGTCACCCATCCTCACCTGCTCCTATCCTGATACAATGAAAAAGATGCTTCTCCAGCAGCCTAAAACTGAACCCTCTAACTAAATCCTGATTCTATCCTCTCAGAATTCTTCTCTTCTGAATTTTCAACTTGTAGTACCTCTTTCCCATCGATATCTCAAGTCAAAAAGTAAATGAAAACTTTTCATTAACCTTTCTACTCCTTAGAAATCAAACTTCCTTAAAGAATTGCTTCCAATGTGTGTGTTGTGTCAGCCAGCCCACAAAAATGTCCCTACAATGGTTCATTGGTCTTCAGGTCCTTATTTTGTTCCCTGTCTCTGAACTGGCCATGTGATTCACTTTTTGGGCAAAAGGAGGCAACAAATGGCAGCACTATTTATAGTAGCTATTGCAACTGTACAATTACAGTAGTTCATTGCAGCACTATTTACTCTGTTTATAGTACAGGACATGAGAGCTACTTAGATGTCCATCAACACATGAATGGACAAAGAAGCTGTGGTATACATTTA
Source organism: Moschus berezovskii (assembly GCF_049115385.1). Lineage (NCBI taxonomy): Eukaryota > Metazoa > Chordata > Mammalia > Artiodactyla > Moschidae > Moschus > Moschus berezovskii. Next base: position 41,070,586 of record NC_142468.1, on the reverse strand, counting down.
CAATGGAATATTACTCAGCCATAAAAAGGAACGAATTCAAGTCAGTTCCAATGAGGTAGATGAACCCAGAACCTGCTATAAAGTGAAGTGAGTCAGAAAGAGAAACATCAATACCATATATTAATGCATATATATGAAATCTATAACAATGATACCAATGAACCTATTTGCAGGGCAGGAATAGACACACAGACAGAGAATGAGCTTGTGGACACTGTGGGGGAGGGTGGGATGAATTGAGAGAATAGCAATGAAACATATATATATATTACCATTTGCAAAATAGATAGCCAGTGGGAATTTGCTGTATAACACAGGGAGCTCAGTCAGGTGCTCTGCAATAACCGAGAGGGGTGGGATGGGGTGAGAGGTGAGTGGGATGTTCAAGAGGGAGGGGACATATGTATACATATGGCTGGTTCATGCTGATAAATGGCAGAAACCAACTCAACACTGTAAAGCAATTATCCTCCAATAAGTTGAAACAAACAAACAAAACCCACAGCCAGAAAATCCAGGAGGAGGTTGAGGAGAAAACTTCTGAACTAGTGATAAATGTGGGAAACGGCCTGGGCCTCAGAATCCACGGGATCAGGTAACTGTGAGGGTTGGAGCCCTTCCCTGTGTCTCCTTCCTCGCTCAGAAGAGCTGAGCAAGGTATGCTCCCTCACCTATGGACGTTACCAAATAAAGTGGAGCCTTTTTGTGGGGGCTCCTATCTTAGCTTTAGGGGCTAGAAGGGCAAAGGAGCAGTTCCTTGATAGAGGCAAGGCTCCACAGATAGGAAGGAGACAAATCAGGGAGGGACACACGGCTCAGTGCTGGGGCAGGAACCATGAACTGGCTCCCATCCACTCACCCTCTTCTGGTGCAAGACTCAAGTGGGTGGGGTGCCCTCACCCATCAGGCCACCATCAGGCCCTGAAAGCTTAGCCTGCTCACAGGGGACCCTCACGTGATGAGCCAGCCTATCCACTCACGATGTCATTTTACCACTGAGAGTGCAGCGCTGTTCTGTACAAGAGACGCCTCTAATTCAGAATTTCTCATCATTGACATTATTGACACTTGGGGCCAGACAAATCTGTGTCAGGGGAGTCTGTCCTGTGCATTGTAGGATGTAGGACAAGCACCACCCTGTTCTCTATCCACACGATGCCATAAGGATGGGCCTTCCCCATGCCCAGGGTTGTGACAGCCCCAAAGTGCCTCCAGACATTGCCAAATCTTCCCCTACTGAGAACTATTACTTTTAATTTACAGCAAACAAGCCCCATCTTTGATTCTTTGCTTTCTATTAGGAGACTATAAAACTCCATCCTCTGCGAAATACTGGTCATGTCTAGTTGTACCAGCCTGCTCAGCCCCTACTCCCACTTTCTAAATTCTTCTGGGGACCTGACTCTCTTACCCAGGCAGAGCCACAACAGAGGCATGGGCTCTCAGACAGCATCCAGATGTGGGTCTTCACACCGCACTTGCAGATGCCTGCAAGCAAAGCTCTCTGCCGTCTCAGACGTGTGGTCTGTCATTTCAGAAACGTGCAGTTCTTGTGCTAACTCAAAACTTCTCTCAGCAATGAATCTGTTTGTATTGAGCCAGAGGAGTGCAGCTCACAAAAGAGGAAAGGCAGGAGCTGGCGGCTGAGAGGCATACACCAAGGATTTGATTGCTCTGAAGTTAGTGTAGGGAGCAAACTCTTTAGTGAAGGATCCAGGCAGAAAAAGGAACAGGCGGACAGTGCCCACTGGACAGCTGGCTTTGCTGGAGTTTCACTGGAGTTCACAGTTCCTCTCTGAAAAGGAAATATCTCCAAGAAAGACAAGCTCACCTGCTTCTGGGAGGAAGCCCTGTCTCCCTGGAAGCCCTGGAGATAAAAGGTCAGGTAGAAGGAGAGGTCTGGAGAGTGAAAGAAGAGACTTGATTGGGTCATGGCTGGAGTCCTTTAGGGGGATCCTTCCAGCAGGCCAACCTCCCACCCACACCCTGGAAGTGTGTGTCAGGGGAGGGACAGGAGTCAGGAGAAGGGGCCCCTTTAGGTTTATTCTTTCCACAGGCAGCAGGGAATGGGGAATGTCTTCACTAGTCAGGCTTCTGGTTATCTTTCTTCAGGGCTTTCCTATGGAAGTAGATGCACACATGCAGCCTCCCAACCACCCTTTTCAGAGGGAACACATCAGTCTGAGTAAATCAATCTTGCCTACTCAGCTCTCATTTAGCTACTAACAGTGAGCAAGCTCCAGTGGAAATGGCGAAAGGGGAGGAGATCGAGGCATTCTATAATTCACCAAGATGTCAAAGTGCTGCTTCATTAAAAATAAACAAAAACAAATAAATTGTTATTACTCCAGAGCAGTGGGCAGCAAACTCTAAGCCCACCACTTACTGTTGTAAATAAAGTGTTATCAGAACACAGCCTCACTCACACTGTCCTTGACCACTTCCAGTGACAGAATAGATTAGCTGTGACAGAGACCATATGATCTGAAAAGTCTGAAATATTTACTAACTTGTATTTTGCATAAAAACAATAAACAAAGGACAGAAATGGTATGGACCTAACAGAAGTAGAAGATATTAAGAAAAGGTGGCAAGAAAACACTCTGTATATGAACTATACAAAAAAGATCTTCACGACCCAGATAATCACGATGGTGTGATCAATCACCTAGAGCCAGACATCCTGGAATGTGAACTCAAGTGGGCCTTGGAAGCATCACTATGAACAAAGCTAGTGGAGGTGATGGAATTCCAGTTGAGCTATTTCAAATCCTAAGAGATGATGCTGTGAAAGTGTTGCACTCAATCTACCAGCAAATTTGGAAAACTCAGTAGTGGTCACAGGACTGGAAAAGGTAAGATTTCATTCCAGTCCCTAAGAAAGGCAATGCCAAAGAATGCTCAAAATACTGCACAATTGCACTCATCTCACACGCTAGCAAAGTAATGCTCAAAATTCTCCAAGCCAGGTTTCAACAGTATGTGAACCATGAAATTCCAGATGTTGAACTTGGATTTAGAAAAGGCAGAAGAATCAGAGATCAAATTGCCAACATCCGCTGGATCATCGAAAAAGCAAGAGAGTTCCAGAAAAACATCTAGTTCTGTTTTATTGACTATGACTGACTGTGTGGATCACAACAAACTGTGGAAAAGTCTTAAAGAGATGGGAATACCAGACCACCTGACCTGCCTCTTCAGAAATCTGTATGCAGGTCAAGAAGCAACAATTAGAACTGCATATGGAACAACAGACTGGTTCCAAATTGGGAAAGGAGTATGTCAAGGCTGTTTATTATCACCCTACTTATTTAACTTATATGCAGGGTGTATCATGAGAAATGCTGGGCTGGATGAAGCATAAGCTGGAATCAAGATTATCAGAAGAAATTTAAGTAACCTCAGATATGCAGATGACACCACACTTAAGGCAGAAAGTGAAGAACTAAAGAGCCTCTTGATGAAAGTGAAAGAGGAGAGTGAAAAGTTGGCTTAAAACTCAACATTCAGGAAACTAAGATCATGGCATCTGGTCTCATCACTTCATGGCAAATAGATGGGGAAACAGTGGAAACAGTGAGAAACTTTATTTTTTTAGATTCCAAAATCACTGCAGATTGTGACTGCAACCATGAAATTAAAAAACACTTGCTCCTTGGAAGAAAAGTAACGACCAACCTAGATAGCATATTGAAAAGCGGAGACATTACTTTTCCAACAAAGGTCTGTCTAGTCAAAGCTATGGTTTTTCCAGTGGTCATGTATGGATGTGAGAGTTGGACTATAAAGAAAGCTGAGTGCTGAAGAATTGATGTTTTTGAACTGTGGTGTTGGAGAAGACTCTTGAGAGTCCCTTGGACTGCAAGGAGACCCAACCAGTCCATCCTAAAGGAAATCAGTCCTGAATATTCATTGGAAGGACAGATGCTGAAGCTGAAACTCCAATGCTTTGGCCACCTGATGTGAATAACTGACTCATTTGAAAAGACCCTGATGCTGGGAAAGATTGAAGGTGGGAGGAGAAGGGGACAACAGAGGATGAGATGGTTGGATGGCATCACTGACTCAATGAACATGAGTTTGAGTAAATTCTGGGTGTTGGTGATGGACAGGGAGGCCTGGTGTGCTCCAATCCATGGGGTCTCAAAGAGTTGGAGACGACTGAGTGACTGAACTGAACTGATTTTGCATAAAACACTTGCCAACTGAGCTCCAGAGCACTGAAGGCTGAAGCTTTTTTTTTTTTTTTTTTAATATACCATTCAGGAGCCTGCTTTTTTCCCTCTGTGCTTTGGCTATACTGTAAGTGTAAGACTGACAGTTTCTGTAGACTGTACACTTAGATCTCTTCATTTTACAACAATGGTGTTTTTCAGAGAGGTCGGGAATGCTGCCAGTAGGACCTGGTATGGACCCGCAAGTCTGCAGGGCTGAAAGTTGGAGAGAGGACAGATGAGACCAGAGATGTTCAGATGGAAGGTGTGAAGACCAGATGATGAGTCTACTTAAAAACTCAGGATGGGGAATTCCCTGGTGGTCCAGTGGTTAGGACTCCATGCTTCCACTGCAGTGGGCACAGGGGGCATGGTTCAATCCCTGGTTGGGGAAGTAAGATCTAATAAGCTACGTGGCTCAGCCAAAAAACCAAAAGCAAGCAAACAAAAAACCAGGATGGAGCCAGTTGAGAACAGGGGTGAGGCAGGGCAGAGGGCGGCCTGTCGCCAGGGCCTCTTCCCCACTTCCAGCCAGCCTGCCTTCTCCTCTCTGCTCCTCTGCCTGTGGGAAGGGGCTTCCTCCCATGGTCACCCATCCAGAAAACCAAAGCCCATTTTCCCTCTCTGTTGCCCCTATATTGGCATCGCCCTCTGCTCTTCCTTGCCTTCAAACCCAGATTCCCCCAGAGACTTCCATCTCCAGCCTAGCCTTCTGGCAGCTTTCCCAACCCACTGGAAGCACCCTGGGGAGAAAAGAGCAAACACACATGCATGGGCAAGGCTTGTAAGAAACCTGTCAAATATCATTTTGAGAATCCAGGCCTGCACTTAAATACAGTCCTAGCACAAAACAAGTAGCAAAACAGGGTTTTCTTTACAAACTGATGACTACAGGCTTGGGGGGCTTGTGAGTGCCTCTGTTCTGTAGGATTTTTCATTGAAGAAAATTCATTTAATTCAGTCAATCACTGTTACTATGAGCTAGCTGCTGGGGTATGCAGAAAGCATTGCTCCTAGAATTCCAACCCACGGTGGTGGTGGTTTAAAAGTGGTTTTATCTTCCCAAAGGAAAATCTTGTTTATGCAATGACTGGACATCAGAACATTTGGATAATACAACCCTTTGTATTGTATTTGTGTTATGCTTCACAACAAATAAAAGCACTTTCTCAGAGATTACTGTATTAGGTCCTCCCAGTCCATCTGGGAGGTAAGTAAAATTCTATTCATGGGGAAAAATAAGTAAAGGAGGTTCCTTGAGGTTAATTGTCTTGTTAACCTTGGCTGTACTAGGTTAGTACACTAACCAAGACTTTGATTTGTAAGTTCTTGGAATTTTCCCTAGCATTCTTATTGCATTTTTAAAATTTAGAATGCTAGTTTATCTCATAATGAACTATTCTTTCTTGTAGTAGGAACCTAAATTCTTATGCTCACTAAGCATTGTCTATGTACTAAATAAAGGATATATCATAAACACATCCAAAGAAGCAGGATGAATAGAATATAATTAACACATTTACAAGACACCTTTTATCATTTTTTATAATCAACAAATGTTCAGAGTATATTTTTTTCAAAGCTGAGAAAGTAAAATAATAGGCTAAGTAGGGATTATAAGATTTAGGGAAACCCTAGGGGTTTTGGGTAGGAACATAATCCTGAACAAATGACCCTCTCATTCATTCAAGTCAACCAATCATAACTTTACATAGAGAGGTCATATGCTTGGTGGTTAGGGCTGCAGACTGGATAGATAAAGCCGTAGGATAGACAGATAGGAGCAAGATAGATCCCGAGAGAATTTCTAAACTTTTCTCAACTTAAGCTTTAACACATACAAAATAGTACTTACTTTACTAAGTTGCCATAGAGATTGAATAGGATAATTTATTTTTATAAACTGCTTAGAAGAGTGTATGCATGCATTCATGCGTGCTAAGTCACTTCAGTTGCGTCCGTCTCTTTGTGACCTTATGGACCACAGCCCACCAGACTCCTTTGTCCGTGGGATTCTCCAGGAAAGAAAACTGGAGTGGGTTGCGGTGCCCTCCTCCAGGAGATCTTCCCGACTCAGGGATTGAATCTGTGTCTCTTTCATCTCCTGCTTTGGCAGGCAGGTTCTTTACCACTAGTGCCACATGGGGAGACCAGAATAACACATACCACACGGCAATTGATGGATAAACTTTTGTTACGGTTATCAATAGCATTATTGATATAAACGATATATTTTTTACTTTTCCCCTACCTCAGTCAGAAGTCTCTTAATTTCTGTGAGAAGATGCAGGATGGTTGAGGTGTAGGATGCCTGCAGAAACCTGCTTTAGGAAAGGTGGTCTGTCTGTCTTTAATTTCATGCTACACAATGTTCGTGCCTCTATTAAGCTAGCAACAAGCCCCAGGCAATATTACCTTTTCAAGATGAGGATAGGCTCCCACATTGGGGCTGTCAGAGAGAATTTGGGGCGTGTGAGCCATTTCAATGAATCAGACCTGACAAATCCGATTTACAGATTAAAATAATGTTGTGATATTTACCAAAAGTATATATAGCAAGTTAAGACACCTCTGACAGACAGACATTGATTGCCTATTATAATCAGCTGGTATAATTTAGCTACCACCAGAAGCAAAATGCTTAGGAAAGGTAAATCTGATCATAAATAATTTCCATTTTGATGCATTGAAAAATCAAGTGAGACCTTTATTCAGGGCTTGCTACAAGGTGACACATCTTCTGCATTATGCGAGGTCACATCAGGTTTAATTTGGGTGTTAGGAGAAGATCTGATTTGACATAAACAGATGCCAAACAAAGCGTTTAGAGCAATTTCACCAGGTATCAATATATTAAGATAGACAGAGAAACGACAGAAACCCACTACCCGCATATATTCACTAAATTTCTGATGCTTATGGGACTTTGTCAATATTACTTAATCAATATCCCCAACAATTCTGAGCAGAATCAAGAATCATAGCCTTGAAAGAGACCTCAAGGTGTTATTTTGTCTGGAAACCCGGGAGCAAGGTTATTGCTTAGGAGAAGCATGGTCTGACTTTCAAAACTTATTTGTTGAATGAAGGAAAAAAGTCTCTTTGCCTCCCATCCCCAGAAGGCTGCTTTGCCCCAGGGGTATGAAAGGGGCTGAAAAGTCTGGATCGGCCCCAGGGGTTTAAAGTTCTATCCACTAACTTATTAATTATTTATACCCTGCCTTCTTCTAAAAGAGATTTGAGGGAGCCTACAACAAAAGACACCGACAATAAAGAGTCTTGTCCTCAGTCATCCCTTGCAGGGTTTCATTATCACTTTCATGATCATCAAAAATGAGTATTAAATGGCTATTTGCATGGGATGCTATGCCAGGGGCTGAATAAATCAGACAGAGCCAGCTCTAAACTCCGTAAATTTCCATCCCTTCAGCTTCTGTTCATTCATTCTTTTGACAAATATTTATTCAGCACATTTCACACACAAGTTCTGTTAGGCAGTGTGGGGGTGGTAAAAATGAATCACGTGTAGACACTGGCCTGCCTTTAAGAAGTTAGTGGATAAGTGTAGGGAACCTAGGGCAAGCATGTGTGATACCAATGTGTGTGTGTGGATAAGATACAAATCTAAATACTCCAAGCCAAGCCGGGCAGAAGGGATCAGTGCCGTGGGTGAGTCGCAGAGGACTGCAGTGAAAGAAGGTTCGGGGGGATGGCATGGTGTGTCCTAAAGAAAAACGAACCGAAGCAGATCAGGCTGCAGGCAAAGTTGCAAAGGAGAGTTCAGCCTTCCCAGGCACTTCTCTGCCCTCCTGGCACTCTCTGCCTCCTCTGCCCTCGCCTCTTCTCATCTGGACACCCCAAGCCCTCTTGCTGTCACAACTGCCTGGTTTCACCTTTCCTGAAGACTGGCAGGCCACTGGTTGACAAATGCCCGATTCTATAGGACTCAGCTCTGCTGGAGATCACCAATATAGATATTGGTAGGATATAGAACTCTTATCTACACGAAAGTAGACACAACTAGCCATTATCGATCGCCATGTCATGCCTAGGAGTGTCTGATTTTAAAGGGGATCAGGCCTGGCACAGTCTTGACAAAATATGTAGTTCTTGGAGGCCCTTGGTTGGTGTAAGAGCTTTCTGGATGCCCTCAAACCCAGGACCGAAATATTAATAAATTCTAGCTCTGTGTACTTAAAAAACAAGAAGTCCTCAGAGAAAACTTCCTAGAAGGGTCTCAATAGAAGATGGCACTCCAGCCTGTAAGGAGAAGAAAGAATCTCTTCAGCTACAGTCCTTCATTCCTTAGAGGAGAAATTCTTTTTTTTTTAATTAAATTTATTTTTAATTGAAGGATAATTGCTTTACAGGATTTTGTTGGATTTTGCCAAACATCAATATGAATCAGCCATAGGTATACCTGTAGGTATACTTCAGTTTATATAAGGATCTCAGGGGAACTTGAAAGAATACAGATTCCAAGGCTCCATCCCTGGAAACTCTGTTTCTTTAGGAAGCCTGGAGTGGGTCTTGGAATCTGCATTTTTAACAAGTTTCACAGCAGCCTCTGGGGAGGTGGTCTGAGGCTCACCCTTGAGATACACTGCCAAAGGGACACACATTCTGGGAGGAGGTCCAGAAGCTCAGGAAGATGTCTTGTCTTGTTCACAGATGAACTCCTAGCACTAGAACAGGACGGAACTCAGACTTAAAGTAAATATGCTGATTTAATTAATGCCTGGGGACTTGCCCTGCCTCCTGGCACCCTGACAGGGGAGGCCTTGGTCATATTTTTTGGTGAATTAAACATTGGGGAAAGTATAAAGGTATAGCAATAACTGCAGAAAGGACTCTGGATTATGTAGATATGGAATGAGGTGGTGGAGGACTAGTCTAGTTGAGACTAGGAATCATAGGCAGAGCCTGCCCTGTCCTCAAGAAGTTGATAGGGTCAGAGTGGGAATAAATACTTTGAATTTTAGCCCAAGTGTCATAAAGCTACTTAGCTTCTGATCAGTCACCCTCCCCACTACCCAGGCTTCTAGAGGAGAGAAGATCTGAAAGAGAAGTGGAGACTGGGAGAGGAAAGGTGGGATTGCAGGGCTGAGGCAGAAGGCAGTGCAGTAGCTCAATGCTGCAGGCTGTGCACTCTGGGGGTGGGGGTGGAGACGCCTCCTCTGACCCACACGGGATCCTGAGCAGCCCCTGCCACCACACCCCAGATGCAGCTGCCTCTTCTGCTTGGCGTAGAGCAAAACTCCATTAGCCTGTGGCATTCAGTCCACTGTCAGGTTAAATTCATTCTTTTGTCTTATGACTGGCTTTGATAAAAAAGAAAAGAGTCCATCCTTCTAAAAGAAGAAATCCTACAACTTCCTCCAGTGACTCATTGCTGGGCTTTGTAATTCACTGTCAGGAAACTCTCCTGCCTTGCATTCGACGTCAGTTAGCAGGAGAGCAGAGAGCAGTCCCCGATGTCCACTGACCGCATCGTTAGGTTTCTTAAGAGCACTACTTGGCACGGGTATATCTGGGCTCTGGCAGTTGCTCTAAACTAGGCTGGCTGCCTTACAAATCTTGCTGTCATCTAGGATGGCTTAGTTGACATTTTGTCTGGTCTATTTTCCTTTCAGTGGAGTGAAACAGGACACTGGATACAACCTGTTAAAACCAGACTTCTTCCCAATACCATCACGCTAGAGAAAGCAAATTATGGATGCAGAATCTGTCTGGGGGCAATCTGGGAAAATTCCCCAATCAGTATTTTCTTCCCCAAAGTTCACGTAAAGGACCCTTCTATGGCTCCATATGTACATCTATTTCCATTCTAAAGGACGTGCGACTTAAGTTCTAGCCGTTAATGGTTAATGTAACTTTGCATAAGAAGGATAAATCCCAGAACTCATCTATAAATGGAGTGAGTTCTATTAGCAGTGAAAAATCCCCCAGTGAAAATTCCAATGACTGACAATGTCCTAACATGTCTAGGTGATTTGGGCTCTGGCTACTATCCTCAACTGCCTATTTCTTGCTCTTGTTCTCTTTGTTCCTCTGACAAGCTTATTTTCTTTAGGACCTTTGCATAAACCCCATTCCCCAAACTCTCTGCCCATGACCCCGGATCCTCATATCTCTTTACGAGGAATGCTGTTACCCCAGCTTTGTTTGTTGTTGGTAGTGTTTTTTTTTTGTATGATTGACTTCTTCACATTATTCAAGTATCAATTCAAACATGCCCTTCCCAGAGAGGTTTCCATGGTCATCAGTCTAAAAGAGTGCCTCCCTATTTCATTCTAACACTCTCAACCACATTGCTTGATAGAATTTTTCAAAGCATTTACCATTACCTGGAATTATCTTATTTGATAGTTTGATTGTTCATGAATAGTTCTGCTATGACAGTGACATGTGTATTCCTAAAAATCATCAAGTTATGTGAAATTACATATTATTAATCATGGAGCTGTAGAAAAAATGGAGTTGGGAGCCCAACATTATTCAAACAATAAAAATGGCATCACAGTTTCATATATGTTTCTGGTCAAAATATACATAACTACTGTGAAGTTGTTCAATCATGTCTGATTCTTTGTGACCCCATGGACCGTAGCCTACCAGACTCCTCCATCCATGCGATTTCCCAGGCAAGAATATTGGAGTGGGTCGCCATTTCCTTCTCCAGGAGACCTCCTCAAGCCTCCTGAACCCAGGTCTCCTGCGTTGTAAGCAGACGCTTTACCATCTGAGTCACACTGCAACAAATACATTACTTTATCTTGAAAAAGACTTGAAGTTTGCTTGTAGTCGTGGGGATGGAGTGGGTTGCGGCTAGTGAGTTATTGTGAAGTAGTGCAAAGAGGCTTTTAGACAGATGTTAACACCAGATGTGGCTCATAATATACTCAGAGAATTGAGGTAGCTGGTAGACGTTTGGGGTGCTTACACACGTCCACTTTACGTATTCCTGTGTGAGTTGATTCAGCGTGGCATAGCTTTCTGCATTCTAGTGTTTCTCACAGAAAAAATTATGCATAAGCAAACATAAAATTTGAATCGTGCTTAAATTATTTTCTAACATATCAACCAGGTTGGAATATATTCTCATTGTAAAAATAAGCATTATAGGAGATCTGACAGCATTTGTTTGCTCCACTCATGAGAACTTAAGCTCCATAAGATCAGGGAGCTTTTCTGTTTGATTCATTGCTATATTCCAACATCTAAACAGCCTTGCACATAGTAGGCTTTCAAGTTGAGTTGAATGAATGAATGAACCTTTCTTCAAATTTCTTCTCTGCCCACTTTCTAGTGATAGCCTTTCAAGGGTTACAGTGGTCCACAGTGGTTTGGTGATGAGGAGATAACAGTAAGATCAGAGGAGTTTCAGAATTGCTGTGTTGAGGGTAGGGGGCATGTGTTCCCTGAAGACAAATATAAAACTGCAAAGAAAAGAAAATCTAAGATCAAACCAGTCAATCCTAAAAGGAAATCAACCCTGAATATTCATGGGAAGGACTGATGCTGAAGCTGAAGCACCAATGCTTTGGCCACTTGATGGGAACAGTCGACTCATCGAAAAGACTCTGATGTTGGGAAAGATTGAGGGCAGGAGGAGAAGGAGGCGACAGAGGTTCAGATGGTTGGATGGCATCAACGACTCAATGGACATGAGTCGGAGCAAACTCAGAGAGATAGTGAAGGATAGGGAAGACTGGCGTGCTGCAGTCAATGGGGTCGCAAAGAGTCGGACACGACTTAGTAACAACAAAAACAAAAGCCTGATACAAATGATAATGATACCTACACAGGCGCCTCTCCCTTTGTAGTCATCAGAGACCTTGAAGGCGCCTTCTGTCCATTACAAATACACAATTTGAATGATGGATTGTACTGAGGAGTCAGTGTAGAACTTTGGGCCTAGACACAGTAAAATAATTACTCTGTGCTATGTGGAAGGATTCCTGGAATGCATTCCACTAGGAATGAAGGAAGCCTCAAATCTAATTGTAAGCAGGCAAATTTGCTGGGAAACTCCAACTTCTATCCCTTCTTTCCATATGTGTGTCTCAGATCTAAAATTTAATCACTCTACTAAGTCATAGAACAGAATTAGAAGTGGCTTTGAAAGGTCATCCTAGACAGGTAGGTTATGTCATATTCCTAAAAGGTTTGAAAATTTTTCAAACTTCGGGGAAATTGTCTAGCACTACCAAGTAAAAGGTCAAATCAGAAAGCTCAAGAAGAACTAAGGAACACTTTTTCTTTAAAATTTTTCTGATTTAAATTTTGAACCTAAGAAAATGTGCCTGAAATGCAAATGTTGTGGTTGAGTTACTTTAGTTTATCAGGAAAAACAGGGAATATTTTGTTATGATTCTTTACTTCCTCAGTAACTGCTCAATCTTATGGAGAGTTGAGTGGAGTGGCAAAGTAATTACATGGTGAGTACCATATATTTACGATTATTTATGTTTTCTAGATTGGAGTACGGGGTAATTATTTTTGGTCTTATTAAGTGCAAATTACCAAGTAGTCTTCAGGAACATGTAATTACTATGTACTGTAGTCATATGCCACTTACCAAGCAAAATGAATGCAGTGAAAATTTTATTTAATACAAACAGAACCACGCATGTGGTTTTATGAAGCCAAGTGCAGGGACCTGCCTTCCTATCTTAGAAGAGAAAACAGAAGCAGCCCTTCTTAACTTAAGGTATTTCTTCAATGAGCAAGATCAACATTTCTCAAGGGCTGATGCTCATTAAGAATGCAGATGTCCAGAGCCCAGTCCCAGACCTGGAGAGTCCCACTCTAGGAACCGAGGCTGTGGAGTCCGGGGTGCTTCACATGTGCACTATGGTGAGCAAGCATCTGCCCGAAAGTCACAAATTACTCCTATCAGCAGGGTTACACTCCAAACACAAGAGATGGGGAAAAGCGGGTCCTAAGTGGCAAACATTTTTCTGTTTTTCACTGACAAGTTCCTGTTCTTCTTTTTAGGTTTCACATGGACATATATCCTTAAATCCACTGTTGCAAAGATATAGAAGTCTTCTTATATGTTGAGAACTCACTGTGAGTTGTTTTCTATTATACAGGGATCATTTACATGCAATTTAGTTTGGATTTTTTTCAATTTTAGTGAATACACACACACACACTTTGAGGGACAGGAGTACGAGGAGGACCCAGAGGCCAAGAAGTGATTTGCCTCATGGTCAGAACAAGGGCTGATTTTATTTATCATGTATTTCCTGTGCACTTACTGTAAGCCATGTAAGTTCACTTTCTATAGCTGCTCATTCAATAAGTCTATTTTCCGTAATTGAGATCAATTACCAAAGTGGTTAAGAGTACAGGATCCAGGATCAGGAGAGCCCAACCCTACCATTTACTAGTTAGGAAACCATGGATGCTACGTCTTAATATTTGTGTCCCCGTCAAAATTCTTAAGTTAAAATCCTACACCCCAAAGGGGATGGTACTAGTAGGTAGGGCCTTTGGGGGGTGATAAGGTCATGAGGGGAATGTCATCATGAAAGGGATTAGTACTCTTTTGAAAGAGACCCCAGAGAGCTCCCTCATTCTTTCCATTATGTGAGGATATGATTAGAAGTCTGTTACTCACCAGAGGATCCTTACCTGACCGGCACCCTATCTCAGAGCTCCAGCTTCTAGAACAGTGCTAAATAAAATTCTATTGTATATAAGCCACCTAGTCTGTGGCATTTTCTTATAGCAGTCTGAACTGAGCAAGAAGATGGATGAGTCACCTCTGTGCTTGCTGTCATCATTATCCATTAGGGATAACAATGCTGATATCAGAGGGCTACTTTGAGGAAAAAATAACATAATGCCTGAAAAGTGCTTAAAACACTGCTACCGTCTATAAAAGTCTCAAAAAAATTAGTCTTTATTGATGTATGAAACATGAAAATACTATATTCATTTTTTGGCACTTGGATTTTCTTTCTTAGACCCATTTTGAAAAGAAAATCAATAAGACAATTTTTACACGTATCTTTCCTTTCACACTTTAAAAACTCTAACCATACCAACAGGCAAGAGCAGAGCATGCTTTGTCCTTGCCAAGGCAGAGAAAAGGTTAACTTTTTGACTTCAAGAGAAGCCAGCTGGAGAAGCAGACTGTCTGCTAATGGTAAGGGAGGGGAAGCAAGAACTAATTTTAGCCATCATTCCTCAATCACTGTCCAGTCCCTCTCACGCTCCTCCCTGCCTGCCCCCATCCTCTCTGAGCTGTGAGGCCTAAGACTGCTTCCCCAGGGCACCTTCAGTCCTGCGAGGGAGGAACGTAATTCTACAACAGCTCTCTTGCCTCTTCCGGTGAATTAGAAACGCTTATGCCCTAGCTTCAAAAATATCCGAAACACCATAAATACCACCTTTCTATCACTTGAAAATTATCTTTGTCTTTTTCTCAGAAATACACAACCATGTACCTTTCCTGACATCTTTTGCTGAAAGTGACTTTTCAGAAATGTGAAGCACTGCTGTAGAAAAAAATCTGAGAAAGTCCAGATATACTTTAACTCAGCCTTATAGTAAACAAAGATGAGGAAAGCAAAGATTAATGATGATTGTTAGGGTGAAACCATTTGCTTGTATAACTTCCTTCACCCTGGTTGTTGATGGGAAAATATCTGGGGAAAAGAAGAAAAAAATAGTCAACTAAATATTATATTTCATGAGCCTGACTTGATGCTATAAAGATTGTAAAACTATATATTTGTGAAATGCAAACATTTTTTACCTACTACCATTTTATAAATTAAGGCACAAATTCTTACTCAAACAAAAGTCCTAGCTTGGGGAATAGAAGCATAAACAGAAACACAATTAATGGTTTTTCTTCCATGGGGAAGAGCAAGCATTCCACGTGTGCAGAAATACTGAGATGTATTTCTGTACATACACGAACATACATGCACATAAAATATGATCACAGGCAATGAGAGGTCAAAAAACCAAAGGGGACATCTAACCTCAGATCTGAGAACCACACAACTCATTTGGTTCTGGATTGTTAGGCAATGTAGAAAAGGCTTGGATGACACAGTCTGGACACAGAGAGAATTAAAGAGGATTATTCCTTTTTACCAAGCCAGAGAAAGCCCTGCCTGATAGTATTCTGGTGTGAGCCCAGGCCCAAGGGGTAAGCATTTGAATAAAGGAAGTCATGGAATCACAGGAGTGAAAGAGGCCTTAATAGTCCTCTAAAGCAATCTTAGATTTGCTAGCAGAATGAATGCCCCGGTGAACACTGGCCCAGGAGCAAGGTGATTCGATGCAGTCACGTAAGCCTCTGAGCCTAGTAATGGGAGACTCAGATCAAGTGAGTCCTGATCTGGGGCCATGGGTGGATGCCAGCAGGCCCAAGATCGGAGATAAATTCATCAAAAGTAGGGAGCTGATTAGACCACTGTGCCCTACCTCTTACTGGCATTCAACACCAACATCTTCATTTTTTCTTTTTTTTTTGTCTGAAGCTATACCCAGGGGCTAAACTTGGAGCCTGGTCCTGCATTAATCCCCATTTGCAGGTATTTGTCCCTTGGCCTCCTTTGCCTATGATGGGAAGATGTGCTGAGTTCAGCTGCATTTGGACTGTGGTCTTAACGAATCATTTTAGATTCTCTTTATTTCACATTTATATCTCCATTACTCTGCTTTTAAAGGGCATATTCCAAACAAGACTCTCAAATATTACAAAAGGTGGCTTTCAGTCAAAATTGAAATAAGTACAGACAATAAATTGGTTACTGGTAGGTTTTTCTATTTTTAATAAATCATAGTCAATTAGTAATGCAGATAGAAACTTGTAGTTTAAAGGAAAATCATTGAGAATCATTTAGACATTTAAAAAGTTTGTGATGAAAATGTCTCCTTTGGTAAATTCAGAATTTTCTCTATGGAGCCAGACTGGAAAACCTTGAGAGGTGGAAAATACAGTATGCATTTATTTAAATAATATATACAGAGTATCTCCAACATGTTTCTTTCTGTTAATTTTTAAATCTTCATACCCCTCATCCAGTTTCTACACCTACAATGGTGAGATACCATAATGTTTATCAATATCTTTATGACATCTCTTGAATGCTACCTCAAAGCCCTTAGCTCAAGAGCAACCACACTAGGCTTGTACTACCCTCCATCCACCTGCACCTTTCCATGCCTTCTAAAGCCTAGGGGTGCCTTTAGCCCACCCCACATCCAGGCTTTGCTGAAACTTCAGCTAAGACAGTCTTGACTCTTTTAATGACCTTATTTCTACCCTCTGCCTGCCCAACAGCTTTATGATATTCTCTATTTAAGAAAGACTGCATGTTGGGAGAAAGTCATCCACACTCAGATCCCCTTTCAGTATCCTCAAAGGAATTAAGAGATCACCACATAATTGATATGATTAATTTGTTTCCATGAATGTAATGACAATTGTGTCTGTAGTGCCCTCGTTTCCATCAGCTGAGTGATCTGATCACCAGATCCGGTTTCACTTCAAAGGTACAGCTCAGCAGACACCATTTGAAAGTCCTCTCATTCAATGAACAACCTGGCCTCATATTTTTAATGTTATGCTTGCTTGTTAAGAAGCGGAGAATTCTTTGGATTTTACAATTTGAACCAGGATTTAGTCAAACTAACAATGATCTGTCATTTCCCGGGCAGGTCTTACTTTCAGATCCAAATAACACCAAACAAAAACTACTTTATGAATATTGATCATTCTTAATATTGTGGGGCAACTGGGAGACACCAGAGACCTGAGGATGAGATCAGTTTCTATCCGAAAGAACTGGGATATTATCATTAATTCTCTTAATGCACATCAACCTGCAAGATCCACTGGGTTCTTGCTTAATAATTCAGATAATTACTAGCTACAGAGCTCTAATGCACCACACTACAAGCCTCATGCTCATCCTCTCATCATTTCACAGCAGCCCCACTGGGATATGCACCTCTACTTTTCTCATTTTTGTAGATTACTAAAGTTAAGTGGTTTCTCTAGAGTCAAACGTTATTGGTGGAACCAGAATTTAAACCCAGTTTGCATGACACTAGAGCCAGGTTCGCAAGTGCTGGGTGTAGAAATCTAAGTCCTATGAAATGATAATGCCTCTTGAAAATGATATGCTTTATGGGAAATAAAAGGAGAGCCCAGTGTAGACTGGCTTTGCCACAGAAGACTTGGTGGATGTGTGCTGGGTACTCACAGTAGAGTATATGTGGCATCACTGGTGAGGGACACCGTGAAATCAAAAGCAAGAAGTAGGAAATGGATAAAGTAGTTTGGGTGTCACTTAGATGTCAGTGTTATAAGACTGAGGGTTTACAGTAAAAAGGGGTGGAGAATAGAGTTGGATGAGTAGAGCTGATTCTGGAGAAATTTAAAGCCAGGCTGAGTTCACACCTGGTGTGTTAGATGTAAAGAGTACAGTTGATGGTGACCGCTTAACATATTTTAGCAGAGGTGTTTTAGAAAGATCTAATGCCATGTTAGCTGTGAGAGATGGGAGAAGAGAAAACCAGCAATGTTACACCACAGTAATCTCAATGAGGCTCAGCATGAAGGACTGAGCTAGGGTGGTGGCAGAGGGAATGGACAGGATGGGGTGTTTCGTGATATCTCAAAAGGAAAAGTGATAGAACTTGACTGATTGATATAAGCGTCCATTAAGGAATAATAAGAATTGCATGTATGTAGTTCAATGAGAGTTTGTCATATTAAAATAATTTCTATGAACTGGAAGTCTCAAATAAGTTCTTTACCATGCATTTGGTGACTAAAGCTTGCCTGTTTTATAAAGTTTATTTTTAGTATTTTAACTTACTTTCCTTTCTTTGTAGAATAAGAACTTGTGAGTTGTCAGTTGTTTAAAAAGGACCTTTTTATAAATCAGTGATATAGTCTTCTCAACTGTTATGTACAAGCTAGCTATTAATTTTTTATTATATGAAAACATCTTAATGTTTCCCTGTCTCTTTAATTTAACTTACAAATTTCATTTGCCCCTGCTATTTTGTGATGGTTGTTTCTTCCTGAATTTAAGATACTTTACATATTACACATTTTGATTTCTTTTTATTACACACAATGCTTATCAAACTGTTGGGCACATAGAACATTTATTGATTCAGTAATTAACCTGATTTTAAAAATGAGGATTTTTTTCCCACGAGTCAAGAATTTTAAAATATTAATATTTAATAATGATTTTCAATGTCCTGGTTCAACTTGCTTTTAGAATGTGATTCCATGAGGACAGAGTCTGTCATACATTTCTTTTTGTCTCCTGAGCACAGTGTCTGGCCAAGGTTGGGCAACATTCACTGAATGAATGAAAAGTTTATTTACTTGAATAACTATTTTCTTATTAAAAATGATGAGTCCAGGTGTCCATGTATGTTAATACTTCCTAGAAAAGTAATACAGAGATCATATTCTGTGTTTCTCTCTTATTGGATGAAAAACATATTTATGGGTTTTCATGCCAGTGTGCGTGAACGCATATGATTTGATTGTTAACGTGTCACTAGAGTGCCTGTTTCTGCAAGTTGATCCCAGTGCTCCAGGAAAGCAGGAGAGAGTGTGGTAGGCATCTTCCACACAGATGGAGACAGAGCTGGGCCCATACAGGAAGAACCAGGGCCTATCACAGCCTCTGTGCTCAATACAGAAATTGCCATTTAAACCAAATCTTTTGTTTCAAAACGCTAATAATTTAAGTAAAATGATTTTAGAAGTACAAAGTATTTGTGCATTTTTCTGTATGTATGTCAAAATAATATGTTTAGAAAGTGACAAAGATAGTGGTACACAAAAAATTTATTTCTAAAAATAACTGAGGCTGAAAAATTCTTTTAAAGATGAACCTATAAACCTAATTTGATGTACCTTTAGTCAGAGGAAACTAGCCATTATCACAGACACATTTAAGAAAAATTTTGGATCTAGTTATTCCTTAAAGATAACATCTAATCCTGAGATGACTGTACTAACCTGATGGCCTTTATTTTCAGGGACATGTACTGCCACATGATTAAGGAGGTGTTTCTTAAGTTGAAATTTTCAACTTCATCTAGAGTCAAAGCGATGCTGTTCTAAACCGATGACAATGTGCAATTTGGCTTCTGTTTCTATAATACTTTGAACTTAATGTTATATAGGAAGCTCAGCTCCAAGCAGAAAATAATAGGTTTTGTTTTTCAAGGACTTTTTGCTAGAAGAACAAATCATTTTTTAGTTCCAGGTAAGGATGAACTAAAGGATATTCATGTAAACACACACACACAGAGACACATTTGTATAATCTCAGAAAATCAATTTTCAAAACCCATATTTTTGTAATTTAACCAACATTTGAGCAATTTCCTATTCCTTACCAAAAAATGATCTTACAAAACTTTAATATTTTGTGGTTCCTGTGAACATTACCCATTGAGGTCTATGGAACTCTAAATATGCCTAAACCACAGCTGTTAAGTAAAACTATTTAACAATATTTTCTGCAATGCTTTTTCAGGAAACCATCCCAGCCACAAAATAGTTCTCTGCATCAGATATACAGCTTTCTTAAATCCAGATTAAAGATCAATGATGATTCTGGGATGTTTTTAAATCACTCTGTAATTAAAAATAGTTAATCAAATTCATTAATCAGAATTCAAAGACCCACACTTTGACTTTATGTATTCCTCTGAACTCAGGAAATCTCTAATCAGACAGCAGAATATCTGTAATTGGTACTCTCAAGGCCAATGGCCGTAGTGACCACTTGTATAAATTCCAGGGACATGAGCCTCTGAAAATATCTGTTGCTTGATTTTCAAATGTTTTCTTCTAAACTGGGCTCTGAGATTTTAAAAGCTTTATTCCAACTATGCTCTTAATACTGGCCTCAAATATATTTTAAATAAGTGGGCTGGAGAATGATTCTCCATGAGAAATGAACTTCTGACCCTGTCAATTAAGAATAAAAGTCATGGGAAGGGGGTTCAAGATGGGGAACACATGTACACCCGGGGCAGATTCATGTCAATGTATGGCAAAACCAATACAATAATGTAAAGTAATTAGCCTCCAATTAAAATAAATAAATTAAAAAAAATACAAGTCATGATGAATGTGCCACTAAAAATTGAGGCACAGTGTGCAGACAGGCAAGGAAGGGGCAGGGATGGGAGAGAAATCGGATGAAGTTTGTTTTGTACCATTTTAGATTGCTCTTGGTCTAAAATTTATGTCAGCTTTTGGATCTGTGCAGATTCTGAAACTTCCTAGCCCTAGATGTATATTTGGCTGAGCACAAAAAGCATCTACACCTCAGTGACTCTTTTGAGAGTAGCTGAAACATATGGAGACTTTCTCACAGCACCAGGCCACTGTATCACCGACTCCCTGGCCTCTTCCCACCAGCTAAAGCATTAGGTTGGACCTTGTCTTCTGGCCACAGCTTAATCATGTGGGATGGAGCAGTTTGGGAAGAGCTGTAAAGGACTCCAATTTGTCTTGCATCAGATGACAACCTCCCGGACTCAGAACTGAATAGAATGAGCCTTTGGTAGCAGAGGGAGAATGTCATTGACTAGATGAAGCCAGGGCTGCAGCCACAGGGGGTTGAGGGTGGGCGAGACGCTGGGGCTGACTAGTAAGGGAGGAGATGATTGAACTAGCAGTCCAATCCGTTATGAATCAAAAAGTCTTAGGGAAATCTCAGGAGTTAAGTGTAACTTTTTTTTTCATCCTTAAACATATTAAAAATGGAAAAATATCAAAATGAGCCTTCACCAATTACAGTATACTTAAATGTTTGAAAGTGAAAGTTGCTCAGTTGTGTCTGACTCTTTGAGACCCCATGGACTGTAGTCCATGGAATTCTCCAGGCCAGAATACTGGAGTGATAGGCTTTCCCTTCTCCAGGGGATCTTCCCAACCCAGGGATTGAACCCAGATCTCCCGCATTGCAGGCAGATTCTTTACTAGCTGAGCCGCAGCAGGCAGATTCTTTACCAGCTGAGCCGAAAGGGAAGATATTTAAATGTTTATATTTAAACAAAACAAAAAACACTTAACTTACAAAATATCCATGTAATTGTAATGTTCACAAAGTAATTATAGGATTTACGACAAATATATCATTGTAGAGTCCATTATAAGCAGCGTGATTGGTAATGGGTCACAATTAAGTTGGAGTCTGGACTGCTTATTATAACCTGGCAGTATACCCCCTAACTTTGTGCATCACCTCACATGAAGGTGACATTAAATGCCTGATCCGTGTGGGTAATGGCCCTGTGGGCCACCTGCATGGGGACAGGACATGCAGGCTGGAGCCAGCTGGAAGGGCTTTATATTTCTGTATTTCTAAAGTCAAGAGATGCAAGTGACTGCTGGGACAATGGGGAGTGATGGCTCTTATCACCTGAAATGAATAAGTATGAACATTTGTCATAGTTCCTTGAGATACAATTGTTAAAAAATTATGAATAAAATAGTTCCCTGTGTTTTCTTCCCAAATCTCATTCTGTTTTTTTTTCCTCACAGGAACCAGTATAATTAATGTAATGTGGGTCAGGTTCTAGTTTTATTTATAAATGATATAGAGAACAGCTTTGTAAATTTTAATTTATCAAGACATACTCCATGTCAAACTTGCATTGCCACTCACCTCTGCATCATTTTTACTGCTATTTGATAGCACTGCATAATTTGATTATATTACAATTTATTTATCCTCTTACCGATGGGCATTTTGGTGGTTTCCTACTGCATGCGATTAGGATTGACATATATACTCTACCATGTGTAAAATAGATAGTGGGAAGTTGCTATACAACACAGGGAGCTCAGCTCAGGGATTTGTGACAACCCAGAGGGGTGGAATGCGAGGGGAAGGGAGATCCAAGAAGGAGGTGATCTATGTATACAAATAGCTAATTTACAATTATACTCCAAAAATTTTTTTTAAAAGTCACTACAAAGATGAACATGGCCATAACTTAGTTTCTCTAGAGGAGACAGTGTTAGTTTACAGAGTATGAGCATAGTAAGTTTTATCAGATACAACCACTCTTGTCTCCAAGTGACATTCCTACTAGCAATGTATGAAAGTTTTGATACACCTATGTCCTTCTCAAATTTGGGATTGGCTTGTTTTTATTTTTATTTATTTATTATTATTATTATTTTAAATTTACTTTAATTGGAGGCTAATTACTTTACATTATTGTATTGGTTTTGCCATACATTGACATGAATCTGCCCCAGGTTTTTAAATTTTAGAAATTGAATGGGGTTTAAATAACATCATGTTATTGTTTTAGTTGGCATTTCTCTCATTGTGAGTGAAGTTGATTTTCTGTGATTACAGGCCATGCCTCACCTATGCACCACACATTTAAAATTTCTGTTGACCTCTTAGTTGGTTTTTTTTCCCTAGTGATTTCTTTCATGCCACTCCAAAGTCACTGTAAATATAGATGGCAGAATAAGAATACTTCCAAAGACCAAGTTTCAGCTTTCAACAATGATCTCATCCTACTCAGCAGAGGCAAGGGGATATTTTTCACTCCTTGTCCAAAAGAGCAAAAGGTAAGGCCTTTTCTTTTCCCGAATGCACCATCTTTTCTTCCCAAACAAACAAAAAACATTTTCCGTCTTCCTTCAGAATGAAGATTTTTGTCAGAACTAAAACACTAGCCTTTACTGAACACAATCATGTGGCAGACACTACGCAAAGCACTTTCCGTGTATTAGCTCATTGAATTCTCCTAAAGGTCCTGGGAGACATATTTATTAACACCCGTTTCCAGATGTGGAAGCTCAGGTTCAGGGAGCTTAAATGACTTGCTCACAGTTTTAAGTAGTATGGCCCAGATCTGAGCCAAGTGCTTCTGATCTCAAACCAGAACCTATTTAGTATGAAAGCGAAAGGACCTGCCTAAGAAGCTCTTGAGAATGCCTCTGTTTTCCCTTCAACTCCCAAAACCCCAGGAATACATTTATCGTCCCAGTCCACTTGGGAGGTGTCTTGGGCTCTGAATCTTTGATGCACATATATTTTGTGATTCCTTAACATGCAGGTGGTACAATGCACACTCAGCTCCACTGAACACACTCCAGCTTCATCTCCTCATTGTCTCTCCCTCTTCCCCATCATCTGCCTCATGCTCTTTCCATTCATTACTGCTGGGAAGGTCTCAACACCACCTTCTCTTCTTATTTCCTCTCTTCCTGTTTCCATGGTGGGTCCTGAGTTGGGCCCATCATGAGGCTGTTAGAGCAGGTGGAGGCCCAAATGCTGGGATTCAGACTTTGGGAATGTCCTCTGGTCTCTTGTGAACCCAGAAACTCACAGATTTTAGAGTTGGAAGTGACCTCAAGAGAGGACCTCATCCAGCCATCTGCCTTTGTCAGGTGTCAGACATTATCTCAATTTTGATGATGAGGTAACTGGGACTCTTCAACATTACATGATTAACCCAAGGTCATGTTCTAAGGGAGTGACTGTGAAGGGCTGAAGCCCTAGTATAATAAGCGGCTTCTTTTATTACACTATTAGAGTATGTCTTTGGGGTTTTGAGATATTTTTCAAATATTTAAACTTTTATAATTTAGTTCAAAACTAAGGGAAAAATATATGTGTAGTGACAAGGTTAATAGCCAAAAGAGAAACACCAAAAGTGGAGAGACAGTCTCAAAGGGGAAATGAAAGGTTAAAGAAGACACATTTTGCTGACTTCCTGCAAATCTTAGATGTCTCTCAGATTCAGAATTATTCAGATTTTTAGAAAAGCAATACAGTAAATGTATCATATATAACAAAACATTCTCGGTAGCATCTGGGATATCATCCTGTAATCAAACACACTTGTATTTATTCAGCAAAAAATATGAATATTCTCATTAAGTGGAATTAAATGAAGACTATAAATAGCCCCATATCAGTTCAAGTAAGGTTTTGCAGCCAAACAAGTTCAGATCAGGTCAAGTTTTGACATCAAATGAGTTATTTTTGAAAAGCTCTGTTTTGAGAGATTTCTGGAGTTTGAAATTTCAGATAAGGGATTGGGGATCTACATTAATATCCTGTATTATTATTATATCACAAATGAAGAAATAGAGGCTTAGAGTTTAAGTAATTGCCTAAGTTCCCACAGTTCCAAGCCAGAAATGGGAGTAGAAACCAAAGACCTAAACACGGCCCTCTTTTCTCATTTCTGCCTCCAGCGAGGGGGTTACTTCACTCAAGGAGATGGAGGGCCAACTTAGCTGAATAAGCTGACATTTGTGTTTTGTGGTTTTAATATTATTTCAGGAGGGTTCACACAGCACACATGCATGGTACACGGACTAAAGGCCTATGGGTAAGTGAATGCCAAGGCTTACCAAGGGGCACAAAGGAGATTGTGTAGAGATACAGCAGAAGCAGGCTGGGTTTCTTTGAGCTCATAATTAAGATGGTAGGTAGAACCTCTCAAAGAAAATACGGTAAAGGAGAAGCTGATACAGGTTTATATTCACTCTTGTCTTTGTCAAGGAGGGTGAAAACTAGTTGGTGTTTTTAGAATCCTGGACTAGAAGAGGACCTAAAGGCCCCTATTTATAATCCCCATCATGTAATCCCTATTTATTTCCCTAACTCTTCAATTTTTTTCTTCAACTTTTAACAAACTTCAAGACTTTGTGATTCAATGATTTTTAGTGAAGTTATGAAGTTGTGCAGCCATCATTATTATTCAGTTTTAGAATATTTCCACCACCCAGAAGATTTCCTTGAGCCCATTCACACTCAATTCCTGCTCGCATCCCAGAGCAACCACAGATCTGTTATTTTTCCTTTTCTGAAAAGAAGAAATGGATGAAATGAAATAGATTAAATAAAAATATACATTTTTATTTTTGCATCTGACAGCTTTCACTGAAGGTTTTTGAAGTTCACTTGCTGAAAATACATCAGCAGTCCATCTTTTGTTGTTGGATAGTATTTCACTGCATGGATATATAATATTGTGTTTACAAATTCATCACTTGATGGACATTTATATAGTTTCCAATCTTCGGCTAGCAGAAATAATGCTATGAACATTCTCAAACAAGTTTCTCTTTGGACGTATGTTTTAATTTCTCTTACAAAGTTACTAAATCTACTAAGATTTCTGGATTTTATGGAAAATTTATATTTAAGTTTTTAAGAAACCGCCAAACTATTTTTCAAGTAGATATATCATTTTACATTCCTACCAGCAAGGTATGAGGGTTTCTGTTTCTCCATACCCCTTCTAACACTTTTAAAACACAAAAGTTATTTATTTTAAAGAATCAAATTTATCATTTCCATAGATCTTTATTTTAGTGTTGATTCTAAGAACTCCTTGATTCATAAAAACTTCTTCTTCTCTTGTAGTTTTATAATTTGAGTTCTTCCATTTAGGTCTATGATACATTTTTGAGTAATTTTCCTGGTATGGTGTGAAGGAAGGGTTCATTTTATTTTATTTTTTTGCAGACTGATAAACCAATTTGTCCCAGGACTGATTGTTGAAAAGAGCACGTCATCTCTTTTGAATTATCTTTGTACTATTGATAAGAATCAGTTGACCATGTACATGTGGATATGTTTCTGAGCTCTCCACTCTGTCCCATTGACTAAGCTGTCTATTTCTATTCCTTAATAATCAAACTTCAAATCAGGTAGTGTAATTTGTCCAACTTTGTTCTTTGTGTTAGTCATTCTACGTCCTTTGAACTTTATAACCATTTGCCAATTTTTATAAAAAGACCTTCTGGACTTGATAGGGAATCCGTTGAATCTATAGATAAATTTGGATAGAATTGTTATCATAAAAAAAACTGAATCATTAAATTGATAGAAATA
The DNA here is from genome assembly GCF_049115385.1 of Moschus berezovskii. Classification (NCBI taxonomy): domain Eukaryota; kingdom Metazoa; phylum Chordata; class Mammalia; order Artiodactyla; family Moschidae; genus Moschus; species Moschus berezovskii. Next base: position 41,044,470 of record NC_142468.1, on the reverse strand, counting down.
AAATGTTTATTTATATCTCCTTTAAATTTTTCAGTAATTTTATCAAGATTTTAGAGTTTACATTTTATACTTATTTTGTCAAATTTATTCTGAATTCATTATTATTTTTGATGCTACTGTGATGAAATTATTTTATTAATTTCATTTTCAGTTTTATATTTGCTGAACTACATGATTCTGTATCCTGTGATCTTGTCACACTCACCTACTCACTCTAGAAGGTTTTATTATTGTTGGCTTATTAGTTGGTTTATTATCTAGGAGGTTTATTATTGTTTTATTATTGTTATTATTTACTAATGTCATGGGTTAGAAAATCTAGTACAATGTTGAATGGAATAAGCATAAATGGACATCTTTGTCTTGTCCTTGATTTTAGGGGGGAAACCATTCAGTCTTTCAGCATTAAGGATGCTAGCCATATGTTTCTGTAGAAGTCATTTATCACATCGAGGAAGTTTTTCTTCTACTATTAGTTTGTTTAGAATTTTTATTATCAATGAGTGGTGGATTTTGTCCATGCTATTTCTGTGTCTATTAAAATAATCATGTTTTATACCCTTTGGCTTAATAATAAAATATATATTAATTTAGTTTTGGATGTAAATGAAATGTACCTTCCTGGAATAAATTTAACTTGGTCATGATTTTTAAAAATATTTTATAGAAGTCGTATAATTTTGCTAAGGAATTTGCATCTATGTATGTCTCTGTCGTTAGTAACATTTCTGATCTTGGAATCTATTTTATTTGTTATTAATATAGCTACTCCAGCTCTGCTATTATTACTGCTTGCATATTTGTCTTTTCTCATCCTTCACTTTCAGCCTATTTGTCTTTGAATTTAAAGTATGTCCCATATAGACAGCATAAACTTTCTTTTTTCAGTCAAGTTTGATCATCTCTGACCTTTAAGTGAGGTATTCAGTCTATTCAGAATTATTGTGATTAAGAATATTTTCATTGTATTTTTATTTGTCACTATGCTGTTTCTATTTGTCTCATCTTTTTATTCTTCTACTCTCTATCATCTTTTATATTAACTAAATATATTTTCATTTACTTTTTTCATTGCTCTTTTGATAGCTATCTATCTATCATGATTTGCTTAGTGATTGCCCCAGGGATTATAATATGAATTTTTTAAAGTCTTTAATGAATTTTTTACAATACTGCTTCTGTTTATGTTTAGGGATTTTTGGTCATGAAGAATGTGGAATCCTAGTTACCTGATCAGGGGTTGAACCTGTACCCTCTACATTAGAAAGTGAAGTCTCAGTCACTGGACCACCAGGGAAGTCCCTATAATATACATCTAAATTCATCATAGTATACTCCAGAAAAGTGCTAACCTAGTTCAAGGAAAGTATAGAAACTTTGCTCCAATATATATCCCCCTCTTTTGTACTATTTTATCACATGTATCACATCTATATATGTTATAAACCCAACAATACACATTTTAATTATTGCTTTTACAATCTTACCTATTTTAAAGAAATTAGAAAAAATAAATTTGCATTTATAGAATCTTTTATATTTGCCCACATTTAACATTTTCTTGTACTTTTCAGTGCTTTGGATTCCTGTTACTCTCTAGTATCATTTCCTTTCAGCCCGTATGACTTCCTTCAGTTTTGTTATAAGGCATGTCTTCTAGCAACAAATTCATTTAGTCTTTGTTTATCTATAAATATCTTTATTCACCTTCATTTTTGAAGAATCTTCTTTTGGAGACAGAATATATGGTTGACAAGGTTTATTTCTTTCATTTGAAGGTGTCATTCCACTGACTTCTGAACTCAACTGTTACTGATGATAAATCAGCTGTTAATCATCTGCTTTATGTGACAAGATATTTTTCTCTTGCTGCTTTCAAAATTTTTTATTTTCTTTTGACTATAAACAGCCTAATGTGTCTAGATATGGATCTCCTTCATTTTTTTCTAATTGAGATTCACTTAACTTCTTGGAGCTATAGATGAATATTTTTATTAAATTTGAGAAATTTTAAATAATTTCTTCGAATATTATTTTCTGCTCTAAATTATTTTCCTGTGCTACTGTAACAAAATGCCACTCTAACTAGGTGAAATTTATTGTCTCTGTTCTGGATGCTAAGAAGTTTGAAATTAAGGTATCAGCAGGGCAGCAGCAGCAGCAGCAGGGTTAGTTCCTTCTTAGGGATGTGAGGGAGACGTCACATGTCTCTCTCCTAGCTTCTGGTAGCCTCAGGCTACCTTGCCTTCTTTGTGTCACCACTTCTTCCATCTCTGCAGTCTTTCTCTGTGTCCAAATTTCCCCTTTGTATAAAGACATCAGTCATATTGCACTAGACCTCATCTTAACTTGATCATCTTCAAACTCCCTAGTTCCAAATAAGGTCACATTCACAGGTACTGGGAGTTAGAACTTCACCATCTTTTTGGAAGACAAAATTCAATGCATAAAATGTTCCTTTGGCTCTTTCCTTTCCTCTGGAACACCAATTACATATATGATGGTATGTTTGATGTTGTTTAACAGGTTCCTCAGGCTTGCTCATTTTAATTCAATCCTTTCTCTCTGTTCCTCAGACGGAGTAACTGCTATTGATTTATCTTCATATTCACACTTTTACTCTTCTTCCACTCAAACCAGCTCTTGAGCCCTCTAGTGAAATTTCTAAATTCCAGATATTATAATTTTCAACTCTATAATTCCCTTTTAGTCCCAATTTATAATTTTTATATTTTACTGTGATTATTTGTTCAGTCATTGTCATCATGATTTTCTTTTGTTGTTTAAATGTAGATTCCTTTAGTTTGTTGAACATATTAACAAAAGCTGTTTTGATGTATTTTGCCTGTTAATCCATCATCTGGGGATAATCAGAAATAGTTTTTATTGACTGCCTTTTCCCCCTAAATGTTGACCAAATTTCCTTGTTTCTCTACATATTCTAGAATTTTCATCAAATATATTTTATGTAATATATTATTGTAATTCTTGATTTTAACTTTTCTCCTATAAGAGATACTAATTTTTGTCATTGTTTTATTCTTTTGGTTAGCAATCTACATGGACTAAGTCTTTTCTGTAAGTTACAAATGCTAATGATCCTACTCAGTGTTTTCATTTGCTTTGGTTTTATTTTTAAGCCAATTTCCTAGGTATCAACCCTGTGTCTGCTTAACATGGTGTTCAGGCAAAGATTGGTAAGAAGTTATGCTCAAACATTTTGAGCCAATAAGGTTCTGCTCCTGCTAATGGATCTGTGTGTAGGATAGGACTGCTTTCAAATTTCAGGTCATTCCCAAGTTTGTCCTGAATTTTCCTTCCTTCTAGATGCTATTTTTCCCCCTGAGAATGTCTGAATGCTCCATCAACCAGGGATGTCTGAATGGCTTGAGCCTTCACAGTCTTTCCTGCACATCTGCACAGTCCAGTCAATTTGGGACACATGGAATGCTTATCAATTCTCCTGTGCCTATCTCACCTTTCAAAGTTTCTTGTAAAATCTCTGGCTTTTATGACGGTCTAGTCCATTGCTTGTCCCACCTGGGACTGTGCTGCTGCTGCTGCTAAGTTGCTTCAGTCGTGTCCAACTCTGTGCGACCCCATAGACGGCAGCCCAACAGGCTCCTCTGTCCCTGGGATTCTCCAGGCAAGAACACTGGAGTGGGCTGCCATTGCCTTCTCTGACCTGGGACTGTAACCTTAGGTTAATGAAGCCCCTAGATCTCCCAAGTGGCTTACTACTACGCTGACCACTTTAACTGCCAAAGCTGCAATACAGATGAGCACTCTCCAGCATGGTAGCAGGGCTGCTCCTTTCCTGAGCTAATAGAGCTGGGACAGGAGTGGGAGAAGCAATTGACAAGAATACCAAAGACATTGTTTTTAGCTGAAATTCCATATTTCTCAAGAATGGTGGTTGGTGGTTTAGTCGCTAAGTCATGTCTGACTCTTTTGACCTCATGGACTGTAGCCTGCCAGGCTCCTCTGTCCACTAGATTCTCAAGGCAAGAATTCTGGAGTGGGTTGCCATTTCCTTCTCCAGGGGATCTTTCTGACCCAGGAATTGAACCAGGGTCTCCTGCATTGCAGGCAAATTCTTTACCAACTGAGCTATGAGAGAAACCCAAATTCTTCTTAATTTTTTCTGTGATTTTGGTTGATTTCCAGAGCACTGAATGATTGTTTCTGAGGTTTTCATTCAATTGTATGGTTGCTTTTGGGAGAAACAGCTTGTTTACCTCCTCACTCCATCATGCTTGAAGAGAATGAGCTCTCATATTAGTAGCTTTTTAACAGTCTTTTCTTTGATTGTGCAATGACTCCACTGTGTCCTAACCATGATGTCTTCTTTCATTCCTTTGGTCCTAGCAGTGTGGATATAGATTATCCAAATTCTAGAGACGACTGAGACAAACAAAATGGCTAGGACCTTCATTTCCAAGTCCTTAGTTTATCTCTAGAAAATAGCAAGTTTAGTTAAGAACCCACGAGTTTTCTCATCTACTGGAATGTGCTACCTCCTCCTCTTCAAACCAGTTGCTGCTCTAAGACTGTGCAAGATCACTCTCTCTTATAAAGCCATTTCTAATGACTTCAACCCACTCCAACCTCCCTTCTCTTTGAACTCTTTGATTCTTACTTTTGCCATTATTTTTGGAGATTATACAGATTCTATAATATATTCTTCTCCTAGCTATTCTTTCTATGCACTATTCTTTCTTTTCTCCCCAGGAAGATCACATTTATTGAAGGTAGAAGCAAAGCTATTATTATTTTGCATGTCTCATAGATTTTACTGAAATCCTAGATATAACTAGTGCACAATTTAGAATTAGTGGGTTGAATTGAATATATCGTGAATGGTTGCCTGATTGGTGATCATGTCCTATAGTTTTAGAAATGTTGAAATCATAAAAGATGTTTTATACCCCTCCTCACATGGTACAGCAAGTCCCTGCATGCTTTAATCTCTCTACTTTTCAAACTATAGAGGACCTCCTTCATGAAGCTTTACTGCTCCCCTCCTTCCTGAATTTTCAGTGCATCCTGTGCTTTGCCTGTGGTGTTTATAACTTTCTGTCCTGCATCATAGCTTTATGTGTATGCCTTTTTCTGTTAGATATAAGCATGAGCTTCAGGCAAGGACTAATCCTGTGACTTCATTGGTAGAATGTTATAGTATACAATGAACTTGGTACTTAGTGTATAAGAAATAAATGAGTGAATGAATTGAGGTTCACTCTTGGCTTTGTAAATTTCACTCAGTTTGCAGAATATAGTCATTGAAAATACGATGTCCTGTAAAGTTGAAGGAGATCAACACTTAAAAGGAACTTACAGATGATCTAGAAGAGTTTCTTTTCAGATGGGATCACTGAAGTCTCACGAGATAAAGTGACTTGATTCAGGGAACATGTAGCAGAGTTTTCTGGATGGCTGATGAACTTCCTTGCATATTTTTGCTAATTCTTCCTTCAGGGATGCAGACTAAAACTATGGTTTTGTATCTGTTACAAGCAACTATTGACTTTATCAGATTCCAAGTTTCATTTAGTGCTTCTCTTCATGTCCATGACTTTATATTCAATCCTTTTACCACCAACAATAAAGCTGACCTTGCATTCACTGTAGAGTAACAAATAAATGGGCCCACTCTAATAGCAGAGTTACCAGGTCTAACAACCAAGGCTTTTCCTTTGATGAGAAGATATTAATAGACCCCAATGTATTGACTGGCCCTTAACAAGGAAGTAAATTCAAAACCAACAAGAAAATGTAAACCTAATGTGATTTCACTAGCCAAAAGAGAGAGCAAATAGACCTCACTGTCTGTGAAGTGTAGAGCTACTAAACTTTAATGACAATATCAGTTCTGCTTGATGAGGGCAATGGTAACTCCTTGGTTCATCTATTATAAAGATTGGAATTCAGGCTGATTTCATTGCACTTGGCAGGTGGCCGAGCATTAGCAAGCTAATGTGGGCCATATTCTAGTTATACTTAATGAAGGCAGTGCCCAAAAAAATCAAATTTGAGCAAAAAGCTTATCTACATATCTGACTCAGAATTAACAGCAGAATACTTGTGTTTGTCATGTTCTGATGTTTAAGAGAACGTTAACCTCAAATTAAAGAAATGTAAAGTCACAACTGTAGGTTCTTGAAATTGTTAGGTAGCTAACTGTAAAATTTATGCTTTCATTTTAATGAGGTGGGGTACTTTGGGAAAGGGTACTAACAGAGTGTGGCTGACACACCCATATAGAAACATTTCCCTCCTGTCCCTTAAAAATGGACCATATTTACATCTTAAAATAAGCTATTATAAAATTTGTCCTAGGTCCCCTTCTTCTTTACCCATTCTGCTCCTCTGCACCATCCTGACACCTCCCAAAGCATATGAGGATGCTACAGCTAGAGATAACTGCATTCGCTAATTAAGAATGCTTTACACACCAGGTTCTCTTCTAGATGCCTTACATCATCTCATTTAATCATGTGTGTTTTACGTTAGGCATTTTTGTTACAAGCATTTTAAAGATAAGGCACACAGGACTCAGAGAAATGAACTGACATGCTCAGGGTCCTATAGCCAGAAAGGGACAAAGATAGGTTTTGACCATCTGACAGCCTTTGCACTGATATCTTGGTTTTATATTTTCGTCGTTGATTTTGACTTTGGGTGCCCCAAAGGCATCACACCCAGCTTTTGTTCTCCATCTTCTGTGTCCTATTGTCAGGGAAAAGAAGCTCATAACCCAAGCCCTGCTATAGTCCCCTAGGGCTCACCTTTTGGGGAAAGGGGTTACATAACAGGGAAAAGCAACCCATGAAAAGGGACTTTGAATAATTATTCTCCTTCAGTTCTATATGCCCAAATATCTTTGGAAAGCTATTCGTGGCTTATACTGCTATGTGTGCATGTGTGCTCAGTTGCTTCAACAGTGTCCAGCTCTTTGTGACCCAATGGACTGCAGCCTGACACGCTCCTCTGTCCATGGGATTCTCCAGGCAAGAGTACTGGAGTGGGTTGCTGTGCCCTCCTCTAGGGGATCTTTCCGACTCAGAAATCAAACCCGAGTCCCTTGCATTGCAGGCAGGTTCTTTACCCACTGAGCCAGCTGGGAAGCCCTTACACTTCTATAGTATGGTCTATAAGACAATAACAATAGAAATATAGGGAAATCCAAGAAAATTTTTATTGCTGTATTATATGCGCAATGCCAGGCATAGTGGCTCACATATACAAATTTGATATTTTCAATAAGGACTTCTTGGTATTTCATGGAGAAGGCAATGGCACCCCACTCCAGTACTCTTGCCTGGAAAATCCCATGGATGGAGGAGCCTGGTAGGCTGCAGTCCATGGGGTCGTTAAGAGTTGGACATGACTGAGAGACTTCACTTTCACTTTTCACTTTCAAGCATTGGAGAAGGAAATGGCAACCCACTCCAGTATTCATCCCAGGGATTGGGAAGCCTGATGGGCTGACGTCTATGGAGTCTCACAGAGTCGGACAGACTGAAGCAACTTAGCAGCAACAGCAGCAGGTTATTTCATATAACAATATTTTGTCTGTTCATTACACATAGTTATAATGTTAAGTGAAACAGAGAATAAAATCTTATCCACACTATAATTACCAGGAAAAATTATGAGTGCATATGAAAAAGTTGGAAGGGAGAATAAAAATGGAAGTGTGGTGGGATTTGTATGGTAGGATTGTGGGATGACATACCTCTTTCAATTTGATTCCTATTAAATCTATAATAGTGTTGTTTTTGTGCAATAAATAACTTTTAAACATGTAACAATGAATACCAACTAAAAATAAAATGTGTAAGGTGTGTGCCAACACCATCAGGAAGAATAAATGTGGCATTTCTATTTCTGCTAGAATTCTGGCTTCTGTAAACCCAGAATTTATTCTTCTATAAAGAATTTAGTGTCACAAAGTACATTCAACCCTCAACTATGTGAATGAAGGCAAGCACTGATGAGGGTCATCTCAACATGTGGATGCTGAGGGGTCCAGGCATCTTACCAGCCACTTCCCTGGAAACCATTTTGTCATCTGTGGGCCTGAAAGCCTACTAGGCATGGTTCTGTGGATCATTTCTAATTAATTTACACTGACTGCCATGAGAGCATCTATACTTTGGCTTCTTTACCATAGTTTGCCCCAAATTTCAGGCGTCATTTATTATACCATGTGATTTGATAATAACCAAAGGCACTGCAAGATCGGAACTAGTGGCTTCCAAAGTGTGGTCCCCAGGTAGAAACATTGGGGATTGGCTAGAAATGCAAATATCCCAGCCCTCCAGTCTTTCTGAATCAGGAACTCTGGGGAGGGGCAGAAACCCAGGTTTTAACAAGCCCCTCCCAGGTGATTCTGATGATGAGTAAAATTTGAAAATCCTTGGATGAAACAGCTCCACCTTGTCCCCACTGTCCACTGGCCAAAGGGTCTCAAAAGGATTGACCATTTAGCTCATATTACTCACTTTATTTCAGGTTAAAACAATGAAAGTTTTTTAAATATAAATGTGTTTCACAGAAAATGTTGTGTTTTAGGATGTTATGTGCCATTAACATGTTAGATTGAATTAATTTATCAGTTTGCTTTGAAAGATCAAGTTCTTTAGGGTTTGGGAGTTGAGAGTTTAACAGTGGAGAGCAGTTATGAGAAGATGAAGCCTGACTATGGGGTGGGCAAGGCTATTACAGATGTAGTTGGGGTAAGTGGCATTAGGACACTCTGAGGCCTGCAAGCAAAGCTTACCTACCTCTTGCTGCTGCTGCTAAGTTGCTTCAGTCATGTCCGACTCTGTGCGACCCCATAGACGGCAGCCCACCAGGCTCCCCGATCCCTGGGATTCTCCAGGCAAGAACACTGGAGTGGGTTGCCATTTCCTCCTCCAATGCATGAAAGTGAAAAGTGAAAGTGAAGTCGCTCAGTCGTGTCCGACTCTTAGCGACCCCATGGACTGCAGCCTACCAGGCTCCTCCGTCCATAGGATTTTCCAGGCAAGAGTACTGGAGTGGGGTGCCATTGCCTTCTCCGTACCTACCTCTTGCTGCTGCTGCTGCTGCTGCTAAGTCACATCAGTCGTGTCCGACTCTGTGCGACTCCATAGACAGCAGCCCGACAGGCTCCTCTGTCCCTGGGATTCTCCAGGCAAGAATACTGGAGTGGGTTGCCATTTCCTACCTCTTTAGTCTGCATAAACCAGCATGCTATGCATTCAAACCAGTTCAATGTTCTCCTTGGGAAATGGCTCCAGTCTACTTGTCTTTGTTGTTAAGTAAAAGGTGGCTGTATCCATTCTCTGAACACACATTAGGAATTTAACACCCAAAATGGATCTTCTCGGAAGCCTCAATTCCTGTCCAGAAAACACTGCCTTCTTATGAGATGCAAAACTATTTTCAGAGCAAAACTAATATGCAACTCAAAGCTTGTCTTCACGTATAATTATGAATCATTTATCCTGGATTGAGCCCTGCTGAGTGTGGTTTCATCCTAGGCTCACCATAATCCTCCTGAGAACACAGACCTTCTTGCTTTAGCACTTCCCCACTGAGTGCTTATCAGAGAAAATACACAGAAGCTACACGACCAAAAACAAAACCTTTACCTGAGACTATCAAAGATGTTACCTACAGCAGTGACATATAACAGAGGACCTTGGGGGCTGCACACCCTTCACTTAACGCCACCATTCATTATCTATGTGTCACTTTGGGTTTGGCTTCACAGCCACATGTCTTGCTGAAAATGAGCAGCAGTATGGAAAAAGAGTGAAAACATAAAGCTGCTTTCTTGGGCACTGAAAGAAAACTGAATGCTGAAATCATTAACACAGTTTCCTGTCTAGCAGGACCATGGTCAACCTTAAGTAGATTTATCCTGTGACAAAGTTTGTTTTCTTCCATAGCTATACCCTTTTCTCCCCAAAGAGCATCTTTTTTCCCCAGAGTGCCGACCATTTATTCTGTAAAACTATACCGATGGACTACATTTATTTTCTCATCTAACTTGCATTCATACCTGTTCTTGTTCTCCTCCAGGTTAAATATCTGCAGTCTTCTGACTGTTTGCTCATGACTATGTAAGGAAGCTGGAGAGAATGATAGTTATGAATATGGGCTCCTGGGGAGAAGCCGATGATGGTGGAGTAGAAAGACGTGTGCTCTTCTTCTCCTTTAAGTACACCAAAATCAAAACTAGCTGCTGAATGACCATCAACAGCAGGATGTTGGAACCCACCAAGAAAAAACACCCCAGGACAATGGAGAAGCCACAATGAGATGGTAGGAAGGTGCAACGACATTAAAATCAAATCTCATACTCGCCAGGTGGGCGACCCACAAACTGGAGAAAAAAAATGCCGAAGTTCTCCCGCTGTTGTGAAGGTTTTGAGCCTCATGTCAGGCTTCCCAACCTGGGGATCTGGCCAAGGGACAGGGAATCCCCAGGGAATCTGACTTTGAAGGCCAGTGGGATTTGACTATAGAACTTCTACAAGACTGGGGGAAGCAGAGACCCTTGGAGGGCAGAAACAAAACCTTACGTCCTGTTGGCTGTAGTGTCTGAGTTCAAATCCTGTCTCCACCACTCAGTAGCTGTGTGACCTTGGCCGAGTAATTCAACCCTCAGGTCTGTCAACTCTCCGTCAATATTGTCGAGACATATTTAGTCACCTCATGGGGTGGTCACAGAGGGTTGAATGAGATAACATGTAGATATCCCCTGGCACACAGAAGGTGCCTATATAGAAGTCTGTTTTCTTTCTCATGCTGGACTACAGCCTGTCTCCTTCTCACCCTTCTCCTCTGATCATACTCGTGATCAGAGTCACCCTGATCCTGTTGCTCTGCCTCCAAAAATAGATCGCTAAGAGTATGGCACACTTGGAATGCATTGTTTTCTCCTGGACCCTGTATTTCTCTAATAAGAAATGCATCTTTATATTTAATTCACTTTTTATAAAAGCTTGGGAAAGCCTGTCAGATGCAATTTATTCATTTACACATATTTTACAATTCTTTTGTCTTATCAAACAATAGTGAAATGCCCTTCTTAAGAAGGGAATAAGATAGAAAAAAGGCTTTGGTCTCACACATAGCTGACTGCAGCCTGGTTTGCACCCCTAGTAAAACTTCAGCTTCATTTCTAATCATGATTTAAGGTCTTTTTACCCCCCTGGTGCTCTCTCTTTCAAGTTCAATATTCACTGGTACAATACATTAGTAGTTTTTAAATGTCTCTTTCAGGCAGGAAATGTGAGCTATTAGCAGGGCTGTAATAGGCCAGCTAAAAGTAACGGTGATAGGCGTGGGTGTGGGCGAAAGGTGTTTTATACAACCCCACTGGGACATCATCACTTTAGAAAACAATTTTACAGCCATATAGTTAAATTAACTGGTAGTTAGAGGCAATTATGTGATAAAGTAAAAATATTTATGTTCTTTAGAGGTCCAAAACTGTCATTTGAAGTGTGACAAATTTTTAAGTAATTTCACCTGCAACTTTTGAAAGATTAGTTCTATGACTAAGGGCATAAAACTGAAACAGGTTGCCACTGTGAAATAAAATCAAACTTATCTCCTCCTTGTAATTTCGCTTGAATTTAGTGCTCATAAAATGTCTCACTGTCACAGTTCTCATGCTCAAAATTTTTATTTTCTAAACAACCACAGTTTGGAACTTAAAATTTAAAAATGCCATCATCCCCTGAGGAATCTGAAATAAGTGCACGCACACATGAATCCACACATACATACATTTCTTGGTGCCTTCCCCTATAATTTTTGCCATTTTTCTTGATGATAAGCATAAGCTCACATTTTCCCCCTCATTCTTGTTAAAAAGTACATTGGAATCCATAAGCCATAAAAAGAACGAAACCACCTACTATCATATCGTTTATGGAGCTGTTTTATGGTTGTTCATTACCATTTTTGTCTCTGCTCATGTACATTTACATTTTTACACAATTGCAACTGTATAGTTTATACAATTTTGTATTTTTCCTCAATATTTTATATTATGCATTCTTAGTGTTGTTACGTAGACTTCATGACTGTCATATTAACAAGCTGCGAAATGGTCTTCTGAATGACTGCACACTATTCTTTCTTCTACTGTTGGGCACTTAGATGGTTTCCAGTATTTTACTATTGTGTACAGCACTGTGATGGACATTTCTATGCGTATGGCTTTCTCTTTCTTTTACTCTCTTTCCCAGGGCTACAATCCCACAAGTGGGGTTACCAAGTTAAAATGTATGCACTATTTGCTTTGATAGCTCTTGATATCTGAGGTCAAATTGCTTTTCAAAGTGTTGTATCAATCTAAATGACCTCTAGCAATACATAAGTTCATCTATACCTCAGTGTATTCCTATTTCACAGAAACATGTTTATTTATATGGCTTCGGTGATATTCTACCAAATTCTAAGGTATTTACTATGCCTCTGAATCTTTGCCCTTGGTTAAGGTCTGTGATTCCTGCAGTTTTTAACAGGTGTTAATATCATAGCACTCACATGCAAGTGCATGCACGCACACACATGCGCGTGCACACACATACACAGCCCCAGATGTTAGACTTTCACTGGGGTGGGAGGTAGAGAAATCAGTCAAACACATACCCCTGCGTATTGGAAGCAGAAAGATGCAGAGAAGAATGAAATGTAGTATGTGGAGTTCAGACTACACACCTTCTTACCTCATCCTTACCTCTTCTTTTCATCAGCTTCAATCCTAAAGCTTCAATCCTAAACTTTAGCTCCTGAAGAGGCTGTACCGCTTTTATCCGAGGCAGGACATCAGCCTTTATACATTACCATAGGCTCACCTGGCCTTTTGCCATAGTTAACTGCCTCTGGATTCACAGTGCAAATATGTGTATATTCAGTCCATCCATTCCCCCACCCTACAAACTGTTCCCAACAAAATAAACAAAGGATGGACCATGGAGGCATGCATGGCACAGGCTGGGGGCTGCAGGGAACACAGGAGTAAGTATGCTCCTGGCCGGCCCCGCAGTGCTGACCTCTCTGAGCTCCCACCAATACAGCTCATGAGCTGTGGTCATCTGAGCATGAGAGACTGGATCAGAGCCCACAGCTCATTGCATATAGGTCACTCAGGAGCCTAAGACAGAAATAAGTTTGAATCAACACAATCAAAAGGCGAAAAGCTCCATATAACTAGAGATGCAAGGAGCAAAGTTTATAGATATCTAGAGTTGTTCCAGGTCTCATAAAAAATCATAGCTTAACCTTTCATATATGATGGTTCTAGTCTAATTTTTACTATAATGTCATGAATAACGTATATCTGTTTTATAGCATATGTGTACTTTCCAAAATGATAATGCCATATTTACTTTTAAATTGTCTTCCACATAGAATTTAGCTCCCATTTTGGGTAGTTTCTACTTGGACTGTAATCATAAGGGTCAGCTTCTTGGGGTTACGGGATATCAGTGTCTCAGCCACAAGAGAGTGACTGATATAATAATACAGGCACCGTTCAGCTCTGTATCTTGCAAAAGAGCTTTGAGGGTTACTTGAGTTTGAAAAAAGAACTGTTCTATACTTCTGATGAAGATGATGCTCACCTGTCTATTGCAGCTGAGAACGGACCCTACAGGGATGGCTAGATGGGTTCCACTAAGTGGGATCAGCTGAGTGGGATCAGCTCAACAGTGGAGATGAATTCAATCACAGAGATTCTCCATGAGTGTGTTCCCAGATTCTTTTTCTATAGCAGTTTGGTTTTCACACTAGGGGACATATTTTGTATCTTATAAAAAAGAGGTTGTTTCTATCAAGATCTACATACAAAATGAACTAAAATCAGGAGCAAATAGCATGGAGTTACTTATTTTTTAATGGAAAGAAGTGAAGGAGAACACCGTGTCTGCTATGGTTTTGCTCCCTCTTCTGTGATAATTCTGCCTTCCCTACCTCTCCTGCTGTTAGAAGAGTATCTGAGTTCTGTTTTACATCTTGAATATTCAAAACTAAATCCAGAAAAGATGACTGGCCATTCTTCCCCTTGATCAAAACTTCAAAACTTGGAAGGGAGGGACTTCTCTGGTGGTCCAGTGGCTAAGACTCTGTGCTCCCAATGCAGGGGGTCTGGATTTGACCCCTGGCTGGGAGGGATTGGGGGTGGGAGGAGACGGGGATGACAGAGAATGAGATGGCTGGATGGCATCACCGACTCAATGGACATGAGTTTGAGTGTACTCCGGGAGTTGGTGATGGACAGGGAGGCCTGGCGTGCTGTGATTCATGGGGTCGCGGAGAGTCAGACACGACTGATCGACTGAACTGAACTGAACTGAACTGGGGAACTAGATCCCACATGCTGTACCTAAAGATCCCATGTGCTGTAACTAAGACACAGCACAGCCAATTAAATAAATAAAAATAAACATTATAAAAGAAAAACTTGGAAGGAGGAAACCGTGGCTCAAAAATTTGTTTCTTCACTTACTTGCTCACTCTTCTTCAATTTTAGCTTCCTGTGATATATAAAAGTCTCTTGAAAGGTTTGTAATGTACCATAACAACGTGCTCTATATTCTCTTAAACAAACCAGCATGTGGGTGGTGTCACTTCTCTTGTCTCCTTAATGAGAGCAGAGAGTCCTTTAAGGAAGGAAGAACACCAGGTGGGCAATCCAAATTTCAATGACCTTTGTCAAATCACCTGAGCAACTTCAGGCTAGTATTGGCAACTTTAGGCAAGTTTAATAAAAAGAGTGAGACTCTCAAGGATGAACCACACTTGCCTAGGTCTACAGTGAAGAAAGACCTACTTTCACACTCCTGGAATCCCTTTCATTTTCTTAGTTTGAAAGATTAGGGTTAGGGTTATGTTACGACCTGGGGTGGAGAGGCAGGTTATACAAATCAGTACTATAAATGTTTATAATCTCCATCCTCCTCTCTTTGTGTTAGTCTCTTAGCCGTGCCCAACTCTTTGCGACCCCATGGACTGTATCCCACAAGGCTCCTCCATCCATGGGATTTTCCAGGCAAGAATACTGGAATGGGTTGCCATTTCCTTCTCTAAGAGAATCTTTGGTTACAACTGACTTATGCTATTTGGTAGCACACAAATTTATTTCCTGTTCATAAAACCCACAGTGAAAAGTTCATTGATACTCTAGACTTTAAAAAATCATATTTAAAACATTTCTTCCATTTCCTGTAAGATGGGATTAAGTGAATTTGCCCTCAATAAGAGGTGCATGACATGGAATAGCACTGTAGTCATGGAGAATCTGATACCACCACAGACTTGTCATAGAGCGGCTTCATGCCCTGATGAGAGCATCACAGGAAATCAGCAGACTGTGCTGGGGAAAGAAAAGGACCCCTTGAGGGTACCCTGACTTTGTTGCCAGAATCTGAGCAGCTTCACTTCATGCAAACAGCTGGCACAAAGTTCCCTAGGATTCCTCTAGCAAGGAATCCTGGCTGGGGCCCCCACTCCCGCTCCTGTAGGAGCTCCTCCCACAAGCATCCTTTGCTGCTGCTGTGGGAAAGAAGCCCCTGGTTGGCTTCACAGGGGCTGAGGAATAATACCCTGTGATACACATAGTTAAGTGAACATGTATTTTTTCAGCCGCGAGGGTTGAATGCGTTGATTCAGCTCAAAGTGTAATGATCTACAGCAGTATGTCCTTATGACTCATGAGGTGACTTGAAAAACACGGATGCCATGCTTCATGCTCCATGCTTGGTGCTGTTAATAATACTGATGATAATAATGAAATATAATTAATAATAATAATGATAGCAATAAATAAAGAGTTCTCATGACCCAGGAAAGCCCATTATAATTTCATGGGATCACGCTCCTAAATTTTTCTAAATGTTTACAACAGACATATTATTTTAGATTTAGAAAAAAATTATACATGTATATGTGTATGTGATAACCTTCATATATATATGTATGTATGTGTGATATATGTATCAATCATCATACTGAAGCGAATTCTCTTATTCTGACAAGCATTTTTGCAAGCATAATGTGCTGTCCTAGGAGTGTTCATGCTCCTTTGAAGAAGGTCCAAATGGCAACTGGGATGACTCAGGAGAGTTCCATGAAAGCTACATTGAAAGGGCAATGGCTCTTTCCATATTTTTGAACATGTGCAAATTCCCTTGCCTATACTTTGTATACTTCCCTGTTTCTGTGTCTGCTTCCAGAAGGGAGAGGGCCAAGAAAGAGCTGAACTTGTTCCAAAGGGAGGTGTTTCTGGCAGGTGTGAGGATTTTAAGATAATAAAAACATGTAGCAACCAGCAGTGCCCTCAGCTGAGCAGCAGCTGCCTCTCCACGCTGCCTACTAAAGCCTGCTTTGGAAGTGTTCTTGGCTTTAGAAACTAAGCAGACCCACTTCTGTGTTCCCATCCATTTGATCTTCCTTCTACTCAGCCCATCACTGGGAATTCCCAACTACTAAATTAAGAAAGTTTGAAAAGCTCTTGATTTCAACATTAGTTCCCATCAACTGTGGTGGGCAGAGAATATTGTTTTATGGTAAGCACATTATTTTCATCAAAAGGTTTGTGGCAAATAAAAGGACATGGATGAAATTGAATCAGAGAAAGACTGTGTCAGCAGTTACATATTTGGGGGGACAACAACCTCAGAGGTAAGGAAATTCCAGGGTCTTCTGTATTTCTGGACCTGAACTTAGCACAAATGTAGGTGAGAAAAAAATGGACTCTCCTTTTCGTTTTTTACCTGGTTAATGTAGGTGAGAGCCACAGTGAGCTGAAACAGACTTTATTTTGATTGCTTTCATGAAGGTAGGAGATGGATGTTAATAATGTTTTAGAAATACATTTTTATAAGGGTTTTAGAAGCCTTAGGCAAATGTGGCTGGTTTTCTAAGATTTCCTTTATGTTGTTTGCACATTTTTGAACTTCAGACTAAAATTATATGAACCTGTTATTTTCAAGTGCAGATAGCAACATGATTGAAACAAATCTCTATTAAAGAAGAACAAAGATGGATGAACACATTTTCTTCCATTTTATTGGGACTTACAAAATCTTGAAAGTAAAAAAAAAAGCTGAAAACCAATATAGCACAGAAACTGGAGCAATGGCTAGAATATTTGATGTTTAAAACAAGAACAAAAGCAAAAATACTAGACAAGATACTTCACAAACAGCACTAGAAAAGTTTGAAAACAAGGTATTGCAGTCTGTAGAAAGGTCTTTTTTAGGCTTTGAGCTATATTAAACTAAGCAATAAAGATTAATTTAGCCCCATAACTATTGTTCTGTGATTAGTGCTTATAGTATTGTTGCTAATCTTTCTGGAAGGAGATCAGGGGTTTGTGTGGTATGAGGGTTTGTAAACTGGTGGATTTTGATATGGACAGTGTATTTTCCTCATTTCCCCCCATCATGTACATCAGGATCCCCCAGAAATAATAACAATCTCCCCAGGTATTTATGTGTATGTATCATAATTTGATTTACATGTAAAAATAGTGTCATTCACAAGTGCACATAAAGTCTGAGTTATTTGTGTGTGTGTATTTTTATAAGCAATGATCCCACCATTGACTCTCCCCAGAGCAGGCTAAGCCAAGAATAGGTTATTTCTGTCAGCTAGGATGTCTGGCTCTTGAAGCACAAATACTAGACAGAATTGGGTTGGAACATGGAGTGATGGGGCCAAGGTCACACGCTGGATACCAATCAGTTTTGCACAGAGGATATAAGTGTATCCTAGGGGCACAGATGCCCCCAGGTCATCTAACTGTGAGCTGCATACAGTAGATCTCAAGGGAAATCCAAGTGTGAATGGTTTGGCATGATCATTCAAGCCCATTGAGACACACATCAAATGCACATGTCACACCACTGTGGGCTTCTCCTTCACAGCCACAATGTAATGGTCATGAGGTCTAAATGTAAAGGATTGGTTGGGGTTGAGAAGAAAGCTCTTCTGGGTTCCATGGCATTAATTTCTAGGTCACCCACATTGAAACTTTTAAGCCAAGGTTTGATTGTAATTTGAAACCATGATCTGCACTGAGAGAGAATCCTATCTCAAAATACTGAAAAATGTCATATACTTACAGATACACAACTACATCTTATCCAATATGGGTTTCTTAGCTAGATTTCATTTAGTTAGGAAGGCAAGATAGTGCAATAAAAAAGAAATGTAACTTTGGAGTCAACTTTAAGTTAGAATCTCAACTCCATACTACTTTAAGTTGAATAACCTTGGGAAAGTTAAATAATTTGCTGAACCTCAGTTTCCCAAACCATAACATTGAAAATGGTTGATAACTGTCTTTTTCCCACTTGGTGATACTCCAAACTCCTCCTTGTCCTTCCTTACACTATTTTCCACTCTTCTCACATGGTTTTACATTTCCTTAAATGAAAACTACCTATGCATATTAATAACAAACTTTGAACACTCTCCTACCCGTCCCAGCAGGGTGAGTTTCAATCTCCTCCATTTCTAACTTCTATACAAATGTAGTGAGTGTGTGCGCATGTGTAACGTGTTGGCAACGAGAACTCCAGCCAGTACTTATTATCTCCATGCCCCTACATTTTCTCTCCTTGAGTCATATGCAGCTTTCTGCTTCTGTCTGGAAGGGACCTTTCACACAGTCCAGCTGCCATATTCGGGGGTGGGGAGAAGAAAATGAGGGAGAAGAGTTAGGAAAAAGTGGAGTCACAACTAAGGACAGAAGACCACATCAGAAATGGAAAAGGACAGAATGTCCTCAGATGTTCACTCCACAACACTTTCATTTGTTCTGTCCTCTGAATGGCAGAAGATATATATTTTTCATCCCCTAGCTTGTTCAGAAAATATAAGAGGAATATTATGGATATATAAAAAATTGATCATGTTTATTTAAATCTCAGAAGCTAGATTTGGAGTAACCTATTCATGGACATACAAAGTAAAAGAAAACTCAATTCAATTCAGAAACTAATAAATTGGGAATACATATTGATGCTCTGAGCTAATAGCTCAATATCAAGAAAATGTGACACCTTGCTACTGTCCTGCAGTAAGGCTAACATAGCATGAAGCAAATTCTAACCTGATGACATGTTATAGCCTAAGGAATGTCTTTCGGTACAGACCACCACCAACCGTAGTTATTGCCCATGCAATCCAGGAGAATATGTATTGGTAGATAGAGTGCAGATCGATAAGTGTCCACTGTACTCACCCAGTGATGAATAACTTAGCAGCCTATTTTAATTTACCTTAATTTGCAATTCAACTGGTTACACATTTTTCCCCAAAGTGCTAATCAATTTTCAATCAGAGCAGATTGAAGTGTTGCCCCACATCCACTCTGATTCCTAAAGCATCATTTATTTTAGAAATAAAGTCAACTCCTTGGTATATGTCTACATTTTCCTGGCAAGCTCTGAACTGTAGATTTGTTGGTTTACTGACCCATTTGTACAAATACAGTCACCTCCTCTTCCTCCACCCCATGTTTTCTTGCCAAGAAACCAATTCACATATAATAATTTCCTATTATGGCAGCTTTAGAGAAATCTACAGTTTTAATGACAACATGCCCTCCTCCAGGTTTAGATTTTTCCATGTAGTTATCATTAAGAAGTGTCTGTCCACTTACTGATTGGCACAACCATTCAGGTCACGTAATGGATTGCTGATCTAAGTTCTTAAAACAAAACATACTTCAGGCTGTAGCTGTATTGAAGGCTATCCAAAGGAAATACCAGTCCTGCTGCCCATATGTTTTTCTCTCTGTTTGATTCTTCTAGAGTTCTTAAAGCTGTTGTCTATGGAACCACATATACAAGAATCCTATTCTGCTCTGTATTTCCAAGGTCCTTCATGTTCTAGATACCTTCCTTTTTTTTTTTTTAAATAAGACTTTATTCATCACAAGTTCCATTCTCCCAGGACTTCTTGATGAGAAAAACTAACCTGAATTATTAGATAGAAATAATGGGCTATGATGATGATGACCGAAGGTATTAATGCATCACTATTTTAAAATTTAAGAATGAACCACAGTATTATTTTAACTTACTTTTGAGACCTAAGTTCCCAGCACAGTGCCAGGCAAATAGTTAAGTCCTCAATTTTGAGCCCATAATAAGTATTCAACAGCTATTTGTTGAATTAATGAATAAGGATACTTACTTACATTCTAACAAGGAACTTCAAAGTTTTAACCCAAAGGGGTTTAAGATGATAGTGTTATCAAAACTCAGAGCACATTTGTAGGAGTATCTGGGTATTAGGCTACTCCACAAGGTATGCTGAATTATGCATGATATTGGATGCCTGGACTACCAAAGGTAAGGCTAATAAAATCAATTTCACACAAATATATTTTATTATTCAATAATAATTATTTTTTACATTCATTTAGCAGGCAGTAAAATGTTCTAATTGATTTAAACCTAAACTTTGAGCCCACTTTCTTTAGTTTGGTTGAGTCCAATGATCAAAATTATAAATATAATTTATTTATTGATACTATGTTATAGGGGTTTCCCAGATGACACTAGTAGTAAAGAACCTGCCAGCCAATGCCAAGAGATGCAGGTTTAATCCCTGAGTCAAGAAGATCCCTTGGAGGAGGCCATGGCAACCCATTTCAGTATTCTTGCCTGAGAATTCCCGTGGACAGAGGAACCTGGCAGATTACAGTCCATAGAATCATAAAAAGTCAGACACAACTGAAGCGACTTAGCACATACTCACATGGTATGTTACAAATGCATCAGTTCAGTTCAGTTCAGTTCAGTCGCTCAGTCGTGTCCGACTCTCCCCGACCCCATGAATCACAGCACGCCAAGCCTCCCTGTCCATCACCAACTCCCGGAGTTCACTCAAACTCATGTCCATCGAGTCGGTGATGCCATCCAGCCATCTCATTCTCTGTCGCCCGCTTCTCCTCCTGCCCCCAACCTTTCCCAGCATCAGAGTCTTTTCCAGTGAGTCAACTCGTTGCATGAGGTGGCCAAAGTATTGGAGTTTCAGCTTCGGCATCAGTCCTTCCAATGAACACCCAGGACTGATCTCCTTTAGAATGGACTGGTTGGATCTCCTTGCAGTACAAGGGACTCTCAAGAGTATTCTCCAACACCACAGTTCAAAAGCATCAATTCTTCGGCGATCAGCTTTCTTCACAGTCCAACTCTCATAGCCATACATGACCATGGGAAAAACCATAGCCTTGACTAGATGGACCTTGGTTGGCAAAGTAATGTCTCTGCTTTTTAATATATTATCTAGGTTGGTCATAACTTTCCTTCCAAGGAGTAAGCGTCTTTTAATTTCATGGCTGCAATCAGCATCTGCAGTGATTTTGGAGCCCCCCCCCAAATAGTGAAGCTTCTAACCAATAGTAGACTTTTGAATATCCAAGTCAAGCCTACCAACCAACCACAGTCTCTTTATTTGAATAACTTATTCTTTTAGCATGGCAAATTCTAAATTTTCTGATCTTTCATATACATCATTTTTGCTTTATTTTTACTTGTTTAGAAGAGAGCCCCCAAATTTGACAATGTGACAGTACCCAGAATCAATTTTACTAGGTTAACATCTTATCATAGACTCATGCTGCTGCTGCTGCTAAGTCACTTCAGTCATGTCTGACTCTGTGTGACCCCATAGACGGCAGCCCACCAGTCTCCCCCATCCCTGGGATTCTCCAGTCAAGAACACTGGAGTGGGTTGCCATTTCCTTCTCCAATGTGTGAAAGTGAAAAGTGAAAGTGAAGTCGCTCAGTCATGTCTGACTCATAGCAACCCCATGGACTGCAGCCTACCAGGCTCCCCCGTCCGTGTGATTTTCTAGGCAAGAGTACTGGAGTGGCTTGCCATTGCCTTCTCCGTCATAGACTCATAGGTCTGAAATAACCCTGCAACAATCATAGTATTTCAGAGCTGGAAGGAAACACTAGAGATAATTTGGTCCAAACCCTTTAGTAGAGATAACAGATTTGACTTAATAAATCATCCAGAGTGACATAGCAAGTTTAGTTTAGAATACAGGCTCACTAATTTATATTTCAGAAATTTTCTGTAGCATAATTGTTCATCCATATTATTCATTATTAATTCATTCAAAACCCTTATTACTGAGCATCTATTATGTTTCAGACACTGCTAAAACCTTGGTGATGCAGGAACACAAGACGGCGCTAGTTTGATGATGCCCTATTGCACTGCCCCAGCTCTCAAGGTGCTCACAATCTAACACATGTGACAGATGTCTAAACATATCACTGCCAGCAATATGTAAAGACAGAGCACTATGGAACCACCTAACAGGGCACCTAACTAAATCTGAGGTCAGAGAAAACACCTGAGCTGAGGTTTCTCTTCTAAGTCCCAGGGCGAACCTAAGAGACACATGGAATCATTGCTGAGAACATCTGACTTACTGGTCATGTTTCTCCCAAAGTCACACTAGTCCTCTTGTGACTTTCTAGTGATCTTCTCCATAGGTTACTGACTATAACCAGCAGAAAAGAGTGACTTAAAGAAAACCCCAAATATCTCAGAAAAAAGAATAGCACGGCTTTAATAAAAATAGTAGTCTACATTTTAGAATGGATTAGAAGGAAAAGTAGGAAAAATAAAAATTAAAAAAAAAGAAGGAAAAGTAGGAAGGCCAACGCCTCTAGCTTGGTAAGATGTGAAGCCAAAATAGGTCACACGTTCAATGTGTCGCTACTAGTGAATCACACACAGGTTTGACCAATTGTTGTAAGTCACCAGCCAAAACAAGCACTTTCACAAGAGCTAGTGTCCAAGAACTGCATGCATAGGATCAGGAAAAAGATGTATCTCTATGGTCAGCTGAAAGGAAGTACAGCTATAGCAGAAAGGAGATACAAAGGGTGGTGACTTGTTGCCAAGTTCAGGAAGCCATATAAGTTCTCCAAGGTTTATCTATTCCAGATACCACAGGATGGCCTTTTAATCAGTTTCTCAGCTAAAATATTCCTGTTAGACCCCTGGGTTATTTCACTTTGGAGAGGAATATTTCTTGAATATTATGGTGGAAGTCAGAGGAAAACAGCATATAATATTATTTGAATTTATGATTGGCTGGTTATTATAACATATCCATAAACTGAGGTGCACCTGCAGTTCAGTTCTATGATTGGTCTTCATGAGGATTTCACTGACTGTCAGTGTCTCCAGTTTTCATGTTATAACAGCAACTTCACTTGTATATAGGCCTATATAACAGTTTTTTAAGGGAATGTGAAAATGTTTCAAGGGGTCTTTTTAAAAATCAAATATGCAGCTGCAAATGAGGAAATAACCATTCCAACTCTGTTTGGGAAACAGCTCTGATCACTCAGGGTATTCAGAAACTACACAGGGAACTTATTTAGAACATCTCTGAATATACCACGAAACCAGCCCTAAGCTAATTCATCTGATTGTACTCTTGGCAACTCTTTTTGGATTGCTAACACTTTGCAGCTGTAAAAATAAAACAAAACCACCCTTGAAATAAGTTAGGTGCACATATGAAAAGCACAGCTGGGCTACTCCCTCAGATCATCTATAGATATAGGATTCTGTTTTTAAATGCTATTTTGCAAAGGGGAAAGACCATGGCCATATCTGAAGAAAAGCCAACATTGCAGAGAATTCATTCACAGTTCCTTTTTCTCTCTTTACCTTTTCTCTCCTGTGTCTCTGGAACAATTTTACTGAGCTCCATAGAAACTGCTGTTAGAAACATCAGTTTCAGATAAGTCTACACAAAAATAAGTGAGATCAAGCAATTTTTGGAGGCTCAGAATAACAGAGAATCTGGATTATTTTGGGAATGAAAGTTCCTTATTTATTGTAGGGATTCTTTCATCTCAAATTCTTTGGATAATTGTTTATGTTCACATAGTCTTTATGGAAACACTTTTAGAAGTTATGGGGGTCAAATTCCTTTCCTGACTTTTTCGTGTAGTGGAGTTAACATATCTTTCTAGAAAACTTTAAGTCCATCTTGCGTCCACCTAATGATGGCTCAATTGGTAAAGAATCTGCCTACAATGCAGGAGATTCTGGGTTCGATCCTTAGGTCAGGAAGATCCCCTGGAAAAGGAAATGGCAGCCCACTCCAATATTCTTGTCTGGAAAATTCCATGGACAGAGAAGACTGGTGGGCTATATAGTCCATGAGGTCACAAAAGTAGGACATGACTTAGTGACTAAACCACCACCACTAATAACATTTAAAGAACCACACACTTGGATATTTCTTGTTTGCAGTTTCCTTTAGTATACTGTACTTGAGTGCTTTATCATGTCCAAACTTCAGAAAGCTCCCTAGGAAACTGTCTACATTTCTTACACACAGCATCCTTGCCCAAGCTCATTACAAATATGATCATGTCATTAAAATTCTTCCATGGTTCATCTTTATCTTTGTCATATATCTTATAATTCACACTTGATTTTTCTTCCTTTTCAGTCTTACTTCCTGCACTCTACTCCAAGTTTTCTTCTCAGCCAAAATGGACACTTGTTTTTCAGCAACACTTTGCATTAGCTCACACGTCTTTGCTCTGAAAACTTTTCCCTCTGTCTGGAATATGCTTTCCATTTCTGCCTGGGCTGCTCCATTTTTCCTTCTTGTTCACTATCACTTTTCGTTTGAAGTCTTCTTTAACTTCCCCAGGGCAGTGCTACATGTCTTTTTCTCTGCTCTTCTTGAGGATATGGTGAATTACTTCAATATAGGATTGATCATATTGCCTTTCAGTGAGACAGAACACTCCCTGGGGCCAGAGACTTGCCTTTTCATTCCTGAATTCAGAAGTGATATAGAGGCATTGGCCAATTAGGACAGTAGCCACACCTGCCTTGTCCATCTACACTGGGCCATGCTGACTGAGTGCAGCCTTCTTGCACCACCAGCACCAGCCTCTCTCACAGACCCATTTACCATTTACTGAGAAAACAGAGATTCAGTGAATGAAGACTATATGAATGGATGGATGAATCAACTATTGTTTTTTAATTCAAGTTCATGGAATAGCTTACTAACTTGTCTGTTGGTGACAAAGGATGCTTTTCTAATTTTGAAATATTATCTCACATTTATCAGTCACTCACCATAGAAACCTGGAAATAAAGTTTCCAGATGTTTTATTCAGATCTTATTTAAAGTGGATCTTTCTAAGCTACAGGTAAATCTCATTTATATGTGAGTAAGTTCTTTGAATTATGGTTTATTCACAATAAACCACGTTTTAAAGTTCTTATTAAGAATTAGCACCTACTATAAGTTAATTAAGTGTTCACAGTGTGGCTTCATTATATGGTTTGAAGTGTTGTGAATTCCCAGAGCACCAGACACATCCAGATTTAAATGTAAGCACAAAAAATTAAAAAGCACGTTACATAGTTAAATATAAAAGCTTCTGAGATCATGCTCCTACTTATCTCTTATATGGGTATAGTCCTTTAGACTCTCCAAAGTGCCTTCTCATGCATTTTATAAAACTATAGAAGCTTGCACCATCCCCTTTTCAGATGAGAAAATAGGTACCAATGGGATCAATGCTTTGACCAGCAAAATGCAACTTGATAATGACCCAAGTTGATAGACCCAGATCCGTAGTTGCCTGGATCAAACCTGGATTCATGTCTTCTGTCTGTTATCTTCTTGGCTACACTTCTCTGCAGTTGTACCTGTGTTTTCCATGGGGTTGATTAAGCACACAATCAACAGATGTATTTCCTTTCTTTGCCCCTGTTTAATATATTTAATTCCTTCATTAAAAAACTGAGCCCAGCGTTATGGGATGAATGGCCTGTGTCTCCGAGGCATTAAAAATTACATTATTATAATATTATTAGTCTTTTGATTATGTGAGCCCATTTCTTTTGAGAATAAATTTACAATGTTTTAATTGTCACCATGGTATGTGGTAGCTAGTGACATAGTTGTAAGCAGATGTTAGTAGAAATTTCATTGGCAGTACCAGGTGATGACAAGCATATCACAATATAAGAAACACTGAAATAAATTTTGTACATCCTAAATTGCCTGGCTAGATCATAAAATGCATCAAAGCAGGATATTTCTTACAATATGCTTTCTAACACCTTGTCCAAGAAAGACATGGTTGTCAGTTTCCCTGAAGCTTAAGTCACAGCTTGAACATATTCAGTAGGAAGAAGGGTTTTTTTTTTTTCTTTTCAGGATTGTTGGTTTAATGTCCCTTTTCTCAATTTTATCCCATGAGCTCTAGTAGATCTTCTTGATACCAGGGAAATTATTTCCTCTCTTCCTCTGTGTTTACATTGTCTGCATGGTTGTTAAAGGTATATCTGTGTTTTCTTCCTCTTTAAATAATTAAGTTTTCAAAATTTTTTATTTGCTAAGATTTTGCCATTCATCAAAATAGTGTCATGCACTGACACCAAATAATAATTTTAATAGATTTTATGACAACTAGAAAATCCTGAAAAGGTTATTTGTTATTAAGTGCAATAAAAAACTACTTCTTTATTAGAACATTAAAGTTTGCCTGACCTAAGCCTATTCATTGCTGTTTTAAGCAATCATCTTTCCATATATTATGATACGTGTCAATAGCTGTTGTGCTCATTCCACACCCCTATCAACAGACCAGTGGATCCTCTACAGATAATTGGTTCAACTCTACAAGATATCCTTGCCAACCTGTTGGTTTTCTTTTCTAAAGTTGATATAATTCATGTTTACTGAAATTCCTTGATTTGAATTTTTAACTTAGTTATAGAACAGTCTTTGGGACTCTGTGGGAGAGGGTGAAGGTGGGATGATTTGGGAGAATGACATTGTAGCATGTATATTATCATATGTGAAATGAATCACCAGTCCAGGTTCAACGCATGATACAGGATGCTTGGGGCTGGTGCACGGGGATGAACTGGAGGGAGGATATGGGGAAGAGGGAGGTGGGAGGGGGGTTCAAGAAAGGGAACACATGTACACCCAGGGCGGATTCGTGTCAATGTATGGCAAAACCAACCAATATATTAATGTAAGGTAATTTGCCTCCAATAAATTTAAAAAAAAGAAAAAAAAAATACCTGGGGCTCTCCTAGCCCTCAACTTGCTTGATCTGCTCCTGGGTCTTATGGGAACTGGAGAGGAAGTTGAGACACATGACAAAAGTCTCTAATCCCATTGTGACAACTCTCAAGTTCTTCATACTTTTCTTCTGGTAAATATTTATAGCGCCAGTCACTGTGTCAGATGTGAGGAACATATTATGAGCCTATGCATTCACTGCTCCCAGGTAACTCAGGAGCAAATGGAAGAAACCACGGTATTCAGATAATCATACTAAAAACTTTTCACCTGCAGCAGATGCTTCCAAGGAGAGAAATATGATTTGATGAAAGTATATAACAGATTTGATCTAAACAGGAAGTAATTGATAATGAATTTTAGTCACTCTACTATAGAAAGATGAGGAGGGTTAAGAAGATTGGCATAAAGGCCTGAGGGTTCAGGACAAGTGGGAAAATGTGAGGCAGTATAGAGAGAAACATGGAAGGACAGAAGAAGAAATAAAAGGGGAGGAAGAAAAGAAAGGTGGAGGTGAGACACAGGAAGGAAAGTGCAGTTGCTAGAACGTCTCACAATGGACTTCACCATCTAGAACTTCACACCATCTGGGTTTTGTGGTGGTGAGGAGACAGGAACAGGGTAAGATTCATAAAAGAGAAGGGGCCAGAGCCGAGATGAATATGTAGAAAAATGAGAATCAGGAGCGGTCTGGATTAAAAGAAGAAGTAGCAGTTTGGACTATTGACTATATGCAGAATGTTTTGGGTCTTGAGCAGTTAGAAAACAGATGTTCTATCAAATTACTAGAATTTTTGAGGAAACATCTCATGATGCTTATCTCTTTACCTATCTGATCACATCTCCTCTGGCGCCCTATGTGGGCCCCATTTTTGCATGTGCCCTCAAGCTTTGGTTGTCCATCCTGGCTTCTTCCTGAATCACCTCCCTGAAGAGTACTTTTCATGACCACATATATATCATTGACTTTCAAACCTACTCCTCTAAGCCTGACTGCTCTCCTGTACTACTGCTGCTGCTAAGTCACTTCAGTCGTGTCCGACTCTGTGTGACCCCATAGACGGAAGCCCACCAGGCTCCCCCGTCCCTGGGATTCTCCAGGCAAGAACACTGGAGTGGGTTACCATTTCCTTCTCCAATGTGTGAAAGTGAAAAGTGAAAGTGAAGTCGCTCAGTTGTGTCCAACCCATAGCGACCCCACGGACTGCAGCCTACCAGGCTCCTCCATCCATGGGATTTTCTAGGCAAGAGTACTGGAGTGGCTTGCCATTGCCTTCTCCGACAGTCTCGTATTTTAAATTTGGACAATCTGTTAACAACTCTAACTCCATACATCTAAGTATAAACTTTAAACACTCTCCCCTCTCTACAGTATCTCCAGCCAGCATCCTTAGTTCTGTTAATGGCCATGTACTGTCCCACACAAAGGCAGAAACCTTGAGGCATGATTTGGTCATCTTTGACGACCTGTATCCTTGTGCCTTCATAGTCAGTTTATCACCAAGTCCCATGACTTTGAGATGACACTCAAGTTCACTCCATTTTCTCATTCAACATCCTGGCCCAGGCCAACAAGTTTTCAAGATTGACACATGGCTCAGCTTTTGGTCTTTTCTCCTAAGCTCTGGGACCTCTGTCTCATCAATATATTCTAAAAACACCTGTTTAGTATTTCATAAATTAAATTTTAAACATGACTTTATCCTTTTTAAGAACTTACAATGGCTCCCAATACCTTAAGGTATCTAGTCTAAATGCTTTGCCTAGCTTAGTTAAACAATCTCCCCATTGCCTCCCTCTGATGCTGGACTAATTTCTACCTTCTGTCTTGTACTTTGATTTTCCATGTTTCCTAATCTGAGAATATCTTTCCCTATCCTCTAACCCACACAGACTGGATGTTTTCTTTAGGTGTACTTTCTTGTTTTATGATCTGTTTAAATCCATCCCTACTAGCCATGATATATTTGTCAAGCTTTATTTGGTATTATTTGAGTTATGAAAATAAAAATGTTTGCTTTTGTCCTTTTTAAATGTCAAGTAAATTCATATTTATTGTGATTTTCTAAATTATGAACCACCTCCAAGTGATTATGATGACTAGCCTTCCCTGTCACAGGCTCTACTCATAAAAGATGCTTCTTACACAAATTGATCCTTTGTGACTTTTGTATCTAAATGCTTATAGATGTATCACTGTGATGTTTTCTTAATTAAATGCTTTCATGCACTGTTATTTAAATGTATCATGAAGATTCTTTAATTTAGACAATTTACAATGGCTTAAATTA
This sequence comes from Moschus berezovskii, assembly GCF_049115385.1. NCBI lineage: Eukaryota > Metazoa > Chordata > Mammalia > Artiodactyla > Moschidae > Moschus > Moschus berezovskii. The sequence continues at coordinate 41,015,043 of NC_142468.1, read as the reverse complement.
CTTTTACTCTTTATAAGCAATAAAGATATTTGATAATGAAATCAAAATGGTTTCAAAGAATTTCCTGTTTTGATCTGGGGAATACAAAGTGGATACACAGTATTAGAAAAAGTAAATAAGAGTACACACTTTATAAGATAAAGCAATAGGAAGTTTTAAAAAGCATTCAGTGCTTGTAAATGGGGAGATAATTTCCTAAGTGTTCAGAGATGGCTCATCTGCGCCCAGTAACTTTCTTGGTTTTTCCACCTTGCCAGGTTTTTCCATGATTTCTGCTTTGTAGAATAATACAGTCATTGGAAATTGTGGATTTTATTGTTAGAAACCTAAATCCATTCTGCCTGGATCAAACAGATGTTAAATAGCTAATTGTTCTTTTGACACTCATAATCAATATTTATCCTAGAAATACATCCTGGGACCAATAATGAGATGTACCCTCTATGTGAAGAAATGGACATCATTACGGATTTTTGTTCACATCCAGTAATTCTTCCAAATTGTCCCTCAGTGAGACCATGTCATTTGGTCCAAGCTGGAAGTCAACTGTACAGTCTGACAACTGTGACTGAGCTTGCATTGGCTAAGACAGTCAGAAGAGGCTACCCACAAGTGAATCCTGCACACACCTTCACTGTGCCCCCATCAGAAATAACATACCCTTCCTCTTGGCCCTCACAGATCTTGGCACATCCTGTACAAGGCTCCTCAAAGTCAAGGATAATATTTTCTTTATTTCTATATTCCATAAACCCACCACAACACCATATTCTTGGGAGGTTCTAGATAGCTATCTCTTCCATGGAACTGAACACAGATGAACAACTTTATCAATCTTAGACATCAGCATTTTAAGTAGCCATGCCATTCTCAATAATGGATTAATTTTCCCAAAACATAGTTGAAAAAATTTTCATAGTTCCCAACCAAATAAAATCTCAGTTCAGTTCAGTTCAGTCGTTCAGTCATGTCCGACTCTTTGCGACCCCATGAATCACAGCACGCCAGGCCTCCCTGTCCATCACCAAGTCCCAGAGTTCACCCAAACTCATGTCCATCGAGTCGGTGATGCCATCCAGCCATCTCATTCTCTGTCGTCCCTTTCTCCTCCGGCTCCCAATCCCTCCAAGTCTTTTCCATTGAGTCAACTTGTCGCATGAGGTGGCCAAAATATTGGAGTTTCAGCTTTAGCATCAGTCCTTCCAATGAACACCCAGGACTGATCTCCTTTAGAATGGACTGGTTGAATCTCCTTGCAGTCCAAGGGACTCTCAAGAGTCTTCTCCAGCACCACAGTTCAAAAGCATCAATTCTTTGGCGATCAGCTTTCTTCACAGTCCAACTCTCACATCCATACATGACCACTGGAAAAACCATAGCCTTGATTAGACAGACCTTGGCTGGCAAAGTAATGTCTCTGCTTTTTAATATACTATCAAGGTTGGTCATAACTTTCCTTCCAAGGAGTAAGCGTCTTTTAATTTCATGGCTGCAATCAGCATCCGCAGTGATTTTGGAGCCCCAAAAAATAAAGTCTGACCCTGTTTCCACTGTTTTCCCATCTATTTCCCATGAAGTGATGGGACCAGAAGCCATGATCTTTGTTTCTGAATGTTGAGCTTCAAGCCAACCTTTTCACTCTCCTCTTTCACTTTCAAGAGGCTTTTGAGTTCCTCTTCACTTTCTGCCATAAGGGTGGTGTCATCTGCATATCTGAGGTTATTGATATTTCTCCCAGCAATCTGGATTCCAGCTTGTGCTTCTTCCAGCCCAGCGTTCCTCATGATGTACTCTGCATAGAAGTTAAATAAGCAGGGTGACAATATACAGCCTTGACGTACTCCTTTTCCTATTTGGAACCAGTCTGTTCCATGTACAGTTCTGACTGTTGCTTCCTGACCTGCATACAGGTTTCTCAAGAGACAGGTCAGGTGGTCTGGTATTCCCATCTCTTTCAGAATTTTCCACAGTTTATTGTGATCCACACAATAAAATAAAAATATAAAATAAAATCTAAATACTCTAATAAGACTTTCAAGATTCTTCATGGCCTGAACCTAATCCAAACTTTCCTGCCTCACTATTTCTCTTCATGAAGACAACACAGACTAACAAAATACCTTCTGCTCCCTGTGTCCAACCCAATTTTTCTGTTTTTTTCTTCCTTGAATATTTCACCCTTTACATATCTACATTCAATCCACCTTATAAATGTCCCTTTCATGAGGTTTATATCATATCCTTTCCTCTCTATCCACATTCCTTAACCTCTAGTAGCTAAAAAATTAATTGTTCTTTTTCAATAACTCCCATACTATTCAATGTATGTTGAATAGAAGACTATTAATGTCTTCTTTTTTTTAAAAAATGTTTATGTCACATTCTACCTCATATCAGAGTGGCGGTCATAGTCATCTTAATCCCCTTAGGGTAGTGGCCTAATTGACTTTTTGTTTACTTCCCTAAGGTATTTAGTATTTAGGCATGCTGCTGCTGCTGCTGCTAAGTCACTTCAGTCGTGTCCGACTCTGTGTGACCCCACAGACGGCAGCCCACCAGGCTCTCCCGTCCCTGGGATTCTCCAGGCAAGAACACTGGAGTGGGTTGCCATTTCCTTCTCCAATGCATGCAAGTTAAAAGTGAAAGTGAAGTCACTCAGTCGTGTCCGACTCTTAGTGACCCCATGGACTGCAGCCCACCAGCCTCCTCTGTCCATGGGATTTTCCAGGCAAGAGTACTGGAGTGGGGTGCCATTGCCTTCTCTGAGTATCTATGCATGCTGCTGCTGCTAAGTCACTTCAGTCGTGTCCGACTCTGTGTGACCCCATAGACAGAAGCCCACCAGGGTCCCCCGTCCCTGGGATTCTCCAGGCAAGAACACTGGAGTGGGTTGCCATTTCCTTCTCCAATGTGTGAAAGCGAAAAGTGAAAGTGAAGTCGCTCAGTCGTGTCCGACCCTTAGCGACTCCACGGACTGCAGCCTACCAGGCTCCTCCATCCATGGGATTTTCTAGGCAAGAGTACTGGAGTGGCTTGCCATTGCCTTCTCCAATCTATGCATCAGTTCAGTTCAGTTCAGTTCAGTCGCTCAGTCGTGTCCGACTCTCCGCGACCCCATGAATTACAGCACGCCAGGCCTCCCTGTCCATCACCAACTCCCGGAGTACACTCAAACTCATGTCCACAGAGTCGGTGATAGGTGCTTAAAAAGAATTTTCTGAATTTTAATAGAATTATTTCTCAGAATCGTCTAGATTCTCTGCTCATTATAGAGATAAGGACTAGGGGCTGTTTAGTAGTTAATAGTATGAACCCTGAAGCAAAGTGACTCCGTTCATATCTCATCTCTGCTTCTTTCTAGCCAGTGACCTTGAGGAAGTTCCTTGACTTCTGTCTCCCTCCATGTTTTTATCTGAAGAATGTGGTAACACTCATAACTACTTCATAGGGTTTAGAATTTAATGAGTAATATATAAAGAACCTAAAACAGTATCGAACCTGGGTCTTCCACATTGCAGGTAGATTCTTTACTATCTGAGTCACCAGGGAAGCCCTCTCTTTTCTTTTCACTTTCATGTAAAGAACCTAAAACAGTAGTCCTTGGTCCTATGTGGGTATTATATACACATTAGCTCAAATCCTCAGAGAAGTTTTCTCAGGTTCCATTATTAATTTTCTGAAAGGTTGTTCCCCTTCATCTGGCTGAATTCCTGTCACATTTTTCCCCTCTCTTTCCTCAGCTATGGGACACTGAACAATATGGTGTTGAATGATTTTCCCCCTTAGGTGTTCTATTCCATAACAAGTTTATTTCCAGTTTAATATTACAAATAGCCACAATTACATTTATTATGCATAAGCTAATGTCCACATATAGAACAAAGTGGTAGATCTATAATATGCAAATTTTTTTAAAATTGGTATGGCCAGGGGAGATACAGAAGACACAGTACTGTGGTAGAAACAATAATATAAAAGGAATTGTGTATGTGTGTGCAGGTAAGGGGGGGTGTGACAGGGGAAAAATTCAGGCTGAGTGAAAAAATATCATTTCCACATGTAACTACCAAGTGTTACATGGTTTCTTCAATAGTGGATACTGTCAGCCCAAACTACTTGTTTGTCACAGTCAACACAGGAACATATAATTAGTATATTAACATTAGTAACTATTCAATTTATTTTCAATGAAAACTAAATTATTAGGCCACTTTAGCATTTGGCTTTGGAAAAGGCAATGGCAAGCCACTCCAGTACTATTGCCTGGAAAAACCCATGGATGGAGGAGCCTGGTAGGCTGCAGTCCGTGGGGTGGCTAAGGGTCGGACACGACTGAGTGACTTCACTTTCACTTTTCACTTTCACACATTGGAGGAGGAAATGGCAGCCCACTCCAGTGTTTTTGCCTGGAGAATCCCAGGGACAGGGGAGCCTGGTGGGCTTCCGTCTATGGGGTCACACAGAGTCGGACACGACTGAAGTGACTTAGCAGCAGCAGCAGCATTTAGCTTTAAGGAACAGTTGTTGGCTTAGATGCATTTTTGATAGTGGGCACACAGATGGGCACATACTTAGCATTTTTCAACATTTTTCTCTCTGCACTGTTCCTTTTCCTGGTGATAAGCACCCCTGACAATCTCTGGCCACAAATAATTATATAACTTTGGATTGATTTTATATGTGATGATTTAATATCAAATATTCAATACATACTGCTATGTCTTTGTATCTTAGTTAAACTTAACGTCTCAGTAACATTTTCCAGTAATGGTTTTAAAAACAATTATATTATTTGCAAATCTGACACAATTCTGCCATTTTGAATTTTAAGTTTTTTATCCAATTAGAGTGAACAAGGAATATTCAGCCTGAGAATCACAAGCCTATGTGACATTCCAATTTTGGCTTCTGTTAAGTTCATTAAACAATTTCCATCCATCCCCCATCCATTTAAGAAGTCAAAGAACTTCTCTCTGCACATTCTTTTTCCAATTGGCTCCCTGTCCTCTCACGAATAAAGTATAATGGTAGGATGTGGGCAAAGTCAAGGGGTGCCGCTCTGGTAGCACTAACAGCCCTCACCCCCCAGGAAGCCATCCTCCCCTTATTGTCCATCTCAGCTCAGTGAACTGTCAGTTCTCTCTGGTCACTTCCTGTACTTCCTACAAACCCTACAGAGAGCAAATCTACAGACTTTATTTTGAGCTTTAAAGAAAATGACCTAATGAAAACTCTCTGCTGACTACTCTACCCTCTGTATTTCCAAAGATGAAATAGCCATATATAGTAGTATTAATTTAATAAAGTCCACAAGTCCACAATATGCTTTACAAATATATCCTGTGTTCAATTTACTGTCACCTGTGTTTTCAGGATTTCCTAAGAAATATTTTAAAGGTCATGTTAAGAATTTTCAGAAGACAGTACAGCTCTCTGTGGCCTTGCAATACTTTTTTATTGAGTTTATTGGCTTATATCTACATCTCCTGAAGTAGATTCGAGTTTTCTTTTTTGCAAATTTTCAACCAAGTTATCATTATAATTTCTTATCATCTACAGTTCTATTATGCAGATAGGAAAAGAAAATACATTATCTCAGGAATAAAAAAGCTTCGATACAAATTGAAAGTGTTCGTTCGGTCATGTCCAACTCTTTGCTACCCCATGGACTGTAGCCTGCCAGCTTCCTCTGTCCATGGGATTCTCCGGGCAAGAATACTGGAGTGGGTTACCGTTCCTTCTCCAGGTGACCCTCCCGACTCAGGGATCGAATTGGGGTCTCCTGCATTGCAGGGCTTCTTAATCTTATCATAGTCATCTGTGTGTTACCAGTGGTAATATACAAAATATTAGTGGCATCTGAGGACATTTTTTTCTATTTTACTTGTGAATGTGACATATAAGATGGGCTGATTCCTTCTCAGGCTTAGCAATCTCATCATTATCATCATCACAGGTATCTTCAAGCAATTGTTATTAAAGGATCAAACTGGAATGTTATCGTGCTTCACTTTATACCCATGCCAACTGAAATAAGCATTGAGAACACTGAAATGTATATACAGTAAACTTATCTGCTATCCAGAACTATTGAGATTTGAAATGTTCAGCTTAATAGAAGATTAGAGTGAAATCAAGATACAGAGTCAATTTGTCAGGTATAGTCAACTTCCCCTTCTTGTTTAATTGACCACAGATAATAGCAATGAAGGGCACATCTCCACAGGATCTCTACCAGCCCCTGCTGATTAGGCCAGGAGTGGACATGAGACTCAGGAAGACTCAATCTGTTCATTGACCAGCCACCAATTAAACACTCCTTTTTAAGAATTTTACCTGAGAGAACCAGAATAACAAGGTATGGTGAATCTCTGACATTTGATAAAGGTTTGGGGTCAGAATCAGTGCCATAATGCTCAGAGCTTCACAAAACCCAAAGCAATGAAGAGCTGGATCTAAGAGCCTTGGAGAAAAGTCAGTGTGCTGTGATGAGAAAAGAGCCAGCGTACAACACAGGCGAACAACAGTGCAAACCCAGAGAATGAGGGGCAAGACACTCAGACTTCACGAAACTGGACCTTATGAGACTTTACTGTAGACTTTGAATTCATGCTTTTATTCACTGCCATTTTTTTCCAGGGGTAAGTTTTCTGAAAAGCTGTTATCCTGTTCCCATCTAGCCTCATCAATTCCTGTTCTAATGAAGATTCAGAGAGGAAAAAGTGAAAACGAAAGTCACTCAGTTGTGTCTGACTCTTTGTGACCCCATGGACTGTATAGTCCATGGAATTCACCTGGCCAGAATACTGGAGCGGGGAGCCGTTCCCTTCTCCCTGGGATCTTCCCAACCCACAGATGGAACCCAGGTCTCCTGCATTGCAGGCGGATTCTTTACCAGATGAGCCACAAGGGAAGCCCAAGAATACTGGAGTGGATAGGCTATCCCTTCTCCAGCTCAACTGTTGATTCACTTGGCAAAAAGGAAGAGCCTCATAAATCCATACACATATATGCTTATGCCCTTTAGCCTGAGAATATATGCAATGATACAGAATGCTAGTTAAAATAGCATCTTCTGAATTGTAGCTTCTTTATAATACCCGATAATTTTGGTCAAAACTATGTCACAGAGTTTGGTGTGTGTGGCCATATAATGAGAGCCCAAATAAAATTTGTCTATGCATATGGAGGGAAGGAGCAGAAATGAGGTTATCATGATTTCCTGTTGGAATCCTAGTTTTCTGTACACTTCAAATCACAATCTTAATGCCAGGCATATATTTTGCACATATAACTGTAAAGTGTCTGTTTGCTACATGGGTATTTATAGCAAACTGACAATACATAGCTTCCTTCACCAGAGTCTAATTTGGTAGGAAACTTTTCACACACACACATAAACAGTACACATCTTTGACCTATTTTTATTTTCATGTAGATTTTTTTTTGGTTGTATAAAGCAAACTGGATAGACTGTCATGATTCATTTTGGCTTACTTTTAACTTTTTGTATAAGTTTGTTGTTATATATAAATATATGAAGTAAAATAATTATATCAATAGTAATGTACAATTGGGCTTCCCTGATAGCTCAGTTGGTAAAGAATCCGCCTGCAATTCAGGAGACCCCAGTTCAATTCCTGGGTCAAGAAGATCCGTTGGATAAGGGATGGGCTACCCACTCCAGTATTCTTGGGATTCCCTTCTGGCTCAGCTGGAAAAGAATCCACCTGCAATGTGGGAGACCTGGGTTCGATCCCTGGGTTGGGAAGGTACCCTGGAGAAGGGAAAGGCTACCTACCCCAGTATTCTGGCCTGGAGAATTCCATAGACTGTATGGTCCATGGGGTCGCAAAGAGTTGGACATGACTGAGCAACTTTCACTTTCACTTTTAATGTATAATTATTGAATATTTACCTTGGCCAGATAGTGTCCTAAGTTTCTAACTTGAATTATTTAATTGAACTTGTCAACAATCATATGGAATAGACATCATTCATTAATCACATCTTGTAGTTAAGGAAACCAAGGCTATGGGAAGTTTTATAACATCCTCCAGAATCAACCAGCTAATCAGCAGCAGTGGCAAGATTCAACCAAATTGCCTGTCTTCCAGCTTTACCATCAGCACTACTGAGTTGCTTCTCTCTAGATAGACTCTGTAAAGGAAGATGATTTAAGCCTACATTTTTATTTTGGGAAAATGGATCTTAAAAACATTACTCTGACATGTAACATTTAGAAATGCCCTTAAGTACACACACTGCATTCAAAATCCATCCAACGTCTCTTTAAATGTCTTGTGATCTTAATTATATAAACTAACAATCTAACTATGTAAAAAAAAAATCCTAGATGATATTTTTAAAGCAGCAGAAGGAGTTTGAGTTTAGTTGTACATTATATATAACAACAGATTTTCATACAAATGGCCCAAGTTTAGGAGATCATTGGCTAATTATGAAGTGCCTAATTTTGTGGTTTTAAATTAGGGCATTTGGGCATTCAGAATGAAACATGTTAATGCATCTGTTCAAGTCTCTTTGGATCACTCAGAAGTTAGATGTTCTATCTAAAGGAATTTTTCATGACAGGTAAGATTTTAAAAATATGAAGTTCACTTTTCCTTACAGAGATTCTGTTGAACTGGAATTGCCCTTCTGGTGTGTACATTATCACAGGAAACAGCTTCACCCGTTTTGCCGTGAAATTCAGGGCCTGAGAGACTCAACCAAGGAGCAAGTTTTCTTGGTCCAAAAGCAAGGGAAGACATAAAGATATGTGATCTCTTTGCTTCTGTCCTGACAGCCTAGCAGGGCTATGGAAACCATCTCCTTCTCCCTCCGGAGCTTTGTAAGCTTGCAATCGATTCACCACTTGTAGTGGGAGCTGCATTTCAGACAGACCATCACCCAAAGAATGAAGACAAAATATGTGAGGCTTTAAATACCTTCCTGGAACACGGTCTTCCAAACTCGCAGCAAATTGATGGAACAATCACCCCTTCATATCAAATAACAAAGATTAAGAAAAATGTAGGCTTTGAAGAAATAAATGCGCTATTCTTCCCCAAACCATACCATTTCCAAAAGGCTTATATACCAATGTTTCTCATTTGTGAAACAGAAATCTCTTTCCAAATGAGGCAACTGAAGACATCATTAATTAAAGATGAAGAAAATAAGTTAAGTAAAGGAAAACACTATTCCTCAAAGGAAGGCTGATTTTTTGTTAGTGTTAGAGACTTGGGGCTAAATTAGGGAAAGGCCCGGAAGAATAGAAAGCTCTTTTCTGAATACAAATGAGTTAGCCTTAGGTAAGTAGATAACAGACTATTTTAAAGGCTATATTCTCCTGTCCTCCCACCTCAAAGCCTTTCCTACCAGCTCAAGTCTTATTACTCAATATCTCATTTTCCTTATTGCTTGGCATAGAGTTATTAGCTGGGCACATAGACGCCCAGGATAGACTATTTTTCCCAGCTTCCCTTGCAGCTAGATATTTCCCAGGTCTGGCCAATGGGATAAGAGAGGAAAATATACCTCAAATTTTTGTATTGTAACCTTACAGGAGAGGTCTTTCCCATCCTCCATCCTGTTACATAGTGGTCAGCCTTCTTGGACTATGCATATTAAAAATGCCCTCTCTATAGGAAAATATTCCTTCATCCCACAATTATGGTTGAGGCTTAAAATAAAATATCTCCTAAAATGCTGTCCAACTGAGAGGGATGGAGGGAAATAAAATGATACAGGTAAGACAGTTAAATGGTTCTACAGAGAAGCTTTTCTAGTTTCCAGCATTTTCCAAGTTGAGCTCCTCTTCCCTGAGTTTGAGGACTGTTCTCTAAGTTACCTTGAGAGGAGGACTGGACAGTCTAACCTTAGGAGGCATGGAGAGATGAGAAAGATTTAGATATGTTGGACTTTCCTTTTGAGAATTCTCTCCTTAGTTATTACCTTAGTAAAAACAAAAGTAAAAATACGTGGGAATTGATTATTCCTCTGATCTTGTATATAGTGTAACAGTGTGGGGAGAGCTGAAGATGCACTGCTCTTACTCAGTTAAAATGAATGCAGTGTCCACATTAAAGTTTAAAACAGAGACTCAGGATTACATCAACCAGGTGCCTTCCACTTTCCTCAGCTTTATTCTGGGTGCAGTCAAGCATGAGAGGTTGAAATGCTGATCCTCCCACCCAGAGCCTGGCCGGCAATAAAATGATACTACCTTTTGTCTGCTAGGAAACAGTTACTCACACAGTGCATAGGAACTTTTCCTGTTGAAGGAATACTGGAAGTGAGGTCTTAAAAAAATAATAATAAAGAATTGCGCTTTACTACACTGACATGCAATCTCTTGAAATCTGCAGGGGTTTTCCTACCTGCTGGGGGTTACAGGGTATGAAAAAACAGCTGTTAGCAGTTTCAACAGTGGATTATTTTACAGAAATTTTCATGAAATAAATCCACATGCATTTTCCAGTATTTTTCCCCCTCCTCAGGAAGCATCTAAAGAGGAATATAAGTTTAGTTTCTTTCTTTTTTTCTCCCACTGTTCAGAACGCCCTAAAGGGAACAAACGTAGTGGGGAAATAAAGTAAGGCTATGAGTTTTATAAGATTGGCATACAAAATTGCCTTCCTCATTCTGTGCTGTGAACTCAATAAAACACTTTATTTTCTCTAGGAAGAGAAATCCAACACAAAAACACACCTACACAAGAACACCTTTCATCAATTACTTTCATAGAAAACCTTTGAGACATTGGTTTTCTTGTTCTCCTTTGGAACCAGATTTGTAACAAACTCCAGAACAATCTACATGTAGTATCACAAATTGTTTTGGCATTTCCATACAATTATTGGTCAGAGCACTCTTTTGCCAAAATATGTACCGAAGATATACATACTTTATTTTTTTTATTTTTTTGGCCATGCTTAGCAATTGTGAGATTTAGTTCCTTGACCAGGGATTAAACTTGGGGCCACAGCAGCGAAAGTGCAGAGTCCTAACCACTGGACTACCAAGGAAATCCCCTCCATACATTTTAAAAACAGTTGTTTAATATAAACAAAACATGTATTCTTTTCAAAATTTTCTCTTAGAAAACGTATATATTTACTGTGTCACTTGCCACTTTGAAAATTAGAGCATCAGTTTTGGGGTAGTGGACTATTTTGGCTGTTTCTACCTTTTTATTAGAAAAGCACAATCATCGCTGTTCAAGCCCAGTTTGCACCCATTCAATCTGACAGGACTTTAAAGAACTTGGGAAACATTCCTCTCTTGGGGATAATTCCTGCCAGAAGCTAGTTATAAGCAAAGTCCTAAGACATGAGTAAATGAAGGACAGTCCACTAGTCCTTCATTTAAGAATCACTAGTTCCACTTAAGATTCACTAGATTCACTTAAGAATCACTAGTTCCACTTTGGTGCCAAACATACACTTGTTGTTGTTTAGTCGCAAGTTGTATCCAACTCTTTTGTGACCCCATGGACTGTAGCTCACCAGGCTCCTCTGTCCATGGGATATCCCAAGCAGGAAAACTGGAGCAGGTTGCCATTTCCTTCTCCAGGAAATCTTCTCAACCCAGGGATCAAACTCGCATCCCCTGCATTGGCAGGCAGACTCTTTACCACAGAGCCACCAGGGAAGCAAAAACCCAAACCACAAAGAACAATTCTAGCAGCCCAGGACAGCTAGTTGCCCACTGCCATAACGATGATTCTATCTACTGATTACAGGTTTAAAATTAAAAGGTTCATCACAGTCTAACAGGCATTGCTGAATATTGGCCATGTCTCCAAAGGATTGGCTAGATGCTTTGATCTGAATAAGGATGGTCCTTGAGGAGGATTATTAATAACATTCAGGTCCCCAGTAGTGCTTCTCTAGCTGCAGCCTATCTGTAAACCAGTCTTTTATGAATAGATAGATGTTCACTTACATGGAACATTTTTAGAGATGCTGCTCTGGGCAATCAGTCCTCAGTAGGTTCTCCCATTTAGTGTTCTTTCTCTGTTATCTTACATGATTAAGAGAAAGATTAGAGGTCTTTTTTCAAGTTTCCTAATAAAAGGCAAACTGTTTTAAGAAGAGTGGCCAATAGGCCTTTAATAGTTCATAATAAGGAAAATGCATGTGGCAGTTGGTTGAAGGCACAGTCCTGTAGGAATGGGCTGCCAGCTGGTAGCAGGGTGGGAAGCAACAAGAACAGAAATGAAAAAAAAAAAAAAAAATTAAGGTACAGACACTGGAGGTAAAAAGATGGCAAATAATGACTCTGGAGAAGAGCCTAAAGTGTAGTTTGAAAGCACAAATTTTCATTTCTTACGGCATTGCTTGCTGAAATCCTACAACTCAGTGAAGAAAGGAAGTGGAAGTGTGAGTCGCTCAGTTGTGTCCGACTAAAATGTGAGTGTTCTTTGGCCTTTCCTCCCCATAAATGCAGAGAGCTTCTATAGTAGGTGGTCTGCTTCTTCCCCTCTTTCACATCAATGGACTGCTTTGTTGATGTTGTTGTTTGTCTTTTAAAGACTATTTTAAATGGCTGTAAGAATAAATGGCCTAGGAAGCTGCCTATCTGATTTCAGAGACTCTGGTGATGCTCTTTTGCCTTCACTCCCCTGTTGGCAGCTGAAATTGTACAGACAGAATTACAGGATATTTCAGTGGGGTCAGATGTCTGACAGCATATTAAATCAAGCTCCAGCCAATTCCAGGCCTTCCTTAACCTCCTCAAGCAGATGAGTCATAGAGAGCAATTATTTTGGAAGTGAGGCTCCTTGTTAAAATGATAATACTTATTTTCAACTTCTGACTCCTCTTTTTAGATGAGTTTTTAAAATCCAGTCTGAAAAGCCAGCACTGATAAAAGAGAACGGGGAGACGGTGGAGAGACTGTAGAGTAAGAAAGTAGAAGGGCTACTACTCAGTTCGCAGAATAATCTGCAAAGTCCGAAGCTCAGAAGACTTTCTTTAGGTAACAACTAAGTAGCTAACATCCCTCTCTGGTTTGACCTGAAATCTCTAGGTCTCATTTATGAAGCAGTTGTTTGCAAAAACATGAGGACTGCAGTTAGGTTTACATAAAAGGCCCATGGTGTAAGGGCTGTGCTTAGGCTGTGCTCAGACAAGTATAAATCCCTTATTTCTGCTCCCTTAGAAGAAATCATTTTTCATCTTCTCTATCTCTTTAAATCACCTATTCTCATTGATCCATATTGCCTAAGGGGGGGAAGAGCAGAGACTGAATTAGTGGCCGGAGGCAAAGCCACATGGCAGAATGACAGGTGAAGACATTGTTGTGGGCAGGGGGAGAGACACTCTGTGATCAGGAAAAGAGAGAAGCAATAGGGAGCCCATTTCTTCCATAGGCAGCCCCCCTCTGCGAAGAGAACAGCTTGGTGAGATGCTCAAGTCACCATGACTGTTATGAAAATTTGGTCCATTAACATTGTCACGAGCAGATACTTTGTCATCTCATTATTATGCTAATTTCTACCTGGTTCCTGCTAGACACACAGGACTTCTGCTATGGACTGCATGTTTATGTTTCCCATAAGTCATCTTAGCAACCCTAACACCAATGGGATGATATAAGGAAGTGGGAAATTAGGGAGGCAATTAGACTTGAACGAGATCGTAATAGGGAGAGTCTCTATGATGGGATTAGACGAGAAAGAGTGCAGAGCAGGCTCTCTCTCCACCATTTAAGGATATAACAAGAAGATATTCATGTGCAAACCATGAAGATCACTTTCACCAAGAATCTGACCACGCAGGCATGTTGATCTTGGACTTCCAGCCTCTAAAACTGAAAAATGAATATCTGCTGTGTAAACCACCTAGGCTATGGTATTCTCTTATAGAAGCCTGAAATGACTAAGACGACTTCTGTGATCACTGGTCCCAGGAAAGGCCCTAACAATGGCTGCTTTGGCCTAGTCCAATAAAGCAATTACTAAGCAATACATTTCAGTAGACTGAGTCAAGTTCATCTACTCAGGAAGATAAATTTCCTTATTTGCCACTGGGATAATGCTAAGTATGAGTGGAAAAGAGACTTCCTTGCATTAACGGAAATCTTGATACTGTAGTACTGTCTCCCTCTAACTAATTAGGTTTCAGAATGATCACACTCCCAAATCTTTTGGCTCTGACTAGGTATTAAGTCATTTATAATTAGGCATAAACTACAGCAAGTTTTCTATTTGTCTGTGATTTATCCATGGTATCAGGCATCTTTAGGAAAGTAAGCCCTTTATATATATTTTTTTATCAGCAGAAAACTCATTAATTTGTTGTGTTTTTTTTTCCCGATAAGGCTCAAATTATTACCAAGGTAATCTTCAAGTAAGTTTCAATCAGCAGCTTCACAAGAGGGAATGGTATGCAGGCAAGTGGAAACACAGGCCCCAGCCACCTGCATGAAAAGCCTTCTGCTCAACCTCCTGCACGGTTTGCAGTCTCCCGGGGAGATGAGGATTAGGTTGAGCATGTTAATTCAGGATGGAATAAAATAGCTTAAATCCCTAGGCAGTTCCATCCATACCTAGATACGGCAACATTTCACCATGCAGCAATCTTGTCAGCGTGGAGACAGAATGCACAAAACTGTCACTAAATTATAGGCCAAAGCCAGTTTGTATCAGTGGCAATAGATTTTATGATAGATCCTACGCTGCGCAGGGCACATAATTTATATCTATCCCACGTCTCTCGCCTCTCCTTGATAAAAGTCAGGAGGAAGGCATATTTGTATTCCACTGCTGAGGGTGTTTAACATGCTTATAGGCCAAATGAAGCCGCTTTGTTTGTTATCTCCTGGCTTCCAGAAATAGTCGTCTCTGATAAACTTGCCCCTGGAGTTCTGAGTTACCACATCATGATGTAATGGCTTGGGGAGTACAGTGAAACCACAAACGTCCAAATAAATTGACACAATTTCCTGCACTGGAAGCAATCTGAAAATAATAGGCAGAAATTCTGGCTCCTTTTACACATAGAGGAGACGACAGTCATCACTGAGTGGGTATCTGGGAGTGTTCTGGTTGATCCACAAAAGGGAATGCTCATAAATATCAGGCTTTTCTAAATGTGCAGTGAACCCATCAAGTCTTTTTTATCTTTCTCCTAAGAGCAAACTGGGAGCAGGCTTGTGGAGTAAATATCCAACCTTGAGAATCATCAAGCCACCCTGTTTAGGTATAGGCATCACTTCAAGAGTTCCGCAAAGAATCATGTCCTCTTTTACTTCCTGACTCTGCACCTTCCATTTGCTCCACTTGGAAAGCTGCCTTCCTCCCCAGCCACTCCTCCTACCTTCCTTTACTCCACCCTGACCCCTTCCCAGCCGTGAATCCCAGCTTCACGTGATTCATGTTGGCCTTCTTTGGGAAGTGCTCATTAAAGAAGCCTGGAATTTGGAGGAGTCCCCTTTCAGCAACCTTATCACCTGAGTCTTCTTAAAGCACAGTTCTGTCCACTAGACTGGGAGCCTCCTAAAGGTAGGCACCATGCTTTATCCATTCATTCTTTTGTCACCAGCAGCCCCCACATGCCTAGTACAGAGGAGATATGTAATCAGTGTTTACTGAAAGAATATTGAAAGAGTGTATTCATACTACAGGACTTTGCTTTGTTGTTGAAATTTGTTGTTTGGGGCTTTTAATTTTAAGCTCAGAAAGCTATTTACAAGTTCTCTCCAGCAGATCTATGGTCTTTGCCATGCCTCCCCTTTTCTGGATATTCCATTTACCCTTCAAGATCTATTCTCTACTTTTCTGCACCCTGTTCCATGTCCTGGGAAACTGATGTCCCTGTCTCCAAGGTGCCCGTGCCCTCTGGCTTTCAGTTGAATTCAGCCAGTGAAGGACACCATCAGAGATGGAAGATGAGAGTGAGATGAGGATATTCACTTCCACATACCAACCAAATCCCCATTCTCTTTTGATAGGTTGGCTGTGTGGAAGACCATGGCTATTGGAAGACCACGTCCTCTTGACAAGTCTTTTCCTACAGCACTGTGACTTCATGAGTCCGCTCACTGCGAGGCACAGATGACCTCATCATCTCTTAGAGGTTTCTTTTAATTTGCACATAACTTAGTAAAGGTAAATTTATTGCATTCTCCCTAATTACTTGGTATAAAAGTTTGCACTTGTTTCCTGCTGGGACCTTCACGGATGTGACTGCCTTCCCGAATTCTGCCCATGATGAATAAAGACGACCACACAAAGTCATTGTCACTACCACCACCACCACCCTGTTGGGCAGACTTCACCACCACTAGTTGGAGTCACTATTCACACCATCTAAAGACCCCTTTTGCTCCCTCTTCAAGAGGAGATACCATTAAAATTTTGGGGGAAGAGGCTGACACTTAAATTTTCATTTATTCATCATCTAATAAACATGTATTGACGCTCCATGCTTTCCCCTGGAGGCAGAGTGTGAACAAGACAGGTAAGGTCCCTGACCACATGGAGCTTATAGACCAATTTGGGAAATCAGACAATAAACAAGACATATAATTTATAATTGTAGAAAACAGTGCAAGGGAAAAATGCATGGTGTCAAGAGATTTCTGAAATATTCTGAAGTTTATGGATGAAACTATTTCCTATATGGGTTTCTGTATTTAAAAAAAAATCTAATAAACTTGGTTTTGAAATAGAATTACAACTGGTTTGCTTTGTTCTTGGAAAGCACATGATATTTTGAGACTCCCTCTAAACCCCAAGTGCATGCTTTCCCTGGTTTCACAGCAGCTTCACAGGGTATACTGTGTACAGTCTACCAGGTGCCCACAGAGTTGCACTAGCTACCTGTGGTTTGGAGCAAGCTGGACAAGTGTAGTTAGATTACTGGTAGATAAAGGGATATAGTCCCACTAAAGCGCATTCACGGTAATGAATCTTTATGATATATTTGTTTTCTAGGCTTGAGGAAGGATTTTCTTTTAGTAAAAATAATTTATTATTGCCCAGTGTTCTAAAGAGATTGCAATCTGGAGTGATGTTATCTCAAAGAAAAGAAGACTCTTCTTACTGGTATCAAGGAAAAATCATGGAAGGAGTCATCCATTCACTCAGCCAACATTGGCTGGATGCTTGCTATGTGTCAGCTCTGGCACAGGCACAGGGGATAGAAAGATAAGATACAAGGCAAGCAGGGCCTTGAAAATTTTACATTTTAGTTGAGGAGACTGCCTAGAATGTCAAGGCAGGAGAAGAAGAAACCCTCAGAAGAGCAACTGGCCTGGGCCTTGAGCAACGGCAGGTGGGGGAAAGGTCTCCTCTACAAGGATCTGGAGACACCTGTAGAGCCCAGAGTGCTATCTCCACAACTGTCCCCCAGCACCTCATTCAGGCCATCTCTTCCTCTTCCAAGTGCCCTCAAAGAGCACTACAACCTCTGTCCAGCCAGGCTACGTGCATCAAGGCAAAACAGGATGAGCCCATATTGACCCATGCACTCACAAGACAGCCAACGAACAGCACGAAGTTGCTATTGTCGGCGGGGCACCACTGAGCCAAAACCTGCTAGAGGAGGTGGTTCTGTACCGGTGTACTGCAGAAAAAAGGCAGCTTTTCCACGTCTCAACCCTGACTCTGGCCTCACTCACTATGCCTGAAGCAGTATAATTAAAGCTCAAAAAACACAAAATCCAAGTTTTATCTTCAGTCCTTGGAGACTCTCTTCTGCTTCAAAACCACAGCCAGCACAGAGATACCATGAGCAGGCACATTTACCTTCATTAGATGTTGGCTCCTCTCTGGTACCTTCCATTTCC
The DNA here is from genome assembly GCF_049115385.1 of Moschus berezovskii. Taxonomy (NCBI): domain Eukaryota; kingdom Metazoa; phylum Chordata; class Mammalia; order Artiodactyla; family Moschidae; genus Moschus; species Moschus berezovskii. The sequence continues at coordinate 40,997,241 of NC_142468.1, read as the reverse complement.
CTGTGCTTTAGTTCCACAGAGTTTAAAAAAAAAAAAAAGTGCCTGGTACTTGATATTAGATTCTCCACTGTCATATCCCATCATTTGACCTTTGAACCCCCCTCAACCTAACTCCTCTATTTCACACTATCCCCCCAAGGCCCTGCTGTTAGTGGTTGAGATCAGAGGTATTCATGGGGTACTTCTCAGAAATAGCTATCTTCAAGAATTTTCTGAAACCAACAAAAAATGCATATCTCTTCTTCTAGCTACTTTTTTGTACTGTATTCTGACAGCTGCAATTGGAGGGAACATTTTCAGAGTCAGCCTTCTATTACATTATATAGGTCTTGCCCAAGACATGAGTAAAAAGGTGTTAAAGCACGTTCTGTCCATCTTATGTCTTCTCAGGGTGAGAGCATGTGATATGATGAGAAAGAAAGGAGCACTACTTCTTGTCCTAGGAGACCTGGTTTCCACTCGTCACTCTGGCTGGGGTCCCAGGGCCTTAGCTTCTTTGGATCTCCATTAACTTATCGCTCTCTTCTACTATGAGGATTTATTATGTGTGAATAAATTCCCAAAGCATTATTCTCTAAAGTAAAATTTAAACTATACTTTAAAACTTGGAGAAAATTGATTTTGTATCATCCACTGATTTCTCCATTGTCTTACCTGGTGAGAATTGCCCAGGTTTCATGAAGACACAGAATCACACAAAAACAGGCAAAAAAAGATTGGCAATTCTGTTTGCCATTTTCCGAAAGGTCTTGTTTAATCAAGAAATTCTCCTCCATCTTCTCTCAACTTCTTTAGGGAAGACCTTGGAAGGTCAGTCAGGCTTCCCTGGTGGCTCAGACAGTAAAAAATCCACCTGCAATGCAGGAGACCCAGGTTTGATCACTGAGTCAGGAAGATCCCCTGGACAAGGGATAGGCTACCCACTCCAGTATTCTAGGAGCCTGGTAGGCTACCATCCATGGGGTCACAAAGAGTCACACACGACTGAGCAACTAACACTTTCACTTTTCACTTGAAAGGCGAGTAGCGTGAAGAAACATAGGCTGAGAATCCAACGATGAGAACAGGGTCTGTCCTAGCATAAAGCACATTGTGAAAACATTTTCACAATTTGTGATGATGATAATAAGGACAACTCTTGCATTTCTTCAAAGAAGCTCAAAAAATTGCATGGGCCTCACATTAATCATTCTTGCCACTGCCCCATGAGGCAGGAAGAGGGCAGGGATTAATATGATACAAACGGCAGGAGTAGATGGAGTCATCAGATTGAACCAGAGCCTTATGAATTGTCTGTTGCCCCTTGTAACCAAACAGCAGCTACAGCAAAAGGCAGGGAGGGCCTGGGCCCAGTCGCAGGCCAGAAGCTACACCCCTTGGAGGCCTCCCGACAAGTCGGTGCACCTGACTTCTATAAATGCCACTTTGGAAAACCATTTATCACTGATGAAGGCCTGTCGGGTCTCATATTTTGAAAGTCATTTTTGCCATCCTGATGTGTTTTTACTGTATAAAACCTGGTTTCCACAAACTGGTGATTATTGGATTTCCCCTTAACCCTCTGATTGTCATCTAGGTAAACAACTACTTATCACTCGCTCCCTGCTTGCCATCTGAGTTCTTCTTCTTGGGTTCTTTTGGTGTCTAACAAGAATGGGAGAAAGCACTTCTTAGGATGAGTCAATACCTTTTTAAAAACAAGGAAAACAAAGTCTTTTCCCAGGGCAGCTCTAGCCTAAATGTCTCCCTCTCTCCTTTGGCCTCTAACTCCCTCTGTCCCTCGAAGTCTTCCTTATTTTCCCCTTATGATTAAAAATTAAATTCCTCTCTGTGTTTTAATTCATACCTTTCAGATTCACACAAAATTCCAGTTTAAAAAATAAATAAATAGCCATATCCCTGGCAGTTGTAATCGTCCTCATCTCACTACTGCTCTCAATGTTTAATGAGCCCTCAGAAGATCACTGATCAATGCAAAGAAACAGATGAAAACCATAGAATGGGAAAGACTAGACATATTTTCAAGAAAATTAGGGATACCAAGGGAAAATTTCATGCAAAGATGGGCACAATTAAGGACAGGAATGGTATGGGCCTAACAGAAGCAGAAGATATTAAGAAGAGGTGGCAAAAATACACAGAAGAACTGTACAAAAAAGATCTTAATGACCCAGATACCACAATGGTGTGATCACTCACCTAGAACCAGATATCCTGAAATGTGAAGTCAAGTGGGCCTTAGGAAACATCACTATGAATAAAGCTAGTAGAGGCAATGGAATTCTAGTTGAGTTATTTCAAATCTTACAAGATAATGCTGTTCAAGTGCTTCACTCAAAATGCCAGCAAATTTGGAAAACTCAGCAGTGGCCACAGGACTGGAAAAGGTCAGTTTTCATTCCAATCCCAAAGAAAGGCAATGCCAAAGAATGTTCAAACTACCACACAATTGCACTCATCTCACATGCTAGTAAAGTAATGCTCAAAATTCTCCAAGCCAGGCTTCAACAGTACGTGAACTGAGAACTTCCAGATGTTCAAGTTGGATTTAGAAAAGGCAGAGGAACCAGAGATCAAATTGCCAACATCTGTTGTGTCATTGAAAAAGCACGAGAAAAACATCTACTGCTTCATTGACTATGCCAAAGCCTTTGCCTGTATGGATCACAATAAACTGTGGAAAATTCTTAAAGAGATGGGAATACCAGGCCACCTGACCTGCCTCCTGAGAAATCTGTATGCAGGTCAAGAAGCAATAGTTAGAACTGGACATGGAACAACAGACTGGTTCCAAATAGGAAAAGGAGTACATCAAGGCTGTATACTGTCACCCTGCTTATTTAACTTATATGCAGAGTACATCATGAGAAACACTGGGCTGGATGAAGCACAAGCTGGCCTCAAGATTGCCGGGAGAAATATCAATAACCTCAGATATACAGATGACACCACCGTTATGGCAGAAAGCGAGGAAGAACTAAAGAACCTCTTGAAAGTGAAAGAGAAAAGTAAAAAAGTTGGCTTAAAACTCAACATTCAGAAAACTAAGATCATGGCATCTGGTCCCTTCACTTCATGGCAAATAGATGGGGAAACAATGGAAACAGTGAGAGACTTTTTATTTGGGGGGTTCCAAAATCACTGCAGATGGTGACTGCAGCCATGAAATTAAAAGACACTTGCTCCTTGGAAGAAAAGCTATGATCAATCTAGGCAGCATATTAAAAATCAGAGACATTACTTTGCCAACCAAGGTCCATCCAGTCAAAGCTATGGGTTTTCCAGTAGTCATGTATGGTTGTAAGAATTGGACTATAAAGAAAGCTGAGCACTGAAGGACTGATGCTTTTGAACTGTGGTGTTAGAGAAGACTCTTGAAAGTCTCTTGGACAGCAAGGAAATCTAACCAGTCTATCCTAAAGGAAATCAGTTCTGATTATTCATTGGAAGGACGATGCTGAAGTTGAAACTCCAATACTTTGGCCACCTGATGCGAAGAACTGACTCACTAGAAAAGACCCTGATGCTGAGAAAGATTGAAGGTGGGAGGAGAAGAGGATGACAGAGGATGAGATGGTTGGATGGCATCACCGACTCAATGGACATGAGTTTGAGTAAGCTCCGGGAGTTGGTGATGGACAGGGAAACCTGGTGTGCTGCAGTACTTGGGGTTGCAAAGAGTCAGACACAGCTGAGCGACTGAACTGAACAGAAGTTCAAGAGACAGAACTAGTGAAAGAGAGCTATAGCAAGCCAAAGTCTTTGCCCTGGGGCAAATGTTTCTGGAAATGAGTTGGTATGGCCCAGCTTGGAAAACAAGCAGAAGATTGGTATGTACTCAGAGAAGAAAATAAGCAGGAAGCCTAAAGAGAAGAAGGTTTCAAGACATTTCCAGGAGATTAAGAAAAAACAGCACCCCCAACTTGTTGATGCTAAAAAATAAAGCAGTTTTATTAGCTGTTAGGATAGAGGCTAGCCGATGAGGGGTTAAGAAGGGTTTGGGTGAGGCCCCAAAGGCATTGCCTCTAGGTCACCCTTCTTTAAAAAAAAAAAAAAAAAGAAGTGACATGAAGGAACTACAACAGCTAAGGGTCATTCCAAGGTCAGGAAAAGAATCTCCCAGATAAAAATTTCCCAGTGGGAGCTGGGGAGGGGGAGATCAGAGGGAAGGAAACAAATCAACAAGAGCAGCAGACACACAGAACCTCTCCATCTTATGTTATTTTTAGGCTATATTTTGCTCCTAGTCTCAGTGTCCTGCGGTACCTCTAAAAAAGAAAAAGGAAAGCTTGAAATAGAATTCACTGCATTCCTTGTACCACAATATAGGTGTGTAATGAATGCATGGAAGGGAGCAAATAGGTTTTTTCTATAAAAAAACAACTCAGCTGTCATGCCAGAGTCCTTCAAGTAGGCGGATTTCAGAGTGAGACTGTCTGACCTCGAAGACATCTGCCTTCCAATCTGAGAGTCTATGATCTAATTTCCAACACACCCACTCTGAAAACTCCTGGTAAGCAATACCCGACAATGTGATCAAATGGAAAAATCAGGCACTCAGGGAATCAGGGATTGCCATACAACTGCCTAGAACAGTGTCTTTCCCCTGAATATGTATGGATAATAGATGACAGTTCATTCTTCATTCATTATAAAGTTAAAGACCTAAAAATTCTATGGACCAAGATATTATTTTTCCCAAAACTGCAGTTGAAAGCTACAAAATTAGAGAGTAGCACTGGCTCTTGAAACGAGTGGTTTTCTAGAAAGCATTGCTGTGTACAATGAGACTGCTTCAGCCCAGCACATCCCTCAACAAACTTTCATTCTTCTTGGGCACTTAAAGTTTATTTTTAAAAAATTGTTTCCTCTTTAAAGAAATTAAACAAAATGTATTATTCAGAACAGCTACCGCTGAGTCTGGACTCCTTGCTTCACTGAAGACCCAATGCTCAGGATCAGCTGCTAGGAGAATATTTTGGCACTTGGCAATTATTTTGCATGAGCAAGTCTTACAACTCATCAATACTTATCACTTTAATGATGTCCCCTTTTAATTTCTTTAAAGAAGTGAGGCGAGCCACCTCACTTGTTAGGTTGGTAGAGCTGTAGCCAGGGGCACACTTCTAGGACAGATATTAATTCACAGTGTCCCCACCAAGCACGTGGGACCTTCCTGTCCCTGAGCTGTCTGTCCATAAAAGAGCAGTGGGGGAGAGCTCTGAACAGTTAGTATTCTAGTCTCCCTTCTATTCTCTGGAAAGGTACAATAGGTTGATGAGATAGTAAATTAGGTTTTTGTTAAATAGACTCAGCTTGACAGTAATGGTTAAATTCAAAATTGCAACATCAATGGCATTTGAAAAGCAAGTTGATTCTGTCACTTTGATGTGCCTGTGGTTGCTGTGATCATCTGAGAGCAAGCAGACAAGGCACACCATTTCATTCCAGAAGATCCTTTTGTAATTTCATTTAAGTTTGTTGTGAGGCCTGACTACCCAAAATGTGGCACTGAACTGAAGTACCGGGGGTTGGGGGGCCCCGTGTGATAATGAGCTCAGTTTACATGATGGTAATAGGGTGCTGATACCACTCACACCATTACGAAACGACTCCCAAAATTCGAGTCTGTGAAGTCACTATAAATGATAGTGTTCCTACCGTACAAAAGTCACTGATTCCACATGGCTCAATGGAGGTCACTGTAAAGTAGAATCCAGTACTATAGCTAGCAAGTCTAAGATTCCCTTCTGCAGCCAACCTGTTGCCCACAATTTGAGCTGTGGTTTTCTGCTTTCCAAAAGTAACTTTCCACCTCTGTCTTCCCTTTCAGATCCACCCAAATTACAGCTCTGGCTGTGAAGAAGGGTTTGAAGAATGACTGCATAGTGAAAAATGTATTTTTGAAAGGTAATTGCTGGTTCTGTTCCAAGTCTAGCCCATGGAGTCAAAATATATCAATATGACACAAGGAAGCCTCATTGAAAAGTTGTCCTGTGTGTGGCTCATGCCTTCCACCAACTGAAGACATATGCCCCCAATAACCTGTTGTAGACCACGTTGTAGGGACATGATAGACTTGCTCTAATTCCTCAGGGACTCTCTAAGAGGAAAGGAAAAGTCTCTAGGCAAACTTCATTTCTGCTGGGGCTGCCTCTAGGAGGGGGTCCTATCTTCTTCCTTATACACTTAGACCTTTGAACTCTATCTGGGGATGAATCCCTACTATTATAGGAAGATTGTTGCAGAAACGTAAATCCATCTCCAGATTAGCAAGCAACAGGATATTTCTACTACATCCATTAATTTATTCAACAAGTATCTATTGAGAGCCTGCTATGTGCCAGGGATAATTTTAGGCACTGATGTATCAGTTCAGTTCAGTTCAGTTCAGTTGCTTAGTCGTGACCGACTCTTTGCGACCCCATGAATCACAGCACACCGGGCCTCCCTGTCCATCACCAACTCCTGGAGTACACTCAAACTCATGTCCATCGAGTTGGTGATGCCATCCAGCCATCTCATTCTCTGTCATCCCCTTCTCCTCCCGCCCCCAATCCTTCCCAGCATCAGAGTCTTTTCCAGTGAGTCAACTCTTCGCATGAGGTGGCCAAAGTATTGGAGTTTCAGCTTTAGCATCAGTCCTTCCAATGAACACCCAGGACCGATCTCCTTTAGAATGGACTGGTTGGATCTCCTTGCAGTCCAAGGGATTCTCAAGAGTCTTCTCCAGCACCACAGTTCAAAAGCATCAATTCTTCAGCGATCAGCTTTCTTCACAGTCCAACTCTCACATCCATACATGATCACTGGAAAAACCATAGCCTTGACTATATGGACCTTTGTTGGCAAAGTAATGTGTCTGCTTTTAATATACTATCTAGGTTGGTCATAGCTTTCCTTCCAAGGAGTAAGCATCTTTTAATTTCATGGCTGCAATCAGCATCTGTAGTGGGAAGCTCATTGTGAAGTTAACATTCAGAACAGGAGGCAGCGGGAAGACAGATGATGAAAACAGACATAGTAAGTAAATTATAGAATATGGTAGTATTAAAAGGTGACAAGGGTTAGGAAATAAAAGATAAAAACCAGATAAGGATGGCTGAGAATTGTGGGAGAAGAGCAGTTATCAGTTTTAGGATAGGGTAGATCTATAGGCCTCTTGGAGAAGGTAATGTATGAGCAAAAACTTGAAGGAGGTGAAATAACTGGTGATACTGATGTTTGGAGGCAGATCATTTTAGGCAGAAAAAACACTCAGCGAGGAAGTCAGGAGCATGCCACCATGTTTGAGAAAGTCTAAGAGAACAGTGTGGACTCTTCTAGCATGACTGCAGAGGGATGGGTGAGGGGTAGGAGACAAGGTCAAAGAGTAATATGAGTCCAGATCATGTGGGATCTTGTACAGCAGTGCTTATCAAACTTTCAGGTGCATGTTAATCACCTGGAATCTTGTGAAAATGAATAGCCATTATTTACTTGATGTGGGGTAGGGCCTGAGATGCTATATCTCAAGTTCCTAGTTGCCTCTGGTGCTGCTGCTGAATGGCTCACACTTTAAGAAGCAGAATTTTTGACCATTGTCAAATGACTTGGAGTAAAATGGGGATCCATTGGAAGATTTTGAAACTATCGAGAAAAGACTGTGGTGGAGGAAAAGGAGAGAGAAGGGAGACCAGTTAGGAGGCTACTGTAGTAACACAGGCAAGAGATGGAGGTCTCGGTGGAAGCAGTTAGATTCTGGACATGTTTTGAAGGTAGAGCTATAATGATCTTCTGATGGGTTAGAAGCTGTGTGTGAGAGAGAGGAACCAAGCTGATACTGAAGTGTTTGACCTGAATAACTGGAAAACAGAATGACCATCCACTTAAAATGGGAAAATTGCTGCAGGTGGAACATGATTTAGGCAGTAGGTATGAGTTCGGTTTGCATATAATGCTTTTGGTGATGTTAGAAAGGCAGAGTCTGGCACTTGGAAGAGAGGACTGGACTGGAGATAAATGCGGGAGTGGCTGACAGAAGATACAAAAAGCCCTGCGACTGGAGGAGATCACCCAAAGAGCGAGTGTAGATAGGATACCCCTGTGGCCCTCACCTCCTGGAGTTCCGTCAGGGATCTCCTGCCCCTAGGAGACAACACAGAAGAAGCCTGGAAGCAGGGAACCTGAGTGTGCTTCCAGTGTGACCTGAGTGTCTAGAATCTCCTCGGGTCTCCCAAAGCTCTGTCATGCAGACAACAAAGCCTTTAGGAATGGCTCCTGGACAAATGCGGAGAGGGAAAAGGCGTACTTTTCCCTTCTACAAACTCAGTCTCTATGATGAGGCCACATTCATCAGCATGAATTATCATTTGAGTGGTCAGTACCTTGGAGCTTTCTCCAGTTTGTTGAAACAGATGAAGAACAAACACCCATTTGAGGTAGTCATGGAAATATTTACTTACTCATTCAACAACAAAGAGTGAGCAACACAATGTGTAAATACTGGTCTAAACAAAATAGAAGCTACAGAGAACATCACTTGTGAGTCTTACTAATCTAATTGTTTCAGTACTCTTAACAGCTGAGCTTGGCTTAAGATGCTTCAAGTGCTAAACACAGACATGCAGATGCACACACACACACACATGTGTGCACACGTGCATGCACACACCTTCTATTGCCTGGGAATCTATCTTGGATTCACCTCTTGAACCTGCTCATTCTATCTGGCCAAGCTTCTGCTGCAGACTTATCCCTTCACTACCTGTCACCTTGCTAATGGAATTTTAGGTTCATCTGTTTTCCTGGATTATAAATTTGGCTCACTTCTACTCATGCCTGAGGCTAGAAGCAGTTCTCAAGGCCCACCAAAAGTGAAGCTGTAACCCTCTGCTCATTCAGGATTGGAGATAAATAGGTACTCTCTGTAAGAAAATTAGGGTGTAACAGTAACAGAGATTAGTATTAAGGTTGCTTGAAAATTGAGCCAGAGTATGTACATGTGCTTATATATCTTGATTTACACACAGAAGTGGACTATTAGTAGCAGACACTCTCATGTAACTCATGGCCCTTTGGTCCATTCTGCCTTGTGTTCCACCTCAGACTGTAGCACCATTTTTTTTTTTTCCAGAGGGAAATGATTGTCATTCCCTGATATCCACCCAAAGGTTAAATGTATGCCTTAAAACTTCTTAGTTTCTATTAATAACCCACACTCTGGGTCTCTCATCCATGAATTTTATCTATACTTTTCCTGAAGCTATTGACATTTTAGAATGTACTACCTCCTGGGGGTAATGACATAGCATTTTATGCATCACTGGCAAATGACAATGAAGAAGACATCTGTCAAGGCCTACTTTGGTTCCTGCTCCCACAGCCTGCCGCTTCTTACTGACGGGGACACATTCCTCCCACCCGTAGACTAAGCCCTATCTCAGGTTCTAGCATCAACCCTATCTTAATCACAATGATTTAAAGAGTTCTCCTTCAACATTCAAGTGACTCTGAATCAAATCACCATAGCAGCTAGTTCTTTAAGATGACATGACCCAGTCCTTTAATTGAGCTTCTGCCTTTATTTCTCAGATGAGTTTCCCACCTTGTACCCTAGTTCCGGCAAAAGCTTTGTCTCACTCTTTTGTATCAAAGTGCCCAACTTGGTAACCTCCCCAGTACTCTTAGCATTCTAGGAATATTTCCTGTCATTTTATCCAGGGCCTTTGCCCCAGAGATGGGAATCCTTTCCCCCGAACCCCAGAAACGCCAGTGTCTCCTGATGCTACCTGTTGGCATGTCTACCTGCTTGATAATCCCACATGAAACTTTGTGCTCTGCCCATCTGCCAGGACCACACCGTGTTTGGCATCTGACCCTCCACACTCACTGCCTGCTGGATCCACCTGCTGTTGATGGTTTAACTGTGTGGATGCTGGGAGTGATGGATGTATGGACGGTACTTGCTCTATCATGTACACATATGCAAGGGAAATAAAGAACACTAACCTTAGCCACTGCTGACCGCTATACAGATTACACTTTGCTCAATCGTAGAGTGCACCATATGCAACGTCTGAGAGGTACAGGGCTTGCAACATCAGTGGCAGCCCTTGGAGTTGTGCTGTGCGGCGGTCCTGATGCTAACCACTGCCTGATACCCTGGGACCACAACTATTAACAAGCAATTGTGCGTATGGCAAGTTAAGTGGTGATCAGCATATGCATCAGTATTTAACATATCATCAGCATTTAAGTTTCAGAATCCTGACTTAAAGCCAGATAAATGTTTTGCTGTTGTTGTTGCTGTTGTTATTTAGACTTGTTTACTCATTAAGTCATATCCCCAGGGACTTTAGCCTACCAGGCTCCTCTGTCCATGGAGTTTTTCAGGCAAGAATACTGGAGCAGGTTGCCATTTCCTACTCCAGGGGATCTTTCTGACCCAGGGATCAAACCCATGTCTCCTGCACTGGCAGGTGAATTCTTTACTGCTGAGCCACCAGGGAAGCCCCATATAAACATTAGATGGAACCTAATAACAGGGTCAGATTCAAAGGGAAAAAGTGGGGCAGTATGCCTAATCTCAAACATTTGATAATGTTAAATAATTTAACAGAAAATATGAATTAAAATTTTCTTGATTGAAACTGCTTGCCCAGGACAGGTGGCTTAATCCTAAATGATAGTACATATTTCAGATGCAATGGTCCTTAGAGCCCATGGGTGGCCTGGGGTGTAGCCTGAAGGTGTGCAGGCATTCTTGTTTTCAATCACCTCCTCCTCCCACCTGTCATAGAGCATACCTCCTCAACATTAAAATCAGGTTTTAGGTTTATTTGAATTGGAGCCCTACTCAATTCTCTCATTTTCCTCTCTAACCTCCTCCAAAAAACTTGATCTATGAAACCTACTTAGGTATTTATCTTAACACAAGTAGGTATTATTAACTTAATGGCTCATGTGTAAGTTTCTGAAGTGATATGTCTCAGACCAGGTGGGTGGAAGGAAAGGAGGCCATAATATCAAGATACTCTGTGCCATGCTGTGCTTAGTCGCTCAGTCATGTCTGACTCTTTGTGTCCCCATGGACTGTAAACTGCCAGGCATCTCTGTCCTTGGGGATTCTCCAGGCAAGAATGCTGGAGTGTGTTGCCATGACCTCCTCCAGAGGATCTTCCCAACCCAGGGACTGAACCCAAGTCTACCACATTACAGGTGGATTCTTTACTGTCTGAGCCACCAGGGAAGCCCAATGTCAAGATACAGGGGCAACCTAATAAAATTGGCTGGGGGGAGAGGAAACTGATCTGAGAGGCAGGAGAGGTTAGACTACTTGCCAACTGTGCAGCTTTGGTGAAACCATGTTATAAGTCTGGGCACCTGCCCTTTCAACTGTAAAGATGAAGGAGGCTGGTGAGATGATTTCTAAGGCACTTTCTATCTCTAAAATTGCAGACTATAAATCTGGAAGTTGATGCATTTTCAGCATGTAGTCCCACAGTGGTGATCTTTGGATAGCCCAGGGATATAGACTAAACTGATGTTAAAGAAATCTCTAACAATGGTGGAAGACTATCCCAAACTGACTCCACCTCCTCTACCATTTGCCCCAGGGCAGCTCTGAAGGAAGATGAATGTTTCATTACAAAGTAGGCACTCACACATCGGCCATGTGTAATTGAAGAGGTGGTTTCATGGGTACCGTTTAAAACCTAAGGAAACTGGAAGCACTACATGTTGGCATTCTTTCAGAAGGTTGTACTGTGAATACTTATTATACACCCAGATTTTCCTCTCATAAATTAGATTATAATGTACTTGGTTAATTCTAGCAAGGTATTAATATCACATTAATCTGAGTCATAAAGATAAAGTATTTATGGATCTGATTCAGCCCTCTAAGAACTAAGGGCCATATGGAAAGTGGTGTCAGAGGATGGTGTGAGGTTCGTAGATGAATCTTCTCTCATTCATCTCATTCAAGGAAATGAATCTTTATTCATCTTGGCCCACTGACACCCTCTGCCCTTTAGGCCTAGCTTGAGCTCCATTGCTTGTGAGTAGGCCCCATCAAGGGAGAAAGAAATGGCAACCCACTCCAGGACTGTTGCCAGGAGAATCCCATGGACAGAGGAGCCTGGTAGGCTACAATCCACGGGGTTGCGAAGAGTCGGACACGACTGAGCGACTTCACTTTCACTTTTCACTTTCATGCATTGGAGAAGGAAATGGTAACCCACTCCAGTATTCTTGCCTGGAGAATCCCAGGGACAGGGGAGCCTGGTGGACTGCCATCTATGGGGTCACACAGAGTTGGACACGACTGAAGCGACTTAGCAGCAGCAGCAGCAGCACTCACCAAGCCAGATGGCAGTCTCTCCTCTTCCTGGTTTCCTGGGCTCTTCCTGCCTGCACCTCATGATGCCACTCTGCATTCTGACCACTTTATGCTTCTCTCTAATCATCACATATATGCAGCTCTTGACATCCAATTAGATTGTAAACTCCTTCAGTTCCCATGATGAACTGCTCCTTTATCTTTTCAAGGACCCCGCACTGGAGGCTGACGTATGTTTAATGCTCAAGAAATGTGTTTTGAAGGGAATCAATTTCATAGACTTGTGAGAGTCTGCTATGGGCCAGGTTGGATTAGAGAATCTCTGTCTTAAGTGTTTATCAAGGGAAAGAAAAGAAAGACATGTCCTCCATCAAGAAGACACAAAGATAACGGAAAGAAAAAAGAACAAACTGTTTTGCAATCAAAGAGGAGAGCAATTCATTTCAAATGATGGGCTAAGGTGTAGATCTCAAAATTTTGCATGCACTGGATTCACCTGAAGGGTACATCTTGCTGGGCCCCACTTCCACAGTTTCTTATTTAGTCTAGAAATGGCCTGAACATTGCATTTCCCACAAGTGCCCTGGTGGTGAACTAGTTCCTCACTCAGCAGCAACACTTGAGAACCACTGGGGTAAAGGTCAAATTTTTGTGGTTGCTTAGTTGCTAAGTCATGACCAACTCTTTTGCGACCCCACGGACTGTAGCCCTCCAGACTCCTCTGTCCGTGGGTTACTATTTCCTTCTCCAGGGAATCTTCCCAACCCAGGGATCAAACCCAGGTCTCTTGCACTGCAGGTAGATTGTTTGCTGCTGAGCCACTTTGGAAACCCAAAGGGCAGATAAGCCTAAAATGGTGAAAAGCATTTCAGCAGTTACTTTCTCCTGCTTTAAAGGAGTGGGGGAGGCCATGGCCAAAGAAACAGTATGACAAAAGGGAGAGAAATGAGGAAGCACCTACACAGTTTAAGGGATGTCAGACTGCTTTAAAAAAAAAAAATTAAGACTACCAGGATTGAGGGGCTCTATTTTGGAGGGCTTCAATGTCATACCAGGGAACTTGAGATTACTTACTGGGCAATAGAGAATACAGACTCCAAAAAATTTGAAACAAATGTAAATAGAACAAAGACAATACAGATTCCTAGAAGAGGCTGACAACAGGAGACAATAGAATAATGGACAAGAGGGCTTGATAATTAAGCCACTAAGCCAATCTGTCTTTATTAAGGGGGATAGAACAGGTGTTCTTCCAAAAGCTGCTCCATATGTTTCTAGAGCTAATCTGAGTAAGTGGGACAAAGGTCTCCATTTGGCCATCCCCAGGGCCTAGAGATTCTGCTTTTGTTACCCTCATACACACATACACACACACACACACACACACATGCACACAGGCACACTAGAATTTAGTACATTCCTCCTCATATACCCATAAAAGCCTGTAGCTCTGAAACTAGGATTTAGCCCCAGTGCTAAATGCATGGGTGTGGAAGCATTACAAAACACACAGGGTAAGATAGTTCTTTTACTCAAGTCAGGAGCTGCCCAGGATAATAACTTGATCTACGAAGTAGACCTAAAAAGGAGGACAATTGTATTGAACCCTCTAAGTCTGTCTGAAAGAAAGAAAAAAAAAATAGGTTTGAGCTCTGTCTCCCAAAATAAAAATAACCAACATATAATACCAGTGTTCTAAATACAATACATACGCTATGTTATTTAATCCTCCCCAAAGAGATAACTATTACCCCCGTTTTACAGATGAGTAAACCAAGGCTCTGAAACGTCAAGAAATGTGACAAAGTCACACAACTGTTAAGAAGGGGAATCAGGATATGAGCTCAGAAAGGCCAGGTATCAGCATCTGTGTGTTGAACCACTACATCAGGTTTGCCCTCTCAATTAGCTAAGATTCCTAAGATTACACATGCATTCGAAAACTAAAGTCTTGATTTGTCTCTCATTTCTTCTTCCCTCCCTTCTGTCCTCCCTTCCTCCCTTTCTTTTCAAATTACTGAACACCTATGGTTTATCAGGCACTCTGCACATAGACTGTTGCTTCTTTTTAAAAGTGGAGCGAAGAAGCTATTCTAAGCAGAGAAATAATTTTAGCAGTGAACTGCATGCATGGCCAGTACACAGGGGTTTCCAAAGATCAATCCATTCCATGAGGCCACCCTCTCAGAGTGCAGCTTTGGCTACACTTGCAACTTAATAAATTCCAGGACCTCATTCCCAGCCACATTTAGTTTCCTATCACAAACCAAACTGAAGCTTTTTGCAATGCCAAATAGGATTCAAAACCTCCTGGAAGAAGAGAGTGTAAAGAGGGCTTTTATATAGTTATGAGGGGAAAATATCTTAAAACACATTCATCTGAAGACTTCTTTTAATTCTCTCAAGGAATGCTAACCTTTATTTTCAGTTTGTGAGATTCATGTCAAAAGCTTGCTGTAGCCTGAGGTTTAAACCAGAGAGATTTTGACTTGGTCCTGAGGCAGGTACCTTTGTAGCTTTCTAATCTCTCTCTCTGAAGTTCAGGGCTTTTAAGAGAGGTCGGTGATGTTCCCTGCAGAGGATTTTCTGTCATTTCATGGGCAGGAATGCACGGTTGCGATACTAGGAACTGAACTTTCAATCTCTTTACATTCTGCTTAATTGCTATTATTGGCCTAACTGCAGGTACTGGGCTCAAAGAGAACGCATGTCACTTGCCATCTGTAGCTGGAAGGTGCCTGAATCAAACCAAATCTGTTCAGGATGCAAAAGACACTTTAACATATGCAGATGCCTGAAATGGCTTTACAGACCCAAATCCTTTTAATAAGCTTAAGACAGGCCTGAATTTATTTAAATGTCTAATTCTAAATGTACGTATGCCTGGTAGTAATGTTTACCATCTGTCTGACACTGCCTGTTGAGGTAATTGTCAAGCTACAGTATGACATATGGTGCACATATTTGGACCTTAAATATAACAGCCTTGGCATGAAACAATTGGAAACCAAGATTTAATCTTTGGTATCATTCAAGTTGGAGTTGAACAAACAGACAGTTCTGGGCTATTACTGTTTTCTTCCTTTATGATAAATACTCCTCCATAGACATACTTGAGAACAACATGGGAGGGGCAAGCCTGGCTTCAGCGCACTGCCTTTTTCTTGCTCCATCTCTGGCACTTAGAAACCCAGTTGGAACGGCAATTCTGCAGTGGGGACCAAAAGCCAATCTTGGGCCCAGCCAGCTTCTGGCCTCAGTCAACAAATATAAGGAGGGTCCTACCTGAGAACCCAGAAGAGCTAGCTGCCTGGAAGAAGGGAAGAAAAATATAAGACAATGGCAATAACTGCAATTTCTCTTTATTCTATTGCCTATCTTCTCTTTTCTTCTCCATTCTATTTTATTTCCCTATTTAGTTTTCCCATCATCATTCTAATATGGTGAGATGTAGGAAGGAGGAAGGAAGGGTAGAGAGTGACAGTTCCAAGATCCCCCCTAACACCCTGGGGAAATGCGCATGACTCTAGGAGGGGAGAACAACACCCTTTTCAAGTTATTTTGGTTAAACGACAGAGACCCTAGAGTGACAAACATCTCAGGCACTGCTCCCTTTTTTCCTTAAATACTGGCAGCACTGTAGCATTAGATACAGCTGTGTAGATGCCTAAAGCCTGACTTGAAAGACCTACTTTATGCCTGGATTAGAGGATGAGTGTAGCTATTGTGGTTGCAGTCGCTGTCTGGATCTAAAGTGATGTAAATATGGCAACAGGAATAATGTAACTCTTGCAGTAGCGTAACTGAGAATGTGGTCAGTGCCTCTTCTCAATGGGAATGGCATGTCATTATACACGGCACTCCATACAATAATAGCTTCCAGTATAAAGTCAACATAGACACTCTTTCTCTAACCCTGCTTCTATCCCTGGAATCCACTGCCTTTTTATTTAGAAAAGGAGGCATGGGGAATTCTGGAGGCTGAGTAGGACAGTCAACAATGATGTGTGTGTGTGTGTGTGTGTGTGTGTGTGTGTATACAGATGCCTGGACAGTTTAGAAGGCCTGGAAGATGAAAATGACAATATATGAGGTTACCTACCACAATCATTCAGCCTTGGATTTTCCCCCAGCCTGAAATGACGATTTGATTCCATATTTTGGTAGCCTGCCAAGTTCTGTATTTAAGCCTGAAGCTTAACATGTCCTCTGTTCCTAATTAGCAACAAGGCTAAATTTAGCAAAGGTTTCTCTGGTGCCACCACAGTCACAAAACGATTTTAAAATCTAACATGAAGTCACGTTACTTGATGGATTTAGGAAAAGACAAACAAACTCAAAGATGCCTCTCTGGGATCTGATGGCGTGAGATGGGAAAAAATTTTAAGGCAGAGGGATAAAACTGGCCATTGTGTACATTTTTAATTTTGATATGGGCAAGTTCTCCTTTGAGGCTCAGAGTACATAATGTGGCTGCCCAGGGTTACACTAAACTTCTGGCCCCAGGAAACAGTGATAAAAGGTCAAGATTAGCCTCTCAGGCTGCCCAGCTCCCCATTGGAATCCTATTGCTCCCCTACCCAACTCCTTTTCTCTGACTCTGTACAGTCCTCTGTGCACTGCCATCCTGACCCCCACTTCCCTGCTCCTTGAGACTTTGATCACCTGGCAATAATATCCCACTTCACCTTTCCTCTTGACTGGCCCATCAGAATTTCTAGTACTTCTTCCCCACTTTCCACAACTTATTTTTTAAATTTCAAAACTACAGAAAAGTTGCAAGAATAAGATGATGAGCAATGAACAGGTTTATAACCTCTGCCTCAAGTCACCAATTATTCTCATCTTGCCACAGTTACTTTCTTTTTCCTTTTCTCTTTCATTATGTGTGTGTGTCTGTGTGCGCGCGCACGTGCATGCATACATATAAGGACTATTTTTGCTTTTGTTGCTGAACTATTTGAAAGTTAGTTAGACATCCTGACTCCTAAGTTCTTCCACGTGTATCTCCTAAGAATAAGGATGTGTGTGCGTGTGTGCTCAGTTGCTCAGTCATATCCAACTCTGTGACCCCATGGACTCCCCACCAGACTCCTCTGTTCATGGGATTTTCTAGGCAAGAATACTGGAGTGGGTTGCCAATTCCTATTTTAGGGGATCTTCCCAACCCAGGGATCTCCTGTGTCTTCCACATTGACAAGTGGATTCTTTACCATTGAGCCATCTGGGAAGCCCAAAAATAAGGATACTACCTCAGTTCAGTTCAGTTCAGTCGCTCAGTCGTGTCTGAATCTTTGTGACCCCATGAATCACAGCATGCCAGGCTTCCCTGTCCATCACCAACTCCCGGAGCTCACTCAAACTCATGTCCATCGAGTCGGTGATGCCATCCAGCCATCTCATTCTCTGTCGTCCCCGTCTCCTCCCACCCCTAATCCTTCCTAGCATCAGACTCTTTTCCAGTGAGTCAACTCGTAACCACAAATACAATCACCATGTTGGAAATTTAACCTTGATACTCTATGATGAGCCAATATACAGCCAATCTAAATATTTTCCCAACAGTCCCACAGCATCTGTATGGGTCTCTAATGTACGATATCGATCTTTACGGAAGTCTGGGCCAGTGGTTCTGGAGAATGTGCCTACTGCTTTTTATCATGTTTGCTACCTCCTCAGTGTTCCTAAACAACATTGGGCATACTTAAGACTTATGTTCTTATCCTTACTAAACCGGTAAAGAATGAAGATGTTGGATGACCTACCTGCTAAAGAGAAGACATTCAACTTGGGGAATAGGGGCGGAAGAGAACATGTATGGCTCCTTCTCTTCCCTTCACCTTAGCTCTTCCACACCATACCTCCAGCTTATGTAAGGCCTGACTTCTTTTCTTACTCCTGGCTGATCCCCACTTCTCATGCAAACAGTCACTCGGAGCCACCGTAATCCCGCACTCCATCCACATGTCTGCCTGGTTACTGTGTCTTCCCAGGCTCAGATGACAGGAAGGAGACAGTTTCTCCTGAGAGAAGCAAGCCCTTACTCCCCACTCTTCTTTTTCCCATAGAGCAGGGATTCCCAACCTCCAGGATCTAATGCCTGAAGATGAGCTGATGTAATAATAACAGAAATAAAAGGCGCCACAGATGTAATGTGCTTGAGTCATCCCCAAACCATCCCCTCCTCCCCTGGTCCATTGAACAATTGTCTTCCATGAACATGGCCAAATTTGGGGACCACTGCCATACAGAACAGGGAATTTCATTCCCTCCACAAAGAGAAGAGTTATTGGGAGACTCTAACGGACTCATACAGGCTCTGTAAAGTGACTAGGGAAACTGGAGGACAAATCTGAGCATGTTCAGGCAACTCCTTTCTCTTTTGTTCTGAGCCGCCTGTCTGAGCAGACGCGCATACATGCTCACAGCATTCTCTGTGTGTCTGTGTGTGTGGTGGGTGCTGTTAGGGAGACACGTTCAATTTAGAGGGCAGTGTAAGGTGCCTGTTGGGTGGCACATCAAAGCCCTCTTACATTCTCTAATTAGCTTCATCAAAAATAAAGCTGCTATTTTGATGTTTATCTGTCTGATGCCTGCAATTCTGTGTTGTTTTCCATCTCAGGAGGGCAAAGGGGTCTTATTTATTGGCTCTCTGAATCCCCAACTTTTCTATCAGAGCATTAACCATAATAGAGCAGCACAGGTTTCCCACTGCCCTTGCCATGGGGTGGAACGAACACTGCGCTTGCACTGAGCTCTTCCCTTGTAAGGGAGACAGAGGGTGGCCTGCATTGTGGGACAATGGGGACAACTCAGGGCCTCTCCAGTGGGGGTCAGTGTTGGGGGACAGAAGCAGCTGGCTAGCCACAGGCCCCAGCCAGTTGGTCTGCTGGGAGACTCCTTGGAAGAAATCAGAAGGTGGGAGGAGAGGTCTGTGATTCTGATAAGCAGGTGCACAGCAGACAAAGATGGATAGCAAAGTCCCATTCTCAACTCTGATGAAAGGGCAAGTCTGGCTGATACTGCCAGCAATGCATTATCTCTGATGTTAGGGTAGGAGGTTGCAGGACCACAGCAGGAGTAGCAGCAGGTTTTGTGTCCAGCTGCCAAGGGCTAATGCTTTTGCTCTGGGAACTGAGAACTGATATTCCTACTGGGCTCTCTGGAGGCACATGGGCTTCTTCACTAGGAGGTGAGTGGAACAATCCTTTCTAGGACAGACTTCCTCTTAGATATAAAGAAAAAATTGGCTGTTGTTAGCTGGGGCTTGGGGATGGGATGAAGGTGAAGTAGCAGAAAATATAAGGATATAAGGTCTTTCAGCCTTTTGCTTACATCACTAAGATGTTAAATTATGCTGAATAATGTTTGGTTTATCTCTGAGTCCAAGAAGAAATGAAAGGAAAAGATGCCATATTCAAAACACAGGTGGAACTGTCTAGGCCTTGACCTGTTACTCATAGGGGTATGATGTAAGTTTGTGTGTGTGTGTGTGTGTGTGTATGTGAGCACATGCACACCTACAGATATAAGCAAAGTTGCTGCTGTTTACCCCAAGGATAGTCAACTCAATGTTTATACCATCTCTACACGGCTGCCAACACTTGAATAATTTAGTATGTACCGCATCTCCATCTCCACCTCCACCAACACCACACACACGTGTTTTCCTTCCCAGCAAGTATGAGCAAAATGACCCAAGGCCCTTGGTCTGCTCCTTCAATCCTGACTAGAATCACTGCCAGCCTGGGTGTGCTGAACAGGTTTGGACACATGGATTTATTTCTTTCTCTCTCTCTTTTTTTTAAATCATTTTTATTATTTATTTATTTATTTTAAAATTTTTATTGGAGGTTAATTATTTTACTATATTGGTTGGTTTTGCCATACATTGACATTAATCCGCCCCGGGTGTACATGAGTTCCGCCTCCCGAACCCCCCTCCCACCTCCCTCCTCCCCTTATCCTCCCTCTGGGTCATCCCCGTATACCAGTCCCGAGCATCCTGTAATACGCATCGACCTTGAACTGGTGATTCGTTTCACATATGATATTATACATGTTTCAGTGCCATTCTCCCAAACCATCCCACCCTCACCCTCTCCCACAGAGTCCCAAAGACTGTTCTATACATCTGTGTCTCTTTTGTTGTCTCGTATACAGGGTTATCATTTGCATCCTTCTAAATTCCATATATATGCATTAGTATATTGTATTGGTGTTTTTCTCAAGTTAAGATTTTGAGACCTTGTGATCACAGAACTAGCACAGTGCATGGCACAAGACAAGCGTCTAAAAAAAGGGTAGACAGGTTACATCTTTGTGAGTTTGAAACAGTAGGATGTGGAGGTTGGTGGCATGGGGTTTTATTTATTTTTTTAAACTGTTTATTTTGTATTGAGTTATAGCCGATCCCCTGGTAACTCAGCTGGTTAAGAATCTGCCTGCAATGCAGGAGACCCTGGTTCGATTTATGGGTTGGGAAGATCCCCTGGAGAAGGGCATGGTGACCTACTCCAGTATTCTTGCCTGGAGAATTCTATGGACAGAGGAGCCTGGCAGGCTGCAGTCCATGGGGTTGCAAAGAATCGGACACAACTGAAGCACAGCATTTCACGTGAACCATGAAGGGACTCGGTCATACATATGTGTGTGCTCAGTCATTCAGTTGTGTTCTACTCTTTGCAATCCTCTTGGGCTGCAGCCCACAAGGCTCCTCTGTCCTTGGGATTTTCCAGGCAAGAATACTGCCATGGGTTGCCATTCCCTTCTCTGGGGGATCTTCCCAAACCAGGGATCAAATTCGGGTCTCCTGCATTGGCAGGCAGATTCTTTACAACTGAGCCACCTGGGAAGCCCTAACCGTACACATACATATATCCATTCTCCCCCAAACTCCCCTTCCATCCAGGCTGCAGCATTGGGTTTTAAACACAGTTCTGTCACCTATTAACTTGATGACTTTGCATCAGTTCCTTGACTTCCTTAAATCTCATTCTCCTCACTTATAACAATAAAGACTATCCTGGGCTATTGTTTGAGGATGTCATAATTTGGTTGGTTGGAGCTGAGGGTAGTGCTTTATCAATACTAATCAATTGTTACATTGCAAAAAGCTTTACTAGGCCTCTGCTTCTCATCTGCATAACTGAATGGACTGGATTAGATTTCTGAATTAACCAAAAAGTATCTGCCATTGTTTTCTGTGTGAATGTTTGTGGGTCAGTGATGCCAGGGACATGGGTTATCTGAGGATGTCTTCAAAGGAGGTTTTTGAGGCTTTAATAACTTGGGAAGTTTTCCACAAAAACTCTTAATTTTATGTAATATCTGCATTAATCCAGAGCTAGAAAATTGCCTTACTGGACATCTAAAACTATTAAGGCATGTTGAAAAACAGTTTGATACGTGGACCTTTGACAGACATAATTAAACTTTTAAACATTATGCTCTCCCTCTGCTCATCAAATACTCTAAATTATACAGAATGGACCAAAATCTTACATTTCTATCATACTTGCATATATGGTAAACAACAAAGGAGGCAGAGCAATTTTGTGGTAATTTACGAGACTGCAAAACTCAAGTGTGCAGTCTGTGACTAAATTAATGCATTTTTGCTGCCCAGTGGCATTATTTTAGTTATGGAACTTCTCCTAAGGTTGATAGCATAAGGAGGAAGATTTCAGTTTGTCTTTAGAAGAAGCCAAAACCACACACAGGCTCCACAGACATAGACTGTGCATGTGCTCATGCTTGTAATTGTGTATGTGTGTATATATCGACATGATGGAAAGGTGCAGATACAGCTAAATGCTCAACACTTTCAATTTGTTTTGTGACTGCCATTTTGTTTAGTTTTTCCCTGTGGTGCTCCCATTTCATTATTTTATGGTCCCTCATGACCCAGGGTTCTTCTCTTCCACAGGCAGTTAGCAGGGGATGCAAAGAAATAAAAATGAACCTATGCCTAAAGCCCAGGCTTTCTAGCTAGAATGAGAGGGATCTGATTTCTGCACGATCATGTGAAAGAGAGGGCTTCCCTGGTGAATCAGTCTGCAAAGAATCTGCCTGCCATGCAAGAAACCACCAGCCATGTAGGAAGACCTGGATTTGATCCCTGGCTCAGGAAGATCCCCTGGAGAAGGAAATGGCAATCCACTCCAGTATTCTTGACTGGGAAAGAACTAGGGATTGAGCCCGAGTCTCTTACATCACCTGCATTAGCAGGTGGGTACTTTACCACTAGCATCACCTGGGAAGCCCAAACTAGTCTGTGGACACTTGTAAATAGATAGCACAGATGTGTCTCTGAAATAAAAGTAGAACCAGGAGAGGCTCCAACTTCCCATATCTGGTCAGCATCTTCCAATGTAAAGGATATTCATATATGAGAAAGCTTGAGTCTGAGAAACATCTGTAATGATCTACAGTTAGGATGGTTCTTGGTATCCTGCCTTGGTCAAGGGCCCCTGCATAATGAAGAGCTAGCAATTCTTACCCCTTGATATCAATTTATAAAACATTTACTCCCTTCATTAAGCACTTAGCAACTGGCAGGAATCAAGCAAAGATGATTTATTTTAACAAAAAGTCTACAAATATAATTTACTATCCCCATTTTAAATATATGGGGACTTCAACTTGCCCAAGGTCGTCTCGCTTGTGAATGACAGATCAGTTGGAATAATCCAAAGTCCATCCTTTTTTGAGTTCACCAGGATGACAGTCTCATAATTTCTATGAGTAACAGATTTATAGGGATCTGATGTGGTTCTACTTGCTTTACTTTTCATTCTTACAAAAGAAGAGTTTACACTTGGAATGAATATGATGGATGGTAACTCAGGTATATATCATTTCAAAGAAAATCAACATATAAAAGAAAAACATTTTCCCCATAAACAGATGTATGAGCAGAAGGATATTAGAGCTTTATCTCAGAATTCATCATAAGATATCACTAAAGATCAAGCTTCTCTAAGATATCCAACATACAATATGAGTTCCAAAAATCTAGTTAGTGCAGATTTTTGTATTATATTACTTGAAGAAAGCAAGTATAATAAACTGTATAGTCAATAAAATAGACAGCATTCAAGGCAGAAAAAATTGAATCGGCTCTAAAGGTATGTGAATACAAGCATAAATATAATTACTGATTTTACTGATATTTTGTATCATATGTCAAGATAGAAACAGAAAATGAGGCCTGGTTTTAAACAAAAATGAGGTTAGGTGGACAGGTAGGAGGAGGTCACAGTGAACCGTTCTTTTTCATTTCTATTTATCTCAGTTTTTATGGGGAAATCACAGTGAGAATACAGTTAGAGGAAAACAATCCTCAAAAATCAATGGACACATGTAGTATCTTTGACCTAACAGTTTGGGTCACAGACTCAGGAATGGTGGGAGGCAGGGACAGCAGTGATACGTGGAGGTGGTGTCAAGAGACATTTCATGAACCAGTGAACATTTTTATGGTCCAAATGGATTTGGAAACCTGCTGCAAAAGATATTCCATTCATTTGGGTAGAAGGGAACCATCTCTCAAAGATGATGTGACATGCTCCTGTCATCTTCAAGTGGTCTGGGTCATAGATTTTACTAATTACCACATAGCCTTTAGATTTCTCCATCTCATATCAATTTTCTTCTGTTCACACCTCAGGCCAGAGGTGGGAGGGTAGTACCTTTCTTTCCATGTGACTTTAACCCAGGAAGCCCTTTCATTTGGGGGCAGGACAAAACTAAGTGCACACACCGTGCAGCTGAATGTTCCAGATTTCCAGAGAAGCCCACTTTCTGTAGTATATACTTTTAAATCACAGAATTTACTTATGTTCTCTCTCTCCTTTCTGTGGTCAATGACATGGGTCAAAGGCATTTAATCAAATCCTTGTAGAGAGATGGGTCCCATCACCATGCAGTGCGATGGTCTAATTTGTCTTCTGTCAAAAAATGTATTTTGGGAACAGAGCTGAATGTGATAAGTGTGATGTCTTTTTACAGTCACTGCTGAAATATGTGTTTGGCACAGATTTGCTAGGCTCATTATTTCATCTGTCTCTGGGTAAATATTGAAATTGTTGTTAGTGTGGATACTAAATACTGAGGAAAGAGGGGCACATGTTTTCTTTATTCCAATCTAAATTCAGCTAGCTAAAAGCCAAAATTACCTTCTGATCTTTGAACTAGAGTAACTGATGGCTAAGATGGCAATGCAGTGACCGGAGCATCTACTGCCAGATGCCTGATTGCTGCTGGAGAAATAATGAAACAAATGAAGCTTACAGTAAGAAAAACAGAAACAAAAAACTCCTCCAGCCAGCAGGTGGTGCCACAATTTATAATGTTTGGCTACTTTTGGGCTTTATGAACAGCTTGCTAATTGCTTTGTCAATTATTATAATTTAAATGATAATATTTAATTTCTGCTGCTGTATCACATACTGGCTTTTTAAGGAACTCATATACAGCTCCTTGGCCCTGGGCAACCAGTTCATTATGTTAATACTGTTAACAATTTCCAGGTACCCTCTGCTGACTACACCATCCTCCCAACTTTCAGAGGAAGGGACAAGCTTGATCCAATATATCTAGTGAAAATATAGATCTAGTTTCTGAACTAGACCCTGCATCTCAAACAACTCTGAACTTATGAAGTACGAAGACAGAATGGTGTCTCATTCTCAAGATGTTAGAGAAAATCTATATAGGTCTCACGTAGGATCTTTTACGCTAAATCCATTCCAAGATACTCCCCTGGTCAGTCCTCATATTTTCTCCTGCTTATAATTTCTTACACTTTCTTTGCAAAAGTAGTAGAGAATAAAGTAATACATGAGATAAAGAAGGGAAGTGAAAAACTAGCCATAAATTTGATGGAAAGACAAAATTCTACCTCTGAAAGAACCCTGTGTGTATGTGTATACTCAGTCACATCTGATTCTTTGCAACCCTATGGACGATAGCCCAACAGGCTCCTCTGTCCTTGGGATTCTCCAGGCAAGAATACTGGAGTGGATCACATGCCCTTCTCCAGGGGATCTTCCCAACCCAGGGATCGAACCCATGTCTCCTGCATTGAAGGCAGATTCTTTACCCACTTACCTACCTGGGAAGCCTCAAAAGAACTCTAGACAGTGATATATCTCCTAACACTTAGAGAAGTCCCTATTTAATTTCAAGCTTGGAACCCTGAAAGCTAGATTTCCAATGCAAATTAAAGAACTGAGGAGCTTTTATGAACTGATAAGGAGGGAAAAAAAATGATGGGATTTCCCATTTGTCCAGGTGCCAGAAGTTATTTCAATTCTCTGCATTGCTGTGTTCTAGAAATACCCAGGTCAATACTTCCCTCTACTGCTTGGAAGCAATTCTACAACATAAGTCAACCAGAATTATTCATACAAAATAGCATACCTGTTTCACAGATGTAAAAAACTGAGGCATAAGTGGTAAGCTGACTTTTGCAAAGTAAAATGAAAAGGAAAGTTTAATAATAGTTCAAGACTATCTCACCTCTGAATAACATCTACATGTAAGTGAAGGCAAATTTACCTCTTTGAATGGAAATCTTAACGAACAGAATGTTAGGTGAAGATGTGAGGCTTGGCAAAAGGAAGCCTCTGAATAGATTTAGAAGAGAAGAAAATGAAGGTGTGAAAGTGTTCAGTTCAGTTCAGTTCAGTCGCTCAGTAGAGTCCGACTCTCCGCGACCCCATGAATCACAGCACGCCAGGCCTCCCTATCCATCACCAACTCCCGGAGGTCACTCAAACTCATGTCTACAGAGTCGGTGATGCCATCCAGCCATCTCATTCTCTGTCGTCCCCTTCTCCTCCCGCCCCCAACCTTTCCCAGCATCAGAGTCTTTTCCAGTGAGTCAACTCGTCGCATGAGGTGGCCAAAGTATTGCAGTTTCAGCTTTAGCATCAGTCCTTCCAATGAACACCCAGGATCGATCTCCCTTAGAATGGACTGGTTGGATCTCCTTGCGGTACAAGGGAGTCTCAAGAGTCTTCTCCAACACCACAGTTCAAAAGCATCAATTCTTCGGCGATCAGCCCTCTTCACAGCCCAACTCTCACATCCATACATGACCACGGGAAAAACCACAGCCTTGACTAGATGGACCTTGGCTGGCAAAGTAATGTGTCTGCTTTTTAATATACTATCTAGGTTGGTCATAACTTTCCTTCCAAGGAGTAAGCGTCTTTTAATTTCATGGCTGCAATCAGCATCTGCAGTGATTTTGGAGCCCCCCAAAATAAAGTCTGACAGTGTTTCCACTGTTTTTCCATCTATTTCCCATGAAGTGATGGGACCAGATGCCATGATCTTTGTGAAAGTGTTAGCCATGTCCAATTCAGTCATGTTCAACTCAGTCATATCCAACTCAGTCATATCCAACTCTTTGTATCACCATGGACTGTAGACTGCCAGACTCCTGTCCATGGAATTCTCCAGGCAAGTATACTGGAGTTGGTAGCCATTCCCTTCTCCATGGGATCTTCTCGACCCAGGGACTAAACCCAGGTCTCCTGCATTGCAGGCAGATTCTTTACCATCTGAGTCACCAGGGAAACCCAAAATACATATACACCCATACCTGGGTTCCATTTTATACTGATTACACCAGAGCCTTGGTGGGTAGAATTTAGGCACTAAAATTCACCAAGGCATTCTAACAACTACTTAAACTACTGAAGTGTAATCCTAGCTAGTGGGATACTTGAAAGCAGTGAATAAGGGATTAGAATAATATCTGTTTTATTAAATGAATATAAAATTGCTTCAATTGCTTATTTGATATAAAATGTAATAAATTCATAAGCACTGATTATACCATGATCTCAATTATTTTAAATTATACAAATATATGCAATAATCACAATTATTAGGCAGAGAAACACACAATTTAGAGACTGTCAGCAGATGTTGGTGTCTTTATACTTTTACCACTTGTAATTCAGCTGCCCAATTACATTTGGCTGCATTTGGTGAATAGCTACAGACAAAACAGAAGTGCAGCGTGTGAGTATAATCAGGTTCTGCGTGACCCTCAAGCACTTATTAAGAGAGCTTTCTCAAGGGCAGAGTGGACTCTAACCAGTCAAAACCACCTCTTTCCATGAGAAGAGTCATTCTACCAGTGTCCTCTCTGGCTAGTTATGAAAATAGCTTCTCAGGGAACTAGAAACAGTGGTGATACTGTAGCATGAAAGGAATTCTGGCTGGGGAAGAGGGTTTGGGTTTATCATTACCGGGTTAAGAGCCAGGCCATGAACAACTGCCCTTCAAGTAGCCATGGTGATTTCAAAAATTTCTGCAGGTAGGGATTGGTGTTGCCTTTATTCACCAGAGAAAAAAGAAAGCTTGAATCATTGGGACAATCAATCATATCACCATCTGTGAGCATGCTGCTGTATGGGGGAAAAATAACAGGCTATAAACACATGATTTACCTGCAGAAGCTTTAGAACTGCAATTTGAAGCCTTACAGACATAGCTCGATCTTTTATTTAAACAGCCTTTTGTTCCCATCCAAGAAACTATAAGCAATTTATAAACACAGCTGAACCCCAAGTTTCATAACAGACATATTCTTGACAAATACGTGACTTAAAATCATGTAACTAAAAGCTTTGACATTATCTTAAATTAACCCTGAAAGATGATCTATTCATCATATTTTATGAAGCAGAATATTTAAATACAAAATATCACAATGACATTAATAATCCTATCAAAAGTTTACTATGAGTTATAATTTGATAAAGTTACACATTAATAAGCTGCTAATTAATTTTTTAATTTTTCAAATGACACACATATTTTATCTTGTGGTTCGTCTTATCTGGCTTTGCAGATAAACCATGGAAGATATGCAGAACCTGGAAGAGGGAAGAAGGGCAAGTCTTGAGTGACTGAGCCTGTGTGTGTCTATATGTGTGTGTGTGTAAGCTCGTGTGTGTGTGTGTACGCAAACGTGGGTGTTCAGCCAAGTCTGACTCTTTGTGACCCCATGGACTGTAGCCTGCCAGGCTCCTCTGTCGATGGGATTTTCCAAGCAATGAGCCTGAGAAGGGTGTAAAGCTAAGACAGACTGTTTCTGGGACAGACAAGAGGTTTGGAAAAGAAGAGCTCTTTAGTTTTAGACTTGGTCTTGGTCCCATCATTGACTAGCTGTGCAACCTTGAACAAGTTTCTTAATCTTTATGACTGCTATGGTCTGAATGTTTGTGACCTCCCTACCCCAAATTCAAATGGTGAAATCCTATTGTATGCCTATTAGCAGGTGGGGTCTTTGTGAGGTACTTAAATTATGAAGCTGAAGCCCTCATGAATGAGATTGGTATTCTAACAAAAGAGGGTCCAGATTAAAAACAAATAAGAGGATCCAGAGAGACCCCACCATGGGAGGACAAACTAGGTGCTGGCTCTGAACCAGGAGGAGGGCCTCCACTAGAACCTGACCATGCTGGCACCTTGATCTGGGACTTCCCAGTCTCCAGAACTGAGAGCAAGTTTCTGTTGTTTTATAAACTACTGAGACTGTGATTTTTATTATAGCAGCCTATATCTAAAAAGCAAGAGAGTTCCAGAAAAACATCTATTTCTGCTTTATTGACCATGCCAAAGCCTATGACTGTGTGGATCACAATAAACTGTGGAAAATTCTGAAAGAGATGGGAATACCAGACCATCTGACCTGCCTCCTGAGAACTCTGTATGCAGGTCAGGAAGCAACAGTTGGAACTGGATATGGAACAACAGACTGGTTCCAAATAGGAAAAGGAGTACGTCAAGGCTGTATATTGTCACCCTGCTTATTTAACTTATAGGCAGAGTACATCACGAGAAACGCCGGGCTGGAAGAAGCACAAGCTGGAATCAAGATTGCTGGGAGAAATATCAATAACCTCAGATACGCAGATGACACCACCCTTATGGCAGAAAGTGAAAAAGAACTAAAGAACCTCTTGATGAAAGTGAAAGAGGACAGTGAAAAAGTTGGCTTAAAGCTCAACATTCAGAAAACTAAGATCATGGCATCTGGTCCCATCACTTCATGGGAAATAGATAGGGAAACAGTGGCTGACTTTATTTTTCTGGGCTCCAAAATCACTGCGATGGTGATTGCAGCCATGAAATTAAAAGACACTTGCTCCTTGGAAGGAAAGTTATAACCAACTTAGACAGCATATTAAAAAGCAGAGACATTATTTTGCCAACAAAGGTCCGTCTAGTCAAGGCTATGGTTTTTCCAGTGGTCATGTATGGATGTGAGAGTTGGAATATAAAGAAAGCTGAGTGCTGAAGAATTGATGCTTTTGAACTGTGGTGTTGGAGAAGACTCTTGAGAATCCCTTGGACTGCAAGGAGATCCAACCAGTCCATCCTAAAGGAGATCAGTCCTGGATGTTCATTGGAAGGACTGATGTTGAAGCTGAAACTCCAATCCTTTGGCCACCTGATGCGGAGAGCTGACTCATTGGAAAAGACCCTGATGCTGGGAAAGATTGAGGGCAGGAGGAGAAGGGTATGACAGAAGATCAGATGGTTGGATGCCATCACCGACACAATGGAAATGGGTTTGGGTGGACTCCAGGAGGTGGTGATGGACAGGGAGGCCTGGTGTGCTGCGGTTCATGGGGTTGCAATGAGTTGGACACAAGTGAGCGACTAAACTGAATTGAACATGGACTAAGACAATGACCTTCAGTCTTCTCATCTGAAAGTCGGCAATGATAATAACCACATGAAATAGTTTTAGGAGCTAAATAAAAATGATGCATAGAAAGTGATAAGTAAAGTGCACAGCAGTACACAAAAAGTGGTAACAGTAATTTATATCATTACGTGTATTGTTGCTGCAAACTACAGTGCATAGTATAAACAGGTAACAGTGTAATGAGCAGTACAACTACAAACCTACCTGGACTATCGACCCTACAACTTTAAATGCCAGCTCATATCTGAGGTCACTGTTCTCTCTCTGTCCATATCAAGACTCTCTGAGTCTGCAGTCATGAGGGTCTCTTGTATATTAGGTTACTTGTTAGAAAGATAACATCGATTTCTTTGAGGTGTTTTTCAGGGGCCCCCAAAGTAAATCTCTCCCAATATTTATAACACATACTTGATTTGGCCTTTGATAAGAGTATCTTCCAAATTTCGTGAAAGTATGTCTACCCGTTTTCATAATTTATGGTGATACGGAGATTAAAATGTACTTTGATTGACCTTAATTGACAGCAGTATTCTCTCTGAAATAACTCTGGACACCTGTAACCTAGAGGGACTCAGGGTCTTGAGATTCCTCATTTTAAAATAAGATCCCAGAAAGAGCCTCCTGTTCCCATTCAAAGACTTCTTATCTAGTAGCCTTTTTAAAGGCTATGGATTTGATAGCCTGATGCAGTTATCAAGTGTGGTGAGAGATACAGAAAGGGTGGTAAGAGGTGCCACATAGAATTTACCTATTTTTCAATTTTTCTTCTGACTGGTATGTAATCCTTAGTCCTCATGATAGTGGGAGGTATTTCTTTGGGAAGCCTAGGTTATAAGTCTATGTCACTCCATTGCTACGTCTTAGTGATCTGAAATGATAACCTCAAGATTGAAATCCATGTAATGATCAGACACATGGGAAATAAGGTTGTTAAAATAGGATGGGCCAAAGTGTGAAGACAATGATTTACACACTGGAATATGGTCTTAGTCTGAAAGGCAGTGGGGAATCAATGAAGGTTGTAGTGGTACTTGAGTCATGCTTTAATTAAATAATCCAACAGCACTGTACAAAGAAAGAAAATCAGAGAGGAGATTTATTGTACAATAGTTCCTATGGGAAGCTTTGAAGTTTTGACACAGCATTTGTATCAGAAGGAGAGAGTTAACTTCTGCAGAAATAGAACCAACTAGAAACTGAGTAGAGGCCAAAGAAAGAAGCATGAGAAAGAATGCAGGAAGATTAGGATGGCTGCAAGGCTTCAGTAGAAGTTAATTGTGAGTAAGGTGCTACAGTAAGTAGAATTAAAAGACAGTAGTTTACAGTGGAAAGCAGGCTTGATTTTACACATTTTACACAATTGGCTGAGGTGTTGAAGGCTGTTACAGAATTGATTGAGAAGCATTGGGAATGGAGATCTGGAACCGTGTTAAGGAGGTTGTGTGTGTGTGCTTAGTTGCTCAGTTGTGTCTAACTCTTTGCAACCCCATGGACTGTAGCCCACCAGGCTCCTCTGTCCACAGGATGCTCCAGAATACTGCAGTGGGTTGTCATTTCCTCCTCCAGGGGATCTTCCCACACCAGGGATCCAACCCGTGTCTTCCCCATTGTGGGCAGACTCTTTAACATCTAAGTCACCAAGGAAGCCCACAAATATACTTGAGTCATCTATTAAGGAGATACTTGCCACCAGGAAAATAAAATAATTTGCTGAAGGAAAGTGTATATTTAAAGGAGAAAAGTAGTCAAAGAAGAGAACCAGAAAACAATGATGACAGGAAAGTAGAAATTTCAGAAAGGAGCCAAATAGCAGTGTCAAAGTTGTGAGGTCAAAAAAAAAAAAAGATCACTGGAATAAAAAAGGACAAAGAAGAGGAGCCAAGATTTTGGCTTGACACTGAAAGGAAGGAGGAGAAAAAATAAGACATCATTTTGGAAAAGCAACACGTTTGAAAAAAGCTTTATTTTTCTTTTAATTTTTTTTAGTGTGGAGGAAGACAGTATTAAAATTATGTTGAAAATACCAGAATAAGGGAAGGGTTTATGGAGCAAGAGATTAACAGAGGCAGTAAGAAATGGAATTTGATACAGAGAAGAAAAGATGAATTCTGGCAATGAATAGGAAGCCTCTGTGTCACAGACAGAGGCAGAAAAGATCGCAAATGAGTGATTACTCATGAAGCATAGGACAGAAAACTAAAGAAATTGTGCCAGGTCTGAGTTTATCTATTGAAAGTGTGGAGAGAGAACTGAGACTGGTATTGTGAGTCAATGGAGACTGTTTAAAATCACCGCCACGAGTTTGGCTGATGCCAACTAGTGGTGAGTAAAGAGACTGCAATAGAGCCGTAATGGCCCAAGTGAGTGGAGAGAGAAAAAGGCTTTCTCAGTTGTTCTCAGCTGCCAGGCAGTCAAAACATCCAAAGATCTTCTGGGCTGGAGATCAGCAAGGTAGGAAGGTAGAAGGTCAAGTTCTGATTAGGATGTTGAATTTTCTGAAAGAGAAGTCAGGCTAAGAAGAAAGTAAGAAACAGCCAGCCCACCGAACAAACAAAAAATATAGGAAAGTGAGGATTCAAGAACCAGAAAGGATGTTAAGGATAAAAATCAGGTTTAGGTAAAGGGTAGGGACTTCTTATCAGAGGTGAACTAGGACCATTTCAAATATGGGATCTAAGATGTTGACTAAATCACTGGTTTCTGAAGTAGAACGAAAAACGTGAGTTTCTTGAACTGAAAAATAGAGGATTAAATACTGATATTTAATTTAGGGAGGAAGATGAGCTCCATGTAGACATGGTAACTAAGAGTTGGGTTCTGAAGTCACTGAGGATATTGGGAAAGTGTTGATGAATCAATGAAATAATGACGATGTTATGAATACACAAAGAGCAAACATTTCACTTCACTGACTGAATCAGTGGTTGGATAGCCTCTGATAAGGTAGTATCAACAGCCTCAAACACTATAAAATATGGCTTGGGTCTAATCATGGAAATCATATGCTTAGGCTTGGACCAACTAGAAAAAATATTGAATCTGAAAGCATAATAAATTAGCTCCCGTGTTACATTAGGATACATTAGCATCTGTAATCAGAAATCTAAAACAGAAGTTTAATAGAAAAAATGAAGGTGAGTCCCTAATGTTTCCATACCCTGCTGCTGCTGCTGCTGAGTCACTTCAGTCGTGTCCGACTCTGTGTGACCCCATAGACGGAAGCCCACCAGGCTCCCCCGTCCCTGGGATTCTCCAGGCAAGAACACTGGAGTGGGTTGCCATTTCCTTCTCCAATGTGTGAAAGTGAAAAGTGAAAGTGAAGTCGCTCAGTCATGTCCGACCCTTAGCGACCCCACGGACTGCAGCCTACCAGGCTCCTCCATCCATGGGATTTTCTAGGCAATAGTACTGGAGTGGCTTGCCATTGCCTTCTCCGATTTCATAGAGAACATTGTTTCTATCTCCCTTTGGAATCCAAGTGAAAAAAGTCTCTATAAAAGAATTATTGATTAGTTTAACAATCTCATTAAATTTGATTAACCTTTTAAGAGCATTAGGTAGATCTTTAAACTATACCAAACTGAATGATACTTTTATGTTCAATGAAGGGCACCTTTTAAATACTTATGAGACCTGGGTATTTATAAGACTAAAGTTAACATTCAGAACTTTAAAATCTGCCATTCTTTCTGTACTTTACTTATTTTTTAAAGATTACTCAGAAGTAATAACTTGATAATTGTTTAATTTTTTTAATTATTCATGAAGAGAATGATACACCATACTAGGCTAAAGGAAAGGCCAATAGAAACAGAATGTTTTAAAAGAGTCCTAGAACCTTCCTTCTCTTTGTTTTTGGGTGTGTTCAGTTGCTCAATTGTGTCCGACTCCTCGCAACTCTAATAGCCCTCCAAGCTCCTCCGTCCATGGGATTTTTCTGGCAAGAATACTGAAATGGGTTTCCATTTCCTCCTCCAGGGGATGTTCCTGACCCAGGGGTCAAACCCCCCCGTATCTCCTGTGTCTCCTGCATTGAAGGCAGAGTCTTTACTACTGAGCCACTGGGGATTCTAAATACACTCATTCATGATTCCAGATTCACTAACAAGACCTGGTAAAAAGAGTTCTAACATACATAGTAATGGACCTAGTAGGAAAAGTATTGAAGTCAGCCCTTGAGTTGCAGTAGCTAACGTTTCTTCATCTCTGCACCCTCAGTTAGGAAAGTAAGGCATCAGAATAAAGTCTACTCTCCCTAAGTCTCAATTTTCAATCAAGGCGTAACAGAGGCTTGAAGGTAGAATAGAATTCCTCAGTAAACCGAAAATCAGGGAGCTTTACTTCCTTTTACTTTTCTTTCTTTTTCTAAATAAAAATAATTTATAGTAAGGAACACTACCATTTCTCCAGACAGCTGCAAAATTGTTATTATTTGTACAATTTCTTTAATCACGTATAGTCACAAGAATCGCTTCCAGTTTTTCTATTTCCCATTTACAGCATATTTTTAAAATAAAAATGGTAAAGCATCAGAAACTTAGTCCCTTATGTAGCTGACCTTTTAAAAATTCAGTATTTTTATTGACTGTCCATTGTATTTTCTTCCCCTGAGATACTGGTATGATAATCACAGCGTGGGAATAGTCAAACATTATTACAAAACCCCAAAGCCAAAAAAGCTTTTTCCACAAGGAACTGTATTACTTTTCCAACAACTAACTGTGTTTATGGTCAAATGCAAATATAAATGCTAGCAATCAAACAATGGCCTGCTATCATGTGCAGAATGATTCATCATTCAGTATAAAAAAATATAATTAGTATAATATATATAACAGATTACATTTACATAATCTCCAGATTTTTTATTGCACTTTGGGGATAAAAATAAAAATAAGGGAAAAGAATCCAAGTATTTTTTAAAAAATTATAATAGAAGATATTGTCAAATTCTTCAGCAGCTGTATATCATAAAGAATAAGTTACAGTAATTATTCTATTCTCTGGTCATATAAATTGAAAGCTCCTCAAATTATATATTAATAAATTATGTCCAAAATGCATACAACTTAACAAAAACTTTTGAAGGCCGATTTCCAGTACACAAAGACTTCTGATATGTTCTCTGTGTGTGAATTTAACATTGCTTAGAAATTTCTCCAGGACATTTAAAACTCCTTTTGTGACTCTTCATCAGCTGTTTTATAGACAGCAGTGATGTCTATAATATACATTTTCACTTTTTGCATGGTTGAAGGAGTTCATATGCTATATCCAATTTTAAGGTACAGTGTAAGATTACATTTCTAGAATACAGAAAGCCATAGCCACTGAAACTGCACCATTGCTATTTATAGTGATTCTTACTATTTACTGTTTAATGGACATTTGTAAATTATAGAGAAGATGGTGCCAAGGTGATCATCAGGCCACTGTAATAACTGGTAGCACATATTGTCAACTGTAGATAGGCCTGAACAAGCAAGCACTCAGATCCTCAATATACTTTGAATTGAGCAGCTTTTCTACCTTTTGGAATGGAACCTACTTTGAAGAATACGTTACAGAAGTATATGAAACACCGTTCTTGCTGACTTTCTTTGTCTTACTGAAGACTTCATGTTGATAAGTTTGAGACTTGAACTTTCCATTGCATATTCTATACAAATTGAAGTTTTGCAAACTACACTCTATTTCTAACACCTGACCATGAATTTTACAAAGAACTCCAATGCACTTTCAAACCAAAAATCTAGGGCAGGCAGAGTAGTGGGATGATTGAGAATGAACTTTGGAGGAAGGGGACCTGGGATCAAATCTTAACTGTTCTAAGATAAATTACTTGGTTTCTCTGAGCACAGTTTTCTAAGCTTCAGTTTTCTCGCCTTCAAAGTGAGATCATTGTGTTTTCTACCATCCAGGGATACACTGAGAAATAAATGAAAAAATACACACAAAGCAAATAACAGAGACTCTGGCAAACAAAAAAACACTCAGAACTATTATGTAGTATACTTATGAACACACATACATCAAAGGCCTTTTCTGTAAACTACTGTTCAGTTTGTTGACTGATTCCCTATCAAGGGTCTCTGTGAAGTCTGAGGTATATTTGGCTCCAACACCCAGCATTGGTAACTGCTTGAGATATAATGACATTTTCTAGCTAAGATATCATGCTAGTTGTTGTTTAGTCATTAAGTCGTGTCCAACTCTTTTGTGACTCCATGGACTGTAGGTCACTAGGATCCCCTGTTCATGGGATGTCCCAAGCAAGAATACTGGAGTGGGTTGTCATTTCCTTCTGCAGGGGATCTTCCTGAACCAGGGATCTAATTCAAGTCTCTTCATTGGCAGGCAGATTGTTTACTGCTGAGTTACCAGGGAAGCCCTTGTACTAGCATGACTTTTTGATTCTAAAGAGAAACATCCACCTTTGACCTTGATGATGCTTTTACTTGCCAACAAAAAGACCACAAGACGAAAGACTGAGAGGTGAGTGTTGCTGACAAAGTCTCATGTAACATGTTTTTCTGGCAGAGTTGTGTTTTCAGCAGGCATAGGCCCCATGTAAGTACCAGACTCTGAGAATGGGCCACTGTTCACCTGTGCCTTCTATTGAGGTGTCACCATCCCCATTACAGAACGCCAAGCATGAGGGGGTGGAAACCTCTCATGGAGACTTTGACTTCCACGGACGTTTCCAGAGTCTGATTGTGGTGGTTGATTCTTATATTAATTCAATTCCTGTTCTGCAACCAATCATTTTTAATTTGAAATCCAAGTGGGTTTCTTTCCAAGTTCAGCCTTTAAGGTTGGGCACAGGAATAGTTTTTAGTTTCTTTTCTTGTTTCCCCTCCTCAAAAGACTTTGGTAATGGATATGGAAGAATTTAATACCCTGAGGACTCTTCAAAGAGCCTTACTTGGCAAATACCTAAACGAAAGTTGGGAACAAAACAACCATAAAAAATATATGTAAAACATGATTCTTTGTTTTTTCTTTCTTTTTAAAATGTTCATTGTCAACTTTTTCTAACATTGTGCTTTCCCATCAGTTAAAGTTATGACACTGTTTTCATCACAAAACCCCTAGTACCCAAGCATTAAAAGTCACCTACAAAAATGGGATATGGAGTGGATATAGAGTATGATATTACAAATCTCAAGATCTGAGTATATTTTAAAAATGCACTTTAAATAATGTTTCCAGAGTTTTTTTAAAAAAAACGCAAAAGAAATAAAGCTACATTAAGGTTTTAAAGTAGTTTTTCAAAGCATCTTTATATATTGCTTGGAACAGTATAAAAATACAGCGAGGGCTGTGTAGTAAATATACACATTTTAAGGTCCTGGCTAAAGATCAAATGTTCAGAGAGCTGCAACGAGTGAGCACTTTGTACATTTGCCTCAGAAATGTGTACTTCCTTCCCTCATGGACTGGAAGTGGGAGAGAACTTTTTAAGTATTAATCACAGTTTTATTTTTGCTTCCTTTGCCAGGAATTATAGAACAATTTTATATTTCAATGCTGTGGCTCTGTGGGATCTTATGGAAAACATTTCTATTTGCTTTACTTCTATCCTTATTTCAGTCAAATTTAGTGTACATAGTTTTCCATCTAATTTAGATTTTTCTCTCTTATTCTGAGTAATGTCATATAAGAGTATTTGAATAGGACATTTCTAATTAGTATCTTCTTATGCTTCTATAGCTAAAGTTACTTACATGTTTTTCTTACATTAAGATGACTTGCCTCTAGTGCAATCATAGACACTGGCTGGAAAATCATAATGTTCGTGAATTTCTACATGTTGTGTATCATGACAGACTCTAAAATTCTGAAGTCTAATACTCAGTATTTTTGATCAAGAGCCATCCTTTTGTATAGGTAATAACTAACTCTAATAGAAAGAATTAGAACCCAAATGCATGGATTTATGAATTAATTCAACCAGTACGTTTACTTTTTGTTTTTTTAATTAATGACTGCTTTCTGTTCCAGGGAGGGAGCAGGTAATAAGGAATAATTCGAGCACTGACCAAAGAGAAGATAAATTATATAGGATGAGATTCTTTGGCAGAAATTAGTAGCCAAGGACATTTTGAAATGGAATCACATATACACATACATACACACATATGTATACACACATACATAATGTACATGTGTATAAGTATACACACATACATGTGTATATAAACTCAAGTGGACAGATTTAATTAGACCAATTCTAATCCTTATTTATAAGATACTATCGATGGCTCTCTTTCATCTTATTTCAAATTAAAATAAAACTCACCACCAATTCAAGAACTAAAAACATTATCATTAACCTAGATCTATAAATAAGCACCTCTTTATTCCTTCCCTCTCTTAAGAAGTAAACCATATCTTGAATTTTGTGTTTGTAGTTTCCCTACTTCTTAAAGAATACAGTTTTGAAATCACATATGTCATAAATAATGTATTGCTTAGTACTCTTGTATTGTTGTTTGCCTAATTTTGAGTTTTGTGATAAGAGCATCATACAGTCTTCTGAGACTTCTTTTTTCATTCCACACCATGTTACTAAGAGTCATCTGTAACTCTAGCTTCTATTCTGTTATTTCCATATAATATTCAATTGTGAGAATATATCACAAATTATTTATCCAGTATC
This sequence comes from Moschus berezovskii, assembly GCF_049115385.1. Classification (NCBI taxonomy): domain Eukaryota; kingdom Metazoa; phylum Chordata; class Mammalia; order Artiodactyla; family Moschidae; genus Moschus; species Moschus berezovskii. The sequence goes on along the minus strand of NC_142468.1, from coordinate 40,958,517 downwards.
TTGTCAGATTCTTTTGTCAAAAGATATCTTGGCTGTTTCTAATAGTGGGCTTACTTGAGAAGGGGGATTGGTGGCAAGATTAAGGGTATCTTTATTTTACTGCTGAAAAATTATTATATAAGTCTCCTGGTGTATGTTACTCCTTTTATATAGGATGCATGTACATATAATTGCTAGGTCATAGAGAATGTGAATGTTCAACTTTATGAGATAATGCCCAATTATTTCCAAAGTGGTTGCTTTGGTTTACATTTCAACTAGCAATTTTAAAAAGACTTAATTGAACCATATCTTCTCCAGCACTTGACTTTGTCAATTTATCAGATATTTTTCAAGTTGAAATGGTGTTAAATGGTATTACAAATTTGCATTTCTGATTACTAACTAGATTGAGCATACTTTTGTATGTTTATTGACCAAATATATTTATTCTTCTTTAAAATGCCTAAACTCATTTTTTAATTGTTTCATTTGTGTTTTCCTTATTTGCCTGATTAGGTATTTTATAAACTCTGAATACTAATCCTTTGTAAACTGTATATTTTATAAATATCATCTCACCAGTTTGTGGCTTTCCAATTTTTTAAGTGTCTTTTAGTGTCTTCAGAAAAAGAAGAGTACATAAATATCTCATAGTACTATGGAATCCTGAACAGTTTAAGAAAATCATAAGGTCTGATTATGCACTGATATGAAAAGATTTCCAAGAGTGTTAAGTGACAAAAGCAAGCTGAAATCATATTTATAACATGCTCACATTTACACAAATAAAAAAGAACAAAACCAGATATGTCTATATAGCTTTATGTACATATGGAAACACATAAGGAAATGAGAATAATACCTCCCAATTGACAGCTGGGAGGAAGGCAGGGGGATTAATGTGAGGGGGGAAAAAAGGGTCTTTCATGTTTCCTCTAGATATTTCTGTATTCTTTCAACGATGAGCAAAGAAAATACTATGTATTACTTATGTTATAAAAATAGTAATGACAGAAACAAAAAAGTAAAGAATAGTATGACTGAGGAATGCACAAATAGATCAGTAGAACAGAATAGAAAGGCTAGAAACTGGCACACATATCTGAGATTTAGTATTGGATATATCTAACCTCTCAGATCCAATCAGTCCATTCTAAAGGAGATCAGTCCTGGGTGTTCATTGCAAGGACTGATGTTGAAGCTGAAATTCCAATACTTTTTTGCCACCTCATGTGAAGAGTTGACTCACTGGAGGGATTGGGGGCAGGAGGAGACGGGGACAACAGAGAATGAGATGGCTGGATGGCATCACCGACTCAATGGACATGAGTTTGAGTGAACTCCGGGAGTTGGTGATGGACAGGGAGGCCTGGCGTGTTGTGATTCATAGGGTCGCAGAGTCGGACACGACTGAGTGACTGAACTGAACTGAACTGAACTGAACCTCTCAGATCAGCCATGAAAGCTCTTCAGGAAATGGTACTGAAGCAAGTGGCTGACAATTTTGTGGTGGTGGCTTAGAGAGGTAGGTAATAGATTCCTGCCTTTAACAGTCATCAAAACTCAGATGAAGAAAAAAGATAAGTATAAAAAGCAAAATTATTGGAAATATTAGAAAAATATTCAATAATTTTTTGTGACACAGAAAATTCTTCAATATATAATGTCAAGTAAAGAATATTATAAAATAATACATACAATATAATCTAATTTATGCTTTTAAGAAAGTCATAAATATACACATATATGTATATATATATATGTGTGTTTGCATATATACACATATGAAAACATGCACATGTATACGCACAGGTGTGTGAATAAATTTATATATTTACATGCATTGGAAATGTGTGGACACAAGTTTAGAGGAACAAAAACTAACTTTTACAGCAGTAACTTCTTTAGAAGAGTGGAGTTGGAGGGGTGAGCATCTATAGCTTTTACCTGATCAGTAATTATTGACTCAGCTTGCCTTTAGCGAGCTTTTCTTCTCCCTCTCTTCTAAGGTCTTTATGAGGATGCCAGTTATAGTACACATTCTCTTGCACAGGGATTGGTAAAGATGGTCTTATGATTTAAGAGGCCCATCTCAGGGGCCTTCCCTGAAATTTTATAAATGACCAATGAGAGAGGAAAGCATTCTCTTTTTTCTAGGGCCACTACCAGTATGAAGGGTAGTGGTTCTAGAAAAGGGTAACAGAGGATGAGATGGTTGGATAGCATCACTGACTCAATGGACATGAGTTTGAGCAAACTCTGGGAGATAGTGAAGGACAGGGAAGCCAGATGTACAGACGCCCATGGGGTCACAAAGAGTCAGAAATGACTTAGCAACTGAACAGTAATAACTATCATTATGCTGCTGCTGTTTAGTTGCTAAGTTGTGTCTGACTCTCTGCAACCCTGTAGACTGTAGCCCCGCCAGGCTCTTCTGTCCATGGCATTTCTCAGGCAAGAATCCTAGAGTGGGTTGCCATTTCCTTCTCCAGGGGATCTTCCCGACCCAGGGATTGAACCTGCATCTCCCGCATTGGCAGGCAGATTCTTTACTACTGAGTCACTAGGGAAGCCCTATTAATATGTTACTTGTATAAAAATGTCACACTTTGATTTAAATATCTATTTGTATATTTATTTATTATTCTTTTGACTATTAGATTTCAGGGCAATTACCATTGTAAAAACATGGCCCATGACTGTATAATAGTTGCTTAATGAATATTTAATTGAAAAATCACGATATTTTACGGGAATGTCAAGTCACATATGTGGCTCAACTGTAGGATGTATGGGAAATGGAAGGAATAATAAAGGAGATAAACACATAGGGACAAATTATGAAGGATGTATGAAGCCACGAAGTACATTCATAGTCAACAGTAGTATAAATTTAGCACTGATGTCATCAATTAAATTTCTAGTCTAAATTCTTCCTATAAAATGCACAACCTCAGATATAATTTTCTAATGCCAAGAATTAATTAAAATATAATTATACTCTCCCATCTCTTTGACCAGGTGGAGAAGCTGGTTTCAGCAGGGTGCATATAAGGCCAAGATAACAGATGTGATTTTTTGGTAGGCCTGCTTTCTTCATTGTTAGGGATTTCCAGCTGTCTGGCAAGCTTGCACTGGAGCTCATGCTGGGAATGGGTAAGAGGGTGTTTCAGAGTTGGCCCAGACTCACCAGAAAGAACTCAAATGTTTTGGGTTCTTGGGGCATATCAATGTCTTCATCTTCCTTAATAGAAAACAACTTTGCAAACAGGAGACCTTTTCCAACAATATGGTCTCACCAAGCAGGATCAACATCAAAAGTTCAATCTTCATAAAACCCATGCAAGTTCTCTCATTGTTGTTCTTGCTTGTGTGCACATCTGTTTATTTTCTTGACATCAGTTGCACATTACAAATTCACTCAGTACACGGATGGAAAATATTAGTGGGAACATTGACTGCAGCTGTCCATTTCATAGCCTGTGCTTTAACTAAAAATGAGTTGTTAGCTCTGGTCATTAACTAGCAACAATCCCATTTTTTCACTAGCCATAATGATGAACTTTAGTAGACTCTGGCTTTTATTAGATTCTTCGTATATTTAACAACAATCCTCTTACCTGGCCCTACTGCCCAATTTTAGTTCACTACAAAGCAGTGTTTTGGCAATCCTTTTCTTTCATTATCTAAACAAACACAGTCCAATAATGTGGACTTGCATTAAAAGTTGGCCCTGTGGACTGAATCTTTCTGGCCCTGTGGACTGAATCTTTCTGGCTTCTTTTGAAAAACAGCATTGCCTTCTCCTGTTATGCTAACTGAGCCTGATGAAAAGAGTTCAGCATTGGGGGATCTATAGAGAGCAATGCCACATGTCTTGTGTCTCCATAAAATATGGAGCTGACTGTGACGCTACTGTGGCTCAGTGCTGTGCCTATCTGCCACTATCAGGACGGATTTACAAACTAGTGTGGTTGGGTTTTCTGCTCTGTTTCTCTCCATGTGACACCAGTTCTGGACAGTGGTCAAGCTAACCCAAGTTAACGACATCATTCTAGAAAGCTGGCTAGATAACAAAATTGAGTCTGATGAACTCTCTGTAGGTTAAATGTATACTCTCTTTGGTGTAGGCTTAATTATAATTAAACCAGAGTATTTCACTCTCTGTACAAAATGTTTTACTGTGTACTTGTGCTGATGATCTTCATCTTTTTTTTTTCTTGAGAGGTATGGTTATGTCTATCTAATTGTGGTCATTTTATGTTTAATCCTTCTTCCAAAAATAGACCATGCTAGATACCATAAGAACCATGGACGTGATGCAAAATAATTGTTGGTTGGTTTCATTCGATGTGACTCATTACTTTAATGTGGATCAAGAAATATTGATCTTTCCTGTGCCTGCTCTGCAGGTCAGAGTGACTCAGATTTTGACCACATATTTAATCGCATTTAATTTAGTCATGGTGATAAAGATATGGCATTTATATCATCTAAGAGCATGATGAATCTATATCTTCTATAGCATAAAAGCTATGTACAAATTCCAAGTTAGTGTATTTTCTAGATTGGGTATTTATAAATAATCATAGATCACTACATTATCCTAAGATTTATGCATTCAGTGTGATGTATATCCCTGTATATACACATATAGATATGGATATGCAGATAGATATCCCTGTAGTCTTTGATGAATAAATAGAAAAAGATTAATAAACATCTTTTCTAAACAGAGTCAGAATTTATCCCACAGGAAATCACATGGCATTCTCTTCTCCCTTCCCCACAGCTGCACAACTTGAAACTTCTCTTTGAATTGACTACTCTGTTGACAATGATAGGATTTAGACTGTATTTTTATTTATTGTGGACTGTTAAGGAATAAGGAAACTGACTGGATTTCATCATTTCCATGCCTGAATATCCATTGCTTGAATGATTCTGACAAGGAAATAAAATATTAGATTAACTAACTGGTAACAGTATTTTATATGCTTGTGAAGAACTCTGATGTTATAGAAATGAAGTAAATAATAAGGATCATGAGTTGCTATGTGGCTTGATGCAGGGACTACAATGCTGTTACATAGGATGTGTCCCTAAAGAACCACAGAAGCATTCCTGCATTACTACTAATGGGGCAGGAATTTCAATAATGCTACACACAGGAAATGTCCCTGAAGGGCTATTGATGGGGAAGGGATATTTAATAGTGCTACACAGGAAGTACCTCTGCATTGCTACAGCTGAGACAGTGTCGAAGCACTCCACGATGGGGAATGTTTTCAGCTTCGTGCCAGGCAAAGGATGACTCTTACTGCCAAAAAGAGACTGAAAATACCCTTCCCGCTGCTAGAGAATGCTGTAAAATGCAAAGAAAATGCTGATTGTGCCAAAAAGAATGGAAAGAGAAGGGAGTCCTATGTGAGGGGTTTCAGGGCCAAGCAAATAGACCAAAGCCATTTATGAGACTAACAAGTAAAACAGGCAGCCAGCATTTTGGTGACCTAAACAAGAATCTCTGTAAAGGTTCAATGTGAAGTGAACTTTAAGCTTCTGCAGATAGGAAGCCCCAGAACTATCAATAAAGACCCTGAAATAAGAAACCCATATCCTGGTATAAGGAAATAAGACAGGGCATTTGTATTATAGCAAAGCAAATATATACAAAACAAACCAAAGAGGCTCCAAAAAACAGGAACAACAAAAAGAAGAAAAGAGTTCAAAGTAAACTAGCATAGATATCATTACTCTTTCATGAGAGTCGAAAGATTTTAACAAATATTTACCTAGAAGAGCATGAAGATGGAAATCTCAACACCATTGTTATTGATGATCATTCTATGGTAAAGACATTCTCATGGTAACTGAATGGTAAAATCCATTTAGTTCCCATTCCAAAGAGTAGATTTAATCCCTCAATAAATCTTGCCATGGTCCTCAAAAATTCCTGAGTTTAAAAGTCTCCTGAAGGTATTATAATTGACAGAAATTTGAATAGACTGTATTTGACTATTACAGTTAAGACTCTGGGTGGACAAAATCAGGCAATCTGCTCTCACCAGACTTTGGAACATAAATTTATTCATGAAAGCAATACAAAAATTCAATAGGCTAAATGTCCCACTCTATTCAATCACTGGAGTTTACCTGGGCTTTTCTTTCCTTTTATGGAAGGCAACAAGATTGGTATAAGAGTCAAGATGTTGAATCTCTGATCTCTTAAAAAGACCTAGCACATACTTCTGTATTCTGAAGGGTCTATGGCCAGTGAGTCTCTAAAATCAGAGTAAAAATTAATTGTTAATATTTTAAAACGTATGGAGCTGACCTAACACCTATTCTGACAGTAGGATAAAGGGTGAGCAAAATGAATGACTCCACGTTCCCTCCACATCCTCTGAATTCCTGATCATTCTTATGTTGCTATACATTTTTCTTTCTTTTACTATATTTATCATCTTCTAATAAACTACATGATTATTTGCTGTGTCTATTATGGTTTGTCTGTCTCCCCTCTGTGCCCCAGGCTTATTCACTGATGCATCCCAACACCCCAAAATGTACCTGATACAAAGTAGTTGCTCAAAATATATTTATTAAAAGTGTTGAATGAATAATGTTATCAACCTCAGTATTATATATCATCCTCTTCATATGCATTTCCATCTAGTGAATTACATTCATCTGGACCTAAACCTAGTGGATTAATAAATAACTTTTTTTTATCAAAACAAGAACTCCTCCCATGTTTCTCTACTAAAATCTTAGAACAATTCTTTGTAGTCCCTTGTTGCTGTTGTTTAGTTGCTAAGTTGTGTCTGACTCTTTTATGACACCATGAACTGCAGTCTGAGAAGTTCCTCTGTCCATGGGATTTTCCAGGCAAGAATACTGAAGTGGGTTGCCATTTCCAACTCCAGGGGATCTTCCCATCCCAGGGATCAAACCCTCATCTCCTCCATCGGCAGGCAAATTCTTTACCACTGAGTCACCTGGGAAACCCTTGTAGTCCTTAGATTTCTTTATTTTTATCCATCTCCTTTTCCTCATCCTCTATGTTCATGCATCCTATCAGCATATCTACATATTCCTGTTAGTATTCCTATATGATGGCCCCTGTTATATCACTTCCACATATTATACCACAGTCTAAAACAGCAATAGCACTTAGGCATCACCTAGCTTGCCAACTTAAACTGTTTGGTAGAAGTTTCCCAGAGAGTTGTGTTGAGAAGGATTTTGATGCCATTCTGAAAGTGTTCTGTTTTGGAATACGGATACCTGTCATGGAACAGGTAAGGGTGATGTGTCATCCCTGGTCTAAGCTCTCATCAACTCACACACTTAATGTAGCAAACTCCTTCATAGAGCCCACGTGTTCAGTATTTTTCTCTTTAATATCTTCACTAAAATAAGTTTTAAAACAATCTTTCACAAAAATCTTTTAACATGTTTCTTTCCCCTCACTCAATAATTTATAATGACTCATCATCATCATGTCAAGTCTTATGTTTAACCTAAATTCTTACACGAAAACTTCCATTCTCAGAGATTTCATCATTTACGACTTACCTATCCAGAATGCTTGCTCTAGCCAAAGGGTCTGCCTGTTTCCTCCACGTCCTGCTTGACACTGCCCGAAGTCTACTTACACCACACGACATGCTGCACCTGTAATGGTTATTCTCCCTTGCCTTACCAAATACTTCCCTCATCTCTCAGGAAAAAAATAACTTCTTCTAGAAAGTTTTCTATAATTAATCATGCCTGACAGGTCACATCTCTACCCTCCTCAGGACTTCTACATTCAGCTTTACTTTTTTTTGACATGATTTTGTACATAAACACATACCTTCAGGGTTAAGCTATACATAGCACGTACCTGTATTCCTTCCTAGCACTAGGGTCAGGATTTAGCATAGAGAGGGAACTGTAAAGTGAAAATCACTCAGTCATGTCCAACTCTTTGCGACCCCCTGGACTATAGCCCACCAGGCGCCTCTGCCAATGGGATTCTCCAGTCAAGAATACTGGAGCGGGTAGCCATTTCCTTCTCCAGGGGATCTTCCCAACCCAGGTATTGAACCTGGGTCTCCTGCATTTGAGGCAGATTCCTTACCTTCTGGGCCACTAGGGAAGCCCAGAGAGGGAAATAGGCCACGGTAATTACACACTGAGCCACACCACTTTCCTTCTTCGAAGCTCTGCAGACACAATAATGGAGCTCAGTGGATTTGCAAGTTGGAAGTGACTGGGGTTGGCAGTGGCCCAACTTCAGGGCCAGGTGTCTGGAAACTACAGTGTTTGCGAGTTAAAAGAGACTTGTTTCTCTCAGTCTCAGAAGTTAAAAACAGTCATAGCCAGAGTGAGAAAAACAACCATGGGAAATGTCCCAGTACAAATAGTTGGAGCTCAGGTGTCTAAAACAGCTTAAGAGTTTAAAACATTTGCTTCTTTCTAAAATCCAACCAAACTCTTTTCAAATCTGTCAAAGGTACTTATCATCTTCATGCCCTTGAGAACCGAGTTACTTTGTAGCTGTAAATGAAGGTGGCTGTGGAGTTCAAGATGACAAAGCCCAAGCTGAACACAATTTTACAAACTGAAAGCTGGCAGTTTTGTGGCTATTCACCTCAAAAAAGGCTCTCTACATTTATCTAAACTGCCCTCATCTATTGTCTCCAGCCTTATGAAGAAAGCTTCATGGATCTGAGCCCTAAAAGCATCATTAGAAATGTACTGAGCATCTACAATATAGTAGCAATGATGTTCAAGGCTCAGGAAATTCAATACTAGATAATTCCTTGGGGGGATTTTGAGTCTACTAGTGATGAGAGGCCTATAATTAGATAATTTCATTATAATGATCTAGAGTCAAGATGAAAATATGAATAAAAGACAAAAAACACAAAAAAGAGCACTTCAAAAAGCCTTGAAGGCTTAAGAAGGACTTTCTGCAAGAGGTGTATTCCAACTGAGTATTCCTAATTAAGCAGGAATTCACTAGGTGAAGGAAGGTAGTAGGGTTGGGGGACTTGTGCTTATTTAGGTTATTAGGTTTTCATGATGAAGATACAATGAGAAGCAGGACAATGGTCTACTTTGTCCTCCACAAGAATGTTACAGTGTTATTGCAGATATGGTTGTTCAGTTCAGTTCAGTTCAGCTCAGTCGTGTCCAACTCTTTGCGACCCCATGAATCACAGTATGCCAGGCCTCCCTGTCCATCACCAACTCCTGGAGGTCACTCAAACTCACATCCATTGAGTCGGTGATGCCATCCAGCCATCTCATTCTCTGTCATCCCCTTCTCCTCCTGCCCTCAGTCCCTCCCAGCATCAGAGTCTTTTCCAGTGAGTCAACTCTTCGCATGAGGTGGCCAAAGTATTGGAGTTTCAGCTTTAGCATCAGTCCTTCCAATGAACACCCAGGACTGATCTCCTTTAGAATGGACTGGTTGGATCTCCTTGCAGTCCAAGGGACTCTCAAAAATTTTCTCCAACACCACAGTTCAAAAGCATCAATTCTTCAGCACTCAGCTTTCTTCACAGTCCAACTCTCACATCCATACATGACCACGGGAAAAACCATAGCCTCGACTAGACGGACCTTTGTTGGCAAAGTAATGTCTCTGTTTTTTAATATGCTATCTAGGTTTGGGAGTCCCAGACCACCTGACCTGCCTCTTGAGAAACCTGTATGTAGGTCAGGAAGCAACAGTTAGAACTGGACATGGAACAACAGACTGGTTCCAAATAGGAAAAGGAGTACGTCAAGGTTGTATATTGTCACCTTGCTTATTTAACTTCTATGCAGAGTACATCATGAGGAACGCTGGGCTGGAAGAAGCACCAGCTGGAATCAGGATTGCCGGGAGAAATATCAATAACCTCAGATATGCAGATGACACTACCCTTATGGCAGAAAGTGAAGAGGAACTCAAAGGCCTCTTGATGAAAGTGAAAGAGAAGAGTGAAAAGGTTGGCTTAAAGCTCAACATTCAGAAAACTAAGATCATGGCATCTGGTCCCATCACTTCATGGGAAATAGATGGGGAAACAGTGGAAACAGTGTCAGACTTTATTTTGGGGGGCTCCAAAATCACTGCATTATATCTAGAAATAAATACATATAAACCAAAATGCTACAAAATGCCTCTCAGTATGAAACTTGAGAGGCAGAAACAGAGGGTGGGGAGATAAGTTAGGTGAGGGTGTGTCATTAGTGTGACAATGAGGTAGGTCTTGAAATAAAGACCTAAAGAAAAATAGCTGAGGTAGCATAAGCCAGAGAATGGAGGTGAGAAAGCTCAAGGAAGGTACAGAGCCATGAAGAGTGCTATTTAAATTGGAATTTAAGATGTCTGAAAGAAAGTAATAGTGGATCACTTGCAAAAGGAAATTGGGCCCAGCTTGTGGGTAATTGTTACTGTCAGAATGAGGTGATTGGATTTTGTCATATAGACCTTGGAGAGCCATTGAAGGTGTTTGAGTGAGACAGAAACATGATCAGAGTTACCCATTAGATAGGAGATACCCATTACACAGGAGAAGAACATCAGATAAATTGGAGAAAGGGAAATGGAATTAAGGAGCAAGCTTTGAAGGGTTTCCCTGGTGGCTCAGATGGTAAAGAATCTGCCTCTAATGCAGGAGATTCAGGTTCAATCCCTGGGTTGCAAAGATCCCCTGGAGAAGGAAATGGCTACCCACTCCAGTATTCTCACCTGAAGAATTCCATGAACAATGGAGCCTGGCAGGCTGCAGTTCATGGGGTTGCAAAGAGTCAGACACAACTGAGTGACTTTCACTTTTTTCACTTTTTGAAGGCTCTCCTCTAGGTGAGAAATAACAAAGAAGACAGGCAGTATAGTAACAATGATAAGAAAATAATAAATTTAAGAAATGTTGCAGTGTATGATTTAACAGAATGGCAATCTGCTGGCATTTATCTCTATATGGGTGGCATTTGTCTCTCCTTAATTTAAGGAGGCAGGGGCTCTCTTCTTATTGCTGTACTCCTCTGACTGTAAATGGTCCCTATAGCTACTGTATAGCAATTATTCAGTTAATAATAAAAGAACCCCCAATTTACTAAATGTTGGTTTCCAAGTTGATACTCTAAATTTCAACTTATTTTACACACACATAACAGAAATCAGATTCCCCCCACCTCTTGTAAGAGAACCTCACAGAGTTGTTCTGATAAGATAAGAATACAGTGTATAGTGCATAAAAGATAATTGATACATACACATTTATTAGCAATGTTAGTGGAGTTCTCATGTGTTAAGAGCTGCATTTAGGGCTCATAAGAGGTAAATCTCAATAGCTGAGATAAGGTTCTTTTTTTTTTTATTTTTTATTCTTCTTTCTTTTATTTTATTTTTTTTTCCAATTTTATTTATTTTTTTTCAAGTTGAACAGACTAAATTTCTTTAAACAAACTTACTTATACTCCAGAGTCCTTTAAAAACTTAATAGCATTTATACATTGAAGGTATTTGATTTTCTTGTAACTAGCACTTCAAATGCAACAAGCATTTGAAGCAACAAGCATTTGACCCAACAAGTAAAACTTTCTACAGTTCATAACTTGTATAAATAAAATAAATTAAATGTACAGTGAATAAGTTCTCTGAAATATTTCAATATTTCTGCAGGTTTAGTAACATCGTAAAATACATTTCAACTAAAGTTCACAAATCTAAAAACCTGTTAGGCATTTTTAGGCGTTTTAAGTTGGAAATGAAGACCAATGTTACATCGTAATATGCCAATTACAAATAATACTTCAAATAGCAAATACTACAGTTTGTCCCAAACTTTAAAAACTATTCATGAACTCAACACTGAACTATTGATGGCTATGAGAATTGTTTCCTAGCCTTTTTGAAAATTTCAACCCATTTACGTTTAAGGTAATTATTGATAAGTACGATCCCGTAGCCATTTTCTTTATTGCTTTGGGTTCAAGTTTATACACTCTTTCTGTGTTTCCTGTCTATAGAAGATCCTTTAGCATTTGTTGGAGAGCTGGTTTGGTGATGCTGAATTCCCTCATCTTTTGCTTGTCTGTAAAGCTTTTGATTTCTCCTTCATATTTGAATGAGATCCTTGCTGGGTATAGTAATCTGGGCTGTAGGGTATTTTCTTTCCTCACTTTAAGTATGTCTTGCCACTCCCTTCTGGCCTGAAGAGTTTCTGTTGAAAGATCAGCTGTTATCCTTATGGGAATCCCCTTATGTGTTATTTGCTGCTTTTCCCTTGCTGCTTTTAATATTTGTTCTTTGTGTTTGATCTTTGTTAATTTGATTAATATGAGATAAGGTTCTTAACACTTAGCATCAGTCCTGCTGCTGTCCACTGAACCTGGCATATAGAAAATGGCTGGGAATGGGGATGATGGATGGGCAATTCAGGAGACTCCTCCTCAACAAATGACACTCAACTCTATACTGAGCGTGGCAGAACACAAGGAAGATCCCTAAAATGAAAAGGTTGTCCCCCAAGACAATTAGCAATATAAAGTTAATACACACATGAAATGACTTTGACCAAGGCCAATCGGGGCTGAAGAATGTGGTTCAAACTGAAGCACACAGATTGATGAAGCAGAAGTCTGACATTCTTTGTTTGTCATCTGTGGTAGTTAATCTTTCCCAAAGCTCTGATAAAGCCATCCTCATTCTCAAAGCCTGTTTTGGTTCAAGTTCTCTTCCTTCCATTCCACACTACCCCCAACATATTGGCCTTGTCCCTTGACTTTTCCCTTACAGGCCCCATGGTGGCTTCACAGAGGTCTAAATATCAGCCCAATCCTCCTGGTCAGCATTACTCTTTCTTTATGAAATTTGTGGGACTTAAAGTTGAACCAGACAGACAAGAACTTTAAACTCTGTTATTGCCCTTCTTTACACTTCCAACAAGTTAATTGTCTGTTTGCCTTCCTGTAATTACTTTAATTACATGCCATTAGTGACCATTAATAAATGCAAGTGCGTTTGATTTTCACAAACCTCACTTTTCTTACTCTCTGCAGAACTCCATCAAAGCTTTCACATGTGGTCAAAATAGAAAATGAGGCAACTCACACATTCACGTTTAACCTTTGGGGCTAAAGTAAAAAATAAAGGATAAGTCATGAATGGGCTAACTGTTTTTTCCTGCCTCTGACACTGGCTGGCATTCTTTCTATAGTGGTTACATATATATGCAGTGTGCTCATTTATAAGACAGCAAAAGTTAAAAGGGGTTGAGAAATAAAAGCTGCCTAATTGCTGCCATTATCTCAACTCAAGGAGAGAATTGCTGGTTGATATTATGAGGATCGAAAAAGCACTGAAGATTTTATTGATGGAACACTTTTGCTCTAACTTCAAACCACAGAAAATGAAGGTCATAATTTCAGTTTTATGAGCACCTGATTGGGCATTTACATGGAAAGAGCTGAACTATGAGGAGACTGAGACAATATTCTCTCTGCCACAGTTTACTAGATTATATCACAATATCTAGTATAAAAACAGTTTCTCTATTTTTGTCTTGTGGTCAGCTTTACCAGTAAAGCCAACTGCAAGACTGAGAAAAATGAAATGTATAGATAATGGTTAGTTAGATGCTCCTTACTACATCATTCCCACAAAAAAGAAAAAAATTAGTACAAATATTGAATTCTGTGGCTGCTTAGATACTTCCAGCATAATTCTCTTGCTTATTAAAGCATTAAATAGATTAGGTTTTTTTTTTTCATAATGATAACAATATGCTCTCTCCAAATATAAAATGATGATGTTTATCCCTAATTACTGGAATTTGTGATCTGAGTGTTTTTCTTGTGGTGAAAATGGGTTATGCCAGGACATTTGTGATCTTTCCCTGTTGTAAACTAACGGCAATGGAGAGAAAGCTGGCCAGGGCTGAGCCCATGGGCTCTCTGTAGCTATGGGAAAACAATTGAAATGTGCTATCTATCCAGGTGAACTCAAGAAGGTGGTGTCATTAGTATCCAGGTGTTTCTTACTGGATACTATACCTAAGTTATTAAGACCGGACTGATAATATAATTTACATGCTGCTTCCTGTAGAAGTTCATGTGGTATTTGAAAACATGCACCTTTTTGGAGAAATAAAAACCCAAATATTGTAATTAATTCCAAAAAATGACACATTTTCCTGAAATTTGGGACTTATCTAGTTTGTGAGTGTAGTGGACAAATTTTGGTTAAATGAATTTACATTCTAAAGAAAATATAGTCCACATTATGAAAAATCAATTTTCTGATTCTTCTACGTTGTTCCCACACCATGAACCTTTAATCAAACAATATAACCTTTCTACAAGACTGCTTAGTATTACTGTCCCCTTCATCTCCCAGTGCCAAGATGTTTTGGAATGAAAAATAGATTTGTACTTAGAGACATCATCTGCCCAAGGCCTCCTGGTGAAGCAGGGAAATGAGGATGTACTAAGAAAATAAGTTGGCTAGAATTAAGAAAAATCTAAGAAATGGAGCAGGAGTTGTCTTAGGATGGGATAAATGGGGTGATTCCATGGGCAAAAAATTAAGCAACTGACTGAATTAGGTCAGACGGTTTGCTGGGCATGTTGTGCTTCCTCCATCCGTAATCCCAGTATTTGTAAAATGACTTCAGGTTTGGGGGATTTTTGTTTTGTTTTGTTTGTTTAGTTTTGGAAGAAATGATAGAATAATAGATAGGTGGAAGAAACAGTACCTAACTCAAACTGTTTCTAAGCTCCACCACTGATTTACACTGAACTTGAAAATAAGATATATCAAATTCTCAGATTCTTCACATACAAAATATGAGTACAATAATTAAGTCCATCTTCTTTCATTAAATAAAAGCCTATATTTTAAGGTTATAAAAATCATTTAGAATTCTCCATAAATAGAACAAGATAAATAATGCATCCCCCAACCTGATTTTAATAATTATTACAATTCATTTCTCTATCAATCCTTCTGTGAAATCTATTTAATCACCAGTCTTGAGAGGAGAGCTAAATGAATGAACGAATGAAGTGTCAACATCTCAAATGCAGATCATTTTTCTATCTGCCTTTCCTTAAAATGCCCTCCCTTCCTCTTCTGCTTGAAACACACCCATGGGTCCTTTAAGATCTAGGATACATGTCATCTCATCTATGGTACAGGTCCCCCCCTAACAATTCTCTTTGTTCTAACCATACTCTGCACAAACTCACAGTAGAGCCCTGATATTTAGCAGTATCATTGTGAGCAACTTGAGGGAAGTGCTCACTACTGGCTTGGCACGCATATTAGTCAGGACAAGCTCCATTATGCAAGTCACAAACTGACCCCCAAATCTCACTGATTTAATATGACAAAAGTTTATTTCCTGCTTAAACTTTATATCCAGTATGGGGTCAGCAAAGACTCTACTCCACATAGTTTCTGAGGGATCCAGACTGATGGTGACTCCGTCATCCTGTAGCAATGTTATCCAGAACACATGCCTGCTTTTGGCCAGAAAAGATGCCATTAAATCATACAGTAAAATCATGAAAAACTGCATATGGACTTTCATTTCTTCAGTCCAGAAGTGACATACTTATCTCTTCCACTCACAGAGAGTCCAGAACTGGTCACAGCACCTTGCCTAATTGCAGAAGGATCAAGTAATATGGGAGAACAAAGGGAATGCTAAACATTACTGTCTCTCCTTCAACATTCTATCAAAGTATTGTTAAAATGGATACACTCCCCAAAGCAATCTATAGATTAAATAATATTCCCATCAAAATCTCAATGACATGTTTATATTAATATGAAAAACAATCCTAAAATTAATATAGAACCACAAAAGATCCAGAATAGCCCAAGAAATTTTCATAGAAAGGAATAAAGTTGTGTCCTGATTTCAAAATATATTACAAAGCCATAATAATTAAAACAGTATGATACTGGTATAAAGATAGACATAAAGGTCAATGAGATAGAATAGAATCTAGAAATAAACCTGTTAATACATGGGCAACTGATTTTTGACAAGGGTAACAGGAAAACACAATGGGAAAAGAATAATCTAATCAATAAATTGTGTTGGAAAAACTGTATACCTGCATACAAAAGAATGAAATTGGGCCCTTATGTCATACTTAAACTCAAAATGGATTAAAGACTTAAAAGTATGACATTAAACTATAAAACTTTTAGAACAAACATAGGATAAAAGCTTCCAGACATTGGTCTTGGCAATGATTTTTTGTAAATGACCAAAAGTATAGGCAACAAAAGCAAAAATGGACAAACAAACTACGTCAAACTGAAAAGCTTTTACACAGCAAAGGTATGATCAACAGAATTAAAACGCAACGTTTTGGAATGGGAAAAAATAATTGCAACCCATATATCTGACAAAGAATTAATTTCCAAAATACATAAGGAACAACTCAATAGCAAACAAAAAATAAAAACAAACAAATAAAGCTGCCCAATTAGAACATGGGGAAAGGATTTGCATGGATATTTCTCCAAAGAAGACATATGAATGGCCAACTGGGATTTGGGAAGGGGCTCAAGATTATTAATCATCAGGGAAATGCACACCAAGAACACAAGGAAATATCACTTCACACCTGTTAATCACAGACCCAGCAATCCCTCTAGATATACAACTAAAAGAATAGGAATCAAGGCCTTAAAAAGATAATCTCACTCCCATGCTCATTTCAGTACTATTTACAATAATCAAGATACAGGAACAACCTACATGTTCATCAACAGATGAATGGATACAGAAAATGTGGTATATTCATAAGTGGAATAGTATTCAGCCCTTTAAAAAGACCCTTAAATAGTGTTCCATCCACCACTTGCAACAATGTGAATGGACCTGCAAGAGATTATGCCAAGTGGAATAAGTCAGTAACAGAATGACGGATGCTGCATGATTCCATTTTACATGAGGCATTTATCATAGTCAAATTTATAGAAGAAAACAGGATGGTGGTTTCCAGGACATGGGGGGAGGAAACGGAATTGTTTTTCAATGGGTATAAATTTACAGTTACACAAAATGAATAAGTTCTAGAGATGTGCTGTACAATAGTCCCTATTGCTAACAATATAGTATTGCACAATTAAAAATTTAAGACAGCAGATTTTAAGTGTTCTTACACCAAAACAAAGACAGAAACAGTAAAAAAACAAAACAACTCAAGAAGGTTTTGGAAGTAACAGATATTTTTATTACTTTGGTTGTGGTGATAGTATCGCAGGTGTATGCATATGTCCCAAATTATCAAATTGTACACACTAAATATGTTTCAGTTACATTTTGATAACGCTGCATGTACTCTATCAAGCACTAGGAAAACCAACATGATTAAGACTTAGTGCCTTCTTGCATATAGCACATTGCATAGATACTGAATGGTTTTAATAAAGCTAATACCTACTATAGTAATGTTGCATACATGAGCATTTCATTGCGGTCACACAAATCCCTTTGAGAAGAATCATATTTTAAGATGACTCTTTAGAGTCATGTAACAATTGCTGCAAAAAAAAAAAAAAAATATATATATATATATATATATACACTCATAAGCTGTTAATGCCATGTCCCCTTTGATACATACTATTAGGTTGTTGCTATTTAGTACTGTCTGACTCTTTCAAGACCTCATGGATTGTAGCCCACCAGGCTTTTCTGTCCAAGGGATTTTTCAAGGCAAGAATATTGGAGTGGGTTGCCATTTCCTTCTCCAACAATTAGGTTAGGGATGCACAAAAATAAAAGTGTTTTTAGTTTATGTTTATGGTAATTTCATGGGAAAATAGAAAAGATCCCCAATGTATTGAGCAAACATTCCACAACTCATTAGGCCATTTACTCCTCAATCCACTTCCCTAAACTGAAAGGAGAGAGGCTTCTGGCTAAGAAATTCTGACCCCAGTGGCGACAGGGAGGGTCTGCCTTCCTCTGGTCTCAGCTGTAAGCCTGTCTCAGGCAGCCCTCAGGCTTCTTCCGGACTCAGTTCCCTCCACAAGCCCATAAACAAGGCGAAAAGCTGACAGGAACTAAGCCAGGATTCTTGGCCTCCTATTCTCCCGTATGCCAGAGAAAAAGTAGGCCACCTTCCAATATGCAGCCAGCTAGGAATTCAGCCTCCTCCTCCTCCTCCTCCCCTTTCCTTTACCCTCGCCAGACAGCCCTGTGGACAGCCTTCTCAGGCTTCCGGCTCTCCTGGCCAGCTGGGAAAGGAACGGCCTTTCCAGACCCCTGTGAGCTTGCCAATAAACCCTTCTTTTCTACTCAAGAGCCAGAATTGGGAGATTACAAAGCCACTGTCACAAAATGGTCACTAATAGAGGTTTTAAGAGACCAAGGGGAAGAAAGAATTTCTGGGTCAAAGGAAAAGAAAGACGATGGCAAGTTTCTAGCAGTGTAGTCATGGTTTGCTATAGTCGGCTGATAATCAGAGAAAATCTTTTCCTTCCAAGGGACCCCAGGCAGGCTGGAAGATGTATTTCTGAAATCTGTTCAAAGCCACATTTCATTAGTTTTATTTTATGAGGAGCTTTCTGTTTGCACATTAACCCCATTTCTCTAAGATGTGAAAAATTTGATACTTCATTAAGATACATAGACATTGGTATGAGATATCTGTTTCAGATGTAGACTTCCTGGGGACTGGGTGAGAAAGCAGCTAGATACACCCGTTCCTGCAGACTGCATTCCCGTATGCCCATGGACTCCAGCATGACTACTGAGCT
The DNA here is from genome assembly GCF_049115385.1 of Moschus berezovskii. Classification (NCBI taxonomy): domain Eukaryota; kingdom Metazoa; phylum Chordata; class Mammalia; order Artiodactyla; family Moschidae; genus Moschus; species Moschus berezovskii. The sequence goes on along the minus strand of NC_142468.1, from coordinate 40,939,763 downwards.
GAGTCTGTGGTGCGAATCTCCTCCAAGGTCAGTCTTAGTGTCTCTTGGCCCAGAAACTTGCCTGGCTCCGTCATAGACCTCTCTCATGTGGTAGTGATTCTCTGACTTGGCTGGGTATTATCTGGGATTCACTGGGCTCCAAAAATCATAAATCTCTTTCAGGGCCAGTTTTGGATTGGCACCAAAGCTACCTTTGAAGCAGCCAATGAGAAAGGTCCAGTCTGTGTGGCCAGTGGGAGGCTACCATACCTTTCTGTGGAAGACTGACTGGCTACTCTCCTCTACTAACCATGTGCCCCATTTTCAAGGCCACCAACAGTATTAGAAAAATAATTTTTCTTAAACTGGCCTAAGAGAAGAGGTACTGTCTGCATTCATTTTTCCTAGGGAGTTCCCATGATTCTTAAGAGGACAGAGCACTGACAAACTCCATTTATTTACAGTTTCTAACACTAGGTCCTAGACAAGGCAAAAATGTCCTCTGAAGCTCTTACTCCAGAAATATGGATCTCTTAGTAGTCTATGACTGCAAGTAGTAACCAGGCAAGTAGTTCTTGACAGAGCAAAAGCACACATAATCTTAAAAATGAATGACCTTCAAACATGGACTGCACAAACATTTTTAATCATCAAATCAACATTTTTCAGCATCAAGTTAAAATCCAGTTCTTATCCAGCACTATTTTGCATATATATGTATATAGTGGTTTAGTCACTAAATGGTGTCTGACTCTTGTGACCCCATGGACTGCAGCCTGCCAGGCTCCTCTGTCCATGGGATTCTTCAGGCAAGAATACTGGAGTGGGTTGTCATTTCCTTTTCCAGGGAATCTTCCCAACCCAGGAATTAAACCTGGATCTCCTGCACTGCAGGCAGGTTCTTTACCCAACTGAGCTATAAGGGAAGGTGTTATCATATGTTACTTATATATATATGTTACTTATATATATATATACGTTACTTATATATATATATATGTTACATATATATATGTTACTTTTATATATATATATACATATTTCATTTAATCTGAAATAAAACTTCATTTTATTGGTGTTACTCATATTTTTTAGATGAGGAAGCTGAAGCTCAAGGAGAAGTCAAATAACAAGATCAGTGTCACATAGATTATAAAAGATGCAGGCAAGATTTGACTGTGGGTGTCTTTACTCAGCAAGCTCCTTTTCTTCTAGGATTCACATTCCTCCAATATTGTCCTGGAGCCACTTTGGACGGAGCAGGATTGCATGATTGGGAAGCAGGTAAGACTATAATCAAGCGTTCTCATTATTTCTTCCAAATTTACTTTACCTGCTTTGCATATTGGGTTTTCATGAAAGATTTTCCTTGAAGATAAGAAAAGTTGGACCATAGAACAATACACCACTTGTCCTCCTATTTCAGGCTTCCTGCTTAGGAAAAAATAATAGCTAGCAGAGCAACATATGATTGCCTAGATATTTTCTAAGGATACGATTTCTGAGGGATCCTATGGCACATTAATCGATTACCATGCTAACTCACTAGACAATCAGTGATGATACCCCATACTCCCTTGTGGCCCAAATTTTGTCTCATAGATCAAAATTTTAATTAAGGAAAATAAGAATGACTGAATTTCAGACTCTTAATGTGTTTTATATTTGAGAGAAAATATTAAATTTCCCCCAGCTCTTATGACTTGGAAAGGATAGGCTAGTGATAATTAGGACACATGAATTTCTAAACCTAATACTGCCACTAGTTTACTAAATGACCCTGGGTAAGACATGACACTTCCTGGGCTGTGATTTTTTTAAAATTACATCCATATTTAACATTTTCTGATTTCTCTGTACAATATCAAAATGCACAGGCTATTAGAACCCACTCTAGAGTCTAGCTTAGTGGCACTTTGGCCTCTTAAAAGAAGGAAGAGGCAATGGCAAGGTATATGGCCTCAGAGTTGAGCTGTCAAGTGGTTTCCATCAGTGATAACTGTCTTCTGGCTTCTTGCTGATTTCAGTTAGCCCTGCTTTCCAATGACAAGACAGTCCAGGATAACTCTGATCATCTGAGGTTGGTATATTTCTGGAACTATCTCCCCTTCTGATTTCTCAACCTAAGATGTTACTATCAGGATTTTCCTTATCGGCTATGCTGAGCACCTTTTTCAGAGAGGCACTCTCAGATGAAAACAAAGGACAAAATCAAAAGCCACTTACCTTGTTAATCTAGCTCCCCCCACCAAGTCCAGCCCCCCAATCTGGCCCCCAAACCAAGTAACCTGGGCCTGTCTTCTAGGCTTCTCTCTACTGCCATCTCATGGTGAGGAAGCCTTTTTCTGAGAATTAACTTTTCCTTTGGTACAGGGCCTCACTGACAAAGAAGACATAAAAATTACAGGGTCCTGTCCACCAGAGCAGCCGTCTTTTTAACAGATCGCATAGGACATGAAGATCAGAAATAACCAGAGAATGACTGGATAGACTGTAGTTTAAGCAAAGAGTATATCAGCACTTAATTCAAGAAATAAGAAAAAAGTTCCCTAGGAGAGAGAGGAATCCTGAATGTTCTGAATTCCATCTCCCCCCTCCATCCCCGATGGAGGTGGGAACTTTAAAATACTAGAATCATGGAGACCCATTTATGGGACTAAAATACTTAAAACTGCACTGAGTCAGCAGTGATTTCAACACCATCACTGTAGCAGTCTATCGATATGTCCCAGTGTCTGTACAGATGTTCAGTCACCATGATGCTCAGTCACCCAGTAGATGCTTACTCAGTCACCTGATAACACCGTCGCTGTTTGAATAGAACTGCTTACTGCCCTGATATTCAGGAGACAAAATGGTCTCATGTCCCAGCCAATTAACTGTCTTTCTTTGGTACTTGATTGCTTCTTCTTGTGTCACTTGATCATAATCATGAGTATTTCCCTCTACAGAAAGTGTTGGTTGTTCAGTTATGTCCAATTTTTTGCAACCTTATGGACTGTAGCCCACCAGGCTCCTCTGTCCATGGGATTTTCCAGGCAAGAATACTATAGTGGGTTGCCATTTCCTACTCCAGGGGATCTTCCCAACCCAGGGATCAAACCCATGTCTCTTGCATCTCCTGAATTGGCAGGTGGATTCTTTACCACGAGCACCACCTGGAAAGCCATTTCCCTCTATGCACACCACACAACTTGCTCTGCTCCATCAACTGCCTGCCAGATATGGCTGTTACAGTATATACATTTGGCTGTGAAAACAATACACTTGACGTTGATTTAAATTTGGAAACACCCCTGTAAAGCATGTTTAGCTTATGGCATGCAGCAAACAGACCTAGATTATTATTCAAATGTTGTGCTTCGAAGCAGTGCCTCTATTATTTATCCTTATTCTCCTCCATTTGGGTTTTTCCTAAATTGGCAATGCAGGTTTAAAAAATCATGATAAAACTTGAATTTTGATCTCTACTGTATCAAGGATTCAATCTAAAGAGCTAGTCCAAGCTGAACAGTTAGTTAATGCTAGTCAAGTGCTAATGTTGAGGCACAAATCCAGACTAGATGACAGATATTTCCCTAAGAATAATGAAACTTCCAAGTTCAAACTCAAATCAAGTAGCAGTATACACATGTGGAAGAGACAAAATTGCAAAAGACCCATGTCTTACTCTAAGGAGTCCTGGTCTTCTTCAGGATTCCAGGCTCTCAATTAGTGGCCAAGAGATCCAGGGCTCTGCATTCTATAGGAAATTAAAGAAAACAAAAAGACATTGGAATAGCTACAAATGCAGTGAAAATGAATTGCCTAAAGTTTACTCAAGAAACAGAAAATAAATTGGAACTAAGTTCATAATCCTAGTTTATCTAAGCAATTCAAGGGTTTCAACCAAAAATATTTCTCCACACAGAATCAATATGTGAGCCGAGAGCCTTGTACTGGATCTTAGAAGGGATGCAACATGGTTACTGTAGGAAATATGACTGTTTCAGGTAGAACAAGGACATGGGTGAGGTAACATGAGGGCACATACGACACTGTTAATTTCTTTTCAGTTGTTCTGGTGAGTTTAAGGAAAAAGTCTTATTTTGATTAACGTACGTCTCTAACTTTGCCAATCTCTCTTTTAACTAACATAGGTCTTGGCAGATCACAAGATTCAACTAGTTCTTATTAATCATGTTTGTTTCCACTGCATTTATATTTCTCACAAACCATAGCCATTTTCATTTATCTACTTATGGTAGAGATAAAGTGTTTCCTTTTAAAATGATTTGAAATTTAAGAGTGAGTCAATTTTTCAAAAAAATTTAAGTAAACAATATTACTTTTGATATACCAATAGAGGAAAAATGATGAAGGTAATAAATAGGTGACTGTACTGTGCATTGTTGTGTCCGATTCTTTGTGACTGCATGGACTGTAGCCCACCAGGCTCCTCTGTCCATTGGGATTCTCCAGGCAAAAATACTGGAGTGGGTTGCCATGCCTTCCTTCAGGGGATCTTCCCAACCCAGGGATCGAACTCAGGTCTCCCATAGTGCAGGCAGATTCTTTATTGTCTGAGCCACCAGAGATGCCCAAGAATACTGGAGTGGGTAGCCTAACCCTTCTCCAGGGGATCTTCCTGACCCAGGAATTGAACTGGGGTCTCCTGCATTACAGGTGGATTCTTTACCAGCTTAGCTACCAAGGAAGCCCCATATATGTGTATCAGTTCAGTTCAGTTCAGTTCAGTCGCTCAGTCGTGTCTGACTCTTTGCGACCCCTGAAACTCCAATATATGTGTATAGGTATACATATATATCTGCATATATTATCACATATTATTTAAATTAGAAAGGAGGTTGAAATTTCTGATTTCCTTGTCTGTATTCTATTTCCAACTAGAAGGCAGTCAGGTATAATGCAGCAAGTGACAAACAGTGGCACAAGCCTGTTATTTAATAACATGTATACAAGCCTATGCTTCACCAAGCATTGCTACATAAACTGTGTAATCTGAATCTCAAAACAGCCCAGTCGATGTTATCATTTCCCACACTATAGATGAGAGAGAAAACTAAGGCCCACAGATGGGATTCAAATCTGTCTTCTACTTGCCACTTTAGCAGGCACATCTGCAGAATGGCACCAATGCTGCTAGGTTAGGTCCTACAGAAACTCACGATGATAAAAAAAAAAAAAAAAATTACACCAAATTTCCCTTAGCATCCTGTTAGAGAAAGCAAAGGGTCAAAATCTTCATTCCAAGCAAACTGTCATGTTGTGCAAAAGGGATGTGATAAGATAGATAAACCATCTCACTCCCATTTCCCACATATCTAGATGGACTCTAAATTAGTTTATCCCTAATTAAATATCATTTTTAATTCCTCCATCCCTTCCTTTGCTTCTAAATCTACCGTTTAGCTAACATTTTCAAGTTGCTTTTTCCTTCAAATTTGCCAGCCTTCTTGCATTTCTAGCCTTCACACATTTAATGAGAATACACTGGGTATATGAGGCCTTGAGTCAACTCACCTTCTCTAGGTTGCATTTTCCAGCAAGCATTAGCATAAATACCAGTATGTTTACACCATAATTACTTTAATTCCCTTGGCCCCAGCAGACCTGGAGTATGTCAATCCACAACGATTTCAGGGGTAAGGGATGATTACTGGTCCATGAAACACAAATTACAATAAATGCTTGGAAATTTGGCACACCATTCCTAAAAGGATCCCAACTTTGCATCAGGAGGGCACAAGGCTTTTTCCCTGATTGTGAGTGATCTTCTAGGTCTTCAGGGTTTCTTTTTTAAATGAGGATCAAAATTATTTTCTTTGAATTTTCTCCATGAAAATTACAAATATGAACATTTTGGCATCTTCAAAGTACACCAAAAGAAAAACATGTCAGGAAAGTATGTTTCATCCTGGAGAAAACCACTAAGTAAATATTCCTGTAAGACTGGCAAGACTCCTCCCTGGATTTATAACATAAAGTTAGGGATCTTTCTCTTTCATAGACTATAAAAGAGCTTAGCACCACTAGCAATGTTGCAAAGTAAGCGTCTAAGAAATAAGAACTTTAAATGGCATGTGGACAATTATTTACACACATATGAATGTACAGAGGTCTATGTTTAGGGGCTTATTATTAATAACCAGACAATTAAGAGTGGTAGAGGTTGAAGTTGGGCTTCCCTGGTGGCTCAGAGGTTAAAGCGTCTGCCTCCAATGCGGGAGACCTGGGTTCGATCCCTGGGTCGGGAAGATCCCCTGGAGAAGGAAACGGTAACCCACTCCAGTATTCTTGCCTGGAGAATCCCATGGACGGAGAAGCCTGGTAGGCTACAGTCCATGGGGTCGCATAGAGTCGGACACGACTGAGCGACGGAACGGAACGGAACGGAGAGGTTGAAGTTAAAGGCACAATTTAAGTGATTATTGCATTATGAGGGATATTTCCATTTTTTATACAATAAAGATCCATATATCACTAGTCAAAGGATATTTACTGATTATTTAACATGTGCAGCGCACTGGGGGTATAGGACAGAAGAAGTTCTTGTGTAGAACCCACTATATACCAGATGCTGTGCAGCAGAATTTCCTGTATATATGTGAGCAATGAGGGTTGTGGGGTAAGACAGAGAGCAAATGTAGGAGAAGGAAAGGAGGCGGAATTTCTAGTTTGAGTCTCAGTGTTATTCATTAGTGGGATTCTGTGGAATTATTTTTCTATTTACACAAGAGACTTAAAAACTTAAGTTGAGGACTAATTCAGACAAACATACTTGGTCCATAACAAGACTTCATTTATCAGTGGGGTAGGGTAACCCATGGGACTGTCACTTTGGTTTATGTCCTGACCTGTGTGTGGACCCATGTATATGGCACTTGTCTATTAATGTGGTATTTAAATTAAATTTGGGAGAGAGAGAAGTGAGTTTCCGTTTTGGCAGGGTGCAGGTGGTTTGTGGATATAGAGGACTGCAAACGATATGCTATAACCTGGGCATCTTGAGAGCTTACCATGGCAGCATACCAGCAGCTCCTCAAACCAGTAATCTCAGAGAAGTGAAAATCAGACCTGGCTGTGGGATACACTGCAAGTGTATCTGAGGTGTATCAGGAAGCTTGCCCCTGGCATGAACCTGAGCACTAGTACTAGTCAGTGATTTGATACGATGCAGAGAACACAGGTGGATAAGGCAATGGCACCCCACTCCAGTACTCTTGCCTAGAAAATCCCATGGATGGAGGAGCCTGGTAGGATACAGTCCATGGGGTCACTAAAAGTCAGACACGACTGAGCGAATTCACTTTCACTTTTCACTTTCATGCATTAGAGAAGGAAATGGCAACCCACTCCAGTGTTCTTGCCTGGAGAAGCCCAGGGACAGGGGAGCCTGGTGGGCTGCCGTCTATGGGGTCACACAGAGTCAGACACAACTGAAGCAACTTAGCAGCAGCAGCAGCAGAAAACACAGCTATCATCAAAAGCATCTGAAGCAGAAGGCATGCATTGCCATGCCCTCCTCCAGGGAATCTTCTCAACCCAGTCATATATTATGAATACATTTCTTAATAAGAGCAAATAACACCTCTTAATGGTAATTCACTCCAGTATTCTTGCCTGGAGAATCCCATGGGCAGAGGAGTCTGGCGGGCTGCAGTCCATGGGGTCGCAGAGAGTCGGACACAACTGAGTGACTGAGCATGCATGCACACAAAACACCTCTAGGGACGCTATGCTACAGGGGCTGAATTTATTAGAATAGCAGTGAATGGCCCATCCACATGAATACTTTTTATTATTCACTATTTCTGTGAGTCTGGAAAACATGTTCTACATAGAAAATATATATAATAGTCATGACAATGAAAGCGCATGGTCCTCATTTTACTGATGAAGAACTATAACCCTCTAAAATAAAATCTCTTGTTCAGTTCAGTTCAGTTCAGTCGCTCAGTCGTGTCCGACTCTCCGCGACCCCATGAATCACAGCACGCCAGGCCTCCCTGTCCATCACCAACTCCCGGAGTACACTCAAATACATGTCCACAGAGTCGGTGATGCCATCCAGCCATCTCATCCTCCATCGTCCCCTTCTCCTCCCACCGTTTAAGTTGAATGGCTTCCCTGGTGGTTCAGATGATAAAGAATCTGCCTGCAAGGCAGGAGATCCATGTTCAATTCCTGGGTCAAACGGATCCCTTGGAGGAGGAAATGGCAACCCACTCCAGTATTCTTGCCTGGAGAATTCCATAGACAGAGGAGCCTGGCGGGCTACAGTCCATGGGGTCGTGAAAAGTTGGATAGGACTGAGAAACTAACACTTTCACTTCTTTTATTCATAGGTTGAAATATGCCCCCTAAAATGATACATCCATGCCCTAAGCCTAGAAACTGTGAATATTAACTTACATGGCAAAAGATGTGATTAAGTTTAGGATATTGAGAAGAGGAGTTTATTCTGGATTATCTAGTTGGGCCCTAAAGACAACCACATGAACCCTTATAAGAGAGAGGTAGAGGGAACTTTGGGATGGACACACAGAGAAGATGTACAGAAAAGAAGGAAGCAATGTGACCACAGAAGAGAAGATTGGAGTGATGCAGTCACAAGCCTGGAGCCACCAGAAGTTGGATGAGGCAAGGAACAGATTCTTCTTAAAACCTGCATGGCTTGGCTAACACCTTGATTTCACACTTTCGGCCTCTAGAACTGTGAGAGAACACATTTTTGTTTTAAATCACCCAGTCTATAATAATTTGCTTTAAAAGTATAGGAAAAAATACAAGTTACACAATTAACTAGCAAGAGGAAGAGAGATGTTTCAAATCAGAGTTTGTCTGACTTTAAAATCTGTCTCTTTGGGCCCACTGGGGTGCCTCCCATATTCCATCGACATATGTCATGACCATATAGCTCTTGGGTCTTTCAAGATACCTTCTTACCATCTACTTTAGCCAAAACCACTAAACCACTTTATATTTGGAAATCACTAAAAATTGCTATATATGTTACGATTTAAACAAAATGTAAAGGCTTCAACAATTGAGTCAAGAGAACTTGTTATGATCAGGAAAAAGTATACGACAGAGAAGATTTTGAGTGATGAGAAAAATGATATACATAATTGGATAACTGTCCTCTAAAGGACAGAGGGGAAAATTAGAAGCCCCATTCAAATACACAGCGTCAGCCAGCTTGCAATTGGAAGTCTTGTACTAAAATGAAAACCTAATTAAATTTAATCCTGGTTGTTTCTGTTATCACTACAGTGGATTGTTACTATCCCTTCTGGAATCTGAGGTATTCTTATTTACTTACTGAAGATCTTTTCCTTAAAAAAATCTTTTCCACATCCAAGGTCATTTACTGAATCAATTTTGTGTCTACATCCTTCATGGTCAGACATTTTCTTTCTGTCCATGAGCCTCTTTCAATGCCATCTGTTTTGCTAAGGGATTTAGTGAATTACAAACCAGATCAGCAACATACAGGGACACAAATACTGGGTTCTTAAAAAACAAGTTTTAGCTTTACTTCAGCACTTCACCCTCTCCACTGAGGGTGAATTAAGTCATCTTCATGAGAAATAAAATTACTTATATTCCTGCCTAACCTTAATAACGAAGAAGAAGAAGGCCTTTTATCTATTCATTGTAAACAGAGTAATTACAATGGCTCACAGAAGCAGGAAAAGACAACAACAAACCACCATATTTAGTTTTTCATTTTCTCTAAGAACCTGAACAACTTGGTAGTCTTAACTCTAGCTTCTTACAGCTAACATTTTAATCTCTCATGGCAGAGAAGCAAGAAACAACTTTATGTCCAGGTAATAAAAGCATCACTAAAATCAATACTCAGAGATAATGTAGGAAATAGGTTCAGTTTTTGCTAAAACACTATACGTTTCCCACTTGAGAAGATCAAAGCTGAGATGGGGCAATTGGGGTCTGGCTTTCACCTTCTAGAGTCGTTGGTCAGGCAACATACAATAGAGCTTTCCTGCTACATAAGGCACAGTACTGAGGAATAGAAAAGGTTTAAATGTGTCATCTCTGCCCAAAAATTCTAGTTGGGTAGATAAGAAATGATGTCTTATTATTTTAATAGCCTCAAACAATTGAAACAAAAAGAACCTCAAATAAGAGTTCAAGACAACAAAAATATCACAAGACATGTTTCAGTTCAGTTCAGTTCAGTTGCTCAGTCATGTCCAACTCTCTGCGACCCCATGAATCACAGCACACCAGGCCTCCCTGTCCATCACCAACTTCCGGAGCTCATCAAAACTCATGTCCATTGAGTCAGTGATGCCATCCAGCCATCTCATTCTCTGTCGTCCCCTTCTCCTCCCGCCCCCAATCCCTTTCAGCATCAGACTCTTTTCCAGTGAGTCAACTTGTCGCATGAGGTGGCCAAAGTATTGGAGCTTCAGCTTCAGCATCAGTCCTTCCAATGAACACCCAGGATTGATCTCCTTTAGAATGGACTGGTTGGATCTCCTTGCAGTCCAAGGGACCCTCAAGAGTCTTCTCCAGCACCCCAGTTCAAAAGCATCAATTCTTCGGCGATCAGCTTTCTTCACAGTCCAACTCTCACATCCATACATGACCATGGGAAAAACCATAGCCTTGACTAGACGGACCTTGGTTGGTTATCAATAATTGCTACAGGATGTCAGAAAAACTGGACAGAACATATACTGGAGTGGTCTGGATGTCAGTACCAAGACTGGCAATGAATTACGCTAGATGGATATAAAAAGCCAAAAACAATCAATATCTAGAATCACCAAATGATACCTTTATGAATATTCAATATACTTTGGTAATGCATAAGGACTGCCTTTCTCATGCAGCCAGATCAAATCTGTTATACTGACTTTAACCAGTGCACATTTATACCCTTTTCCTTCCAACACAGTATAAATGTCAGTATGGAAACAGCAACATATATTTTCTCCACGTATTATACAAATGTGTTCTGCATGTGGAAGTTCTAATCTTATGGATCTTATCCCTTTGGGACTAGTTGTGTGTTTATATTGACTTTAGTTCATCCTTCTTAAATTAACAAAGAAGGACCAGATTTTCCATTCCAAATAGAATGACTCATCCATCTAAGTACAAAAAGCAATGAAATTCCCAAGAAGAAGCCTCTTCCTAATATCCTGTACACCGCACATTATCAAGAAGAATTTACTTAGAGAGTAACAGAAGTACTACTACTACAAGTTGCAATGATGGAAACCTGGTCCCATGCCATCTATTATATTGTCATAGGGTTATCAAATCTGACAGACAAATCTCAGATTCTTGTTCTACCAGATTCAATTTAACCATTGATCTGATAAATATTACAGAATGCCTTCTTTATACTAAATAATGTTTCAGGTATTGCAGATATAATGGTGGTGGTAGGGAAGGTATAAGGTCTGTGTGCTCATAGAGTTTACATTCAAGTGTGTGTGTGTGTGTTATTGTGTTGGGGAGAGAGAGACAACAAACACACGGTACACTGACTAAAGGCAATTCAGATTGTGAGGTATCTGCTGTGTGGAAATAATAATGATGTGATGAGATGGAGAGGGACTGTTGGGGAGGGCAGAAGTGGGAGTGCAGTTACTTCAGATGGTGTAGTCACCCAAGGTCTCTTGGAGGAAATCACATTCTAATAACTGGCAGAAAGTAGTGATACAAAGATCAAGGGAAGAGTGGTACAGGTAGAGAAAAGAGCAAGTACAAAGGCCCTAGGATGGAGGTGAGTTCATTCAAGGATAAGCAGGAGGGTCAGTACCATTGAAGCAGGATGAGAGAGAGAAGTGTTGAGAAGAAGTAGGAAAAGGAAGACAGGACTTAGATCATTTGGGGCCTTGTGGGCCATGGAAAGGATGCAGTATGCCTGCCTAGGACAAATATTAACAGTAATTTCCTAAGATCAGGCAAATTTAGTTGAATTAATTTCTAAGTTATTATATCTGCTCTTACATACTAAAATACTCACAGAGTTGGACTGTGAAGAAAGCTGAGTGCTGAAGAATCGATGCTTTTGAACTGTGGTGTTGGAGAAGACTCTTGAGAGTCCCTTGGACTGCAAGGAGATCCAACCAGTCCATTCTAAAGGAGATCAATCCTGGGTGTTCATTGGAAGGACTGATGTTGAAGCTGAAACTCCAATACTCTGGCCACCTTATGCAAAGAGTTGAGTCAGTGGAAAAGACTCTGATGCTGGGAGGGATTGGGGCAAGAGGAGAAGGGGACGACAGAGAATGAGATGGCTGGATGGCATCACCGACTTGATGGATGTGAGTTTGAGTGAACTCCGGGAGTTGGGGATGGACAGGGAGGCCTGGCGTGCTGTGATTCATGGGGCTGCAAAGAGTCGGACATGACTGAGAGACTGAACTGAACTGAACTGACTGAACATTTTAGATTTTAGATACTTATTTGAATATTTACTAAAAATATAATGTTTACCAAAACTGAGATATGCCGTTTTCATAGTTTGATGATGCTATTTCAAGTTACATGATAATTAAGATTTGTTTTTAAATTTTAAATTGGAGGATAATTGCTTTACAATGTTGTGTTGGTTTCTGCCATACAACAATATGAATTGGCTATAAGTACACATATGTCTCTTCCCTCTTGAACCCCCCTTCCACACGCACCCTATACCAGCCCTCTCAGTTGTTACAGAGCACCAGACTGGGCTCCCTGTGTTATATAGCAAGTTCCCAGTAGCTATCTATTTTACATGATAGTGTACATATGTCAATGCTACTTTCTCAATTCATCCTATGCTTGGCTTCCCCCACTGTGTCCACAAGTCTGTTCCCTACATCTGTATCTCTATTCCTGGCCCTACAAATAGGTTCATCAGTACCATTTTTCTAGATTACATATATATGCATTATTATACAATTTTTTTCTCTGACTTACTTCACTGTGTTTAACAGGCTCTAGGTTCATCCACCTCACTAGAACTGCCTCATATTCATTCCTTTTTATGACTGAGTAATATTCCATTCGTTTCCCAGGTATCTCAGTGGTAAAGAATCTGCTGGCCAATGTTGGAGATTTGGCTTTGATTCCTGGGTTGGGAAGATCTTCTGGAGAAGGGAATGGGAACCCACTCCAGTATACTTGCCTGGAAAACTCCTGGACAGAGGAGCCTGCAGGCCCCAGTTACACAGACTTGGACATGACTGTGCAACTGAGCACACACACACATACAATATTACATTGTATATTTGTACCGCAACTTCTTTATCCATTCACCTGTCAATGAACATCTAGGTGCTTTCACATCCAAGCTACTGTAGGTAGTGCTACAACGAACACTGGGGTACATGTGTTTTTGTCAATTATGTTTTTCTCAGGGCATATGCAGTGCAATTGCTGGGTCATATGATAGCTTTATTCCTAGTTTTTTAAAGAAATCTCTACACTGTTCTCCATAGTGGCTGCATCAATTTACATTCTCACCAACAGTGCAAGAGGGTTCCCTTTTCTCCACACCCTCTCCAGCATTTATTGTTTGTAGATTTTTTTGATGATGGCCATTCTGACTGGTGTGAAGTGATAACCTCATTGTAGTTTTGGTTTTTATTTCTCTAAAAATGAGCAATGTTGAACATTTTTTCATGTGTTTGTTGGCCATCTGTAAGTCTTCTTTGCAGAAATAAAAATTATGGGATTTTTTAGTACATTTCAATGTTCCCCGTCCCTGTCTCACAAAATTATCTACACAAAAGGCTGGACTCAGAGAAACAAAGCCCCAAATCATGTAACACTAACAAATCACCTGTTTTCAGTTGTCTTTACTCCTTCTTACACTCTGTCCTCAAGCATATGCTATCATGATGTAGCTTTAATCATAACAGATACATGATTTTTTCTCCAGTGCTTTCAAAGCACATTTTGAGTAGGGTACTTATTATTTTGCAAGATTTAGACATTGGCAAGAAGATTTCTCAGCAACTTTAAATAAGCCTGGCTAACTGGACTTCATTGATCACTCCTTGCAATGATTTTCCCCTCTCTTTGACTCAAATCTTCACTTCTTATCCAAACTGCTCTTTCAGAGTAAAAAAGGACTTGAGAAGAAAAGTAATTTCTGATAAGCAGTAATGAGACTGACTTCTTCCTAGGATCCCTGGGTATAAAAATTAGATTCTGAGTAATTTCTAAATAATTTCTGAGAATTCACAAGAGGAGAATTCCTCCTCTCAGCTGAGTGTCATTTGTTTGCAAATGAGAAGACACAGCTGTGGGATGGCTAATTAGGAAGACTTTAACCTTACCTAACTATGTTTTAACAAAACCTAGAAAAAAGACATTTTTCTTAGTCTCTGTGTCAGATTTTTAAACTCTCTGACTTAGGGATTTGAATATAGGGATCTAAAGAGTTTAAAAGGTCAATGGAGGAGCTAGTGAAATTGATTTTTAGTAACGAATTTTATTTCATAAATTCATGTGTTATTTAGAAAATTGAAGCAGAAGGACCAAATGTAGTATATTCTCTACTACACCACATGTTCCCCCAGTTATCTCTGGTACTGTCACAAAGACAAAATCTTCTTCAAAAGAATTTAAGAGAGTTTTTCTCTATTGTTAATAAAATCTAGTGTTGGTTTAAATAAAAGGCTGCAGAAAAAAGTAAGAAAATGTATCGTTTGTCTTGTGGTTATTTTATAAGTTTTAGTTCCTCTTGCAGGTATTACAAGCATCTTAAACTTAGTACAGTCAATACAGAAATCTTGATTCCCACACTCAGCATCCCATTTATTACCCCACGGTCTTCAGTTTAGTAAGTCACCACGTACCCAGTACCAAATCAAGCTAGGTCATTCTCCATTGTCTTCTTTCTCAGACCCTCCCATAACTCCATCCATATACGATTCATCTGCAAGTTCTAGTAACTCAGTCCAAAACCTATATTACAGGCCTGCAATCAAGGAGTTTCTGGGCTATGTTCTTATTTGGGGGCTCAGCTGAAACAAACCTGACTACAAGTTTATTCAGGTTATTGGCAGAATTAATTTCCTTACAGCTGTTTGACTGAGGGAACTGGATTTTTGCTGGAAGTTGGCTAAAGGCTGCTCTCAGGTCACTGTGGCCACCAGGAGTTTCTAGAGGCTGTCTATACGTCATTTCCACATGGGTTTCTCCAACTTATCCACTTATTCCATCAAGACTATGATGAGTCTCTGGCTTGAGTCTGATAAGACAGAGTTTTATATATTGCAATATTATGATAAGCATTGTACCCTATCTCTTTGTCATATAGCATAACCTAATTACAGGACTGACAAACCATCACCTTTACCACATTTAACTGGTTAGAAACAAGTCACAAGTTCCACCTACACTCAAGGGGTGGAGACTACACAAAGTCTTGAACACAAGAAGGTGGGAATTATTGGGGCTTACTTTAAGGTCTTCCAGTCAGATTATAACTGACATTATTTATTACAGTTTCTAAATAGTATTCTTGGCTTATATTCTATTTCCTTTCTTTAGCTTACTTTGGCTTAAATTGCTTTTGTCCCTCCTAGTTTCTTTAGGTGAAAGCTTAGGCCATTTATTTGAAACCAATTAGTCTTTCCTAATAAAGGAGGTTATTGCTATAAATCGATCTCTAATTACTGTCATAGCAGCATTTTACAGATTTTTGTCATGTTTTTCTTTTCATTCAGTTCAAAAACATCCTGATTTCCATTTTGATCTCTTCTTTGATACACAAGTTAACTAGCAGTGTGCTAGTTAGTTCCCAAATACTTGGGAATTTTCCAGTTGCCTTTCCGTTATTGATTTCTAAGTTAATTCCCTTGTGGTCAGGGAATATACTTTAAATATCTAGAGTCCTTTTTTAAATTCAAAAGACCTGTTTCATGGTCAGAATATTGTCTATCTTGGTAAATGTTCCATGAGCACTTGAAAAACAATATGTATCATTTAATTATTGGATAGAGTCTTCCATAAGCATCAATTAGGGCAAATTGGTTAATAGTGTTGTCTTCTATAGCTTAATTTAAAGTACATTTTCTATTGCTAACTATGTTGATTTGTCTAATTCTCCTTTTACTATTATACTATCAGTATTTGCTTCATATATTTGGAGTCTTTAAGTGCATAAATATTTAAAATTGTCATGTTCTCTTGATAAATTAACCTCTTTTGTCTATGAAATGATGCACTTTATCTATGGGCCATATTCTTTTTCTGTTATCAATATAGCCACTCTGTTTTCTTTTAATAATAAATTATCAATACATTTATTAATAAATAGTGCTATCATGGTATAAATTCTAGTATCATTTTTTTGTTCAGTTGCTCAGTTGTGTCCAGCTCTTTGCAGCCCCATGGACTGCAGCATGCCAGGCCTCCCTGTTCCTTACATCTCCCAGAACTTGCTCAAACTCATGTCCATTGAGTCAGTGATGTCATTCAACCATATCATCCTCTGTTGTCCCCTTTTCCTCCTGCCTTCACTCTTTCCCAGCATCAGGTTCTTTCCTAATGAGTTGGCTCTTTGCATCAGGTGGCCAAAGTATTTGAGCTTCAGCATCAGTTTTTCCAATGAATAACCAGAATTGAGTTCCTTTAGGATTGACTGGTTTGATCTCCTTGCAGTCCAAGGGACTCTCAAGAGTCTTCTCCAACACCAGAGTGCAAAAGCATCAATTCTTCAGTGCTCAGCTTTCTTTATTGTCTCTCACATCCATACGTGACTACTGGAAAAACCATAGCCTTGACAAGACGGACCTTTGTTGGCAAAGTAATGTCTGTGCTTTCTTGTATCATTTTACTTCTAACCAATTTTTATATTTTAACTTAGTAGCTTGTGAACAACATATCCTGGTTCTTAATTTTTTATTCAGGTCTAAAAAATCTCTCATTTTTAATTGGATGGTTTAAACCATTTCCATTTAGTGTAATTATCAATATCATTGTACTTAAATCTACCAGGCCATTCTTTTTTTTTCATACATATCTCATCTATTCTTTATTTATTTTCTCCCTTTGTTACAGATTGAATAGGCCGCTCCCCCTTCCCCGCCCAATTTCAGATGCTATAGCCTTAATTTACAGTGTGATGGTATTTGAGATTGGCACCTTCATGAGGTAATTAGAATTGGATTGTCATGAGTGTGGGGCTCTCATGATGGGATTAGTAGCCCTATAAGATGAAGAAGAGAAAGTGATCTCCCTCCCTCTTGCCACATGATGCACACACCAAGAAAAGCATATTTGAGGACATAACAAGAATGTGGCCATTTTCAAGTCAGGAGATAGCTCTCAATAGGAACTGAATCAGCTGACACTTTGGTTTTGAACTTCCTAGCTTTGAGAATGGAGAAGGCAATGGCAACCCACTCCAGTACTCTTGCCTGGAAAATCCCACGAACGGAGAATCCTGGTGAGCTGCCGTCTATGGGGTCGCTAAGAGTCGGACACGACTGAGCGACTTCATTTTCACTTTTCACTTTCATGCATTGGAGAAGGAAATGGCAACCCACTCCAGTGTTCTTGCCTGGAGAATCCCAGGGACAGCGGAGCCTGGTGGGCTGCCGTCTATGGGGTCGCACAGAGTCGGACACGACTGAAGCGGCTTAGCAGCAGCAGCAGCAGCTTTCAAAACGGTGAGAAGTAAATTTGTGTTGTTTAAGGTATAGGTCTATGGTATGTTATTATTATGGAATTCCAAGCAGACTAAGACATTTTTTATTTCTGCTTTCTTTTGAGTTAGTGGAATACATTTTTAAATTATTCTACTTTATATATTTTGTTGGCTTATTAGCTATTTCTTTTTCTATAGTGGTTTCTCTAGAGCTAACACTGTACATACATCTTTGAAATAGTATCATTTACCTCAAGTAATATTATGTCATTTCATGTAGAATATAAGACCATTACAACCATTACAACCTCTCCCTTTTTTTACTATTTTTTCATACATTTTACTACTATATAAATAATAAATCCTCTCAATATTTGTTTAATCATTATTATTTGTTTAATCAGTTGTATTTTTAAAAAATAAGAAAAGAAGTGTTTAAAATTACTCACATGTTTATCATTTCCAGTGCTTTTCATCCCTTTATGTAAATATATATTTCAGATTTTGTTTGTCTGAAAACATTTTTTAATTTGGTTTTCATATGTAAGAGATACTTTTGTTGAGTATAGATTCTAGGTTGACAATTTTGCTTTGCTAGTACTTTAAAGATGCCACTCCTCTATCTTCTGACTTACATTATTTTTAATGAGAAGTCTGCAATCATTCTTATATTTTTATGTACTTTTTAATGTACTTGATGTATCCATGTATGTACTTTGTCTTTTTTTCCTTTGGTTACTTTACATTTTTTTTCTTTTTGTTACCAGCTTTGGAAATTTGTTTATGAAATGCCTGATGAAGTTTTCTTCTTGTTCTTACCTTGATATTTATTTAAATAGTTTCTTGGATTTCTGGGTTTATATTTTTCATCAAATTTATAAAATTTTCACGCTTTATTTCCTCAAATATTTTTTTATGTATCTCTCTCCATATTGAGGACTCCAATAACAAATATATTAGGCTGTTTGAAATTTTTCCATACTTCACTGATGCTCTGTTCATATTTTTTAATTTTTCAGTCTTTTATTTTCCTCTGTATGTTTCATTATGATCATTTTCTATTATCATGTTTTCAAATTCACTAATCGTTTCTTTTGCAGTGGCCAATGTCATTCTTGTTGTTAAATTGCTAAGTCATATCTGACTCTGCCATCCCATGGACTGCAGCACACCAGGTTTCCTTGTCCTTCACTATCTCCCAGAGTTTGCTCAAACCCATGTCCATTGGGTCATTGATGCTATCTAACCATCTCATCCTCTGTCATCCCCTTCTTCTCCTGCCTTCAGTCTTTCCCAACATCAGGGTCTTTTCCAATTAATTGGATCTTCACATCAGGTGGCCAAAGTATTGGACCTTCAGCTTCCGTATCAGTCCTTCTAAAGAATATTCAGGGTTGATAACCTTTAGGATTGGCTGCTTTTATCTTCCTGCTGTCCAAGAGACTATCAAGAGTCTTCTTTAGCACCACAGTGTGAAAGCATCAATTATTTGGCGCTTAGCCTTCTTTATGTATTTTTAAATCTCAGACAGTTACTTTTTCATATTCATGCTTTATTTGGGTATTTTCAAATATCTTCCAAGTCTCTGCTTAACATGCTTGTGCTTTCTTTTACTTTCTGAAAATATGAAATACATCCGTAATATCATTTTAATATTCTTGTGTGATAACTTTTTCATTGGTGTCATTTCTGAGTCTTTTGTATTGATGCTTTCTTCCAATAATGGCTGTATTATACTTTTTTGCAGTAAACTTTTATTGGATGCTTGACATATGCATTTTATTTTGGGGGATGTTGGATATTTTCATATTCTTTTATATATGTTTGAATTTTGTTCTGTCACTCAAATAAATTACTTGGTAAGTTTTCCAAGCTTTTTTTTTTTATGGAGTACCAGAGCATTCCCTGGTGGCTCAGTGGTAAAGAATCTGCCTACAATGCAGGAAATGCAAGAGACACAGGTTCAATCCCTGGGTTGGAAAGATCCCCTGGAGAAAGAAATGGAACCCACTCCAGTATTCTTGCCTGGGAAATCCCATGGACAGAGGAGCTTGGCAGGCTACAGTTCATGGGATCAAAGAAGAGTTGGATATGACTGAGCAAACACACACACATACACACAGTGTCCTTCAGCTTAAGACTAATTTTTCAGTGCTATTAAAGCAATAAAATTCTAAGTACCTTACCCAAAGCCCCCTTTATTACAAGGATTTTCCACTCTGGCTCTTAGGAACAAAAATTATCACAAGTGTTTGGTGATATCCTGGAACTGTTTTACCTGTCCATTATAAGCTCTTTCTCCAGACATGGTGGTTTCATCACATCCTTCTGGTTAGCAGAATCAAGCAGATGACTTAAGGAGAAAACTTTGGAGATCTCAAAAGTCCTCTCTCTGTGCTGCTTTGTTCTGTCCAATATTCTGTCCTACAAATTCTAACCTTTCGACCTCCCTGAATCCTCAACTCCATCTCTTCAGTCCAGTGAGAATTACTGGGATCTGTCTGGGTCCCCTTTACTGTAAAATCTTAAGGCAGTAAACTGAAACAATTATAGGACTTGCCTCATTTTTTTCCTTTACATAAAGTATCACTGTCTCATATTGCCTATTATTCAATATTTCAAAACTCTTGCTTTGCATATGTTGCCCATTTCTTGTTGTTGAAGGGAGCGGAATAAATGTGGTCTCTGTTCCCTCATTCTTACCAGAAGTGGAAGTGAGCTAGTATCCTTAATCTTTCCATTTTGTGTCATGACCTCTATTAGCAGGCTTGTGAAATCTATGCATTCTTCTCGGAAGGTTATTAAATTCATACAACTAAAGCACAGGATAACAAAATAAACCAATTATCCTGAGACACATTTATCAAAATATTTTTTAAAATAATTGCATTACAGTAATATATGTGCTTCTACATTAAAACATTTAAAAATTCTAGCAGCTGGTTTAATAATTTCCAATATTTGCAGCAGTGTTGAGCATAATTAATATTTTCAGATACCTGCAACAACTCCAAGTGTTACGAAAATATTTTCGATTTCTATTGGTAACAAAATCACAAGAACTGCTAATACTACAGATTTGGATACTGTATTCATAATTGAAGGGATGTTAAATTTCAGTCAGAGGTTAGTGAAAATAAAGACATATATTTTGTTTATCTAGCTTCATGGACTCCTGCCATATCTGTGAACATCTTATGGACTCCTCGAGAAGAAATACTGTTGTAGAGAAATTTCTCTGAATCTTTGATCTTGGGAATCAAGTCATGGTTCATAGAATTTGCTGCCCCTAACACCTTGGTTTTTCAACCTTGCTGTTAGTTCTATATCCTTATTTTAAGTGAGGGCCTGAATAACAGTAGAATTAAATGGGATAACAGGACAAGCATTTACCATTATGTTTGGCACCCGGTAAGCCCAAGTAGGATAACTAGTAACTATCAGCAGCGTCATTATCATGGCGGGGGGGGGCATTTTTGTTGGGAGGAGAGACTGAAATATATATAATATGAGGGCTCTCTTTTAAGGAAAATCAAGTAAGTATTTTCCTTTTGCCAATTTTATGAAAAACTCTGGTGGTTCAGCAGTAAAGAATCTGTCTGCCAAGCAGGAGACATGGGTTCAATCTCTGGGTTGGGAAGATCCCCTGATGAAAGAAATGGAAGCTCATTCCAGTATTATTGCCTGGGAAATCCCTTGAACAGAGGATCCTGGGAAGCTACAGTCCATGGGGTTGCAAGAGTCAGACATGACTTAGCAACTAAACCACCAACACCATGGCTATAAGAACCTGTTATTAGGGTTTTTTCCTAGGGCCTCAAAGCTTCCTGGGCAAGCCAGGAGTCCTGAAACTTAAACTTCACTAGTTACATGATAAGTCTGCTTCCAGCTGACATACTCCTCTTCTTCATCTTCATAATTTTTATCACTTACTCATGATGCTAGAGTAGCCTCTTTGTCCTTGTGAATGCAGAGGTAATGGTCTGAGGAAATGTGGAGAGGTGGTCAACTACCGGGACTTGCCTTGATCTTTGGAGCCCCAGCCTGAGTGTTTGACTCCTGGAGGGATTTATTTTACATGTTCCCAACAACAGATGTATTACAGTGAACCAGTGATAGACAGCATAGGAAACAGAGGGCCCTGCCTAAGTTACTTCTCCCTCTGTTTCCACCATCTAGCAAAGTAATAGCTCATAGTGGATGTTCCACATAAATGTGTCAAAACAATGAATGAATGTTGTTGTTTTTTTCCTAAGTATCTTTTGGGGAAAAAAATGAAGTAAAAAGGAAGAATAAAAAAAAAAAAACTTAAAACTGGAAATTGCTACAAATTTTTTTTAACTTCTAACCACTGAATCAAATGTTTTTCTAGGATGTAGGGAAGTCAAGTATATTAGGGTGAAGAGGGAAAGTGATGTGTTTAATTTTTCTTTAATGCCATTCCAACTTCCCTGTTAACTGCTGTCACCCTTCCTCTAATTATGCTTTCCTATCACTTCATGGCAGCTAGATGGGGAAACAGTGGAAACAGTGGCTGACTTTATTTTTCTGGGCTCCAAAATCACTGCAGATGGCGATTGCAGCAATGAAATTAAAAGACACTTACTCCTTGGAAGGAAAGTTATGACCAACCTAGACAGCATATTAAAAAGCAGAGACATTACTTTATCAACAAAGGTCTGTCTAGTCAAGGCTATGGTTTTTCCAGTGGTCATGTATATAAAGAAAGCTGAGTGCCGAAGAATTGATGCTTTTGAACTGTGGTGTTGGAGAAGACTCTTGAGAGTCCCTTGGACTGCAAGGAAATCCAGCCAGTGCATCCTAAAGGAAATCAGTCCTGAGTGTTCATTGGAGGGATTGATGCTGAAGCTGAAACTCCAATACTTTGGCCACCTGATGCAGAGAGCTGACTCATTGGAAAAGATCCTGATGCTGGGAAAGACTGAGGGCAGGAGGAGAAGGGGATGAAAGAGGATGAGATGGCTGGATGGCATCATCGACTTGATGGACCTGGGTTTGGGTGGACTCCAGGAGTTGGTGATGGACAGGGAGGCCTGGCGTGCTGCGATTCATGGGGTCACAGAGTCGGACACGACTGAGCGGCTGAACTGAACTGAACTGATCCTTTTTTGGGCTTCCTAGGTAGTGCTAGTGGTAAAGTACCTGCTTGCCAATGCATGAGACATAAGAGACATGGGTTCAAGCCCTAGGTCGGGAAGATCCCCTGGAGGAGGGCATGGCAACCCACTCTAGTATACTTGCCTGGAGAATCCCATGGACGGAGAATCCCATGGACAGAGAAGCCTGGCGGGCTACAGTCCACAGGGTTGCAAAGTGTTGGACACGACTGAAGCGACAGCACACGCACTCTCTACTTCTAGAGTGTTATTTCTATTAATCTCTGGTTCCATCTGGGGTGTTTGTGGATAACGAATGATGATGATAATAAATAACAATAATAAGATGAATACTAACATTTATTGAGTGCTACTATGTGTCAGGCTCTGAGTTGTTTCTTTTTTTATTATTTTATTAAAAAAAAAATTTGGCTGCATGGGCATGTCTGGGCATCATGCTTAATAAAATGCAGAATCTTAGTTCTCAAGGGGGATCAAACCCACACCCCCTGTGCTGGTAGGGCAGAATCTTAACCACTGGACCACCAGTAAAGTCCCTGGGCTATTCTTTTATAGTCTCATCTTAATCAACCCTTACACAATCCCATGATACAGGTTTTATCATCACCCCCATCTCACAGATTGGAAACTGATGGCCACAGGTAATGTGTTTATTGTCACACAATTAATGAGTAATGGTGTCAAGATGCAAACTTAGGCATTTTGACTCCAGAGCCTCTGCTTAAAGCCATTTAGCCACCCCACCACCCTACTGTAGTAGGAATAAAATTCAGGAGGGATTCAATTTTAGAGAGCATCAGCATTCTAGAAAGTGTCACTGTATAATGAAAAGCCTTCAACAATCAAAGAAATATAAATAAAAGGGTGGCATATTGAGTGGCTGAGGTAAACAAAAATCATGTCATACAAACATCAGCATGTCCTGTGTGTAAACAGTGAATAAAAAGCTGTGTGTGTGTGAGAGAGAGAAAGAGAGAGAATGCAGAAATGATGAACTCTCTGAAGGCAAAGCCCTCAAAGTCCACCATTGCTATCTTGCTGTTTAGTCTTCACAGCACAACAGGCAGTCCTCATGGGCAGTGATCTATCTGTTGCCCCAAAATGTGCTTAGTAAAAGGTATTCAATAAACATGAGTGTAATGAAGAAATTAAGCTACATCCAGGAAAAAAAAAAGCTGCTTTAGGCTCTCTAATAGGCAATAATTCAGTCACCAAAACTATACCCTAAGATCTAAAATTCTAAGAAGACAGAGATTCATAGCTTGTGATTCATATTTGAATCTTACTAGAACAGAGCTTAGTATACATCCACCAGGCTATTTATGATCTGTAAGTACATGAACAACCAGTCCATTCTAAAGGAGATCAGTCCTGGGTGTTCATTGGAAGGACTGATGCTAAAGCTGAAACTCCAATACTTTGGCCACCTCATACGACAAGTTGACTCACTGGAAAAGACTCTGATGCTGGGAAGGATTGGGGGCAGGAGGAGACAGGGACAACAGAGAATGAGATGGCTGGATGGCATCACCGACTCGATGGACATGAGTTTGAGAGAACTCTGAGAGTTGGTGATGGACAGGGAGGCCTGGCGTGCTGTGATTCATGGGGTCGCAGAGAGTTGGACATGACTGAGCGACTGAACGGAACTGAACTGAAGTACATGAAAAAACAGTACGGTTTTGTTTTTGCTTTTCTTATGGCTGTACTGCATGAGGTATGAAACTTGCACTGTTTAAAACTGTGTGTTCTCCACTGACTGCAGCACAGGCCTTGCATTACTTAGAACATTAGTTGGGCAGCAGCATGCTTTTGTTCATTAGTTCTGTAGTCCTATGGTGGCCACAATCACCAGGACGTCAAGATACTCATGGTCAGGAGATCAGGAATAGGGAATGAGCTTTACACAGAGCATGGCTCTCTGGGTCTCATCTCAGAAGGGCTCCAGTTTCCAACAGATGTCTGTTTGGGATTTCTCTACCATGTGGCTTCATCTTCAATAGCTTTCAAACTTGTGTGTGGAGTGTCAGTCTGGGCCACAGGATAAGACTTACATAGGTTCTTGATCCACCTCCTCCCATGTCATCTTTTTGAAAAGAGTTGTTAGAAGTGGCTCCTGTGATAATGCAAGAATTTTTAAATAGATCAAACCAGTGACATTTGATTCTGCCTCTTTGTGGAGTGGGGCTATTTGTTTTAGTTCATGAAATACAACTGAAAACTCACAGACATGCTCAGTTCGGTTCAGTTCAGTTCAGTCGCTCAGTCGTGTCCGACTCTCCGCGACCCCATGAATCACAGCACACCAGGCCTCCCTGTCCATCACCAACTCCCGGAGTTCACTCAAACTCATGTCCACAGAGTCGGTGATGCCATCCAGCCATCTCATTCTCCGTCGTCCCCTTCTCCTCCAGCCCCCAACCTTTCCCAGCATCAGAGTCTTTTCCAGTGAGTCAACTCGTCGCATGACGTGGCCAAAGTATTGCAGTTTCAGCTTTAGCATCAGTCCCTCCAATGAACATCCAGGATTGATCTCCTTTAGAATGGACTGGTTGGATCTCCTTGCAGTATAAGGGACTCTCAAGAGTCTTCTCCAACACCACAGTTCAAAAGCATTTTTTCTTCGGTGATCAGCCTTCTTCACAGTCCAACTCTCACATCCATACATGACCACGGGAAAAACCATAGCCTTGACTAGACGGACCTTTGTTGGCAAAGTAATGTCTCTGCTTTTTAATATACTATCAAGGTTGGTCATAACTTTCCTTCCAAGGAGCAAGCGTCTTTTAATTTCATGGCTGCAATCAGCATCTGCAGTGATTTTGGAGCCCAAAAAAATGAAGTCTGACACTGTTTCCACTGTTTTTCCATCTATTTCCCATGAAGTGATGGGACCAGATGCCATGATCTTTGTTTTCTGAATGTTGAGCTTCAAGCCAACCTTTTCACTCTCCTCTTTCACTTTCATCAAGAGGCTTTTGAGTTCCTCTTCACTTTCTGCCATAGGGTAGTGTCATCTGCATATCTGAGGTTATTGATATTTCTCCCAGCAATCTTGATTCCAGCTTGTGCTTCTTCCAGCCCAGCGCTCCTCATGATGTACTCTGCATATAAGTTAAATAAGCACGGTGACAATATACAACCTTGATGTACACCTTTTCCTATTTGGAACCAGTCTGTTGTTCCATGACCAGTTCTAACTGTTGCTTCCTGACCTGCATACAGGTTTCTCAAGAGGCAGGTCAGGTGGTCTGGGATTCCCATCTCTTTCAGAATGTTCCACAGTTTATTGTGATCGACACAGTCAAAGGCTTTGGCATAGTCAATGAAGCAGAAATAGATGTTTTTCTGAAACTCTCTTGCTTTCTCCATGATCCAGCGGATGTTGGCAATTTGATCTCTGGTGCCTCTGCCTTTTCTAAAACCTGCTTGAACATCTGGGAGTTCACGGTTTACATACTGCTGAAGCCTGGCTTGGAGAATTTTGAGCATGACTTTACTAGCGTGTGAGATGAGTGCAATTGTGCAGTAGTTTGAGCATTCTTTGGCATTGCCTTTCTTTGGGATTGGAATGAAGACTGACCTCTTCCAGTCCTGTGGCCAGCGCTGAGTTTTCCAAATCTGCTGGCATATTGAGTGCAGCACTTTCACAGCATCATCTTTCAAGACTTGAAATAGCTCAACTGGAATTCCATCACCTCCACTAGCTTTGTTCGTAGTGATGCTTTCCAAGGCCCACTTGACTTCACATTCCAAGATGTCTGGCTCTAGGTCAGTGATCACGTTATCGTGACTATCTTCGTTGTGAAGATCTTTTTTGTACACTTCTTCTGTGTATTCCTGCCACCTCTTCTTAATATCTTCTGCTTCTGTTAGGTCCATACCATTTCTGTCCTTTATCGAGCCCATCTTTGCATGAAATGTTCCCTTGGAATCTCTAATTTTCTTGAAGAGGTCTCTTGTTTTTCCTATTCTGTTGTTTTCCTCTATTTCTTTGCATTGATCACTGAGGAAGGCTTTCTTATCTCTCCTTGCTATTCTTTGGAACTCAGCATTCAGATGCTTATATCTTTCCTTTTCTCCTTTGCTTTTCGCCTCTCTTCTTTTCACAGCTATTTGTAAGGCATCCTCAGACAGCCATTTCGCTCTTTTGCATTTCTTTTCCATGGGGATGGTCTTGGTCCCTGTCTCCTGTACAATGTCACGAACCTCCGTCCAGAGTTCATCAGGCACTCTATCTATCAGATCTAGTCCCTTAAATCTATTTCTCACTTCCACTGTATAATCATAAGGGATTTGATTGAGGTCATATCTGAATGGTCTAGTGGTTTTCCCTACTTTCTTCAATTTAAGTCTGAATTTCGCAATAAGGAGTTCATGATCTGAGCCACAGTCAGCTCCTGGTCTTGTTTTCGCTAACTGTATACAGCTTCTCCATCTTTGGCTGCAAAGAATATAATCAATCTGATTTCGGTGTTGACCATCTGGTGATGTCCATGTGTAGAGTCTTCTCTTGTGTTGTTGGAAGAGGGTGTTTGCTATGACCAGTGCATTCTCTTGACAAAACTCTATTAGCCTTTGCCCTGCTTCATTCCGTGCTCCAAGGCCAAATTTGCCTGTTACTCCAGGTGTTTCTTGACTTCCTACTTTTGCATTCCAGTCCCCTATAATGAAAAGGACATCTTTTTTGGGTGTTAGTTCTAAAAGGTCTTGTAGGTCTTCATAGAACCGATTAACTTTGGCTTCTTCAGCATTACTGGTTGGGGCATAGGCCTGGATTACTGTAATATTGAATGGTTTGCCTTGGAAACGAACAGAAATCATCCTGTCATTTTTAAGATTGCATCCAAGTACTGCATTTCGGACTCTTTTGTTGACCATGATGGCTACTCCATTTCTTCTAAGGGACTCCTGCCCACAGTAGTAGATATAATGGTCATCCGAGTTAAATTCACCCATTCCAGTCCATTTTAATTCACTGATTCCTAGAATGTCGACGTTCACTCTTGCCATATCCTGTTTGACCACTGCCAATTTGCCTTGATTCATGGACCTAACATTCCAGGTTCCTATGCAATATTGCTCTTTACAGCACCGGACCTTGCTTCTATCACTGGTCATATCCACAACTGGGTACTGGTTTTGCTTTTGCTCCATCCCTTTATTCCTTCTATAGTTATTTCTCCACTGAGCTCCAGTAGCATACTGGGCACCTACTGACCTGGGGAATTCCTCATTCAGTATCCTATCAGACATGCTGTTACTACTTAAAATTGCACTCTATCCTGAACATGAAATACAGATAGACCCTAAGTACCATTCCCCGGTCTTTCCTCTCAGCAGGATACAAAGCTTTTGTACACATAATGAACTCAGACATTTTAATAGCCAATTTGTATCCTTCAGGCCGCTGTTGTCATAACCTCTATTGACTCACTGTGGATTATTATGTGGGGCTTATCATTGTTGATTTACTTTTTTTCATATCTGTTCCTAAAGCAGTAGATATTGTCACTTCCGTTTAAAACACATTTATTGAAATGGTGCTTTTTTCTAAAGGGCACTTAAGTCATTTTTATTTAAAATGAATGAATTAAATTTATCTTCCTCATTTGCTTCTACATGACCTTTTGAGAACTTGGAAATTAAATTTTCTCCTAATATTTTACTTTCCAACTTGGCAAACACTGCAGTTGTTTTAGATCCTGAACAAAGTTGAAAAAGCACAGATTTCTTTTCAAAAACCAAATCTGAAACAAATGATAATGATTCTCTGGAAATATATTTGCTATGGTTGAGCTTTACTTTTTCTTTTTAAATGAATTACAAAGAAGAGAGTAACATTTAAGAAATAATGAGATCATAAAAATCAACTAAAACAAACCATCCATAGGGGTGATTTCAACCATAAATATTTTCACTTAAAAATATAAACGAGTTCATGTTGTTATTTAATAAATATTATTTGATGTTGATAAACATAATAAATCAACTGAACAGAAATTAAAATATACATTTTTTAGTAGACCAAATTAATACTTTACTAATGGTAATGACACTAAGTCAAGATCTCCCAAATATGCCAGAATGAAGAAACAGATCAAACAGAATTTCTATTTATAACTTAAAATACTAGTTCATGCTTGCTTACATAATCATCTAATAAAAGTATTCCTGAAGCTTTAGGAAATATTTTTTAAAACTGCCCTATTAAAATTCAATAATGGAGCTTCTTTTTGTTAAAAAGATCAGTATTTTTTAAATGAAAAAAGAAACAATTATTTTTTAGAAGAAAAGATTATTATTATTAGCTAATTGCACAATATAAAAACACTAATTGCATATAGTCTTATAATTTGTGGAGGTATCTCCACATATATATATGGAAGAGGTAGGTAAAACAACTATTTCTTATTCCTACCTTTAAAGATATAAAGTAGAGGTCAGAGAAATTAAGTTACTTTCCCAAAACACACAGATTAATTGCCAAAGCTGGGGCTTAACTGCAAGCCATCGGCCTTCCTTTGAATCCATTCTTTAGTTAATTAAGAAACATACTCTTCTTCAATTTCTGCAAAAGCAAAGAAGACAATTTTCCATGTGATTTAGTGACACTGAAGGACTTCTCTCATTTGCCTCATCATTATTATTAGTGATTGGCATTTTTTAGTATAGTGCTCACAGCTATGGAGAACTCAAGGAAGAGTGAAAAGGGCAAGTTGTGGGCTGGGCCCTAAGGAACTGAGAGGCTCACAGGGGTGTAAGCCAGGAAAGGAAGTAGTGGACATACTTAAACAGAAGATCTCAGTTCAGTTCAGTTCAGTCACTCAGTCATGTCCAACTCTCTGCGACCCCATGAATCACAGCACATCAGGCCTCCCTGTCCATCACCAACTCCCGGAGTTCTCTCAAACTCATGTCCACAGAGTCGGTGATGCCATCCAGCCATCTCATTCTCTGTTGTCCCTGTCTCCTCCTGCCCCCAATCCCTCCCAGCATCAGAGTCTTTTCCAATGAGTCAACTCTTCACGTGAGGTGGCCAAAGTATTGGAGTTTCAGCTTTAGCATCAGTCCTTCCAATGAAAACCCAGGACTGATCTTCCTTAGGATGGACTGGTTGGATCTCTTTGCAGTCCAAGGGACTCTCAAGAGTCTTCTCCAACACCTCAGTTCAAAAGCATCAATTCTTTAGTGATCAGCTTTCTTCACAGTCCAACTCTCACATCCATACACGACCACTGGAAAAACCATAGCCTTGATTCAACGGACCTTTGTTGATAAAGTAATGTCTCTGCTTTTTAATATGCTATCTAGGTTGGTCATAACTTTCCTTCCAAGGAGTAAGTGTCTTTTAATTTCATGGCTGCAATCAGCATCTGCAGTGATTTTGGAGCCCCCCAAAATAAAGTCTGACACTGTTTCCACTGTTTCCCCATCTGTTTCCCATGAGGTGATGGGACCAGATGCCATGATCGTAGTTTTCTGAATGTTGAGCTTTAAGCCAACTTTTTCACTCTCCTCTTTCACTTTCATCAAGAGGCTTTTGAGTTCCTCTTCACTTTCTGCCATAAGGGTGGTATCATCTGCATATCTGAGGTTAAGTATGCATAAAACAAAGGTACCAGTTCTAAGTACCAGTTCCGTTCCGTTCCGTTCCGTCGCTCAGTCGTGTCCGACTCTTTGCGACCCCATGGACTGTAGCCTAACCAGGATTCTCCATCCATGGGAAGTAGCTTTCACAAAAGGAAGTGATTAGCTGGGAACCCAGGTGAACAAGAAACAATCCATTTTTGATTTTTGTTTTAAGTCAACTACATTGAGGTATAATTTGCATATAATAAAATGTATCCACTTTCAGTGTGCTGTTCAGTGACCAATACAATCAAGAGCATTTTAATCTCCCTTAAAATCACCTCCAACTTTTCTGCAGTCAGCCCCTCCTACTACCCATGGCCTCATACAAACCACCCTACTTTGGTGGATCTAGTAAGATTTTTAAAATTTGAAAAGAGAAGAAGGTAATGGAAATAGCAAGAAAAAAGGGAAGACTGAAATCAGATGAAATTTAAATCCAGGTTATAAGTCTAAGTAAAGTTTCCAAGGAAGGAAGGAAAAATGAGTTGGGTTTGTAGGGAAGGGAAAGGAGAAGCCACCTGCTCTCCCATGTAAACCTCCTCCGTTCTACCAGTCATTTCTTGGTCTCCTTGTCCCAAAATCAACCTCAGGCCCATACATTGCTTACATTTATAGGAGGAAAATGACATCCGCAGAACTCTGCTGTATTGGGAAGCTGTCAACCGATACCTCCAATCACCATCCCATCCCAGATAGCCACAAACCCTAACCAAGATTCTACTCAAGTAGTTCTTAAACTTCTGGGGCATCACAGACATCCTTGAGGAAGCTTTTGATTCTCTCCCTAATAACATGTACCCAGAACCAATTCTGCATTCCATTTCAGGTGGTCCACAGGGCCCCCAGAATCCATCCCTGGTATCCAAAGAATGTCCTTGATGTTCAGAGTAAAACCCTCCCATAACCTTGTGTTTTCCTGCATCTTCTTGCACAGGGCATACCAGGGAGATATATCTCAACCCGTGCAAAAGGGACCAGGAGAGCCGCTGCATCATGCTCTTTCTCTACAAAGCATTCTGTAGGCTTTAATAACGCCTTCCTACTATGTTACACAACGAAATATGGTTCTGAAAAAAAGATATGAGGGCAAGGGAGTGATATATGGCCTGTCAAGCAGCAATGCAGTAAAGGATGAAGACCCCTAAGATATTCTAGTGTTGTCTTTAGTCCTGTTTCCCGCTTCCCAATAGCTATGAGGGGGTATAATTTTGAAGAAGTCACAAACCTCTCTGGGCAGCCCCAATACACTCATCTTTCAAATGAGAAGGGACTGGATTGGATAGTGTCTATAATTTCTAAGATTTCATATAGCAAAACACTGCCCCTTAAGTCAAACTATCCTTTCCCTTTTAAAACTGAAATAAAGTATGCTGGTGAAAGTCGCTCAGTTGTGTCTGACTCTTTGCAACCCCATGGACTAATACAGTCCATGGAATTCTCCAGGCCAGAATACTGGAGTGGGTAGCTAGTCCCTTCCTCAGGGGATCGTCCCAACCCAGAGATCGAACCCAAGACTCGCTCATTGCAGGCGGATTCTTTACCAGCTGAGTCACCAGGGAAACCCAAGAATACTGGAATGGGTAGCCTATCCCTTCTCCAGGGGATCTTCCTGACCCAGGATTTGAACTGGGGTCTCCTGCATGGCAGGCAGATTCCAACTGAGCTACCAGAGAAACCCCTTGAAGTCACCACATAAGACATCCTGCATACACACCTGAAAATCAGGACATTTGAAGAGCCCATAAAACTGAGAAGTTACCTGGCATGGCCAGGAAGAACCAGTTTCTGAGAAGAGAATCCTGTACCTTTAACCCCTTCCTCAGGGGCTCACGGAAAAGCAGCACCCTGCTTTAGGAACCAACTGACTGTAACACACAAACAAGGTGTCACTGACAAGTACAGTGACCATCACCCTGGGGCGGGTGGTGGGAGCTATGAGAGGCGCATCATACCCAATATCATCTAGCACATCCTAGGGAATCAATAAATAACCATGGCTTGAACGAATACATGAAGAGAGGGAAATTCTGGTTCCTTTGTTTCCTAGGCAGAACAAGGAATGAATGAGTTAGATATTTTGGTTTATTTTAACTGGTGTTATCTGATTTATTAAGTATGTATTTAAGGTCAGTTTACCTTGGAAGGATCTTAGTCTGTGCATTGGGTACCAAGGGTGTTCTCTTTGCTTCATTTCTAGTCCTGTTTTTAAAAAGACAATTAAAATGGTGCCAAACGGTCCCTAGAGGTGAGCCACTCTCAAAACAGCTTTCTCTGGCTTCATAGTTGTGGAAACTGTGTTGTCTCTGGGAGTTGCACTAATTCTTTGTAACATTTTAAAACAAGTACTCTGGGATAGCTAAACATAGAACTTGCCGACTAAATATGCATTTAGAGACTTTTAATACATATTATAAATATATATTTAGGGATTTTCTTACAATGAATAAAGGGCTTTATAATAACTCCTTTGGAAGGATTGTGCTCAATCGCATTATATGTTCAGTCTCTTAAAAAATTCATGATATTTTCCTGATAGACCAGGATGTCTGATAAGAGATGGTAATGAGACACTGTCAGTAAGCCATGGAGAATCTCAAATTCCACATATGATGTGACGCCTCATTCTTCACAAAGACAAAGTATGTGAGGCAGAGCTCAGGACACTTTGTTTTTCGTTATAAATAATGCAGTACAGTTGCTCACATGTCAGCCCATAAATGGGCAAACACAATCTTCGTGAACTGGGTCATCCAGGTTCAAAGCAATTTGTGAAAGAAAGGTTTTCCTACAGTTCTAAGTGGGACATGGGATCCTCTTTCAAATGCAGATGGATGACTGTACCAAATCTCTGCATCAGATTCTTCAGCCCCTTCCTCAGTCAGATCCTTCTGGCTACACACACACACACCTAACTATTGTCTAGACAGTGGACATCAGCATTTTTGATCATATGTTCTATTAATAAAATATGCTTTAAAGTATTTTATTCCAGTATACATACTGGAGTAAAATGCTTCATAAAGTATATATAATATAATTAAAGCTTAATTTACGTCTTATTCTTAAGCAACACGTGAATACATAGTGCTAATATTTTTTTCCAGATGTCAATAAATCACCAGGCTCCTGGTTTGGGAGAAGCCAGCCCAGATTGGAAAGCGTGCTCACTCACTGCATCCTGTCTAGGATTTTTCTTTGCTTCCCAATGATCTCTTCAAAATATGCACAGAAGGGAGTCAAAACCTGCAGTCATGGCAATTGTCTCTGACAACAAGTGAAGGGACGGAGGGTGAGTTTTCATCTGTTTCTTTGCTAGAATGAGATTCTGGATGGATAAAGCATCGTGACCCCCAGAAAGGTTTGGACAGGGTGGAAGGGTGAAGATGATTTGTTATGTCTGCCCTGCCTGAGTCACTGGCAGGGTCTGCTCTAGAACAAAGCTGAAGACTCCAGTCCTCTCCCTGGAGGAAGGTATCAACCTCAGTGGCTTCTACAGGCAGAACAGGTCCCTTCACCACAAGCACCCTTTTGTGAACTGAGCAAAATGCCAAAGCAGGGCTCTTCCTTCAGTCCTATTTGCTTCTCTCTCTTCTCCTCTCTGGTCACCAAATTAAGTCCCCATGGCCCTCATTTCTTTCTCCAGTGAAGCCCTGCTACCAGGAAGATACAGTGATAGATCCATCCATCCTTTCATGTGACAAATGTTATTGAGTTCCATCAATATGCCAGGCTGAGAAACAACCGATTGATCAGGCATTATTCCCTGGAGGGCTATCTGCTTAAAGAGTGTGCCCTATTGTTAAGGCTTCAGGTGCCAGCAGCCAGAATCTCCAAAAACTGCCAAGGCCATGCCATAGGCAATAGAGGCCTCCCAGCATAGCCTGCATCGCAGCCTAGCCCATCAGTTGAGCTCAGATCATAATCAGCCTATTTTTCTGGAAAACAGCCAGCTCTTCTTCATTCAGCTGTCACACAGACATGAAGAAAGGTCCTGGCCCAGGATTCATGAAACACTGGGTTTTCGGCCTGGATGAAGGATAGGTTTAAAGAAAGGAGGAGGTAGGAGGGGGTAGGTGAGTAGACAGCACGTACCGTCAGCAAGGCAGGGTTCATGAAGCAAATGCTAGCGCCTCTATGACAAGGGTAGTTTCTGCGCCCTTCAGTCAATTCAGTTCAGTTGCTCAGTTGTGTCCGACTCTTTGTGATCCCATGGACTGTAGCATGACAGGCTTCCCTGTCCATCACCAACTCCCATAGCTTGCCCAAACTCACGTCCATTAAGTCAGTGATGCCATCCAACCATCTCATCCTCTGTCATCCCCTTCTCCTCCCACCTTCAATCTTTCCCAGCATCACGGTCTTTTCCAACAAGTCAGGTCTTTGCATTAGGTGACCAAAGTATTGGAGCTTCAGTTGCAGCATCAGTCCTTTTAATGAATAGTCAGGACTGATTTCCTTTAGGATTGACTTTTGATCTCCTTGCTGTCAAAGGGACTCACAAGAGACTTCTCCAACACCACAGTTCAAAAGCATCAATTCTTTGGCACTCAGCCTTCATTATGGTCCAACTTTCACATCCATACCTGACTACTGGAAAAACCATAGCTTGGCTAGACAAACCTTTGTCAATAAAGTAATATCTCTGCTTTTTAATATGGTATCTAAGTTGGTCATAACTTTTCTTCCAAGGAGCAAGTGTCTTTTAATTTCATGGATACAGTCACCATCGGCAGTGATTTTGGAGCCCCTCAAAATAAAGTCTGCCACTGTTTCCATTGTTTCCCCATTTATTTGCCATGAAATGACAGGACCAGATGCCATGATCTTAGTTTTCTGAATGTTGAGTTTTAAGCCAACTTTTTCACTCTCCTCTTTCACTTTCATTAAGAGGCTCTTTAGTTCCTCTTCGCTTTCTGCCATGAGGGTGGTGTCATCTGCATAGCTGAGGTTACTGATATTTCTCCTGGCAATCTTCCTTCCAGCTTATGCTTCATCCAGCCCAGCATTTCTCATGAGTACTCTGCATACAAGTTAAACAAGCAGGGTGACAATATATGGCCTTGATGTACTCCTTTCCCAATTTGGAACCAGTCCGTTGTTCCATGTCCAGTTCTAACTGTTGCTTCTTGACCTGCATACAGATTTCTCAGGAGGCAGGTAAGGTGGTCTGGTATTCCCATCTCTTTAAAAATTTTCCACAGTTCATTGTGATTCACATAGTCAAAGGCTTTAGTGTAGTCAATGCAGCAGAAGTAGATGTTTTTCTGGAATTATCTTGCTTCTTCTATGATCCAATAGCTGCTGGCAATTTGATCTCTGTTTCTTCTGCCTTTTCTAAATCCAGTTTGAACATCTGGAAGTTCTCAGTTCACATACTGTTGAAGCCCAGCTTGGAGAATTTTGTATCCTTCAACAAGCACGGTATAATTGGGTGGATTTCTTGGTTTCTCTGAAAGTGTTTTATAGTTTTAGCCCTACCCTGAGAAGACATTAGTCACACTTGTTTAGAGAAGGAAGTGTTCCATGTAACTTGAAAAGAGTGGATGTAGGTATTATTTTACCTACGTATGGCCATTGGCTTTAAGATCCAGCTACGTTGCCAGGTCATTCACTCACTCAACAAACATTCTCTGAGTGATCCTATGAACCACAAATAGCACCAGAGGCCTGTAAGGCACAGGTTCTGCCTAAAAAAGCTTGCAATAACAGAGGGGTGACAGAAGTTTAAATTCACAATAATAGAGAAGTATGAAAGCAGATGTATGCCATGTTCAGTAGAGGTACCTGTGAAAAAGGGGTCAACTATGCTGGAAGCATGATTGCTAAGTTACTTCAGTTGTGTCCAACATTTTGGGACGCTATGGACTGTAGCCAGCCAGGCTCCTCTGTCCATGGGATTCTCTAGGCAAGAACACTGGAGTGGGTTGTCACGTCCTCCTCCAGGGTATCTGCCTGACTCCGGGATCGATCCTTCATCTCTTATGTCTAGTGCATTGGCAGGCGGGTTCTTTACCACTAGCACCACCTGGGAAGCCCTGCTGGATGAGAATACTTCAAAAAGGAAATGCCGACATAGCCAAGAGGGTCTTGATGGATAAATGGCAGTGCAAGACATGTTAAAGGAAGTGAGATATTCCAGTAAAGGAAACAATATGCCAAATTTCATGACTGAAATGGAGACCTGGGTGTTTGTTCAGTACAGTTGTAGCATAGGGTGTCTGTGGTGATATGGCGAGAGAAAAAGGCCAGGCATTTAGGCAAGGGAAAGACCATGGAAAGCTTCCTGTGTCATGTTGTGATTTCTGGGCTTTATCCTGTAATGCAAGTAGAAATTATTGAAGGTTTTTAAGAAGATAAATGTATTTTAGCATGGCCTAGGCCGGAGAAGGCAATGGCAAGCCACTCCAGTACTCTTGCCTAGAAAATCGCATGGATGGAGGAGCCTGGTAGGCTACAGTCCGTGGGGTCGCTAAGGGTCGGACACGACTGACGGACTTCACTTTCACTTTTCACTTTCACACACTGGAGAAGGAAATGGCAACCCACTCCAGTGTTCTTGCCTGGAGAATCCCAGGGATGGGGGAGCCTGGTGGGCTTCCATCTATGGGGTCGCACAGAGTCGGACATGACTGAAGTGACTTAGCAGCAGCAGCAGCAAGCCTGCTGAACTCTTTATCACTTTGCTTAGTATTTCTAAACAGCAGTTCTCAAAATCACTACAACACACATGACATAGGATATTCCCACTCACAGCATGCTTCCATGAAACACTGTTACAAATAAGCTAGGAATGTTACATTTAATTCAACACACTAGCTGTAACTCCATTGCTCTCTCTCTTTCAGAAGGAAGCTTGTTGGATTTCAAGCAAAGGAGAGTGGGTTTATTTTTAAAGATAATACTGAAAAGAAAAATGAACCATGTGTGAGGTTCATTACTAAATTACTTATGAGTAACTAAACACCTGATCTACAACAGATTGGGGCTTGCCAGTAAGTTATGAAAGTAAGTGACCACTACTGTCTTAAACAGATATTTACATTAGTGGTTTCTAGCTTACAAATGCCTGAACACCCACTTTGTTAACAGAAGAATTGAAATGTGTGCATAATTTACCGATATGGTATATACATATAACTTGGCAATGCAATTACAGATTGTAAGAATATGTACACTGGGAGTTCCCTGGAAGTCCAGTGGTTACTGGGACTCAGACCTGCCAGTGCAGGGGATACAGGTTCAATCCCTGGTTGGGAAGATTCCACATGCCACGTGGCCTCGCTAAAAAAGTTAAAAAGAAAAAAAGAAAAGAATAAATACACTAAGAAAAATACACTCAGGTTCATCCCTGGGACCCATAAAGAATGACGTATCCCAGGAACACCCTCAGTGGTGCAGGCTGGCAGTGTCCAGAGCTAGGGGCTCTTTCTCTTAGATAACCCCCCACAAGTCAACGAGAAGTCCTTCCTCTCCTGGAAATGATCAGTGCCTCTCTGTTCCACCAAGCATGGGGACAGGCTGTTAGGGAAGAGACCAGCAAGCCTGCTCACCCAAGGCTGATCACTCCACTCAGCAAGGCCGAGTGCAGCATGAGAAGCAGAGGGTGGGTGAGGAATGGAGGAAATTTCCATGTAGGAAAGAAAACAGTTGTGCACACCTATTTATTTTCTCTTGCACAAAGATCACCTATTTTCCTTTAGGAGA
The DNA here is from genome assembly GCF_049115385.1 of Moschus berezovskii. NCBI lineage: Eukaryota > Metazoa > Chordata > Mammalia > Artiodactyla > Moschidae > Moschus > Moschus berezovskii. Next base: position 40,901,675 of record NC_142468.1, on the reverse strand, counting down.
AGGGAAGAGGAAGGTAATCACCATGCATTCTCTGTGGACCAAACTACTTTTATGTTCAACACTTATCTGTAACCAAGTATAAATTGTGTTGCTAAAGCATTCTTGTGTGTCAGAGTGAGTCATCTCACCCTTTGAAGATAACCTTTTGAAAATGATATTGTCATGTATATGGAGCTTGAATGGGGGAAATGAACATAAGATGAGGGGAAGGAGAACAGGCCTTGACTTCTGAAATGCCATGGTTTTTTGTCGTTGTTGTTTTTAAGTTGTAAATTTGAATCAGAATAGTATAAATGAAAAACTGAAAAAATAACCCTTCTACTAAACTGGAAATAATCTAAGCATCATACAAAAGGGAAATGGCTCAATAATGGCACATAGAATAAAGGAATATTATGCTACTAAATTAGTACTAAAGAAATTAACACATTAAATTAACAAGTATAGAATACAAATGGGTATATACCATAGTTCAGTTCAGTTCAGTCGCTCAGTCGTGTCCGACTCTCCGCGACCCCATGAATCACAGCACGCCAGGCCTCCCTGTCCATCACCAACTCCCGGAGTACACTCAAACTCATGTCCACAGAGTCGGTGATGCCATAGTTACTAATATGTAAAACAGATGTAAGAATGGGTCCGTCCTGAACAGACAGGGATGTGAAAGAGTTGACATGTTACTGTGATGGGAAGATGACTGAGTTTTACTTGCTTTCTCTTTTTCCTGTTTTCCACAAGTTTTCTTTGATGACAGTATTATAAGATAATGATAATATGACCATAGCACAACATAAAAATTAAAATATTTTAAAAATCTGAGATGTAAATATGAATTTTGTCTGGTGTATGGTAATCTTTTAGTTCTCCTCAAAAATGAACTGCTCCAGCTCATTCTGGAGGAATCTGAATATCTACTCCATTATCTCTGTGATGGCATGTACTTCTAACGCTTGAAGGACTAAGCGTGAAGAAGTAGTCTTCTAACCTTGACAGCTTATCCTGGTGTCATCGGAATTATCTTAGTTTAGTTAAAAGAAATCAGCTAACTCTACACTCTCAGCTATTCTTCACTCACCAGTACTTGATTGAAGACTTGTATATTCCACCTCCTCTGACAAGCTACGCTTACTCATTCGAGCTAAAATGAATCTTCTCCTTTTTGAACATCCACAGCCTAACTATCAATACTACTTATTTGGGGGTCATAATTTGTATTGTTAGTAACTCTGTATGTGTGCACATGTGTGTGTGTGTATTAATTATAAATTCATTAGAGTTTGTTATTCTCCTGCATACAGCAAACAAGTATGGGGGAAAGCTCCAAGATACAGTCATTGGTGAGAAAGACAACAGCACACTCAGTCACATCTCAGCCAGATGCAGATCGTAACAGAACAGGGGTTGCGAACGTCTCTGAAAAGTAAGTGAACCTCTATTCTGTTCTCTGCATCTATGTGTTTGTTTGCATGTGGTCTGGTTTTGTTTGGTGGGGAGAGTGAAATGGGGAAGGGGATCAAAGGTATGATGAGAGGTGGAAACAAAATTTTTGGTGGTGATCACACTGTAAGGTATACAGAAGTAGAAATATAAGTTTGCATACATAAAACCTATATATATTATAAACCGACGTTACCTCAATAAAAAAATAAGTTAAAGGTAAGTGAGCTTCTAGCTGGGATTTGACCACATCCCAAAGACGCTGATTATCTTCTAGATCATTTGTTTGTTTATCATTTTTATTTACTTTTTTGCACTCACTTTTATCTAGAAACTGGGCTATTAATAAAGACAATGTTCTTAGATATTCTGAGAAGACAAATTTCTGTGACAGGTGGCCATAACTAAGTAATTTCCTAAACTACCTAATATGCAAATATATCCCTTTACCTTGAGAAAGCCGCAGGACTTCCAAAGTTGCTAATGGATTTTTCCTTAAGGTTTTAACAACAACATCAAAAATTTACCATAAATGTTAATATTTTTCCACTGCCTTTAATTATTTAGCACTGTAAAAAACGCCCCCAATTTTGGAAGTTTAAAACAGTAATAATTTTAGTATCTGCCATGAACTTGGGAAGGGCTCAGCTGGGTGGTTTGGCTTGGTCTCTGTGAGGCTACAGTTGGATGGTGACGGGAGCTGAGATAGCAGGTGCTAGCTAGAAGCTGGTCGGTTATCTTTCTGTCCATGGAGTCTCAGGACTTCTCCATGTGGTCACTCCACCTGGGTTAGTTTGGGTCTCCACTGATGCTAAAGCTGAAACTCCAATACTTTGGCCACCTCATGCGACGAGTTGACTCACTGGGAAAGAGTCTGATGCTGGGAGGGATTTGGGGGCGGGAGGAGACAGGGACGACAGAGAATGAGATGGCTGGATGGCATCACCGACTCTGTGGACATGAGTTTGAGTGAACTCCGGGAGTTGGTGATGGACAGGGAGGCCTGGCGTGCTGTGATTCATGGGGTCGCGGAGAGTCAGACACGACTGAGCGACTGAACTGACCTGACTGAACTGATAGCACGGTAGTTTTAGAGCCAGACTGTTTGAATGGCAGCTAAAGGCTTTAAAGGAATTACTTTCACTGAGCTAGGTGAAAACTACATTGTCTTTTAAAACTTGGCTTACAAGGTCATTTTAACTGTTCTCTCTTGGCCAGCACAGTCATGACAGCTTGCCAAGTTTCAAGGGGATGGGGTACAATACAGACCCCACCTCTCAATGGGAAGAATGTTGGGATGGGAGATATAATTGTGACCATCTCTGGAAATACCATCTGTCACAAGGAGACATATCTGTCAATGTATTCCACGCAATTAGCAACATTTTCATTTGTTAAACTGTAATGCAGTTTTCTACCATCACTGGCAGAAGAAAGCTAATTTTCTAGTGAGTGAACTCTTTTGTAAAAATCTGAAACTATAACCGGTTAGCGAAGGATTATCCTTCCTATTTCAGTTTTGGAAAATGCTATTTGGTACACCCACAAAAGGCTTAGAGGAGAGGGACAATAAATACTAACTCTAGTCAATTTGGAATTCTTAGAGATTTATAGGTTTTACAGTTCTGCTGTATATAAGTAGGGTTTTCCCTATTTCATAGCAAAGCTTTTTGTATATAAAGATTCAACACCCAGAAAAGTCTGGCTTTGTCATGTTGCAGCATAGGACCAAAACAAAGGTACTGTTAGTCTCCACATTTCTAATCTAGCTGATAACAGTACTGCAGACTTATATAGCACTTTCTGCCCTAAAAGGTGGTTAAAACAATGTGAACTCATAATATTTAAAACTATAAACTTTTCGTAGCACTTCCACAGATTTTTTCATAATCTGCAGGCAGCTTTAATCTCATTTGAATGATAAGATATGGGAGAGGCACATGGAGATCTAGTGGCACAGGTCATGCGGCTAGTTGATGGTAGAAAGCAGAAATAGGAGTTCAGGACCAACAAATGCAGGCTAGGATTTCTTCCTGCTCAGGATTGTGGGGTAGGATAGGTGTAAAATTTTCTGTGGCTAACCTCATGCAACAAGTTGACTCACTGGAAAAGACTCTGATGCTGGGAAGGATTGGGGGCGGGAGGAGAAGGGGACGACAGAGGATGAGATGGCTGGATAGCATCACCGAGTCGATGGACATGAGTTTGAGTGAACTCCGGGAGTTGGTGATGGACAGGGAGGCCTGGCGTGCTGTGATTCATGGGTTCACAGAGTCGGACACGACTGAGCAACTGAACTGACCTGAACTGAAAGAGACATAGCCCTAGAGACATAAAGAGACCTAGGTGAGGTGACTGAGCCTCCCTTTTCTGTACGTCATAAAGAGTATCCTTTAGAAAGTATGACAGTGTGACTATAGCTCACTCCTCTCAAAGGATGAGGAAGGGGAGGGGAAATCTTGGGGTTCTAAGTGTTCAAAGACTGTCAAAAAGACTGTCACAAACCTTGAAAACATTGTTGATTCTCAGAATTTGATGTGCATAATGTACAGAATGCTATTAATTGGTTTTAACCAACTTCAGCAGAAATCCTGTCAATGCATTGTGAATACAGGGTTTGCTAGTCATTCAGAATCTTTTTCCAAGCTATTTACTCCAATTATAATATACTGAATGTAATTAGGGAGAATTTTAGCTGCTTTCAAAATGCTAGAAATTGTACATGATGAGAAAGGTGTGTCAACTAGACAGAAAGTGCTAATAATCTGTCAGTTAAAAACTTGGCTAATTATTTAGTTATACAAATATCAGTAATAAACTAAGGAATTCGGGATCATAAGTGATCTCTCAGTGTAGAGATGTGACTGTCCCACTCCTGTACTCCCTCCCAACCAAAGGGAACATACAGAAATCAGCCTTAGACAGGCTACAAATGCTTTCTCTGATTTATTCTTTGAATTGAAAGGTTTTGTATAAACAGATATTCCTAATATATCAGAATTTGGAATATATTCAAGTCAACCCTCTTAAAAAATAAAGTGTATTGGCTATGATTCTATAAAACTTTTCAATACATGGAATCTTTGAAGGCCAGTTTTATCCAGTCAACTGGGACCTGCTGTTGCCAAAAACCATGCAACATCTAAGACTGAAAAAACAGCTGTGCATTTTGAAACTCCTGCCCATAAACATTTAAAAGACAAATGGTACATCAAGCTATCATATTAATGACATTGTATCTATATTCTTTTAAAGTAATAAACATATCATTTATCTTGCTTATTACAACAAGAACATTCCATTTTGTCTTTGCATTGGTCATTTCTCACTATACTTTCTTCCCATCTTCCCCATTTGTATCACACTTTCTTTTTTTTTCTTTTATTTCAGACTGTTGGTCTACTCTAGTTTCTTCCCAGCATTATTTGCTTGGTATTTCTCTTGTTTAACTTGTCTTTCACTTCCCTGATTATTTTTTCATTAAATGTTTACTGCAAGGTAAAAAACATATTTGGGGATTAGACATAACTGACCAGGTAATAGAGACATCTGTCTTGAAGAATGTTATCTACTTAGATAACATCACTCACTTATACATAAGAAAGACCAAAACAGATTCCTGAAGTGATGCAAAATAGTATGATGTAAGAAGAGTGTCTAGGCTTCCTGGGTGGCACTAGTGTTAAAGAACCTGCCTGCCAATTCGGGAGGTGCAGGAAGACTTAGGTTCGATCCCTGGGCTGGGAAGATCCCCTGAAAGAGGGTATGGCAACTCATTCTGGTATTCTCGCCTGGAGAATCCCATGGACAGAGGGGCCTAGTGGGTTGCAGTACATTGGTTGTGAAGAGTCGGACATGACTGAAATGACTTAGAATGCACACACAAGGAGAGTGTCTAAAAGCTAACAGGAAATTATTTATGATTAATCTCACACGGTAGCGTGAAAAGGTAAGTGTCAAGCAGAGTGTCAGAGGATGGTGGAATTTCAAGGGCAAAAGAAAGAAGGAGCAAGTAACATACAAGATGACTACAAACAGATATCCTGGTTGTCATGTTTGGTCTCCTAAAGGTCAAGAAAATAATTATTAATGTGAGTCCCAACAATAGGTTCTTCTGCAGCTCCCACAAAAATTTATCACAATTCTTTCTTTTTCTTTTTATATGCTAAGCTATCTGAAAGCATATATTCTAAATTGCCTCCATGTATTTGCCTCCAAGTATTCATCACTCATGTCTTTCATCTCAGACAATCTGGTTACATTTCATTTTGATTAACAAAAAGTCCACAGAGGTCACCAATGACCTGATTCATTTGCCTATTTTGTTCTTGAGCTCAGCCTCTCTTAGATCTATCATTTGACACCATCTCCTTGACTTTATTTTCAGGAACATTGTACATTTCTTTTTGCTTCCAATTTGATGCCTGTGAAAGTCATTCTTAAAACATGGTTCTCCCATCTCCCTCAAGCATGAATGAATGTCCTCTTCTGAAGTTTAGTTGCACTACTTTTCCCTGTTCCTTTCCAGTCAACAGTTCCCACAATCCCACCCAATACATGTTTGCATCTGACTCTCCCAATGCAATCCTCAGCCCAATATTTCTTATTGGCTATACCTTGTCATCACACAGATTTCTTGCCAATAACAAGTGAAATATAACCACAGCCAAGTTCGTTATGGAATCACTATTCCCAGTTTACAACAAACGCTCCCTTTCATGTCATTTTCTTTGGCTTCACCAATGATGAGGATAATCTCTTGACTCTCTGTGTCCTTACTCATAGGAGGCCATCTTTAAGTTCTCATTTTCTGTTCTCCATGCTGCCAAGTCTCTCTATTTTTATCTTACTCTTAGTTCTAGACATGTTTCTTTCTCTTATTTCTGAAACGGCTGTCTTTATTCAATCTCTAACACATTCACAACCGGTCTAGCATGTTGACCACCCCCTGGTTTCCATCCCTTCTTTTGTTTTCAAGAGTTCAACTTACATCTGAGCAACTTGCTTTTATGTAACTCTCCATACTGGTCATAAAGTGTGTACTCAATAAATGTTGGAGGCTGACATTTCCTGTCCCTGGAGACTATATCTTAGATGGATTATGTTTTTCCCTCTTTTTCATTAGTGCTTGGAATGCTTTTTTCAAATGAAACTAGCATCCTTTTTGTATTGATATTCCTCTTGACAACTGTGATCTTTCAGAAAAAAAAATTTCAGTAGTATCTTGGTGAAGGATTTTTAGAGATTTAAGTAAGCCTGTTTTTTTTTTTTTTTTTTGAGACCTCACAGTTACTTTTTATCTGATTTTTATTGTCTGCTGAACTTGGCCTCTAAACCCACAGGGCAGAAATTAGGTATAAAGTGTTCATTCGTGTGAAAAGCATCAGCGCTTAGTCAATAACGTACTGTCTACTTTTAGCTCTGCCTTCGCAAAGTGAATGAGAAATCCCACACGGACAAGCCTCTAATGAAAAGATACACCATGGCCAAGAGGATATTGTACAGATCATATCACCACTTAGGTCACATGATAAATTCTCCCTGCAAAGAAGAGTCCACACATTCAGAAAAGAAAGTACAGCCAAAATTGTAGTGTTGGCACAGCTCAGGCCCAAATCTATCAGTTGTTTCTAGTAACTATATAAACAGAAGCACAGAATCTTTAGCAGCTTATAATTAAAGACTTCTAAAGAACTGATCTGTATAAATACAGAAACTGTAAGTGTTTAGTTTATATAGGCTTTTTTAAATAGGAGTGTTCTGACTCACAAATATTATTAAATATGTACACAAACTACTCACATCTTGATACATAGCTATTATTTGATTACAAAAATAAAACATTGCTAATGCAATACTTACCAGAGTACATGTTCAAATTAACTGGCACAGTGCTCCAATTATAACATGCAAAGAATACAAGGTGATTTCCTTCTTTCATTGGACAGAAATCAGAAATTAAAATTTTGCCAAAGCTCCAGTTCTCAGGTGACTACTTTTCAGCTTCTCTCTTTAAACTGGTAGACTCAGACGTTTTTATTCTCTCCCCTTTGACTCTTTCCTAAAATGTCACTCTCTCCTTGCCGAGCACTCCCCTACCCCAGGGTCCAACAGTTTACCTACTGCACAATATTGCTTGGAGAGAGTCACATATCAAATGAATTCACTAAATATTAAATGGACTAATCTACTTCCTCAGTGATCAATGCAAAGAAATAGAGGAAAACAACAGAATAGGAAAAACAAGAGATCTCTTCAAGAAAATTAGAGATTCCAAGGGAACATTTCATGCAAAGATGGGCTCAATAAAAGACAGAAATGGTATGGACCTAACAGAAGCAGAAGATATTAAGAAGAGGTGGCAGGAATACACAGAAGAACTGTACAAAAAAGATCTTCACGACCAAGATAGTCACGATAACGTGATCACTGACCTAGAGCCAGACACCTAGGAATGTGAAGTCAAGTGGGCCTTAGAAAGCATCACTACTAACAAAGCTAGTGGAGGTGATGGAATTCCAGTTGAGCTATTTCAAGTCTTGAAAGATGATGCTGTGAAAGTGCTGCACTCAATATACCAGCAGATTTGGAAAACTCAGCAGTGGCCACAGGACTGGAAGAGGTCAGTCTTCATTCCATTCCCAAAGAAAGGCAATGCCAAAGAATGCTCAAACTACCGCATAATTGCACTCATCTCACACGCTAGTAAAGTCATGCTCAAAATTCTCCAAGCCAGGCTTCAGCAGTATGTAAACCGTGAACTCCCAGATGTTCAAGCAGGTTTTAGAAAAGGCAGAGGCACCAGAGATCAAATTGCCAACATCCACTGGATCATGGAGAAAGCAAGAGAGTTTCAGAAAAACATCTATTTCTGCTTCATTGACTATGCCAAAGCCTTTGACTGTGTCGATCACAATAAACTGTGGAACATTCTGAAAGAGATGGGAATCCCAGACCACCTGACCTGCCTCTTGAGAAACCTGTATGCAGGTCAGGAAGCAACAGTTAGAACTGGTCATGGAACAACAGACTGGTTCCAAATAGGAAAAGGTGTACATCAAGGTTGTATATTGTCACCGTGCTTATTTAACTTATATGCAGAGTACATCATGAGGAACGCTGGGCTGGAAGAAGCACAAGCTGGAATCAAGATTGCTGGGAGAAATATCAATAACCTCAGATATGCAGATGACACTACCCTTATGGCAGAAAGTGAAGAGGAACTCAAAAGCCTCTTGATGAAAGTGAAAGAGGAGAGTGAAAAGGTTGGCTTGAAGCTCAACATTCAGAAAACAAAGATCATGGCATCTGGTCCCATCACTTCATGGGAAATAGATGGAAAAACAGTGGAAACAGTGTCAGACTTTATTTTTTTGGTCTCCAAAATCACTGCAGATGCTGACTGCAGCCATGAAATTAAAAGACTCTTGCTCCTTGGAAGGAAAGTTATGACCAACCTTGATAGTATATTAAAAAGCAGAGACATTACTTTGCCAACCAAGGTCCGTCTAGTCAAGGCAATGGTTTTTCCTGTGGTCATGTATGGATGTGAGAGTTGGACTGTGAAGAAGGCTGATCGCCGAAGAATCGATGCTTTTGAACTGTGGTGTTGGAGAAGACTCTTGAGAGTCCCTTATACTGCAAGGAGATCCAACCAGTCCATTCTAGAGGAGATCAATCCTGGATGTTCATTGGAGGGACTGACGCTAAAGCTGAAACTGCAATACTTTGGCTACCTCATGCGACGAGTTGACTCACTAGAAAAGACTCTGATGCTGGGAAAGGTTGGGGGCGGGAGGAGAAGGGGACGACGGAGAATGAGATGGCTGGATGGCATCACCGACTCTGTGGACATGAGTTTGAGTGTACTCCGGGAGTTGGTGATGGACAGGGAGGCCTGGCGTGCTGTGATTCATGGGGTCGCGGAGAGTGGGATGCAACTGAGCGACCGAACTAACTAATCTACTAATCACTAAATCTACTGTGTTACAGAAAATGTTGCAGGCATTTGAGATACAACAGTGAGACAAATCAACAAAAATTCTTTCCCACATGGAGTTTACACTCTAGAGGAGGCAAGCTAACAACAGTTGAAATGAATGAGACATTTAAGTGAACAAGCAGAATAAGGAACTCTTGGGGTGAGGACAATGGCCAGTGCTCAGGGTAGGCCTCATGAAGGTGGTATTTTAGCAGACCTAAAGGAGGCAAGGGACTTGGCCACCTGTGGAAATAACATACCTACTGGAAGAAGAGCAAGTACAAGGGACTGAAGACAGGAGCATGTAAAGGGGGCTTCAGAACAGCAAGGAAACCAGTGTGGCTGGTGCACCATGAGCAAGGAGGTAGGAGATTTTATGAGAGGAGAGGAGAGATGTAAGAAAGAGTTAAATCCTAGGAACAAATAGGCTGTATAAGGATCTTGGCTTTTACTGTGTGTGAGATGAAAATCTATTATGGCATTTTGAGTAGAGGAGGGACAAGGTCTTTACTACATTTTAAAAGATGAACCTCATTGTAGTGCTGAGATAGGTTCTAAGGAATCAAAAGAGAAAGAAGAGAGACCATTCAGAAGGTTAATGCACTCCATGGACAGAGGAACGGATGAAGAAATGGTACACATATACAGTGGAATATCACTCAGCCATAAAAAGGAATGAAGTTGGGATATCTGAAGCGATGTGGATGGACCTAGTGTCTGTCACACAGAGGGAAGTAAGTTAGAGAAAAACAAATATGGTATATTAGCACATACATGTGGCATCTAGAAAAATGGTACAGACGAACCTATTTGTAGGGAAAGAGCAGAATCACAGAACTAAAGAATGGATATATGGACACAGGAGGGGTGGGGGGCTGGAATGTATTGGGAGATTAGGATTGATATATATACACAGCCATGTGTGACAGAGATAGGAAGTGGGAACTTGCTGTATAGCACGGGAGCTCAGCTCAGTGCTCTGTGATGGCCTAGATGGGTGGGATGGGGAGGGATTGGGAGGAGGTCCAAGAGGGAGAGGATACATGTACACAGATAGCTGAGTCACTTCATTGTACAGCAGCTATATTCCCAAGAATGATGAAAAGATTGTACCACAGTGGTAGCAATGAAGGTGCTGAGAAGGGGTAGGGTAAAGGATATATTCTGAATGTAGAGTCAACAGGATTTTCTGAAAGATTATATGTGAGATGTGAGAGCAGCGAAATCACAGATTAACTCCAAGATACTTTGGTCTGAGCAACTGACATGGAGAAGACTACGAGTTGAATGAATTTGGTGGGGAAAGACTGGAAATTCACTTTAGAATACATGGTGCCAGACGATTCATCCACACTATCCAAATTTGTCAGCAGTCATAAATTAGAAGTCCTAACAATGAAACAGCTCTTATGGGCCACCCCCTAACTCATCTCAGATTTTGGTAGAAGCTTAAGTCACAACAAGGGCACAGAGTGAGAAAAAGAACTATAGTAGGCTCTTGAGCCAAAGAGATTTTCAGGGTGTTATCTGTGATAGTGTCAAAGCAAAGAGTAGAAAGAGTGGAAATGTAGTATGCTGTTTGGAAAAAAACAAAAATCAGGCCCAAAGTTTTCATTTTGTCTCACCTAGGAGAATAAAGAAAATTTGTAATTACAGCAAATTGGCTGGATTGTTTGCATTGGGCTTTGACTCATACAAATCAGTGCTGTACAGGTCTCCTGAAGGCCGGTCTTTAGTCAGAGAGAATGAAAGTGATTAAGAGCCAGCCAGTCATCCAGGTTGGTATTCAAGGTGGCAGATCACTTCTTTTCCCACTTAAACAAATAGATAGTGTTTAGTTCCTTTGTTAATTTCAGACTGTGAAGGTGGAAAATAATTTAGGATAAAGGAATAGAATTAATATTATGTAGGAAAATGTGCAAAGGGAAGTCTGTACAACTGATTTTCAGTGGAATTGGAACTGATTATTCAAAAACTTTCTTACATACTTGTAGATAACTAATGATTTTGGCATGCTGATTCATTCAACGGTAAACGTTTAATGTTGCTCCACAGGATCGTGGACTGTATTAGTGATAATAAGCATAGTAAGACAAGATCTTGTCATCAAGATCACTGTAGGCCTTCCAAGCCTATAAGGAGATTGCTGCTGCTGCTAAGTCGCTTCAATCATGTCCGACTCTGTGCGACCCCATAGATGGCAGCCCACCAGGTTCCTCTGTCCCTGGGATTCTCCAGGCAAGAATACTGGAGTGGGTTTCCATTTCCTTCTCCAATGCATGCATGCATGCTAAGTTGCTTCAGTCGTGTCCAACTCTTTGTGATCCTATGGACAGCAGCCCTCCAGGTTCCTCTGTCCACGGAATTCTCCAGGCAAGAATACTGGAATGGATTGCCATTTCCTTCTCCAATAAGGAGACTAGATGTTCTTCAAAATAATCTGCACAGGCACAGAAAACAATATGGAATGCCATGAGAGGGCAAAAAGCTAACCAGGTATTTGACTAGGGAACTACTGAAAAGTCCTCTTTTAGGATGAGAAAAGGAATACTCTTTTAAGTTTCAGTGAGGGACAGACAACCAAATGACCATTTTTTAATGCTGGTGGCAAGCCACTCCAGTACTCTTGCCTAGAAAATCCCATGGATGGAGGAGCCTGGTGGGCTGCAGTCCATGGGGTCGCTATGACTGAGCGACTTCACTTTCACTTATCACTTTCACGCATTGGAGAAGGAAATGGCAACCCACTCCAGTGTTCTTGCTAGGAGAATCCCAGGGACGGGGGAGCCTGGTGGGCTGCCGTCTATGGGGCTGCACAGAGTTGGACACGACTGAAGTGACTTAGCAGCAGCAGCAGCAATCATTTTCTCACAGAACTTTTCTACATCATAGGATTGAAAAGATTAAATTTCTACTTTAGATAAATATTTTAAATATGTATCAATCATTTAGAGTCTATTAAAGCATCACAAATGGTTATTATCTGTATTAATGAGGTCAGGTTCTCAGTGACGTGGTAATAAACAGCCCCCAAATCTCAGCATCTTAACATAGGAAGTGAAGCTTTTATTTACATATTACTACTATGCAGCAGTTCACGGGGTTGCAAAGACTTGGAAACTACTGAGCAACTGAACAACAACACTATCTAATATGGTGGGGGCTTTTCCTCTCTAGAGTTAATCAGAGACCAAAGTGCTGGAACACTCAGGTTTCTTGGGGATGAGAGACTGATTAGTTGAGCATAGGTTTCTTTCTACCTCAGCCTTAAAGTGAATCATGCCACCTCCTTCAGAGCCCTTCAGTTGAGTTCAGTTCAGTCACTCGGTCGTGTCCGACTCTTTGCAACCCCATGAATCGCAGCATGCCAGGCCTCCCTGTCTATCACCAACTCCGGGAGTTTACTCAAACTCAAGTCCATAAAGTCGGTGATGCCATCCAGCCATCTCATTCTCTGTCGTCCCCTTCTCCTCCTGCCCTCAATCCCTCCCAGCATCAGAGTTTTTTCCAGTGAGTCAACTCTTCACATGAGGTGGCCAAAGTACTGGCGTTTCAGCTTTAGCATCAGTCCTTCCAATGAATACACAGGACTGATCTCCTTTAGAATGGACTGGTTGGATCTCCTTGCAGTCCAAGGGACTCTCAAGAGTCTTCTCAGCACCACAGTTCAAAAGCATCAATTCTTCGGCACTCAGCTTTCTTTATAGTCTAACTCTCACATCCAAACATGACCACTGGAAAAACCATAGCCTTGACTAGACCTTAGGCCAAAGCTAATCATATCATTCCTACTAAACTGCAAGGATACTTACTCAGAAATATAAGGAGTATTTGGTGAGTACTCTTCTTTTCCATGCCATCTTTCTGTTTATTTAAAGGACCCACAGTATGATTCTTCTTTAAGATGTACACAGAAGTTGGCTGGAAACTATTTAAAAAAAAACTTGAAATTCTTCATAAAAATCAGGTGAAAGATCAACTTATTCTAGTCAGTAGTGCTTCTATCCAGAAAGAGCTTTCCTTTCTCAAGATCCAACTATACTAAGGCAAACTGAGCCAGAGCATTCTGAGGGGTCAGCAGGCACCCACTTCAGAACCTCCCTTAGCTAACGGGCTCAGAAGGAGATGAATCTCGCCTGATTGCAAAGGGAATCAAACATCTTCAGATTTGCCATATGCAGTTCTTTGTTTCTCACCATGGTCTGTGAGTGTGTACGTTACAGAACACAAGGTACATGTGGAAAACAGAGTTTCTACCATAATGCCAAATTTTATCATGAAAGAAGGCGACAGGAGAGGGAGAACATAATCTATGTCACTAATGGTTTGAAGGATCATGGAATCAAAGACAGGGACTGACCTATAAACCAGACTGCTTCTACTGTTGCAACCTCACAGAAATTTCAGACTGTTGTTTAGAATATTTTCTTCCTCATTCAGGGAAGCAGTCTTTTTAAGTATGACCTTCTAAGAAGCCTTGCTTCCCTACCACCTACAGCTAACCATAAAATCTATGAAGAATACGGCAAAGTACCAAAAGGGACTGAAACTTGAACATGGTGTTTCCAACACAGTTGAGTTTAAAATCTGGCCATTCTCCACTAACTTGCAAGCCAGTGATTTATTTTTAACATTTATTATCTTTCTCTGGGATCAAGATAAAGCTGTCAAACAACTGTAGTCTATGTGTGTATGTGTGTGTGTGTGTTGTTTTTGATGACCAGCTGTGTTTAGTCCCTCTTAAAGGTCAAAGGAAGGCTCCTTTCTTCTTCCCATCTGGCATATTTCTTACAAAGAACACACTGATATAAACACACATATTCCTCTTGTGCACTGGGTCTTGCCCTTGGATTGATTCTGGGTTAGTCAATGGGACCTCACATATGATTCAGAGGGAGTTATGCCATGTGGGACCACATCCTATTCATTTGCAGAATGAATTCTATATACCAAACACTATTTACGTGCTGCGTAGGATACAAAATTGGATCAAACACAGATTTGACTCATGAATTAGCTTCAGTCCAAGAGTCTGTCACCTGCCTTTAGTTAATCTTTCTGAAGGCTGAGGAAAACAAAGTTATATTTATATATCATTGCTCCTGAAGGCAATCAAAATAAGGAAAACAGCAGAAAATGACCAGGATGGCGTGTAGCAAGAAGAGACAGAGGGATAGAAGATGGAAGAAGAAAAATGTATCTGCTTTGATTCAGATAGTTTATTCTTTTAGAGCCAGAAACTTTTTTCCTTGGTTTCATTGTCATGTCACTGTCAAACTGTGGGGTAAGTCAATCTGGGCGATCCTGAACATACGCATTTCAACAGGATTAAACTCCTATTCTCAAACTGCATTCTCCCAACTTTCTTATTTTTGTCAGTCCTTTCAATATTCATTACCAGACTTGAAACAACAGTTATCTTATTTTTGCTATTCTCTTTCAGTCCCCAAACCAAACTACTATGCCCAAGGTTTACTGCATAACTTTTCTCCCTTTCTGTTAACCATCGTAACTGAGGCTTCATCCTTGCGAATCTAGATGGCTGTCATTATTTCATATTTGACTTTCTCACTTTTAGTTTGCCACCTTCACATAGTCATTTATGATTTTAGTTGACTTTTTTGGGATGCTGGTATTTATTGCGATAATAACTTATGTCCTTTCTAACAATGTTAACACTCAGAATTTTGATGTAATCACTGCATGCCCATCTCATAGGTTACATTTTCAAAAGCATTAAGGGAGCTCTGGACAGAATGCGACTATCACAGAACTAATGATTTCTTTCTCTTAACCTTTTCCACATCTTATAATGAAATTAATTTTGACATCCAAGTCATATTTTATGTTTACTCCATCATGCTTTGCCAAAAGACAAAGAGTTACCCACAGATTCCAAGGCAGTGAAAGTACGCCCCTATCTATGTAAATCAGACTCTTACTATACTCCACAACTTCAGTGAATTATTTTTTCTAATTAATCATTAACCTCAACTAAAATTGAGGTCCAGAATGTGTAATCTATGAAACACTGAATTGCAGTGCTGAACAGGAAAATGTTCTGGAAAAATAAGGCAAAAGATACATTAAATTCAGCAATCACACAAATATCTATTCAAAGAGTTGATATTTATTAAAATCTAAACCCTGGTACTTTGAGGCAAAAAAAATCATTATTTATCCTAGCTGGAGAAATCGGTTAATAAAATGTCACTGAAGTCTCTATTGTTGCTTTTACTGCTGTTACTCTGTATGACAAGCTGTTGTTGAGAAGGCACAGTTTACAATGGTAAGATACTTGGATATATGTGTAAGAATCAAGAAATGTACTACCTTTTATTAGTATTCCAGCAATGTAAATAACTCAAAGACCTGACTCAAACTTACATCTGCACTGTCCTTGAAAAAAGCTTAGCAAAAGAAATTAAGAGTATAATTAAGATGGAAGTGATAATATCTAAAATACTAAAGAACAAATAGCATTTATCACAATTGGTAATTATAGATTAGAGTTTGTTTATAGCCTGTAAATAGTGCTTTGCCACTATAGCTCAGCACTTAGCCCAATCTCTGGTATAAAGATTCAGAAAATTTTTGTGGAATGAATGAATTTTTCTTTGAGTACCCTACAAACATTGGAAGAATCCAATCACAAGTAATAAATGAATCATCTTACCTACTCTTTAAATATAAGCTATCATGTTTTTGACAAATCACTGATGACCTAGTTTATTTCATAGCTTTAAAAATGATTTTTCACATCTTAAAAATGTACACTTCTCACCAAAGCAAAATGGACTTACTTTTGATCATTTAGAGTTTCAGTTTTTCTAAGCTGAATTGTTTCATTTTGGAAAACATAGGAGTTCTCACAGGGATGCCGAAATCAACTAATAATTTGGAGAGGTTAGTTTTAGAGTTGTTTTTCATCTCAAGTGTGGTCACATGATCTCTTCAGCATATCTGCCTATTATGTTTCCTCTTGGGCAAAGTCAAGTCACTCAGCATTTTTTTTTTGGCTGATTACTTACTAACTGTGTGTGGATGTATGCACCTATATACATATGTGTACGTATGAAAATATATGTATATATAATACACATTAGAAAGAAAGCTGAGTGCTGAAGAATTGATACTTTTGAACTGTGATGCTGGAGAAGACTATTGAGAGTCCCTTGGACTGCAAGGAGATCCAACCAATCAATCCTAAAGGAAATCAGTCCTGAATATTCATTGGAAGGAATGATGCTGAAGCTCCAATACTTTGGCCACCTGATGCGAAGAACTGAGTCATTGGAAAAGACCCTGATACTGGGAAAGACTGAAGGCAGGAGGAGAAGGGGATGACAGAGGATTAGATGGTTGGATGGCATCACCAAAACAATGGACATGAGTTTGAGCAAGCTGTGAGAGTTGGTGATGGACAGGGAAACCTGGTGTGCAGCAGTCCATGGAGCTGCAAAGAATCAGACACGACTGAGTGACTGAACCAAACTAATATACATTATGTATATGTATATGTGTACATTACATATATATACGTGTATATATATACATATATATTGCCAACAAAGGTTTGTGTAGTAAAAGCTATGGTTTTTCCAGTAGTTATGTATGGATCTGAGAGTTGCACTATAAAGAAGGATGAGCACCAAAGAATTGATGCTTTTGGACTGTGGTGTTGGCGAAGACTCCTGAGAGTCCCTTGGACAGCAAGATCAAACCAGTCAATCCTAAAGGAAATCAGTCCTGAAAATTCATTAGCGGGACTGATGCTAAAGCTGAAGAGTTGGACACATCTGAGTGACTAAACAACAACAAAATATAAAGGGGGATTCCATGGTGGCTCAGCAGTAAAGAATCTGCCTGAAATGCAAGAGCTGCAGGAGATGCAGGTCTGATCCCTGTGTTGGGATGATCCCTTGGAGGAGGGCATGGCAACCCACTCCAGAATTCTTGCCTGGAGAATCCCAAGAACAGAGGAGCTTGGTGGGCTACTATACATAGTGTTGCAAAGAGTCGGACTGAAGCAACTTAGCATGCAAGCGCGTGTACACACACACACACACACACACATATAAAGAGGGGGAAGGTAAGGAGAGAATGAATCAGAAAGCTGTCAGATTTTAATAAGAAAAGACCCCGCCTTCTAAAATTCACCAGCCTAAACATAACTTGCTTTGTTTCTATTGATCTATATTTATAAGCCATATTTATTCACGAAAATATGCCCCTACCCTCTCCAACTTCGGGAGTTGGTGATGGACAGGGAAGCCTGGTGGGCTGTGATTCATGGGGTCGCAAAGAGTCGGACACGACTGAGTGACTGAACTGAACTGAACTGAACCCTCTCCACTCTGTTCTGTTTTTTTGGCTACCCAAAAGGGCATGCAGGATCTTATTTCTGAAACAGGGATTGAACCAGTGCCCACTGCAGTGGAAGCATGGAGTCCTAACTACAGGACAGCCAGGGAATTCCTTCTATTCTCTCTTCTTATCTCTGTGTTATAGAGGATTTAAAATCAAACCTATAGTTTTGTAGAGTGGACATTGGCTCTTCTGCCAGTTGTTTTCATTGAGGGCGTTACCAGGTCTGAAATTACTCTTGGCTTTTTTGACTCATTAATGATTTTGTGAACATGCAGCTCTCCTCTTAAAGGAGAAAATGTTGTTTAGGCCTCAGTAGTCTCAGGCATTGCTCATCACAACAAAAACCTATCCCAGCAGAGCCATGTCACCTTGATGATGGTTGGGGTAAATATTTAAAAGAATAAAAAGAAGCCATTCATATTTTTAACACATGTCAAGGTTGTCTCAATGAATACAAAGTCCTGTGCATACACAGCTTTATGAAATAAACAAGAGGCTTATTTATAATTATTATCCTTATTTCAACAGAAACACTAAGATATCTTTTAGTCACATAAGACGTATCTTGACGTCAGAGGCATTTGCAACTGCACTGTATCTGAAGTCTAAACTCTTCAGTTCTTATGTGCATGTGAATTGAGAGGGAGTATTGAAAACATCACCCAAGAAGCATTTTTGTGGATGCCCTTGGAATTGAGGTCAGCATGAGTCACTCAGTTCACATGCTGGACCTTAAGGCACAATGGCAAAACTACCCCTGCTGCCCACAGCAGTAATGCTGCCAGCCAGCCCCATGTCCAGCCCACAGCTCTATCCAGCCAACTAGGAAGCTATGCTTTGTGGGCAATCTGGGATCACTATGGGAGGATGCAAGTTTGCTGAATAGTGGAAAGAGAAGCAGAGGGAAAACTGTGTTCGTAATGAGGATACAGAGCAAAGCGTGGACCTGGAACCACTTAGACTGTGAGCAATGTTAAAAGGGGAGAAAGACAGTGTTTCAACTGGTGTTATACTCAAGTTGTGCTTTTAAATGTTAATTTGAAGGACTGTTTAGTTGCTCAGGCATATCCCATGTGTGACTCTTTTAGGAACCCATGGACTGCAGCCCACTAGGCTCCTCTGTTCATGGAATTCTCTAGGCAAGAATACTGGAGTGGGTTGCTGTTTCCTTCTCCAAGGGATCTACCTGGCCTAGGATGCAGGATCAAATACGCTATTCCTTCATTGGCACGCGGATTCTTTACTGCTGAGCCACCAGGGAAGCCCTAACTTGAAGGATATCCTTCTAAATAAAATTTTAGTTTATTATTTATTAAATTTAACTTAATAAAATAATAATAATGATGATGATACCCAACTATAAGGTAAAAGCATCAGAAATCAAAGATTTTAAAGAGAAGACTTAAGAGTCACATAACAAAATGTCTTGCACATTAATAGCCATCTATTCTCAAAACAGAGGCCTAGAATGATGTAGTGGAAAAAAGTGACACCCAAACCTCACACCCGCAGGTACTTCACCATAGCCAGGTGTTCACATCATGTACCCAGTATGTTTCATCTGTGTTCTTCAAGAAAAAAATAAAAAGTTAAAATTTGTTTCAACCAAGATGAGGAAAAATCATATCTTGAGTCCTAAACAGAGTCTAATCTCTCTCCAGGTCATTGGTTCTTTAATAGCTACAGAAATGACCATCAGTCCGTGATGGTCAAAACAAATCCTCTTAAAGCTATTTTAGTTATCGATGGACTTCAACAACAGAGGACTTGCCTGTGTAACTTGCTTCACAAGAAGACTCAGTGGCTGGGGTTCCTCACTGAGACAGCTTTGCCCGGCCTGACTTGGGTTTCCCAGTCAAGAGTGCTCAATACTGCAATTCAGTACCCCACCCCCACCCCATCCAAGAAGCCACACTGCTGAAATGGCAGAGGGATGGTGAAGAGTGAGGGAGGGTGGCAGCATTTGACAAAGTCTTGGTAGTCTTCTCAAGAGATGGCAGTTACAACTTTTCTATGCTTTTCTTTCAAAAAGAATAAAAATTTTTAAAAATTGCATCTTTACAGACAGCAATCAAACAGAATGTATACATACATCTCAGAAGGTATGTAGCCATCTTCATATCTTATCAACATTCATCTGGACTCTGAGACATTACCTTGGGCATGTGTAAGGTTGGGGTGGGAACAGAGGCAGGGGGAGCCAATTATAACCTTGAAAGGAAACTATGTTCTTTGTTTACCAGCGTTTTATACATTTTCTCCCTGTCTCTTCATTCTGCTTTAGCACTTCCAGGCACTGAACTCTTTGACCTGTCAAATGGGAGACCCAGCTTACATTAGCCCATCTCTGTCCCAAGTTTTCTGCCTTTGCATACGCCTCATTAAAAACTATACATATTTTATATCGGAGGAGTCACAATTAACTTGCTTTTCCCAGATCAGTCCCTGCCCTGATGAAATGCCAAAAAGAGAAAAGTACTTCCTGGATGATCACAGACAAGGAGAAAACAAACACATACTGAGGAAGTGAAAGCTGGCAGTAATCGTGCAAGTAAAAACGGGCCCCAGGCCAAGTGTGACTGCTCCCCTCCTCCTTAGCTATGCTAGCAAAAAGGGATTCTCCTTCTTTCTCTCTGTAGCAGGGAGAATGGTTTGGCATACCAAGAAGGAGATTCCTTGGAGAATGGGGTTAAGTGGGAAAGAAGGAGGAGTAAGAATTTAATGTTAAAATCAAAGAGTAGCTGGCACAAGCACACTGCATCTTCGCTACTTTCCCTCCCTGGTAAATGTCTGGAGATACTCAGGTGAGTGGTTGCTGAATCAGGTCAGAAAGCACGTGAGCTGGCCACAGGAGCCTCTTACTGTCAGATACAGCTGTGTGGGCTCCTTATAGTGATTAGCTCCAAACCAACACACAAGACACTTTTGACACTTTAAATGATATACATCATTTAAAGGCACGAAAAAGTAAGCAAACCTTTTCATGGATGTCTGCTAAGTGACCAGTAGGTCCACAGACTCTGAATTTTTTAATTATTGGGGAAGTCAATGGGTCTGGTCACACAAATCTGAGAGCCTTAAAACTCCTGGGGATCAAGAACAGACACCTTAGAAACAAATCCTCTTAAAGCTATTTTAGTTATTGATGGACTTCAACAAGACCCAGCAGAGAGGTCTTGACCATAAAATACTCAGAAGTATACCATCTGTACCGCTATACTCCTTCTCAGGCAGGGGTTTCTTGTAGAGCCAAGTACACAATTTTGTTTAGTGTTCTATTGCCTTACCAAAAATACAAAGTAGAGTAAGAGCACACCTCTCACAGATATTGCAAATTTACGTCAAATAAAATCCCTCAGAACTTCACACCAGATTTTTGAAGGATTGGCTAGGTTGGATATTTCATGACCTCCTGGAGTTTCATCTCTTCCGTACATAACAAGACTGTCTCACAGCTGTCTAACAGTTTACTAATGAACTTTCCAGACCTCGATTTAATTCTTACAAGGACCCTGACAAGAAAGCACACTGTTGTATAAGAGGCTGCAGACAAGGTAAGATTTCCTGAGGTCACCCAGGTAGGGCGTCGCAGAGCCAGGAACTAAGCAGCTCACATCTCCTGATGGAAACTTCGGTTCTGTCTGCTCTGTATCACAGCTACCTCCAGCTTGCTTGTTCCTGAGGGGTGGGCAGGCTCTGGGCTCACATATCCTGTACAGAGTGGTCCCCAACCTTTTTGGCACCAGGGACCAGTTTCATGGAAAATAGTTTTTCCATGGAATGGGGTGAAGGGATGGTTTTAGGATGATTCAAGCTCATTACATTTATTGTGAACTTTATTTTGACAATTATTACATCAGCTCCACCTCAGGTTATCAGGCATTAGGTCCTAGAGGATGGGGACCTCTGCTCTACAGGAGGCCTGGCATATACCAGTACTTGCACTACGTCTTCGAGAGCTGGAATGTCCTATTACTTTAACTGTTCTCCATCTGTCCCTCCCACTTCCCTCCTTCCCTCCCTCTCTCCTTCCTTCCTCCCAGTCTCTTGTCTATTCACCCAATTATGTAACACATCTGTATTGAGTATCTGAGTACCTACAATACTCAATGTACACAGATACCAAAGTGATAGGAAGACAAAAGTCATGACAACCATCTTATCCATTTTTTAAGGGCCAGCTGAAGCCCAAATCTCTTCCTGAAGACTTTTCTGCCTCTCTATTCTTAAAACTGCTTTTGCTCTTTGTAAATGCAGCATGTAGTCAAAACTGGAAATATTTTGGTCTCCTGCAAAGCTGGGATTGATTGATCAGTATTTACACCATGTGTTCATAATGGCTCCACAGGGCAGTTGCAAGGTTTTTGATTAACATACAAAAATTATATTATTCTCTTTATCTCCCATAGTGCTGAGCATGTCATATTCCATAATATGCACTAAATAAATTTGCACAGGTTAATTAATTGCTGTTCTCTTTAAATCTGTTGCAATATGGGCAGGTAGATGGACCATATTACATCTAAATTCACCTATATATTGTGGTTGCTAATAAAATACTCAACTTCTCTCTTTTTCTATATTTTTTGCTTAAGTCTGTTGTACAACCTGATAAAACATCTGAATCTTGTACGTCTCCTGGGGAGCTAACGATTTCAAAGTAATTTATCTGAAAGAAACGTATTTGATAATCCTGTTTCGTATACCCCATTTCTCTTTTTCTCTAAGATACAATTTTTCTTTTTCTCTAATATACAATCTCCCTTAGCCTCCTCAGGGACTTGAGAAGACAGTTTAGGGAGTCAGGAAGGGTTCTAGAAGGGTAAGTAAGAATTTCTTGACTAGTTCTGAGGGATAGCTTTTGTAGATAATAGTAGTAATAGTAGTAGCAGCAGTAGTGGTGGGAAGGCCACAGACGAGAGTATTCTTTCCTTTAGAATTTGGATCTAGTAGCCCCCTGTGAGTTAGAGACAATAACACTATTCCCATTTCACAGCAAGCTTAAGAAATATCCCTAACGTCATATATTTAGCAATGCGCAGGCAGAAATCTAACCTGTTTGTTTTTTTTTAAACTTTGTATTTTATTTTGGAGTATAGTTCATTAACAATGTTGTGATGGTTTCAGGTGTACAGCAAAGCGATTCAGTTACACATCTACATGTATTTATTCTTTTTCAAATTCTTTTTCCATTTAGGTTGTTACATAATACTGAGGTTTTCTAAACTCACATTCAATGTTCTTTCTTGTGTATATTTCTTCTCCTTTTAAAATAAATTCATATATAATATGTAAAAGCTAGTATTACTGAAACCAATGTTTTCCAAAGTAGTGTTTTCCACAGAATCATAATTCCATGGGATGCTGTAAAATTTAACAGAAACGAAAGAAGTCCAATAAATTTGGGAAACAATAGGTTAAAAGTGTTAAGCTGCAATATTTCTCAGAGCATTTAACCTACTGTTGTGTACTGTGTGTGCTGGGATTCTCCATGAATACAACATTTCCCAGACCTTTTGGACTGTGGAGAATGTAGTATATAGCAGGAATATGAGAAATGTTTCTCAAACTTATATGACCAATGGATCACTACACTGACCAATGTCTCCTGAGATCTGTGTCCCAGGACACATGCTTTGGGCAGTTCTGATCTCTATCAGTGTCTCTTCTCTCCCTACTAAAGGGTTTCCTATTGTGGATTCTTGCTATGTCATGTCTTTAAAGGTAAATGAACTGATGTCATGTCTTTAAAGGAAATGATACATTGAAAAGGTATCTTACTTCAATAAGACCACAAAGGAAAATGCAAATATGTCTTATACCCTATTGGCATTTGAAATTGCATTTGGTACTTCAGTTATTAATTTATTTCTGTAATAGTTTAACCCATATAAAGAAGCACATGATTTCTACCACTTAAACTCTATCAGTAAAATGATCATTATGTCTTTTTAACAGAAAATATTCTCTTCAGATTTATGAGTTGCATCTGGCAGAGAAAAACTGTGTAATTTATAAAATTCAGTACCACAATGGTAACAAGAATAAGAATCACAGCAGCCCTTAGGATATTACAAAACAAATATGAAACTAGTCCTTGATAGTGTTGGGCTCCACTTGAGGAAAAATACTTGGTATTACATATGTATGTGGAACAGAGAAATTGAGTTTCCCTACCCTGCAGGAAGCACACATCACAAATATGCTTTTATATGTTAAAGAAAATATTAATAAAAGGCCCAAATCTTTCTTCAAATATTTCCTTCTGTATCCCCATACCTTTTAACTTGGGAAAAAAAGATTTCAGCAGCAATGGTCTTAAGGCCTTATCTTTCTCTGTATACAGACCACATCCTCATGTGTCCCACACGACAAGGTCAGAATGGAGTTGGTTCAATTA
This sequence comes from Moschus berezovskii, assembly GCF_049115385.1. Classification (NCBI taxonomy): domain Eukaryota; kingdom Metazoa; phylum Chordata; class Mammalia; order Artiodactyla; family Moschidae; genus Moschus; species Moschus berezovskii. The sequence goes on along the minus strand of NC_142468.1, from coordinate 40,877,487 downwards.
ATCCAAATACTTCCATGCAGGGTACTGATGATCAAAACTGAATTCATTGTGTTTTCCTCTACATCAGAAGCTCTGCAAATCCGTGTGACAAAATGGGGAATCACTAGACAGCACTATCAAATAAAACAGAAAAAAATATTACAGATAAAACTCTTGCACTAAACTATCTCAGGTCTTAGGTAATATAAAAATCAGTGTGGATATGCTTCTGGAATTTGGGAACATAGCATAAAATTGCAGAAAGGCTTTCAAAGGATGAGACAGGTAGACAAAGTAACATTTATTAGTACATGCATGCTCAGTTGCTTAGTTGCGTTCAACTCTTTGTGACCCCATGGACTGTAGTCTGCCAGGCTCCTCTGTCCATGGGTTTTTCCAGGCAAGAATACTGGAGTGGGTTGCCATTTCCTCCCAGGGACCTTCTGGATCCAGGGGTAGAACCTGCATCTCTTGCATTGGCAGGCAGATTCTTTACCACTGAGCCATCAGGGAAGCCCTTTTATTAGTACATAATAGCAAAAACATGGAGTCTTTTATAGGGCTTCTCCCCCCACCCCCAATTATTATGGAACACCTACCAATAGCCAATACACACACAAAAATCTCCAGCAGAGAATGAGTGAGAGCAATTAGAACAAGTGTTTACTGGGCTGGAAAATTAGAAGGGAGACTTTGGATCTTTGGATTATTCACTGAAGAAACGCCCCCAAAGTGCCCTTGCATTCTGTGGAAACTTGGGAGTGAAAGACAAGTTCCTTTACTATTCAAGTCCAGTGAAATAAATTCCTGTAGCATTTCAGGAGAAAGTAAGGGATGTCAAACTACAGCAGTATTATTCCAAGAGGTTAAAGGGTTAAAGCCCAGTATAAGGAATAAGCATTCCTTAGTGGGAGGGGGACTCCATTAGCCCATTAGCCTTGCAGGCCAACATAGAAGTTAAAGATACATTTCATCCATCTTAATCAGATGTACTCTACCTATACCATAAAGCAACAGTACCAACTTCCCAAGGGATGAGAAGGTTTAACATTGACTAATATTGTTGAGGGGTATCTCTCATATGTAGACACTTTTTAAAAACTGATGCCTGTGTATAAGATGTCAGGTTACAGCTTATAGTAATCTTTGTACTTAGAAAACTGGTCCAAGTAAGAATAAGGGACTAACACTTCATTTCAACCTCTTCTTAAAAGATTTATTCATTGTTGTTTAATGGTTTATAGTCTCCTCTCTCACATTCAGAGGAAGGCAGTAGGATCCATCTCTGATTTTTATTTCAGGGTTTTCAAGTTCTACCACTTGCCTTGATCCAAAAAGTATACAGTAGATAGTAGGTGAATAAATGGATAAACAAATTTTAAAATAAACTGAGGATATAGCATCTCAGCCATTTACTCCAGCCTCTGATTTAACCAAGATTTATGGTAGGTAAAAATTGTATTCCATTAAAAGTTGTTTTAGTTCATCATGCATGATCTCCAGAAGTAACATTTTAGAATTTTCAAAATGAATTACTTTTTTATTACTTAGAATGTATGCAGTATTTTAACATTTCATATGTATTCCAAATTCTTCTTTTTATGGTTCCATGGTAGACATATATTTTTAATTCCCAGCAGGAATCAGAGCTATTGGTAAATAGTCACTACACACTGTATCTGTTAATTGCACTTTCCTAATTAGTTTAGTTACTTTCTAAACAAATATTTTGAGTAACTTACAGTTTCAGAATGCTCTATGTGCCATGTGCCATTTGCTGCTTCAGACACTGGTTGCTCTCTAGGCCTTTACTGATTTTCCATTTAAAATTTAGTAAAGTTGTAAAAGTCTGAATAACAACATTTTGTGAGCTTGTTTTGTTATATTATTATAGAAACTAGGTAGACTGTGAGTTTCTTGTTGGTCAATTATGGACAAACACCTTTTTCCTGCTCCCAGTGATTGGTGTTATTTTGAAATGGTCTTATTCTCATTTGGTAGTCAAAGCAACATGAGAAATTGGAAACAGTAATGAGTAATGTCAAACACCATCGTTTTTAGAGAACTCCCACCTTCAATGCACAAACAAATACTTGTCCTGGCAAAGCAAGACTGTGAAAGAATAGAATGGTAATTTGCTTGCTAACTCTCTTAAGTTTGGGCCAAAATCTATACTCTAGTTTGTTTATTGCAGTGTGAATATTTCATACACATCAAGACACAATGAAGTATATAAAAAAAGGAAGTATAATTTTTCACTTGAGGGAAGAAATTGATTGCTTTATCCTGTGGATTTGTAGTTGCTGTTTTTCTTTAGTTGTCATCTAAGGGTTAGATTGTAGTCATCTATGTTTCTTTGATGTGGACTAGAAATTTCATTAGACAAGGTCCCAGGTGAGCTATCAAGTATGTTATTAGATGTGTTTTGACTAAGAAAGCAAGAAGGCAGATTCAGAATGAGCATAAGCATTCCAATAATTCTCATAACAAGAAAACCTAGCTATGAGTGATCTTGTTTTAAGAATGCCTGAGAGGAGCTGGTGGTAAAGATCATTTATCAATGGAGTAAGTCTGAGTTCTAGGCCTCATGGCAACTATATGTTCCTTAAACATATAAATTTACTTATGAGAACCTCCATCTTTGGTCTCCTTCAAAGCAGATGATGCTTGAGTGATTCTCTATTTTCTATCACTGAAAGCCAGGATTAAATTTTCCCCAAGGACAGAGGTGTGACCCATCATTCTATAATATATGCAGTACAACATACACATTACAGTGACTCAGAGTCAATCAGAAGGAACAGGAATTCATAGCTCTTATTTTAGCAAAAGGCCAATCCTCACCTCTTATTTATGTCTTTGTTAAAGGCTCTTTTAGCCTGAGGGTCTTTTCTCCCCACTCTTACCAATTTCCTTTGAGAGCTGGCCTTCCGTTTCAACTGAGTTATTTCGATGATAACGTTTCCTTTAAGATGATTATTTGTTTAAAGTTCAAGCTAATAAAAGTAACTTATCCTATTAAAAATATTCTGGGGAGCAGAACAACATTTTAGGATGTTAATTGCTCATGTTACCAGTCATCCATGAAACATATGCCAAAAATGCTCTAAAAGGTTCCAAAATGTCTCCTGCAGCTATAAATCTTTTACAGGTACAATTATGTGGGAACAGAAATAAGAAAAAGTGCATCCAACATCTGGAGTTAGACGGTTTACTGAAGTAAAATTACAAAATTAAATTTAAATGAATTTAATTAAAAAGGGGTGAGGGATCCAATTTAATATGGCCATTTATCATGTCCTCATTGAAGTTTCTTCTAGCACCGGAAAAATACAATAAAGTTGGAATACAAAAGTCAGATAAAGCCTCTAATAGAGTGTGAAAAGATGACCAAAGAGTCACAGCCAGGCAGAATATATTCTTTTCTCCCTGCTATTTTAACGACATGGAACACCCAATTGTTTGGAAAAGACAATATCAATCAAGAAAACTGAGCTTGGAAACTAATCTGTTTCAACTGTCTCTTCTGTTTAGAGTTTCATTTCACATATTTCGCCACTTAAGGATGGTGATTACTTGGTTTGGTTTTTAATTCAATAATGCATGATTAAAGACTCTAACAGTATGTAGCCATTAAAAAAAAAAGTCCAGATAGGAAAGTGTTAATTTCAAATCACTTGCCCTTTTGTTTTCATTGTCTAAGGAAGAATCAAAATACTGATTAAAAAAATGAAGAATCAAAAAAAAAAAAATCTAAACACTATTGCACTACGTTCTGGCTGTTGGTTGATCAATTTCTGTCTTCTTAGTTCCCAAACATTCTTAGAGAGTCTTCTTAATTCTATGCTGTGCCTATTTGCTGAGGAAGACATATTAATAAATAAAATTACATGTCTTAAATTATCTATTTATAGCTATATGAAAACAATAGAAAATTATTTAATTGAATTGATTGACAGATTCTAAAAAATATAGTCAATGTTATTTGCCAAATTTTCACCCTGTGGTAGTGTGAACATTGTTAGACTTTGGGTTTATGAAAATTTTACACCATCAGCTGACACTCAGATTCCCATTATGTCATCTTTCCTTCTTCTGCATAAATATTTGATTTTGTCATACATGTTATTAGTATCTTTCCTTCAGATTCTCCTTACCTAAAAGAGAGACTCTTTAACATCTCCTTTTGCCACCATATAGCTAATCTAATGTGGTACAAACTCATCAGTCAAGCAGAAAACAAAGACCAAAAAAAAAAAAATGCTTAAGCAGAAAAAGAAGCAAACACTTGAGGGGGCCAGAAAAACATAAAACATGAAAACAAACCAAGCATCTGAGTCCAAAATCAAGGAGCAAATGATAAAGCATCATCAATGCATATGTGTTGAGCACCTACTGATTATGTGAGATGCCTAGCACTTTCAAATACATTACAACCATTAACATGGTAACCCTGTAATAAGAAAGTAGAGGATAGTAGCACTCTTGTAACTTCCTTGACAGTGTACAGCTGATAAGTTACAAAGCCAGAATTCAAATACCAGCCCTTTGATGCCACAACCTATGCTCTTCCCTTTGTCAGACTGCCTCAGAAACTGCAGGTGGTGGGAACCATATTAAGGGAGATTGAGGAGAATAACAAGAAGATTGAATCTTGGAGTGGGGCATGAGAAATAACCAACAGTACGGGTGTAAATGAATAATGAATGATTTTAACTGTTAAGAAAAGTTCATTCATCTACATCATGTGTTCTTCACTGACTCACAGCATTTGCTTCCCATAAAAAGGACAAAAATATTACTCTTTAAGATCTTTGCAATATCTCTACATTGTAGGAAAAGAAGAGAAATAGCAATTGTATAATTTGTAATAATCCCAATGGTACTGATGGTGTGTGTCGCTAATTGTGATCCCATTCTGTTTATATCTATTTCATATGTATATATTTTATTTTACAGAGAACCAAATAGCCACTCCTAAAACCACAAATCTAAAACAGCTTTGCTTTTCAAAGATCCTAAGCCTAAGGCTTTAGGTTTAATTACAACTTGCATTTTAGTCCTGTAGAGTGACTGAACAACTATAGTGGCTCCAAATACCATATGACTATTACCATCCTTCCCAAAACAATGTTGACTTTAGAAGTGTCTTAGATGGAAAAAGTTAAGAGTTATTTATGATTCAGATGCAGTTCTCAAGTCAGTTTTGAAAAGACAGAAGGTCAGGATGAAGAGAAGGTCACTAGAACTTGCAAAGCACACACCTTCACCGAGCTCAGAATGCAGAGCACCAAGGCTGAGCAGAACTGGTAGGTGACCAGTATTTTAGAAAATGGACAGAACGAGAGAATGCTGTACTTTCACAGAAAAGTGGCAGTCACAGTCACGTGGACAGTTATTAATTCATTCACTGCATGAAGGAATGAAGCAAGGTAGAAAAAAGGGGGAGTGAAAAAGGGTTTGGGCTTCCCGAGTGGTGCTGGTGGTAAAGAATCTGCCTGCCAATGCAGGAGATGCCAGAGGTGTGGGTTTGATCCTTGGGTCAGGCAGAACCTCTAGAGAAGGGCACGACAACCCACTCCTGTATTCTTGCCTGGAGAATGCCGTGGACAGAGGAGCCTGGCTGGCTACAGTCCATAGGGTCGCAGGATCTGACACAACTGAAGCGACTAAGCATGCACGTAACAAGAAAGGGTTTATAAATAGGCAGGTGGGAAAAAGTTGGAGCAAAGGTAACAAAAGAACACCATGAAAATGCAATAATAAGTTCCACAGTTAAGCTTGAATCTAATGGGCCAAGTACTAAAATATTGTTCTGATAAAGGGAATTAAGGAGATCTGATTAAAGATGAACGAACAACTGGGTTCTACAATGATGAATTCAGAGGGAACTAGCCCACTCCACGTAAGACCACCTCACTGAAGACCACTACTTGGCTCAAGTTAATAGAGCATCTGTGTGTGTGCTCTGAGTCATACCACTCTATGAAGGACAACTGCTTCCTTAGCAACAGTCAGGTGGGAACCTCAGGAAAGGTCTTCATGTTCTTCAAAAGGTCTGTCTCATCATCCTTGAATCTTGTACTCAACACTCACTTAGTGAAATCTTAGTGTCTGGATCATGATCAGTCTCTCTAATACTACTCCTATGTGATTTTTAATCATTTTTGTATCCAATGAGATGATCCTTCCACTAACCTGTGCTCTCAGTCCCTGACTCCCTCTCTTCCAAAGATTTCATCAGCCATTCTTCCTAAGCCACTCACTTTTACAGTCATACCCTTCACTTAATTGCTACCCTTAACTGCTGCCCTCGCAGAACCTTAATTCCAAACATTCCTTACCCTGACCATGGCCTCTCATCTTTCTTGTTCACACCTTTGTTGTTGTTGAGCCACTCAGTCACATCCAGCGTTTTGCAACCCCACGGACGGCAGCCCGCCAGGCTTCCCTGTCCTTCACCATCTCCTGGAGTTGATGATGCCATCCACCCATCTCCTCCTTTGTTGTCCTCTTCTCCTCCTGCCTTCAATCTTTCCCAGCATCAGGGTCTTTTCCTCACTCCCTCATCCCAAATTCTACAATTCTACAATCCCCCAGGACCTAAAATCCACACTCTCAGTGTCCCTGAGATACTTCTCCCAATGATATATCCTCTCTTGCCTGCTTTCCAGCTCAAGTTCCAAGTTCCTCACTGTAATCACATCTTGGCTCCCTCTTTGCTTTAGAGAACTTTCCTGATGAAATCAGAGCCCTCACAAAAGTCACGCAAGCAATCACTCAGTGCTTACACTCATGCAGCCTGCTGTGCCTGTTATCTGGTAGATAATCAAAAAAGAACTTGCACAGGCTCTCATGATCACATCTGCCCACCTAGCCACCTCCCTTCTGTTAGCATGGATGTGTTCTCCCTGCTCTTAGTCAAGGCCAGCGTCTCCACTGAGGCCCAATACCTGATACTCTCCTCTGTTACTGGAATTACTGCAGCATGCTCCTAAGTGGTCTCCCCACCTTTGCCTTCCCTGCTGACCCACGTGTCATCTCTGCAGTCCACTCTCAACTTGGCAGCCAGAAATATTCCTCCACGTTGTCGTGCTGATGTCATCTCCCATTACCTCTCCCTCTTTCATGTTGATCCAAGCTCAGTGGCCTCCTTGCTGCTTTTCAAATATGTCAGGTACTCTCTTGTCTCAGAGCCTCTGCATTTACAGTTCTCACTGCCTAGAAAACTCTTCCCCCAGATATCAGCATGGTTTGCTATCTCATCTCCTTCAAATCTTATTTCAAAATTTCTACATAGAACATGCTGCAATATTTTAAATGGATAATCACCAGCATCCTACTGTATAGCACAGAGAACTCTGCTCAGTGTTACATGGCAGCCTGGAGGGAAGGGGAGTTTGGGGAAGAATGGATACATGTATATGTACGTCTGAGTCCCTTTGCTGTCCACCTGAAACTATCACAACATTTGCTAATCGGCTATACTCCAATATAAAATAAAAAGTTAAAGTAATCTGAGCATGGCTACCTTAAGGAAGATCTTCGATAAATATTATGCATGGGATCACAAAGAGTTAGACACGACTTAGTGACTGAACAACAAATACATGACAATAAAAAAAAGTCTCAGTTCAGTTCAGTTCAGTTCAGTCGCTCAGTCGTGTCCGACTCTCCGCGACCCCATGAATCACAGCACGCCAGGCCCTGTGTGGATCACAATAAACTGTGGAACATTCTGAAAGAGATGGGAATCCCAGACCACCTGACCTGCCTCTTGAGAAACCTGTATGCAGGTCAGGAAGCAACAGTTAGAACCGGTCATGGAACAACAGACTGGTTCCAAATAGGAAAAGGAGTGCGTCAAGGTTGTATATTGTCACCTTGCTTATTTAACTTATATGCAGAGTACATCATGAGGAACGCTGGGCTGGAAGAAGCACAAGCTGGAATCAAGATTGCTGGGAGAAATATCAATAACCTCAGATATGCAGATGACACTACCCTTATGGCAGAAAGTGAAGAGGAACTCAAAAGCCTCTTGATGAAAGTGAAAGAGGAGAGTGAAAAGGTTGGCTTGAAGCTCAACATTCAGAAAACAAAGATCATGGCATCTGGTCCCATCACTTCATGGGAAATAGATGGAAAAACAGTGGAAACAGTGTCAGACTTTGTTTTTTTGGGCTCCAAAATCACTGCAGATGCTGATTGCAGCCATGAAATTAAAAGACTCTTGCTCCTTGGAAGGAAAGTTATGACCAACCTTGATAGTATATTAAAAAGCAGAGACATTACTTTGCCGACCAAGGTCCGTCTAGACAAGGCAATGGTTTTTCCCGTGGTCATGTATGGATGTGAGAGTTGGACTGTGAAGAAAAAAAAAGTCTACATAAAAAAAATTTTACTACATCTGTCTGCCTACAATTCAAGCAGCTATCAACATCTTTTGTGACATTTCATACCTCCTTCTCTACTTCACTCTTTCTCTTTAGCACTCATCTATTTATAAAGTAAACATGGGAGTATAAAGTATATAAAAGCCGTATCTTTTAGATTTCTATCTTGCTTATCTCCTCTACTAGAAAGTGATCCATAAAGACAAGGAATTTTATCTGTTGGGTACACTTCAGTATCCCCAGTACACAAAACAATGCCCAGTAAATACCTACTTGGTGATCAATAAATATTTGCTCAATGAATAAGTCAACAAACAAATGGATAAATGAATGACTGCTGCTGCTGGGAAGGAGAAAACAGAAAGCTATGTTTTTTCACCAGGAAAATTAATATTTGGAGATGTCTATTTTTACTATGAGATCTCCTGTTTGTGAAATCAGGATTTCAGGGGGATCCTAGGATATAGCAGTTGTTATAGTGGTGCCATGACCATATACCAATATAGCTCATCGAGCAATACAAAACCCACTAAGAGTTAAAGTAAATCCTTGAACAATTCTAAAATTATCATATTTAATCTCAGCAGTAATTGTCACTTCTTGAGGAAAGCGGTATTTTGCAGATCTTACCCATACAGGTAATCTATGGAAGTTTCACTTTTGATGATATCTACTGTCTACGTGATAAGACACTTCCCCTCTTCCTTTTCCTTCCCCCTCACTTCCCCTCCCCTCCCCCACAGGGCATATACGTACATAGACTCTAAAAGCTGATGTACATGACCAAAACACGGGATGTCAGATCATGTCTTGCTTGATATGAAGATGCAATCATAATATGCTTACAATGTTTCTCATCTCTCCTTGCCCTCTACACTCCCCCCAAAATTAATATATTTAAGCTTTTAAAATATTTTTCAGGATCCTACTTGTGATTTACAACATATTTTTATAATGTATTCTTAGATAGTCAATTAGAATTTTTGCAGATGCTCGATAGGACATCAGAAAACATATCATTAAAAATAATTTCTCCCCTTCTCCCTCAACTCATTAGAATCTTTCAGTGATAGAAAGACTGCCTTTTATCAAAGGCTTTCAATCTACCCCAATTTTCTATAAGTCAGTGCTCTAATGACACTATGTCAGATGCAAACCTTGAAAATAAAAGGAGAAAATTCGCTTTTGACTTTATTACACCACAAATGTCTGAGTGATATATGGGACCATCGTATATATGGTGGTTGTCTGGTTCCTATTGTTACTTATGGGTTATTTTGATCAGCTGCATAGTTTAGTGGGTGACTGGAATAGAAAATATTTGCTATTTTCTGGAGCTTCAGCGAAATGCTAAGGAAAGCAGCTAAGAGTTTAGAGAATGTACTTGAATTTCTACCAATTTACATTGTTTCATGAACCCATTACTGGGAAGGGACCTAAGGATCCCTATTTGCTGATTTTATCTCAACTCCATTTTGACTCTGGGGAGAAGCAGAGATAAATGATTGAAAAGAGAAATTACCTTTTAGTTGAGTACACTGGAAATAACAGTATCCAGTTTAGTCATATCTCAAGAAAATTAGTTCACTGAGTTGTTAGTTGTATGGTCTACTATGATGAATAAAAACTAATTTTCAGGCTAACTGGGTTAGTTATAAACACATGGAAATCTGCATAGTGTATCTTGAGATAACTTTTCCCATACTTAACTTCATTCCTATCTCAGTTCTCTTCAGTTACTTTCTCAGATTAGTCACAGCATTTTGTGACCCAAGGAAAGTTGAAGCTGAGTTCCAACATGAGGAGAGAATGGAGCGTACTCAGACTTAAAGAGACTGCTATTTTTGTTTTCTTTAGAGAATAAATTCATATGAATGCTGCTGCTGCTGCTGCTGCTAAGTCACCTCAGTCGTGTCCGACTCTGTGTGACCCCATAGACGGAAGCCCACCAGGCTCCCCCGTCCCTGGGATTCTCCAGGCAAGAACACTGGAGTGGGTTGCCATTTCCTTCTCCAATGTGTGAAAGTGAAAAGTGAAAGTGAAGTCGCTCAGTCGTGTCCGACCCTTAGCGACCCCCCGGACTGCAGCCTACCAGGCTCCTCCATCCATGGGATTTTGTAGGCAAGAGTACTGGAGTGGCTTGCCATTGCCTTCTCCGTCATATGAATGAGGGTGGATTTAATCATCAGAGAAGGTACAAATGATGCTTCCATGTAGTTGGGGGTCTTGGAATCAGGAAGGAAAATGGTAGCACACATTGGTAAACCTCTCCACAATGGTGAACTTTGGGTGGTGTTCAAATTTTATCCATTAAAAAAACTAAATGGATGATCCTCTTGGTTAGTATTTCATATGTCAGCCAATTTCTCTGACCCACATCCATTATGTTAACGCTCTTTTCTAGCACTCTGGATAAAAAATTTGGACCACTATGTTTAACTTCATCCATTATTCATAGTCCTTGATTGCTTTTAACATTAGTACATGAACTAGGAGCTCTGGAAGATTTTCTATAACGTGTAATTATTGGAATTTCTTGTTTATTATATAGGTAACATTTTCCAATAAGGATAGCTTTATTCTTAAAGGACACATGATCAACAGTTCTTTTCAGGGGCAAAGATGATGGTGTGTTCAAGCAAATTATGTTTTTTTGACCCAAGACATTCCCCCCTCAGTTCATATTGATTGTCTACAGCGTTTGTAATGAAACAGAGTCAAAGAGTAAACTCAGGGCTATAGGGGTATATTTGTCTTAGAGATCAAACAGTTAAAGCAGGATTTATGGAAGCAGAGGGCTGTGGGTCAATAGCTTAAAAAAAAAAACAAAAACCAAAACCCTGGATTGTAAACAAGTAAAGGACTTTCTGAGGTGTGAAGGAGAGGAGAAAGGAGACTGGGGGGTGGAGAGAGGAAGATAAGCAGAGATAAGTAAAAAGTATACATCTGAAAAGAATTAGAGGGAAAGAGGTCTAAGAAAGGCTGAGTCACCTCAAGGATCAACCCCAGAGACTCTTTCCTCCCCGTCTTGCTGACAGGGATTGTTGTAAGCATTTCTTCCATTCTCTCCCATGCTCTCCTTGTAGAGTGATTCTAGGACATTGAAATTTAATATCAGTGCAGCATAAACACCAGAGACAGGTTCAGACACAAGGCAGACACAAGTTATTCAATGAACTCTTGCAGTTATCATAATTTAATAAGAAAAACAAGTAGATTAGAGCCACTGTCAGCCTTTGTTTAATGTAAGGACACCTATGAAAATCCATGAAGATGCTTTTTTCATATATAACTTTCAAATCAGAAAGTGCTATTAATAAGGAATCAACTTTCTATTAAAAGCAATGTAAAATTCTGTGCAGTGATTCTTAGTTTCTCAGTGTTTCCTATTTAATATCCTATCTTTGGATAAATCTACAGAGGAGTAAGTACAGTGGCTATTAACCTCATTTTACAGATTAAAAATTAAGACTCAACAGTTAAGTGACTATTTAAGATCTCAGAGGCAAAAGAAAAAAAATGAGAAATCAGCTATGGTGTCCACTGATTACTAAATCATGGTTCTTTCTACCATTCCACTCTGTCAATGGATGTTTTCTCAAGCAAGCCTATCTGGTCAACAACGCAGCCTCGTATTACAGAAGTGGCAAAGGATTCAGTATCATTTGCTTTTCTGCAGAGATGAGGAGCTTCAAGGTTAGCTTCAAGAAAACCTTCCTACAACCAAAATGAAACAAATCAGTTTAACACAATCTATTGGGTTCTCTGGTAGAAATTCACTCTTGATAACAAGAAGCACAATCTGATATACAGAACTCAGATAAAATGATGACTTCTGTGGTCCAGACGTGAGTTATTAGAAGTACCACTTCCATTGAGTTTATTGTTTCATTAAGACCAACCACATACATGTTTCTCTTACTTTTTTTTTTTCTCTTTTCTCAAATTGCTTAGCTTTGAGGACTTTAAAAAGCCCTGTTCTAACTCTGGCCTTTCTGATATCTGAGATTTAATGACTCTAACTAAGATGCTATCTTGAATTCCATGTGTATATGAGAAACCATGACTTATGTATGGGAATTTGGGTTTGGCAGCAGTTCCTAGAAAGTACATCTAAATCATGAAATAAAGCACTAAACTCAAGTGCAAAGTAATTTAATTTTCAAGAGGAATGTGTTATTCAGATAAAAGAAACCATAATGGTACGATCATTTACTTTTATATGTAAAATATATGTGTGAAGCTGTATCGTCAGTTTCAGGTATCCGTTTAAGTAATGCATCTTCCAGGCTATTCCACAATCATTCTTCCATTGTTCCATAAATAGATTATGCGAATACAAGCTGTTAAACTAAAAGTTGCTGTAATAACATAACTGAATAAAGCAGCAGGGCAATTTGAGAGGAAGACACTTAGAAGACTGAACATGAATGCTGAATTACCAAAATACATCCTTTGGAAATTCACAGATTTAAGGTATCTAGTACTAAAAAATGGAAAATAAGTTGGTTAAAAGTCAAACATTGTTCAGTGTACCATAGACCTGCTACAAGGTCACATGAAAATGGAGACCTGAATATTTGTAGAAAATATGCTAGAATGGTATCCCTCAGAGAATTAAAGGTGCTGAGTACAGTCTCACCCCGTGAAGATCTGACTCAACTTGAAGATGGTAATGGAATGAGTATTATTACTGAATTTAATCCATTAAATTCAACAAGTCAGGATCCAAAGAATCTACCTAGGCCTATATTGTCTTATTTAACTTCAGTTAGCCACATCACGGTGTATTTTTTACTTTATAGTGAAAATATGTCCAGAGACTCTGTTCTCTTCCATAAAAGATAGAATGCTTAATTATTACTTAAATCAATATTATATCTTGGTCTCAGATCTTAGATTCCTCTTTCCAAAACTATCTTCCAGTAACTCAATTTGCTATCCATCTGCCAACATCTTCACCATTATGCCTCTCTTTTTAAGAAACATCATATGGTTGTGCCTTTGATACCAATAAGCATCCAGTGAACACCACACCATCGGCATCATGCAGTTCTCGTTTTCAAGCAATCCTATAATTGACTACAGATTTAAATCCAGTCTCTGCATCCATATTAAAGGCATGACTGTCCACTGATGTATTGAAAACAGGATTGCTTTCCCTTTCTTTCTCCATGCATGCATGCTAAGTTGCTTAGGTGTGTCCAACTCTTTGTGACCCTGAACTGTAGCCCACTATGGGATTCTCCAGACAAGAATACTGGAGTGGGTAGCCATTTCCTTCTCCAGGGGATCTTCCCAACCTAGGGGTTGAACCAGGGTCTCTGACATCTCGGGCAGAGATTGGCAGTTTCTTTACCACTAGCACCACCTGGAAAGCCCCTTTCTTTCTCCACATTGATCTTAAACACTGTATCCCCTTGTGCTCTGAGAATCAGATCTCTTTAGAATAGACAGTTTCATTGTTCAAAAGGGAATCCGTTTATCCCACTTGGTCCAACTGTACAGAAGTTAAAAAAAAATCTGTTATTACTTAGTTTCCATATTTTCACCAATACCAATGATACTATGCTCAAATTCATGGATTATATGTATTCCTGTTTTTACTGTGATTTTGCAAAGTAACTGAATAGAGACCTACCTGGCTCAAAAAACTTAACACCTAAACAAGTTTAATGTCATACCTAGTGCAAACAGCCAGGACCCAGTAACACATAATGTCCTTCATTATTATATCTTTAAATCTTACCAGTGCAAGCAAATGTGAAAATCCTTAAACTGCTGGCCTCAATGTTCCCATGTCAACCGGCATATGCTCAGGTTGGAGATCCTGCCAAAAGTCAAAGGAAAACATTTATGAGACAGAGCCTGATGGACAATTATTTTAATCCTGCATGTACAACACTCCCAGCAAGCTTGGTTTATGAACACCTGCTGCTGCTTTAATGATAAGACCTCTTCAACACAGCTGAATGCAGTGCACCAAAAGATTTTCTTTTCCTTCTTTTTCTTTCTTCCTACCCTAACTAAGAGACTGATTATTGATCTCCACCTGGATGTTCCTATTGAGGCTTGGCCATTCATGAATACAAGAAGGAAGAATAATGGTACACTGCATGGGTAGTTTTAATAAACTGCAAGAGGGGCACAGTCTCTGTGGGGAAAAAAAGAACCCATCCAATCTTAATGAAGCGTGTGCTTACATGACTAGAAAGTCTGCGGGCATTCTATAGGCCAAGCATCAGAGAGCACAGAGCACCTGGACTTTGACTGCATGTCACGTCACGTCAGAGTGAGTATAAGACCCTAAAGACACCCTATAGGCCTACTCAAGGGAAGCTTCCAAGTTCTCTCAATGGTCCTTAGAATAGAAACTTTCAAGCCTGGAATGGACGGATCTGACTACACAACAGGAATAGAGGGCTCTGAACCCAGATGCAGCTGTAAAGAAACATAGAGGATATCTCTCTCCTTTCTCCTTTCTCAAGTCCTTTCTCTGGAAGACCTGAGAATCCAAAACCTGCAGACAAGAGGGTGAAAAGTAGCTGAAAAAAGAACTAATTAGTAGAGGTCACCTTCAGACCCAGTTAATGAAAAAACCTTTTCTGTTTTAGTCAACCCCCTTCTTGTGTTATTTGGCTACCGTTGACATAAGTCAAGCACTGAATTTAGCAGAAGTATATGTAAGAGAAACAAGGCTGTGATATTTAAAAGGGGGAACTGGTTTTGTGAAAATCAGAAATGGCCATCAACAAATCAAGTGAGTAAGGCTTGTTTGGAGGGCAGATATAAACCCAAACTTATTCCAGTTGTGTTGAGCCGCTTTCAGCACAAATGAAGTTATTAAACCAAAAAAGTCAAAGGCATGCTTTCTAACACATATAATTATGTTTCTTTTTAACATCTGATTTCAACATCTACTTTGAGTAATAAAGTATAGCATAAAGGCTTTTGACCTGAAATCCAAGAACCCCTCCCCTTAAAGAGTTTGCAAATTTTATGTGTCTTGTGTGTAAAGTGTTTGCCCTCATCCCATCTCCCACTCCCAGAAGTCCACAGTTTTCATGGGATTTTTAAGGTGAACTCTGGAAAAGACTCTGATGCTAGGAAAGGTTGGGGGCGGGAGGAGAAGGGAACGACCGAGAATGAGATGGCTGGATGGCATCACTGACTCTGTGGACATGAGTTTGAGTGAACTCCGGGAGTTGGTGATGGACAGGGAGGCCTGGCGTGCTGTGATTCATGGGGTCACGGAGAGTCGGACACGACTGAGCGACTGAGCTGAGCTGAACTGAACTGACACATAAAAGGTGAAGAACCTTTGGGTTGGCAGTCTAAAGCTGTTGGTTCTAACCTTAGCTCAGCTTCTAACTGGTTTTGTGACCTTCAACAAATGACTTCACCTTTGCACACCTTAGTTTTCTCATCTGTGAAATGAGAAAGTTGAATGAGAGAAATCTATTCTTCCAGGTTGACAAATCTAGGAACTACACGTAAAACTAGGAGGATCAAACTGGAAGATATCTTGCCGTGTCCATTGGCTTAATCTCCTTACTTGTCGGGGAGAAAATGAAGCCCAGTGAGATTTTCATATTATACTTATGGTGAAGATCAAGGATGGACCAAGAATTTCTGACTCATACATCAATTCACTCTTCATTCTAACACACACAATGTTTGTGAAGCTCTATTCTCAGATCACACTTTACTCATTGGCTGAGGAAGCATTTCAGGCAGGCTTTCCCTGTCTTGGCTGGGAGAGGGGTACAGAGTGTCCTTGGGGGTTCTCTCGCAGATTTTCTCAGGGAGAGTCCATATGCTTAGGTCCCTAGAGAATTAGGCTCTCACACTCACAGCTGTAAGACAGGCAAGAAAAAGCTGTCTACAAAAAATAATCAGCATTTTCAAAAGTGCTCTGGGGTATCTTCAGAAAGTGTTCCAGGAAAATTGCTATTATAAAAAGATCACTAGGGTCTCTCCTCCTGGATCCCATTACACACTCAGACATTAATATTTTAGGTACATCGGTGATACTCATTTACTCATCTGAAGTTCAACAATCAGCAAGCATGCCTGGCAACAAGAGACCAAGTCCTTGCTTTCATGCAGATTACTGTCCAGGAAGGAACTAAGGCCTCCTAGAAGACCTGCTGCACTCCTGCCCGTGTGCACCAAGCATCAGGGACAGGCATCACCTCCCCAAGACACGGGCTCATGCTTCCTTTGGGTTTCCCTTTTTCAAATTTATAAACACAGCTCAAGAGAATCTCTATTACTTCAGTGTGAACCCATTTATCCAAATATCTTTTGTTAAACTTAATAAAACATTAAACTCTGTATATCTTTCCTCATTCTGTCAACTCCTACTTGTTTATCAAAATCCTACTTATTAAAAAACCAGGGAAGACCCTATTCAAAAATACTTAGATCAGATTTTCCCTTCTCAATCTCTCAATATGACTTTATTCCAGTTACTTAAGAATGTACAGAGCAATCTCATTTATTCCTCTCTTAAAGCACTAGAATTATAGAAATTCTAGACCTTCATGAGTACACAGGAATTATAAACCATTGAGTTCATTTTATCTACAAGGAAAGAGTGGTCTAGAAAGACAAAGTTGCCAAGTATGTTCATGAGTTATTACAAATCAAAGGGAAAAGAACAGGAGAGTACATTTTTGTTTAGCATTTGTTTGGTGCTATGTTCTTTGTAAGATATTTTAAATACATGATTTCATCTAATTCTCAGAAATATATTGCTCAGTAGATATAGCACCATCCCCATTTACAGATGCAGTAAGCAAGTCACAGGGAGAATAATTTAAAGCAGGTCAAACAGCTGCAAGTGGTAGCTGACAGAGGTGGCTTTAATCTCAGCTCTATCCCAGGATGCCAGACCATGCCAAAGGCAGTTCTTGTCCCCCACGTCCCTCCCCACCCTCTCCACTTCCACGTGGGGGAGGGGCTGAAAATTGAAAGTACTGAAATTTACTAAGAAGGGGGATTAGTCAGCCCAAGTGATGGTCAAGGGCCAGATCTACTGCTTACTTCCGAGATCCATTCTCCCTCCCCTACAACATGGCAGTGAGGCTGGAGAAAGGCATGAGAACCATCACTGTTGGAAGGAAAGCCATGAAGACTGGCAGAATCTGCAAGTGTCTGAGCTTCTGACTGCTTACCAATCAGATGGATTTTGGCAATCACGTTCAATTTCTCAGTTCCAGGAATGATAACAGCTCACTAGTTGTAAAATTAAAAAAACAAGAAAAGAAAAATGCAGGTTTCCACCTTGTATATCACTTTTAAAGGGAGGAGAGAATTTGCCAATCCTATGTCCAAATACTATCAATTTTCTACACATAGGAGGTATTGGGCAATTTTTCACAAGAAAAAGGGGGCAGGGATTGGGCTCCATGGGTGAATGCAGCTATTCCTCTGTGGACCAGTAATTCAAGTGGACTTTTCTCAAATAGTCTTGTGACTGTGACAGCCTAAATACCTCTAAAATAATGATAATAATAACCACGCTTTCTGGAAATTTGGGATTTTTCACTTTACAACATATCTTTACATTCACTGTTATTTAATTTCCACAAAAACTATATAAAGTGAATAGGACAGTCGCTATTAGTCCAACTTTAGAAATAAGGAAGTTGCGAAATAATGTGTAATTAGTAAATCAAGATGATGTGTAATCATGTAAAAACAGCACAAGTTGTACTTATTGAGGGCCTGCTGGACACCACATCACACACTGCAAAGATTGTATAAATCTACTCCCTTAATCTTCATAACCACTTCATGACACAGGTATTACCCTCTTCAGACAAAGGAGGAATCTAAGGATTACAGAGGATAAAATAACTTGCCTAAGGTCATAGAGCAAGTTAAAAACAGAGCTAGGATTCAAATCCACGTTTAAGTCAAAACCCAGAGTCTCAACCAAAATCTGACCATGAGTCTAAATAAGGCAATCTAACTTCCAGAGAGGTCCTGACTGAGTGTTCAGGTTCATTAACCTGCTGTGCCTGGCTTGTCTGAGATTCTGTGGCCTCTGTGTCACATTTGAAAACATTAAAAAAATTCAAGTTATTGGAAACTGGAAGTCAAGATTCTTTAGTATTACTTTCTGTAAACCACGTGGTTGAGACAAAATGATCTACTTCAGAGTAGTCTAGCTACCTCGTTTTGTTTCTCTTGCTATGCTCTAGTAGACTTAAGCTTTGTTGCTTTTCTCACTAATGGTTACCTGCCTATGTATAGGTGGAGCTGGTGGTAAACATGGCATCACCCACTCAGTGGACATGAGTTTGAGTAAACTCCGAGAGTTGGTGACGGACAGGGAGGCCTGGCATGCTGCAGTCCATGGGGTCGAAAAGAGTCGGACACGACTGAGTGACTGAACTGAACTGAGTGGTAAAGAATCTGCCCACCAATGCAGGAGATGTGAGAGACACCGGTGTGATCCCTGGGTCAGAAAGACCCCCTGGAGAAAGGAATGGCAATCCACTCCAGTATTCTTGCCTGGAGAATTCCATGGACAGAGAAGACTGGTAGGCTACAGTCCATGGGGTCGCAAAGAGTGCGACAGGACTAAAGCGACTTAGCACACCCGCAAGTCTGTTCCTGTTGCTGCTGCTAAGTCACTTCAGTCATGTCCGACTCTGTGTGACCTCACAGACGGAAGCCCACCAGGATCCCCCGTCCCTGGGATTCTCCAGGCAAGAACACTGGAGTGGGTTGGCATTTTCTTCTCCAATGCGTGAAAGTGAAAGTGAAATCGCTCAGTCGCGTCTGACCGCCAGCGACCCCATGGACTGCAGCCCACCAGACTCCTCCATCCATGGGATTTTCTAGACAAGAGTGCTGGAGTGGCTTGCCATTGCCTTCTCTGCACGCAAGCCTATATATGTGCAAAGTGAAAGTGAAATCACTCAGTCTTGTCCGACTCTTTACGACCCCATGGACTGTAGCCTCCTAGGCTCTTCCGTCTGTGGGATTCTCCAGGCAAGAGTACTGGAGTGGGTTGCCGTTTCCTTCTCTAGGAGATCTCCCCAACCCAGGGATCGAACCCGGGTCTCCAGCATTGCAGGCAGACCCTTTACCATCTGAGCCACCAGGGAAGCTCACATATATACAAAGCTTCACACTTAATGAGAAGACTCGGAAAATCCTTTTCCTCACTTCCTTCATGGGTTCAAAAAATAAATAGACTGAGGAACTGTAGCAGGAAGAGAGAAAGGAAAGGATATGTGAAAGCACTTCTCTTTCAACGAGTGGTTGGTTCTCAGGTCCCCTTGCACATGGCGCCTGTGTAAGTAAAAATGTGGCAAGCACTTCAGAAACGCTGTAGGGCATGTGTCTCTGCATACATATGCATAATGTCCTTTTCACACTTTGGAGTTACCAGATGCCTGGTTCTGCTTGGAAGGGGCTTGGTAACCCACTTGAAGTCGTGAGGATTCATAATTCATTTATGCAAGCTGCACAACCCCTCTAGATGACATCTCTTGCTCTAAAGAATGATTGAGAGAAAAATGTAATAGAGCCGAAAATGACAATGAAATATTAGCAGTGCGGCAGAGTTTATATGAGGCCCCCTGCTAGATGAGGGAATTATGCAAGTCAAAAGAAGAGCCTTCAGGCAACATGAGAGAAAAAACAAAGGAAGAATGTCTAGGTGTCAAGGACTAATTTTGTTGCTATGGGGAAGGCCTGGAGGCACTGATTCATTTTATAGGCAGGTGTGCAGCCCTCTACCTTGAATTCTCCAAGTGCAGGGCAAAGCCACTTCTGCATTTACACTTGACCTCTAAAATTACCTGATGCTTAGAAGAAACGTTTAGGGGAGAAGCTGGGAAGTTAGGACGGACAGACTAGGCTCTGCCTGAGGGGGAACTTTAGGTTCTGATCCTGTTCTCCTAGCACCATCCACCTCCAATCAAATCCTTCCCCATTTGTTCTTGAAATTTTTTTCTGAAACACCAAACTATTGCCATCTTCCTGCCCCCTCCCACTCCCTTCAGTTCAGTTCAGTCGCTCAGTCGTGTCCGACTCTTAGCGACCCCATTACCTGACCCCAACTCAAGGATGGGATCCTTTTCCTTAGAAGAGAATACAAATCTCTTTAAAATCCTGCCCTGCCTTTTCACCTCTTGCCACATGGAGCTGCTTCCATCTCCTAAAACACTTTCAGTTTACTGTGCCTTTGCTCTGCTGTCCCCTCCTCCTGGAATGCCTTTCTCACGTCTCCACTGGGCACATTTCCAACTCATTCTCTAAGAAACAACTGCCACATAACTAGCTGTGTGAACAATTTCTCAGCTGCTAAGGAGCTGGTCATCCCCTCTGCTGTATTCTCATGACACTTGATACTCATCTCTACTTGACCACTTTAGCACTCTCCACTATAATTTATGAAGTTTAGACTGCACAAAACTGTGGATTTCTGAAGAGCAAAAGCAATGTCTATAAATAGACCTTTTTATCTTTTATATGGAGCAAAGTTCCCGAGCTATATTTGCTTAATAAACACGTTGATTGAAAAAAAAAAAAAAAAGAATGGCTGCTTCCTTCATTTCCCTCCCATGTGCTTTTAGCAATCCAGCACGTGATTCATCATACGTTGATACACTCCAGTGATAATGTTGGAACAAAGCTAACTGCAGAAGGCAATAGATCAGAGTACTGGCCTGGCACCTTTGTTCTGAAATCTATCCCTTTTGCCAATTTCTTCTTTCCTGTAAGTGATGCTCCTTTATTATGATGCCAGGATTTACTCAGGTCACAGTACTAAAGCTCCCAGAGAGAGCTGCAAAGATCTGGAGCTTTGCAATCAGATGGGCCTTGGCTCAAATTCAGGCGTGGTCTTTAGTAATAATGGGAAGTGCAGCAAGGTTCAGAATCTAGCTGAATTTCAGGTCCCCCTGAAGGAAATGGCAACCCACTCCAGTATTCTTGCCTGGAGAATCCCATGGATGGAGGAGCCTGCTGGGCTATAGTCCACGGGGTCACAAAGAGTCGGACACGACTGAGTGACTTCACTTTCACTGTGGTAAAATGAGGATGAATTCCTACTCTATAAGGTTGTTGTGAAGATCAAGCTAAATTACATCTGCCAAAATTTTGCTCGTTGTACACTCTTTATCAATGGTAACATTTATTTTTATACATCTTCAGCCTCTAGAATAGGGATTATCCCTGATGGTTGGTTCAAAGGTGGTTACTATACTAGAATTATCTAGAATAACCTTCCAAATTATATCCCCACATTCCTTTCTAGAAATACATGTGTGGTATACAGTCACTACTACAGATTAAAGTTATGCTTTCTTTTTCAGAAATTATCAGATAGGAGATTGAGAATCACTTCTCTAGAATATACCTTAGAAAGTTTTGCTCTTTATTTTCACAACTATAATTCTAACTGAAACCCTAAACCTCTCACACTGAAACTGTTATATTAGCTTCCCAGCTGACCTTTATATTTAGATGTTATCCTGTTGTCAATGCATCCTATATATAATAGTAAATATCATCTCTGAAACTCTGGAAAGGCAGAGCAATCTTTTAATGAAACGATTAAGTAGCCCCCACTGGGAGAGGCAGACCCCTTACCTCCAAGCATCCCCTATATGCTTGGTCATACCTCGGTGCCTTTGCTGATCCCTTGCTTCCAACTGAAGGGTCTTCTCCTTCCCTTCCTAATCTCTACACCCCCAAATTGTACAGCTAAAGAATTTCTACAAATTGTTTAAGACGAAATCAAGAAGACCTAATGGTCCCTTCCTATGTGGCACCACAGGACCCAGCACACCTCTACTACTGCATTCATCACAAGCTGTTACAAGTTATCTGTTCACTATTTTTTTTTTCCTGTACAAATCTGTGAATTCTTTAAGGGAAGAAACTGTGTCTTAATTATCTCGTATCTCCCCATCAAGTAGATACTCACTTAATTTTTACTAAACTGAATTAAACTGAACTGAGATGAATCCCTGTTCATGCTCCATTTAAGCATTTAACTTGCTACTGCCTCCTCCTAGGATCCGTATATGTGTGATTGTATACATGCATTTTTGGGGTTTTCTCACCACTTTCATGTTTTTCTCCAAGAGATTCTCAAAGATTACACAAAAAAGAAGAGCTGCACATTTATGGGTCAAGTTCATTTCAGCACTCTGGGAGGCTGGGCAAGCTCTCCAGCCAACATGAGGATTATGAAAAAAGGCTTTGTTAAAACATCTTGCAGCTTCCTCTTCATTAAATACAAACTCGCTCAGGTAGATGGCAAGATAGAACTGCCAACCTGACGGAAACTTCACCCAATCTAACTGCCTGGACTGGCCTAGAATGTATGATTGTTTCTCTTTGTGACTGTCCTGCAAACAGGACAGGATTCTGTTCTCACATGTCTCCCTGTCCAGCGGATGGCTCTGCTGCGGGCTGGTTTTCCTCTGTATTCTTTCTTCTTTGATGGATGTGTTAGGCCTCTTGGAGTCCCAGAATCAACCTTGTTCCTTGATTCAATGTTCATTTATTCATTTATCAAACATGTATTGACCCTCTTCCTTTTGTCACACGCAATGGTAAGTCCTAGGGAAATAAACATGCATAATAAAAAGAGTCTGCCTCTCAATAAAGTCACCGAGGATGGGACAGGATGGAACACTAACAAATAATGACAGTAAAAGAAGGCAAATGGAAAATAGACAGTTGTGCACAATGTCAAAGGGGCCCAGTGAAACGAGATAAAGAGAAACTGATGTCTCTTCCCACCTGTAAACTACAGAGAACCTGAGTGCACCCAACACAGACATTTTACTCAGTCCCTGAACATTCCCTGTGAACCCAAGGGCTGTGGAGAAGACTGCTATCGCTGTCACAGAAACTCCTGAGTTGCTCTAAGAGCCCAAATTTCCCCTCTGAAGACCGATTATTCTGTACTCAGAGGGATCTGTACTGTGCTAGTTGAAGGATATTGTCTCATTGCCACATTTTAAAAACCTGTTTTCCAACAGATGTAACTTTAAGACTTTGACCAAGTATAAGATGCAGATGTAACTAAGAATGATTTACAGACAAGGCATATACCAAAGAACCTTGAATAAAATCCTCCTCCAGCTCTAACTCTACAACTGTGCCCTCCAATATACTAGCCACATGCAGTTTTTCAAATTTAGATTCAGTTCAGTCACTCAGTTGTGTCCGACTCTTTGCAACCCCATGATCTGCAGCATGCCAGGCCTCCCTGTCCATCACCAACTCCCGGTATCCACCCCAACCCATGTCCATTGAGTCGGTGATGCCATCCAACAATCTCATCCTCTGTCATCACCTTCTATTCCTGCCCTCAATCTTGCCCAGCATCAGGGTCTTTTCAAATGAGTCAGCTCTTTGTATCAGGTGGCCAAAGTATTGGAGTTTCAGCTTCAACATCAGTCCTTGAACACCCAGGACTGATTTCCTTTAGGATGGACTGGTTGGATCTCCTTGCAGTCCAAGGGATTCTCAAGAGTCTTCTCTAACACCACAGCTCAAAAGCATCAATTCTCTGTGCCCAGTTGTCATTATAGTCCAACTCTCACATCCATACATGACCACTGAAAAACCATAGCCTTGACTAGATGGACCTTTGTTGGCAAAGTAATGTCTCTGCTTTTTAATATGCTGTCTAGGTAGGTCAAAACTTTCCTTCCAAGGAGTAAGCGTCTTTTCATTTCATGGCTGCAGTCACCATCTGCAGTGATTTTGGAGCCCAGAAAAATAAAGTCAGCCATTGGTTCCACTGTTTCCCCATCTATTTGCCATGAAGTGATGGGACCAGATGCCATGATCTTAGTTTTCTGAATGCTGAGCTTTAAGCCAACTTTTTCACTCTCCTCTTTCACTTTCATCAAGAGGCTCTTTAGTTCTCCTTCACTTTCTGCCATAAGGGTGGTGTCATCTACATATCTGAGATTATTGATATTTCTCCCGGCAATCTTGATTCCAGCTTGTGCTTCCACCAGCCCAGAATTTCTCATGACGTACTCTGCATATAAGTTAAATAGGCAGGGTGACAATATACAACCTTGATGTACTCCTTTTCCTATTTGGAACCAGTCTGTTGTTCCATGTCCAGTTCTAACTGTTGCTTCCTGACCTGCATACAGGTTTCTCAACAGGCAAGTCAGGTGGTCTGGTATTCCCATCTCTTTCAGAATTTCCACAGTTTATTGTGATCCACACAGTCAAAGGCTTTGGCATAGTCAATGAAGCAGTAATAGATGTTTTTCTGGAACTCGCTTGCTTTTTTGATGATTCAGCAGAAGTTGGCAATTTGATCTCTGGTTCCTCTGCCTTTTCTAAAACCAGCTTGAACATCTGGAAGTTCATGGTTCACGTATTGTTGAAGCCTGGCTTGGAGAATTTTAAGCATTACTTTGCTAGGGTGTGAGATGAGCGCAATTTTGCGGTAGTTTGAGCATTTTTTGTCATTGCCTTTCTTGGGGATTGGAATGAAAACTGACCTTTTCCAGTCCTATGGCCACTGCTGAGTTTTCCAAATTTGCTGGCATATTGAGTGCAGCACTTTCACAGAGTCATCTTTCAGGATTTGAAATAGCCCAACTGGAATTCCATCTCCTCTACTAGCTTTGTTCGTAGTGATTCTTCCTAAGGCCCACTTGACTTCACATTCCAGGATGTCTGGCTCTAGGTGAGTGGTCACACCATCGTGAATGAAGACCTTTTTTGTACAGTTCTTCTGTGTATTCTTGCCACCTCTTCTTAATATCTTCTGCTTCTGTTAGGTCCCTACCATTTCTGTCCTTTATTGTGCCCATCTTTGCATGAAATGTTTCCTTGGTATCTCTAATTTTCCTGAAGAGATCTCTAGTCTTTCCCATTCTATTGTTTTCCTCTATTTCTTTTCACTGATCGCTGAGGAAGGCCTTCTTATCTCTCCTTGCTATTCTTTGGAACTCTGCATTCAAATGTGTATATCTTTCCTTTTCTCTTTTGCTTTTTGCTTCTCTTCTTTTCACAGCTATTTGTAAGGCCTCCTCAGACAGCCATTTTGCATTTTTGCATTTCTTTTTCTTGGGGATGGTCTTGATCCCTGTCTCCTGTACAATGTCATGAACCTCCGTCCATAGTTCATCAGGCACTCTGTCTATCAGATCTAGTCCCTTAAATCTATTTCTCACTTCCACTGTATAGTCATAAGGGATTTGACTTAGGTTACTTAGAACCAAATAAATTAAAAATACTGTTCTGCATCTATATCAGTCATATTTCATGATTTCGACAGGCACATGTGACTTGTGGCTACCATACTGGACAAATATTGATCACGTTCATCATCACAATTATTTTTGAGAGCAGGACTACTAGACAGTGCTGCTCTAGAAAATAACTGGAATTTTTATTCATTAATTCATTTATTTTATAATTTTACAACTTGCTTACTTTGTGAAAGACTAAATCCTGAGTTCTGGAGGAGGCAGAGATAAAAAGTAAAAGTTTTCCACTGTTGAAAGGCTCAGAATTCAGTGAGAAGACAAATATTAATAAAAATAAAACATTGGACATTGTGTAATGTGTCATAGGAGGGCATGGAGACAAGACAGCCAAATCTTACCTAATGTAAGAGGAGACCTCAAAGTGAGGTGACGGGATGTGACTCTCAGAGCATGAAGCTACTTTCCTAATTTACAAAGTGGAAAGGGCACTGGAGATGGTAAGAATACATGCTGAGTCACGGGGCACAGAAGAGCTCAGCATGCCACAGGCATTTAGTATTCCTGGAGTGGAGTGTAAACTTTTGGAAAGTTGGGTGAGAACAGGCTGGCAAAGTGGATGCCACAGTGTTCTGAGAGGTATTGGGTGAGCAGGTGGTGTAAGGAAGAAAGGTTACAAACTATATAACACAGTGATGAAGAACACTGAAGTTACATAAAGCTGGATTATACTCAAAATTTGCCTCTGTTAGCTTTATTATCTTTGGCAAGTTTTAAAATCTGATTGAATCCCATCTTTCTGTAAAATGGTGTTAATAACACTGCCAACCTTTTCTGATTATTGTGCGGATTAAAAGACCATGTGCTTGTCACAGTGCATGGCACATGTTAAATAATCAAAAATGAAAATCATTATTATTTATTCTATAAGGAATGTGGAGTTACCAAAGCATCTGAGCAGAAGAATAAAATGATGATACTGTACAGAGTAATGACACAAGACAATCAGCGATGCCAATAATTTCAAAAAATGGCTAATATTTATAGAGTATTTAGCTACATGTAAAACATGATTCCAGATGATTTAAATAAGATAATTTATTTAATTCTCTTAGCAACCCCATGTGGTAGGCTACTTGCTCCCTTGTATCGATGAGAAAAAAAGGCACAAAATGTTAAATAATTTGTCACACAACTGCTAAGTAACAGGTTGGGACTCAAAAAACCCATCAGACTCTTGAATCTATACATTCAGTTTCAAAGTTCTGCCTCTTGCAGAGATTCTTTGACCAAAGTCTGCCTAACTTTATATCGAATTATTTCCCATCACATCATGGCCTCAAAATAATTTTAAGTATAAAACAGTCTTTGGGACTCTGTGGGAGAGGGTGAGGGTGGGATGGTTTGGGACAATGGCATTGAAACATGTGTATTATCATATGTGAAACGAATCGTCAGTTCAGGGTCGATGCATGTTACAGGATGCTCGGGGCTGGTATGCGGGGAAGACCCAGAGGGAGGATAAGGGGAGGAGGGAGGTGGGAGGGGGGTTCGGGAGGGGGAACTCATGTACACCTGGGGCGGATTCATGTCAATGTATGGCAAAACCAACCAATATAATATCGTAAAATAATTAGCCTCCAATAAAAATTAAAAAAAAATAAGTATAGATCTTTAAAACAACATTCTCACACCATGAAAGCCAGAAGCCAGTATGAGTACTCTAGAACTATCCCATAGAAGGTCATCTGGATAGAAATGGGCCAATGCTTGATAAAGTGTGATAATTTGAAAGGTTGGTTCAGAATTTCCTTGGATAATCAAGACGTGACTATTATTCAGGGCATCCTCAACAACAGTGAGCCTGTAACCACCCTTCATAAAAGTCAGCTTCTTTTTTTTAGAAAATAGGGCTAATGTGTATCTCATAGGTTTGTAAGAAACATTAAGAGAATGTGTAGAAAGGATTTTGCACTGTGTATGGCACTCAGAAGTTGTTCACAGCATTTGCTGTGACAATCTTTGTTATTTTAATTAAAGTGTCAACTTCCAATACAAGGTTTGCTGAGTCTTGCAAAGCCTTTCCTAAAATTCACTTCAACTCTCTCAAACATTTTAAGAATGGACAGAAAGGTACCATAGATATGCAATTCTTAAAAACAAACATCCCAGCCTATGACCTAAATTCCAATTATTCTTATTTAAAACCTTCTCTGATTCAAATTCAGCAATACTTACCAAAACAACCCTGTTTTTACCCAAATCTGTGCCTAGGTTGCCCAAATCAATGATGTTTTCATTGACTGATCTCTCCTAATGCCTCATCTGTCAGGGAAGTTCCACCAAATGTCTTTTCTTCTGATAGTCCGTCCTTTAGTTTGACGTTCATCCTCACATAATTCCAATTTAATGAGTGAGATAATATAATTATCCTTCAAATTTGTTCCACTCCTTTAGAGCTCAGTTTCTCCCTGTGGGGCCTTGTCTAGCATGATCATCCTTTTCCCAGTATAAGACATTGGCCTGGGTCTCAGTACTGGCCAAGAGGGTATGTTCTTCCCTGTTGATAATGGCAAGTAATAACTGTTGGAAGCACATATTCTCAAACCACCAAAAACAAAT
Source organism: Moschus berezovskii (assembly GCF_049115385.1). Classification (NCBI taxonomy): domain Eukaryota; kingdom Metazoa; phylum Chordata; class Mammalia; order Artiodactyla; family Moschidae; genus Moschus; species Moschus berezovskii. The sequence continues at coordinate 40,849,268 of NC_142468.1, read as the reverse complement.
TGTTCTTTTTTTAGTCTTCTAAATTGCGTACAATCAGAAAGCAGATATTAAGGCATCAGCCTGGAAGCCAGAGGAATTGAAATACAGGAGGCCAGGATTTGGGAAGAGAAGAGGTTCAGGTGGCTGATTGATATATAGTTATGAAACTCTGGGTTGGAAGAAATTCTTGGAGAGATTCAGCCTAATGATGGCTGGTAAGAGAACCAGGAAGTTGAATGTTGCTTTGGCAATTGATTAAAAGCAGATTGTTGAGAGCTGAGTTGTCATGGGAATCTCACTGGACTAGAAAGCTCACTGCGGGTGAGCAGCCTAGAATTACTGGCTATGTGACCTTGAGCAAATCACTCAACCTTTTTTATTCTCTGTTGTTTTCTCATCACTAAAATGCAGAAAATAATTGAAAATATTAAAAACTACAAAGTTTTTCAACTGAGAAAATGTATAACAGTTCATAATGTTTTAAATGTTTATAAATGCACAAACTATTCTCATGTAAAGAATTTATGTCAATGTGTTTGGTAATATTAGTGGCTCAAACATGTTGACTGAAACATGTCCACACCAATCTTCCAGTGGTGTATTGAAATGGCCATTTTAAAGCACAAAGAGGTTCACTAACTTGGTCAAGGTTATACTGCTGGCAAGTTTAAATTTGGGGTTTCCCAGATGGTGCTAGTGGTAAAGAACCCACCTGCCAATGAAGGAGACACAGACACGTGGATTCAATCCCTGAGTTGGGAAGATCCCCTGGAGGAGGTCATGGCAACCCGCTCCAATATTCTTGCCTGGAGAATCCCATGGACAGGGGAGCCTGGTGGGCTATGGTCCATAGGGTTGCAAAGAGTCAGACATGACTAAAGTGACTTAGCAAGCACCCACACACCCACACAAGTTTAAGTTAAGTCATGCACTGTGGCTCCTGAGCCAGTGCTCCTAATCATTAGAGTGTAGTTCCTCCCTAGATGAGGGCCTTTCTAGGCACTGTGGCCTATCTGAGTTCCAAGGGCAAAAGCATCAGGCTGTTCCTGAAAGGTTGATGACAGCTACTCAGAGCCATCATCTGCTGCCAGAACTCCTACAGCAGGGGCACAGCATCACCTAACACTACGTCCTTTTTCTCACTTCTAAGTCTTCACAAATGCCCTTCCCTGTGTCTAAAATTTTGACATCGTCCCGCTTCTAAGCCAAGCCATCTTTCTCCAGTCCTTTAAAATTCTCAGTCAAATTTTTTTCGTCAGCATTTCAGGATGTTGATAAAAACAAAAACACACATCGACAATAACAACAAAAACCCCTGTTCATTTTATTGGCATAGACAGAGACTCCAGAATCTTTGGTCCTACTTTGAAGACTTTCGAAAGACAAGCAGAAGTTTGGGGGTTTACAGCATCAAAACTGAGGCATCTGTGACTTTAGATGGTTTGAAAGGGTATCTTATTTGATAGCAGCCAATAAAGCAGGAGACGGTGCACGATCAGATAAGAAGAAAGAACATCTCCGGCCAGAATTAAAAAGGCTATTTTGGGATATGTCAAAAGGAGTAAAGCTAGATTGGAAATGACTGCAAAGGTGATTAAATAGGTGAGAACAAAGAGAACACTTCCTGAGTTCTGGCTGAGAAGGGAAAAATTCTTAATCATCTTTTAATTGTACTTCATAATTAGCCAAGTCACAAATGCCATGGCTGGGATTAAAGGATTGCTCATAAGACAGAAACTGTTACGGATTTTTGCTAGGGAAAGTGCTCAGGGTTGGGGGATGGAAGGAGTGCTAAAGCCTTTCAGTTTGTGTCACAATTTGAGAAATCAGGACTTGCAAGCATATTTGTTCATAAAGCACATTTTAAAAGATACTGTTCTATTTTTCCTTTTTCCCCTTTTCAAAGAAAATGAAAAACAGTGACGGAAATTCTTCCAGGGGAACAAAATCTTAAGAAACAGTGAACCAAATAGCCACTGGAAATTGCTTATGAAGCTCCTAGAGAAAATGGATATGTGATATCATATTTATGTTACAATATCTTCAATGTCAAGGGGGAAAGAGGAAAAAAATGCTGAAGTTACATTTCAGTGAGTTATTCCATGCTAAATATTCTTAACTACTATCACAGAAGGCATGGAAAACAGGCTAATTCCTTACAGAAATAAAATAAAATTACCTATAACAAGTATGCATATAGTAAGTCAATGTGTAATTTCTGCTGGAAAACCAAGTCTCACCAAATTAGAGGGAGTTAGGCAAAATCTGTGAGAAAAATAATAATACCTTCAGATAGCTTGTTTGCATTTTATTAATTCTTTGTGCATTTATCTAACATCTATAGCATGTGAGACTCTTTGCTCACTGCCAGACTTGCACAAACCAGTTAAAGCACATGATCTGCTTTCATGAAGCTTGCAGTCTAGGAAGAAAAGCAAAGTTTTATTTTCTTTTCATCCATGGTCCCTGTTCTCTCTCCATCTCTCTATGTGATTTCATTTTCTTTGTAGCTTTTAATAAGCTCTACAAGTAGACTAATCTCTAAATGATATTTCCAGCCTGAACTCTATTATGAACATAAGACCCACGTACCCAATTAAACCTAGGTAGTCTCATGGGCTGTCTACACAGAATTCTAAGACAGCTGACCAGAAGCTGTTGTGTGTGTGCTTTGCAACCCCGTGGACTATAGCCCACCAGGGTCCTCTGATCATGGAATTCTCCAGGCAAGAATATGGAGTGGGTAGCCATTCCTTACATAGTTCTAAGAGAGCTGTCTAGATAAACGTACACAAATCAGAGCTGGATATTCACCAATCTCCACCAGATGTTCTTGGAAAAGACCTGTCTTGGAAAACAGGCCACCAGGGTCCTCTGATCACGGAATTCTCTAGCAAGAATACTGGAATGGGTAACCACTCAATACACAGAGTTCTAAGAGGGCTGTCTAGATAAATGTGTACAAATCAGAACTGGCCCTTCACCAATCTCTACCAGCTGTCTTGGAAAAGACCCTGATGCTGGGAAAGACTGAAGGCAGGAGAAGGGGACAACAGAGGATGAGATGGTTGGATGGCATTACCAACTTGATGGACATGAGTTTGAGCAATATCCGCAAGTTGGTGATGGACAGGGAAGCCTAGAGTGCTGCAGTCCATGACTGAGTGGCTGAACTGAACTAAACCAGCTGTTCAAGGCTATCATTGGTAAAGGCTGGTTATAGCAAAGGAATAGAGGACCAGACCCACAATGGTCTAATGGTTTAATGTTCTCCTGCCACTGTCTTGAAATTCTTAATAATTTTATCTTTGAATTTGTGTCTTGTATGAAAACTCGATGAAACAATAGAACATGTGTATCAGAAGAGTTCAGACATGGATGAAAGGAAAACCCTTAATATCTTAGTACATTTCATGGTACTTTTTCTCCTGTTTTTTGAACAAGGGGCCCCGCATTTTCATCTTGCAATGGGCCTCTAAATTGAGTAGCTGATTCTGTGAATGAACATCATGTAAATCAGATTTAAGTAGTGTGTTCATGTTCACAGTCTATCACTAAAATGCCAACTCGGCCCATTTCATTCCCCTCACTTCCTACTGTGTGTTTTAAATTGGCCTGAGCACTGAGAGGTCCATGACCTCTCAGACAGCTTGCCTGACAGTGGACTTGGATGTTACCACAAAATCAAGGCATTTTCCTGCATGATAGCACCTGCCTCCTGGACAGGTCTTCTCTAGCCTGTGTGCATTCTTCAGGGGAACAAGCAATGATACTTAAATGGCTTCTCCTTCTTTCAAAAGCATGTGTTCTTTTTAAATCAAGTGGCAATTAAAAATCCATGAAAAGTCTAAAAATTAAGTGCGCAGTCAATCTCTTCTCACAGCTTTGCGGTCTGAAAACCAGGGTTTTCTTCACAGAATTTGACTACTTCACTTGGCTTCTCCATTGACAAAACCAGTGACAATTTTGCATCTTAAATTTCACAACTTTCCAACAACATTTTCAAATCCTCACTCCCAAAGGCAGAAGTGTTTTTAAAATCCCAAGAGTCCTCTTTGAAGAAAATCTCTTCCCCCCTCACAGTGCTAAGTGGAACTACAGCATATGAAATATTTTCCAAAGTACGATTAATTGAAGCACTTTTTCTTAGTTTTCTACACTGCAAAATATCTACTATGTAGTCAATTTTATAAATCAGATATACTGTAATATCCTACCTTTATGCAGTTGGGAATTATAGCATTCTTCAGTTTTTAAAAAATGTCAAGGAAAGCTACACATTTTGGGCACAGCATCTCAGAAAAATGTATCTTTAAGACCAAAGGGATTTTAATAAGGTTTGCTTTGATATAAAATGGCAACAGGGAAGAGGGAAGGATTACCCTTTCTTCACTTAAAAAAAAAATTGGCATCACTGGTTGCCACTTCACAGTAATGTCTTAATATTCTCTCTTTTAATTATGTAAATCGTCAAAGAAGGCTGCTGTTTATGGTAATTTACACGTGCAGAGATCTGCTTCCCAGGTAAGCTAATTTAAATTAAATTATAACTAAGGGAGATTTACCACTTGTTGATTGAGACAGACAATCATTTATAACTCCACCAAACGGCTAGTAAAGACTGCAGGATTTCAAAAGTGAGGTGAAACAGTAGTGATCCTGCTGTGAAAGGAATCAGCTGAAATGCTATGGAAGGATTTAGTGTTCCTATTGATGTCTGTAAGAAGTGGAGGCAGTCTCTTTTGTCAGGGAAGTGATTAGTGAATACCGTTGACCCTTACTACCTCCACATTCAAGCCTTTCTTTACACACGAAGTTAAAGGCTGTTCTCCCCAACGAATTCACCACTCTCTTTTGATACAAATCCAGCACTCTTCAGAATCCTCCTGCATTCTGCTGAATGTAACTGAGAAAAGACCATTGTAAACTGCTGAAGTGTTCAGTGTCCCCGGATCCTCTCCTTTCTTTCTTTTTCTAACCATGAAAGATACTCCGTTTCAGTTTGAGAAACTAAGCATGTGCAAATTCATTCTTTGTCTTAGGGGCACTTTTGTTGCAGAGTGAATGCCCTCCTTCACCAATGACACTTCCAGGTGGGTCTGCAAGACCACGAAAGGCGCACCAGTCCACCAGACTGAAGACAAAGGTGTCTGTGATAGTGGCCAGCCACAATTTGAATCTGGCAATGAGGGGGCTGCAAGGATAGTAAACTGATTAGGAGAGTGGGCTTTAGAGGCAGACAGAGCTGGATTCAGATACTCACCTTGACATTCACTTTCTAAAAAAACTTTCGGAAATGTGCTCAACCTCTTTGAATCCTGGTGTCCTTATGAAAAGCTAGCATTCATTATACCTTTGTCACAAGGCTCATATGATGACTTAATAAGCCAATGTATAGAAAGCATATAGCTTGACATAAATGTTCCTCCTCAAAAACAACTGCTAAGAATAACAACAATGATGATTATATATATATATATATATACATGGAAAATGGACAATTTCCAACATATTTATGGGTAAAGAGTTCACAGAAGCTTTTCCATTTGGCATGAGAATTTGATCTTCAATTAACTTTCAAGCTTGATTAAGTGTAATATGCCAACTATGTTGCTAACCAATGTTTATGGTAAGATGTGACCCATAATTAATAAATTATATTTGAATGGCAAGGAAAATCATATAAATACCTAGTAGGAACTATAAGTATCTGATAGGAAGCCGTTCTTGGGGCTTTCCCAAGTGTGCTGAATTGCACTGACATGTCCTTGTGGAGACCCTGGAAAGTATGACTCTATTGTGGTTACTATAAAAGCTACAAGCTCTTGGGGGCACAAGGCTTTGAATTATCTGTCCAGTATAGACCTTGTCTCCTTGTAGCTGGCCTATGCTGCACAGAACTCTGTGAAGACTCCTATAGACAGTAAACGTCTGGGGCTCTCTCTGCTGGCATGCTAGTTTCCCATCCAGCTCCTTCTAAGTGAATATAATGTTGGATATCTTTGACAATCCTGTGGGTTTGAATGTTTAAAAAACACTCTGTAGATATTACTCAACATCTCAACCTAGTTTTTTGACCACCAAGACATAAGCTTGAAGGTTAAGCGTATGATAACATTAGGGTAACATAGATTCTGGATCACCTATGATTGTTTGCAGGATACTAGAATTCTCCCTCTCTTCAAATGTGTTTTCCCATTTGCTTGAAGGAGACATTTCTGCTGCTGCTGATTCTTCAGACTGGTAAAGTCATTTGTAGAGGCCAGTAAAAGATTGCTTGATTAGAGTCAATTCATAAACGTAGTCCTCTCAGTGGAATAGGAAACGTCAACCTACTCCATTATTCTTGCCTGGAAAATTTCATAGAGGAGCCTGGTGGGCTACAGTCTATGCAGTCACAAAGAGCCAGACGTGATTGAGCGACTGAGCACACACACAGTCTTCTCAATCTACCAAATGCAAATAGCCAAAACACTAAAACACATAACTTCTGGAGAGAAGTTTCTCCCCAGAGACACATTCTAGTGGTTGGATGAATGGCAAAGGCAACCAAGAGAGATTTCTCATTTTCATTAGAAACCTTTGCTTACCCTGGTGGCAACATTTTCTCAGCTGGGACTCTTAGACAAAATTAAGCCCTAATGCCCTGAAGCATCTATATTAGTTTCCTCTTGTCGCTATAACAAATAACTATGAAATTAATAGCTTAAAACAATATAAATTTGTTATCTTACAGTTCTGGAAGTCAGAAATCTGAGATAGGACTCGCTGAATTAAAATCAAGGTGTCTGTTGGCAGAACTGTATTCCTTCTGGTTTCTCTAGGGAGAATTCATTTCCTTGTCTGTTCCAAAATTCTAGAGGCTGTCTGCATTCCCTGGTTCACGATCCCTTCTTACATCTTCGAATCCAGCAGCACAACAGCTTCATATCTGTTTCTGACTCTCCTATCTCCTGCTTTCACTTATGGGGACACTTATGATTATATCAGGCTTTCCCAGGCAATCTAAGATAATCTCTCCATGTCAGTATCCCTAACATAATCACTTCTGAAAAGTTTCTTTTGCCATGTACAGTAACAGACACAGGTTACAGAGATTAGGAACTGGACAACTTTGTATTACTCTGCAACCTTTGTTTATAATAAATTAATTCCTCTCTTATGCAAGTACAATAGTACTAGGTATGTATTATTCTCAGGAGAATTGATAAAACTGTCACTCAAATCATTCTTGTGATTTAGAAATTTAGGAAATTTGGCTGTAGAAGAGTACTTGGTAGGAACAGTGCCTGAAATAAACAGTCAACAAGGCATTTTTTAGTAAGAGTAGTTTTTACAGATTTTTAGAAACTTGGATAGAGAAGCAGGCCAAGGAGGTGGGCATTAAAAATTAACTGTGAGACCAGAAAGCATATGGCAGTGATTTTAAGATGCATTGTTGGGGCAAATACATCTACAAAGAGAGGAATATTGAGGCAAAAAGAGTGGGAGAAAATGTGAAAATGAATGGCTGATGTCCCATAAATTTCATTGTAAAAATGGGCAAGTCATCAAAGTTGTAAAAAACTTTCTTTTCTAAAAATCTAGCCTTTATTCTAATGACCCTTGCATATTTCAATGGATACTCCCACAAGAAATATTCAGCTAAAAAAGAATGTGTATAGAAACCACAAAATAGCTAGCTTCACTCCTTCTGAAAAAAAAAAAAAAAATCAATAGTTGTTTCTGTCCCCAAATTTCATCTTGGGTCTCTTTGTGAAATGTGCAGTTCAATTTAGTGTTGATGGGTCATTCCACTGAGTGAGAGTTTATATACAATTCAATATTAATTTCCAGTCAACTATAAACCAAAACACTCCAGTTTGACAGTCACCTCTCCGCATTCAGCTTGACATTATCTTTTAATCAGTAATAGGAGCCAATGTCTGCTGGATTGATCCTTACGATCATCACAAAAGGTCCAGTAGGAAAACTGGAAGACTCATTACTGTAAGTACTTGTTTAGAGTAGAGCAGAACTTTTGGTATAAACTTTAGGCTACCTAATCTAGCTTCTAGACTGTTTTCCATGCTAAGAGTTTTGTAGTGGTAAAAGGAGGCCTGGCTGTAGTCGTGCTTCTGCCAGTATCCAGTATGTATGTGACCGGAGAGCAGCTCAGACAGCAGGAGACAAGCTAGTTTGGCCAAGTAGGGTCACTGATACTTATCTGGGGGAAATGTTTATGAGTAGTAACAGGAGCCACTGTCCAGTACAATAGCTCACAATTTAAGAGGAAATACTTTCAGAAGAGAAAGCAAAGCCAAAGGGGTGAACTTGTCAGACTGGTAAACTGAGAAAGCAAGGATCAAATTCAGGAAGAAAAGCTCATGACAGATGAGTTTTATTGGGAAGGAGGGTATTAAGAAAAAGAATTGGGCCATAGCAGAATTTGAGTGGAATGTACATACTTGTGAAGCCCTAGACTGCTTCTGACTCATCTCCACACCCCCACCTCTTGATTGTTATTACAAGGGGGAAACTAACACATCAAACAATACAAAAATGGAAGAAAAATGTCAGCTTAGTAGGGCAGATAGATCCCAAAGCTGGTAGAAAGAAAATAAAGAAAACAAACTGATATAAATGCTTATATCAAAGAGAAGGACACCTAGAGAATCATAGGAGGTTACCTCCTACTACTGTCTCCAGAAAAGACCTTTCTGAGGAAATGATGTCTAAGCTAAAATTAGAAAGAACAGCCCTGTGAAGACTTACAGAGCTTGCACTACTGTGTGCTGTGTTAAGTTGCTTCAGTGTCTTGACTCTTTGCAACCCTATGGACCATAGCCCACCAGGCTCCTCTGTCCATGAGATTTTCCATGCAAGAATACTGGAGTGGGTTTCCATGCCTGGAGTGGGTTTCCATGCCCTCCTCCAGGAGATCTTCCCAACACAGGAAACAAACTCACATGTCTTAAGTCTCCTGCATTGGCAATCAGGTTCTTTACCACTACTGTCACCTGGGAAACCCTACAAAGCTTGAGGGAATTGCATTTGCAAATGTCCTGAGGCCAGAAAAATCTTGTCCTGTTTGAAGAACTGGGAAAAAACTAGTGAGGCTTGTAGTTCAAGGTGAATAATTTAGATAAAGTTAGAAAGACATATGTGGTAAATAGTGCTGTGTGCTTAGTTGCTAAGTCATGTCTGACTCTATAGTCTGCCAGACTCCCCTGTCCATGAGATTCTCCAAGCAAGACTACTGGAGTGGGCTGCCATGCCCTACTCCAGGGAATCTTCCCAACCCAGGGATTGAACGCAGGTCTCCCGCATTGCAGGCAGAGTCTTTTCTGTCTGAGCCACCAGGGAAGCCCAAGAATACTGGAGTGTGTAGCCTATCCCTTCTCCAGGGGACCTTTCCAACCCAGGAATCAAACTGAGGTCTCCAACACTGCAGGCAAATTCTTTATCAGCTGAGCTACCAGAGAAGCTCTTAGGCAAATATTCACTTTCTCCCTCCTGCCAATTCCAAGGATGAATATACTTGTCTACTTCACTGTTGTTGGACTCAGCTATATGACTTGCTCTGGTTGCACAGTGGATTGGTGAACCTCGCTAACCCTTAACTTTGGTCTCAGCTGCTGTCACTTCTTTGGTCAAGGGGGACACTGCAGATATGAAGTAAGAAGAGGCTTATAACAGGCCTGTTCAGTTGGGCTCACTCTGTTGCACTTCTGTTCCTTTGATGAAAGAACATGTTCTAGATAGTCCATTAATAAGAGGAGGATGAGAGACATGTGTGGCAGACATGGATCCAACATGCAGCTTGGAGTCTAGACTAACTGAACTAGCCCTACCTAGACCAGCCAACCTCCAGCTGATCTGCAGATGCTTCAGTAAATCATTAAAGATTAAATGATAGCTGATTTTAAGGTTAAATGATAGTTGATTTTAAGCCACCATGGTTTGGGGTGGTTTGTTATTCAGCATTATCATGGGGATAACTGAGGGAGTATAAAAGGATCATCTTACAGAGCTTGTGGGAAAATAACTGAAGAGTTTAAAACTCAGAGTGATATGATATGAATTATATTTATTGCTTCTCACTCTAGCTGCTGTGAGAGGCCAGTGAGAAGGAAGCAGTGAGAATAGTCCATTTGGAAAGAATGGTATCAATGTAGTAAAAGGGGAACGAATATATTTTAAATAAACCTTGGGAGCAGAACCAACATTACTGGTGAATTAGTTATATTCAGAGGGAAAGGAAAGTGAAGACCTAGAGAGTAACTTCCAGGTTTCCAGCCTGAACACCAAAGTAAAGAGTAAAACACTTTTGGTTTTCCATATTGCTATTTTTTTTTCACAATAATAATGTAAATGGCTAGACAATCAGCTAGCATGTCATAGATTACTTTACTTTTTTGAATGTGCTTTGTTTCCAGTTTTCTTCTTTTACCAAAAACTCAACAGTTAATATCTAAGTACATTTAATTTTCATATATTTCAGATGTGGGAGGGAGGGTAGATTCCTAGAAATGGGATAACTGTATCAAAGCATTCCAGTGGTGTCTAGTCTTTTTTCTCCAGAGTTCATTCCTTCCCATAGACAAGAAGTTAATGGGGAATGTGGAAGAAACTATCTACAAACAGCAATGAATTTTGCTTTGTTGAAATGCCACAGACTCCTTGAGATTTCTAAGAATAGCAAGAGTAAATCTTTATAAAATGTTCTGTATGTGCCAGACTGTTCTAGGGACTTTGTCTATACATTAATAGGTCTAATCCTCATAAGAAGTCTATGAAGTAGGTACTTATTCCCATTTTTCAGATAGGGAATCTGAGGCAGAGATGCTAAATATCTTGCTCTAAAAGCATAAGCAGCAATTCTGTAGAAATCACTGTCTCTGTGGTAAGGATGATGCTGAAACACATCAGTTCACCACATGTACCTTATTTGGGCTTGTAGATGAAACTGCTTCTCACTTTTGAATGAAATAATCCCTGTGCTTATTCTAAGAAAATGAAAAAATTTTAACTAATAAGCTTTGTACCAAATAATCATGTGTTTCTTATGTTAGGTTTTTTACTAGACAGACTTTGTAACAATAGCTTTTGCCTCGAAATCTGGAGCCAAATGCCTAGCCTAGTTGCAGGAAGTGTCTAGATCTTCATGCATGTTTATGCCCATTTCTGTATTCCTATTATGCCTCCACTTATCTTCCTTTCTCATTTACTTCTAATTTTAATTTATCATGATGGATTTTATATACTTTGTAAGCTTCCTTAAATCCTTTTGAAACAAAGAGAAATGTAAATAATAAGAAACAAACTCAGGCAAGCCTTAAAAAAAAGAATGTCAATATAAAAACGGCTCAAACTATGTCTACAAATTCCATAGAGTCAGTTTCACTGATACATATTTATTGTGTTTGTTTGCTTGCTTTTAATGTTGGCACTTTCAATATTTTAAAGTGGTATAATTAGAGTGATCAGGAAATGCTATCTGAAAGAGTATCCCATTTCCCAACCTTATTCTGCTTTGTTCCCTAAAACACTGATGAAACCAAGTAACAATCCTTAAAATAATAATGCAAAAATTTAAATATTAATAATGATATTAATTAAGTGTTTACTACTGTTTTAAGCAGTAGAACTTAAGTAGGCATTATTCTAAGCACTTTATAACAAGTTATGTTATTTCCTCCTTACAACAATCTCATGAAGATCTCACTGTCATTACACACATAATTCAGATGATGAGACAGGTTTCAGGTGAAGTAACTTGCCCAATGCCACAGAACTAGCAAACAGCAGATATTCAGACTGAATTGAGGTTTGTTGGCAACCAAAACTGTATTATTAACTACGTGATATTTACACGTATTTCTGGGATAATGAGTTCCCAATTTTCTAGCCTTTGTGTCACTGCTTATGAGGCGGCCATAAGAACACACCTTGTGTGTGTGCTTAGTTGCCCAGTCGTGTCCGACTCTTTGCGACCCAATGGACTGTAGCCCGCCAGGCTCGTCTGTCCATGAGATTTCCCAGTCAAGAATACTGGAATGGGTTGTCATTTCCTCCTCCAGGGGATTTTCTGACCTAAGGACTGAACCCACATCTCCTGCATTGGTAGGCAGATTCTTTACCACTTGAGCCACCTGGGAATTTTTTTTAAACACACCTTACAGACCTCCAACTACCAGAAGCATGAGTGACCAGGGTCCCCAACAGCTGCCAGCTGATACCAGTACCAGACCTGCCACAGGTCATGCTTTGCACAGGCTACTGCATGGCTGCCAAGACAGGTCCCAGCCTGGAAGACACAGACTCCTCTAAGAGTCAACTTTGGCTGCAGAACTCCTGGTCCGAGGGTCTTGCTGCAACTTCATTAGACTACAAGACCATCTGGGACCTTCCTTCCCTCTCTCCTTCCCTGGGGTCAGTCTTAGATCAAGGTCTGACATTTCACCCAGATTTCCCTATATCTCTTTATTTTTACTCAAAGGCATTTCCCTTAATAAAAACCTCATATGTTTAATTTACCATGGGTGAATGTTTCTCAAAGGACTCCAGCTAACACAGTTTACAATATTTCCTGCTGCTTAGTGTTCTCTTGACTCTACCCTTCAGACCTTTCCCACAGAGCATTAATTGATTCCCCCAAGTCCCTATTCCCAGCTAGAAGCTTTTCCTGTTACCTCTTATCTTTACCTCTTTTAGGATTCATAAGTCATTTTATGATAAATTATGGTTATCTATGTAGATATTTTATCTCCTCCACCAGATGTTGAACCCCTTGAAAGTAATAACATCAAAACTTACTGACACATTATATCACTCTGGGCCAGGCATTATACTATGGGCTTTACATACATAACATATCTATTTAATCCTCATCAACACACTTCCAGGTATACATTATCAATTGCATTTTACAGAAAATAAAATTGAAGCTCAGAGAAATTAAATGACTTGTTCAGTTCTGTGCAACTAGTTGGTAGAAGACTTTATTTTAAATTTGGGCTTTTAGGCTAAATCTTGTGCTCAAATTATTATCCAAGCCCTGGCAAAAGCCCTTGTTGAAAGAAAATAGGCTAGATAACTAATCCTATTTCTTATCTTAACTCCTAGGAAGCAGAGGGCTAAATTGTGTGTCCTACTGGAGCAGATATCCTTTGCTTTGGAGTTCAGGTATGGTTATTGCTCCCTAGCTTCAACCTTTATTTTTAGTTCTTTTTTTAACTGCTATATTTCTAATGTATGTGATTTTTTTTCTTTCCCTTTGGAGGAGTGGCAGATATAAAAAGCAAGCAAGAACCTCTGGATCTGTATGTTTCAGGTTCAGGTTCACAGGAAGAGAGGGACACATTTCTCTGACAAAACCAAAACAGGCTTTGAAAAATGATCTTAGAGAATGTAGAGGCTGGTGGTGCTTTTCTCTGTTAAAAGAAAAAGAAATTAATTTTTATAAATTCACATAGCAATTTGCTCATGAAAATGAGAATGGAATTCAGTACTCCCAGTTCCCGGAGCAAAGACCATGTTCATTGCTTTCATAGCAGAAAGGAACAGCATAATGTCTACTGTGACTATCCCAAAATGTATATTCATGTGTCTCGAGACAAGGTATTGTAAATGGAAACCAGGTCTATGAAGCCCCTTACTTGACTTAATGGCACTTATTCACTCTTGAATTCCTTATTGCAGTGTTCTGTTTGTAGTGCAAATTGCATTATTAAGTATTGATGAAAATTCCTAAAAATATCCCTCTATCTATCTAAAAGTTGGATGCAGTATTTGCATGAGTTATGAAAACTGTTGTATATAATGAGTCGGAGCACTGCCTTGTGAATTCTGCAGTAAAAAAAATTACAGTCCAGCTCCATGAATGTAATTATTCAGGCACCCAGTCTGATTTATCATCTTGATGAGAAACTAAGCCATGAAATATCCTCTGCTAAAAATCAGCCTTCGCTCATTTCACAAATATGCTTGAGAGAAGCAGGAGGGGTGAGAAAAACAACAAATGATCTGCCAGGACTAGAAGACACATATTTCTTTTTCTTTACTTAAAAAAAAGAAAAAAAGAAAAACAAAAACAAAACACTGTAGTAATCAGATGTTAATTTTGAAACAGACAAATGGGAAAGAAATGCCACAATCCTGTATATGGTTTTGGCAGTGTGAGCCTAACTCAGGGCTAGGGATGTTTGCTTTCACGCCACTTATCCAAGATCAAAACTTCAGAGTGGGAGGCCCAGAGGGAGGAGGAGCTTATGGACAGGAGGCTCGAGCTCTCCACACAGATATCCTCCTGCCACCGTGGGTAGCTGATTAGTCCTTCTCAGGCAGCAGTGTCTCTGCTGGCTTCTGCTCACTCCTCAGTGCACAAATTAGTGAAAATGAGTCACAGCATGTGCAAGCAAGTAGGGCTGATGAAATCTGCAGAGGTCAGCTTCCTGAGACATCATTGCAAAGGAAAATAGGGACTTCCGACAGACGGAAGAGTGGGAAGCTGATAAAGATATTTCAGAGAGGAAAAGGTGAAGTGGGAAAAGAACCATGCTTTCCAGCTCTGAACAGCAAGAGAACACTTAATGAGTAGGCCTGAGAAATGCAGCAAGTATTTGAAATTTGCCCTTTACTTCAGATCTCCTTGAAAGCACCTTTCACACATTGCTAAACATGCATCCAATGCTTTGGCTTTTCTATTCTTTTGACACAACTGTTGTCACTTGGGGGAGGTGGGGTGGACAAGTGGAAGCTGGCAGTTGCCTAGTCTGACTGGTGGGAACACAAATCCTGCTACTTTGGTCTTGAACCATTTTGTGAAGGTCCCTGGAGATTCTTAACATTTAAAAAGCATTTAAAGGCCCAGCCAGAAATGAAATTGGGTGTAAGCAATAACTGAGCCTATTATAAATGAGACAGTGAAAACAGACTTTGTGTGCGTGAGTGTGCACATGTGTGTGTGTTTCAAGGAGTAAAAGCTTGAACTTGGGTCACGAGACACACAGATATGCTTCCGAGAACAAAGGTGATATGAGAAACTGAGTGTGTGCTAAAATTCCATGGCCTGCCAGAAACCAATATAGCCTGGTGGTCTCTGGAATTAGAAAGAGCAGAGTTCAAGTACCAGTTTACCCCTACACCTGTAAACCCACTCACCTGACTAATCTCTCCGTGCCTCAAATTTCATTATTTTATATTCCATCCATGAGATTCTCCAGGCAAGACTACTGGAGTGGGTTGTCATTTCCTTCTCCAGGGGGTCTTCTGGACCCAGGGATTGAACCCGTTTATAATATTAATACATAATATTTAGCTCATAGGATACTTGTAAGGTAGTACATTTATATGAGCTCATTGTCTGACCCAAGGAAAGCATTCAACAAAATATTACTATTGTCTTGTGAGTTCTGAGCCTCTGCCAGTGCCAGAAGTGAAAACAATGGAAGCCTGATCTCAAAGAGGAAGAGTATGCTCCCTTGAGGAATATCAGAGCTGGCAACTTTAAAAATCAGCAAGTAGCCAGGGGATAGGAGGAGTTAGAGATCCATTCTAGTGCTGTTGTCCATTCTGCTCTGCATGGGAGACACTGTTATCTGACAGCCTCCCACATTTTCCAGGTATGCTATCTGAGCTAATGAATCACCAAGATGAATCAGAAACTCTACTAGAAGACTTTGTTCCCAACTCTTCCCAGATGAGATGAGGCATAAATGAAGAGACTAGGATCTTGCCTACAGGACCCTAGGGAATAATGGTCCTCCATATCCCTGCACCTTGGTTGGCAAGGTAACGTCTCTGCTTTCTAATATGCTGTCTAGATTGGTCATAGCTTTTCTTCCAAGGAGCAAGGGTCTTTTATTTCATGGCTGTAGTCACAATCTGCAATGATTTTGGAGCCCCCCAAAATAAAGTCTGTCACTGTTTCCATTGCTTCCCTATCTATTTGCCATGAAGTGATGGGACCAGATGCCATTCTTAGTTTTCTGAATGTTGAGTTTTCAGCCAACTTTTTCACTCTCCTCTTTCACTTTCATTAAGAGGTTCTTCAGTTCTTCTTTGCTTTCTGTCATTAGGGTGGTGTCATCTGCATATCTGAGGTTATTGATATTTCTCCCAGCAATCTTGATTCCAGCTTGTGTTTCATCCAGCCCAATGTTTCTCATGATGTACTCTGCATATAAGTTAAATAAGCAGGGTGACAATAAACAGCCTTGATGTAATCCTTTCCCGATCTGGAACCAGTCTGTTGTTCCATGTCCAGTTCTAACTGTTGCTTCCTGACCTGCATACAGATTTCTCAGGAGGCAGGAAAGGTGGTCTGGTATTCCCAACTCTTGAAGAATTTTCCACAGTTTGTTGTGATCCACACAGTCAAAGGCTTTGGCATAGTCGATAAAGCAGAAATAGATGTTTTTCTGGAACTCTCTTGTTTTTTCCATGATCCAGCAGATGTTGGCAATTTGATCTCTGGTGCCTCTGCCTTTTCTAAAACCTGCTTGAACATCTGGAATTTCATGGTTCATGTACTGTTGAAACCTGGCTTGGAGAATTTTGAGCATTACTTTGCTAGCGTGTGAGATGAGTGCAAGTTTGCAGTAGTTTAAGCATTCTTTGGCATTGCCTTTCTTTGGGATTGGAATGAAAACTGACCTTTTCCAGTCCTGTGGCCACTGCTGAGTTTTCCAAATTTGCTGGCATACTGAATGCAGCACTTTCACAGCATCATCTTTTAGGATTTGAAATAGCTCAACTGAAATTCCATCATCTCCACTAGCTTTGTTTGTAGTGATGCTTCCTCAGGCCCACTTGACTTCGAATTCCAGGATGTCTGGCTCTAGGTGTGAATCTCTTGGACTGCAAGGAGATCTAACATGTCTATCCTAAAGGAAATCAGTCCTGAATATTCACTGGAAGGACTGATGCTGAAGCTGAAACTTCAATACTTGAGCCACCTGATGTGAAGAACTGACTCATTTGAAAAGACCCTTATGCTGGGAAAGACTGAAGGCGGGGGATGACAGAAGATGAAATGGTTGGATGGCATCACTGACTCAATGGACATGAGTTTGAGTAAGCTCCGGGAGTTGGTGATGGACAGGGAAGCCTGTCGTGCTGCAGTCCATGGGGTCGCAAAGAGTTGGACACGACTGAGCGACTGAACTGAACTGAACTGAATTAATACCCCTGGAAGCAAGAGATCAGCTTAAGACGATTTAACTGCATCAGAGCTGTGTGGTACCGGACGGCAGAGAAAAAAATAAATACTCTCCTCCAGAGGACAGGCACAGAGGGAAGTTCCCTGGATCATTTTGAGAGATAAAAGTTAGAACCATGTAAATGTCACCTGTTCTTCACCAAACAGTACTATAAGATTAACAGGAAGAGTTAAGTACAATCAGAGAGCTGTCCTTCTGATCTTGTGCTTTTCTTACTGTCCTGCCTCATCCTGTCCTGTAGGATGAGCTCTCCGAAAAAGAAACCATGTCTTAGCCGTGTCTGTATTCTACATGGGCACTTGAGCAACTCTATAAACCTTTGCTGACTTGGCTCTATCAGCATAAAAATGCCTCATTTGTGCATGCTAGGTCGATCAGTGTGTCGGACTCTTTGCAACCCTATGGACTTGTAGTCAGTGTGTCGAACCCTTTGTAACCCCATGGACTATAGCCCTCCAGGCTCCTCTGTCCATGGGATTTTTTTCTAAGCAAGAATACTGGAGTGGGTTGCCATTTCCTCCTCCAGGGGATCTTCCTGGCCCAAGGATGGAACTGAGTCTCCTGTATCTCATGCATTGCAGGCAGATTCCCCTCAGCCATCGGGGAAGCCCCCAAACTGCTATTATACCATTTTAAAATGCTCAATCCATCATGTAATTGTTTTTTGTAAGACAACTTATATGATAAAACTATTCCTACATCTCTTTTGCTATGTTTAGCCACCAATGTTCTACTGAAAACAAGTAGTAGTAGAACACTCTTCACTCTATTTCATCAAAATTCCCTTACCAAGAAGAAAAGTAAAAATATTCTCAGGACATTTATAAGGTCTTAGTGACCTTTGTCTCCTCTAAACCTGAACACAGTCACTGACTCAGAGTAAACATTTAACACATCCTCATTGAACAAATGAATGAAAGAGTGGGGCCAGGGAGGACAGATTGTTTATAACCATACACCAGAGGAGTTAGTGCATATGTTTCTCACTGCCTCATTAGTCACCACTCAGAAATTTGTTCACAGGGCCGATAAAGTCACTATAAAATTTGGAGGCTCACAACTCATTTTTCCCCATTATATATTAATATCAAATTACTTTGCATTTGTAGACAATTGTATGCTTTTTCTTTTTGAGTGTGGTCAGAACTATTATTTTGTCTTACCTTTGCTAAAAAACATTTTTATTTCTTTATAATAAACTCCATGACACCTTTTGATAGTTCAGTTCAGTTCAGTCACTCAGCCATGTCTGACTCTATGCTACCCCATGGACTGCAGCATGACAGGCTTCCCTATCCATCACCAACTCCCAGAGCTTACTCAAACTCATGTCCATTGAGTCGGTGATGCCATCTAACCACCTCATCCTCTGTCTTCCCCTTCTCCTCCCACCTTCAATCTTTCCCAACATCAGGGTCTTTTCCAATAAGTTAGTTCTTCGCATCAGGTAGCCAAAGTATAAGAGCTTCAGCTTTAGCATCAGTCCTTCCAATGAATATTCAGGACTGATTTCCTTTAGAATTGACTCCTTTGATCTCTTTGCAGTCCAAGGGACTCTCAAGAGTCTTCTCCAACACCACAGTTCAAAAATATCAATTCTTTGGCGCTCAACTTTCTTTATAGTCCAACTCTCACACCCATACATGAGTACTGGAGAAACCATAGCTTTGACTAGATGGAACATTTTGGCAAAGTAATGTCTCTGCTTTTTAATATGCTGACGAGGTTGGTCATAGCTTTTCTTCCAAGTCTTTTAATTACATGGCTGTAGTCACCACCTGCACTGATTTTGGAGCCCCCCAAAATAAAGTCTCAGTGTTTCCCCATCCATTTGCCATGAAGTGATGGGATCAGATGCCATGATCTTAGATTTCTGAATGTTGAGTTTTCAGCCAACTTTTTCACTCTCCTCTTTCACTTTCATTAAGAGGCTCTTTAGTTCCTCTTCTCTTTCTGTCATTAGGATGGTGTCATCTGCATATCTGAGATTATTGATATTTCTGCCTGCAATCTTGATTCCAGCTTGTGCTTCATCTAGCCCGGCATTTTGCATGATGTGCTCTGCATATAGGTTAAATAAGTAGGGTGACAATATACAGCCTAGGCGTACTCCTTTCCCAATTTAGAATGAGTCTGTTGTTACATGTCCAGTTCTAACTGTTGCTTCTTGACCTGCATACAGATTTCTCAGGAGGCAGGTAAGTGGTCTGGTATTCCCATCTCTCGAAGAATTTTCGAGTTTGTTGTGATACACACAGTCAAAGGCTTTGGTATAGTCAATAAAGCAGAAGTAGATATTTTTCTCGGAGAAGGTAATGGCACCCAACTCCAGTACTCTTGCCTGGAGAATCCCAGGAACGGCGGGCTGCCGTCTATGGGGTTGCACAGAGTCGGACAGGACTGAAGCGAATTAGCAGCAGAAGCAGCAGCAATTTTTCTGGAACTCTCTTGCTTTTTCGATGATCCAATGGATATTGGGGATTTGATCTCTGATTCCTCTGCCTTTTCTAAATCCAGCTTGAACATCAGGAATTTCTTAGTTCACATACCATTGAAGCCTGGCTTGGAGAATTTTGAGCATTACTTTGCTAGCATGTGAGATGAGTGCAATTGTGCAGTAGTTTGAGCATTCTTTGGCATTACCCTTCTTTGGAACTGGAATGAAAACTGAACTTTTCCAGTCCTGTGGCCACTGCTGAATTTTCCAAATTTTCTGGCCTATTGAGTGCGGCACTTTCACAGTGCCATCTTTTAGGACTTGACATAGCTCAAATCACCTCCACTAGCTTTGTTCGTAGTGATGCTTCCTAAGGCCCACTTGACTTCACATTCTAGGATGACTGGCTCTAGGTGAGTGTTCACACCATCATGGTTATCTGGGTCATGAAGATCTTTTTTGTACAGTTCTTCTGTGTATTCTTGCCCCATCTTCTTAATAATCTTCTGTTCTGTTAGGTCCATATCATTTCTGTCCTTTATTGTGCCTTTCTTTGCATGAAATATTCCATTGGTATCTCTAATTTTCTTGAAGAGATCTCTAGTCTTTCCCATTCTATTATTTTCCTCTATTTCTTTGCATTGATTGCCGGTTTTCTCATCTCTCCTTGCTATTCTTTGGGACTCTGCATTCAAATGGGCATACCTTTCCTTTTCTCCTTTGCCTTTAGCTTCTCTTCTTTTCTCAGCTATTTGTAAGGCTTCCTCAGATATCCATTTTGCCTTTTGCATTTCTTTTCCTTTGGGATGGTCTTGATTTCTGTCTCCTGTACAATGCCATGAACACCCATTCATAGTTCTTCAGGTACTCTGTCTATCAGATCTAATCCCTTGAACATATTTGTACTTCTACTGTATAATCTTAAGGGATTTGATTTAGGTCCTACCTGAATGGTTTAGTGGTTTTTCCTACTTTCTTCAATTTAAGTCTGAATTTGGCAATAAGGAGTTCATGATCTGAGCCACAGTCAGCTCCCGGTCTTGTATTTGATGACTGTATAGAGCGTCTCCATCTTTGGCTGCAAAGAATATAATCAATCTGATTTCGGTGTTGACCATTTGGTGATATCCATGTGTAGAGTCTTCTCTTGTGTTGTTGGAAGAGGATATTTGCTATGACCAGTGCGTTCTCTTGGCAAAACTATTAGTCTTTGCCCTGCTTTGTTTTGCACTCCAAGGCCAAATTTGGCTATTACTCCAGGTATCTCTTGACTTCCTACTTTTGCATTCCAGTCCCCTATAATGAAGAGGACATCTTTTTGGGGTGTTAGTTCTAAATCTAGAAGTGACCTCTTTGATACGTCACTTTGAAATCTTCAAGAAAGCCCCCACATCACCCCTAGTAGAGAAGGATCACCTTCCCAATGCCTTTTACTAGAACATCCCCAAGGTCATCAGTCAGTCAGTCAGTCAGTTCAGTTGCTCAGTCGTGTCCGACTCTTTGCGACCCCATGAATCACAGCACGCCAGGCCTCCCTGTCCATCACCAACTCCCAGAGTTCACCCAAACTCACCTCCATCGAGTCGGTGATGCCATCCAGCCATCTCATTCTCTGTCACCCCCTTCTCCTCCTGCCCCCAATCCCTCCCAGCATCAGAGTCTTTTCCAGTGAGTCAACCCTTCACATGAGGTGGCCAAAGTATTGGCGTTTCAGCTTTAGCATCAGTCCTTCCAATGAACACCCAGGATTGATCTCCTTTAGAATGGACTGGTTGGATCTCCTTGCAGTCCAAGGGACTCTTAAGAGTCTTCTCCAACACCGCAGTTCAAAAGCATCAATTCTTCAGCGATCAGCTCTCTTCACAGTCCAACTCTCACATCCATACATGACCACGGGAAAAACCATAGCCTTGACTAGACGGACCTTGGTTGGCAAAGTAATGTCTCTGCTTTTTAATATGCTACCTAGGTTGGTCATGACTTTCCTCCCAAGCAGTAAGCATCTAGGTATGGCTATTGTGCCCCTGAGTATAAGGAATGGGTTAGATAGGTTTCAGAACTGTGTAGGTGTCACTCTAGAGATCGGTTTGGGTAAGGAAGATGCCCTGTAGAATGAGGCCTTTTGGTCAATCTACAAGGGTGACCCACAAAATGGGCTCTAGTTCAAAAATAGAATTTTCACCTATTGGCTATTTCAGCAATGAGCTAAAGTCATAAATAGGATACTATTTGTTTGACTGCACCAGTTTTTGGTAGAACCTATGGATTTGCTCTGAAATGACATATTTTGAAGAGCATAAATCCACCATAATCCACTGTCATTTTCACTATGTAGACATAGTCTAAGTTCTTTACTATAGTAATGTTGAATCAGATGCTCAAAGTGTAAAATCCGCTAAAATAATGTTTGGTACTAAGCTTAGAAGGCTGGTAGCTTCAGCCTCACTTAATTCAGTTTTGCATTTCTGTTATGTTTCTGAGCCACAAAGATGTTTAATTTGTTCTTTGATTGCAGCTGTTTTAATTTTCTCCTTCTAGCATTTTATTTATCATCACTAGGGATTAAAGTCATGGGTGATATAGGATGACCTCCAGCTATTTTATCTTCAAGTTCTACAATCACTTTTAATTGACTTCTAAATCTAGGCTCATCTTTGAGTTAACCTTCATAATTGTATTCCAATAGCTATCTTAATAGAGTATCTCTTTACTGACTGATCTTTACTTAACTGACTTAATATCACTCATCCCTAAAATACACAAAATGAGAACCTCTACTTGATGAATTCCCTCATTCAGCAGGTTATTATTAGTAAGCCCATAAACAGACTTATACTTCTACTCCTTCAAAATGAGTTGACTATTTATTTATTTATTTTTGCTTTGTATTCTGTTTTATTCTAAAATACAGCCTGGAGTACTATAAAAAGATTCTTATTTTCTTATAATATCTATAATATGTCTTTCTGTAAATTGTTACTTGTTTTTTTAAATTTTTTTTTATATTTTATGGAAAGATAGTCACATATATGTTCCTAAACCTAATAATTCTTATTTACAGCATTTATATAACTGAATTCAAATAATTTAACCGATTAAATGAGATATGAAAATTAAAGGAATTGTTATTATGAAATTAAAAAATTGGAAAGTTTCTTTTGAAGTTGTTTCCTCAAAAAAAATCAACCTTCAAATTTTGTATACATGGGACAATTATACACAATTTTTTGGTGGGGGTGAGCCACAGCAGGAGACTATATATTCATATTGGTTAGCAAATGTCTCAGAGTCTAACCTTGTTTCCAACAGAACTTGGAAACTGAGAATAAAACATGTGGGTGTGGTTAATGCAAGAGAAGCATTAGAAAAGAAAGAGAATATATACATGTAACATCAGTCAGTCAGTCAGTTCAGTCACTTAGTCGTGTCCTATACTAATTCAAAAATATATATATCCTATTCAAAATATATATATGTGTGTGTGTGTGTAACTGAATCATTTTGCTATATAGCAGAAACTAACAGCATTGTAAATCAACTATATTTCAATAAAATAAATTTTAAAAATAAAATTAAAGTTAAAAAGGAATCAACAGAATCCATTTCAAAAGAAAATATCCTGGTATTATGTTTAAAAAATTGTGGTTGAGTATACTTTATAGGTTTTACTTTAAAGTAAAACGTTTAATGTTGCATGTGTTCCATATTTTGATCCCCTTAAAAATGTTCTTTTTTGATTAGCCAACCAATACATGTCAGATGAAAGGGCTTCCACTACATTTCTAAATGTAGTATTTACTTAGGGTAAGAAAATTTCTTATTCTCTGCTCAAAGCTTTATATTTCATGTCTCTAGTTGTGAGGGCTACTTATCTTAAAGTTTCTCTCCACTAATCTTTTATCAAAATCCTATTCAAAATTCACTTCTTACATGAAGGCTTCTCAGATTAATTCCACTTATATTTAATTACCTTTGCTTTATATCTCTTTATCACATATCTCAATCTACTCATCTCAATTGCTTCTTTTTATACTGTCAAGTATTAAGCATTTTTCTTATCTGTTAGGCTAGTTCCCTAAATAGATTATAAGTTTTTCCAAAATAAAGACTGCTTCTTTTCTGTCTTAAAATTTCCTTCAGTGTCTTTGACAGTCCTCTCTATAGAGTGGGGTTATTCAATATGGCTTAACTGACCTATAATTTAGAAGTTTAATTGAATGGATTAAATAAATGATTTCATATACACAAATATTTCCTTCCTTACAAACCCCAGCTTTGAGAAAAGTATAAACAGTTCCCCAAGGATATTATTTCTACCACCAAACCTGTAGAAATTGGGTCAGAGAAATGTAGAAATTTGGAATTCATTTATCAGCTAAATAATATGAAAGAGGTAAAATATGGCTAACGATGTCAATGAAGGATTTATAAGTTTAAATGCTCATAGCTGGGCTGCAAATTATATTTCAGGCAAACGCAGTTATAGAACCAGAAAGAAGTTTCCAACATAATCTTATTCTTTTTGTCCATTTTAAAACAGTCTCTGGTTATAGAAGGAAAAAAAAAATTACATGGGAAAATGCAGCATGTGTCTTCTGATATACCCTTTGCCAAATGACTACAAACTGTTCACCTGGACTGTTCTTCCCACAGTGTCCAATGTAGGTCTGAAGCAAGATATATATATTTTGGAAATGGTCCAGTGAGTAGTTCATTACATTTTGTGATGTCAAAACTGAGTATAATACTAATAGAGCTCTCTGCCACTGCTAGTAATCCCATTTTACAGATTATAGAATTGGTTCAGATAAGTCTGGATTCATTTACCAGAATCTTATCTTTCCAAGCCACTGTAAGTACTTAATGGAGTAGATGGCAGCAGCTGGTGGAAAATAATGTATTTAAGCCAGCTTTATGCTTTAGGTAATACATTGTCCCAGCTGAAATAAGCAAGGCATTAAGAGGTCTGTCTTGGAAGGAGGCACCAAGTCTGAGGTACAAAGACTATTCACTGAATTTTTTGTTTACCACGAGAATTCTTAGATTGGAAGGAAAGACTGCTGCTGCTAAGTCACTTCAGTCGTGTCCGACTCTGTGTTACCCCATAGACGGCAGCCCACCAGGCTCCCCTGTCCCTGGGCTTCTCCAGGCAAGAACCCTGGAGTGGGTCGCCATTTCCTTCTCCAATGCATGAAAGGGAAAAGTGAAAGTGAAGTCGCTCAGTCGTGTCCGACTCTTAGCGACCCCATGGACCACAGCCTACCAGGCTCCTCTGTTCATGGGATTTTCCAGGCAAGAGTACTGGAGTGGGGTGCCGTTGCCTTCTCCGGGAAGGAAAGACTAGGTTCACCTAAAATGTAAAAGATGTTCAAAGCACACATCTCAATGATAATACACCAAATAACTGGCCAATCATTTCCTCATGAAGATCCTTCAACTAACACGGAGAATTGAAGTGAAAGTTGCTCAGTCATGTCCGACTCTTTGAAACCCCATGGACTATACAGTCCATAGAATTCTCTAGGCCAGAATACTGGAATGGATAGCCTTTCCCTTCTTCAGGGGATCTTCCCAAACCAGGAATCAAAACCAGGTCTCCTGCATTGCAGGCAGATTTTTCACCAACTAAGCCGAAATGGTAACCCACTCCAGTATTCTTGCCTGGAGAATCCCATGGACAGAGAAGCCTGGTAGGCTACAGTCCACGGGGTCGCATAGAGTCGGACACGACTGAGCGACGGAACGGAACGGAATGGAACGGAAGCCACAAGAGAAGCCCAACATGGAGAACAGGGGTCTAAATTTCAAATACGGAAGCAGAGGAAAAATGGCAATTCTTTCAAACAATTTTTTGGAAGCCACCCTTGCTGGGGACATTCTGCTTCTAGAGAGGAGAGAACTGTGCTTCTATTATCATCCTATCAGGATGCAGACCAACTATGTGTTTTTAAGCATTTCTCCCACTAAGGACATTTCCCCATTAATACATTTAATTGAAAGTGACCAGACAACATAAAATTCCATCTAAACACTTTAATATAAACATACCGGAGTCTCACTAAGGCAGGTAAGTTTCCCAAACGTCAGTCTGGAAGGACAACACCCTCTCACCAAAAAGAAATTAAGAAGCAGTAACTTTCTGACTTGTCTCAAGCCCTCTCACCAGCCATAAATACCTTAACAGTCCCCTTAGATTCTTAGGGAAGGGGTTATTAGAAGTCATCTATAAGATTGCAGTAAGTTCCTGTATTTCAAGTAACTTTTCCATTTCAACTCACAGACACTTTATCACTTCAGACACAGTTACTCTTTCCCGGGTTTATTTTGGGATTGACTCCACATTCAGTTCAGTTCAGTTCAGTTCAGTCGCTCAGTCGTGTCCGACTCTCCGCGACCCCATGAATCACAGCACGCCAGGCCTCCCTGTCCATCACCCACTCCCGGAGGTCACTCAAACTCATGTCCACAGAGTCGGTGATGCCATCCAGCCATCTCATTCTCTGTCGTCCCCTTCTCCTCCCGCCCCCAACCTTTCCTAGCATCAGAGTCTTTTCCAGTGAGTCAACTCGTTGCATGAGGTGGCCAGAGTATTGCAGTTTCAGCTTTAGCATCAGTCCTTCCAATGAACACCCAGGATTGATCTCCCTTAGAATGGACTGGTTGGATCTCCTTGTAGTACAAGGGACTCTCAAGAGTCTTCTCCAACTCCACATTATTTAAGACTATAGAATACTTGACAACTGCCAACCCTCCCACTATAGAGGAACACTTTTTCATCTTATGAGAACTTATTTTCCATATGCCCTTTGTACTTCCCTGCAAGGACTCATATACTCTGATTCTTAGGTCTCCATAAAGTAGCTTTCTTCCCCCATAAGCATTGCCCTCTATTTCTCATCCCTGTAGCCCAGGAAGCAATTGGCAGCAGTGATGGACATAAGTTACTATTTCCATCTGATTGCATTGCTAGGAATTACTGAGTCCCCCCATGAGGCCACTTGTACCTATTGCCTGATGGCTCCAAAGATGACAGCCAATCCCTGAAATAATTTCATGTTATTAAGATACAAATTTATTATCACTGAATAAATCATATATTTGACTCAAAATTCAGGCTAAACGGAAGAATTAGATTATTACTATCATCCTGCACAGATTTTATTATTAATTTGTTCATTTGAAATTTAATAATTTTAGGCAGGTCAAATAAATTATTTAAAATTGTATTCTGCCCTCAGACACAAATCCAACATATCTTCAGGCATTCAATTACTCATCATATATAGCTTCTTCAGAAGTCAAGATGATGTCTGGCAAATACTTGTGGGGGAAAAAAGTGTCACTGATCATCAGCTATCAGACACCAATTATTGATTATTTTAAGCCATTAGTTGTTTAACTTATAGCAATGATAGACAATATTCAAATTAAGCTTCTGACGTGATCATGGGAAAAAAGAGGTTGATCAATTTCTCAGTAACAAATCCATAAAAGGTCAACTCAGGGATCTGTGGAGATTGCTGATATTTAATACATTTTACCCCACAAGAAGGCAGCTGCCTTTATAGCACACATCTCTGCCCATCTCCACAGTAATATGTAACTTAATAAAGAGCCACAGCTCCCCAGCTGCCCATTGTCTGGGTAGAGTTGTTTATCTTTCTTTAGCAAGCTCTGCAGAAAGAAGAGCAGTTTTCCAAAACTTAGATGAACAGTCTGAGCTTACAAAATAGCATTTTGGTTTTCTCACAGTAGCAATTTTAGGCGACACTAGTGCCTGGCTAGAAAGCTGAACACAAGTTATAAGCAACCATTCACATAACCACCGGGTGGACATTATGATGGAGTCAACTTTTATGTTCAACATCTCCATTGTAAAACCAGTTTGGCATTTGGTTTTGTAAAAGTAGAAGGCAGTTAGTGAGGGGGGTGGGGTGAGGGTGGCTGGGGTGCTGATGTGGATTTCTTGCTGTGCTCAGCATCGAGCAGTAGGCTGAATTAGTTACATTCAGATGCAGGTTGTGATGAAGAAAAGAAGTTAAAAGGAGTACCCCCAAAAGACAAATTTGTCAAACACAGGGCAGATGGAGCTCCAAATAGGAGAACTGAAGCAAGCGGAGTGCAAATCAGCCAGGGCGGCATTACTCAGCCCTTCCATTGTCTCCTGGAAGTTCTTACCCTGAAAATAACAGGTCAGGTGTTCAAGAACTGTTTGCTTCTCAAAAAGATTTGCACAACTTTAAAGTTCATTTTGATGATGTACACTGTTTGAGGATACAGCACTATATCCATTTTAAACAGTTTGCTCTCTTTACATGGGATACACCCTGCAGTTATTAATATAAACAAAATAGAACTGCAGGCTAAGAACAGGCAATATGAGTGAATTCAAACTCATAGAAACACACTTAGCTTTTAATTTCTTTTCTATATATAAAACTCCAGCACTGGATTCTTTCGTATTTTTCCTATTACTATGATAGATTTATAAATATATTTGTAATGTCCATTATCCTTTAAATTATTTTCAATGCATTACAAATCCTAATCCATACAATTTATTAGTAGGATAAAATTATATTTAATATGTACCCCTGGCCATTTAATTTTTAACAGACTTCTATAAGGAAATCAACATCTTTCTCTTTGTCTTATAAGAATTAGAATTGTAACTAGGTCAATAGACCAGTTCTTCACTGAAATGATGGGAAACTGAATTTGACTTTTTATCTTCTCTGACCTGGTATGAAGTCACGTCCTCTGCTCGCCACTCCAGTATTCTTAGGCTTCCCATGGAGCTCAGCTGGTAAAGAATCCGCCTGCAATGCAGGAGACCTGGGTAGGGAAGACCCCCTGGAGAAAGGAAAGGACTCACTATTCTGGCCTGGAGAATTTCATGGAATGTACAGGCCATTGGGTTGCAAAGAGTCATACACGACTGAGTGATTTTCACTTCACCTCTGCTCACCAGCCAGTTAAAGTAACTAAGATAAGCACCAGTATTATAATTCAGTGGGCATGTGGGATAAAAAATGAAAATAAGTAATTTTCTTTGAAGACAACAGGAACAGAGATGGTATATTCAAGAGGGGGAGATGGAGACTTTGAGAAAACAGAAACACAGGAGCGGAAGAGGAAGGAACAGGAACAGAGGAGAGAAAGGAAAAGTCAACGTGAGGTTCCATGGTTAACAAGTGGACACCAGAAAAGCTCTCCACTCAGGGTTTTAGGTTATTCCACACCCACACCACTATTTCTTTTCCTCTGCCATCTGATTTATACTTCTGCTGCTCCGAGCTGCCTCCTGACCCATCTTTCTGGAGTCAGGTGACTTTGGCCTTTACAGCATGTACAATACTGGAGGGTTCTAGTCGCTCAGATGTTAGACTCCTAGTATAGGTAGTCAGCTTTTTCAGACATCTCCTAAGGAGCAATACTGACAAAATACATTTAAGAAATAAGCAGAATGGTCCAGACTGCAATGGTACTTAAGTTTAGAGGTGAAAAGTTATGAATTGCCCTCTGGGGAACAGGAAAGAATAGGAATCAGCTGCTGCAATGTGGCCTCTGTCAACAGCAGAGCTGGAGAAACCAGCCTCGAATCTGACCAGGAAGAGGAAGGCACTGCAGTATTTCCACTCTGCTTCGGGGGCTCAGATCTGGTCCCATATCCAGGTTCCTGGAGCACTGAGATGTCAGGATACATAAGGCATCGAGCCCAAAGGTGGAGACATCTGTATTTTGCCTCTGCTGCTCCTCCCCCTTCAGTTCAGTTCAGTCGCTCAGTCATGTCCGACTCTTTGAAACCCCATGGACTGCAGCACACCAGGCTTCCCTGTCTGTCACCAACTCCTGCAGCTTGTTCAAACTCATGTCCATAGGGAGTCGGTGATGACATCCAATCATGTCATCCCCTTCTCCTGCCTTCAATCTTTCACAGCATCAGGGTCTTTTCCAGTGAGTCAGTTCTTTGCATCAGGTGGCCAAAGTATTGGAGTTTCAGCTTCAGCATCAGTCCTTCCAATGAATGTTCAGGACTGATTTCCTTTAGGATTGACCTGTTTGATCTCCTTGCAGTCCAAGGGACCCTCAAGAGTCTTCTCCAACACCACAGTTCAAAAGCATCAATTCTTCGGCGCTCAACTTTCTTTATGATCCAACTCTCATGTCAATACATGACTACTGGAAAAACCATAGCCTTGACTAGACAGACCTTTGTTGGCAAAGTAATGTCTCTGCTTTTTAATGCTGTCTAGGTTGGTCATAGCTTTTCTTCCAAGGAGCAAGTATCTTTTAATTTCATGGCTGCAGTTACCATCTGCAGTAATTTTGAAGCCAAGAAAAATAAAGTCTCTCATTGTTTCCATTGTTTCCCCATCTATTTGCCATGAAATGATGGGACCAGATGCCATGATCTTAGTTTTCTGAATGTTGAGTTTTAAGCCAGCTTTTTCAGTCTCCTCTTTCACTTTCATCAAGAGGTTTTTAGTTCCTCTTCACTTTCTGCCATAAGGGTGGTGGTGTCTGCATATCTGAAGTTATTGATATTTCTCCTGACAATCTTGATTCCAGATTGTGTTTTGTCCAGCCTGGCATTTTGCATGATGTACTCTGCATATAGGTTAAATAAGTAGGGTGACAATATACAGCCTTGACATACTCCTTTCCCAATTTGGAACCAGTCTGTTGTTCCATGTCAGTTATAACTGTTGCTTCTTGACCTGCATACAGATTTATCAAGAGGCAGATCAGGTGGTCTGGTATTCCCAACTCTTGAAGAATTTTCCACAGTTTGCTGTGATCCACACAGTACTGCACAATAATCCTAAACCTTGGACAGGCTGAGAGTTCTCACTAATCACACAGGAAACCCTCAGTGACACAGTGTCCCTAATACATAGTGCATGTGTGTGTGCTTCAGTTGCTTCAGTCATGTCTGACTCTACTCTTTGTGACTCCATTGACTGTAATCCGCCAGGGTCCTCTGTCCATGGGATTCTCCAAGCAAGAATACTGGAGTGTGTTGCCATGCCCTCCTTCAGGGGATCTTCCCAACCCAGGGATCCAACCCGTAGCTCCTGCATTGCAGGTGGATTCCTTACCACTGAGCCACCAGAGGAAGCCCCTAATACATAGCGAAGGCAGCCAAATGAAGCTTTAACATCTACTGACAATCAGCCTTTGCAGGTGGGTGACTCACAGACATAGGAGAAAAGGAGGGTTGGCCTTAAGAAGCCAAGAAGTGGGAACTAGAACAGTGTGAGTCCAGTAGGGATAAGGAGGCACTGATTCACCAGCTCACATTCATCCTGTCCACAGAAGAGAGGACCACTGCCATTCTTGCTGTCTAGAAGGTTCCTCCAGCAGAAGGGAGGAGAGTTGGCCCTCACCCCAAGAATGAGCTCCCTCACCATTTTCTGCTTGGTTCTTTTCCCTCTCATAGTTGTGAGGAAGGGTAAACACAGACAAGCTGACTTCTCTCCACTAGCCCCCACCACTTATTCCCTGGCATTTCTTCCATGAGCCAATTTCCTAATTCTAGTTACACGTCTTCCCTCCCAAAAGAATGTTGCCGTCCTTTACATTAACTCCCTTCTTATTTATTCTGGAATACAAGGAAGCAGTTATCTATTCTTAACACTGAAATACAGTGAATGTCTGGAGCTACAGTGATTGTTTTCCTTTTTATTTGCTAATATTCAGCATTTTTTGCCTTAGTACATCACCAAAATAAGGTTTATTTCTGCCTGCTAATCTTCACATCTGCTGTGGTTCAGCTTGTAGCCATTACACAGACAGCAACTTATTTACTGCTGAATGGATTTATGCCATGACCCTCCTCACGGTTATGCCTAAGAACCCCAATGAAATGAGAGACATTAATTATTTGCCTTTATTCCAATAAAAGATTAGCTCTTCTATTTAGACCTTTTGTTCATAAGTCAAGGAAACGTATACAATACAGAAAACACAGATTTTGATATTTTTTTTGAAAAGCCATAACTATGAAATAGAATCTAGAACTCATTAGAAAGCATCACGGATAATAACAGTTCAATTACTTAGTGTTAATTAAATAGCAATATTTAGTCACAGGTTGGAAATATCCAAATTTTAAATTATCATATATAGAAACTTCATAATGTTCTTAGCAACTGTACCAAATACTATTCAGTTAGCACATGGACAGGTCTGATAGAGGAATGAGGTAGGATAACACTGTTTTTTATCCCTTTCTTCCTTTCTCGTCCTCTGGGAGTGAGCTTTCTTCTCACTTCCAGGACTCCAGTATCCAAAGCCATTGGGTTCTCTCTTCCCTCAAAAGAGGAACTCTCTGAAGAGATAGTGATGTGTGAGAGTTAATGGATTCCATTGTGTTGCTTCAAATATGGAGTAAATTTGCATTTCAGGGTATCTGTAGTTTCCAACCATGTTTCTTTTAAGAAACACGTAAGAGGTGGAAAACAAGTGGAGGAAGAGGGGGAGGGGAGGCTTCCTGGCCTGTGGAATTCCCGCTCTCAAGAGACAACCTGCTACAAACACAACTGCAGCTACAATGACAAGTCAGAGGCACCTGGATCTTACGGGCACCATGAAGCCATTACAGCTGATTGATCCACCCCTTCATTCTCATCAGAGTCCTGGACAGTGCAGTGCATAAAGCTAGTTCTTAACACTGAGGTTGAAGGTGATGATGAAGCCCTCTGAGGACTAGGCAGGGAAATACAAGCTGAGATAGATTTCATGCTTGTGTGTTCTCGGTAGAATTACTGTTCCATGATCTAAGTTTGGCATTCATTGACCTTGTCATCAAGGAACTGGAAGTTAGGAATTAAAGTCATGTTTCTTGTGACACACAATCTGGATGCTATTTCTTTCCTCAAGCCTGAAAATGACCCTGGCCAGTCCTATGATTATCGACTAGAATTAGCAGCGGAGGATGTCCTAGTGAAAACATAGCTCGGGTGGCAGGAGGATAACATTTATAAGTATCCTGGAGGGAGTTGCTGGAGTTTTAGGGGCAAAGTTTAATGTGGCTATTTCTTTCCCTTTTGAAACCCGAGGCCACAAAATAAACAATTCTGTAGTTTTATTAAAACACTAAATACATGGCGATTTTCCACTGACATTTACCTAATCAGGGGAAAAAGCGTACCAAAGGGGCTCAGAGGCCCCTGCAGATTTGTGCTTTGTAAGCTGTAGCATCAGCAAACATTTGCTGCAGAAGTAAGGAGGTGGGCTAAACAGGGAGCTCTCAGGTCATGTGTATTTTGAGGCTAACTAAATATGGACTGGGTTTTGCTTTGCATCTATTTCTTCAAGTCCAGCTCTATCTTTGCAAATAAAAAGAAAGAAGCAATTTCAGTGTGCTTCTATCCATCTGTTCAACCATGCAAAATTTTTGAATTTCTTAGTAGAAGGTATCCCAAAGCAGATATGTCAGGTTTTCTGCTTGCCTGAGGATGAGGGAAGGTCTGGGAGTGTTGCCAACTCAATGACTTGGGGTCTCAGCCTGACTTTGATGATAGAGTACAGTTATGAAGCCAGAGACTGGATGCCAACTGAGCAAGAGTTCTAAAGTCAAAATTACTGAGGCCAAAGCTTTCAACAAATTAAGTCAGTGAGTGAAGAGCTGAGGAACGGAGATACAGAATTGCTACAGGCAGATAAAATATACTGCAGCAGGTGCCAGCTTAGGGATCAGGACAATGTGGGCTTGAATATTGACTCCAACACTTAACAGCCTTATGCACATTACACAATCTCACTATGCTTCCATCTCCTCATCTATAACTGGAGGAAAGTATTACTGCCTACCTCACAGGACTTGTCACTATTGATAAAATGTTTCTAAAGCAACTGCGGATGCTGATTCCAGCCATGAAATTAAAAGACGCTTACTCCTTGGAAGGAAAGTTATGACCAGCCTAGATAGCATATTAAAAAGCAGAGACATTACTTTGCCAACAAAGGTCCGTCTAGTCAAGGCTATGGTTTTTCCCGTGGTCATGTATGGATGTGAGAGTTGGACTGTGAAGAAAGCTGATCGCCGAAGAATTGATGCTTTTGAACTGTGGTGCTGGAGAAGACTCTTGAGAGTCCCTTGGACTGCAAGGACATCCAACCAGTCCATTCTAAAGGAGATTGGTCCTGGGTGTTCATTGGAAGGACTGATGCTAAAGCTGAAACTCCAATACTTTGGCCACCTCATGTGACGAGTTGACTCACTGGAAAAGACTCTGATACTGGGAGCGATTGGGGGTAGGAGGAGTCGGGGACGACAGAGAATGAGGTGGCTGGATGGCATCACCGACTCGATGGACATGGGTTTGAGTGTACTCCAGGAGTTGGTGATGGACAGGGAGGCCTGGCGTGCTGTGGTTCATAGGGTCGCTAAGAGTCGGACACGACTGAGCGACTGAACTGAACTGAACTGAACTGAAAGCAGTGCCCAATAAGCAATTATGTACTTCATAAATATTATCTATGATGATGATCATCACCAAACCCAAAATAGAGTGAGAAGCAGAAAAAGAGCTTGAAGTGAGAGGGCCTCGAGTATCATCCTCCAAATGCTTAGGATGTCCACATGCTTTTAATGGCTCACCAGTTATATGGTAATTAGTTCAATGTAGTAGACAAGAGTCAACATGTTGCTCTGCACCACAGGGGAAGGGAATGCATCCCTCTGAGGTAGCATCATAGGTACCTAAGGATCCCAAACATAGAGATTGTCTTCCTTCAACTCTTCCTGAGGTTCTGGCGTTCTCATCACTTTCAGCAGGGTTTTCTTTAAAAAAGTATATTATTTCATTGATTTTGGGTAGGATCCTTATTAAGGGAAGACAGTAGCAAGCATTCAAGATTTCTCAAACGTGGTTAGCAGATACAACAAACTTCTCTGCCATGAACAAGACATGGAGATAGGAATTAAGCGTCTGTCATCATTACCTGGCAGAAAGCTGCCCTTTGAGGGCAGTTGTGTGATGAATTAGCATATGATGAAAAGAAAAAAGTCTCCAGGATGTATCCTAGGCTTGAGGAAATACATGGATACTGGCTGTCTTGAATGATAGCCCTACAGGTAAAGTAGATGGGAGACCATACTGATTAGAGGCACCATTGGCCGACTGTAATATTCGTCCATCCACTGTTTCATTTGGTGCTTGACTCAGTGAACAGATCCTGCCCAGTGGTGGGCACTAAGTGGCATTAAGTTGCATCCAAAGTACTGCTGTCTGTACCAAAGTCTTCACAAAGCTGCACTAAGTCACATCATTCCCTCTGCTGTCTCCTACACTATCCCCATTCTTTCCCCTCCATGAACTCAATACTCTTTGAATAATTATCACTACCTTTTAATTTATGAGATTATCACCCCATTTTTCTTAACTCAAGGTTGCCAAGCCCTCATCATTCATTTTCCACTTAAACTATTTATGAAATACCAACAGATTTTTCTAAGCATTAGAGAGCGAAGGAGTGAAACCTCAAGAATGAATTGCTTGCCCTTTACCAGAAGACAGAGTCAAACTAAGTAGGTTTATACATGTGCCTTAGTTTCCTCATCTGTAAAATGGAGATAAGAAGAAACCTCTTTCATAGGCTGATAAGTGAGTCAACCCAATGCAGTATGCTTAAAACAGTGTCTGATATACAACAAGCATTCCATTAATGCAGGCTATTTTCATACTTATTTTGTAGTAGGTGGCTCCTGAAAGGATGCAAACATTTATTACACTGTATGCAGCTTTTCTAGTCAGAATCATAGTATCTCACTATTTCAAAGTTTTCCTTTTGGTAGGAACTTCCTTTATTCTTATGGCAATAACATATACTTTAGCAGGAGCTGGTAATCCAACACAATTCTAATGTACTAACCTTTTATGTGTACCATAAAATACATCAGTGATTACTATAATGATCAGTAAGGTTAAAACATGAACCACATTTCATCAGAATTGGTATCTTATGGCACAAAGAAAAAAGAATAATTACTTTTGAATTTCAGTAGGAGGATTTAAGCCATGATAACATATTGGGATTCAAATTTTCACTCTAAGCCCAACAGAATAGATGAAACATCGGCAATAATGGAAAGATACGAAGGGCAATTTTCTAAAATGTTTTTTCTTTTATAAACTATTATCTTTTTTTCCCCAGAAAATTTTGATTCATTGTAAAAGTGTCAGATAACTCAAAGAAGTTGCTTCAAAACTATCTGAGCTCTAGGTTTGATGCAACTCTTAGAAATGTTTTTATTGAATTAGACCATACATACAGAAAAATGCACAAATCACAGGTATGTGATTGGATTAACTTTTACTAGCTGAACAATCCCCTGTCATCAGCTCCATCTCATGACACAGAACATGACTAGTACCCCAAGATCCCTGGGACCCTTTTCATTTTCCGTCCTCTGAAAATAATTACTACCTTAATTTTTGACACTGTCCATTAGTTCTGCCTACTTTTGAACTTATATAAATGGAACCAGAGGACATATTTTCTGGCTTCTCTCATTCCACATGGTTTATGACATAAACCTGTTGCCCCCAAGTTATGAATACCTTTAGAATAGTTGAGTGATATAGCTTTCCTGCCAAGAACACACTAATTGTTTGGGATGTTCAGTGTGATCCTAGAGGGTCCACAGGGACCAAGAAGCATCTCTAACAGAGACTGCATCTTTCTCCAGGGAGAAAAATGGAGAGAAATGTTAAATGCTGAAAAGT
Source organism: Moschus berezovskii (assembly GCF_049115385.1). NCBI lineage: Eukaryota > Metazoa > Chordata > Mammalia > Artiodactyla > Moschidae > Moschus > Moschus berezovskii. The sequence continues at coordinate 40,812,912 of NC_142468.1, read as the reverse complement.
AGCAGAAAGTTAGTTTTGATCAGAAGAAACTGGGCTCCAATTATTGCTCTGTTCCTCTGCTATGAACTTTGAGCTTCAAGTTATATTACTGTGAAAATGAAAATGGAAAGGTCTGGCAATTAATGCAAGGATCAGGGTGGCATGTTTGAAACTCCTACTAGGCGACTAAAATATAGTGTAGTAAAGAACTGGTCATGTCTCTCTCTCTCTCTCTCTCTCTCTCTCTCTCTCTCACACACACACACACACACGCCTTTGCTAAAAAGAAAAAGATACCCAAAAGGGTAGTCCAGGTATATCAAATGGATATGTCAGTGGTCAGATAAACCTACTTGCTTGCCTTAACAATGGTGTTGGAGAGTCAGAAAGAAAGTGAAGTCACTCAGTCGTGTCCGACTCTTTGTGACCCCATGGACTGTAGCCTACCAGGCTCCTCCCTCCATGGAATTCTCCAGGCAAGAAGGCAAGAATACTGGAGTGGGTTGCCATCTCCTTCTCCAGGGGATCTTCCCGACCCAGGGATCGAACCCAGGTCTCTCACATTGTGGACAGACGCTTTAACCTCTGAGCCACCATGGAAGCCCAACAATGGTGTTGGAGAATCAGAATTATGAACAATTACATGACTAGCAGACTTAAAACTTTCTGAACACCAGCTAATGAAGCTGCCTGCATCTCCTCCCCCAACTTCCTTGCTAACTCACTGCATGGTCAGCTGCTCAGAGCTTATAAAAACTGAGAAAACTTGCACAATGCCGTTGGTCTGCCATATCTTTAAGAGGTCACTGTCGCAATGGTTTTAGCGTTATGAACGCTGATATCTAAAAAAAAAAAAAATTATAAGTGCATCTTTAGAAAGACATCTGAAAGGCTAGTAAAAGGCTTGTCTCTCTACCATTTTTTGTTGGGCCCAAGCATCATGTTCCAGTCACACACCAAATGTTGTTATGAAAAGAAAAAGGGAGCTTTAAGCTACAGGGGGCCCTTGGTCTCTCAGAAGTGTCCTCATCTTGTCAAAGCTAAAACTGAGAGCTTCTGACGATGAGCCAAAGCTTGTCATCAGAAAAACAGAAAGGTTTGCTCCAACATTACTTAATTAAAATGTTAAAGAGATGACTGTGTCGCCAGCTTAAACACAGGGATTGCAGTATTACTTAACAAAGAGGCCAGTGGTATTAATCCATCTCTGTCTCCTTTTCTCCCTCTCTTACTCTGTATGTGTATGTATAAGGGTAAGGGGAAAGTAGTCATAATGGCAAAAGCCCAGACTAAGTAGTCTCCTTTCCAGAAATTTCCTTTGAAATAGTTTAAACTGACTTTTGCTATAGTTTGGTGGGGAGGGGGGGAAACTATGGTAAAACAATGAACAGAAAACAGCTCATATGTCCCATAGTTGAGTATGCTAGAAGGCAGCAGAACTTCAAACAAGTGGTTATTGATGTGAGAGGGAAAAATACTTGAGATACACCTGATTTTCTTTGATTATTAGGGCTGTTAATAGCAAGTAGATATTCAGATGACCTGAGGTTTGCTGTCCAACCAAACTAAACTATTTTGTATAACATAGAGTAGGATTAGGGAGAAAATCTGGGATGTGGGCTCCATGAAATTAACAACAGTAATAATTAATAATTACTAAAGGAAGAGACACAATACTTTGGCCACCCCATGCGAAAAGTTGACTCACTGGAAAAGATTCTGATGCTGGGAGGGACTGGGGCAGGAGGAGAAGGGGATGACAGAGAATGAGATGGCTGGATGGCATCACCGACTCGATGGACATGAGCTTGAGTGAACTCCTGGAGTTGGTGATGGACAGGGAGGCCTGGCGTGCTGTGATTCATGGGGTCGCAAAGAGTCGGACACGACTGAGCGACTGAACTGAACTGAACTGAAAAGGAAGAGAAATACGGGGAGGGTAAGAGCAGGAAGCAACAGTTAGAACTGGACATGGAACAACAGACTGGTTCCAAATAGGAAAAGGAGTACGTCAAGGCTGTATATTGTCACCCTGTATATTTAACTTATATGCAGAGTACATCATGAGGAACGCTGGGATGGAAGAAGCACAAGCTGGAATCAAGATTGCTGGGAGAAATATCAATAACCTCAGATATGCAGATGACACCACCCTTATGGCAGAAAGTGAAGAGGAACTAAAGAGCCTCTTGATGAAGGTGAAAGAGGAGAGTGAAAAGGTTGGCTTGAAGCTCAACATTCAGAAAACAAAGATCATGGCATCTGGTCCCATCACTTCATGGGAAATAGATGGAAAAACAGTGGAAACAGTGTCAGACTTTATTTTTGGGGGCTCCAAAATCACTGCAGATGCTGATTGCAGTCAGGAAATTAAAAGACGCTTACTCCTTGGAAGGAAAGTTATGACCAGCCTTGATAGTATATTAAAAAGCAGAGACATTACTTTGCCAACAAAGGTCCGTTGATGCTGGGAAAGGTTGGGGGCGGGAGGAGAAGGGGACGACAGAGAATGAGATGGCTGGATGGCATCACTGACTCTGTGGACATAAGTTTGAGTGAACTCCCGGAGTTGGTGATGGACAGGGAGGCCTGACGTGCTGTGATTCGTGGGGTTGCGGAGAGTTGGACACGACTGAGCGACTGAACTGAACTGAACTGAAGAGCAGGAAGAGAAGTGGCAGCAGAATAAGAAGATTCATCAACAGTTACTGTAAATAAGTAACTACCAGACTTATTGCACAATTGCACCCATCTCACATGCTAGTAAAGTAATGCTCAAAATTCTCCAAGCCAGGCTTCAGCAACGCGTGAACTGTGAACTTCCAGATGTTCAAGCTGGTTTTAGAAAAGGCAGCGGAACCAGAGATCAAATTGCCAACATCTGCTGGATCATCAAAAAAGCAAGAGCGTTCCAGAAAACATCTATTTCTGCTTCATTGAATATGCCAAAGCCTTTGATTGTGTATATCACAATAAACTGTGGAAAATTCTGAAAGAGATGGGCATACCAGACCACCTGACCTGCCTCCTGAGAAACCTGTATGTAGGTCAGGAAGCAACAGTCAGAACTGGACATGGAACAACAGACTGGTTCCAAATAGGAAAAGGAGTACGTCAAGGCTGTATATTGTTACCCTGCTTATTTAACTTCTATGCAGAGTACATCATGAGGAATGCTGGGCTGGAAGAAGCACAAGCTGGAATCAAGATTGCCGGGAGAAATATCAATAACCTCAGATATGCAGATGACACCACTCTTATGGCAGAAAGTGAAGAGGAACTAAAAAGCCTCTTGATGAAAGTGAAAGAGGAGAGTGAAAGGTTGGCTTGAAGCTCAACATTCAGAAAACTAAGATCATGGCATCTGGTCCCATCACTTCAAAGCAAATAGAAGGGGAAACAGTGGAAACAGTGTCAGACTCTTATTTTTGCGGGCTCCAAAATCACTGCAGATGGTGACTGCAGCATGAAATTAAAAGACGCTTATTCCTTGGAAGGAAAGTTATGAACAACCTAGACAGCATATTAGAAAGCAGAGACATTACTTTGCCAACAAAGGTCCGTCTAGTCAAGGCTATGGTTTTTCCAGTGGTCATGTATGGATGTGACAGTTGGACTATAAAGAAAGCTGAGCACCAAAGAATTAATGCTTTTGAACTGTGGTGCTGGAGAAGACTCCTGAGAGTTTCTTGGACGGCAAGGAGTTCCAACCAGTCCATTCTAAAGGTGGGAGGGGGGTTCAGAGGGGGAACTCATGTACACCCGGGGCGGATTCATGTCAATGTACGGCAAAACCAACCAATATAATATTGTAAAATAATTAGCCTCCAGTAAAAAATAAATTAATTAATTAATTAAAAAAATAAAATTAACTTAGGAAAGGTTATTAAAAATAAATAAAGGAGATCAGTCCTGGGTGTTCATTGGTAGGACTGATGAAACTGAAATTCCAATACTTTGGCCACCTGATGCAAAGAGCTGACTCATCTAAAAAGACCCTGATGCTGGGAAAGATTGAGGGCAGGAGGAGAAGGGGAGGACAGAGGATGAGATGGTTGGATGGCATCACCCACTCAATGGAGATGGATTTGGGTGGACTCTAGGAGTTGGTGATGGACAGGGAGGCCTGGTGTGCTGCAGTTCATGGGATTGGAAAGAGTTAGACATGACTGAGTGACTGAACTGAACTGAACTGAACCACCAGACACACTGGCAAATGAACTACATCATACATTTTTTTCATGTAAAACTCACACCAACTCTGAGGCACATACTATCATGAATCCCTTTAATTAGCTAATGAAACTGATTTGTACAGGGATTAAATAACTATGAGGGATGGCCCATGCATTTGCATTCCAGAGTCCATGCTCTTACTACTCTGTTGCCTCCATAGGCAAAGTGTTAGTTGCTCTGTTGTGTCCCACTCTTTGCGACGCTATGGACAGTAGCCTGCCAGGCTCCTCTGCCTATAGGATTTTCCAGATAAGAATACTAGAGTAGGTTGTCATTTGCTGTTCCAGGGGAATTTTCTGACCCAGTGATTGAACCCGGGTCTCTTTCATTGCAGGCTGACTCTACCATCTGAAGCACCAGGGAAGTCCTAGAGACAGAGTCTTAATTGGCTGTCATTTTCTTCAGATTGGAGCTTAACTGGCCAAGTATTCAGTATTGAATTCATTTACTGATACAATTTTATCTTAGATGCCCAACAGTTGAATAAGGGTCCTTTGGTGATCTGTGCTTATTCCACCTTTCCAACTGTATCTTTCATTACACCCTTTCTTGCCGGTATCCACTGTCAGCATCATTTTCTAGTACTAAAGAATTTCTTGCCTCTACAAGCTGCACACTTGTTACCTTATGTCTTTTTATACAAGGCTTCCTCTGCCTGAAATACTTTATTCAGTCTATGTCTACTTAGCCCTCAAGACCACAGTCTATTGTCATTTCCTCTGTGAAGTCTCCCTTGATTCCTTCAAGCAGAGTTAATAACTCTCTTCTCTGTTTCCCAACAGCACTACGTACATATCACAGATAGAGTCTGAGGGCATTCAGTGCAATTTTTCTGTCTTTGTATATCTGTCTTTGTCAGTTATTTTGATGGTTAGAGACTGAACCATCATCTCTGTATTCTTACTCTGTGCTATTGAATAGATTATTGCTTCTGTCCTTATAGAATAGATATACACAGATCTGTCAAATATGCCCATGCAGATTTTTAGCTGTAGAACTCTAGAGGGCACCATTCATAAAAATTATAAATATGAGTGGCTCTTCTGGAGTCATGCAGGGCACCCCCTGAATAATTGAACACAACTGTCTAGTATCAACAATAAAATATTTTAAAAATATGAATGCACATGCCACAAATGGACTAAAAGTTGTAGCTCATGACTATCCATGAATAACTGAGATCAGAGTGACAGGGTTTTGACTGTTAGTCCAAACCTTCTCCCATTTGTAATCAGTCATATCCCAGTTTGAATAAAGTGTTGGTACTATAAAGAGGGTAGTCAGCTCGTAACTGACCCAGGTCATACATCTTCTCTTGATATGTGTACTGAGTCGCTCAGTCGTGCCCAACTCTTTGAAACCATTTGGACTGTACCCACCAGGTTCCTCTGTCTATGGGATTTTTCAGGCAAGACTACAGGCGTGGGTTGCCATTTCCTCCTCCAGGGGATCTTATTGACCCAGGGATTGAACACGAGTCTCCTGAGTCTCCCGCATTGCAGGAAGATTCTTTACTGTTGAGTCATTGTCATACTCATATCTAAATGAAATCCGCTCCAGAAAAATCTTGGTGGATTCTAAGTCTAAATTCGTTCAAACCTGGGCAGGTTAGTTTTATCATAAATAAATGGACACTTGACCCAGTCAAGAGATTAGATGCTGAGGCTTGACATAGATTCCTAGTAGAGGAAGAGATATTCACAGATGCTATATTGCCAGGGTTGAGTTCTTTGGGCTGTAGTGGGGTTATCTACTTGCAGGAATCCCTGGGCACAGTCGTAAGTGCAGAGGGATGAAGATTAGTCACACTTCAACAAGAAAAACATCAAACCCCAAGTAAGAGCAAATATCCTAAGCAAAGGAAAAGTCCATTCTAACAGTGTGCAATATATACATAAAATTGGCTTTCCTGTCTTAACTTGGCTTAGACAGGCTGTCATCTTAGGTCCTGATGATCAGCAGGTTGTTCATTTTGCTGGAGTCCATTGCTAATGAAGGTTCTGTCTCTGGGATGCCCTCTTGGAGTCTTTTAGACCCTACCAGGCCAGCTGAAGGGTTAATGATTGGTGGCTGCTTTTAATTTCCTCTGGTTTCCCTTTTGTTATCTTACTGCTTGCCATCTCTTAGATGCTTGTACTTGATGGATTCTGTGGAGATAAAGATAAGGGTAATTTCTTGCCTACGATGCTTTTCTTTTGATCTTTTGTGGTTTTATTCTTGCACTTTGGAGTGTGGCACTCCTACTGTGCAGCCAGATGTGCCCAGAGCCTACTTGAGATGCAGCACTGAGCACACAAACCGAAGCAAGATTGTTCTGAGATGGCCAGGATCGTCTGAGTCCTGGACCCAGGTACAAGATGGGGAGGGCAGTGGCGGGGAGGGAGGGGGACTGGAAGTAGGAGTGAGGCTTAAGGCAGGAAGGCACTGCCTAACAGGAGGGACAAGAGGGAGGCCCTGATGTGGAGGGATGGCCTGCTGCCTGCTCTACTTGCAGTGTTAAGAAACTAAGTAACATATTTCAGGGACTTGAATACATTTTGTGTTTGTTACCCAGAAAACAAATTACAGCTACTGTATAAAATTTGACATTTGCAGTGCAGGGCCATAAATAATGGTAATTATGCTGCTCCTTCCCCAGCAACTTGCATGCTGACCCTGAGCAGGCCCCCGGAGCTAGCTTATTTGAACTAAAAATCCCCTTTAGACCTTTTCTTCTCTGGTCTCTCCCATCTTACCAGTGACTGATTATGAGATGAACAGTTGTACAGGCTGTGGTCATTTTGAAGTCGAGATAACATAATACACTTGGGTTCATGTCGCCCACGGATTCAGTCACAACTGGTTTTGACCTACAGCTCCAAACATATGAAAATATTCCACACCTACCCAGCCAGGACTTAAGAAATTTTTGGTTCAAAGCAAGTGTAATTAAATGAAGCAGCTAAGCGGTGGGAGACGGGGGGCATAGTGGACACAGTGAACAAGTGCCATCACCCAACCCCACTCCCAACTCTTTACCTGGAAGTAATGTCTTAATTTTGTAGCCTTCTTCCCTAGGGTAGGCGTGCCCTCCACTTTTTGGCTGAATGCTGTCTTTCTCACAGATATCATCTGAAGCAAATTCACTCAACTTTCCTTTTACAAATATTCTGTTATTTGCTTTGTACTCTAGGTCTTGTTTTATTTTTCTGGGAGGTGGGGACAGGGCCAGCTTCATAGGATGTCACTTGTGCCCCTTTCAGAAGGGTCCCATGCTTGGTTTAATGATTCATGGTTTAATGTCAACATCTTAAAATGCTTGACATTTTTTTTTTAAAAAAGGGACAAAACAAGTTATTTACCCAGTGCTAAACGGGGACACGGAGAAGGCAATGGCATCCCACTCCAGTACTCTTGCCTGGGAAATCCCATGGATGGAGGAGCCTGGTAGGCTGCAGTCCATGGGGTCGCTAAGAGTCGGACACGACTGAGCGACTTCACTTTCACTTTTCACTTTCATGCATTGGAGAAGGAAATAGCAACCCACTCCAGTATTCTTGTCTGGAGAATCCCAGGGACAGGAGCCTGGTGGGCTGCCGTATGGGGTCGCACAGAGTCAGACACGACTGACGTGACTTAGCAGCAGCAGCAGCAAAGGGGGACACGGAGAAGGCAATGGCAACCCGCTCCAGTATTCTCGCCTGGAAAATCCCATGGATGGAGGAGCCTGGTAGGCTGCAGTCCACGGGTTCGCTAAGAGTTGGACACGACTGAGCGACTTCACTTTCACTTTTCACTTTCATGCATTGGAGAAGGAAATGGCAACCCACTCCAGTGTTGTTGCCTGGAGAATCCCAGGGACTGGGGAGCCTCGTGGGCTGCCTTCTATGGGGTCGCACAGAGTCGGACATGACTAAAGCGACTTAGCAGCAGTAGCAGCAAAGGGGGACATGTATTCCCCAACCCGATTCCACTTTGGAAGTGAAAGTGAAAGTGAAAATCACTCAGTGAAAGTGAAAGTCTGACTCTTTGCGACCCCATGGACTGTATAGTCCATGGAATTCTCCAGGCCAGAATACTGGAGTGGATAGCCTTTCCCTTCTCCAGGAGATCTTCCCAACCCAGGGATCAAACTGGGGTCTCCTGCATTTCAGGCGGATTCTTTACCAACTGAGCTATGAGGGAAGCCCCACTTTGGCAGGTGAACTCAAATTCACAGATCCCATAAGACATACTTTGTGCCAGGCCCATAACAGGTGTTTAATGGGTGTTTAATAGGTGTTTAGGGGCATGTTCTGAGTAGTAGTTAAGAATCCATACTCTAAAGCCAAATGCTTAAGTTCAAATTTCAGATGCCACCATTTACTGATATTTACTAGCTCTATGGTCTTGAACAGATCACCTATTTGTTTCTATCTCATCAAGTTTTTGTGAGGATAAACTGAGTAAACACATAAAGTTCATACAATAACTCCTGATAATATAGTAAGTAAATGCTATTTATCAGCTGCTATTATGACCATTGTTACCTTTATTGTTTGGAGATCTTTTTCTGTTGAATTTGATCCAGGTATTGAAAGGCAGCAATATTCAGAAGGTTTCCTAAAGAAGTTGCTCTGTGTCAGCAGGCTCCCAAGGACTCGGTCATTGGACTGAGAAAGCCTGCATATTTCCCAAAGAGCAAATGAGCAGCATGAGGTCATCACCTCTGAAAGTTCCCATTGGACCTAATTCAAGAAACTCGGCCAGCTCTCTCAGCTAGGCCTCCAGCATGGAGGGGGCTCATCTCCAACTGGTGAAATTGTCTGTGTACTGTGAACAGCAGCCCAGAGGCCTGCAGCTGCCCCCTCCCTTGCCCTTCCTCTGGTCAGGCCCTATGGGGAATTCATTATGCTTGGCCACAGCCACTGCTCTTCTCTCCAAACTGGTGGTTAGGAGGCTCCAGAGAGGGCCACTCTGCTTTCTCCACACTGATTACTATGATCTCCAAGAAGCTCAGAGCCTAAAGCAGATTGTCTGGGGGCTGGCAAACCCACACAAGAGCCCAGTGAGGAGTGGGGTCGGCAGCCATCACTGCCTGTGTCAGATGGGGATATTCAGAGTTCAGAGGTTAAAGTCTTCCTGAAAAGTGGCAGAAGTGAGACCCCAGGGCATTTTCTGCTGATGAGTCTGTGTTATGGCCAAGCCCAAGTTCCAAAATCAGGAGCAAGGATTTTTTCTGCCTGGGAAACAAGAATTCCTATTCTAGCTATGGAATCATGAGGCTCTGTATTTATGCTGACCCTTAGCTACTTTTTATCCACTCCTCTCCCAGACTTGTATTAATATCCCAACAGAGCTGCACCAAGGCAGGCATGTGTCTGTTTCCTTGTGATGACTTTCACTCGACTATGTAGCCAGCTCTGAACCCCATTCTTCTTTATATCTTCTTCATGCCATGTATCTCCTCCTTGGTTTCCATGGCAGTTGCTTGCTGACATTTCTCCTTGCCAATTAAGGCAGTCCACTCAGCTCTCAATAATTTAGAGAAGGTGATCACAGAAATCAATGTTTTGTAATAAAAGGGAAACACATTTATGAAGCCTAATTTACTCTAACAAGCTCATTTTTGTTTCAATGTTTTTAAATCTTGGTAATTCTATGAAATTGGAAGTCTTTGAGGAGAATGTAGCAAGGATAATTACACAGTACAGTTTGTTTTCCAGCCACAGTTTTATGGAGAAATCAGAAATGATGGGGCAATGCACTGGAGCTCCTAGGACTTTCTAAAAAGTAAATGTACAGCAGTGGTGATACCAGAAATAGTGGGGCACACGAGGCTGAACAGAGTGAAATAGTGGATTACAGAGACACTGGGTCCAGCAGAAAAGCACATACATGGGAGGCATGTTACTTCTGTTATACATTCATCCCATACATGTCCTGTTCAGTTCAGTCGCTCAGTCATGTCCTACTCTTTGCAGCCCTATGGACTGCAGCACACCAGCTTTCCCTGTCCTTTACCATCTCCCAGAGTTTGCTCAAACTCATGTCCATTGAGTTGGTGATGTCATCCAACCATCTCATTCTCTGTCGTCCCTTTCTCCTCCCACCTTCAATCTTTCCCAACACCAGGGTCTTTTCAAATGAGTCAGTTCTTCACATCAGGTGGCCAAAGTATTGGAGTTTCAGCTTCACCATCAGTTCTTCCCATGAATATTCAGGACTGATCTCCTTTAGAATGGACTGGTTGGATCTCCTTGCAGTCCAAAGGACCCTTAAGAGTCTTCTCCAACACCACAGTTCAAAAGCATCAATTCTTTGGTGCTCAGCTTTCTTTATAGTCCAACTTTCACATCCATACATGACTACTAGAAAAACCATAGCCTTGACTAGACGGACCTTTGTTGACAAAGTAATGTCTCTGCTTTTCAACATGCTATCTAGGTTGGTCATAACTTTCCTTCCAAAGAGTAAGCATCTTTTACTTTCATGGCTGCAGTCACCATCTGCAGTGAATTTGGAGCTCCCCAAAATAAAGTCTCTCACTGTTTTCATTGTCTCCCCATCTATTTCCCATGAAGTGATGAGACCAGATGCCATGATCTTAGTTTTCTGAATGTTGAGGTTTAAGACAACTTTTTCACTCTCCTCTTTCACTTTCATCAAGAGGTTCTTTAGTTCTTTACTTCTGCCATAAGGGTGGTGTCATCTGCATATCTGAGGTTATTGATATTTCTCCCGGTAATCGTGATTCCAGCTTGTGCTTCATCAAGCCCAACATTTCTCATGATGTACTCTTCATATTAGTTAAATAAGCAGGATGACAATATATAGCCTTGACGTACTCCTTTTCCTATTTGGAACCAGTCTGTTTTTCCATGTCCAGTTCTAAGTGTTGCTTCCTGACCTGCATACAGGTTTCTTAAGAGGTTTCCCCTCTCTTTCAGAATTTTCCTCAGTTTTTTGTGATCCACACAGTCCAAGGCTTTGGCATAGTCAATAAAGCAGAAATAGATGTTTTTCTGGAACTCTCTTGCTTTTTTGATAATCCAACGGATGTTGGCAATTTGATCTCTGGTTCCTCTGCCTTTTCTAAAACCAGCTTGAATATCTGGAAGTTCATGGTTCACGTACTGTTGAAGCCTAGCTTGGAGAATTTTGAGCATTACTTTACTAGCATGTGAGATGAGTGCAATTGCGCAGTAGTTTGAGCATTTTTTGGCACTGCCTTTCTTTGGGATTGGAATGAAATGGATATGCCATTTATGGCTACTAAATGACCACCACTGTGCTAGACCCTGGGAGATACAGCAGGGAGCAGGCAGCTCAAGTCACTCCCCTCACAGAGTTGCCAGTCTTGCTGGGAGACAGTGGTTCTTACTAAAGTATGAATGGAAACGAGAAGCAAGAGACTTTCTAGTCCAAACTTTCCATTTAATAAATGAGGAATTTTACCATGAGATACAGGATTTTCAGAAATCATTGTCATCACTGAGATACCCAGATCTTCTAATTTCTCATTTTAATGCGTTCACTCCATGTAACTCAAGGAGTAAAGTTGCCCAAAATGTCTCCATCAGTGCCCTGCCATGGGGCATAAGCTTCCCACTCCTGGTGCTCCTTCCCAAGGGGATATGCAGATTTTGACAGAATGAAAGCATGGTGTTATCTATAAGAGTGACTGATCAAGTGATGCCTTGGAAAAAAGAAGAGCTTAGCTGGCCAGCACAGCTAGATCCTGAAATACAGAGTGGCCAGCCTGAAAGTTCTTTCTCCGGGATGAAAGGGAGGAAGAAGGCAGAGAAGACCTTGAGGAGATACGGAAGAGGAGAGCAACTGGGAAAGGACCCAAACCCTTTGTTACAGAAGTAGCTACCAAGCTCCTATGTTGCACATATGGTTTTACAGTGAATCCTCAAGACAATTCTGTGTGGTGAGTTTTACCCATTTTTGCCCCAAAGGGCCTCCATTCAGCCAGAGACAAAATTAAGACCCAAATCCAGGTTGGCCAGTTTCAAATATATATGTGGACATATATTTCAAATATCCACTCCACTATTTTGATAAAATTTTTCAGCTTCATACTTTGTTATGACTTAGCGCTGCATTAAAGTCTTACATTTTATTTTACTGTATTTTATATTTATTTATTTTTTAATTGCTCTCTACATGTAATTAAGGATCCATAAACACTTAAACATCAGTGGAGGTAGTTGAATAGAATCTATTATGAACTGCCATTTGAGGAGAATAAAATATTCCTAAATTATTCTTTTTTTTTTTGTAAGCCTACATTTTCACAGGTCAGGTGTTTGTTGTTGTTGTGGATCATTTTAAAGTCTTTATTGAATTTATAAGGCTTCCCAGATGGTGCTAGTGGTAAAGAATCTGTCTGCCAGTGCAGGAGATGTAAGAGACACAGGTTCCATCACTGGGCCGGGAAGATCCCCTGGAGTAGGAAACGGCAACCTGCTGCTGCTGCTGCTAAGTCACTTCAGTCGTGTCTGACTCTGTGTGACCCCATAGACGGAAGCCCACCAGGCTCCCCCGTCCCTGGGATTCTCCAGGCAAGAACACTGGAGTGGGTTGCCATTTCCTTCTCCAATGTGTGAAAGTGAAAAGTGAAAGTGAAGTCGCTCAGTCATGTCTGACTCGTAGCGACCCCATGGACTGCAGCCTACCAGGCTCCTCCGTCCATGGGATTTTCTAGGCAAGAGTACTGGAGTGGCTTGCCATTGCCTTCTCCGAAATGGCAACCTACTCTAATATTATTGCTTGGATAATTGCATGAACACGGGAGCTGGCAGGCTACAGTCCATGAGGTCGCAAAGAGTTGGGCACAACTGAGCAGGCACACACAAGGTTGAATTTATTACAACACTGTTTCTGTTCTTTATTTCTTATCTTCTTTTTTTTTCTGGATGAGAAGCATGTAGGATCTTAGGTCCTAGACCAGGAATTAAACCCCCTGCACTGGAAAGCAAAGTCCTAGCCCCTGGACCACCAGGCAAGTCCCAAGATTGGACTTTGTTAAAATAGGATAACTTGCTCTTTACTGACAACTGGCAACTTTTCTTGCTTTATAACTGTAATCTAAGACAATACCATCCACTAAAACTTTCTGCAATAATAGGTATGTTTCCAATGTGTGTTGTCCCAGTATAGTAGCTGTTAGACATATGTAACTAATGAGGACTTGAAATGTGGCTTGTATGACAGAGAAACAACTTTAAATGTTGCTTAATTTTAATTTAAAATATCCATCTGATGGTTAATGCCTAACATATTGAACAGCACAGGTCTAGAAAGTTCTGTAAATGTAAGCTGCTCACAAAGACTTATATTTATCTGCTAAGCAAGCTCAATGTGTACTGGGAGAAACTGAAGAATGCTGGCACTCTGATATGAAGACACAAATGTCAGAAGCAATCTATGGTAATAGCTTCAGTAACATCCAGACATCATTAGTGGACTTAAGGATTCATTAAGTTTTAGAATCCCTTCACTGATGAGCAGGATGCACTTGTCTGATATGGCTGGTTGTGTCACATTATTTTACCGGCAGAATGAACATTCCGGAAAATTTATATCCTTGTTTAGAAAGCTAGGAAGTGGGGGAAAAAAAAACAACCCTCAGCCTGAAGGACCACGACTATGCCAAATACAGAGCACTTCTAAAATCCTCTTTGGGCCAAATCATACCAGGTATTGTCCATGAGTGTGAGCGTAATCCATCATTGCTCTCTTTTTTTAGCCACATTAGAATCTACTTAAAGCTTTTGTTTTTTCCTTCCCCAGCTCTATTTGATCACCTCCAAACTGTACTAAGTCTCACAATATTCCTAGCAAATCCGTCAAAAAACAGAAGCAAATTTTAAAAAAGAATCAAGAATGAAAGCTATTATAACCTAACTAGAAATGTGATTATCATTTTTTTCTTTTACTCCTTTTGTATGTTCATTCTTTCAAGTGGTACTAATCCCTAGGAAGATATTTCTTTTAGTTGGCATAAACGAAGTATCTGAATTTTTATAACTTTCAGTGACTGAAGTATATAATAAATATGTCTTCTAACTGCAAAGTATCTTCCTCTCAGAAGCTTAAGCAAAGAATTGGACACGACTGAGCACACATGCTCTGTTCTGTTCTCTACCACTGTGCTAGGTGTCATGGAAGATACAGTTCTTACCTTCAAGAATGTCCCTTTCCAGGGAGGGGAAAAGAGATGCATCTGGCTTCCTAAGATCCAAAGAGAAGACATGATAAATTCTATCTATAAGAGATATCATGGCAGACCAAGTATTTATTGTTGTTTAATTGCTAAGCTGTGTCTGACTCTTTGCGACCCCATGGACTGTAGCCTACTATAGTGGGTTGCCATCTTCTTCTCCAGGGGATCTTCCTGACTCAGGGCTTGAATCCACACCTCCTGCATTGGCAGGCATTATTCTTTCCCACTGAGCCACCAGGGAAGCCCAGACCAAGTATAGTCAGAACTAAAACTGTTCTTAATATGAGATTGAAAATTCTCTCTTGTCTTGTCTCTGCTGTCTTCCCAGAGCTGTACATGTCAGAAGTGTCATGTCTCTACTCGCCAGTGATGGGCACCCTAAATTTATGTCTAAAACATGAAAATAATCTCATAAAATACTTTACTGCTCTTATGCATAAAGCAGCTGTAGCTATGATGCCCATCGAGGGCCCTGCTTCATGGAGTATACCTAGTGCTCTCCTGTGAGACTGATGGAATCCAGATCTCCACCCATGTGGGTGTTGAAAGAGCCTCATTCGCACATTACCACTTCTGCCCAGGAAATCAATTAGAGCCAGGTGGTCTCCTATCCATTTCAGAAACCAGGAAAGTGCTTTAGATATACAGATGTCAATATAAAGATGATCCTTTCACCAGATGACTCAGAAAGCTTTGGGGCAAGGCAGGAAATAAAGGAATAGGAAGCATATTTCCTATCATCCTAATTCTTTCCTTTTCCTCCTTCCAAACAGACCATGATAAGTTCCCATCTTTCTATGGGGATCATCATGAGGAAGCAATTACAGTAAATACTAAATCTATACACTGTCACTTTATTATTACTTTCAAAAAGATTTCTCTATGCATAAACTGGGGGTGAGGAGACCAAAGTTACTGTGCACATAAGGACAGATTATGAACCAAAAGGCCAAGAAATAAACGGTGATTATATATTAACATTTATAACTATGGATCATGGTGATCATTCTCCATAGAAAAGTAACTACTAATCAACCAAGGCCACTAACATTATTTTGTTCAAAGATATGGGAAGGCACTCTTTCACATGTGGCCACACATTCTTTGGAGAGTCAATTGAAGAGTTTGGAAAGCAGCAGCATCTGCCTAGGGGGAAAACTCAGAGCCCTGGCACAGAATAAATTGTGGGACTCTGAAAAAATGGCTCTCTAAAAATTTCTGACTTTTACAGAAACATGGACCTTCTTCTAAACTGAGTTTAAATATATTTAGTTAGTTAGAAATATATTAGTAAATCTTGTAATGATATGCTTTCCTAGTAAGGATAATTGTGGAGAGGAGTCCCCACTAAAATCATCTTCTATGTTGAATCAGTTGATGGCTTTGCTAACATGTTTGAAGGGTGGAAAGATGTTGGGCTCTGTCCCATATTACGATGTAAACACAGAAAATGGCTATGTATACATTTCTCAGGTTCCTCTGGTCTTCTCATTGGGTCCTGGTATTCTGGGGTTTGGAGTTTTTATTTGTTTCTGGTTTGGAGTGTTTTATCAAAATGTCATGCCCTACCCTCATTTTATCTAAGCATTAAAATCTGTCGACAGTCTAATAGAAGAGATTTGAAGATTATCTGACCTTTTGGCATAATCAACATCTCTATTCCCCTACATGTCTATTAGCAATTGAGGTTTGACCCTATTCTCATTCATAAATAGAATGAAATAAAATGGTTTGGGTCATGATTATACATGAGCAGTGGGCTGAGAAGGGAGTTGGTTCTCCTAACATACTCTGGGTCCTTCAGGAAGGGTGGAAGAGCAAGTGGATGAAGGGGGAGATGAAAGAATAAATGGATGTGTGGACAGGCCGGACAGACGGGTGAATTTCCTGATTAACAGATACCTCACCTATACATCTGCACTTGAATCTAAATACAAACTTGGCTCAATTTTTCTTTATCCTTCTGTGAAATGAGAGATGAAGGCATGGTCCAGCTCTCACATCCTATAATCACACTTCTGTAAACATTTTTTGTCCCCCTCTCCCTCCTCACCTTCCCATAGTATGTACCTTAGTGAAGTGATCATTCAAATCTAGGCTCAGAAACTTCCCTGGTAGTCCAGTGGTTGAGAATCTGCCTTCCAATGCAGGGGGCTTGGGTTCGATCCCTGGTCAGGGAAACAGGATTCCATGTTCTACAGGGTAATGAAGCCTGTTGGATGCAACTACGGAGCCTGTGTGCCACACTAGAGAGAAGCCTGAGCACTGCAGCAAAAGATCCTGCATGCTGCAACTAAGACCCAACACAACCAAAAATAAATAAATGCATGTTCTTTAAAAAATCTAGGCTCCAATTTTCTTGATCTGAAATGTGCTTCCATGTGTCTTCTGAGGCATTGTTTTTAAGTGTTTATCAGATAATCATAAAGTCTTCTACACTGTTGAATTCTGTTCTCAGGGGGCAAGAAGGGACCTTGTCTATTGTGTCTTGAACTGGATAGAAACCTACTAGGTACTTAATGACATTTGGTGGAGTCAATTTTACTTCTACTTTCAGAACAATCCTCCCTAAGGGATTTAGGTCCGTATTCTCTCTTTCCCATCTTCTTCCCTTTCTCTGCCTGTCTCTCTCAAATGAACAATTAGAAGGGAGAGGAGAAAAGTAAAGGAACAGAGAGACCAAAGGAAGAGAACTTGGTATAATAGGAATAACCAACTAGGACTGAGGAGGCTGCCAACTCCCACTGTTTTCTCAGAATTTCTCTCTGGGTTAGACTGTCCGCATTTGGAGCTCTGAAATTCAACAGTTTTCCTTCCTTCTCAGTGGTATCCAGAATAGAATGTCGCTTTTGACTAAGAAATATTGTAAATAGAGACTTGGAAGAGCAATTGAAAACAGCAAAATCTTGCCCCTAAAATTGTTTCTGTAATTATAATCTTTGCACTGGGAAAACATGGCCTTCTAATTCACATGCCCTCCTAGTGCGAAGGTCTGATGCATGCTGATCTGCAATGTAAATCACAAGGAACTGCTGCTGGATTTAAGAGACAGTTCTCTAACTACACTGTCAAGTGCACTGAGCCCTTCCCCACCCCACCCCCTTTCTCAGAGCTGATGTAGAAGCTATATAAGTAGGCAAGCAAGATCCTGACAGATAAATGGAAAGGAAGGTAACAGGATATAACAAGACTAAGAAGCTGGAGCAGATGTCTGTCCCTAAAAAGATGACAATGGTAAATGCATTCCTAAAAATTTCCTCTTTCACAGGCACCTATACACAATCTTTATTCTGACAGTCATCTAAACTGAATAATTTTCCACCTTTGCTCTTTGATTCCAGAATATTATCTATATAATAATATATCTATTATATTAATATCTATATAATATCTCTATTATATTATTATAATAATATCTTATTTCTCTTACCTAGAGTTATTTGATTAGCAATTGGGTTTTTTTAATCATTCCTTCTTTACTTGCCATCTATAACCGTAACTACCTGCCCCATCTCTTCTGCTGCCACTTCCCTCTCCAGCCCCTGAGTCTCTTATTCTTCCTCCTCTAACCCAAGCACCAAGAATGACTTCTGAAGAGAAGAGAATTTTGAAACATGGAAATTTGGTACACAAAGTTACAGTCTGATATCTGAGAAGGAAAATCCTAAACCCTTGTCATCTTTAATTACACGAATTTAAATATTTCTTCCTGGTCTCTTAAATCTTCTCCTAAGTTGGTTTCAAATAATATGCAAAAAAATCTGATGAATTCATCAAAACAATTTTACAAATTCTTGAATGACTTTTGTCCCCCATGGCTGGAAACACACATTCTAGGCAGCTTAAAGCTGTTAAATAAGCCCATTTTTCATGTTTTTTTTTTTTTCTTCCGGTACTTACGCTGCCAGCAATAGAGACACAATGTGAACTGCAAGGCCTTTTGCTGACCACAGAAGTCTCCTCTGTGCAGAATGACAAGCAGCCACTTCTAACCGTAACTATTATGTGCTTGTATCATTGTTGGCACCGGCCTGCTGATTTACCCCTGCCTCCTCTTCACTGGAGGGGAGACAAGCAAACCGAAAACTCACAGGGAATAGGAAATATTCTCACTCAATGGTAAATCTCAAGTTGCCTTTCCTCCACCAAACAACGGAGAACTCCTAATCTTAAATTTCAACCTCATAAAAAATCAGAAGGGACTCGGGGGAGGAAAGGGCTGGAGAACTGACCCATGAGAACTTTTAATTGTGATCTGTAAAAATTAGACACGAAATGTGAAATTAAAAACAAAGGGGTAAATGCTAATCAATTAAGTTTTGGGGGAAAAAAATCAAAAAAACTTTGTTTTCTTCATGTGAAGGATTAAAGGAACCAAAATACTTATCCTGGAAGAGAAAATTACAGGAAGGTTTGGGATGTGGGGACAAGGAAACCACAGTTGTCTCTGAATAACTGAACTACTGCAACTGGAAAGGAATGGGTTCGATGTGTGTGGCCCTAAGTAGAAGAACCAGGTCCAATGGGTGGCAGTTAAAGAAAACTTGATTTTGAGAATGATAAGAATATTAGACAGTAAGACCTGGGTGTTCATTGGAAGGACTGATGCTAAAGCTGAAACTCCAATACTTTGGCCACCTCATGCGACGAGTTGATTCACTGGAAAAGACTCTGATGCTGGGAAGGGTTGGGGGCAGGAGGAGAAGGGGACGACAGAGAATGAGATGGCTGGATGGCATCACCGACTCGATGGACATGAGTTTGAGTGAACTCTGGGAGTTGGTGATGGACAGGGAGGCCTGGCGGGCTGTGATTCATGGGGTTGCAAAGAGTTGGACACGACTGAGTGACTGAACTGAACTGAACTGAACTGAATGATAGAATGAGGCAGCTTAATGGAAGACGGGATGGAACTTGGAGCTTCTATGTCTGCTCAAGAAACATCTGAATAAGCAGCAGCGAATCTGTTTGAAGCTAGTTCTTCCTGATATTGCAGAAGGAAATGGCAACTCAATACAGTACTCTGGCTTGGAAAATCCCATTGACAGAGGAGTCTAGTGGGCTACACTCTATGGGGTTGCAAAGAGTCAGACATGACTGACTGACTAACACTTTCTGATATGAATCTAATGGTATGATGCAGGGGGGAGCACTGGACCAGGAGTCAGAAGTCCTTGCTTTGTCATTTAATGGTGAAATGATACTGATAAAAATCAATGAACGCATCTGGACTTTACCATCTTTCCAATTTTCATAACGTCCTATTATAATTTTTTACACTGTTTTGTTTACTATTCACAAATTGATGAAGTGCTCTGTATCATGTAGACACAACTCAGGCATACTGTTGGGATGTACATTTCTCAGAATTTCCTCTGACCATACAGAATGCTGGAAAGTGCTACACGCATGTGCTGTAGTGAAGATCCCTCTAAACTAGAAGTGCTTGAGGATTTTGGTCAACCTTTGTTTCCTGAAATGGTACAGCTAAATTTGTTCAAGGAGAAGCTGTAAGTAATACGGAGGGGAAAAACGTGGTATATCTAACTTGGATAAGACCTTACTTTGTTGATGATACATTCTGCTGTGTGTTATTCAAAGTAAAATAGAAAACCATGAAAAAGATTCAGGTTATATTCAGCTTTTGCAAGAAGCAAGATAAGGATTCGGTGAAGCACAGTAGTATCTTTTTCCCTAAGAATGGGAGGCACAGACTAGATATTGGTAAAGGCTTTGCCATGACTGTAAAGTCTCAATTATTGCTTCGTGCCCATCCCTGACCTCTCACATTCATCTCATTCTTGGTACTTCTCTCCAACTCAGCATACACACCTGCATCAAACCATTCAGAGACTATTTCATTCAGTTCAGTCGCTCAGTCATGTCCAACTCTTTGAAACACCATGGACTGCAGCATGACAGGCTTTCCTGTCCATCACCAACTCCCGTAGCTTACTCAAACTCATGTCCATTGAGTCGGTGATGCCATCCAACCATCTCATCCTCTGTCATCCCCCTCTCCTCCTGCCTTCAATCTTTCCCAGCATCAGGGTCTTTTCAAATGAGTCAGTTCTTCACATTAGGTGGCCACGGTATTGGAGTTTCAGCTTCAACATCAATTCTTCCCATGAATATTCAGGACTGATTTCCTTTAGGATTGACTGGTTTGATCTCCTTGCAGTCCAAGGGACTCTCAAGAGTCTTCTCCAACACCACAGTTCAAAAGCATCAATTCTTCTGCACTCAGCTTTCCTTACAGTCCAACTCTCATATCCATACATGACTACTGGAAAAACCATAGCTTTGACTAGATGGACCTTTGTTGGCAAAGTAATGACTCGGCTTTTTAATATGCTGTCTAGGTTGGTCATAGCTTTTCTTCCAAGGAACAAGTGTCTTTTAATTTCATGGCTACAGTCACCATGTGCAGTGATTTTGGAGCCAGAAAAATAAAATCTCTCAGTTTCCATTGTTTCCCCATTACAAAGACATTACAAAATGGTGTAGTTAAGTTTAAAGGAAGAGTATTTGTGAATCTATATTCTTTCTACCCTGGGAAAAGCAGAAGTTGGAATCACTAGAATCATGAGCAATACGCCTCTGTGTTGAAAACTATTATGACATTCAATGAGGAAGGTGCACTGTTTACATCTTCTTTCTATTCTTAAATCACCAAAAAGTACAGCCTCAAAACGGGCTTTATGAGAAAAGTACTAGCACGTCAAAGACCATAGAAAGATGCCAAAACATTAAAAGTTACCTTAGAAACTAAAAGATTAAAAAAGAGAGAGGGAGAGTGAGTGCTTATCAGTGGAGATGATTTAAGAACTGCACAGACAAAGAACTAAATAATATTTTAAAGCCTGGTTCCTTGTGAAACATATGTTTCAAAACCTTGAAGGTCATTCTAGCTGCTTATCTCAAGATATGTCCTTCATAATTGTCTGCACAGTCCTTGTCTTCATGTCAATGGTCTCAATAAAAATGGAAAAGATTGTGTGTGCAACAATCTTGACAACCTTATCCGATATTTTAAACAATACAAATTAGTACCAAACTGGTTTCATTACTGTCTTTAGGAAAATGACAATTCACTTATTTTTTTTCTGACAAATATTTACTCCCAACCTTTTTAGGATATTGCCCTAGGAGCTATGGTGAACTCGAAGATGAAATTATCATGTTCCCTGCACGGACTGTGAAATGTGCTGAGTTGCTCAATTGTGTCCGACTCTTTGCAACCTCCTGTACCTCTGCCAATGGAATTTTCCAGGCAAGAATACTGGAGTGGGTGGCATCTCCTTCTCCAGGGGATCTTACTGACACAGATCAAACCCACATCTCCTGCATCTCCTGTACTGGCAGGTGGATTCTTTACCAGTGAGGCACCTTGGAAGTCCTGTACTACTGTCATGTACTCAGAAATGTGATGCAGGCCCAAAGAAATCTAAAGCCTCCATTATAAAAACACAGAACTCTTTAGGAAGTATCAGTGTAATCTACATCGAAAAATTCAGTGTCTTTTGTGAGGTCCTTGGGGTAATCTGAAAAGGTTGATCATAAAGATTTCTTTATGAACAGAATTGACAGAAAGTAGCATGTATATATTGGAGAAGGAAATGGCAACCCACTCCAGTGTTCTTGCCTGGAGAATCCCAGGGACGGGGGAGCCTGGTGGGCTGCCATCTATGGGGTCGCACAGAGTCGGACACGACTGAAGCGACTTCGCAGCAGCAGCATGTATATATTGGAGAAGGAAATGGCAACCCACTCCAGTGTTCTTGCCTGGAGAATCCCAGGGACAGGGGAGCCTGGTGCGCTTCCGTCTATGGGGTCACACAGAGTCGGATATGACTGAAGTGACTTAGCAGCATGTATATATACATATATAAGTATGTATGTATGAAATTAGTATATATATATATATATATATATGGGCTTCCCAGGTGGTGATAGTGGTAAAGAAACCACCTGCCAATTCAGGAGACATAAGAGATGCAGTTTCAATCCTTGGGTCGGGAAGATGCCCTGGAGAAGGAAATGGCAACCCATTCCAGTATTCTTGCCTAGAAAATCCCATGGACAGAGGAGTTTAGCGGGCTACGGTCTATGGGGTTGCAAAGAGTCAGACACAACTGAAGCAACTTAGTGTGTAACATATATATATATATATATATATATAAACTGTCAAAAGAAAATAAAGCAACAAATCAGGACCCTAATGTACTTCTCACAACACTCTTCAGCTGTGTCATTATTTGGCCGTGTAGACTTTTGTCTGGAGGATGACTAGTCAGAGATATTGATGTCCCAATATCCAAACAATATACATCCAACAATTATTTCATGAAAATTGAATCAGCCTCATTATGTTTACATGATGTTAACTATGTATAGGTGGGAAATAATCAGAATAAATCCTCCTAGGTGACTGGATCATTGTAGCACAATATATCCAATATTGGGAATATACTTAATGTTCAGGAAGTTTTATAGGACACACTATTCAATTATACCCTTAAGAATATAATTTTAAAAATCAATCAATAGGCCTTCATCTTCATCTTTTTTCTTTTTTTTAACCTCATGAATGAACAGGAGATACCTGAAGAAACATGATAGTGTAGAAAGTAGAAAGTGCTAATTGCTCAGTCGTGTCTGACACTCTGAGACCCGATGGTCTGTCCATGGAATTCTCTAGGCAAGAATACTGGAGTGGGTTACCATTCCTTTCTCCAGGGGATCTTCCCAATCCAGGGATCAAACCAAGGTCTCCTGCATTGCAGGCAGATTCGATACCATCTTAGCTACCAGGAAAGCCCCTAGCTGAAGGAAGTTAAAAATAATTCTTTTTAGCATTCATTGTGAAAAAGAAAGAAAGTGAAGTTGCTCAGTCATGTCTGACTCTTTGCAACCCCATGGACTGTAGCCTACCATGCTCCTCTGTCCATGGAATTTTCCAGGCAAGAGTACTTGAGTGGGTTGTCATTTCTTTCTCCAGGGGATCTTCCCAACCCAGGGATCTAACCGGGTCTTCCACATTGCAGGCAGACGCTTTATCATCTGAGCCACCAGGGAAGCCCCTAGTTTCATTGTGAAACTAGGGGTGAATTTAGGATGACTGAGATAAATCAGAAGGTTCTTCACTCTCAGAAGGTGAAGCCCCCACCTGCTACTTCATAAGTCAGAGCTACATTCCAACCTTCTAGTGAGACACTTCCTCTCTGAATCAGTCTCAGGACATGATTTTGGAAATAGCAGTGTTTATTCAAGGTTACCACTCTCTTGAGCTTCTAAAACAGAGTAGTAAAGATAAGATAGCCTGTTAAAGACAAAAAGGTTATTAGTCTTCAGATAAGATAGCTTATCTTCAACTTCAGTTATTGAGGCTCTGTAAATTTAGTGACAATCATAATGAGGAAATTGGTCAGTTATCTCTCTGCATGATCTAAATATAAATAAATAGGAAATGTTATTCAGCTTTCTATTAATTATTAAAATATCATTAATATTATTATTTTTCATTAATACTTGCTCTGAGTCAAGTATAATCTTTCACTTCAGTGGGAAACAGATATCCAAACTGCATGTTTGTGAATATTACACAGTGACTGTGAAAGTTTAAACATTTATTCATTCAATCAGGCAACTGTCCTTGTTTATTTTCAGATAGACTAGATAATGGATTTAAAATCCTGTTTTAATTTTATTCTTTCAGAACATGTCATTTCTTTTGCACAAAGCTATATTTTCCACTTTATTTTGATGACAGTTAAACATAGTACTTTTCTCTCTCAAGAAATCTTCCATGTCAGAGCTATAAAAGGCTATATGAAAGGTTCCAAATTTTTCAGTTGTTCACCAAATAGGTTTGGCCCACCCTTACTTTTGTGTGAAACACTGAGTTGAGTCATGTTTAAAATACCAAGAAAAATCAAACGTAATTTTAGCCCTCAAGGAACAATAACTATAGTAATTCAGGTCATAGGTAATTACATAACAAAGTAGAAAGTGATAAGTTACAAGCAAAAGGAGATTACAGCCAGGAAGCGCAGTCTTGCCTATTGGCTAAGAATAAGGTCTATGAATTATGATTGCAGATCTAAAAGTATCCATTTGATTTTGAATTAATTATTGTGCCTGTTCTAAGAATCTCCCTAAGTGAATTAGGAATAATAATAGCACTTGCATTATGGGGTTGTTTTGCGGACTGCATGAGGTAATGTGCACAAGGAATATTTCATATTATAGAACAAGGTTTAATAGTTGTTGTTATTATTGTTGCTTTGTTCTTATTGGTAGAGTTGAAAAGATAGTATCACAAAATGAGATCAAACTGATATTTAATATATGAGAAATTTTATGGATGAGAGAGTGATCATGTCCAATGTATGAATCAGGAAACTCCTCAAAGAATTTTGACATCTGAGTTAAAACATTAAAGACATATAAGATATAAACACATGGAAATGGGGGGCTCTCATTTTCTTTAGAAGGAAGAGGAGGTATAGAGAGGTAGAACCAAGAAAGCATCAGGTACCGATAAGGAATAAGAGAATGCTCAGCTTGACATGTGGGCAGGGTAAGTGAAGAGAGAGGTCAAGGTGTACCACTACATCCATGGAACACAGAATCTGATGGTGATTTTCTAGGAAATGTACAGTAGTTCAGGAGTTTTGATGATGGATGTTATCATATAACCAAAATAGCATTAAGTCATACACGTGATAAGGTTCCACCTCCTACTTGGGACAGAATACATTATAAACAGAATGGTTTGATAAGCTAAAGAAGCCACTCATGATCCCATTCTCTTAAAATTTATACTTACACTAAAGTTCAAACTGTCTGAATCAGCAACAGCTGCCCTAAGCTCAATAGCAATAACTAAAACAGCTACAGTTCTACTATTAAATATTAGTTGTCCAATCATTTTAGGTATTTTAATAAAAATGCAAATTACAGGTGAACCAATTTTTGTATTAGAAATATGAATTTTTATCTCCTTTCCCATCCCCCAAATTTCTGTGAAAGTGATATAATAAAGCAAACATCGTAAGTTATATTTAAGTAGAAGGGCCAGGTCTGTCTATGGAGACTGGTGGTAATGACAGAATGGTCTGTGGTTTACTGCTATCACTAGAGGCCATGTGAAAATAAACCCTTGCTAACAGAATACCTTGAGTATCAAATCCCAAAAACATACAAATGTTCGACCCTATATTCAGCATTACTGTTTGCAATTCAGTTTTTCAAATTTGTTTTCCAACATTTATTTAGTAGCTGCTATATGACGACATATGTAAAGTAGGGCTTTGCTGGTGGCTCAGTAGGTAAAGAATCATCTGCCAAAGTAGGAGATGCAAGCCTGATCCCTGAAGAAAACAGCAACCACTCCAGTCTTCTTGCCTGGCAAATTCCATGGACAGAGGAGCCTGGCAGGCTACAGTTCCTGGGGTCGCAAAACAGTCAGACACAACTTAGCAACTATATAACAACAATATGTAAAATACAGGGTTGGTAAATATAAGCTCCTATTTTATTAGCTGAGTTTCTGCCCTACTGAATGCCCCAGTTTAGGAGTTCAGAGCAGGTTTTACAAGACAGTGTATGTGTGTTAGTTGCTTAGTCGTATCCGACTCTCTACAAACCCATAGACTGTGTCCCATCAGGCCCCTCTGTCCATGGGATTCTCCAGGCAAGAACACTAGAGTGGTTTGCCATTTCCTTCTCCATTTATAAGATTAAACGACTAATTTGTTAAAAGCCTACTAATCTCCAGTTGCTGTTTTTATATCCATTCTATGAAATTCTACAATTTTTTAGATCAAGATCAGTGAAATTAGAAACTTAATTTGTGATAAAGGGACATGACTGGTTTATCATGAAAACATACTTATGTGACCAAACACACACACACACATTTCCTCAGTGATGTTGGAGAAATAAAATGCTCTTTATTGTACTGACTTCTGAAATGAGTAAACTGCTCTGAAGCTGATGAGAAATCATTCTCCAATAATAGACCCTACATTGTTAATTTGTTGTTGTACTGTTATTGTGCACTACACAGTAATGGCATGAAACCTTCAAGGGTTATTTCATCTTTCATGGATGAGGAGTTTATCTCCATGGAGCAATAACCAAGATCAATCCAGTCTTTTATTCTTGAATGTATTCAATAACATTAGCATTGAGACCAAATTTCAATTTACTCCAGGCAGTTACCAAAATCTGTTTTTATATTAGTCCTTATCTCTAGATTCATATTTTTTATAATGATCTCAATTCCACTTTCTAGCATCTTTTGGTACTCGCAATGCCTGCTTAAATGCAGTTAAAATTCATTATAACACTTTATTTATACTAGAGACCCACACAATATTTTCTATGAAAATAGAATTCACATTTTAAAACAAACAGAAAAAGACCCTTCAAGCAGCAGAACCACTTGATAATATTCCCTGTCTTTACATTCAAAACATCTTGGCATATTGATACGGTGATGAGGCTTGATCCTGCAAATGTTTCTCTCTGGGCTTAACCAGATGCACCAACATGCCCGGTGGAGTCATGAACAGTGAGCAAATAAACAAAGCGCCTCTGCCTCATAGAGATGTTACCCTGCACCTGCAAAATCTCAAATAACATCCTCTGATGAAGAAATCAAATCAAATCCACAAAAACTGCTTTTCTAAAGAAAGTTATCAACATGCCTAGCAGTATTGCTCCTAAGGAATATGACTCTCTTCTGTGTGGAAGAAGTGAGCTTAGATAAATGACTGGGCAGAACCACTCTGCGTTCATACAGTGGAGAGAAAAACAGAGAAACCGAGGTCCTTCCTCTGGGATCTGCTCTGATATTTGTGGAGGACAGACCTCAGTAGATTCTGTCATTAGATCCCCTGGTCCTTTCCTCAGCCTTCCCATCCCATATCCTTGAAGCACAGATCCACAGGGTCGGTACAGCACCTGCTTGGCTAAGAACAAGGCCAGTCGCACAGTTTCTCATTTCTGTTATTCTACTGTTTCTTCCATCACAAATGCCTCTCCCATTCTCTACTGAACAGCTCTCATCCTCTCTTCAAGATACTACCTAAACATCACCTCTGAAAGGTATTCCCTGAGTCCTCCTGTAGAATTAGTTACTGGTGTTACGGCTTCCCAGGTGGCGCTAGGAGTAAAGAACCTGCCTGCTACCTGCTAATGCAGGAGACATAAGAAATGTGGATTCGATCCCTGGGTTGGGAAGATTCCCTGGAGGAGGGCATGGGAACCCACTCCAGTATTCTTGCCTGAAGAATCCTATGGAAAGCGGAGCCTGGCAGGCTATAGTCCACAGGGTCGCAAAGAGTCAGACACGTCTGAAGCGACTTAGCATGCACACATGGTATGGTATAGCAGGAAACAATTGTGTGTGCGTGTGTTTCTTATGGACTGAATGTTTGTGTCCCTCCAAAAACTCCGTATGTTGAAACGTTAATCTTCAAGTGATGGTATTTAGAGGTTAGGACTCTGGGAGTTGATTAGGTGGGGCCCTCATGAATGAGATTAGTGCCTTTATAGGAAGAGACAGCAACGGTAGTAGTGATAGCCTGTATGAGTAGTCCTCCTGTGTTCAGTGCTATTCTATGTGTTTTTATATACTGTCATCAATCCTCACACCAACTCTATGATGAATCTCCAATGTCTCCGTTTTACACAAGAGGAAACAGACAAATACAGACATTAGATAATTTTTCCAAAGTCACATTGCAAATAACCAACACAGGTTCTATTTAAACCCAGGCGACCTGGCTCTAGAGTTCATGGTGTGTAATAGGTATTTATTAAATGAAGTAAAGGAAGAGGAATTAAAAAAATGGCAGCACATATATTATTTTAGCTTTATATCTAAATAGGTATGCTAGGCATGTTAAGACGCAAAATTTGAAATTATTCCAATTAGACTATTGAACTACATTTTTAAAAATAGATTTTAATGGAACAGAAGAAGGGCAAAAACCAGGGACTGCCTCAAAACAGAGTATCTAGATATTAATGCAGCAGCATGGAAGAACCTCAGAAACTCTCCTGTCCCAAAGTATTTTCCCCATATATTTCTAATTTCTACCATAGGGACATGGCTGAATTTCTGGAAATAATATACCAAGTCCATGAGATTCCCAGGCAAGAAATGCTGGAATGGGTTGTCACTTCCTTCTCCAGGGGATCCTTCTGATCCAGGGATTGAACCTGTGTCTCCTGCATTAGCAGCAGATTGTTCCCAGGTGGGTGCCACCTGGGAAGCCCAAGTTCATTGACACTGAAATATTAATGATTTATTATGTAGGGAATGTGTGACTATTGGTTTTTCAAGGTGAAGGAGAAAAGAGATTATGAAGGGAGTGTAAGAACATAAATAGAACATATCTCTTATCCAGTTTATT
This sequence comes from Moschus berezovskii, assembly GCF_049115385.1. Lineage (NCBI taxonomy): Eukaryota > Metazoa > Chordata > Mammalia > Artiodactyla > Moschidae > Moschus > Moschus berezovskii. Next base: position 40,784,076 of record NC_142468.1, on the reverse strand, counting down.
TAAATGGCATGCATTCATTCTTTTGGGAAAAGGAGCAGATTCTTGTACTGTAGCCTTCCAGGCTCCTCTGTCCATGGGATTCTCCAGGTAAGAATATTGGAGTGGGTTGCCATTACCTTCTCCAGGGGATCGTCACAACCCATGGATCGAACCTGTATCTGTTATGTCTCCTGCATTGGCGGGAAGGTTCTTTACCACTAGTGCCACCTGGGAAGCCCTAAAATCTGGCCTGCATTCATTCTTTTGGACAAAGGAGCAGATTCTCACTAGGTTAACAGAAGAAAACATACAGCAAAACACTGTTACTTTGGACATTCATTATTAGCAATGGATTTTCAAGTATCTCCAGTTAGTTCCAGCTACCTAGTGCCTGCACTGTGATTAGGGATGCCCAGCAGGTCATAGTAACAAGCACTATAGGTTGAAAAGACCAGAAACTCCGATCAATGTTGTCAATTGTTACTTGGAGGAAAATAGCTATGTACTTTCTGTCAGGAGTCTGCTCCATTTAATTTTCAGCATTGGTGGTGAATAGGTCTATTGGCTGGAAGAAATGCCAACTATGTTGGCTTGGGTTTTAACTTAGGTTTTCATTTTTACCATTTACTCAAAAATTGTTCCTGACATTCCAAGGTAAGTCAGCTTTCTGTTAAGGAATATGTTCAAAAATAAACAAAAAAAAGAAAGAAAAGAAATACGCTTCAACGGAATCACAAAAGCTATGGTAGGAGGACAAGTTGTCATCATTTATACAAATACCAGTTCTGCTAGAGTTGAGTGGGACTCTATGAGAGTTGGGTGGGACAGTATTAACTTCTTTTTTAATGCAGAAAGAAAAAGAAAAACCCACAAAAATTCACTTAAGACAGAAACCTGGCACCATTCCTAGATGAGAAGATTTAAAATATAAAAATAGAAAAAGAGATTAGCAAATCTTTTATTCAACTCTTACTATGTCACCACAGAATATCACTATAATTATTCTGTTTCTAAGTTTGAATTGCCTTTACTTGATTTTTATTTAAAATCATAAAACTCTTCTCTCTTATACTTTGTGTTATCATCTGGTGGTTGAACTTCCAGTCACCTCAATCCTTTCAAACACAGCTACAACCTGGAGGCAAATGACAGTCATGGAAGAAGTTTTAGGGATCAAATTTAAGCTCCTTGTTTTCCATATGCAGTCCAGGGATATTAAAAGACTTTCTCAGACACACGAACAAATGAAGGCAAGGTGATACAGGGCAACAACCTTGGTCTGCGGACACTATTCCACTGCCTTCCAAACTGCTTTCTGCCTTTGAAAGGAATGCCTGAGCAACATGAAAAGCCAGTCTCCTGGGGGCCCCTTACTAGGAGAGACGGACACGCCTGCCAACAGAGTTCACTGTTGGAATATGGCTTAGCAAAACTGAAATTACTAAACTCAGTCATTGTCTTATCCTTTTGAAATACAGAGAGCAACAGTTTCCTGGTGGTGGCAAATACATTGTGAACCAACATTTTATAAGGATTATATAATATTTTAAAAACTGTGTGAGGTATAATCAATGTAATAAAATGTCTGTATGTTAAGATATATAGACACACAGATTTGTTTTGTTACAATAGATAAGCTCACATTTCCTAAAATTCTGTTAAAAGTAATCAAACAATATGATGTTTTTGGTGTATGGCTTCTCTAACTCAGCTTTATTACTTTGAGATTCATCCATGCTGTTGCACGTCAATACTGCATTTTTTTAATAATGGCAGTGCAGTTCTCCATTGTATTGTTATACAACATTTGTTTAACTATTCACTTTTTGACAGACATTTGTTTGGGTCATTTCTAGTTTGGGGCTATGAGAAATAAATGTAAATGTAAATAAATTGTACATATAAGAACATTCATGTGCAGTTTTTAATAAGAACACATGGTATAGTTTCTCTTTGGTGAGTATCTAGGCATAGAATGACTGTTTATTTAGTTAGCTTTTTAAGAAAATGACAAATTATTTTCTCAAATGGTTGTATCATTTTACAGTCCCACAAGGAGAATATGAAAGTTCCAATTATCTAAATCCTTGACATAGCATGGTCAGTCTTTTAATTTCACATCCCAAAAGATGTGCAGTAATATCTCATTGTGATTTTAATTTGCATTTCTCTAATGACTAATGATGTTGAACATCTTTAATGTGTTTATTTGTCAACTTGTATATCTACTTTGATGAAGTGTCTGTTCAAATCTTTAGTCCAATTTTTAATTGAGTTGTTTGTTATCTTACTATTGACTTTGAGAGATCTTTTAAGTCCTGGATTTATGCTCCTTATCAGATAGATGCCTTATCTGTGTCTTGTCTTTTCAATCCCTTAGCACTGTCCACTGAAGACTCAAAGTTTTAATTTTGATAAAATCCACTTTATCGATATTTTCTTTTATGGATTATGCTTTTGGTTTCATACCTAAGAAATCGTTGCCTGACACAAGGAAACAAAGGTTTTCTCTTCTGTTCTATGTTTTCTTCTTGAAGTTTTATAGTTTTGAGTTTTACATTTAGGTCTGTGATCCAAAAATCAACTCAATTTTTTTGTATATTGCTTAATAGTAATTTTTTTATGTATAGTATGAAGTATGGATCAAAGTTGTTTTATTTTTTTCATATGGCTATCTATTAGTTCCAGCATCACTTGTTTAATACTTTCTCTGAAGAAATGCATCTGATCCTGTGTTGTGAATCAACTGTCTATATATGAGTTGATCTATTTCTGCACTCTTTATTCTATTCCATTGATCTGTTTGTCTACCTTTACTTCAATACCATACTGTCTTGATTACTGAAGGTTTATAACTCTTAAAATCTGAAGTGTCAGTCCTCCAAGTTTATCCTTTTCAAAGTCACTTTGGAATTTTAAGTCATTTGTATTTCCATATGTATTTTAGAATGAGTTTTCAATTTCTACAAAAATGCCTGCTATAATTTGATTTGGAATTGTGTTTTATCCATAGACCCATAGGAGGAGAATTGACATCCTAACAATATCAAGTTTTCCAACTCATAAACACAGTATATGGATACACTTAGATCTTCTTTAATTTCTTTTAATAACATTTTGTAGTTTTGATGTATAGATCATGCATATCTTTGTTGCATATTTACTAAGTAGCTCATATTTTTGTGTTATTCTAAGTGGCTTTGATTTTTTATTTTGATTAGCAAAAATTCACTGCTAATACATAACACTGTTGATTTTACATTATAATCTTGCTGAACTCACTTCTTAAATAGTTTTTTTTTCCCCCTTCAGTAGATATCACTAGATTTTCTAGGGCTTCAGTGATAGCTCAGTTGGTAAAGAATCCACCAGTAATGCCAGAGACCCTGGTTCGATTCCAGAGGGTTGGGAAGATCTTTTGGAGAAGGGACAGGCTACTCACTCTAGTATTCTGGCCTGAGGAATTCCATGGACTGTATACCCCATGGGGTCGCAAAGAGTCGGACACCACTGAGTGACTTCACTAGAATCTCTATATAGACATTCATGCTGCCTGCAATTAAAAGAGCTTTAGTTCTTTTTTCCTACTTAGATGACATTTTCTTTTCTTGACATAGTATGCCACTTAGAATTTCCACTACAATATTGCACTGATGAGTAATAACTGAATTAATTACTGATTAATTATTAAGGGGGACACTCTGCAGATCTCTGTTCTATTCTCTCTTCTCAAGATCTCTTGCCCTAGGAACTCGAGACACTTTGAGCTTCATATTCTCGACTCAGGGATTATATCTGGCTCCTCCTTGATTTCCCCTCCTTGTGCTGTAGCCAGGAAACTCTCCAAAGAGAGTAAGTTGGGGCAATCATAGATCCAACTTGGTTTTTTCTCATCTCTCAGGAATCAGTGTCCTTCCTTGCCTGACATACAGTGTCTTGAAAACTGTTATTACATACATTTTGTCCATTTTATTGGTTGCTTCAGACAGGACTATAAACCTACTCTTTTTTGCTTCATCTTGGCTAGAAATAGAAGTCCTTATATATTTGTTTTAATGTACACTAAAACATAACTGACAATTACACTGGTAATGCAAGAGTGATATAATTTTCTCATAAAGTCCTGTAAGTAAAAAATACTCTATTTTTAACAGTAACACATGTAATATAATGCTGACAAATTGATGACGTGGCAATAAGCCTGAAGGTAGTACTAAAATTGCTAGTTCATAAAGTATTATAATAGGAAGTAAATTAAAAGTAAAGGTGGGTAAGGGCTTACACTGAAAGGAGATCAATTAGGAAGCCACAGGTGACACTATGAAGAAAGCAAAAAATCTAGATGCCTTGAAAGTAATTTGTATTTATTTAGTGTAGAGTCAAGGGGATTGTACCCAGCAAAAGTTATTTTGCTAATCACTGTACTAAAGTACATTATAAATTTAGTTCTTAATGATAACTGTAGATTAAAAAAATGTTTAAACTGTGTTTAGGATACTATGATACAGAAAGTAATCATAATACCCTTTAGGCACAATTCAATAAACATTTGTTAAAGTTTCTTGCTCCAGGAGATAAGGTTTAGAGATTTGTAGAACTTATTTATTGAGAACATCTTAATAGTGTCTTCTGAAAACTACTGAAGACCAGATTCTATTGTTCATTAATTTTTAAATGATTGAGAATAAAAAAAAAAAAAGAGAGAGAGAGAGAATAAAGTAATTTGGTGTTCTAAGGCAAACAAGAAACAATTTCATTGAATTTCAAAGGCTCAGGCCCAAATAGGTCAGGCAGAGTCATGCAGTGATCTTTCAGATTTGTAGGTGGAAGGAGTGTGGGGAGGAACAAACATGAGCTTAATACTAGGGACACTTTGCTTCCCAGATGTCACAAGAAACATCACAAGCAGAAAAGCAGGGTCCTGAAGTCCCATAATAATAGATTTAGATTTGTGCAACTATTTCTGGAATAACGTGCCTCATTCAAATTGCATAAGATCACTGAAGAATGACTCTTTAAATCCCATAAAGCTGTTAAATAATATTTATTTATAATTTTACAGTTAAGAAAGTACTTGATCACATCTTATCTCAACTTTAACACTGAGATAAAGCTAGAGAGAGAGAATTACAAATATCCCTACATTATAAATGAGAAGGTTGTAGGAGAATGTGACCTGTCCAAAATTATAAAGTTGCTAAGTGGCAAATTGGGAAATGAACACATATCTCTTTATTTCCCAAACCTGTGCTATTTACAACATGCAGAAGTAAGTTCAGGTCTCATTTCTAATTCTATTTTTGATCTCTAGTAGCATTAAAAACTTACACTGAATCCACTGGCAGGGTTGAGAGGTCACTGAATCTCCTAAAATGATTTCATATATATGGACTTTTTAAATGAGAAAAAAAGATCCAACACTCTAAGACTCAAAATGGGTTAAAAAGTCCTACTTGCTCTAGATATCTTTGGAATGATCATTTAAGCTGAAGTTATAAATCTCTCAGCTCTCAACACTCCCAACAGTTCCTCCCATTCCAATGGCAAGACAGGAGTTTGGATATTAAATCAGTAAACACCAGAAACCTAAGAGAGGTCAGAGTGGTGTTTCAACTTCTATTTGAATCAGTGCTTTCCTACTGCCTGGGGTTACGGTGCTAACAACATGATTTAACTCCACAGTATTATATCCGCACAATGTTTCCATTAGCCAACTGAAACTAACTCTAGGGATTCAGCTGAAGGCTTCTAGATTTGGCCCCTGGGGAAAAAAAAAAAAAAGTAAATATCTTCTAAAAAGAATGATTTCAATTAGAGACATAAAGCCATAAATAGGTATTATTTTCTCCAGAGAGCAAGAGTTGACACTTTCCTGAAAGGGGAAACTGAGTAGGTAACAATACACGATCAAGTAGAAGGGTACAGAGTCCTCTGTTCTCCCTAGAGAAGGTGTGACAGAATTATCATTGCAGTTATGCATTGTCCCAAGCAAACCTTTGACTTTTTTCTTTAGATTAGCACCTAAGTAGGCTGTTTTGCCTAGTTCAAGAACACAGCTGGTTCCACAGGAATGATTTACTTGGATCACTGCCATCTTCTCCAATGTTTTCTCCCCCTTCTTAATTTTTCCAGCAGTTTCTTCTGCAACAATGGCTTGTCACCCATCGGCAGGCTCCCAGACACCTCTGGAACCTCAGCTCCTACAACTATTAATTCTGCCCCTCTGCTCCATATGGAGAAGGAAATGGCAATCTACTCCAGTATCCTTGCCTGGAAAATCTCAGGGACACAGGAGCCTGGTGGGCTGCAGTACATGGGGTTGCAAAGAGTTGGCATGACTGAGCGACTAGCACTTACTTACTTACTTTGCTCCATATCCTAGCTCTTCTTCACAACTACCAACCATGCTTCTACCTAAGGGCCTTTATACCCTGAAGTACAAAGAATGTCTTCTACCCTAGATAGCAACATAGCTTGCTTCTTTACTTAGGTCTTTGCCATCTTATTAAAGACCACCCTATAAAAAAGTGACCTTCATGCTTCCAATACTATTCCGCTTATCCTGTTTCATTTTTTTCTTTATAGTCCCTGGAAACACCAAGAATATTATATATTTATTTGTTTACTGTCGTGCCCCAGTCCATGGGGTCGCAGAGTCAGACACCACTGAGCGACTGAACTGATTTGTTTACTCGTTTGTTTTCTGCCTTTCCCAATTAGAAGGTAACTTCCAAGAGAGCTGGTGTTTTGACTATCTTGTTTTCCTGATGATATCCAGCAACTAGAGTAATATGTAGAAAAAGGAAGTACTCAGTGAATCTTTGCTGACTGACCAAATAAATGATGTATATCACCAAATCAAACTGACTTCTTAATTTTCCATTACATGTTATGGTACATGCCATCAAATTTTAGGTATTACTTCCGGGATCAATATGAATGAGACTATTGCCATCTAGACACTTGGATAAGCTAAAAGGGAATAGTGAGGTCTTGTCTACAGCCTTTTGATCTGAAGTATTAAGCTCAAACTAGTGAAAGAGGACGGAGAAGGCAATGGCAACCCACTCCAGTACTCTTGCATGGAAAATCCCATGGATGGAGGAGCCTGGTGGGCTGCAGTCCATGGGGTCACTAGGAGTCGGACACGACTGAGCGACTTCACTTTCACTTTTCACTTTCACACATTGGAGAAGGAAATGGCAACCCACTCCAGTGTTCTTGCCTGGAGAATCCCAGGGACGAGGGAGCCTGGTGGGCTTCCGTCTATGGGGTCACACAGAGTCGGACACGACTGAAGTGACTTAGCAGCAGCAGCAGTGAAAGAGGAAAGAGAAAAAGTTGGCTTAAAGCTCAACATTCAGAAAACTAAGATCATGGCATCTGGTCCCATCACTTCATGGGAAATAGATGAAGAAACAGTGGAAACAGTGTCAGACTTTATTTTTTGGGCTCCAAAATCACTGCAGATGGTGATTGCAGCCATGAAATTAAAAGACGCTTACTCCTTGGAAGGAAAGGACCAACCTAGACAGCATATTAAAAAGCAGAGACATTACTTTGCCAACAAAGGTCCGTATAGTCAAGGCTGGTTTTTCCAGTGGTCATGTATGGATGTGAGAGTTGGACTACGAAGAAAGCTGAGCGCTGAAGAATTGATGCTTTTGAACTGTGGTGCTGGAGAAGACTCCTGCGAGTCCCTTGGACTGCAAGGAGATCCAATCAGTCCATCCTAAAGGAGACCAGTCCTAGGTGTTCATTGGAAGGACTGATGCTAAAGCTGAAACTCCAATACTTTGGCCACCTCATGCGAAGAGTTGACTCACTGGCAAAGACACTGATGCTGGGAGGGATTGGGGGCAGGAGGAGAAGGGGACGACAGAGGATGAGATGGATGGATGGCATCACCTACTCGATGCATATGAGTTTGGGTTAACTCTAGGAGTTGGTGATGGACAGGGAGACCTGGTGTACTGTGATTCATGGGGTTGCAAAGAGTCGGACATGACTGAATGGCTGAACTGAACTGAGGAAAATATATTAGCATGCCTCAGCTCTCACTTAGAATTCAAAAATATTCTCTTAAGTTTTTCACCAATTTTCCTCAGATTTTGATCAATTATTTTTCATTATGACATGCATGTCTGAATAATGTGGACTATTATCAACAACAAATATTTACTCATTAAATCTTTATTAACCATAGTTAACCATAATCCAACTAGAGTAACCCTTGTAGGTTTGAATAGAGTATACTTAAAATTTATGAACTTAAAAAATCATAAGGAACAATCAAAGTTTGCCAAACCCAGTTCCCCACCTCACAAAGGAAGTCTTTCCAATAAAAATAATATATAACAAAATGACCACTTCCATGTATAGAGTTCTTCTTATTATTGAATTATGTAAGGTTACAGTAACTTCCACCAGCTCCTTCCAGTAGCACACCTTAAAAGACAGGAAACAGCCACTGGAGCGGCAATACTGTGTACATGACTGGATACTCATGCACATGGCTGAATGGTTCCTATGTTTGGGGTATTATATTGTGCAGATCTGTTCTGTGATTCAGGACCCATTCCACATAGGCCTTAATCTACTTCACAATCCTTTATCCAAGAAACTTGGTTATTTTGTGGGCACCAGGGGACCTAACCTGGCAGGCCAAGGCTTTTAAGACTGTGGACAGGCATGTCTTTCTCACGCATATCATTCTTTAAGAATGACTGACCCCACAGCCACAGCTAGATTCCAGAGGGAGAGCTCTGCTCTTGATTTAAAGCTTAAGTGCACTTAGAAAATCATCTTGAATTTCATCCCAAAAGGGGAAAAACACAGCTTGAATGGTAAAAGAAAACTGCCATCTCCCCTTTTTGTGCCACCCAGGGTACATTCCCAAGTTCTTTCTGGTTACGTTTAACCATAGAAACAACATAGGACAACAGACAGCTGGTGAAAGCCTTGAGCTTAAAAATACGCTGTCAAGGCCAGAACCTGTTTCCGATACGGACTCAATGCTCAGACTCTTTGTGCTGCCTGCCTTTCCAGTAGCGCCTTTCCCTGGCTGACATGTCCAAAGCTGGAGTAGGAACCTGAGAGTTTCTTCAATCTCACAAGCACTTTTTGATCTCTGCTCAAGGTCAGATTAATATGCACAAACCAATTAAAGCTCAGTTATCATGTAAACAAGGGGGCAGTGTTTGTTGGCACTGACACACGCTGTAGTGCTATTAGCTAAGGAAAAGTAGAATTACCAAAGATGTCTTGTTAGGTGCATTAATGCCATTTACACTCATTCTTCAGCTAAGTAAGCTAATTAGAAACAGACTTTAGTCTCAGCACTTCTCATTCAAAATCTAACACTTGGGAAGAATGATAATGAAGAGGAAGAGAGGTGAGTTTCCTGCCAGAGCTGTGCACAGATTTAGGGCAAAGTCAGGGGTGTTTTACTGAGCTCTTCATTCCAAGACTGTAACTGATTCAGTCATCACTGCATCAGGCTGTAGCTGGTGCAATATGAGAACTGGAAATGTATTAAGTGACTGAAAACATAGATTGTGGTTGTTAATATATCTTCCTATGTTGTCTCTCCCCATAATGGCTAGAGACAGAAACATTCACCACAGACCTATTCTTGACTTCTGTTTTTATTTACCCCTCAGTCTTTTCATTTTTAAATAATATGTTCGTTATGGAAAAATTTGACAATGTAGAAAAAAATAGAGAGGACAATAAAAATCACCTTTAATTATACCATCCGAAGATACTACTGTTCTGTTTTGTTGTATTTCCTTACATACTCCTGACCCCAAACTCATAATTATAGATATGTCTATGCACTTTAAAAAAAAAAACTAGTTATATATTTAGCTTCATATCCTGTTTTGTCTAAAAAATACAATAATCATGTTCTCATATAATTAAGATGAAAATACAATTCAGAGGTTGTATCATATTCTGTCATATGAAAGTACAATATTTGCTTAGGTAAACTGCTTGAAATTTAATTTTTCACTATTAAAAGTAATGCTACATTGAAGAAACTGAAAGTGTTAATCACTCAGTCGTATCCAGCTCTTTGTAACCCCATGGATTGTAGCCTGCCAGGCTGCTCTGTCCCTTGAATTCTCCAGGCGAGAATACTGGAGTGGGTAGCCATTCCCTTCTCCAGGGGACCTTCCCAACCTGAATCAAATTCAGGTCTCCTGCAATGCAAGCAGATTCTTTACCATCTGAGCCACCAGGGAAGCCCACTACATTGAATATCTTCTGTATATATCTTGGCACATACACACAATTGGCACAGAAGAACACACGCTCGTATCTCAGGTCAATGCCCATGAGCGTTAGCTCAAGGAAAGTTAAAAACAAACAAGAATAACATGGTCAAGGGTTGGACTGGGTCAAAAGACATTCAGATATTTCTAGTGACCCTTTTGCCCTGTGACCTAGGACATGGGTGACGTACCTTATGAAATTAAGGGCAAGAAGAATTTACCACTATGGATTGAGGAAGGATCAGAAATCAAACTCATGTCCTAGACTATTCAGATTTGATGCTCTTGCAAAAGCTAAAGACTGAGATCAGGCAACACAACAAAAAGGCTGTGTAACATGGAGGAGGGGCCAGGCTCCTGAGCATGGCATGTAATGCTTGCACACCTATAACTAAATATGCATTCTCAATACACTTTGTTCTTGCACTTGTCCACATCCTTTGTCCTTTAAACAGAAATTCTCTCTCTACCTGGAATTTTACCCGCACTCATTGAAGCCAACCTTGCAAGTCATTTCCTCTGAGAAGCCTCCCCCTACCTTTCCAGAAAATTGTGGTTACCTCTGTGATCCCATAACATTTTGTATTGAGAAAGCAGTATTTTGTGTGCAGATTACTCTCAAATAATACTCCAGAAAGTATGTCTTATTTATTTTTGTAGGTCCACTGGCTCTGGTATATGTGTGAAGTTTGATAAATGTTGGCAGAATTAAGGAGGAGCGATTCAGACTTATAATACCATGTAGAGTGAGCCAGTCACCCCATCAACCCAACAGGCTTCCCAGCCAGGTTTAACACATGGAAGATATGGAGTTAGAGACTGCCATCTTAATACCTGCTTCCTCAGTCATGCCAGCCTCCCCATCCATCACTGATCACCATCTGGTCACTATTACTTTTGCTAACCAACTACTTAGGTCTCTAAACTATACAATGATCCTTTACATGAGATATCTTCCCTTCAATGCCTTATCCCAGACAGAAAAACAAGCGAGTGCCTGGTTACCAATGCACTGTGGGTCACCTACATCATGGTACACTCAAACATGCGAACACACACACATGTGCACATGTACACACACAGAGACACACAGACATCACTCATTTCAATATTCACATGAAAATACACACATACACAGTCCCAGGTCAGGCCAAAAGAAAGAAAAAGAAAAAAAAATTAAATGGAGAAAGCAGATTACAGAATGAAAAGCATAACAAGAAACTATGAAATTTTTGCATGTGAGACATAGGGCCCTGGTGGGCGAGAGAGAAGGTAAATGTGTAGTCAGCAAAAGGACGACCAGCTGCTAAATAGAGGCAGCAGAGGATGAGCAGCTTAGCTCTATTTTCTTTTAATCTGTCACTTTACCAAGTGGGCTACCTGGAGGCATCAGACTGGTCACAAAAGCAGCATGCAGTTCTTAAATAGCATCTTTATCAGCTGATGGAGGCAATGATGACTACATTAAAGGGACAACAGAAGAAATATATAGCTCTGAAGCATGTTTCTCAAACTTTAGTGTGCAGGAGAAATGTCTTGGGATCTTGTTAAAAATTCAGATAGTCCCTACCCTAAACAATTTTGGTTCTGTGTGTAGTAGTGGTTTTTAGTAACCATTCAAGTAAATTCTGAGATATATCTGAGGGCCATTCTTAAAGGAAACACTGCTATAAAGGGAAAGAAAAGAGACACGGAAGAAGGGTAGAGGCAGTGAGCTAAATTACCTACAATAACCCAAATGATGTACAGCTTCCTATATATCAGAATTCTTATTTACTTTATTTACTTATAAATTCTTACTTATTTATTTACTGTACTCAGCTAAAACATTCTGACATTAATTTTACTTCATTTGTTTGAGATAATAAGCTGAAATTTTGTAAATCCATTTATATACAAGCCTATATATAAGTTGGAATATATATAGTGCTACCATGAGAACCATGATATAGGTTCATGCTATGAGCTGCCTGGCTCATAAATGAAGAGGTTAAGAGAATGGTAAGGGAACGGTTTTCCATTCATTTTAAACACTCCTTCCACGAATCCCTCAGCTGATTCCTCAGCTTCTTCTACCTCACAAAAACCTCTGTAGTTCCTCTCTCTAGTGTTTGTAGCACTTGAAATTACTTACTACCCCTAACCCCCACCATACTGTCTTGCTCACCATTTGGAACACTCCATGAAGACAGATCTCATCTGTCTTGTTCAACAGTATATGTCCAACACCAAGAACAGTGTCCAGTATATTTTACATCCTGAAAATTTTTGCTGAAAGAATGTATAAGCTTTATATTGAGTGATAAAAATATACTCCAAGATAATTTAACCAAAAAGAAGAATCATGAAATAAGCAGCTTAGATTTACTGAAAAAAATGAATGAACTCTTATCTTGATTGATGAAAATCTACTTCAATGGCTTGACAGAAGGGAGAATACTTGAATGACAAGATACCACACACTTAAATAAGGCACAGGAATGTCTTCCTCATCAAGTGTCATCCATTGTCACCTTTTCAATAGTCCACTTCTTTCCTTCTTACTTAGTACCAAGCTAGTGAGAGGGTGAGGACCCCAAGAGCCGAGGGGTACACCAGAGCTTGGGGGTGAAGAGAAACAGCAGTTGCCAGCAGCATCAAGGTAGATCATATTCGTAGGAAGGATGTCAGCTGGAGATCTGATCAGAGGAGCCACAGACCACGTTTTGGTCACCTATTTGAGGGGTACTGGGAGATGCTCTGACAATAGTCTAAAGTAAATGCAGCCCTTTGACCTATAGCAGTTCAAGTATTATCTATGATTTCTGCCTTAAAATGGACGCTTTATATCTTCAAGGCTACATCAAGAACTTGAACTTGATCAGTATAGTTATTCTTTTGGGTGGGAAAATCCGGATTTTTCAGGGACAATGTCCAAGGACTACTGTTTTGGAAAAGTCTCCCTAAGTGTTCTGAAATACTCTCTTGATTAGATCAGAATTCATTTCAGCTCAGCATCAAAGAGCCTCCTCATGCTTGCTACCTACATAGTTATCCTGAGAAACATGTTTCCTGCCTTCTTTGTTCCATCTAAGGTATGTAGAATCAATATTCAAGATTAGTTATCTTTGTGTCTGAATTACCAGATTTTAACAGTTTGCACTGCAGCTTCCCTTGGACTGTGAGCTAAGACCCACAGTCAGGAGGAGGTGACACCTGAAAGCTGGCACACCTGGCACAGTCCTGGTTCTGTCACTGACTTGCAATATATCCATGAAACCTCATGTGTAAGATGGACAGAAAGGTAACAAAAATCATAAGTATAACTCTGTGAACAATAAATGAGGAAACGACTAAAAGTACCATGATGCTGGCATTTAGTGAGTGTTCAATAAGTATTCCGGAGAAGGCAATGGCAAGCCACTCCAGTACTTTTGCCTAGAAAATCCCATGGATGGAGGAGCCTGGTAGGCTGCAGTCCGTGGGGTCGCTAAGAGTCAGACACGACTGAGCGACTTCACTTTCACTTTTCACTTTCCACTTTCACACATTGGAGAAGGAAATGGCAACCCACTCCAGTGTTCTTGCCTGGAGAATCCCAGGGACGGGGGAGCCTGGTGGGCTTCCGTCTATGGGGTCACACAGAGTCGGACACGACTGAAGTGACTTAGCAGCAGCAGCAGCAATAAGTATTCTTTCTTTCCCCTATCCTATTTCTCAGAAAAGGTCTTAGTTTGCTGACAAAGCCCTCCTGTGTATCTAAACATCGAAAATTATGCAGAAGTACTCTCTCAGTATTTCCCAGTCCAACATATCATGTTTTCTCTTTCCTGAATGAGAAAAATATTTCTCAGTTAAATAAAAATGTCCTTTATTGTTGCTTGCATTCTATCTGACATTTACCTTGGTATTCATATTTTCTACTTGTACATCACAAGTTAGGGGACAAAAAATACTATCTGAATAGGCTTGAATATATGTACAATGATAGATTTTCTGCTCACAAAGCTTCTTAAAACAACTTGAAATATTTAAATAGAAATGAACAAATCACAACCTTCAATTCATACATATCATAACTAAATGTGGTTCTTGGGAGAAGAGTGGCTCCTCCCTGGTGAATTTTAAGTAAAACAGTAGGAAATATGGGGGCAATGCTATTTATGTAATGAAAATCATGCTCATGCTCAGTTGCCAAGTCGTGTCTGACTCTTATGACCCCATGACCATAGCCCACCAGGTTCCTCTGACCATGGGATTTCCCAGGCAAGAATACTGGAGTAGGTTACCATTTCCTTCTCCAGAGAATCTTCCCAACAACCCAGGGGAGCCCATGTCTCCTGCATTAGAAGGCAGGGTTCTTCACCACTGAGCCACCAGGGAAGCCTGTATTTAAAATATCTACAACTTATCTTGTGTTTATTATGTGCCAGGCATTAGGCTGAGTGGTTTACATTTATTATCTGATTTGATCCTTACAATAATGCTATGAGTTAGAGGTGGTTATCAGGATTTTATAGATAAGGAAACATTAAATATCAAGGGCATAGACCTAAAATCCTGGGATATGTGTTTAGAATTTTCCAGAGAGGTGTTGGTAGCCCACTCACTGTAATCACACGAGTAGCCAGCCTCATATGGCTTTGGTGAGGCTGAGGGGAGGGAGATAAAAAGATTTATTGGGCATGAGAAAAGTCTTTTCGTCCTCTGACAAATGACAAAGCCCAATTACTAAAACACACATCTAAGGAAGCCACTGATTTTTCTTCAGTGATCAGTGTTTAGCAACCAACATGTGACAAACCTCATTCCCACATTCTGAGTTTCAGCTTGGCATCTTCAAAATTTCCTGTCAGATCTATTTTCAAGGTTCACATGGCAACACTGCTTGTAAACAACTCAGCCCTTACTAACAAAAATGTAAATGTAAACCAGGCTGCAACCTAACTGAAGACAGTAAGCAAATACTGAGAAAGGGGAAGAAGATGTACTTCCCACTTGACCCATTTGCGATTTTGATCTTCACACACCAAGTGAATGCATTAAAAAGCAACACTTTTTGAACAAGAATGTGCACAGCAAATGCTTTTAACAGATCTGGCCAGATGAGATGAAATGATCTCTCTTATTTTTTTCCTAATTGAGAGTAGTCCTATGACTGCTGCACCAGTTAATAGCAGAACGACTATTGTCATAAATGAAATAAGGCTTACTACAACATTTCTGTAACTCCTTTACAAATGCTCTGTTTTGAGATCTTAGGTATGACTGTGACAGAATTTAGTTTCTGATATTTTCATGCTCAGCAGTAAAGAAATTAAAGAAAATTGCATTTGAGAATCTATCGCTGTACTGGTTTCTCACATGGATCTTCTCTGAAGCGGTACAGCTTGAGGGAGGTTTTCACAAGGAAACATGGACAGTCGCTTTGGTTTGGACCCCTAATGTTCAAAGTAATTTAACAGCAGCCATTTTTCTGGAAAATCTTCTGAATTTCCTATAAATCTAAATCCAATTACCGATGTAGGTTCTAATAGCTAGTTACATGAGATTTGATTTTTTTTTTTTTTCCTGGTACCTGGGCAACTGCTCGAAGCAGCAAATTCATGTCTCTTATAAGCAATTTTTAGATTTTTTATTTTTTGACTACAAAAGAAGCTTTCACGATAAAATGACAATTGCAAATGAAATATCAAGATGCAAATCAGTCCTTTCATTAAAGACTTGGCAACTCCAGGCACAGAGGAGGTGCAGGCAGGGAAAGGGTATGGTGAATAGAGACATTAAACATTAGACCCAACAACTAATAATGGAGCCAGGACAATAAGAAATGAAAGAAATGGATGTACTGGTGGCCAAGGAGCCGCATAAAGGCGATTTTAATGGGAAAGAGGGTTCAAGGTTTTTTCATCTTTGGAGCGGAGGCCTTGCTAGTTAATGCATTTTAAAGGGTAGGTGTTCTGTCACAGGTCATTAGAATATGGGAAAGGAAATAATACTGACCGATCTTAGACCTGAAAACCTCCAACCCCTGCTCTTATTTCCAAAGAGTAAATAATAGTTAAGAACAATGAATAATTGAGTGTTGCCTACACCAGAGAAAAAACAATGAATTGAGTAAGCTGGGGAAACGTGGCAAGGTTGAGTCTAAAATCTCTGCAGTGAACAAGGGAGGATTATGATAGGGATCAATTTAGAGAATACTTTCTTTTTTTCATGTAATTATGCTGAGCAAAGCAATTCAGAGAAGTATATTAAAAATGGCCAAGAAACACAAGGAAAAATATTCAAAGTGACTAGAAAACAGAGAAATAAAAATTTTAAATGAGGCTGTATTTTATTTTTCTAGCAAAAAGATTACAAAGAGTGGTGATACCATTATTTGGAGAAGGTGTGGCACACTTGGCATGCGCGTATGCTACTGGCAAGAGAGTAAATTACTACCACCTTTCTAGAGTGGCACTTGTAGAAATGTGTATAAAAATTGACATATCCTTTCAAAAACTTCACAAACATATGTTCATCATTAAGATTATCTGTAATAGCAAACACTCAAGCCAAAAATCAAATGCTATTAATAGAAGTTTTAACTAGTGAATCTCACTGCCATGGAATAACAGCTTTTAAAGTGATACTGAACTATATTCATTGGTAAGGAAGGATTTAAAATGTATACCTAAGCAAAAAGAGCAGATAATAAAAGATTATATCCTATACTTACTATATCTAGACATATATAAAATATATACATATTAATAAAACCCTACAGCTACTATATATATATACTTATAAATACATACAATGAGTATATGAATTATAAATAGTGCATAATATAAATAACACATGGGGCTTTCAAGGTAGTGCAGCAGTAAAGAATCTGCCTGCCAACGCATGAGGCGTGAGAGACCAGGTTCAATTCCTGGGTAGGGAAGATCCCCTGGAGGAGGAAATGGCAACCTGCTCCAGTATTTCTTGCCTGGAGAATCCCATAGACAGAAGAACCTGGCAAGTTATAGTTTATGGCGTTGCAAAGAGTCAGACATGACTGAGCAACTGAGCTCATAAAAAAAAATTTATATATAATTTATATATACTACATATATGCATATACATACACACAGGGGTGTGTGTGTGTGTATATATATATATATATATATCATATAATAGTTGGCTTTTCTGTGTTTAAGAGAATCATTGACCATTGTTAAATAACTAAATACCTGTTACTACCCATCTTAGAACTTACAGTAATATTTTCCATATGGATAGCTACTGACTATGAAGTTTTGAAGTCTATAGTTTTGAAGATCTGTTTCTAACTCTTCTTATTTGGTATTTATATTTGAAACTAATATGTTTTCCTCCTTGACTTCTGAATACCTACAATTCTCTAAATTAAGTAAACACAGGTCAATTCACTTTTTTTTGGTGAAGCATAAAAGATGACACCAAACTAAATTTTATTTTTACTGATTTACAAATTCATAAGAGAAAAACACTTAGATAAATAGCTAGGCACAACAAAATGTTAATGCAGTTACCTCTGTGAAAGTCTGTATGAATTCATATATTATGTATTGATTGTCTTTTACTTACTTTGATGTTTAAATTTGTTTTGGTCTCCTAGTCTATGTACCTTAATAAAAAAAAAAGAAAGGAAAACCAGGACAACCCAAGCAAAATGCCTCTTAACATTAGATGTGTGCTTTTTCCTCAGCTGCCACAATACCACAGTACCATGATAAACCTGGAAGATTCCTGTTTTTCCCCTGAGAGTCCCTTTTCTTCTGGCCATTCATAGAAGTATTTTGTCCCCTGAACAAATATCTTATTTCTCTTTGTCTTTTCTTATGCCGGTTCCTTTCATCAATGGTATTTATCAACTCAGAAAGAAGTTGACTTTTAAGATGATAAAACAAAAAGGTGATGATTTTAGGGGACAAAAAGAGAAATGAGTTAGCTCCTGTCTTTTCTGTTTCTTTGGGTGTTTTCTTCCCTTTCTTTTAATTGACTTCCAAAACTCCAATTGGCATTTGAAGTACAAATACATGCTACATTTTATCCGGACAATATGAAAAGGTGAGAAATGTATATTTACCAGTTATAATATTTGTCTAAGTAAATGGTACATGGTCTGAATAATCTGACCTTTTTAATAATGAGTATATTGATGTGAATATATAAATAGATCGTCAGGTGGATGAATGGATGGCTAGATAGAAAAACACTATGACAAATATAAAACAGACATCAGACTGAGCAGGTCCAAAAAATTCAGTACATTAACCAATTCTGCAAATATATCAACTTTTGAATTAGACTCTTCCCTTGGTTTCTACGTAGATGAAGCAATATATTCTCACAGGGAAGAGAGAAAAATAATTGTCATCTGAGAGAAATAAAAAAGCACCATGAGGCAAACACCACAGTTGCAGGCAACATTCACCAGTGGATGCTAAAATCAATGTACAAATGTTTGAGGGGAAATAGAATGCTAGTATTAATTTAAAAGATCTTCTCTAAGATATTTACCAATTGGAAAGGGAAAACTAGTCACTGGACAATGGAGAAATACAGTAGATATTACCTTCACCAAGTGGTCAAAGTTCCTATCACCAATAATAATAGACATAGACAGCATGCATATGCTCTGATATAATGCCCTGAGAAGGTTGTGACATTTCCCCTGTGGTATTCTTCCCCAAAGTATATAACCTCAATTAAATCATGAAGAAACTTCTGAAAAACTTAAGAGGCATTGTACAAAGTCAGCAGCCAGGTCTCAGTAAGAGTGTCAAGATATGAAGAACCGTCACAAATTGGAGTAAACTAAAGAGACACAGAAACTACATCAATGTGAGATCCTGGACTGAATCTTAGAACAGAAACATAACATGAGGGGAAGGAAAAAACTGGTGAGTTCTAATAAGGTCTGAAGTTTACTTAATACTACTTTACTAACATTCTGTTCTGTTCTGTTCAGTCGCTCAGTCGTGTCCGACTCTTTGCGACCCCGTGGACTGTAGCCTACCAGGCTTCTCCATCCATGGGATTCTCCAGACAAGAATACTGGAGTGGGTTGCCATTTCCTTCTCCAGGGGATCTTCCCGACCCAGGGATCAAACCCAGGTCTCCCTCATTGGAGACAGATGCGTTAACCTCTGAACCACCAGGGAAGCCCTTTCCTAGATTTAGGGAAAGTTGGGTTAAGGATACAATTCATGAGGTTTCTGTATTGTTTTTGGAACTTTTCAGTAAGTATTAAATTACCTGAACATTTAAAGAATTTAAATGGGGAAAATTGTTATGCCTTCTTTCTGGGTTTAATTCTTGTTCTATAGATATCAAAGAAATACTGAAATCCTTGCATGCAGTTTTCTGTTTTATATAAGCATAGACTTACATGAATCTTAATAGCACAGCTAAAAGAGACTTCACAAGTTGCAGTGTTAAATTATATCTCCGACTGATTTAATAGTGCCCTCCAATAAGGAAACGAATTTTCTTCTCTCTGCAGAGTATCAGGGGGGAATAGAGATTGTTTTAATATAAACATTTAAAAAATAAACCCATGGAATAGTGTTGAAAGGGTTTATCTACTCATTTTCTGGGAATTTCAGTCACGGTATAAATGGCCAATACCTAAAGAAGTGCTGCACACATTAATTTGTGTTGACTAGTGAATAAGGAACATGACACAACTATGTGCTCTATCTCCTTATATTGAAGAGGTAAAAATGACTTTTCTCATAAAGAACTAACACCTCTTCAAATGTATGTTCATTATACTATGCGATCACTTCTTATGAGGAACAATATATTCTTCTAATAAAGATGATGACAGCAATACATGGCTTATATAATGGGAGTGAAAACACTGAAAACCACTCATTTTTGACTATAAAATTGTGGCTACTGACCACCTTTTTCACTCAATAAATATTGTTGAATTACGGCTGATGAAATAAATGTATTCCATTTTCTACCCTTAAAATGGCCAGGCAAAACCCCCAGCCATTTCTCTCTGTATCCCCTTCCAAGATGGCTCTAAGGTCTGCAATTTGAATAATAATTCAGTTTTATCTTATTTGACCAAGAGATAGACGCATAAAACGTGGAAGTGAATCCATGCGACCATACCAGATACTTCTCACCAGAAAGAAGAGATTCCTGTGGTTGAACTGAGTTGATAATCAGGCCTGCTGCTGCTGCTGCTAAGTCACTTCAGTCATGTCCGACTCTGTGTGACCCCATAGACGGAAGCCCACCAGGCTCCCCCGTCCTTGGGATTCTCCAGGCAAGAACACTGGAGTGGGTTGCCATTTCGGATACACAAATATATTTTTCAAATTAACTTTTATTTGGTAATGCTGTGTGAGTAACAACAGATAGAACCTTGTTATCAAGTAGCTTATAATTCAGCATGGAGGACAAAAATAATATTTCTAAAGTAATTATAGTGTATGCAAGCTTCAGGCCATAAAGACAGGTCAGTGTATCAGCAAAGATTTGCCTATTGAATCATTGTTATTAATGTACTGCTTGGTATTAGGGATATAAAGATGAAATGCATACCTTACTCTCAAGGAATTCATGAGTCTAAGGGATGAGTTAAGAAATATTTTAAGCAACACAGGTGGTGAAGTGTTAAAACAAAGTGGAACTTAAAGACTCTGGAAAGGAGATGATAATTGACCTGAGACTTATTGGATGACGGAATTTTTAAACAAAGAACATAAGTTGGGAGAAAGGGCTGCTGACTCATAGAGAATGGCAAGTATTAAGTCAGAAAAGCATGACAAAAGGAAAGGTGTGAGGTGTCATAAAATGTGTGAATAACTGTAACATATGGTACAGAGGAGAGAGGTCAGAGGTTATGGCTGGGAAGGCAGATCAGGGCCAGCGAGGTAAGCAACTTTATGACACACTGGGGAACTCAGGTCTTATAAAATAGATAATAAGCAATCGCTGCATATGAAGTGAAATTGAGTGCTATGATTTTGGCTACCGCAAAGATAAAATATGGCAAAAGGGCAGTAGAAGAAAAGAAGACAAGTCAGAAAACTCTTATATGTTACTAACAGCAGAACCCTTCAAGTAAAGAAAGAGGACTTCAACAGTGGCTAGAAGGTTCCTGGCTAGGGCTACTGAGTGGATGATGCTGGGATGAGAAATGCAGAGAGGAAGTTCATGAGGTTTCCTTGGATATGATGAGCTGGAGCAGCATGAAAATCATCTCTGTAGACATATTCAATGGGTGGTCAGAGAAATGCGGGCAACAGAAAGACAGAGGAAATTAGAAAAGCACGTCATAAAATGGTCTAAAGCTCCACTGTCCAACATGGTAGCCACTAAGCCCAGGTGGCAAACTGAAACATGGCTAATCAGAATGAAATGTGCTAGCTGCTATATATAAAATGAATAACCAAAAAGGACCTACTCTATAGCACAGGGAACACTTCTCAATGTTATGTGGTGACCTGAATGGGAGGGGCATTTGGGGAAGAATGGATACATGTATATGTATGGCTGAGTCTCTTCACTGTTCACCTGAAATTATCACAACATTGGTTCATCGGCTACGCTGAGTGCTAAGTTGCTTCACTCAGTTCTATTCTTTGTGACGTTATGGACTATAGCCCACCAGGCTCCTCTATCCATGGGATTCTCCAGGCAAGAATACTGCAGTGACATGCCATGCCCTCCTCCAGGGGATCTTCCTGACCCAGGGATCAAACCCACATCTTTTATGTCTCCTGCATTGGCAGGCAGATTCTTTACTACTAGCACCACCTGGGAAGCCTGTTAATTGGCTATATTTCAATACAAAATAAAAAGTTCAGAAGAAAAAAAAATGAAATATGCCATTAAGTGTAAAAATGCACCTGATTCCAAAGATTTTGTTGAAAAAAGTTAAATATCTTAATAATAATTGGTATATAGATTATAAGTTGAAATAATAATATTTTAAATATACTGGATTAAATTATTATTAAAATTCTTTTCACATTTTCATATTGAACTTTTTAATACAGCTGTTAGAAAGTTAAAATCACATAGGTAATTACATGTATATAGCTTGCATTATATTTCTGTTGGCTGGTGTTGGTCTAAAGGCTCTAGTCATAGTGGTGTGAAAGAGTTTCAAGATGTAAAGAGGGAAGCAAGAGTAGTCAGGCATGTATTTGGAGATAAAGGCTGTCCAGAGACTGAGATAAGGAGCAGAAAAAAACAGAAGCACTAAAGATGCAATCAATTATTATTTTGACAGCGCAGTGATGAGGAAAATAGCATGACTGGAGCACATATACAAAAAGGTGTACGTGTATAAAGAAGTGAATTTGATTATGGAAAATAATAAATGATTGTGGCTAAACATGTATGCAGTATAAAACAGAGAATACCTGGAAAGGGTCATATCATGATGAGCACATTGCATTAGGGAGAACATAGGTTATTATTTGTACATATGATGAGGAAGGGACTGGAAGAGACAAGAAGGCAGTGGGAGCAATGGCTGTTGTCTAGCATGAAATCATACATTTTTAGATGAGGATGAGGTAAGGGGAAGAGGAAAAGGAAAACTTAAGAAAGATGGCAAAAAAAAAGATGCCTAAGCAAGAATGAATGTGGTCAACTACAACTGCAATTTAAACCTTAGCCCTTCAGTGGGGTGGACAGGTCAACATCACATTCAAAGCTGAGACATCGGTAACTTGAGGCCACACCATTTTCCTAACTTAGCAAGCACCTTGACGTGCTTTATTTGATCAAAACTGCTGAAGATAGCAAACTGGAAAGTCCTCATGAGAGCTTCAGGAAATGGCAAGGTCGCTGAAGACAGCTCCATAATTAAGACCCATTGCCAGGAACTGTCTCCTGCATCTTTCAGCTGCTGCAGACATTTGGTTTGCCTCATGTAGACACAGGATAAAACCCACTGAGAGAGATTTCCCATAGGCAGGGAAGAAATGTGAACAGCCTAGGGTATTTCTTGACTTCTGTTGCTAACTGCTGTGTGAGAGAAAAAGCTATATATAGATTTTTTTTTTAATTCCTGTTTCTGTTATTTTAATGAGACCCAAAGTTAAAGTTAAAAGATTCAAATGCTCAAATCCAAAAGATAAATTTTAATTTGTAGAAGAGATGGAAATACATCTTTTACTTCAGGGTAACTATCACTATGCTGATCTACAAGATGACCTGATTCTGGAACTGAACACATCAAAATATATGTTAAAACTCACACACACACACACACCCCCTCCTTCAAGAGTTATATTCAATGTCTTTCATGATCCCATGTTGGCTCTAAAGTAGATTGTATTCAGCAATCAAGAAGTGAAAACGCTTGACAAAAAAGGGTATTAAAATGACTGCTGTGTCTCTGAGATAGCAATTACATTAATAACTTCCCTGGATCCTTAAAAAAAAATCAGGTTAGTTATCACAAAGGGTGTCAGATTAAGCTCACAGGCAACTAAATCCGCAACTCTGAATGGAAGATAATGCATTATGCATTCTTCTCACTGCTTGGACCAACCATTAAGTCACTGAATAAAGAAAAAAGTGTGTAGATGACGCAACAAAAGTCAAGCTCTTTGGGTCAGTTCTTCCAGGTTGTGCTGACAGGAAATCTAGAACAGGTAAGAGGAGGACAATGAAGTCTTTAATGATTGGTTCTTGGTTGAAACTCCAAATCAAAGCACCATAACACTGTTTGGAATTTTATCTTCCCAAGTATGCACTGTTTTGTACAATTTCAGCCAAGAAGTTAGGCAATAAATCTTCAGAAATCCTATGTTCACCTGTAGCCATAAACCCATGATAGGGACACTTCATGAACTTTTTAAGAAAAAGCACAATGGAGGAACTAGAATTAAGATCTTCAACTTCTTCAGGTTACAGGTGTCCCTTGGTATCCTGGGGGCTTAGTTCCAGGAACCACCCTTGGATATCAAAATCCCCTAGTGCTCCAGACCTCTATGGAAAATGGGGTAGTGTTCGCATATAACCTTCTCACATTCTTCCTTAGAATTTAAATCATCTCTAGATGAGTATTTATGATACCTGATACAATGTAAATATTATGCAAATGGTTGTAAATACAAATGTAAATACTATGTAAATAGTTGCCAGGCACACCACAAATACAAATTTTGCCTTTTGGAACTTTCTAGAAATTTTTTTCCGATTGTTTTCTGACCTGGGGTTGCTTGAATCCACAGATGTGAAATCTACAGATATGTTCAGGTATTTCTTTCCTTCCGATTTTACCTCAGTCCCTCCACAGATTATGAGGCAGGGCAACATCTGCAAAATAGTTGTGTGATCTTAGTTCTCAGTTTTCTCATAGATAATTTATAGAAAATACCATCTCTCCTCACAGGACTGTTTCCAGGATTAAGTGAGATCAAAGCATCCAGTACATAGTAGATTCTCCATAAAAATATTAATAACTACCATTATGGCTCAGCTGGTAAAGAATCTGCCTTCAATGTGGGAGACCTGGGTTTGATTCCCAGGTCGGGAAGATCCCCTGGAAAAGGAAATGGCAACCCACTCCAATACTCTTGCCTGGAGAATTCCATGGATGGAGGAGCAGGACAGGCTGCAGTCCATGGAATCGCAGAGTCAGACACGAACGTGTGATGTCAGACATGACTGTGTGACTAATTTTCACTTTCACTATACAAAGGGTGCATAAGTTGAGGTTAAAATTTTTAAACGAGGGAAAAAAAAGAAAAAAAATCATGAACTATACTTGTTCATGAACTATAAATTTAGAGCATTATTTTGCTCCAAGGCAATTCCTTCAGAACTTTACCACCTATTTCAAGGTAGTCTACGCGTTGGCAGATTATAGGAACAAATGAGAAATGTAGTAATGCTGTATGTAGTAGTGTACTACATACAAAAATAGAGACCTACCTGGTTTACCAAATGCAGACTCTGGTTTACATACAACCTAGATGAGAAATTTAACAGCCTTTCCACATTAGCCTCCATCACCTCTGCTCCACCTCACACTCCACTGTGACTGGCAGCTTTTATCTCATCTTCCAGTTCATATTTATGATGGAATGCATGGTTTCTGAATGTAAGCTGAGCTCACAGCCCTTCCATGTCCAAGTCAGCATTGGGCATATGGTTTTGTCAGTATAGAGCAAACACTTGCCATATGAAAAAGACACTTCATTAATCATTTCCACTCGCCACAGACCTAAAAGGACATGTTCATGAGGGTGTCTCTCACACTAGACACATACCAGAATTTCAGAAGTTTGTAGCAAGGAGGCAGAAAATGAGTATAAAGATGAACCATGTCCCATTTGCCTGTACAAGGATTTATAGTCAAGTGTTCTTCTGAGAATCATGATCCCATATTGCCCTTAAGAATGATGTACTTTATAATTTTTAAAATGGGTACCGTAAAGTAAATGTCAGTCTGTAGTAGTGCTGAGGAACAACCTGAGTGCTATGCTTGAAAGATTAAATTAGGGGGATTTAGGCAGACAGATGTGTGTTTCAACTTTGATCACATCCATATGATGGAAAACCAACAAATGACAGAAAATAAAAACTTGTAAATGGGATAAACAATTTTTAAATAACTAGAGCAGACTCAATTATTTGATTTCAGCTTCTGTCCGAAATAGATTCAATCTGAGGGAGAGGAGTGAGCACTGAGCATCATTTTTTCCCCGTAAACTCTCTTTCTACAGTTATAAGAGAAAAACTGTAAAATCTGACTTCAGTTTTCTGTCAGTGATCACTATGGTGTTTTTACATTGTGCATGAAGAGCCCAACCCAATATTTTGAGGCCATCACCAATACTGTTATGTAGGCACACTTGAGTCATTTGTCTAAAGATTCCTCTGAGAAGTAATTATGAAACTGTCTCAGAAGATCAGTTCTAAAGAGTTCAAGGAGAATTTCTTGGTTTGTCTAATTAAGAAGATGCGCCTACTCAAACCTTCATTTATTTCAGGGATTAGAGGTAAAGGACAATGATTTAAGATTTAACAGATAAGGATGGGTAAAGCTTTAAGATTTATTGTCCTTCTATATGACAGAAATTATACCGAATGCAGTAAACATTATTTTCTTTTAAACCCAAGATGGCACATTTCCACTTGGCACATGAGAAAACTGAGGCCTAGAAAGAATGGCAATTTATTCAAAGCAAACAATAACTATGCGGCAAGGGCTTGGATTTGAAAGTCTCTTTAGCTATGTAGAAAACACACCAAGGAGAAAAGACTGCAGATAGGGCAGTATTTAAATATTGGGGAATCGTTATTTTGATGTCTCACCTTTTTATAAAATATGTCCTGAAATATATGACCTTAATGTCAAGTTGCTTACCTCTCAACTATTTTGAGTAAAAAAAAAAAAACTAGCCAGGTCAAATTTTCATACATTTTAG
Organism: Moschus berezovskii; assembly: GCF_049115385.1. NCBI lineage: Eukaryota > Metazoa > Chordata > Mammalia > Artiodactyla > Moschidae > Moschus > Moschus berezovskii. Next base: position 40,757,411 of record NC_142468.1, on the reverse strand, counting down.
CAGGCAGCGAACATGCAAAACACATCAGAACTTCTCTTCTCATCATACTATTTCTGATTAAACTGGTAAACAAAATATGCTTCGATCCAACAAGTGTGTCATACCTAGCTCCCTTTTATGTAATTCCTGTAAATCATCTTCAAGAAGATGGTTTTAAATGGTGAAGCCTAATTAGTATAATTGCCATTTTACAAGCCACAGTTAGTTATTGTCTTTTATATGGAAGGAAATGAAAGACATTCTGGAAACGAAGAGGGAGATAAAGACCAAAACCATTAGAACTGCTTTCTTTTCCTATCTTACTTTCTTTCCTAACTGTTCCTCTAATATCAAACAGCCGGACTTAAATGGATATTCCATTCAGAGTAACAGTCACCATCTTTCCTGCTTTAAGTTCTGAAGTTTGGCCATTTACCTTTCTCATTTACACATTTGTGAGTCCCAGAGAACTTAGGAAAAATCCTTTCAGTAATTGAGCTGAGAAAATTCATAACACTTTTTTCTTAGACCTAGGATTAAGCAGGAATTGACAGAGGAAACTATAAAGGAAAATTCTGAGAGTACCCATCAATTTCATCACCATGCATCTCTCAAATGTACAACCCATCACTAATTTTGTTTTTTTAGGTTCCCTGACACTTAATGGTCTTTGGTTACTAGCAAAACCATAACAATATAAGGGCTAATTATAAGAGATTCCATTTACCCAAATGACATACATTTGCAGTTAACTAACCGCTTTAATCTAAATGTGCAATAACAAGGAATTAATTAATAATAGCAGCCAACATTTATTCACTATTCCATATGTGTAGGGCTCTATTCTACGTGCTTAACATAATTGGTTATCTCACTAATATTCACAACAATCACACTAATATTCACCACAATTATAGATTCTATAATTATCCCCATTATACAGATGAGGAAATGGAAGCATAGGGAATTTAAGTTACTACCTTAGGTCATACATCTATTTAGAGATGAAATTAAGATTCAAATGCAGGAAATTTGGCTCAAGTGCTTGTGTTCTGAAATATTAATACTACAATATACTGCTACCAAAGCAGAACCAAAGTAGAATATGTTCATACATAAGGCATTATGCCAAAAAATATCCACTTGTTGAAATTGCAGATATATCTATCTGTATTGAGTTTAGGAGCCACATATGTCCTATAAATTACTTTATAGAAGGGATATATATATAAATTAAATTTTTTAGGAAGAATAATGTTAGCAATTGTCTCTAGTTGGTAAGATTATGACTGATCTCTATTTTTATTTGTATATACATATGCTTATTAATTTTTAATTGTATTCCCTATTTCTTTTCACAATGGATATTTACTGTTTGAATAATTAAAACCCTTTTAGAAAGGAAAAAATGTAGAAGCTGAATTCTTAAGAGAACCCTCTAATACCAGACCCAGCTAGAAGGTGAGTTACCACAAAACCTTGACTCTCTCTCCATTGGAAGTCTCACCTACTTACTTCAATAAAACCTTTCGTTTTGTACAGCACTTGAGTTTACAAAAAGGTTGCACATGTTATTTAGGTATTATCCATCAGACCTTTAGTTCATTTATTATCCACTGTGACACAGGAGAGGAAGGTGAAGAACAAGTGCTAGCACAAAGGCCACTGCAGAGTGCAATGGCTTGGAAGGAGCAGACGGTGACCTGCATGAGAAGGACTTTCGGGTAAGCTATTCCTCTTGACTACCTTCATGACAACTCAACCCTTAAGAAGTATCCTGACTTCTGGTCCAAAATCCAGAGCTTCCATGTGGTTAGGAAAGATGAGAGCGTGTAATGCTTCTTCAAAGCAGTATTGTTATGATGGTGACAACAAAATAGGCAAGTTAGGAAAATTCTCCAATAAAATGCCTTCATAAGAAAAAAAATACTACCTTCAAGTAATTTTACTGAATTCACTATAGTATAAAATTACAAAAACTAAGATGGAACAAAACCACTAGGACAAATTATAGCATTCTACAACATGACAGATTTACCATTAATTAACATAATCTTTCAAGATTTGAAATAGCTCAACTGGAATTTCATCACCTCCATTAGCTTTGTTCGTAGTGACTTTCTAAGGCCCACTTTACTTCACATTCCAAGATGTATGGCTCTAGGTCAGTGATTCCAGTTGAGCTATTTCAAATCTTGAAAGATGATGCTGTGAAAGTGCTGCACTCAATATGCCAGCAAATTTGGAAAACTCAGCAGTGGCCACAGGACTGGAAAAGATCAGTCTTCATTCCAATCCCAAAGAAAGGGAATGCTAAAGAATGCTCAAACGATTGCACAATTGCACTCATCTCACACGTTAGTAAAGTCATGCTCAAAATTCTCCAAGCCAGGCTTCAGCAATATGTGAACTGTGAACTCCCAGATGTTCAAGCAGGTTTTAGAAAAGGCAGAGGCACCAGAGATCAAATTGCCAACATCCGCTGGATCATGGAGAAAGCAAGAGAGTTCCAGAAAAACATCTATTTCTGCTTCATTGACTATGCCAAAGCCTTTGACTGTGTGGATCACAATAAGCTGTGGAACATTCTGAAAGAGATGGGAATACCAGACCACCTGACCTGCCTCTTGAGAAACCTGTATGCAGGTCAGGAAGCAACAGTCAGAACTGTACATGAACAACAGACTGGTTCCAAATAGGAAAAGGAGTAAGTCAAGGCTGTATATTGTCACCCTGCTTATTTAACTTATATGCAGAGTACATCGTGAGGAACGCTGGGCTGGAAGAAGCACAAACTGGAATCAAGATTGCCGGGAGAAATATCAATAATCTCAGATATGCAGATGACACCACCCTTATGGCAGAAAGTGAAGAGGAACTCAAAAGCCTCTTGATGAAAGTGAAAGAGGAGAGTGAAAAGGTTGGCTTGAAGCTCAAGATTCAGAAAACAAAGATCATGGCATCTGGTCCCATCACTTCATGGGAAATAGATGGAAAAACAGTGGAAACAGTGTCAGATTTTATTTTTTTGGGCTCCAAAATCACTGCGGATGCTGATTGCAGCCATGAAATTAAAAGACGCTTACTCCTTGGAAGGAAAGTTATGACCAACCTTGATAGTATATTAAAAAGCAGAGACATTACTTTGCCAACCAAGGCAAAGTCCGTCTAGTCAAGGCTATGGTTTTTCCCATGGTCATGTATGGATGTGAGAGTTGGACTGTGAAGGAGGCTGATCGCCGAAGAATTGATGCTTTTGAACTGTGGTGCTGGAGAAGACTTTTGAGAGTCCCTTGTACCGCAAGGAGATCCAACCAGTCCATTCTAGAGGAAATCAATCCTGGGTGTTCATTGGAGGGACTGATGCTAAAGCTGAAACTGCAATACTTTGGCCACCTCATGCGACGAGTTGATTCACTGGAAAAGACTCTGATGCTGGGAAGGGTTGGGGGCGGGAGGAGAAGGGGATGACAGAGAATGAGATGGCTGGATGGCATCACTGACTCTATGGACATGAGTTTGGGTGAACTCCGGGAGTTGGTGATGGACAGGGAGGCCTGGTGTGCTGTGATTCATGGGGTCGCAGAGAGTCGGACACGCCTGAGCGACTGAACTGAACTGAACATAATCTAGTAACCAAGCAAAGGGCAGCTCTTTCTTCTCTCCCTTACCAGATGATGCTATTTCTGGGAAAACAACCATTCAGTTCAGTTCAGTTCAGTTCGGTCGTTCATTCGTGTCCGACTCTTTGCAACCCCATGAATTGCAGCATGCCAGGCCTCCCTGTCCATCACCAAGTCCCAGAGTACACTCAAACTCATGTCCATCGAGTTGGTGATGCCATCCAGCCATCTCATTCTCTGTCGTCCCCTTCTCCTCCTGCCCCCAATCCCTCCCAGCATCAGAGTCTTTTCCAGTGAGTCAACCCTTCACATGAGGTGGCCAAAGTATTGGAGTTTCAGCTTTAGCGTCAGTCCTTCCAATGAACACCCAGGACTGATCTTCTTTAGGATGGACTGGTTGGATCTCCTTGCAGTCCAAGGGACTATCAAGAATCTTCTCCAATACCACAGTTCAAAAGCATCAATTCTGTGGCACTTAGCTTTCTTTGTAGTCCAACTCTCACATCCATACATGACCAGTGGAAAAACCATAGCCTTGACTAGATGTACTTTTGTTGGCAAAGTAATGTCTCTGCTTTTTAATATGCTCTGCAGGTTGGTCATAACTTTCCTTCCAAGGAGTAAGCATCTTTTAATTTCGGGTATCACATTTTGTTTCACCATGTAGCTTTGGTATGACCCAAGGAAGTTATAACCCAGAAATCAGTGCCATGGCTCTTTACAGATATCTTCAATGACTTTGCTACCATCAGGTCACCCCCCAGGCACACCCATGAAAATCTCCATGGTAGTGCCACACTAATCTGTTCACCCACTGGTCACCAATCAAGGAGAATGTTTATAGTAGAAGGGTTGTAGGACATTCTAACACAGTGTACCAAACTTTAAAATACATAATAATCACCTGTGAAGCTTGTTGAAAAATGCAGATTCTCCAGGCTCTGCTCTTGAAGAATTTGATTCAGTTGGTATGGGGAGAGGCCCAGGAATTTACATGTTTAGTAAGTAATTCAGGTTATTCTTTTGGCCTTTATGATGGATATAAATGAAAAACAGGTGCTAGTATCACAACACTCAGCATATATTCTTATTTGCCTTATAAATTCTCCTCTAAGTATGAGTAGAGATGGTAAGGGTAAATCTTTCAGCTTTGCTACATTAATAATTAAGCAAGACTGAATATTGTTTTGAATATATTTGATTGCAAACTTGGCAGGTCTTGTAAGCAAATTTCCTCCCATATTTCACATCATCAGAACAGCCTTAGTCATCAGCAGTATAGCAGACTGTACATTTACTCAAAGGCGATGAGGTTTGTGGTGATAGTTTAGGTAAGAGTTTGTTCACACATTCCACACAAATGCAACTAAAGAAAGAAAAATATGCATCCATCTTCAAAGCAAGAGAATATATAGTAATTTTATATTTACAAATAATAGGTAAATAAATAATGGAAAGCTGTGTAGCAGAAGTTAAAGTGAAATTTTCAAGCATTTTGGACTGTTTTGACAAAAGTGGCTAATAAGGACAAGACCGAAAGTGATTCTCTCAAAATCAATGGATTATTGACCATGTTTTTGTTTCTAGGTTTCAGTCCTTTGTCATGGAAGAATATGTGCCTTTACATTGAGCAGAATAGTCCAGCTGGGAGGAATTCTCAGGTCAAATCAAGATGAAAAGCCTGTTAAGGACTCTAACAGAAGCGTCTATAGAGAGAATCCCTAGAGGTGTTTCTTATTACTAAGATAACATGGTAACTCTTTCTGGAGGAAATACATGATTTACACATAATGGTGTAAAACTTGTGCTAAAATGTTGGAATCAGTACATTTAAATGCACCTTTAGGCAGTTTATTTAAATGTACTATCCTGCATAGTCAATCAGCCTTAATATCCTACCTACATTTCCCTGTGATCAGACTAGCCAGATAATGATGATGGGGTAAGGGACAGGTGGAGATGGGGGAGAAGGAAGTATTCCAGCATCAAAGGAGGTGGTAAAAACCAGTCTAAGCTCTTAGGCCTAATAGTTCAGGGTCCCATCATTTGACTGGTCTTTTGTGGAACCAAGAAAATAGCTCCATCACCAAGAGTGGGCTTGAACTTATACAATTCAGAAGGGAAGAGTTACACTTCAACACTCTGCCAAAGCCTCTCTTTATTCAGTCAATAAATAGTGAATTGAGTATCTATCTACTAAGTGTCAGACAATGCTGGTAATTCATAAGTGAACCAAACATAAAACCCTGCCCTTATGAAACATATATCTTAATGGGAGGAGAAAAAAGTTGAGAAAATAAATACCGACATATGCTACATCCAGTGGTGATAAGGAGCAAGGAGAGATGCAAAGCAAGAAAGGGGTGGAGAGTTCAAGGGCGGAGGGATCAGGACATCATTTTCAATAAATTGCTTAGGAAGAGTCTAAGAAGGTATCATTTAGAAGACTTGAAGAAGTGAGGAGGCGAACCACTTGGAAGTCACCAGGGAGAACATTCTAGGGAATGGGAATAGTAGGGGCAAAGAGACATGGAGATCATGAGAGACCTCAAGACCTGGGCATCTGAATCAGGGGTGTGGCTTCATAGCACAGGCACCAACACCTGTCTCAAAGTATCAGACTGTTGAGAAGTGTGCTTTCAGTAATTTCACAACTTCATCAGCTGCTTCAGGCTTCTGGAGGGCAAGACTGTGGTGAAGTTTGGTTTGTGTCAATTTCTGGGAATTTTGTTAGGTGTACTTGTCTTCCTGTCTTTCCTTTTTCTCCAAGAAAGGACAATTTCTCCAATGAATGTGATGAAGTAAGATGAATTAAACCAGAATCCTTCGTCTGCCTAGAAACAACAAGTGTGAGCACAGGACCAGCTCAGTTTGCAGAGTAGGAGTCATAAATTCTGCCATGAATAATTCTGATGATTTTATGAGACTTACTACTAGTTGGTGTATTTATTTTCTGTAGCTGCTGTAACAAATTACCACTTACTCTGTGGCTTAAAAACAGCACAAATTTATTATCTTATAGGTCAGATGTCTAACATGGGACTCTGCAGACTAAAATCAAGGTAGAGGCTAAAATCATCTGGTAGAACTGTACTCCTTTCTATAGACTCTAGGTAGGATCTATTTCCTTTCCATTTCTCTCTTCCAGAGTTGTCCATAACCCTTGGTCCATGGCCCTTTACCTCCATCTTCACAGCTTAACAAAGACAAGTTGACCTTGCTTCTGAAGCCATATCTCCTTCTCTGACTGAGGCTCTCTTCTGTCTCTCTCTTTTGCTTTTAAGGATCCTTGTGATTACATTGGACTCACCCACTAATCCAGGGTATCCTCTAATTCCCAACCTAATTACACCTGCAAAATCTCTTACCATGCAAAATAACATATTTATAGATTCTGAGGTTTAAGAAAGGGATGTATATTTGGGGGCTATTATTCTGCCTACTATAAGTTATACCTTTTTTGTATTTTTTTTTTTTCGTGTTTCAGAAGCTGATCAAGTTTTATAAGAAAAGTTTGTCATTAGTCACTGCAAAAAATGCCAAGGGACAGAAAGGTTTCTTATTTATATGGGCAGTTATTTGAACAAAAATTGTTTTCTGAGATGATATTTCCTAAAAAGGCAGCATATGACTATAGGGTTTTAAAAGGAAAAAAAAATGAAGGAATTTATCCATTGCCTCCTTGGATATTTTAATAATGTGTAAATTGGAGCAAATTAATTGACCACTGTGAATCTCAATTTCCTTAAAGTAACCTTTCAGAGTTATGAGAATTAAAGAGAATAAACTATGTGCCATACGAATTAACATGGCACTGGCCTACAATGGCCACTTTTGTTATCTTTTCTTTTTAATCACCATCAACATTTTTCTTTCACTTGATTCCTAACTCTTCTAATCTACTCTCTGAATAAAAACTTTAATATCTGAAACTATTTTCTATATGGACTTCCCTGGTGGCTCAGATGGTAAAGTGTCTGCCTACAATGCGGGAGACCCAGCTTCAATCCCTGGGCTGGGAAGATCCTCTGGAGAAGGAAATGGCAACCCACTCCAGTACTCTTGCCTGGAAAATAACTAATACCAAATATTGCATCTGAAATAAACATTTCTGCTCTTCTCTCCCTCAGAGTTTGGGGGACTGTTGAACTCACTGTGGTAAATTAAATCCATGCAAAGGCCAACTTAGTGTGCTGTGGCATGAACCCTGAAGCTATTTTAAGAGAACTGCCCTATGGTCACCGACCCTCTTTTCTTCCCTCTCACAGCTGTTGCTGAAAGAGACAGTCACCTGGCAGACTGGCAGCAGCAGCTGTCTGTGCAGAGAAAGGCTGCAGCCCAGAAGCCAAGCTCCTCCCTCCTGCAAAAGGCAGCCAGTGAGCTCAGATCAGGTGAGCAGCGACACTGAAGATCAGACTATCCCTGGGACAGCTGGACATATGCCTGGTGACCTTCAGGGCCACCTGCTTCTTCAGAAAAATCCTGGGTGGAAGAAAGAGCACCAGCAACCTGCTGTCGCTTCTGCTCTATTTCTGATGAGTCTCAAGTTCATCTCTTATGTTGGTGTGAAATCTCAGAAACCTCAATACCTGAGGTCTACTATACCTAGTATCTGCCATGTTGGATGGTTTGGACGGCATGGATCCCAAAGCCTCTGTTCCCTCTGGAGCAGACCTATGTCTAGACCCATGCTAGCACTGGGCATGATGGAAGTCTAACTGCCACTGTTTACATTGATTTACCTCTCTCCTATCTCTGCTGGCATGAATCATACAGCCATTCAATGTTCAATCTGTGCTGCTCCTTTGGGAGTGGTATGCCTGCTGATAAGACCAGAACCCTGTTTGATCTGACTCCCAATTCACTTCTCTTTCTATGGCACCTCTCTCACCCACACTTGGAGTCCCTAATGCTTCTCCTTAGAACCTTGAGACAAGCTTGTTGCATGAGGGGAGCAGGTGAGTCGCTAGCTGTGTTGTTTCCAGAGTTTAATATAAAACATTCCTTTCTTGCCGATGAAAATACTGGAGTCAATAAAATGCAGTACCTCTCTGTGGGTGGCTCAGAGTCATGGCAAGGATGATCAGGGACAACACTGCATTGAACATGCAGCGCCACAGACTGGCCTTGGTGACATTATGCACAACAGCTGTGTTGGCCTAACCAGCCTTTGGGAACTGAACAGAAGGCAGATGGATGACAAAAGGAAAAGCTGGTGAGCAATCAGGGAAAGGCAAGTAAATATATTCCTCAAACCTCTCTGAAAAATGAATCCACAATTACATGATCCCAAGGACTCACCTATCACAGATTAATAAAATGAAATCTACAGATACCATAATGACAGCCTCAAAGGAAATCATCTCAAATGTCAAATCTGTCTGTTTTGTTAAAAAAAAAAAAAATACCTAGCCATAAGAATAGAAAAATAAGGGTTGAAGGACATAAGCTTGTATATGATTCACTTGCAAGGACCACATTGAAGTTGGGTGTTTTTTTTTTCCTTCTGGTCCTCACTATGTCTTCCCGTAAATCCCCCTTTCCCAGGACTCAACACTGGGAATTACACATCACAGGCACTTAACAAATGTTTTAACTTGACAGAATTCTTTTTCAGTTCAGTTCCCCTAAAAAAAGGCAAAACTCTCAATTTCCTTTTTCATGATTTTTCAAGTGGCCCAAGTTCACTTGGCACTACAGACAATACAAAAACAATCAGCCAAGAATGAAATGCCCTAAAGACTGGAAAAGCAGTCATTAAAAGCACTTGCTGGGAAAGTCCTCAGCATGAGGAGCAGGCAAGCACTGCAACCAAGCCATGGAAGGCACAGACCAGGCAGAATACATCTATCTGCTCCCTGAGATCTGATGAGCCTGTTGTTCTCCAAGTTTGCTTAGGTTAATCAGAATCTCCAAATCTTCTGAGGCTCTCTAACACCCAACTAAGAGCTACATCAAGGATAAATTTATGCTAATCTGTTAATGTGTACACCCCACAGTCATTAGCAAAGGAGACAACCTCCTCTATCCAGTTGCTGAGGGTTTCTTAAATAGAGAACTAATGGAAATGTCTTATAGTTCTCCACGCTAACTCTGTACTTTTTTCAGTGCTCACACATATGAGCCTGCATCTTTTCATCAATATCTACAGAATCTTATTATAAGATGACTTCTGGTAGACTGTAATGTCTAATGGAGAAACAGCTTGTGATAGAATGCAGGCTACTCAAGTACGTTTAATAGACTTCATCGAGGGTGGTTTGTCATCAGGGATAACAACATAAATATTTTGATTTATGTCAGACTCATTAATTATTCCCTTACAGTCTATATTTTGGAGAAGCTCCATATAAGCTGACTTTACTTGTTATTTTCATCTTCATTGAACTGAAAGCCCTCCTGCAGTTTCGAATGAAACAACTGTTGTTTATGGGCCATGCAGATTGGCTTTACTTTCCCTGCCAAAGGTAAATACCCCAAAGGAATCCAAAATTACACTGAATGAAAATTTGGATGAGCACCATTTGTGCTTTAATTTGGGTAAAAACAGCCCTCAAAGGTTATGGGCTGTGAGGGATATTTGGCTTATTAAGCAGGTTCGAGGTTGAAGTTATTCCAAGCAGACTGGATTTTGTCCCAAACTGGCTATTTTGTGTGGACCTACACCGGGAAATAAAACAATTCATTTGAAAGAAATGATGTGTCTGGTTTAGTCTCTCAAGACTGCATGATTCGTTTATGTGCTAAGTGTCAGCATGGCTAGACTGGCCCACATGTTCTCCTGGTATCCACCCAGCAAGCAATGTCCTCAACATCTTCCACCCCAACCTTCCCTCTGCACTTTTCATGCAGAGCCCTGTCTCTCCTCCAGATCCTTGCCTGTTCCACTGGTACACAGTGGCCCTGGGCAAGTCATAGTCTGCCATTCAGTTTTCATGTTAAAACAGGAATAATTTATATCTTTCAAATTTAAGGATACTTTCATGGATAAACGAGTTAATACAGATAAAGCAGCATGATGTCAGAAACCCAGTAAATATTCAATTAACGCAAGTTAATATTATTATGGTTAAAATTATCATCATTCTTGTCATCATTCTTCTTTACCAACTGGCACAAAGCAAGGGGCAGGGTAACAGAAGGGTGACAGAGAACTTGGATCAGCAGTCTTTGCAGTGAGAAAATGAATCTGGGGTTGAGACCTGAAACATTACCATAAGCCTGAACTCTTGCCAACCCTTCAGCCTGCTAGAATTAGATGTGAAAAAAGAGTTGATGGAGCATTATTCTGACATAATGGGCCATTTCACCACTGGGCAAATAAGATGATTTCTAGGAAAAGTTTAGGGTAAATATTCCATCCAATGGATACAATTCAGTCATTGTCACATGGTGGAGAACTTTACATCTCATCTTACTGTATATTAAACAGTTGCTTCCTACATATGTTTGCTCATGGTGCAAAATGCCCTAAATACCTTTGTTATTTTTTTACTTTCCCTTTACTGATGTTTAGAATAAAGGTATGGTTAGGTCCAGTGGGAAAACAAAACAAAAAATTTTGTCTATATTAAGCCAAGCTTTGAAATTTCCAAGTTGGTCACCAAGAGCCATGCCTAAGTGCTCTAGGAAGGTATATGATGGCAGTCATTGCACAGTCTTCTTCCCAGTGCAAGCTCCACCCCTTACCCTGTGGGTCCTGGACCAGTTAGTCTCCTGTGAACTTTTCTCATCACCTATTCCCATTATGTGTGTGCTCAGCTGCTCAGTTAAATTTGATTCTTTGTGACCCCATGGACTGTATCCTGTCAGACTCCTCTGTCCATGGGATTTTCCAAGGCAAGAATACTTAAGTGGGCTGCCATTTCCTTCTCCAGGGGATCTTCCTGACTCAGGGACTGAACCATGTCTCCTGCTTGGAAAGCAGATTCTTTACCACTGAGCCACCTGGGAAGCCCCTGAACTCATCTAAGACCCTTCTATCCCTTATTCTGGTAGCTTTATCTTCTGTTTATCCAGTATGCCACCTGTTGGGCTGCATCCCACAGGCCTACAAGGCCTGTGCTTGCCCAGCTTCAAAACAAAACTGAAGAGCTTGGCGTCAGCAACAGAGACATCAATGGCTTAATGGATGAGGGGAGCTTACATGTCTGATGCAAGGTCCTGGGGTGACATCCCACTGTGTGTCACACTTGGTGGGCAGGACTTAGTGGCAGCCTTCACTCTAGGAGGGAAGGGGAGACTACTTCTTACAGGGAATTGATGTCAGGTGATCTCATTAGTTACCAGGGAAACCAGTAGGCATCATGCTCCTCACCAACCCTTTAATAAAAACAATCAACAAACAGTTGGGGCATGGGGAAAGTATTGGGTTGGCCAGAAAGTCCATTTTTTCTCCCATTAGATGGTACAGAAATCCCAAATGAACTTTTTGGCCAACCCAATATGCATGGACTTCCCTGTAGCTCAAATGGTAATGAACAGGCCTGTGATACAGGAGATCAGGGTTTGAGCCCTGGGTTGGGAAGATCCTCTGGAGAAGGGACTGGCAGTCTATTCCAAGAATCCAAGTATTCTTGCCTGGAGAATTCCATGGACAGAGAAGCCCCATGGAGGGCTACAGTCCATGGGGTCGCAAAGAGTTGGACATGACTGAGCGACTCACACACAATGTGCAGGAAGGACAGTCACGTGAGCAGGGTGCAGGTGCAGCAGGCACTGGTCAGGCAGGGGACGCACAGAGAACGAGAGCAGGCCTGACCGTATACCACCACGTTCCTTCCCCATGTGTGTTCTTTCCCCGCTGTGTGGAGCTGTCTTCCCCACTGGCCCTCCTGGCTTACTTGATGTTGTTGTTCAGTCCCTCAGTTGTGTCTGACTCTGTGACCCCAAGGACTGCGGCACACCAGGCTTCCCTTATCCTTCACTATCTCTCGAAGTTTGCTCAAACTAACGGCCATTTAGTAAGTGATGTCATCCAACCAGCTCATCCTCTGTTGCTCCCTTCTTCTGCTTTCAATCTTTCCCAGCATCAAGGTCTTTTCCCTGAGTCGGCTCTTCTATCAGGTGACCAAAGTATTAGAACTTCAGCATCAGTCCTTCCAATGAATATTCAGGGTTGACTTCCTTTAGGATTGCCTGGTTTGATCTCCTTGCTGTCCAAGGGACTCTCAAGAGTCTTCTCCAGCACCACAGTTCTACTTGTACATATCTCAAATGTCACATTCTCAGAAAAGTTTCCCTGATCACCTTGCATAAACAGACTCTTAGCTAAAATACCCCTAGAAATACCCCTCTACCTCATCACTATTTTTATTACCTTTAGAACTTTTTTCACAACAAATACTCAATTTCTTGCTTAATAATAACTATACTTCTTTGGGAGGAGGAACCTCTAAACCATGTATCCACAGCATCTAGGCCAGTCAGTGCCTGGAACAGAGTCGACAGAGATTAAACATTTAATGAATGAAATAAACCAACGCTTTGTTCCAGAATTTCCCATTTTATGCAAAGCAGCACGATGTTTTATAATTAAGCTATCTCTTTATACACATTATTTGAGGATAGGAATGGGATCACATAGAACAGAGTGGGAGGGAAGAAAATAATAGGCTGCATAAAAAAGCCAGAGAATCACTGATTAGAACTAAATCACCTGATGACAGCCGTTTTTAAAAAAGAGTTTCTGGAATTGTGTTCAAGAAACAGGACTGAGAACTAATAAACATATGTAGGTGAAACTCTGCTTTATAAAGCAGTTGATAAATGATAAAAATGTTCAGTTCATTTAGGGTCAAAATATTTCCAAGATAAACACATATTTGTAAATGTTATTTATTCCTTTTTAAAATACCTGATTCTGCATTTCGCTGTGCATCTCTAATGATAACCTATGCACTAAATGATTCCAACAGGGATTCTAGCTGAAGTCTGTGCCCTTGAACAAGAGAAAATACCTCCTCTTGGATGACTCATTTCAAAAGTGGGCTCGAGAACTATTTTTTTTGGATGAAGGGTGTGTTATAATTACAGTAATTTCATTTTCCTTTTTACAGACAAAAACATAAAGAGGATTTTTAGAATTCCATTTGTTTCTCTTCTTCTCCTCCCAGCCACGTGCTTATCAGTTTCCCTTACTAAACAGTGAGCTTTATAGGGATGCAGGTGTGAAAGCATATTCATATGGAAAATGTTCCTCAAACACAGCCCTAAATTATACTTGGTGACCAACTGTGTGAATATTTATGGCAGAGTTTGCTTATCCATTAAAAGAAAGAGTATTTTTCCATTATACATTTTGTATCTTGATAAAGCACTCACTACGTTATATTCTGCCTCTCTAAAGGAATCCTCTGTTAAAACAGTATCTAGTTCTTTACTTTTACAGTGTTATAAAATATGTTCAGGCACATAAATTGTTTTTCAGTTAAAATTCCCTCTTGCTTTATATTCTGTTTCATCTACACAGATTTCAATGAATGCATAAATGTTGGTTGGTTATCCAGGTTATCCAGGCAGGCTCGGTTGCACAGTTGTGGATTTGAGGACTTTAATTTTCAGCACGCTACATTAAAGTCATATCTATTTTTCATAATGTCGTAAAGCAAATATTTATTGAAAAGAGGGCAACATGGGAGCAGCTGCTTTTCTAAAGGCAGCCATACCTCAATGATTGTAGGCTAATAGCTGTACATAAACAAACACACACTCAAATACCATTATTCCATCTCTCCCAAAACCATCATTAGATTGTTCTGGTCCGTAGTTGTTACCTTCTACACTGGACAGCAAGTCCTCTATATGTGAAAAAAAAAAAAAACTACGCAAGAAAAATAGGTAGGAATGGAAAGGTGCAGGAATGGGCTGAATGTGAATTGCAAGTGCTTAATTAAAATAGACACTTGATACATAGATTTCTACTTCCAACATATTAGCATAAAAACATGATTAAATCACAAAACTGAACACCTGGAGCCTTCGGGGTCAAGAGAGGTCTAATGATACCAGTTCAAGAGAAATACACCACCAAATTCCATATCTGTGAGCTAGCAGGAGGGCAACAGGCTAGTCATGAAGGCAACAAGGCCGTACTGGGGATATACATACCGTACATGCATATGTAGAGAGAGAGAGAGACAATCTCCTAAAGGTGGAGCTAAAAATGGAAGTTTTGTAACAAGTGCCTGAAAAGATGAGAAAAATATCTTAGCTAATATCAGGAGAAATCATATTGTACAGCATTTGGTTGGCCTCCAACTAAAATGGCTTTTAACTGTGGCACCAAGTATTTATCACATCAAATTTTAACTCTGTACTGACTTCTAACATTTGACCTTTCACACTATAATTGAATGGTCTATCACAGGCGTTCTGTACCTGCTTTTGAATACAATCCTTATGTTATTGCTTAAAGATTTCCACCTCAATGCATAACAGCTCTCCTCATTCATGCAATACGGTTTATCTCAATGGATAGGTCTTTCTTACTCTCTTAAAAGATCTACCAATAATTCTCGCAGGTGTTTGAGTCTGTAAATTCACAGTGAAATTAGACCTTGAAAAAGATCAAACTGTTTATGCCAACCCATACGCCGATTTAGGCAAAGCAGAGTAGAGGAAGGAGCGAGGCTTCTATCTTCAAAGTGTGGAATCCTGGCTCCCTGTGAAGTTAGGAAAATAAGTAATTTATATTTATCTAACCTATGATTTTAAAGTGATTTCTCATACATGATCTCACCAGATACTCTCACACATGCAAAAATATAGAATTTTTAAGAACCTCCTTGCTGCTGCTGCTGCTAAGTCACTTCAGTCGTGTCCGACTCTGTGTGACCCCATAGACGGAAGCCCACCAGGCTCCCCCGTCCCTGGGACTCTCCAGGCAAGAACACTGGAGTGGGAAGAACCTCCTTATAAAATAATTAATTCCATTTATTTAGCTTCCTTGTATAGTCGGCTCAACTATCACAGAGAATAGAGGCCTTTCAGCCAGCCATTGCCTGCAACTGTCACTCCAAGCCAATGTCCCCTCTTTCCAGCCCTGCTGTCTTTCTGCTTCTCTTGGCTCCCTCTGCTCCATTAACAGCCTAGGGCTAAGCTAAAAGTGTCTTAATGATTCCTTTCAAAACAGAGGCAGCAAAGACAAAGGAATTATTGCACAAGAGAATTAAGTGTTTCAGATTTTGTTCCATTCTGGGCAGAGACTGAGGCACAAACATTCTCCAATGTTGAGATTTCTGCTTCCCATCTCTGTCTCTGTCAACTGTTGGCAACAGCTGAGAAGAAAAGAATACAAATTAAAGCAGTACACACATTCCACCTTATATCTAGGCTTTCAGTGAGAAGAAGGGAAAAAACAAAGTCTCTGCAAAGAACCTAGGTAAAATCCCACAAGAAGAGATCCAGAGGCGGACCCAGAAACAACACAGCAACTCTTTTTTTTCAAACATTTTTAATTTTAGTTTTGAGAAAGAGATTTAAATGAGTTAGCACTGTCATACAGTAGGACGAGGAAGAGAGATTTCCACATTTTCCCGCCTTAGAATTCTCAGATTCTTAACTTCTCCAGTAGTACAAGGCTCTGAAAAGCACTTTCAGAATACAGTTCCAGCATTTCTTTTCAGGCAGTTTGTTCTTAAGAGTGTTGGAATGTGAACAACAAGAAAAAAAAAAATGTTGCTTCAACTGCTATCCTCACTGCATTTGGCTCCCAAGCATTGCTGATGTTGCAGAATAAATACCAACACCACCACAAGCAACTTGAGAAAAAAAGTTTTTGGATTGACAAAGTACACAGCATGCAAGACGTAACTGAATACACTTCTTTAACACAGAAACATCGCAATGGTCACAGGGCAAAAGCCAATGAATTGAATAACACTGGGCATTTTAATTATAGAAAAGTGGGCGTTCTCAGCATAATTGTTTATAATAATCATATCCATGTGCCGCACCGAACCAGTTCTGACTTTGGACCTTTGCAAACTAGGCTCAGACACGTAGACGGATTTCCAATTCCCTATTGCCACTGCAGACTAAACAACTGTTGGTCATTAATAAAACATCAAGGTGAGATATAAATATACAAAGTGTCCCTCTCAAAGGTATCATGGCAAAGACTCTGCACACACACAACTGCTTAGTGTCTCTTTTGGAAAGGTCCAGAGTGCAACCAGCTGTGCCTGTCTTCAACTCAGAAATCCAGCTTTTATTAATCTAGAGTTTGGGCCACTAAATCCAAAGAGTGGTGAACTTAGGCCATTCTGACAAAAAAGGGCAAAAATGAAGTACTGTAAGGGCAGACAGCCCAGGAAAGAATTGTCAGGATGTGTAAGAAATAAGACAGAAAATTCAGCTAAGATTTAGAACTAGAGAAAGAGAGTGAAAGGCCACACAGGAGCAGGACACGCCGAGGGTAGAAAGAGGGTGCGCAGAACCCAGGGTGAGGACGAGCAGTGCTAGAGGAGGCAGACTGGTTGAGACAGGGAGGACCCAGCGGTCTAGGAGGCATCTCCTTCACCTGTTACTGGTATATGCTCATACAGCTTTGATGCTGCAGCCAGGGGGGAGAAAATCAACCACCAGGTTTCCAAATTAGACAGTTTTCCAAGAATTGAGTTATTCACCTCAAGATTGTATTCAGTAATCTCAGAAAGAGATGCAAGAAAATCAATTTCCTGATAAAAAAATCTCATCAAGAGCACTCTTGGGAGACAGACTGCGAGACCAGGCAAACGTTTCCTGGTACAAAGGAAACAAAGACGGCCAAGGAACATGAAATGACTGGCGAATATTTAACTTGGTATACTCGTGTACTCAGAAAATAGGGTTTCAGTGAGAAAGCTATCAAAACTAAGGACAAATATTTTTTTCCATGTAAGTCTGGTCAGCCTTTATTGCTCACCCTGTACCCAGGACCCAGATCCTGGCTTAACACACCAGTTTCACAGAGCTGCAAAATATATGCTGAGGCTCAGGACTCAGAGGGTGCTTGGCTGATGTGGGCCCTTATTGTGTTTGCTTGTCTGCGGCATGGAAATATCAGACCTTCCTGATGTCTTGCAGTGTGTGCACCAAGCCAGCTCACAGTTCAGGTCTCAGGACCCAGTTCCTCAAATCTGTGGTTTACAAGCTTTCTTGAAGGTCCTAAATGCAATCATTGTTTTAAAAACTCATCTGCTTAAAATAAAAGAAAGAAAGAAAGAATTGGCAGGAACTGCTTAAAGGAAAACAAAAAGCGTATTTGATTTTTTTTTAACTTTGCCCATCAGCTGCCAAGTAAACTTATTAAGTCTTTGTTTTATGAGGAATCAGGAAACATGTCCAAAAGCAATTTTATATAGCAAGTATCAACCAAATATGCTCCCATTCACTTTTACAGGTTTTTTTTCCCCAAACCCCACTGTAAACCTTTCAAAAGGAAGGTATCAAAACGTTTACATACTTTCTATTTTCTGTCACTTCCCTGAACACAACACCTTTCAATCAATGTTCAGTGTTCAACCAATATTTCAAGGAGTGAAATGATGCATCTTCTAATCACACATTTATCTGGCTTTCTGTTTCCCCAAAATAACATGAATTATGCATCCATTTTAATGTTTTTTTTACATTGGGGAAAATAGATTTCCTGAGCAATAAAGAGTAGAAATTCTGTAAGATGTTTGCATACACCCAAGATTTCTTTTACAAAGGCATCAATAGGTAGAGCATGGTAACTGGGTTTTGCAGAAGATCTAGGGCCAAACTTCTGCTTACTGTGGCATATTTTATTTTGACTTGAGGAAGAAAAGACAGATAAATTGTTCAGCTAAAAACAGATCTAGCTTAGAAACAGCAAGAAGCCTATCACAGTGTTAAGATATCATAAAAAATGATTATGGTAAAAATAACTTTCTAAAATTATGTCAAATGTGTGATTGGTAGAAGGTGTAGAGAGAAAATGATTTAAAGAGTTATGTATATTGGTGAGGGCTTTTCTGATGGCTCAGTGGTAAAGAATTCGCCTGCCAAAACAGGAGACATGGGTTCAATACCTGGGTCAGGAAGATCCAGGAGTAGGAAATGGCAACCCACTCCAGTTTTCTTGCCTGGGAAATCCCATGGACAGAGGAGCTTGTGGGGGCGGGGGGCTACAGTCCATGGAGTTGCAAAGATTTGGCAACCAAACAACAACAAGAGATACTGGTGGAACAACAGAATGGCTTGTAGCGCAGAGTGAAGTATTTGGGAGGAAAAGTGGTAATGGTTTAAAAGGAAATGATTCCTATCCCCTAAAACTCTCATAGGAAGGAAACTGGGACAAAGGCTTCAAACAAAGGAAGTTGATTAGGAAGGGAGGTGAAGAAAAGGTGGACAAGAATATTGGCTTAATAAAGTCTCCAGTTAGGCTTTGGGTTCTATCCTAGATGACTCCATGGGTTCGAGTTGTGTGCTAGGGTTCTAAACTTCCATCCTCAGTACTCAAGTACAGGGCTTGGATGGCAGGGAGAAGATAATGAGGCTTCAGATAATAGAATTGACACCAAAGGCATCAGTCCAGGCTCCTCCTCTGGATGCAATATATGGACTCAAAAACCAAATATGATCTTCTAACTTTTCTGAGAAAGGGAGCTCCTTCTGTCCTGTAGCACTCAGGAACCCTAGACAGGATCATTCAAATTCTTATGGCCCTTCAAACAGTTTCCATTTTAGACCTGGGGCTTTTTTCCCCTGATGATTTGTCTGCCATCAAATATCTAAGTTGGAGAGATTCATACAGAAAATGTTTCACTTCATCCATTA
Organism: Moschus berezovskii; assembly: GCF_049115385.1. Taxonomy (NCBI): domain Eukaryota; kingdom Metazoa; phylum Chordata; class Mammalia; order Artiodactyla; family Moschidae; genus Moschus; species Moschus berezovskii. The sequence continues at coordinate 40,738,023 of NC_142468.1, read as the reverse complement.
TTCATGCACACATTTTGTTTAAAAAGAATGGAAAGTGCACCTAAGCCAGATATCTTCAGAGACTAAGATACTGAGTTTTTGTATTTGTTTTTTAACTGCTAACTGTCACTCTTTGCTATCAGCCTTTTAGCCAAAAAAAAAAAAAAAGGGCAAAAAATCTCCTGGCGAATGTTCCTTTTCTAATATTCTATCTAATTTCTGGATGTAAAAGTCTAGTCTCCATAGGATAGACTTTGTTGGTCAGGGAAATCTACGGTAAAGAGGTGACACTGAGCAGAGACCTAAAAGAAGAGAGGGAGCAGATCGTGCAGGTACAGAGAGGAGAGCATGGCAGGAAGAAGGAGCAGAATTGAGAAGTCCTGCAAGTAAGAGGGAGCTGCCCAGGTGACTCCAGTGGTAGAGAAGCTGCCTGCCAGTGCAGAACATGTGAAAGACGCGGGTTCGATCACTGGGTCGGGAAGATCTCCTGGAGAAGGGCATGGCAACCTGCTCCAGTATTCTTGCCTGGAGAATCCCCATGGACAGAGGAGCTCGGCAGGATACAGTGCACAGAGCTAGAAAGAGTCGGACACGACTGAAGTGATGACTTAGAACGCACGCACACTGGTAAGAAATTGCCTTTTGCAGGCCAGAGCAGCAGAGAGCACAGATGAAGTAGGAAGGGCAGGAGAAAGGGTGGTAGAAGTCTTCAGAGAAGGGGCAGCTGTGAGGCTGAGGAGACACAGGTGACTGGTAAGCAGCTGAGAGGACCTGGGCTTTCTTTAGATTGACATGGCGAGCTGATGGAAGGTTCTGAACACAGGAGTAGCATGACCTAGTAAATGACTCACAGCTGAAAATTCTCCACTAGTTACTCTGTGGAAATTAGTTGGTGGGAGCTGGAGAAGGATGGGTAAGACCAGAAGCAGAGAAGCCATTTAGGAGTCTCTTATAACAGTTTAAGAGATGTTGTTAGTTTGAACCAGAGTGTTAACAGTGGGGATGGTGACAGGTGATCATAGATTCTGGATATCTGCTAAAGATAGTGTGAACAAGGTTTTTTTTTTTTTTTTAAGGATTAGATGTGGTATTTGAGAGAAAAGGAAGCTGAGGGGAGAGAGTAGTCAAGAGCTGGAGTAGTCTGTGTCACTTTAGGTATAATTCTGTCCTTTAATTTGTGGAGCTTAAAACTGTAGATGGAGAATAAGGAAGAATTAGTAAAATAGAGACACACTGCTAAGTGAATAAATACACTGAAATAATGTCCTGAATGTGCCTCTACCATAAAAATTATCACACGCATTATTATCATCTTCACTGGCCCTCGTTTCCATGAGGACAAATTCTTTGTCTCATCCGTTTTGTATCTACAGTACAAGAATTTAAGAAAGTGTTCAATCATTTATTTCAATCGTTTATTTACATTACTGTGACAAAATCACAAGAAACATTTAACAGTGAAGGAAACCAGAAAGAGAAAAACAAATATCATACATTAACACATATATATGGAATCTAGAAAAATGGTACAGATGAACCTATTTGCAGGGCAGGAATAGACATGCAGATGTCGAAAATGAGTGCTCTGTGATGACCCAGAGGGGTAGAACTAGGAGGTTGGAGGCAGGTCCAAGATGGAGGCAATAGATGTATACACATAGCTGATTAACTTCAGTGTACAACAGAGACTAACAAAACATTGTGAAGCAATTATACTCTATTAAAAATAAATAACTAAATAAAAAGTACAACAGATTCACTTTGTTGTACACCTGAAGCTAACACAACATTGTAAATCAAGGTTAAAAAATTGATTAATATCCAAATAAAAATTAAAAAAAAATTAAAGTGGCTGACACAATTGGAGGAATACAGGCAATAGCTTATGAGCAAAAATGCCTTAAAGTGCATAATATCAGGGCTGCATGTATTCTCTAGCTATTTTTAGGAGTTAAAGAGCAGATAGTTTAAGGTAAACATCTTATTAGTCAGCTAATAATCCTCATATTTCAGTGGATTACCAAAACACAGATTTATTTCTCATTCACATTACAAGTTGGACACAAGTTAGCTATGGCTTTCTACCTACCCTGTCATTCCAGGACTGAAGAAGCAGCCCAAATCTGAAACATGCAAAGGGAAGATTAAAAGTGGTGGAAGAAACCTATAACACTTCTCAAAACTTCTACACAGAATTGGTATGAGCTCTATCCATGCACATTCCGTTGGCTAAAGCAAGTAATTTGTCCATCTTAAGTCAATAAGTAAGTAATTTGTCCAACAAGTTAATAAGTAATTTGTCCAACTTATGGCTCAGGCAGTAAAGCGTCTGTCTACAATGAGGGAGACCCGGGTTTGATCTCTGGGTGGGGAAGATCTCCTGGAGAAGGAAATGGCAACCCATTCCAGTCTTCTTGCCCGGAAAATCCCATGGACAGAGGAGCCTGATAGGCTACAGTCTATGGGATCACAAAGAGTCGGACACGACTGAGCGACTTCACTTCAAGTCCAATGAAGGTAGGAATACTTAATTCTCTTATAGGAAACATGAGAATAAATAATTGCAGATAGAAATATATCTACTATGAGTTACTTCCCAAAGATATAAGTTCCTTTGGCCTCCTGGATCCCAAATGGGACCATGGGACCACGGCCAATGACTGGTATATCTACTACCACAGCCATCCATGTCCATAAGTTTAGATCCAAGTTTCGAAGAGACCAACGGACAATCAATATTACTCATTGGGAACGAACCAGCCCTTCTGTTTCTTTTGAATCAACAAGAAGGATCATTAAATAAATTTAAGGATCTCTGGTTTCAGAAAAGGCTGCCTATCACCACCCACAGTGTAGGCTGATAAAATTTCCTATGTTTAGTTTCTCAAGGATCTATTACTATGGTGCTTTTGTTCTGACCTGTGAAAATGGGGAAAGCATCAGGAGTAGTAGGTGTCTCAGTTCCAGGAGCCAGTCCCTTCCAAATTTCTCCTCCCAGCCTTGAGTGTTAATACTACCTGGACAGGAAAACTGCTTAAGTTTGTAAGTAACCAATTCTGTGCTTAGAGGCACTAAACTATTTATTAAAAATCGTTCATAATGTCAAGCCATCTAAACATGGCATGTTTACAAGGACATGGGGAGATAATAAATCATTGCACTAACATTTAATAATTCCATGACCTGTGATATGTTTTGGTTCAAAGTTTCAGGAAGCACCTCTTTTTAAAGTAGTACCAAAGAAATATTTTGATGCTGAATAATTGTGTGGTTAGACATACTTTTCAGTGTGAAGAATATTATGCTGTGATCCTTTCTCTCAAGGCTCTGAATGAAGACCTAGAACCCAATAGGACACCTGGGCTAGTTGGGATGCTCATCAAAACAGAGAAATTCATTATAAGAGATACCATCATATAAATGGCTCTATATTAGATGATTATTTCCATATCTTTACTGACAGTCTTGACTAGTACAACTCTGTTCATTTGGCTAAAAATTTCTTACAACAAATTATCTCATGCTACAAGAGTTTTACTTTACTCTGTGTACATGTGTGAGTGTGTATTTTTTGTATTTCTGGTCCCACATTTTGGCTATATGTATTGGAGAGAAGAGAACTAGTGGAAAGTATTAATTCATGAAGCTGTGGTCACTGATGTCTCAGTTACTTGTTCAAACAAGTGAATTGATACTAGCATGATAGAAGGGGTATTCACTCAAAAATTTAAAATATGTTTATATAAAGGAATCTGTATTATCAGATCAGATCAGATCAGATCAGTCGCTCAGTCGTGTCCGACTCTCCACGACCCCATGAATCACAGCACGCCAGGCCTCCCTGTCCATCACCAACTCCCGGAGTTCACTCAAACTCATGTCCACAGAGTCGGTGATGCCATCCAGCCATCTCATTCTCTGTCGTCCCCTTCTCCTCCCGCCCCCAACCTTTCCCAGCATCAGAGTCTTTTCCAGTGAGTCAACTCGTCGCATGAGGTGGCCATTTATATAGCATAGTAAATTTATATTACTAAATATAAATCACTTCCAGTGGCATGAAAATGAAAGTGTTAGTTGTTCACTAACTCTTGTTTACGACTCTTTGTGACCCCACGGACTGAAGCCTGCTTCTGTCCATGGAATTCTCCAGGCAAGAATACTGCAGTGGGTAGCCATTACCTTCTTCAGGGGATCTTTCCAACCCAGGAAACCTGGGTCTCCTGCATTGCAGGCAGATTCTTTATTATTTGAGCAATCAGGGATGACCAGTGGCATATACACATGTAAATAATTTATACTTATTTAACTTTACATTTTAAAATGTTTTCATCATTATTACTTAATTAAAAGACATATAGTTGTTTATATTTCAACCAGGTTATTCTTCTGGTTACACAGAACTGAACAATTCTCAATCTCCCCATTTCTTAGTAGCCTTCTCTCTCTTTCATTTCAGTTATATTCCCATGGAAGTGGTGGAAGTTAATTGCCCTTCGAGAGTATAGGACTGCAAGTAAAGTGAAACATTCTCATTTTATTTTCAGAAAAGAGAATGTTGCATTGTTTCAAATCTGGGTTAGTGCGTAACATGCCAAAGTTGACATAATGACCTCAGTTGGCTTTGTAATTTTAGCTATAGTTGAAGTTTTGCAGTGATTCCTGATATTTCTGTTATGTACAGGCCTTAACCAGAGATGTGAATGTCCTCTTGTATTTTTTAGATGAAAAATGCCTCTGTCAAAAAGGCAGCATGTTGCAGACATATTGCAGAGCCTCTAAGGAGAAAGACATTTCTTACCTAAGATCATCAAGAGATTTTTCTTCACTTTTACATTATTGTCCTGCCCTTCCCTTTTACCCTCAGTCAATGTACCTAAGAGAGTTTGTCTTTCCCAATTATTTCTTTCCTCCCAGGATGAAGCTATAGTGGTGTCACCCACCTTCCAAGGATCAGCGTGACACCATCAATACTCCCAGGATTAACATGTGGAGGGATGAGTACCTAGGATGTATGGGTCTGGGGCATAAACGCCCGGATTGTATTTCCTTTGGTGTTTGTACATAATGTCCCAATCCCCCACACCCCACCGACCATGAGATTTTACTTATTTATTTATTTATTTACATCTCCAAAGTACTAGTACTTCCTGTAATATCCAGCCTCCTGCTTTGTTCTTCAGCAGGATTGAACACACTCAGCTCTTAATCCACTTCTACAGAAACAACACAGTCATCCCAGAGGAGAACAGCCATTTCACAACCACTCTTGCTTTCCTTGCAGCCACACATTTTTCCTTTCACTCAAAATCTAATCCCCTTGGTTCTTTGTTGCCACAGTGCTTGAGAAGAAAAATTAGATTATGTTAGGAATATAAATACAAAAAAAAAAAAACAAAGTTCTGAACTGAAGTTAGCTCCCCCTTAACATGTTCACTTTGAAATGATCCGTTTGTGCCCTAAGATAAATCCTCTCTGACACTAGATTCTCATTTACTATTCACCTTGGTTGAAGCTTTGGGGTCTCCATCTCTCACCAACCTCCCTCTCTTCAACTCTTGGTTGCTCGGCAACCTCAAACAGCTGGTTGCCCAAACAGGAAAAGTAAATGGGATTAACTCTGGAGGAAACTAATTGAAGGAAGCATTAGTATGCTCCCAATCAGAATGCTTTCAAAAAAAAAAAAAAAGACTTTTTTCAATACTAGCTGATTAAGTTGCACTGTGCTGTCCTAAGTAAGAAGGCAGACTATGGAGTATACAGGCGGAAGAACATTACAGATTTGAATGCTGAATTTTCAGAGCAGCAGTGACAACAGCTACTACACAATTGCCCTTAACAGGCCACAGTCCTCTATTTGCAAAAGGGCATAAAGTTATTACAAGTCTTTTGTCTGTTACTTCTCTCACTCATGCATGAATGTATATATTCATTCATCCACTCACTCCCTTACTGATCCACTCAGTTAAGTACTTATTGACAGACAGCAGCCTGTTAATAGAAATTCTATGGACTCTACGGTGAACCAGACATTCGTTTCAATCTTAGCTCCAATACTTTCTATCTCTGCCACTCTAAACCAATTTTCTTAAACGTTCTAGATCTTCATTTAAACACTGGTAAAATCAAGTTATCAATTCTTACACCTTAAATAAATATTGTGAGGATTAAATAGAATATGCAAAACAACCACTACAGTGATTGCCCAGCTTAGACATTCCATTAATTTAATTTTCCTGAAATGTGGGAGAAAAACTGGAGGTATGTTATCTAGTCTGAGACTTCTGTCTGTATTTCAAGCATAAAGCCAAGACAAGAATGAAATTTCAGCTGTAATAGTTAAGAGGAATTGACAGATTTGAGGTTTCTTAAATAACTAGAATGGGGTGAATGATAAATCAGTGGAAACTGTCAAAGACACCTCAATGTTCTGAGACTGGAAAATCTCAGAGAATGATGATGTTACTGACAAACTAACAACCAAAGAAATGAAGTTAGTCTGTGGGACAATTTAGGCTTAAGTACAAGGGCTGGGACAGGATTCCCTGGTGGCTTAGTGGTAAAGAATCTGCCCGCCATTGTAGGAGATGCGGGTTTGATTCTTGGGCTTGGGAAGAACCCTGGAGAAAGAAATGGCAACCCACTCCAGTGTGCTTGCCTGGGAAATCCCATGGACAGAGGAGACTGGCAGGCTACAGTCCATGGGGTTGAAAAGAGTTGGACACGACTTAACGGCCAAACCAAAAACCAAACAGATGAGGACTGCGGCAGAGCTGACCCTGGGGTAGAACAATGAAGGCTATACCTTGTCTTCAACTGGCCCTGCTTCTCCTCTGCTCTAACGCCCAGCTGGCTAGAACAATGAAGACAGTAGAGCAAGTAAAGAAACAGGTGTAACGAGCTATAGTTAAAAAAAAAAATCCTAGGCTTCTCCTTGGATAGCAAGATCAAACCAGTCAATCCTAAAGGAAATCAACCCTGACTATTCATTCGAAGGACTAATGTTGAAATTGAAGCTCCAATACTTTGGCCACCTGATGCGAATAGTCGACTTATTAGAAAAGACTCTGATGCTGGGAAAGATTGAAGGCAGGAGGAAAAGGGGACAAGAGAAGACGAGATGGTTGGATGGCATCACTGACTCAATGGACTTGAGTTTGAGCAAACTCCAGGAGATGGTAAAGGCCAGGGAAGCCTGGTGTTTTGTAGTACATGGGGTCACAAGAGTCAGACATGACTTTGCTACTGAACAACAACAAAGGCTGCCCATATGAGCTAGAACTCTGATATTCAAAGATTTAGTATCAGCCTTTTAAACTATTTTCAATACTTTTTTTTTCCTTCAGAGCAAAAAAGTTAATGACTACTTTCTAGACCAATATGTTAGTCATATACAGCCCTCAGAACTTCTGTGAGCTGGGAAAGTGACCTCGAGATGGAGCTCCAGAATGTCTGTGGGCTGGAAAAGTCCACTCAGAGCTTAAGTTCTCATACCCTCTGCAGGTTAGACAAGCAGGTTCAGAAGCAGAGGAATAAGGGACCATGAGGATTAGACTGGTCCAATCCGGAGTTCTAAAGTTTAGATAAGTCCTTTTAGGGATATGTATGTTGAGACAGGAACAGAACCACTATGTGGAATGGAATGATTTTGCTGTGAATAAGCCTAACTTTGTTCATTATCACTCGTGAAAGTGATCATAAAGAATTTACTCCTTTTTGAAAATGGTTGTCCAATGTGGCACAAAATGTCAGTAAAAGCTAAAGAAATAAGAAAATGATCATTTCAGGTATAAAGACAAGACAGATATGGGACTGGAAAAAAAGGAAAGAACCTGGGCAGTGATTTTCCTATTTGCAAATCTGGAGATGCTTGAAGGACTTCTAAAAAGAGTGATAGAGCATACAGAGTAGCTGCATGGCAATCTCATTCCTCAGGATGAATGCTGCTTTTTGCAATTCTTCTCTTATTTACCCTTCAAGAATGCCCTTGTTCAGTTTATCTACCTTTCATCTGAATAATAATAATATAAAGAATTCTATCAGGAAGGGGATGGAGATAATATACAACAGAGGTTTCAGGAGACCTGCACGGTTTCGAGGTCTGTCCTTGCAGTAGCACATCCTGCTACCTTTTTCCTTTCTTTTTCTCTTTTTCAAACATCTATATTTTCTCAACTGTTTTCCTGTAGAAAGGGAAAAAAAAGGAACTCCCCTCCAGTAAAGTAAGGAACAAGATTTGTTTTTTGTGTTCTTTTTCCTTCCACCAAAGACAAAGGTTATCTTTGTAATCTGTCCTTGCTAGAGATTATGTATTTCCTCCACTTTGAATCAGTCACCAGAAAGGTTAAAAAAAAAAAGGCAGAAAATAGGGATGTTTAAACTATATAGAATAAATAAATAATTCAGTAATATTAACCTCTCAACTACCTGCAAAGCATTCTTTGTAGCTCAAAGGGTGAGACGGCCTTATGAGAGAAATGGTGTTTATCATTTATTTAATGCACATGGCTGCAGCCTAAGGAAGAAAAGTTTAAAAGTAATGTCAACAGGCAAAAGATCACACTAGGAGTCATCGAGCTCACCTTGCATTTCTCCCCGAGGCAGAGCTGACGGGAATTCATTCAGGACCATTCTATTATTCATGCAAAGAACTGTCTATCACAAACGCAATATGAAAAGGAGGTGCGCCCCATGTGAGGCATGAAATATCATCTCTAATAACTGGCAGTTTAATTTCAAGATTTCGGGACTGCTCATTTAAAAATACCTGAAGCAAAGTTCTAAAGCACAGGATGATAAAGGAAATCATTGTTGTTACACTTTAAGAAACCGTGTCCTATTTCTGCTAGAAAATACAAGAAATTGGGTTAAAAAGACGATAGGGAAAATAATGCAAAAAACTGACAATAGAATGTCATGGTAGCCGGTGCCTCAGAGTAAGAACTTTTCATAACTCTGGAACACACACACTAGGACATGGTCATTGTGACTATCTTAGAAAACTCATCTTATTCCTTTCTAATGCTATGGCAACTGAGAAAAAAAAGTTACAGTAAAATTTAGAATTTACAGGAGAATCTAGACCCTAAAATAACCATTTTTGACTGCTAATAGACTCATAGTATTTCTGACATACACCTAGAAAGAACCTAAAGAATCACCCATTATAATAAACTTACAAGAGTAGTTAAGAAACTGAGACCCTGGGGCAGATACAGGTTAGGACTGTAGACTCAGCATAACCTAGTATCCTTTCTCTTTATACTATACGACTTTTTAAAAATGACCATTTAAAATAATATAATGTTAATGATAAACATTTCACTGTGTAAATAATAAGTTCAAGTCTGACTTTCAGCACATGCTCAAGCAAGCCCCTTTGCATCTACAAAGCTATATGCCCTGCTTAATGGAGTTCTCTTGCTTTTGCATTAAAGAAGGAGGACTACTGCCTACAACCCCTGGATCAGATCCATTGCAGGGATGGGTGGTAGTTTTCATGGCAAAAGTAAGGCTTGTGGGATTTCTAAGGTCAAGAATCTTTAGAAGAACCAAAATTAGACCAAAGGGTAGTTCAGTTCAGTTCAGTTGCTCAGTCGTGTCCGACTCTCTGCGACCCCATGAATCACAGCACGCCAGGCCTCCCTGTCCATCACCAACTCCCAGAGTTCACTCAAACTCATGTCCATCGAGTCAGTGATGCCATCCAGCCATCTCATTCTCTGTCGTCCCCTTCTCCTCCTGCCCCCAATTCTTCCCAGCATCAGAGTCTTTTGCAGTGAGTCAACTCGTCGCATGAGGTGGCCAAAGTATTGCAGTTTCAGCTTTAGCATCAGTCCTTCCAATGAATACCCAGGATTGATCTCCTCTAGAATGGACTGGTTGGATCTCCTTGCAGTCCAAGGGACTCTCAAGAGTCTTCTCCAACACCACAGTTCAAAAGCATCAATTCTTTGGCTATCAGCTTTCCTCACAGTCCAACTCTCACATCCATACATGACTACAGGAAAAACCATAGCCTTGACTAGAAGGACCTTGGTTGGCAAAGTAATGTTTCTGCTTTTTAATATACTATCTAGGTTGGCCATAACTTTCCTTCCAAGGAGTAAGCGTCTTTTAATTTCATGGCTGCAATCAGCATCCTCAGTGATTTTGGAGCCCAAAAAAATAAAGTCTGACACTGTGTCCACTGTTTTTCCATCTATTTCCCATGAAGTGATGGGACCAGATGTCATGATCTTTGTTTTCTGAATGTTGAGCTTCAAGCCAACCTTTTCACTCTCCTCTTTCACTTTCATCAAGAGGCTTTTGAGTTCCTCTTCACTTTCTGCCATAAGGGTGGTGTACCAAAGGGTAGAGTTGATAATAAAAAAGAAGCCAAAGCCCACAAAGCCAAGAAAGGGATTTAAAAATAGGCGGTCAACTAGAAACTGGGGTTATGGGCCCAGGACTTCCTGTCCCAGGGAGGCAAGTGCAAGAAGAGCAGCAGATGTAACCAGGACCCTGCCTAGGACAAAGCCTGGGGCAGATGCTGTCTGTGAAGAGTTGTGTGTGCCAGCTGCAGCAGGATGGGTAGATGGACTGGCTATGACTAAACACTACAAGGCTGAGACAGGCTCACACACATGGGAAGTGTTAAGTTGGTTTGCTTGCTATATTTCTGGTCTAGCCCAAAATTTTCTCCATCTGGACACACCTCCAAGCACAATAGGAGAGCTTAAGCAGCAACCAGAGCCTCAGCCCATCCACCACTAATGAGGCTTGTCTCTCCTCTTGGGGTTAACTAGACCTGAGGGTACCTCTGACTACTTATTTCAGAATTTATTTCATTATTTCAGAATGTGAAAGTCACTGAAGTAAGGGTGTTTTAGGCAAAGATGAGAGTATGGGAAGAATAGTAGCAGAGAGTGAGAGAAGACAGTGTTAACTGTAAGTAAACACCAAAGTCTTCGACTGGAAGTCAAAGCATGATCCAATCAATCACCTGGTCTCTGCCTAGAGACCACACAGCTGGCTCTAGTGGTGTCAGAGCCTCCACGGATGTCTAAATTTAGTGATTCAGGACACGGCATGTATTTGAGTGAAAACACACACACACACTCTCTTACTGATTTTTTGTTCTTGCATGTGTCTGTTAAAAGACCACACTCCAGGTTCTGACACTTTGGGGTTTAGAGAGCTTAGGAATTTAGGGAAAAGGATGATGGGGATGAGGTAGAATATGGACACTACTGTTCCTCAAATAAGAGAAAGGAAACTGCTGTGGAAGATTTACCTGCAGTTTGGCCTCTGAAGAAACAGGACTAAAACACACTCCTGGGTTTAGAAACTTTAGATGCTATTACGTTGAATATCTCAGAATCACAGTAAATAAACCAAAAGGGTAAGACTGCACAGATTTGAAAGGCACCAAGGATAGTATGGAAGAGGGAGCAGAGGGGCCAGAGAAATAGCTTGAGGAGAGGGTTTGGGGTGGTGAACACATATAAGGCATAGTTCCTGTGCAAACATGCTGCTAGTAAGAATCACCTGGAAACAAGAAAAGACATGGTCTGAACCTTGGAGCTGATTCTGGGAACAACAGCATAGGAAGGATACAGACAAGAGACCAAAACATTAACTACCTTGAAAGCTGCCAGGAAAGCATCCAGCAGAGTGTCTGACACATAACTGACTCTCAGAGTATGTTAATACCTTTCCTTTATGGAAAATTTCCTTGAGTAACACTGAAATAAAATAGTCTTCACAGTTCACAAAACATTTAGAAATAGTACAAAATAGAATATATGCATATTCTACACCCATACTGCTCTTAGGAATATATCCAACAGAAACACGCCCATACATTTACCAAAACACATTGCACAAAAGTGTAGCAGCTGTATTCACAACAGCCAGAACCAAAAACTACCAAAATGCTCATCCGTAGTAGAATGGATAAGTAAACTGTAGTAAAACCTAATAGAATACTGTAATTATTTGTTCTCATTCCTGCATAGTATTCTACTGAAAAAAAATAGAGGTAAATTCCACAAGCATAATGTTAAGCAAAAGAAGCCAAACACAAAAGAGTACATACTGTGTAATTCCATTTATAAGTTCAATAAACAGGTGAAAAGCACCTACACTACTAGAAGTCAATATAGCTAAAACACCTGGAGAGGGGTAGGTAGTGACAAGGTTTCTGGGGAGTTGATAATGCTCCGAACAATCACTGTCATGTCAAAATTAGCCAATGTCTTATTTTCAGGGAGAAAATTTACATGCATGTGCACACAAGCATTCTTTGTGTTTAAAGAGCAAGATGCTAGGCTCATTGTTATCACATTATTTATAGTAATACGGATAAATGTAATCCTTCCTAGAAAAATGTATAGCATTGTAGTGGAGAAAAGATAAGTTCAGTGTTAAAACAAAGCTGAATTAAACTGTGATTTACCTTAACTGCTCATTATTTCTATAATTGGGGTAAATATCTATGTGCTTCAATTTATTTGTTTGTATTGATAAAATTAGGAGAATATCTACATCACAGAGATGTTGTGAAATTTAAAGAAATGACAAATGATATGAACTAACAGTGACTGTTAATAATAATGTTAATTTCATTCTTCCCACTTTCTCAGGCAGCACACACACACATATATATATACATGTATTGCCCATCTTTGTGATATGCCTGTAAGTGTCCTTTTCAATGCTGTTACAGCTCTTGGTCACAGAAACTTCAGGCAACCCTTAATCCAAATGTGACAACCTGTCTCTGCAATGCATGATTAGTTAGCTTATTTCTTCTTACTGGACTACCATCACCATAGTCTCTGAGGCTGGATGTCAGCAGATCCTGTTAATGTTTCTTTTGCCTATTTTGTTGAAAGTTAGTCAGCTGTATGTAGCATATGTTGCTGCTGGTGGCGGTCAGTTGCTAAGTTGTGTCTGACTCTTTGTGCATCCATGGACTGCACGCAGGAAGCCAGGCTTCCCTGTCCTTCACTAAGTCCCGGAGTTTGCTCAAACTTATATCCACTGAGTCGGTGATGCCATCCAACCATCTCATCCTCTGTTGCCCTCTTCTCCTCTGGCCCTCAATCTTTCCCAGCATCAGGGTCTTTTCCAATGAGCTGGGCTCTTCACATCAAGTGGCCAAAGTATTGGAGCTTCAACTTCAGCATCAATACTTCCAATGAATATTCAAGGTTGATTTCCTACAGGATTGACTGGTTTGATCTTGCAGTCTAAGGAACTCTCAAGAATCTTCTCTAACACCACAGTTCAAAAGCATTAATTCTTCAGCACTCAGCTTCCTTTATGGTCCAGCTCTCACATCCATGCATGATTACTGGAAAGACCTTAACTTCGACTATGTGGGTCTTTGTCAGCAAAGTAATATCTCTGCTTTTTAATATGCTGTCTAGGGTTGTCATAGCTTTCCTTCCAAGGAGCAAGTATCTTAATTTCATGGCTGCAGTCACCATCTACAGTGATTTTGGAGTCCAAGAAAATAAAATCTATCACTGCTTCCACTTTTTCACCTTCTATTTGCCTTGAAGTTATGGGACTGGATGCCATGATCGTAGTTTTCTGAATGCTGAGTTTTAAGCCAACTTTTTCACTCTCCTCTTCACTCTCATCAAGAGCATATATACCCTGCTTTATTCTCATTCACACTGTGCAAACCACAGCCCCCTTCTCCATAGCTCTAAATTGCAGCCGCAGTGCTGATGGACAGAATGCACCCACAAGCCTGTTTGGAGAACCTGCCCTTCTCTGTTAGAAGTTACCTGCAGTTTAGGTAACGCATGATTCCTCATCTCCATAGACAAACCCACCTACTGGCAACTGGAACACCTTTGAACTTCTTCACTGATGTGAACAGTCCAAAGGATACAGGTGAAAAACCTTTGAAGTGATGGAACATCAGGTTGTACAAAGCTGGGGAGACAGGTGGAATAGACATGGCAGGCACTGAAGGTTACTTCTCTATTTCCCCTCCCCTCATGCTTTACATACATCTTCTAAAATCTTCACAGCAGTTCCATTCCCTCATTTCTCACCCCATTTTCTTTTCATATTTTACTCTACATTCCTAATTCTCTCATTCCTTTCTAAATTTTTCTTAGCTTCATGTTTCCATCTTTCTATCAATCCAGATTTGGTATTATGTACTTACTGAGCTCATAAACAGAACTGATGCCCTGGAGGAAAATCCTGAGAAGTTAAATACACTGTATTCAATTTATTTTGAAATTAATATGTCAGCAAGTGAACCAAATTTTCATTTCTTTATATACTGGTTAATGAACCTACGTTTTGGCAGACATGAAAGCTTCTTTCAGAACTTTCCCCTCCTCTTCTTTTCCAGGCTTTTTAGAAAGTAGCTTCACAGGCTAGTTTCAGGAGGGGGTGAGGATGGAAGTTTGATATTACAACCTTCCCTTTTCTCTCAAATCTCAAGCTTCCCTTCTTTTGCTGAGCATCTTAAACAAGCAGGGGGATGTTTTTCCTTTTTTATTTTTTAATTGCTTATGTTGATGTGCAAGTCAATGTTTTCAATGAGATGCAAACGGAGTTGCCCACACGGCAATAATGGGGGCTTTTTGGGCTGCCCAGCATGTGCTATGTTTCTCTGAAGACTTTAGGTCCATATCCCCAGCTCTACAAAGAGGTTAGTACATTTCAGCTTCCCTCTGTCCCATACCAAGGAGATGCTCTGGCTGTGAGAAAAACAGCAGGTAGATTAGTCCCTGATAGAATATGTAGTCTCTCCCTGCCACCACACTTCTTTTCCACTGACAGTCAATTATTACATTTTAAATAATCAGTTGTACAGAGAATTTAATGAAATGCTGCCATGATATGGTAAACTAGAGCTGACTGAAAAGCTCTTTTTGCTTTCAGAGATTTTTGCTATTCAGTTAACTTTTCCTATTAATACATCATGATAGCAACTGTGATTAGAAAAGTAACATCCACTAATTTACACCTGAATGACACAGGAAAGGTTGCTAAGTGCTTTGGAAGTATAATAGGATTATTTTTTTCTGTGGGGAGTAATATATTCTGGGTAAGGACAAAACTCTGGTTAAAGTCTATAGAATTAACAAATAGAATTTATCTATCCTGATTTAGCATATTCTCAAGGCTAAACATTCATTTATGTAAGGATTTTTGCCCTCTATATTACTATTAGCACTTTCAAAGCCTTTTATTCAACATGGGCAGAACAGATTGTTGATACTTTCTCAGGTCCTTCTTACATTTTATAAGTGCTGAAACCCAGGAAATCTCTATTAAAATTAAGGCTACAAAAGAAGAGTGCATTTGCTGTTGTCTGGGTAACGGGCTTGGGCACTAAATAGTGGAGACTTCTGTAGGCCAATTTTTTCTTTTTAAGGCAGAACAAAAGAGGGTTCCCACTTCAGAAGGGTTAGCTCACCCTCGAGGCAGTAAAATTGGAAATGAAAGGTGAAACTAAGGACACATATCCCCTGAGAATTCTGCAGAAGACCACAGTAAATGGTGCATCCACAATCTAGTGAACAGACAATGGTATAAATAAGAATAAACTGAGAAGAGTCCCAACCTTACAGGAGGAGTGAGGAAGTTGATATCCTAGAAGGTTCAGGAACCTGAAGAAATTACAAGGACTGTGAGAAAATAGGAATTCACCCTAATTTACGGATACCACAGGTGAAGTCAGGTAGCAAAGTTCAGCAAAGCAAATTTAAGGTCTACAATGTAAATTACCATTCCTGCTACACTTACATATGACCACCTTATTCTGTGATCGAGTCATTTTTCTCTGAGATTGGTGTTGTTCAGTCACTAAGTCATGTTCAGCTCTTTGTGACTCCATGGACTGCAGCATGCCAGACCTCCCTGTCCTTCACTAAATGCCAGGGTTTGCTCAAACTCATGTTCATTGAGTCATTGATGGGTTCCAACCATCTCATCCTCTGTGACCCCTTCTCCTCCAGAACTCAGTCTTTCCCAGCATCAAGGTCTTTTCCAGTGAGTCAGTTCTTTGTATCAGGTGGCCAAAGGATTGGAGCTTCAGCTTCAGCATTAGTCCTTCTAGTGAATATTCAGGACTGATTTCCTTCAGGATTGATAGGTTTGATTTCCTTGCTGTCCAAGGGACACTCAAGGGTCTTTTCCAGCACCAATTCTCCAGCACCAACTTTGAAAGCATCAGTTCTTTGGTGTTCAGCCTTCTTTATGGTCCAACTCTCAATCTGTACATGACTACTGGAAAAGCCACAGCTTTGACTATATGGACCTTTGTCAGTAAAGTGGTATTTCTGCTTTTTAACATGCTGTCTAAGTTTCGTCACAGTGTTTCTTCCAAAGAGGAAGTATCTTTTAATTTGAGATTATTTTTGATCAAAAGAAGGGTGACTATAGAGAGAAGTGTTGTGTTTCAACAGAAAACTATTCATCATCTATAGCACATTCTTCTGAGTTATCAGAGTCTAACCCTATTCAAGGTCTTTAAAACTTTTTTTGCAACTCTTTGTAAATTATAGGGAACTGACAGATATGCAAACAGTGTCTTGTCTGGTAGTGGTTTAATTGACTTTCTACCCAACTGTCGGGAAAAAACAGTTTTGGTACTCAGACCTACTGGGACTGGATTCTACTACTTGCAAAAATTAACAATTCTTATCAAATTTTCAGTTCTTCCAACTTTCTTCAGTATCTTGCTACAATCCTCCAAACTAACTTTTCAGGTTTCTATCCCCTCTTGCCTGACTCACCAAGCATCCTCACGAAGACCTAAAATCTAACTGCCCAGATTTCTTTCTGGGTTCTATGCTGCCTTATTATTGGCCCTTTTACTCAAAATCTGAAGAAGTCCTGTAAGATGAATGGCTTAAACCCCCACAGATTCACCATTTCAAGTCATGAAGGGGCCAAATTCTCCTTGGAATGAAAGTTTGGCTAAATACTTGGGTCACAGATGTCCCTAAATAGGAACGTAGCTAATATCACCAAAAGCATCCACATCTGAATTTGAGAGCTTCAAGAAATTCATTGAGTGGTGAAACATTACCAAAAGACTGCCCTCCGCTTAGCTCTTAAAATCCACTGGACTAATTACCATCAAAATTCCACTCCTGGTTCATTACATTAACACAACTTTTTATATTAATAGTTTTCATTTTCATTTCATGCATGCCTTTTAAAAATATCTGATCTCTAGGACTCTAAAACAACTCACATTTGCCATCAACTTTCAAAGATGGTCTGATTCTAGAAATGACATCAAGAGTTTTTGAGGCACTATTTCTTAGTCTCTTCTATGTCCCACCCAGGATGTCTGTTATCTTCTCTGAGTCAAACAGTAACAAACAATATTTCTAGCAAAAATGAAGACTGACCATGTTGAACTTAACCTGAGCCCTATATTCCCCAAAATACAAAGATGATTTAAAAACCCTCCCATAACTGCATGATAACCACACTGCCCACTCATATTTCCAGAGAAGATCCATCTCTATCTTTAATCATGACTCTTATGTAAGACTTTTGAATGAGTCCCTTATTTAACTACCTCTCTAAAACCCTAGTATATCCTTTTCTTTAGGATGTTCCTCATTAATGAATATTTCCCCTATTTTGATAGCTTGAATAAAATCATCTCCTTAATCGTTCAGTACATTTTGTCCTCCAATGGAGTTCTGTAACACAATGCATTTGTCAAAAAATCAGGGAATGATATAATTTAGATTTGTGTATTTCATGAAATATAAATTTTACCCCCAAAGGAAGAAAGGAATGTAAATATGAAACACAGCTAATGATATGAACACGTAGGTTGCTTAGAGATAAGAATGGATATCTGAAATGTACTTTGAAATATATTTTTAAAAAGACAGATTGATCCATCTATAAAAGAATTTGTAATAGTTTGCTATTAAGCAAATTCAATAAAGGGTAATTACTGAATCTCGGTGATGAGTTTATTAGTATTCACATCAAACTTAATGGTGAAATATTGAATTCGTTTACTCTAAGATCAGGAAGAAGGCAAAGATAAGTCTCTGTTGCCATTTCTATTCAAATTTGTACTAAAGTAAGGAAAGAAAGGAAATAAAAGACATAAATCGTTAATAAAGAAAATAAAACTGTTTCAATTTTCAAAGGGTAGAACTCTTTATAGAGATAATTCTAAAGAATCTACACAGTAATTACTAGCACCAGTAAGAGAACTTACCCAGGTCATAGGATAAAAGGCCAATATATGAATATTAACTATATTTTTATATACTACCAGCACAAATAACTAGAAAATAAAAGTTTAAAATAGCATCTAAAACATTACAAACAAAATCAAATACCTAGGGATAAATATAATAAATGATATTCAAGATCTCTACTTTGTAAACTACAAAAACATTTCTGAGAGAAATACAGATCTAAATAAATGAAGCTATACCATGTTCTTGAATTAGACAACAATATTTATATAATGTCAACTCTCCTCAAATTGAGTCACAATTTCAACTCAGTTCTATTGACCTCAGACTTAGGATATCAAAAATAAAATAAAATGTTAAATAATTAAAATGTGTAAGAGAGTACTCAGATTTTGAGATTTCTTGGAGACTTTTAAAGACAATGAGGCTAGTTTTTAACTAACAAGAATCTATCTAATATGCAAAATATCATTAAAAAAATAAAAGAACTTGGAATTAGTGAAGCAACTTGGATTTCAGTGTCATCTATGTCCATAAATCTTGTCAGTAACCTCAGACATATTGCTGAACTATTACTCATTAGATATTCAGTTGGCAGACATTTGTTGACCCATAAAAACTTTAGGAAAGCTGAAAACAACTCAATTAATAAAATATTAATTCCTATAATTTTAAAATAGGGGAGACTAAAATATAGTAAAAGTAATTTCAAATTAATGTACAGTAAATTAAAACAATTTACCATATTGTACATTAAGATATAAATTTAATCTCTAATGGAATTCACTTTCTTCTAAAAATGTGTTTAGCTTTTATTGAGTTTTATTTTTAACTGTTAATGTTTCTTTTCAATGATGAGCTACATTTCTCTTTAAGATATAAATCAGATTTATTTATCCTTGATTAGACCTCATCTCTGGAGATGGAAATGGCTCATCTATTGCATTGACAATAGTATTAATATGAACATTTCTGAATATGCCAGTAGTCTTATGTGAAAGACAAACCATTTTTATATATGTGCTATAGCACATACACAGTCATATAACATGTATAAGATTTAGAAACATGTTTGTATCTCTTAAATAAACTAGTAATATTTTTTTAAATTAAAGCATATGTAATAAAAGGATAATACAGAAAAACTTCTAAAATCAAATAAAAAATGACTTGGATTTAAAGAAATTCTGAATGGAATGTACTGTAGCCTAACGTATGTCAAAATGCCAAGCATTTTTGCTTAAAATAGAACTGCATGTCTAGTTTGTATGAATAGCCATGGTACCATCTAGATTAATAGCAAAACCAAGCAGAGACTCTCTAATCAATTCTCTAAAAAAAAAAAAAAATAAGAGAAAAAAGAGTGAAAATTCACCAGCAGTAAAAGGATAGTGATAGATAACCCTGACTCATAAATATTAAAAAAATGAAAGTGAAATTTCTTTTATAAAATGACTTAACTCCTAACCCAACCATCAACCCACCAAAGTAGTACTAAGAAAAGAAGGCAAGTCAATTAGCCCCTAAGAAGTATTCACTAATTTCCTACAATGTAGGGAGAAACAGGCCCAGAAAGTGCATAATATGGTCCAAAGATGAGTAAAGGAATAATCCTTACGGTCCTGAGATGAGCAAAGTAATGATCTTTGAAAACTCCCAGCATTCAAATGGAATGGTCATAAGTGCTTGCCATTTTCCAAAATGACATCCACAGGAACTCAGATCCATCCTAGCTGTTAAAAGTTAGATGCTTCATGGGATCTCAGAAGAAAGAGCTGAGCCCGGTTCCACCATCCTAGGTGAACTACCTTCACCCCTTCCACCTCCACATTCTTAATACTCACTTTCAGATTACAGAATAAATAGAAGGCAATATTTAATTTTGGGGTGTGTACAGAAGAGGATAGAAGGGAAGTGACAAACTAAATAAACAGAAAAATTTACAAAAATATGTAACCCACAAAATATCTGAAACAAATGGAAGATCCAGGTCAGTGGTCATCATGCTTTACTGTATTTTAGATTAACTATCATGCCTAGTCCATATCCCATACCAATTAAATAAAAATCTCAGGTATTAGTATTCTTCAACGCTCCCCAGGTTACCTCAGTAACTACAGTGAAAGTTTGAGCAGTGCCTCTCAAACATTAATGTGCAAAAGCATCACCTGGGGATCTTGTTAAAATGCAGTTTCTGTTTCAATAGGTCCTGGGTTCGGTCTTTGCATCTGCATTTTTAATAAACCTCTGGTGATACCAATGTCTCCGGTTTGAAGATCACACTATGGGGAAAAAAAGAGTCTAAATAGAACTGATAATGTAAAGTTGAGAAAAATAAAAGGAGAAAAGCATGGAAATCATGCAAATGTATTTTGTTAAATAAAAAAGACAAAGGAAGATAAAGAAAATAAAAGCAAAGAAAGTCAAGTAATCCAGTTGGAAAAAAGTAGCAGAGTCTGGAAAGTTGTTCCATGTCCCAGAATTTAACAGAAATTTGAAATGGGTAAAACATCAGCTCAAAAAGAAAGTACAGCAACAGATAAAAACAAATAGAAAAGGAAAAGGCTAAGCTAAGGGAGAAAAACAGAGAATCAAAACACTACTAGATATATAAAAACTTAGAAAAAATAAAAAACATATTAGAGTTGTTAAATAATCAGAATGAACTACAAAAACCAAAAATCAAAAGGATTAAAGCAAATATGGAGAGAATGATAGACATAAGTTTTATTGATAATTCAGTTTGGATAATGGGTATCTCCTAACTAAATAATATAATAAGTGTATCATAAAAATGTTCAGAGACATATGGAAATATTCTCTTAAAAGATGAAAAAATGAATCCATCCCTTGAAAGGATATACATCAGAATGTAAAAAAGTCAAACCTTGAAAAGTTACTTAATTTCAAGAATTAAGAAAGAAAAGTACACAGGAAGAAATTAAGTTACTTATAAGCACAAAGTGGCGGGGAGGAGGGACGAGGGGGGAAACAGGCTCCAAACTTTTCCATAATATATTTCAGTGTCAAAAGACAAGGGAAGGGTCTCCAAAGTTGTAAGGAAAACTAAAATATATGCCAAGAATATATTAAGTGGTTAATCTTACTCAGTTACAAATATAACAGTGAGATATTCTTGATCATGAAAAAATTGAGAATATACACACAAACTCCTTCTGGAAAAACAAATGATTTAGTCATCACCTGCAACAAACCAAAGCAAAAAGGCTGGGAATAGAGCGTGTGTGTGTGCTCATTCGCTGTCACGTTCACCTCTTTTGACCCCATGGGCTGTAGCCCGCCAGGCTCCTCTGTCCATGGAATTTTCCAGGCAAGAATTCTGGATTGGGTTGCTATTTTCTTCTCCAGGGGATCTTCCCAACCCACTGATGGAACCCACATCTCCTGCATTGGCAGGCAGATTCTTTACCACTTGAGCCACCTGGGAAGCCCCGGGAATGGAGAAAGCCATGTTAAAATTACTGCAGGCTGCTCTATTTCTGGTATGACACAGAGAGGAGCTTGGTGGACTTGTTTTCCTGTAGAACTAGTGAAAATTATTTAAAAACAACATTAAAGCTTCTGGAAGTGGTCCTAAATACAAACAGAAAAGGAGAAAATATTTATTCAAGAAAATCTAGTAAAACTTCATAAGGACAGCGAGAGTGTACGGTATTTGAATCAAAATACCATGAACTGCTCCCTACCTTTTTTCCTTCCAGTTCAGCGAGTCAGAGACTCCAATTTAGACTTGGTATATCAAGAACCAGGCTTCCCTGGTGGCTCAGAGGTTAACGCGTCTGCCTCCGATGCGGGAGACCTGGGTTCGATCCCTGGGTCGGGAAGATCCCCTGGAGAAGGAGATGGTAACCCACTCCAGTATTCTTGCCTGGAGAATCCCATGGATGGAGAAGCCTGGTAGGCTACAGTCCCTGGGGTCGCAAAGAGTCGGACACGACTGAGTGACTGAACATATCAAGAACACAAGAGTCCTTCACCCCTGTGTCCAGTTAGAGAGTTAGCTTTCTGGGAGTTGTGGGTACAGAATATTAGTATTTCTCAACATGGACTGCTATCTATTGCTGAGGCTAAGTTCTGTGTGGATGCAGATGAGAACTGGGGGTTTCCTTCTTCTGCCTTGCCTTAACTTCTTTCTTCTTTCCTGCCTTTCTTCTTCTGCCCTGCCTTAACCAGTGGGATGGAGGCTCTGTTTAGAATACTGGGAATCTGACTCTCTCACCCCTGCTTATAAGGCAATGCTTAATGCTGGGAAAGTCAGGCTGAACAGACTTAAGTGCTAGTGCCAACTCCACTTGACCAAGGACTCAGCATCAAAAGCAGGGTTGTTACTTAGAAGCACACCACTGTCCCCCTACCCACAGCTCCAGAGCTGTGGCTCAGAGAATTATCTCAGGATGACAGACATTCTTAAAATATACAGCCTGTAGTCTCTTCCTAAAGAAAGTGACTTCAATTACAATAGAGTATGGAAAAGTTCAAGCCTAAGAGGGGCTCAGATAAAAAGAGGATGTGGTGAAAGGTAATTTGAAGGAAATTAGTAGATTCACTGCCAATACAGGCCACACAGCCTGGACTGTTTGCAAAAGAGAATGAAACAAGACAGCTGAGACGAACTCTCCTTGTACCGGATTCATGTACTGACCTCAGGAATTATACCGATGAAGCCCAAATTTGACTGGATCCATTTACAGAGCAAAGTATTCCCTAGAGCAGTGGTCCCCAATCTTTCTGGCACGACGACCAGTTTTGTGGAAGACGTATTTTTCCATGGACTAGGGCTATGTGAACAATGGGAGCAGCTGTAAATACAGTTGAAGCTGTAAATACATGGTTCACCTGCCACTCATCTCCTGCTGTGCAGCCCTATTCTTAACAGCCCATGGACCAGCACTGATCTGTGTCTGGGGGGGTTGGAGACCCCTGCCCGAGAGCATTAGTAAAAGAAAACATTAGGAAAAACAGCCAGTAATTGATGGAGCTTCACAACTGGATGTAATCAGGGCTGAAACAGTGCTGAAAAGCCCTGCCAAAACAACTGGCATCTCAGTGTGACTGGTCATACCCAAGGCTTCACATACAAGGGAGCAATATCAGAGACTTAACGTCCTGTGAGGGATATCAGTTCAATTCAGTTCAGTCACTCAGTTGTGTCTGACTTTTTGTGACCCCATGGACTGCAGCACACCAGGCCTCCCTGTCCATCACCAACTCCCGGTGTTTATTCAGACTCATGTCCATTGAATTGGTGATGCCATCCAACCATCTCACCCTCTGTCATCCCCTTCTCCTCCCGCCTTCAATCTTTCCCAGCATCAGGGTCTTTTAAAATGTGTCAGCTCTTCGCATCAGGTGGCCAAAGTATTGGAGTTTCAGTTTCAACATCAGTCCTTTCAATGAATATTGAGGACTGATTTCCTTTAGGATGGGCTGGTTTGATCTAGTTGAAGTCCAAGGGACTCTCAAGAGTCTTCTCCAACACCACAGTTCAAATGCATCAGTTCTTCGGCATTCAACTTTCTTTATGATCCAACTCTCACATCCATACATGACCACTGGAAAAACCATAGCTTTGACTAGACAGACTTTTGTTGGCAAAGTGATGTCTCTGCTTTTTATGATGCTGTCTAGGTTGGTCATAACTTTCCTTCCAAGGAGTAAGCGTCTTTTAATTTCATGGCTGCAGTCACCATCTTCAGTGATTTTGGAGCCCCCCAAAATAAAGTCTGTCACTTTTTCCACTGTTTCCCTGTCTATATACCATGAAGTGATGGGACCAGATGCCATGATCTTCGTTTTCTGAATGTTGAGCTTCAAGCCAACTTTTTCATTCTCCTCTTTCACTTTCATCAAGAGGCTCTTTAGTTCTTCTTCACTTTCTGCCATAAGGGTGGTGTCATCTGCATATCTCAGGTTATTGATATTTCTCCCAGCAATCTTGATTCCAGCTTGTGCTTCATCAAGCCCAGCGTTTCTCATGATGTACTCTGCATATAAGTTAAATAAGCAGGGTGATGATATACAGCCTTGACGTACTCCTTTTCCTATTTGGAACCAGGCTGTTTCTAACTGTTGCTTCCTGACCTGCATACACATTTCTTAAGAGGCAGGTCAGGTAGTCTGGTATTTGCATCTCTTTTAGAATTTTCCGCAGTTTGTGGTGATCCTCACAGTCAAAGGCTTTGGCATAGTCAATAAAGCAGAAATAGATGTTTTTCTGGAACTCTCTTGCTTTTTCCATGATCCAGCAGATGTTGGCAATTTGCTCTCTGGTTCCTCTGCCTTTTCTAAAACCAGCTTGAGCATTTGGCAGTTCACAGTTCATGTATTGTTGAAGCCTGGCTTGGAGAATTTTGAGCATTACTTTACAAAGGAGCAATATCAGAGACTTACCATTGTGTGAGGGATATAGACTTCATCAGAATAATCCAGCCAGTCGCTAAACAAATAAATAACAGTAGCAAGCTGCAGAGTAGAGAATCAATACCCAAATTGACTATATTAAAATGTACAGTTTCAAACAAAAAATTAGAAAGAAATAGGAAAGTATGATGCACAAAAAGAAAAAAGAAAGAAAAAGCAAGTAACAGAAATTGCCTGAGAATAGCTAGATGTCAGATTTAACAAATCTTAAAAGCAGCCATTATAAATATGTTCAAAGAACTAAAAGAAACAATGATTAATGTAAAGGAAGGTATGAGGAAAGCACCATACCAAATAGACAATATTAATAAAGAGATTTTTTTAAAAATTAAAGAATCACATAGACATTTTGGAATTTTAAGTAATAACACTGTAATAAAAAAAATTCACTAGAGGAGTTTCACAGTAGATTTGAACTGACAGAAGAAAATTAGTGAATGTGAAGATAAATCAATAGGTATTACATAATCCAAAGGATAGGAAAAAAAAAAGAATTGAGAAAAATGAACAGAGCCTCAGAGAAATGTGGGACTCAGTTAAGATCATAAACATGCATGTAACAAAAAAGCCAGAAAAAGTGAAGAGAGAGAAAAGAGCAGACAAAATACTAAAAGAAATAATGGCTGAAGTTTTCCTAAATGTGTTAAAAAAACCATCAATCTACACACCCAGGCAACTCAATGAATCCAAGCAGGATACATGCAAAGAAATCTATAAACAGACTCATCACAGTAAAGATGTTCAAAGACAAAACAAAGGGGAAAATCTTGAAAACAGCAAGAGAAGGACACATAATTTGTATGGAATCCCCAGTAAGATTAACAACTAACTTTTCATTAGAAAAACATGGGAGTCCAAAAGGCAGTAGCATAATATATTCTAAATGCACGAAGAAAATAATGTCAACCCAAAAGCCTATGTAGAAAAAAATCTATCTTGTGAATAGGAAGGTGAAATTAACACACATCAGGTAAACAAAAACAGAAAATCTGTTGCTAGCTAACAGCTAACAGAAAATGATATATAAGAAATACTAAAGGAAGTTCTTCAGGCTGAAACAAGTGAACCCCAACAGTAATTTGAATCCAAATTTTTAAAAAAAGTATAAATGCATCATTTCTTCGCTTAACTGATTTTAAAAGCAAACGTACAAAACAACATGGATATAGTTTATCATATAAAATTAAATGTAATAAATTTGCAAATAACAGCACAAAAAGGTGGGTGGGAACAAAACTGTACTGATCTAAGAAAATGACTCCAGATGGTAATTTAATTCCCCAGAAACAAAGAGAATCAGAAATATTAAATAAGAAGGTTAATACAACAAAAACTAAATATATCAGTTCAGTTCAGTCACCTTGCTCTCTATTCCTCTCTCAGCTTCTTTAAAAGACATTAAATTTTATAAAGCAGAAACCACAGCAATGACATGTGTTTGTAAAATTTAGAGACTTAATATGATCACATACAGTGCACAAAAATGGTGTAAAGGTATACAAAAGAACAGCATTTCTATTGCTCAATGGAGTTAAGTTAGTAAAAATCTAAAGCTGATTCTGAAAAGGTAAGCTGGACATAGTAAACACGAGAGCAACCACTAAGGAAATAACTCCCAAAAGTGCTAGGGGAAAAAAAAAATCACTAAAGAAATTAAAATGGTACATTATGAAATATGCACTTAATGCTAAAAGAAACCAATAAAGGGACTGAGGCACAAAAATATATAAAATATATGGAACACAAAAGAAACATGGCATCTGTAAATCCAGCTATCTCAATAATAATATTAAATGTGGTTAGATAAATAATCCAATCAAAGGCAGAGATTGTCAGAATGGATTAAAAAAACAAGACCTCAAACTCTTCCAGAAAATTGCAGAGGAAGGTAAACTTCCAAACTCATTCTATGAGGCCACCATCACTCTAATACCAAAACCTGACAATGATGCCACAAAAAAAGAGAACTACAGGCCAATATCACTGATCAAGATAGATGCAAAAATCCTTAACAAAATTCTAGCAATCAGAATCCAACAACACATTAAAAAGATCATACATCATGACCAAGTGGGTTTTATCCCAGGGATGCAGGGATTCTTCAATATCCACAAATCAATGTAATACACCACATTAACAAAATGATAAATAAAAACCATATGATTATCTCAATAGATGCAGAGAAAGCCTTTGACAAAATTCAACATCCATTTATGATCAAAACCCTCCGGAAGGTGGGAATAGAAGGAACATTCCTCAACATAGTAAAAGCTATATACGACACACCCACAGCAAACATCATCCTCAATGGTGAAAAATTGAAAGCGTTCCCTAAAGTCAGGAACAAGACAAGGGTGCCCACTCTCACCACTACTATTCAACATAGTTTTGGAAGTTTGGGCCACAGCAATCAGAGCAGAAAAAGACATAAAAGGAATCTAAATCGGAAAAGAGGAAGTAAAACTCTCACTGTTTGCAGATGACATGATCCTCTACACAGAAAACCCTAAAGACTCTACCAGAAAATTACTAGAGCTCATCAATGAATATAGTAAAGTTGTAGGATATAAAATCAACACAGAGAAATCCCTTGCATTCCTATACACTAATAATGAGAAAACAGAAAGAGAAATTAAGGAAACAATTCCATTCACCGTTGCAACAAAAAGAATAAAATACTTAGGAATATATCTACCCAAAGAAACAAAAGACCTATATATAGGAAAGTATAAAACACTGGTGAAAGAAATCAGAGAGGACACTAATAGATGGAAAAATATACCGTGTTCGTGGATTGGAAGAATAAATATTGTGAAAATGCATATATTACCCAAGGTAATTTATAAGTTCAATGCAATCCCTATCAAGCTACCAACAGTGTTTTTCACAGAGCTAGAACAAATAATCTCACAATTTGTATGGAATTACAAAAAACCTCGAATAGCCAAAGCAATCTTGAGAAAGAAGAATGGAACTGGGGGAATCAATCTGCCGGACTTCAGGCTCTACTACAAAGCCACAGTCATCAAGACAGTATGGTACTGGCATAAAGACAGAAATATAGATCAATGGAACAAAATAGAAAGCCCAGACATAAATCCATGCACCTATAGACACCTTATCTTTGACAAGGGAGGCAAGAATATTCAATGGAGAAAAGACAATCTCTTTAACAAGTGGTGCTGGGAAAACTGGTCAACCACTTGTAAAAGAATGAAACTGGAACATTCCCTAACACCATACACAAAAATAAACTCAAAATGGATTAAAGATCTAAATGTAAGACCAGAAACTATAAAACTCCTAGAGGAGAACATAGGCAAAACACTCTCTGACATAAATCACAGCAGGATCCTCCATGACCCACCTCCCAGAATATTGGAAATAAAAGCAAAAATAAACAAATGGGACCTAATTAAAATCAAAAGCTTTTGCACAGCAAAGGAAACTATAAGCAAGGTGAAAAGACAGCCCTCCGAATGGGAGAAAATAATAGCAAATGAAGCAACTGACAAAGGATTAATCTCAAAAATATACAAGCAGCTCCTGCAGCTCAATTCCAGAAAAATAAACGACCCAATCAAAAAATGGGCCAAAGAACTAAACAGACATTTCCCCAAAGAAGACATATAGGTGGCTAACAAACACATGAAAAGATGTTCAACATCACTCATAATCAGAGAAATGCAAATCAAAACCACAATGAGGTACCATTTCACACCAGTCAGAATGGCTGCTATCCAAAAGTCTACAAGCAATAAATGCTGGAGAGGGTGTGGAGAAAAGGGAACCCTCTTACACTGTTGGTGGGAATGCAAACTAGTACAACCACTATGGAGAACAGTGTGAGGATTCCTTAAAAAACTGGAAATAGAACTGCCAGACGACCCAGCAATCGCACTCCTGGACATACACACTAAGGAAACCAGAATTGAAAGAGACACGTGTACTCCAATGTTCATCACAGCACTGTTTATAATAGTTACGACATGGAAGGAACCTAGATGTCCATCTGCAGACGAATGGATAAGAAAGCTATGGTACATATACACAATGGAGTATTACTCAGCAATTAAAAAGAATACATTTGAATCTGTTCTAATGAGGTGGATGAAACTGGAGCTTATTATACAGAGTGAAGTAAGCCAGAAAGAAAAACACCAATACAGTATATTAACGCATATATATGGAATTTAGAAAGATGATAACGATAACCCTGTATATGAGACAGCAAAAGAGACACAGATATATAGAATAGTCTTTTGGACTCTGTGGGAGAGGACGAGGGTGGGATGATTTGGGAGAATGGCATTGAAACATGTATATTATCAAATGTGAAACGAATTGCCAGTCCAAGTTCGATGCATGATACAAGATGCTCGGGGCTGGTGTACTGGGATGAACCAGACGGATGGGATGGGGAGGGAGGTGGGAAGGGGGTTCAAGATGGGGAACATATGTACACCCGGGGCAGATTCATGTCAATGTATGGCAAAACCAATACAATAATGTAAAGTAATTAGCCTCCAGTTAAAATAAATAAGTTAAAAACAAAACAAAATAATAAAAAAAGACCACTATATGCTGTCTATGGCAGGCACATTTTAGATTCAAAGACATAAACATTACAAGTCAAAAGATAAAGAAAGATATATCATATATATAGTAATTATAAGAAAGAGTGGGTGGCTGTAACAATATCAGGGAGAGCACACCTTAGAACAAAACATGTTAAGAGATAAAGAAGGGTACTTTATAACAGGAAAAAATAATAAATCAGCAAGATTTAATAACTACATATATTTATGCACCTAATAGAAGAGTACCAAATATTATGAAGCAAAACTGATAGAAGTAAAGGGAGAATAGAGAATTCAATAATAATAGTTGGAAATTCAACATTCTACTCTCAAAAATAGGTAACAAAATTAGGCAAGTATCGAATGACACAATAAACCTCCATTCAACAACAGCAGTGTATCTTCTTTAAGTGTACATGGAACATTCTCCAGGTAGAATATATGCTAGATCATAAAACAAACCTCAATACATTTAAAAGTATGGACAGAATACAAGTACATTCTCCAACAACAATGGAATGAAATTAGAAATCAGTTACACAAACTTGGCAGGCTATAGATATGTGGAAGTTAACACACTTCTAAATTACTGAATGGGTCAAAGAAGAAATCACAATGGAAATTAGAAGATACTTTGGGATAAATGAAAACAAAGACATAACATAACATACCAAAACTTATGGGATGCAAATTATAGCTGTAAATGCCTACATTAAAAAAAAAAAAAGACTTCAAATCAATAACATAACCTTCCACCTTTAGACACTGGGGGAAAAAAAAAGAAAACTAAACCTAAAGTAAGGAATAATAAAAATTAGATCAGAAATTAAACAAAGATTAAAAAATTAATAGGAAAAATAAATGAAACCAAAAGCTGTTTCTTTGGAAAGGCCAACAAAATTTACTTTTTTTGAGGGCTAAAAAATCACTCTTCACCTCAACTTTCCAATTAATTAATATTCATGTCAATCTTTGGAACTTGTGAATGATACTTTACATAGGAAAAGGTGTGGTTACACTGAGGATCTAGAGAAAAGGAGCTTAAGCTGAATTATACAAGATGTGACCAAAATGCTATTACAAGTGTCCTTGTAAGAGAAAGGCACAGGAAGATTTGACCGATGAACAGAACAGGAAGAGAAGGAGGCAATATGAGTACAGATGTAATAAGGAATGACAAAGACTGCTGCAGCCACCTGAATCTGGGAGAAAGGCATGAAAAGGGCTCTTTCCTAGAGAGCCCAGAGGGAGCATGACCCTACAAACACCTTGATTTCAGATTGTGAGAGAATAGATTTCAGCTTTCTAGGCCACCTATTTTGTGGTAATAAAATGGCAGCCAGGGGAAACATACATCTTTAGCTATATTGACCAAGAGAAGAACAAAGAAGACTCCAATTACTGGATTAAGAAATGGAAGATAAGTCATTACTAAATAAGACACTACTAATATAAAAAAAAAAGGGAGACCCAGGTTCGATCCCTGGGTCGGGAAGATCCCCTGGAGAAGGAAACGGTAACCCACTCCAGTACTCTTGCCTGGAGAATCCCATGGATGGAGAAGCCTGGTAGGCTACAGTCCACGGGGTCGCATAGAGTCGGACACGACTGAGCGACTGAGTGACGACGACGACGATGACAATGGAATATAAAAAAATGATTAGAAAGTAATACTATGATAATGTATATTAACAAATTAGACAACCTAAACAAAATGGATAATTCCTAAAAGTCCACACAACTATTAAAAGGATTCCATATTTCAGTTAAAGTGGTAAAATGTTGCTATTCATAGTGTGGAATAAGTCACAAATATACAGTATAATACCCAGCACTACAAAAGAGCCAGCACTACAAAAACCATACAAAGATACGCACTCAAAAATACTAATAAATAAAGATGAAATCCTAAAACAGTGTTCCAATAATGCAGAGGCAAGGAAGAAAAGAGAAACAGAGGAAAGAGAATGAGAGGAGACAAGCAGAAAAACAAATAACGAAGTGACTTTAAACATATAAATATATCAGGTACTAACATAACCACGATTACCTTAAATGTAAATGGTCTAAACATACATCAATCAAAAGAAAAAGACTGGCGTTTTGGATTTAAATAAACTGGCCAAACTATGTGCTACTAACAAGAGGCTGAAATTCAAAATTTACCACTCTGAATGACGTTTGGAAAACTTATTTCAAATGGAAAGATTAAAAAAGATAAGAAACATTAATAAAAAATGCATAAGTGGCTGTATTAACATCCGACAAAGTAAACTTCAGAGCAAAGAAAGTTATTAGAAACAAATATAATGATAATATAATCATCCAAGAAAATATAATGGTCCTAAATGTGTATGTACTAACTGCTGTTGCTGCTGCTAAATCACTTCAGTTGTGTCCGACTCTGTGTGACCCCTTAGACGGAAGCCCACCAGGCTCCCCCGTCCCTGGGATTCTCCAGGCAAGAACACTGGAGTGGGTTGCCATTTCCTTCTCCAATGTGTGAAAGTGAAAGTGAAGTTGCTCAGTCGCGTCTGACCCTTAGCAACCCCACGGACTGCAGCCTACCAGGCTTCTCCATCCATGGGATTTACTAGGCAAGAGTACTGGAGTGGCTTGCCATTGCCTTCTCCGATGTACTAACTGACAGAATCTCAAATACATTAAGCACAAATCAATAGAGCTGAAAAGAGAAACAGACAAATCTACAATTATAGCTGGGGGCTTCAGAACTCCCGCAATTCCATCAAATCAGAAAATTAGTAGATCTGAATAATACAATCAACATAATCCAAGTGACATATATAGAAAAATCCACCTCAAAACAGTAAAGCACACTTTTTTTTAAGGAAATGGCAACCCACTCCAGTGTTCTTGCCTGGAGAATCCCAGGGACGGGGGAGCCTGGTGGGCTTCCGTCTATGGGGTCACACAGAGTCGGACATGACTGAAGTGACTTAGCAGAAGCAGCAGCAGCATGTTATATTCAAGATACACCATATATATTGGAAAACATACTTAAAATTTAAAGAATTAAAACCAAACAGAATATGTTCTATGACCTTAATGGAATTAAACTAGAAACAAGTAACAGAAAGACAATAGGAAAATTTGTAAACAACATACATATAAATAACTCTAGTTCAAAAAAGAAGTCTATTTAAAACATACAATTGAGTAAAAAATTAAAATACAACATATCAAAATATGTGAGATGCAGCATAAGAAGTTCTGAAAGGGAAGTTAATAATACTAAACGCTTGAATTAGAAATAAAGAAGGTTCTTAAATCAATAATCTAAGTTTCAAAAGAAAGAAACTAGAAAAACAAGAAAAAAACCAAAGTAAGCAAAAGGAACATAATAAAGACCAGAATAGAAATAATGACATTAAAAATAAAAAGCAATAGAGAAAATAAAAAACAAAAGCAGTTTTTAAAAAATTAATAAACCTGTAGCAAGTTCCTTTAAAAAAGAACACCCATATCATCAATATCAGGAATGACAGAGGGGATATTAAAACAGACCCTGCAGCCATTAAAAGGATAATAGAGGAATAATACAAATAATTTTACACAAATACATTCGATGACCTTCCTCAAAACCCACAAATTACCAAAATTCAACCAAGATGAAGCAGAGAATCTGAAAAGCCCTATAACCATTCAAGAAATAGAATTCATAATTTAAATCTTTAGGAAAAGAAAACTCCACGCTCAGATGATTTCATTGGACAGTTTTACTAAACATTTAATGGAGAATTAACACCAATTTTACATGATCACTTACAGAAAACAGAAGAGGGAACACTTCCCATCTCATTTCATGAGACCAATATTACTCTGATATTAAAACTACCCCAAGAAAATGCAAAAAAAGAATATTGTAGACCAGTATCTCTCAAGAATTTAGACACAGAAATCCTCAACAAAATACTGGTAAACAAACTCCAAAAATGTATAAAAAGAATTATATATCATTATCAAGTAGAATTTATTCCAGATATGCAAGGTTAGTTCAATTAGAAAACCATTTAATGTAATCCACTATATCAACAGGCTGTGTGTGCTAATTCTACCAGACTCCTCTGTCCATGGAATTCTCCTGGCACGAATACTGGAGTGGGTTGCCATTTCCTCCTCTAGAAAATCTTCCCAACCCAGAGATCACTTCTTGTCTCTTAATATCAACAGTCTAAGGAACAAAAATTAAATGATTATATTAATTAAACTGAAAAAAACACGAAAAAATCCAGTATTCATTGATAATAAAACTTGGAGATACAGGGAATTACCTAAACTTGGTAAAGAATATGTAAAAGTAACCTGTGGCTAACATACTCAATGATGAAAAACAGAATGCTTTCCCATAAGATCAGGAACGAGAAAAATTTATTTTCTCATCACTATTATTCAATATAGTACTGGAAGTTCTAACCAGCATAATAAGATAAATAACTGAATTTACATATAAAATATATAAAATATACAAATGAATATGTATACAAAAATCACACAGATTGGAAAGAAAGAAAGCAACTCTCATATGCAGATGACATGACTGTGTACATAGAAAATCCAAAGAAATCCTTAAAAAAAATCTAGTTTCACAAGTGCTTCCAGAAAAGTCATAGGATACAAAATTAACACACAAATATCAATCACATTTCTATATACTAACACTGTCCATGTGGAAACAAATTTTTTAAATTATAATTATTCCAAAGAAAATATAACACTTAGATATTACTTAACAAATGTAATCTTTAAAAATGCAATACTTAACTGCAGTAGTATCTGTGTGCTGAAAATTATAAAATGGTGATGAAAGAAATCAAAGATAACCCAAATGGAAAGACATACTATATTCATGGAATGGAACACTCATCATAATAAGGATAGCCATTCTTCCCAAGTTGATCTATAGGTTTAACACAATTCCTATAAAAATCCCAGTAAGTGTTTTAAGAAAGAGACAAGGTTATTTTAAAATTTGTATGGGAAGACACAGGCCTTAAAATCACTAAAATAATCCTGACAAAGAAAAATAAAGTGAGAAAAAGTACTCTACCCGATATTAAGGTTTACTATATAGCATCATTAATCAAGTTCAGTGGAGGAATTGACACATAGACTAGTGAACAGAATACAGAAGTAGACCTACACAAAATGCTCAACTGATTTTTGAAAAAAGTGAAAGAGCAATTTAATGAAGGATTGACTTTTCAACAAATGGTTGCTGGAGCAACTGGATACTATAGGCAATAAAAGTAAATCTCAATCTAAAATACTACATTTTATATAATAATTAACTCAAAATGGATCACACATATAAGTGTAAAACATAAATCTAGAAAACTTTTAGAAATTACTACAGGAGAAAATCTTCCAGATTTTAGGGCTACGGTAAAAGCTCTTGGACTTGATACCTAAAGAGTGATCCATAAAAAAAGTTGGTAAAATCAAAAACTTAAAATTGATAAATTTTAAAACTTTTGCTCTTTGAAAGACAATGTGAAGAGGATGAAAAGATTAACCACACACTGGGAGAAAATATTTACAAACCACAAAAACAAAATAAGAATAATACCCAGAGTACAAAGAAATCCTAAAATTCAGTAGTAAATGTTTTAAAAATCCAAATAGAAAATAGACAAGTACATTAACAGAGATTTCTGAAGAGGATATACGGATGGTAAATAAACACATGAAAAGAGATTTATTATCCTTAACCATTAGGGAAAGGCAAATTTAAACCAAATGAGGTATAACTATACACATCACTATAATAAAAAATAGAGAAGAAGAGTAGTAGACATATTTAAGATACAATTTATATGTAGAGTCAAGTGTATATATGCATGGAGAGATGTCTAAGTGAAAGTGAAAGTGAAGTCGCTCAGTTGTGTCTGACCCTTAGCGACCCCACGGACTGCAGTCTACCAGGCTCCTCCATCCATGGGATTTTCTAGGCAATAGTACTGGAGTGGCTTGCCATTGCCTTCTCCGAAATGTCTAAAGTAACCATCAAATGTGAAAAGTAGTTATTTATAAGTGGAGGGAATTTGACTGAGTTATTGCTTTGTTTTTCATATTTATTTGTAGTAACTGAAATTTTATAATGCATTGTTTGAGAGATCATAAAGTCATAATTTGGAAAGATCAATAAAGTACAAAATAAGAAATAATCCTACTCAACTAACCTAGTCAGATTATATACCTCATTCCTTTACACACAATTTAAGAAGGAAACTGGAAATGGCAGCACATCAATGAGAGAACAAATAGAATGACATATTTGAATAGATCTGAACTAAAGTGCTTTGGGGGAGAAGGACCATAGTTATCTCTAAACTATTTAAGGGCTCTCATATAAAGGGGAAGTAGATTACACACAACGTTCTAGAAACAAGAGCTATGAGTAGAACTTCCATGGCAACAAATTTCCTATTAATCAATCTGACTCGGAAAGTACAGGATGAGTTCAGACAGAGGCAGAATTAACTTTCTGTCAAGGATGTTGTAGAAAGAATGTCTCTAGTTCAGAAAGTGACTAGAATTGTGAACTGCTAAGACCGTATAGTCAAGGCTATAGTTTTTCCAGTGGTCATGTATGGATGTGAGAGTTGGACTGTGAAGAAAGCTGAGCACCGAAGAATTGATGCTTTTGAACTGTGGTGTTGGCGAAGACTCTTGAGAGTCCCTTGGACTGCAAGGAGATCCAAAAAGTCCATCCTAAAGGAGATCAGTCAGGGGTGTTCACTGGAAGGACTGATGTTAAAGCTGAAACTGCAATACTTTGGCCACCTCATGCGAAGAGTTGACTCACTGGAAAAGGCCCTGATGCTGGGAGGAATTGGGGGCAGGAGGAGAAGGGGACGACAGAGAATGAGATGGCTGGATGGCATCACCGACTCGATGCACATGAGTTTGGGTGAACTCTGGGAGTTGGTGACGGACAGGGAGGCCTGGCGTGCTGTGATTCATGGGGTCACAAAGAGTTGGACACAACTGAGCAACTGAACTGAACTGAAAGTCCATTTACCTAGAATTCTGATTTTTAAAAAAGGAAGGCCTCTGACTAGTTTTAATTGCCATTTATCTTGTAGCTAGGGTTACTGGCACCTTCTGACCTATCCCTTTATATCAATTTCCTGAGAGAAGCTGTTTTGAAGACAAGTCTCAGGTAGCTTTGATCCAGTGCTTCAAGATGGAAAACAAAGTGAATCAAGGTTCCTCAGTCTTTTAATGCATTAATTATTTCACATCATATCTTTCTATATTATGAACCAGGGAAAGGATTCTTTCCAAGTAATCTTTCCACCTTGTTGAAAATGCAAGTGAAAAATTTCTAAGCCAAAGGCATGCATCTTTTCATGCTTGAGTTTCCATAATTGTGTCAAAGAGCATTTGGCATTTGACAGACGAGAGCCACACGTGGTGACCTTCGTTCCTTCTGGTCCTCAGATCTTAACTCTGGGGCAGTGCATATCACTTTCTTTGGTAGACCTTTAGGGCACAGTGGAAATTTTTACTCTTTTTTTTTGTTGTTGTTCCCTAAAGATAACATTCGATCAAACTGAGAGCTACTGACAGCAATTGCTATTTAAAGGAACTATCACTCATTTTACACAATTTCCAAAGTATTTGGAAAATTGTGTGAAAAAAGTTTTTAAACAATTAAATACAATGGAGCCATTCCTCCACAGCAGCACTTAAAAGTGTTTTCTTTCAGCATTTGCTTTGTTGTTGTTACTGTTATTCTATTTACAGACATCTCATACACTTTCATTAATATGTGTCATCCTGTATATTCCGTCAGTTGTAAAGTACAGACTATTTCCACCTTTCGGGTTTTATCATGAACATCAGAGAATCAGTCAGTAAAGTTGGACAGAGTGATTAGTTATTATTTATGGGAATTATCCTTCTAGGCTGCAAGCTCCTCTAAGGCAGGATCCATGACCTACTCATTTCTGATGGATATGAATATGCATGACAACACTGGAGAAGCATGAATATGATTTTATTTTATGTTTCTAATTCAAATTAAATATTGTTCTAAATCCTCACTAGGAATCTGCCCTGCTCACCACTTCCAGTTTTTTTCAGTAGTCCCAGGATGTTTAGACTGTACAGAAATATACAGTGGTGTCTGGTTTTAGTTCTTTGAGAAACATATTAGCCAAATTCAAGTGATCCTATTAAACTTCTCTGCTCACAGAATCCCCTTTCCTATGCTTTATTTGGCCAAGGCCCTTGAACTGCCATGTCTCTTAAAACTAGTGGCTCTGGTAGGCCACATCTCTTCAGTGTCCTTTCTCTGGTCCTTTCACCTTTGGGACATAGATTCAATTACCTTTTAGTTCCTGGTCCACAGTCTAACCCTTTATCTCCTGAATCTAAACTTTCTAAATCACAAATCGTTGAGCTCTTTCTTAGAACATAAGAAGGCCTAGAACACAGGATGGTACCATATCACTTCTTGAAGAGTATGTGTGTGTGTGTGTGACAGGTTAGGAGTTTATAATGGACCTACAGAAAATTAAAATCAAGACTTTTTTCAGGCTCTTCCACCATTTACCTTTATATCCCCAATGCCTAACACAGGCCTAATACTCTATGCCTGGTACAGGGTAGGAGTTTATCAATATTTAATGTGCGCAAATGGGCTGCAGGCAACACAGGTGAACTCTCATTAGGCATAACAATATAGGATCTTAGAACACAGTTCAGTTCAGTTCAGTCGCTCAGTCGTGTCCGACTCTCCACGACCCCATGAATCACAGCATGCCAGGCCTCCCTGTCCATCACCAACTCCCGGAGTTCACTCAGACTCATATCCATCGAGTCGGTGATGCCTACCACACTATTCACAGAAGTAGCAGAACATGGTAATTTTTTATTAAGTATCATGTCAGAGGGCTGCTCACCTCCTTGGCTGTGCTACTGAAAGTTTCAAGTCTTAAAGATAAGGTTGGCCAAACTTGTTCAAACAAGGTGACAAGGCACCCAATACTTGGAGGACTCCATTATTTTAGACTCAACTCTGTAAACACATGTGTGTTAGGAAGTCAGACAAATGACTGACTGTCACCTCTGACTTCCTATACTGTAAATCAGTGGAATAGTATAATAAAACTTCAGCTATTGAGAGCTATGTTTTCCAAATAATTCTCAAAGTTTCACAATGTCATTAAACTTTTAACCATTTTGAATGAATATCTTTTTAGAATACATTACATATATCCCTGCTGTCCTGAGCAAATCACAGCAAATGTAATTTAACCTTTCTGTGATAATATAATATAATCATTACTAACATTCATTATTCCAGCCCATATAAAGTGGTGCCTTTTGGGCACTTTGGAGTAAAGTGTGTTCTTTGCTAATGCTATGCTAAGTCACTTCAGTCGTGTCCGACTCTGTGTGACCCCATAGACGGCAGCCCACCAGGTTCCCCCGTCCCTGGGATTCTCCAGGCAAGAACACTGGAGTGGGTTGCCATTTCCTTCTAGGAAATGACCCTGACTGCTGAATATTCCTAAATGCACAAATTCTATCTTTCATAACTTTTGGGAATTTTTTGGTAAGTATTTTTCTTACTCCTTGCTTGTTAATGGGAAATGATGCTTTATTGGATGCCTTTCCTTTATAATTTTTAATTATTTTGCTTCTAAGTTGATAAATCTTAGAATATGGGAAACTAAGCCTCTTTATTTAGGAATATATAAGAAAAAATAGTCTCTGATTTTCACTGGACTTATATTGTGTCACCTATTTTTGCTAAAAAGGATGTTCAATTTAGGATGTACATAGCTATGCAGAGGTCATAATGCTGCAGATAGCTAATTTACATATATTTACAAGGTACTTGTACTTTTAAGAATAATGTCATAACTTTGAACCATTTGCTTCTCATACTGGTTCAGTTCAGTTCAGTCGCTCAGTCGTGTCCGACTCTTTGCAACCCCATGAATCACAGCACGCCAGGCCTCCCTGTCCATCACCAACTCCTGGAGTTCACTCAAACTCATGTCCACAGAGTCAGTGATGCCATCCAGCCATCTCATTCTCGGTCATCCCCTTCACCTCCCGCCCCCAATCCTTCCCAGCATCAGAGTCTTTTCCAGTGAGTCAACTCGTCGCATGACGTGGCCAAAGTATTGGTACTTTATATATATTATATATTTTATGTATTTTTGTATATTTGTGTATTATATTTTAAATATATATAAATATATAGTGTAGATATAAAATATATTTAAATATATGTAATATATATTTATATATATATTTAAATATATTTTATATCTAAAAAATATATGCAAATTATATATTTTGTGGATGCAAACTTGCAGTTTAGAAGGTCCTCATACCCATAGTCAATGGAAGGGATTAAAACTTTATCCCTTACATGTTGACCCCAAAATCTGAAATAGTTAAAACACACTACAGTTTGCAAATGTTCTGGTCTGTTAAAAACTAATAGACCCGACAGAGTTTGATGATCTTACAAATGATGAAACTGACTGATGGAATTTTCAGATTCAGACTATTTCTTCTTCATATGCGTTCATGCTAAGTCGCTTCAGTCGTGTCTGACTCTTTGCAACCCTATGAATTGTAGCCCACCAGGCTGCTCTGTCCATGGAATTCTCCAGGCAAGAATACTGGAGTGGGTTGCCAGGCCCTCCTCCAGGGGATCTTCGCAACCCAGGGATCAGATCGAACCCACATCTCATTACATCTTCTGCACTGCAGCTAGGTTCTTTATCACTAGCACCACCTGTGAAGTTGTCATATATTTTGAATCTAATCTCAACTGTTAATCAGCTATACGCACACACACTAACTAAAGTTTGAGAAGTAGAAGAAACTACTAGTAGAAGAAACAATGCCAAATAAGACCAAGAAGTAAGCAAATATTAAATGGATATATCAGTAGAGACATAAATGGATAAGAAACTTTGTTTATAGGGATTACTATTCATATTATACATTTTCTCCATCAACAGTTATGATAAACGACAGCAATGGTTCCCCACTGGTTATTAGTTTCTGAAAGTGTCTCTAACCCTTTTTTATTCACTTAATCCTGCCCACATCACTGCTAGTGTTCCCCCTTTATTCATTTTTTTAATTTGCACAGTCTAAGGTTAATTTGTTTCCTGGTAGAACCAAGGTTGAAGCAGCTCTGTTTCCTTAAAGCATTATGAAAGGTTGCTGAAAGTTCATTAAGACTTAGAAGAGGAACATTGAGCACAGAGATGGGGGAGGGTCATGAAAAATCATGAGATCCCTAAAGAAGTTTCCTTTTTTTTTTTAATCACTTTTTCATTCCACGAAGCATGTCTATGATTTTCTACTTTATTCTGTGATAGTGCTGTATTTTTGCAGCAGTTCTTACCCCTCACTACCACATATACACATAAATATTTTTTCTTGGTGGATACTTACTCTCTGTGCTTGCAGTTTCTTAGGTTCAGAATCTTTCTTTACCTTCTTTTATACTTAATATTTAGAACACAAACAAGAGGATCCAGTTCTCCAAAAAACAAGAGGATCAAGTTCTCAGAACTGGCATCACAAAGATCATGAATTTGTCTATGCCAAGCTACATTCCATATTTAAAATGTGCAAATTTGGCACATTCATGAGAGGAAGTCCGTAAGTAATGATATGGGTGTAAAACAGCAAATCACCTTCCTTGTTAGTACAAATATCCAAGTATTTCAGATCATTCTGAACCGTGGTCAGAAGCTAACATTTCAGAACAACCAAGTTCTGGCCATGTCCAGTTGTTCTGGCCTCACTTCTCAGATAAAATCTACCTTCTCACTTTGCTCATGGATCACAGAATGCAAGAATGGATTATGGTGAGGACCTATCTACTCTAGAACCTTCATTTAAATAATAAGGATTTCAGTCCCTGGTGGCTCAGACGGTAAAGCATCTGCCTACAATGCGGGAGACCTGGGTTCAATCCCTGGGTTGGCAAGGTCTCCTGGAGAAGGAAATGGCAACCCACTCCAGTATTCTTGCCTGGAAAATCCCATAGACAGAGGAGCCTGATAGGCTACAGTCCATGGGGTCACAAAGAGTAGGACACGAATGAGCGACTATACTTTT
The DNA here is from genome assembly GCF_049115385.1 of Moschus berezovskii. Lineage (NCBI taxonomy): Eukaryota > Metazoa > Chordata > Mammalia > Artiodactyla > Moschidae > Moschus > Moschus berezovskii. Next base: position 40,696,697 of record NC_142468.1, on the reverse strand, counting down.
CTTTCTTTTACTTAAAGCCCTAAAATCCTGTGGTGGGTAGGCCAGTGCAGCGCTTAAGGGCTAGATCATGAAGTCAGGTTTCCGAGGAGTTTGAAACATGGCTCATTATTTAACTGTGCAAACTTAGACATGTTTACTTAGCTTCTTTGTGCTTAAGTTCACATCTGTATAATGAAGATAATGTATCTACAACAGGGTTATTGTGAGGATTAAATGAAATAATATCTAAAAAGGGCTTTGTAACACACATTTATAATCAGTAAATGGGATAAGGATATTATAAAGAAAATTAAGTCATATATTTTCATGCAGAATTAATGTTTAATAACTCTACAGGAAAGATATTATCCTTTGTAGATAATGAACCTGAGATTCATAGAATTTACATAACTTTGGCAAAGTCACAAAGTTCTTGCTCAGTAGAGAGATTCAAACTCAGAACACCCTAAGCCTAAAATCCATGCTGTGACCTCTTTATTTTGAGTTCTCCCTTTCTCCCATGGCCCTTTCCAGTATTCAGCTAATATCCCCAAGGTTCATTTTCCTTACGTTACTGTTGGTTCTTCTCTCCCCTTTATCTCAAATATCCTACTTATATTATCACAACCACACATCAGAGAACTTTGCCTTATTTTTCTTCATACCATATACTTATCACCACCTGATATCATATTATATATATATTTTTTTATTTTCCATATTCCCCGCTGAGACAGTAAACTCCACACAAATAAGGATTTCATTCAGTTATGTCCACTGCAGTATCCAAGTTTCTATAGCCTGTAAAATTATGCACCCTAGAAGATTACAGGTGTTCAAAAATATTTTTGATGATATATGAGTGAATGAATAAATTAATGAATGGATGAATGAAATTCTTCCCCTCAACAAATATTGTAAAATAAATGCATTTAACACAAACACTCCACATAGCTTTTTTCCTTTTCCGGCTCATAGGTACAACCATTTACCAGCACGTAAAACCCACACACTAGAGAGATCCCCCTTTATTGTGCTGCTCCATTTAAAGTCATTTTCCATATCAAACCGTATATAGAGAAGTAAAAGTACTTTCTATCATTTTGATTATGTTCTATTCCTACTTAAAAATTTACTATGTTTGACATTTGCTTTCACTTTTCACTTTCACACACTGGAGAAGGAAATGGCAACCCACTCCAGTGTTCTTGCCTGGAGAATCCCAGGGACAGCGGAGCCTGGTCGGCTGCCGTCTATGGGGTCACACAGAGTTGGACATGACTGAAGCGACTTAGCAGCAGCAGCAGCAGCAGCACACCCCAAATGAAACCTGCTAATCATGGCATTCCTGATTCTTTGCTAGCGTCTCCATTTTATTTTAAAACTAACACTTCTCATTTCTCGGTGTATTTCAAATTCTAATTATTATTGCCTGTTTTATATTGAACATAACTATATTGACTTGGATTTGCCTAATGAAAATTTTTATTTCTTTCTATCACATAGCTATTCAAGTTCAAATCAATTCTTCCTGAAGAGCTGGGTCTCATAAGATCATTATAAACCATTTGTTTTTTATTTCGGCATAGTACTATAAAAAAGAAAATTAAATTGTCCAGGTTCTTGCCTTCCAGGTTCTCCAATTTTAACACAAATAGTGATGGGGTAAGAAGTTAGTTGTACTGGAACACAAGATATACACAGATAATCAGTTCATGAGTTGATGCCGTGAAAGGTTAAGATGATGTTGAGAGTGGAGTAAAACCACTGTCAACCAACTTAGATATGCAACAGTGAGATGTCCTAGTCGGATTTTACTCTTTGCTGCTTCTTCTACTTATATCATCTTCCACTTTGCTAATTAAAATTGTATTTCTCCACAGATGGCTTCTCAAATTCCAAACTCCACTCAGGCTTGTAAGTTCCCATTTTTCAGGGAGTTCACAAAACAAACGTGCTCAGTATAGCTTTGTGAGTGTGCATAAGTGCCTGTTTGTGTATGTGTGTCCAAAGTGTTGGAAGTTACATTGGAAAGTTTCAAAAAGGTAATATATAGCTACCACATCCTCAAATAGGGCTTCCCAAGTGGCTCAGTGGTAAAGAAACAGCATGTCAATGCAGGAGATGGAGGTTCGATCTCTGGGTCAGGAAGATCCCCTGGAGGAGAAAATGGCAACTCACTCCAGTATTCTTGCCTGGAAAATCCCATGGACAGAGAAGCCTGGCGGACTACAGTCCATGTGGTCGCAAAGAGTCGGACATGACTGAGTATACATGCACGCATATACTCAATCTATGATCAAGAGGTTTAATCAGAAACCATAACTATTAAATGATAGTTTAACTTTAGTTTTCTAAAAACCGTTTATGTAGTATGTATACACATATACTTTGCATAATACATTTGCATAGATAATGCTTAAAAGGTAACAGACCCTCTTGTTAACAATGGCTACTTCTACTTATCTAATTTTTCTGAATTTTCTATAATTAACAGAGCTTGCTTTTATAATTAGAAATAATATTACCTAAAAACAAATATATTTCCAATACAGTGCATGTTTGATCAGAAGGATACAAATAATCTTTTCTCTGAGGATTTTTTTTCTCCTTCAGAACCCTAAGAAAATTACCATTAGTTTGTAATTTAACTCAATATATTTTTTGAAGGTGTTAAGAAACTTCAGACCTGACCCTCAAGTCTGCATATACCCATAACTCCTTTTTCATCACATAATAACATAAATCACGAGCAGAAACCTTAACTGATTGAGACTAACCAAATCTGAGCACTTCCCAGGGGTGGAGTAATAAAGAATTTGCCTGCCAACACAGGAGGCTCAGAAGACTCAGGTTTGATCTCTGGGTAAGGAAGATCCCCTGGAGAAGGAAATGGCAACCCACTCCAGTATTCTTGCCTGAGAAATCCTATGGACAGAGAAGCCTGGTGGGCTACAGTCCATGGGGTTGCAAAGAGCCCAACATGACCGAGCACATACCACACACACATACACGCACAACCAAATCTGTAAGCGTTGTGCAAAACATGAAGGAACAACTAAGAGCAAAATTCTGCCTCTTTGAGAATCTTGAAAACTTTATAAGGTAACTACAGAAAGTAAACCCAGATAATGTCAAGAATGGTTTGATATCTCTGATCTCTCCAACATATCTAAATCCACATTCTTCATCATCATAATAATAATATTAAAGCACTTAATCTATGCTAGCCTCTGAGCCTGGTCATTGTTACAACAACATATAACAACCTTGTGAAGCACAAATTGTTGTTAATGTCCATTTTAAGAGACATTCCAGAGAGATTAAGTGACTTGCCCAAGGTCACTCAGGTAGTAAATCAGTTCAGTCAGTTCAGTGATGTCTGACTCTTTGCGACCCCACGGACTACAGAATGCCAGGACTCCCTCTCTATCAGCAACTCCCAGAGCTTGCTCAAATTCACGTCCATCGAGTCGGTGATGCCATCCAACCATCTCATCCTCTTTGTCCTCTTCTCCTCCCGCCTTCAATCTTTCCCAGCATCAACAGGGTCTTTTCCAGTGAGTCAGTTCTTCCCATCAGGTAGCCAAAGTATCAGAGCTTCAGCTTCAGCATCAGTCCTTCCAATGAATATTCAGGACTGATTTCCTTTAGGATGGACTGGTTGGATCTTCTTGCAGTCCAAGGGACTCTCAAGAGTCTTCTCCAACACCACATTTCAAAAGCATCAATTCTTCAGCGCTCAGCTTTCTTCATGGTCTAACTCTCTCAGGTAGTAAATAGCAAAACTGGAATTCACTCCTGTTTCTCTAACCCCAGACTCCAGTCCTTTTTTTTTCACACCCAGCTGGTCCACACCGGGTAATCCTGTCCCTGCCATAAAACTCATGGGATCAGTGTCAGAAGTGCAAGGAAGTAGCCAATATCTTATAGAATTTTCTATCCAATGATGGGGCTCAGGAAGATAGCACACCAGAATATAGCACCTTGGCATACTGAATATCTTAAGCTGAAGGAGTCTGAGAAAATGGTAGAAGCAGGAGGATACTTTGACCTCCACCCTTGCCCTTCAGAGCAGGAGCTAAATCTCCCATGTGAAAGGTACCCCCCTGTAGTGGGAAGAAAGAGGATATCTTTATAAACACAGACAGGGAGTGGCGAACTGAGAAATCTGTACGAACAAACCTAATCATTAAACTAACCCTTGTCTTCCTAGTTACTGCTTCATCACTTACTACCCCTCGCCTACACTCCTCTGCCTTGACAATTCTTCATAAATTGCTTGTTTCTTTGTCAAAGGGTATAAGAGCTCCCTGCTCTGGTCACCTCTTAGGATCTTCATTCTTGTCAAGGTGACTATGTACATGAAAAAATTCAATAAAATGCATTTGCTTTTATCCTGCTAGTCTGTCTTGGGAGTTTGTTAACTTTCAGAGCAGTCAGGGGGTCAAGGAAAACTCGTTCCTTTCCCTATATCATCTAGCCCTTATATTCACCCTGATAGATTCTTTTGAATAAAGAAACCTAATGAGAAAAATGCATAATTAAGCAGAACTAGAGGGTTCTCATGAACCAGATGCACATCTGATAAGCAGTGCTCTGGGTCATAGATAAATTTTAAAGAGTTCTTTTTTCAGCATTTTCTCTTTTCTCCCTTCCTTCCCTCCCTCCCTTCTACCATCCTCCTTCCCTCACCCCTCACCCTTCTGATTCTACACCTAAATCAAGCTCAACTCTGGGTCACATTTATGGTATTTCCTTCCAATATGCTTAGCCCTAGAATATATCTGAAATCAGAATTCACTAAAATAAGCTAGCGGACAGACAGAACACAAGAACTCTACTGTAGTTTTGTACAAACAAAATAAACCTTCTAGGATTAAAAAAAAAAAAGGTAGGGACACTTTTTATCTATCCTGTAGTTGGTGACCACTTATGCATAGTCTGGCCATGTGGACAGTTGTCCCTTACCTTTTATTGCTTTCAATCATTTCCTTCAAGAAATCCAAGGAATGGGTTGTGATTTCTAAGGCTCCCTACCTGTTTGACATTCTGTTTTCTAATAGTGCCTACTAGAGCTAAATAAGAATAAATTATTGACAAATTAGAGGGGAAATACACTCCAACAGAAACATTTAACACTAAGAATGTTTTTAAAATATACATTTTGGGCTGCACATTGTTTTATGAGGCTGGATAACAGTGCCATTTACATTCTAATCCTGGCTATATCCCTGCTGTGCTAGGAGAGAGATGAGTCTCTCATTTTTTTGGTATTTTAATTTCCTTAGTGGTTAAGCAAGGACTATACATACAATCTACTCTTCTGAATTTCTTAGTGGATTATAGCAAAACCTTTCATAATGTTTTGGCTTAAAAGATTTTTCTCTGAACCATATTTATGTTTTCATATTCTATTTTTCCCAGTCATCAGTAAGATTCACAAAGAAAATATATCCATATAATTGGATTAATTTCCCTAAATCCTAGCATGATCCCAAAATGTTTGTCCGTGACTAATCAATGAATTTGAATTTCTGGCAAATGGCAATCATTATGCAAACGTTTCAAATATCTTCCTTTTTCTCTGTAGTCTGAGCAATCTGGTTTAACTAACTGTGAGAAAATAGATGTTAATATTCAACAGCATTAGAACACTGTTCTGTTGGACTAAAATTCCCCTAATGACAAAAGAAATCAAGATGCAAAAGATTCCATGTCAATGCCAAAGCAGTAAGTATACTAAACCTATATAATCATATGGAGACTGAATGCTGAATTTGGAAATAATCTTAAAAAGAAAAAAGAAACTAGCAGTAAGGGTTGAATTTATATATGAGGAAAGGAGTGAAGTACGGTATGAACTGTGGTGTGGCTGTGATGAAACCACAGATTCTCTGTCAGAGGTCCTGGTTTAGAGATTCAGCCAAATCCCTTGGGGATGATAAATCACTCCATATGTAGGAGAACATCAGGCCTATTCCAACTATACATCATATAACTAAGATCAGAATTTATAATATTATGCTATAAAAATAACTTATTGAATGCTTATGACATGTTAGGGACTCTAAAAATGTTATTTCAAAGCCTCATGTAACTTTTAAAGGTAAATATTAGAATCTCATTTTATAGATGAAGTAACTGAAGCCTAGACAGATGGATAATAACAACAATAATAGAAAACAGTGTTTAGGATTTACAAAGTACTAAGTGCTTTCTTATACATTATTCATATCTTATACAGAATTTAATTTTCATAATAACTCTAGAGGCAAGCATTAGTATCACACCCATTTACCACATGGGAAATTCATACATGGAGAGGTTAAAGAGCTTCCTCAAATCCAGGAAATCTGGCTCCAACAGCCAGGCCTAAAGTACTACTCCATACTCAGTCTCATACAGAGAGTGAGTGACCATGGAAGAATCTGATCATTGGGCTTGGACACCAAAGCCAGCATTCTTTCTCAGTCTTCATGTTTCTCAACCTAGCTGCTCATTAAATAACTTGGAGAATATTTGGTGGGTAGGACTTCCACTGAAAGGGTGTGATCATTTTATCATGCATACAAAATGAAGGAGCTTTCAGTTGAGTTGTCTACTTTTGTCTAAGTGCTAGTGAATCCTATGCCAGCAAATTTGGAAAACTCAGCAATGGCCACAGGACTGGAAAAGGTCAGTCTTCATTCCAATCCCAAAGAAAGGCAATGCCAAAGAATGCTCAAATTACCGCACAATTGCACTCATCTCACACGCTAGTAAAGTCATGCTCAAAATTCTCCAAGCCAGGCTTCAGCAATATGTGAATCGTGAACTTCCAGATGTTCAAGCAGGTTTTAGAAAAGGCAGAGGCACCAGAGATCAAATTGCCAACATCCGCTGGATCATGGAGAAAGCAAGAGAGTTTCAGAAAAACATCTATTTCTGCTTCATTAACTATGCCAAAGCCTTTGACTGTGTGGATCACAATCAACTGTGGAACATTCTGAAAGAGATGGGAATCCCAGACCACCTGACCTGCCTCTTGAGAAACCTGTATGCAGGTCAGGAAGCAACAGTTAGAACTGGACATGGAAAAACAGACTGGTTCCAAATAGGAAAAGGAGTCCGTCAAGGTTGTATATTGTCACCCTGCTTATTTAACTTATATGCAGAGTACATCATGAGGAACGCTGGGCTGGAGGAAGCACAGGCTGGAATCAAGATTGCCGGGAGAAATATCAATAACCTCAGATATGCAGATGACACCACCCTTATGGCAGAAAGTGAAGAGGAACTCAAAGGCCTTTTGATGAAAGTGAAAGAGGAGAGTGAAAAGGTTGGCTTGAAGCTCAACATTCAGAAAACAAAGATCATGGCATCTGGTCCCATCACTTCATGGGAAATAGATGGGGAAACAGTGGAAACAGTGTCAGACTTTATTTTTTTGGGCTCCAAAATCACTTCGGATGCTGATTGCAGCCAGGAAATTAAAAGACGCTTGCTCCTTGGAAGGAAAGTTATGACCAGCCTAGATAGCATATTAAAAAGCAGAGACATTACTTTGCCAACAAAGGTCCGTCTAGTCAAGGCAATGGTTTTTCCCGTGGTCATGTATGGATGTGAGAGTTGGACTGTGAAGAAAGCTGATCGCTGAAGAATTGATGCTTTTGAACTGTGGTGCTGGAGAAGACTCTTGAGAGTCCCTTGGACTGCAAGTAAATCCAACCAGTCCATTTTAAAAGAGATCAATCCTGGGTGTTCATTGGAAGGACTTATGCTAAAGCTGAAACTCCAATACTTTGGCCACCTCATGCAAAGAGTTGACTCACTGGAAAAGACTCTGATGCTGGGAGGGATTGGGGGTAGGAGGAGAAGGGGACGGCAGAGAATGAGATGGCTGGATGGCATCACCGACTCTGTGGACATGAGTTTGAGTGAACTCCGGGAGTTGGTGATGGACAGGGAGGCCGGGCGTGCTGTGGTTCATGGGGTCGCAAAGAGTCGGACACGACTAAGCGACTGAACTGAACTGAGTGAATCCTAAAAGAGTCAATCAGCACCTTCTCTATTGCTTGGAATAAAAGTTCTCATCAGTTCTCAACTGATTTATCAGTTGACTCATGGCTTAGTGCTAAGGCAGGGCCGGGACCCATTTCCAACGGCTCTAGCCTAATCATGGCTGCCAGTAAACCAGGACTAGGAAACTTGCATTGGTTCCTGCCGGGAGCCAGTGAGGGAAATCCTACCCATGGCAAAGATCAATTGGGGAAGAGGCCTGACGGGCAAAGGATAATCAGGACTCGAGGAACCCCCTGGACTTACCTGAGCATCTACCCCAAAGAAAACTGGAGTCTGACTGCCTTACTATCTTACGCCTCTTACCAAGACCTCTAATACTTACGGGGGCTTCCCCCCAACCACCTTTCTCTGAAAACATTAATTCAGAGCTGTAGTTAAAAAGTTCTCCTCGGCTTAATAGGAGTGTTCCAATCCAAGCTCCTCTGATAGCTTTCTAACTTGCCTGACAAGTTTGTCCGGGCTCTTACAACTACGAATGTGACTGTTTACAGCCTCCCAGCCATGCAAGGACAGAAAGCCTAATATTCTAAAATACAGGAATTTATTGAGGAAGTTAAAATCATTAGAATAGTACTAAAAAAGATTTCATTGTTAAATCAATGCTTGCTGCAAAGTTTCCTCAATCTATTGTATCTTGGAAATATATTAATCACATATAGAGAAAATAAGTAGTAGCCTTTGATTTAACCACATCAGATCTTAAATTAATAAATTCCTTTCTTGTAGCTCACTACACCCTTGCCATATAGGAATGTAACTTTGTAATGTGTTTTTGGAGAATAGCACCTGACTTTAGGAAAATCACCTTAAAAGAATATAAACCTTTTTCTAGCTAACTAACCTTTGTTAGGAGAGAGGGCCATAAACTGTTAGCAGGCCTTCTGGCCAGAAGATGATGTAAACCACCTAAAACTTTTGTATATCACGAGACATATAAAAATAAGCCCTGATCCTGATAAGGGTCAAGACTGCTGACCCCGCGTGATTTTGGCGTGACTCTATACCTCCCTTTCTCTATTTTTTATGTGCACAACTTACGGTATAAAAGCAGCACTGGAAAATAAAGTTTTGGGCCTTGCTCACTGAAGCTTGATCTCCCCGTGTCGTTCTTTCTCTTTTTCTGTCCTTTTCTCTATTCTCCTTTTTCTGGTTGAGATCCTTGGAGCACTGGGCCCTCTGCGTTTACTTATCTGCCTGGGCTTCTAAGACCCACTCGAGGGGGTACCCTGGTGGGGTGCCTCCAGTGATTCGAGAGGGCGCCTGCGGCCTACGTAAACAGAGCAAACCCCGTGCTGGGGTTTTATTGGTTTCCTGCGTAAACCAAGGAATCATCAGCCTCTGTCTCTGCCTCTCTTTCTCTCTCACTGACGCCGACGCCGTTCATCCCGAGGATACCCTGGGCCATATCGAGGCAGGTCCCCGATAGGTTCCACAGAAATGCTTTTATTCCCTAAGACAAACTTTTGATCTATACCTCTTTGAGCTTTTCACTGTGACAAACATGTTATCTGAGTTCCAACTATGGGCCAAATGCTATGAAATACTATGCTGGTGCTTTGGGGAACTCAGACTCCTTGTCTTCTAGAAAAGCACACTCTAGTGGGGGAAATATAAATATTGACAGGCAAGTAATTCATGGTATAATACTAAGAAGCCCTTTTAGCTCTGTACCCAAGTGAAAGTTTCTGCTATATGAGAAAATTCTAACAGGTTCAGGTATACTCTGGGGGTCAAATCATGCACATAAAGGTGAGATATGGGGCCTTACAGTGTGTTTCACTCTCATAAATGAGTTTAGACAATGCTGTGTGCTTTTAATGTACCCTGGAGAATTAGATAGATCATTATTACTGTTGTAGCTATTTTATTCTCCAACTATGAGTTTACAGCATCTTCTCTTCAGTGGTTTGTGTCCCTGAGAGCAAAATAAACTCAACATTTTCTTTCTGCAATCTCTCATGAATATTAATATTGTATTTATTTATTGTTTGGCAAAATATGACAAAAATAAAAATGCACCACAGCGAAAAAGAACATGCATACACCAAAAATATCTAGCTACTGTCAGAATACTTGTGCCATCATCATTATCAATAAATGCACGGTTGACAAGCATGTTCTACACACCACATCGTCCCACAATTCCTTCTAACCATTGACTTTTCTTAAAGGGTGTTGTTGATTCTTTTGCTGCTACTTGCAGAACCCCCACTACTTTTAAAGGTGTACAGTTTTGTCATGCTTAAACTAGAAACATGGAGTTCAGTGACAACTGGCCAAGGAGATTTTTAAGAGCAGTCATCCAGAAACAGACTTTCAGAGCCTTAGAATCTTCCCTCAAGGGCTTTATACCAAGAAGCTCAAATATATAAAACAAACAAAAGTAGAATTGTTTTGGTTGAAAAAAGGATAAAGATGGAATCCCTCCTGTTCAGACCTATCCTCACATCCTAGAAGAGCCCGAAGCAACTCCACAGAAGTCTTTGAGTTCTGCACAACTGGACAGCCACTGATCAGTCCACTTTATAGATGCAGGAACCAAAGTAACAAGACAATGAAAGTGGCTGAGGCTGCAGACTTAGTTAGCAGCAAAGCTGGGACTAATATTGCTATTCCTTCTGTCCAGTGATCATTTTACACTGCTTTTTGCCTCCCCACATAGGTCAGTTTGAAGGAAAGAACAAAAAACATAATTATCAGAAACATTATCATGACAGTCTGTTTCCCAATTTTGGCAAGTTAGAACCCTTCTACAGTTTGTTAGATATTCCCAGCATGTTTACCGCATGTTGGAACAAAAGTAAAGCAGACAGCTCCAAGATGTCTACTCTGTGTTCTTACACTTGGAATAACATATATGAAACTACTAGTTACCTTGAGATCTGGCAGCCAAAAGGGAGTCTGGCCACATTGAGAATTTTACCAGGATTCTAGACAGTTCAGTTCAGTTCAGTCGCTCAGTCGTGTCCGATTCTCCGCGACTCCATGAATCACAGCACGCCAGGCCTCCCTGTCCATCACCAACTCCCGGAGTACACTCAAACTCATGTCCACAGAGTCGGTGATGCCATCCAGCCATCTCATTCTCCGTCGTCCCCTTCTCCTCCCGCCCCCAACCTTTCCCAGCATCAGAGTCTTTTCCAGTGAGTCAACTTGTTGCATGAGGCAGTACAGCAAACCATTCTCTGATTTTCAACTGTATTTTTAAGAGTGGTATTGAATTATATAACCTTGTTGATACCATTGAACCACTCTAATAAAACTTCTCAAAGGCATAAAACAGTCCAAAGGCTGGTGGTATTTTGTTGCATATACATTTGATTCAACAAAAGACGAGTATTATCCAGCAGAATGTACACAACGTCACTGCTTCCTGTTGCAGTTTGGGTCTAAATAAATCCCTTCAGTAGCTATATGGTAAATCCAGCTTCAGAAAGTATTAGGAAGCATACAGTAAATTAGAGACACACTCACGATTTGAACTCTATTTTGATTCCCAGTCCAGTGATACTCACCTAAGTTGCTTCATAACTATATTCATCTCCTTTCTATAGAAGATTGTAGCTGATGGGCAAGATAGGCCAAGATTTCCTAAGCATTTTCTAACCCTTTTATATAAGGTAACATATCCTTAGCCTAACCACACCTATAGCAGAATTTTTCCATACAAAATGTTGTTGAGCAATTATTCTTCCTGATAACCTTCAGTGATAGCAGAGTTTATCTAAAGGCAGTCAGAATTATTTCCTCATAAGTATATTTGTCCTCTATGCTGAAAGGTTAAAAAAAATAACTCCCTTATACAGTATGGTAGAGAGATAAAAAATAAACTGATAAAATATATTATCACTGTTAGAATACTAAAAGGCTGTGTAAATGTATGATTTTGTTATTAATTATATTATTACTGAAATGGATCATATAGAATATTGTAAATTATAATTGTAAATTCTTAGAATTATATTCAACAATGAATAAATATGGAGACAGGGGGCTTGAGAGAACACCACATGAATTCTCCCTCTCCTGGCAGGACTAAGAATACCTAGTGGATGTGATCAACTTCTCCAGTTATCCAGGAAAGAGGGATCTGAAGTTTCTTCAAGAAAATTCTCAGCTGTTACAGAAAATGACAGATTCAGTTCAGTTCAGTTCAGTCGCTCAGTCGTGTCTGACTCTTTGCGACCCCATGAATCACACCAGGCCTCCCTGTCCATCACCAACTCCCGGAGTTCACTCAAACTCATGTCCATCGAGTCGGTGATGCCATCCAGCCATCTCATTCTCTGTCGTCCCCTTCTCCTTCTGTCCCCAACCTTTCCTAGCATTAGAGTCTTTTCCAGTGAGTCAACTCTTTGCATGAGGTGGCCAAAGTATTGGAGTTTCAGCTTTAGCATCAGTCCTTCCAATGAACACCCAGGATTGATCTCCTTTAGAATGGACTGTTTGGATCTCCTTGCAGTCCAAGGGACTCTCAAGAATCTTCTCCAGCACCACAGTTCAAAAGCATCAGTTCTTCAGTGCTCAGTTTTCTTCACAGTCCAACTTTCACATCCATACATGACCACTGGAAAAACCATAGCCTTGACTAGACAGATTCAGTTCAGTTCAGTTCAGTCGCTCAGTCGTGTCCAACTCTCCGCGACCCCATGAAACACAGCACGCCAGGCCTCCCTATCCATCACCAACTCCCGGAGTACACTCAAACTCATGTCCACAGAGTCGGTGATGCCATCCAGCCATCTCATTCTCCGTCGTCCCCTTCTCCTCCAGCCCCCAACCTTTCCCAGCATCAGACTCTTTTCCAGTGAGTCAACTCGTCGCATGAGGTGGCCAAAGTATTGGAGTTTCAGCTTTAGCATCAGTCCCTCCAATGAACATCCAGGACTGATCTCCCTCAGAATGGACTGGTTGGATCTCCTTGCAGTATAAGGGACTCTCAAGAGTCTTCTCCAACACCACAGTTCAAAAGCATCGATTCTTCGGCGATCAGCCTTGTTCACAGTCCAACTCTCACATCCATACATGACCACGGGAAAAACCATAGCCTTGACTAGACGGACCTTTGTTGGCAAAGTAATGTCTCTGCTTTTTGATATACTATCAAGGTTGGTCATAACTTTCCTTCCAAGGAGCAAGTGTCTTAATGAACTCTAAAAGTTTGCCCCTCCATAAAAGCAATGAAAAACATGGTAAAGACTACTGGAATCAATATTTCAGAACTCTAGAACCTAACTAAAATTTTGCAGCTTTTACTCCTCGGGACTTTGTAAAAAAAAAACATTTACATTGGAATGTTCTAGCCTCTGCTTTAGTCTTTATCTCCTGGTTGCACAGAACCTAGAGGCTATCCACTGATGAGAACTTCGGGCCTCCTCAGGTCTTTTCTGAGCTTATGCATAGCCCTGGGCCTGCACAGGATGTCCAAGACTCCCAGGAAATGTCAGAGCTCTTCAAAGTCTTTATATTTCCCAAAACATCTCATTCCTCAGCTTTTCTTCCCAAAATGTTTTGGTTAGTAAATGCCACTTACATTAGGAAAAAAAAGAAAGGAAGTAATGCTTAGATATAAATGTAAGAAAATATGTACAAGATCCATATGTGTCTATGTGTTTAGTCACTCAGTTGTGTCTGACTCTGCGACACCACGGACTAGGGCCCACCAGGCTCCTATAACCATGGAATTCTCCAGGCAAGAATACTGGAGTAGGTTGCCATTTCCTCCTCCAGGGGATCTTCCTAAGCCAGGGATCGAACCCAGATCTCCCACACTGTAGGTGGATTCTTTACTGTCTGAGCCACCAGGGAAGCCCACAAGACCTACATAAGGAAAACTGAAAAAAAAAAAAAAAGAAAAATTGCTGATGAAAGGAATCAAAGACCTAAATAAATGGAGAGATTTTCCATGTTCTCACATAGGAAAATTTATATTGTTAAGATGTCAGTTCTTTCCAACTTTATCAATAGTTTCAAGGCAACCCCAATCAAAACCCTCACAAGTTATTTGTGGATGTTGACAAACTGATTCTATAGCTTATATGCAAAGGCAAAAGGCTTAGAATAGCACACAATGTTGAAGGAGAACAAAGTCCTAAGACAGACATTATTCAACCTCATGACTTATTATAAAGTTGTAGAACAGAATAGAGAGCCCAGAAATGGACCCATAGTCAACTGATATTTGACAAAGGAGCAAAGACAATCTATGGAGAAAGGATAGTCTTCTCAACAAATGGTGCTAGAACACCTTATACACAAAAGAGAAAATAAATTTAGACATAGATCCTGTACCTTTCACAATAACTCAAAATGAATAATAGATATTAATTGCAATACACAATTAAGCATAAAACTTTTAGAAGACAACACAGAAAAAATCTAGAACTCTTGGGTTTGATAATGAGTTTTAGACACATCACCAAAAACACACAATTCATGAAAGAAAGTTGGTAAGTTAGACTTCATTAACATAAAAAACCTCCACTCTACAAAGGATGCTATTAAAAAAATAAAAATACAAGTCAAAGAGTAGAAGACAATATTTGCAGCACATATACCTGATAAACAGACTTGCATCCAAATATACAAAAAAAAACTTTTAAAACCCAATTATAAAACAGACAACCCAATTAAAATATGGGCAAGACAGCAGAACAGACATTTCACCAAAGATGATATACAAATCAGACACCAACTAACCATATGAAAGATGCTCCAAAGTATATGCCAATGGGGGATTGCAAATTAAAACAATAATGAGATTCTACTATGCACCTAAAAGAATGGATAAAATCCAAGATACTGATAAAACCAAATACAGGTAAGAATGAAGAAATGGGAACTCTCATTTATTGCTAACAGAAATGCAAAATGGTACAGCCCTTTTGGAAGATAATCTGGTAGTATACAAAACAGTTTCACTGACATTATCAAAACACATTTGTGTTATCAAAACACATAGATCTGTACAACACAAGAGTGAACATAATGTAAACTATTCTGAACTTTAATTAATAATAACGGATTAATATTGGTTTATCACTTCTAATAAAGCTGCTATATGAATTGGGAGCACTTTCCTGCTTCCTGACACAAAATATTCAGGCTTATCTTATATTTGCTCTGTCCCAGGCCTAGAGTTGCTAATTTCTCTAGGATCCAACTAAATGCTGTTGAGCAGAGACTCACTTTAGATTCATAAAATAAATTAATTAAAACCAAAAGGTTGGAAAAGATAATTCATGCAAACAGCAACCAAAAAAGAGCTAAGGTAGCTACACAAAATAGAGTATAAGACAAAAATTGTTGTGTAAAACAAAGTGAGTCAGTAGCTAATGATACAAGAGTCAATTCTTCAAGAATTACAGAAACTATTAACTTATATGTACTTAATCATGGGCCGCAAAACACAGAAGATGAAAACTGACAAAAATAAGCAGTGAAAAGACAATTCAACAATAATAGAAGGAGACTTTAATACCTCACTTTAAGTTGTAGATAAAACAACTAGACAGATGATTAGAGAGGAAACAGAAGACTTGTACAACACTGTATACAACACTGTAAACCAACTAGATTTAACAGACATCTACAAAATACTCCACCTGATAACAGAAGAATATTCATTCTTTCCAAGCACATATGGAACATTCCCTGGGACAAATAATATTTTAGACCACAGAGCAATCTCAGTGAACTGAAAAATAATTAAATCATATATTCTCTGACCACACTGAAATAAAATTACAAATCAGTAAGAGAAGCAAATGTGAAAAATCATAGATTTATATAAATACTTCTTAATAACTAATGAGTCGAAGGAAAAATCAAAAGGGAAATCAGAAAATACTTTGAGATAATAAAATTAAAATAATTTTAAAAAATTATGGGATGTAGCACTCAGAGTGGAACTTATGGCTGCAAATGCCTACTTTAAAAATACAAGAAATATCTCAAAGCAACACCTTAAACTATTTAAGAAAGCCACACAAAGAAGAGAAAACTAAACCCAAAGCTGGCTGAGGGTAGGAAATAGTAAAGATCAGAACACAGAAATAAAGAATAGAAAAACAATAGAGAAAATCAATGAAGCCAAAAGTTGGCTCTTTGAACTGATCAAGAAAGTTGACAAACCTTCAGCCAGTTGGACCTAGAAAAAAAGGAGAGAACAACCACATTATTAAAATCAGAAATTAAAATGGGGATGTCACTACTGATTATATAGGGAAAAAATGTATATGTTAGAGACTACCATGAGCTATCATGTACCAACAAAGTGGAAAACCCAGATGACAAATGGACAAAGTTCTAAAAATACACAAATTATCAAAACTGACTCAAGAAGAAATAGAAAATCTGAACAGTTACCTATCACAAGTAAAGAGACTGACTTAGTAATTTAAACACTATAAGGAAAATGCCAGGATTTTCTTTTCAGAAGGTTTTACTGGTGAATTTGACCAAATATTTTTAAAGAATTAACATCAGTCCTTACGTAACTCTTCAATATATAAAAGGGAAAGGAATACTGCCAACTCTTTCTATAAGGCCAGTGTTACCCTGATACCAATGTCAGACAAAGATATCACAGGAAACAAAAACCTACATATTAATAATCTCTGTAAATGTAGATGCTAAAATGTTAACAGACTGAATCAAGCATCATTAGAGGGATTACACACCATGACTAACTGAGATTTATAACAGGGATGAAATTTTGGTTCAACATATGAACATCAATCAATGTAATAAACCATATTAATAGAATTTAAAAAAACAAAACCACATAATCCTCTCAATAGTTATGGTAAAGAACTTAGCAGTATACAACACCATTTCACAATAAAAATACTCAAAAAACTAGGAACAGAAAGGAAATATCTCAACTTGACAGAAGGCATCTACAAGAAACACGCAGTTATTATCAGGATTACTTATGAAACACTGGATACTTCCTTCTAAGAGCAAGAAAAAATCAAGGATGTAAGCCCTAGCCATTTCTATTCAATATTTTACTGGAAGTTCTAATCAGAGCAATTAATTAAGGAAAATAAATAAAGGCATCCAAACTTGAAAGGAAGAATAAAACTACCTCCATTTGTAGATGACATGATATTTTACATAGAAAAATCTAAAGAATACACACATACACACACAAATCTCTGTGTGAGTTCATAAAAGAACTCAGCAAAGTTGTAGGATATAATATCAATAAATAAAAATCCATTGTAAATATTTCTTTACACTTGCAATGAACAGTCTAAAAATGAAATTGAGATAACTTCCATTTACAATAACATTTAAAACTGTAAAATAATTAGAAAGGAATTTAAGCAATAAAGTGAAAGATCTATACCACAGTAATTATAAAACGTAGTAGAAATAAGTTAAAGAAGACAAACAAATTGAAAGATACTTCATGTTCACAAATTAGAAAATTACATATCACTAACATGGCATTACTCTCCAAAGTAATTTACAAAATTATCATTACCAAAATTTTAAGTGCCACTTTTGAAAAACGGAGCAAGATGATCCTAAAATGCGTATAGAAATTCAAAAGACCCCAAAAGCCTTGAATATGAAAATAATCTTGAAAATGAAAAACAAAGTTGGGAGACTCACACAGACTGGCTTCAAAACTTATCACAAAGGTACAGTAATCAAAGCAGTCTGGTATTGGCATAAGACTAGCTAAAGAGATCAACAGAATAAAATTGAGAGTCCACTCTATAGTTTCTTGATTTCTAATAAAGTGTGCCAAGACTTATTAGGGGAAAATAGCCTTTCAAGAAACAGTGGCAGGACAACTGAATATCTACCTGCAAAGATATGAATTTGGACCATTACCATATACCATATACAAAAATTAACTTGAAATGGATTAAGGACCTAAATGGAACAGCTTATAGTATAAAACTCTTAGAAAAAGACATAAGTACAAATATTGTGAGCTTGGATCAGACAACAGTTTCTTAAATATGACACCAAAAGCACATGCAACAAAAGAAAAGAATTAATAAATTGGACTTCATCATAATTCATTTTTTGTGTGTCAAAGAATACAATAAGAAAGTAAAAACACAATCCACAGAATGGGAGAAAATATGTGGATACATATATATGTGTATATTAGCTTTATATAGCTGATAAACATATAGATTATATAAAGAACACTAATAAACTCAACAATAAAAACAACCCAATTAAAAAATTGGCAAGGGATTTAAATAGTCATTTCCACAAACAATATATACAAATGGCAAATAAAAACATGAATAAAAAAAGTTTCAACGTTATTATTCATTACAGAAATGCAAATCAAAGCCATAATGAGATACCACTTCACAACCACTATATTGGCTACAATAAAAAACAAAACAAAAAATTAAACAAGTGTTACAGAGGATGTGGATAAATTTCAACTCTCACATATTTCTGATGGGAATGTAAAATGTGGAAGCCACTGTGGAAAATGGTTTGACAGTTTCTCAAAAATTCAGCAATTCCATTCCAGGAGACATACTCAAGAGAACTATCCACACAAAATCTTCACCATAAATGTTTATAACATCACTGTTCACTATATAGTAGCTGAAAAGTAGAAACAACCTATATGTTCATCAAGTGAGAATAAATAAGCAATATGTGGCATATCTTTATAGTGAAACATATAACCATAAAAAGACTGAGGTGCTAATACATACTAAAACATGGATAAACTTTAAAACACTCCACTAAAAAAAATATCCAGATAGAAAAGACCACACATTGTATGTTCATATAAATGAAATGTCCAAAAAAGTTAAATCAAAGAGACATGAAGAAGATGAGTAGCTTTCAGAGGCTAGGAGGAAGAAATTGAGACTGCCTGCTAACAGTCATGAGCTTCCCTGGTGGCTCAGCGGTAAAATATCTATCTGCAATGCAGGAGATTTGGGTTCAATCCCTGGGTTGGGAACATCCCCTGGAGGAGGATGTGGCAACCCACACCAGTATTCTTGCCTGGAGAACCCCATGGACAGAGGAGCCTGGTGGGCTACAATTCATTGGATCACAAAGAGTCAGACGCAACTGTAGCAAATGAGCATTCATGCATGCTTACAGTCATGAGGTTTCTTTTTGGGATGACTGGAATGTTCTGGAATTAGATACAGTTATGCTTACACAATACTGTGAAGATGCTAAAATTCACTAAGATGTAAGCTTTTAAATGTCTAAAATGGTAAATTTTATATTATTTGAATTTTACGTTAAAAACAATCAATTGCCAAAGAAAGATTCTAATTTTCCGTCTAGCTTATTGGTTACTCTCAGATAGTTCTTTGAGAACAACAAATGCAGGATAAGAATTAGGAAATATTTCTTGTTCTAATTGACATCTCCTGAAGGGATAAACTGCTGGGGCACAGTTTCATGTAATAAGAAATAGAAGAATTGTTCTATGTAAGAAACAAAAGTAATTATGAATTAGAAATATAGAAGCTTAGTGAACAGCCAATTCTGGAAAGTATATGCAACAAATTTCATTTCTTCAAATAACTGTGTAAATTTAAAAGTACCCCTGCCTGGAAAAAGTGGGAGTAATGATAATGAAAAGTGGATTTTGGTAATAGTAACACATAAAACAAATGGGGATTGTTTGTTAGGTGGTGACTTGCTAGCATAGCAAGTACTAGCAGAGATCTGAAAGATTGAGACAGAGCAATATGATAAAGAGAGAAGTGGTTAGAAGCTAGAGCACTGGAAAGACAGACAAGAAAGGTTAGTTAAGACCAGCTAGTTCAGGTGAGCTGAGAAAGATTTCAGCATTAGTAAAGAAGATCATTTATGTGAGTGAAAGACAAGTATGGTAGAATTCTCTGCCAGAAGGATTTCAATGGCTCCAGTGGAAATTCAACCAAATAAGACAGGGAGAAAAGGAGAAGGGAAAAAGAGTGACGAGGAGGGGGAAGGGAATGAGAAAGCGAAGGAGGATGGGGAGGAGAGGAGGAAAGGAAAGACGACCAGACCTTTTCTTTGCAACATACCTACTTAGCAAAAGGGAAGAAACAAGACTTTGAAGGAGGATGATAGGGGAGGAGAAAAAGAAAGTAAAACAGTAAGAACCTATTCAAAACTGACTAATTATCTTGACTTACTTGTTTCAAGTACATGAAGCAGTGTGATAATCGCCCACACATCAGTCATCTGTAGTTTATACACAAACACATAGGAAAACATTGGCTGTCCTAGCAGCTCTTTAAGAATGCATCGAGATCACCTGCAGGGCTTGTCAGAACACAGATTGTTGGCCCCACCTAGACGTTCTCAGGTAGCTGGTCAGGAATGGGGCTCTACCAAGAGGGTACCCAGGTATAGCTAGAAGTTGCTGGTACAGGGACCACATTTTGAGAATCACCAAGTGAGAAAAGCAGGGTACAAAGAAAGAAGTCCTGATGGCCTGATGAGTGTACAAGGATGGATGACAGTAGAGAAGGCAGACTGAGCCAGTTACTCACAGAGCACTGACCACCCGTGCTAGTTACTGGAGAGCAGAGGCAGAGTTGGGCACCACAGCAAATCTGTACCCGCATCAAGCAGACAGAACACTGATGCTGATGCATTTTTGTGTCAATTGTTGTCAGGTGTTTTTTTATTTGTTTGTTTTGTTTTAATTTTACATGCTAATTGTTCTTAAATGTAACCATGGGAATCTAAGATTAGTAAAACTTACTGTGCATTTCAGTCCAAGATATACAACTCTGCATATATCAGATTCTGTATAAGAAGAAAACACGTCTCACAATAAATTTTATTAAATAAGAGTATGAGGAAGCTGGAGCAGATAAATCAAGAGCTCTTGGTACAGCCCAGGCTCCAAGAGTTAAAAGATAAAAGTTTACTTGGTTGTTTAATCCCCCAAATATTCTTTATTCCAAAGAAGAAGTTCTTTAGGAGACACCAGAAATGAAAATCCATCCAAGTTAAGAGTTGCCAGAATTAGCAAAGAAAAATATAGGGGCACCCAGTAAAATTGGAATTTCAGATAAACAATGCATCTTTTTAATACAAATGTTTCATGCACTATTTGGAGCAAACTTATACTAAAAAGTTTCTAATTGTTGATCTGATATTCAAATTTAACTGAGTGTTCTGTGTCTTATCTGGCAGCTCTAATCCAAGTAGACTTTGACCAAATACTCATTCAATGAGCATTCAATATGTCCTCGGCCTTACAAAGACAGAAGTGTAGAGCATATTCTGTGCCACACGAGATAAAAGGATGGCCAAACAGCAAAGGCATTAAGAGTGAAGCAGTAAGGTAGACCGGTACAACTGGAAGAGTCCAGGAAGGGAAGCATCATCAGCAAATATGACCACAGCTGGCCCTGAAGGTGAGTAGGATTTGATTAGTCAAAAGCTGGGGTCAAGGCTCTGCATAAGAAGTGAACAGCATGAATATGAAGTATAGTGTCTGGACCAAGCACAGCAAACAAATAGGAAAGGAATATTTATGACTGACAGAGCCAGCTCCCTCACCAGCTATATAGCTTCTTGGAGCATAACTACCAACTCTCTTCAATATCTATATATCTACATATGTAAGACCATCTCCATTATTTTCAACTTCATGAGGACCACATGGGGAGATCTGAATGCAAAGCATGCCAGAGGGTCTCCAGACATTCTGAGCCCTTAAGAAAAATAAACAGACTGATGGTTGGTGTGTTTTTAAATAGAAAAATAGTATATCTCTGGTCCCAATGCATTTTCTGATTCTAGTTTGAAATAAAGATCTGTGCTACAGCGTTGGGGCTTGGTCTTGGGGTTAGTAGACCTGGGTCCAAGTCTCTTGAGTCTCTCACAGCTGAGACAGTCTCTGGGCTTCAGTTTCCAGCTGTACTGTGATAGTTTGAGATTATATGATTTCTCAGGCCCCTTCCAATTTAACATTCAGCAATTAATTGAATAAATCGTTCATTCATTAAACACTTACTGAGAGCCTGCCATATGTAGGGCAATTTGTGAGGAGCTGTGATGGATACAAAGAGAGTTAATTATTCATAGATATTTATTCACCACAAGGCAAAACTCTGAAGCAAATATTTTCCCCCTTTTCCCATCCTTACACCAAGAGACTCACTTGAACACTCCATAGAGGGCTGGCCTCTGGTCCACTGCACTCAGGCTGCCAGAATTGGTTCCAGCCAATCTGCTGCCTCTCCTTTATTTTCCCCCTTTCCGTAAGTTTCCTCAAGGAAACTCCACCTAGCTGCATTTCATTCCCTAGGGGTCCTGGACTTAGCCTTCCAAGGTGAGAATCAACTCATCTGACAACGCAAAAATGTCAAAGCCCTAAACAGGTGGGAGCTACAGTTGAAAAACCTGAAAGTATAGATGGGCTTCAATCTTTTTTTCCCTCCATGTGTTAATGACTACAATCAGAAATTGATGCAGATAAAACAAAGCAAAGAGAAAGAAAATAAGTATTTATTAAGGCTTATTGATGCTGTCAAGCTAAATTCTGTGATGTATCATCTTATTTGATCTGCATAACCATCTGTGACAACAGTTTGCTATCCTCATAGATGAACCTGAGACAAGGAGTAGGCAGTGAACTTGCCCAGGTCCAAAATGCCAGGGTCAGGAGTAATCTGGATTTGTCTTAATACTAAACTAATGCTCTTTCCAGCAAACCAGCTAATTCATAGGTGTTTCCAGGCTGCCAGTATGTTTCAACCATTTATGTGGTATGTGCTGCAGTGCAGTGCTAAGTCGCTTTAATCGTGTCCAACTCTTTGTGATCCTATGGACTATAGCCCACCAGGCTCCTCTCTCCATGGGGTTTTCCTGGCAAGAATACTGAAGTGGGTTGCTATTTCCTTCTCCATTATGTGGTAAACCAATGAATAATACTGAAATAAGAAATAATTGCTTTAGAATAAAGTATGTTCAATTTATGTATAACAATGTCAACTTCAGCAACTTCATTCCAACATGGCTTTTTGGTTTTGTTCAAAGTAGGAGACTTACAGCCCAAGTTGGGTGCTTACTCATGATTCTTGCCACAAGAATATTTGCTCACACAATGCCATGAAAAGTGAAAGTGTTAGTTGCTCAATCGTGTTCAACTCTTTATGATCCCATGGACTATAGCCCGCCAGGCTCCTCTGACCATGCATTTTTCCAGGCAAGAATACTGGAGTGGTTTGCCATTCCTTTCTGCAGGGGATCTTCCAGACCCAGGGATTGAACATGGGTCTCCTGCATTGTAGGCAGATTCTTTACCATCTGAGCCACCAGAGAAGCCCACACAATAGCATAGGTCAATACACACACACACACACACACACAAACACACACACTTTAAAGATGCAGGGCCAGAAGAACATGTACACACACACACACACACACTTTAAAGATGCAGGGCCAGAAGAACATGTATACGGGACTGGAATGAGACTCACCTGCCCTTAAAGAATCCCCACATTCACCTGATTGCCATTTGGTACCATCCAGCATTTTTTTCATTCATAATTACCTATGGCATTGTGTGAATGAAAAAAAGGCTTAAAAAGACTGTATAGTACTGAATAACAAAAAGGTGAATGTGGGGATTCTTTAAGGGCAGGTGGGTCTCATTCCAGCCCCTTATCACATGTTCTTCTGGCCCTGCATCTTTAAAGGGTGTGCATGTCTGTGTCTGTGTGTCTGTCTGTCTTTCTGTCTCTCCCCTCCACCCACCCACTGGGAGAGGAAGTAAACAAAAGGGAAGGATAAGCAGAGGGAGAATAAGAGAGCAAGAACACAAAACTGAGAGGCAGAAACAGCCCTCTAATACCTATAAGGAGTTAATTTGAACCACCATGCCTCTAAGGCAACTGTGCTTTTAACAATTTATACAACAAAGTGGAAGCTTTTCTAAGCTGCATTATTATATATGTATCTGTCTTTTTAATATTTTTACAGCCCAGGGTCATCTTGATAATCATATAGTATTTTGCAGAACACCACGATGCCCTTAAAGATAATCATATGTTCAAGGATGTATACCTCTACCCTAAGGAGCTTCTGATTACTTTGATTTAGTGGTCAAGGGCACTTTAACAAATGAGTCCCATTTCCTTTGCCTGGAAGGAGGGTGTTTGTAAGAAAATCTTGCTTGGTTATAGGACATATATTGCACCAATGGGCTCACCAGGTTAAAAACTCAGAATGGAGAGCATAGTTGAGCCAGGAAGGACAATTAGAAAAATGAAACCAGAAAATAAGCCAACTGATGCAACTCAAAGCAAAGATATGGAATGGGATGGAGGAATGGGTTTTGGAGAGTTAAGAGAGAAAGGGAGACTCCAAGGCAAAGTCTATGAATGATGAGCCAGATCCTGCTCATCCTGTTCATTGTGTAGGTTCCTTACAAGCACTAATGTTCCTTCAATATACACTGTTTGCTAATCCTGGGTTCTCTTGCTATCTTATCAGTGTATATGCAACCTTGCACTATGTGGAAATTCCTTTGCTTTGTAATCATCTGTTGAAGCCATGGACTTGAAAAATAGAAAGACAGCTGATAGAAGTGTAAGTTAAAAAGGAGTGAACCAGCTCTGACTGAGGGTCTACAGGTAATAAAATATTTGGGTATGTCTATGATGAGTTTCCCAGGTGGTGTCTTCGAGATGCACGAGACACAGGTTTGATATCTGGGTCAGGAACATATCCTGGAGGAGGAAATGGCTTTGCCTGGAAAACTTCATGGACAGAGGAACCATGTGGCTGCAGAGAATTGGACATGACTGAACACACATGACATCTGTTTTGGCTACTCAAATACTTCATTTATTTCTGGGTTTCATCTATTCTTTAAACAGGAAGTAGGTCAGGTCTGGAGAGAGAATTGTATTCCTTTCCTGGATCTGCCATGACAAGGTACCACACACTGAGCAACTTCAACAACAGAAATTACTGAAGGCTAGAAGTCTGAGGTCATGATGTCAGCAGGTCTGGCTCCTTCTAGGGGCTGTGAGGGACAAGTTGTTCTATGCTACTCCCTTAGCTTTTGGTGGTTTGCTGGCAATTTTTGGCATTCCTCAACTTGGAGATGCATCACCAAAATCTCTGCTTTTATCTTCACATGGCATTCTCCATATGTTGTCTTGTCCAAAATTCCCCTTTTTATAAAGACACAGTTATATTGGATGAGGGCTCACATTTTAATGACATCATCTTAAGTTGATCATCTGCAAAGGTCCTCTTTCCAAATTAAGATCACATTCACAGGTGCTTCAGAATTTTGGGAGGGGTGGACACTGCTCAACCCAAAACAATTTTTATGTTTCTGTGGTGGGGGTGGTGGTGTTCTATAAAGGAAAAGGAACTCTATTAAGGCTTCTACGTGTGTATATAAATAGGCCTACCCTGTGAGGTAGGCGTGGTCCTACTTAGGCTGCCAGAGATGGTGGAATTCTCCTGTTATAAAACGTGTTGAAACCCATCAAATCTAAATAGACCATAAGACTCAGGGGCTTGGCATTCTATTTGTGTCAAGACTGAGAGAGGCCAGGGACTCCCCAGCAAGGGTATAATGGGGACAGGAAGAAGAGCACTCAGAATCTCAGAAATCAGAATAAGGATCTTCTGCCACCACACAACCAAGCAGGGTTTCCTCTGTCACCCCATATTTCCACAGAGCAGTAAGAAGGAAAGACAGTACACAGAAGATAGGAAAGATAAGAAAATTGGCTTGGAGTGACAGGAAGTAGGAAATCAAAATGGGATTAAGGATAAAAGTAAGTTTTTAATGAGTTGTCGTTGTTTGTAAGCCCCAGACTTGTAAGTTCACCTGAATAATTTTCATTGATGTAACGAATTTCCTTTCATATTCATTTGCTCAACAGTTATTCATTGAACATCTAACATGTAACAAGGGTTTTGGTGACTGGAAATAAAATGGTAAGTCACAATCTTTCTTTTGAGATAACAGTCCTGAGTGGCTACTAAGGTTTTGAGGTTAAAAAGGCCTGAGATCAAATTTTATTTGCACAGTCTATCTGTACTTCAGTTTCCTTATGTGTAAAATGGAGATGATAATAATACTTAACCCAGTGTTTTGTTCAAAGAAAAGTTATCTATTATATGGAAAGTATTTATTTAGCATAGTGCCTAGAAAACATTCAGTGCCATAAGTGCAATTATCACTGTTAGGATATATTAATAATCAATAGTATTATGATTATGTAGCACAGAGAAGAAAAGAATTAATTCTCAAGGGGAAAGTGTAAGAATGGAATCACCCATGAAGTGATATTCAAACTGATCCTTGAAGTTAGGTTTAGGATGAGAGATGAAGCAAAAGAAATTAAGTAATAAATAATATTCCATCTTTTCTACCTTAGATACTGAAATTGTCCAGAATTTAAATGCTCTGGCATTTTCAGCAGAGTCTTGTGGCAAACACACAAATGATAACTTTCACTTATTACTGAAGTTCATAAATTGTTACAGATGTTACTTCAAAAAGTAAAGGGAGAATAGTGAAGTATAACTGGAGATATAAAAAGTGGTTCAGATAAATATATGGACCACTTGTAAATCCAAGAATTACATTTTTCAGGAGAGTGAAAGAGCTGGCTTAAGACTAAATATTAAAAAATAAATACTAAGATCATGGCATTTGGCCCCATTCAGTTCAGTTCAGTTCAGTCGCTCAGTCGTGTCTGACTCTTTGCAACCCCATGAATCACAGCACGCCAGGCCTCCCTGTCCATCACCAACTCCTGGAGTTCACTCAAACTCATGTCCATCAAGTCGGTGATGCCATCCAGCCATCTCATTCTCTGTTGTCCCCTTCTGCTCCTGTTCCCAATCCCTCCCAGCATGAGAGTCTTTTCCAGTGAGTCAACTCTTCGCATGAGGTGGCCAAAGTATTGGAGCTTCAGCTTTAGCATCAGTCCTTCCAAGGAACACCCAGGACTGATCTCCATGGCAAACAGAAGGGGAAAAGGTGGAAGTAGTGATAGACTTCCTCTTCTTTGGCACAAAAATCACTAGGGACAGTGACTACAGCCATGAAATCAGAAGATGACTGCTTCTTCGCAGGAAAGCAGTGACAAATCTAGACAGTATGTTGAAAAGGAGAGACATTACTCTGCTGACAAATGGATAGTCAAGGCTATGGTCTGCCCAGTGGTCACATATGGTTCTGAGAGCTGGGCAGTAAAGAAGGCAGAACACCAAAGAATTGATGCCTTCAAACTGTGGTGCTGGAGAAGACTCTTGACAGTTCCTTGGACAGCAAGGAGATCAAACCAGTCAATCTTAAGGGAGATCAACCCTGAATATTCATTGGACAGACTGATACTCAAGCTAAAACCCCAGTATTTTGGTCATCTGATGTGAACCGATGAACTTTTTCTCTGTGAAAAAGTCCCTGATGCTGGGAAAGATCAAGGGCAGAAGGAGAAGAGGGCGTCAGAGGATGAGATGGCACGACAGCATCACTGATACAATGAACACGAACTTGGGCAAACTCCAGGAGATGGTGAGGGACAGGGAGGACTGGTGTGCTGCAGTCCATGAAGTCACAAGGAGTTGGACACGAACAGGTGACTGAACAATAACAACAACATTTTGCTAGACAACATCATCTCTCTAGCTAGAGTTTTACTTACCAGACAGAATTTTGGACTTCAGGGTAAGGTTTGTGACCACCAAAAAAAGCAAGACAGAACCACATGATCACTGTAGCTATCAATGGTTAGAATGCACACACAGGATGGCAATTTTCAAGCCTCTCCCTTCAAAGTTGAAGGGTAGCTTGGAACCATTTGAGAGGAGATGAGAACACGAAAGTTTGATGTTGGAAAACTGACCATGTGAAGCACAGTTCAAAATACTTACTTCAATGTAAAAAACCTTAAAGAGTGCTGCCACAGGTGACCAAAAGAAAGAAAATAAAAAAGAAAATTAAAGGGAGAAAACTGAGAGAGAACTCAAACTTCAGTGAGATCCTTAAAAAAATCTGCAGGGAAAAGAAACTATAAACATCTTTGGTAGAAAAAGTTACAACATAAAACAGAAAGAACAGATGAAAAGTAGAAAATATCCCTTAAAGTGCCAGTGTGGCAGGCGAATTAACTGTAAAAGGTGCAAATAATTCATAAATGAAAATATTAGGTGTGATTCCTAGTACTTTAATAAGATAATTTCTAAAACACAATTTTTCATATTTCTAACAAGAAGTCTGGTTTAAAAGGGGGAAGCAGGGAAAATGAAAATGGATGATTAACCAAGAAGGAAAACACTGAAATAGTTATATATCATATAATATTTTATATATACAGTAAGATACATTATGTACATGCAATTAAAATAATAAATGTAGACGCTGTCTATTTCTTAAAGAAGATAAGAAAGAAATATTATTTGGAAGTTTAGCCTTAGCATTAAAGGTTTCAGCATTTATCTATATGGGGCCAAAAAAGAAATCAAAGAGGATCAGAACCCTTGTAAAGATTTTGTAAATACTGCAAAGAAACAAAACATTCAGGGAGAATGGTAGTTAATCTTTCTAAAGGCACTGCCTCTGAGAAATATGGCTGGAACCTGTGATCACAGCCCAGTCAGTAAGTATCCAACACTATGCATATGATCCTTAGTGAGTCTAATGATGAATAAAATATGAATGCTGTTCTTAAAGTTCCCTTAGTTTTTTAGTCACTAAATCTGTTGACAAAGCAAAGCCTCCTTGCCCCAGCTTAAATTTGCATCTCATTTATTCATCCAATAGGCATAACTGAACTCCTGGTATTAGGACCTGAGAATATTAAAATAAATAGAAAGGAAATTTTGCTCTCAAAGAGCAGAGTTAATGGAGAGGACGATGCATTTGTAATATCACAGTAGTGGTCATGTCTAGCTCTTCGTGGTTAATTAGGAGGGAGCCAGAGAGATAAAGAAAAAAATATGTAACTGTTTAACTATCCTGACAGGATTAAATTATGTTTTCAGTGACAAAGGCAGAGTCACTAATAGATTTGTTTCAGGTTTAAAATGAACACTGAGCCTTCTTGGTACTATCAGGTCACCATTTTTATTTTGAGTATGTTTGGTGATAGCCAATAATACAAATGTGTTCTCACCATGGGGAATGAAAACGGAGGGCTTGTGAAACAGGGTTCAGGACATTGGAGAGGGGTGCAAGCACAGACTATAAAGGGAAAAAGGATAAATGGCAAGAACATAAAACCTAAGAGGAAAATATCTGGCATGTGGAAAGAAAATAACTTGGGCAAAGTACATGTGACAGGGAAAGTCTGAGAAGCCTGTGTCCTGCACCCAGTGGGACTTAAGGGGCTGCAGTCTCTTTCTGACCTGACATCTTTATGACTGACTGCTCCTACTTTTGGAAATATCATAAGATGGGTCATTCCCATAGGATATCTTTTCCTAAGTATGTTTGTGAAAGACTAGTTCCATGAAATAGTAATCCATGAACATGAAAAATGGGTTCTCTGGTCAAGTAAATTGGGAAGCTCATCTCCTGTTATATAAGTCATGGCCCTACAGGAAATATAATTCACTCAGATGGTTCAGGAGTTCTTAATCTCGTGTGTGTGTGTGTGTGTGTGTGTGTGTGTGTGTTTGTGTGTGTGTGTTGGGGATGGGGGAGTGTTGAAACCCTCAGAAGTTTGGTGAAGTCAATGAAATCAATTTCAGAAAATACATAAAATAAAATACATAAAGATTACAAAAGGATTCCAATTAAATTGAAATTCAATTAACAAAATATTTTTAAAACAAATATTAGTATAGGAATAAATGTGCTTCTTTACTGACCTATTTAAATAACATGATCTAGCATCAGATCTCAAAACTAATGCAGTTTCAAAGTAGTAATAATAATAAATACTATTTCAAGATATCAACAAAACCTACAACATGATATGAAAATATCTGCAATATCTGCTGATGACAAAGCCAGAGGTGCTGTTAATGTCTTTCGCCTACATTTATAGCTGGATAAAAAGCTAAATTTGTTTTAGAGGTTAGTGAAAATAAAGGAGTAATTTACTGACAACCTCAAAGTTTATTTTTTCCCCCATCCAACTTCTCCAATCCCCTGTTTTCTATCTATAGATGTCCTTAGACCCTCAGGCTAAGAATCCCTAGGAAAAGACTTTAATGAAGAGACTGCTTAAGGAAATACAGGTAGAGTTAATAAAATAATTAAGGGATGCAGAAGCACCCAGGGAGTAGCCACAATAGGTAAGCCTGGGGCAGAAACAAGGAGAAAAGAAATTGTATTTCTAGAGCCCAGGGCAAGCTACAGTCATGGATCGGACCTGCCCAAAAGAGCTGTAGTCATAGAGGAAGTCAGCTACTGAAAGAGAATCGGCACCAAAGCAAAAATGCTTAAGAAGAAATCATTCTCCTTTGCCCATTTTATCTTCTGCAGGTGTCCTCAATTGGCCAAACCCAATAAAAGTTCAGCTGACACAGCCTAGGTGGGTCTTTTCACAGGGGACAGTCCCCAGGGGCCCAGAACAGGGCACAGAAGGGTGGAAAATGGAGTGGTATGGGAAGATACACCAGGAAAACTAGCCCATGAGGTAGCTATGATTCTTCAGGGCAGATTTTTCAAGATATTTAAATATATACTAAAAACTGTACTGTAGTCATTCAACCCATGTATTGATTATTAATTTAATAAGCCGTGGTGATCAAAGCTATCTTCGGATCCATTTTCCAAGAAACATCATGGAGGATTAACACTCTGTAGAACAAGTTTCCTGATACTGCTTTAGGATTTTCTGTAGACATGTATTTTACCTGCATCAAATTATTTAGCTGTCTAGCCAGGGGAGCATATTAGAAAACAAGTGAGAGACCAGAAAGACCAGATTTCAACTTTATTTGGCAGCAGTGAGAGTTGAGAATAAGCGTTGAGAAGAAAAAATAACTTGCCCTGCTTTTTATCAGAGATAGTTGAGAAAGTGCCCCAACTATGACAGCACTTTGGGGAGCCCATCCCCTCACACCTGGTTCAGGATCCCAAACTTCTCTGGTAGTGATTTTAGACATCCCAAGTAGTCAGCTTGTGTCCTGGACAGATGAGAGTGCTTACATGTAGCCACTGAGAACAGCAGCTTGTGGTAATCACTCTCATCACAGGCTCTTATATTATATATCGTTTTTAAGCATCACAAATAAACTATTGTGTATCTGTCGCTGCAGTTAACTAGCTCACCAGAATAGCACCTGGCCACAGATTATCCAAGAGCTAAAAATTACTGTCTTGACAGATAAGAGCAAAAAGAAGGAACTTTTGGATGATTGCTTACAGAAAGGACCCAAATCTCTATCCTCTCCTATATCCACATCGTTTGTAATGTTGCTTTACAGGTCATCCCTTTAAGTGGTAGACTATACTTCCCCCACTTCCATATCTGGGGTGGTCTTGCAACTTGTTTTGGACAATAATATATGGCAGAGATACCAGAGTTCTAGGCCCAGACGTTAATAGACCTTGCATACATCTGCCAGTTCTCTTGGAATCCTGCCCAGCTGTCATGTGAATAAGCTTGTGCTAGGCTGCTGGAGGATGAGAGACCATGTGGATCAGAATCAAATTAGATCATGTGTCCCAGCCAAGGCCCCAGACATGTGAGAACCCTGCCAAGATCAGTAAAGCTGGCCCACAGCTGACCTAAGCAGATCATAAATTCATAAAGAAGTCTATTCCAGACAAGTGAAAGTATCCAGCAGATCCTAGCTTATATTGTTGACCTGCACAATCATGAGCAAAATAAATGGATTTTGTTTTGGGGGATGACTTGTTATGCAGCAATAGCTAATTGATATAATAAAGCACAGGATATAACTCTATCTGGTCCCAGTGTACACAGTATAGAAAGAAATGTGGGTAGCATAAAAAAAAATTAGGTCTTCTGCACTTGAAAAATGAGCAGGGGATTTTGACAGTTTATACACAATGGAAGTAGCACAAAAATTCAACTGTACGCTTACAGACCCAGGCACAGTACAGGATGAGGAAGGTAACCAAAAAGAGAAAAATGAAATAAAAACATACTCTTAAGCATCCTAAAACATGTTTCTGAAAATCTTGAATTTAGCAATGGTAAAACAACAGTGTTTATGAACTGGAAACTTCTAGCCCCTTCATGAAATCTTAGTAAGTATGCTTCTGTGAATGTGCTGGAGACTTCAGGTCATGGTCTACCTCTGGCAGCTGTGGAGAGAAATGGTGAGCATCTTGACACAGTATACTTGTAGGAAATCTACTACTAACTCCAGATTATTTAATGAGAGGATGGGCAACGATTCAAACAATAATGGCTCCTGCCAACCAAAAAATTATTCCTCTATAAAACAGTGAAATTACCCTACCAAGGTTAAAAAAAGATTTATTTCCTTAAGTAGCAAGTTTAAAGCTGTAAAGGGGGACCATCTATGGGTTAAACGTAATGCCAATGCTAACAAACAAAAATTTATAACATTTTTGAAAATAAGATGCAAAAATCTTTAGAGTGGGAGACTTCATTCAGTTAGTAATCACTAGAAAAAGCATGGGCTTTGGCATCAGAGAATCTGAATATGAACTTTGATTCTGCCACTTGCACGATACCATATATAAAACAGATAACTATTAAGGACCTACTGTACAGCACAGTGAATGCTACTCAGTACACTGTAATGATCTATAAGGGAATAGAATCTAAAAAAGAGTGGATATATGTGTATGTACAACTGATTCACTTTGCTGTATACCTGAAACTAACAATATAAATCAACTATCAGTTCAGTTCAGTTGCTCAGTTGTGTCTGACTCTTTGCAACCCCATGGACTGCAGTAAGCCAGGGTTCCCTGTCCATCACCAATAACTTCTGGAGCTTGCTCAAACTCATATCCATCGAGTTGGTGATGCCATCCAACCATCTCATCCTCTGTCATCCCCTTCTCCTCCTGCCTTCAATCTTTCCCAGTATCAGGGTCTTTTCCAATAAGTCAGTTCTTTGCATCAGGTGGCCAAAGTATTGGAGTTTCAGCTTCAGCATCAGTCCTTCCAATGAATATTCAAGATTGATTTCCTTTAGGATTGACTATACTCCAAAAAAATTTTTTAAAAGGAAAAATACACGAAATGGTCTTGTCCATGTTGCTTAACTTCTCTAAACCTATTTTCTGTTTTAGAAGATGGTAAGAGTAATAACTACATAGGATTATTGTGAAGATTAAATGAGGTAATGCATATCAAACGATTGACAGGATGTCTGTCTCATAGCAAGTGTTCAATAAATCTACATTGCCAGTCCTCTATGTTGAACGCAAGGCATAATCTCCATGAACACTTTGCTTTGGCTATCATAGTGTTTAAATTGAAAGAGTTTTATCAAAAGCTCAATCACACTCTTTGGAGGAAGTGAAAGGCATGACTGAGTTGTAGATAATAAGCAAAGAATGCATCTTTGTTTGATGCTGTTAGTCACAGTCCAGGCACCCTCCAATTTTCAAAGGGTTGTGTTCCAAAACTTAATTTGTGAGTCAGTTTCTGGAAACAATTTTATAGATGGTGGTTAGATTCTCAAGCCACCTCAGAAGAGTATATTTGGCCCATAATATGGTTGACTAAAGTACTATAACTCTGGGTCTCAGAGCCGAGTCCCGTGTGGTTAAAGACAAAGATGTAGTGAAGACAGAGAGAAGGGGCATTGTGAAGAAAAAATAAACAGATGAGAGAAAAGAAACTAATAGTTATGGCATGTCCTTTAGATTCCAGACACTGAACTATGTGCATAGCAGTTTTATTATTTAATGCTCATAGAATCTCCTGGACAAAGGCATTTCTCTCATTCTACCTAGAACCACAATAAAACAATGTAGAAGTTCAGAGACATTAATTTGTTCAGTCACATAACAAGAAAATAATGAAAGTAGAGCGTTTTGAATGTTGTAAAGTCAGTGACCAATCAAGGAGTGACCAGAAAAAATATTTCAACTAAAAGACCTCAGGCTGTAGCATTTTTATAGGGGGAAGATCCTTTTAAATTATTTGGTTAAATATTACTTTACAAAAGTGTTTCTGTATGTGGGTTCATACATATATACATATAATGTATTTAAATAAATATTTGATTGTAATTAAGTGAAATCTGGGCAAATGATATGAACTTTTTCAAACAGCACGGGAAGATATAAAATGAAAGCTAAACATCTCCCACCACCTACAGTTTTATCTGTATTCTTCCAGTAAAATGCAGATAACAATTACTCGGGTTTCTCTGGTGGTGGCTCAGTGGTAAAGAATATGCCAGCCAATGCAGGAGACTTGGGCTGATCCCTGAGTGGGGAAGATCCCTTGGAGAAGGAAATGGTAACCCACTCCACAGTATGCTTGCCTGGGAAATCCCATGGACAGAAGAACCTGGCGGGCTACAGCACATGTGGTCGCAAAAGAGTTGGACACGACTTAGCGACTAAAGAACAATTATGGACACAAAGGAGAACATGTAATACATACTTTGTATATCACTTAATAATACATCTTAAAGCTCTTTCTTTATTATCACCAGTAGGTCTAACTTACTCTTCTTACGATGCAAGGTATTCTGTTCAGTACATTAGCTTGATTTATTGACAATCCCCTGTTAATAAGGTACAACTCATTCAGAAATCTTAGCATCTTTTTGCAAGTATATTACTAGGGTAGATCCTGAGCTGTGAAGCTGCTGGCTCAAAGGTTGTGTGAATTAGAATTTTTGATCCATAATGCCAAATTTCCTTTCAGTTTCTAACTTGACTCATATTGTCTGCTGCTGCTGAGTCGCAGCAGCGACTTCAGTTGTGTCCGACTGTGCAACCCCAAAGTTGGCAGCCCACCAGGCTCCCCAGTCCCTGGGATTCTCCAAGCAAAAACACTGGAGTGGGTTGCCATTTCCTTCTCCAATCATATTGTCTGAGATGGTTTCTTTCCTCACGTCCTCACCAGTGCTAAATATCATTAGATTTTTTAATTTCTGCTGAACTCACAAGATAAAAATTTTACCTTATTTTAGTTTTCATTTCTTTAATTATGTGTGATGTTTATCATTTTTATATTACTTGTCATTTGTATTTATTTTTCTGTGAATTATTTTCATTTATTTATATTTTTGCCCATTTTTAAAATTGACACTAATTTTTTTTCTTAATTATTTGTACAAAGTCTTTGAAAATTAAGGAACTGGATATTTTTAATGGGTCCTGCATATTTTTTTCTGGAACACTTTTTAACAATCAGCCACTTCACCTTCTTAGCAAATTTCTGATTATGATTTGATTTTCTCTTATATTGGCTTGCAAGAGATCACGCTCTGGTTATGCTATGGCTTCCCTCATAGCTCAGTAGGTAAAGAATATGCCTGCAATGCAGGAGACCCAGGGTTCAAGTCCTGGGTCAGGGAAGATCCCCTGGAGAAGGAAGTGCAACCCACTCTAGCATTCTTGCCTGGGAAATCCCATGGACAGAGGAGCCTGGCAGGCTACCGTCCATGGGGTCACAAAGAGTAGAACACAACTTAGCAACTAAATCACCATGCTATTAAGAATATTCTGGCATGTGTGGGACTTCACTGATGGCTGAGTGGTAAAGAATCTGCCTGCCAACATGGGAGACATTGGTTTAATGCCTGATCCGGGAAGATCCCACATGCCACTGAGCAACTAAGCCCTTGAGCCATGACTACTGAGCTCTCACTCTAGAGCCTATGTTCTGCAACAAGAAAAACCACCGCAATGAGAAGCCTGTACATTGCAACTAGAGAGTAGACCCCACTCGCTGCAACTAGAGAACGCCTATACAAAGCAACAAGGACCTAGCACAAACAAAAAATAAATTATTTTTTTAAAAAAGAATATTCTGAGAGCATGTGTAAAAGTTGTATGTTCTTTTATGAAGCACTGTGTGGATCACAAAAAACTGTGGAAAATTCTTATAGAGATGGGAATATCAGACCACCTTACCTGCCTCTTGCAAAACCTGTATGCAGGTCAAGAAGCAACAGTTAGAACCAAACATGGAACAATAGACTGGTTCCAAACTGGGAAAGGATCACATCAAGACTGTATATTATCACCCTGCTTATTTAACTTATATGCAGAGTATATCATGCAAAATGCCAGGTTGGAAGAAGCACAAGCTGGAATCAAGATTTCAGGGAGAAACATTAATAACCTCAGATATGCAGATGATATCACTCTTATGGCAGAAAGTGAAGAGGAACTAAAGAGCCTCTCGATGAAGGTGAAAGAGGAGAGTGAAATGCTGGCTTAAAAGTCAACATTCATAAAGCCAAGATCAAGGCACCTTGTCCCATCATTTTATGGCAAATAGATGGGGGAACAATGCAAACAGTGACATATTTTATTTTCTTGGGCTGCAAAATCACTGCTGATGATGACTGCAGCCATGAAATTAAAACATGCTTGCTCCTTGAAAGGAAAGCTATGACAAACCTAGACAGCATATTAACAAGCAGAGACATCACTTTATCGACAAAGGTTCCTCTAGTCAAAGCTATGATTTCTCCAGTAGTCATGTATGGATGTGAGAGCTGGGCCATGAAGAAGGTTGAGCACTGAAGAACTGATGCTTTTGAACTGTGGTGTTGGAGAAGACTCTTGAAAGTCCCTTGGACTGCAAGGAGATCAAACCAGTCAATCCTAAAGTAAATCAATCCTGAATATTCATTGGAAGGACTGATGCTAAAGCTGAAGCTCCAATACTTTGGCCACCTGATGCAAAAAGCTGACTCATCAGAAAAGACCCCGATGCTGGGAAAGATTGAAGGCAGGGAGAGAAGGGGACAAGAGAGGACAAGATGGTTGGATGGCATCACCGACTCGATGGACATGAGCTTGAGGAAACTCCAGGAGATAATGACGGACAGGGAACCCTGGCTTGCTGCAGTCCATGGGGTCTCAAAGAGTCGAACACTACTGAGTGACTAAAAAACAACAACAATTTAGGATTATGTGTATTTGTGTAAATATGTATGTTTTTAAATTTTTGTTAATTTGAGTACTCCTCAGAGACAGATCCTTTTTTGATGAGCTAAGAAATCATTTTCTGATCCTGAAAGACTGAGAGCAATACATGGGGTCATTATTAATGCCAACTTCATGATACTTTGCAAAGCGGCTTCAGTGTGCCCTATCTGCCAGCCAGTCAGCTTCTTCTGGCAATTCCCCAACCTCTGCTTCACCCCTTCATTCCAACTTTCAGGAGCATTCTGGGAATCCACAGGAGAAAATGTAAAGGTAGGGCTTGGGTCTTTGTAAACCAGTAAGAATTCTGGCGAGACAGCTTTTAACATTTTAACAGATTAGACACTGCACAAGAAAGATTTGAGGAATTTGGGACACTAACCCTCTGAACTCTGTGCCCATCCTGAGATCCTCATAAAGGCTCACATTTACTCATCTCCATTCAGGACTGTTCATGATTAACATTTGTTTACATATTTTGAAGATTTAAAACCATAGTCTGTCAAACAAATAATTAGTAGTTACATATTTCAAAGATCTTGGGGTTTATTCAAGTTCATGCAAAATATGTTGTATTTTTAAATAACTTTATGCTTATTTCACATTAACATCTTATCAAATAATAAGGAAAATCATCCTAGTACTATGTTTAAAAGATAAAATTGACCATTCAAAGGGATTACTTTTCTCTTCAATGCTTTAAATTAGATGTCAGGACTGATTTTAATGCCATAAGAAATTCTCGTCATTTTATAAATTGTCTAATAAAAAAAAGACTCTTGAGAGCCCCTTGGACTGCAAGGAGATCCAATCAGTTCATTCTAAAGGAGATCAGTCCTGGTGTTCATTGGAAAGACTGATGCTAAAGCTGAAACTCCAATACTTTGGCCACCTCACACGAAGAGTTGACTCACTGGAAAAAGACCCTGATGCTGGGAGGGATTGGGGGCAGGAGGAGAAGGGGACGACAGAGAATGAGATGGCTGGATGGCATCATCGACTCGATGGACATAAGTTTGAGTGAACTCCAGGAGTTGGTGATGGACAGGGAGGCCTGGTGTGCTGTGATTCATGGGGTCGCAAAGAGTCAGACACGACTGAGCATCTGAACTGAACTCAACTGAATTACTTTTGGAGAAATACCAGCTTTATGTTTCTATAATAAAAAGTAACAGTAATATGTGGATTGTATACTTCTTTGCTGATAACTTTACAGTGATCCTTGAGTATTGATTCTCTACTCTGGTGTCATTGTGCTTTATATGCTTTTCAGGTGAAAAGCACATTCTTCAGGCATTTAGCAATATTTAAAA
The DNA here is from genome assembly GCF_049115385.1 of Moschus berezovskii. Lineage (NCBI taxonomy): Eukaryota > Metazoa > Chordata > Mammalia > Artiodactyla > Moschidae > Moschus > Moschus berezovskii. The sequence continues at coordinate 40,658,318 of NC_142468.1, read as the reverse complement.
ATCATAATATCTATAATATTAGCATGTGATCTGTAAGTGAGTGAGAGTTTAAAGAAAACCAAAATGCCCAAAACCATGAGTCACAGTTAATTATTTCCAGTTTTGCAATTTTGAGAAACTAATTTATTATATATATAACAAATATATATAATATTATACTTATAATAAATATTATATATATATACACACACATGCACTTCCCTGGTGGCTCAGATGGTAAAGAATCTGCCCACAATGCAGGCTACCTGGGTTCAATCCCTGGGTTGGGAAGATCCCCTGGAGAAGGGAATGGAACCCACTCCAGTATTATTGCCTGGAGAATTCCGTGGACAGAGGAACCTGGTGGGCTGTAGTCCATGGGGTCGCAGTCAGAAACAACTGAGTGACTTTCTTTCACTTTCACACACACACACACACACACACACACACACACGCATATTGGCACATGTGTGTGCACGCTCAGTTGCTAAGTCGTGTCTATGACTCTTTGCAACCCCATGGACTGTAGCCCACCAGGCTCCTCTGTCCATGGGATTTCCCAGGCAAGAATACTGGAGTGGGTTGCCATGTCCTCCTCCAGGGGATTCCCAACCCAGGACTCAAACCAAGTCTCCTGCATTGGCAGGCAGATTCTTTACCACTAATTCACCTGGTAACCCCTGCATATGTGCATACATCCATCCAACTATAAACATTTCTATCTATAAGTATGTGGCTCATATATATGAAGTATAGCTATAAATGAACTCATGTATAAATAGAATTAATGTATCTATGGAGGTAAATGTACTTATAAATATATATGAACTAAATTCTTAAGACAGTATCTGAACAAAAATATATATGTACCATAATGTGTGTTATTCATTTAAAACACATATTTGAGAAGTGCTGAATATTTTTAACATCTCCTTAGTAGCAAAATGTGTCTGTGTATATTTGCAAAACCCCCTTTAATACACGGTGGACAAAGAAAGCACCTTAGATTCAAGGGCAACTATAATCTGGTTCCATTCACGAGGGTTTAGAAAACCCTCTGGTTTTCCTTTAAAGTCTTCAGAGAACAAAGATTCTCTAGTCATAGATCTTTAATAGCTTCTGTCTAGATTCAGGTAGATGGCACGATATAAAGCATAAACACCAGATGTTAATTTGAATTTAAATGCAGTTGAATTGTCCATCAAAAAGAATATCATTCCCTTTTATAATCAGCCTCCCTGAAATAAATGAAAACTTAGCCTCCCTGAAATAAATGAAAACTTATTCCTGTCTAAAATGAAGCTTAGGTCTGTTTATAGAACAGTCATCAGCTCATGCGCTTCCCCTGCTTACAGACAGAACACGCTCTTCCCTAATGGGCTTTCAAATGCATGTAACTGTCAGCAAAGAGAGAACAAACTAAATGGGCAAAAGATACTACATTAGCCAAACTTCCCTCTTCCTCCAGCAGTCAGAAGTTCTGATATAGTCTTTGTGTCCATCTGCCATTTTCCAGAATGAACTCAGACTCTATCCTGAGAAAACTGTGAAATATAAATATTCTGATGCAGTTTACCTTAATAACAAGATGAATTAGATGCGATTAGAGTTTTCCTCAGTTTTCTTGGTAGATGGTCATTTACCTGTATCTGGGCTCACTGGGTTACAGAATCCAATGAGAATTTTCAACATGCCATCTTTTTCTATCACAATTTTGTTCTGCCCATAAATAAAATAAAGGAACTAGACAAGAATAAACACCAAATTCACCCTCATTATGTGTATTCTAAACACAAGTGTCTCCAGAGTCTATAAATAAACACATTTCAGGGAATTCAGTTAAATAATCATCTGGCATGCTGTTAGCAATATTATATTGCTTTCTGACCTTCAGATATGTCTTCCTATAACCTTTTCCTCCTATCCCATTAAATGTTTAAACATCTCTTTGCTTGTGAAGCCTTCCAGACTGCTTTTCGACTTTGTCCTAATCCCCCCAACCAATACTTCTTCCATTGCATCACACTGCTCTTCTCTCTGTCAACAAGATGAATCCTTGACCCTACTTCACCTTGAAAACACATTCGTTTAAGTAAGACTTTTTACACTTGAAACAGTCTAATTTTTAAATAACTGCCATCTAACTTTTTTATAAAACAAGATTCAGGCAGTGAGAAAGAAATATTCAGTCCCCATGACTAAGTATCAGAATAATGTATTGCTTACCATCATATTGCTTGTAATGTTTTTAATGGTTTTTGCCATTGTGACACACATGGATAACATTCTGATGAATGACACAGTCTCGTAAGTAAAGCCAGATATGGGAGCAACCACCAATGTGCCAGACATAACTACACACCACACTTTTCTTTCCCAAAAGAGACAGAATGACAGGATGTAAATAAGTAAAACCACCATCATTATACCAGTGATTGACTGTTTTAATCTCTTAAAATCAAAAGGGGAATAATTTGCAAATGTTGGCACTTTATTAACAGCAACAAATTACTCTCTGCATACCTCAGAAGTGATCACAGCTCACCAGTGTGTTGTATCTCTGTGGTTAAGGCCTCTTGCAACAGACCTTCATTTTCTCATATACTTTCTCTGAACCTTGTCAGTCACAAAATGATGTTCAGTTCAGTTCAGTCACTCAGTCATGTCCGACTCTCCATGACCCCATGAATCACAGCACGCCAGGCCTCCCTGTCCATCACCAACTCCCGGAGTTCACTCAAACTCATGTCCACAGAGTCAGTGATGCCATCCAGCCATCTCATTCTCTGTCGTCCCCTTCTCCTCCCGCCCCCAACCTTTCCTAGCATCAGAGTCTTTTCCAGTGAGTCAACTCGTCACATGAGGTGGCCAAAGTATTGGAGTTTCAGCTTTAGCATCAGTCCTTCCAATGAACACCCAGGATTGATCTCCTTTAGAATGGACTGGTTGGATTTCCTTGCAGTACAAGGGACTCTCAAGAGTCTTCTCCAGCACCACAGTTCAAAAGCATCAATTCTTCAGCGATCAGCTTTCTTCACAGTCCAACTCTCACATCCATACGTGACCATAGGAAAAACCATAGCCTTGACTAGATAGACCTTTGTTGGCAAAGTAATGTCTCTGCTTTTCAATATACTATCAAGGTTGGTCATAACTTTCCTTCCAAGGAGTAAGCGTCTTTTAATTTCCTGGCTGCAATCAGCATCTGCAGTGATTTTGGAGCCCAAAAAAATAAAGTCTGACACTGTTTCCACTGTTTCTCCATCTATTTCCCAGGAAGTGATGGGACCAGATGCCATGATCTTTGTTTTCTGAATGTTGAGCTTCAAGCCAACCTTTTCACTCTCCTCTTTCACTTTCATCAAGAGGCTTTTGAGTTCCTCTTCACTTTCTGCCATAAGGGTAGTGTCATCTGCATATCTGAGGTTATTGATATCTCTCCCAGAAATCTTGATTCCAGCTTGTGCTTCTTCCAGCCCAGCGTTCCTCATGATGTACTCTGCATATAAGTTAAATAAGCAAGGTGACAATATACAGCCTTGACTTACTCCTTTTCCTATTTGGAACCAGTCTGTTGTTCCATGTACAGTTCTGACTGTTGCTTCCTGACCTGCATACAGGTTTCTCAAGAGGCAGGTCAGGTGGTCTGGGATTCCCATCTCTTTCAGAATGTTCCACAGTTGATTGTGATCCACACAGTCAAAGGCTTTGGCATAGTCAATGAAGCAGAAATAGATGTTTTTCTGGAACTCTCTTGCTTTCTCCATGATCCAGCGGATGTTGGCAATTTGATCTCTGGTGCCTCTGCCTTTTCTAAAACCTGCTTGAACATCTGGGAGTTCACGGTTCACATATTGCTGAAGACTGGCTTGATGTTAGGCATACTACAAAACAGTACTTTATTGATTTTGAGGCTAGGTTTAACAATAAGTGAGATCAGTAAAATCCAGTGAGATATATAAAAGTTTTTTGATTTGAAAACTAGGGACAGCTAAGCATGTAAGAACATCAGATGTGGGTGAAGTTTAGCCTGGTCATATTAGCGAAGAGGAAACTAGAAACACATTACAACACTTGGAGTTGATAAATTCATCTACCTACTTCTCAGAACCCCTGGCATCAGATGAAATCTAAAAATGCCAACTAAAATCTGCAAAGCTGTGGACAAGTGCTTGTGCTACTATAGAACTGTGCCGTTCAATGTGGCAGCCCATAGCCACCTGTGGCTATTTGAATTTAAATGAAAATGAATTCAAATGTGTAAAAATGAAGTCCTCATCTGCAATCACACGAGTTATATTTACAACCTATAGTTTGAGAGCAATGCTGTCCAATGGAACTTTAAGAGAAGGGAAATGTTCTAAATTTGTGCTGTCTAAGATGTGTAGCCACTAACATTGCGGCTGCTGAACATTTAAAATGCAATTAGTGTAAATGAGGAACTGAAATTTCAATTTAATTTTAATTAAGATAAATTTAAATGGTGATATGTGACTAGAGGCAACCATATAGAACATTTCCACCACTGCAGAAAGTTCTATTAGACGGTGCTACCCTAGGACCATAGGGTCCCTTGCGCTAGAATGCAAAAAAGAAGGGCAGAAAGTAAGATATAAGGGTGGTGTTAGAGCAGAAAAATAATATTTTCTCCCCACCTACTATCTGCCAAATACTTTGTTATAGTCCTTTCATATGTCATTTCATTTAATCCTCACAGACTTCAAATGGCTATTGACCTAACAGCAGAGACTGAAGAAGGGTTTGAGTCCACATCTACACGACAGCGTATGCCATGCTCTTTCCACTACTCCTTGGCATCAATATAATCACAAACGGTATTCACACAGTCAATACAGACTAACCAGAAAAAAAGAGATTAAAGAATTAGGTGTCAGGCTTCCCTTGCAGCTCAGTGGTAAGGAACCTCCTGCCAATGCAGGAGACACATGTTCGATCCTTTGTCTGGGAAGATCTGATATGCTTCTGAGCAAATAAGCCCATGCACCACAACTGTTAAGCCTGTGCTCCAGAGCCTGGGAACCACAACTACGGAGCCCATGTGCTGCAAATACTGAAGCCCACACACCCTAGAGCCCGTGCTCTGCAATGAGAGAACCCACCTCAATGAGAAACTTGTACATGGCAATAGAGTAGCCCCCGCTCACTGCAACTAGAGAAAAGCCTGCACCAGCAACAAAGACCCAGCACAGCCAAAAATTAAAGAAAATAATTAATAAAATATATATGTAAAAAAGAATGAGGTGTCATGTCATTCAGTTCAGTTCAGTTCAGTTCAGTCGCTCAGTCGTGTCCGACTCTCCGCGACCCCATGAATCACAGCACGCCAGGCCTCCCTGTCCATCACCAACTCCCGGAGTTCACTCAAACTCATGTCCACAGAGTCGGTGATGCCATCCAGCCATCTCACTCTCCGTCGTCCCCTTCTCCTCCCGCCCCCAACCTTTCCTAGCATCAGAGTCTTTTCCAGTGAGTCAACTCGTCGCATGAGGTGGCCAAAGTATTGCAGTTTCAGCTTTAGCATCAGTCCCTCCAATGAACATCCAGGATTGATCTCCTTTAGAATGGACTGGTTGGATCTCCTTGCAGTATAAGGGACTCTCAAGAGTCTTCTCTAACACCACAGTTCAAAAGCATCGATTCTTCGGCGATCAGCTTTCTTCACAGTCCAACTCTCACATCCATACATGACCACGGGAAAAACCATTGCCTTGACTAGACGGACCTTGGTTGGCAAAGTAATGTCTCTGCTTTTTAATATACTATCAAGGCTGGAATCAAGATTGCTGGGAGAAATATCAATAACTTCAGATATGCAGATGACACTACCCTTATGGCAGAAAGTGAAGAGGAACTCAAAAGCCTCTTGATGAAAGTGAAAGGGGAGAGTGAAAAGGTTGGCTTGAAGCTCAACATTCGGAAAACAAAGATCATGGCATCTGGTCCCATCACTTCATGGGAAATAGATGGAAAAACAGTGGAAAGAGTGTCAGACTTTATTTTTTTGGGCTCCAAAATCACTGCAGATGCTGATTGCAGCCATGAAATTAAAAGACGCTTGCTCCTTGGAAGGAAAGTCATGTCATTAAGGCACATAAAAACAAAATAAATGTTACATTATATATCAGGCAACAAACCTATGAAATGTATTCTTTTGAGATATTTTATCTACTTCAGGAGCTCAGCTGGCAAAGAATCTACCTGCAATGCAGGAGACCCTAGTTTGGTTCCTGGGTCGGGAAGATCCCCTGGAGAAGGGATAGGCTACCCACTCTAGTATTCATGGGTCTCCCTGGTGGCTCAGATGGTAAAGAATCTGCCTCCAATGCAGCAGACCTGGGCTCGATCCCTGGGTTGGGAAGACCCCCTGCAGGAGGGCATGGCAACCCACTTCACTGTTCTTGCCTGGAGAATCCTCATGGACAGAGAAGCCAGGTGGGCTACAGTCCATGGGGTCACAAAGAGTTGGACCTGACTGAGCAACTAAGCACACAGTGCATCTACTGAAAAGGAAACAATTATAGAAAATGAATGTATTAAGGGAAGCTAGAAATGAGTGAATTACCAAAGTAAAACTGCAGTAATGGTGATCATCATAACATAGCTATTGTTTATTGAATCCTTACTGTGCTCAATAGTTGATGCTCGTAATCACCCACCCTCTGAAGTACAGGTGAGAGTGTCACTGTCAGAGGTAAAACAGCAGTCTGAGAAGCAGAAAGGTCTGACTGATTAACCTCTTTCTTATCTTCTTAAAGTGAAATTTCCCAATGCCTTTCCACAGGTACACACAACAAAGTGATGAAAGAATAGATAATGTCCAATATCAGTCAGTGAAGAAATGCATTGCCACTATTGAAAGTCCTCATTTGAATTTTAATTTGCCTGTTTCTTAATTATCCTTGAGTATTTCCTAATTTTTTCTCTAAGCTTTATATCTGGTGATCATAACCATTTGCAAGGCTGACATTAAAATTTGCTAGGTTGGTAAGTTTGGGTGAATAACTTAATTTTCATGCACCCTTTACAGCCCTGCCAGGTTATTGTTAATATGAGAAAGAATCTCAGTCCATCGTAGCCTTCTTAATATAGTCTCCTTTCTAGTTTTTATCATCAGTCATAGAGGCAGAACTGCTATGGATGAGAGTACATTTAAGGAAGTAATAATGACTCTTGACTGCCTGCAATATCCATCTCATAGAGGCTGGAAATAATTTCATGAAAGCTAGTTATTAAATAATAACAATAATCCCTAGCATACGTGTTAACACCTAACCCAATCATTGGCACATAAAACTCACCTAACAATTATTTCCTTCTCTCCCTCTCCTACTCTTATCTCCTTGGTCTGTCAGATTACAATATAAATTATGATTACAAGTATATTTGGCTCAATGTTTTCCTCTTTGATTCGAGATCACTGCAGAAAATAAAATTTCTATTCCAAATTCTCTCTATGTATGTCTTTAGGAAAATAAATGCCAGTTCTAACTTTCAAAACTCCTATAGTAAAGACTCTGATGCTGGGAGGGATTGGGGGCAGGAGGAGAAGGGGACGACAGAGGATGAGATGGCTGGATGGCATCACCAACTTGATGGACATGAGTTTGAGTGAACTCCGGGAGTTGGTGATGGACAGGGAAGCCTGGCGTGCTGCAATTCACGGGGTCGCAAAGAGTCGGACACAACTGAGCGACTGAACTGAACTGAATAGTTACTATTTATCACTTCATGGGAAATAGATGGGGAAACAGTGGAAACAGTGTCAGACTTTATTTTTTTGGGCTCCAAAATCACTGCGGATGCTGATTGCAGCCATGAAATTAAAAGACGCTTACTCCTTGGAAGGAAAGTTATGACCAGCCTAGATAGCATATTAAAAAGCAGAGACATTACTTTGCCAACCAAGGTCCGTCTAGTCAAGGCTATGGTTTTTCCCGTGGTCATGTATGGATGTGAGAGTTGGACTGTGAAGAAAGCTGATAGCTGAAGAATTGATGCTTTTGAACTGTGGTGCTGAAGAAGACTCTTGAGAGTCCCTTGTACTGCAAGGAAATCCAACCAGTCCATTCTAAAGGAGATCAATCCTGGGTGTTCATTGGAAGGACTGATACTAAAGCTGAAACTGCAGTAGTTTGGCCACCTCATGCGACGAGTTGACTCACTGGAAAAGACTCTGATGCTAGGAGGGATTGGGGGTAGGAGGAGACAGGGACGACAGAGAATGAGATGGCTAGATGGCATCACCGACTCGATGGAGATGAGTTTGAGTGAACTCCAGGAGTTGGTGATGGACAGGGAGGCCTGGCGTGCTGTGATTCATGGGGTCACAAAGAGTCGGACACGACTGAGCGACTGAACAGAACTGAACTGATGCTAATGGATATTTAGGCAATATATATTTCAAAAGATTATCCAATTAGGATTACCCACCTAAAGAATATATATATATCTTAAAAATGAAATATATTGGAAATATACTGATTTATCTTATCAATGGGCTCAGACCAGTTGTGGATGTGACTGGTGATGGAAGCAAGGTCTGATGCTGTAAAGAGCAATACTGCATAGAAACCTGGAATGTTAGGTCCATGAAACATTGCAAATTGGAAGTGGTCAAACAGGAGATGATAAGAGTGAATGTAGACATTCTAGGAATCAGTGAATTAAAATGGACTGGAATGGGTGAATTTAACTCAGATGACCATTATATCTACTACTGTGTGCAGGAATCCTTAGAAGAAATGGAGTAGCCATCATAGTCAACAAAAGAGTCTGAAATGCAGTTATGTGGAGGAAATCTCAAAAACGATGTATGATCTCTGTTCGTTTCTGAGGCAAACCATTCAATATCATGGTAATCCAAGTCTATGCCCCAACCAGTAATGCTGAAGAAGCTGAAGTTAAATGGTTCTATGAAGACTTAGAAGACCTTTTAGAACTAACACTCAAAAATGATATCCTTTTCCTTATAGGGGACTGGAATGCAAAAGTAGGAACAGAAACTTGCCTGGAGGAACAGGCAAGGCCTTGGAGTACAGACTGAAGCAGGGCAAAGGCTCATAGAGTTTTGCCAAGAGAATGAATGCACTGATCATAGCAAACACCCTCTTCCAACAACACAAGAGAAGACTCTAACATGGACATCACTAGATGGTCAACACCGAAATCAGATTGATTATATTCTTTGCAGCCAAAAACAGAGAAGCTCTATATAGTCAGCAAAAAAAAGAAGACCAGGAGCTGACTGTGGCTCAGATCATGAACTCCTATGCCAAATTCAGACTTAAATTGATGAAAGTAAGGAAAACCACTAGACCATTCAGGTATGACCTAAATTAAATCCCTTATGATTATACAGTGGAAGTGAGAAATAGATTTAAGGGACTAGATCTAATAGAATGCCTGATGAACTATGGATGGAGGTTCATGACATTGTACAGGAGACAGGGATCAAGACCATCCCCAAGGAAAAGAAATACACAAAAGCAAATTGGCTGTCTGAGGAGGAATTACAAATAGCTGTGAAAAGAAGAGAAGTGAAAAACAAAGGAGAAAAGGAGCGATATATCCATTTGAATGCAGAGTTCCAAAGAATAGAAAAGAGAGATAAGAAAGCTTTCCTCAGTGATCAGTGCAAAGAAATAGAGGAAAACAATAGAATGGGAAAGACTAGAGATCTCTTCAAGAAAATTAGAGATACCAAGGGAACATCTCATGCAAAGATGAGCATAATAAAGGACAGAAATGGTATGGACCTAACAGATGCAGAAGATATAAAAAAGCAATGGTAACAATACACAGAAGAACTGTACAAAAAAAGATCTTCATGACCCAGATGATCACAATGGTGTGATCACTCACTTAAAGCCAGATATCCTGTAATGTGAAGTCAAGTGGGCCTTAGGAAGCATCACTACGAACAAAGCTAGTGGAGGTGATAGAATTCCAGTTGAGCTATTTCAAATCCTAAAAGATGATGCTGTGAAAGTGCTGCACTCAATATGCTGGCAAATTTGGAAAACTCACCAGTGGCCACAGGACTGAAAAAGGTCAGTTTTCATTCCAATCCCAAAGAAAGGCAATGCCAAAGAATGCTCAAACTACCGCACAATTGCACTCATCTCACACGCTAGTAAAGTCATGCTCAAAATTCTCCAAGCCAGGCTTCAGCAATACATGAACTTCCAGATGTTCAAGCGGGTTTTAGAAAAGGCAGAGAAACCAGAGATCAAATTGCCAACATCCACTAGATCATTGAAAAAGCAAGAGAGTTCCAAAAAAACATCTATTTCTGCTTTATTGACTATGTCAATGCCTTTGACTGTGAGGATCACCACAAACTGTAGAAAATTCTGAAAGAGAAGGGAATACCAGACCACCTGACCTGCCTCTTAAGAAATCTGTATGCAGGTCAGGAAGCAACAGTTAGAACTGGACATGGAACAACAGACTGGTTCCAAATGGGAAAAGGAGTACGTCAAGGCTGTATATTGTCACCCTGCTTATTTAACTTATATGCAGAGTACTTCATGAGAAATGCTGGGCTGGATGAAGCTCAAGTTGGAATCAAGATTGCTGGGAGAAATATCAATGACCTCAGATATGCAGATATCACCACCTTTATGGAGGAAAATGAAGAAAAAGTGAAGAGGCTTGTGATGAAAGTGAAAGAGTAGAGTGAAAAAGTTGGCTTAAAGCTCAACATTCAGAAAACTAAGATAATGGTATCCAGTCCCATCACTGCATGACAAATAGATGGGGAAACAGTGGGAAAAGTGGCAGACTTTATTTTTGGGGGCTCCAAAATCACTGCAGATGGTGACTGCAGACAAGAAATTAAAAGACGCTAACTCCTTGGAAGGAAAGTTATGACCAACCTAGACAGCATAATAAAAAGCAGAGACATTACTTTGCCAACAAAGGTCTGTCTAGTCAAGGCTATGGTTTTTCCAGTGGCCATGTATGGATTTGAGAGTTGGACTATAAAGAAAGCTGAGCACCGAAGAATTGATGGTTTTGAAGTGTGGTGTTGGCAATAACTTTTGAGAGTCCCTTAGACAGAAAGGAGATCAAACCAGTCCATCCTAAAGGAAATCAGTCCTGAGTGTTTATTCAAAGGACTGATGTTGATGCTGAAACTCCAATACTTTGGCCATCTGATGCAAAGAACTGATTCGTTTGAAAAGACTCATGCTGGGAAAGACTGAAAGCGGGAAGAGAATGGGACAACAGAGGATGAGATGGTTGGATGGCATCACTGACTCAATGGACATGAATTTGCATAAACTCCGTGAGTTGGTGATGGACAGGGAGGCCTGGCATGCTGCAGTCCATGGGGTCGCAAAGAGTCAGACACGACTGAGCTACTGAACTGCACTGAACTGAAGGTGAAGAAAATATATCCTTATTTTCTGTACAAGATAACTTTAGAAACTGTACCCACTGATTGAAAAATCTATGATAGATCTTGTGCAGAGTATTATGTAACCATTAAAAAGAATGAATTAAATCCATTATTATTAGAAAGGAAAGAGATATAAGATATAAAGTTATGTAAAACCAACAAAATGTACAAGTATATGCATGCTATAATTTTTTTAAGCAACCTGAAAATCTTCACAGTGGTTAAATTGACAGATGAGAGAGAGTGATGGATGTATTCTGGTATGTTATTGTTGTTATTATCATTACTGTTAGACATCATACACATAAAAGTCAATAGCAGCTTTCTCTGTGGAGGGTAGGGTGGTGAAACATTTGTATTTTATTTTGTACTTACATACAATTTAAATTTTCTTATCATGTATTATCAGAAATTATATAGGCATTGACATTTTGATCCACTTCTGTTAGCCTACTTCTTTTTATTAAAAAATATATAATATTATATTATTTTTGTCTTGTTTTTAGTACATGTTATTTTAAAACAGTCTTTTGTATTATTGACAAAAGGTTTGACTGAGCCATCATTTGCTCTGTTAAATTCACATTGATAAATGATTATATTTTTGAAGGGCTGCCCTCTAAACTGACAGAGCAATACTGCTTTGGGCACATAACTACTTGGTCAAAGAAACGTCAACTGGTCATGATTGCCTATCCTGAAAAAAATGAAAACACAAGGCTTACATCTTCAAAGAAAGAGAAGTCATATAATATCCATTAATATGACTACTTTTAGAAACCCCACCTTATTTTGTAGGTTCCTTGATTCAAATCTGGCTTGGATGAATTATTATTTGAAATCTATTCAAGGTCCCGCTAATGTCTGGATGTAGTAAAAGCTAAAGAAATCTCCTATTATTTTGACAAAATGCTATAGAATTTAAGACACTAACTACATTGAAACAAACGGGAGGTCACGAGGGAATAGACCTAGCACCTTTCCAGAAACAGAACACCTATTACAAGTAAAGATGTTATCTCATGTTCTTTATTCCATTTGCTTTTTTAAAGGAAGGGAGTGTAGCAAGTATTCTTTCATTCAGGACAAAAATCCAATATTCATCCTGGAACAAGAACTGCCAGCCATTACATTTAAAGAGTTTGATGAGCCCTTAGCATTTGATCCTTTGGTCCAATGAATCAAACACGAGTAACAATTTCAATCTTTTCTTTTTTATACAAAAGACTAAGCCAGGATTGACAGCCTTTTAGAAACTAGCTGTCAGGGAGTTAAGTTCTGGTTTTGTTTGGCACATAAGCACTAGTGAGGATCAGTACAACAGACTTAACCAGGCAACAGGGACCAAGAAGCCAGGCAACAGGGACCAAGAAATGATTTGGGCTTAATTAAGATTTCTTCCTCACATCCCATATTCATATACATTCTTAAATAAAATAGTCAGAAACTGTACAATGTTTCCAAAATCTTCGAATTGAAAGGATAGAATGTGTTATACTGCAGTAGTGGATAAATACACAAACTTTTCAAATTTGCTGTTTTCAGTGAATATCTCTTAGGGTAATCTACTTTTCATCATAGAGTCTCTGAGAGAAAGCTTATTACATGGTTGACACTTGTTTAGAAGCTAAAGCTGGTAAATAGTCTTCCAACATTTTCAGAAGTTTACTCCATGGAAAATTTATCTCTTGGGCTATTTCTTGAAGGTTAGGATCCCATGATCAAAATATTTTGGAAGCATTTTATATTATATTCTCATATGGGCAATTCACAGTATGGATCTAATTATTCCAGATTCTGAGTAGTCAAAAACATTAACCAGTTTAAATTTGCTTAATGTCTTATTTCTGAATCTTTTTATCATGGAAATATTTTCCTGATACATTTATTAATATTTCATTGAATCAATATTCTATATAGACAATACTTCAGGAAACACAAGATAATTCTGTCAGTAATAATATAATGATTGTGGGTCCAGCTACCACAGAAAACAGGGAGTATCTCAAAGAGAAAGCAGATGAAAAGAGATTCACATGCGAGGTCTGTGGCCCATTCAGCATCCTGAAATTAGAGTAATTACGCTTCTTATTGGTAAATATTCTTGCCTTATTTCCAACCAAATCTGAATCAGAGGCAGAGTGAAATAAACTACTAGTAGGAAAGGAGATGCTCTTTATTTATCCTCAGAGATCAACCCAATCTCATTTATAAATGAAAATAATAAACCCAGAGATATGAATGCCAAAGACCACTCTCGTGGTCAGGAGCAGTCCTGGATTGAGAACTCAATTTCTGAATCTGATACCAGAGTACTTCCTAGCAGCCCACACCAATTTCTGCCCACTGATGAGCAGAAAGACAATTGATTGAATCAAATGTAAGTGTACATTAATGTTACTTTGGGCCCATTTAGGACCATGATGAGAAATGAACAATTAAAGACATTTTAAAAATGTTTAATGTTTCTTCTTTGATTAATAATTTCTAGTGTGCCTAATACTTTGAACTGTAGCAGTGGAAAACAATAGAATATATAGCAGTATAGAGTACTGGATAGTGTAGTGGCTGGACATTACCCATCTACTGAGCACAGAAAACACAGAACAGCCTACAAGTATCTAAAGAACAAGTAAAAAATTACCTAGTCTAAATCAGCAAGAGTAATATTAACAGTGGCAACACAATCCCAGTCCAAATGGTGCTGGGGTTCAGTTCATGCTGGGGTGTGGCATGCACACACCTATGGCCACAAGATGGTCTTTTTCATATGGCTCTAAGGTCAACTGCTCCTGGGGCTTCGGGTTTCCTGTTGCATCTTTTTCACTTCAGAGACAAATACGGCCTCAGGAGACGCTGTGGGGTCAATCCAGTTGGCCTTAATGGAAATCACAAAGTATCCTTCATTACATAGCGAGGTGTGGGCATTCAGGACTACACCTTGGCGAGGCCATGTTGGCAAAGATCATATCCACCACTGGAATTTGTGTGGCTGCCAAGCATCTTCAATGACAAGACTAGTGCTGATTCTCTTCCTGGCCAAATTAATGAGGTCAGAGCCAGAGAAGTGGGAGAACTCAAATGTGCAGATGAGACCCTATTAGCCTAAGATGCCAGAGGTGCAGGAGAGGGTGGTACCCGAGGCAGCCCCAAGAGTAGAGTGGGTCCTGGTTTGATGTGGATCTGGTCCACATAGCCCAAGATTACTGTAGCCAGCTTAAAGTGGAAGGGGATTTTAAATAAAGCAAAGGTGAATTCCTATCATCTCTCATATGTATTTCTGGAAGAATCCAAGCATAAATTTTCATATGATCACAGTAATAATAGGTAGAAGAAAAACAATAACAATAGCCAGTAGTAATAGTAGTGACACCCACTGAGTGTTTACTTTATCTCTAGCACAGTTCTAACTGCTTTGACCATGTTAACTCATTTACTCCCTATAATAATCCTGTAATAGGTAATACTGTTTTTCTCACTTTACAAACTGTGGGAACTATAGATCAGTTAGTTTCTAAACCTTGCCCCAAATCTCACAGTTTTATGTGGCAGAGACAGAATTTAAACTCAGGGAGTATGACCTCACAGGCTGAAGTCTTTAACCATTAAGTATATTGCCTTATAGATGTCTGCTGATAGTTAATTTCCTTGTGCATTTCCACAATCACGCTCTCTTGTCCATTATGGATTCATCCACTGTTGATTGCCAAATCTGATGAAGTATTAGAATCACCCTAAGAACATCTTTAAAATAGACATGGTAGTCCTCTCACCAAGGTTCAGTTCAGTTCAGTTCAGTCGCTCAGTCGTGCCCGACTCTTTGCGACCCCATGAATCACAGCATGCCAGGCCTCCCTGACCATCACCAACTCCCGGAGTTCACTCAAACTCATGTCCACAGAGTCGGTGATGACATCCAGCCATCTCATTCTCTGACGTCCCCATCTCCTCCTGCCCCGAACCTTTCCCAGCATCAGAGTCTTTTCCAGTGAGTCAACTCGTCACATGAGGTGGCCAAAGTATTGCAGTTTCAGCTTTAGCATCAGTCCTTCCAATGAACACCCAGGATTGATCTCCTTTAGAATGGACTGGTTGGATCTCCTTGCAGTACAAGGGACTCTCAAGAGTCTTCTCCAACACCACAGTTCAAAAGCATCAATTCTTTGGCGATCAGCTTTCTTCACAGTCCAACTCTCACATCCATACGTGACCACTGGAAAAACCATAGCCTTGACTAGACGGACCTTGGTTGGCAAAGTAATGTCTCTACTTTTTAATATACTATCAAGGTTGGTCATAAATTTCCTTCCAAGGGGTAAGCGTCTTTTAATTTCATGGCTGCAATCAGCATCTGCAGTGATTTTGGAGCCCAAAAAAATAAAGTCTGACACTGTTTCCACTGTTTCCCCGTCTATTTCCCATGAAGTGATGGGACCAGATGCCATGATCTTTGTTTTCTGAATGTTGAGCTTCAAGCCAACTTTTCACTCTCCTCTTTCACTTTCATCAAGAGGCTTTTTAGTTCCTCTTCACTTTCTGCCATAAGGGTGGTGTCATCTGCATATCTGAGGTTATTGATATTTCTCCCGGCAATCTTGATTCCAGCTTGTGCTTCTTCCAGCCCAGCGTCCCTCATGATGTACTCCGCATATAAGTTAAATAAGCAAGGTGACAATATATAGCCTTGACATACTCCTTTTCCTATTTGGAACCAGTCTGTTGTTCCATGTACAATTCTGACTCTTGCTTCCTGACCTGCATACAGGTTTCTCAAGAGGCAGGTCAGGTGGTCTGGGATTCCCATCTCTTTCAGAATGTTCCACAGTTGATTGTGATCCACACAGTCAAAGGCTTTGGCATAGTCAATGAAGCAGAAATAGATGTTTTTCTGGAACTCTCTTGCTTTCTCCATGATCCAGCGGATGTTGGCAATTTGATCTCTGGTGCCTCTGCCTTTTCTAAAACCTGCTTGAACATCTGGGAGTTCACAGTTCACATATTGCTGAAGCCTGGCTTGGAGAATTTTGAGCATGACTTTACTAGCATGTGAGATGAGTGCAATTGTGAGGTAGTTTGAGCATGCCAAGGTACCCTGCTCTATATTAAATTAGGTAGTTTCAAAAAGCACAACAGGTTCACCTGGAAGTTCAGATCCAAGGACCCATGTTTGGGAGCCACTGATAGAGAGCCTTTCTATTAGGCAATGGCAAGCCACTCCAGTACTCTTGCCTAGAAAATCCCATGGATGGAGGAGCCTGATAGGCTGCAGTCCGTGGGGTCGCTAGGGGTCGGACACGACTGAGCGACTTTACTTTCACTTTTCACTTTCACACATTGGAGAACGAAATGGCAACGCACTCCAGTGTTCTTGCCTGGAGAATCCCAGGGAAGGGGGAGCTTGGTGGGCTTCCGTCTATGGGGTCACACAGAGTCGGACACGACTGAAGTGACTTAGCAGCAGCAGCAGCAGACTGGCTAAACTAGCACCTGGTCCTGGGACGTCTTCAAATTCCTTTCTCACACTATGAAATCCTTGAGGACAAGGACAAAACACTAGTCAAATCTGGATCTTCCATGATGGCTAGTTGTTACTGTTCCATCGCTAAGCTGTGTCTGATTGTTTGTGACCCCATGAATCGTAGCAGACCAGGCTTCCCTGTCCTTCACTATTTCCTGGAGTTTGCTCAAACTTACCCATTCAGTCGGTGATGCCATCCAACCATCTCATCCTCTGTTGCCCCATTCTCTTCCTGCCCTCAGTCTTTTCCAGTGTCAGGGTCTTTTCTAGTCAGTCTGCTCTTCACATCAGGTGGCCAAAGTATTGGATCTTCAGCTTCAGCATCAGTCCTTCCAGTGAATATTCACGGTTGATTTCTTTTAGGATTGACTAATTTGATCTCCTTGCTGTCCAAAGGACTCTCAAGAGTCCTCTCCAGCACAATTTGAAAGCATGAATTCTTTGGTGCTCAGCTCTCTTTATGGTCCAACTCTCACATCTATACATGGCCAGTGGAAAAACCATAGCTTTGACTAGACAGACCTTTGTTGGCAAAGTGAATGCCTCTGCTTTTTAATATGCTATTTAGGTTTGTCATAGCTTTCTTTCCAAGGAGAAAGTGTCTTTTAATTTCATGGCTACAGTTAATCCCTACAGTGATTTTGATGATGGCAAGGGAGTGCATGTGTGCTCAGTACAGACCCCACAGCCTGTAGTCCACCAGGCTCTTCTGTCCATGGGATTTCCCAGGCAACAATACTGGGATGGGTTGCCATTTCCTTCTCCAGGGGATCTTCCTGACCCAGGGATTGAACCCGCATTTCCTGCTTGGCAGTCAGATTCTTTACCATTGAGCCACCTGGGAATCTCGAGACTACTGCCTAATTCATAGCAGGTGTTCAGTTAGTACTTACTGTCTAAGTTTCTGGGTGAATATTATTGAGAAAAGGCAATAAAAGAATAGTTTTTCCAATGAGACTAAGAAGGGTCCTCTAACTAATAAGTATCTATTGACCTGA
Source organism: Moschus berezovskii (assembly GCF_049115385.1). Classification (NCBI taxonomy): domain Eukaryota; kingdom Metazoa; phylum Chordata; class Mammalia; order Artiodactyla; family Moschidae; genus Moschus; species Moschus berezovskii. Next base: position 40,640,398 of record NC_142468.1, on the reverse strand, counting down.
TTATGAAAGTCATAAATTTCTTCACAACACTGTACATAGGAGACACAGCAAGAGAACTTAATCACCATGTTATCCAAAGGAAGGAACAAGAAGGGCAAGAACAAATGGGTGCAAAGGAGGAAGCCATGTTTAAATGATGCCTGGTTTAACAAACTACATATCAATTTAGAAATTCAATATAATCACCTGCGTTTATTTGACTACATTCATTAAATGAAATGAGGATATTTTTAATTCCTTCAAGGCTGGTTCCATAGGACCCTCAGATGAATTTACCCACTCATCCTCTCTTCCAGTACGGCCTAATTGGCCTACCACAGGCTAATGGGCAAGCAGTCCTCAGCAATCATTTATGTTTTTTGAAGTCTTCTCCTTAGAGCTCCCTTTAAGAATAACAGTAGGTTTTCCCTTGAATTTATCTTCTCTCTCTTATTTGTTTGCTTTTTCAAGCATGTTGGAGAGGCTTCTTTGCTGTTTGTTTCTGAAACAAATCAAGTATACTAATTTGTTCTTTGTGGATTTTTGGAAGCTACCCCAGTGGGAGCCACTTCCTGTGACCAGGATTTCTGCCTGTGGATGATGCGGGGCAGGGAACTCAGAAAGGCTATTAAGACAGATAGGAATGCTATCGCTAGGTGAACACATTAATGCTGTAGACTGAGAAGCAGAACCCCTGATTTTGGGGAGATGCAACCAAAGAGTATATTTAGACAAGACTACCCAAGTGCCAGCATTTACCTCTGTGCAAGGGCGTACTAAGCAGCAATTTCTGGCTGAGATAAAAAATCCTGTTCTCTTTAGACATGGGGATGTAGTACAGCTGTGACATTGCAGGTATAGAAAAATCTTCATGGACTCTGAAGCTAGAAGGAAGTTGACAGCTCATTTTAGGATGATGGGGAAAGCATTCTGGCTGAGTAGTGGGTGGGAACGTTCTCAACTCGCTCTAAACCTGTACATTTTACTCCTGGCTCTGCTATTAATCGGCATTGAATCCTGGTCCAAATCACTTCATCTCCCTGCCTCCCAGGGTGCCCCCATCTGTAAAATCAACATATCCAAACAGTTGCCCAATTGTTCCTTTCCGTTTTAATGTGCTGCCTTCAGATTAACAAAGACACATGCGTATTTATATCTGTAAGATAAAAAGCCTTTGACTTTTTACCTTAAGTTGACTTTCAGGAAAAACAAACTATATAAGAAAATGAATGTATATTGGGAATTTATTTTTTAAAACAAACTTCAAATTATATAGCCAGAGTTAAGTTTTATATACCTTTAAACACAGTCATCTGGGTTTCCCTGGTGGCTCAGTGGTAAAGAATCTGCTTGCCAACGCAGGAGACACTGGTTTGATCCCTGGATCATGAAGATCCTTTGGAGAAGGAAATGGAACCCACGCCATTATTCCTGCCTGGAAAGTTCCATGAACAAATGAGCCTGGCAGGCTATAGTCCATGGGGTTGCAAGAGTCTGACATGACTTAGTGACTAAACAACAACTCAGTCATCTATGTAATCCTGACTGTCAATACAAGGATGTTGACAGCAACTGATAATGAATCTCAAGCCCTATAAAGACACTGAATTATCAGAAGAAAAGGCACCAAAGTATCTGTTTATGACAAAAGAAAATAAGATAAATTTTAGAAGTGTATTGAAAGGAAATATAAGATGAATAAAATGCTTCTTTTAAAGTGTAAAACCAATTATCTTATCCTGACACAACTACTATATTTATGCATATTATCTAGACACCCATACTGTATTTACATTGCTATAATAATGGTATACATAGAACTTCATATTTCACTATTTTCACATATATTATCTCTTAAATATACCTTGATTTTCCTACAGTATTAACGACATCATAACATTAAACTGTGCTGATGTACCATAATTTATAAAATCATTATTTTGCTGAACTTTTAGTTTGTCTTCAAATTTTTGCTATTAGTCTTGACTACAATAATTTTTTTACGTTCAGCTTGTTTTGTTTCTGTTCAGATCTTCCCATAAGAGAAGAATTTTGGAATTTTGGAGGCAATGGATATGATTAAATTTGTGGCTTTTGCTACATACACGCTTTCATGTTACTTTATAAAGGGATTATCAACTAATAACTCCACGAGCATACACCATTTTAACCAAAACTTCACCATCTTTAACAGTGATCATTTTCATGATATAATATCATGCATTTCAAAACTAGCAGAATAACAATGATGCACATGACAAAGGGTCCTCAATAAGTATGTTGTGACCCTGCTCATTAAAACTTTGGACTTAACTTGCAGATTCATTTATTCATTCATTCACTCCAACACACTCATGCATTAATTCATCGAAAAACCTTTCACTGGGCACAATTATATAATGACAACATGTCAGGTCCTGGATGTACAAAGTTATACTTTTCTTTAATGGCTTACTTTTTCAAAGAGAGAAATCTATGTGAAAACATATATGGTCACTGCCTTCATCCCAGTATGTTTCAGGATGTGTAAAGATGTGGGAGAGAAGACAAAAAATAGCTCATTATTTTTCTTTCATTTTGAACAGAATATACTAGGAATCTCCAATTATCAGAACTAGTTTCTTAAATCATGTCATAAAGGAGAAAACTACTTCTAAAGTTATTTTGAGAGGCAGAAAATTTAGAAAGAAGTTAAGAACTAATTAAGAGCTAACACTAATTCCAAAGGTCTCCTAATTCCTCGTATATTGGCTTTCTCTTTTTTTGAGTGCCCATTACAGTGTTCAAAGGGTTCAAAGCCACTTCCCAGATGGCTCAGTGGGTAAAGAATTTGCCTGCAATGCAGGAGATGCAGAAGACACAGGTTCAGTCCCTGGACAGGAAGAGCCCCTGGAGGAGAGCATGCCAACCCACTTCAGTATTCTTACTTGGAGAATTCTACAGACAGAGGAGTCTGGCAGGCTACAGTCCACGGTGTTGCAAAGAGTCAAACACAACTGAAGTTACTAAGCACACACGCAGTGTTCAAAGCATAATAGGTACCTGATAAACTGCACTTTTATGACTCTTTCTCCTTCATCTCTCAAGCATATACACGATCTTAGATTCAAATCTCTTGAACTGAAAAATTTAATCAGTCCCACATTCTAACATCTTTAACTTCTCAATATTAATCCTCCCTCAAAAACAGCAAATACACACATCATTAATTGAATGCTTAAAATATGCCACACACTGAATATATTAATTTTTGTCATTCTTACAAAATCTGCTTTATATACCATTTATTAGAGAAATTATATAATTGACCTAGGTCATCGGCTTCCCTGGTGGCTCAGAGGTTAAAGTGTCTGCCTGGAATGTGGGAGACCCAGGTTCGATCCCTGGGTCAGGAAGATCCCCTGGAGAAGGAAAGGGCAACCCACTCCAGTACTCTTGCCTGGAGAATCCCATGGAGGGAGGAGCCTGGTGGGCTACAGTCCATGGGGTCAAAAAGAGTCGGACACGACTGAGCGACTACACTTCACTTCATAAAGCTGATAATTGAGAGATTTGGTATTTCCATTAAGATGATCTCTAAACTCTTTCTTTTTTTCCTTTTGGCTATACCAGGCAGCTTAAAGGATCCCACATCTCTAACCAGGGATCATATCGTGGTCCCTCAGCCGTGAAAGCACCTAACCACTGGACTATCGGGGAATTCCTTCTCTACTCTTCTTTGATTTTATATTGTATTATTATAGTATTCCAACTTTGAAGAAAGGCCTACTACCTATGCTCAGTCTCCCTACAGTATTAACTTCCTATTGGATGATATTCAGGGAAACCAAAATGGGGGGAAAAGAACAAACAAATGTACTAGGCAAATTTTCTGAGTATAAAATAAGTGGTCAAATCTATCAATTCCATCCATACCTTAACAGACTAGATGACTTAGAATGGTCATTATTAAACAGTCACCATTTCCACAAGAGGCTTCCCTTGTGGCTCAGCTGGTAAAGAATCCACCTGCAGTGCGGGAGACCTAGGTTCGATCCCTGGGCTGGGAAGATCCTCTGGAGAAGGGAAAGGCTACCCATTCCAGTATTCTGGCCTGGAGAATTCCATGGACTGTCTAGTCCATGGGGTCGCAAAGAGTCGGACATGACTGAGGGACTTTCAATTCACTTCATTTCCACAATGATTAACTTAATAGTACAGTATTGTGAAGATAAGACCTCAATTATATTATAAGCCATAAGATCTTGCCCCGTATTTTACTGTGGCTCATTAATGAACTTGGACACATACAAAATGGACCCTCACACATATGAATTGTCTTCTGAAAGTGAATTTATTTCTATACCTCACCTGGAGAAGTTTCAAGTCTCCACTAATACTGTAGTTGGAAGTCATAGTGCCACAGTGGGTTGAATTTTGTGCTGAATTTGACTTTAGTGCTCATGAATACCTTAAGATAATCATTTCTGAACTACAGTCAAAATTAAACAGTGCTAACAACTGAAGTCCATTCTAAGGGAGATTGATCCTGGGTGTTCATTGGAAGGACTGATGCTAAAGCTGAAACTGCAATACTTTGGCCATCTCATGCGATGAGTTGACTCACTGGAAAAGACTCTGATGCTGGGAAAGGTTGGGGGCGGGAGAAGGGGACGACCAAGAATGAGATGGCTGGATGGCATCACCGACTCTGTGGACATGAGTTTGAGTGAACTCCGGGAGTTGGTGATGGACAGGGAGGCCTGGCGTGCTGTGATTCATGGGGTCGCAGAGAGTCGGACATGACTGAGCGACTGAACTGAACTGAACAACTGAAGTGAGTGTCCCTCACAAACAACCTTTAAAGACCACCTATAGAGACAGACAGCAGCCCACCAGGCTCCCCCGTCCCTGGGGCCGTCTATGGGGTCGCACAGAGTTGGGCACGACTGAAGCGACTTAGCAGCAGCAGCAGCATAGAGACAGAAGGGCTTCCCTGGTAGCTCAGCTGGTAAGGAATCCACCTGCAAGTCAGGAGACCCCCAGTTTGATTCCTGGGAAACTACTTTTATAACTATTTGACTTTTCTTTCATTAAGGTTTCATCAAGTTCCAATGGTCCAAAGTGCTATGCCACTTTCTTCTCAAACAAGAGATTTGCTACTAATGCTTACTGTTACTGATAGATTCTATACTACCAAATTCTTTTGTATTATCTACTCTGTATTTTCTTCTTTCTACAATAATTATGTTCTATGCAAAACTGATACAAACAAGACACTAACTTACAATATTTATAGTCTCCTAAATAAACAAACAGGAAAATGGGGATTCTCATAATATACACAAAGCAATTAGATTAATGCAATAACTCTTAAAACATACACATATCAATAGTCTATCCAAATAAGCAGATTCAGAACATGATGTTGAAGATACAGTGGCATACGCTCTTTTTAAAAATGACTTAAAAAAAATACTTCGGTATCTAATTGCTGCTGCTGTTTAGTAGCTAAGTCGTGTCTGACTTTTTGTGACCCCATGGACCATAACCCACTAGGCTCCTCTGTCCCTGAGATTAACCAGTCAAGAATACTGGAGTGAGCTGCCGTTTCCTTCTTCAGGTATCTAATTACATAAGCCTTTTTTATTCTTTGTTTTTTAACAAAATGTGATGGCCAATCTCTTTGGGGAAATGTCTCTGAGATATGTTTTATATACCTACAGTAGATAGACTCTACTTCTTAGAAATTCTTTGATTATGGAATTTCTTAAAGTTTGGTCAAAATTTCCTTTTTTATAAATGCAGTGATATTGGTAGCTTATCCTCCAAACTACCTGCTCCAGGAATTCATGCTGCCAAAGTGCTGTGGAGCCCAGATAATTTCTATATTATTAAGCAAATCTTTCTGATATGACTCAACAAATAATCCAGTAGATCAAACTCATGCTCACAGAAAAGATTATTAATGTGTCTTTTACATTTATTGTGTTTTCATTTTTTTCTTTGGCTTGAATGCATCCTATTTCTTAGAAAAATTAGTGCCTGTGAATTTTGTAAATAAGCTTGATACAAAGACCCATTCAGATATATGGTAGAGATTTCTGAAATGCACTCCATTCATCCTTAATGGTTTTTATCTTGAAATTCTCTTTGGAGAGTGCTGTGTTAGTTCACTTTACTTCATGAAACACTTGTGTAAGTATTGTTCACTACAAACAAAGCAGCATAATGTAGAAACAAATTGTTTACAAGTAAATTAAAAGGACTGAACATTCTAAAATGCAAATTGCACAAGCTTTCTGCTAAACAGATGAACAAAACAAGGCGAAACGTGGTTTATCTTAGTTCTACGAAGACACAGACTACCTTGACTACAGCTTACATATCAACTCATTTCTTCCTTCCCTTCTCTCTGTCCCTTTAAGCACACTCAAAGAAACAATGCAGTTCTGGTGGAAGAAAAAATCATTTTCATCATATTGTTCAGATAGCTTTTTTTCAAAACAATCAACAATTATTTTGTTGAGCACAGAAACCAGGAAACCTGGGGGTGACATTCTAAGTTAACTTTAGCTGATATATTTTACAGTTATAAATGTGTAAAATATGTTTACATGTTTATAGGGTAGTTTTAAAAACTTCCACATATTTTTAACTTATCCTCAAAATGTCAGCACAGGTGAGATAGTGAAATTAGATGGGAAATTTTATTCTAAATCCAGGTTGAAATTGTTAATGACTTTACTCCAGAGATTTTAAGCTTGTTAGAATAGTATAAAACTAATTTCCTGTATTTCAGCCACTCATTAGAATAAAATAGTTAAACATAGCTAACATTGACAGATGCTAAGAATTATAAATTAAGAGTAGTACTTTCAATTTACTCCAGGCATATTTTATTCTTTTTAGTAAACATTTTGTTTCCAATTGATATCTGAATTTTATAAAAATATCACAGGCAGAAAAGGACTGCCAACATCCCCCAGAAGTATATCTTAAATTTGCTTGGTTAGTTGACTGTCCTTTGTACCCTTGCCCTTTATAGTCTTATAACACTTTTCACAAACATATTTGTCTTCATAACAATCCAACAAAGTAAGTAGTCAGATATTCACATAGTGAGAAAGTGGAGGAGCTGAATTTAAATTCAGATCCTCTAATTCACTACATTGCTATTTCCCTTCTCCCACAGCATCTTAAATACATAGATAACTATCTCTGTGCTCCTTCCTTGAGGAATCTCACTTTCATCTTTACTGAACATTTTGTTTTGCTTCAGGGGGCAGCAGAACATAATGATGAAGAGTGTGGTCTCTGAAAGTGGCCTCAGTTCCACTCCCAACCATCTGAATGTTGGACGTGGTACTTAACCTCTCAAAGATTCAGTTTCATCTTCTGCCTAAGAGTGTTAACAATATGAACTTTCACAATGAGGACTAAATAAAATAATGCATGCCACTAGGTAACCTAGCACGGTGCAAGGTACATAGTATGAATTCCTTAAATTCAGCTAGTTTTATTATTGGGCATCGCAGCTCACATCCACACACACACACACAAACCCTAGAATAAATCTTACAATCGTTTCTGAGAAGGTATAAAATAAGAGGGATCCTTTGCAGATTAGTGAGTTTTTATGGCAAATAATTAGTGCTAGAAGGAAATGGCAACCCACTCCAGTATTCTTGCCTGGAAAATCCCATGGACTTAGGAGCCTGGTAGGCTACAGTCCATGGGGTTGCAAAGAGTCGGATACAACTGAGTGACTTCACTTTCACTTTACCAGGGTGGAGCTGACTATGAGTCAGGATGGGAAAAATATATCTTTAGCTCTTTCTCAGTTAGGTTTCATACTGGGACTACATAATTTTCTTGAAGGAATTGCTAAAATACCACACATACACAGAAACTTGGACATACCTACCTAGATATTTAAATGTTTATTCTAAAATATATTCCAAGTAAAACAGGAATGTTGGAATTCTCTGCCATTTTGAGTAAGGTACATGTGCATGCACTCTTCCTCACATACAGTTGTGAGTTGTGCTAAATTTTGCCTTGTTTACCACAAAACCTCCTCTGCCCACCAAGGCTGCCCAGAAAACACCTTGATGAAAAAGTATTATTCTTTTACAGATTTTTAAAAAAATTTTTATTTTTAATTAGAATATAATTGCTTTACAATGTTGTGTTGGTTTCTGCTATACAACAACATGAATCAGCCATAAGTATACATATATCCCCTCCCTCTTGAACCTCCCTCTCAACCCCACCCATCCCACCCCTCTAAGGGTGTCACAGAGTAGCAGGTTGAACTCCCTGTGTTATACAACAATTTCCCATCAGCTATCTATTTTACATATGGTAATGTATATGTTTCAATGCTACTCTCTCAGTTCGTCCCACCATTACTTTCCCCTTGTGTTCACAAATCTGTTCTCTATGTCTGCATCGCTAGTCAGTTCAGTTCAGTTCAGTTCAGTCACTCAGTCGTGTCCAACTCTTTGCGACCCCATGAATCACAGCACGCCAGGCCTCCCTGTCCATCACCAACTCCCGGAGTTCACTCAAACTCACGTCCACAGAGTAGGTGATGCCATCCAGCCATCTCATTCTCTGTCGTCCCCTTCTCCTCCCACCCCCAATCCCGCCCAGCATCAGAGTCTTTTCCAGTGAGTCAACTCGTCGCATGAGGTGGCCAAAGTAATGGAGTTTCAGCTTTAGCATCAGTCCTTCCAATGAACACCCAGGATTGATCTCTTTCAGAATGGACTGGTCGGATCTCCTTGCAGTCCAAGGGACTCTCAAGAGTCTTCTCCAACACCACAGTTCAAAAGCATCAATTCTTCGGTGATCAGCTTTCTTCACAGTCCAACTCTCACATCCATACATGACCACGGAAAAAACCATAGCCCTGGCTAGACGGACCTTTGTTGGCAAAGTAATGTCTCTGCTTTTTAATATACTATCTAGGTTGGTCATAACTTTCCTTCCAAGGAGTAAGCATCTCTATTACTGCCCTACAAATAGGTTCATTAGTACCATTTTTCTAGACTCTATATATACATATTAATATATATGTTTTTCTCTTTCTGACTTACTTCACGCTGCATAACAAACTCTAGGTTCATCCACCTTACTAGAACTGACTCAGATTCATTCCTTTTTAAGACTGAGTATATTCCACTCTATTTAGGTACCACAACTTCTTTATCCAGTTATCTGTCAACAAACATCTAGATTGCTTCCATGTCTTGCTACTGTAAACTGCTGCAATGAACATTGGGGTACATGTGTTTTTTTCAATTATGGTTTTCTCAAGGTATATGCTTAGTAGTGAGACTCTTGGGTCATATGGTAGTTTTATTCCTACTTTTTTTAAAAGAACCTCCATAGTACTCTCCATAGTGGTTATATCAATTTACATCTCTATCAACAATGCAAGAGAGCTCCTTTTTCTCCACAACCTCTCCAGTATATATCATTTCCAGATTTTTTAGTGATGACCATTCTGACTGGTGTGAGGTGTACCTTATTGTATTATAGTTTTGATTTGCATTTTTCTAAAAATGAGCAATGTTGAGAATCTCTTTGCTGGCCATCTGTATGTCTTCTTTGGAGAAATGTTTTCCACCCATTTTTTGACTGGATTGTTTGTTTTTTCTGGCACTGAGCTGAATGAGCTGCTTGTATATTTTGGAGATTAAACCTTTGTCAGTTTTTTCATTTGCAATTATTTTCTCCCATTCTGAGGGTTGTGTTTTCATCTTGTTTATAATTCTCAGGAATAGTAGAGTTCTCCAGGTGATGTGATTCACGGTCGGTAATAAAAGCAGTTGAAACAATCCATTTTCATAAATTTCTTCCCCATCTTAATACAAACCTCTTTATTAGTCAATAGGCCCAATGAATTATCCTAACAGATTTGCTACTTCAAACATTTTTATGGGAACGTCAGAATTAAAGAGCAAGGAACAAATGAACAAACAATTGGACTTGAAGCTGGAAACCTTCAATGGCCTTAAGAGTCAACTGTCTACTGCAAATGCTGAGTAAAGTCAAACCCAACAAGGGAGAGATACATAAGGGGTTAGTGCTGTTCTCTTCCATATCTCTCTTTTTCCTGTTTCAAGTCCTCAGAGCGAGCATTTTAGAGAAATTTCCTTCTCAACAAGGGATTCCATATTGTATCCACTGAAATTTCATTACAGGTTTCAGAGAGATACAGAAACATACTGACATTAACTGCTCTCTCTCCTGTCATGATATATTTTTGTTATTCTTTGCTATGAACAGTTTATAATTTTTTGGTGCCAATGAAGCAGAATTAAAATAGGGGGGTCTAAATTTAAAAAAATCCAAATTCGAATACTGGCTCTCTTGCTTAATAATTTAAGTATCTCACCTTATCCCAGACAAAAGAAAAAAAATTCATCAAATTGTGAATGAGAATCCAGGTCCCTGTTTTGTATACCATAATGTGAAAGGTTCACCATGGAGTTATACAATGCAGTAGCCTTTATAAGCAGAGGGAGTTTCAAAGATGAAAAATAATTTTGCTGGTGGCTCAAAGGTTAAGACATTGCCTTCCAATGTAGGGGGTAGAAGTTAAATCCCTGGTCAGGGAGCGAAGATCCCACATGCCTCATGGCCAAAAAACCAAAACAGAAAAAATAGTGTACCAGATTCAATAAAGACTTTTTAAAAAAGATGAAAATGATAGGGTCCTAGGTGTTATTATTTGCTCTTATTTCACTATCTTTAGATAACTATCTTTAGGGAACAACATAATCTTAGCTACAACGGGATCCACATTTTTAAAGGAAGAAGAATATCATAAAGGTTCAGAGACAAATCCAAAGAAATGGGTTTACTATTTTGAAGTATATCCACTCAGCTTTGAAGTATATCCACTCAGGTTGATGTGAGAAAGGGGCTGAAGGCCGTAACTCTAGATTAGAGCTGGGAATATATGATGTAAGTAAGACACTTAAAGGATAATAACTGGACAATCTAAGAATTCCTATATATTTATCTACATTTAAGAAGCAAAAGGTACAAACAGAAGGAATCTTAAGTCAGCGTGAGCCACAGTTCCAAAGCAATTATTACTACAGAGGACTCAGCAAGAGTTTATAGGAGGTAAGCAGAAGTTTACTCATCCTATTGAAACATGCGAAAAGAATATTTCATTTCTTTCATATGATTCTTCTTTAAGTTGCTCTAGTCCACAAACACTCACTAATTCACAATATTTTAATTATGTTCAAGCTTAAGCAATCTCCTTAAGTTTAAATATTGTTTCTATTCAAAATTAACTCCTCAATAGAGCTGTTTATAAATTCATTTTCTGGAGAATACAGTCTTTTCATTATAAATGTTCAGTATTTTGTTTCTTCCTCTTCTTCCTTTCTTCCCTGAGATAATTCCGGGACTGACGCTGGGTTTATGACAGTGAATGGAAGGGAGCTCCAATCCACACCAGAACTTCAGATGTTCTCAGGTCCCTGATATAGAGTGGAAGGACCAGTTTACTCCCTATGTGGATAACCTGGAGTAAACTCAAAATATTTAACGATGGGTACAGCAGACAGACACTGAATGTAAACAAATGATGTAAGCGTGCCATTGCAGATCTGCTAAAATAATAAGCCCTGTGAGTAAACCACTGAAATTTGATTGTTCCATCTAGTCTTTTGGAAGAAAATGCTGGTGCCCTTCATTGGTGTCCGCATGTACAAACCATGACTCCTAATCCTTAAGATTCCATCCGTGGCAGGCAGCTTCTTCCTTCAGACCTCAGATCACCACTAATCTACTGGCTACCCTATGCCCTCATTGGGACATGTCTTCTAGATCCATTTTTAGAGGTTTATCAACCAAGCAACAGAGAAGACAATGGCACCCCACTCCAGTATTCCTGCCTGGAAAATCCCATGGACAGAGGAGCCTGGTGGGCTGCCATCTATGCAGTCACACAGAGTCGGACACGACTGAAGCAACTTAGCAGCAGCAGCAGCAGCCAAGCAGACTATCACCACCATTGCTCTACTGTTGTCCAGGTCATACTGTGTCTTCTCTTAAAATCTTGCAGTTTCCTCCTAAAACTTAATATCTGGGAACCACACCTAGCATATTTTTTGAACTCTGTTCTTTCTCTGATCTTGAACTAAAAAAAAACAAGGTCAGGATCCTAAATAAATCATCCTGGTTCCCTAGTTTCATAACTTTTTCCTGCCACAATTATTTTGGGCGAAAAGAGTGGGCTTTCCATTTCTTTGGTCTCATCTTGAGTTTGTTCTATTTCCTGGAATGCACTAAAACTCTCTGATCTATTCCACCAGTCTTGGTTCTTGATTTCCTAAAAGATAAAAGATTTAGAAAATCCTTTTTTCCTCAACAATACCTGATTTTCAAGAATATTATTGTGCTAAAGAAGTCAATAAATTAAGCTTTGAAATGAAAAGTTGAACAGTGGACACTTTAGTTAAGATAGTGCCAACTGTGTCCTTTTCTAAGGCTTCTTTACCCTGCCTCAGAAATGACACCAAAATATTTAAAAGTTAGACATTGATAAAAATTGTAATTTATTTTGAAATACTAGAAAAAATACAAAGTATACATAATGATACTTAAAGCAAGATATAATATTTACATACTCAACAGTATATTAAATAAATGCAGCATGGAAGTGGAGATCTTAATATTAAAAAATAAAATTAAGAAATGTTTGATAAGTTGCTCAAAGCAGCTAATACTTTGGCCACCTGATGCAAAGAGCCAACTCATTAGAAAAGATACTGATGATGGGAAAGACTTAAGGCAGAAGGAGAAGAGGGTGGCAGAGGATGAGATGACTGGATAGTGTCACCAACTCAGCGGACATGAATTTGAGCAAACTCCAGCCAGATAGTGGAGGACAGGGAAGCCTGACATGGTGCAGTCCGTGAGGTCAAATAGAGTTGGACATGATTTAGCAACTGAAAGACAACAACAGGGCTGGAGAAAGTCCTTCCACGAGTTGTGTTTATCAAGCAGGATTTGAGCGTATGCTGGGGCTTTTTTCCTTACTTATATTCTTGTTAAAGTTGGAGTTAAATCAGAGGCTGTGAATACACCATTATGGACTTATCTCAATTAACTCTCCACCTGCAACTCTCACTTTTAATTCCTAGCCTAGGTTTGCATCACACACAGACACACACACCACTGTTGCAAGTTCAACCTCTGAGACACACAAACACACACACACACACACACACACACACACACCACTGTTGCAAGTTCAACCTCTGAGACACACACACACACACACACACACCACTGTTGCAAGTTCAACCTCTGAGACACACACACACCACTGTTGCAAGTTCAACCTCTGAGACACACACACACACACACACACACACCACTGTTGCAAGTTCAACCTCTGAGACACACACACACACACACCCCACTGTTGCAAGTTCAACCTCTGAGACACACACACACACACACCCCACTGTTGCAAGTTCAACCTCTGAGAGAAATTTAACAAAGCAAAGGCAGATAGAATAGCAGTCTGTACAACACCTGCAATCTAATCTAAAAATAGATTTTGAGGGGCCATTCTAATCATCCTTCTGATTTTCTTCTCTAGTCCAAGAAATTAAAGAGACCAAATTTATTGCCTCCTAAAGCATAAAGTGTCCGTTCATGGAAAACCAGTTAAGTTTCGCTCTCTAAACATCTAGAAAGTAAACTTTCCTACAAAACACAACTTTAAATCATCACGTTCCACCAAGACAGAGTCTTCTGTTAGACAGTAAAACCTCACAGGTTTGAGAGAAGAACAACTGTTCTCAAAAACACGAAAGTGATATCTTAAAAACCACTGAAAAAGCTGGAAAGCACTGTTTAAAACCAACCACCAAGCCTATTTAAATCCAAAGTATAGAAAGGTAGAGGTTCAGACTTCCCATTTGACTGCATGAATGAGGAAACATTTTCTGAATCTTTAAGTGATTTTTTTTTCCCCAACAGTACTAAGATCTACCAGTATATCCTACTCAGGATACCTTTTTTCAGGGTTTAGCATCTTGACATTTTTCTCGGTTATAAAAATTCTATGAAAAGAAGCAGTTACACAAACCCAACCCGAAAAGCTTAAGATCTTTTGTTGGTTATCTTATATAATTGATATTACATGTATATTTAGAATAAATGGACACTGTACCCTTGTGTCAGTTTCTCCTTCTGAAATGTTCTACATTCTTTTGAACTGTGTGCAACTTTAGAAACTTCCAATCAGCTTACTTTTAAATACCTCAGTCTACAATATAAAAGAGGTTTAAACTTATTTAAATAAAGACATTATACACAGCTCTGTCTCCACTATTTCAAAATACTCAATCAATTAACATAAAATACCTTCCAGAGGATTTACTTTAAGTGAGGTGGAAAGGAATATTATTTCAGAATCAAAGAAGAAAAAAAAAAAAGGATACAGAATGCATAGCAAACCAAAAATTTGAAAAAAACGTTAAGACTATTTAATTTCCTCATATTTTAGCGATGGTGGTGATGGGCTTTTTTTTTTACCCCTTTCAAAGCATTCTGCCAATGACTGCATTCTAAACACAACAAAGGTTTCTGGGATGTCTCTCAAGGGATATAACATCCAAAATGTTGCAGTCCCACCATAGACAGAGGCTCAGGAAGTCTCTCTGCAGCCTCCAAAATACTGCAGGCTCAATTACCCTCAGGGTACAATGAATGGGCAACACCATTAATCATTCCCAGGGCACTTAATGCCCTGAGAACAGTTCTGAGTCCCACAGCAGCCTTAGGGGTTTCTAAGAACTGAGCTGGTCTCTCACAGCTGGGCCATGCTGCCACCTGCAGGTCAGCAAGAAACACAGCTCTTGGGATGACAGTCTGTTCCCTCCAGTTCTAGAGGAGCTACAAGGTGTGGGATGTGTTGACTACTCCCTCCTTCTTGGGCACTTAACCCTGTTCTTCCTACTCCATAGATGCTGGGACTTTCCACTTCATTGTTCAGTTGCTTGTGGAGCAAGTGAAGCCAACAGAAATAGGGTAAGACTGGTAGCACCATGGTCTGTACCGTCCTTACCCACACCCTTATACATTGGAGCAAATTTTTTGGAGCACCTGTTCTCTTGTTTGTCCATCCAGTTGATCAATATTAGGGGTTTCATGTTGTTCTAAAGACAAGACACTGCACTCACCCTTAAAATGCTCTGACTCTGGGTGAAGCAAGAGACAAAAAGATAGAGGCTCATGGCTCAGTCATGATGAGTGTTCACAGTGGGTAAGTACTAGATGTTGTGGGACCCAGAGAAGGGAAATGTAAATAGATTAGGTGTGAAACAATGTTAGGAAAGTCTCCAGTGGGAGGGGCTCTGCAGTGGCATAGTACAAAGAACAAGGATATGCTTTTGAAATCTGATGAGTCTATGATAAAATCATTCAACCTTTCCAATTTTCATTTTCTTCACTTGAAAAAATTTTAGTAATAACATCTATTTCATAAAGTCATCAGAAAAAATAGAAGTTTATGCATAAATAATTGGGATAGTATATACCTCAATACCAGATAGACATATTTAATTACAACATTCTGGCAGAGCAAGCTGGTCTTAAATGGACAGAGAAGAAGGCTGGGGAAGACACAATATATGCCAGTCAGATGGGTGAGAAAACTGTGTATTCAGAGATCTTTAAGTAGTGTGTTACCACTGAAAATACTTCAGTTTCACTTCTTTTTATGTTTCTCTCTGTTCATCTCTTCTCCTTTATCCCACTCATATTTTTTCTCCCCACCGCACCCCCTACCCCACCCTACTCAACATTCAAAGAAAGTAAGAATGCTATTTGTCTGCAGGATACTAAATGTCTTTTAAGTTTTCAGCTAGTTCATAACAGGAACATTTGTTTGGAGGAGAAACAAGCACCTGAAAGAATTCTATTTTCATCAAATTTCCTTCAAGCAACTCTGTAAAGAAGTTGTGGGTGACATTCTGATAAAATGCTAGCAACTAGTCTATCCCTACAGAATGCACTGGTAAATTTGAGTGAGCTGTAGTGACACCTCCTGGTAAGAGAAAGGGAATGTCACTGGATACAAAACTTTCCATGCCTTTACAACTTTATGATCCAAAACAATACATGAAAACATCTTTTCCAAATGAAATATTTTTCTGTGTGAAAAACAAGAGTTTCAAAGACAGACACACATGTATAATACTCAGGTCAGACTGACTTCCATTTTAGAAACCAGTTGAATCAAAGAAAGAAAACAGTTCTGTTTTTATTTCATGACATCAAATAACTAATTTGACCTTAAAAAATCTTTCATCCACTTATTTTGGCTTTGTGTACATACAGAGCCTTATTCAACATTTTCTAAAGCTAAGAAGAAAAAATTATATGGAAGTGACTTTATGTAGAATTTTTAACCTGGTTCTTTTGAAAGGCTGGTCTGACACTTCCTCATGAATGCTTGAACTACCAACACTATCACCTCACCCCAAGCTCACCCTATACCCTCAATACTGAAGCTTCCATTTAGTCTAAAGAATTTTTACATCTCAGGTCCCCCAATTCACGTAATGCCCTTTCTCTCCACTCTCAAACTCTCTACCTCTTTCAAAATGCACTTGTGTACTGATGAGTATTGTTAAGGCCCTGTGAACCAGAGCTAAAATAACAAGTGTTAACAAGCTGACCTTCTATATCTACTTTGTGACATACAAACCTTACAAATATGAAGCTAGCCCTTCTAGAAATGCAAATTCCAAGATGACAGTAGTGAAAATCTCAGTCAACCAGCCAGTGAACCAGCCAGTGAGCCAGCCATCCAATATTTATTCAGGACTACACGCCAGACTCTTTGGTAGGTATTCGGGAAAACAAAAATAACCATGACAGACGTCATATTTGTTTCATAGAATTTAAAGTCTAACAGCAAAATGGGGAGTGGGGGGAGGTTAACAAACAAAAAGCTCAAATTGTGATAAGATCTATTAAGGAAGCTCAGACTGTAAAGATCAGATACCCATTTGATCCCTGGGTTGGGAAGTTCCTCTGGAGGAGGAAATGGCAACCCACTCCAGTATTCTTGCCCAGAGAATTCCATGGACAGAGGAGCCTAGAAGGCTACAGTTCATGGAGTTTCAAAGAGTCAGACACGACCGAGCAACTAACACTTTCACTATTAAGGAAACAATAAAATGTGGAGAGTGAAAAAAGAATAATAGGAAGTGTCCTTTAGATGATCAGAAATCAGGAAAGGACTCTTAGAGGATGTAGCAAAAGCTGAGACCTGTAGGACAAAAAGAAGCTATGGGAAGAGTCAGATGTGAGTATAGCAGGCACAGGATATAACGTAGGCAAAGGCCCAGTCACAGAATAGGATTTGATGTTTTCATAGAAAAAGGAGAAAACAGAAATTAGCAAGATTTAATAAAGTTGATGAAGGCAATTATAAGGATTTGATTATTGATTCAAAGTGCAATGAGAAGTCCTTGGATGATTTTAAACAGCACTTCCCTTGTAGTTCAGTTGGCAAAGAATCTGCCTGCAATTCTGGAGACCTGGGTTCGATCCCTGGGTCAGGAAGATCCGCTGGAGAAGGAAATGGCAACCCACTCCGGTATCCTTGCCTGAAAAATCTCATGGACAGAGGAGCCTGGGGGGCAGCAGTCCATGGGGTCACAAAGAGCCGGGCATGACTGAGCGACTAACACAAACCTTCTTTTAAACAAAGAAGGTTATAATTTGATTTAGACTTTGACAAATACATAATAGTGTTTGCTTTAAGCTAGACATTTATTTAATACTCATAATAACATTAAAAGATAGGTATTAATACTTTTAATCTTATTGATGGGAAAATGAAGGCAAAGAGCTGTCAAGTACCTGGCCCCCAGTCTCACAGTCAGTAAATGGCAGTGCTGGGACTCATACTTGAGCTGCCCACCAGTGGGGTCCATGCTTTGAACACTATGCAATACGGCCTCTCAGATCATTATTTCTGCAACAGCAAGAGTGGGAAGAACCTGCTGAAAGCTAAGGCAGTAATCCAGGCTGAAAATTATGACGTCTCACAATAGAAGGACAGCAGTAGAGATGGTGAAAATTAAATAAATGTGTGATATATTTGAGCAGTAAATTCTATGAGTTTTGGTGGATTGGATGTTGCAAGCAAGAGGAATGCCTGATGGGGACCAATATTTAAATGACAGCCAAATCACCCTTTCACTATTGTGTTTATTCAGTGGACATTTTCTATGTCACCAGGATCTTCCCGTCAAAAACCTTTCTCTTCCAAGCTGAGTGCATTTTCCAAGAATCTGCCATACAGAACAATTTTCATCTCAATGTCTGAAAGTTCTTTGGACATTGAGAATCTTTTAACGTGGTTCATTTATTTTTCTTGTCTTTCTACATACATATAACAAAACTGCATCATGTACTTTGTATAGTTAATAGTTTTAGCAGGTTTTTTTTGTACATTATATCATTATTCAAAAAAATAATTTTAAATGATGCTTAACATTCTGTCATAACAATGTACTGTACTTTATTAGCTTTTTTCCTATCCTTGAGCTGGTCTGTTAATTTTTTTTCATTATACTAACATACTTTACATAAATCTTTGCCTCAAACTATGATTATTTCCCAATACTAATCAACTAAAAATGGAAGTTCAAGATCTAAAGGAATAGTTTTACTCACTAATAAATTGCATTTACATATTTCTACATCAGATTCCACTAAATTGTAACCGTTTATATTCCACCAGTACTAAGTAAGAAAATCTGCAAGAAAGTAGATGATGTGGAAGCAAATACTTCTAGGTAGATAAATGTGGTAGTGGGTGACTGTGGAAAGGTTTTTCTGATGACTCAGTATCAGTGAATAGGAAGAAGGGCCTTCATCTGAGAATGAGGATATAGACAGAGGTATTGAGAGTTCGGAAGAGACAGGAGGAAACATGATATATAGTCCCCTTGGAGAGTAAATGGAGCAGGCTTGTTCAGTAAGATTATCTGATAAATTTAAGAATCCATTTAAGATGAATGAATATGAACTGACAACATGGTTGTGTACCTGGATATGTTGAGCTGCATGAGTACACACACACAGTGTAAGAGTGTTGGATTTAATCAGGATTAAACCTCCAAATCTTGATTTCTAGTCCAGACTACTAAACTGGTCTTAAGTCTAATGGAAATTCTGAGTTTTCCATGTAAGTCTCACTGTTCTTTTCTCTAGCAACTCTGTCCCAGAGACCCCAATCTACTGCTTCTTCACCTGCTAGAGTTGTACTTGTTCTTTTTGCTTCAAATCCCTTACTAAACTTTCCTAGACCACTCCCCTTCCACTCAAATTGAGACACACCTGTCTCATAGCTCCTGTCCTTATAGCTCCCCAAATATCCCTTAATGATCTGTAGAATTTATTTTACCACATTAACTCAATATTTTTATTCTCCATTTGACTCAGTTCTTTCAGGGAAGGACCTCTTTATTTGTTGTTTTTATGCTCATTTCCCATGTCATATGATACACAATAAATCCTCATTCAGTGTTTATTAATGAAAGTAAATGTTTGTAATTAAGGGATACATTTTTTGATAGCCTTCATCAGCAAGAAAACAACTTGCCTTGATCATAACTACACCACACCATACAAGACTAGTGAAGATTTTGTCAATGACAAGCAACAGACCTAAGAACAAATTTTTCAATTACTGGAAAAGTGTTAAAAAAAAAAAAGTATTAACTTTCACACGTAGCTTAGATCTAATATCTAGTTTGTCTCTTATGCATTGTAATGATAGTAATAACCATAATAAATACTATATTTGAATAAAATTCTTTAAATTTTCTAAACATTTTTAGCTTTACAATAAGACTGTAAAACATACTCATATATACACATACCTGCCCCCCAAAATGTCAAATTCAAATGCAATGGCAGGGATGCCGTCTTCTAAGTAAATCTTTACAAAAAGATAGGCATTTCACAAATGGGTAGGAAAAGTAGAACATTCCAGGATGAGTACAGAATGAAGATGTCTGAAAGTTAATAAATTGCAAACTTATCTTTGTAGGCAGAAATTTATAGCTTATATAACTTTACCTTATTGGACTGTGTACAAAAATCAATAGTGAATAGAAATATGCAGAATAAATAAAGAATTTACTTTTTCATTTTTATTTGGTCATTCTACCTTAAGGCAGACACAGACATGGTATAAATAAAAGCCAAATTTTGATCTAATAACATAACGTTGGAATTGCAGATACGTTCTAATTTTCTTACTGCATTCCCCATACACAAAATGTAATGAAAAGTACAGATAAAAAAGAAACCTTAATTGCCATTAGAGAATAAAATAGAATTTCCACTTAGATCTTTAAAGACAGCTATTCTTAAAAAATTAATTCATTTGATAAATATTCAAGTTTCTTCTTGACTTTTTCTATGTGAACATTTATCCTACGTGCTCTGGATGGAAATGAATGTTACCAAATCTTTGAGTTCAAATTCACAGCCCCAAGAGTTATTCATGCCTGAACAAACTAGTGAGGGATACTTAACTGGTCTCCAAATCTCTTAAGGATAATCTGAAGACAAATTCTTTGCCCAAATGTTATTATATATTTAGCACCTTAGGTGGCTTATTTCTGAGAGTTTTTAGAGATCAAAAAGGATGTGAAAAAAGTAAAGAGAATCAAAGCTAAAACATCAATTTGAATTGAACTGCACAATGAGAATTTACTCCAGCACTTTGTTGCAATGTAATCTATAAATAACCCTCTGAGGTTCACTTGCCAATTAGGAACCATCACATGGTAGCACCTTAGATGTCAGTAGTTAATTTGCATGTCAGTGAAACATTAATTTCATGAAAATTTTAAAGCTCCGTGCACTATTTATATCATAAGTGGAAGCACAGTAAGTGTACTACATGTATTTTATTGTACCCAATGTGCTTTTTTTAAAGGCCAAGTTTAAATGATCAGTATTTATCATAGTCTGATAGTTTGCTTCAGTTCAAGACAACAGATCTGTGTTTTAGACTTTAAATTATCTTTAATGCTAACTATAATTGAGATGTCTGAAAAAAAATGGTGTGTATGTGGGAGATAGAGAAGATGAAAATCAGATTTATACCCAGAGGTAGATGGTTAAATTTGGAAGTTTAATTCAGAGTTTGTGGTCTTAGCCATAAATATGTCACCCTGGGTCAATAATTTAGTTCTTTCTTTTCCCCCCAACAGGTTTTACTTTTTTTTTTTTACTTTCCCTGAGTTTTTATATAGTGAAAAAGAACGGTTTTGCGGGTGGTCCCTTCTAAAAGCTGAAAATGGTTGTTGATTCAAGTACAAAGGGAAACAACCAGTGGGCACTTAAACTTAACTACTGTATTTAAGTACCTATGGTACTTTAAACAAATATTGTATTTACATAGCAAGAAATTTCATAAGCCGAGGAGTCTGGTGGGGTTTAGTTTGACACTGGAATTGTCACACTTGTCAATCAGGTCCAGCTACTGGCTGACTGGGGAGCAAGTAGAAAAGCCAGTAGGAGACTGAGAAAGACGAGAAAGGGAAGGGAAATGTCTGGAAGTCTCCAGTCCATTACCACAGAATCGCAATGACTTTTCAGTATTTATTTTCATCCTCACATCATCCTCAGACTATTTGGAGTTTAGTATACCCAGAGGGGAATTCTTCCTAATGAAAATATTTGGTTACTTTGTTTTACTAGTTGGTACTATTAATGGTGTTTTCTAGAAAGTGGAAGCTGAGAATCATTAAAGATAAGGTCTAGGTTTTCAATTTAATGCAACAGATGTGTGTATATACATTGAATCATTATTAGCTAATCTGTTATGTGTTTATGGCTTCTATTTCCGGCTAGATTATAAGAATCTTTAGGTCAGAAATCCTTTCCCTGACATTCCCTCAGCATTTGCAATGTTAGATCTTAATGATATTTACAGACTTAATTATATTTCTAAACACTTATTCAAATTAATTTTGATGGACTGTCTCCTTCCACAATGAAAAAAAAAAAGACATCTTGACAGAGAAAATATGTAAGTAAAACAAAATAAGGTCATTCAGAAAAATACCACACAAATGCATTCTGTTGAGCCTTATATGATCAATAAATTAGATCTCTGATTGGCTCTGAGTTTTTTAGTGGTCAAAGAGAAAATGTGATCAGTTAAGAAATTCACATCACCCCTAAGATTAAAAATACTAGTTTATCAGGGGGAAAAGCTACATATTAAAAGTATATACAATCATTAATTTGCAGTCCCTTATATTTCCATTTCATAAATTTTTACATTTTTGTTAATCCTGTTCATCTCCATTTTCAAGATAATCTAAATGAATATTGATTATTAAAAATAAAACCAAATGGAATACTTTTCTTCCTATTACTTTATACGAAGGAAAACTAAATTTAAGATTTAAATGCACTAATTTGAATCACTTAACCAATCTGTTTCTGGTTACATCTGGTTATGAAAATTGAGTGTCAAACCATCTTCCTCAGTAAACACTGAATAAGCACTAAATTCACAGAAGAAACTGAACTTTTTAAATAAAACTTTTCTAAAATAAGCATTTGACAACTTTCATTGTTACATAAATAGAACAGTGCTCCCTCCCCTCCCATCGATACCCACTCTTGGCCCAAAAAGAGAGAAAACCATAAGAAAGCAGTGGGTAGTTTTCATTACTTAGTATGAAGAAAATGAATGGAATTAAAGTCACCATTCAAATGCAACAAAGCAAAGGCTTTGTGATACTCTATTACTTCTACGGTTTGCCTTACCATATGTGAAGTAACTACCTGAATTACCCAGATGTAAATTTTGTGCTACAAAGCTTGGACTTTTAAAGGTCAAAGAAGTATTTCTCAATGAATTTTTTTGAGGTGAAACCTGCCCTCTCTGTGTTAAGCTTAATTCCCACATTTTCAACAGCAAATTCCCTAACCAGACAATCCTGAAGATATTTACAGATAAACTTACGACACAGAAAAATAACAAAAGATTCAGAACCAACAGGGTATTAATTTAAAAGGCAATTAATTTTGAAGAAGAAAAGGGGATCAACAAGAACTCAGAAGGGGTCTGAATGATAGTAAGTATATAGCACAAATAATTCTCTATTTGGGGGTCCTGAGAAATTTCAGCAAGTGGTTGTGGGGTAATGAATGTTTGTAATTCATTAGCTACTATTTTAAAATGCAAAGCACACCAAGACATCAATGATGTTCTTTTTAATCTCAACAAACAGGCGATTACAATTAAAGCACTTACAAAAAGACAGTATATTTAAATATAGATTTTGATGAGATTTCAAGGTTTTAATAACAATGACTTAATAAGATTTCAAAATTCTATTGCAAGAAGAAAATGTCTTATGAGATTGGTTCAAAAATGCATGTTCTTGTATGCACCAATCTTTTATGAGTATTTAGTAACAGCCAGCATTTCTATCCTGAAAACTTCTTTTCCTCAGGATCCTTTAATAAGGTTTTAGTATATCTTTAAGAAAATAATCACTATTTACTTAAAATAACATTTTCCCAAGTAGAGAAAATAATAGCATTCTAAAGTGCTTGATTTTCTTTTCTCACTTTCCATCTTCCTTCAGCTCCTAGACAACAAAACAATGGTTCTTTCTTCATGTGGAAGAGTAAACTCCATAAACACAAATGGCTAGAGGGCCTCACAGCAGTGAAATTATGGTTTCACAAGGACTTTTTTTTTTTTAATGAAGAAACAAGTTTAAAAGGACCTTTCTCAATTTCTCAACATACTTTAAAGTCATGCATATTTCAATGATATAATTAAACTGGCAACACTAAACACTGCTGACTGATAAATGAGACCAAAATAATTAAGTTCTGTTCTTTGTACAATCAAGATTTAGTGTAGCAATCAATCTGGGTAAGAATTTGGAGTCTGGAGACTTCAGAGGATGAACAAGCAAGTAGCTAAAGCTGGTCATATGGGAAGATGGTTAAATGAGTATACATTTTATACATAGCTGTGGATACCTTTCATATTTTAATCTTCATTAGAACCTGGTTGATTCATCGCTCATGAGGTCCCATACTAAGCTGGACATGGCGTGCACACAGACACACAATAGAACTGTATAAAAGATAAGTCTGTGTATTCAATGAACACTATGGATATTGAAAATCTAAAATAATGACAGACTGAAAATTTATAAGCTTTTTTTCAGAGCCAATCCCTCACTAACAAGAGGCACAAAAACTGTGATGAAAAAGCATTAAGGATCTAAATACTAAGAGTGATAAAAGAAGAAAGGAACATAGTATACTTTCCACATATATATTTGTGGAACTATGAGTATGATTTGGATGCCTACTCAGGCCTTCCATTTTTATTTTCTTCTACCTAACTCTTGCTTCCCTCCTTAGAATAAATCACACAGCTTTCAATACCCTAAGTAACACTCTACTGCAAGGCTTTCCCCTGTGGAATCAGACTATGGTCAGAGAGAGGTGTTCATATTATTTCTCCTGGGGTCTGGAATTCCAGGTTTCAGCAGACTGATGCACTTAGCAAGTCCATCAGGCAAGTCAAAGTAAATATAACTAGCGCAGTTAGGTGTGTTAGTAACTACTGAGATTTACAGAAATATATATATATATATATATACATACACATATATACACACATACACACATATATATACATATACATATATATAATTTTTAAAACTCTCTCTTGTTGGATCAGCTTACTCATGGACCTTCCTAAAAGAAGAAACATCCTTCTCAGGAAAATGCAGCTTCCTTTGTAGTGGGCTAGGGAACAGACATCATGATATACCTGATGTCTATCAGGTATCACTGCAATTTAGGGAACTGGGGAAACGAGTATCCTAGTATTCAACAAAATGAGCATACACTTGTTATGTTTTGGCATCTCCAATTAGGGATAGCAGGTTCGCTTTGACTCTGGGTGCACGTCTGCCTCCATGAATGTTAGCAAGCGGCTAGAGTGGGGGAACAATGTCTACACCAGCGCTTGGCCCTTTGTAAAGTGGAAATTGCACTTTTTCTAAAAACGGATTCTTTTCCCGAAACCACGCAACTCGCCCAGATGAAGGCACAGGCAGAATGATAAACACACATTCCCCCAAAAGAGGGGGAAAGGCTGAAAAAAAAATAAACCCCACCCCAAAACCTTTGAAGAGAAACAGGTGCTAGCAACAGAAAGCAGCCAGTTGCCAATAACACTTAAAACTCCATCTTCCTTACTCTGTAAACAAATTCAATGGGGAAATATCGCGCCGTGTTTCTGAAGGTTTAATTCGCTAGGCTGTCTCCGTGAATTAGAGTCAGATCTAAGTTTCACACTCAGCAGCGGTTTTCACTGACGACTACTGCTGCCCTCCCAGCTCCAAGGAGTCCGCTTCCAAACTGGTAAGCCCTTTCCTCCAGGCACCCTTGACCTCACTCCTCCAAGTCGTCACTTGTTTGTATGGCCCCTTGAGCGGCGTCTGTCGCTCAGCCCGGCCCCAGGAACGGTAACCGCGAACAATGAGCCAGACAAGGGACCCACCCAGCGAACGCCTGCTCGCCCGCCGCGCGCGAGCCCGCCAGCGCGGGACGCTCGAGCTTCGGGGCTTTCAGCTGCCCGTCCTTTCCCCTCCAGAGCCCGCAAAAAGCCAGAAGGTAGGTGGATCCCACGCCCGGACTCCCGTGAGCACCCAGTCAGCCTCCCTCTCAACACCCGCTGTTAAAGATGCTGTATCTAAAAAGAAAACCAAAAGAGGGGACGGCATGGTGGTCCGGCCGCTGCCCACCCGAATCCAACTGGCCCAGCAAGGGCGCGGAGGCACTCACTTGCGCCCGAGTCCGCGACAGGCTGAAATCCCGAAGGATTTGGGGTGGGGGCAAGAGGTGGGGCCAGGAGCCATAAAGTGGCTTCCGCTCCCTCCCCACCCCCGCTCCCTCCCCGGCCTGGCCCGGCTCTGGGATCGGGCAGGACACAAAAGACGGGTCGCATCCGTGCCAACAACTCTGCCACCGCCTCCGTCTGCGCTGCGCAGGGCCACCCGGCGGCGGGGCTTCGCAGCCGGGTCCCGGTGCCGGCCGGGGCGCGCGCTCCGGGGCTGGAGCATCCCTGGACGCCGGCGGAGCTCTCTGGTCCGCTTTTCGCGCGGCACCCCGCAACGGGAGCTCCGAGCTCCACAGATAAAAGAGGCTGAGGCGGCCGAGGAGAATTGAGAGAAAAGGCGAGACTTACTCGGGGGCGGACTCCCGCTTCGGACTCGGCAGGTGTCAGGCACCGCGGGCCCAGGGCTGAAGGCGCTGGCGCAGCTCCGGGCTGGGCTCCACTTGGCGAGCACGGGAAACTCCCCTCGCCCCTCGGCCCCGCGCGCGCTCCTCGCTGTCCCCGCACCGAGCGACGCAGGCAGGCCCCCCACTGCCTCCTCGGGTCTCGCCGCCCTCCTCCCCCGGTCCGCCCGCTCCCCCACAGACCACACCCTGTCACCTCCGCGGCCCTCCACTCCTTCCTCTTTGACACTTCCACTCGCTACTCCTCCGTCTGCGTCCTCCCACCCCCTGAAGCCCACGTGCTTCTGCCGCTCCGGCGGCTCCGAACTTCCCCTGCCCGAGCCCCCACCTCGACTCGGAGAACCCCCACCGTCTCCAAGAGGAGACCAGGTCCAGCTCGGGGTAGCATGGCGGCTGGCTGACCTTTAGGTCCTCGCCTATGTTCCCCCAGCCCCTGGTGGACACGGGACCCATCATTTTGATGTTGTTAATGCGGTGGGTTAGGCATTGAGTACTATATATAAGGATGTAATTTTTGATGTGCCATTTATCACTTTTAATATCGTAGACGTTTGTTCCCGTGTGTCACCTAGTAATTACCTAGCTGCTATTCACTGGGCGTTGGGGATGGACTGTTAGTCCAGCTTTCTCCAAATGCAAAAAGCCCAGCAAAATGCCTGAACACATTTTTTTTTCCCCAATCCAAACCCAAAATACCATTTTCTACTGACTCCTCCCCTTTCTTTTAGCTGTTGTTATAAACAGATTTTTACATTCACTTTTCCCTATTCTGCAGAGTTAGAGATTTCTTTCCAAGGGCTCTCTCAGCACTATTCATAGTTCCACGATAGTGCTTACCACCCATTTGGTGTTCTCCCTTCACCTGCCTCTGTTACTGGCCCATAACTTTCTATAGGCAGAACTTTGTCATGCTAGTAACTCTCTCAGCAGCTTCTTGTATAGTCTCCACTATATACTATATGCTCAGTATTTAAAGGAATGAAGCGTGGAATCGCATACTTGACAGTATCCCAACTAATAGGTCATGTAGAAAACAAAGCTTTTTGCATTTTATTTTGGTGATTTCTCATGCATTCCTTAATGTAATACTTAAAACGAGTCTCATTTGTAGGTATTTCCTACTTTTTCTACCTTGGTGATGGTCATTAAGCTTGAATGGCTGTGTTTGAACTGAGGCTTAGTGCCTCTACAGACTAGCATAAGCTGCCTGGGCTGGTGTTCTTATCATGTTACCATCCTGCCCTGACTATCCAGCCTGTCCTGACTGTCCAGTGCTATATCCTAAAGCTACCTACCAGACCTACAACCTGCCCAACCAGCTCTCCTCCAAAGAGAAAAATTTACCCTTTTCATACCCTCTTCTGTAACTCTTAACCCCCTTAAGTTCAAAGCAAAAACAAACAAAAAAAATTATCTAAGCTCAGGCTGCTTATAGTACTTATTAACTCTTATACTTAAAATTCTTTTGGCATATATTTTGCCTCAGCCTTCCTTGTGTCTTACACAGGGACTCTTATTTCTTTGGTTTCTTCATTGAAATATTAACTAACATTTATTGGAGACAGCATGTAACAACCAGTTATTGTTCTGAGTACTTGACATATATATATATATATATATAAAATCTCATTTAATGCTCAACAACCCAACAACCACATGGAGACTGTTTTATAAATGGAAAATAGAGGGACAGAAGAAGCGGGGTCACATAGCCAGTAATGAGTGAAGCAAGGATTAGATTCCTGATAATCTGTTTTAGAAGCTGCTATCTAATCACCCTGCTATGTGACTTTCCACAGTCCCTTGCTCCTAAGAAATGTTAGCAAATATTTTAAAATAATGAGTATTTATTCAGCTACATTTAGTTTCACAGCAGGATAAAAAGACAGTAATGAAATGAGAAGAATTTTATGTTATTAATGGCATATGATTGGCCCTCATACCACCAGAACTGCTTCCTTTGGGGTATCATGGACCCCCCCCCCAACCTGTATTTGAAACATGTGAGGGACACAATTCAGGCTCATGATTTCAGGTGTGTGAGACAGCAAAGGCTACAAGGTAGGATTGCAGATCTTTCTAGTATAAAAAGACAACCCCACCTAAACTGACTCCTATCTAAGGCTACCAACAAGCTGATTTCTGTTCTTCAGGGACCCTGATCTGTTTAAGGCATCCCCTCAGTCCCTGTGGCAGACTGAATAATGACTCCTGAAGACATCCATATCCTAATCCCTGAAATTTGTGAACGTTACCTTATGTGGCAAACAATGAATGGGCTTTGCACATGTAGCTGTTAAGGATCTTGAGGGCAGATTAGCCTTGATTGTCAAGGTGGGCCCTAAATGAAATCACATATCCTTATTAGAGGGAGACAGAGAGATGGTCAGCCCAGAAGAGGAGGAGACAGTATGACCAGAGGCCAGGGTTTGAGTAATACAGCCACAAGCCTAGAGTGCCACCAGCGCTAGAGGAGGCAAGAGGGGGATTCTCCCCAAGAACCTCTTGATGGAGCATGGCCCTGCCTGCACGGTGATTTCAGTCCGGGAAAGGGGTTTTGAACTTAACCTCTAAAACCGTATGAAAATAAATATGTGTTGTTTCAAGCCACCAAGTTTGTGGTAATTTGTTTTAGCAGCCAAAGAAAATGAATATAATCTCCAACTCTAGAAATGATTTCTATACCTGGGAATGAAACAGAAGAAGGATCTTCCAAGCAGTTGGTCAGGCCCCTCTTCTGTGGCTGGCAGAACCAATCATTTGGGAGAGGAGAGGGGCATTTGACCCCCAGCACAATAGTATAGGGACTTACCAGGTGGCTCACTGCTGCCAATGCGGGAGACACCAGAGATCCCGGTTTGATCCCTGGGTCAAAAAAATCCCCTGGAGGAGAAAATGGCAACCCACTCAAGTATTCTTGCCTGGAGAATCCCATGGAAAGAGGAGCCTGGTGGGCTACAGTCCATGGGGTTGCAAAGAGTTGGACATATCTGAGCACACACATAATATTATAGAAAAGTCTTCCATTTTAGACATTGTCATTACTTACAAACGATAAATGCAAACAATAACTGAGATATACTTTTATAAATCTTCTACTTATTCTAATAATTTTTGAGATTTTTATATTGACCCACTAACTAAAAATCTTAATTTATCTACTTAAAATAATTGTAATATATACTGGGACTATATCTACTTAAAATAATTGTAATATATACTGGAATTGTATATATACTGGGACTGTATTTTCCAAGTCCCCTGTAAATGTGTTCATAATTAAAAAGTAAAAGAAACTTGAAATTTTAAATTTGCTTCCAATATCCATATTTATAGTCCCTAAAATGTATGATGGTCTAAAAATATATATTCTATAATTTTCTAGTGAATAGAAAATGTATATTTTCATGGAGTTAGAAGTGTTAATCTGTAAAATGAAAAATATACATAAACTCTCCATAAACTTTGTAAATTTTTTCTCATATTTTGCCATACTTGGAACCTCAGAATAAATAAACCAAAAATGTGACCCAGTCTCTCAAACTGTGAGACCCTATTAGCTGAAATTAAGAACTAGATTTTTCTATCTGCTTTTTTTTTCTCTTGTTTAACTAGGGCTACCAGATAAAATAACCCAACCAAATTGAATTTCAGGTAAAAATAATAATTTTTAAGTATGAATCACTGTGCCATGCAAAATTTGAGACAATAAATTGTCTGTTTTTCAACCTGTTGTGAGTCATCAATGTTTGGGATTTGGAGACATGCTTATTCTTAATAGTTATTGTTTATCTAAAATTCACATTTAACTGTGTGCCCATATGTTTATTTTTTTCAATCACACAAACCTGTTTGACTTTTTTGTTGCTTGTGCGTTTTGCTGTTCTTTAACTTTCCCCTGACCCACTACCCATCCCCTGCCTCAATTTTTATTCGAAGTAACTAATATGTTTTCACTTAAAACAAGGCTAAAGTCAGATTTGATCCCTCACTGCTGACCTAGGGCTGATGCCTTGCTCCATACGGAAGAAAAGAGAATAATGTGACTTTTCTAAGATTTGGTTGCAGAGTGTAAATCTCCTCCAGGAGGAATTTCCCATTGTCACAGAGTGTTTCAGTTGGTTCAGTTGGTCAGTCATGTCCGGCTATTTGAGACCCCATGGCCTGCAGCACGCCAGGCCTCCCTGTCCTTTAACAACTCCCGGAGATTACATGCTACTATTTATCATACAAATAATAGGTTGGATTAAGCTGAAGACTATTCTTTCCTTTTGAACTAGTATTCCCCTGTCATTCACAGTCCTTTTGCCAGCAATAGATGAATATTCTCTGCCCCTTTCACGTCGTTTCCAGTTTCTGGTACCTGGATTTATAGAGGGTGAAACGAAAGGAGAGAGGGAGGATAGATGATAATTTGTATGGCTTGTACTCAAACATAAGGAAGAATAAAGCAAGTCAGGTAAATCACTAAGTTATCTGAGATTTAGTTTCTTCTGTAGAAATAGAACACAAACCCTTTACATATACTTTATAAATCTCTAAGCTCTTACTTGTACCATTTTTACGTCCTTTTCAGATGTATAATATTTTCCATTTTGAATTAAAATTAATTGGAGACTTGAGAGAGTCAGTTCATGATTTGAATTTCCGTGATTTGGATTTCAGTTCCTCTGCTTATTAGTTGAGTTAACTTGGTTAGTTTTTAATTTCTCTAAACTAATCCTCACCCTAGAACAGAGGGATAACACTAATCACCCCATAAAGTTTTCTTGAAATTACATGAGAAAATATCTGTAAAATGTTTCACACAGTATCTCATACAGAATACTCAATCAATAAATGGTAACTATTAATTTTTTTTTGCCTCACTTGATACAATGATTCCATTCAGTGCTTTATCCCCCATTCTTGTCTATTACAATGATTTGCACATATTAAGCGGAGAAGGCAATGGCAAGCCACTCCAGTACTCTTGCCTAGAAAATCCCATGGATGGAGCAGCCTGGTAGGCTGCAGTCCATGGGGTCGCTAAGGGTTGGACCCGACTGAGCGACTTCACTTTCACTTTTCACTTTCACACATTGGAGAAGGAAATGGCAACCCACTCCAGTGTTCTTGCCTGGAGAATCCCAGGGACGGGGGAGCCTGGTGGGCTTCCATCTATGGGGTCACACAGAGTCGGACACGACTGAAGTGACTTAGCAGCAGCAGCAGCACATATTAAGAGCTCAAAAATATTAAATGCATGAAGGGATATAAGGTAATTTATATGAAAGTGCTGTGAAATTGACAAAGTGTTGTCAAGTTTTAAGAGGTTAGTACTGATAGTAATAATTAATAAGTAATAATAGGTAACACCGTTGAATCTTTGATTCTGGCTCAGCTTTGAAGAACTGCTGTGCAATAAATGTTTGATGCTTAACCATTTTCATCTAAAATTCAATTGGGAGAGACACTGTCTACACAACAGCAACATCTCCTGATCAATGGAAAATGGTTTCTTCATTTTGCTTTGCTCAATAAAAATTACCAATCTTCCTTCAAAGACTTTTTACTCTATTTCTTTCACTGTACCTATATCAATTAGTGTTGGGTGAATTGGACACAAACATCTTCCTCTCAAAAGTGGTTTTCATTTGTCTCTCCTCTATCAGAGTGCAGAGTTCAGCAGGCCACAGCCAATGTGTCAGCCCCACATTCATCAGGAATGCAAGCTCCAACATCTCTGCACTGCCTCTTAGCTGATGATGTCTGTTGGGACTCCAGTAATCCCTTCTCCTTTATGTACTTGAGGCAGAGGGAAAAGGATAAAGGGCAAAAGGGTAAAAAGTAAGCCCATCCCGGTGAATGTCTTCTTTAAAGAATCTTTCCCAAGCTCTACTAGATGAATTTCACTTACTTTGTGTGACAGGAGAAGCTGGGAAATGTCACTTTCAGCAGGACGCATTGCTGCCTGAATACTATTAAGTCCTGTTACTCAAGAAAAAGATGGATATTAGGCAAATACCAAGTATGTTTACCATTGACATCTTCACTTTTCCCTTTCATCTTCGTCCCCTAGGTCCTGGTTTGCTGTCCAGGTGGCAGCTCCTTTAACGTTCTGTATCTGAATCATTTTCTCCTCTCTTTCTGTATGTCTTTTTCATTATTTCACAAATCCATTGCCTGTTCTTCTATTAGTTACTTGAGCACCCTAATGTGTATACTCAGTCACTTAACCATGTCCTCCTCTTTGTGACCCCATAGACTATAGTCCACCAGGCCTTCTGTCCATGGAATTTTCCAGGTAAGAATACTGGAGTGAATCGCCATTTCCTACTCTAGGAGATCTTCCTGACCCAGGGATCAAACCTGCATCTTTGGTGTCTCCTGCATTGGCAGGCAGATTCTTTACCACTGCACCAGTTGGGAGGCCTAATCACCCTAAAGTTCCTTATATATATCATTTTTATTCAGTTCTAAACTACTCTTACTATCCACTATTTTTTCTCAATGCTGGCCAACTCTGCCCTTTGACTACAATAATTGATATTACATTTTTCCACATTTAATCCAAATGCTTTCATAGTCTTTGCTCCTTTGTGATTGAGAAAACATTAGCCTCTGATATGATATCTGTTATTTGCTTCAAAATAATCTAGTGTTGGGAGGGGGGAAAAGTCAGTGATGTGTAAATGAAACAAGAGTATCCATGTCTTTAAATTGTTGAAATTGATGATGGGTTTGTTCAGTTCAGTTCAGTTCAGTCGCTCAGTCGTGTCCGACTCTCCGCGACCCCATGAATCACAGCACGCCAGGCCTCCCTGTCCATCACCAACTCCCGGAGTACACTCAAACTCATGTCCACAGAGTCGGTGATGCCATCCAGCCATCTCATTCTCTGTCGTCCCCTTCTCCTCCCGCCCCCAACCTTTCCCAGCATCAGAGTCTTTTCCAGTGAGTCAACTCGTCACATGAGGTGGCCAAAGTATTGCAGTTTCAGCTTTAGCATCAGTCCCTCCAATGAACACCCAGGATTGATCTCCTTTAGAATGTAGGGTGTTCATTATATCATTTGGAGAAGGAAATGGCAACCCACTCCAGTATCCTTGCCTGGAAAGTCCCATGGACAGAGGAGCCTGTTGGGCTGCAGTGCATGGGGTCACAAACAGTCGGGCACGACTGAGTGACTAACATTTGTATTATATCATTACTTCTAATCTTGTGCATGTTTTAAAAACTTATACAATAAAAAGTAAAGAAAGAAATGATTGCTTGAATCTCTGCAAATTTTTGAGGTATGAAGTCCTTCCCAAAATTTATTCACAAAACTCCAGGAGGCTTACATTGTGTTGGTCACCTACACTTCTAGGATATTCTCTCATATTAGTGCCACTCTGCCATCTACATCTTCCCGTACATGACTCTCAGTCTTTTCATCAAATACACACACACAATAAGTACATATAAAGTAATTTGAATAAGATAGTCTTTAAGAAGAGCTACTGGCCATATGAAGTCTTCACATAACATACTGCGTAAAAATGTAAGACTACATTTCTCTTCATTCCTTGTGGCTATGTGTATACTTTATCTGTTTCTTCCTCCTCACACTAACTGAAATACAGACCTGAATTGTAGGGGCTGAGTAGCTATCGTGGACTATGAGTCAATACATTTAGACGGCAGAACGTCAGGATACAGGAGTCTAATTTCCAGAAAAACAGAGGATACTGTTTCAGCTCCTGACTGTCTTGGTTTTGTTTATAAACTCTAGAGAAATAAACATCTATCTTTTTAAGCCATCATTATTATGTTGCATGTGCTTTTCTATTACATGCTACCAAACATAATCCTACTTGATGTACTTACCAAAGGATTTTCTTTTTTTAAACAAGTGCAATTCCGGGCCTATGAGAAATTCTGTTGTCAGATAGAAATAATTTGTTTTTTTCTTCATTACATCAAATTCTTGTATCATTCCCAGGACCAGTTACAGACTTTCTCTTTTCTCCTTGACTTGCTATTGTCTGAACCAGTAAAATAAATAAAGTTTATTGGAAAGGTCAAATCTAAACTAAAAAGTTAAATACATTAATTATTTCAATCATCTCTTGTTGCTAACAAATCAGTCCAAAATTTATTAGCTGAAAATAGCAACATTTTATTATTTCTCATGGTTCTCTGGACTTACTGAGATCAATCGCATGGTTTTTCTGTTCTACATGGTGTAGCTGAGGTCATTCAGGTGGGTGTACTCAGCTAGAAGATATGCTGTGTCTGGAACATCCACCGTGACCTTTCAGCCTCTAATGCCTTCCTTCTTCTGGACTTGCATCATTTTGTTGTCTAGCCTGGGCATCCTTACTGCATGATGGCTGGCTTCTAAGCAAGGCTGTTCCAAGATGACAAGCCCTAATATGCAAGCACTTATTAAGACTCTCCTTGCATTAGACTTGCTAGTTTCTAGTTGGACCAAACCTACAGATGAGGAGATTGAGCACAAGGAGTTTCAGTAAATTATCCAGAGTCTTAGATTTGGAAAGTAGTAGAATCAGGATCTAAAACTACCTAGGCTGACTCTACCTGATAAGAGTGATTATAGTGGGGGCTACAGAGTTTGTAACTTGGTAACTGTCTAACATATGTAAACTTTGGCTCTCCAGTTATTTCCAATTAAAAAAACAAAAGGCAGCATATTGTGTAACTTTTCTGGGTAAAGCCATGAGTATGTTTTGAAATTTATAAGCTATAATACAAAAGCTAAACTGCAAGGAGATCCAACCAGTCCATTCGAAAGGAGATCAGTCCTGGGTGTTCATTGGAAGGACTGATGCTAAAGCTGAAACTCCAATACTTGGCCACCTCATGCGAAGAGTTGACTCACTGGAAAAGACTCTGATGCTAGGAAAGGTTGGGGGCGGGAGGAGAAGGGGACGACAGAGAATGAGATGGCTGGATGGCATCACCGACTCTGTGGGCATGAGTTTGAGTGAACTCCGGGAGTTGGTGATGGACAGGGAGGCCTGGCGTGCTGTCGCAGAGAGTCGGACACAAGTGAGCAGAGAGTCGGACACAGAGAGAGTCGCAGAGAGTCGGACACAACTGAGCAACTGAACTGAACTGAACAAAAGCTAAAAATATGAGAGCTGCCTTATCTTAGTGTATCCTCCACAGTGCTGGGCAGTCACTGTGCCACACAGTAGCTGTCCATGATGTGGTTGGACGCTGTGTGCCCTGGAACATGGCTGAAGCACAGCTGTTACTAGAAGGATGGGGATTGGGAAGAAGGCTGTGTCTTCCTCATGTTGAATTTCCAGGCATAATGCTGCCTCCATGAGAGCTGAGACTCACTCTTCTTGCAACGAATGCAGATGTACAGAGACAATTAGGTTGCTGGCTGAGTTTGCATGAAATCATTACCCATTTCAACATCACTGGAGAAGCCTGAAGGGTATGCATGAGGCACTTTAGCATTTTTAATGACATCCATTTCAGTTCACATAATTATGCCAAAGATGCAGTGGACTCAAATCAATTGTTTTAGGTAGTAAATGGAGCCCCAAATGCACTGTAATATAATTTATTTTGCAGAAATATCAAAAGATACTTCACAGGTAATTATGTTTGATGTCAAAAAACACAAACCCTGGATATGAAAATGTGTTATGTAGGTTGCATTTAGAAAAGTGTTGGATAAGGTTAACGTAGTTTGCAAAGATTAAGGAAAAGGAAATGTCACAAGTAGAGCCCATTTAATTAAAGCAGTGATGAGGATAAAATTTTAAGGGCTTAAGAGTGAGAGGGGATTCCTGTGGGACATCAATTCCTATTGTCCTTTGGTTTAAAACCTACTAGATACACTTAACGCATATACTAACTACAGCAACATATTTAATACGTATCTTTTTTTTGAGTGCATACCATTCTGGTTGTGTGTGTAAACACACCCTAAATTTTCTGTCCCTCTCCTCCTCTTCCATCTTCTGCTGTCGCTTTCTTTCTTGTTCCCTCTGTTCTAGGCACACTGACATCCTTGCTGTTCCTCGAACACTACTGTTACTTATGCCTGGAACATCTTTCCCTCAGCTGTATGTGCGCAAAGTCTCTTACTCCTTTCAAATATTTGCTTAAATTTCACCTTCTCCATAATGTCCTATTTAAGACTGTACCCCACCACCATCCTCAGTATTCCCAACCTCCCTCTTCTACTCTACTGTTTTTTAGAGCAAAAATCACTTTCTAATATACAACACAATTTACTGCTCTTTTTATTATCTGTCGCTGTTTCTGCTGTGTCTAACTGGAAAACTCAAACTGAATCCTTTTCAGTTTCTCTTTAATGATGTACCTCAAGAGCCTAGCACATTGCCTAGCACATGGAAGATAATTAACGTTTCCTGAATAAATAATAAAATTCTCAATTGTGCAATGTCTATTCTTAAGTAAGCCTTCAATGGCTACATGAGTTTTTGCATTATCATGTAGATATACCAGAGTATAATCCTTAATAGTATAATAAATGAAGGGTTAATTGTACAGAGAAAAAATTGGAGAAAGGATCTGCACTCCCCAGAAGCAAAGTGTTGTTCTGAGATAATGTAGGAAGGGTATGATGTTCTAATACCACAGTTCTAGTTCGAGATCTCCAGTAACAGTTGTAAAAATTGTCTGGAAGAGGCAAAGGGCTAAGAATGAGCAGCATGACATTTTAACTTACCTCACTTTCAAATAAATCCCTATTTAAAAACTCCATCTTACAAAATTATTATTCAAAGGCATTCTTATGGATTTACTACTAATTTTTTTTAATTTTAGTTAACAAGATTATTTACTTTGAGGTAAGAATTTTTCAAACAAGTCTCATTAAAAAGCTTTAAGTGGTTAATTCAAACTAGAATAGTATGATGAAAGTGATTTTTGGCCTATATCCAGTTGTAAATTTAAAAAAAAAAATTAGCATGCATTAAGATTGATTGCCAGTGTCTCATGAACAAAGGAGGTACAAGTGTGCCTATGTTTAACATCCTGGGCCTAAAAGATTTCTAAGGTCCCTTTCAGATGTATCATTCTCTGTGAAAGAAAAAGTATTGTTAGCAGAAATTCTAATAGGGGAAATTTCAAGTGAATATATTAAGAATCATAATTCATTGAAAGGCAAAGCAATGAAAATAAAGCATCATTGAAGAAAAAACTTCCATGTTAATATATGGGCTTACTGATATATATGACTTAATATATGAGGTCTCTTCTCACCTCATTAAAATATGCCTGAAAAACAATCAAAAGACAGCAGGGGTGTGTATGTGTGTGTGTGT
Source organism: Moschus berezovskii (assembly GCF_049115385.1). Classification (NCBI taxonomy): domain Eukaryota; kingdom Metazoa; phylum Chordata; class Mammalia; order Artiodactyla; family Moschidae; genus Moschus; species Moschus berezovskii. Next base: position 40,602,764 of record NC_142468.1, on the reverse strand, counting down.
GTGTATTCCTTTTTCACTTATTTATTATCTGTTTCTCCAATAAGGCTGTATGTTTCATAATGGCAGGAACCATATCTGATTAGTTCTCTAGTCCCTAAGCATAACAGAAATTATTAAATATATTTTAAGTGCATGAGTTGTAAAGACTGGTGCTTTTGCAACATGATCTAAAGGAGGAGGCCATAACATTTTGGTGGGAAAATAGTGGCAAGAAGTCATCATTTTGATTCAAATTTTTTTCCTTCTCTGACAGCTGTAGTTACAACAAGTGTTTCTATTAACAAGTCATAGACCAATAGTAAATAGTTCCGTTCCGTTCAGTCGCTCAGTCGTGTCCGACTCTTTGCGACCCCGTGAACTGTAGCCTACCAGGCTTCTCCGTCCATGGGATTCTCCAGGCAAGAATACTGGAGTGGGTTACCATTTCTTTCTCCAGGGGATCTTCCCGACCCAGGGATCGAACCCGGGTCTCCCGCATTGGAGGCAGACGCTTTAACCTCTGAGCAACCAGGGAAGCCCAGTAAATAGTTACTTTTTTCAATTTTTTAGTGAGAAGTATTAATACCATTCATTCATTATGCTGTGCCCTACTCCAATTATGTGTAGCATCATTTGGGATTCTGATTGCAGCCATGAAATTAGAAGACGCTTACTCCTTGGAAGGAAAGTTATGACCAGCCTAGATAGCATATTAAAAAGCAGAGACATTACTTTGCAACCAAGGTCCGTCTAGTCAAGGCTACGGTTTTTCCCGTGGTCATGTATGGATGTGAGAGTTGGACTGTGAAGAAAGCTGATCGCGGAAGAATTGATGCTTTTGAACTGTGGTCCTGGAGAAGACTCTTGAGAGTCCCTTGGACTGCAAGGAGATCCAACCAGTCCATTCTAAAGGAGATCAATCCTGGGTGTTCATTGGAAGGACTGATGCTAAAGCTGAAACTGCAATACTTTGGCCACCTCATGCGACGAGTTGACTCACTGGAAAAGACTCTGATGCTGGGAGCGATTGGGGGTAGGAGGAGACGGGGACGACAGAGAATGAGATGGCTGGATGGCATCACCGACTCGATGGACATGAGTTTGAGTGAAGTCCGGAAGTTGGTGATGGACAGGGAGGCCTGGCGTGCTGTGGTTCATGGGGTCGCTAAGAGTCGGACACGACTGAGCAAATGAACTGAACTGAAGCAATTAACTTCAAAAAAAAAAGTCATTAAAATATGTGAAAAACTTGACAACTTCCAAGAAATTAAAAATAAGATTTCTGCCTAGCAAACTAAAATTAAAAGCAAATTAAGCAAAGTTTACAAAATTAAATGCAGAAGTAAAGAGTAAATAGTAAGCAAAAAAATAAGAGAAGTTATAAAATAAAACTGAGATTAAGTATATTATGACATTTATATGTACGTTAAACTCCTCTGTTAACAGCAAATGCAAAAAAGAAAGAAAGAAAGAGATGAAGGCAGAAGTCACAATAATAATATCAAAATGGAACTCAAGGGGAAAAAGATATTGAACAAGACAGTGGAAAATTCTATTGATAAAATCCATTATAAAAGGATAACAGTAATAAATCTCCATGAAGACAAAATATAGCAAAAAATATTAGAAATAATTTGACATAAAAAACAATTATAGTAAAGTGCCTTTGCTTAGTACTATCACACTATGACTAATCAAGACACAATGTGATTATGCACAGACACTTATGAGCAGTATCACTGTATAGTCACAGATAGAAAATATATATTTTGTCAAATGCCTGAGAAATGGTTATAAAATTATTCATATCTAAAGCCATGCAAAAACCTCAACTTTCTGAAAAATGGAAACTGGATGGGTAAGATTACATCTTTTGTCCAAGAATAAACAAACCTAAAAATTAAGATTCCATTAGATAGCAATTTACTTAAAGAGGGAATATAAATGCAATTAAAAATAATTTAGAGCATAATTGAATTGAGAATAGTATGTACCAAAATTTCTGGGATAGTTAAAAACACACACACAAAGGTAATCACATTCTTAGGGGCTGTCATTTAAGAAAGATAAAATGAATGAAATAAGCATTTTTATGAAGTTAGAAAGTTTTAAAGAAGGCAGCCCCAAGAAAAGCAGGAAAAACCAAAGTTAGAAATTACTAAATAGAAAAAAGTGTGGATAGATAAAAATATGTAGATTTTTTTTAAAAGGATATCTTTGGGAAATATAACTATTAAAAAGAAAATTATTTTTAAAATTAAGTATAAAAAACAAAAGGGACAGATTTTAACTTTACACAACAGTTTAATGCAAAGTTGTATACAAGTATACCAGGAAGTCCTAATTTGATGCAAAAAAAAAATAGAGAAAACTTGAAATTCTTATTATATATGTAGCTATTAAAAGCCCTTGGTTAAGAAATTTTTACAAGTGAGTTTTTCTGAGTTTGCAAGAAACAGGTAATTACAGTGTTATGTGAAAAATTCCAGAGCCTTAAAAATACATAGAAAACTAACCAAATAATTTGTTATCTTCATATTGAAAGAAAAAAAAAGTATATACTTCTGTATACCCCATTTTTTCTTATGAGGATATATTACTTTTTTAATCAGAAAAAATATAGGGCCAAATTTAAATGACTGAAGGAAATAAAGTTGATTCAATTGTAATACTTTGGTTTATAAACTTGAGGGTGGTATTTTGCATAGTATGAGGTGTGCCTATTTATAGCCTTTTTATGCTAAGAAAAATAATAAGAATTTATTTCTTAGGATTGTATAATCATGAATTTAGACTTAAGAGTCTTGCTTAAATAGACATTATTTTATAACAAAACCATAATTAAATAATTAAATTCAGATTATATTTAATGTTTATACTAATATACTAATATCAATTCAATAACAGTTCTACACATCTTTATTCCTTAATCTAATAAAGAGATTGTATTTTTGTCAATCTATTCAGTTACGTTCACAATAAACTGTGGAAAATTCTGAAAGACATGGGAATACCAGACCACCTGACCTGCCTCTTGAGAAACCTGTATGCAGGTCAGGAAGCAACAGTTAGAACTGGTCATGGAATAACAGATTGGTTCCAAATAGGAAAAGGAGTACGTCAAGGTTGTATATTGTCACCCTGCTTATTTAACTTATATGCAGAGTACATCATGAGGAACGCTGGGCTGGAAGAAGCACCAGCTGGAATCAAGATTGCCGGGAGAAATAGCAATAACCTCAGATATGCAGATGACACCACCCTTATGGCAGAAAGTGAAGAGGAACTAAAAAGACTCTTGTTGAAAGTGAAAGAGGAGAGTGAAAAGTTTGGCTTGAAGCTCAACATTCAGAAAATGAAGATCATGGCATCTGGTCCCATCACTTCATGGGAAATAGATGGGGAAACAGTGGAAACAGTGTCAGACTTTATTTTTTTGGTCTCCAAAATCACTGCAGATGGTGATTGCAGCCATGAAATTAAAAGACGCTTACTCCTTGAAAGGAAAGTTATGACCAACCTAGATAGTATATTAAGAAGTAGAGATATTACTTTGCCAACCAAGGTCCGTCTAGTCAAGGCTATGGTTTCCCGTGGTCATGTATGGATGTGAGAGTTGGACTGTGAAGAAAGCTGATCGCCGAAGAATTGATGCTTTTGAACTGTGGTGTTGGAGAAGACTCTTGAGAGTCCCTTGGACTGCAAGGAGATCCAACCAGTCCATTCTAAAGGAGATCAATCCTGGGTGTTCATTGGAAGGGCTGATGCTAAAGCTGAAACTGCAATACTTTGGCCACCTCATGCGACGAGTTGACTCACTGGAAAAGACTCTGATGCTGGGAGCGATTGGGGGTAGGAGGAGAAGGGGACGACAGAGAATGAGATGGCTGGATGGCATCACCGACTCTGTGGACATGAGTTTGAGTGAACTCCGGGAGTTGGTGATGGACAGGGAGGCCTGGCATGCTGTGATTCATGGGGTCGCAAAGAGTCGGACACAACTGAGCAACTGAACTGAACTGAACTGATTCAGTTACGTCAACATAAAATTCTCATCACAATTCTGTTGGGTTTTTTAGATCAGACTGCTTTTTAATGGATACCCTTAGGAAAATTCCAGGGTACAGGAAAGAGTATAAATCCTACAGTTAACATTTATATGATTGTGATGCCATAAAGCTAAATGATAAATCTGTAATGGGTTGGGTATGTACAAGAGTAGTAGAACCCATTAAAACCTTATTGCCTATATTCGTGGGGCTTCTCTGCCTCCACTTCAGAGCATTCTTATTGGGTACTATCATTGTGTTGTTATCACCAGAAATAATTATGATAAAAAGCTGGAGCTCAGATTGTCTTGATAATAGTTAAAAGAAATGAAAGTTTTTGTTGTTGTTGGGAATATTTTCTTAGGTAGGTGTCCAAGAAAATGCACATATTTTATTGGGTTGGTTAAATTTTTATTAGTGCATTATAGTGATTCTTTATATGATTTGGATATGAGTCCTTTGTCAGATAAATGTTTCACGAATATTTTTTCTCAATGGATCATCCTTTTATTTTCTTGATAATGTTATTTGAAGATAAGAAGTTATTAATGTTGGTAAAGTCTGTTATCTGTCTTTTTATTTCATGGACAGTGCTTTTTATATTTTATCTCAAATTTTTGCTTACCCCAGGGATATAAAGTTTTACTCTTGAATTTTCTTTTAGAAGGTTTAGAGTTTTAGCTTTTTCATGTAGGTCAGTTGTTCATTCTGAATTAAATTTTGTGTATATTGTGATATTGGATTGAAGTTAATTTCTATAAGGATATTTAATTGTTTTAGTACATTTATTGGAAAGAATTTTTAATTCATGGAACTGAATTGATATTTCTGTCAAAAATTATTTGACATATATGTATGGTGAAGTGAAATGAAGTGAAAGTCGCTTAGTCGTGTCTGACTCTACGACCCCATGGGCATTCTCCAGGCCAGAATACTGGAGTGGGCAATCATTCCCTTCTTCAGGAGATCTTCCCAATCCAGGGATCAAACCCACGTCTCCAGCATTGTGGGCAGATTCTTTACCAGATGAGCCACGAGGGAAGCCCTCATGTTATGTATGGTATGTTATGTATATATGTATATATTATGTATATGTATATTATGTATATATGTATGGTATGTTAATGGAATCTATATTCTGTTTCCATTGCTCTGTAAGCTTACCTTTCTATCAATACAATGCTATCATTATTACTGTAGCTATATTCTAAGTCTTGAAATAAGGTAGTGTACATCCTCCAACTTTGTTCTTTTTCAAGATTGTTTTGACTATTCTAAATCCTTTGCTTTTCTATATGAATTTTAGAATCAGGTCATCAACGATAACAAAAAAATGCTGCTGTAAATTTGATTGAGATTTTATTAACTACATTGATCAGTTTGTGGAAAATGAACATTTTATCAGGTTTGAGGCTTCCAATTCTTGAAAATGGTTTATTTCTGTTTATTTAAATATTCTTTCAATGTCTCTCTATGCTTTTCAGTTTTAATTATAGAGTTCTTACATGACCACACCATCATGATTATCCAGGTCATTAAGAACATTCTTGTATAGTTGTTTTGTGTATTCTTGCCACCCCTCCTTAATCTCTTTTGCTTCTGTTAGGTCTTTACCTTTCTTGTATTTATTGTGCCCATCCTTGCATGAGATGTTCCCTTGATATGTCCAATTTTCTTGAAGAGATCTCTTCTTTCCCATTCTATTGTTTTCTCCTGTTTCTTTGCATTTTTTCATTTAAGAAGCACACACATATTTTAACACATGAAAAAACAGATGATTTGGTTGGTTAGTGAGTCTTACATATTTGAAGCCTTATTAATGTTACCCTTTAAGTGTTACTTTTAAAGTATTAATATCAACTCAAACATTACATTTTTTAGCCTTTAACAAATTAAGGAATTTAATACTATATTTTGAAGAGATGTGGTCATAAGGGTACATGGAAGAGGTCATTCCCAAAACTTTTGTGTTTTTATTTTAATTTAACAAAGTACTATAGTTTTCTAAAAGTTGAAACAGGAAAGAATAACAACTGACAAAGACTGACTAACAACATTATATTTCATGAAACATCACTATATGAAGGAATCTGGGAAGTTTAACTTCCAGATACATATGCCCATTGTAAGATCGTGATTCTTCCATTTGTACCACCCAGGAAAGTCAAGACAATCGTATTATTATCCTCGCTTTTCCTATATCCCAAATTCCCTTCATTACTAGGAATCTTTGGTGCCAATTATTACACTGTACTAGTGGCCCCATTTGTATTCCCTATAAACTTGTGAACCCTCATCTCCACCATGAGCTTTGTTTCTCAGTTCTCCAGGCCTGTCTCTGGGGTGTTCTGATCTGACCTCATGGTGGTTACGTGAATGACTCCTTTCCCTTTTTGCCTTAAGTTTGTTTATGGATAAGGGAAGGGAAAGTTGGAAGCTAAATTCACAATATTTACTACATGCACATTGGAAATATACATTTGTGTCTTCTATAGAATTGGTCTTAAGTTCTGTAGATGTAGAACTTTAACTTTAGAAACAAACCAGGAATAAAAATAGTTCTATTGAAGAATCGGGAGCTTGTAAGAAGTTACCCCATCCATTATGGGAGACTCCTGACATCCGGAGAGTTGGCAAGCTCAGGCAGTACTTTTGTATTTGAGAACAAAGAGTATAAATCCTTTTATAAAGTTAGGCATCCCTTTATTCACAAAATAATCACATCCTATTTTATCTGTTTGTATGTTTGGATTTTTGTATTCTAAGTTAAAGCCAAGCACACCCACGGTAAAAACCAAAGTATACTGCTTTGTTCAGTAGTACTTTTAAGCCTGCTATTTCCTATGATCAAACTACAGGGCAGCATACAAATGCATTCAGTATATGTAGAAACTCTTAATATGTGTTGGGAAGATAAGATAGATTCCTTTCCAGGTTCATCTCTGGCAAAGCAACTCCCACTTCCTATACCAGACCCCACCACATGCTCCCTAGTTTGCTTTCTAGTTAGTTTTGTTGTAATTATAAACAACAAACTTTTTACCTCTTTGAATTGTTATCCTCTTTCATATCTCCATTCTGTTCCGTAAGCTGTTTCTGCCATTTGGGTTGTCCTTTCTTTCTTTCCTTTCTACTGATTAAATCTCACCCAGTTCTTAATATCTCAGGTAAAATTTTCTCATGGCTGAAGCCTTCCCTGAATTGCTAGTTGCTATTGGAGTCCCTGTAGCAGTCTAAAACCATTTTTATTGGGTATTACAAAGCAAGAGTTTGGCTCTTCCTGTTGTTCGTGTGTGTTAAGCAGGGCCGTGTCTACTGAGACTTTATATTCCAAATGTTAAGGACAATACTGATGCTTGGGAAGTGCTGGATGAGTGACCGAATGAATAAATGAATTAATAATAAATGAATTTAAAATTTTTCTTTCTTTTGCTTTCTTGAACTTTCATTTTGTTCTAAATAGTTTTCCATGGTACTTAACACATTCTAAAATATTACGTACTTTTCTTGTTTATTATATTTGTTGTCAGTGTCTTCCTATTAAGGCAGAGTATCTTTCTTTCAGTTCAGTTCAGTTCAGTCGCTCAGTCGTGTCCGACTCTCTGCGACCCCATGAATCACAGCACGCCAGGCCTCCCTGTCCATCACCAACTCCCAGAGTACACCCAAACTCATGTCCACAGAGTCGGTGATGCCATCCAGCCATCTCATTCTCCGTCGTCCCCTTCTCCTCCCGCCCCCAACCTTTCCCAGCATCAGTCTTTTCCAGTGAGTCAACTCGTCGCATGAGGTGGCCAAAGTATTGCAGTTTAGTATGTGTTAAAATTTATTTAAGAAATGGATAAAATAAATCCTACCAAAGCCCGTGCACTCTGGAGCCCTTGAGCCACAACTAGGGAATCTGTGTGCTGCCACTAAAGATCTCCACATAATGCAACAAAGATCTCACATGCTGCAACGAAGACCCAGCACAGCCTAAATAAATAGTTTTTAAGAGTATGCTGAATTTAAGTATAATTCTTATTCCTAGTTGCCCTTTAGGTCTAGTATGTGCATGTCTGCTCAGTCATGTCTGACTGTGACCCATGGACTGAAGCCCACCAGGCACCTCTGTCCATGGAATTTTCCAGACAAGAATACTGGAGTGGGTTGTCATTTCCTTCTCCAGGAAATCTTCCCAACTCAGGTATGGAACCAGTGTCTCCTGTAGATTCTTTAGCACTGTGTCACCTGGGAAGCCCTTAGGCCTGGTAACTTGGTCTAAAATTTCTTAGCATTTACACAGGAAACTTTGTAAAAAAACGTTTTGAGTCTCTGTTAAATATTTAACTATCAGCTGAATGTGGCTCCCCTGATGGCTCAGTGGTAAAGAATCTGCCTGCAGTGCAGGAGCTGCAGGAAGAAGCAGGTTCAATCCATGGGTCAGAAAGATCCCCTGGAAAAGGGCATGGCAACCTACTCCAGTATTCTTGCCTGGAGAATCCTGTGGACAGAGGAGTCTGGCAGGCTACAGTCCATGGGGTCGCAAAGAGTCAGATATGACTTAACACTCATGCACGCATTAGCTGAACATGATCACCTTTTATCAGCCTGAACAAATTAACCCAAATAAGTTGATCAGATTGGCCCTAGTAGAAAACAGGGCAGGGTAAAGCACTCTTTCATTCACCTGATATTTCTCTAGCATTGCCTATGGGCCTTTGTTCAGTAAATTGGGCATGGTGTTCTCTCTCAGAGGGCTTCCCTGGTGGCTTAGTGGTAAAGAATCCGCCTGCAATGCAGGAGACATGGGTTCAATGCCTGGGTCAAGAACATCCCCTGGAGAAGGGAAAGGCAACCCACTCCAGTATTCTTGCCTGGAGAATCCCATGGACAGGGGAGCCTTGTGGGCCAAGGTTTATAGGATCACAAACAGTTGGACATGACTGAAGCATCTTAGCACACATGCATGCACTCTGCATCAAAGAATGAGCACTGCTGTATACATCAGCATGGATTAATTTCAGGAATATATTTTCTGGTGAAAGATAAAAATTACCAAGAATACATAGGTAGGATTTAATTTATATATAAAATGATCACTATTGATTAATAATCTGAGAATATTGATTATACTGGAAAAAAACTCTGTATAATCAAATTTGTATTATTTATGAGTGGGCTGGGTAGAGTGAAGGTTGTTAGATAAGTGAGGGGAACACAAGGTCTTCAGAGTGTTGGTCATAGTCTATTTCTAGAGTGGGGTATGGGAATACATGGATCCTCAGTTATTACTCTTTCTACTTCATTATATTATAAATATAATTTCAGAAATATTTAATAATAAAACTATTAAAAATAAAAACAGGATAACACCACAATGAAAAGAAAGAAAAAAATATTGTACTCCAATTTAGCAAATGGCTAGACTAAAATTTCATATATAAACAAATTCTTCTCAAAAAGCTAATAGATCTTGGCAATTTTCTTGGGGGTTATAAAGCCTGTAAGTAATCACAAATTTTCTGAAAATTGCCATGCAACTTTCTTGCCTCATGTTCTATTAATAACACACTAATTAAATATTAATAAAAGATTCATAAATGGTTAAACACATTTAATGGTGCAATTTGCTTAGGAACTTTTACTGCAATGTATACACACAACATATTTTAAGACGCATATTATCTTTGGTGTGTTGTGTTTGTATTTGCGTGGGTGCCTGTGTCTAATTTCTCTATAAAACTCACAAAGATTTGCAGAAATTCAGAAACCAACCAAACTTACCTGTTTCTAAATTGTTTTCACTCTACTTCCTAGAAAACATTTAAATTCATCCTCTCCTCCACATTCAGACTGTCTTTACCTTGGTTTAGTAGTCATTTCTGATTTTTACTGTTTACATTGCTTCATAGCTATTTTCCCTGCTCCATCTCTTTCTCTGCCAATTTCACAGAACTTCTAGCCAGACTGATCTTCTAAAACAAATCCTGCCTTAAATTCCTAATTTTCTACAAAATAGAACCTAACTGCCTCAGAATAACATAAAAGTCTTTTAGAAATCCAGGTACAGCCTATTTTCCGAGTCTTTGTGCTTCAGCTTTACCAAACTATGTACGAAATAGTTCTGCTTCCCCTGATGTGCCCTGCAGTTTCATGTAAGATCACCTCTCTTGGCAGTTAATTGTCATTCAGTTCAGTTCAGTTCAGTCGCTCAGTCGTGTCTGACTCTTTGCGACCCCATGAATCACAGCATGCCAGGCCTCCCTGTCCATCACCAACTCCCGGAGTTCACTCAAACTCATGTCCATCGAGTCGGTAATGTTGGTGGCTCAGAAAGTAAAGAATCTGCCCATAATGAGGGAGATAAAGGTTCAATCCCTAGGTCAGGAAGATCCCCTGGAGAAGGCAATGGCTATCCATTCCAGTATTCTTGCCTGGGAAAGCCCATGGACAGAGGAGCCTAGAGAGTTACAGTCCATGGGGTCCCAAAGAATCGGACATGACTGAGCAGCTGACACTTTCATTGTCTGTTAGGTTGTTTTTTTATGAACCCATATCTAAATTTCTAAAACTTGGCTGCACTTTTACCTCCCTTGTTCTTACCTCTTTTAACCTTAACCCATCCTCTAGCACATTTAGGCATTTTGTCTCCTGTACTTCCCTAATATGTAGGACATATTTCTGTAATAGAGTTTTTAACAAAATGGTGGAATCATTACTCCTTTGTCTCTTCCTCTAGGCTTTGTGCACCTTGGGAGAAGAGATTGAAGCCTCTTGGTATTTCTGGGTCTAAACATTATCTGGAAAATAGTTTTGCTGAAAAGTAAGACAATTAGGATGATGAGACCAATGAAGAGGGAAAATATGGATGTGGAATTCGGCCTAAACATGGAAGATAGAGACATATCCTGAATTTCAAGCTAAGGAGTAAGGAAATTAAACAGAGAACACAGTTTAAAAAGGTTTTATTCATTCAGGGTGAAATATTCCTTATCGTATACCTTATATTGACTAGAACACTAAGAAAAAAATCACTTAACAATGACAATGAGTCCGGACAATTGGTGGTTAAAAAAAAGAAACAGAAAAGAAATAGAAATATTTTATTTTTGGTGCCTTCAATCTGTGTCTAGAAAATGCCAAGCCAATATTTTGGGAAGGAGAAAACCAGTGCACATAGGTGCAGAAGCTTCTTTTTGGGCAAACAGAATCTATGTGATGAAATGTTTGATCAAAATGTTTATTTGAAATGGTGGTGTTCTGGTAGGCAGAGGAAAGGTTTCTATCCCAAACATTTACTTTTTGTCATTGTAAAAGAGAGTTCAGTGAATCCAATTAACTGAGCAGAAAAGAGTACCTAAGGCCAGATGTACTCCTTTATTTCTTCCCAGAGGCTTCATACATTGTTTAAGCTTATTTGGGCACTCTAGCATTTGTCTGGGCTTCTGAGAAGTCAGCCAGACTGTATGTACTTTCTGGGAGGAAAAAAATAAATAAATAAAGGGAGCACCTTGTGCCTGCTGTGATCTGTGTAAACTGTTTGGAAGCCTCACTCTGTGGCTTCTGTCTGTAGCCCCACCAGCTACCATTTAATACAAGCCCACCCATGCCAGGCACCGTGTAAAGCACTTTACATATAATTATGGTCTCATTTAACTGGCACAGCAGTACTGTAAGGAACAATGTTTACCTCCATTTTACAGAAAACAGTTTCAAGTTAAATGAGCTGCTTAAGGTCACATTACACAACTAGTTAAGCAGTTGAGGTAAGAATCAAGCACAGGACTTTCTGAGTTAGTTCCAAGGTTAAGCAAACACAGGATACTCAACCATTGCTTACACTACAAAATTAGTCATTGTTTACTTTAAATTCAAGTTCAATTGGGTGTCCTATATTTTTCATGGCGGGCTTCACAGGTGGCTCAGTGGTAAACAATCCACCTGCCAATATGATGCCCTGGAGGAGGAAATGGCAACCCATTCCAGTATTCTTGTCTAGAAAATCCATGAACAGAGGAGCTTGGGGGTTGCAAAAGAGTCGGACATGACTGAGTGAGTGAGCATGCACACGTTTACCGAACAACCTTATTTTGAGTGAGTCTAACACCCCTATTCGGAGAAGGCAATGGCAAGCCACTCCAGTACTCTTGCCTAGAAAATCCTACGGATGGAGCAGCCTGGTAGGCTGCAGTCCGTGGGGTCGCTAAGGGTCGGACACAACTGAACGACATCACTTTCACTTTTCACTTTCACACATTGGAGAAGGAAATGGCAACCCACTCCAGTGTTCTTGTCTGGAGAATCCCAGGGACGGGGTAGCCTGGTGGGCTTCCGTCAATGGGGTCACACAGAGTCGGACACGACTGAAGTGACTTAGCAGCAGCAGTAGCAGTAACACCCCTATTATATGGTCACTCTGTTGACTGCTTTGGCAGATAATTCCAGGGATAGTTCTGGGTGAACATATTGACAAAACGCAGTTAACAGGCAGGCAGATCTGGAACTAACAATGAGTTGTATGTCTTCCATGTGACAGATGCAGTCACTTACCCAGATTTTTACTACCTGTGAGTCTTGAATTAGGACCATGGATTGAAGAAATTGAAATTCAAGATCAAACCCAGTTACAAAGGTAGATGCTTATGATGTTGATGAAGATTTGGGGCTCCTCACTTGCATGGCCCATAATCCCCATTTTGTTTTGTTTTCACATAGAAGATTCCATAAATTATACAAGCTTTGGGCCCCCCCAAATCTGTTTGTCCTGTACAACATGTTTATGTCAAAATCAGAATGCAAAGCCAAAAAAAGCATACTCTTCTCCAAATTCTTTGCTTTTCAATTATTTCTTAAAACTGTCCAGAGCTCATCCCCATACCAAAAAAGTGTTCAATGCATGTTTGGTAAATGGATGAATAAACGAATTCATGGATAGAATATTTGATAAAACTTCAGAAAATTTATGCTTTTAAACACACTATTGAGAATTTGGTTATTCACATTGTTACACAAGTCATGATCACCTGACTTTTTTCTTAAATTGTGCCATGTTTTCTCTCTGGAGATAAGTGCAGTTATTTAACAGTGTAACATCTGTTATCAAGAGCATGATTTAAAATGGGACCCTCCTTGATCCCACAGGCCTAGTGGAATTACAAGGCAGTCCCAGAGTTGGTCTCTTCTGTGGCTATACTTTCTATTATTTAAGCTGGGATGTCCCAACATGATTCTATTGCAATTGCATTTGTGTTACAAGGGGCTTTCCCAGTTGTTTTTACCTTATTAGACTGTTTTAGAATTTATCTTCTGCCTAGTTACTCTTAAACATATAGAATGTTTGGATAAAGCTTTCATCTAATTTGGACTCTAGTCATATTTTTTTACTCAGTTAATTACTTTCCTGCACATTGGGATAATTGCATGTTTTGCCTTCCCTAGAGCAAGAACATTCAAATCAGTATTAGGAAGGCTGGAGAGACAGGGGGACAAGTTAGAGGCATGGTAAGCTTGATCTTATATATACTCAATAACCGTGCAACCAGTGCAGACTTGAAACTTGGTAATGAAGATCCTGAAGCCACCTCCCTTATAATGTGTCCTCCCAATACTGCAATCTGGCAACATAATAAAGCACGATCCTGTGAAGACATATAGCCTCAAATGGTAAAATTGAAACTAAGCTATATTTAACTTTAAATCTCTTCCACCAACAACCAAACAAAACCCCAAAAACCTGTCAGAATCCTGTCAATTTTAGAAATATCTGTCTAATTTTATTCTTATATATTATAATATATTTATGCATACATATGCACCTATAAAATATAGAAGAGCACAGAGAATAAAATAAAAATCAGCTGTATTCTCTAGTAGCCACTAACACATGTATGTTGTTTTCCAATATTTTCACACTTACATATGTACATGTGAACTTCTTTTAGAGTTGAGATCATATATTATATTGAGGTTACTATAATTTTTATGGCATTCTCTTATACAATATGTCTAGTAGAACTTAAGAAATAAGCAGGACATTAGTTTGCAAATGGGTGTGAGCCAACTTAATGATTAACATCATGTGTATACTTAGATTGTTCATTGCAATCCTCTGTTTAAATTCAGGTCTCTAATGGTTTATCAATCCTGGGTGTTCATTGGAAGGACTGATGCTAAAGCTGAAACTCCAATACTTTGGCCACCTCATGCGACGAGTTGACTCACTGGAAAAGAGTCTGATGCTGGGAGGGATTGGGGGTAGGAGGAGAAGGGGACGACAGAGAATGAGATGGCTAGATGGCATCACCGACTCGACGGACATGAGTTTGAGTGAACTCCGGGAGTTGGTGATGGACAGGGAGGCCTGGCGTGCTGTGATTCAGGGGGTCACAAAGAGTCGGACATGACTGAGCGACTGAACTGAACTGAATGGTTTATCATCCAATGATATCTATCAGTAAAAGAAAATGTTCATAAATGTTACAAGTATGTCTGGATTTAATGACTTTAATTTCATTAAATTAACCTAAATTTAAAGTGTTTTTCCATGTTTTACCTGCATTCAAAGAATGGGGTGTTACCCAATCTATACACTACTCTTTTGCATTAGAGGTACAACGAGAACCACAATAAATATGATAATTATTGTTGCTTTTCAGTTAAGAGTATTAGTATTCATTCATAAACCTGTTAATAGACTAAAAATATATAAAGTGTTGCTGCTGCTGCTAAGTCGCTTCAGTCGTGTCCGACTCTGTGCGACCCCATAGACGGTAGCCCACCAGGCTCCCCCGTCCCTGGGATTCTCCAGGCAAGAACACTGGAGTGGGTTGCCATTTCCTTCTCCAATGTGTGAAAGTGAAAAGTGAAAGTGAAGCCGCTCAGTCGTGTACGACTCTTCGCGACCCCATGGACTGCATGCAGCCCACCAGGCTCCTCTGTCCATGGGATTTTCCAGGCAAGAGTACTGGAGTGGGGTGCCATCGCCTTCTCCAATATAATGTGTTACTTAATTTAAAAGGATCCCAAAGCCAGTTAACACTTGTGAATTGACACTCATCTGATATATCCAGCCATTTTTTTTTTTTTTCCAAATGAGTCACAACCTAGATCCTGAAATCTGAGAATTCTTTGATTAGGTTCTCACAATGGGGTCAAGGCTCTACCTTGGGCTTCTTAGTCTCCAAACTCACATAATTGTTAAGCAATAAATTATGATGTCATTGATGAAAGTAATGCCAAAAACTGTTTTTTCTTATTTTGACACCCATATGGATTAGACAGGTTGCAGAACTTTTTCTTTCAAAATTGGTGGAAAGTAGAGCAAGGCAATGAGTTCTCTTTACCACTGCTGTTTCTAGCTATGGTTGCTTTTGTGGTCATGAGTCCTGTCAGAAGTTCTGGTAGCAGCTCCAATCAGAGACCAATAGAAACTTACAGGCATTCGCTACCATGCACAGTAATGCTATCAGGTTACAGACCAATAGCAGCTCTATAAATGAATATGTATAGTATTCTACTGCTAATTTGAAAAACATTTCAGAGTAGACCATATTTAAACCAGTTTCCTAACAGACAGTAATTGTCATAAGAACAAATTTTAGCCTCCCCAGCTATATAGCCAGATTGTAAATATTTTAATTATTTCTATTTCAATTCCTCCATTCTCTAACTTATACCTTAAATCTTCAAAAAAGAGACTTATGGCTTAAATGAATTGCATATATATAATAAGACTATTGAAAAAATACAAAATCATAAGAAAAGGGAAGAAGCATATTTTATAGTTAAGAAACATTGACAATGATTTAACTAAATTGGGGTCTAAGTATCCTAGCAGTTAAGACAAAAGTAGAAGCACAAAATGTTCTATAACCTTTTTTCCATAATAAAATAAAATATATTAATTATTCAAGATTGACAAAAATTTCCTAGTACAAATTAGTGGAAAGAATTTATTGCAAGAGACTTTAATGAGAGGGATGTAATTGAATTATTTTCAATAAACACTTTACAGAAAATGCTAACATTACCTCTAAAAGTTACCTTTTTTTTTTTTTCCAATTGGCTCTAAGTTGCAGTCTTGAGTTTATCATACTCCTACTAATGGTATATGATTTTTTTAGTGTTTGGCCTTCAAAATCAGGAATATATATATCAATGAGGAATGGTTCTAGGAAGCACGTAGCTTTCATATGATATAAATTAATAGAGGTATAAAGAGCAGCATAGTAAAAAATCTTTCACCAATAAAATTAGTCTTAAATTTGTTACTCCAGTGGTCTTCATGCTGGAATATATACTTTCCCCTGGGAGTCCATGTTCCACCAGGTACTTAAGCAAGAATAGCTTTAAAGAAATCTATTTCCAAATATTCAACTTGCCACATGTGTAGTTTCCTGGAATGGATATGTCTGACAGTTTGCTAGTGGCCAATGCATCATGCTGAAAGTTTCTTGTCTATTATACTTTCTTAATTTCTCTTTTCTAATTGTTTTTCTCCCACTTTGCCATAGGAAGTCATAAATTTCATACAAAGGGAATCTTCATATGGTACATTACCTCTGTGAGAGGGCCCAATCAAAGGGATAACTTAAATGATACTAATGACGGAGAAATGATTTCTTTTACCAGTCAGGAGGCTTCTAATTCTTTGCTTTTGATAAAACTGAATGAAGAAACTAATCTAGTAATTAGATCATTACAGACATATTTTTAATGAGAGATCAATATGTGATTTTGCTTTATAACTTGAAAGGAATTCAATGAATTGTTTCATTGCCATAATGAAATTCTTTGAATTCTCGACTCTTTAGAGGAGAGCAAGTTATCTCACTGAATATGTCAAGTAAAAAATAGAAATGAGTCTGAAGTTTTAAAAGAGGGTGCATAAACTAATTGAAACAAAACAAGAGCATCCATCATTAAGAAATGCATTCTTTATTATATTTTACTTACTATCCTTAGTGATTATTGAAATTGGTGATAAATTTATTTTGCTTCTATAAACATAGATTATCATAGAAAATTATAAACAAATATTTTTGTTCATATGTGCAAGCTGAAATTGTTATAGGATTATCTAGAGAAGTCTTTTATACATTAAATTATTGTATCAAGATTAGATTATATATGGAAGTAGAATGGAAATATATGAATAAGATCCAAAAGGAATGATGGTAGATTTTCAAAAAATACCTTATTCATTTTTTATTCTTTAATAGAGGATGGTGGGCATTAAAAATACAATGATAATTAGATTTCCTTGAAAATATTTGAAATATGTTTCAATAGTTTGAAATCTAATAATTTTGTTTTATTAAGTTAGTATTTTAAAAAACACCAGACCTTATACATTTTAAATACTATTTTAAACTTAATGACAGGAAATGGATGTCAACTTAAAATGTGCAAGACAATTCATAGGTTTTCAAAATTATTTTAGAGAATATAAATAAAATGTTAGAAAGTCACTATTTTCATCTATGGTGTGTACATACCATCTCTTTCACCTAGACATTTGATGAAGGGTAGAGGTGCAAGGCCCTTTTATCTCAAAAGAACCAGCAGTGTGGAATTCTGTAATCCTGACTGACCTACTCTAAACACTTAAAAAAGCCCAATCGGGATACAAGGTCATCATAGCTTGGTGTGAAATGAGTCAATGTTTCGCCCAATGAAGCATCAGATCCTCCTAAAAACAAGACTTTGATCCAAAACCCATATGATTTTTGTTTTGTGTCTACAGTACATGGAGTCTTTCTCTTTTTCCAATACAATGTCTTTTTCTAAGGTTCAGTTCAGTTCAGTTTAGTCGCTCTTTGCGACCCCATGATTCACAGCATGCCAGGCCTCCCTGTCCATCACCAACTCCCGGAGTTCACCCAAACTCATGTCCATCGAGTCGGTGATGCCATCCAGCCATCTCATTCTCTGTCGTCCCCTTCTCCTCCCGCCCTCAGTCCTTCCCAGCATCAGAGCCTTTTCCAGTGAGTCAACTCTTCGCATGAGGTGGCCAAAGTATTGGAGTTTCAGCTTTAGCATCAGTCCTTCCAATGAACACCCAGGATTGATCTCTTTCAGAATGGACTGGTTGGATCTCCTTGCAGTCCAAGGGACTCTCAAGAGTCTTCTCCAACACCACAGTTCAAAAGCACCAATTCTTCGGCGATCAACTTTCTTCACAGTCCAACTCTCACATCCATACATGACCACGGGAAAAACCATAGCCTTGACTAGACGGACCTTGGTTGGCAAAGTAATGTCTGTGCTCTTTAATATACTATCTAGGTTGGTCATAACTTTCCTTCCAAGGAGTAAGGGTCTTTTAATTTCATGGCTGCAATCAGCATCTGCAGTGATTTTGGAGCCCAGAAAAATAAAGTCTGACACTGTTTCCACTGTTTCCTCATCTATTTCCCATGAAGTGATGGGACCAGATGCCATGATCTTTGTTTTCTGAATGTTGAGCTTCAAGCCAACCTTTTCACTCTCCTCTTTCACTTTCATCAAGAGGCTTTTGAGTTCCTCTTCACTTTCTGCCATAAGGGTGGTGTCATCTGCATATCTGAGGTTATTGCTATTTCTCCCAGCAATCTTGATTCCAGCTGGTGCTTCTTCCAGCCCAGTGTTCCTCATGATGTACTCTGCATATAAGTTAAATAAGCAGGGTGACAATATACAACCTTGACGCACTCCTTTTCCTATTTGGAACCAGTTGGTTGTTCCATGTCCAGTTCTAACTGTTGCTTCCTGACCTGCATACAGGTTTCTCAAGAGGCAGGTCAGGTGGTCTGGTATTCCCATCTCTTTAAGAATTCTCCACAGTCAAAGGCTTTGGCATAGTCAATGAAGCAGAAATAGATGTTTTTCTGGAAATCTCTTGCTTTCTCCATGATCCAGCGGATGTTGGCAATTTGATCTCTGGTGCCTCTGCCTTTTCTAAAACCTGCTTGAACATCTGGGAGTTCATGGTTCACGTATTGCTGAAGCCTGGCCTGGAGAATTTTGAGCATTACTTTACTAGCGTGTGAGATGAGTGCAATTGTGCGGTAGTTGGAGCATTCTTTGGCATTGCCTTTCTTTGGGATTGGAATGAAGACTGACCTTTCCAGTCCTGTGGCCACTGCTGAGTTTTCCAAATATACTGGCATATTGAGTGCAGCACTTTCACAGCATCATCTTTCAGGATTTGAAATAGCTCAACCAGAATTCTATCACCTCCACTAGCTTTGTTTGTAGTGATGCTTTCTAAGGCCCACTTGACTTCACATTCCAAGATGTCTGGTTCCAGGTGAGTGATCACGCCATTGTGATCATCTTGGTCATGAAGCTCTTTTTTGTACAGTTCTTCTGTGTATTCTTGCCACCTCTTCTTAATATCTTCTGCTTCTGTTAGGTCCACACCATTTCTGTCCTTTATCGAGCCCATCTTTGCATGAAATGTTCCCTTGGTATCTCTAATCTTCTTGAAGAGATCTCTTGTTTTTCCCATTCTGTTGTTTTCCTCTATTTCTTTTCACTGTAGCTGAGGAAGGTTTTCTTATCTTTCCTTGCTATTCTTTGGAACTCTGCATTCAGATGCTTATAGGTTTCCTTTTCTCCTTTGCTTTTCACAGCTATTTGTAAGGCCTCTGGTACACCCACTTTATCCCCAAATTTCATTGTTTAATGTATGTATTATTTTTCTTTAAATATGTTGCTCTTGGCAAACACTATTGACATTTCTGAACTTCAATAATAAAGTAAATTTTGCAGGTTCTTCCAGACTGGAAGAGCAAGAAACCTCTCCAGTGCTCACATTCCAAATGAGGGCATTATTTGCTGTTCACTGGTTCTGTGTCCATTTGTCCTGGTCCTATGTGTTGTTGTATTTCTGTGGTTAGCTCTGTAGGGTGCTGAGCCTTCCCAGCCGGGTTGCTCCCTAGAGGCAGTGTGGTACAGCAGAAGAGAACAAAATCCAGAGGAAGGAGATTTGAGATATTTAACAGATTCAACACTACCGAGGTAAGCAAGCATGCATAATTTTCTACACTGCACAGGACCTTGGCTTCCTTGTTTATAACATAAAGAGATTGGATAGATGCCATAAAATTTTCTTCAAGTCTTAAAAGTTTGTGACTTTATGTGGGAACATTTTAGGATGATGAAATGTTCTATTTTATGGTGATTGTCATGGTTATGTTTCTGTATACATTGTAAAAATTCACTGGTGTAGTATGTTGTAAAGCTGACCAAAAAATTGTGACTTTCAGAAATAACACTAATAGTAACACTTAATGACTGTTGTGTGTCAGCTACTAATTTCTTTACATGTATTGTTTCATCAATGTATCATATATTCTCTAAAAATTTGATACAATTTTTATCCCCATCCTAGTGAGGGGTAACACTAAGATCTAAAGATATTAGTGACCTGACCGAAATCTCACACACGGTGAGTGGCAAAGCCAGAACTCAAATATATGTCTGCCAATTCCAAAGTCTGTGCTTAAATAATTGCTTTACTATTAGAAGAAAAGCTGGAGAATGAGGCATATTTACTGACTGACTCCCTCCCAGATCCACATATCAGGAGCAAGACATGTTTGTTTCTTTATTTTGCTTTGTTTTTAATCCCTACCAAGGATTAGTGAGCATTTCTAGGATCATCCTAGTTTTCTCAGCAGGCCTAGGAATCCATTCCTTTATTTGTGGACTCAAAAACACCACTACTTAAATGGAAAAATGCAGAAAAGGGGGCATGCAAAGTTAAAAAAATCATAACAGAAATTTATGTTTTTGTTGTTGATGTATATACATGTTTTAATTTAAGATGTACTCAACTGATTGTAAATCAGCATGCACACATAGAGCCTTCAGGGAATGCTAAACTTTGCCACCTACCTAACCTGAATATTGTCATATTCCCCTATAAATCAGCTCTGCAATGTGTGCTTTTGTCAGAATGTGTGCTGTGTCAGGTGGTTTTTAGAAGTGAACTTCTGTAATCAGCAAGGTTATGTGTGACCTTATTTTAAGCAGCAGCAAACAAACATGTCTAAAATAACCTATAGACGAAGGCTTGGTTAACAAAACCAAGTTCCAAAAAGTGGCCATTGATTTTTTTTTCCCCCACTGCTGCTGCTGCTAAGTCGCTTCTTACTTAGACTCTGTGCGACCCCATAGACATCAGCCTACCAGGCTCCCCTGTCCCTGGGATTCTCCAGGCAAGAACACTGGAGTGGGTTGCCATTTCCTTCTCCAATGCATGAAAGTGAAAAGTGAAAGCTGTTTTGGGTATTGTTAAATGCCTTTTTGAAGAAAAATGTAATTATAATATATTTATTTTAGTGATATATGGCATGAAGCAATGACTAAAATACTCTTTTTACAAATCAACATGAAAGATGCCTAGATTGGGAGAACTGATTTGTAATGTTCAGGGGGATTGAAATGTGTCTACACATTAAAGATTGATACTGGGAATCTGTCCCAAGAGAACATTAACTGTATCTGAGGTCCAAAAGTTCCATCCTCAGTAATTTTGTCTGAGAAAGTATCATTGGATTTCTTTGGGTCATTGATTTTCCTAAAGTACAAGTGCTATCTGTTTCAATCTTTGAGATCTAATTACACTCATTCTTACAAATTAAGAGTAAGTTTTTATATTATGCCCAGAAATTCTTAAGTATAATTTCATATTGGGGTTCTAGAAGATTTAATTGGTAATGTTAAAATACATTTAGAAATATTACAGGTTATCCTTTCTTGGGGTGGGGGAGAGGAAGCTATTAAGTTAAGGTTAATTTACAAAATGTGCTAGAAGGAAAAAAAAAACAAATGCTGTCATTCAATTTATCAAAATTTAGTGTCATCCATGTTAAAACCACCCAGTGAGATTGGCAAAGTACATGTCCTACCCTCGGCTTGCTTTTAAATCAAGCATTATTTTTGTGTGCAGAAGCAGAATGAATTATAAATGATTATAACATTTAAATTCTAGGTTTATTTTCAAGTGTAGTTGATTTGACTTAAATAGGAATTCTGTAGCTATTTAGTAATTAGGAATGATAGTTCTCTGCAATTCATAATTGGACCCAAAACAGGTGTTTTCTTTCTTTTTTTAAAATTAGAAATATTTTCAGCATTGGCAGAAGAATATGTTTTCAAGTGGCTATGAGGTAATGAAATTTTAACTGAATGTAAAAGACAGAGGTTCTACTTTTGATATATTTTTAGAAAGTATTTTTATTGAACAAATCAAAGGAATCTGCATTCTTAATTAACCAATTTTAATAGCAGTTAATCAGCTAGAGGTGTTGGTTTAAATGAGCATTAAAGAACAGTGATAAGAGAATTAAAAGGAAATAAACTGGTTCAACTATGTGTTACTGGTTACTCTAGAATATATAAATATATATACTCGTGTGCAAAATTGAATTATTCATGTTATGAACTAAGTGTTAATTTAGAATAAAAGTTACATATTATTTCACCATCAGAGTCAAAATCATGATGGATTGTAATTTATTTGAGACCATTAATGACCAAATGAGTCTAAGAATTATGTAATCCTAATAAATTATTAATAAATGGCCCACAGCAATTTCCCAACCTAAATTGTCCATTTAAAAACAGTTTAAATGGAGTATTTCCAATTACATTCCCAAAGTAGGATATCCTTAAATGGTTTACAGACCACAAAATAGAATTAAGAGGAAGGTTATCACAAACTCGACCTATGAAGAGTATTCTGCCTCTCATTCGAATGTACCCTCTTTTACTAATACCAGTTGACTCACGAGACTGTTCCCAAGACTGACCACAGAAACAAAACAGATAGTCTGCAAGGAACAATGTTACCAACTGAGATAAAGATTTCCTTCTTCTTTCAAAGGAATGTGAATTAAAAGTCTCTGATTTACATGAAATGATGAATTACGAACCAATGACCTAAACTAAAGATGTTTACTGGAAGGTTGCAGCGATTTGTCAGATCATTCCTCTTCCTGTTTTGCTTCATTATGTATCCAAATGGTCATATGTATGCTGCTGCTGCTAAGTTGCTTCAGTCGTGTCCGACTCTGTGCAACCCCATAGACAGCAGCCCACCAGGCTCCACTGTCCCTTGGATTCTCCAGGCAAGAACACTGGAGTGGGTTGCCATTTCCTTCTCCAATGCATGAAAGTGAAAAATGAGAGCGAAGCCGCTCAGTCGTGTCCGACTCGCAGTGATCCCATGGACTGCAGCCTACCAGGCTCCTCCGTCCATGGGATTTTTCAGGCAAGAGTACTGGAGTGGGTTGCCATTGCCTTCTCCAATCATATGTATAATGTCCATTTAAAGTTTCCCTGTAATTAAGTACTTTTCTGTGTTTAGAATTTACCATATTTGAAAGTTTTCTTTGGCTTTTCCTCTTTGAAAAATGAGAGCAGACTCATTTGAAATATTCTAAATTTAGAGTAAAGCAGAAAAAAGAAAAGAAAACCCACATAGGGTCTTTTTTCTCAGTGATGAACATTTTGATGAATTATGTGATTTAAATGATTAATCCCCTGATGTTAGTACTATACTGTGTAAATACAGACTGTAGTGTTATCAACTGTATGTCCACAGGTAGAGCATAAATGACTACAGAATTAGAGAAAGGTACAGGGGTTGTTGGGACTAGGTGTCCAGTAAATTGAGAGGGATCACTCTGTAAGTCACCCCATCTACTGCTAGTATCCTTAATTAAGGGGAAAAGGCAAGGGCAAAAGGGAATAGCTTTGAACCATTCTTGGGCTGTCTTAAGTCCAACCATATTGCTTTTCAAGGCAACAGTGCGTTCTTAGCATACTCACTGGTGTTTTTATTCTAATTCCTTTTTCACACGTTTTGCATTCAGATTCTAGCTAAGTGAGAACCCTTGGGCTCTACATAGAATTGTGACTTCGTCCTGGTTAGTGATGCTAATCATAGAAGAGGTATGAATGAATTTTCAAATAGGTGAAAGAATGATCTGAGAATTAACCAGATTGTATCACAGCCCTGACATAAATTTATTAAAATCCTATTATGATAACCCATTGGGCAAAATTTTCTTCTCCTTTCAGTTGCTGCCTTATAAAATATCTATTCTTTTTTGAGCTTAAGAAATGTAGTAGCCTCAGAGAAATTCCGAATAATTCTGTTAATACTGAACATAAAGGCTAAGACAAAGTTCATTCTAGAACTCTAAAAAGCTCATCTTGCCAGACAGACACCAGATGTATATAGTTTTGTATTAAACAGAATTCCTCCTGCTAGCAGGGCTTCTCAGGTGGCACTGGTGATAAAGAACCTGACTGCCAATGCAATAGACTTGCAAGAGGTGGGTTTGATCCCTGAGTCAGGAAGATCCCCTGGAGAAAGAAATGGCACCCTGCTCCAGTATTCTTGCCTGGGAAATACCAAGGACAGAGGAACCTGGTGGGCTACAGTCCTTGGGGTTGCAAAGAGTTGGACATGACTGAACACACATACACTGGCCTTCTAGCATACTGGTTATTAAAAACTGAAATACACTGTGCACTAATCTGTTTATATTGGATCTTTATCAGAGTACACACCTTAGTCAATGTCAGAATGTTGCTGTTGTTTGTTTAGTCACTAGGTCGTGTCTGACTCTTTTGCGACCCCAGGAACTACAGCCCACCAGGCTCTTCTGTCCATGGGATTTTCCAGGCAAGAATACTGGAGTGGGTTGTCATTTCCTTCTCCAAGGGATCGTCCTTACCCAGGAATTGAACCCATGTCTCCAGCATTGGCAGGTGGATTCTTTACCCCTGAGCCTCCTGAAGCCCCAATATCAGAAGAGTGAAAGAAAAACCTAATATTGTGTTTGAGGCCTACCACTGAGAGACTAAGAGTTTGAACAGCTTCCTAGTGACATTTTCCATGTCAAGGTTTAAAAAAGAAGAGAACAAAGGTCACTTTGACAACTTACTTGATTGAATTACTTGGTTGAACCCACAGTATATGAACACATTGATGAATATTTTTCCATGATAGACAAAAATGATAATCCTCAGGTTTGTTTTGAAAAATGGGTTTCCCTCTTATTTCAGCTCCTAACCAAAGAATCAGCCTATTTCTCAAGGAAATTTGTCTCTTGACATTTCTGCCTTCAATGCATCAAGCTTCTACTCATATATATTTGTGTCTGGCCTTTTAACAGCTATGCCATCTAGCAATCAAGTATCTGATTTGATTTTCTTCAAATATCTAATCTCAGGTACTGTATCCTCACAGCAGGCAATTTTTATGTAAAATACTGGTAGCAAATCTAATGGATCTGATGACAGTTTTAAAACCTTTCTACATTAATGACCTTTCTATTGTATTTGTGTCATGTCTTCTATATGCTGTGATGAATGGAGCAGTGCCATTATAATGTCCTAAGTAACCACTCTGAATGGGACACCATCTATTCTTCAAAATTGTGATTACCTAATGCAATATATTGTTACAATTTATGACTTCCAGGGAGAAAAATATTCCTTTAACTTAGATGAGAAAAATATTCCTTTAACTTAGATGAGTATTTAGTTATAAAAGCGTGATTATGTGGTTACTTTGTGATCTGAATATATTTGGAAAATGTAGACCTGTGAGAACTGGTCCTGTTTTGTTATTAGAGCTCCATGTATTGATTCTGTTGTGAAGTCTTCAAATTTCTCTTTTGGGAGAAAATATGGGACAGGTGATATAATGGCTATTAGTGTGTTGTCAAATATGCAGAACCAAATTTAGCAATATAAGCAAGCTTCATTGAGTTATATGTGTCATACAATAAATTGTAAGCGCTTAAATTGTACAATTTGATCAGTATTGATCTATGTGTACACCCATTACCACAAAAGAAAGAACATATCACATATCACATAACATACCACAAAAGAAGGATCATCCCCAAAAGTTTACCTGTGTCCCTTTGTAAATCCTCAGTTCTACTCTCTTCTGTCAACCTCCAACCCATACCCAGGTGACCACTGATGTTCTTTCTGTCAGTATTGATTAGCTTAACATTTATAGAGCTTTAAATACATAAAATCATACAGAATGCAGTATTTTTTGACTGACTTCTTTCATGGAGCATAATTAGTTTTAAAATCCAGATATGTTCTTGTATGTTTCTATCAAGTTTCTTCTTTTACTGCTGAGTAGTATTCCACAGTCCAACTCTCACATCCATACATGACCACGGGAAAAACCATAACCTTGACTAGACTTGTTACAAATAAAGCCTCCTAATCCTACAAAACACTGTTAAAAAAAATACAGTTTATGCTATGTATGCCTCGATATGAGAGAGATATAGTCTGTGTTCTGGGATTGAAGATGAGAATTAAAATGTCACTTTTCTTCAGTTTTATCTATATATTTATCTCAATCTCAATAAAATTTCAGCAAGCATTTTTATAGATATTGACAAGAAGATTCTGAAATTTATATGGAAAGGCAAAGCAACTAGAATAAATAAAATGATTCTGCATAAAAGTATGAGGTTAGAGCATTCAAACTACCTAATTTCAAGATTATTCATAAACTGAATGGATGTAATGCGTAGAAAATGGAACCGATTACAGAGGCCAGAAATTGGCCCACACATATATGATCAGTTTATTTTTGATAAAAATGTGTAGGCAAGTTAATGGACAAATGGTTGTCTTTGAACAAATGATGTTAAAACAACTGGAAATCTCCATACTTTAAAAGAAAAAAGATGGGAAAAAGAAAAGAGGAACTTCAACACATATTAACACATGTTTCACACTTTAAATGAAAATTGACTTGAAATGACCCACACCGGTCTTCTTGCCTGGAGAATCCTATGGACAGAGAAGTCTGGCGGGCTACAGGCCATGGGGTCACAGAGTCGGATCTCCTCCTCCCCTCCCCGTGTTGCTCCTCCCACAAATGATAGGTTTTCCAGGTGCAACCTGCACCTGTGGAGCTCCCTGGTGAGCGATTGAGCACACTAACTGTAGGTTAGTAAAGCTCTGTGGTTTAAGAAATGCCTGCAATGTAGGAGTTGTGGTTTTGATCCCTGAGTTGGGAAGATCCCCTGGAGGAAGGCATGGCAACCCACTCCAGTATTCTTGCTGGGAGAATTGCGTGAACAGAGGAGCCTGGTGGGCTACCATCCATAGGGTTGCAAAGAATCAGACACTACTGAGGTGTCTTAGCATGAGCAATTATGTATATACTTTGCTCATGCATCTATTTCATTTCCTTAGTGAAGACATACTTTGAATTTATTGTTGGAATTCTCAGTAGTTTATTCTCTCCCATGTCATTAGAAAGGCTTCTTAGCAGTGTACCAAAAGGCATTTTAGAGATGCGCATTTGTCTTAACCAGCTTTTGAATATGTATAATCTGAAACAAATACACTGAACTATAAGCGAGGCTTAAATATGAATAGTACATACAAGGATTTTTGTTACATAATTTGTTATATGATAAATAGTACTCTGCTCTTTAAAATGAAAGGTATGTTAAATAAATAACCTGTAACTTAACATATCAATGTATTTGCATGTCCAGTTGGAAGTTTCCAGATGCCTTTGTATTCCACTTATTTTAAAAGCACAACCCTTAGTGGTCTTACAGTACATTAATTCAGTTTTTAAAATTCATTCACTCATTTTTGGCCATGCTGGGGTTTCATTGCTGTGTGCAGGCTTTCTCTAGTTGCGCCAAATGGAGGCTACTCTTCCGAGGGGTGAGTGGGCTTCTCCTTGCAGTGGCTTCTCTTGTTGCAGAACATAAGGTGCGTGACTTACAGGAGCTTAGCTGTGGTGCAGGAGCTTAGCTGCCCTGAGGCATGTGGGGTCTTCCCAGACCAGGGATGCAACCCATGTCCCCACATTGGCAGGTGGATTCTTAACCACTGGACCATGAGGAAAGTCCACAATTTTTTTATTGTCGTAAAATACGTCTACAATTTTATCTTAAGCATTTTTTTAAGTGTGCAATTCAGTGGCATTAGTTAGGTAACATTCACATTTTTGTGCAATCTTTATTCACTATCCTTTCCAGAACTCTTTTTCCATTTTTTATCTTAAAATACTGAAACTGTACCATTAAACAATAACCACCCCCCACACTTCCCTGAGCAACTGTTAATACGATTTCATTTTCTATCTATATGATTTTGACCTCATAAGTGGACTTACATAGTATTTGTATTTTTGTAACTGGCATATTTTACTTAGCATATGCCCTCAGTGTTTGTTCATATTGTAGCATATTGCAGAATTTCCTTTCATTTCCTTCCTTCTTTTACCACATTTGCTTATCTGTTTATCCACCAATGGAGACTTCAGTTGCTTCCACTTTTTAGCTATTGTGAGCGATGTTGCTATGACCATGGATGTACAAATATCTCTTTGAGATTCTACTTCAAACATTTTTCAGTATACATCCAGAAGTGAAATTGTTTGGATCATTTTTATGATAATTTTTACTTTTTTGAGGAAGCATCATACTGTATTCCTCAATCGTTATATCATTTTACACTTTCATTAATAGTGCACAAGTGTTTACAGTTTCTCCGCATCCTCACCAATGTTTATTATTTTCTGTTTTTTGTTTTGATAGCAACCATCCTACTAGGTGTGCAGTAGTAGTTCATTGTACTGAATAGTTTCGCTTTGCATATTCCTAATGATTGATGATGTTGAGCATCTTTTTATGTGATTATTGGCAATTTGTATATCTTCTTTGAAGAAATGACTGTTCAAGTTCTTTGTCTATGTTTGAATAAGGTTGTTCTGTGTTTGTTTTTTGAGTGTTAGGAGTTATCTATATATTTTAAATATTAGTTCCTTATCAGAAATGTGATTTGCAAATATTTTCTCCCATTCTCTAGGTTGTCTTTGTACTCTGTGGATAGTGTCTTTGGATATACATTTTTTTAAAAACATCATGAATATGTTTATTTTTCCTCTTGTTATCTGTGCCTTTGGTGTCATACCCAAGAAACTGTTGCTAATCTGACATTGTAAAGCTTCCATCATGGATCTGTTTTGAAGTAGTTTTTGCATATGGTGTTAGGTAAAAATGTGACTTTTTTGCATGTGAATATCCAGTATTCCTGCCACCATTTGTTTAAAAAACTGTCTTTTTTTCTTAATGGTTTTAGCATCCTTATTGAAAACCATTTGAATATATTGACCAGTACTATACTCTTCTGATTACTGTAGTTTTGTTTTGCATTTCGCTTTAAAATCGGGAAATGTAAGTTCTCTAGCTTTCTTGATCTGTTTTATGATTCTTTTAGCTAATCAGTGTCCCTTGAGATTTCACATGAATTTTAGCATGGGTTTTCCATTTCTGCAAAAATCTCACTGGGACTTTGATAGGTATTGTATTAAATCTGTAAACCGTTTCAGGTAATACCATCATTTGAAGAATGTTAAGTAATGTTAAGTCTTTTAATCCACTAACATGAGCGTTATTTCTATTTTTAAGAATATCTTTAATTTCTTTTACCTGTTTTATAGTTTTCTTTGTATGTTTTTCAATTCCTTGGTTAAAATTAATTCCTAAGTATTTTAATCTTTTTGATACCATTGAATGGAATCATTTTCCTAATTTCTTTTTAGTTGTGTTCATTATTACTGTATAAAAATGGAACTGAGTTTTGAGTGTTCAGTTTCTATCCCGTTACTTTGCTGAATTTATTAGTTCTAACAGGGTTTTTTGTTAACCATTTTTTTTAATACTTAAAGTTTTATATATATATATATATAAGATCATATCATCTGTTAACAGGGATCACTGCACTTCTTCCTTCCTATCTGGATGCTTTTAATTTGTTTTTCTTGCCTAATTGCTCTGACCAAGCATCTCAGTACTATGTTGAATAGAAGTGGAAAAATCAGGTTAACTGCTCTGCTCATGACTTTGTAGGAAAAGCTTTCAGTCTTTTATAATGTGTATGATATTTTCTGTGAGTTTTTCATATATTGGTCTTGTTATGTTGAGGTATTTTTCTTCTATTCTTAATTTTTTGAGTGTTTTATTGTGAAAATGTGTTGTTTTGTCAGGTGACTTTTATTTTTATTTTTGGCATATATCGAGTTGATTGTGTTGATTTAGTCCTCTATTCTGTTAATATGGTCTATTTCATCAACTGGTTTTTATATGTTAACCATCTTTGCATTCCAGAAATAAATCACACTATATTTATATAGTCATAGTGTATAATCTTTTAATATGTGATCAAATTCCATTTGTTAGTACTTTATGAAGGTTTGCCTCACAATATTCTTAAGGGATATTGATTTGTAGTTTTTTTCCCAGTGCCTTTGTCTGACTTAGCTATCAAGGTAATGCTGGCCTCACAGAACTAGTTGTGAAGTTTTCTCTTCAATTTTTGGATAAGTTTGAGAAAGAATTTTAGTTCTTTGAATGTTTGGTACATATCTCCTTTCTAATTATAGGTCTATTCAGATATTCTATATCTGGTTAGTCTCATAGATTTTCTGGTTTAGTCTTGATAGGTTTTGTGTTTCTAGTATTTTCATCTGGATTATATAACTTATACGTGTATAACTGCTCTTAATACTTTCGTATAGTCCTTTTTATTTCTATAGAATTGTTAGTAATTATTTTGGGTTTCTGGATTCAATCCTGATGTTCGTGTGGGGATTTCCCACATAACATCAAGTAATTCTCAGGTATCAGCAGGTTATCACTGGTGTTTCTGCTCCATTTGCTATAGATTGAAGGTTCCAAAAATAGCTTTCTTGAACTTAGGATACCAGTGACGAGTCCAGATTGTTGCCTGTATTTCTGAATGACTGGGTATAATTCAGAAGTTCCCATAACTTCCTCTGTAGGTTTGACTAATTTGCTAGTGCATGTGTTTGTTCAGTCACTCAGTTGTGTCTGACTTTTTGTGACACTGTGGACTGTGTCCCACCAGGCTCCTCTGTACATGGGATATTTTAGGCAAGAATACTGGAGCCGGTAGCAGGTTGCCATTTCCTCCTACGGGGGCTCTTCCCCACCCAGGGATCGAACCCGTGTCTCCTGCATCTCCTGCATTGGCAGGTGATTCTTTACCACTGAGCCACCTGGGAAGACCTCAATTTGCTAGAGTAGGTTACAGAACTCAGAAAAACGTTTTACTTATTAGATCACTGGTTTATTATAAAAGGATATAACTCGGGAGTAGCCAGATAGAAGAGATGTATGGTACAAGGTATGGGGGTAGTGTGTAGCATTTTCATGCCCTCTCTAGCCGCAGCATTGTCCCCTAAATTGCCAGGTGTTTGCTAACCTGGAATCTCTCCAATTCCCATATTTTGGGTTTTTATGGAGGCTTCATTACATAGGCAGGATTGATTATGTCATTGGCCATTGGTGATTGATTAATCTCCAGTCCCTCTCCTCTCCCTAAAAGTTGGGAATGGGACTGACTAAAAGTTGGGAGTGGGAAGTTGGCTGCAGTGACAACCAACCAATCCTCTTCCCAAAGTAACCTCATTAACATAACAAAAGACACATTTATTGCAAGAAATCTCAAGGATTTTAAGAATTCTGTGTCAGAGACTGGGCCAAAGATCAAATATATATTTCTTATTATAGATCTCAATACCACAGTAATGTCCTCCCTTTCATTTCTGGTTTTAATATTTTGAGTCTTTTTTCCTCTTTTCTTAGTTCATCTACCTAAAGGTTTGCTAATTTTGTTAATCTTTTCTGAGAACCAACTTTTGGTTTTGTTGATTTTTCTATTCTCCATATTGTTTATATCTGTACTAACCTTTCATCTTTAGTATATCTTTTCTTCTGGTAGTCTCGGGTTTAGTTTGTTATTCTTTTTCTAGTTCTTTAAGTTGTAAAGTTAGGTTGCTGATTTGAGATCTTGTTTCTTTTTCTAGAATTTATAGCTATAAATTTCCCCCTTAGCACTCCTTTTGGAGAAGGCAATGGCAACCCACTCCAGTGTTCTTGCCTGGAGAATCCCAAGGACAGCAGAGCCTGGTGGACTGCCGTCTATGGGGTCGCACAGAGTCGGACATGAATGAAGCGACTTAGCAGCAGCAGCAGCAGCACTCCTTTCACTGCGTCCCATCAATTTGACATATTGTATTTTTGTTTTCATTGGTCTGTAAGTATTTTCTAATTTCTCTTTTGAATTCTTTGATTAACTGATTTTTAAAAAAATTTCTACTGATTTGTGAATTCTGCAGTTTTCTCTGTTATTGGTTTCTAACTTCATATCATTGTGTTGGAGACTTTATTTGTGTCCTAACATTGTCCTGTATGGAAAAATGACCCATGTGCACTTGAGAAGAATATATATTTGGTTGTTATTTGGTAAAGAATTCTGCATATACCTATTATATCTGGTTGGTTTATTGTGCTGTTCAAGTCCTCTATTATCTTTTGTTTATTTTATCTGTTACTGCAAGAGGGGTATTGAAATCTCCAATTCCCCTTGTAGAACTGTTTATTTCTTTGTTCAGTTCTGCTAAAACTTCTTCCTTGCCTCTAAAACCTCACAGTTGTGAAATAATACTGGACATTTGTGTAAAAAGTTGCCAATTTTTAATGCTTTTATAAAGCTGTATTTTCGTATTTTGGTTAAATTTGATGGCTTCTGTATTAATTCATTAGTTCATTAGTGTTAAATTATATATAAAACTTCACTTTTTTGTGTATGGTATGTAGTAATAATTATTTTGGTAATTATCTAAATTTTTTAATCAGTTAAGCTAGACTGATTTAATTTTATTTAAATATGTATATATAACAATCATTTTTATTTTTAACAAATCAATAAAATAAGAGTTTAAGAAATAAAACTAGAAGAAATAGAAAATACCTCATTTTAAAGTTCATGTTTTCAATCTTTATAATTTGTTAGCTTCCAGAAAATAGATATTCTTGTTGAGGAAAGAAGTAATAACAATTTCATAGATATATTTTTTTTATCGATGTTAAAAAATTTTGTCATCTTTCCATGACCCTTGACAGCTCTGCCAATTACTCTGTAGAAGGTTGCAAACAGGAAATACACAATCTCTAGTGTCAATCATGAAAATTAGGATTCAACTCCATGAGCAGCTCATGTGAGAACCTATAGACCAGAAGACACGGCAGTGAGAGAGGAGACAGAAATTATTATTCCATTTTAATTATCCTCAGGAGACTAGAAGTATAAGAGAATAGTGCACTTGACTAATGCAGAGATAGGACGGGGAGAACCTAGTATCATCTTCCTAAAGCTGAGAAGAAATCTCCAATATGCTCTGGAAGGCCCTAGGTAGCTCTGTTTAAAAGTAAAGCATTGTTCAATCTATCAGCAAATTTTAAAGTGTGATCAAAGAGTTACCCACTGAAGATCAAATTGTGGATTTGGGGTCTTCATCCTCCTCTATCTGCTGAATTAGTATCCATGATATTGAGATTTAATAATTTGCATTTCTAACTAGATAGCCAGTAGATAATTTTTAAATAGTACTTTATGGAGACATAACTATATGTAGTAAATTATGTGTGGTGACCACCCAGAACAAGATGTAGAACAATTTTATTGTTATCCCAGAAAGTTCATATTGCTCTTTTTCTGTCAGTTCTCAGTACTCCAACTGTGTTAAGCACAATTCTGACTTTCCTCAACATACATTGGTTATATCTGTTCTTGAGCCTTATCAACATGGAACCTACCATAGATAATCGTTTCTGTTTTCCTTTTCTCAGCATACTATTTTTGAAGCAAAGTAATTTTTAGGTGCACTATAAGTTGAAAAACAAAGTTCTCTGGAACAGAAATTATCATAAGGAAACCTCTTTTTGGAGCTTCTCTGATGGGATGGACTCTTTTCAAGCTATTCCATTTTAAGGCTGTATTGTATCTGAGACAAAATCCATTACATGGTTGCCAAATAGTCTGTTGTGTTTCTCCTGCATTCATGATTTCACACACAGAGGCCAAATCAGCTTAAGAAATCAACCACTGATTTTGTCATCCTGCTTTTCACATTTCTAAACTTATGCTTGTCTCCATCTTGAAATTCTCAAGAAGTTTAATAATAGTACAATGACAGCTTGTCAAAATTTTAGTAATATTTGGCTTTAAATAAAATAATCACAAGTGGCTGAATAACTCAGCATTCACCATTTCTTCTCAGAGTCCTCTCAGCTTGATTTCTATAAGATTTCACTCAAGAATTCTAAGTAGTTGCTCAGAATGGGAAGTATAACATAGCAGGAAAGCAAAGTTACAATTATCAGAGAAGCATGAAAATTATGATGGAGAATACCTATTAGACCACCTAGTCTTCAGCCTTGCTGGGGAGATTTTGGTTATTGTGGTAGGTTGCCAGGTGTTTTGCTGAATTAGTGATTTGAGCAATTTGGTTTCTGCTACTCTTTTGGCTAAGTTTTCTGTAATTGATTAATTGTTGCAGGATCAAAGTTTTACTGGGTATGTAACTTAATTTTTTCTTCTAAGTTGGAAAAATATGCTGTTTCTCTTCTATTCTCACACTACTACCTACTTCACTTCTAACATCAGATATGTGGGTTTTCCACACATCAAGCAGTTCTCCAACACCAGGTGATGTCCCATAATTCAATTCAGTTCTGACACTATCTGCCTTGATATATCAATAGCTTCATATCTCACAAGTAAAGGGCTCTGTCCCACAAGACTTCCCCCATTTCAGATGTCAGTCATAAATTCAGGTTGTCACTGTACTTCTGTCAGGCTATTTACACCAAGATTCCTATAATCCCTTCCTTGAGTTTTATTATTTGTTAGAATGGCTCACAGAACTCAAGGGAAACTTACTTATGTTTACTGGTTTATTATAAAAGATATAATTAATGATATAGATAAATAGCCAGGTGAAGAGATATGCAGAGCAAGGTATAGGAGAGTTCTGAGTACACTAGCATCTGTCTCCCTATAGTTGGAGTGTGCCACCTTCCCAGCACCTGGATGTATTCATCAACCCAGAAGCTCTCCCAGCTCTGTATTTTGGGTTTTTTTATGGAGGCTTCATCACATAGACTTCTGTTGTGGCTCAGCTGGTAAAGTATATTCCTGCAATGCAGAAGACCTGGGTTCAATCCCTGGTTTGGGAAGATCCCCTGAAGAAGGGAAAGGCTACCCACTCCAGTATTCTTGCCTAAAGAATTCCATGGACTGTATAGTCCATGGGATCTCAAAGAGTCTGACATGTCTGAGCGACTTTCACTTCACTTCACTTCATCACATAGACATGATCAATGATTAACTCAGTCTCCAGTCCCTCTCCCCTTCCCAGAGTATAAAAAGTGAGGCCATGAGTTTCTAGCTTCTAATCATGGCTTGGTTTCTAATGGTTAACCCCCAACCTGAAGTTATTGATGGGCACGCCAAGAGTTGTCTCATTAGAACTAGAGACACTACTGTCATCCAATGAATTCCAAGGAATTTGGGAGCTTCAGAAACCAAGGTCAAAGAGACAAAATATTAGAAAAAGAAAGATATTTCTACTTCTCTTAGCTGTGGTTTTTCCAGTAGTCATGAATGGATCTGAGAGTTGTACCATAAAGAAGACTGAGTACTGAAGAATCAATGCTTTTGAACTGTGGTGTTGGAGAAGACTCTTGAGAGTCATTTGTACTGCAAGGAGATCAAACCAGTGAATCCTAAAGGAAATCAACCCTGAATGTTCATTGGAAGGACTGATGCTAAAGCTGAAGCTCTAATACTTTGGCCACCTGCTGCGAAGAACTGACTCATTGGAAAAGACCCTGACGCTGGGAAAGATTGAAGGCAAAAGGATAAGGGGTCAGCAGAGGATGAGATGATTAGATAGCATCAATGATTCAGTGGACATGGATTTGATCAAATTCTGTGAGATAGTGGAAGACAGGGGTGCCTGGTATGCTGCAGTCCATGAGGTCACAAATAGCTGGACACAATTTAGTGACTGAACA
Organism: Moschus berezovskii; assembly: GCF_049115385.1. Classification (NCBI taxonomy): domain Eukaryota; kingdom Metazoa; phylum Chordata; class Mammalia; order Artiodactyla; family Moschidae; genus Moschus; species Moschus berezovskii. The sequence goes on along the minus strand of NC_142468.1, from coordinate 40,566,805 downwards.
GCAACAGTGAAACTTGTCTTCAATTCAGTTCAGTTCAGTAGCTCAGTCGTGTCCGACTCTTTGTGACCCCGTGAATCACAGAACGCCAGGCCTCTCTCTCCATCACCAACTCCCGGAGTTCACTCAAACTCATGTCCATCAAGTCGGTGATGCCATCCAGGCATCTCATTCTCTGTCGTCCCCGTCTCCTCCCACCCCCAATTCTCCCCAGCATCAGACTCTTTTCCAGTGAGTCAACTCGATACATGAGGTGGCCAAAGTATTGGAGTTTCAGCATTAGCATCAGTCCTTCCAATGAACACCCAGGATTGATCTCCTTTAGAATGGACTGGTTGGATCTCCTTGCAGTCCAAGGGACTCTCAAGAGTCTTCTCCAGCATCACAGTTCAAAAGCATCAATTCTTCGGCGATCAGCTTTCTTCACAGTCCAACTCTCACATCCATACATGACCACGGGAAAAACCATAGCCTTGACTAGACGGACCTTGGTTGGCAAAGTAATGTCTCTGCTTTTTAATATGCTATCAAGGTTGGTCATAACTTTCCTTCCAAGGAGTAAGTGTCTGTTAATTTCATGGCTGCAATCAGCGTCTGCAGTGATTTTGGAGCCCAAAAAAATAAAGTCTAACACTGTTTCCACTGTTTCCCCATCTATTTCCCATGAAGTGATGGGACCAGATGCCATGATCTTTGTTTTCTGAATGTTGAGCTTCAAGCCAAACTTTTTACTCTCCTCTTTCACTTTCATCAAGAGGCTTTTGAGTTCCTCTTCACTGTCTGCCATAAGGGTGGTGTCATCTGCATATTTGAGGTTATTGATATTTCTCCCGGCAATCTTGATTCCAGCTTGTGCTTCTTCCAGCCCAGCGTTCCTCATGATGTACTCTGCATATAAGTTAAATAAGCAGGGTGACAATATACAACCTTGACGTACTCGTTTTCCTATTTGGAACCAGTCTGTTGTTCCATGTCCAGTTCTAACTGTTGCTTCCTGACCTGCATACAGGTTTCTCAAGAGGCAGGTCAGGTGGTCTGGGATTCCCATCTCTTTCAGAATGTTCCACAGTTTGTTGTGATGCACACAGTCAAAGGCTTTGGCATAGTCAATGAAGCAGAAATAGAACATTGTCTTAGGCCATCATAAAGGATTTAGGAGCAACATGCCAGATACAGGGGGCAGAACCAGATTATATATTTTTCATTATTTCACACCTTCTCATATATTTCCTTCTACCACTAAAATACTAAATACTACATAAAATACTAATTAGTACAAACTAAAATAATGTCAACTTGCTTTTCATTGAATAATCATCTCTTGGCCTCTGATGTCTGAAGACTTGATGACGGAAGTTGGAAGTGATCTGTCTCACTTCCATACTGCTGTTTTACTAGAACACCTCTTTGGGTGGGGGAAAACATGTAAGATTAAATTAGAAAAAGACAAATCTAGACAATGGGTGATCTCTGCATAGCTAATGGTCATCAAGGGAATACTCATTACCAGGACTAGTGAGAGAGGGCCATTAAAGATAGTACTAGCTAAAGTTGACCCTATCAGGAAATATGCTGGGATAATTTGGAACTTAAGTATTCCCTTTTTCACTTGTGTCATTATCACAAAGAGCCTTTTTTATAATCTTACCATAAATTTAAATTTTATTCTATTTAGTTTCTTTCTTAAATTAGCTATCAGTGTTTTCAGAAGAAAGATATATAAACTATCGTTCAATTTATAGATTTGTAAATTGTTCTTAACCTTAAGCAAATATTTATCCACACTGGATCCTTAACATTATCATGTTCTAAACATATTTCACCAAGAGATATATCAACTTGTATATCTGGGACTTTTAAAATGGTCAGTAAGAGGCTCACAGATTACCATCACAGTTCTACAGGATGCAATGGTTTCTGCTCTCATTTATTGTAGGAATGAAAGCCACTATAGCTCTGGGTCACTTGAATGTCCTGGTAGCCCCATTACCTTCTGCTTCAAAGAAGAATACCTCATTGAAATTGTTACTAATTCTAAGCTGAGGTCTTTTTCCATCTCTTTGACCTTTGACGCTTTCCCATTGATTCAGCATGAATTCTATTTTATAGAGATGGAGATAAAATGCACATTTTCACTCTGTGTTCCATTTTGTACATTTCAGAGAAATGGACATTTTATAACTTTGAAGTTTGTGCTAAAAGATTAGGTATCAAAAAAAAAAAAAGGAGAAATATTTGATTTCCAGAAATCTTAAAATGGGTAAACCCTCCAAAGTGATCTATAAAAACAGAACATTTGAATTAAGAACAAAAAATATATGGGTCAGAATTGTGGCTTTGCTGTCTGAACCTCATTTTCTTCTTCTGTGAACTGGAAATAGTAATACTTGTTCTACCTGTTGCAGAGGTTTTGGCTCTTTTTGTGTGTTTGTGTGTGTGTGTGTGTGTGTGTGTGTGTAAGAAGAGCAAATGTGGTAATCTATGTGAATGCACCTTGTGTACTAAGAAGTACTGTGGAAATGCTACCTGTTGCTTTTACTGCTCCTGGTGCTGTTGCTGATGATGTTAGCAAGCATTCTGCCAAATTGAAAGTCAGACAGATTGGAATTCAAATCCAAGTCGCTTTTGTACTTACTGAATGTCATATTTTTATATCATAGTTTCCTCATCTATAAAATAACATTAAAAATTAGTATCTATAACCAACTCACAGAAGTGTAACTATTTAAATAATATATAAAGCATATAGTTCTTAATAAATGCTAAAGAGATAAGAGATAAATGTTACTTTTCTTTCTAATTCCTTCCTCCACACCATGTACACATATGCACACACACTGTAAAAAATAAATTTGAAACTAGGGCAAGAGTTGGTCATTTATAGTCTGTGGCTAAATCTGGCCCACCATCTATCTTAGTAAACAAAGTTTTATTTGAATAACACCACACTCATTTGCTCACATAGTATCTATAGATGCTTCAGCAATATAATGACAGATTTGACTAGTTGCAACAGAAATTATATGGCCTACAAAGCCTAAAGTATATTTACAGGCCCATATGGCCAACGGGGTTTCCCAGGTGGAGCTAGTGGTAAAGAATCTGTGCCAACGCAGGACATGAAAGAGACGCTAGTTCCATCTCTGAGTTGGGAAGATCCTCTGGAGGAGGAAATGGCAACCCACCCTGGTATTCTTGCCTGGAAAATCCCATGGGCAGAGGAGCCTGGCGGGCTAGAGTCCATGGGGCCACAAAGAGTTGAACACAACCAAGTGACTGAGCATGGCCAAGAGAAGAAATTTGCTTATCTCTGGTCTAGAAGAAGGTCTAGATCTAATATTAAAAACATAAGAAGTAAATAGTCCTGTCATCAAGTGGTTACTTAAACTTGGTGGTATAGGTGTACTCAAAATTTTTGGTGTCAGGACAACTTTACAATTAAGAAAACTTTTATTTGTGCTGGTTCTGTATTTATCATATTTGAAATTAAAAGCAATTTTTAAATTACTTGTATATTAATTCATTTAAAGTAGACAATAAACTTATTATACACTAAAACAAATGACTTCTTTGAACAAAAACTATTTTTCCAAAGGAAAAAAATGATCAGTAAAAAGATTAACATTGCTTTATGTTTTGCAAATCTCTTCAAAACTTGGCTTAATGGAAGATTCTGGGGATCTTATATTGTGTCTGGACCCAATCTGTTCTAATATCACATGTATATAGCCTCTGTGAAATCCCATTGCACACTTATAGCAGAATGAGAGTGTAAAAGGATAAGAATTTCCTAGCATTATTAAACTGTGGTGTTGGTGAAGACTCTTGAGAGTCCCTTGGACTGCAAGGAGATCCAACCAGTCAATCCTAAAGGATATCAGTCCTGAATGTTCATTGGAAAGACATGCTGAAGCTGAAACTCCAATACTTTGGCCATCTGATGCGAAGAACCGACTCATTGGAAAAGACCCTGATGCTGGGAAAGATTGAAGGCAGGAGGAGAAGGAGGCAACAGAGGATGAGATAGTTGGATGGCATCACCGATGCGGTGCACATGAGTTTGAGTGGGCTCAGGGAGTTGGCGATTGACAGGGAAGCCTGTTGTGCTGCAGTCCATGAGGTCACAAAGAGCTGGACATGACTGTGTGACTGAAATGAACATTATTATGAAAATAGTTTTGAATTTGGGGGCCCCCGGTTGTCCCAGATTGCACTTTGAGAACCATTTCTATGTGCTTGCATGTATGGGGTTTCCCAGGTGACTCAGTGGTAAAGAATCTGCCTGCCGAGGCAGGACATGCAAGAGATGTGGGTTCAATCCCTGGGTCAGGAAGATTCCCCTGGAGAAGGAAATGGCAACCCACTCCAGTATTCTTACCTGGAGAATTCCATGGACAGAGGAGCCTGGTGGGCTACGTTCTGTCTGGTTGCAAAGAGTTGGAGGTGACTGAGCATGCACATACATGAAGTTATAGTGGTGTAAAATCCAAACGGGGTTAATAATCTGTAACTCCTCAAAAAATAAATTTAACTTATGCTTTGGATACTTGATTAATTTTACTCTGCTTCGTAGCAAATAACTTTTTTTTGAATACAGATATATTTTGTTAAGCAAAAGAATGTCTAAAATGTAGTCCTTAATTTGAAATCCAACATATAAAACCATGTATTTTTCTATTGATCTGCATTAAAAAAAATAAGGATAGATACACATATGCTGCACTTAAAATAATTTTACAGCTATAATCCTGTGCTTTCATTACTGAGGAGGCACACTATACTAGCCCAGAATCGGGGTTTTATGAGGATTCATTTCTAAATATAGTTGCTTATACTATTACAAAGTCTCTGCTGTAAAATGAAAGAAACATATAAAGAAATAAAATGATCTTTAAAAATTAAACTATAATACATGCCTATTGCAGATGACTTTGAAATATATGTGAGCAAAACCCCAAACAAAAATATATCCTAAGCCACTAGAAACAACTACCTTTTGAATTTTTCTGGTATTATTAAGATTGTTTTAAATAGATACCTGTGGTTCTGTGTATCCAAAACTTAAAAACTGGTACTGCATTATTTTATCTTTCCTAAGATATTCACTTGGTTGAAAACCTCCAATACTCTCTTAACAAAATCTCATAATAAATATTCATTTGAAAAAATTAAAATATTATCTTTTAAAATATTTTCCTTAAAATTTATTTTGTTTAAGATCTAGAAAAATTACTTAGGAAAACGTTATTTTTGCATTTAAAGTCAAAGTACTCAGTCATTTTTTATTAGAAGATAGAAAAATAAATGAAATTCTCCTTAAGATTTAAATAAGGTACAATAAACTGGTGTAAAATGCATGACTGCAATAAGTTTGACATTATTTCAGTCAGGAAAGATTGGGTAATGAAATGAACAATGTTGGGATTCTGATCAACTGAACAGTGAAAATTTAATTTTTCAAGAATAGATTGAATAACACTAAAAAAATAGAGAAGAGAATTTGACTTATAGCCATTAAAATCCCCCAGTCATATTTAGGATCAGTTCAGTTTAGAATAATTAAACTTAAAAATGACAGTGAACTCAAGAATTGTATAATAATAAGCTGCTATGATGTATGATATGTATCACTGTACATTATATGAACATTTTCAGTTTTGAAAGTCTACAGCTTCAAACTACCTCTCACTTCATCAGTATAGTCAACACATAGCAAAGTAATTGTAATAATAGCATATACTAATGAAAGCATATGTTTACTGAATATCTGTTTCATTAAAAATATAGTCTTATTTCAAGAAAGCATATAATTTATCTTATAAAATATTTTCTTTTCTGCCAGCCATGTATATCTTTCTTTTACAAAACAGATAAAATAGCAGTAGTGGATTAATAGTCCATCCTCATTAATATCAATAAAAATTAATTATCAAAGGAATGTGAATTAATATAAATTTCTCAGTGAAATGTAAAAGACTGTTTTGGCCTCAAAGACCATCCATTGTGTAACTGAATTAGGTTTTGTGCTTCTACTGGGTATTGCAGCTATAAACATGAAAAAGAGATTCACATTTCAGAAGAAGGAACCTTAGAGAATCAAGTGCAAAGTGCAGGGAGCACTAATTCTGCATAGATGGAGTAGGATAATCTAACAAGTTGTGGCATGTGGAAGAGAATCTTTTCACACATGGGGGATCAACTGGTGTAAGCAAACTTCCATAAAAAAGTGGCTTCCTTCTAGGTATTTCATATGACATAAATATTATCATTTTTTCCATTCACAAATCATCTTTTCTTCCAGAGTTTTCTCCTTCTGGAGAAGGAAAGTCCAGGGTGGGAAATGTTTAATTGTTAAAATCATAAAGTGTATGTTCATTCTCTAAGTCTACACCAGAGTAAGAGAGACAAAGTCCTACCTTTAGCAATATGTCCATCAAATTCTCTTTTACACTGAAGAAATGATATAGGAGTGAAAGTAAGTGATGTTATTCTGGGGGTAAACTTGAAAATCCTCTTTAATTCATGAAAACTAAATTATTCATAATTATGAGACTTTATTAACAGCAGTACATCCTTGTGACACTTTATGTGCCTCAATTCTGAAGGTTGAGACTTTCTGTTAAAAATGATGCTATATGATTCCCATTCACTTTGGTTCATAATCCTCATAGACTCTTTTGCTTCCTGATTCTTCCATGCCTTGTATAACTATTTGTCACGTCTAGCCAGTTCTTACTCCTTTGAAATGTATTTAGTATTTATTCTTTCATTATCATTTCCATTGCCACATCTTAATACAAATTTTTGTTGTTATCTGGAAAATCACAGTTTTCAAGCTGTGATACATTGGGAACTGAGAATATCTGTGTGGATATTTTGCATTTTTAATGCAGTTGAATATCAGTGTATTGATATCTCACAGTGTGAGCGTGAGGTCATTGTTATTCTGTTACACAAAAGTGATGTTTCAATGGGGACATTGTGTTAAAGTAATGTAAAAATGGAATAAATATTATAAAGCTATTGAGCAAAACTCAAGATTGATTTCTGATTAAAAATGAAACAAAAAATTTCTTGAAAAGTAGAAATACCAGTATCCTTAAAGATGTATCAAGCATGTCAATAAAGTTTCTAAACAGTTTCATTTTATTAAATTCATTACTATTGAATGAGCAGGAATCTTAGAGTTAATAATTAGCATTTGATATTTCTGAGAATTCAGATCAATGCAATCAAATATAAAACAAAAATAAGTAATTTATAAAGAAATGATAGCTTTTATTAATTATAAATAATACAGATACCAGTTCAGTTCAGTAACTCATTCATGTCCAAGTCTTTGTGACCCCATGGGCCTGCACCACACCAGGCTTCCCTGTCCATCACCAACTACCAGAGCTTGCTCAAACTCATGTCCACTGAGTTGATGATGCCATCCAACCATCTCATCCTCTGTCATTCCCTTTCTCTTCCTGCCTCCAATCTTTCCCAGCATTAGGGTCTTTTCTAATGAGTCTGCTCTTCACATCAGATGGCCAAAGTATTGGATCTTCAGCTTCAGCATCAGTCCTTTCATTGAATATTGAGGGTTGATTTCCTTTAGGATTGACTGGTTTGATCTCCTTGCTGTCCAAGGGACTCTCAAGAGGCTTCTCCAGCACCACTGTGCAAAAGCATCAATTCTTCGGCACTCAGTTTTCTTTATCATCCAACCTTCACCTCCATACATGACTACTGGAAAAACCATAGCTTTCACTAGATGGACCATTTTCGGTAAATAATGTCATTGCTCTTTAATATGCTGTCTAGGATGGTCATAGCTTTTCTTCCAAGGAGCAAGTGTCTTTTAATTTCATGGTTGCAGTCACCATCTGCAGTGTTTTTGCTGCTGCTGCTGCTGCTGAGTCACTTCAGTCGTGTCCGACTCTGTGCGACCCCATAGACGGCAGCCACAGGCTCCGCCATCCCTGGGATTCTCCAGGCAAGAACACTGGAGTGGGTTGCCATTTCCTTCTCCAATGCATCAAAGTGAAAAGTGAAAGTCGCTCGGTCGTTTCCGACTCTTAGAGACCCCATGGACTGCAGTGTTTTTGGAGCCCCAGAAAATAAAGTTTCTCACTGTTTCCATTGTTTCCTCATCTATTTGCCTTGAAGTAATGGTGCTGGATGCCATAATCTTAATTTCTTGAATGATGAGTTTTAAGCCAGCTTTTTCACTCTCCTCTTTACTTTCATTAAGAGGCTCTTCAGTTCCTCTTTGCTTTCTTCTGTAAGGGTGGTGTCATCTGAGTATCTGAGGTTATTGATATTTCTCCCTGCAATCTTGATTCTAGCTGTGCTTCATCCAGCCCAGCATTTTGCATAATGTATAAGTTAAATAAGAAAGGTGACATTATATACAGCCTTGATGTACTCCTTTCCCAATTTGGAGCCAGTCTGTTGTTCCCTGTCCGGTTCTAACTGTTGCTTCTTGAGCTGCATACAGATTTCTCAGGAGGCAGGTAAGGTGGTCTGATATACCCATCTCTTTAAGAATTTTCCAGTTTGTTGTGATCCACACAGTCAAAGGCTTTGGCATAGTCAATAAAGCAGATGTTTTTCTGGAACTCTCTTGTTTTTTCGATGATCCAACACATGTTGGCAATTTGATCTCTGATTCCTCTGCCTTTTCTAAATCCACATCTGGGAATTCACAGTTTATATACTGTTGAAACCTAGCTTGGAGAATTTTGAGCATTCTTTGCTAACGTGTGAGAAGAGTACAACTGTGCAGTAAGTAGTTTGAACATTCTTTGGCATTGCCTTTCTTTGGTATTAGAATGAAAACTGACCTTTTCCAGGCCTGTGGCCACTGCTGAGTTTTCCAAATTTGCTGGATATTGAGTGCAGCACTTTCACAGCATCATCTTTTAGGATTTGAAATAGCTCAACTGGAATTCCATCACCTCCACTAGCTTTGTTTGTTTGGTATCTCTAATTTTCTTGAAGAGATCTCTAATCTTTCCCATTCTATTGTTTTCCTCTATTTCTTTGCATTGATCACTGAGGAAGGTTTTCTTATCTCCCCTTGCTGTTCTTTGGAAATCTGTGTTCAGATGGGTGTATCTTTCCTTTTCTATATTGCCTTTAGCTTCTCTTCTTTTCTCAGCTATTTGTAAGGCCTCCTCAGAGAACCATTTTGCCTTTTTGCAGTTCTTTTTCTTGAGGATGGTCTTGATCACTGCCTCCTATACAATGTCACAAACCTCTGTCCATAGTTCTTCAGGCACTCTCTCAAACCTAATCCCTTGAATCTATTTGTCACTTCCACTGTATAATCATAAGGGATTTGTTTTAGGTCATACCTGAATGATCTAGTGGTTTTCCCTACTTTCTTCAGTTTAATTCTGAATTTTACAAGAAGGAGTTCATGGTCTGAGCCACAGTCAGCTCCCGGTCTTGTTTTTGCTGACTGTATAGAGATATATGGAACCTTAAAATTATCATGACATCTGATCATTAAGTCTACCTTAAAAAATAATACTAGGGTAAAAAGGTATCAATAGCTATGATTTTTAAGGTTATTTGTCTTAACAAAATTTTTGAAAAATCTAAATGTTCAGCTGTAGGCAAATGATTTATGAATATGACACATTTTGAATGGCAGTAAACTTGATTTTAATGAGGCATTTGAATCACTCAATGTCTGTACCTTAAGACCCTGCTGAAACATAAAGAATGTTATAATACTAAATATGTAATATTATGGTAGTTATGGAAAAAGAAAAATCAAAGAACAAAATGGAAGGAAAATAATGGAAACTGAATAGTGATTATCTTTGGATAGATTCTTCATTTCTTTTATTTCACAAATTTTAAATTTGCAAACTTACTACCATGAGAATATATTGTTTTTATAATTAGAAAACATAATCGAGTGCTAAATAAATATAATTCAGCCTAGAATTCACTTCCTCCAAGGAACCTTTGTTGATTAATCTCAGTGGCATTGATCATTGCTTTATACTGTGCCCTCATACTTATGCATTCAGTTCATATTATATTAATTTGCATGTTTTAAAAATCAATTATGAGCATAATCATGTTATTTCCACACATATATAGTGTAGTCTTCACACAGACTTATAAACTTGAGAATACAATGAGCCACATGTGTATTTCCTACTATATTTCTAAAATAATTCATGTGATAGTTTTCACAGATTGAATGTTAACTTACTTTACTGAACACCTGATGAAATGTGATACTATCTGACAAGAGGAATAAACATGAAATAAACATAAAATCCAATCTAACATTCTCTGTATTCTTTATTGCCATAAACCCTAGTTGTTGAATTTTTAAAAATACATATTTAAAAGTTGAATATTATACTTTGTTAGCTGTATATTATCATTTCAAATCAAAATTATAAAAAGTTTATCCAACAATACTGTCCTTGTAAAAAATTTTAAGCTCTCACTTTCTTCCACTGCTACATTTCTTTCGTATTCACGTATTTCTTAGTTCTTCCTGGGTTTTCATCAGAATTCATCTAAAGTATTTTAATGTAAAATTATATATTAAAGAAAAAATGGATAACTGTTTCTAGTTTAGGTAGAAGTCATTACCACTGCATTGCCTATTAACATATATGCACTGTTTCTTTGTGTCCCAGATGTTCAAGCATATGGGAATGAAAGAAATCAATGAATTGGAACCTCTTGATTCAGTTATTCTGGTGACAAACAATCTGTATTGCTCATTGATGATTGTTTTACCCTTGACAAAGTGGCTGCAACAGTTGCTTGCAGATGTAGATACACTCAATTTCTTTTCTCCACTTCTCACCCCATTGTATTTGTTATTCTGGATCAGAGAAGAATTTAAGAAACATGGCTTTAACTGCATGCATTCCCATTTATTGTTTAGCTGAGGAATGCTATTAGTATTTCCTATTGAATCCAGATGAGAAAACATGACACATTAAATGAAATAATTTAGTGAAGATTTTTGCTCATTTCAGGGAGCAGGACTTTGAACAATAATTGTGAATCACTCTTGAAAAAGGATAAGAAAACAGGCTCCAATGAAAGTATATTTTCCCAGAGGCAAAGGAAAATTGTAGATGTATAAATTCAAATAATATTCTAAAGTCAGGTAATACAAGATATGAAATTATTGCATTATATACAATTGATGTGAAGGTGAACAATGATACAGAAATTCAGTAAGTAAGAAGGAAAATGAGACACATGAATAATGGCTACAGTGCTAATTCTTATGAAATTATCAGCTGTTAAGTTGCTAAGTCATGTCCTACTCTTTGAAACCCCATGGCCTGCAGCACGCCAGGCTTCCCTGTCCTTCACCATCTCTTGGAGTTTGCTCGAACTCATGTCCATTGAGTCAGTGGTGCCATCCAACCATCTCATTCTCTGTCATTCCCTTCTCCTCCTGCATTCAATCTTTCCCAGCATCAGAGTCTTTTCCAGTGAGGCGGCTTTTTGCATCAGGTGGCCAAGTATCAGTGCTTCAGCCATCAGTCCTTCCAAAGAATATTCAGGGTTGATTTCCTTTAGAATTGACTGGTTTGATTTCCTTGCTGTCCAAGGGACTGTCAAAAGTCTTCTCCAACACCACAGTTCTAAAGCATCATATCCTCAGTGCTAAGCCTTCTTTGTGGTCCAACTATCACATCTGTACATGACTACTAGAAAAACCATAGCTTTGACTAGACCGACTTTTGTCGGCAAAGTAATGTCTCTGCTTTTTAATATGCTGTCTAAGTTGGTCATAGCTTTTCTTTCAAGGAGCAAGCATCTTTTAATTTCATGGCTGCAGTCTCTGTCCACAGTGGTTTTGTAAAATCTGTCACGTTTTCCATTGCTTCCCCATCTATTTGCCATAAAGTGATGGGACTAGATGCCATCATCCTAGTTTTTTGAACGTTGAGTTTTAAGCCAGTTTTTTCACTCTCCTATTTTACATCCATCAAGAAACTCTTTATTTCCTCTTCATTTTCTGCCATTCGGTTGGTATGATCTGAATATCTGAGGTTGTTATTCCTCCTGGAAATCTTGATTCCAGCCCAGCATTTCACATGATATACTCTGCATATAAGTTAAATAAGCAGGGTGACAGTATACAGCCTTAATATACTCCTTTCCCAATTTTGTTTTTTTTTTCTACTACTCTTTTTATTTTTTTTATTTTTATTTTTTGTAATTAATTTATTTTTTATTGGAGGCAAATTATTTTACAATATTATATTGGTTGGTTTTGCCATACATTGACATGAATTCGCCCCGGGTTTACATAAGTTCCCCCTCCTGAACCCCCCTCCCACCTCCCTCCTCTCTTTATCCTCCCTCTGGGTCATCCCCGCATGCCAGCCCCGAGCATCCTATAACATGCATTGACCCTGAACTAGTGATTCATTTCACATATGACAACATACGTGTTTCAATGCCATTCTCCCAAATCATCCCACCCTCACCCTCTCCCACAGAGTCCCAAAGACTGTTCTATACATCTGTGTCTCTTTTGCTGTCTCGTATACAGGGTTATCATTTGCATCTTTCTAAATTCCATATATATGCGTTAGTATGCTGTATTGGTGTTTTTCTTTCTGGCTTACTTCACTCTGTATAATAGGCTCCAGTTTCATCCACTTCATTAGAACTGATTCAAATGCATTCTTTTTAATGGCTGAATAATACTCCATTGTGTATATGTACCAAAGCTTTCTTGTCCATTTGTCTGCAGATGGACATCTAGGTTGCTTCCATGTCTTGGCTATTATAAACAGTGCTGCAATGAACATTGGAGTACATGTGTCTCTTTCAATTCTGGTTTCCTCGGTGTGTATGCCCAGGAGTGCGATTGCTGGATCATATGGCAGTTCTAGTTCCAGTTTTTTGAGGAATCTTCACACTGTTCTCCATAGTGGCTGTACTAGTTTGCATTCCCACCAACAGTGTAAGAGGGTTCCCTTTTCTCCACATCCTCTCCAGCATTTATTGCATGTAGACTTTTGGATAGCAGCCATTCTGACAGGTGTGAAATGGTATCTCATTGTGGTTTTGATTTGCATCTCTCTGATTATGAGGGATGTTGAGCATTTTTTCATGTGTTTGTTAGCCATCTGTATGTCTTCTTTGGAGAAATGTCTGTTTTGTTCTTTGGCCCATTTTTTGATTGGGTCATTTATTCTTCTGGAATTGAGCTGCAGGAGCTGCTTGTATATTTTGGAGATTAATCCTTTATCAGTTGCTTCATTTGCTATTATTTTCTCCCATTCTGAAGGCTGTCTTTTCACCTTACTTAGAGTTTCCTTTGCTGTGCAGAAGCTTTTGATTTTAATTAGGTCCCATTTGTTTATTTTTGCTTTTATTTCCAATATTCTGGGAGGTGGGTCATGGAGGATCCTGCTGTGATTTATGTCGGAGAGTGTTTTGCCTACCTTCTCCTCTAGGAGTTTTACAGTTTCTGGTCTTACATTTAGCTCTCTAATCCATTTTGAGTTTATTTTTGTGTATGGTGTTAGGAAGTGTTCTAGTTTCATTCTTTTACAAGTGGCTGACCAGTTTTCCCAGCACCACTTGTTAAAGAGACTGTCTTTTCTCCATTTTATATTCTTGCCTCCTTTGTCAAAGATGAGGTGTCCATAGGTGCGTGGATTTATCTCTGGGCTTTCTATTTTGTTCCATTGATCTATATTTCTGTCTTTATGCCAGTACCATACTGTCTTGATGACTGTGGCTTTGTAGTAGAGCCTGAAGTCCGGCAGGTTAATTCCCCCAGTTCCATTTTTCTTCCTCAAGATTGCTTTGGCTATTCGAGGTTTTTTGTATTTCCATACAAATTGTGAGATTATTTGTTCTAGTTCTAGAAAACTACTAGAGCTAATCAATGATTACAGTAACGTTGCAGGATATAAAATCAACACACAGAAATCCCTTGCATTCCTATACACTAATAATGAGAAAATAGAAAGAGAAATTAAGGAAACTATTCCATTCACTGTTGCAACGAAAAGAATTAAATACTTAGGAATATATCTACCTAAGGAAGCAAAAGACTTGTACATAGAAAACTATAAAACACTACTGAAAGCAATCAAAGAGGACACTAATAGATGGAGAAATATACCATGCTCATGGATTGGAAGAATAAATATTGTAAAAATGAGTATACTACCCAAAGTAATTTGTACATTCAATGCAATCCCTATCAAACTACCAACGATATTTTTCCTTTCCCAATTTTGAACCAGTCCATTGTTTCATGCTGCTGCTGCTGCTGCTAAGTCGCTTCAGTCGTGTCCGACTCTGTGCGACCCCATAGACGGCAGCCCACCAGGCTTCCCCGTGCCTGGGATTCTCCAGGCAAGAACACTGGAGTGGGTTGCCATTTCCTTCTCCAATGTGTGAAAGTGAAAAGTGAAAGTGAAGTCGCTCAGTCGTGTCTGACTTGTAGCGACCCCATGGACTGTAGCCCACTAGGCTCCTCTGTCCATGGGATTTTCTAGGCAAGAGTTCTGGAGTGGCTTGCCCTTGCCTGCTCCGCCATTGTTCCATATAAGGTTCTAATTGTTGCTTCTTGACTTGCATACAGGTTTCTCATGAGGCAGCTGAGGTGGCCTGGTATTCCCATCTCTTGAAGAGTTTTCCAGTTTGTTGTGATCTGCACAGCAAAAGCTATAGCATAGTCAATGAAGCAGAAGTAGATGTTTTCTGGAATTCTCTTGCTTTTTCTGTGATCCACTTGATATTGGCAATTTGATCTCTGGTTCCTCTGCCTTTTCTAAATCCAGCTTTTCTTTTTTTTTTTTTATGTAGTTAATTTATTTTTTATTGGAGGCAAATTATTTTACAATATTATATTGGTTGGTTTTGCCATACATTGATATGAATTTGCCCCGGGTTTACATAAGTTCCCCTCCTGAACCCCCCTCCCACCTCCCTCCTCCCTTTCACATACTGTTGAAGGCTAGCTTGAAGGATTTTGAGCGTTATCTAGCTAGCATTTGAAAATGAGGACAGTTGTGTGGTAGTTTGGCATTCTTTGGTATTGCCCTTCTTTGGGATTGGAATAAAACTGACCTTTTCCAGTCCTGTGGCCACTGCTGAGCTTTCCAAATTTTGGCATCCTGAGTGCAGCAACATGCACTTTAACACCGTCTTCTTTTAGGATTTGAAATAGCTCAGCTGGAATTCCACAATTTTCACTGGTTTTGTTCGTAGTGATGCTTCCTAAGGCTCACTTTACTTCGCAATCCAGGGTGTCTGGCTCTAGGTGAGTGACCATATCATTTTGGTTATATAGGTCATTAAAACCTTTTTTATATATAGCTCAATTCAAATTTGAAAGAAGTAGAGTGTTGATGACACTACATTTAATGTATATGTGATATTATAAAGGTAAATATTGCAACATAGTTTAAAAAAGAAGTGAAAAACAAGTGAAAGTGGAGACTGAAGACAATTGAACTTGTCTCGCTTGTTTTTATGAAAATTTTCCTATACCCAGTATATATGCTCGGAAATAAAATATTGAGAACAGAGTATACTTGGCCATTGTAAATGTCAGTCAGCTATTAGCTGTTTCGGTTGAGGCTGTATTTCCATAGGCAAAATTTTGCTAAAATATATGATTCACTACAAATACTATTTGTTTTTTCAAAAATGTTTCTAGCCCAAAGGTTGAAACTTTGAGGTTCTTATCAAAAATACATATTCAAAAAGAGCAGACAGCTTAGAATGTTAAATGGATCATAGTAGTAGAGGCAAATTCTAACAACAAAATGGAAAAGAATATAAACAAAGAATCACATGGAAGAACATTTAATTTTAACATTGAGGAAAAACTTTAAACATGAGTTCTATTCAATTACACTTTAGTTCAATAAACACAGCAAAACACATTGTTTTTCGAGTGGGATAAAATCTTTTTCATTTGCATGCAATGTCAGGAGAAGGATTAATATTTTGGAGGCATTTCTATAAACTAAAGCATTTATTGGGTTCTGTTTGCACTTGCTACACATTGTTTTTAATGTGTGTATTTTGGCAAGTTTTCATGTCTAATGTGGAGCTTGGGTGTGATGTTTGAGCAATTGTTAGCAATATGTAACTGACATGAAAGTTATCTTCTACCATTGTAGGTGAGTGTAGACATGTGGTGTTTATGTAGGTTAAGGAACTTGGAACAATTATATGTTTAGTTCAGTTTAATGAACAATTATTGACAATGTGCTAATCTTGGGGAGGAGTGAAGATAACTTTGCCAACCAAGGTCCGTCTAGTCAAGGCTATGGTTTTTCCAGTGGTCACGTATGGATGTGAGAGTTGGACTGTGAAGAAAGCTGATTGCCAAAGAATTGATGCTTTTGAACTGTGGTGTTGGAGAAGATACTTGTGAGTCCCTTGGACTGCAAGGAGATCCAACCAGTCCATTCTAAAGGAGATCAATCCTGGGTGTTCATTGGAAGGACTGACACTAAAGCTGAAACTCCAATACTTTGGCCACCTCATGCGACGAGTTGACTCAATGGAAAAGAGTCTGATGCTGGGAGGGATTGGGGGCAGGAGGAGAAGGGGATGACAGAGAATGAGATGGCTGGATGGCATCACCGACTCGATGGACATGAGTTTGAGTGAACTCCGGTAGTTGGTGATGGACAGGGAGGCCTGGCGTTCTGTGATTCATGGGGTTGCAGAGAGTCGGACATGACTGAGCAACTGAAATGAACTGAACTGAACTGAACTGAAGTGAAGAGAACAGTAGAGGATAGGGATAGATTTAAGTTTGGAAAGCCATACTGCTAACCTCAATTCCTGACAATACATACAAGTCAGAAACACAAAGAACTTTTTGAAATGCAAGGAAAATTTCTTAGAAAATTTGCATCAGTTTTGATTGGTGCTTAGGGATTGCTGGTTATGTTAGAAGAAAGTCATAGCAAGACGTAGAATAATTTCCTTCTTGCACAATATCGGATTTCCTAGTTTAATCAACAGGAAGTTGCTTTTAGTTTCCTTGATCCCTGAGATTATCTGGGAGGGTGGTGGTAAGTAAAATTGCTTCTGAATGAAGACTTTGGCAGAGAAAGGAATTATCCATCAGTTATTGGATAACAGCTTCTTATAATTATGCTTCTTTTCAATTTGAAATGGGACTGATATTAATTCCAGGTCAGGTTTTCCATTAAATAGTGCTTCTCCTGGCTTCTTACAGCTCCAGGTAGATACCTGCACACTCAACTACCTTCAGTATTGGGCAGCTGCTGCTGCTGCTAAGCCGCTTCAGTCGTGTTGGACTCTGTGCGACCCCATAGACGGCAGTCCACCAGACTCCCCCGTCCCTGGGACTCTCCAGGCAAGAATATTGTAGTGGGTTGCCATTTCCTCCTCCAATGCATGAAAGTGAAAAGTGAGAGTGAAGTCGCTCAGTCGTGTCCGACTCTTAGCGACCCCATGGACTACAGCCCACCAGGCTCCTCCGTCCATGGGATTTTCCAGGCAAGAGTACTGGAGTGGGGTGCCATTGCCTTCTCCTCAGTATTGAGCTGCTGCTGCTGCTGCTGCTGCTAAGTCATTTCAGTCGTGTCCGACTCTGTGTGACCCCATAGACAGAAGCCCACCAGGCTCCCCCGTCCCTGCCAAAACTGAAAGCATTTGAGAAGATTGAACCAGAATTCAGGCAGATCTGGAAATAGGATTGCTGCTCTAAGTCTTGTATCAAGGTTCACAATGAATCATCAATTTCTTACTAACCAAGTCTAATGGATTTTCCCGTTAGTTATAATTCATTTTGCCTTGATTACATATCAATACATTTCCCCTACTGGATCTACATTACTTTCTCAAATGTTTTGATTGATATACTGATAAGTCACCTATGGCCTTTTGGTTACAAGTTCCAGTCCATGTGTGCTTAGTCGCTGCAGTCATGTCTGACTCTTTGTGACCTCATTGACTGTAGCCCACCAGGCTCCTCTGTCCATGGGATCTTCCAGGCAAGAATACTGGAGTGGTTTGCCATGCCCTTCTCCAGGGAATCTTCCCAACCCAGGGATCAAACTCGCACTGCAGGCAGGTTCTTTATTGCTGAGTTACTGGGAAAGCCCTCCAGTAGCTGAAGTCTCCTTTAAAATAAAAGCACTCACATGGTCATGCTTGTCTGATACTATCTCTATGTATCAAATAAATGTTTCAGTATCAATCGCTGCTTCATTCAAGCTTGAATTTGTTTTGCTTTGGGTGACAGATCTGTAACTAAGTTGAATTCACCTTTCCTGTCTGGCTCAGTGTTATCTTTTTTCTCTTACAGTTACCAAGATGCTCTTTTTCCTTGAGGCTAAGTCTGCTAGTATCTGTATTGCTGCTGCTGCTGCTAAGTCACCTCAGTCGTGTACGACTCTGTGCAACCCCATAAATGGCAGCCCACCAGGCTCCTCTGTCCCTGGGATTCTCCAGGCAAGAATACTGGAGAGGGTTGCCATTTCCTTCTCTAATGCATGCATGCATGCTAAATCGCTTCAGTTGTGTCCAACTCTGTGCGACCTCATGGACAGCGGCCCACCAGGCCCCTTTGTCCACGGGATTCTCTAGGCAAAAGTACTGGAGTAGGTTGCCATTTCCTTCTCCAAGTATCTGTATTAAGAACCTCTAAACTATATCTAGTTGACTCTTTCATAATATTCTTCATTATGAAAAAAATACATTCTAAACATTATTCCCATTCTAAGAACCTTAGCTGTTTCTTTGCAACAAAAATGAAGTGGAAACTTGCCAAGTGCTATGGTAGTAAAAGAAGGTAAAATCATTGTTCTGAATTATTCATAAAATCACAAAATTAGGGGCAAACACTAAACAAGAAAGCATTACTCAATGACCTGAAACTGAGAGATTTTCTCTAGTTTCTCATGTAATTTGAAATGTACTGCAATTCACATTCTTGCTATTATAAATGTATGGATGATTCTCTCTTAGTGAAAAGCACCCAAGAGAATTAGACAAACAAGACGAGCTTTTCTCCTCTTCCCTTCTCTGAAAGCAATTTTCACACTGACATGTCTACAAATGTGTGTTTTAATAGACCCGGTCTCTCCATGATGTCATTTTCCCCCTGAATATCAGAATATATATTTATTTCTGTAGAATTATTTAGCTCTCAGGTGCTGAGTTACTATTTCCCTGGAGTTGCATTGCCCAAAGTAATATGGACATTTTTCTCATTTTAACTCTCACCTCATATGGTCCCTTGGTTTGTAACATTTTGCAGCTGTTTTGATTTCTTTTCCTCTCCTTGGAAATTCTTTGCAAATTCAGGAGAAAAGGTGTTGATGTTTTTTCCTTATTCAGAATTATGGTGGATGAAAAAAATCTGATTAGATGACTCCATTGCAGCTGGAAATAATCGTGAGGGAACTAAAAAGGTGAGAACTCAGGCCATGAAAAATTTAGAATATAGGGCCACAATATGCCACAATTTGAGAAAAGCATCAATAACTTAGTGAGAGATGGTGGTGAATTTGTAAAAAGCAATAAGTAGAAAAAAAATGCCTTGACTTCTTTTTTTGTGACAAAGAAAAGACATCCTGAAAATAAGTAAGAAAGCTCTTTTATTTCATTTATATTCAATAATTGTTTCCTAACAGAATATGAGGACCTATGCCAATAGGAAAACCATATAGATATATCTCTTTTTTCTTCTGGCACTGTTGTTGACACAGGAGAGGAACTTTCCCTTTTCATTATTCCTCTAACCTCCATTTTACCGTACTCTATATTATTATATCAAATAATATCAAAACATTTAAAGTGAAATAGACTGCTGACTCTCTAAACAGGATCTCGATCCAAGATGCAGCAGAAGTAAAAGGATTATGTTTGCACATGAGAAATGAAAGTAAGAACAGTGAAGAAACTCTGGAGAGTCCAGTCTTTGAGCATAATGTCTGGAAGAAATGGCAGCTGGAAACTGATGACCTCTCATCACCTTTACTGTTTCTCACGTAACAATCTTGCAGTAAGCACCTACCTGCTCGTGCTTCTAGCTTTGCAGTACAGTATCTACTCCTTAAAATAGAATAATCCTTTTGAAATATAAGGCAGATCATTTCACCTTTCTGCTAAAAAACACTATTCTGCTTTCTATGGCTTCTCATTTTATCCAGCATAAAATTCAAAGCTCTTACCAAGCCTCTAAATGCCTTTAGGGTACTGTCCCTCAGCTATGTCTCTGAAAAACTCACCAGTCTCCCCACTGATCATTCTTGTCAGTCACACCAGTGTCCTTGGTGTTGCTTTGAAGTAAGCCAGGCGTGATTTCCCTTCACGGTGTTTATCCTCACTGTTTTCTCTGAATGTCTTACTGGATGCCTTGGGCATTCCACATGGTTTACCTCCTCGCTCCCCAGTTCTTTGCTCATATACTATTTTAATACAGAAATATTTATGAACTAAAATTGTACTCACACATTCTTGATTCCTTTTTTTGTTTTGATATGCTTACAGCATTTAAGACTACTATTTACTAGTTTATTTATCCTTTCCCATTAAGTGTCAGTTCAATAGAAATATTTTTATAGTGATAAGAAACACATAACATGAAATCTACCCTCTTAACAATTTTTAAGTGTACAGAACAGTACTGTCAACTATATTGTCAACTATTTTCATCTTCCTGTTTAAAACTCATTGAAAAGCCAACTCTCTATTTCTCCCTCCTGCCTTTTCCTGGCAAATTTAATTTTAGTGAGTCCCTTGGACTGCAAAGCAATCCAACCAGTCCATCGTAAAGGATATCAGTCCTGGGTGTTCATCAGAAGGACTGATGTTGAACTGAAACTCCAATACTTTGGTCACCTGATGCAAAGAGCTGACTCATTTGAAAAGACCCTGATGCTGGGAAAGATTGAGGGCAGGAGGAGAAGGGGACAACAGAGGATAAGATAGTTGGATGCCATCACCAACTCAATGGACGTGAGTTTGGGTAAATTCCAGAAATTGGTGATGGACAGGGAGGTGAGGCAAGTTGCTGTTCATGGGGTCGCAGAGTCGGACATGGCTGAGCAACTGGACTGACTGAACTCTGTAAGTTTGACTAACTTTGTTGTTGTTCAGTCACTAAGTCATGTCTGACTCCTTGTGACCCCATGGACTGCAGCACAACAGGCCTGCCTGCCCTTCACGATCTCCCAGAGTTTGCCCAATTTCATGTCCATTGAATTGGTGATGCTGTCCAACCATCTCATCCTCTGCTAAGTCACTTCAGTCGTGTCTGACTCTGTACGACCCCATGGACGGCAGCCCACTAGGCTCCGCCATCCCTGGGATTCTCCAGGCAAGAACACTGGAGTGGGTTGCCATTTCCTTCTCCACATCTCATCCTCTGCCACCCTCTTATCCATTGATTCTTTTTTATATATTGCACAGATTTCTGTAGTGAAATCATCTGGTTCTGGGATTTTAACCAACATGTAATAAAGATTCATGTAAAAATCAGCTACTTACTAATTGGTTGTATGTTCATTTGGTGAAAGAATTTATAAATTCTGCTTTTTATGTAAGATCTACACATTGTTAGGGAAGATCTTATTTCAGATAAGCTCTGGTTCCATCTTTCAGTTTTGACTTTGAACATCTTTTCTTCATTTGTTTTATCAGGACCTTGTCTATTTTTAATTTAAAATTCATTCAATGTCTATAGTCATTGAGTTAACAGAGAGAGCTGGTTTATCCAGAAATACAACAATTTCTTGGGTGAATGTAAGGTATACTTTGCTTTTAAATCTCTAACATATAAATTCTAAAATTAAAGTGTGGGAAGTTTGCTTGATTCCTGAACATATGTAATGAATAATTTTACCAAAGTAAGTAGGCATTCTTAGAACACTTTAATATAATGAATAACTAGAGAAAGTTTTTAATATAATGTTAGCAATTCTATTTAAACAAAGAGAATCTACATAAGACTAAAGTTCCTATTAAAGTCACTTAGTACTCTTCATTTGCATTATTTTAGAAAATTTCTATTAGTTTCTGATTTTCTATGTATATGATGTATAGAACACTAGTATTATATAAATATGGTAATTCAATATCTATTTTTCACATTTTACAACAATGAGCTTTTAAAATTCTTTTTTTAACTGTTATATGCCTCTTATCCTTATCCCTCAGAGGGCAAACAGAATGAAAACCATAATCACAGAAAACTATTCTGATCATATGGGCCACAGCCTTCTCTAACTCAGTGAAACTATGAGCCATACTGTGTAGGGCCACCCGAGACAGATGGGTCATGATGGAGAGTTCTGACAAAACGCAGTCCACTAGAGAAGGGAATGGCAAACCACTTAGTACTCTTGCCTGGAGAACCCCATGAACAGTATGAAAAGGCAAAAAGATAGGACACTGAAAGATGAACTCCCTGTCGGTAGGTGCCCAATATGCTACTGGAGAAGAGTGGAGAAATAACTCCAGAAAGAATGAAGAGATGGAGCCAAAAGCAAAAACAAAGCCCAGTTGTGGATGTGACTGGTGATGGAAGTAAAGTCTGATGCTGTAAAGAA
Organism: Moschus berezovskii; assembly: GCF_049115385.1. Classification (NCBI taxonomy): domain Eukaryota; kingdom Metazoa; phylum Chordata; class Mammalia; order Artiodactyla; family Moschidae; genus Moschus; species Moschus berezovskii. The sequence goes on along the minus strand of NC_142468.1, from coordinate 40,544,243 downwards.
CAGTGTTGCATAGGAACTTGGAATGTTAGGTCCATGAATCAAGGTAAACTGGAAGTGGTCAAACAGAGAATGGGAAAGACTAGAGATCTCTTCAAAAAATTAAAGATACCTAGGGAATATTTCATGTAAAGATGGGCACAATAAAGGACAGAAATGATATGGATCTAACAGAAGCAGAAGATATTAAGAAGAGGTGGCAGCAATACACAGAACTATACAGAAAAGATTTTCATGACCCAGAAAATCATGATGGTGTGATCACTGATCGAGAGCCAGACAACCTGGATTGCGAAGTCAAATGGGTGTTAGGAAGCATCACTTTGAACAAAGCTAGTGGAGGTGATGGAATTCCAGTTGAATATTTCAAATCCTAAAAGAAGATGCTGTTAAAGTGCTGCACTCAACATGCCAGCAAATTTGAAAAACTCCTCAGTGGCCACAGGCCTGGAAAATGTCAATTTTCATTCCAATCCCAAAGAAGGGCAGTGCCAAAGAATGTTCAAACTACTGCACAATTGCACTCATCTAACACGCTATTAAAGTCATGCTCAAAATTCTCCAATCCAGGCTTCAACTGTACATGAACCATTAGCGTCCAGATGTTCATACTGGATTTACAAAAGGCAGCGGAACCAGAGATCATTTTGCCAACATCTGTTGGATCATCGATAAAGCAAGAGAGTTCCAGAAAAACACCTACTTCTGCATTACTGAATACACCAAAGCCTCTGACTGTGTGGATCACAACAAACTGTAGAAAATTCTTAAAGATGTGGAAATACCAGACCACCTGACCTGCCTCCTGAGAAACCTGTATGCACGTCAAAAGCAACAGTTAGAACCAGACATGGAACAACAGACTGGTTCTGATACAGGAAGGGAGTATGTCAAGGCTGTGTATTGTCACCCTGCTGATTTAACTTATATGCAGAGTTCACCATCCAAAATGTCGTACTGGATGAAGCACAAGCAGGAATCAAGACTGCAGGGAGAAGTGTCAATAACCTCAGATACACAGATGACATCACTCTTATGGCAGAAAGCATAGAAGAACTAAAGGGACACCTGATGAAAGTGAGAGAGGAGAGTGAAAAGTTGGCTTAAAACTCAGCATTCAGAAAACGAGTATCATGGCATCCCGTCCTATCCCTCAATGGCAAATAGATGGGGAAACAATGGAAACAGTGAGAAACTTTTGGGGGCGGGGCTTCCAAATCACGTCAGATGGTGACTGCAGCCATAAAATTAAAAGTCACTTGTTCCTTAAAGAAAAGCTATGACCAACCTCGAAAGCATATTAAAAAGCAGGAACATTACTTTGCTGACAAAGGTCCATCTAGTCAAAGCTATGGTTTTTCCAGTAGTCATGTATGGATGTGAGAGTTGAACCATAAAGAAAGCTGAGTGCTGAAGATGTTATGCTTTTGAACTGTGGTGTTGGAGAAGTCTCTTGAAATTCCATTGGACTGCAAGGAGATCAAACCAGTCATTCCTAAAGGAAATCAGTCCTAAATATTCATTGGAAGAACTGATGCTGAAACTGAAACTCCAATACTTTGACCACCTGAAGTGAAGAACTAGTTCGCTGGGAAAGATTGAAGGCAGGAGGAGAAGGGGATGACAAAGAATGAGATGATTGGATGGCGTCACCGACTCAGTGGACATGAGTTTGAGCAAACTCTGGCAGTGGTGATGGACAGGGAAGCCTGGCATGCTGCAGCCCATGGGGTCGCAAGGAGTCAGACACGAGTGAGTGACTGAACTGAATTGAACTGAACTGTTATCAAACTACACATTGGAAAAGTTAAAACATCTCTATTTACATTTTTATGATGATACAGAGGTCTTTACTTTCTTCCCCAGAATAGCATGGGCAAAATCTGTAATTCATACATTGTGATTTTAATTACTTAAGGCTCTTTCCATTCTGTGACAAATTTTAATTTTCTCTTTTGCATTTCATGTCACTAAATTTTAAACATTCAATTTTCACCCAGTTTTGTGCACTGTAGGACATATATTAACCTTTTGTCATAATAGTTTCTACCTTCTTTGACGGACTAGCTGTATTATGAAAACAAAATAGTTGCATATTCTATAAAGAAGAATTTTAAAATAATTTCATTGTAGAGATTGTAATGAAAATGTAAGTTAATTCTAAAGTAAAGATTCCAGTTAGAAGGGAACCATTTGAAGATGAATGTTTCAATACACACTGTTATGTTAAAGCTGAATTTGGCTATGAGCCACATTAGTTATGCCCCTTTGGTTTGAATGACAGAGTAAGAGATAATACCTTTCTGAAAGGAAATCAAATTTGAAACATGATACTGAAGTCTAATCCTTAACCAAGATATTTTTGAGGAAGACATGGGTTGATCTATAATGAATATTACTTGAAGTAATAACAATCCCCTATTTTACTTTTTCAGAAAACATGCACTTAATATTTTTTCTACATGTATACATAGATACTTTTGTGTAAATCATATACAGAAAGTACCTGATTAATTTAGATATGTGAATTCTTTAAGTTCTAAAGTAGACTTATAGTCACTTAAAAGAGAAACTTGTGGTTAGTTTCTCTGACTTTTATCCCTTTCAATCCATCGTTAATTCTGTGGCTAGAATAATTTGTAATGTGGCTTTAATCATTGCATCTTTTGATCAGAAACCTACAAATATTCTCAATTTTCTTCTTTTTATATTTAAGTTATTCTTCATTGCTTTAATCTTTTTCCTTTCCTTGGTCCCATAGTATTTAACCAAAAAATAATTTTTAAGCTTTTTAAACTCTGCTCCTGCTGCTGCTGCTAAGTCACTTCAGTCGTGTCCGACTCTGTGCGACCCCATAGATGGAAGCCCACCAGGCTCCCCAGTCTCTGGGATTCTCCAGGCAAGAACACTGGAGTGGGTTGCCATTTCCTTCTCCAAGCACATTAAGTATTCTTTTCCTTCCTTCCTATTTGTTATCCTTACGTCAAACCCATGACCTCTTTTGTGTTCTCCTGGCCAAGAATGTTCTTTCTTCATCCTGCCATATAACTATTAGCCATCCTTAATTGACTGGATTGCATTCTTTTCTCATTCTTAACTATCCCCTCTTTGATCACTGTGCTTTTTGAATTTTTTCCATACTTATAAACCATCCCCTAAAACATAGAGCTTAATTGTATACTCTTGGATGTTATTTTCATATTTGTTTTTGTTTAAATTTTAAAATAATAATGAATAGGTAGGAATAAGCAGGCCAGAAATCATTCTGAGGCAAACTTAACTTGTATTATTGCTGTAACTACGTGATCTCAAAAGGGACTGAAAATGCCACTGAACCACAGTTTTTCCTTACCATAGTTAGTGTACCTATTTTTCTTACCTAACATGATGTTTTCACCACTGAGAAAACATCCTTTGGCAAAAACAATGTTTCACTAGTGTATGTGGAAACTTGGACTATGTGGCTTCCCAGTTTGCTCAGGAACTGGTGAAGCAAGGGCACATAGTTGGGTAATCCTCATTTTGTTTATTCTTACATCCTCACTGCGTTCAGCATGAAATCTGTCTCTTTCCCTAATATGTACCCATTACCATGGCATGAAGGCAAGAAATAGTCATTTATGAAGACTAGAATGGCTGCAGTTGTTACCTGGTATTTCCCTTTAAAAAAAATTGAAATACCATTTTATAAATGATTATTGTAAATATTCTAACAGTACAGAAGGGATTAAGTGGATTAAGTATAATAAGTTAAAATATCATTTTCTCTGTAATTCCAAGTCCCATATCTTTTTCTCTATCTCTTCATAATTACTGGTAAAAATTTAGATTATATCATATATATACATCAGTTCAGTTCATTTCGCTCAGTTGTGTCCGACTCTTTGTGATCCCATGAATCACAGCACGACAGTCTTCCCTGTCCATCACCAACTCCCAGAGTTCACTCAAACTCATGTTCATCGAGTCAGTGATGCCATCCAGCCATCTCATTCTCTGTCATCCCTTTCTCCTCCCGCCCCCAATCCCTCCCAGCATCAGAGTCTTTTCCAGTGAGTCAACTCGTTGCATGAGGTGGCCAAAGTATTGGAGTTTCAGCTTTAGCATCAGTCCTTCCAATGAACACCCAGGACTGATCTCCTTTAGAATGGACTGGTTGGATCTCCTTGCAGTCCAAGGGACTCTCAAGAGTCTTCTCCAGCACCACAGTTCAAAAGCATCAATTCTTCGGCAGAATGTGGTCCACTGGAGAAGGGAATGGCAAACCACTTCAGTATACTTCCCTTGAGAACCCCATGAACAGTATGAAAAGGCAAAATGATAGGATACTGAATGAGGAATCCCCCAGGTCAGTAGGTGCCCAGTATGCTACTGGAGCTCAGTGGAGAAATAACTCCAGAAAGATTGAAGAGATGGAGCCAAAGCAAAAACAATACCCAGTTGTGAATGTGATTGGTGATAGAAGAAAAGGTCCAATGCTGTAAAGAGCAATATTGCATAGGAACCTGGAATGTCAGGTCCATGAATCAAGGCAAATTGGAAGTGGTCAAACAGGAGATGGCAAGAGTGAACGTCAACATTCTAGGAATCAGTGAACTAAAATGGACTGGAATGGGTGAATTTATTTATTTATTTTTAAATGTAATACTGTTTATTTAACTTCAAAAACATTTCAACATTCTAAACATACAAAAAAAATAACAGAACATTGCAGATCGTGTTTAGTACAGAAGGTTCTTGAACTTTCACTGGTGCAGTGGCTCTTGGCTTCGCTGACAATGAACAGTTCTACAATTTGTTTAAAAAAAAAAGTTTAAAACTACCACACTTAAACTAAAAAGGATCCAAAACACTTCTCATGCCTGCTGACCACCCCCCCCCCCCACATCTAAGAATGGCAGCGGGATGCTATGTCGCTATATACAAAAATAAGACAACCTGAAGCTAAATGGATGCCCACTGTGGTGTCCACAGGTCCAGCCCCACAGTGCACGCCCTGAGCTACAGCCCCTCCGGAAGGCATTGCCCCTATAACCTCCACACCAAGCAAAGAGCATCAAGAGTGTGTCTCGGTTGCTTTGTTCTTTTTACAAACTATAGATATGTACAGTTGAGAACTCGGGATTTCTAGCCAATGACCATAGAATCAACACACCACCTTACAAATTAAAAAAAAAAAATGCCAGAAACATCTTTAAATGCCTTGTCACACCAACAGCAAAGTGCACAGAGTGAGGAGAACACGAGAGCTTTTTCATTTTAAAAATGTTTGGAAATATGTACAACTTTGATACAGTTTCCAGGTGCTCTGGACACCCATGGCCACTTAATGTAAACCACTGACAATTGCTAGAGCACTTTGAGAGACTAAGATATGATCATGATCCAACTGGGTAATTAAACCTAATGAGGGCAACAGACACGTCTTGGGTGAGAGGTGTGTCAATCAAGGCGCTCCCTACTCTAAGGTATTCACAAGGAGACAGATCAACAGTTTTTATTTTTATTCATCCTCTTCCTCCTCCTCCTCCTCCTCTTCGTCTTCCTCTTCCACCTTTTTCCGGGCAATTTTAGCAGCACCCTTGGCGCCATCAAACTTCCCTTTAGACTTATAGTCTGCGACATCCTTCTCATACTTCTCTTTCAGCTTTGCTGCCTTGTTGATGTATGGCTGCTTCTCACTGTCACTTAAGTTATTCCACATCTCGCCCAGCTTCTTTGCCACATCTCCAATAGAGATGCCAGGGTTTGTAGACTTGATCTTGGGGCGGAATTCAGAGCAGAATAGGAAAAATCCAGACGGTGGTCTCTTGGGGGCATTAGGGTCCTTCTTCTTCTTGCCTCCCTTAGCTGGTCCGTAATCCTTCATTTCCCAATCATAGCGCACTTTATCCGCCTTTGCCATTTCATCAAATTTTGACTTCTCTTTCCCGGACATGGTCTTCCACCTCTCAGAGCATTTCTTGGAAAATTCAGCAAAATTGACAGGGACCTCTGGGTTTTTCTTCTTATGTTCTTCTCTGCACGTCTGCACAAAGAAGGCATAAGCAGACATCTTGCCCTTTGGTTTCTTGGGATCACCTTTAGCCATTTTGACTGTATTGTTTGCTAGTCTCTGGAATGGGTGAATTTAACTCAGATGACCATTATATCTACTACTGTGGGCAAGAATCCCTTAGAAGAAATGGAGTAGCCATCATGGTCAACCAGAGTCCAAAATGCAGTACTCAGATGCAATCTCAAAAACAACAGAATGATCTCTATTCATTTCCAAGGCAAACCATTCAATATTACAGTAATCCAAGCCTATGCCCCAACCAGTAACGCTGAAGAAGCTGAAGTTGAACGGTTCTATGAAGACCTACAAGACCTTTTGCTGCTGCTAAGTCACTACAGTCGTGTCTAACTCTGTGCGACCCCATAGACGCCAGCCTGCGAGGCTTCCCCATCCCTGGGATTCTCCAGGCACAAACACTGGAGTGGGTTGCCATTTCCTTCTCCAATGTGTGAAAGTGAAGTTGCTCAGTCATGTCTGACTTGTAGCGACCCCATGGACTGCAGCCTACCAGGCTCCTCTGTCCATGGGATTTTCTAGGCAAGAGTACTGGAGTGGCTTGCCATTGCCTTCTCCGATAAGACCTTTTAGAACTAACTAAAAAAGATGTCCTTTTCATTTTAGGGGACTGGAATGCAAAAGTAGAAAGTCAAGAAACACCTGGAGTAACAGGCAAATTTGGCCTTGGAGCATGGAATGAAGCAGGGCAGAGGCTAATAGAGTTTTGCCAAGATAATGCACTGGTCATAGCAAACACCCTCTTTCAACAACACAAGAGAAGACTCTACACATGGACATCACCAGATCGTCAGCACCGAAATCAGACTGATGATATTCTTTGCAGCCAAAGATGGAGAAGCTCTATACAGTTAGCAAAAACAAGACCAAGAGCTGACTGTGGCTCAGATCATGAACTCCTTATTGCCAAATTCAGACTGAAATTGAAGAAAGTAGGGAAAACCACTAGACCATTCAGATATGACCTAAATCAAATCCCTTATGATTATACAGTGGAAGTGAGAAATAGACTTAAGGGACTAGATCTGATAGATAGAGTGCCTGATGAACTCTGGACGGAGGTTCGTGACATTGTACAGGAGACAGGGACCAAGACCATCCCCATGGAAAAGAAATGCAATATATATACATACATATATATAAACACTATTTATGATATGTAGTTTCTGATATTTCATTAAAAAATGCATTGAACATCTTACCATTATTTGAAAATATCTGTCAAGTGCTATTTTTTAACCTATATTTATTTTTATAGGTTTTTTCTGAATGGATCTTTTTTTTTTTTTTACAGTCTTTCTTGAATTTGTTGCATCATTGCCTCTGTTTTATGTCTTAGCTCTTTAGCCTTGAGACATGTGGGATCCCAGCTCCCTGCCTGACTAGGGATCAAACCCACATCCCCTGCATTAGAAGTCAAAGTCCCTACCACTGGACTACCATGAAATTCCTTTTATCTATATTTAAATAAGTCATAATTGATGAAAATTTATGGCATTTCCATTTTATTCATTTTGTAAACAATTGTATAATGAAAAACCTTTCATATATTGGTTTGAATATTTATTCCATTATTTAATTGGATCTGAAATGAGAAGGGGGAGTTGAGAATTTTCAGATGTTACTCAGGACCACTCCCCTCACATGCTTTTGGAAATGTAGGTCATCTTAGGTTTAATCAGTGACAGGGACATGGCTTGCTTTTACCAAGTAGAGGTAAGAGACGCTGTGCATCCTGAACTGGGCCAGACAGTCCTAGACAAGGAAGAATTGTTTAGTCTGAAGGTCCAATGTGTAACCTTTGGAGAAATGTGGCAGCAGGGAGTATTTCACTATCTGCTTTAAGAAATGTTGCAGTAAATATGTATTACTCATAATCTGGAAAACAATATGATTCCATTTAAAATATTAACCTTTCTCCATAACAACCAATAGAATTTTAATATAAATCAAAGGCTGTTTTTTTTTCATACAAATGCATTAGATACCCCCTCACCCAAAAAGAGAAAGAATATAAATAGATAAATCAAGAAGAAAGAGAAACTGGATGATTTAAATGGTTCCGAAGAATACAGTAGGTAAATATTGGCCAGTATATTTAAAGTGTATGTGAAAAGGTTAAGTTTTAGAAAAAATGTAAAAAAAAAAAAGCCTGAATTAAGAGAAATTAAAACTTTTTGAATATTCCTACAACATAAAAGAAGTGGAAAAAGCTGTAAGGTCATACCACCCAAATAGCTTAAGGCCTACATGAATATCTCAAGCAGGTCCTATTAAACTTAACAGAAAAGTTAATTCTTGTGCTGTTTAAAGGTTTTTTTCTTGTTAGTGAGAGCACAGGAAATAAATAAAGAAATAGAGCTCTACCTTTAAGTGTGTGTGTGTGTGTGTGTATGTATGTGTTTAAGATTGCTTTCTTTTTTATTTTGATTTTCATAGCAATATGCATAACTAATTAAATTGGAGAAAATATTTCCCTTCAACTTGATTACAGGATCTCACAAATTTATTTCCTTTTTTCTTTTTAAATAAAAAAATTTAACACATTTCTGTTACCCTTTACCTCATGCCTCTGGTAACCAGCAATCTGTTACTGTGATCTGTATTTCTGGGTTTTTCATTTTTTTTGTTTTTTTCTTTGATTCCACATAAGGAGAGCTCATATAGTATTGTCTTTCTCTTTCTGACTTATTTCACTTAGCAGCATGCCCTCAAGTCCATCTGTGTTGTATATGTTAAAGATTTCATTGCTTTGTATGAATCAATAATACTCATATATTAAAAAGCAGAGACTACTTTGCCAGCAAAAGGTCTATCTAGCCAAGGCTATGGTTTTCCAATAGCCACATATGGATGTGAAAGTTGGATTATAAAGAAAGCTTATCACTGAAGAATTGATGCTTTTGACCTGTGGTGTTGGAGAAGACTCTTGAGATTCCACTGGATTTCAAGGAGATCCAACCAGTGCATCCTAAAGGAGATCAGTCCTGAGTGTTCAGAACTGATGGTGAAGGATGATAGATGGAAGGATTGATGATGAAGCTGAAACTCCAATAATTTGGCCACCTGATGTGAAGAGATGACTCACTGGAAAAGACCCTGATGTTGGGAAAGATTGAAGGCAGGAGGAGAAAGGGATGACGGAGGATGAGATAGTTGGATGGCATCACTGACTCAGTGGACATGGGTTTGGGTAAACTCTGGGAGTTGGTGATGGACAGGGAGGCCTGGCATGCTGTGGTCCATGGGGTCTCAAAGAGTCAGACACAACTGAGTGACTGAACTAAATTGAACTGAATACTCATATATATATATGAACTTGAATAATACTCTTGAACAATATTATATACTGAATAATATTTCTGAATAGGCTGAAATGTATTTCCATTAGGTTATTTTCCTATCTTGGCTATTGTAAATATACTCAGTGAGCAAGGGACATTACTGGAACATATGGTAGTTCTATTTTTAACTCTTTGAGGGCCCTCCATACTGCTTTGCATAGTGTCTACACCAGTTTACATTCCTACCAGCAGAGCTCAATGGTTCCCCTTACTCCAGATTCTTGCCAACACTTGTTGTTTCCTGTCTTTTTGATAACAGCCATTCGAAACAGGTGTGAAGTGATATCTCATTGTGGCTTCAATTTATATTTCCCTGATGATTAATGATGTTTAGCCATCTGCATTTTTTTTTCTGGAAAAATGTCTATTCAGACTCTTTGCCCATCTTTTAAATTGGATTGTTTGTTTTTTGGTTATTGTGTTTTATGGATTCTTTATATATTTGGGTTATTATCCCTTTATCAACTATATATGACTTTCAAATATTTTCTCCCATTCAGTATGTTGCCTTTTTCCTTTGCTGCTTTTTTTTTTCCCTTTTATTGCTCTTGTTTTATTTTGGTGTTAGATTAAAAAAAGTCATCACCAAGACTTATGTCAAGGAACTTATCACCTATGTTTTCTTCTAGGAGATTTGTGTTTTCAGAAGGTTTTACATTCATGTCTTTAATCCAGTTTGAATTAATCTTTGTGTATGGAGTAAAATAGTGGTCTTGTTTCATTCTTTTGCTATAACGATTCCATTATCCCAACACTACTTATTGAAAAGACTATCCTTTTCCCATTGAATATTCCTGGCTCCTTTGTTATAAATTAATTGACAATATATGTGCAGGTTTATTTCTTTTCCCTCTGTTTCACTGATCTATGTTTTTATGCTAGTACATACTTTTATTAATAATTACTATACCTTTGAAATATAGTTTGAAATCGGGGACCATGAGGCTTCCACTTTTGGTCTCTTCTCAAGATTCACTTGGCTGTTCTGAGCTGCTTGTGGCCCATTCCAGTTTTAGGATTATTGCTTTGAATCTATAGATTGCTTTGGGTATTATTTTAACAATATTGATTCTTTCAATGCATAAGCATGGAATATCTTTTCATTTATTTGTGTTATATTCATTTATTTTTGTATGTGTCTTGTACATGTCCTGTCATTGGTTAAACTTATTTATAGATATTTTACTCTTTTTGCTGCAGTTATAAATGGGATTGTTTTCTAAATTTCTCTTTCTGATAATTAATTATTAGTGTGTAGACATGCAACACCGAAATCAGATTGATTATATTCTTTGCAGCCAAAGATGGAGAAGCTCTATACAGTTAGCAAAAACAAGACCAGGAGCTGACTGTGGCTCAGATCATGAACTCCTTATTGCCAAATTCAGACTTAAATTGAAGAAAGTAGGGAAAACCACTAGACCATTCAGATATGACCTAAATCAAATCCCTTATGATTATACAGTGGAAGTGAGAAATAGACTTAAGGGACTAGATCTGATAGATAGAGTGCCTGATGAACTCTGGATGGAGGTTCGTGACATTGTACAGGAGACAGGGACCAAGACCATCCCCATGGAAAATAAATGCAAAAAAGCAAAATGGCTGTCTGAGGAGGCCTTACAAATAGCTGTGAAAAGAAGAGAAGCAAAAAGCAAAGGAGACAAGGAAAGATATAAGCATCTGAATGCAGAGTTTCAAAGAATAGCAAGGAAAGATAAGAAAGCCTTCCTCAGCGATCAATGTAAAGAAATAGAGGAAAACAACAGAATAGGAAAAACAAGAGATCTCTTCAAGAAAATTAGAGATACCAAGGGAACATTTCATGCAAAGATGGGCTCGATAAAGGACAGAAATAGTGTGGACCTAACAGAAGCAGAAGATATTAAGAAGAGGTGGCAAGAATACACAGAAGAACTGTACAAAAAAGAACTTCACGCCCAAGATAATCATGATGGCATGATCACTCACCTAGAGCCAGACCTCTTGGAATGTGAAGTCAAGTGAGCCTTAGAAAGCATCACTACGAACAAAGCTAGTGGAGGTGATGGAATTCCAGTTGAGCTATTTCAAATCTTGAAAGATGATGCTGTGAAAGTGCTGCACTCAATATGCCAGCATATTTGGAAAACTCAGCAGTGGCCACAGGACTGAAAAAGTCAGTCTTCATCTCAATCCCAAAGAAAGGCAATGCCAAAGAATGCTCAAATTACCACACAATTGCACTTATCTCACACACTAGTAAAGTAATGCTCAAAATTCTCCAAGCCAGGCTTCAACAATATGTGAACTGTGAACTTCCAGATGTTCAAGCAGGTTTTAGAGGAGGCAGAAGCACCAGAGATCAAATTGCCAACATCCACTGGATCATAGAGAAAGCAAGAGAGTTCCAGAAAAACATTTATTTCTGCTTCATTGACTATGCCAAAGCCTTTGACTGTGTGGATCACAATAAATTGTGGAGAATTCTGAAAGAGATGGGAATACCAGACCACCTGACCTGTCTCTTGAGAAACCTGTATGCAGGTCAGGATGCAAGAGTTAGAACTGGACATGGAACAACAGACTGGTTCCAAACAGGAAAAGGAGTATGTCAAGGCTGTATATTGTCACCCTGCTTATTTAACTTATATGCAGAGTACATCAAGAGGAACGCTGGGCTGGAAGAAGCACAAGCTGGAATCAAGATTGCTGGGAGAAATATCAATAACCTCAGCAATGCAGATGACACCACCCTTATGGCAGAAAGTGAAGAGGAACTCAAAAACCTCTTGAGGAAAGTGAAAGAGGAGAGTGAAAAGGTTGGCTTGAAGCTCAACATTCAGAAAACAAATCATGGCATCTGGTCCCATCACTTCATGGGAAATAGATGGGGAAACAGTGGAAACAGTGTCAGACTTTATTTTTTTGGACTCCAAAATCACTGTGGATGCTGATTGAAGCCAGGAAATTAAAAGACCTTTACTCCTTGGAAGGAAAGTTATGACCAACCTAGATAGTATATTAAAAAGCAGAGACATTACATTGCCAACAAAGGTCCGTCTAGTCAAGGCTATGGTTTTTCCCGTGGTCATGTATGGATGTGAGAGTTGGACTGTGAAGAAAGCTGATCGCTGAAGAATTGATGCTTTTGAGCTGTGGTGCTGGAGAAGACTCTTGAGAGTCCCTTGGACTGCAAGGAGATCCAACCAGTCCATTCTGAAAGAGATCAATCCTGGGTGTTCATTGGAAGGACTAATGCTAAAGCTGAAACTCCAATACTTTGGCCACCTCATGCGAAGAGTTGACTCACTGGAAAAGACTCTGATGCTGGGAAGGATTGGGGGAAGGAGGAGAAGGAGACAACAGAGAATGAGATGGATGGATGGCATCACCGACTCTATGGACATGAGTTTGAGTGAACTCCGGGAGTCGGTGATGGTCAGGGAGGCCTGGCGTGCTGTGATTCATGGGGTCACAAAGAGCTGGACACAACTGAGCGACTGAACTGAGACATGCAACACATTTCGGCTGTTTATTTTATATACCGTAATTTTACTATAAGATTGATGGTACAAATGGTTAAAAATCTGCCTAAAATGTGGGAGACCTGGGTTCGACCCCTGGGTCGGGAAGATCCTCTGGAGCAGGAAATGGCAACCCACTCTAACACTCTTGCCTGGGAAATCCCATGGATGGAGGAGCCTGGTTGGCTACAGTCTGTGGGGTCACAAAGAGTTGGACATGACTGAGGGAGTTCACCTGTTCACTACTATAAGATTTATTAAAAAAAAAAAAGAGAATAAAAAATATTAATTTTTTCTAACAGCTTTTTGACAAAGCCTTTAGATTTTTCCATATATAATGTTATGTAATCTGTTAATAGTGACAGATCTACTTCTTACTTTCCGATGTGAATGTCTTTCATATCTTTTTCTTGCCTAAATGCTCTTGCTTATACTTCCAACACTATTTTGTATAAAATTGGTGAGAGTACCACCCTTATCTTGTTCTGATCTTAGAGGAAAATCTTTTAACCTTTGACAGTTGAGTGTGACGTTAGCTGTGGGCTTGCCATGTATGGTATTTATTATGTTGAGGTATGTTCCCTCTACACCCAGTTTATTTAAAGCTTTTAGTATATATGACTGTTGCATTTTGTCAAATGTTTTATCTCCATCTATTGAGAAGATCATATGAGTTTTATCCTCTTACTGGATTGACCCTTTATGTAACACCTACCTTGTCTCTTGTTTCTGTTAAACTCTGTTTTATCTGATATGAGTATGTTACTGAAAGTTTGGTCTGCTACTCGTCACTCAAAAGCCAGTAAAGTAGCAAGTTTGGTGGAAAGGAAACTTCCCTGGTGGCTCAGATGGTAAAGCATCTGCCTACAATGTGGGAGACCTGGGTTCGATCCCTGGGTCAGGAAGATCCTCTGGAGAAGGAAATGGCAACCCACTCCAGTACTCTTGCCTGGAAAATCCCGTGGATGGAAGAATCTGGTAGGCTACAGTCCATGGAGTTGCAGAGTCAGACACAACTGAGCGACTTCACAAGAAGATTTGTATTATTTCAGGTGCAGGCAACCATGGTGGGTGACAGACTCCTGGTCAAAGGCTGACTCCTTCTCCTTTGACAATCAGTGGGCAAAAAACAAAATTTTAACCAGAAAAACCTGGAAAAGCTATAATTCAGAATTGAAGGAAATATAAAGCTTTTTCCAGACAAGCAAAAGCTCGAGTTCATCACCACTAAGCCAGTCTTATAAAAAATGTTAAAGGAACTTTTATAAGCTGCAAAGAAAAGGTGCTAGTTAGTAAGAAGAATACATTGAGGGAAAAAACTCTCCCTGGAAAAGCAAATATATGGTAGAAGTAGTGTATTCATCACTTATAAAGCTGGTATATAAAAGACAGTTCAGTCACTCAATCATGTCTGAAGTTTTGCGACCCCATGGACTGCAGCACACCAGGCTTTCCTGTACTTCACCATCTCCTGGAGTTTGCTCAAACTCATGTCCATTGAGTTGGTGATACCATTCAACCATCTTGTCCTCTGTCATCCCCTTCACCTCCTGCCTACAATATTTCCCTTTCCCAATTTTGAACCAGTCCATTGTTCCATATAAGGTTCTAACTGTTGCTTCTAGACCCGCATACAGGTTTCTCAGGAGGCAGGTAAGGTGGTCTGGTATTCTCATCTCCTGAAGAATTTTTCATAGTTTGTTGTGATGCACACAGTCAAAGGTTTTAGTGTAGTCAGTGAAGCAGAAGTAGATATTTCCCGGGAACTCTCTTGGTTTTTCTATGATCCAACAGATGTTGGCAATTTGATCTCTTATTCCTCTGCCTTTTCTAAATCTAGCTTGTGCATCTGAAAGTTCTCGGTTCATTGAAAGCCTGGTTTGAAGAACTTTGAGCATTAACTTGCTAGAATGTGAAATGAGTCTAATTTGCAGTAGTATGAACATTCTTTGGCATATAAAAGACAAAAGTAGTAAAAATAACTTTGATTATAATAGTTAAGGGATTCATAAGATAAAAAGAGGTAAAATGTGACTTATAACAGTTTTTTCTCATTAAAACAACTGAAAAATGAATATAAAAGAGAAAACACAAAACCCAGTTATGTTAAAAATAAACACCATGAAAAAAGTCCTTAAGCGAACTCTGAGGAATAGTTGCTCAATGCCATGACAATTTATTCTGTTCTTCAACATAAGGCAAGAGTAGGTGCAGACATCTGAACGAATATGTCATCAGTTCAGTTCAGTTCAGTAGCTCAGTCGTGTCCGACTCTTTGCGACCCCATGAATCACAGCACTCCAGGCCTCCCTGTACATAATACATATAGATTAGTCTCTCTTGAAACTCCATAATTTGATAGTAAATAGTTTAAGAAAATGATATAAACTTATAGGATCAAAGAGAAAACAGCAATATTTTTGAAGATAGGACATCTAGATATTAAAGAGACTAAAGAGAACCGAATTTTACACTGACAATGGGGAGATCTGATCTCCCTGAAGTCTCTTGAATTAACGGTATAAAATACCATTGGAAGTATAGAGAAAAGCAAAGATAAAACTCAGGAAAATTGGTTAGAAGTATGTTTTTGATGCTCGGATTACCAAATCTAGTGAATGTCTCTTGGACCCTCTGGCAGAAGAGTGGAGGTTTATCCTCTGAACAGGTTAAAGGGAATCTTGGGATGGGAAATATCAACTTTTTGGTGACACATGGAATAGGGGCTAAAACAAACATTTAATACTAAAAGCTGAGATATCTCCAATATTTAATCCTCTGTGGGCTCACAATATCAAGATCTATTAGTCTTGTACCCTCAGAGGAAGAAACTGAATCTGCTTTGAAGAATCTACTTTAGTCCAGTGAAATAGACTAAAGGATATGTTTATAAGGGGCTGTCCCAAGGAAATAGTCCACTTAGATTAACCTGTAGTGAAGCCACAGTTGACAAGTACTCCTTATGAACTTAGAGATATTGTCAACATTTGTTGCACTGTTCATAACAGTTATGAAAATCTAGGAATAACCAGTAAGGTAAAAGAGACAAAACTGAATAAAATCTCTAGAAATACACTAAGTTTATACAGGGAGGAATGAGACTTACCATCAATCTCCTCAGAGATAATATACCTACACAACAAGAATAAGATGTGACGTAAAATGAATCTCTAAAAATAAAATTATTGAAAATTTAAAAATATTGCAATAATGTAATTTAATAGTATTATAGATTTTCAAGATAAAGTTGACTGAGAAAGTGAGAAAAATATAAGAAATGAATATTAGGAGAGAACTGTTTGGTAAAGTAAAGGATCAGTCCAATAAGGCAGCAACTAAAATATATAGGGAAATAATTCTATAATGAAAGAGCAGATAATACAATGGGGTGTGGTATACATAAATTAAATAATTTTTAATGGATAACAATTAGAATTCATAAGTTTTCACATTGAATTTGTCTACCGGGCTTTAAACCAGTAGATGAAAAAAGACCTAACAACACTAAGAATAATAACGAAAAAAATCAGCTCACTGAGAAAAAACAGAAGATAATTCCTGCTGTTTGAGAGGAAAAACAAAAATAGGTCACTGGAAGTCAAGGAAGCAAAAGTTTATAAATTGGAAAATTATTTCCAGTGTAGCATAATGTACTTAGCCAAACTATTAAACAGTATGAGAAAAATCATAAAACGCATTTTCGACATTCAGATTTCCAAAATGATACTTCCAATCCATAGTATGTTAGAAAGTTACTGAAGAATGTTCTACTAAATTGAACAGTAAGTGAGGAAAGAGAAGGGCACAGTGTATAAGGAATCTCCAGGTTGTTAAAGAAGTAGAATATATTTAAGTGATAATCTGTGTATATTAGCAGTAAAAAAAAATCTTCAAAGAGATAAAATTTGTCTTTCGAATGTATTGATAGACTCATTAGACAATGGAATTGAGCTCATTTTTTGATACATATATACAAAACTAAACAAAACAAAAATAAGAGAATTATCAACTCAAGGAAGGAAAATATTGGAAAGAAATATGATCATTTATACTTAAGTGGATCAGTTGTGAGTAACATTAGCATAGTCATAATAATATGAATACTAACTATTGACCAAACAACTTTAAGATATAATTATATTGAGAGGATGGGAAGAAGAGTTAAATCTTTAGCTGTCACAGTAGTGATTGATAGAAAATACTTAATGATGAACAATAATGAAGTTTCAGTATTAGACTATTTTTTAGAGATACAAAAGCAAAATCCAAAACCAATGCTAAAGTAATTGAAAGTAGTATTTTCTGAGGAGGAAGAAATGGGATGCAAGGGATAGGATACTGCCATTTTCCATAATAAAATTTGAATAATTATTTGACTATTTAACCTGTGTGATATATTAATATAACATTTTTAAATTAAAAATAAAATAAGAAAGAATTGATGTGTGATCTTCAGATCATGTAGGTTAAAATCCATACAGGATCTATAGCTAACAAGAGTTTTACAGTAGCTATCAGTGAGCATGTCGAGCTGTTTTTCACTGTGATTTTTGAATATATAAAGGAGTCTTAACAGTAAATACAACATTTTAAGTTAACATACAGCATATTAAATTTTTTTAAACACAATTTTATATTTTAAAATAGCAAGCTTTATTCTATATAAATCTAATAAATTTAAAACTAATTTTAAAGGAGGACTTTGATTAATGTTTGGTTCCATTTACAACTTAATTAGACTCCCTTAAAGTTTTTAAACTGCATTTATTAATTTAGTGTGCTCAATTATCTTTTTGAACATTTTAATTATCTAACAAACAAAACCTTTCAGAGTACTTAAACAGCCCTTAAAAAGATAATAAATCAAACTAATAACGTGGTGAATCTTAAGGTGTCTTAAATGTTAAAACACTACTGCCAACTTAGTAAAATTTCTTATATCTTTCAACTCAAAAAGCAATGCTTAAAACAATCACTTGGTTATGTACTTAAAGTGTGAATTTAAAGTGCTAATCTGTTGATATTTAAATTACTAACATCAATTATTGATGTGTATGGCATCTTTAAAATATGAATATTATAGTTTTGATCTATTTCATCATTTCTCTACTTTAAAATTCTTTTCCCAGGGGAAAAAATACCATGAAAACAATTACACTCTCTTAAGCAAATGGGGTTTTTCAATTCAAGTAAATTGTAGCTACCATCACAGGTTGCTTTATTAATGGACATTTCACTTGGATATTGATTTCTGGAGTTGCAGATATTCAGGGTGATTTCTTTTATAAATATGGTGAACAAATTTGAACCTTTTATAAAGTTATGCTAATAAATAGAGATTCCAAGTCTATGAACTCTGAAGAAGGATGAAGTGATGAAGGGACAACTCTTGTTCATTAGATTCACGATACCAATATCTCCTTCACATTATCTTATATCCAGTTTAATTTTAATTAATTTCCCTGCTCAGATTGTTTAAGGACTAAATTGGATTAAAAATCTGTTTATTGTATGATTCTTGTCAGAGTACTTATATTCTTATTATCTGCCAAAGTCATAACTTTTCTAGATATTTAAATGACATTTTTCATCTCATATCTACATTGAGCTCAGGGGTCATAGTTTCCAAGGCTAAATTAATGATATAGCCAGACCAGTTTACTGCTGGGCATGAAAAGAATGATTCCCACAGATTACTAAGTTGCTGAGAAAATGTTCAAGGAAAATAAAACTAAATTGAGGCTACTTGTTGACATAATTTACTCTACGAATCTCCTCCTTCACCATAGGTATATTAATAAATGTGATCCTCTAAATACCAAAGCAATTATGTAGAGAGCAAAATTCAAACTATAAAATGTTCATCTTTTATAGAAAAATGCTCCCAAACTGGAAATTAGAATACAAAATTTACATAAGGAAACCTAAAACCATCAATCAAGATTAATAACTGAAATGATGCTGAATATAAGCAAATTGAGAAGTAACACTTTTAAAGTTATAGGTAATCTAGAGAATATAAAAAGTGAGAGCCCTAAGACTATTGACAAAATGAGACCTTCAAAGGGGAAGCTAAAAGAAAGAGCATAACTAATGTAATTCAGGAAATTTCCAACACTGTGTGTTAGGATTTTGGTGAAGAGACAATAGCTCTACATAGAATTTTGTGTATAGCATTAAACAGCTGCCATGAGTGAAAAAGAAAATCAAAGCAAACAGAAGAATTCATAACAGTAATTCAAAGCAATCTCAATGACACTAAGTAAAATAAAGATGATATTGTTTAAAAACACTTTGATATAATACAAAACCGAAAAAATAAAAAATGAACAACTGATAAAACTAATCAGAATGTTTTTAATAACAGTGATACAAAACCTGAATTTCCCTCCAAACATCTGAACAACTCCTAATAAAATTAAAGCATAAATCTCCCCCAAAATGTAAACTTTAAGTATAAAAAAATAGAAAGAATGGTAAATAGAGAGTCACTTTATAGCTGGAGGAAACTGAAAAAATATAACCTAAGAAAATTATTAGAACTGTATTAAAAATGTATGCTAAAGTTCACATCAGAGCATAATTAATAAATCTAAAATGCTAGTAGCAATAATTGGATATGGTTATATTGATTATGGTATTTGAATATCCTGGGACATAATGTGGTAATTTTTAAAAGTTCAAGAAGCATTTTTAATAAATTGGAAAATATTTTTGATTTGTCAAGTTCAAAATTCTGAAGACTAACTTACATATAGTGTTTAATCTCAACTATTTTTAAATTGTGTAGAACAAGCCTAAAAGTAAATGCAACAAATTACCAGTAGTGGAATTTTATAGTAAATAATGAAACAAATCCTTTGAACTACTACTTATGTTCTTATATATTTTATCCATAGAAATAAGTTCAAAATGTATGTTTTAAGCCATTGACTTTCCACTAGGTGTTGTGGCTTTATCCCTATTCCATTCAGTGGACTATAGGTCATATAACTGTAGTCTCAGTTTATGACTGTAGTTTTGATATTAATATTAACATTCTTATTACTATTGCCCCTTTCACAGTGTCCTAGTTTGGACAATAAATTATATGGGTGTCTGAGCTATAGGAAACCTAGTGTTCACCCTGATTTTACATTGGTAGCTTACAAAATTCTGGATAAGTAACTGATATATTACCATTCAATATCACAGCAATCCAAGTCTATGCCCCAACCAGTAATGCTGAAGAAGCTGAATGGTTCTATGAAGACCTACAAGACCTTCTAGAACTAATACACACAAAAAGATGTCCTTTTCATTATAGGGGACTGGAATGCAAAAGTAGGAAGTCAAGAGATACCTGGAGTAATGGCAAATTTGGCCTTGGAGTACAAAAGGAAGCAGGGCAAAGGTTAACAAAGTTTTGCCAAGAGAACACACTGGTCAGAGCAAATACCATTTTCCAACAACACAAGAGAAGACTCTACACATTGACATCATCAGATGGTCAATGCAGAAATCAGATTGATTATATTCTTTGCAGCCAAAGATGGAGAAGCTCTATACAATCAGCCAAAACAAGACCAGAAGCTGACTGTGACTCAGATCATGCACACCTAATTGGCAAATTCAGACTTAAGTTGAAGAAAGTAGGGAAAACCACTAGACCATTCAGGTATGACCTAAATCAAATCCCTTACAATTATATACTGGAAGTGACAAATAGATTTAAGGGATTAGATCTGATAGAGTGCCTGATGAACTAGGATGAAGTTATGTGACATTGTACAGAAGGCAGTGATCAAGACCATCTCCAAGAAGAAGAAATGCAAAAAGGCAAAATGATTGTCTGAGGAGGCCTTACAAATAGCTGAGAAAAGAAAAGGCGTGAAAGGCAAAGGAGAAAAGGAAAGATATACCCATTTGAATGCAGAGTTCCAAAGAATAGCAAGGAGAGATAAGAAAGCCTTTCTCAATGATCAGTGCAAAAAAAAAATAGAGGGAAACAATAGAATGGGAAAGACTAGAGATCTCTTCAAGAAAATTAGAGATACCAAAGGAACATTTCTTGCAAAGATGGGCTCAATAAAGGACAGAAATGGTACGGACCTAATAGAAGCAGAAGATATTAAGATGAGATGGCAACAATACACAGAAGACCTATACAAAAAAGATCTTCATTACCAAGATAACCACGATGGTGTGATCACCCACCTAGAGCCGGTTATCCTGGAATGCTAAGTCAAGTGGGCCTTCAGTTCAGTTCAGTCACTCAGTCGTGTCCTACTCTCTGCGATCCCATGAATCACAGCACGCCAGGCCTCCCTGTCCATCACCAACTCCCGGAGTTCACTCAAACTCATGTCCACAGAGTCGGTGATGCCATCTAGCCATCTCATTCTCTGTCGTCCCCTTCTCCTCCCGCCCCCAACCTTTCCCAGCATCAGAGTCTTTTCCAGTGAGTCAACTCGTCTCATGAGGTGGCCAAAGTATTGCAGTTTCAGCTTTAGCATCAGTCCTTCCAATGAACACCCAGGATTGATCTCCTTTAGACTGGACTGGTTGGATCTCCTTGCAGTCCAAGGGACTCTCAAGAGTCTTCTCCAACACCACAGTTCAAAAGCATCAATTCTTCAGCGCTCAGCTTTCTTCACAGTCCAACTCTCACATCCATACATGACCACGGGAAAAACCATAGCCTTGACTAGACGGACCTTGGTTGGCAAAGTAATGTCTCTGCTTTTTAATATACTATCAAGGTTGGTCATAACTTTCCTTAGCAAGCATCAATACGAACAAAGCCAGTGAAGGTGATGGAATTCCCATTGAGCTATTTCAAATCCTAAAAGATGATGCTGTGAAAGTGCTGCAGTCAGTATGCCAGCAAATTTAGAAAGCTCAGCAGTGGCCACAGAATTGGAAAAGGTCAGTGTTCATTCCAACCCCAAAGAAAAGTAATGCCAAAGAATGATCAAACTACTGCACAACTGCAGTCATCTCACATGCGAGCAAAGTAATGCTCAAAATTCTCTAAGCCAGGCTTGAACAGTACATGAACCACAAAATTCTACATGTTCAAGTGGGATTTAGAAAAGTCAGAGGAACCAGAGATAAAATTTCCAACATCCGTTGGATCATTGAAAAAGGAAGAGAATTCCAGGAAAAGATTTACTTCTGCTTTATTGAATACGCCAAAACCTTTGATTGTGTGGATCACAACAGACTGTGGAAAATTCTGAAAGAGCTGGTAATACCAGACCACCTGACCTTCCTCCTGAGAAATCTGTATGTAGGTCAAGAAGCAACAGTTAGAGCCAGATATGGAACAGCAGACCTGTTCCAAATCAGGAAAGGAGTATATCAAGGCTGTGTATTGTCACCCTGCTTATTTAACTTATATGCAGAGTACGTCATGAGGAACACTGGGCTGGATGAAGCACAAGCTGGAATTAAGATTGCTGGGAGAAATATCAATAACCTCAGCTACACAGATGGAACCACCTTTATGGCAGAAAGCGAAGAGGAACTAAAAAGCCTCTTGATGAAAGTGAAAGAGGAGAGTGAAAAGGTTGGCTTAAAGCTCAACATTCAGAAAACTAAGATCATGGCATCTGGTCCCATCACTTAATGACAAATAGATGGGGAAACAATGGAAGCAGTGGCTGACTTTATTTTTGGGGGCTCTAAAATCAATGCAGATGGTGATTGCAGCCATGAAATTAAAAGATGCTTGCTCCTTGGAAAGCAATTTATGACCAACCTAGACAGCATATTAAAGAGCAGAGACATTACTTTGCCAACAAAGGTCTGTGTAGTCAAGGCTATGGTTTTTCCAGTAGTCATGTATGGACATGAGAGTTGGACTGTAAAGAAAACTGAGTGTGGAAGAATTGATGCTTTTGAACTGTGGTGTTGGAGAAGACTCTTGAAAGTCCCTTGGACTGAAAGGAGATCCAACCAGTCCATCCTAAAGGAAATCGATCCTGAATATTCATTGGAAGGACTGATGCTGAAGCTGAAACTCCAATACTTTAGCTGCCTGATGTGAAGAACAGACTCATGGAAAAGACCCTGATGTTGGGAAAATTGAAGGTTGGAAGAGCAGCAGATGACAGAGTATGAGATGGTTGGATGATATTGCCAACTTGATGGACATGAGTTTGAGTAGCCTCCGTGTGTTGGTGATGGACAGGGAAGCCTGACCTGCTTCAGTCCATGGGGTCACAAACAGTTGGATACAACTGAGCAACAGAACTGAACTGCTGTGTATATAAGGTTTTGGTCCCTATTATAAAACAGAACTAATCTCTCTACTGGTTAACATCATAGGAATGTTGTAAGGATTAGTGAAGAAACATTTGGGAAAATAAACTTTGTGTTCCTCAAGGAAAAGTACTAGGTCATTTTCACTATTACTTTTCTCTACTAGCTTGCTGAGTGGGAAGTCAGAGGAAATCAAGATTTTGTGAGTATCAGCAGTGAAACCAAATCAATCACACATGTTCTGGCAGCACATTTTATACAACTGATTCAGAACCCAGTGAACCTAAAACTCCCCTAAATATATAAATTAATAGAGACATATAGACTAAATTTTGACTCTAAATTGGCTGTTCAGTTAGGAGTTATGAGTAAACGTATTGAACTTTGCTTTCTGAATGAAAATATTGTGCTCTATCAAGTATGAACCATAAGGTGTATTTGGAAGCTGAACGAAGACTGTTCATTAAGCTTGAAAGGGACAGATCTAAGCCATCCGGCACTTTGTAACCAGCCATCAGACCTCTAAATCAAACTTATTATTTTAGTGGCCAATTAAATGCTTTTCAGTAACTCAGTAGAAAGGCAGCATCTTCACAAAATATTTTAAGCACCTTTTAAATTGGATACCTTGGTCTGGCACTGAAAGATCTTTCTTGAAATTATTACAATTCAAAATAAAAATCAATAAATCAATCCAGTTCTGAGACAGCAAAGTAGATGAAAGGCAACAGCAAAGTCGATTAAAGTTCTAGTGGTGATTTCCCAAGTGTAACGGGTCCTTAGTTTGATTAAGACTCATAGGAAGCCACTGGAAGCAGTGCAGCCAAGTCTGGCTCTTGGTCACTTTGTTCTTCCTAAAACTAACATCCCTTGAGTTAAGTTTTGTATCATACTTTGAAGTTGAAATGTAATATTTTATTTTTTCTGACATTGCAAGTACATTACATATCACCAAGTTTTTTTTTTCTCTTTTCACAAGAGAAACTCTTCCCCTGTCTATCTAAAATTCACACCTTGACCTTACATATTTGTCTTTGAGAACAAATCATCTTTCTTCCACTGTCTGTCAATTTTGTCTCTTACTATTTGCTGTTTACTGGAGACAAGGATGGCATATCTGTGCGTGACAAGTCACTTCAGTTATGTCTGACTCTGTGCAACCCAATGGACTGTGTAGTTTGCCAGGCTCCTCTGTCCATTGGATTCACTAGGCAAGAATACTGGAATGGATTGCCATGCCCTCCTCCAGGGTATCTTCCCGACTGAGGGATCGAACCTGCGTCTCTTAAGTCTTCTGCATTGGCAGTCAGGTTCTTCACCACTGGCGCCACCTTGAAAACCCATATCTGTATCATTTGACTATTTGCCAGAATGAAATGAAGGCTTTCCTGCTAGCTCCGCTGGTAAAGAATCCACCTGTAATGCAGGAGACCCCGGTTTGATTTCTCAATTGGGAAGATCCCCTGGAGAAGGTATAGACTACCTACTCTAGTATTCTTGGGCTTCCCTGGTGGCTCAACCGGTAAAGAATCTGCCTGCACTGCGGGAACTGGGTTTGATCCCTGGGTTGGGAAGATACCCTGGAGGAGGGCATGGCAACCCACTCCAGTATTCTTGCCTGGAGAAGCCTCATAGACAGAGGAGCCTGGTGGGCTACAGTCCATGGGGTTGCAAAGAGTTGGACATGACTGAGCAACTAAGCATAGTTGGACATGACTGAGCAACAACAATGACAGTTGTTCTTGGAGAGTGTTGAGCAGTTATTTATGCAAAAGTGAACTAGTTATTTACTATTACACTCGGTGCAAAAGAGAAATAAATGCTGAAAACTGTCATTTCTTAAAATATTAATTTTCTTCCATTTTATTTTACTTGAAACACAGATAAAAGGTATATTTTAATTCAATTAGGAGTAATATTTAGTTATTAGTCTGTAAGAATGTTTATATCTTAGAATTCTTTTCACATCTCATTCTAAGAAATTTAATTGAGGAAAATGTTTTTAGAGCTCAATATTTCTAAATAAGAATTACATGAATATATATAGAAATTAAAAAAAAAATACAGCAATGAGTGTTACCACACTTGGACTTGGATCTGTTTGCCTGCTGGTAATAAGTCAATCTACTAATACCAGGTTGTGGTAAAGGAAAGCACGGTGTTTACTGCAGGGCACTGAACAAGGAGAATGGACAGCTTATGTTCAAAAGACCCAGCATCCTGATGGCTTTCAGGGAAGGGTTTTTAAAAACTCAGTGTGAGGGAGTGGGCTTCAGGGCATATCATCAACTCATGCTCAAGTCAACCAATTTTGTGTGATATACTGGCATCTAGGTGAAGTTTCAAGTGTAATCAGTCTTCTGGTTTCAGCCTATCATGGCCCTGCATGCTTTCAGTTAGCAGTTTTCACCTCTGGTGGGGGGTGGGTCTGCTTCATGTAAAAACAACTGAGGAAGTGTGTCAGTCCTTTATATCTTTCAGGGAACTGGGATTTCAGTGACTCTGCTGTGTGGTTGGTTTATAGTCTAAATTTTAAACCCTTGAACCAGCTGTTTGAGACTCAGAAGAGGCTTGGGAAAATATAGCAAAAGCCTTCTACTTCAAAGGAAAGGGACACAGGGTTTTGTATATGGTTTCAATCCCTCCTTTCACTTGATAGTTCTCAATCTTGAGGGGAACCATTTGGGACAAGAAAGGGAATATTTTTGGATAGAGGGATTAATCATAAGCTTAGCAGACAAACTCAGTTTTAGGGGAACTTGGTTTTATGAGAAGATCATCTGAACTTGAGAAAACATTGCAAATGTGAAAGGAAATCATTTGGTGCATTCATTTTAGTGATTTTCATAAACACATTTTGTAAATTCTTGCCTTTCAGTTCAGTTCAGTTCAATTGTTCAGTTGTGTCTGATTCTTTGCGACCTCATGGACTGCAGCACGCCAGGCTTCCCTGTCCATCACCAGCTCCTGGAGCTTGCTCAAACTCATGACCATCAAGTTGGTGATGTCATCCAACCATCTCATCCTCTGTTGTCCCCTTCTCCTCCTGCCTTCAACCTTTGCAGCATCAGGGTCTTTTCCAATAAGTCAGTTCTTTGTATGAGGTGGCCAAAGTATTGGAGCTTCAGCTTTAGCATCAGTCCTTCCAGTGAATATTCAGGACTAATTTCCTTTAGGATGGGCTGGTTGGATCTCCTTGCTATCCAAGGGACTTTCAAGAGTCTTCTTCACCATTATAGTTCAAAAGCATCAGTTCTTTGGTGCTCAGCTTTCTTTATGGTCCAACTCACACATCCATACATGACTACTGGAAAAAACCATAGCTTTGACTAGACAGACCTTTGTTGGCAAAGTAATGTCTCTGCTTTTCAATATGCTATCTAGGTTGGTCATAGCTTTTCTTCCAAGGAGCAAGTGTCTTTTAATTTCATGGCTGCAGTCACCATCTGCAGTGATTTTGGAGCTCAAAATATAAAGCCTGTCACTGATTCCATTGTTTCCCCATCTATTTGCCATGAAATGATGGGACTGGATGCCATGATCTTCGTTTTTTGAATGTTGAGTTTTAAGCCATCTTTTTCACTCTCCTCTTTCACCTTCATCAAGAAGCTCTTTATTCCTCTTTGCTTTCTCCCATAAGGGTCATCTGCATATTTGAGGTTATTGGTATTTCTCCAGGAAATCTTGATTCCAGCTTGTGCCTCATGCAGTCTGGCATTTTTCATGATGTACTCTGCATATAAGTTAAACAAGCAAGGTGACAGTATATAGCCTTAAAGTACTCCTTTCCCAATTTTGAATCAGTCCATTGTTCCTTGTTCTTTTCTAACAGTTGCTTCTTGACCTGCATTTAGGTTTCTCAGGAGGCAGGTAGGGTGGTCTGGTATTCCCATCTCTTTCAGAATTTTCCAGTTTGTTGTGACACACATTCAAAGGCTTTAGCGTAGTCAGTGAAGCAGAAGTAGATGTTTTCTGGAATTCTCTTGCTTTTTCTATGATCTAATGGATGTTGGCAATTTGATTTCTGGTTCTTCTGCCTTCTCTAAATCCACCTTGAACATCTGGAAGTTCTCAGTTCACATAATGTTGAAGCCTAGCTTGGATAATTCTTGCCTGTAGGGTGTTTTTGTTATTGGAAAGGGCTGCTTGCTCTTTCATTGACTGTTACTTACATTGGGATAATTAGGAATATTAAATTTGAGTTCATTGTTTTTATGTTTTCTCATGCAGGTTGAACATTGTGGCTGTAGCTGCTTTGCATTTATATTGGCTTAATAAGTACTAGTTGGAGTTTTGTGAAAATACAGACACACACTTTCTCTGGTAAGAGACAGTTTTGGTTCCTGGTGGTTTTCTTTTGCCTACATTTATATAGCACTAATCTCATGAAGTCAAGCTTTAGACTAACATGTTACTGATTTGCATATTAAACAAGCAGTTACCTCTGAATTGCTTTCCTTTATGATATTCTCAGATGCAAATTCTTGAAAGAGAGAATGTGGTCAGAGTCTTTTTTTTAATAATCTTTCTGCCTCTCCTCGGTTTAAGTTGACCTCACTTAATGGAAACTATGATAATAGTAGTGAGAGCTTTTATAGTGGTGCTGTTGTCACCTCTGGATATGACAGTTATGGACTTCATGGACTTTATCTTTTTGTATAGGAAGCAGGCAAGAGATTACTTGCCTACTACCCAAGCTCTGGTTTTGGTTCCAGCGCTTCTGCATGTGTATATATGTGTATATATATGTGTGTGTGTGTGTGTGTGTGTGTGTATGTATATACACTCATTTGCTTCAGTCATGTCTCTTTGTGACCCCATGGACCGTAGCCCCCCCAGGCCCCTCTGTTTATAGGATTTTCCTGGCAAGAATACTTGCAGAAAATTCTTTACCCCTGAGCCAGCGAGGAACTAATTGTTATTTGCATGTATCATGTGTATTTTGTGGGAGAGATTAGGTAATGGAGGATGAAGAAGGAGTGCAAGATTTAGGGAGATCACAGAAATGTACATAATTCATGATGGTTCACTGAACAACCATACCTATGAAATGCCAGCAACCTCATCTGATTCAGTCATAACTGAATCCAAATACTTGTAGGTGGAGCATATCAGAGTCTTTTCTTCTTGTTCTGAAGCCAGATGACTCGAGTACCATATGCGAACATAGCTGTTTTTTGGTCATGCCACTTTTACTTACCAAGCACTTCTGCTTCCTCACCTATAGTATAGATGAGGCATTCTATTTTACATATCTCTCTTATTAAATTATTGTCATGTTTAGAAAACAATTAAAATCACATAAAATAATTCATAATATACTTTAGGTGCTAAATAAGTTGCTATGTAAATAGCAATCCCTCTTTTTGTTATTCTCACTGTTATAATCTATGAAAAAAGTGAAAGTGTTAGTCACTCAGTCATGTTTGACTCTTTGTGACTTCATGGACTATAGTCTGCCAGGCTCCTCTGTGCATGGGATTTCCCAGGCAAGAATATTGGATTGGCTTGGAATTCCTTTCTCCAGGGTACTTTCCTGACACAGGGATCCAAATCCTGGTCTCCTGCATTGCAGGAAGATATTTTTACCATCTGAGCCACCAGAGAAGCCAGTTTCACTTAAGTGATTTTTATAGTGATAACTATCCCTTTGAATACTACATGTTTATCATTAAAAAAATTTGAACAATATCCAAAAAGTGCAAAGAAGAAACAAACATGTTATCCAAAATTGCCATATATAATCGTGTTAAGTGTCAAAGTTCATTTTTGGTGATTTTTCTGTTTCCTGTTAGTAACTTTTGGTATTGTTTAAATTTTAAAAATAATAAGCATGTACTATCGTTACAAGGCTTCTCTGATATCTCAGTAGTAAAGAATTTGCCTGCCAATAGAGGAGACACAGATTCAATCCCTGGGTCAGGAAGACCTCCTGGAGAAGGAAATGGCAACCCACTCCAGTATTCTTGCTGGGAAAATCCCAGGGACAGAGAAGCCTGGCAGACTACAGGCCATAGGGTCACAAAGCACTGGACTTGACTGAGTACACACGTGTGTGTGTGCACACACATGCACACACACACACACAACTATCTTTATAAAAGGTAAAAAATTGTATCTGGTTCAAATTTCATATGTCCTAAAAATTTGAATGGATTGATTGGTGTGTGTGTGTGTGTGTGTGTGTGTGTGTGTATGAAAGATAGACATATACAGGTAACAAAAGAGATATTTCTGAGAGTCTATTTTAGGTAAAACTAGTACATTTATTTCCTTTAGTGCATTATTTCCTATAAAATTCACAGTTTCATAAAGAGAAGAAAAATCAGATGATTGAGTCATTTGTTAAATTTTAATTATATTTGGTGGTGTTAGTGGTAATGAACATGCTTACCAATGCAGTTAGATGTAAGAGACTTTGGTTTGATCCCTGGATTGGGAAGATCCCCTAGATCTTGCCTGGAGAATCCCATGGACAGTGGAGCCTGGTAGGCTACGGTCTATAGGGTCACAAAGAGTTGGACACAACTGAAGCAACTTAGCACACACACGTGCATGCACACACACACACACACACAGCAAAAACTTAAAAGTGCACAAAATCTACACTATTAAAGGAACTATCACAAAACAAATACCTCAGTAACTATTAGAAACATTTTCTGCAAAATAGACCATTACTTCTTACTTTGTTTTCAAAGGTATCCACTGTTCAAAGTATTCTTTCCTTGGTGTTGTGGAATTTATCTATGTGGCAGGCTGAGAATGGCTCCCAAAGATATGCCCACAACTTAATCCCTGTAAAGTTTATTAATTAAGAATTAATTAATGAGATTGTCCTGGGTTGTCTTGGTGGTCTTTAAATGTCATCACAAGTTTTTTTTAATAAAAGAAGGCAAGGGACAATGTGGCAGTGAAAGCAAAGAGATTTGAAAGTGTGATGCTGCTGGTTTTGAAAATGTAACGTAGGGCCACGCATCAAGGAATGTAACTTGATAGGCTGGAAGAGGCAATGAGCAGATTATCTTCTAGAGTCTCCATAGGGAGTGCAGCTATGTGAAACTGGGCTAAGAAAACTGACATTAGACTTCCAGCCTCATCTAGTCTGAGCTATGAAAGAATAAATTTCTGTATTTTAAGCAACTAAATTTATTGTAATGTTTTAGAAGAACCACAGTAAACTAGTATAGAATCCTTTTTTTAAAATCAGTGAAGTTGCATGCTATTCTAATTTGTTGATTTTCATTGTTTTATACTATTCAATAATATAGTTTTAAAAGTTTTTCTACCTTTTCTTTTTTAAGACAAATAATGCTGCTGAGAATATCTAAATATATACACACGTCTTGTAGTATAAATGTGTAAGTGGGTAGCTCACACGTTTATTTTCTTCCCAACATTGTTTGAGAATTATTGTTCTATATCTTAATTGTTATTGTTAGTATTTTAATACAAGCTAGTCTGATATGTGTACAGTGGTATCTCTTTATAGTTTACATTGAATTTCCCTAATGAATAGTGGACAATTTTTGTGTTTATTGGATATATCAGGACCGATACCAGGATGAGTCAAGAGAAGCATGTAGGTACACAATATAAGGAAAGAATTATTTCTTTTCTTTTCTTTTCCCATTTTTGGTGCATTATTTCTAATATGCAGGCAAAAAACATAATTTATAATACATAACATATTGTTCTTTTTCCTTTTTTGCCAACTTTGTTGTACCTTAGATGTACATTTAAAGCTAAATCCATATCTGTATTATCTATGATAAAAGTGTTGAATATTGGAGGAATAGGCACTTTAATATTATTCAACCCTCTAATCCTTCAGTATGGTCTATTTTGTTTGTGGATCTGATTAATTTTTCTGGTACTCTTTCATAGTTTTCACTGTAGCGGCCTTACACATCTTTTGTTGATGTTGTGTGTAATTATATAATCTTGTTCTTTAAATGACATTTTAAAAATTTTATTTTAGAATTGCCTTTGTATAGGTAAGCAATTTTTACTTTTTGTGCACTTGTCATAATTTCAGCTACCATTTTAAATTTACTTTTAATTCTGATTTTAGTTAATTTTGGATCTTCTTTGCATATAGCCAAGTCCTCTTAAAAATATTTACATTTTCTTTGTAGTCTTTATAAATGTAAATTCTTTTTATTGTGTAAATTCTTTTTATTTTATTCATTTACATTCTTTAAATGTAAATTCTTTTTTATTGCACTAACTGGGACCGCTAGAAAATCTTTTATAAATTTTTTGCTTTCTATAGAATCTGTATAATGTTCTCTCTCATTTATCAGTAAACTGTGTTCTTTCTCTTTGTCTCCCCATCTCTTTTTCTCTCTCTTTCTAAAGTAATTTAAATACATTATTATTCAAGAATTATAAAGGGTATTTATTGATTTTTCAAGGAAAAACTTTTTCTCTCGTTTTTTTTTTATTGTATGTCTTTTTTCCTCCTAGTGATTTCTTTTTTTTGATTTCTTCACATGTGCTTTTTTATTTCTATTTGTTTTGAGTACTAGGCACTTGAAAATAATTTGAAGTTGAGAAAAATATTAACTTTCCTTTGAGTAATTAAAATTTGTCTACAGGAAGCTAAGGGCACTAGCATTTCAGTGTTATTTTAATGCAACTATAAAAGTACACGATCCAGAAACTGATCTTGTGTACCTGTTTAGGCTGGTGTTTCTAGAATGTGGTTCTTGGCCCCAACTCAAAGCTTTGAGGGTCCTTTACTCTCTACCTAATGCTCACAAACACACAAATATATGTATTTGGCTATCAATATACTCACCAGTTTCGCAGTCTAATTAATGATGCCGTAGAATTAGCAGAAATACGAAACTGAAAGGAAGTTCTCAATGTCAAGCTCACTTTCTCTTTTATCTTACTTTTGTGATCCTTCATGTTTACATGTATTGTCTTGAGGAAAATTTTCTTTTGCTGTCTGAGAAAGCTGGTATCAATGAAGTCTGTTATTACTGGTAGTAGAAGTCCTGGTGGTTCCCAGATTTCACTTTTAGACAGTATAAATTAATATATTGTTACAAGAGTTTATTTAGCACTCTTCTAGCTTTTTTCTTTTTTTAACTTTCTTTATGTAACCTGTAGAATTTCGTGCTTTGCATTATTTTTATTTCCCTGATGCTGGGAAAGATTGAAGGCAGGAGCAGAAGGGGACAACAGAGGATGAGTTGGTTGGATGACATCACCAACTCAATGGACGTGAGCTTGAGTAGGCTCCAGGAGTTGGTGATGGAGAGGGAAGCCTGGCGTGCTACAGTCCATGAAGTTGCAGAGTCGGACCCGACTGAGCAACTGACCTGAAACAGTGACAACCATTGAAAGACTGCTGCCTTACCATCAGTGATTGCGATATAGGATCCTCTGAGAGACATTCTAATTTCAAATCTGTTAAAACGTAAAAGGGCATAGTTAGTTATTAAACATGGTAATTATCTGAGTTTATAATGTGCCTAATCTTCAACTCAGCCTTTTTACCTATTATCTCTAGCAGATACTCTTAGTTATCTGACAGGATTGGTAACAGTACCTTGCCAAGCCATGTGGGAGCCTGAAGCAAAAGGAAAAATCAGTAATATTGATTGTGTCTTTAAAAAAAATATTGCTGTGTTGCTTATCATAGATTTTTTAAAAGTGAACTTTGATTTAATAAAATATTGCCTTAAAATATTGTTTACTTTGAGTGCTTAGCTTTTTTGGCACCACACCTGTGGCAAGGGCCTCACTGGCCCACCCTAGATCAGGGCCTGCACAAGACCTCGAGATTTTACATTTACATTCACTTAGGAGCATTTAACCAACAGATGAGACCTTGACCTTCTATGTTTCTCTGTAGCTTATTACAAAGAAATGGTATATTACAAAGACATGGTAAGAGATACTGGTAGAGGCTATATTTTCATGTGTAGTAGTTCCAGAAAGATGCCTATGTAATCCTGACTGAATTACAGAATTTAGAGATTCCTTACTTCACTGCTATATTTATTCTTTGTCCTCTTCAGTTTGTTTCCCTTCCAGAGAGCCAGATAATGGGCATTGGTATTAGACAAATATTGATAGAAATTCTACTTAATATGACCTTGGATGAGTTACTTTACTTGTCTAAGTCTCAGTTTTCTTGTCTGTAACATGAGTGTGATTTTCAGTTTATAAGGTTCTTATGTGAATAAATAACATGTACAGAAAAATCCATCACAAGCCTAGTCCATAATGTAATCAATAAATATAATTTTTCTATTCTGCTCTTTTGCGTCCTACTCCTCATGCTTCTGCCAGTGTCTTTTATTGCTGTGATCATAAAGTGTTATATAGACCTCAATGATAGAATTTCTTCATTTGGAGTTGGCTTAGTTATATATAAAAACAGTTTAATACTTCAAACATAGCAAAAGGAAGGAGTTGGTTTGTTACTTATAACAGAAGGAGAGAAATAATCAATAGGACTATTAAACCTATTCTAACTCCTGATCTAAACCCCAATATTTGGTTAAATTAGTATGGTGATGCTCAAGTTTAGAAATTCATATTGCTGTTTCTAAAATCTCAATGTGTTTTTGGTTGTGGAAAGAGAAACAAAGGAAAAAGAGAAAACTTATTTATTTTACTCCCTAAGCTTGTTCTCACTCTATGAGGCTATAAAAAGATATTTACATAAAATAACAAAACCATCAGGAACTTCATCTAAAGTAAACTTCAGCAAACCATGTTCTATTATTTGTGTAACAAAATATAAACTTCACTTCTTAAATTATTTTGAAATTACATAAGATTTTGTTTAAAATGTTAGTGACAATACTGACATATCCAATAACTATAATTAATATCAAAAATATGAAAAATTGACACTGAGTCTCAGATACCCTGTGTAGAAACCCAGCCTCATAGTAAGAAAATTAACTGGCCATAATTATTTAAATTTATTTGCAAGTAAAACAACATTATCTGAAAAGGAATTACTAACAAATGTAATAAATGATATTAGAATTAAGAACTAAAAATCTGAAGGACAAATGTGTTAAAATCGTTGCTTTAAAGTAAAAAACAATTATCAGAAATTTTGTAGTTTTGTTTATCTTATTCAGGTTTACTTGCAATAGAATATGAATATTCATATGTAGACAGGTAAGTCAGTACTATCATGCAAAGGATCTTTTCTGTGGATTTTATTTAAAATACAACAGCTTTGAATAAAAATATATAATTAAAACCAATAAATTGAGGTGTCTTTCTACAATTACCCTTTTAAAAAATGGTAAATAGCAAATATGTTCATGAATAAACCATCACTTAATGTTTCATCAAGAAAATGCTTCTTCATTAAAGAATTTTGTGGTCTAAACTTGTGACAGTGCTCATTCATGTCTGACTCTGCAACCTCATAGACTGTTGCCTGCCAGGCTCCTCTGTCCATGGGATTTCCCAAGCAAGAATACTGGAGTGAGTTGCCATTTCCTTCTCCAGGGGATCTTCCTGACCCAGGGACTGAACCTGCGTCTCTCACATCTCCTGCACTGGGACTGTCACCATGCATAGTGATATAAACTTGGGGGTTCAGTTCAGTTCAGTCGCTCAGTCGTGTCTGACTCTGCAACCCATGAACTGCAGCATGCTAGGCCTCCCTGTCTTTCACCAACTCCTGGAGTCCACCCAAACCCATGTCCATTGAGTCGGTGATGCCATCCAACCATCTCATCCTCTGTCGTCCCCTTCTCCTCCTGCCCTTAATCTTTCCCAGCATCAGGGTCTTTTCAAATGAGTCAGCTCTTCGCATCAGGTGGCCAAAGTATTGGAGTTTCAGCTTCAACATCAGTCCCACCAATGAACACCCAGGACTGATCTCCATAGGATGGACTGACATGCTTAAGGAGGCAAGGTACACGTCCACACACATGCCAGTCTTTGTGCCAGTGTGACTGTATCCATTTATTCCTGTTCTCTGATACATCCATCATACATTTTATTTCTGCATATGTTATATACCACACAATAAATTAATATTATTTTTAATTGGAAGGTTATGTTTTAAAATAAATTA
Organism: Moschus berezovskii; assembly: GCF_049115385.1. Taxonomy (NCBI): domain Eukaryota; kingdom Metazoa; phylum Chordata; class Mammalia; order Artiodactyla; family Moschidae; genus Moschus; species Moschus berezovskii. Next base: position 40,509,011 of record NC_142468.1, on the reverse strand, counting down.
TGATAATTATCTTTTATATTATTCACATATCTCTCATTTCTGATACTCTTTATGTCCTTAGTATATTTGAGTTTACATTTTGTATCACTACTCTTCTTATACAAAGATCTTTTTTAAAATATTTCTTCAAGTGCTGTTCCATTGGTAACAAATTTTCTTACCTTTTAATTTAATCCAAAATTTTTTAATTTTGCCTTTGCTTTTGAAAGTTGTTTTTGCTGGGTATATAATTCTGAAGTGATACTTCTTTTCAGTGCTTAAAATATTTTTTCAGTTGTTATCTGGCATAAATTTGTTCTGATAAGAAGTTAGTAGTATTCTTTATCATCATTCACTTTTATATTATGTGTCTTCCCAGCTGGATATATTTACAATATATAATTCTCATTTCTGTCCTGATATTCCTTATATCTTCTTTCTCTTTCATTTTTTATTTTAAATCTTTGCCATATTTTAACATTTAATATGAGCTTGTCTTCTATTGACAATGTTCTGTTTATATACAGGTCTACTTCTGTAGCTTATTTGTTCTGATTATGTCACAGTTTCCTCTCTTTTGTTTTTTTCTGTGTTTAATAACTTTAAAAATTTGCTGCTTGATATCTTTCAGGCTATGTTATTGAATGTCTTTTTTTAAATTTATTTTATTGGAGGCAAATTACCTTACATTAATATATTGGTTGGTTTTGCCATACATTGACACGAATCCGCCCAGGGTGTACATGTGTTCCCTTTCTTGAACCCCTCTCCCACCTCCCTCTTCCCCATATCCTCCCTCCAGGTCATCCCCGTGCACCAGCCCCAAGCATCTTTCTATGAAATTGTGTTGAATTTTTTTCTGAGCAGGTAGGTAGTTTACTGTCAGGTAAACTTGATTCAGTTATACTTGATTTTAAGCTTTCTAAAACTTCGATCATTTCTTTTGATAGGGCTAGATTGTCCCTAATTATGCATTAATCTTCTGAATTCTTAAACACCTGAGGATGTTTAGTGAGGTCTTTTCACTTTGACTAGTTGAAACTCTAATATTTCCCAACATTGTACAGCCTCTCAGTTAATTGGTGCTCAGTAAATGTTTTCTCTCTGGCCTTGTGAAATCTTACTCAGTGTCCATACAATTTAATATTCAGTCGAAAACTCAAGAAGATTCATATGTATGGTTTTGGATTTCCTCTTTGCTGCAGCCCTTTCTCTCTGGGACCTTGCTCATATTCATAAATTCCAGTCATCTCATCCTATAATCTCTTTCCCTATCTAGAAAAATTACTTTTATCTATTTGGGCTTCTCTTTCCTTTATTGCAGTTTTAAAAGTAACTACATATAGAAACTCAGCCTTGAATGTGGAGTTCACTTTAAGAATCACAACTCTGTATTGTTTGCTGTACAATGCTTGAAAACTATTGCATCATATATTTTTTTTCTAGCGTTATAGTCATTTACTGCAGAAGCATAGGCTGAAATCCATTATTTTGTTATGACTAGAACCAGAAATCAAACACTCTAGTTTTAAAAGAGCACGTATTATGTACCTTCTATCTGCTGTGCACCTTACTAAATGTTTTCAAATACATAATCAAATCAGCCTTTTACTATTTGCTGTTCACCAGATAGGGTTTACATTTTATTATTTTGGGAGAGAGGGAGACCTTGAGCAGACTATTTTCACCACTATGCATTTTCTCATGCTGAATATTTTTGGTATGTTATTTGCATATTGCCTAAATTCTGTTTATCTTTAGGGATTTATGGCACCTTTTTTTCTGCATTTTCCCTCAATTCATTTCCCGAACCCACCATCCTTTCCCAACTTTATATTTTCATAAAATGCCTTTTGATTCACCTCTATTATAGCATTTACTCTGTTGAATTATAGCAATCTTTTATGTGCCATAAACCCTAGCAGAATTTTAGGCTGTAGTTGCATCTTGCTCATCTTTGAGTCTATGCCTGTAAGACTGTCTGGCACACACTAGGTCATCTTTAAGTGCTGCTAAATTGAATATGCTCTATCTGACTTAACTCACATAATAATCTTGTGAGATAGATAGTATGATAATCATCATTTTTAACATAAGAACTAAGGCCCAGATTTAGTAGATATTTTCATTCCAAGTTGCTAGAGTTAGTGCTATAATTTCATACAATTGCAGAACACCAGAATTGAAAGGGTCAATAAACTGAATTAATCTAACTCCCCAAATGCCCAAATTTCAGTGCCCAAATTTCTTCCACAGCATCTTTTAACAGCAAAACTCTATTATGACCTTTCTATTTGTATTCCTAACCCCTTAAAGCAATCAATATCTGATTGTTACCATTAATTCCTTATAGTAGTTCAAATTTACTACTCTAAAACTCCGATAATATAATTCCTTTATCTATCATTAAAGTTGAAAGTTAGGGAGAGTTAAGTCGCTCATTCGTGTCCGAATCTTTGTGATCCCCTGGACTGTAGCCCACCAGGCTTCTTCGTCCATAGGATTCTCCAGGCAAGAATATTGGAGTGGGTTGCCATTTTCTTCTCCATTATCTACTCATTATTGCAATATAAAATTTGTCTCCAAGTTCATTTACTGTCAAGTCTTAAAATATTTGAAGACAGCTCTGACATCATCATAAAATCTTTCAAGCTAGACATCTCTAGTTGTTTATTTGCTCTTGGTATGTATAACCTGGTTTCTAGTCCTTATATCAAACATTCCACAGTTGTAGCTCAGTTTTTTTAAGTAATCTTAAACTCCAAAACAGACTGTTTTATATGATTACACCAATTACTATGAGACTGTTATCTTAGGTGTTATGCCAAAGTTCTTATTTTACCTTTCCAAGTTAAACAATGTATAACATAAATAAAAGTTTCCCTCTGATAACTGGAAGAATTGATTATGATTTACAGATGGAAGTGTAGGATAGTCTTCCTATAGGACATTAGACTACCTTTTCGAGAGATGGATCATACATAAATTTTTTCAGTTATCTGCCCTCCTCCCCAAGTCCTGTTGCTCCCTGATGCTCCCTTGTCTAGTGAACAAAAGGAGATAAGAGAGGCAGTGAATGAGTTATATGTGAAACACTCTCTATCTTATTCCTGACCGCTGTTTCTAGATGAATAAGCAATGAAACAGAGGTGAATATGGCTTTTTTGAGTCTATAGAATTAGGGAATACATGTTCAAAAATTAATTCTACTATCTTAAAAAAAAAGCTTTCACTGTAAATCAACAGCTGATGGGTGGGAGTTGTACATAATGGAGAAAATATGGGCTTAAAAAGATTATGAATAGGTATTATAAAGAATTAACATTTTAAGTGAGTGAATTAAGTAAACTCTTGGCTGGATTGAAAGTTTAGCTTCTGGTTGGCTGTACTTTTCTCTTAGTTCCAGAAATATGACAACTCCTAATTTAGAACAAAGACCCAAATTCACAAAAATTGGGAAAAGCACCCTTCCTCTTGCCAGGTGGAGGATATTAACAGAGCCATCAAATCATCCATAATGCCATTATTTTGAGATTTTCCTTCTACTATAATAGGCAGTGAACTTTCAACAATACCTCATTTAATTATTTGATGTGTATTGGAAAGTAAGACTCTTTCTCTGTGAATTTTATTTAGCCCATGAACCAGTATCTCCCATGCACAAAGAAAACATCAGTGTTCATGTGTTCCTGAATAGTCTATCTCAGCCACTACTTTTCCAGGCCCTGGAGAGGTCCTTTCTCATATAAGCACATGTAGACACTCACTTGTGTGCACTGCTGCTGCTGCTGCGTCACTTCAGTCATGTCCGACTCTGTGTGACCCCATAGACTGAAGCCCACCAGGCTCCCCCTTCCCTGGGATTCTCCAGGCAAGAACACTGGAGTGGGTTGCCATTTCCTTCTCCAATGTGTGAAAGTAAAAAGTGAAAGTAAAGTTGCTCAGTCGTGACCTTAGTGACCCCACGGACTGCAGCCTACCAGGCTCCTCCATCCATGGGATTTTCTAGGCAAGAGTACTGGAGTGGCTTGCCATTGCCTTCTCCGCACATGTGTGAACAGTCACATACAAACCCACACACACATGCTCACACACATAAAGAATGTACCAACATGGACTTCCCTTGGTGGTGCAGTGGTTAGGCATCTGCCTGCCAATGTGAGGGACATCCTTGGTCCAGGAGGATTCCAGAAGCCTGGGAGCAACTGAGCCCATGTGCTGCAACTATTGAAGCCCATGCCTAGAGCCGATGCTCCACAACAAGAGAAGTCACCACAACCGGAAGCCTGTGCCCCACAATGAAGAGTACCCCTCTATGCTCCTGCACTGCTCACTGCAACTAGAGAAAGCCTGCACAAAGCAACAAAGACCCAGGGCAGCCAAATATAAATTAAAAGAAAAAGAAAAAGAAAGTTACTGAGTTGAATTGTACCAGCTTTGTAGGAAAGCTAAAAAATGTGCAGATTTACAGTTATCTTCTTTTTAAAAAAAGAAAATGCACCTATATTTGGCTTTATACTCTGTGTTGGCTCAAATCTCCATTTGCCTTCAGATTTACCCTCAGACTTTGGGAGACCAAATTAGACAAACCTATTCTACCTTCATTTCTGGCATCCTTGAACTTACCTGGGAGCAATAATCTTACAATCCTTCAGATTTACTATAAATATTTGAATATTTACTTTCAAAGGTTTATTTGTCTGGGTGGAACCTTAAAATCTTCAGACATACTCTGTGATATGCATACAATCTCAGAACTGGTTTATCACGAATGTGTGTGATATGAATCAGCAACAGTTACACATTACAATGTGTGCTGGACCATACCTTAATAGCAATACTTTGCATAAAAGGACTTGTTGATATCCAGTGCCTGTTTGCAGAGAAGTTAATTATTTGCTGAAATTTGCTGAGGAAATATCCATTGCAATATACCAATAGAATGTACATATTCCTTATAAAAAACCTGCTGTGAAGACCATCTTGTTAACCTAACCTGAGTAAATTAGTGTGTATGATGAAAGTTTCAATGTGGCTGAAAACTCAGGGACAAGTGTTTTATCTTGAAAATCAATTTCATTCTTCCATTGCCACATTTTAAAAACTAAAACTTATAGACAATTATTTTGAAGTGTTTTCATGGAGCAACTAGTACAGGCAAATATAGAATTAAGATTTAAGTCGGGGTGACAATCCTAGTTCTGCTTCTGAAAATATTGTCATTGTGCAAAACTTTGGTTGGTGGGATTGTTACCAGAAGGGGGACTTCTTCCAGGGCCCCAAAGTGGGCTCTTGTCTAACGCTTGGAAATGAATTGTCTAAGGAGATACATACACTGACAAAGCGAAAGACGTTATTGTGAAATGGCACCCAGGCAGACAGTAGCAGGGTAAGGGAACCCAGGAGATCTTCTCTGCCACGTAACTCATAGTCTCCGGTCTGATGGTGGTAGTTTGCTTTCTAAGTTGTTTCTGGCAAGTCTTCTTGCCTGTGTCCATATTTGGTCTGACTCAGGTTCCTTCCTGGGGACTCATGCATCTCTCAACCAAGATGGATTCTAGTGTGAGATGTTCTGGGAGGCTGGCAGGACATACCATGGGCTGGCATCTCCTCCCAGTTTGTAGCCCCTCCTAAATGCTGCCAATTAGTTTTCTGAGGCAGCACCATGTTTCTGATCAGATCGTTCTGTTGTGAGACAACTCATGCAAGTGATTATTAGCGTGTCTGGCCAAGGTGGGCGGTTTCAGTCAACCGTTCCCTAACAAGATTGCACCAATAAAACTGTATCAGTACCATCAACCACATTTGAGGAACCAGAATGTTCATACCTGTACCCTAGTTCTTTTTAACATCATAAAGGGATAAAATGTAATAATTCAGTGGCAATGTCATCATAAGTACAATATGAAAAATGTAGTCATTAGCAGAATTTCAATAACAAAATTAGTTACAACTGAATTTGATAAGATTTTGTATTCATTTTATGATAGTAATGTTTAGCTTCAGGTGAACACTGAATTTGATGCTCAGCCTCTGACCAAACATTTATTTGGTTCATGTCTACTTAATTAGTTAGTTAGTTCAGTCGCTCAGTTATGTCCGACTCTTTGCGATCCCGTGAATCACAGCACGCCAGGCCTCCCTGTCCATCACCAACTCCCGGAGTCTACCCAAACGTGTGTCCATCTAGTCGGTGATACCATCGAGCCATCTCATCCTCTGTCGTCCCCTTCTCCTCCTGCCCCCAATCCTTCCCAGCATTAGGGTCTTTTCCAATGAGTCAACTCTTCGCATGAGGTGGCCGAAGTATTGGAGTTTCAGCCTCAGCATCAGTCCTTCCAGTGAACACCCAGGACTGATCTCCTTCAGGATGGACTGGTTTGATCTCCTTGTAGTCCAAGGGACTCTCAAGAGTCTTTTCCAACACCACAGTTCAAAAGCATCAATTCTTCGATGCTCGGCTTTCTTCACCGTCCAACTCTCACATCCATGCATAACTACTGGAAAAACCATAGCTTTGACTAGACAGACCTTTATTGGCAAAGTAATGTCTCTGCTTTTAAATGTGCTATCCAGGTTGGTCATAGCTTTCCTTCCAAGGAGTAAGTATCTTTTAATTTCATGGCTGCAATCACCATCTGCAGTGATTATGGAGCACACACACAAAAAAAGAGTCTGACACTGTTTCCACTGTTTTCCCATCTATTTGCCATGAAGTGATGGGATCAGATGCCATGATCTTAGTTTTCTCAATGTAGAGCTTTAAGCCAACTTTTTCACTCTCCTTCACTTTCATCAAGAGGCTTTTTAGTTCCTCTTCACTTTCTGCCATAAGAGTGGTGCCATCTACATATTGATATTTCTGTTATTGATATTTCTCCCTGCAATCTTAATTCCAGCTTGTGCTTCTTCCAGCCCAGCATTTCTCATGATGTACTCTGCGTATAAGTTAAATAGATATTTCCATAGTAAAGTCAGTTTTAATTTTCTTTTGCTAGCAACTTTCATAACAAAGACATACACATTGATTCATAGTCTGATAATATGATAGGAAATAAACTCAAATGGATACATACAGGGATATATTACAGGAACATGTAAAAAAGTAGAACCATTCAAAGGAGAAACAATTACATAAGATGACAAAACTCAAACTAAACATATCTTTACTAGTATATGTAAATTAAATCAAAATGAAAGAAAAAAATACTCATATTGGACAAGAAAAAAGTGTTGGTTTTCCCGTTTCTTCCACCAGATCCCTCCTCCAAATTTGTTGCTCTTTTGTGTACTCCAGGAGGCAAACTTCAAACTCTATCACTTGGGTCTCCTGCCAGCTGGCTTATAGTCAAATTGGGTTAATTCAAGGAGTAGCAAGAGATCAGAGAGGATGGAGAGAGAAAAATCATGGCATTTCTTCTCTATTTCCCTGTTGATTCTGCATGACTATACTTTCTAGCAAATAACCCTTCTTAACATGACCAGCTCTTCCTGAGCTTACATAATGCTATCTGTACCCTTTGTCTCTTCAGGTCTAAGTTAAAAGTTTTTCACTATTTCTAGTCTCTGATTACTGTAGCATCCTTTGCTGAGTCCCTGAATTCTGCTTACATTGAGGAAAATAGACCCTTTACTTAAGTCTAGAAAGTGGACCACTGAAGCAGAAATTGGTTTCTTGCATGGATACTGACTGATATAGTGGCTGTTACAAAGTGAAGTATGGAAGAATATCTTTTTTACAGAAAACACCAAGCAATGGCATTTTGTACTGCCCAACATGCAGAAAGAGCACTTGGCAGCAGGTCCAGTTGGTCCTGTAAGCTCCCCTGCCATGTAGGCATTATGACTCATTAGATCTAATGGTGCAGAGAGTCTTTGAGACTAAGAGTGATGCTGTTTGAAGTTTCCAGCTAGCTCCTAGAGGAGTATTGCAGTTCATTTGGCTAAGAATTTTGAATCAAAGCCACACCTGCTTTTCAAATATTCTCCATGTGAAAAGCAGTTTCTGACTTGCTAATGGGCCCAGGAATAAATAAAATGCTTGAGAATGGGATACTGGGTAACTATGTGATTTGAAGTGTTTATACCAACTGGGTGCTATTGCTCTCTGAGTTATCAAATCCTAAAGTGCAGGTACATTAGCATTATAGTTATAAAATGGAAATTATTTATATGAAATGGCCTGAACAGGTATGGGAATCACAAGTCCATTAAATAAGCAGGTAATTCAGTCTCCTAGAGTGTGTGCTTACATATTTGCTGAATCTCCCTCAACCCACATTTGTATTTATCAGAATAATCGTCTGAAGAGAAGGTGTTCAGTAATCAGGTGAGTCAGATGTATGACCTCTCCCATGAATGGCTGTCTGTAAATTTCTTTTAGCAGTGACTCTGGTGCTTACTTATGGGGTCCATGTGGTGATCCTGGTAGCATGGAGGATGAATATGCATGAACCGAACAAAATGGACTACCCTTTAGTAAAGCTGATCTGGCAGCTATCGCCAGTGTCCAGGCAACCACTACCAGAGGCAATGCTGAGCTCCTAATGTGCTACCATTCCTTAGAGACCACCAGTCTGGTGGCAGGGTGATTATATTAAACTCTTTACATTATGAAATAAGCAATGATTTTTCCACGTAGAAATAGACACACATTCTGGAGATGGGTTACTCTTTTTCTGCCCTCAATGCTTCTACCAGTATCACCATACATAGCCTTATAGAATGCTTTATTCATTGCTGTAATGTCCAACATTATATTGCCTTTGATCAGGAAACTCATTATACAACAAAGGAACTGTTACAACAGATTCATAGCCGTAAAATTCAAGTTTCCCCACATGTCCAATCACCAGTAAGCTGCTGGCCTGAGAGAATGATGGGATGGCTTCCTGGAGGTTCAGTTACCGTGCCAGCTGGGAGACAATATTGTTTGAAATTGTAGTACTGCCTAATGGATTATACCATCAGCCAATTCATATTTCCATATGCCCCAAAGCTAGAACATGAAGGTCCTGAAACTGAGAAGTATAATTGAGAGGAATCTTTCTCATTATTTTACCTAATATTCTAGTTATAAAATTTTATTTCTCTTCCTGAAACCTTGTTTATACTAGGTGATATTGGGGATTTCTTTTTCCAAGGAAGGAAGACTTCTGCCTATGTATCTATTAAATTGGGTTTTAAAACTATACTCTTATGATGTTTCATTTCTAATGCCAGTGACCTAACTGGCAACAATGAAGTTTACTCTATGATCAATTCTGTAATGAGAGAAAATTGAGCTAGAAGGACTAGTCTGGAGTCCAGGGGATTCACTATAAAGCCTTTTATCACTTACATGTCCCATAAAAATAGTCAGTGGAACAACCTGGCCACCAAATAAAGACAGACTTGCCAAAGACTGTGAAAGACTATGAGATGAAGATTTGGGTAATCTCATAAAACAAATATTCCTGTTCTTCAGAAGTTTATCAAATTGTATTTTGAACATGAAATGGATAATAGAAAAAAAATTCTAATGACCAAATTGGCTTCATGAGCAAAGGCAAGAACAGTAGCTTATTTTATGTTAATTGAGCATTTCTTCCCTCTTACCATACTCTTTGCTATCTTATCTGAAGATTACTGATGGTGGATAGCATTAAAATTTAAATTTCAACTGGGAGTATGGCTGAATTTCTGATACCCTGCCACAGTTTAAGTCATCATGGAACTGTAATTTTCCCTGCACTGGGGATGCAGTTTTCTTAATCTCAGTAAAAGCCAAAAATGGATACTAAGTGGGCACAGTGATCTGGTACTTTTCTGTTTGCTTCCTAAATCTATTTTCTTTCCTTCCCCAGCTTTCTTTTAGGTCATGAATGCAGAACTGGTCATCCAGGTCCATTTGTGATCCGAATTCTAGCAGAATACTCTCAGTGGGTGACTTCAGTAGGGTTCAAGTTAGGAGGAGGGAGAAAAGGATATTTCTTCCCTGTTTCCTCCCTGCTTTGGTCGTGTGCCTCTGGCAGCATGTTTCCATGTATGGCTTCTGCTGGGGGCATATCCTCATAGCTCCAGCAATCACTTGGCTTTGGTGACACTTTCTATCCCTTTGTCCCTTTATGACTTACTGCAGTTGCTCTGTCTCTGTTCCCAAGCATCTCTTGTTTTCTCTCATGAATTTTTTAAATCCTAGCTATAATTCTGTAAACAAGCTCTTTATTTAGTTCTCTACAGTTGAACCTCAGAGAGGAATCATGATTTCTTTCAGAATTATCTCTAGTATCAATGCCACTGATTTATTGTGTATAAGAAACATAATAAAAAATTAACTCAAAAAGCTTGAAAGGGAAACTTCAGGCAAAGACAAGGCAGGCAAATGAAGCTAAAAGAAAAGCATGGATCATAATCTTACTATCAAGTTAGACTGATTCATGGTTGGTAGAAAATATTAAAAGGATAAATTGTTGTTGTTGTTGTGTAGTCACTAAGTCCTGTCTGACTCTTTTGTGATCCCTTGGAGTGTAGCCCACCAGGCTCTTTTGCCCATGGGATTTCCCAGGCAAGAATACTGGAGTAGGTTGCCATTTCCTTCTCCAGGGGATCATCCGGACCCAGGGATCGAACCCACATCTCCTGCACTTTCAGGAATGTTCTTAACCACTGAGCCTCTAGGGAGGCTAAAATGGACAAATACAGACATATTTTAATATAAAAATAATATACACAAATAACTATTATTAATTTACTAAATACTGTGTCTACAAAATTTATAAAGTAAAAACTTCAGGAAGTAGAAACATATTTTTAAAAGAAAACTTACAGTGCTTTTTCTTAGCTAATGAATGATCAACTGGGCAAAACAGTGAGATTAAGGAGGGTGAAAATAACTGTTGGGGGGGAGAACTAATAGGTGGATATTCATTTGTATGTTCATGGACCAAGCTAAAGTCAACAAAGTATTGGGCCTCAAGAAAGACCTCAGGATATTCAAAAAAGGAGAAGCAATGCAGAGCTCAATCCATGATGATGGTGTAATATGATTAGATATTAATAATAACAATTGTAAGCAAACTATTTATACCAGTTGGTGTAGAAGACTCTGTCATCTCATTGGATCAAAGAACAAATCAAAATTATAACTGAAATCTAACTAGAAAGTAATAATGAAATACCACGATTTAAAACATTTAGCATAGCTGTAGCAGCATTCAGAGGCTATTTACTATAAATAATTTAACGTAAAAAAGAAAAATTAACAAAGTATTCAAGTAAATAATTAAATTACAGTGAAATGCATCAAAAGAAAGGATATATGAAGATTAAAAATGGAAATGGAAAGGAACGAATTAGAAAATAGAAAAGGGTATAACTATTGAATAAATCCAAAAGCCAATATTTAATTGAAAATGAATTTAATCCAGAATTTTAAAATTAATATATATAAACTAATATTTATGCTCATTATAGAAACATAAAAGAGTAAACATACAGAATTATAACTTAGGGAAGTTACCGTAGGTTATACGTAAAGGTAGAGTTCCATTTCTATCTATCTGTCTATTATCTTAAAATATAGTTTTTTACTGGAATGGCAATGTGAGTACTTAAATCTTTATCTTTTGTTATCAATTTTCAAAGCAAAGAGTTGTTTTAATAGCTGCCTCAAAGGATAAAGGGTGACAAATGAATTTTTTTAACTTTTCTTTTTTAAAAATCATTATGGACTCTTGGATTTTCATTGATCTGGTGTGTTCCAACCCACTAAAATAATTTTTCTTTTTGAGGCTAAAGTTGTCACACAGTTGACCTGCAGGAAACTTTTCTATCTTTGTGACATAATCCTGTTTCTCCACTAAATAAAATGATGCCATTTTATCATGATGTTTCTCTTTTTGAAACTTTTCATTGGAATATAATATACATACATTAAATTATACAAATATAAGTTATACAAATTATGCAGTTTAGTGAATTAGGGCAGAGTGAATAGACTGTTGAATCTACACACTAGGTTAAGAAGTGGAAGACTAGCAGGACCTCAAAGGTTCCTCCTGCCCAATCCTAATCACTATCCTAGCCCTTCTGCCACAATGTAGCCTCTGTCCTGATTTCTAATGGGACAGAACCAGTTAAACCTAAAAAGTTGATATAAGTGTATTAATGCAGAATGTGCTTGTGTTTATTTACTCCTTTTTTCCCCCTTTGATGAGAACTTTTATTTTATTTTAATTATTTATTTTAATTGAAGGCTAATTACTGTACATGCTCAATATTATGACTGAGAATTACATGATTGTATCTTTATAATATTTATTTTGCTAGAGGTACAGTAGTCCAATATATGTGTATAATACTATCTTTTTCTTTCCTATCTATCTTGTTAGACATTGTTTTTGGTTTGAGGCTACTATAAATAATTTTTGTGAACATTTATAAATATTTCTAGTAGTGCATATATACACATATTTCTATTAGTAAGACACTTAGAAATGAAATTTCTGAGTCATACAGTAAATGTAAAATGTAGTGGGTAAGATGAAACCCTTTTCCAAAGTAGTTGTTCAGGTTGCATCACCAAAAGCATTGTGAGAGATTTCCAGTTGCTCCAAAACTTCATCAGCACTTTAAATTTTCTTTTTAACTTTTCATTTTGTATTGGGGTATAGCCAATTAATATATGTTGTGGTAGTTTCAAGGGAACAGCGAAGGGATTCAGTCATACATGTATCCATTTTTAAAAGGTATTCTGGTGGGTATGTAGTAGTTTCTCATGGTAGGTTTAATTATCATTTAGTTGTGGATTAGTGAACTTGAGTACTTTTTCAAGTATTTATTGGATATTTATAGAACCTCTTTTGAAAATGTTTCTTCAAAACTTTTACTGTTTTTCGGATAAGTTGTCTCATTGTTGGAGACTGTATATTCTGCATGTAAACCATTTGTCAGCTGTATGAGTTGCAAATAATATTCTAATTGGGTTGCTTTTGAACTCTTACTGGCATCTTTTGCAGAACAATATTTAATTTTAATGTAATTCAAATGATTAATGTTTTATTACCTATTAAAAATCTTTGCCTGTCAATGCCCTGAAGATGTTCTACTATGTTATCTTCTAAAATTATAATCGCTTTACATTTCCCATTTAGATCTACAGTAAATGAAAGTGATTGTGAGGAATGATGTGTGGTAAAAATCTACTTTTGTTTTTTCTTATGGATAGTCAATTGCTAAAAATTGTTTATTGAAAAGATCATCTCTCCTACATGGCATTGCCCCTTTTGTCAAAGAACCAGGTTGTTCTCTTTCAGGGCTCTATTCTGTCATATTGGTTTATCCTCCCTTGCAATAATCCTCCCTCTCTTCATTAAATAGTTTATATGATAGTTCTTTATATCTTCTACTATGAATAATTTAGTCTTCTTATTTAGGATGTTAGCTACTCTTAGCTTTTGTATTTTCATCTAAATTTTAGAGTTAATGTGTCAGTTTTGAAAATAAGTCTTCTAGAACATGATTGCCACTGTAATCAATTGATTACTTTAGGACAATGAGCACATTTATACATTTAGGCTTTAAATATGTGAACTTATTTTATCTCTTCATTTATTTAGGTTTGATTAAATTTTACTCAATAATTCTCTATAGTTCTGTTGGAATTTTACATAAACTTGATAGATTTATTTCAAGGTATTTGATGTTTAGAAGCTATTCTAAATAGTATCATTTTTTATTTTAGTATTCTCTCTGTTGTATAAAGAAATAAAAATTTAAATATTGACCTTACTGCTTGACTGTGTTATTTATAATAATTTAGTAGAAAGTTCTCTTGTATATGAACACAAACATATAGACTGCAATCACAGGTCAAATTTTTCCCTTTCTCTTCATTACTCCTTTACTCCTTGTCTTTACATTGGCTTTGGATAAAATGAAATGGAATGAAAATGATGATAGTAACTAATATTGCCTCACTTTTTATTTGGAGGGAAAGCTTTCAACATTTCAGATTCTTTCTCATATTTTTTGAAGATGACGTTTATCAAATTAAAAATCTACTACTGCTGCTGCTGCTAAGTCACTTCAGTCGTGTCCGACTCTGTGTGACCCCATAGACACAATTTTCCAAAGTTTTGATTAAATTGGTTATGACTTCGAAATGGTTTTTATGTCTAATCTATGCCATTCTTCACAGATATTTCTTTTCATTCACTAGGGAATTATACTGATTGATTTTAAATGTAATTTTGGCAAATTTGGGGAAAGGGGATAATATTTCAAACTAATAAGAAAGTTGAAAGAAAAATATAAAAAACTCCCATATATTCAGACTCTCCAAATGCATAAATTTTCCCTGTTATGATTTTCCCTCTTTTTCTTTCTGAAGCAGAGTAATTGGCAATATTGCTCCCTTTATCCATAGTTCAGTTCAGTTCAGTCGCTCAGTCGTGTCCGACTCTTTGCGACCCCATGAACCGCAGCACGCTAGGCCTCCCTGCCCATCACCAACTCCCGGAGTCCACCCAAACCCATGTCCATTGAGTCAGTGATGCCATCCAACCATCTCATCCTCTGTCATCCCCTTCTCCTCCCACCCCCAATCCTTCCCAGCATCAGGGTCTTTTCAAATGAGTCAGCTCTTCGCATCAGGTGACCAAAGTATTGGAGTTTCAGCTTCAACATCAGTCCTTCCAATGAATACCCAGGACTGATCTTTAGGATGGACTAGTTGGATCTCCTTGCAGTCCAAAGGACTCTCAAGAGTATTCTCCAACACCACAGTTCAAAAGCATCAATTCTTTGACGATCAGCTTTCTTCAAAGTCCAACTCTCACATCCATACATGACCACTGGAAAAACCATAGCCTTGACTAGACGAACCTTTGTTGGCAAAGTTATGACTCTGTTTTTTAATATGCTGTCTAGGTTGGTCATAACTTTCCTTCCAAGGAGTAAGCGTCTTTTAATTTCATGGCTGCAGTCACCATCTGCAGTGATTTTGGAGCCCAGAAAAATAAAGTCAGCTACTGTTTCCACTGTTTCCCCATCTATTTGCCATAAAGTGATGGGACCGGATGCCATGATCTTAGTTTTCTGAATGTTGAGCTTTAAGCCAACTTTTCCACTCTCCTCTTTCACTTTCATCAAGAGGCTTTTTAGTTCCTCTTCACTTTCTGCCATAAGGGTGGTGTCATTTGCATATCTGAGGTTATTGCTATTTCTCCCGGCAATCTTGATTCAAGTTTGTGCTTCTTCCAGCACAGCGTTTCTCGTGATGTACTCTGCATATAAGTTAAATAGGCAGGGTGACAATATACAGCCTTGACATACTCCTTTTCCTATTTGGAACCAGTCTGCTTTTCCATATCCAGTTTTAAGTGTTGCTTCCTGACCTGCATACAGATTTTTCAGGAAGCAGGTCACGTAGTCTGGTATTCCCATCTCTTGAAGAATTTTCCACAGTTTATTGTGATCCACACAGTCAAAGACTTTGGCATAGTCAATAAAGCAGATGTTTTTCTGGAACTCTCTCCCTTTCTCCATGATCCAGCAGATGTTGGCAATTTGATCTCTGGTTCCTCTACCTTTTCTAAAACAAAACTGAACATCTGGAAGTTCATGGTTCACGTATTGCTGAAGCCTGGCTCGGAGTATTTTAAGCATTACTTTACTAGTGTGTGAGATGAGCGCAATTGTGCGGTAGTTTGAGCATTCTTTGGCATTGTCTTTCTTTGAAATTGGATTGAAAACTGACCTTTTCCAGTCCTGTGGCCACTGCTGAATTTTCTAATTTTGCTGGTATATTGAGTTCAGCACTTTCACAGCATCATCTTTCAGGATTTGAAACAGCTCACCTGGAATTCCATCACCTCCACTAGCTTTGTTCATAGTGATGCTTTCTAAGGCCCACTTGACTTCACATTCCAGGATGTCTGGCTCTAGGTGAGTGATCACACCATCATGATTATGGGTTTTGAAGATCTTTTTTGTACAGTTCTTCTGCTAATTCTTGCCACCTCTTCTTAATATCTTCTGCTTCTGTTAGGTCCAGAAAAGCCCAATGCCCTTTATTGAGCCCATCTTTGCACAAAATGTTCCCTTGGTATCTCTAATCCATAAACTATTAATAATTATCCTGTTTTCCTGTGAACTAAGACATCTCCCTAACAACTGTCAAAATCAAAAGTACAACTATAAAATCAAAGTTTACTTATTTATATTTAAGAATTAAAACATTTTTGTATTTAAACACCAATACCATATATTAACGAATATATATGGAATTTAGAAAGATGGTAATGACAATCCTATGGCAGCAAAAGAGATGCAGATGTAAAGAACAGAGTTTTGGACTCACAGGTGGGATGATCTGAGAGAATTGCATTGTAACATGTATATTACCAATTGTATAATAGACAACCAGTGCAAGTTCAATTCATGAAGCACTGCACTCAAAGTCGGTGCTCTGGGACAACCCAGAGAGATAAGATAAAGAGTGAGGTGGGAAGTAGGATCAGGATGTCAGGACACATGTGCACCCAAGGCTAAGTCATTTCAGTGTATTGCCAAAACCATCACAATAATATAAAGTAATTATCCTCCAATTAAAATAATTAATTTAAAAAAAAGAAATCTTTTAGGCTGTTTTCAATTTTTATATGTTACTGGCATTTTTCTGTAAAATTTTTGTGTAGGATTTTTGCATTGCATCAATTTTTATGATAAGACTAGATTGTATTTTTCTTCCATGTGGTACATTCTCAGATTTTCTATCAAGATAATATTGGCTTCATAAAATGTTCTGAAAAGGGTTTTCACAGTTTCTGTTTTCTGTAAGTGTTAGTTTACAATTATTATTATTTTCTTAAATCTTTAAAAAATTTTATAAGTGAATTCAGGCATTAGTATTCCAAAATTGAAAATAAACATTTAATTTAATAATATATCATTTAGCTCAAATTTTCTTTTTTTCTTGTGTCTATTTTAGTATTTTTCTTGATATTTATCTGTTTATTATGTGTTTAAATTATTGCCATAAAATTAGTCATAAGTCATCTTAATTAGTCATTAGTCATCAATAAAATTTTAAGAGCATATTTATTAATGCATAATCGACATTTATTAAAATTCACCCTTTTTATATATATGGTTCTTCTGTTAGGTCCTTATCTTTTCTTTCCTTTTTCGTGACCATCCTTATCTGAAATATTCCCTTGATCTCTCAATTTTCTTGAAGATATCTCTAGTCTTGCACATTCTACTTTCATCCTCTATTTCTTTTCATTTTTTCATTTAAATGTACATCAATCAGCTAGAGATAAACAAATTATAATACATAGAAACAATAGATTGTTAGCAATTATAAAAGGACAAACTTCAAATCAATGCAAGAACATGGATGAATCTTACAAAAGACATGAAGAAAGACAAACAATTTCATTCCATTTATATGATAATCTGGAGAAGGGAAAACTATAGAAACAGAAATCAGATCAGTAATTACCAGGGCCCATAGATAGAAGTTGGGGATTTAGTACATAAAGGCACTTATTGGGATGATGGAAATATTCTGTATTTTGATTTTGATGGTGGTTACATTATTGATCACTGCCTTCTATACAATGTCATAAACCTCTGTCCATATTTTCTTCAGGCACTCTGTCAGATCTATTTCCTTGAATCTGTCCGTCACTTCTACTGAATAATCGTAAGGGATTTGATTTAGGTCCCTCCTGAATGGTCTAGTTATTTTCCCTACTTTATTCAATTTAAGTCTGAATTTTGCAATAAGGAATTCATGATCTGAGCCACAGTCAGCTCCCGGTCTTGTTTTGGCTGACTGTATAGAGCTTCGCCATCTTTGGCTGCAAAGAATATAATCAATTTGGTTTCGGTATTGACCATCTGGTGATATCCATGTGTAGAATCATCTCTTATGTTACTGGAAGAGGGTTTTTGCTATGACCAGTGTATTCTCTTGGCAAAACTCTGTTAGCCTTTGCCCAGCTTTGTTTTGTACTCCAAGGCCAAATTTTCCTGTTATTCCAGGTATCTCTTGATTCCCTACTTTTGCATTCAATTTCCCTATTATGAAATGACATTTTTGGGGAGCGTTAATTCTATAAGGTCCTGTATGTCTTCATAAAACTGTTCAACTTGGTTTTAGTTTGCATTTTTCTAATGAATAATAACACTAGACATCTTTTCATGTGTTTACTGACTATTTGTAAATCTGTTTTGCTCAAGCGTTTATTCAGGTCTTTTTCTCCTTTTAATTTTTGAATTAAAAGATGACTATTTCATATTCTGCTAATGTTTTATATCTTTATTTTTCAAATAACTGAAAGGATTAATTCAAACATACTGGCACAATGTATAGCATTTTATAATGTATATATTTCCAATAAAATGTGTAAAGTTGTGATACTGATTAAAAATCTGAAGAAGAAAAAGAGACAAGAGCTTTTGCGCTGTTAGAGAATTTATCATTTTTCTGGACTGGATATAAAAGCCAAAACTGATCTTTAGCTACTTGGTATTGGTCATGCTGAAAAAACATCTTCAGGAGGTTTTTCCAAACATGCTAAAAAATGTCATTTTTATTTTCAGTCTACTTTGGTCCCTTTATAATTATTTATCCAAATCTGCATACACTTATTCCAGGCAATTACTTTATGATTCTCTAATTCATTTTCAAGTAGAATTTTTTTCCCCCTGGATATCTTGAACTGATGATATCTGTGAGCATTTGCTTTAAAAAGCAAAACAGAAAGTTAACCAAAAGTCAAAAATTTGATGATCAGTGAACACTATTATAGCAAATATTAGAACTCCATACTGTCAATATGATTCTATAGTTTGTTTGCAGATCTAATGAAATAACATATGACTCTCAGAAAATATAAAGTTAAAGATTGCCTTCTTAAAAATGTCATGTCTTAGACTTAAGACTTTTTTTTGGATCCAGGGAGGAGGCTGTATCCATTTGCTTCTTAGCTCTTTCTCCAATATGATTTTATCATTATCAGGAGAAGAGTTTTTATTTTTCTTTCTTTTTTCTTGATAAATGGCAGTTAAAAACATGTAAGAAATGAGCAGCTCTCTTTTACTGCACCAGTTATATATAACCCCGTTGTAAGTCATAGCCGTGCTAATCGCCAGGAAAGGACCAAGGGAGGGCCTTATCATTGTGCAATGAGGTGGATGAAACTGGAGCCTATTATACAGAGTGAAGTAAGCCAGAAAGAAAAACACCAATACAGTATACTAACGCATATATATGGAATTTAGAAAGATGCAAATGATAACCCTGTATACGAGACAGCAAAAGAGACACAGATGTATAGAACAGTCTTTGGGACTCTGTGGGAGAGGGTGAGGGTGGGCTGGTTTGGGAGAATGGCATTGAAACATGTATGTTGTCATATTTGAAACGAATCACCACTTCGCGTGTTACAGGATGCTTGGGGCTGGTGTGCAGGGATGACCCAGAGGGAGGATAAAGGGAGGAGGGAGGTGAGAGGGAGGTTCAGGAGGGGGAACTCATGTACACCCGGGGCGGATTCATGTCAATGTATGGCAAAACCAACCAATATAATATTGTAAAATAATTAGCCTCCAATTAAAAAAAAAAATATATATATATAGTGTGCAACGTGCATTTCTCTCTTTGGACATAATCTGAATTAAAATGTTACTATTTCATTAATAAATATGATATTTGAATCAGCAAATTAAAAATCACCACTATGTGTTAAAACTCCCTCAGATGACACTTCACTAGGCAGAACAAGGTAATTATTTTGAAAAATCAGCTATTCCAAGGTAACTGGGCAGTTACAATATTTTATAAGGTAAATTATCAGTTACCATCAACATTCATCAGGGACTTATTTGGATTTTATTACAGGTTGACATTTACTTATTTGCCCAATTTTTTAAATTACAACTGTTGCATGACTACCCCAGGGTGCAGCTGTAGAAAATTAACACACTAATCACATTAATTATCATAAGCAAAAGGTTATAAAAGTAATAGCATACAATTTTTAAAAAGCAACTTAGGACATCCGTAATAATACCTTAAATAATATAACACATTGAAATTGTCAAATCTCTTTTATCTCTATAGTTTTGAAGTTTAGAAACTCTGGCATAGGAATGCTATTAATGATACCATTTCAAAAGTGGGGAAGCAGAAAACCTAAAATAGCTGTTCAGCTGACCTAGGATTAAACAGCTAGATAGGTTCAAAGTCAAGAGTTAAGTCTCCTGAACTCCCAACACTCCATTTTTTTCCCTCTGTATTTTTTTTTCAATGAAGAGTAGAATATTATTTACCCTCGGTGCTCCAATCTATCAACACATTTAGTGACCTGAAGATCACAAATGTATCCTGATCTACCTCCAGAGCTGCCATTCTTGTCTAAGCAAACATTGACTCTTGTCTGGACTACTTATTGTGATAATGCCCCTCCTTCTCACCCCCATAAAAAGCATATCCTACAGAGTACCCAACTGATTTCAAAAAAATATAAAAGAGTTTTACCATTTTAATTCTTATAGTGATCTATGGATCCATGTAATGTGACTCCCTCTTCAATGTCATCTCTTATCACTCACTACCTCCCCAACTCTGCTTCCTTTTCTCTGATTGTTGAGCATGCCAAGATTGATCCTACCTCTGGGTTTTTGCTGTTCTTATATTTTGCTCTGTTTGGAATGTTCTATTCCCTGATTTTTGGCAGAACTTATTTCAAATTCCTCTTTCTCGGAGACTTCCTTTGATAACTGAACCTAATCTGGCTTCACATATTGCTGAAGCCTAGCTTGGAGAATTTTGAGTATTACTTTACTAGCGTGTAAGATGAGTGCAATTGTGTGGTAGTTTGAACATTCTTTGGCATTGCCTTTCTTTGAGATTAGATTGAAAACTGACCTTTTCCAGTCCTGTGGCCACTGATGAGTTTTCCAAGTTTGCTGGCATATTGAGTGCAACACTTCAAGCATCATCTTTCAGGATTTGAAATAGCTCACCTGGAATTCCATCACCTTCACTAGCTTTGTTCATAGTGATGCTTTCTAAGGCCCACTTGACTTCACATTCCAAGATGTCTGGCTCTAGGTGAGTGATCACACCATCATGATTTTCTGAGTTGTTAAGATCTTTCTTGTATAGTTTTTGTGTATTCTTGCCAACCGCTTCTTAATATCCTCTGCTTCTGTTGCTACTGCTGGCTAAGTGGCTTCAGTTGTGTCCGACTCTGTGTGACCCCATAGACGGAAGCCCACCAGGCTCCCCCGTCCCTGGGATTCTCCAGGCAAGAACACTGGAGTGGGTTGCCATTTCCTTCTCCAATATGTGAAAGTGAAAAGTGAAAGTGAAGTCGCTCAGTCGTGTCCGACCATTAGCGACCCCACGAACTGCAGCCTACCAGGTTCCTCCATCCATGGGATTTTCTAGGCAAGAGTACTGGAGTGGCTTGCCATTGTCTTCTCCATTCTTGGTGTTACTGAAGGTCAAAAGTTTTAATGTAGATTATTAAGAAATGTTACAGATTATCCCTGAAATTCAAAAGAAATATAAACTTTCCTCCTAAAAATCAGTGATAAAAATAAGAAATCAGTGAATAGACATTTTAAGACTAGAAAGACAAGCATTCTGGTTTGTACATGTAATGGGAGTCTGATTATGCAGATATTCTGCCTTGTGGTCAAGCAATGGTTTCTTTTTTGTGTAACAATTTAGATTTCATCATCCCTGAAAATTTTCACTTACTCTTGGGAGGAATGCTTGTATTTTATCTTGTCCAGCAAGTCATTTTATTAGATTGGCAACAGGTGTCACAGAGATAATAAGAAAAGATGTGCAAGCCTGATTTTCACCCCAGAGCAGTGGAAAAATAGTCAAAAGGAGATTGGGCTAGGCAACAGAAATTTGACCTGGACCAGAACTGGTGTCCCAAAACTGGATCAGTACTTAGCTTTAGGATATAATATCCTGCAACTGTACGTGCCAGAATCATTCCATGAATATTCATCAAGTAGGTTTGCTGTAAGATGTGGAGATGGGTATCCTCTGAGAGCTTTGGAAATACTGAGTATACATCTTTCTTGTGAGAGGAGACAAGAAATGAGGACTGGATAGATGAACTGGGGTTTTGGCCATGAGACGTTTTCCTCTCTGAACTCTGTGGTTATTGCCCTTGGAATAAGGGCAGTTGGGAAAGAATATGACATTGTGTAATAGGTAGTTCACCCTGTGCTTCAGGTGAAGTGAAATATATACACCTACTCTGAGGAATCCAGAAACTGTTTGGGGAAGTAAGACTAATGAACAAATTGCTACAGAATACTGGGATGCAATTTTGAGTTACTATAATTTCAGGACTAACAAATAATATGACCTTGTTTTGTAACTAGAGAAAGAAATGGCAACTCACTCTAGTGTTCTTCACTGGTGAATCCCATGGATAGAGTTACGTGGCAGGCTATAGTCCACTGGGTCTCAAAGAGTTGGAAATGACTGAAGCAACTTAGCACATTATGTAATTACAAGCTTGCCATGTATAAGTATTTTCATTTAATTTTGTAGAAGACAACCAATGAGGTTTTGTTTCCCCATTCTTGACCAGGCTTGATTAGAACAGAGGTGATGTTTTCTGCATAAGCTTCCTATCTTTCTAAGTATCAACCAGAGTAGGGGTTGGCATTAGCGGTGGAAATAAAAGGTTCTAGGAATTCAAATTACTTTATTTTCTACTTTCATTCATTTATACATAAGTACAATCCGGTTAAACATAAAGGGCAGCCTCCCAAGAGAAAATAATCTCAAAGGCTCTCAAATTTGGGCAATTTGTAGCAAGGGGTAATCATCATATTATCAGTTTATAAGAATAGCTACCATTTATGAAGTACTTACTGTTTTGCTAATATACTTTGCATATTTTATCTGTAGTCCTTTTTAAAACAATACAGATGAAGTGTTATTATTCTTATTGATGACAAAGCTGAGACTCAGAGATGTTAAGTGACTTACTATAGTTAGCATGGCTAATAAGTGGCTGTGTGAAGATTCAAATTGAATTTGGGTTGGATCCCACGCCAATGAGTTCAGCCAGCCAGGGTACTGCCAGAAAGTTTTGTTCAAATGATGTATCTATGAGTTCTTTTGTCTTTTTTTTCCCTTTTCTTTTCATTTTCACTTCATAAGCTAACCAAGCTATCTTCTTTCCACAATACTGTCTATGACTTGGTCATCCAAATGATAAATCTGTTTTGTCATTATCTATGGATATATCTCTTGAATACCACTTAAGTTATGACTTCTAGTGATTAGCCAGTCTCTTTTCATAGAGTAAAGGCTACAGGTTCTTTGACTGACATGACATCATTTGCTACATCAGTTCCTAAATTATTTGAATTGTTTGCCTTATTCATCTCCACTCACAGCTAATCCAAAATTGACTAGAGTTGGGATCAATGAGATTCAAATTAAATTTTATACCTTTATTTAAATTATTAGTCAGATAGATTTGATTTACATCTTTCTATTCCCTACTCCACCAGAAGCGTTTACTTGACACAGCCTAAGCCATATTACATAATTTTCTCAACTCAGACAAGAATGTCAGTTTAAGTTTTAGAAACTACACAGTGTACATTTGCAGTGATTTATAGTGTTATCTTATTAGATTAATTCTACAGCTGCATCAGAAAACTGCACATCTAGATTTGCACATCTAGACACTTTTACATTCATCATCTTCAGTTTCTTCCAGAAAGATGCATTTTTCACTAGGTTTGAGCTGTTTCTTAGATGAGCTGCTTGAATTTTGCATAAATGAAGTCTCTCAAATATGGTGGGAAACTTTCTAAAATATTCTGAAACAGAAAGATCACTTTTGGGTTATATTGCAACTGTTGGTTTTGTTTCATGCCATCTTGTCATTAAGTTTCAAATGAATGAAGGCTAGTACATAGAAATACAAATAGTTATTTTCTAGGTACTGTGCCAAATGCTTCACCTCCATGATTTTATTTAATTCTTATACCCACATTCAGAGACAGGTTTTATTATCCGTATTTTATGTATCAAAACAAAACAAAACCACACACAAAGAGGTAAATGATAATGTGTCAAAAGCCACAATGTCCAAATGACTCTAAAACCCATTCTTTAGCCACTACAGTATGTGCTTCTCTGGGCCACACTTGACATCTAACTCATTATTTTTGAACTGTTTTATTTTAGTGGCTGCCCTGCCCCTTCTTTGCACCTACCCTCCTTGATTTGATCCACATCATTCTTGAAAAAAATTATTTTACTCTTTTGAAATTTAGCAATGTTTAAAACTGCTCAGATTTGACAAGAAAGGAGGGAAAAATAGCTCAATTTAGCCTACTTATTTACCAAGGTAAAACAAAAAAAGATATGCCCATGTTATTTGTGAGATAAGTTAATGTTCAAAAATATCAAGTTACTTATCCAGGTATCAGCAAGGAGGACTAGGGCTAGCAAAGGAAGCTGAGGTCTCTCTTTTCATTTTCATTCTTTGGAAAGTATATGTTGTCTTTGTGATTGTTAGAATGAACAGCTAAATTATGTTCTTTACCAATAGTTGTTGTTTAGTCACTAAGTCGTGTCTGACTCTTTTGTGATCCCGTGGACTGTAGCCCTCAAGGCTCCTCTGTCCATTCATGGGATTTCCCAGGCAAAAATACTGGAGTGGTTTGCCATTTCCTTCATCAGGGGATTTTCCTCACTTAGGGACTGAAACTGTGTCTCCTGCATTAGCAGGCAGATTCTTTAACCCTGAGCCACCTGGGTAGATATCACTTAAAACTTACTATCAGGCCCTCTGATTGGAGATATGTGTAACACTGACTTACTGTGACCTAGGAAAGGCTGCCAAGGATGTCTTCAGTAAAGGATATGGGTTTGGCATGGTCAAATAGATCTGAGAAGCAAGTTATGTAGTGGAGTGGAATTTTCTACTTCTGGTCATGCTTATACCAAAATAGGGAGGGCAACCTAGAGGTCAAATACAAAATCTGTAACTGTGGACTGACCCTCACCCAAAAGTGGTACACAGACAGTACTCGTGGAAGAGAAATCTCTTTGGAGAACAAGTTGGCAAAAATGGTATCAAGAAAAGTGAGAAATTAAAGGCCTCATATAAACAGGATTGTTTCAGTCTTGACAGTAACATTGATATAGATTTTTCTAGACCAACCTTCTATGGTTGGGCTATGCTGGCTTCTGAAGTTTGGTTTGCAGGCTATCAGATGAATTTTGACACAGCCAAATCCAACTGTCACAGAATAATTTTCCCCTGGGTTACGAGGCTGCAGACTTCCAGCTGCACACTCACATGAACAATGGCACTGAATTTGGAGGGTCCGTCTACCAAAAGATGAATGAGATGATTGAAACATCAATAAACCTAATGTGGACGACCAGCAGTGATGACAGCCATTTCAGCATCCCTGCTAAGTACAACCTGGATATAGAAATTCTCTATCTGATAAAGAAAATAATACCAGTCTGATTGGATTGGGTTATACTCAGACACTTTGACCCAGAGTGAAACTCACCCTGTCAGCTCTGATAGAAAGGACTTCAATGCAGGAGGCCACATGTTTGGGCTGGGATTTGAACTAGGTTTTGAGTAAAGCATCAGCTTTGTCCCTAGAGATGAAGAGAAATGAACCCACTATATTTTGACCTTAAAATTCTTCTGTGAAATTTCAATAGTGTGAACTTTTTATTACTCTGAAGAATTGTAATCCTCTCTGCACTGAGGCCTACCTATCAAGTCCATCCTAAGGGAGGTACTTGAAGGGATGTCTAGAAGTTATGTTCCTGCTGCATTTCAGTTCAGTTCTGCAGTGTCATTTTAAATGTCTTCCTCAGCAATAGTGTAGTGTCATGTTAGAAAGAAGTTGACCCAACCCTCCAGTTGTCCATCACGTCCTACATGTCATATAACACTTTTTTATGACCTTGTAATGTATTTGGTCAGTCTTCATTCCAATCCCAAAGAAAGGGAATGCCAAAGAATGCTCAAACTACCGCACAATTGCACTCATCTCACACGCTAGTAAAGTCATGCTCAAAATTCTCCAAGCCAGGCTTCAGCAGTATGTAAACCGTGAACTCCCAGATGTTCAAGCAGGTTTTAGAAAAGGCAGAGGCACCAGAGATCAAATTGCCAACATCCGCTGGATCATGGAGAAAGCAAGAGAGTTTCAGAAAAATATCTATTTCTGCTTCATTGACTATGCCAAAGCCTTTGACTGTGTGGATCACAATAAACTGTGGAACATTCTGAAAGAGATGGGAATCCCAGACCACCTGACCTGCCTCTTGAGAAACCTGTATGCAGGTCAGGAAGCAACAGTTAGAACCAGTCATGGAACAACAGACTGGTTCCAAATAGGAAAAGGTGTACGTCAAGGTTGTATATTGTCACCTTGCTTATTTAACTTATATGCAGAGTACATCATGAGGAACGCTGGGCTGGAAGAAGCACAAGCTGGAATCAAGATTGCTGGGAGAAATATCAATAACCTCAGATATGCAGATGACACTACCCTTATGGCAGAAAGTGAAGAGGAACTCAAAAGCCTCTTGATGAAAGTGAAAGAGGAGAGTGAAAAGGTTGGCTTGAAGCTCAACATTCAGAAAACAAAGATCATGGCATCTGGTCCCTACACTTCATGGGAAATAGATGGAAAAACAGTGGAAACAGTGTCAGACTTTGTTTTTTTGGGCTCCAAAATCACTGCAGATGCTGATTGCAGCCATGAAATTAAAAGACGCTTGCTCCTTGGAAGGAAAGTTATGACCAACCTTGATAGTATATTAAAAAGCAGAGACATTACTTTGCCGACCAAGGTCCGTCTAGTCAAGGCAATGGTTTTTCCCGTGGTCATGTATGGATGTGAGAGTTGGACTGTGAAGAAAGCTGATCGCCGAAGAATCGATGCTTTTGAACTGTGGTGTTGGAGAAGACTCTTGAGAGTCCCTTATACTGCAAGGAGATCCAACCAGTCCATTCTAAAGGAGATCAATCCTGGATGTTCATTGGAGGGACTGATGCTAAAGCTGAAACTCCAGTACTTTGGCCACCTCATGAGACGAGTTGACTCACTGGAAAAGACTCTGATGCTGGGAAAGGTTGGGGGCGGGAGGAGAAGGGGACGACGGAGAATGAGATGGCTGGATGGCATCACCAATTCTGTGGACATGAGTTTGAGTGAACTCCGGGAGTTGGTGATGGACAGGGAGGCCTGGCGTGCTGTGATTCATGGGGTCGCGGAGAGTCGGACACGACTGAGCGACTGAACTGACTGACTGACTAATGTATTTGCCTCTGTACAATAGTGGAATCTTTGGTTTTGCATTGGAATACAATAAACCCATCATATTTGGAACATAATAAAAACAAAAACATATTGTGTAAAAGGATAAAGTTTAGAGGTCACCATTTCTAAAAAGGAAGGATAAACTTTGATTTCCTAAGGTTGGGATCCAAAATACAGTTTGTGTCATAGTATATGAAGCTAGGTTGGTAATGAAAATGAAAGAAAATGGAAGCAAGTATTCCCTTTATTCATAGTCAGATGTCACAGATAAAAGAATTTATTATGCATTGATAGAACAAATATTAAATACAGTTGAAGGATATAGGGAGCTCTTCCAAGAAAAATTAATGTGATAAATTCGAAGATTTTAACAAGTCATTAAAACTGTTTAAAAGTGGCTGTATAATTGTACCAGCAGAAAAATTTTAATTATCCATAAGAGTTCATGGTAACTGAAGCCCTGAATGAAAATGCAAATTTTTTTAAGATTTCTTACAATTAGATAATATATGAAAACAAATGTGTAGCTAGCATAAGTTACAAAATTTAAAAAAATGTTTAGCTGGTATGGTCAAGAAATTCTGCACTCATCTGAATAGGAAAAAAATCATTCAAATAAAGAAGCATGAAAAAAAATTAAGTAATGTTACTAAATAGACAAGTTTTTAGAAAATATCAAATTGCTAATGATGACATAGCACTCATTAAAGGGAACTGACACTATTCTAACACCTTGAAAAATGAGGAACAAATTTAATTTCATGATAATAAATCTTAGTTTTAAAGTGTGAAATAACATTATTGTATTTTCTAGTATTTTAGTTTCTTCTTACATCATAAATAATCCAAAATATGACAACTCTCAAAAATGACACATTATCACTCTCTTATTATATTAGTGGTGGTAGAAGTCTATTCAGTTCAGTTCAGTTCAGTTGCTCAGTCATGTCCAACTCTCCGCGACCCCATGAATCACAGCACGCCAGGCCTCCCTGTCCATCACCAACTCCTGGAGTTCACTCAAACTCATGTCCATCAAGTCGTTGATGCCATCGAGCCATCTCATTCTCTGTCGTCCCCGTCTCCTCCCACCTCCAATCCCTCCTAGCATCAGTCTTTTCCAGTGAGTCAACTCGTCGCATGAGGTGGCCAAAGTATTGGAGTTTCAGCTTTAGCATCAGTCCTTCCAATGAACACCCAGGACTGATCTCCTTTAGAATGGACTGGTTGGATCTCCTTGCAGTCCAAGGGACTCTCAAGAGTCTTTTCCAGCACCACAGTTCAATTAGGCACAGCTTATTTGTCCCTAATCATTTTTGTGTGCTTAGTCTCTTCAGATGTGTCTGACTCTGTGTGACCCTGTGGACTCTAGCCAGCTGAGCTCCTCTGTCCATGGGGATTTTCTGGGCAAGAATACCAGGGTGGTTGCCATGCCCTCCTTCAGAGGATCTTCCTGACCCAGGGTTCGGACTGGTATCTTTTATGTCTCCTGCATTGGTAGGCAGGTTCTTTACCACCAGCGCAACCTGGGAAGCCCCTCTAATCACTTTTACCTTCCCCCATTTGTGTTCAGCTTCAGAATGAAAAACCTGTTATTCTCCATCTGTGGCTAACCTTGACTGCTTTCTCTGCCCATTTTATTTCAGCAGTTTGGGCAACCCAACTAACTAAAAATTCTGTGTAGTGCATAGAAAGATGACAAAAATGAGTTTCTCAATTCTATACAAAGTTAAAGAGATTGAAAAATACTCAATTTTTGTATTGCTGTATAGATTTACAAAAATGGACAACCGGTTTCAAGTTTTATGTGCTACTAAAAGTATCTCACTTTGTTTTATTTTTCATGGTTATTGCATTTTTAATCCCATAAACATGGAACTGGAAAATATATATAAAATATCATAATGTATTGTTATGGAATATATTTTTATATTTATATAAAATTTATATTTATAAATTATATGTGCTTAGTCACTTCAGTCATGTCTGACCATAACCCAAGAGGCTCCTCTGTCCATGGCAAGAATATTGGATTGGGTAGCCATGTTCTTCCCCAGGGGATCTTCCCAACCAAGGGATGAAATCTGTGTCTGCTCTTTGCAGGCAGATTCTTTACCTTCTAAGCCATTGGAGAAGGCAGATAAATCATATATATTATAGTGTATTATTATGTAATATATTTTTGTATTTATATAAAATTTATATTTATAAATCATATATGCATTTAAGAAAAAACTCATGTACTCTCATCTGTCTTTGGATTTATTTCAATCCAAAGGTAAATATAGAATTTAAAAATGTGTAGAAGTTTAAGGCTATTGGATTAAAGAATGGTATTAATAGAGATAAGTATTATTTCAGTTATGTGTCTATAAGTTTCTTTTGCAATTATTTTAATTCAGTGACCTTTTATAATTCCAGCTGAGTCAAAGAATTCTGCAGTGCTGGTAGAAACTTTGTAACATTTTATAAATAGAAGTTGAGTGAAAAATAGAAGAATAGAAGAGCTAAGTGTGTCTTCAGATAAATAAATATTCTTTAAAATAGTGATTGGTCTTGGGTGACAAAGCTTTGCTTTTGTGATAAAAAGCTTGCTAACAGTGTTTTAATTGAAACTTTTAATCTGAATGTTGTCTGAATCCTGTTAAATGTTACTTTCCTACCTTAATTCAGATTTTCTTAATCTTCATTTTCACATTGAGTATTGTTACACTGTCTGCTTCATTACATTAAAGAAAGATGAAGTAAGCTATTAACATTCTGAACAGCCTATGAGATGTTATGATAAGAATGTCATTCATTTTTATGAGTTGGCTGTCAGTGTGGGCTGCAATAAAGTTATAATTCCTTCCTGGAATTATGTGATGGCAGATATTGCTGAAAAATCCTTATTAAAATTTCAATAATTATAAATTAAAACAAAAGTAAACGGTGCTTTTATGAAATAGTTGTTTCCGAAAGTCAGCTGATAGAGAACAGGGCTTTCCAAGATTGACATTATTTGCTTTGTAGCTTTAAAACATCAGAATTCCACTTTTATTTTCTTTACTGAAAAATTAGAATCATTCAAAACTTTTAGCAACAGAACCTGGTTTGCTTATACTGAGAGAAGTGAGATGACAAAGTTGCATTATTGCTTCACAAATCTACTCTTAAAATTGCTGTATGATGTCATTCGACAGAAAACTTGAAAGTTGCAATTTGAATATTTTTTTCTATTTAAATATTTGGAAGGGAAGGGACAGTCAGTGTTTTACATGCCATCTCATGGCCTCATTAAATGAATATGTTAATGTGGCATTCAACTTGCAAACGTCCTCATGCAAATTAGAAAACAACTACAAAAGAGAGCCTCTAGGACAGTTAATGCTGTATTATTTAAGTAAAAGTTACCAAAACATGCAAACTGTCATTCAAAACAAAGGAATTTATACTCAGAGTTCTCTCATATATATTATTTATGAAAAGTATATATTGCAAAGAAAGGAAATATTTTATTTATTATTTTAATTTTTTCACTGAAGTATAGGAACTTTTAAGTTAAGTAGATGATAAATGTCATTATAATGAATGTGATTGGAAAAGAGTATATAAAGGAAGAATAATCATTTTATGTCATATGTTTCATAGCATTTATTCTCATCTCTATCATCTTCATAAATTACTGAAACTTGAGGATAGATATTTGGTGTTTTTAAAGATCTAACTTTGTTTAGTAAGAGACCACTAGTAAGATACCATGGGCTTCCCTAGTGACGCAGTGGTAAAGATTCTGCCTGCAATGCCTGTTCAATCCCTGGGTCTGGAAGATCCCCTGGGGAAGGAAAGGGCAATTTACTTCAGTGTTCTTGCCTGGAAAGTCCCACGGACAGAGAAGCCTGGTGAGCTACAGTCCATGGAGTCGCAAAAGAGTCAGATACAACTTAGCAACTAAACAAATAATAAACCCAGAGTGAACTTGACAAATTTGTATAGGCCCATGAAATAAGATTAGTGTGCCAGTATAAAGGCAGTCTACCTAAAAATAGATTCATCCACTGAACTGTCATAGCACCTTAATTTTATCACTCAATAAAGTATCTTTATTACGAATCTTTATTTTGAATCTTTACTCCTAAGTCTTTGTTATTCATTAATACTGTATATTTTTTTGTTATTGTTTTGTTTTATGCTCAGTTGGAGGTGAGAATTTCCACTACACTTCAGAATACGCCTCTCTTCTGGCCACCACAGTTGACATTTCCATTGCTTCTTTCAACAGAACCTAGTTGCACCTGGTGATGGTATGGATAATTAAGAAAGTAAAATATTATGGAATTAGCAAAAGATATGCCAATCCTATGACCCATCAGTAAAGTAATAGCCTAGTTGTATCTCTAAGTGTAATCCATGGATCTTGTGCATCAGCATCATCTGGAATGCCTATTAAAATATTGATTCAGGATCCCACCTCAGAGCTATTGAGGTAGAATCTATGTGCAATTTGCTTGATGATCAGCATGTTACAAACTCCAAGATAATTTCAATGGATATGGAAGTTTTTATAAGTGGTGTAAATAATTGTCCGTAATGATGCCTATGCTGCTAAAAGCTTTGAATCCAATTGTAATGTTCAAAAAATACACAGGGAAAGAGGCACAATGGTTTTCAAGTCATTCCAGAATAGACAGGTAATTTTGTCATGGAAATCAGCTTGGCAAATGCTTCTTTTTTCTTATTATTTTGTTTAAAATGTGTTGCTTCTAGATTGAGTTTCTTAGCCTTGACCCCATGGTCATCATTTGGCAGGGCCATTTAACTTACTCTTTCTGAGAATTTTAGGAGGCAGAATAGATCAGTAGATCATGGTTAGAACATGTACTGGTCAGTGTCTCAGCAGAAAACAGATGGAATTCTAGATAGTGAGTGACCAGGGGTGGAGCTAGGGACTGAAGGCACAAAATTTAAGAAGAGACTCAATCTGAAGTGTGTTTAAACACTCTAGGTGCATTATCTTTTAAAGAACAAGTGTTATACCTAGAAATTCCAGAGTAATGAGGTCAGGGCAATAGTAACCAGAACTCAGGATATGTCATCTAATAGAAGTAATCTTAGATGGAGGAAAGCCTGATGCCAGCAGCCACCTTACAAGGAGGAAGCCAGAGGAACAAATACGCAGATATCCCTCTCCTCCATTCTCTTTATTGGTTGAACATAACCAGAAGCTGGAGGGAAAGAGAAATCTTCAATGGAGTCCATACTCCCAAGTCAGTTTTCCAGGGTCCCATCAGGTTGGGAAAGACTGGGAAGTGCATCTGTGGTGAGGGAGACAGAAGGCACTGGGATAAGACAAAGAGCCAAAGTGCCTAGGCCTCCCAGTTCACCATCATCTGTCTTAATGTCTTAGGGCCTTGCTCATGTCTTCTACATGCAGGAGTAATAGCATCTGCCTCATAGAACTATTTCTAGAAATAAATTAAATAATATCTATAAAGACTTTTTTTTTGCATATTTATTGGAGTATAGTTGATTTACAGTGTTGTATTAGATTCAGGTGTATAGCAAAGTGAATCAGTTATACGTATATCCACTCTTTTTTAGATTCTTTTCCCATATAGACCATTAGAGTATTAAGCAGAGTGACCTGTTGGTCCTTATTAGTTATCTATTTTCTTTTTTCAGTGATCTATTTTACATATAGTAGTTTGTGTATCTTAATCCCAATCTCTCAGTTACTCTCTTCCCTTCTCCCCTTACCACCTGGGAACCCTAAGTTTGTTTTCTATATTTGTGACTCTGCTTCTGTTTTGTAGATAACTCCATTTGTACCCTTTTTTAGATTCTGCATATAAGAGATATCATATGATATCTGTCTTTGTCATATATTATTCAATATGACAACCTCTAGGATCATCCATGTTACTGCAAATGGAAGTATTTTATTTATTTTATCGCTGAGTAATATTCCATTGTATATATGTACCGCTTCTTCATCCAGTCCTCTGTTTCCTATAGATATATGCCCAGGTATAGGATTGCAGGGTCATATGATAGCTCTATTTTTAGTTTTTTTAAGAAACCACCATACTATTCTCCACAGTGCCTGTACCAGTTTACATTCTGACCAACAGTGTAGGAAGGTAGACCTCTGCATTTTGAGGTAAAAAGCAATTCAGATTCCTTATAACCTGCCAAATAAAGTCAAACTTTAAAGCAAGATATGGAGTCATTGACATGAGCTTACTTTCTAATTCAATGTTCCACTGAACTCAATAAATTTTCTCAGCAATTGTTTATCTAAAAAAGAGAAAGTCCTTTATCATACCCTTTTTAAAGATGTTTTTGCTGTGTATAAGATTCTAATTTGACATTTTCTTTTAGAATTTTAAAGATATTTTATTGTTCTATGACTTGGAAAGCGTATGATGAGAGGTGTGTTATACTTTTAATTTTGTTCCGCTGATTGAAATGTTTCACCCTATGGCAGTCTTCAATATTTTCTATTTATCTTTGGATTTTTACCTTTTAGCTATTAAATGCCTAGGAGTGTTTTTTATTTTAATTTGTTCTCTCTAGGATCCATTGTGCTGCTTCAATTTGTATATTATTGTCATATGAAAATATTGGAAAATTATTGGCCATGGGTCTCTTTCTCTTTAAATAATTTTTTATGTTCTGCTGTGTCTGTCTGTCTCTCTCTTCAGTTCTCTAGGATTCCAGTTACAGGTATTTTATTATGTTTTATTTTGTCTCACAGATTTTGAATGCATTTTTCTCTTCGTTATTGTTAGCTTTTTTAAAAAATTGTTTTCCCTCTTTGTTTCATAGGGATCATTTCTATTAAGCTATCTTAAAGTACAATTTTTTTTTTCTTTGCTGCATCCAATCTGCTAATAAAACCATCAGAGGAATTCTTCAGGTCAGATATATTTTAAAAAATTTCTAACATGTACATTTGATCTTTTTTAATAGTTTCTTAACTCCATTTAAAATTTCTGATTGTGTTTATTGTCCAGTTTTTCCACTAGATTAGTTTACATATTAGTTAGTGTTAGTCACTCAGTCGTGTCCAACTCTGTGACTCCATGGATTGTAGCCTGCCAGGCTCCTCTGTTTATTAAATTCTCTAGGCAAGAATACTGGAGTGGGGTTGCTATTTCCTCCTCCAGGGGATCGTCCCAATCCAGGATTTGAACTTGGGTCTCCTGTATTGAAGTTGGATTCTTTACCATCTGAGACACCAGTGAAGCCATTTTATATATTAATCATGCTTTTTAAAATATTGTTTCTATATCTGGGCATATGCAGACCTGGTTCTGTTAACTCTTCTATTTCTTGACATTTGGTTCATTTTTCTTGACTTTTTTCTTTTGTCTGTGTATGTCATCTTATAATTCTTGAAAAATGATGTACATTGTGATAAAAGAACAACAGAAACTGAAGTATATATTACTTAATAATATATAAGTAATATATTACTTAGTAATATAAGTAATGGGCTTAAATAACACTTCTGTTAAGCCATTTGTGTGTAGCTAAACTGCAAGGAGATCCAACCAGTCCATTCTAAAGGAGATCAATCCTGGGTGTTCATTGGAAGGACTGATGCTAAAGCTGAAACTCCAATATTTTGGCCAACTCATGCGACGAGTTGACTCACTGGAAAAGAGTCTGATGCTGGGAGGGATTGGGGGTGGGAGGAGATGGGGACGACAGAGAATGAGATGGTTTGATGGCATCACCGACTCGATGGACATGAGTTTGAGTGAACTCCGGGAGTTGGTGATGGACAGGGAGGCCTGGCGTGCTGTGATTCATGGGGTCGCAGAGAGTCGGACACGACTGAGCAGCTGAACTGAACTGAACTGAAAGTCAATCTAGTTAGTAATTGTACTGGGTTTACATTTTTTGTTTCTATGGTTACCTTCAGTGAACCAAAGTCTTCAAATTTCTTTTGCAGTGAACTGTCTTAGCTTGCCCATGTCTGTGGGCTGGAGTTCCAGAGGATTTTCCCAGTATTTCTTCTCTACCCTCAGCTTTCAGCAGTCCCTGTGTGCTATATGCTTTCATAACAGAGTCACTGTCTCTGCTTTAGTTCCTTCTTTTGTCACAGGCTGCTATTGCTTATGATTTGGTAAAGGATCATGGTAGGTATAGGGAGATAACTGTTCTAATACAACATCAGTCTGAAGCAGACATTATGTGTGTGAGGCAGACAAATTGCAGGGGGAGATTTTTTTCAATTTTTACCATCCTCTAATGGTAGACAACTTGTGACTTTTATAAGGATGGGTTATCTTTCCCTTTGCCTCCATTCCCATGGCATTCTAACTTTGTCTTTTATTGGTGGTGAGGGACAAGTTGAGTGCAAGTGAGATTCCCTCACTACCATCAGTGGCAGTAGCATCCTACTTTATATGAATATCATAGCAGCATCTGGGGATTTTTTTCTCCTCACCCAGTGGCAGCCAACTTTTTTGTGGTGTTAGAGTAGTAACATCTGGAGAAGGAAATGAAAACCCACTCTAGTATTCTTGCTTGGATATCCCAATGGACAGAGGAGCCTGGCAGGCTACAGTTCATGGGTTTGCAAAGAATTGGGCATGACTGAGCACACAGGTAGTGACCAGATATGAAAGTGTTTCCTTTCTCTCTCTCATTGAGAGATGGCTTGAACCTTATGTTAGAGCTGGTCTGCTGTATGGGTCAATCTCCTGCTTCTCACTTAATGAAAGCCAATATTTGCTTTATAGCACAGAAAAGTCAGCATGTAGGATAGTTGATAGCCTTTTCTCTAGGGACTGCTGATCCTCACTTTATTTTCATACAGGGTCCAGAGATCAGGAAAGCTTCTACAGATTCTCCTGTTCCACTATAAAACCTAAGCAGACGTTCTGTGTGTCTTTTGAGGGGAATTATTTTGGGTCTCCTGCCCTGTCACCATTTCTTTACAAGCACCTATTACAAAGGCCCTTGGAAAAAAACCTGACAAGTTGATGTAGCTTATATGTCTGACACGTCTAGAGGTTTTAAACTGTCATACTAAAGCATAAACAGATTTAAGAGTTTGTTAAAATAGTTAGCTGTTTTGCTATCAGCTACTTTTTCCCATGCTCTGGCAATAATAAGAATTTAGTGTTTTCATCTCTCACTGGAAGAGACTCTCATTCTTTGAAATCCACATCATCTGGTTGGCTTGTAATCTCAATTTTCTGAAGGATTCAAATTATGATTTTATACATTACCTAAAGGTTTTTCATAAAGAAGAGTATGATATTTAATTCAAGCTTTTTGCATCTTATGTGGTTGCAGAACTTCCCTTAAGTTACATGATTTCCTCCTCTAATTACTTTTAACTAGGGTTTGTACATGTAGCTAGGTGGAACAAAGGAATAAAACATGTACAAAGCCAGATGTTATGGGAGTCTGTCTTCCCAGTTCAGGTCCCCCATGCTGGGAATACTAAAGTGGAGTTCAGACCCCTTCCTCTTCAGGAGACCCTTTTGCAGTTGTGATATTCCTCTTGCTTATGGGTGGCTCTGACAGGCCTGTGGGCTCTGCCTAGATTTCATCTTGACTTCTCCTAACTATCTCAGTGTGGCCTTTTCTTTATATCCTTAACTGTACAAAATCTGTTCTGACAGTCTTAAGGTAATTCTCAGAGATAGTTGTTCTATATGTATTTGTAGTTTTGGTGTATCTATTAGAGAGGTCAGCTCAGAATCTTCCTATTTCACAGTCTTGATCTTGAAACAAATTATTGTGCTTGGAAGGCCCAGAGATAAGATGTACTTGAAGAAATCCTGGACATACCTTTTATAATAAATATATTTTATCTAGATGTTGCCAGCAGCATTGAGACACTTTTTATGTAAACTCTTGGTGTTGCTTATAGCATTGACTTAAGTATATGAAGGGGCTTCCCAGGTGGCGCCAGTGGTGAAGAACCTGTCTGCCAGTGCAGCAGACATAATAACTGTGGATTCAATCCCTGGGTGACGAAGATCATGGAAAGAGGGCACAGCAACCCACTCCAATATTCTTGCCTGGAGAATCTCATGGACAGAGGAGCCTGGAGAGCTGCAGTCCATGGGGTTGCAAAGAATTGGACACGGCTGAAGCGACTGAGCATGCACACGTGCAAGTATAGGAAGAGTCAGCAGAGGAAAGAGAGATGGAGAAATTCATCTGACAGAATAGCATTGCTATCCAGATCACACGTTTCCAGTCTTCACATTCTGTCCCTAGTTAATAGCAAAATTTTTCTGAGTGCTCACTTTGTATTCAGTAACCTCTTAGCTTGCACTGTAATATTTATATTTAACAATCTTATTCAGTCCTCATGATAGTCCATTTTGCAGGTGAGAAACAGACTCAGAAAGGTTAACTATTTTTCCATAATGAAACACCTAGTAATAATGTGTCTTAAAGATTTGCCAGCCTGGGCTCTGGAGGACCTCCATAGCAGTCTCCCTTGCAGTCTCCTTTTACCAACTGAAGTTTTATCCTTCCCTTTCTAGTTTTTGTGAAAAAAGCAATGTTTAGTTCTTCACTGACTATAATAGCTCTCCTGAGCTAAGATTCTTGCATCATACTTGCTAAAAAAAAGTTACATTTCCTGTTCTAGGTTCTGTTATCCCTCTTCTTGTTGACAATTACTGACTAGGCCGCCTTTTATGATGAATAACGGCCTGTCAGTGTCTCTCCATCAATCACGAGTTCATCATCCCTTCCCGCTCTAAGACTCTGAAGATCTCAGATGTAATAAAATTAGTACTCATCCTCTAAGACAATCTGATGAAACTCCCACCCCAGCTGCACTTGTTCCTTTGGAAGATCAAAATGAGCTTCTCTGACCACTTCTCTTAGCTCTCAGTCCCCAGGGTTGGTCCTATTCTGGGACTTATATCTTTTGGCCTCTTATGTCCAGTTGAGAGAATACTGTTTTTCAATTACTTGTTAAGTTTAAGAATATTGAAAACCAAGGAGTTTTCTCCAAGTAAATAATGTTTTCTAAAGATAGTCTTTAAGATTTCATTTTATAGATGTTTATCTTTTAAGTTATGAATTTTGCTTTCAATTTTGATATGATTTTGGTTGACTTAGGAAATTATTTAAAGTTGTTAGCATATCTATTGATATTTGGAAATATCTCTAGTCAACCACAAAGCCACCATTAATTTAATAAATAAATTAGAAAGAGAATAATCATGGATTTTACAGATGAATTTCTTCACAAGTTGTGTAATGTTGGGCCAGCTGGCTCATTTCCTTAAAAGACTCTGATGCTGGGAAAGGTTGGGGGCAGGAGAAGAAGGGGACAACGGAGAATGAGATGCCTGGATGGCATCACCGACTCTGTGGACATGAGTTTGAGTGAGCTCCGAGAGTTGGTGATGGACAGAGAGGCCTGGCGTGCTGTGATTCATGGGGTCGCGGAGAGTCGGACACGACTGAGCGACTGAACTGAACTGAAAACAAAGATAAGAAAATGGTTAAAAAGTGATTAACATTTTAAGTTGTCTAACACAGTGCATAACAATCAGTAAATGCCAGTTCTGTCCATTTGTCTTACCGTACTCAAACTCCTGTCCTTTCCATCATTAATGTTTTCCTCTTTTGAATACATGAGTTAAAAAAAAAAAATCCCATTTTGTTAAATAGCCAGGTGATTTTTGTTAGCAGATATTTGGGTAAGATCACAAACACTAGTCTTTCTTCTTATAAGCACTTTTTCATAGGAAGTCTGGGATTGTGTTTGTCTTCTATCTGTGAAATTTCTGCTCTGCGATAGCTTGTCAATAACTTTCTTTCTGATTGTTCTGGTACCACGGAGCTTGGAATCACCAGTCCCCTTGGCCACGAGGGCCAGGAAGTCAAGGAGTATCCCTTGTGTGGATTGCATATACCCATTTTCTTTAGCTAGGAAATTTGAAAGTGTAGGGGAAGGCTTGTCCTCTTGCTCTAGGAAATCACTGGGAAAATGATGTGCCTGTGGGCTTCAGCACTGCAGTGTGATACTGCCTCGTCTGTGTCTGCATGTCAGCTTTTTGATTGTAGTAGGAGGATGCCATGACAGCATGCTTTCGTTGGCCCCAACCGGAAGACTGAAGAGTGTTGAATTGACTTTTGGCAGGAAGAGGATAATGCTGAGACTCCTCATACTTGCTAGGCCCAGCCAGAGGGTGAGAGAGTGTCATGGTGGCCAACACTTGCAGATTTTAACTAGGAATCAGGAGAATGCCTCAACCCTTCATGCTGGGCCATCCCAACCAGGGAGGACGGGAGTGCTGCAACTGTCAGAGCTCTCTGGTTTCAGCAACACATCAGGATTGTACCTCAGTTACTTGTTCTCATGCCCAAGATTTTCTGCTTTGTCTATCAGGTTAAGCGAGGAGCACAATGTTATCTTCATTGCCTCCATCACCAGGAAGTGTTTCTGCCATCTCCTGCCACTCCAACCAATGCTTTTAGATTCATAAACAACTCTTTTTAATATGTAGAATTGGAAATTTTCAGATTGCTGGTTATTGGGATGAGTAAGAACACACACAATCCCTTTTAGAATATCCCTATACTTTTGTATGTTAACTTGACAAATTAGCCTAAATCCTCTAAAAACACAAATTACCATAACTCACCATTATGAAATATACAATTTAAATTGCCTAATTTAAACTCCTCTTAAGGAATTTAACTTGTAGTTTGAAAACTACCAAAAAAAAAAAATCTTCAAGTCCATATGGTTTCACTACAGAAATCTACCAAATGTTTAAAAAGAAGTGAAACAGATTCTATGTAATGCCTTTCAGAAAATAGAAGAGAGAAGACTTCCCAGTTAATTTTTAGAAGCTAGTACTAGATTGATATCAAAAGCAGACAAAAACCGTACAAAAAATGAAAACTACAGACTGATATCCCTCATACATATAGTAGTAAAAGTCCTTGACAAAATATTAGCAAACAGAATCTAGCAGTAGTAAAGAGTGTATGTGGTATCTATGGTG
The DNA here is from genome assembly GCF_049115385.1 of Moschus berezovskii. Taxonomy (NCBI): domain Eukaryota; kingdom Metazoa; phylum Chordata; class Mammalia; order Artiodactyla; family Moschidae; genus Moschus; species Moschus berezovskii. Next base: position 40,468,692 of record NC_142468.1, on the reverse strand, counting down.
TGTTTATTCCAGGCATGAAAGGCTGATTTCACCTTGGAAAATAGCTTGTTAGATTAAAAACACAAAAACAAAAAACTAAACATGCAATTTCCACATGACCCAGCATTCATATTTCCAGGTATGCATCCCACAGAAACAAAGACTTATATTTACAGAAAAATCTGTACATGTAAGTTTTTAAAGCTTTATTTATAATTGCCAAAAACTGGAACACATGTAGATATCTCTCAATGGGTGAATGTTTAAATAGACTATGATACATCTACAATGTAAAATACTATTTTAGAATAAAAACGGGCAGACTATCGATACATGCAACAGTCTGTTTGAATCTTCCAAGAATTATACTGAGTGAAAAAGCTAATCCCAAAGAGTTGCATACTGCATGATTCCACTTATATAACAGTGTTTAAATGACAAAGTTATAGAAATGGAGAATTCATTAGTGTTTGCTGCAGGTTAAAGGGAAGGTGGCTGAGGGAAGAAGGTGAGTGTGGCTATAAAAGACAACTGGAGGGTTCCGTGGTGATGAAAATCTTTTATTTCTTGACTGTTATCACTATCAATATCCTAGTTGTGATAATGTATTATGGTTTTGCAAGATGCTTTTTGAGGTGGTGGGGGATTAGTAAAGTATACATTGGATCTCTATGATATTTTTTACAATTATATGTGCATCAGCAGGTATCACAAAATAAACTGTTAATTTTTTTAAAAGCATAAATCTTAGTTAAGTCTGATTGGATTTTGTAATTTTAGAAAGACCCCAAAATTATGCCTACTTTCACCTTCTGAATAGAGAAACTATAGAACCAAAAGAGTACAACAGATATATAGTAGGTTTGAGTCCTATGATTAGATAAGTGAATGTCATAATTATTCACAGCTGTAAGAAATAAACATTGATTTGCAGAGTTTCCAGTGTTTAAGGATGTGAAAAACATTTGTATACTTCTGTGCATTGAACAGTATAAGAGAGCTTTTCATTGCTATATACCTCTTTGGCACCTAACATAGAAATTAGCAATAAAAGTTTATATTTTCTTTCTTTAATTGACATCTTATTGCAAATTTCTATAACAGATGTGTGTGGTTATGCTCATATTTGTGTAACAAGATAAGTATTTTACACTTTAACAATGTGAATAAAACAAGACTGTGAAGTGAAGTGAAGTCGCTCAGTTGTGTCTAATTCTTTGCGACCCTGTGGACTGTAGCCTACCAGGCTCCTCCATCCATGGGATTCTCCAAGCAAGAATACTGGAGTGGGTTGCCATTTCCTTCTCCAATAATAATTAAGATATTTAAAAATAAGACTGGCTATTATAAGTTGGGACAAGTTAAAAATGATGAGTCTTTTTTAAAAGAATATATTTATTTATCTTAGTGTTTTAGGGGGATAACTTTTTTCCTTTTCAACATCTGATTGTGCTTTTAAATTAAAAATAGTACCCATCTGTGTTTTGGCCTTGCAAAATGCTAATAGACTTTGGTGTGACAGCCTAGAATGGATTTGCTACTTCATTTGCTACTGGCAGCAGTAAAGGAAGAGGTGATAAGAATATACCTGTGTAGCAGCTCTGGTGGATATGATTTTGAGGAAGAAACAGGAATGTGGCACATTGTGCTATGTGTTTGTGTGCACGCTCAGTCATGTGAAGATATATAAAAAGGAACATTTGTGCGGTAGATTGATGGCTATGACAAAGTCAGAGATCTGTGTGCATATGTGTGTGTGCAAACCAACAATGCACCTTGTAATAGTCCAAATGCTTCCAAAGAAAAGCACAGAACCAATTTTTATGTCTGTTCTTAGCTTCTCCATGCATTTACTTACAGCCTCCAACCACACTAATGCAATGGGGGAATAGTCAGAAATGTCACCAGAAGTAAATAAGAACTCTACCAATACTTTTAGCATTCCCTGAGAGGTAGTGGAATGGCAAAGTTGGATTACTCTATTGAAAGAAAGTGTTCCCTCGACCAGCACCCAGCACCACATATACAGTATAATCACACGTATACTTCTATATATTAATGCACCAAAATTTGTGAAATATTATAAAACAATGGCATGAAGTATTAATTATTTTAAAATACAATTATTTTATTTCAACTACCGAGTATTATTTGACTTCCCAGTCTTTTCATGACCTCTAGCTTAATTTCATAAAAGCCTTGTGAATTAGTGATATAAATTAAGAATTATCCATGGGTCCATTAAATCTTTGAAAGCTATATTGATCAGATTTCAGCTCTAATAGCACTGCATTGAAACAATTAAAATTCCATGTTTCACCACTATTTCTTTCTCACAGTATATAAGCAGGCTGTGTATTTCTGCTAGCTTTGGTTGGGATTGACTGATGTCTGCTCCTGGCTGACATTTTGGTTCAAGACTGTCTTTTTGTTCTGTTTGGATCAGTGATACCCAGGACATGATCTTCTCATGACTTGTGGCAGAAACATGAGGGACTAAATTAAACCATATAGCATATGAAAAGCTTCTATTCTGTAGAGCTCCTTAACATTGTAGGATCAAAGCAGTCACATGAGCAAACCAAATAAAATGGGACAGGACAATATACTGTACCTTCAATAATTAGAGGTGCTTCAAATACGGATGGTACTCATAATTCAAATATAGGGAATGAATGATTGGATAAAGTAACCTAAAAAAGCAAGAAAATAAATAGGGAGAATTTTGTCATTCACAATAAAGGACAGAAATGGTATGGACCTAACAGAAGCAGAAGATATTAAGAAGCGGGGACAAGAATACATAGAGGAACTATACAAAAAGATCTCCACGACCTAGATAATCATGATGGTATGATCACTCACCTAGAGCCAGACATGCTCCTGTATAGGACTGGTTACCACAAAGACAAAGCCATACTTACAAGATTGGAATTTTTAGTCACTCACCCCACTCTCCAGAGAGAAGAAGGGGTTGGAATGAGAATGATCATTGTTTTAATAAGACTTTGGACATTCATTAATTCTTTCTTCAATATTCATTTGTCCTCTTCCTCTCTCTTCTTCTAGAGCTTCCATCATGTGTATCCTGATATGCTTGGTAGTATCCTGTGAGTCTCTGAGGCTCTGTTGATTTTATTTACTATTTTTTCTTTTAACCTTTGTCTGGATAATAAATTAAGCTATCTCCCAGTTAACTGATCCTTTCCTGTACCTGTTGAAATCTGGTGTTGAGCTTCTCTAGTGAACCTTTCATTTCTGTCATTTCGTTTCATCTCTTTGTTGATATCCTCTATAATTCTCATATATTCCTATATTTCTTAAGATATGGGCTCCAGTTTTTTTAAACATATTTTGAAAAGCTGATCTAAAGCCTTTGTCAAATAACTCCAACCACTGGGCTTTCTGAGACAGATTCTGATTGCTGGTTTTATTCTCGGCAACACGGGCATATTTTCTTGCTTCTTTCCGTGCCACATAGTTGTTTGTTGTTTGTTTGCTTTCGGTTTTTTTCTTAAATTGAAAGGAGGAAACTCTGAAAATAACATGGTTTTTCTTATCAGGGTTTTACTTTTGCTTTTTGTTGTAGTGACTTTTCTGAACTAATTCTGTGAAGTTTGTATTATTTGTCAGGTGTGGTTACTAAGGCTTCTGCTCAGTTAACTTAGTGGGCAGATAATGATTGCACAGAGATTTTTAGATGCCTGGAACCAAGAATTCTTTCAATGTTTGTCAAAGTGCTCCGTATACATGTTGTTGTTCAGTCACTCAGTCATGTCTGACTCTTTGCGACCCCATGGACTGCAGCAGGTCAGTTTCCCTGTCCTTCACAATCTCCTGGAATTTGCTCAAACTCATGTCCATTGAATCAGTGATGTCATCCAACCATCTCTTCCTCTGTCATCCCCTTCTCCTCCTGCCTTTAATCTTTCCCAGCATCAGGGTCTTTTCCAGTGAGTCGGCTCCTTGCATCATGTGGCCAAAGTATTGGAGTTTCAGCTTCAGCATCAGTCCTTCCAATTAATATTCAGAGTTCATTTCCTTTGAAGTGAAGTGAAAATAATAATTAAAAAGTAAATAAATAAATGAAGTGAAAGTCTCTCAGTCCTGTCTGACTCTTTGCTACCCCATGGCCTATACAGTCCATGGAATTCTCCAGACCAGAATACTGAAATAGGTAACCTTACCCTTCTCCAGGGGATCTTCCCAACCCAGGGATTGAACCCAGGTCTCCCACATTGCAGGTGGTTTCTTTACCAGCTGAACCACAAGGCAAGCATTTCCTTTAGGATTGACTGATTGATCTCCTTGTTGTCCAAGGGACTCCCAAGAGTCCTAGCAACACAATTGAAAGCATCAATTCTTCAGCACTCAGCCTTCTTTATGGTCCAACTCTCATATCTGTATATGACTATTGAAAAAATCAGAATAGTGGAAAGGGTTGCTATTTCCTTCTCCAGGGGATCTTTCCAAACCAGGAATAGAACTCAAGTCTCCTGCACTGGCAGGCATATCCTTTATTGCTGAACCACCAGGGAAGCCCCCACCCTCACTTGGGGGTGTGGAAATTCACTATATTGCTGTGAATTCTAACCCAAACTGAATATGTTATATCTTTATGGAATAAAAACAAAGCAGAATAGTCATTCTAACAAATCTTGATATCCTACTTTTGCTTATACATGTTAGTGAAGCCTTTGACACTCAGCCAGGGAGTTTAAAACTGCTTTTAGCCTTCATTTCTTTCATGTGCAGAGCTTCAGGGATAACTAATAATGAGAGTGTAGGGACCTTTTCACATCTGTCCTGAACTAGTTAGTAGCCCTGGGAATGTATAACATCCTACATGCATGGCATTCTATATTACCAGAAATATATCAGGGATTTGCCAAACCCCCTATTAACATCTTATGCTTTATTCTTTTAAGCTTTTTGGTGAGCCTCTTGTGTATAATCTTTAGGTCATTTCAAGCAAAGAAAACTTTGCAAGTGAGATATTCTAAGTAAATACCAGACCAGTTAATAATAAAAATTCTTGCGAACAGGCCTTTGAAATAGCCCCAGCCCTTTCTGGCCCCCTAGAGTGATTACTAAGTTATTCATTTTTACTGTGATGATGGGCTTTTGGTTTACAAAGATACTACAAAGTTTAGGAGGAAGGGAAGATAGGAATAGGGCAAGTTAAATATTGTAAACTGTTTATCTTGAATAAGTGATCTTGTTTTTCTGCTAGTCTTTGGTTAATTTGTGGAGTGCAAAAGTTTATTCTGATTTTTTTTTTTTTTTTTGCCAGTGTCTTTATTGTTTTTTGTGGAGTAAAGAAATTCTTTGAGGTCCTTGCTCCCCCATTTTCACTGATGTCACTCCTAATAAATTCTTAATATTATGCCAACAAATCCTAGACTAATCTCAATGTGTAGTCTGAGTATTGGAGAAGGAAATAGCAACCCACTCCAGTATTCTTGCCTAGAGAATCCTGTGGACAGAGGAACCTGGTGGGCTGCTGTCCACAGGGTCGCACAGAGTAGGACATGACTGAGGTAACTTAGCATGCATGCATGCATTGGAGAAGGAAATGGCAACCCACTCCAGTATTCTTGCCTGGAGTATCCCAGGGACAGAGGAGCCTGATGGGCTGCCATCTATGGGGTCGCACAGAGTCAGATACTACTAAAGTGACTTAGCAGGAGCAGCAGCAGCAGTCTATGAGTATTGATTGCTGCATTTAGGTTTTAAAATATTTCATTTAGAGTTCTTTGATTCTCTTTTATGCTGTGCTTATCTGATATCACTGTCAAGGATTTCTAACTTTATGTGGCAATAATAACCAAATAAAACCAAATTTAGGCATTCTCCTATGTCAGTATGTATTCAGCTTAGTTGTCTATCTACAATTATGTGCAATTAAAATGGTTGTTCTGAACAATGACCTTTAGTTCTGTAACAACCAAGTCTTCATGAATACCTTTATTAAGGGTAGTATGAAGAACAGACTTCTAGATTTCTGAATAGTTTTTGTTAGATGTTGACATAAATATTTTCCAGCTAATGTTATCACTACATGTTCTAGTATTTCACTTGGTCAGCTAATTGGGCCCAGTAAAGATTACTGCATCAGTACCCATGACTAAGCTACTAAGAATGTTTACAAGTACCTAGTAGTACTTATTGAGTATGTTTTCTAAATCTGAACATTTCAAACTCCAATCTCAACCCTTTGAATTACCACAAAACCATCTTTTTGGTACATATATACCTTTATTGTGTATATAAAATAAAATTAGTTTGACCTAACATAATTTGAAAATATACTGGAAAAGCATATTAGTAGTAAGATTGAGTTTCCCTGGTATTTATCCATCAATACACACATTAATTCATACAGCGTTTTTTCTCTTTCTCAACAAAATATTCCATTTTGGCCATGTACTAGACATTACATGGGTTAATGATGATATTATAGTGAATTACACACATTTGTTTTTCTCTTCAAGGAATCTACATATTAGTGGTACATAAACAAAATCTTGTAATGCTTTGGAATCAGTGCCACATATAAGTTGATTTTCCCAGAGGAGTCCTAGATTATATTTGTTGTCCTTATATAATTATTAATAGCAACTTCTCTGAATTTAATAAAAGATCCAATTTTGATCATAAAATATTCTACATATCTATAATATACAAAATGTGATGAAAGCAAAATTGAGGGGAAGATGTACTATCATTTTTGGAAAAAATATGACTTATTTTCTAGTTTTTCCCCTCTAATTCTCTGCAGACTTGTTAAATGTTGTTCCTTTTGCTACAACATCTTAGACCCAGGCCAATTCAGTAATTTCTTATTAACCAACTGTCTTTGGACTTTATTTTCTCTTCCCTGAAGGTCTGGAATTCATCAAAGTCAGAATTTAATCACACAGGCTCAGGCCAGACATACTGTGAGAACATGTTTCGTTTGTTACTTGGCTTTGCCAATGCACATAAATCTATCCTGACTTAAGACTGCTTTGTATCAGAGGCAACCATCCACAAAGGAGTCTCAGATCATTCTAATAGGACCTTGGCTGAGATCATCAGATACATCTGCCAGTGGGTACTTGGTTTCCATCCAGACCTAGGTTCCTGAAATAAAATTCTCAACATCAAAATCTCTATGCTTATGGAAAGTTTAACATAGTACATGGAAGATATTAACTTTTCTTTGTAATTTTTCATTTTAAATTGCAGTAATTCAAAGAAGATAAAAAACATTTGTAAACTGTTTTTTTTTTTTCTTTCAATAAAATCAGATGTCCTTAAAATATAGGGGCTGAATAGGACATTATTAACCAGGACTCTTCTTAGGCTAAAATCTGTAGTCAAAGGAAACAGAAAGAAGACAGGAAAGTAATTTTAGTTGTTGGAACACTTCCCATAATATGCATGAAATATTTATGTCAGTGATTTGGATTATTATCTTGGATTAAGAATTACTTTTATTCAGTTGTTCATTTTATTTTTCTCTAAATTGTGTATATTTTTGAATAGGTAATACATATATACATGGTAGAAAATCCAAACATTACGTAAAAGTATTTAGCAAACCATCTTCAATTCTTCTTTAATTTCAGCCAAGTAATTCTCCCTACTATAGGCAAACAGTATTTCTGCCCTTTAAATATTTTTCTAAAAATATGTTAAGCATATACAATCAAATACATACATATATAATTTTGTAATTCTCCTATTGTTTCTTCAAATAATACTATGCTTTTATTTAATTATTATTTAAATGTTTAGATGTAAATGTTTGCTTTATTTGGATCTTAACCTGGATAAAATTATTATTTTCATATAGATTTTTAACATACTTTGTTAAAATGATTCAATTTTCTTCTTTTAATTTCGATACCCACTTTATCATATTTCTGTCTGGTTTTAGATCTGTTTCTATTGATATAATTTTCCATTCCTTTGATGTATCTATTTTACATTAACAAAATCTGTTTACTTTTGTTATTTAATATTTATAATATAATTATATATCTGCTTAAGCTAATTATTTCTCAATATTCTTCTTTTTCTTATATTCTCTGACTATCCTTGCTTATTTCCCTATAACCTTGGCATCACCTTGTATATGCTCTTGACATTTTTTTAATATACATTTATTAATTATAATTGGAGGCTAATTACTTTACAATATTGTATTGGTTTTGCCATACATTGACATGCATCCACCACAGGTGTACATGTGTTTCCCATCCTGAACCCCCCTCCCACCTCCCTTCCCATACCATCCCTCTGGGTCATCTCAGTGCACCAGCCCTGAGCATCCCGTATCATGCATCAAACCTGGACTGGCAATTTGTTTCACATATGATAATATACATGTTATCGCCCTCTCCCACAGAGTCCAAAAGACGGTTCTATACATCTGTGTCTCTTTTGCTGTCTCACATACAGGGTTATCATTACCATCTTTCTAAATTCCAAATATATGCGTTAGTATACTGTATTGGTGTTTTTCTTTCTGGCTTACTTCACTCTGTATAATGGGCTCCAGTTTCATCCACCTCATTAGAACTGATTCAAATGTATTCTTTTTAATGGCTGAGTAATACTCCATTTGCTCTTGACATTTTAATTGTGATTGTGTTAAATTTAAGGGCTCCCCAGGTGGCGCTAGTGGTAAAGAACCTGACAGAGTCAATTCCTAGGCAGGTTGATAAGAAGTCTGGGGTCCCTGAGGATGAGAAAGGGGCCTGGGGCTCTCGAGGAGGTCTGGATAAGGAGTTCAATTCTCAAGGAGGAGGAAAGGATAAATATCTTTTTTCCTCTACATTCCTTAATCTTACTCACATAAAAGGTTTTTTTCTTTAAGCCCAGAATTGATGATTAGACAACAAACAACTCAGTTTAAACTCTGTATTAAGGATTCAGTTCTGTTCAGTTCAGTCGCTCAGTCATGTCTGACTCTTTGCAACCCCATGGACTGCAGCAGGCCAGGCCTCCCCATCCATCACCAACTCTGGGAGTTTACCCAAACTCATGTCCACTGAGTTGGTGATTCCATCCAACCATCTCATCCTCTGTCATCCCCTTCTCCTCCTGCCTTCAATCTTTCCCAGCATCAGAGTTTTTTTTCTAGTGAGTCAGCTCTTCACATCAGGTGGCCAAAGTATTGGAGTTTCAGCTTCAACATCAGTCCTTCCAATGAACATTCAGGACTGATGTCCTTTAGGATGAACTGGTTGGATCTCCTTGCAATCCAAGGGACTTTCAAGAGTCTTCTCCAGTACCACAGTTCAAAAGCATCAATTCTTCAGCGCTCAGCTTTCTTTATAGTCCAACTCTCACATCCATACATGACTACTGGAAAAACCATAGCCTTGACTAGATGGACCTTTGTTGGCAAAGTAATGTCTCTGTTTTTTAACATGTTGTCTAGGTTGGTCATAATATTTCTTTCAAGGAGTAAGCTTCTTCTTATTTCATGACTGCAGTCACCATCTGCCGTGATTTTGGAGCCCCCCAAAATAAAGTCTGACACTGTTTCCACTGTTTCTCCATCTATTTGCCATGAAGTGTTGGGGCCAGATGCCATGATCTTAGTTTTCTGAATGTTGAGATTTGAGCCAACTTTTTCACTCTCCTCTTTCACTTTCATCAAGAGGCTCTTTAGTTCTTCTTCACTTTCTGCCATAAGGGTCGTGTCATCTGCATATCTGAGCTTACTGATATTTCTCCCAGCAATCTTGATTCCAGCTTGTGATTCTTCCAGCCCAGCCTTTCTCATGATGTACTCTGCACATAAGTTAAATAAGCAGGGCGACAATATACAGCCTTGACGTACTCCTTTTCCTACTTGGAACGAGTCTGTTGTTCCATGTCCAGTTCTAACTGTTGCTTCCTGACCTGCATACAGGTTTCTGAAGAGGCAGGTCGGGTGGTCTGGTATTCCCATCTCTTTCAGAATTTTCCACAGTTTATAGTGATCCACACAGTCTAAGGCTTTGGTATAGTCAATAAAGCAGAAATAGATGTTTTTCTGTAACTCTCTTGCTTTTTTGATGATCCAGCAGATGTTGGCAATTCGATCTCTGGTTCCTCTGCCTTTTCTAAAACCAGCTTCAACATCTGGAAATTCAGGGATTATATAACAATTGAGTGAGTGAATGAGTGAAGTCGCTCAGTCGTGTCCAACTCTTTGTGACCCCATGTACTATAGTCTATTAGGCTCCTCCGTCCAAGGGATTTTCCAAGCAATAGTACTGGAGTGGGTTGCCCTAAGGATTATACAACAACAGTGTATCCTGCTTGAGGATGGTTTGTCCTTCTTGAAAACCTTCTGACTAATCCTGTTATCATAAAATGTATATTATGGGAGTGGGTCTAGTAAGATCTTTCTATTGTTAGTTCTGATCCTGTCAACTTAAAATGTAAATTGTGGGAGTGGGTCTGGTAAAATTTTTACAACCTTGAGACATTCTTTTGATTTATTGTAATAACTAATTTAAAAAGTATGTAGTTTCCTTGCCAAAGACTAGCAAGGGGGCACTCTCTGTCCCCCTTTTGATGTCTATGGCAGAAGTTTCCTCTGTTGCTTTTTCACTATAATAAAACTCTGCTACACAAAGGCTTTTGAGTGATCAAGCCTGGTACTGGCCCCAAAGCTAAATCTTCTTCTTTGGAGATTATCATTCATGCAAGCTATCAAACCTGCCTGTCAATGCAGGAGATATAAGAGATGTGGATTTCATCCCTGGGTCAGGAAAATCACCTGGAGGAGGTCATGGCAACCTATTCCAGTATTCTTGCCTGGAGAATCTCCATGGACAGAGAAGCCTGGGGGGGGCTACAGTCCATAGTGTTGCACAGAGTCAGACACCACTGAAGCAACTTAGCATGCATGCACGCTTTAAATTTAAAGATTATCTTAAAAAAAGCTTTTATTTTTTAAGACGTTGAATTTTCCCATTTAAGACAAAATGATATGCTTCCATTAGCCTTATTTGCAATCTCTCAGGAAAAAATTCAAGTTCAATCCATATAGATCTTAAATATTTCTTAATCAATTATGCCTAATATACTTCAACCTCTTTTATCTATCCAAAGTGAAAATTTATTTTATCTTTTAAATTCTTGCTGTCTTATACATGGCTATTAAAGGTTTCTGTGCATGAAGTTATTATCTACTCACCTTAAGGAATTATATTTGTTACTGATTTTCAGTAATTGTTCCCCTTTTTGGATATAGAATTTGTTGACTGAAAATAGAGATAATTCCACACCATTCTCCTTTCCTAACTTTGTAATTGCAATAATAGCATTCTCAGAACAATGCTAAATAATAGTAGTGACAATGGACATCTTATTTTGCTTCCAAGTTTTGGGGGAATGTTTCCTCATTATGCATATGCTGTCTTTGGAGTTATCTATATAAGTCATGTTAATAGCATCATCCTATTTTATTAAAATTTTGAAATCAGGGGTGGATGATTAATATTACTGATATCTGTTAATGATCTGTAGGAATTACTTAATTTTCCTGTTTGAACTATTAATGCGTTTAGTTAAATTGTGTAAGTAGTAAACTATTATTTAATTATATAAATATATTTCCTTTTTCTTTCTAACCATTTTCGAGCTTCTAGGAAAGAACCCACTTGGTGATAGTGATTTTTGTGTGTGTGTGTGCATCTTGTTTCTGTTTTTTAATAATTTATTTAGAATTTATTACTAATTATCATGGCGATATCTGTTTACATTATCTTGTCTTGTGATACTTGTTGCTGTTGCTTTTAAATTATCCTCATTTCACGCAAAGAATTGGGAAGCTTTTCTGTGCTTTGGAAAAATTTAAATAGCATTAATTTGTTTGGTCTTGAGGAATGTAGATCACTTCTTAAAATTGTCTTCAGTTCAGTTCAGTCGCTCAGTTGTGACCTACTCTCTGCGACCCCATGGGGAATAGCTCTGTGACACCTTTTGTTGTGGCTGTCTTTTCTGATTTTCTGTTTCTTTAGAGTAAGTTTTGATAGATATAAATATTTCTCTAAGGCCACATAGCTTTGCTTATAAATTCTATCAAATATTTAAGGTTGAAAAAATACCAGTAATAGACCATTTCAGAAAGTAGGGATGGTGGGGACACTTCCCAACTAATTTTATATAGACATACAACTTATTGTGCATTCAGGTCATCTGTTTTCTTAGCTTTGTTTTTTTTTTTAATATTCATTTGCTCTGTTATAGACTGACATTAGTGAAGTAAAATATTTTACTAATTAATTTGTTTGTTATCACTTATTTTTGACTCCTCCAATCTTTGCTTTAAGGTTATCAGAGCTCTGTTATGGTAACCATGTTGGCTTGTTGCAAGTGCCTTTCTATGATTATTTAATGCCTTTAAATGAATGTATCTTTATCTGATATGAAGATCATACCTGCTGTTCTTTTTTGTTTCCACTTTACTAACATTTCTTTACAAATCCTTTTACTTACTTTTCCAAATCACTTTGCTTTCAATTGTGTCTTAAAAACTGATGTAAACAGTATTTTTTATTTGTAAGGTAATGTGAATGTCTTTTTATTTTACTGTGAATATAAGCCATTTTTGTTTATTGACATAGCATATGTGTTTAGGTTAATCACTGCAGATGCTGATTGCAGCCATGAAATTAAAAGACGCTTGCTCCTTGGAAGGAAAGTTATGACCAACCTAGATAGTATATTAAAAAGCAGAGACATTACTTTGCCAACCAAGGTCCGTCTAGTCAAGGCAATGGTTTTTCCCGTGGTCATGTATGGATGTGAGAGTTGGACTGTGAAGAAAGCTGATTGCCGAAGAATTAATGCTTTTGAGCTGTGGTGCTGGAGAAGACTCTTGAGAGTCCCTTATACTGCAAGGAGATCCAACCAGTCCATTCTAAAGGAGATCAATCCTGGGTGTTCATTGGAGGGACTGATGCTAAAGCTGAAACTGCAATACTTTGGCCACCTCATGCGACGAGTTGACTCACTGGAAAAGACTCTGATGCTGGGAAAGGTTGGGGGCGGGAGGAGAAGGGGACGACAGAGGATGAGATGGCTGGATGGCATCACCGACTCTGTGGACATGAGTTTGAGTGTACTCCGGGAGTTGGTGATGGACAGGGAGGCCTGGCGTGCTGTGATTCATGGGGTCGCGGAGAGTCGGACACGACTGAGTGACTGAACTGAACTGACTGAACTGAAATTATTTTAAAATAACTGTTTTGATAGCTAGTAAAAATCTTTGATTTGGCTGTTTCTCTGTTTTGTTTTTTAATCTCGATTTCCTTAGATATATTTATTTTTGCCATAGTAGTATTTTTATAACTACAGTGTTATATTATCCTCTATATGGTCTCTTTCTTCAGCATTATTTGTTAATTATCTCTGATACCACAGACCTTGTTTGCCCCTCCAGATTCACTTTCCATATTTTTACTTGCTCTCTTTGGTCCAGAAGTCTAACCCAATGGATTATATCAGTAAATTCCATGACATCTGTCTTTTGGTTATACTCAGTCATTGATGACCCCTGGCAGGAAATAAGCTGGATGAAGGAGAGAATAGTTATGTCCCTTGACCTACCATCACAGTCTCTCTTATGATGACTGATTCTAAATAAATACTCTGCACTGCTTCACTCATTCTTTCTAGGCTAAAGTAGGAACCCTGGTTCTTGCTCTCTTCCTTGTTATTTCATTAAACCTACACTTATAAAATTGTTCCTTTGAAAATAAACCTACCTCAAACTTCTGTTTTTAGTATGCCATCTATTTCCTGCTGGACCCCTTGACTGATATGCCTTTTATAAGCAATGATAAAATTAGCATAATTACTTTTCTCTTCTCTCTCTCACTCTCCCACAATGCCAGATAGTAACTAATTATGAGATTTTTCTTAGTGTCTATTATTGTGCTATTAACTGTGATTACAGGTCTGTTGCTTGAATGCTCGTGCTCGTGCTCAGTCACTCACTCACGTCTGATTTTTGGGACCCCATGGACTGTGGCCTTCCAGGCTCCTCTGTGCATGAGATCTTTCCAGCCAAGAATACCAGAGTGGGTTATAGTTCCCTTCTCCAGAGATCCTTCCTGACCCAAGGATTGAATCTAAGTCTCTTGTGTCTCCTGCATTGGCAGGCAGATTGTTTACCACTGAGCCATCGAGGAAGCCCTGTAACTTGAATAGTCACCTCTAACTTATAAACTCTAATTCCTGGTATAGAAAATGTAGAACTCTGAACATTTATGCTACCACTCACTTTTCACACCCCTTTGTTAGTTATGTTTTCTACATAGTCAGAGAATGTACTGTTTTAGTAAATTATATCTATATCTATATATATATGTATCTCATTGTATTTTATTATCGTGCCATTCTCTTATATTTATTTAATGCTTATTGCCAGATATTTTATTTACTTTTTTAAAAAATAATATTTATTTATTTATGGCTGTGCTGGATTTTTGTTGCTACGTGGGCTTTTCTCTAGTTGTAGCAAACTGGGGCTACTCTCTAGCTGCTATGCACGGGCTTCTCTTGCTGAGAAGCATGGGCTCTGGGGCACGTGGGGTTCGGTAGTTGCAGCACATGGGCTCAATAGTTGGGGTGCACCAGATTATTTGCTCCATGGCATATGAGATCTTCCTGGACCAGGAATTGAACCCATGTCTCCTGCATTGGCAAGTGGATATTTTATCACTGAGGCACCAGCGAAGTCCTATCCTAGTTTTGTGATTATTTTTCAGTTGGCTAGAGTTCCACCTCTAGTACATTGCTTAAATTACTGCTCAGAAAGTGTGCCATATAAAATAAAAAATGTCTAGTTAAATTTTGAACTTCAGATAAACAAGATATATTTTTCAGTATAAGTATGCCTCAAGCATGGCATGAGACATTTTTATTTGCTAAATCTGGCAACTTTATGTCTGGCATATAGCTACTAAGTAACAGTCTTAGTAAGTGATAGCTTATTTGTATAATTTGGAGTCTGTGAAAATCATAAGCTGATATTTTAATGGCAGTTATTTAGGTTCTGTTTTTCCTGGAACACAGGATGTACTTTCAGCATATTAAATAATATTAATTTTTCAGTATTATTTTCTTGAATTATGTTCTTATAAGAGTAGTAGATTGAAAATGGCTATAGGTTCTTTGCCACACCCCACCAAAACTGAGTGATGGCAGTATCATCCTTCCCTTTGAATCTGGCTCTGTCTGTCTTTGACTAACAGAATTGATGGGACTGATACTGTACAGCTTCTGAGGCCAGTCTTCAAGAGACCTGCAACTTCTGCTTTTATCTACCTTAGAAATATTGAAAGTCATTACTAAGTCAGACACCTGGAATAGGTCAGACTACTTTGGGATGAAGCCTGCATTAGCCATGTAGAAAGACAGGCCAAGAATAAGTGTCAAATGTATTTGGAACTTCTTATCCAGCTCAGACACTAGCCAACCACAGTTGACAGGACAGAGAGCTAAAGAGCTGCCAGTACATTCCCTCATCTCTCATGTATCTAAGCAAATAAACTGTTTTTTTTTTTAATTCTTTTCTGTTTTTACAAAGATAGATTTTTAAGGTTTATGCCTTAGGATGGACCTTTCAGCAGCAGGAAGTATAGGCTGCTGATTTTTCTGTTATAATTAGCTTCAGTATTTGCTCTTCTCTTTCTCCCAAGAACGTGTCTGCCTGTTTCCATTGCATATGGCAGCACTTTCTCCTCTGTGATGCTTTGAGTATTCTTTATCTGTGTCCCTTACACATAACCAATGCACTGTGTAATTTTAAAAAATTCTTGTAACACTTAGATAAATTCAAACTAGAGATTGTCAAGTTTTTATCATTATCTTCAAATGGGAATCTCCATAGGAATGTTAAAGGTTGTTTTTATTATTTGTTTTTATTTAGTGACATATCCAAAGTGTAAAGTGGATGAATAATTTAAAATATAATAAAAGTTAACACTATCAGACATCAAGCATGAGAAAGACAAGAATGTGACTAGTACGGAAATTCCATGAGGATCCTTCCATGAAAAAATCCCTCTCCATCCTCCTGTTGCTTTTCTTCAATGGTTTGCCATCCACATCATGTCTTAAGAATTGTGAAAATTTGTCTGTTCTTTTTTTCATTTTATATGAATGAATATATGGGACATACTATTTTGTATTTTTTATGCCTTGCTATACCTTTGAGAATCACCATGTGCATCAGTGAATCATTCTTTTTATTGCTGCACTGCATTTCTTTGTATGAATGCATAACAGTGTACCTATTGTACTGTTGATAGGCATTGAATTTTCCCCATGTTAGCTATTAAAGATAATGCAGATAGGAACATGTTTCCTGTAGCACATAAACATATTTGTCCAAGGAATGTGCATAGGTGTGGAATTTTTAAATTATGATTAAACTCATTTTTATATTTATAAGATATTTCAAATAATTTTCTAACTGTGTAATACCAATTTATATTATTATAAATAGTGAATGATAGCTCCTGTTGTCCTACAACTGGATCAGCCTGTATTCTTACCACATTTGTTTACTTATTGTCAATATATTGGCTATCATTGTGATTTTAATTCACATTTATTCAATACTTAATGAAGTTGATCATTGCTTTCATATATACGTATATATATATGAAACATATGTAACATATATAAACTATATATGTAACATATATATTATGGAATTGGAAGTGAAAGTCGCTCAGTCGTGTCTGACTCTTTGCGAACCCATGGACTATACAGTCCATGGAATTCTCCAGGCCAGAATACTGGAGTGGGTAGCCTTTCCCTTCTCCAGGGGATCTTTCCAACCCATGGATTGAACCCAGGTCTCCTGCATTACAGGCGGATTCTTTACCAGCTGAGCCACAAGGGAAGCTCACATATATATTATATACAACAATTAATTTGTTTCTTCCTTCAAAGACATTCTTATATTATCTCTCTCTTTATTTAACTTCCATATAAAATCCCTGTATATAATCTGGCAAGTGATATTTGTAGATTATATGATTTCTAAAAATGTTCTTCCAGTTTGTGGTTTACCTCTTTATATTCATTATACTTTATTTATTTATTTTTATTTTTTTTTATTTTTTCAAAAACAATTTTAGGAATCTTTACTTAAAAACAACCTTATCTTAAAATGGAGTAACTTTGGTTTTACGAGCAGCAAGCAAAGTACAGAAGCAAAAATGTATTACAGGAGCATTAAGTTCTACATTAGGTCACAGCGTCTAATCTGAAATCACACCCATAATATCATTTTTCAGGATATCTGGGAAATAGTTATTTCCCAGGATGTCTGAACCATAGCTACTCTATTTTGACTTTTAATTGTAAAAAAACTAAATTTTTTTTAATAGCCAAAGCAGATTTCACCATTAATGACGTCAGTGTTTTCTTAGGTATGAGAAGATGCAAGAATTGGAACTCATAAAATCTTTTTCTGAAAAGATCTATTTGAAGGTCTGTTCTGCCAGTTTTTTTTTTTTTTTTTCAGAGCACAGAGTGCCTCATTCCTGATTTTCACCCTGAACTTCTTTCAGGGGGTGTTGAATGTCAGCAGCTTGCAATGGTCATGATGTAATCTTTGTAGAGGCAGCTGGCAAGTACCAACTTCCAGTCAGCAGGGTCCCTTCATAGCCACATATCTGATCATGTGACACCATTTCATGGCCATTGTGTCCCGCGGTGCTGGGAAGGCTCATTCCCAGGTCTAGGGAAGTGATGGGCCACTCAGTGTGCTAAAATTGGACCAGGCCTTGCAAGTAGCAAAAGTCTCTGGACCACTGTCTTACTAGCCTCCTGGTCCAGGAAAATATTTCCTCTTGTTGCTTTTTCCCATACCCAGAGTCACATTATTACAATTATTGATCTCATATGGAACTGTCAGTTCAGCATTATATCACAGGCTCAGTGAAACAAGTGACATAGAAAATAATATAGCCGTAGCTAGCAGTTATTAGTAAAATAAGAATTATAAGTCAAGAACTTTCATTAGATAAAGCCTGGTATACCCCAAGTCACCTGACTTCATTTGTTAAATGATTATAGTCTGGTGTTAATCTCCTGGTTGTACATTATGGAGCATCCGACCTTTATCTGAAGACTGGTTACTGAAATAAGCCTTAGAAACTAACCTAGAGTGTCCTTTTTAATAACTTAATTAAATCTTTTAGCAGTATCACGTAACAAGGAACTGTCTCAGCAGTGAGTCTTAGTAAACACTAGACATTAACAAAACTAGAAACTTAATTTAACAATTTACAAAACTTAATATTCCATGATTTTTCATTATGGAGGTCCTGTAGCCAGGGAGGCTTTAACCCATCAAATAAAAAATGAGGTTTGTCAGGGAGCTCGGAAAAGCCAAGCAGCCATCTTGGATTTCCCATAGCCCTGACTCTGATTTCCAGGTATTGTTTTTAATTTTCCAATTTAGAAGCAGACTCTTGCCATGGTTTAAGGATATTAGGATGACACAAGTCTAACAGAGTTTTTGTATAAGCAGAATGAGCTTTTACATGTCTACAAACCCGACAATTGGATTAATTTCTAAAACTAGCATAGGTTCAGGCCTATGGTAGAAAAGCATTTGATTTATATGCAGAGGGCTAAGAAGTCAAGAAAACATTATAAATGATCATACAAATCATGTCCAGCATCTTGGGCAAGCTGTCTACCTCTGATGTCATCGTCTTCTCATCCTGGTGTAGTGTAGTTTCTTCTGAAAAAAGTCCTTCCATCCAGGTTGGAGAGAGTCCTTTAAATTATGACCTTTTTTTTTTTTTTTTAAGTCCTGGTTGCAGGTCACAAGGCATCTGATCTTCATCCAAAGATAGATCACTGAGATAAGCTTCAGAAACAAACTTAGGGTGTTCTTTAAGAATTCAATTAAATTTTACATTAATATCACGTAACAGCAAGGAACTATCCAAGAAATGAGTCTTATTACCTCCATTGGTAGACCGCCATTAACAAACTGGGATTTAACATTTATTGAAACATCTTTTTCTCCCTAAAATTACCCTCATTTTTACCAAATATAACCAAATTAAGACGTGTTTAAAAAATAGATCTGTTCTCAATAAACTTGACTTGATTTATCTATCCTGGAAAAGGTTCCATTTGCGCTTGAGAAAAAGGTGAAATTCATTGTTTTGGGGTGAAATGTCCTATAGATATCTATTAGGTCTAACTGGTCTATTGTATCATTTAAAGTTTGTGTTTTCTTGTTAATTTTCTGTTTAGTTGATCTATCCATAGGTGTAAGTGAGGTATTAAAATCTCTTACTATTATTGCATTGTTGTTAATTTCCCCTTTCATACATGTTAGTAATTGTCTTACATATTGTGGTGCTCCTATGGTGGGTGCATAAATATTTATAATTGTTATATCTTCTTCTTGGATTGATCCTTTGATCATTATGTAGTTTCCTTCTTTGTCTCTTTTCACAGCCTTTGTTTTAAAGTCTATTTTATCTGATATGAGTATTGCTACTCCTGCTTTATTTTGGTCTCTATTTGCGTGGAATATCTTTTTCCAGCCCTTCACTTTCAGTCTGTATGTGTCCCTCGTTTTGAGGTGGGTCTCTTGCAGACAACATATATGGGGGACTTGTTTTTGTATCCATTCAGCCAGCCTTTGTCTTTTGGTTGGGGCATTCAACCCATTTACGTTTAAGGTAATTATTGATAAGTATGATCCCGTTGCCATTTTCTTTATTGCTTTGGGTTCGAGTTTATACACCCTTTCTGTGTTTCCTGTCTAGAGAAGATCCTTTAGTATTTGTTGGAGAGCTGGTTTGGTGATGCTGAATTCCCTCAGCTTTTGCTTGTCTGTAAAGCTTTTGATTTCTCCTTCATATTTGAATGAGATCCTTGCTGGGTATAGTAATCTGGGCTGTAGGGTATTTTCTTTCATCTCTTTAAGTATGTCTTTCCATTCCCTCCTGGCCTGAAGAGTTTCTGTTGAAAGATCAGCTGTTATCCTTATGGGAATCCCCTTGTGTGTTATTTGCTGCTTTTCCCTTGCTGCTTTTAATATTTGTTCTTTGTGTTTGATCTTTGTTAATTTGATTAATATGTGTCTTGGAGTATTTCGCCTTGGGTTTATCCTGTTAGGGACTCTCTGGGTTTCTTGGACTTGGGTGATTATTTCTTTCCCCATTTTAGGGAAGTTTTCAACTATTATCTCCTCAAGTATTCTCTCATGGCCTTTTTTTTGTCTTCTTCTTCTGGGACTCCTATGATTCGAATGTTGGAGCGTTTAACATTGTCCCAGAGGTCTCTAATATTGTCGTCATTTCTTTTAATTCTTTTTTCTTTTTTCCTCTCTGTTTCATTTATTTCTACAATTCTATCTTCTAGCTCGCTTATCCTGTCTTCTGCCTCTGTTATTCTACTGTTTGTTCCCTCCAGAGTGTTTCTGATCTCATCTATTGCATTATTCATTGTATATTGACTCTTTTATTTCCTCTAAGTCCTTATTAAACCTTTCTTCCATCTTCTCAATCCTTTTCTCTAGGTTATTTATCTGTAACTCCATTTTGCTTTCAAGATTTTGAATCATTTTCACCATCAAAATTTGAAATTCTTTATCAGGTAGATTCCCTATATCTTCCTCTTTTGTTTGTGTTGATGGGCATTTATCTTGTTCCTTTACTTGCTGGGTATTTCTCTGCCTCTTCATCTTGCTTATATTGCTTTGCTTGGGGTGGCCTTTCCCTCTTCTGGCAGTTTGTGGAGTTCTCTTTATTATGTAGTTTCCTCGCTATGTGTGGGGTTGGACGGGTGACTTGTCAAGGTTCCCTGGTTAGGGAAGCTTGTGTCGGTGTTCTGGTGGGTGGAGCTGGATTTCTTCTCTCTGGAGTGCAATGAAGTGTCCAGTAATGAGTTATGAGATGTCAGTGGGTTTGGGGTGACTTTAGGCAGCCTGTATATTGAAGCTCAGGGCTATGTTCCTATGTTGCTGGAGAATTTGCGTGGTATGTCTTGCTCTGGAACTTGTTGACCCTTGGGTGGTGCTTGAGTTTAGTGTAGGTATGGAGGCGTTTGATGAGCTCCTATTGATTAATGTTCCCTGGAGTCAGGAGTTCTCTGGTGTTCTCAGGATTCGGGCTTAAGCCTCTTGCCTCTGGTTTTTGGTCTTATTCTTGGAGTAGCCTCTAGACTACTCTATCTGTCATTTCCAAGGTGGTTCCCTCTGTTTTAGCTTCTGTTTGCTGGTCTCTTCAGTGTCTAATTTCCGCCCTGACACTAGGGTGCGGATGGACACTTTTTAAAGGCTCAGTTGTTCAGTCCTGTTCTGAGAAGAGGGGAACGCTGCAGACAAATATCTCTGGCATCTGTGGGGAGTGCTCGCAGCGTCTCGGCCACACTGGGTTTGCCCCCGCTCACAGCGCGTGTGCTGTCCCAGTCTACAATGCACAGGCTCTAGGTTGCTCTGCCAGGAACTGTCCGAGGCCGGCGCCGGGTTGTATGCTCTTCCCAGGTCTCAGCGGCTCAAGTTCAGGTTCTCGGGTACTCCACAAAGGCGCAGACTTGGTTGGGCTTGCGTTTTGTGCCTTCCCCGGTCCGAGCAGCTCAGGGGACCAGGTGTTTGGCGAGCGTGGTCGCTGCGACTTAACGCCTCCCCAGTCCCTGCCACTCGGTTTTCTGGGTGTACAACCGGTGCACCTTCTCAGGCCGATAACGACCGGCCCAAGCCCAAGAAGTCCTGATTAGCAACAAGCCTGCCTGCAGTTTGTATCAGATGCCTTTCTGGGGCCGCGGTTGCCCGCTCCGGCTCTGGCTGCCCTCCCTGCCTGTCTTGGCGGAGGATGGGGGATGGGCCGACTGCAGCCAGCTCGGTCTGCTCAGTCCTTTGTTCTGTGAGTGGGTCTGGCGGAGTCTTAGGTCAGAGCTTTCCGCCTTTTCGCGGGGAAGCTATCCCAGTCTGCTTTGCTATCCCCAGTTCTCTCAGATTGTTCTCGCAGCATTCAAGCCCAGTGCTCTCTCTAAGCAGTTCAGCCGGCTCCTCCCTGCCCAGCCCCTGCTTGCTAATGGCTGATGCAGGCGTCTGTGCTGTTTCTCCGCTGGGAGTTACAGTTTGGTGGATAATCTGTGGGTTTTAAAAAAATCTTTAAAAAAAAAGAGGGTTATGTGGCCCTCTGAGGTTCCAAGGCTCGCCACAGATTCGCCAGTGAGAGTGTTTCCTGGTGTTTGGAAACTTCTCTTTTTAAAGCCTCCCTTCCCTGGACGGAGCTCCGTCCTTACTTCTTTTGTCTCTCTTTTTATCTTTTATGTTTTTTCCTACCTCCTTTCGAAGACAATGGGCTGCTTTTCTGGGTGCCTGATGTCCTCTGCCAGCATTCAGAAGTTGTTTTGTGGACTTTACTCCGCGTTCTAATGTTCTTTTGATGAATTTGTGGGGGAGAGAGTGGTCTTGCCATCCTATTCCTCCGCCATCTTGTTCCTTCCTCTATACTTTATTTTTTATGAAAAGCTATTTCTAATTTTAGTTGGTCAAATTTAGTAATATTTTAATTTTTTAAATCTTTTTAAAGAAATCTTTTTATTCCCTAAAAGCTTGGCGGTAGTGGTGGTGGTTTTGCCACTAAGTCATGTCCGACTCTTGTGACCCCATGGACTGTAACCAGCCAGGATCCCCTATCCATGGGATTTCCCAAGCAAGAATACTAGAGTGGGTTTCCATTCCCTCTCTAGGGGGAGAGAGAGAATGGTTTAATGCCTTCCCTAAACCCAGGTCTTCTACATTACAGGCAGATTCTTTACCAACTGAGCCATCAAGGAAGTCCCTAAAAGCTTAAAGATATCTTATAATGATTATTTATCTTATAATAAATTATAAGATATCTTATAATTGATCTATTTACGGTTTGAGATGGAGACTTAATTAATTTTTTTCTACAAAGATAACAAATTTTCCTGGTAATTAAGGTAGCTGCCATTCTGACTTTTAACAGTATAATTAACTTTGCCCTGTTCTGTACTTTATATAAATTTAATAATGCATATATACTCTTCTGTATCTCTTACTTACTATTATGTGTATGCTAATGGTTCATATTGCTACATGATGTTCAGTTCAGTTCAGTTCAGTCGCTCAGTCATGTCCGACTCTCCGTGACCCCATGAATCACAGCACGCCAGGCCTCCCTGTCCATCACCAACTCCCGGAGTTCACTCAAACTCATGTCCACAGAGTCGGTGATGCCATCCAGCCATCTCATTCTTCGTCGTCCCCTTCTCCTCCCACCCCCAACCTTTCCCAGCATCAGAGTCTTTTCCAGTGAGTCAACTCGTTGCATGAGGTGGCCAAAGTATTGCAGTTTCAGCTTTAACATCAGACCTTCCAATGAACACCTAGGATCGATCTCTCTTAGAATGGACTGGTTGGATCTCCTTGCAGTACAAGGGACTCTCAAGAGTCTTCTCCAACACCACAGTTCAAAAGCATCAATTCTTTGGCGATCAGCTTTCTTTACAGTTAGAAGTAATTTATTTTTGTTAATGTACAATATTTTATAGTGTGAATATACCACACTTATTTTATCCATCCTCTGCTTTATAGATATTTGTGCAGTTTACAATTTGAAAGTATTGCTAAATGTAAGTTATGAACATTCTAGTCCATGGGTGTTATTTAAAAAGCTGTAGTTTTCCGATTTGTGTATGTCTGCTCTGATGTAAGAATGAATTTGAAGAGTCCTAAGTTTTGTATATTTCCAGATTTAGTCTGCATTCTTAGCTATAAAGTGGTTTTATCAATTTGTACCCCACATCATCAATGTAAGAGAGTTCTGACTTCTTCACACCTTTGTTGTGTCTACCCTTGGCCTCTATCTCATTTTGGCTACCTTGCCTCTTAAATATTTGTTTCATAGTATGATTTTAACTAATATTTTTCTAATAATATTTTAAGGCAATGGAAGTCAAAGGTCATAAGGACACTGTTTATATATGCCAAACACGTGAAATACATTGGCTTCTCAGGATACAGACTAGAGTAGAGAGGGTTGAAAAGTGAGTCTGGAGGGGCAAGTAGAAAATATCTGGCACAAGAGTTCTAATAAGTAGCTGGGATATTATTCTGGAGCTTAGAGAATTGGTCAGGACCAAAAATACAAATTTGCTGAGTATAAGTATATTGATTGTATTTGAATCCATAGAACTCAATGCAGTATTAGTTTATGATTATAGACAGAAGAAAAAAAGAGATCAAGGAGGACATTCTTCTGCTACTGTTAACGTGCAGAGGTCTGGGACAAGAGACATTGATAAAGGAAAAAAACAAAACAGACGTTCAGTTCAGTTCAGTTGCTCAGTCATGTCCGACTCTTTGTGACCCCATGAACCACAGCACGCCAGGCCTCCCTGTCCATCACCAACTCCCGGAGTCTACCTAAACCCATGTCCATTGAGTCAGTGATGCCATCCAATTATCTCATCCTCTGCCGTCCCCTTCTCCTCCTGCCCTCAACCTTTCCCAGCATCAGGGTCTTTTCAAATGAGTCAGCTCTTCGTATGAGGTGGCCAAAGTATTGGAGTTTCAGGTTCAACATCAGTCCTTCCAGTGATCCCCCAGGATTGATCTCCTTTAGAATGGACTGGTTGGATCTCCTTGCAGTCTAAGGGACTCTCAAAAGTCTTCTCTGTGGGTAAAATCAGAATATTGAGTCCTGGAATCCAAGTAAAGAAATTGTTTCAAGGAAGAAGAAGTGACTAAATGTGTCAAATGATTTTCATAAAGTACATAGATCAAAGTCTAAAAATATGCTATTGTATATGGTAAGATAGAGTCATTTTGAATATGACAAGAATTGTTTCAGTGGAGTAGTAACAAAGAAAAACTAAAAGAAACATGAATTAATTTAAGAGAGTTAACATATATTGGCAAGTTGGATATGTTTTAATATTAATAGTAACAGAAAAATGAGCATATCAATTCTGTGCATTTTCTCCCCTAAATGTAAGGACCTTCTTCCTGTTTTAATGTGTTGAATTTTATGACTTTGGGTATAATTTTTTAATGACTTTTGGGTATACTTTTCTAATGAAAATTATTGACATATTTGTCTTCATAAAAGATAAGAAAAATTGTATTAAATATTAAATATTTCTTGAGACAAAACACAAATAATTCCCACACAAAATGAATAATTCAACTCAGCTCTTCCTGGTTTTTTTAAAGTGTAAACAATATGTAATACAAAATCTATTATTGAGTGACTGCTACATGAATTTTGAATAAAAATAATTTATAGGAATTGTCACTATACAATGTTCACCATAAATCTACCAACAAAGTTCTCTTAGAATTGTCTTCCATATATACATCCTTTCATTATGACATGGTGAGATTTTGTCAGAATTTATTTGATACAGTGTTTAGAATTTCTTAGTAATTTTTATAGATTGTGATATGACAGTATATGTGCTTGAAATTAACACCATTTACTATTTACTTGATAGATTAATAACCCCTCTGTAACATCTGTGCTCCATTTTATGCTGAAAATTCATGAAGCGTCTATGACAAAGATACTAATACTGATAGGACAATATTGAAAATATTTTGACAGAAGTAAAAAATAATTACGTTGTCTTCATGTTTTAAAAAAATTATAGTTGCATTTGTGCAATTTTGTGGATAGTTTAAGAGGTTAATGTTGTGTACCTGACATGCAAACATTTTGCTTCTTGGTCATAATTTGGTTGATTGAGCTCTGTATGGTTCACTGGAGATTACAGATACTTCATAAGTGAAGGTAAATGAACTGAAGATCACACATTTTAGCATTTACAAAGTATCGTCTAATAACTATTTTCTTTGGGTACCTAATATACACTGTGTGCTACTACTTAAGCCATAAACTGGTTCTCACTCTGTTCCTCATGCTTTTTAAAATTTTTATCTTTATTATATTTTTATTTTTCCTTGCTTGACTTGGCAGAAGTGAAAATAAATGTTGATGGTGGTAGCTGACAATACAGCTCTTATTTTTCTCTGTGAAGACTTTCAAAATAGGAGAAATCTTATGCTGAAGGGAAAGGAATATTTTGTTATAGTACTTGAATACTCTCAGAAGATCTTTATAGAAAGGACAAACATCTCTAATTATCTGTATCTATGCAGAATTGTTTTTCTGAGGAATTATATATAGACACTTCTGAAAGAATTCTTTTATGGAATTTGTCCTTAAAATGCCTTCAGTTATTGTAAGACATGTTTGTCTGGCTTCCTTCCAGGGATGTTTTCTTTTAAAGTGAATGTAAATCTGATTGTAAACCTATACTTTCAAAGAAACCAAAGTAACCTGTTTCTGCCATTTAGCTTTGGTGCCCTTCCTGTAAATGTTCAGTACTTTGAAGTAAAAAGCATATCAAAAAAATATATTCAGTAGCTTCTTACATTATTTTAAAATCTCTTCCATTGATCTTTTAGTGATCATTTAAAAGTTTATTATCTAATAGATTTTTAAAATCTTGTTATGGATATTTATATGTCAACTTTTTCTCCTTCAAAAAACTTTGTTGTCATCCCTTGGTGCATTATCATCAAATTGAATGCCTAGAAAAGCATTCATTTTTCAGTTATTCACTTGTGAATTAAAAATATGTTAAAACAATGTTTTGTGTATTGTGTTTACTCATCTCCTGAGTTTTCACAGGTTTTGCACTACTGTCATAAAAGTTTTTGCATAAGAGTTGAATGTGTATATTATATTTATTTTATTCTCTGTAATCAAGTCATTATAGCACTTTGCATTATAATATTACAGTACACTTAGGCAATGATAGTATTAGTACACTGTGGTGATCACATAAGGTTGCTTCAAGCAAATAGGCTGGGGGCTTTAGCCACCCAGAGTTGAGCATATCAATTATCACCATCTTGGGCCAGGCACTGCTCTGCATACTGGAAACATGGTGGTGAACAGCAGAGGCAAAGTCCCTGTCTTTCTTGTGTTTACATTGTAAAGGTGGATAATATACTTCCAAAAGATACATAGGGCAAATAGGGAAAAGGATAAGGAGTTGATGAGATGATGAGATAATGAGATAAGGGAGTACCATTTTAGGTAGGGTTATCTGAAAAGTTTCTCTGTGAGGATGGCTTTTTTGTTGTTGCCCACCTTTTCTCTAGTTAAAGACTATGGGAGCTACTCTCTAGTTGTGGGGTGGGGCCTTCTCACTGCAGTGGCTTCTCTTGTTGCAGAGCATGGGTTTTAGGGCACACCAGCTTCAGTAGTTGTGGCTTGTGGGCTCAGAAGTTGTGGTTTCCAGGCTCTAGAACATAGGTTCAGTATTTGTGGCACATGGGCTTAGTTGATCTGCGGCATGTGGAATCTTTCCGGATCAGGGATCCTGCATTGGCAGGTGGATTCTATACCACTGAGCCACCAGGGAAGCCTGAAGATAGCTTTTGAAAAGATCAAGAATTAAACTAAGGGAAGTAATGAACTTTGGGGAAATGTGAGAGAAGAACCTTCTAGTCAGAAAGAACATAAATACAAAAGTTAGAGTGTTAACAGAGAATTTTGAGAAATGTAGAGAAGATCAGGGAAGTTAAAGTGGATTGGATGAGGCAAGAGTGGGAAAAGTAGGAGAAAAAGTAGGAGTTAGAGCAGGAGGCAATGACATGAACACGTGGCACCTTCTAAGACATGGCCAGAAGTTAGGATTTTATTTTGAGTGACATGGGAAATGATTACTACAAGGTTTTGAGCAGAGGAGTTACATAACTTGATTTATATTTTAAAGGAACCATTTAGCTTTTATAGGATGAATAGAAGATGGGGAGATGACAAATTTGAGAGATTAGTTAGGAAGTTACAGCAATAGTAGAAAGAAGAGATCATGGTGACTTGATTTGGGAGTCTAGGGTTTAAGTGGTAGAGGTAGCAAAATGTGATCATTTCTGGGTATATTTTGAAGACTGAACCAATGAGATTTTATGATAAGTAGGTTGATAAATTTTTATATATTAGAAAACAAATGCTTATAAAATTTAACCAGAAGCAAAGGAATGAAAAGTACGAAATTAAAAATGATGGCCATATTCTACTTTCTTCTTTGTATAGAAGGCTCATGTTTTAACTTTGTGGTCTAGTGGTTAGAATTCAGTGATTTCACTTCCATGGCCTGGGTTCAATCCCTGATCAGGAAACTGAGATCCCTCAAGAGGTGTGGCGCAGCCAAAATTATTTTTTTAAAAAAATTAAAAAATGAAATTAAGCTTTAAAACAGGTAAATATTGTTTCTTTATATGTCCTAAAACTTATGTAAATATTATCTTTATATATATATATATATATAAGAGCACATTGAATTTGATATTTTAAAATTGAATACCTTTCCCATGGTTTTTCAAGCTAGTATGTAGCCCTTGCAAGATTGAGAGAAGTAGAAAGTGAATATGGAGGGTAGAAGGCAATTATCTAGCACATCTCACCCCTATTCCTTTCATTGTACACACATTCTTAACTTACTCTGATAAAAAATTTACATACCCAACACAGGGAGCATATAAAGTCACATCAATTACCATATCAGCATGTAGTGATATCAATTTAGTCACAGTTCAATTCAGTTCAGTCACTCAGTCATGTCCGACTCTCTGCGACCCCATGAATCACATCACGCCAGGCCTCCCTGTCCATCACCAACTCCCGGAGTTCACTCAAACTCATGTCCATAGAGTCGGTGATGCCATCCAGCCATCTCATTCTCTGTCTTCCCCTTCTCCTCCTGCCCCCAACCTTTCCCAGCATCAGAGTCTTTTCCAGTGAGTCAACTCGTCGCATGAGGTGGCCAAAGTATTGCAGTTTCAGCTTCAGCATCAGTCCTTCCAAAGAACACCCAGGATTGATCTTCTTTAGAATGGACTGGTTGGATCTCCTTGCAGTCCAAGGGACTCTCAAGAGTCTTCTCCAGCACCACAGTTCAAAAGCATCAATTCTTTGGCGATCAGCTTTCTTCACAGTCCAACTCTCACATCCATACATGACCACTGGAAAAACCATAGCCTTGACTAGACGGACCTTGGTTGGCAAAGTAATGTCTCTGCTTTTTAATATACTATCTAGGGTGGTCATAACTTTCCTTCCAAGGAGTAAGCGCCTTTTAATTTCATGGCTGCAATCAGCATCTGCAGTGATTTTGGAGCCCAAGAAAATAAAGTCTCTCACTGTTTGCATTGTTTCCCCATCTATTTGCCATGAAGTGATGGGACCAGATGCCATGATCTTTGTTTCCTGAATGTTGAGCTTCAAGCCAACCTTTTCACTCTCCTCTTTCACTTTCATCAAGAGGCTTTTGAGTTCCTCTTCACTTTCTGCCATAAGGGTAGTGTCATCTGCATATCTGAGGTTATTGATATTTCTCCCAGCAATCTTGATTCCAGCTTGTGCTTCTTCCAGCCCAGCGTTCCTCATGATGTACTCTGCATATGAGTTAAATAAGCAGGGTGACAATATACAGCTTTGATGTACTCCTTTTCCTGTTTGGAACCAGTCTGTTGTTCCATGTCCAGTTCTGACTGTTGCTTCCTGACCTGCATACAGGTTTCTCAAGAGGCAGGTCAGGTGGTCTGGGATTCCCATCTCTTTCAGAATGTTCCACAGTTTATTGTGATCCACACAGTCAAAGGCTTTGGCATAGTCAATGAAGCAGAAATAGATGTTTTTCTGGAACTCTCTCCCTTTCTCCATGATCCAGTGGATGTTGGCAATTTTATCTCTGGTGCCTCTGCCTTTTCTAAAACCTGCTTGAACATCTGGGAGTTCGCAGTTCACATATTGCTAAAGCCTGGCTTGGAGAATTTTGAGCATGACTTTACTAGCGTGTGAGATGAGTGTAATTGTGTGGTAGTTTACACTTCTGTCTAAAACTGAAAAGCTTAGCTGCCACATTTATATAATGGAAAAACCAAGGATCATAAAACAATCAACATAAACTATAGCTGCTGCTACACCGACCATTGCTACCGTTTCTGTAGCTAGTCAGAGGTACTCATCCTCAACAATAATACCTATACTCTTCCAACACTCATTCCATATTGCCCATCCCATCTGCTAGCATATCAGTTGAACAGTAATACATACCTGTAAGGTGACACTGTCCTTCATTCCTGCAGGACCTGAGTTCTTGATAGCCTTATCTTTATGAAGTTGCCGTGGTTTCCCATTTATTTTGACTGTTGAGAAAGGAAATACTATCAATTCCCTGGGATCCAAACAGTATTCCTTGTGTTCATTACACAGCATCAATACAGTTGGCCCTAAGTAATCTTGATCAACCACTCTGATCAGTCAAATGACCCCCTTCTCTGAATGTTGGCTTACATTATGAACTAAAATGGCCAGTAATGGCTGCAGCATCCAAATCCCTTGAACCATGATAGTGTTTGGTAAAAACATTCTTCCCTTGGGCTTTAGGGTCTGTAAATCCACTGAGCTCAAAGTTGTAGAGACAGGAATCAGATTCTTCACCTGGGTTAACAGGAATAATAGGAAGAAAAATCAGTACTTCTTTTGGTACTTAGGTTTCTAACGAGAAAATAGAACCATATTATGGCTCCTATCTTAAATGGTGCATTGTATCCTAAAAAACAGCAGCACGAACCCGTAGAGTTATCTATATGCTGGTGCTATAAGTGAACTTTCAATAGTACATCATTTCCCTCTTTTACCAAACCAAAAACTCAAACAATGGAATATGCTTTAAAAACAATGAATTCTGTGGCTATTAACTTGTTGCTTTTTTTTTTCTCCTTAAAATCTATTGTTAACTAATATATCATTAGTGAGAGTCAAAGCATACCCAGTTTCCAATCAACCTTTGTATATCCAACTTCTAAAATTAAATGTGCTATGCTATTTGCCACAAGATATGCTTTTACCCCTCTAATTAATAGTGCACATGGTCTGTGTAACTAGCAGAGTGAATTTGTCTCTGGTCTATTGCTTTACAACTTAAATCATTTGGCCCAAGTACATTAGCATGAAAGTCACTAGAGGAGGGAACTTTAAGTCAATTACTATAAAATCTTTAGTTATTAAGTAACTAAGGGAGCTAAGGAAGGTTTTATTTTTTCTTTGAGAAAAGTTAAGAAAGAAAATTGGAACATACATCTAATTCTGCACAGGAATAAAATATGAATGTTCTAGAACACATCAATGAGGCTTATGCTCAGTTTCACTGTATCTTAGAAGTTGAGTTCTAACTTCCGTTACTTTCTCTTTTATAGTCTGAGAAGACCCTAGTATTATTAATGCAGGTTTTGACTGCAAAGACAATAATGAGACCCTATCCTGTCCATGATGGAATTATCTGAATGACATTCTTTATACTTATCTATAATTTTGTTGTTGTTGTTGATAACTGGCATTAAAAAATGACAGTATTTTCCTGGAGTGAGTTGCAAAATCTTACTGTAAGCATGAAACGTAGCAAGGAATGCCAGTGAAAAGTTTAGGAAACTAAAACCACACAAAGCTAGGCTTCTGTATGAATTGAAGTAGTCCTATCATAAATAATTTATATCCCAACATACTGAAATGAATAAGGTGTTACTTGAATCTTTGTGTTTTATAGGTTTCACAAGGACAAAATTATAGTGTAAATATATTTACAAATCCCCCTTAAGTTGCAGATAAAGTAAAGAACATCAGTTAAATTTTAATTCCATATAAAATGTATTTTTAATATAAATATTTTCAAAATGTCTCCTTGGGACATACTTATACTAAAAATAATTGTTTTTATTTGAAATGCACATTTAACTGATCTCTTGTATTTTTATTTGCAAACCTGGCAAGTCTCTGTTCCTTTTACCAAGTTTTCCTAGAAAATTCTTTTTATGATCTCCTGAACCCTTGGATTTTATTGTTCTGATTGGGGTTTTGCATTGAAGAGACTAAATAATTAGTAAAAGAGGATACCTTCACTATAGAATAGAAAGAATGTGACAGTCCTTTCTGAAGGGCAGAATAGATGTGAGGAGATGTTGGAGTAAGAGGAGTGGGGTAGAAATAGAGGGTAATGTTAAGAAGAAGAGAGTTTAGGGAGTAGGTACCACGTAATGAGAGCAATTTAGACTAGACTTAGATACGATTTTTGGAAAGTTTTGCTCTTTTTAATATAACATAATTTCTCTTTTGGTTTCTTGTCAGTAGGCTCCCAGAACTACACTGCATTATTAAGTTATTGTTTTTCTGTTTGTTTGATTTATTTTCTGGTGTGAGGGTAAGGTGTTGATATTAGTTTCTTTAAGTTTTGGTATCTGGCTGGCATTGGCCAACTAATGGCCTAGTTTAAATTAGGTCACATCAAAGTTCAGTGGACATTAATCATTCTCAAATCATGGGGACTGTCTGTCAAAAGGCAAAAATGCTTCTATTGATGTTTAAAAAAAATTGGAAAATAGCAATTTAATACTGAACGAAAAACATCTATTTCTGCTTTATTGCCTATGCCAAAGACTTAGACTGTGTGGATCATGATAAACTATGGAAAATTCTGAAAGAGATGGGAATACCAGACCACCTGACCTGCCTCCTGAGAAACATGTATGCAGGTTGGGAAGCAACAGTTAGAACCGGACATGAAACAACAGACTGGTTCCAAATAGGAAAAGGAGTAAGTCAAGGCTGTATATTGTCACACTGCTTATTTAACATATATGCAGAGTACATCGTGAGAAATGCTGGGCTGGAGGGAGCACAGGCTTGAATCAAGATTGCCAGGAGAAATATCAATAACCTCAGAATGCAGATGACACGACTCTTATGGTAGAAAGTGAAGAGGAACTAAATAGCCTCTCAATGAAAATGAAAGAGGAGAGTGAAAAAGTTGGCTTAAAGCTCAACATTCAGAAAAAGAAGATCATGGCATCCGGTCCCATCAC
Organism: Moschus berezovskii; assembly: GCF_049115385.1. Lineage (NCBI taxonomy): Eukaryota > Metazoa > Chordata > Mammalia > Artiodactyla > Moschidae > Moschus > Moschus berezovskii. The sequence continues at coordinate 40,435,763 of NC_142468.1, read as the reverse complement.
TTCATGGGAAATAGATGGGGAATCAGTGGAAACAGTAGCTGACTTTATTTTTCTGGGCTCCAAAATCACTGCAGATGCTGATTGCAGCCATGAAATTAAAAGACACTTACTCCTTGGAAGGAAAGTTATGACCAACCTAGACAGCATATTAAGAAGCAGTGATGTTACTTTGCCAACCAAGGTCCACCTAGTCAAGACTATGGTTTTTCCAGTGGTCATGTATGGATGTGAGAGTTGGACTGTGAAGAAAGCTGATCACCGAAGAATTGATGCTTTTGAACTGTGGTGTTGGAGAAGACTCTTAAGAGTCCCTTGGACTGCAAGGAGATCCAACCAGTCCATCCTAAAGGAGATCAGTCCTGGTTATTTATTGGCGGGACTGATTTTGAAGCTGAAACTCCAATACTTTGGCCACCTGATGCAGAGAGCTGACTCATTTGAAAAAACCCTAATGCTAGGAAAGATTGAGGGCAGGAGGAGAAGGGGACGATAGAAGATGAGATGGTTGGATGGCATCACTGACTCGATGCACATGAGTTTGTGTGAACTCAGGGAGTTGGTGATGGACAGGGAGGCCTGGCGTGCTGCGGTTTATGGGGTCGCGAAGAGTTGGATACAACTGAGCAACTGGACTGAACTGAACTAAATGGTTTGGAGTGGTTTGTGAAGTAAGGAAAATTCTTTTTCATAACTGAAGCCATAAGGTAGACAAGTGTCAATTTCCAAATTAAGGAAGTCATTTCAGTGAAAGAGTCTTGTTGTGGTGTGTTTTGTCTAGTTCTGACAGACACACTTGTCAGTTCAGTAGTTCTGCTTCAGGGATTCCCATTAAATTCTGAGTTATAGGCCCATGTCTGGCTGCCCCTAATTATAACTGCAAAATAAGCTGTAGTTAACAATGTCATTTAGTTCCCATTAGCATTTATATCACTACAGTAGAGTTTTGCATTCCTGCCATGTTAGGACCCTTGAATTTTCAAAGTAGATTATAAACTAAGAAATAATAGTAGCCATTTCTTAGGCTAGCTGAATAAAGCAACATGCCTTTGCGGCTTAAACAATAGTAAAGTTTGTGAAGATGAAGAATATATGGACTTAGCATTAAGAGGCCCAGTTTTAAAAGAGGGAGGAAAAAATATCAAGGATAAGGACTTCCCCGGTGGTCCAGTGGTTAAGAATCCACTTTCCAATGCAGGAAACACAGGTTTGATCCCGTGCAGAAGATTCCACATGCTGCAGGGCAACAAAGCCTGTGTGCCACAGCTACTAAAGACCACACTCTAGAGCCTGTGCTCCATGTGCGACAACAGAAACCACCACAGTGAGAAACCCGTGCATCTCAACTAGAAAGCAGCCTCTGCTCACCGCAACTGGAGAAAACTCACGTGTAGCAGTGAAGACCCGGAAAAGCCAAAAATAAATTTAAAAATATATCAAGAATAATATAATAAATATTCATATTCCACACATCCATGTTTTTTAAAAAGTTTAGCATTGCTGCTTTAGATCTAAGATTTTTGATAAAAGATATAAAGTAGCTAGGGAAGCCCCTTGTACAGTAGTAAAGAAACTGCCTGCAATGCAGGAGACATAAAAGATGTGGGTTCAATCCCTGGGTCAGGAAATGGAAACCCACTCCAGAATTCTTGCCTGGAAAATTCCGTGGACAGAGGAGCCTGGTGGGTCCCAATCTGTGGGGTAAAAGTAGACAAAGTGCATACGTTTATAATGTTGAACTAACTTTGACTACCATTTCCCTAAGGGCTACTACCATAAAGGTTTTTGTGTGTATCCTTCCAAACCACACTTTGCTCCTATATGTAATTAGTAACTTGGATAACCATGAATACATGGGATTTAATCACGAAGCAATTTCATGTGTCTCCCCTATTCCTTTATACTGACACTGTGAGTGTTTACTCTTCTCAAGTAATAGGCAGAATTTGAGTAGTCTGTGACATCTGTAACTGCCCTTGGCTAATCAAGAATCACGTGCTTGTTTAGAGGCATGAAACACTATCTCAATTTGTTTATTACATTTTCCGGTCTTCTTGGATCATTATAGTTTCATGTAATAGTCAAAACTCTAAATTTGATTTAATGCTGAAACTTCTTTTCACCTCTATCTTGGACCAAGTGCATGAGTAAAGTCTAAGGTTGAGATGGAGCATATATGGTCTGCTTCTTCTATCCCTCTGCCTTGAATTTCTACAGGGTTTTCTGTGACTTTTAAATCTTGTGTTTGAGGCTGTCAGAGTTGCTTACTGTGTCAAAGTCCTGGCAGGGAACAAGTGACCCATACAAAAGGAGTGATTACCAACAATTTAATGAAGAGAGTGTTTTAAAAGGAAAGGTGAAACACCTCATGGCTAGGAAGAGTGAAGAACCACCACCATACGTGGTCACCCATTAACAGCTTAGGCCTGAGGTGGAGAAATACACACACTGCCAAGCCACAGTGAAAGTAGAGAAGAAACTAAGAGAATAAATAAACCAAGTTTTGTTTCATCCCACTCTCCCCAAACCCCCAAATGTCCTGTGGGTTTTTCCCTTTGATTGAAATCAGTCAAAAGCCAAAGGCCTGAGGTAACTCATATGGGTGAGCCTTTAAGAGTATAAAGCAGGAGCAAATCTGTAACACTAAATCTCTCACTTTGAGTAATTTGATGGGTCTCCAAATATTTTCTCTTTTCTTTCCCTCAGCCCCACATAATTTGTGGGAAGCTCCCATCTGCATTTTTGTAAATTAGGGAGAACATCTTGTGATTAGAGCTTGTTGCTGTTTCTTTCTTAAATGCCTGTCTATCTAGCAATATGTTAGCTTTCCAATTCTAAATATGTTTATTCCTCCAGGAATGTTGTCTTTTCTGCATGACTGACATCCAGTACAAAGGGATCACTCATGCATTTGTGGTCCTGAAAGACATTGAGAGTCTATATTAAAATGGCATAGCACTTTACCTTCAGCATGACCATCACATCAGGAGGTCCACTAATCTCCATTCCTTTATGATTTTTCAGACTAGATTCAGAAACTGATCCCAATCTTTAGGGGCACTGCTGCTGCTAAGTCACTTCAGTCGTGTCCGACTCTGTGCGACCCCATAGACGGAAGCCCACCAGGCTCCCCCATCCCTGGGATCCTCCAGGCAAGAACACTGGAGTGGGTTGCCACTTCCTTCTCCAATGTGTGAAAGTGAAAAGTGAAAGTGAAGTCGCTCCGTTGTGTCTGACCCTTAGTGACCCCACAGACTGCAGCCTACCAGGCTCCTCCATCCATGGGATTTTCTAGGCAATAGTACTGGAGTGGCTTGCCATTGCCTTCTCTGCTTTAGGGGCATATGTTAGTTTTTTTTGAATGTTTAACTTAAAGACTTACTCTGTTATCTCGTACTGTCTTTATAGTTCCATTTCACTTTTTAAATTGCCTGTGAACATTTAGAGATCCTTAGTCTAAGTGTCACTTTTAAATAATCTAGTAATTCTGGCATAGAATTATCTAGTATTTCACAAATGATGGATTATGATTTTTTATTGTGAATTAAAATCACTGATACTTGTTTTCTATGCAATTTGCAAGTTAGGAAAGTAACTTGAAGAGATGATTTCATATTTGCTGCTATTAGGCCTAATATATTTTATTGATTAGACTATTTTATGTTAAATGTTTGTCTTGAGATTCCACACCACAAGGATTGTGTGTTTTGGCTCACACATGGATATGGCACAGGAAGGAACTTCAGTGTTCTTGCTATGTACTTTATTTCTACCTATGGCCCCAGAAGGATGGCAAACCTCCTTGCTTTCTTTATAGATCAGTAGGTAGATAGTCTTCCTATTCTATGTTTTTGTGTAGAGAAGTGCTTTGAGATATCCTGGCTTTAATCATATGAAGCAGATACTTAACTTTGACTCTTCTCTTATATGGAATTGGATTCTTTTCTAAATCATTGGTAAAACATTTTTGGTACCTAGGTATTTTTCTTCTTAGTTTCAACTTAGTTCTATTATATAAATAGTTCCCCATATTTTATCTGTTGTTTCTATGCAATATAAGATCCATAGCATAATTTCTAACTCAGTTTAATCCATTACATAATAACTCTAAAATTTATAAGGATAATATAAATATATATCAAGGAAGGAATTTTTTTATTTGCATGTAAAGTTAATCACAAAATATAATATTTCTAGATTTATTATAGTTTACAAATACAGTTATATCCTACTCTAAGTAGTGATTGAAAAGATCAATTATTTTCCATTACATATAACAAAAATTAAAGATAAGGAAAACATGACAGTTCATATTTTGCTTTGATGTAAGATAATTATTTCTTTCAAAAACTGAGAAAACGTAGTGAAACTTTTATGTACAGTATTTGTTTTTTCTCACCTATCAATATTTGGTTATGTGATTTCAAACATATTAGCATCAAGTCTTGGAAGTGGATAAGCAGTAAAGTTTGCCAATAATTTAAAAAGAGCCTACTATGATAAATTTGAAAACTACTTGTGGTTTATCATCTAATATCTCAAAATTGACATTGGACATAAAAGTAAGAACTGTATCATAACCATAGAAGCATATTGAAAAGAGAATTTTTTCATTAAGGTTATAAATCCCATCAACTGGTTTAAATGCTTTTTTTTTTTTAACACCTCTAACATTAATGACAGATAAGGACTGGGTTACTGTGGATTAGTAAATCATGCATAGTAGTTTTTACTGGTCTAAAGCCTGTGGGTAAGATCATTACATAGGAATAAACCAGATAGTCATGGTGTTAACATAAAGATTTACATCATTTTCTGATCCATGTCTTGATTAACATCTTAGTATTGGAGAGAGCTTAGTAGAATATCAATGAAAATTAGGTTGTTATAGGGAAGTAATATAATAGCTCACTATTTATAAGAAATGGGAAAATGGTTTCAGTTGCCAAATGTGACCTTTTTTCTCTGTTTGAAGGTCACATGAGGCTTTACTTCATAAAATATTATTAAGATATAGAAAGATATTTTTTTCTTGAGAACTTTCTGCTTTATCTTTATATTTACGGTAATAGCTTTATGAAATTGAAGGCAGTGTCTGATAGCATGCTATGTTAGGATGATAAACAATTATATTTGCACCTGTTAATTCTTTGGCACATATTATTTTTCTGAGACATGAAGGAAAATTTTCCTTTTGAGGTGTGTGTGTGAGGAAATGGGTGGATGGTACTTGGGATGAAGAAGATAGATTTGTCATGGTGTAGATTTTCTTCTCCTCATGAAACAGACCTGTGGATTAGAGGTAAATAAATGAGGATGATAAAGTTTGGTTCTTATTTTGTCACCTTCTACTATATCCTCAAATCATTTTATTTTGGGTTACTCCACAAAAATCACAGCAAAATCAATCTTTCAGACTGGCCTTTTGTGTTGTACAACTTTTGTAATGATCCTTTAGTAATCTCCTTAGTTGAATATTCATTCTTTTTCAATGGAGAGGAAACAATCTCTAGCCTTGGTTTCACTGACTCCTACTATCTTGAAGTTTATTTTTCTTACTCTGAATTCTCATACTCTGTCTTCAATTTTTAGTCTAACTGTTGATTTAACATGCAATATAAATCAACAAGAAGATATTACCTTTTTGTATGTAATTAACCAGTCTTTTAGACTGCAAGAGAAAATTAGATTATCTTAGTAGATTCAGGGAAATAATTTGATAGGATTCAGCAATATTTATGATGAAAACATTCAGAAAACTAAGAATATGGTAAATAATCTTTAACTTGATACAAGTCAAACATACCTCTCTCTTATAACTCATAAATCAGTCTAAAAATTAGTAAAAATAAAACAGTGCTCTTTAATAAAAACATGCTGTAAAGCTCATATGCAGTATGAATCAATAACTTATTCATGTATTGGGTTGGCCAGAATTTTCCTTTGGTTTTAAGGTAAAAATAAAAGACACAATTTTCATTTTCACCAAGAACTTTATTGAACAATATATTCTTCATTTTGTTCCACTACCTTTTGCCATTTTTCAGGTAATTTGATAATTCTGTCTTACGAAACATTTTATTTTTTAAGCAAAGAACTATTCTAGGTGCCTTTTACCGGAGAAGGCAATGGCAAGTCACTCCAGTACTCTTGCCTAGAAAATCCCATAGATGGAGGAGCCTGGTAGGCTGCAGTCCATGGGGTCGCGAAGGGTCAGACACAACTGAGCGACTTTACTTTCACTTTTCCCTTTCACACATTGGAGAAGGAAATGGCAACCCACTCCAGTGTTCTTGCCTGGAGAATCCCAGTGACGGGGAGCCTGGTGGGCTTCCGTCTATGGGGTCACACAGAGTCAGACACGACTGAAGTGACTTAGAAGCAGCAGCAGCAGCAGGTGCCTTTTACAGTCTTTCACAGAATTGAAATTTTTTTCCATTAAGAGAATTTTGTAAAGACTGAAATAAATGGACATCTGAAAGTGCATTGTCTGGTGAATATGGTGGATGAATCAGAACTTCCCTGCCAAGCTATAATAGTCTTTGATTGGTCATCAGAAAGCATGCCATCGTGTATTATTCTTATGGAAGATTAAGCATTTTCTGTTGACTAATTCCAGATGCTTTTTGTTGAGTGCTGCTTTCAGTTGGTTTTGCTGGGAGCAGTACTTGTTGGAATTAATCATCTGGTTTTCCAGAAGAAGCTCATAATGGAGGACTCTCTTCCAATCCCACCATATACACAACATCACCTTCTTTGGTTGAAGACCAGACTTTAGTGTGGTTGTTGGTGGTTCATTTTGCTTGTCCCACAGTCTCTTTCACTCCGTGTTATTGTACAGTATCCACTTTCCATCATCTGTCACAATTTGTTTTTAAAGTGGAATGGTTTTGTTTTGTTTAAGTAGAGAATCACATGCCGTAATATGGTAAGAAGGTTTTTTCCTCTTAACTAATGTGGGACCCAAACATCAAAGCAATTAACATAACTAAGTTGGTGCCAAAAATTTCAGCACCTGGTTTGGATATTTTGAGTGTGTAGGTTATCTTCCACGTGGTATGACACTGATCTCAATAAATGTTTTGATTTGATCACTATCAACTGGTCTACCCTACTGTGGAGCGTCAGCCAGCAAGAAACTTCACAAACCACTTTAGACATGTTCGATCAGCCATAGCACCTTCTACATGTACTGCAAAAATCTGTTTTTGTGATTCAGTTGTGTTTACCTTTCTTGAAATAATAAAGCATATTAAGCCAGAAATGTTCCTTTTTTTCCATCTTCAGTATTAAAATGGCTACACAAAAATTCACCAGTTTTGGTAAGTTTTTTAAAATGCACACTGATATGACAGCTGTCACAATACAGCCTAACAAAATTGTTTCAAATTAAGCTTTTAATTTTTTTTTTAAATGTATTTGGCCACACCACTCATCATGTGAGGTCTTAGTTCCCCTACCAGGGATCAAACTCATGTCCCTTGCATTGGGAGTGTAAAGTCCTAACCACTGGACACCAGGGAAGTTCCTCAAATGAAGTTAAAGATGACTAAACACCACTATGGAAAAAAACCAAGGGAACATTTTGACTAACTTCAATATACTTTAAGATTTTCTGGTAACCATATTAAAAAGGTAGAATGAAGCAGATGAAATTGAATAATTCACTCCTAGATAACTTGTCAAAAAATTCTCCAGAAAAATTTTAAAATACTTCAGACTGAATGATAATGAGAACATCACATATCAAAATTTCTGTTGGATGCAGCTACATCAGTCATCAGAGGAACATTTATAGCCATATGTATACCTCACAGAATGTCTCATCTCATCAATAATACAAATGTAAAAAATAAATAGAAGAGTTCCGTCTAAAGGAGAGACCACTCAAGAGTGTGCATATAGTACATTACTAAAAATGTAAAAATAGAGTCAAGAGACATACCACCTACATATAATGCTTATCCTTGGTTCAATTTCATTTTGAAAACTGGGGGTATATTGTGGAAGTCCTTTTTTCTCTATTGACTTGATTTTTTCATAACTTCAGTCCTGAAAATAGAGAGATTCTCTTCAAATTTAATTCAACCTTTAAGTAAATCAGTTATTTGTTCTTCCAGAAATATACTCAAAAAAATTTGAGAAATTTTCCTCTCTCATCAAGATGAGTCTAGATTATTTATCTTTTAATATAATTTTAGAAATTGCTGACTGCTTAAGAGACTACCCTTTTATCCAAATTAAAGTTAGATAGAACTATACTTTCAGAAAACTTTTAGGTAAATATTACTTATACATTAATCTTATGTGTGAGTTTTTTATATTTTAATTTTAATTTCAATTACTACTCCTTTATGATATTATTTATTGGAGCATTATATGTATGATCTTAAAAGATGATGCCTTTAAAGTGCAATTCATCCTAAAAGATAATATTGTTAAAGTGCTGCACTCAATATGCCAGCAAATTTGGAAAACTCAGCAGTGGCCACAGGGCTATAAAAGGTCAGTTTTCATTCTAATTCCAAAGAAAGGCAATCCCAAAGAATGTTCACACTACCACACAATTGAACTCATTTCACATGCTAACAAAGTAATGCTCAAAATTCTCCAAACTAGGCTTCAACAGTATGTGAACTGAAAACTTTCAGATGATCGAGCTGCCTGGTGGCTCAGAGGATAAAACGTATGCCTGCAATGCGGAAGACCTGCATTCGATCCCTGGGTTGGAAAGATTCCTTGGAGAAGGAAAGGCAACCCACTCCAGTATTCTTGCCTGGAGAATCCCATGGACAGAGGAGCCTGGTAGGCTACAGTTCACGGGTTGCAAAGAGTTGGACATGACTGAGCAACTTCACTTTCACTCTCTTTTTTTCAGAGGAACCAGAGATCAAATTGGCAATATCTGTTGGATCAAAGAAAAAGCAAGAGAGTTCCTGAAAAATATCTACTTCTGCTTTATTGACTATGCCAAAGCCTTTGACTGTGTGGATCACAATAAACTGTGGAAAATTCTGAAAGAGATGGGAATACCAGACCACCTTACCTGCTTCCTGAAAAACCTGAATGTAGGTCAAGAAGCAACAGTTAGAACTGAGCATGGAACAATGGACTGATTCAAAACTGGGAAAGGAGTGCATCAAGGCTATATATTGTCACCCTGCTTATGTAACTTATAGACAGAGTACATCATCCAAAATGTCAGGCTGGATGAAGCGCAAGCTGGAATCAAAGTTTCTGGTAGAAATATCAATAACCTCAGATATGCAGTTAATACCACCCTTATGGCAGAAAGCAAAGAGGGACTAAAGAACCTGTTGGTGAAAGTGAAAGAGAAGAGTAAAAAAGCTGGCTTAAAACTCAACATTAAAAAACTAAGATCATGGCATCTGGTCCCAACACTTCATGGCAAACAGATGGGGAAACAATGGAAACTGACAAACTTTATTTTCCTGGGCTCTGAAATCACTGCAAGTGGTGACTTCAGGCATGAAATTAAAAGACACTTCCTCCTTGGAAGAAAAGTTTTGACAATCCTAGACAGCATATTAAAAAGCAGAGACATCACTTTGCTGACAAAGGTCCATCTAGTCAAAACTATGGTTTTTCCAGTAGTCACTGCAAAGAAAGCTGAGCACCAAAGAATTGATGCTTTTGCACTGTAGTGCCGGAGAAGACTCTTGAGAGTCCCTTGGACTGCAAGGGGATGCAACCAGTCCTTCCTAAAAAAAAGAAGTCCTGAATATTCATTGGAAGGAGTGATGCAGAAGCTGAAGCTCTAATACTTTCGCTGCTGCTGCTAAGTCACTTCAGTCGTGTCCGACTCTGTGTGACCCCATAGACGGAAGCCCAAACCAGGCTCCCCCACCCCTGGGATTCTCCAGGCAAGAACACTGGAGTGGGTTGCCATTTCCTTCTCCAATGTGTGAAAGTGAAAAGTGAAAGTAAAGTCGCTCAGTCGTGTCTGACCCCTAGCGACCCCATGGACTGCAGCCTACCAGGCTCCTCCATCCATGGGATTTTCTAGGCAAGAGTACTGGAGTGGCTTGCCATTGCCTTCTCCGAATACTTTCGCTACCTGACGTTAAGAGATGACTCATTAAAGACCCTGATGCTGGGAAGAACTGAAGGCAGGAGGCGAAGGAGACAACGGAGGACAAGAAATGGTTGGATGGCATCACCGACTCAATGGACATGAGTTTCCGCAAGCTCTGGGAGATGGTGAAGGCCAGGGAAGCATGGCTGTAGTCCATGGGGTCACAAAGAGTTGGACATGACTGAGTGACTAAACAACAGCAACATATATATGGTTTATCAACAGGTAAAAGTGCAGGGATAATTTTTGGTTTCATTAGCTATTTACTGTAGATAAATGACAAACGTAAAAGCAACTTGATTTTTATTAATATTTTAATAATCAGTTTTAAAAATACAGTAATGAAAATACCACATAACTACAGGATATACTCAAATATCATGCATTTATAGAGGACAATTTATAGATCTCTATTAAAAAGAATAAATGATAAAATTTATTAGCTACATGTCTCACCCAAGAGAGTAAAAAATGGATAAAAACCTGAAATAAATGAGGTGGAAGAATGTAAAAATAAGAGGAGTAATCAGTCAGCTACAGAGCAAAAGATTCACGAGAAGACTAAGAGATAAAAGTTGTTTCTTATAGAAGACTAAAAGATAAAACTTAATTGACACTTCCTTTTTTAACCAGAGGAAGACACATATGATATTAGGCGAGATAAGAAGAAGCTAAGCACACAAATAGCAGATTTAAAATATATACTATAAGCATAATTATAATTTATTTGCGTAAATTTAAATACCTAGAAACAGTAAATAATAAACACAGAGATACTGGGGAAAGATTATTGAATGAAGAAAGTATTAAAAATATGAGATTTATGGTACAACTTTATTTAGTTACATTAGAAACATACACCTGAAACACCATTATATATAAGATTATACACATTTGTTATTTTTTAAATTACATTTATTGAGTTATAATTCATAAACAATATAAATCACCCATTTTGTACATTTTGTCCATGGGTAAATCACCCATTAGTATACAGTTTGTACTCTACTGTAAGCTCTAGAAATTATTCAATTTATAATTTTTTGCTGGTGCCAGCTGCTTGCAGTCTCACCATATGCATACAATTTATGGTCTGAAACAGATTCAGGGCTTTCAATTCACCAATTTCGGGAACTATTGTTGCTGATTTCCTCTCCTTTCTCTACCCCGTAAATTCCAGCCACCTTAGTCTCTCCCCATCCTTGTCTATTCTCTGCTCAAGCTCCCTGTCTTTCTTTCATAGACCAGAATGGTCTTCCATGTGGAAAACGAGGATGATCATGAACTCACTTCATTTGTTTCTTTCTCTTAGGAATCACTGCCCTGCAATAACTACAGTCAAATTATGTTGTTTAGTATATTTTTGTGTCATTTCTAATTGTTTATGACATGGAGGCAAGGCAGTTGTTCCGCACAGCAGAAGCAGATGTTCTATGTGTGTACATTGTTAAGGATCTTTGTGAAATATAACCTGATAGGTGACTGGTAGCATTGTGCCTTGGGGTTAAAGAGTTTAAAAAGTAAAGGAGAGGCCTTGCCTGAGTTAATGATAAATGTTCTATGAGCTAAGAAGTATGTATTAATAAACTCAATAACTACATAAACAGAGTTAAAATTAAAGTATAAATGTATTCTGGCAGAACTCTCGGTAAGTAATCACTAGACTATATGGTTCCCTATTTTTCAGAATATTTTATAAGGGGAATTAATAAGTGCTCAAAACTGGCAGCAGACTTCACCAGGGGTGGAGGTAACTGGGGAATTAGTTATGGGTTAAAGAAATGTAGAGGAGCACAATTCTGTATGAGAGGTATCCTTGGGTATAAAAATACTGAACTCAAAACACAGTTTCGATAAACACTGTTCCTCCTTGTGTGAAAAAAACCCTAAGGAAATTCCTAGTTGAAGCCCCAGAGGCTCATTTGGCAAGAAAATGGCATCTTGCCCTAGCACAAGGACTGCAGGTGTTTCGCATGAAATTTAAGGGGCAGAGGCAGCTCCAGGAAAAAACTCCCAAAATATCCCCACATAAAAGTTTAAGGAGCTGGGCTGGCTTGAGTAGTGAATGTCATTGCTGGGTGGATGACAGACACTCTTCACAACAGGTGAGCAGCTTGAGCAGCTGGAGGTATATGGATTCTTTTGGGAAGTAGCTTGAGTTGGTCACCTTTCCCTGGAGTGTTTGTTCCTAGGATGTAGTCATGCCCACCATCGCTGAGAGCTGTTCTTTCCAAAGACCTGGTTACACGATGGGTTTTCTGTCTTTATTCTGCCTAGCGTGCTGACCATATCCAATGGCATTGGATGGTTTCTTTGTGTCTGATTGTCCTTAAATGTTCTTTAGTATTGTCCTTCAAAGGTCTGAATATTTAGAGAAATATGATGAAGTCATCTCTAAAGGGCAGCCTGGAGTTTCTGCTAACTTCATATAGTGCTGTAATTCTAGATGCAGCTTGCTATCTGGACCCAGATACACCAGCTATTTTGCTGGCTCCAAAACAAGGCCATTCCCACCATTGATAGAATGCTTTTCAGGTGAAAAGGAACAAGTGTCAGTCACTTAACTGTGTCTGACTTTTTGCAATCGCATGGACCATAGCCCGCCAGGCTTCTCTACCCATGAAATTCTCTAGGCAAGAATACTGGGGTGGGTAGCCTATCCCTTCTCCAGGGGATCTTCCCAACCCAGGGACTGAACCCAGGTCTCCTGTATTGCAGGCAGATTCTTTACCATCTGAGCCACAGGGAAGTCCCAGGTAACAAATAGCTAAAATGCTACTTTTTGTTGATCAAATTAGCAAAGCCTTTATTCTTATTCTTATTATTTTATTATACCTATATAACTTTTTGATAAAGATCAGTTTACATAATTATTCCCATAAAATACTTGCATAAAAATAAACCGGTTAAAGTTTTCTGCAAAGAAATTTATCAGTTCAAATTAAGAGTACCTAATATAATCATATTATTTAAAAATATTTCTATATCAAGGAGTGTACCCTAAACAAGTAAAACTTTGTCATAGATGATTTTTCAAATTTTAAAGCATAATTTTAATAGTAAAATTATGAACAAATCAATTACTCCACAATAATAGAATGAGTAAATTATTTATGACAAACCCATTTCAAGTGATACTGGTTAGGTATTATAGCGGCATTTTTCAGAGTTACCTAATATAATATGAAAATGCTCATTTCATAATATGGATACTAATCACATATGATTTGATTTCATTCTTGTAGAAATGCTTACACATAGAAAATTGTGAAAGGCAATGCACTAAAACATTTTCTCTGTCATTACAGAGAAAATCATTATTTTGGTCTATACTTTTAAAAAAATTCTCTTTGATGAACATATATACTAAAAATAATTTTCTGGGACTTTTTGTACATTTCTTTTGCAGTTCCCTAGAGTCTGAATAGAAAATTTTGTCTGTTTTTAAAGTAAATCCTGTAATAATTCTCAGCTGTGTTTGACTCTCCTTGGGTTGTTTAGATCTTCTTATGATAGGAAATATGACCATTTCATTAGAAAGATGGCAGAGACAAACATTTCTCCCTCTTGGGAGATTATCAGACCAAAAGAAATCTTTAAAACAATTTTCAGTTCATATATATTACTTATTCAATACATACTTAATAAGTGCTTGCTGTATGCCAGGTGCTGTGCTATGTACTGGAAAAAGAAATATTAATAAAAAAGACTAAGTCCCTTCACTGAATATATTTATATTATTGTGGGGGATTAGATAATCCAAAGATATAAATTATGATAAGTGCTATAAAAAAGTACAGAATATACTAAGAAAATATAGCAAGAGCTGATCTAATCTGAACATCAGTTATCTTATCTGCAAATGGTAGAGACAGCACTGACCTCAAAGGAATTTGTGAAAAATAAATAACATGTAAAGTTCATCTTGGCTCATGATATGAGTTCAATAAAAGTCATCTATCATTAACAGCTGATTGATATATAATGAGGATAAGAGTAATAATAAAATAAGAAAAGACAGTCTCTTTAACAAGTGGTGCTGGGAAAACTGGTCAGCCACTTGTAAAAGAATGAAACTAGAACACTTCCTAACACCATACACCAAAATAAACTCAAAATGGATTAAAGATCTAAATGTAAGACCAGAAACTATAAAACTCCTAGAGGAGATCGTAGGCAAAACACTCTCCGACATAAATCACAGCAGGATCCTCCAAGACCCACCTCCCAGAATATTGGAAATAAAAGCAAAAATAAACAAATGGGACCTAATTAAAATCAAAAGCTTCTGCACAGCAAAGGAAACTCTAAGCAAGGTGAGAAGACAACCTTCAGAATGGGAGACAATAATAGCAAATGAAGCAACTGATAAAGGATTAATCTCCAAATTATACAAGCAGCTCCTGCAGCTTAATTCCAGAAAACTAAGTGACCCAATCAAAAAATGGGCCAAAGAACTAAACAGACATTTCTCCAAAGAAGACATAAAGATGGCTAATAAACACATGAAAAAATGCTCAACATCCCTCATCATCAGAGAAATGCAAATCAAAACCACAATGAGATACCATTTCACACCAGTCAGAATGGCTGCTATCCAAAAGTCTACATGCAATAAGTGCTGGAGAGGGTGTGGAGAGAAGGGAACCCTCTTACACTGTTGGTGGGAATGCAAACTAGTACAGCCACTATGGAGAACAGTGTGGAGATTCCTCAGAAAACTGGAAATAGAACTGCCATATGATCCAGCGATCGCACTCCTGGGCATACACACCGAGGAAACCAGAATTGAAAGAGACACATGTACTCCAATGTTCATTGCAGCACTGTTTATAATAGCCAGGACATGGAAGCAACCTAGATGTCCATCTGCAGATGAATGGATAAGAAAGCTTTGGTACATATACACAATGGAGTATTTCTCAGCCATCAAAAAGAATGCATTTGAATCAGTTTTAATGAGGTGGATGAAATTGGAGCCAATTATACAGAGTGAAGTAAGCCAGAAAGAAGAACATCAATACCATATATTAACGCATATATATGGAATTTAGAAAAATGGTAACCTGAACCCTGTATAAGAGACTGCAAAAGAGACATAGGCATTTAGAACAGTCTTTGGGACTCTGTGGGAGAGGGTGAAGGTGGAATGATTGGAGAGAATGGAATTGTAGCATGTATATTATCATAAGTGACCAGTCCAGGTTCGACGCATAAATTTTCCTCTGTTCAAAAAAAAAAAAAAAAAAAAGCATTAAAAAAAAGAGTAATAATAAAATAAATAATAAGTAATAATAAAAAGATTGAGATACTGTATCAAATTTTCTTTCACCAATTATTACAGTAGTGTATACTAAGGAGAATACAGGGATAATTAGTTCTGAGGTCAATAAAAGCAAATGCAGAATGATTAAAGACAAAGCAATAGAACAAATAATCAAGTGTAAAAATATTTTATTAACTTAATAAAATAGAAAGTGCTAGCAATGTTAAATGTTAAGTTGCTCAGTCATGTCCAACTCTTTGCAACCCCTTACACTGTAGCCCACTATAGCCCATTCTCTGTTCATGGGGTTTTCCAGGCAAGAATACTGGAGTGGGTTGCCATTTACTTCTCCAGTAGTGATAGCAAGGAAAAACTAAAAACAAGACTGAGAGATAGTAAGATCTAATACTGTTGAAATATGTATAATGCTTAACTGGGATCTTTTTTCAGATGGTTTTCAGTGTCTGTGTTTTATACCTTCAATCTCATTACAGAAGACACCACCCTGAAACAGTATTTATAACCAAAATTATGTCCTTTTCCAATCTACACCCCATAAAAATCTTGTTCTGATTAAAAAGAAAAAGACAGTGTTCAATTCAGTTCAGTTCAGTTCAGTTCAGTCGCTCAGTCGTGTCCGACTCTCCGCGACCCCATGAATCACAGCACGTCAGGCCTCCCTGTCCATCACCAACTCCCGGAGTACACTCAAACTCATGTCCACAGAGTCGGTGATGCCATCCAGCCATCTCATTCTCCGTCGTCCCCTTCTCCTCCCGCCCCCAACCTTTCCCAGCATCAGAGTCTTTTCCAGTGAGTCAACTCGTCTCATGAGGTGGCCAAAGTATTGCAGTTTCAGCTTTAGCATCAGTCCCTCCAATGAACATCCAGGATTGATCTCCTTTAGAATGGACTGGTTGGATCTCCTTGCAGTATAAGGGACTCTCAAGAGTCTTCTCCAACACCACAGTTCAAAAGCATCGATTCTTCGGCGATCAGCTTTCTTCACAGTCCAACTCTCACATCCATACATGACCACGGGAAAAACCATTGCCTTGACTAGACGGACCTTGGTCGGCAAAGTAATGTCTCTGCTTTTTAATATACTATCAAGGTTGGTCATAACTTTCCTTCCAAGGAATATTTAATAAATGTTTTTGCTGGTTATCGTCCATGTAGCCTTCACTTTCTAAATTGTGAAGACACGTAGTTTTATATCATTGGCATTGCTAGTGAAGAAAGGAAGTCTGAACTATCCATTCGATAACTGAAAAGAAATTGTTGGATCACCTGGGGATCATAAAATCCTTGTGGTACTCAACAGAAAAGTGACCCAATGAGTAAACTTAAAGTAACAGTATTCATATATCTGGTAAATTGGAAACTATCTTCTAGTACTATGAAAAGAAGAGAAAACATTTGTTGAGTGCTCATTTTGAGCCATCCTATATTCTAAGCACTCATTCAACTCTCAGCAACTTTAGAAAGTAGTTGCTAGTATTCTTCCGCATTTCACAGATAAACTGAATCAGAAAGAAATCAAATAAGTTTTCTAAGGTCAAACAGCAAAGCATTTAAAACCATATCACTAAACTGCAGGCTCTAGGCTTGCTCATTTATATTTCTATTCTCTACTGCTAGAGATTTAAAGGAGACAAACAGAAGATAAACAGAATTTGCCAATTTCAATAATTAGTTATTAATTGTATAATCAGGAATTTTGCCTAACCATGAAATAACATGGTTCAACTAGAATAAAACTTAAGGATTTACAGAAAAGTCTCTACCAAAGCTCCAAAGATTTAAGGTGGGTCAGGAGGTAAATAAGTAGATGTGATAATTTCCTTTTCTTTCTCTGTATTCGTAAGGTATGATAATAATGCCAATAACAATGCAAATATGATCGCTAAACCAAAAAGAGCTACTAATACCCAGAACAACTTGTAAATGAATGGTTAATAACTGAATATTTCTTACATGACAGAGAAAGCAGATCTTATATAAACAGTTTAATAGTATTTTACTACCTTATTACAACTGGAGAACTCCAATATTCTTGGGTTTCCCTCGTGACTCAGTTAGTAAAGAATCTGCCTGCAGTGTGGGAGACCTGGGTTCGATCCCTGGTTTGGGAAGATCCCCTGAAGAAGGCAAAGGCTACCCACTCCAGTATTCTGGCCTGGAGAATTCCATGGACTGTATAGTCCATAGGGTCGCAAAGAGTCAGACATGACTGAGCGACTCACTTTCACCTTACAAATGATGAAGATCAAGTGACTTACTTAAAACTGTTTTAAAGTGTGAAATTAAGTTTCAAACACAATTTATGTTAATTCCTACAGAGACCTCTACTTCTAAATTTTCTACACAGATGTTACACCTCTCCATATACCTCCATATTTTGCAGGCTGGAAATAGAAATTCTAGCAGATACTGAACTTAAAAAATAGTTATTCTTAAAACCATCTAACTTGTTTTAAATTTGCTGTAATGGCTATAATAGCTTTTTATGTCAAAATAATATGTGTTAGCATTGTATGTAATATGAAAAGCTCTACAATTGATAGCTCTGAAATGGGATTTTGAATTTAATATCTAGCAAGGTAGAACACATCACTGGTGGTAGCAAGGATAGTCTCTGGAATAGGATAGCATGCAGTTGTCACAACTTTTGCCACTGGTGAAATGGAATGGTATACTAGTGAAATGAAGTACACTGGTGCATTATATGAAATCTTTGAGAAGTACAGAAGTATAAAGACTATGTGATCAAATGCTTCTTGCAGCAATCAGTATGTCAGGTATGTGTCAGGACTATTTTGGTGCAGATATCCAGTAGATAATTGGAGTTCAAGAGGGAAGTTGGTTTAGAAAATAGGCTCTTATAAAATGTCTGCCTGTAGAAAGAACTTGAAAAAGGCACTTGTAAAAAGAGACTTCAAAGGGCAGTTACCTCTAAAGCATAAACCTTAAAAGGGGTAGCAGGATGGAAATATTTTGGCTAGAATAGGTATAAAAGTGAGGAGAAGAGCTAGGAGAAGATAGTGTATCAAGAGCTAAGGGAGCAGAGGTCTTCCCTGAGGAGGGGATGATCGATAGTGTAGGACTAATAACATAATTTGCTTTCGTTGTTGTTTAGTCACTAAAATAGATTTGGGCCAATAAGAGCACATTGCTGATGAAATGAAAAACAAGCTAAGGAAAAACAAAATCATCCTGGGAGTGAGTTGTAATTGAAAAAATAAGAAGCTAATGAACATAAACCATACAGTCAATAAATTTAGTCAGAAGTATGAAACAAGAGAGAGACTTAAGAGTAGGAGGCATGGAGTTTCAAAGGAAAGAGTTCCTTACGGAGAATAGAACATTTACTCAGGTATCAACATTTGGATGATTTAATGTCAAGAATGTTTAGGAGGATCCTGTGGAAAATTTGGAAGTTCCAGAGACACAAAGATTGAAATTTCAAGAAGAGTTAATCTTTAAAAAAAAAAACAAAAAACAAGTACCAATGAGAAAGGCTAAACATAAAATATGTGTGCAAGTCATGACATATTAATATATTAATTCCCTAAAAGAAATGTTAGATGAAAATATGAAGTAGCATAGAAAAAAGTTATCTGAAAATAGTAAATATGGTACTAGAATCATATCACCAGGTTTTTTATTTTTATATTTCATTAATGGCTTCATATTTTAAAAAGGGTTTATTAAAACTGTGGTAGCTTAGAACCAAATAAATACTCAGTGTGTTTGTTATAATGGACCTGTATTTGTTTTCTGAGAAAAATTTTTTTGTAATAATATTTTTTGATAAATGAGATACAATAATATGTTAAAGGATTTGAATTTCTATAAACAAGGCCCTTATATAAATATTGTTTTGTTTGCTAAATTAGGCTTTCTTGGAATTCATTTGGAACAGCTGGATCACCTTAGAGCTTTGCAAGTTTAGTATGTTTCAGGAAGGAGTTCGGTGTCAACAACTTAGATTTTGGAGTGTAAGAAAAATCTTATACCTTAGAAGAAAAATATGGCTGCAAGGTCAAGTTTTCTCTACTAAAAATCAAGAATCCTTGTTTGACCTGGTGAAATTACTGACTAGATTGTGGCCAGGTTTCCCCAGAGAAGGTGGTTCTCCTATCACAATTTTTATGAAGTACACAGAGGAGCAGGTCAGCCCTGAAGGCCAGAATGTGACAAATTCTTTTATCCCTCTGTCTGGCTCTCCAGGCTCCCTCACTGTATACCTAATCAAAATCTATTTGTATAGTTGAAGTACATGTGGGAAATTGAAAAATCCTTATGCTACTTCATAATCAAAGAATACAATCTCTACTGAATTCATTTACTTGAAATTATTGAAATAATTTTTATGTACTGGAAAAAAATTCTTACTTCCAACAAGGTTATGGTTTTTCTTGAAAGGCCAAATATTAAGGATATGATGCAATAAATCCTTTGATCTACTGTGGTGGTGGTGGTGATGGTGGTTTTGTTGCTAAGTCAGCCCGACTCTTGTGACCAACTGTCGCAAGAGTTTATCTTGTTGATCAACTGTAAACACATTTTAGACTGCCTATAATTTTTAATATATTTTTAAAATTTCTGTTGTTTCAATTAAAGTGTCTGCTTCAGTTCACAGTGCTGATCTAGGTTAAGTGGGAACAATTTACCTTTAAATAAAATAAAACACAAGAAAAAATTTTGGACACTATGTGGTGTCAGGTTCATATTTTCTAGTTTTATTGTATGATAGTCCAAGTAATCTTCAAACTTTACATGTAACACTTGGATGTAGCATTTGAATAATGTTTGTATGTTTAGAAAAGGATAGAGCTCTTCCAAAATACACATTGGTATTCAATTCTTTATTAATGGTTTTGCATCACAAAGAACTTCTTAAATTTTCTGTCAATCAGCAGTTTTTGTTATTTTTGGACATTTTGTTTCTAAGAGCCTCAAATTTGATATGCAAGAGGTTTTTTTTCATGCTTTATTCTACAATCGGTGTACACTAATTAGTATTCTATCTGAACCTGCACTGGAATATAAGTTAGAAGATATATTCAAGTTCCAGATGCACTCAAGTTCATTATAACTTGAGAAGCTGGGGAAAAAATTAACCCCTTTGAAATTTACAAACCATTTACCCCTAGGATTGCTGTGAGAATTAAAATAGTTACTATGTAAAAGAAATCTGCACAGTGATTCTTAGTGGAGATTCAATGACAGTTGGCTTCCCTTCTCTACTTTTTCCAATCCTTTCTGATTCTCAGTTTCCTCACCTGTTATATATTTTTTCTGAAACATCTCAGTAAAGTATATATTTATACTTATGGACCACAAATACAATAGCAAAAGAAATCGTGATTGCTGTTCTGCACTGTTTCACGGAAGGTGCACAGAGGCATCAGAGAATCATAATTTACTGAAGGATCATTCCCACAGATAGAGATACAAGATTAGTCCTTCTCTACCCAGTATTAAATTTAACTGAGGTTCTCTCACTGTCACAGTAATTTGCTTACAAGTGTTGCCTACAGTTTTCCTGCCTCTTATTCAAGCTCAAATGAGGCAATCAAAAAACTTTCTGAGCAGAAACTGTGACCTGAAAAAGGAATTAGGTAATTTAAGAACAGAAAAAGTATGTGATGTGTTTCCTCACTCCTAAATTTGCTATATTCCATGTGTGAAGAAAACAAATAGACTTCAAATTGTCACTATGACAGAATAGCTTGTATCAGATTAACTTTCCAGCTGAGGGAACAGGAAGTGTAGTAATAGGTGGGAATACAGAAACTGGAGAAAGTAGTTTTAGGGGGAAAAATATATTGAAAGACGTTGGAGAGCAACCAGTGCAGGCAATGCTTTATGGTCAGTGATTCTTTAGAAGAAAAAAAAAAAGAGGAGAGTTCCATTTTTACCCCAACTTTATCTTCTAAGGGCATTTTCCAAACTGTTCTGCTAGGGAAAGGAAATTGGTAGAATTAACTGACTGAGAAGACAGAGTTCAGATCTGTTGGTACTTTACAGACTAAATTCTGGACAGAAGGACAATCCCGTAAAGACTCTGAAAAATCTGCCTGCATACTCCTGTGATCTTCAGCCAGTGCTTAAACTATGTCTATATAGGGTAAATCACTTTAGAATTCAGTAAAATATGACATATGGAATGTTGAAAAGTTGAACAGAGACTTTAGTGTCTATGTGGTGCTGCGGAGACAAAAGTTGGAATTCAAGCATTTCAATTAAGGGGGCTTCATAAACACATTGGGCTTTCAGGTGAGACTCCAGAAAGGCCATGTCCTAAGAGTAAGGGCCTCCACCAAAGGAATAAAATCAATAGCTTGAGAGTCTCTGGTGGCTCAGAGGTTAAAGCGTCTGCCTCCAATGCGGGAGACCCGAGTTTGATCCCTTGGTCGGGAAGATCCCCTGGAGAAGGAAACGGTAATCCACTCCAGTATTCTTGCCTGGAGAATCCCATGGATGGAGAAGCCTGGTAGGCTACAGTCCACGGGGTCGCAAAGAGTCGGACACGACTGAGCGACAGAACGGAACAGAAGGGAAACTCTGAAGAGCAGTCCTAAGGAAGCCTGAGGCCTCTATACAATCACAGTGCTCTGCCAGAAGTCTATCTGCTTGTCAGAAAACTCTTAACCCTCCTTGGAGGGAGATGGTATCATCAAGAGCTTTTATGATTTTTAAAAACTTGTTTTATAGAGGTGTATCTTAAATGTTATAGATTGATTGTATAAAAGGCAATAAGTGTACAGCTTAGTAAACATCTTCATATTTACAGCATTGTATTTACAGCATTGTAAACACATTCATATACATTGTAAATAAATGAATATATTACCACTCATTTTAAGATATAGAGCATTTCTGAAGCCTGGAAGTTTCTCTCATCTTTTAGGGTATTCAATATTCTTACTTATCCCACCATCAGTTAGCATTGTTTGTTCTGAAGTTAATATAAATGGAGTCATTTGTATGTTTAATGCCCAACTGCTTTTACTTAACATAATAACCATGAGGTTCATCTATATTTTTGTATGTATTCACAGTTTCTTTTTATTTCTTTGTAGCATCCTACTGTATCAGTATCCCACAATTTATTAAAATACTGCTGATACAAATTAAGGTTGTTTCCAGTTTGGGGCTATTATGAAATATTCTTGTTTATGCTTTTGTGAGAACTTATCCACTCATTTTTCTTGTGAATATGCCTAGGAGTGATATAACTTTAGCAAATGTTGCCAAAGTATTTTCCAAAATGATGGTAAATATTTACACTCCTAACTGATTTGTGAGAGTTCCAGTTACTCCACATTCTTGCTGACATTAGTATTGTGACTCTTTGGAATCTGAAATTTTAGAGGAAATGTGTAGTGATATGGCACTATGGTTTTAACTTGCATTCCCTTTGTAGGTAAAAATGTTGAGCACATTTTGCTATTCTTACTAACCACTTGAATTCCCTCTATCAAGTCCCTGATGAAGACTTGCCCTTTTTCATTGGGTGTTTTGGTTTTTCAATTGTTTGCAGGAGTGATTTATATATTCCAGTTATATCCTTTGTTGGAAATGTGAATTGTAGTATCTTCTCCCTGTCTATGAACTATCTTTTCACTTAGTTAACGGTGTCTTTTGATTGATAAAAATTTTTAATTTTCACAAAATCAAAGGATTATTTATCTTATTTTTAATTAGTGGTTTGGGGTTTTGTTTAAGAAATCTTTTGCCTTCTCACACCAAAGATATGAAAATATTGTCCTCTTTCCTTATAGAAGGTTTATTGTTTAGAAATCACAGGTGGTCCTATGATCCATCTTGAGAAACTTGTACCTATGCTATGAGCATGTAAGGTAAGAGTCTATGTTCCTCTTTTTTATCTAATAAATAGGCAATTGTTCCAATATAATTTATTACAAAGACGTCCTTTCCTCCAGTGAATTAGAGTTGGAACCACTGATGACTCTTCATGTGCACATCCATTAATGACTTAGCTATTCTGTTACACTAGTCTGTGTTTCTATGCATAAGCCAAGCTAGGCTCTCTTATTTATACTAGTTTTAGAATGAGTCTTAAAATTTTATGGTGGAATTCCTCCAACTTTGTTATTCATCATCAAAGTTATCTTGGCTAGTTTAGGTTCTTTCTACTCTTATCTAAATTTCAGAATCAGCTTTTCAGTCCTGCCCCCAATATGCTATGTTTGTAGAGAATTCAGAGATAAATTTGAAGAATTTTAATACTAATCATTTAGGTTGCCTAATCGTTTAAAATTGGGCTATTAAATTCTTTTTGAGCAGTGTTTCATAGTTTCTGGTGTATAATTCTTGCACATATTGTATTATATTTACTCTTAGGCATCATCTTAGATGATACATTTTTAAAAATTTCCTTTTATAATTGTTTGCTGCTGGTATATAGTGTATAGTGTTAGTTGTTCAGTCATGTCGGACTCTTTGCAACCCAGTGGGCCATAGCCTACAGGCTCCTCTGTGCCTGGAATTCTCCTGGCAAGAATACTGGAGTGGATTGCCATTCCCTTCTCCAGGGGATCTGCTACAGTTAGATCATATATACTATAGTTCAATATCAGGAAGCTGATATTGATACAACCCATCAGTCTTAGATTTCAACAGTTTGCATGTGCTCCTTTGTTTATGTGTGTGTGTCTGTATCTGACTCTTTGTGACCTTATGGACTGTAGCCCACCCGTGGGGCTCCTCTGTCCATGGAGATTCTCCAGGCAAGAATGCTGGAATGGGTTGCCATTCCTTTCTCCAGGGGATCTTCCCGACTCACGGATCGAACCTACCTCTCTTATATTAGCAGGCGGGTTCTTTACCACTAGTGACATCTGGGTGTCTGTGTATTTTGTTCTATGCTATTTTATCATATTGTGCAACCACCATCACAGTCAAGACAGAAGAGTTTTGTTATAAGGATACCTTGTGCTACCCTTTTATAGTCACAGTTGCCTAACTCTGACTGCAACCCCTTACCTGCCCTCAGCTCTGGCAACCATTAATCCAGTGTTCATTTCTATAATTTTGTTCATTTCTATAATTCATTCATTTGAAGAATGTTATATAATGAAATGAAAACTTTGAGACTTTTTTTTTTCCCTCTCAGCATAATGATCTTGTGATAGACCCATCATACAATACGCAAGTTGTTTCAAAGTTTATTCCTTCTTTTGCTGATGTTGTGGTATGGATGTGTTATATTTTGTCTGACCATTCCCTAACCATAACAGCAAGTGGGTTATTTCCAGGTTGGGGCTATCATGAATAAAGCTGCTATGAACATTCATGTACAGATTCCTGTGTAAACAAAAGTTTCTAGTTCTTAGGGAGAAATGCCCAACAATGCCGTTCCTGAGCCATATGATAAGCTCATGTTTACTTTTTTTTAAGAACCTGCCAAACTATTTTCCAGAGTGCAGTTGACATTTCTGTCATCAATATAAGAATGATCAAGTTTCCCCAGATCCTTGACAGCATTTGGTATTGAGGTTTATCCTACTTCGGGTTTGCTTAGCTTCTTGAATCTGTAGAATTAAATGTTTTGCCAAATTTGGAAAGTTTTCAACTACTATTTCCTTGAATAGTTTTTCAGTTCCATTTTCACTCTTCCCTTCTTACAAGGTTTTAATTAAACCAATGCTAATTCTTTTGTTATAATCCCATAGGCTCCTGAGACTCTGGGCTTGTTGTTGTTTTTTCATTTTGTTCAGATTGGGTAAATTCTATCGATATGTCAGTTTCACCGATTCTATCCTCTGTCCCTCTACTCTACTGTCTGTTGCCCCTCTACTATTAAGCCCATCAAGCAGTTTTTTTGTTTGTTTCAGTTTTACATTTTTCAGTGCTATAATTTCCTATTTTTCCCTTTTCATAATTTCTGTTTGTTGATATTTTTATTTGCTTTAAGAAGATTCACAATTGCTTCTTTAAGCCTTTTCATGGTGGATGCTTTAAAATCCTTTACACATAATTTCAACATATGGTTTATACTAGTATATTTTTATTCAGGTTGTGATTTTTTCGTTCTTTGTAAGATGAGTGATTTCTGATTGTACTCTAGATATTTTGGATATTATTTTATGAAACTTTGGATACTATATAATCTTCTTATCATAGCAGGTAGTCCCCTATTGAGGTGTACTTCTGTTGGTAGTTTAGTCCCTAAGTTGTGTCCAACTCTTGGAACCCCATGTGCTACAGCCTACCAAGCCCCACTGTCCATGAAATTTTCCAGGCAAGAATACTGGAGTGGAGTTGGCATTTAGTTCTTCAGGGGATCTTCCTGACCCAGAGATTGAACCTGGGTCTCCTGCATCGCAGAAAAATCCTTTGCTGTCTGAGCGACCAGGGAATCCTGGAACCTGGGGCAAGTATTAATAAATGTGTCTGTTCTGCTTCAGGCCAGGCCCTGCCTAAACTACCCTAGCAAAAATGGAGTACCAACTCACATTGCATTATTTCAGACAAATTCAAGTTTCCTCTCTTCTACACTGACACCTTCTTGGTGAAACTGGGACATCAATTTATACTTTTTTGTTGCCTCCAAGTAGGGATATAGGCTCAGCTCCATGCTGGACCCCAGTGACACCATTAGAAGGGCACAGATGAAGCAAGTGCCAACTAGCCATGCCTGTCCCAACAATCTCATCCTGCCTCATAATGCTAGGTGAGGTGGAGGCTCAACTCTCCACTGGGCCCCACCACTAGGAGATGGCCAGGATTCATATCAATTAACCTTACTTTGAGCTGCCTCATTCGATCTCATTGCTGCTGGGTGGGTGTGAAGGTTCAGCTCCCTGTGGGCACTGGTAAGAACAGGGGTGAGGAAAACTTAGAATATTGACTTGTCCCAACTCACGCTGCCTATACTGTCTCAGTGCTGTCTAAGAGGTAGAGGCTCAGCTTGTGGCTGAACCTCACTGACACTACCGTGGTGGAATTATTTTACTGCCACCTGCTTCTGGGTGGGAGATCAGGGGATTGGAACATCTTTTATCCTCTGTAGGCATACAGAGCACAGAGGATGAGCTCCAGACTCAAAATGATGATACTGTTTTATCAAGGAGTTAGAGTGCTGCCAGCTCTGGCCAGTTTGGTAATGAAAGTTTAGCTCCCAGCTTGGCCCCACGGATACCACTTGGGAGAGAATTAGACAGCTGCTGCCTGGTTTCTGCTGGGCTGGGATAGAGTTGGTAGATGATTAGCTTCCTGTTCAGCCTCTGAAATCTTGTAGTGAGTGGTGCACTAATTTCTGTTGGTGTTTGACCACAGTAGAGAGGGTATTGCCACTAAAGACTTCTGTTTTGAGGCCACATGTTTCTGGTCCTTGGACCAGTAAAATAGGCTTTTCTTGGAGCTTGTTTTTGATTTTGTTTTCTGTTTGTGCCTGTTGTAGGTCTTGGTTTGAAGCCTTCTGCATCACCCTGCTGGGAGGTATGGCAATCAATAAGGAAGCCAAGGAACTCACTCTTTTGCCTGTCTTCAGGTTCCAGGGTCCTTATGCAGTTTGCCTTCTTCTTTCCACCTTTCTGGGCCTTCAAGGGCTTGTTCTTTGTATGTCCAGAGTTTTCAGTTGGAAGAGGCAACACCTGGAAAGAATGGGGCTATTTCATCTTAGCCAAAACCAGAAATCTTTTTTATGGCTTTTTTTATACTGGCAGAGACTTTCAGTTTGATATGTGAAACAAATCAGTATAGTTGACACTTTTGTTTTGTTCCTAGATCAAGGTACATTTTTCAGTAAGTTATTAAATGCTGTTTTGATAGGAATTTTTGTCAGATTAAGGACCTTTGGAAAATTCTGAAAGAGGTAGGAATACCAGATGACCTGACCTGCCTCTTGAGAAATCTGTATGCAGGTCAGGAAGCAATAGTTAGAACTGGACATGGAACAACAGACTGGTTCCAAATAGGAAAAGGAGTACGTCAAGGCTGTATATTGTCACCCTTCTTATTTAACTTATATGCACAGTACATCATGAGAAATGCTGGGCTGGATGAAGCACAAGCTGGAATCAAGATTGCTGGGAGAAATATCAATAACCTCAGCAATGCAGATGACACCACCCTTATGGCAGAAAGCGAAGAAGAACTAAAGAGCCTCTTGATGAAAGTGAAAGAAAGAAAATGAAGTCACTCAGTTGTGTCTGACTCTTTGCAACCCCATGGACTATAGTCTACCATGCTCCTCCGTCCATGGGATTTTCCAGTCAAGAGTACTGGAGTGGGTTGCCATTTCCTTCTGCAGAGGATCTTCCCAACCCAGGGATCGAACCTGGGTCTCCACATTGCAGGCAGATGCTTTACCATCTGAGCCACCAGGGAAAGTGAAAGAGGAGAATGAAAAAGTTGGCTTAAAATTCAACATTCAGAAAACTAAGATCATGGCATCTGGTCAAATCACTTCATGGTGAATAGCTGGGGAAACAGTGGAAACAGTGACAGCCTTATTTTTTTGGACTCCAAATTCACTGCAGATGGTGATTGCAGCCATGAAATTAAAAGACACTTACTTCTTGGAAGGAAAGTTATGACCAACCTAGACAGCATATTAAAAAGCAGAGACATAACTTTGCCAACAAAGGCCTGTCTAGTCCAAGCCATGGTTTCTCTAGTAGTCATATATGGTTGTGAGAGCTGGACTATAAGGAAAGCTGAGTGCTGAAAAATCGATGCCTTTGCACTATAATATTGGAGAAGACTCTTGAGAGTCCCTTGGACTGCAAGGAGATCCAACCAGTCCATCCTAAAGGAGATCAGTCCTGAATATTCATTGGAAGGACTGATGCTGAAGTTGAAACTCCAATACTTTGGTCACCTCATGCGAAGAGCTGACTCATTGGAAAAGCTCTTGATTCTGGGAAAGATCGAAGGTGGGAGGAGAAGGGGACGACAGAGGATCAGATAGTTGGATGGCATCACCAACTCAATGGACATGAGTTTGTGTAAACTCAGAGTTGGTGATGGACAGGGAGGTCTGGCATGCTGCGGTCCATGGAGTTGCAAAGAGTCAAACATGACTGAGTGACTGAACTAAACTTAACTGAGGGCCTTTACATATATTTCAAGTTTGCTGAAAGTTTTTAGAATAAATTAAATTTTACCTAATTTTTTTTTTTTGCTGTAATTGAAAGAACACTATGGTTTTTCTTTTTCTTTTTTGCTGAGGAGGTGAATTATAATGATTGGTTTTAAAATGTTAAATCAAACTTGCATTTTTGGAAAAAAATTCACTTTGTCAAGATGTGTTATCCTTTTAATTTAGTGTTGGATTGAGTGTTCTAATATTTCATTAATAAAGACTTTTGCTTTTATGTTATGAGAGAGATTATCTTCTTAAATTTACTCATTGGATCCTTCATTTTATATTTATTATTTTTAGTTATAAAAACTTTATTTTCTTTCAAATTTATCTCCATTCGTATTGTTACAATTTTCAACTTCAGTTCAGTTCAATTGCTCAGTGGTGTCTGACTCTTTGTGACCCCATGAACCGCAGCACACCATGCCTCCCTGTCCATTACCAACTCCCGGAGTTTACCCAAACTCAAGTTCATTGAGTCGGTGATGCCATCCAGCCATCTCATCCTCTGTTGCCCCCTTCTCCTCCTGCCCCCAATCCTTCCTAGCATCAGAGTCTTTTCCAGTGGGTCAACACTTCCCATGAGGTGGCCAAAGTATTGGAGTTTCAGCTTCAGCATCAGTCCTTCCAATGAACACCCAGGACTGATCTCCTTTAGGATGGACTGGTTGGATCTCCTTGCAGTCCAAGAGACTCTCAAGAGTCTTCTCCAACACCACAGTTCAAAAGCATCAATTCTTTTGCACTCAGCTTTCTTCACAGTCCCACTCTCACATCCATACATGACCACTGGAAAAACCATAGCCTTGACTAGATGGACCTTTGTTGGCAATGTAATGTCTCTACTTTTTAATATGCTATCTAGGTTGGTCATAACTTTCCTTCCAAGGAGTGTCTTTTAATTTCCTGGCTGCAATCACCATCTGCAGTGATTTTGGAGCTCCAAAAAATAAAGTCTGACACTGTTTCCACTGTTTCCCCATCTATTTGCCATGAAGTGATGGGACCAGAACCCATGATTTTAGTTTTCTGAATGTTGAGCTTTAAGCTTTTTCACTCTCCTCTTTCACTTTCATCAAGTGGCTTTTTAGTTCCTCTTCACTTTCTGCCATAAGGGTGGTGTCATCTGCATATCTGATGTTATTAATATTTCTCCCTGCAATTTTCAACTTACTTCCTATATTAAACTATGTGAGGTGTAATTCTAATATCTGAGCCCCTGTTACTATGTTTATTTTGTTTTATGCTTCCTTTAGTTTTCATTTATATAGTATCTCTTTCTCTGTCTCTTTTTAAATTAGAGTTGTGATGTCAGGGAAATATGGTTTCAAATCCTGATTTTGACATTTACTCACTGTATGATTATGAATAATCAACAAAATAATGTTCCTGATGTAATATGTGAATAAAAGCACTTTTCCTGTGGTACTGAAGTGAATAATAAGTGAAATAACTATAAGAGTGGCCAATATTCTTTTTCTTTAGTCTTTCTTGACAGATTTGTTCCTTTTACAATTTTCTTTCTCTTCTTGTAATTTTTCATTTCTGTGGAAGGCAGGATAAGAAATATTTTCCCTTTCTACCTCATTTATATTTATTTTAATATTGTAAGTCAGATATGGTAACTCCCTTCTTTCAAAACAAATTTTAAATATTATGGCTTTTATTTGGGGCAAATACTGATACAAAATAATAGCTATTTTTGAGCACCTTAATGATGGAAACACTATACACAATTTTCATGAATCCTTGCAGAATTCATATGAGGTAGATACTAACAACATTCACAGTTTATGGATGGAAAGCAACATGAAGTACCTTGCTTAGGGGTATGAAGCCAGAATCTAAGCCCAAGGAATCTGACTCCCGTCCAGATAATACACTTACCTGCTTTTCCTTTGTTTCTCACCTACACATTTTCATTAAGAGGCAGTTTATTATATTGATTAAAACACAGACTCTGCAGTCGTGTTGCCTTAGTTTGAAACTTACATCTGTACTTATGGGCTTCCCAGGTGGCACTAGTGATATAGAACCCACCTGCCAATGCGGAAGATATGAGAGTTGTAGGTTTGATCCCTGGATCAGGAAGATTCCCTGGAGGAGGGCTTGGCAACCCACTCCAGTATTCTTGTCTGGAGAATCTCATGGACAGAGGATCCTTACAGTGTGAGACATGAAGCAAGTTGCTGAAAACAGTTTTGCCATATATAGTAATTTGTATTAAGATCTGTGTTAAGTGATAGGTCATTCATATAATCTTATCTCCTGTAGGCCTGATCATTTGGATGGTGTAACTGACATTGTATTTGGAAATTTTTTTGTAGCAATGATTTGAGGATTAGATCAGTGTCATAATCCTACATGGAATACTCATCTTTACTTCTGCTAAGTATCCGGGGACACTAGAAATCTGAGATTAATTTAATCAACTCCCAGGCATTTTTTAAAATTTATTTTTAATTGGAGGATAATTGCTTTATAATATTGTCTTAGTTTCTGCCGTGAATCAATATGAATCAGTCATAGGTATACATATGTCTCCCCCCTCTTGGACGTCCCTCCTAGGCTTTGAGAATATTTGAAGCTTTTTTTCAAAGTTTCTGTTTGAGCCCATTTAGTTCTATTTCCAGGTCACTCTTTCACTAGGTTGCAGCTTTTTAGAGTCCTCATCCACAGTGTTAGAATTACTAAGATTTCCATGTTTTTTGAACCCTGAACTTCAAAGATTTATTCCCTGCCCCAAGATGTTTTCAGAAGTGCTTCTCACATTCTCAGCATGTCAGACACTACCAGAAGAAAAGCTGCTCCAAGTGCTGTCTTTAGATTTCTACCATTAAAATGTCTTCATTTTATTAGTGCTTAAGGATATTTATATACCTTTATATCTTTCTATCTATCAAATTGTTCTAGTTGTCCTTGGTGAGAAGATTGATCAAATTGTTTAATCTACTATTAAAAAGTAAATGATTTTCACATTTAGGTTCAAGTGGTTAATAATTCTTTGAATGCCAATTTTCTCATTTTTTCATTTTACTTATCTTTATCTTCTACAATGAACAGGTATTGCCTGTGCAATAAGACATATTTATTTAAAAATATAAATAGTAAAAGATCAAGATGGGAGAGAACATGTTTGATAGTAAGTCAAATGAAAGTCATGGAAAAAAAGCTAACATGAAATCACAGAATTCATGAATCATAGGCAATATAAAAAACTATGGCCAGATTTACCTGCTCTTCATATACTGCAGTATGCTGGTCTTAGGAGTACTCAGTTTAACTCAACCAAAAATATTTTTAGTGTCGCACTGGTGGATTGTGATGTATTCAGAAGAGCACAGAAAAATCTTGAGTTTCCAACTGCAACAAGGACAAGTTGGATAAATGAAAAATTTACTGAGACAATATATGATTGTGAAAAAAATATGATAACTATCTTCAAATATGTGAAAATATATTATGCTGGAGAAAGAGTTTATTTAGGGCATGTTGCTTTAAAAGGCAAAATATGGGGAGTTAAATGAAAATAGAAAGGGAAGTTTTCCAAATAATTAGAAAGTTTACCAGTGATGCATAGTATAGAGAACTTTGCAAAACCACATTACCTGTCATTAGAAGATTTGAAATAATGGATAGATAGCGGCTTCCCTGATGGCTCAGAGGTTAAAGCGTCTGCCTCCAATGCGGGAGACCTGGGTTCGATCCCTGGGTCGGGAAGATCCCCTGGAGAAGGAAACGGTAACCCACTCCAGTATTCCTGCCTGGAGAATCCCATGGATTCTACCCTGGTAAGCTACAGTCCAGGGGGTCGCAAAGAGTCGGACACGACTGAGCGACATGAACGGAACGGAACGGAGCTACTTCTCAAACTTCCCTTAAATGAGTGTATCCTTTACAAATCTAAAATATTGTAAAACTTTATGTTTCTAGGGTTGTTCTAGCAACAGCATGTGGGTTGTTCTAGCAATAGCATGTGGGTTGTTCTAGCAGCAGCATGTGGGTTGTAATATAGGGGTAAGAGTTTAAGAACAAATAGACTGTTGCTGCTGTTAAATCACTTCAGTAGTGTCCAACTCTGTGTGACCCCACAGACAGCAGCCCACCAGGCTCACCCGGCCCTGGGATTCTCAAGGCAAGAACACTGGAGTGGGTTGCCATTATAGACTAGGCAATATAAAAACTAAATTATGTCTTACTTGGGCATGATTGTTGACAGTGGATATTGCAAAGGCATGGAAACAAGAAGGATTCCCTGAAAAATTATCAAATAATTTTGTGTTCTACAATATATGGAAGAGAGAGTAGAATAATCAAATAATTCTAGGAAAAATTTAGGAATAAGTGGAATGAATAATGTAAAAAATCACATTATAAATTATAAAATATTTTAAAATATTTAAAAACATTTCATAAGTTTCTACATAAATTTTCATTTCCTGATTTCTACAACTACTTCTTTTCTAGAGAAGTAGTCATTTGCTCTATAAAACTTTCTACCTCTATATCTGTCCTGCTGAAAAATTATAACAACCCATGTGTGAATAATAGAAATTTTTCATTTTTTCAGCCTAATTCAATTTTTAGCTTTCCCAATTTAAAGGAAGTTCAGGCTCATTATCCATCCTGCAAAGGTAGATTTTGCTGATATAATAATATTACTTTAGAATGGAATTTTTAAAAAATGGTATAATAATTCTTATGTTTGATAAAAATAATTATTTTTCATTATCTATTATTTGCGTAACTCTGTACAACAACTTTGAGTTATACCAAGAAACAAGGTCATTTAACTTCATATGGTTTTCTTCATGTGGTTGTTGGTAAACAACCCAAGATATCTAAATCTTAATCTCCAGAAACTGAATTTTCATCAGAAATTGAATTTATCTTACTTGGCTAAAGGAACTATACATGTGATTAAATTAAGAACCCCAGTGTAGGGAGATTGTCTTGGATTATCCCTGCCCAGTCTAATCAAGTGAGTCCTTAAAAGCAAAGAACCTTTCCAGGCTGGAGTCAGAGAAAGAGGTAACTACCAAGGAGTGGTTTTGAAGATGGAGAAAGTGGACATGAGCCAAGGAATATGTGTGGCCTTTAGAAGCTGGGAAATGGAAAGGAAGCTCCCCAGGGTTTCCAGAAAGCGATATAGAACTGCCAACACCTTGAGTTTAACTCAGTGAGATCTACATCAGATTTCTGACCTACAGAAGTATAAAACAACAAGTCTAAATTGTTTCAAACTACTAAGCTGGTAGCCACAGCAGCCATAGAAAACGAATACTACCAAGTTCTTATGTTTGATACAACCATGGATTTTATTACTCATCTTATTAGTTTGGGATGTAGGCAGAAAAAAATACTGAGTCCAATTACTACTGACTTGAACAGAGAAAGTTTCGTTTATCTCATGTAACAAGAAATCCAGAGTTAGGCAGCCCAAGGCTGGTACTACTGTTCAAGTGTGTCATACCAACCCAGACTCATTTTAGCTTCTTGCTCTGTTATTCTTAGCAGATGTTTTTCATTCTTATTGTTGTAAATTAGCTCCACTCATCCTCATGCTAAGAAGGAAGAAGATGAAGATATGAGTGAGCAGACAGCAAAATGACATCTTTGCAAAGCTTTTCCAGAAGGCCCATTCAGCCTTTTCGGATTTATGTCATTGCCCAGATAAGTTCATGTTGGCTATGCTAAGTGGTAAGGTAGAACTTGGAATTCTTAGCCAGGTACATTGCTACTCTCTGAACAAATTTGAGATACTGTTGTAAAGAACATGTAGAGTGGATTAGAACTCATCATTGTCTTTTACTTGTATTGCTACATATTTTAGGCAGTGCAGAGCCTACTGCTGGAATCAAAAGGGCATTCTGGTACTGTAAAAAAGGAACTAAGACCAAATTTATAAAGGATTGGAACACACAGTTCCTGATTCAGAGACATGGATTATAGGAATTAAGACATAGGGAAGAATTACTATGAAAAGAGATTTATGATTAAGAAGATTTCTCCATCAGCATATTCATCTAGCCAGCCTATTTTATCCTTCCATTTATTCTTCCTGGCTTGTCATCATAGCAGTATTCTAAGAATTAAGTTTAAGACTTATATTTCTGTTATTCTCTATGAAAGGCTTCTACTAATAATATCAAATACGTAGAGTTTTTTTTTTTTTTTTTTTTTAGTATATTGCTAAGGGTTAACTTGAGCTTCCATGGAGGCTCAAATGGTAAAGAATCTGCCTGCAATGCAGAGACTCGGGTTCAATCCCTGGGTCAGGAAGATCCCCTGGAGAAAGGAATGACTACCCACTCCATATTGCTGCCTGAAGAATTTCATGGACAGAGATTTCTGATAGTCTACAGTCCATGGGGTTGCAAAGAGTTGTACATGACTAAGCAACTAACACAACTCACTAACACTGAGTTAACTTGACCATGTAAAAGGAATGTCCTTTCACTTTTCCCACTATTCCCTAAACAAATTATTAGCAAACTAGACTTGCAAGCCACATCTGGCTCATCAAACTAAATTTTTATTCAGTTTTCTAAATAAAATTTTATTGGAACACTTATTTACATACTTCTTATGATGGCTTTGTGTTACAGTGGCCGTTTTCAATACATGCAACAGAGACATATGTCCCACAGAGCTTAAAATACATACTATCTGTTGCTACAGATATTTGTCAACATTTTCCTTAAATTAGTAAAAATTATTTTGTGGTATGGTGTTGACCTGGGTAGAGAAAGTATTGTCAGTAGAAACTGGATTCTAATCATTATAAAATGCTTTTTGCTTATCTTGGGAGTTTATCTCCCATCTTCTTCTGACACTTCATTCAAGGGCATCGCTCATTTCAGTTTTGCTAAAACACCTTATTGTTTTGATCTCTCCCTCTTATTCAGCATTTATAGATAAGCAAATAAACACTCTGAATTTTTCATCTTGAATATCAAGTAGACATGAAGGGGAAAACAATTTGAAACAAAGGAGTCTAGGTTAGTACAAGATGATTCTGTTTATTACAATAAAAATCCATGAAAATATCTTGCCTAATCCTGGAAATTCTGTAACTCCAGGCTTCCATAGTCTGGAAGTCCAAAATATTCTTCCAATTGAAATCATACTAACAAGGTAATTCAAGCATAATGTGATATATGCCATAAGAACAGGGTATATAATGTATTCACAGAGGACAAAGAGAGCATTTCTCAGATGAAATTGAAATGAGTCATGAAGGATGAATGGAATTTTACCAAGGAGACAACATATGAAAAAGAATCTTAGCTTAAGGGCAGAGAACATTTAATAAATATTGTGTTGGACAATATTAAGTGAATTTAATTAAATGAATTAAGTCAAATGAATGTTATTTTGTTGTTAGTTTTCTAAGGCTTCCATATGAAAGTATAGCAAACTGCATGGCTTAGGTAAGGAGAATTTATTTTTTCACAATTCTGGAGATCAAGGTGTTGACGGGGTTTGTGTCTTCCGAAAAGAATCTTCTTGCTTATAGTTGGCTATCTTTTCTGTCTTCTCTTGTAGGTCTTTCCTCTATATGTGTCTATGTCCTAATTCCCTTTTCTAATAAAGACACTAGTCATATTGGATTAGGGACCACCCTAAAGACTTAATTTTAATTATCTTTTTAAAGCCCCAATTTCCATATATAGTCACATTCTGAGATGCTCAGGGTTAGACCATCAACATGTGAACTTGAGGGTGACAAATTTAGTGCATAACATATATATTCATGGATTTACAAGCATTTTGATTCAACTATAGGATAAAATGATGCACCAGGAGGAATAGTGAAATATGTGACTATGAAGGTAGTCAAAATCCAAATTTGGATAATGTCATAGTAAAGAGTTTGGAATTGTTTTTCACATAATGATGAATCAAGAGTGAGTTTAAACAGAGAAATAGCGTGATCAGAATTACATTTTAGGAAAATTGGTCTTTATGATAATGGAAAAATTTGTAACATGGGTAAGATTAGAAAAAGAAGCAAGAAGAACAGGAGGTTAGTTTTTGCAATAGTCCATTCTATTGAACATAGAAATCTGAAAAGGCAGTGGAATGTTATACAGAAGGGAGAGGGCATGAAGCTTGGGCTGGTGGGTTGGCAGTGACTCTGTTCGTGGAGATACAGGACCTATAGGATAGGACTATAGGATATAGAGGAGATCAATCCTGGGTGTTCATTGGAAGGACTGATGCTAAAACTGAAACTCCGATACTTTGGGCACCTCATGTGATGAGTTGACTCACTGGAAAAGACTGATGCTAGGAGGGATTGGGGGTGGGAGGAGAAGGGGACGACAGAGAATGAGATGGATGGATAGCATCACCAACTCGATGGACATGAGTTTGAGTGAACTCTGGGAGTTGGTGATGGACAGGGAGGCCTGGCGTGCTGTGATTCACGGGGTCCAAAGAGTCGGACACGACTGAGCGACTGAACTGAACTGAACTGATAGGATATAGAGTCCTATTTCCATAGGAATAGAAAACGTTATTTCAGTTTATAATGTTTTACTTTGAACTGATGATTTTGAAGTGATTTTTACTTTGTGATGATTAATTTTATGTATCAGCTTGACTGGGCCATAGGGTGCCCAGATATTTGGTTAGACAGTATTCTGGGTGTGTCTGTGAGAATGTTTCCAGATACTATTAACCTTTGAATCAATAGAGTAACTAAAGCAGATCATCCTTCCCATTGTAAGCAACTCTCATCCACTCCACTGAAGGCCCGAATAGGACAAAATGCTGAGCTAGAAAGAATTCACTATCTTTTCCTGATTGTTTCTCTTGGGGGACACTGGTCTTCCCCTACCTTCAGGCTCAGACTGAAATTTACACTTTTGACTTTCCTGTAATCAGGCCTTCAGATTACAGAGCTTTGGACTTCTCAGCCTCCATAATTTCATGAGCCAATTATTTATTAGCTATCTGTCTGTCTGTCATCTATCAATCAATCAATCATTCTATCTTGTGCTCCTGCTCAGTCACTAAGTCATGTCCAACTCTTTGTAATCCCATGGACTGTAGCCTGTCAGTTTTCTCTGTGCATGGAATTCTCCAGGTAAGAATACTGGAGTGGGTGTCATTTCCTTCACCAGGGGATCTTCCTAACCCAGAGATTGAACCCTAATCTCTGGCATTGGCAGGCAGATTCTTTACCACTGAGCCACCAGGGAAGCCCATCTGTTATCTATCTATCTGTGATCATCCTATTGATTCCAGGTTTCTGGAGAGCTCTTATACTCATGGGGCATCCAGTAAGGCACTGGGAAAAATCCTTGAAATAGCTAAAGATATAAGTATAATTTAGAGAACAAGTTTGTAAATCATTAATGTTTATAGGAGTTAATTAAAGTACCAGTGAGGAAAATAAAAATCACCATTCAATAATAAATTTCAAATGTAACTTTGTACATGGTCATGTGCTTTCCTTCAGAACTCCTTGGGCTATGCCTTGATCTTTGGTGTTTTCACAGCTTCCCTTGAGCTGAGAACTATCTTAGATCCCCTCAGAAGTTGGTGCCATGAAAATGTAATAGTTACATTTACTCTTTTCTAATTCATGAGATGATGTAAGCTTTGATTAGCTGTTATCATCAGGGAAACCTCTCCTTATTTCCTGATTAAAGCAAACCATTCAAATTGGTTTCCTTGCTTTACCACTACTCCATCTCCAATCCTTCTAATACACATCTGCCCCGTATGCTTCCCCACCTGTTAGTTT
Source organism: Moschus berezovskii (assembly GCF_049115385.1). Taxonomy (NCBI): domain Eukaryota; kingdom Metazoa; phylum Chordata; class Mammalia; order Artiodactyla; family Moschidae; genus Moschus; species Moschus berezovskii. The sequence continues at coordinate 40,397,524 of NC_142468.1, read as the reverse complement.
GTTTCATTGCTCCATCTCGATTCCTTAGCCTGGTCTTGAAAATGCCCTGGTCTGGTCTCATTCTAGTCCTGTGACTCCATCCACCTCCATCCCTCTATATATGCTCAGCCCACCTCTCCATTCTTAGGTCCTGTTCATGTATATAGCCAACTCTTTGTTTTACTCCTTAAAGCAGGAATGCCCAAGACCTACCTCTTCCATAAAATCTTCCCTGAATTTCCCAGCAATGGTTTTCTCTGAATTATCTATGACATTTATTTTGGTCAAAAATAAGTTCCTTCTTTATGTAATGTATTAGTCTGCTTGAACTGCCATAACAAATGCCATAGGCTGAGTGGTTTAAACAAGAGACATGTGTTGCTTATAGTTCTGAAAGCTGCTGCTGCTAAGTCACTTCAGTCGTGTCCGACTCTGTGACCCCATAGACGGAAGCCCACCAGGCTCCCCCCTTCCCTGGGATTCTCCAGGCAAGAACACTGGAGTGGGTTGCCATTTCCTTCTCCAATGTGTGAAAGTGAAAAGTGAAAGTGAAGTCATTCAGTCGTGTCCGCCCTTAGCGACCCCATGGACTGCAGCCCACCAAGCTCCTCCATCCATGGGGTTTTCTAGGCAAGAGTACTGGAGTGGCTTGCCATTGCCTTCTCCGTCTGAAAGCTAGGAAGTCCAAGAACAAGGTACTGACTGGTTTGATTGCTACTGAGAGCTCTCTTCCTGTCTTGTATATGACCTCTTTCTTGCTGTGTACTCACAGGACCTTTCTTTGATGTGTGTGTATGTAGAGAGCTTTCTCTCTTTATCTTCTTATAAGCCCCCAATCCTATCAGATTAGGATCCCACCCTTATGACTTCCTTTTACCTTATGCTGTTGTTTAGTCACTAAGTTGTGTCTGACTCCCTGTGAACCCATGGACTGCAGCATGGCAGGTTCCTCTGTTCTCCATTATCTCCTGGAGTTTGCTCAAATCTCAAATTCATACTATCTATCTCATCCTCTGCCGCTCCCTTCTTTTGCCTTCAATCTTTCCCAGCATCAGGGTCTTTTCCAATGAGTCAGCTCTTCCCATCAGGTGGCCAAAGGATTGGATCTTTAGCTTTAGCATCAGTCCTTCCAATGAATATTCAGAGTTGATTTCCTTTAGAACTGACTTGTTGGATCTCCTCGTAGTACAAGGGACCGTTAGTCTTCACCAGCACCACAATTTGAAAGCATCAATTCTTTGGCTTTCAGTCTTCTTTATGGTACAACTCTCATATCTATACATGACTACTGGAAAAACAATAGCTTTGACTGTATGGACTTTTGTCAGCAGAGTGATGTCTCTGCTTTTTAAATATGCTATCTAGGTTTGTCATAACCGTCCTTCCAAAGAACAAGCATCTTTTAATTTCATGGTTGCAGTGATTTTGGAGACCAAGCAAATAAAATCTATCAGTGCTTCCACTTTTCCCCTTTCTATTTGCCATGAAGTTGATAGTACCAGATGCCAAGGTCTTAACTTTTTTCATGTTGAATTTTAAGAAAGTTTATTCACTGTCCTCTTTTACCCTCACCAAGAGGCATAGTTCCTCTTCGCTTTCTGCCGTCAGAATGGTATTATCTGCATGTCTGAGGTTATTTATATTTCTTCTGGAAATCTTGACTCCAGCTTGTGCTTCATCCAGGTGGCATTTCACATGATGTCCTCTGTGTATAAGTTAAACAAGCAGGGTAAAATATATAGCCTTGTCCCAATTTTGGACCCTTCCATTGTTTCAAGTCCATTTCTAACTGTTGCTTATTGACCTGCATGCAGGTTTCTCAGGAGACAGATAAGGTGGTCTGGTATTCCCATCTTTTTAAGAATTTTCCATAGTTTGTTTTGATTTACATAGTCAAAGACTTTAGCTTAGTCAATGAAGCAGGTCTCTTTCTGGAATTCTCTTGCTTTCTCTATGATCCAACAAACATTAACAATTTGATCTCTTGTTCTTCTACCTTTTCTAAACCCAGCTTGTACATCTGGAATTTCTCATTTTACATACTGCTGAAGCCTGTCTTGAAGGATGTTGAGCATAATCTTGCTGGCGTATGAAAGGAGTGCAATTGTATGGTAGTTTGAATATCACAGTCTTGTTGTGGTGAAGGGGCTTGTGTAACTCAATGAAGCTATGTGTCAGGCTGTGCAGAACCTTTAACCTTATATATATCCTAAATCTCTATCTCCAAATACAGATATCCTCCCATTGGAGGCTAGGGCTTTATCATATGAATTTTGAATTGACACAGTTTAGTCAATAGCATGTGGACACTTAATTGAGTTATATTTGTTTATATCTTATCTCTTTAGCTAAACTTGAACTCCTCTAAGGAAGAGTCCCTGATTTATATTTGCTTCTTCTACCTTTGTTCAGTGTTTCCCATCTGGTTGTTAGGCATCTAGTCACAAATACAAACTGACGAAACAGTGGCAACTGGATCATGTCTCTTAACATACACAGTGTCCCTTCCTACTTTGCAGAGTCTCACTCTGCTATAATGGTCCAGGTTTAGGTTTCCAAGTAGTGCATATTCATCTTTCATGTAGTTTAGGTTGACAAATGACTAACATTAAGAATTAAATCCCATCCAGTCCTAAATTTTCTCTTTGGGATGAGCATAGATTTTCATACACTAATCCCTCTATCCTTCTTTGGTCAGTGACAAATAAGTCTCAGATATTATTTTCATCAGTGCAAGTTCTCCTTCCACTTCCCTCTTCTCTCCTCTCCCTTTTTCTTTCTCCTCTCTTCCTCCCTTTCCTCCCCTGCTCGTTCTTTAGTTCTCATTTTTTAAAGGGCTGTGAGAAGATCATGAGGAAGAAAGACCCAACTTTTACCTTAACTGTGAACAATGTCTTAAACTTTAAAAAAGAGAAGTGTAAAAATGAGCCCAGGCAAATAATGAGTTTTCTTCTTATGTATTAATACATACTTTTTAGATCATTTGTATCTTGTAATCTATCAAATCAAAGCCTGCGGGTAGACTCTAATCCATGCATTATTGACAGCAGCGCCAGTAGTGTGTCCTTTGAGGCTCTTACAGTCTATTTTCTAAAAGCCTAAGTGGTTTTTTTTTTCCTAGTGTGGTTCAATAGTGGCTTGCTATGCCAAAGAAGTTTAGAGTCAGACTCTACTCAGGAACAACATAAAGGTTCATTTAACTCACAATTTTTGAGGGAATGATAGTCTAAATTAGTGATATGTGAGTTTATACTATTTTAAGAAAATATATTTTTACAAATATATTTATATTCTATTCTCACCAAAGAAGATTTTCTAATTTTATTTTGAAATAATAACAAGCTTTTAAGATCTTGATGTAACTTCTTAAAGGATATACTCACCAATGATTTCAGTACACAAAGTAAAGAATGGCCCAATGTGATAATAGGATATTTGGAGGCTAATTTTTGTGGAACTGAATTTTTGCTTTTTATTTTAACAACTCTAAGGTGACCTCCTGCATTGCCCATTTTCAATTTGTAGCCCCCACTTATTCCGCTGATATCCTTCCCAACATTAGTGCTTTGGTCTCTACTACACGGCCTGGCGTGCTGTGATTCATGGGGTCGCGGAGAGTCGGACACGACTGAGCGACTGAACTGAACTGAACACACATATGAACAAATACCTGATAATTAACAAAATGTGGTTTTAAAAATTCTGATAAGCTGTGCATGAGTCTGCACATCATTTAGACTTTCTTTGTATGTGAATTTATTAATGTTTTAATGCTATGACATGAGATCACACGTGGAAAATGTTTTGTAATCTTAAATACAGAAATGATATTTCAGAATAATAAAAAGTATATGTGTCAGTATCCGACAGACCCGTCTCTAAGCCCTGTCTGTCTGCATATTAAACTTTTGGCCTGAGGCAAGTTGCTTTTAACTGTTTAAATTATGGTATCTTAGTCTATAAAACATAATAAGGATGTACCTACCTGCTATGTTAATCCTAATAATTGTTTCATAATGCAGCTGTAGTGATAGCTCATATTTAAACAGTCAATAAAAATCAGTCATTCTTAATATAGATTGGCACCAACACATTCTCTCCAAATCACTGATACAAGTACCTTCTCTGTGATCCTGTCTTTAAAATCATTGATACCTATATGAATACTAGCCAAAATTAAAGTATATCAAGCTCTTAGCAGGGGTCATCCTGACATTTTAATGAATAAATGAATATCACGTGTTATTATTTACTTGCTTAATTTTTTTAAGTTTTTCATTTTCCATGGCCTGTTCAAATGCTACCTCTTTTATTTATTTTTTAATTTATTTATTTTAATTGGAGGCTAATTACTTTACATTATTGTATTGGTTTTCCCATACATTGATATGGATCTGCCCCGGGTGAACCCTCTTACACTGTTGGTGGGAATGCAAACTGGTACAACCACTATGGAGAACAGTGTAGAGATTCCTTAAAAAACTGGAAATAGAACTGCCATACGACCCAGCAATCGCAATCTTGCTTAATTTTTTAATTATTTTTTTGCAAATGCTCTTGCTGAAGAACCTTGAAAAATAACCTAAACTGATATGAGCTATCTATGATAACATTTTGTTTTACTGCATTTTTTTTGGTGGTAAACCCTTTTTAAACTAAACTTCTGTCCAGTTTGGCTCCATACCATAATAAATTCCAAATTAATGGAGTCTAAATAGAGATTTCTACGTTATTTTATTTCATGGGATATTATTCTACTGATTTTGGAATGTCAGTTCTGCTTAGTAGCTCTGCCTTTGATAGCAAAAAATTTTTTTCAATGATGAGACCAAGAAAGCCTTCTTATTTCATTTCCATTTTCCACAACAATCCAAGATTTTAGTAGGCTAGAAAAAGCTTAAAATTTTCTCATTCACTGCATCCTTTGCAATATAAACCAAGATAATCTCAAGTAAAAGCATCTTTTTTCAATAATGTGAAGCTATTGAAATGATAACAGACTAGTCCCTGAACACCCACATATCTCCATTGAGCATTTACTCCATGTTCAGGCTATGTAATATGCTTGCTACATCAAGGGCAGAACTGAGCTCCGCGAGTGGTCAGGAGGAACCTCTTCAGTATGGCAGTCAGGAAAGAGCCTTAGATAGACATTTTGATGTGTACTTTCTGGATGCTATTTTCTGGAGTCAAGAAACCCATTGCTGTAAAGGGTCTTCTTATGTGCCCCCTTTACTTGACTCTACTTGAAGAGGTAGTTGCTGTAATTATCAAAGAAGGTCCTCAAAAAGAAAGCTGTTTAGTAGATTTCAGTTCAGGGTCTACATTGCCACATTTCAAAGCTCCAAAAGACAGCTGGGATGGGAGATCTTGGGAATATCTGGTGGGAAAAACAATAGGAAATATAATCCCTGAGGAATGAATCCTGACTTCCCTTACCAGAGTTCCTCACTACAAGTGTACTCCCAGCTCTATAGCCCTGCTGCATCCCAACATCTGTTTCTGAGCTAGCAACTTGCAGGTCCTTTTGAGTTCAAGAGCATGGGACCACTGTGTGCCCACTGACTTCCCCCAATACTGGTTTGTACCAGAGCTGAGGATTTTAAGTGATAAGATACCTCACGTGAGCCCAGAATATAGGACATATTTTTAAAACCACTTTATTGAGATATGAGCGACATACCAAAAAACATATTTAATGTATATGACTTAATGATTTGGGAGATAAGTATACATCTATGAAACTGTTACCACAATTTATGCCATAAAAGTGTCTATCACCTCCAAACCTTTCTTCCTGTCTTATTCATTTATTATTATTATTTGTGATAAGACCAATTAAGATTTCACCTTTTAGTGAAATTTTACATTTATGATAAAGTATTATTAACTATGGGCTTCTCAGGTGGCTCAATGGTAAAGAATCCACCTGCCAATGCAGGAGACACAGGAAAGTAGGGTTCTATCCCTGGTTTGGAAAAATCCCCTGAAGAACGGAATGACAACCCACTCCAGTACTCTTGCCTGGGAAATTCCATGAACACAGAAGCCTTTCTGGCTACAGTCCATTGGGTCTCAGAGAGTCAGACACGACTGAGCACACAGGCATATTATTAACTATGGCACTAAAATATATAGTAGATCTCTGTTACTTAGAGTATATCTTTAACTGAAACTTTGTACTCTTTGAGCTTTTTTGATATCTGATTTAAGTTATTTCATAATATCAACTTCTATTCAATTTAATAAACATTCTTAGAGGATGTGTCAAGAGCAGGGACCTGTGCTGAAGATTGTGAAGGATATAGGGTTGAACATCAGGCTTTCCCTCAGTTTGTATGTAACATATTAGTCTTGACAGCATGATACAATCAGATGCTTAAAATATCATTTCCTAAAAATATATTTGATTTGCAATTAGGTATTTGTTAAAATATAACATGACAGCTTTTATCGAGCCCATCTTTGCATGAAATGTTCCCTTCGTGTCTCTAATTTTCTTGAAGAGATCTCTAGTCTTTCCCATTCTATTGTTTTCCTCTTTTTCTTTGCATTGATTGTTGAGGAAGGCTTTCTTATCTATTCTTGAAATTCTTTGCAAGTCTGCATTCAGATGCTTATATCTTTCCTTTTCTTCTTTGCTTTTCGTTTCTCTTCTTTTCACAGCTATTTGTAAGGCCTCCTCAGACAGCCATTTTGCTTTTTTGCATTTCATTTCCATGGGGATGGTCTTGGTCCCTGTCTCCTGTACAATGTCACAAATCTCTATCCATAGTTCATCAGGCACTCTATCTATCAGATCTAGTCCGTTAAATCTATTTCTCAATTCTCCTGTATAATCGTAAGGGGTTTGATTTAGGTCCTATCTGAATGGTCTAGTGGTTTTCCCTACTTTCTTCAATTTAAGTCTGAATTTGGCAATAAGGAGTTCATGATCTGAGCCACAGTCAGCTCCCGGTCTTGTTTTGGCTGACTGTATAGAGCTTCTCCATCTTTGGCTGCAAAGAATATAATCAGTCTGATTTTGGTGTTGACCATCTGGTGATGTCCATGTGTAGAGTCTTCTCTTGTGTTGTTGGAGAGGGTGTTTGCTATGACCAGTGCGTTCTCTTGGCAGAACTCTACTAGCCTTTGCCCTGCTTCATTCCGTGCTCCAAGGCCAAATTTGCCTGTTACTCCAGGTGTTTCTTGACTTCCTACTTTTGCATTCCAGTCCCCTATATGAAAAGGACATCTCTTTTGGGTGTTCGTTCTAAAAGGTCTTCTAGGTCTTCATGCTGCTGCTGCTGCTGCTAAGTCACTTCAGTCGTGTCCGACTCTGTGTGGCCCCATAGACGGCAGCCCACCAGGCTCCCCCGTCCCTGGGATTCTCCAGGCAAGAACACTGGAGTGGGTTGCCATTTCCTTCTCCAATGTGTGAAAGTGAAAAGTGAAAGTGAAGTCGCTCAGTCGTGTCAGACTCGTAGCGACCCCATGGACTGTAGCCTACCAGGCTCATCTGTCCATGGGATTTTCCAGGCAAGAGTACTGGAGTGGGGTGCCATTGCCTTCTCCTCAGTATTGAGCTCAGTCTAGTCCCTGCCAAAACTGAAAGCATTTGAGAAGATTGAACCAGAATTCAGGCAGATCTGGAAATAGGATTGCTACTCTAAGTCTTGTATCAAGGTTCACAATGAATCATCAGTTTCTTACTAACCAAGTCTAATGGATTTTCCATTAGTTATAATTCATTTTGCCTTGATTACATATCAATACATTTCCCCTACTGGATCTACATTACTTTCTCAAGTGTTTTGATTGATATACTGATAAGTCACCTATGGCCTTTTGGTTACAAGTTCCAGTAACTAGTGGGTCCATGTGTGCTTAGTCGCTGCAGTCATGTCTGACTCTTTGTGACCTCATGGACTGTAGCCCACCAGGCTCCTCCATCCATGGGATTTTCTAGGCAAGTGTACTGGAGCGGCTTGCCATTGCCTTCTCCACTATGTCTTCATAGAACCATTCAATTTCAACTTCTTCAGCATTACTGGTTGGGGTATAGGCTTGGATTACTGTGATATTGAATGGATTGCCTTGGAAACAAGCAGAGATCATTCTGTCATTTTTGAGATTGCATCCAAATACTGCATTTCGGACTATTTTGTTGACTATGACAGCTACTCCATTTCGGATTCCTGCCCACAGTAGTAGATATAATGGTTAAATTCACCCATTCCAGTCCAATTTAGTTCACTGATTCCTAGAATGTCAACGTTCACTCTTGCCATCTCCTGTTTGACCACTTCCAATTTGCCTTGATTCATGGACCTAATATTCCAGGTTCCTATGTAATATTGCTCTTTATAGCATCGGACCTTGCTTCTATCACCAGTCACATCCACAACTGGATATTGTTTATGCTTTGGCTCCATCCCTTCATTCTTTCTGGAGTTATTTCTCCACTGATCTCCTGTAGCATATTGGGCACTTACCAACCTGGGGAGGTCCTCTTTCAGTATCCTATCATTTTGCCTTTTCATACTATTCATGGGGTTCTCAAGGCAAGAATACTGAAGTGGTTTGCCATTCCTTTCTCCAGTGGACCACATTCTGTCAGACCTCTCCCTATTAAAAAGCAGAGACATTACTTTGCCAGCAAAGGTCCGTCTAGTAAAGGCTATGGTTTTTCCAGTGGTCATGTATGGATGTGAGAGTTGGACTGTGAAGAAAGCTGATTGCCAAAGAATTGATGCTTTTGATCTGTGTGTTGGAGAAGACTCTTGAAAGTCCCTTGGACTGCAAGGAGGTCCAACCAGTCCATCCTAAAGGAGATCAGTCCTGGGTGTTCATTGGAAGGACTGATGCTAAAGCTGAAACTCCAATACTTTGGCCACCTCATGCGAAGAGTTGACTCATTGGAAAAGACTCTGATGCTGGGAGGGATTGGGGGCAGGAGGAGAAGGGGACAACAGAGGATGAGATGGCTTGATGGCATCACCGACTCGATGTATATGAGTTTGGGTGAACTCCGGGAGTTGGTGATGGATGGGGAGGCCTGGCGTGCTGTGATTCATGGGGGTCGCAAAGAGTCAGACACGACTGTGCGACTCAACTGAACACGATAGCTAAAATGTAAGCTAAGAAAGTGGTTCTAATGAATCAGAAATATTGCTTAAGTTCCAAACTTCACTAGAATGTCAGTGTATTCTTTGAATAAATATGAAACAGAGGCATTGGTTTAAGTTCATCCCATGAATCAACTTGCTGTTCAGTCATGTCCAACTCTTTGCGACCCCATGAACTGCAGCACACCAGGCTTTCCTGTCCTTCACCATCTCCCAGAGCTTGCTGAAACTCATGTCCATTGAGTCGGTGATGATATCCAACCATGTCATCCTCTGTCATCTCCTTCTCCTCCTGCCTTCAATCTTTCCCAGCATTAAGGTCTTTTCTAGTGAGTCATCTCTTTACAACAGGGGGCGAAAGTATTGGAGCTTCAGCTCCAATGAATCAGCTAAGTACAACTTAAAAACTGCTTTCCTTATTTATAGGTTGAAATGGGAAATTGACCAGGGAGTATTTAAATTAATATACTTCTAATAGTTTCTGAGGAAATTCATGTGGAAAATAAGAAACTGCATGCTGCTGCTGCTGCTGCTAAGTCACTTCAGTCGTGTCCGACTCTGTGTGACCCCATAGACGGAAGCCCACCAGGCTCCCCCGTCCCTGGGATTCTCCAGGCAAGAACACTGGAGTGGGTTGCCATTTCCTTCTCCAATGTGTGAAAGTGGAAAGTGAAAAGTGAAAGTGAAGTCGCTCAGTCGTGTCCGACCCTTAGTGACCCCACGGACTGCAGCCTACCAGGCTCCTCCATCCATGGGATTTTCTAGGCAATAGTACTGGAGTGGCTTGCCATTGCCTTCTCCGAAGAAACTGCATAGTTTGTGGTAAAACATCAAATCAATGTTAAAGCCTGAAGAAAGATCAGTGTCACCTAGAATGTCTTCCATTGCTGTGCTTTTCTCCACTGTGGTTCTTACCACATCCATGCCAGGAGTTAACTGAATCCTATATCTGGCCACCTCTGTTTCAAATTAAATAAGTACTTGTGATTTAACAAATAAATTTGGGATAGTCTGGCAAAGGATTCTAATGTGTAACCACCTCTAGAAATAACATGAAAAAGAGTTCTTAAAAGTAAAAAATCATCCATGACACATTATAGGACTATTGTAATCATGAAAAGATAAGCCTTTCCCTTGCTATATTGGATAAACTTATATTCCTTCCCCTCCTATAACATCTCATACTCAAACTATACAATGGAGTCTCATGGTTAGAAACTCTGGAGTCAGGAAAGTTTGTGCGCAAATTCCTACTTTGATCACAAACTATCTGCTTGATCCTAGTCATGTTATCCAATCTCTGTATGCCTCAGTCTTCCAGTTTATGTAAAGAGTGAGTAATCATTATATGTACCTCTTGTGAGCTTTGAGGAAGATATGATGTGATCATGTATATGAAACCCTTGGTACAGTTTCTGACATAGAAAAAACTCAATAAGTGTATACTCATATATGATATCCAAAGATGACTTGCTTACTTTCTCTTTCTCCTGACATCTTCATTTTGGTAAATTAAGATCAATATCCTTCTAAGTGCTAAGGTTCAAAATCTTAAGCATCATCAACTCCTTAATTTGCATTGAAACAGCCTATCCTTTTTTAGCCTATATGATCAATTGCTCTAATCTGGCATTTCTTTCATCCACCATATTGTCTTTTGGATAAATCCCTTTCATTCCATCCATTCTCACTAAAATTAGGTGTTAATTATTATCAAGGATGCTGTGATGATGTCCCCACAAAGGAGGGCCCTATCTCGTCTCATTCTAATCCTTCTTTTGTAGAACTTCTGTTTAATCTTCCTAAAATTTTATTTTGATAATGATGAATATTTATAACAAACTGAGTATGATTGTTATTCATTTATTCATGTAATGAATATTGATTGATCAAATGTTACAGTCCATGCAGTGTTTTAATCACTAGTGGTATAGCAATAAATAACATAAAAGTCCTTGTCCTCAGAAAACTTAAATTCTGGTGAACACAGTTAAATTCTACAAATAATATTTTAAAATTAATATAAATTCATATAGTTTCATAAAATAGCAAATTCCAGTGAATGTTTGTTTATATTGATTATTTTGTTATGTGCCTAAATAATGCCAAGAATAATGATACATATTTCATATATACTGACTGTAAACTTTAGACAGCCCTGAAAATTAGATTGTTGTTGTTGTTCAGTCACTATGTTGTGTCCAAATTTTTGTGACTCCATAGACTGCAGCACATCAATTTTCCCTGCTCTTCACTATTTCCTTGAGTTTGCTTAAATTCATGTTCAAAACCAAGCAATTTTCATTGCAAGTTACTTCTCTTCTTGGTTTCAAAGAGGCAGAGGAACCAGAGATCAAATTGCCAACATCCGCTGGATCATAGAAAAAGCAAGAGGATTCCAGAAAAAATATCTACTTCTGTTTCATTGACTATGCTAAAACCTTTCACTGTATGGATCACAAAAAACTGGAAATTCTGAAAGAGATGGGAATACCAGACCACCTTACCTGCCTCCTGAGAAATCTGTATGCAGGTCAAGAAGTAACAGTTAGAACTTGACATGGAACAATGGACTGGTTCCAAATTGGGAAAGGAGTACTTTAAGGGTGTGTATAGTCACCTTACTTATTTAACTTATTTGCAGAGTACATCATGCAAAATGTTAGTCTGGATGAAGCACAAGCTGGAGTAAAGGTTGCTGGGAGAAATATCCTCAGATGTGTAGATGTCACTACCCTAACGGCAAGAACTGAAAAGAGGAACTAAAGAGCTTCTTGATTAGGGTCAAAGAAGAGAGTGAGAAAGCTGGCTTAAAACTCAACATTCAAAAAAAGCTAAGATCATAGCATTTGGTCTTATCACTTCATGGCCAATAGATGGGGAAATAGTGAAAGCAGTGACAGATTTTATCTTCCTGGGCTCCAAAATCATTGTGGATTGTGACTGTAGCCATGAAATTAAGACACTTGCTCCTTGGAAGGAAAGCTATGACAAACCTAGACTGTGTATTAAAAAGCATAGACATCACTTTGCTGACAAAGGTCCCTGATGCTGGTATAGTTTGAAGGCAAAAGAATAAGGGGCAGCAGAGGATGAGATGGCTAGATAGGATCACTAAGTCAACTGACATGAATTTGAGCAAATTCGGAGAGACAGTAGAAGACAGAGGAGCTTGGCATTCTGCAGTCCATGGGATTGCAAAGAGCTGGACATGACTTAGTGACCGAACAAGAAGAAATTCATGTAACATTGACTAAGACACCTATCAGCCCTCTCACTGAACCCTTATTTTTTTTTTCTAACTCTATTGTCTGCTTCAGTTCTCACATCCTCCCTTTAAGCCCTATAGGACCAAAAACTACATTCCACTTTCTTTCCTCTGTATGATGTCACCTCGAGTTCCCTAGACCTAAGATATTTTCTGTGTACATGTCTCTCTCTCCTTCCCTCTGTCCCCTTTCACTCCTAGTATCCAAAATCCAAGAAGCCAATAAGCTCTCTAGATCTCCCCACCATAATTCAACAGTCCTCAACAGTCACTATTTAATTTTTAACACTCTTATATGACATTAATTTTAAGCTACCTTTTATTGTAATAAAATTCAAATTCTATAGAGTTTGAATAAACTTTTTTATTTTCAATTAACTAGACTCACTCTTTGATGCCTGTATTACTTTGTTTTTTTATTTTTTTTAATTTTTTCTCGGAGGCTAATTATTTTACAATATTATATTGGTTGGTTTTGCCATATATTGACATGAATTGGCCCCAGGTGTACATGAGTTCCCCCTCCTGAACCCCCCTCCCAGCTCCCTCCTCCCTTTATCCTCCCTCTGGGTCATCCCTGCACACCAGCCCCGAGCATACTGTAACATGCATCGACCCTGAACTGGTGATTCATTTCACATATGACAACATACATATTTCAATGCCATTCTCCCAAATCATCCCACCCTCACCCTCTCCCACAGAGTCCCAAAGACTGTTCTATACACCTGTGTCTCTTTTGCTGTCTCGTATACAAGGTTATCATTTGCATCTTTCTAAATTCCATATATATGCGTTAGTATACTGTATTGGTGTTTTTCTTTCTGGCTTACTTCACTGTGTATAATAGGCTCCAGTTTCATCCACCTCATTAGAACTGATTCAAATGCATTGTTTTTAATGGCTGAGTAATACTCTATTGTGTATATGTACCAAAGCTTCTTATCCATTTGTCTGCAGATGGACATCTAGGTTGCTTCCATGTCCTGGCTATTATAAACAGTGTTGCAATGAACATTGGAGTACATGTGTCTCTTTCAATTCTGGTTTCCTCGGTGTGTATGCCCAGGAGTGCGATTGCTGGATCATATGGCAGTTCTATTTCCAGTTTTTTGAGGAATCTCCACACTGTTCTCCATAGTGGCTGTACTAGTTTGCATTCCCACCAACAGTGTAAGAGGGTTCCCTTCTCTCCACACCCTCTCCAGCATTTATTGCATGTAGACTTTTGGATAGCAGCCATTCTGACTGGTGTGAAATGGTATCTCATTGTGGTTTTGATTTGCATTTCTCTGATTATGAGGGATGTTGAGCATTTTTTCATGTGTTTGTTAGCCATCTTTATGTCTTCTTTGGAGAAATGTCTGTTTAGTTCTTTGGCCCATTTTTTGATTGGGTCATTTATTTTTCTGGAATTGAGCTGCAGGAGCTGCTTGTATATTTTGGAGATTAATCCTTTATCAGTTGCTTCATTTGCTATTATTGTCTCCCATTCTGAAGGCTGTCTTTTCACCTTGCTTATAGTTTCCTTTGCTGTGCAGAAGGTTTTGATTTTAATTAGGTCCTATTAGTTTATTTTTGCTTTTATTTCCAATATTCTGGGAGGTGGGTCTTGGAGGATCCTGCTGTGATTTATGTCGGAGAGTGTTTTGCCTATGTTCTCCTCTAGGAATTTTATAGTTTCTGGTCTTACATTTAGCTCTCTAATCCATTTTGAGTTTATTTTTGTGTATGGTGTTAGGAAGTGTTCTAGTTTCATTCTTTTACAAGTGGCTGACCAGTTTTCCCAGCACCACTTGTTAAAGAGACTGTCTTTTCTCCATTGTATATTCTTGCCTCCTTTGTTGAAGATAAAGTATCCATAGGTGCGTGGATTTATCTCTGGGCTTTCTATTTTGTCCCATTGATCTATATTTCTGTCTTTATGCCAGTACCATACTGTCTTGATGACTGTGGCTTTGTAGTAGAGCCTGAAGTCCGGCAGGTTAATTCCCCCAGTTCCATTCTTCTTCCTCAAAATTGCTTTGCCTATTCGAGGTATTTTGTATTTCCATACATATTGTGAGATTATATGTTCTAGTTCTGTGAAAAATATCATTGGTAGCTTGATAGGGATTGCATTGAATGTATAAATTACTTTGGGTAGTATACTCATTTTTACAATATTTATTCTTCCAATCCATGAACACGGTATATTTCTCCATCTATTAGTGTCCTCTTTGATTGCTTTCAGTAGTGTTTTATAGTTTTCTATGTACAAGTCTTTTGTTTCCTTAGGTAGATATATTCCTAAGTATTTAATTCTTTTCGTTGCAACAGTGAATGGAATAGTTTCCTTAATTTCTCTATTTTCTCATTTTTAGTGTATAGGAATGCAAGGGATTTCTGTGTGCTGATTTTATATCCTGCCACTTTACTGTAATCATTGATTAGCTCTAGTAGTTTTCTGGTAGAGTCTCTAGGGTTTTCTGTGTAGAGGATCATGTCATCAGCGAACAGTGAAAGTTTTACTTCTTCTTTTCCAATTTGTATTCCTTTTATGTCTTTTTCTGCTCTAATTACTGTAGCCAAAACTTCCAGAACTATGTTGAATAGTAGTGGTGAGAGTGGGCACCCTTGTCTTGTTCCTGACTTTAGGGGAAATGCTTTCAGTTTTTCACCGTTGAGGATAATGTTTGCTGTGGGTTTGTCGTATATAGCTTTTATTATGTTGAGATATGTCCCTTCTATTCCCACTTTCTGGAGGGTTTTTATCATAAATGGATGTTGAATTTTGTCAAAGGCTTTCTCTGCATCTATTGAGATAATCATATGATTTTTATTTTTCAGTTTGTTAATGTGGTGTATTATGTTGATTGATTTGCGGATATTGAAGAATTCTTGCATTCCTGGGATAAAGCCCACTTGGTCATGATGTATGATCTTCTTAATGTGTTGTTGGATTCTGATTGCTAGAATTTTGTTAAGGATTTTTGCATCTATGTTCATCAGTGATATTGGCCTGTAGTTTTCTTTTTTTGTGGGGTCTTTACCAGGTTTTGGGATTAGGGTGATGGTGGCCTCATAGAATGAGTTTGGAAGTTTCCCTTCCTCAGCAATTTTCTGAAAGAGTTTGAGTAGAATAGGTGTTAGCTCTTCTCTAAATTTTTGGTAGAATTCAGCTGTGAAGCCGTCCAGACTTTGTATGATGAAGTGTTTATAATAATGTTTTGCATATTCTCTGAGTCCAGTATATTGAATGGAAATTTGGGGGAGGAAACAAGTGATCCTTTAATTTGCATGAGGAGGTGGCTGCCAACCACTCTGTATTTAGATGGGCCTAGTTGTTGAAAGTTTTAAAATCTATGAAGGATTAATAATTATGGCTGAATTATAGTAAGTAAATGCACAAAGACACATTAACTTGATTGAGTTAGAAGAAAAGTGATGTAAAAATGATAAATGATTGTATGGATTGTTAAAATGACATGTCAGATATTGGCTTGAATCCAGCTTTTTCCTTTTTTCAGTGGCTCCTTGTCCAGGGTCTGATTATTATGGGATTTTCAATGACTTCCTAAAATAAAGACTACTAGTATTTTAGGACTTATCTTTGGATACACCCTTGGGATAATTTCAAAGGCACAGTTCAGTTCAGTTCAGTTCAGTCGCTCAGTCGTGTCCGACTCTCCGCGACCCCATGAATCACAGCACGCCAGGCCTCCCTGTCCATCACCAACTCCCGGAGTTCACTCAAACTCATGTCCACAGAATCGGTGATGCCATCCAGCCATCTCATTCTCCGTCGTCCCCTTCTCCTCCCGCCCCCAACCTTTCCCAGCATCAGAGTCTTTTCCAGTGAGTCAACTCGTCTCATGAGGTGGCCAAAGTACTGGAGTTTCAGCTTTAGCATCAGTCCCTCCAATGAACATCCAGGATTGATCTCCTTTAGAATGGACTGGTTGGATCTCCTTGCAGTATAAGGGACTCTCAAGAGCACAAGGAGTGTTTAAATTGAAGTGACAAAACAAGCAATTGGCTTTTCATAACCTTACTCTACAGATTGGTATGTTTTAAAATAGTGAGAATTTTTAAAGGATAGTCTTTTCTGATAAAGTGAGACAGGAAAGCCTTAGGTCAGAAACATCAGCTTTATGAAAAAATGCCTTGAGGGAGGCCCAGATGCATTATCTAGAGGCCTTTCACCTCTTCCTCTAGCCCTGGTGCCTGTCACAGCACCATCAATCCATTTCTAGCATTTTACTTAGCTATGAACTTCTTAGAGTGACAAGAGAGTGATTCATAATATATAGTAAGGCTTCCAGGAAGCCTTTTTCCTTTAAGCTACAGGGCAAGTGAATCAGCCTTTTCCTTTCTCGCAGGAACTACTTATCTTCAATCTTTCAATTAAAGGTCAAAAAATGAAAGAAGACACTCTGGCTGTCTATGATGGCGTTTTTGTTCCCATTGTCAGAGAATCTGTTCTTTAGTAGTTGTCTTTCAACCTGTCCAAGACTTGTGTTTTTCTCCCCCTCTTTCTAATTTACAAAGTGGGAAATTTTCTCAGGAGGTCTGGAAATCTTTGTTACATACACACACAAGACATGGATAATTATAATCACTTTCAAAAAGGAAAAAAAATGTGCCTCCCATGGTAAACATAATGTTTACTTAAAGCCGTTGCCAAAAGAGATTAAAGGCAAAAATTTATGAGTTAAACTAAAATATTTTTTAGGAAGTTAAAATCATGCTTCTTAGTGTCTTGATCTGTGCCTGCCTAAGTGAAGAGAAGGCTAAACAAGTTTATGCAATAAAAGCAAAAACAGTTAATTATTAGATGCTTACAATGTAGGGTTACAATTAGATGCTTACAATGTTAGGGTTAGGGTTTAGGCTTTTCATGAATTGATGCATTTAATCCTCAGATCAACATGAGACAGATTTATTACATCACTAACCTACAAGTAACTCCAGAAAGAATGAAGGAATGGAGCCAAAGCAAAAACAATACCCAGGTGTGGATGTGACTGGTGATAGAAGCAAGGTCCAATGCTGTAAAGAGCAATATTGCATAGGAACCTGGAATGTTAGGTCCATGAATCAAGGCAAATTGGAAATGGTCAAACAGTAGATGGCAAGAGTGAACATAGACATTCTAGGAATCAGTGAACTAAAATGGAATAAAATGGGTGAATTTAACTTAGATGACCATTATATCTACTACTGTGGGCAGGAATGCCTTAGAAGAAATGAGTAGCCATCATGGTCAACAAGAGTCCGAAATGCAGTACTTGGATGCAATCTCAAAAACGACAGAATGATCTCCGTTTCCAAGGCAAACCATTCAATATCACAGTAATCCAGGCCTATGCACCAACCAGTAATGCTGAAGAAGTCAAAGTTGAGTGGTTCTATGAAGACCTACAAGACCTTTTAGAACTAACACCCAAAAAAGATGTCCTTTTCATTACAGGGGACTGGAAAGCAAAAGTAGGAAATCAAGAAACACCTGGAGTAACAGGCAAATTTGGCCTTGGAGCATGGAATGAAGCAGGGCAAAGGCTAATAGAGTTTTGCAAGAGAACACACTGGTCACAGCAAACACCCTCTTCCAACAACACAAGAGAAGACTCTACACATGGACATCACCAGATGGTCAACACTGAAATCAGATTGATTATATTCTTTGCAGCTACAGATGGAGAAGCTCTATACAGTTAGCAAAAACAAGACTGGGAGCTGACTGTGGCTCATATCATGAACTCCTTAAGCCAAATTCAGACTGAAATTGAAGAAAGTAGGGAAAACCACTAGACCATTCAGGAGGGACCTAAATCAAATCCCTTATGATTATACAGTGGTGGTGAGAAATAGATTTAAGGGACTAGATCTGATAGACAGAGTGCCTGATGAACTATGGGTGGAGGTTCATGACATTGTACAGGAGACAGGGACCAAGACCATCCCCATGGAAAAGAAATGCAAAAAAGCAAAATGGCTGTCTGAGGAGGCCTTAAATATAGCTGTGAAAAGAAGAGAAGTGAAAAGCAAAGGGGAAAAGGAAAGATAGAAGCATCTGAATGCAGAGTTCCAAAGAATAGCAAGGAGAGATAAGAAAGCCTTCCTCAAAGATCAATGCAAAGAAATAGAGGAAAACAACAGAACAGGAAAGACTAGAGATCTCTTCAAGAAAATTAGAGACACCAAGGAAACATTTCATGCAAAGATGGGCTCGATAAAGGACAGGAATGGTATGGCCCTAACAGAAGTAGAAGATATTAAAGAGGTGGCAAGAATACACAGAAGAACTGTACAAAAAAGATCTTCACGACCAAGATAATCACGATGGTGTGATCACTCACCTGGAGCCAGACATCTTGGAATGTGAGGTCAAGTGGGCCTTAGAGCATCACTACGAACAAAGCTAGTGGAGGTGATGGAATTCCAGTTGAGCTATTTCAAATCCTGAAAGCTGATGCTGTGAAAGTGCTGCACTTAATATGACAGCAAATTTGGAAAACTCAGCAGTGGCCACAGGACTGGAAAAGGTCAGCCTTCATTCCAATCCCAAAGAAAGGCAATGCCAAAGAATGCTCAAACTACCGCACAATTGCACTCATCTCACACGCTAGTAAAGTCATGCTCAAAATTCTCCAACCAGGCTTCAACAATATGTGAACCATGAACTTCCAGATGTTAAGCTGGTTTTAGAAAAGGCAGAGGCACCAGAAATCAAATTGCCAACATCCTCTGGATAATGGAAAAAGCAAGAGAGTTCCAGAAAAACATCTATTTCTGCTTCATTGACTATGCCAAAGCCTTTGACTGTGTGGATCACAATAAACTGTGGAAAATTCTTCAAGAGATGGGAATACCAGACCACCTGACTTGCTTCTTGAGAAACCTGTATGCAGGTCAGGAAGCAATAGTCAGAACTGTACATGGAACAACAGACTGGTTCCAAATAGGAAAAGGAGTACGTCAAGGCTGTATATTGTCACCCTGATTATTTAACTTATATGCAGAGTACATCATTAGGAACGCTGGGCTGGAAGAAGCACAAGCTGGAATCAAGACTGCTTGGAGAAATATCAATAACCTCAGATATGCAGATGACACCACCTTATGGCAGAAAGTGAAGAGGAACTAAAAAGCCTCTTGATGAAAGTGAAAGAGGATAGTGAAAAGGTTGGCCTGAAGCTCAATATTCAGAAAACTAAGATCATGGCATCTGGTCCCATCACTTCATGGGAAATAGATGGGGAATCAGTGGAAACAGTGTCAGACTTTATTATTTTGGGCTCCAAAATCTCTGCGGATGCTGACTGCAGCCAGGAAATTAAAAGACGCTTACTCCTTGGAAGGGAAGTTATGACCAACCTAGATAACATATTAAAAAGCAGAGACATTACTTTGCCAACAAAGGTCCGTCTAGTCAAGGCTATGGTTTTTCCCGTGGTCATGTATGGATGTGAGAGTTGGACTGTGAAGAAAGCCGATCGCTGAAGAATTGATGGTTTTGAACTGTGGTGCTGGAGAAGACTCTTGAGAGTCCCTTGTACCGCAAGGAGATCCAACCAGCCCATCCTAAAGGAGATCAGTCCTAGGTGTTCATTGAAAGGACTGACGCTAAAACTGAAACTCCAATACTTTGGCTACCTCATGTGAACAGTTGACTCACTGGAGAAGACTCTGATGCTGGGAGGGATTGGGGGCAGGAGGAGAAGGGGACGACAGAGAATGAGATGGCTGGATGGCATCACCGACTGGATGGACATGAGTTTGAGTGAACTCCGGGAGTTGGTGATGGACAGGGAAGCCTGGCGTGCTGTGATTCATGGGGTTCCAAAGACACAAGACACGACTGAGCAACTGAACTGAATTGAAATGAACCTACAAGTGAGAGCTGTGAAATACAGTAAATTTCCCAAGGTCAAAGGTCTAGGAAGGAACAAGGCAGAAACTTGATTCCATGAAGTTTGATTTCAGAGCCCATGCTCTTAACCACTGTGCATTCTCATTCTCTAATGCAAGCAACCGATACAGAAAGTTCAGGCTCCTAGCATTAAGAATGGGTTTGGAATCTGAAAGATTTTAGTGACTTGTCCACTCTTCATTTGATCTATATATGCCGTAGCAAGATGTTTTGCTGAGCATATTATTCTTAGTCTTTAAAATTCCACCCAGGAGCTATCAAATATATCCCTTAATCCAAAATCAATTTATATTTATTGACTATCTCATGACCTATTATGGATATTCAATGAGGTACAACAAATTGGATGAATGTGTGAAATACAGTTTAACCAACTTCTACTATCACTCTTCATGTGTCAGTCACTGTGCTATCTTATCTAAACCTCAGAATGCACATGAGAGATACGTTTACCCCAACCTGTTATGAAGCTGAGATCACAGATGTCTAAGAGACTGAATAACTCTCTCTAGGTCAACAGATTGGAAGAAACAGAGCTGACATTCTGAGTTCTGATGATCTCTGAGGCTCAGAAGTTTACCAGAAATCCAGTAATATAAATCACCTTAAAAAAAAAACCAACAACACTATGCTAAAATACAATTCTTTCATGCCTGATGTAGAGTGTTGAGGGAATAGTTTAAGGGCTGCTGCTGCTGCTGCTAAGTCACTTCAGTCGTGTCTGATTCTGTGTGACCCCATAGACGGAAGCCCACCAGGCACCCCGTCCCTGGGATTCTCCAGGCAAGAACACCAGAGTGGGTTGCCATTTCCTTCTCCAATGTGTGAAAGTGAAAAGTGAAAGTGAAGTCACTCAGTTGTGTCTGACCCCTAGCGACCTCATGGACTGCAGCCCACCAGGCTCCTCCATCCATGGGATTTTCCAGGCAAGAGTACTGGAGTGGCTTGCCATTGCCTTCTCCATGTTTAAGGGCTAGCCTTCCAAATAACAAAGCGTAAGTTGTAGTAAAACTTATTTAATGGATTATACTAACATACTTGTGTCTGGTGGATTTAAAACCATCCAGGTAATATAGTAATAACACATTAACAGCATTCCAGATACTTCTATTTCTAGGGATTTCTAACTTGTCAGAATCTTGAACCTCAACTCTTAGCAACTGAAAGTCTTAAGACTGTGCAGTACAATTCCTTCTATACCTAAATTCATTTGTATATAATTAAAAGTTATTATAATTGCTTTATGTAAACCTTAATGAATTATAGAATTCCTAATTAAAACAAAGATGTTAAAAGAAAGAAAAAATCCAGAACTTAGATTTTGGATAGAGGGAAGTAGTGGGATAAAAAGTCTTATAGGTCTGTGTTCATGGAAGCTATGCTCCATGTCATGAGAAATCCAATAGAATGGAATGGACCAATGTCTCCCAGAAAAATCCCCCATGTATTATTGAGTCCAAGAGAGATAAATATCATCCATAAGCAAGATCCTATTGATGAATCTCACTGGCATTATTATGGCTACTTTATTAATATTTACTTAGATAAAATTCTTCTCCAACTGATAGTTCATTCAAAATTGAAGTAATATAGAAATCAGTTCATTTGGTGTCTTGTAAGGAAAGACCAGTTTTTGGTTGTGAAAATACTGAAAATCAAACTTAATGATCTGTAGATATAACTTTATGATATGGCTGGTTCATGGATACCTTTTTAGAAGGACATGAGTGGCACTAGTGATAAAGAACAGTCCTGCCAATCAGGAGACATAAGAAATGCAGGTTTGATCACTGGGTTGAGGGAAGATCCCCTAGAGGAGGGCATGGCAACCTACTCCAGTATTCTTGCTAGGAGAATCCTCATGGACAGAGGAACCTGATGGGCTACAGCCTATAGGGTTGCAGAGTCGGACATGATTGAAGTGACTTAGCATGCATGCACGCACAGACCTGAATAAAGTTATAATAGTTCCGTGTTCAAAGTATCAATGGAAGAATGGTGACTTAGACAAAGGGAAACCTTTAGATTTTTCAGTTTGTCTAGAACACTATCCCGGAGAAGGCAATGGCACCCCACTTCAATACCTTGCCTGGAAAATCCCATGGATGGAGAGGCCTGGTGGGCTGCAGTCCATGGGGTCGCTAAGAGTCGGACACGACTGAGCGACTTCACTTTCAATTTTCACTGTCATGCATTCTAGAAGGAAATGGCAACCCATTCCAGTGTTCTCCATCCAATCATCTCATCCTCTGTTGTCCTCTTCTCCTCCTGCCCCCAATCCCTCCCAGCATCAGGGTATTTTCGAATGAGTCAACTCTTCACAGGAGGTGGCCAAAGTATTGGAGTTTCAGCTTCAGCGTCAGTCCTTCCAATGAACACCCAGGACTGATCTCCTTTAGGATGGACTGGTTGGATCTCCTTGCAGTCCAAGGGATTCTCAAGAGTCTTCTCCAATACCACACAGTTCAAAAGCATCAATATATGATTGCTGAATATAACTGCAATGTTGTACAGCAGATTTCTAGAGTTTATTCATCTTACTTAACTGAAACTTTGTGTCTGTTGACTATTGTCTACCCATATATCCCTCCTCCTAGTCCCTAGAAACTACCATTCCACTCTGCTTCTATGATTTTGACTGTTTTAAATACTCATATATGTTGAATCAGGTAGTATTTTCATTTCTGTGACTTATTTCATTTATCATAATGTCTTCAAGGTTCATCCATGGTTGTGCCATACTGCAGAACTTTCATCTTTTTGAATGCTGAGTAGTATTCTATTGTATTTATGTATGTATATGTGTATATATATGTATGTACACACACACATATCATATTTTCTTTATCCATTCATCAGTTGATTAGCATCAGGTTCTTTCCACATTTGGCTGTGCTTTTGGTGGCATATTCATGGACCATATCACCAAGTCCAATATCAAGGTTATTTTCCCTTATGTTTTCTTCTAAAGTTTTAGGTTTGGATCACTAGTTCAGTTTGAGTTGATTTCTGTACATGATGTAAAATAGGGGTTCAAATATTATTTTTTGTGGGAGTATATAGTCTTTCTGTCATTATTTGTTAAAGATACTGTCCTTTCTCTTTCCTGTATTCTTGGTACCCTTTTTGAAGATCAGTTTTCCGTATATATATGGATTTAGTTCTGGATTCTCTATTCTGTTCAACTGGTCTATATGTTTGTATGCCAGTGCCATACTGTTTTTTTGTTCATTTTTTTGTTTGTTTTACTGAAGTAGCTCTCATGTCTGCTGGTTTATAATTCTGAATTTTCTTATTAACGGATTCAAGAAATACTTCCTGGGATCCTTCTGATATCTAATCCAAGATTAAGCCATATAAAGTATAATCCAAGGTAGATCTTTTTCCTCTATCCAAGTTATTTTATTGATTTATTCATTTTAATTTTCATTTATTCTTTAAATTGAAGTACAGTTGATTTACAATGTTGTATATAGTTTCAGGTATACAGTAAAGTGGTTCAATTGTTGTATATACATATTTATTTTTTCAGATTCTTTTCTCTTATAGGTAATTATATAGTATTGAGTATAGTTTCTTGTGCTGTACAATAGGCTTTTGTTAATTTTCTATTTTATATATAGCAGTGTGTCTATGCCAAAGAATGTTCAAACTACTGTACAATTACAGTCATTTTACATACTAGCAAGGTAATACTCAAAATCCTTCAAGCTTGGCTTTAGCAGTACATGAACTGAGAACTTCCAGATATTCAAACTCGATTTAGTAAAGGCAGAGGAACCAGAGATCAAATTGCCAACATCCACAGGAACATAGAAAAAGCAAGGAAATTCCAAAAATCATTTACTTCTGTTTCATTGACTATGCCGAAGCCTTTGACTGTGTAGATCACAACAAACTGTGGAAAATTCTTAAAGAGATGGAAATATCAGACCACCTACATGTCTCCTGAGAAACCTGTATGCAGGACAAGAAGTAACAGTTAGAACTGGGCATGAAATAATGGACTGGTTAAAACTGGGAAAGGAGTATGTCAAGCCTGTATATTGTCACCCTGGTTATATAACTTCTGTGCAGAGTTGTTCAGTTATTCAATCATGTCTCTTTGTGGTGCCATGGACTGCAGCACACCAGACTTTCTCATCCTTCAGTATCTCCTGGAGGTTACTCAAACTCACATCCATTGAGTCAATGATGCCA
Organism: Moschus berezovskii; assembly: GCF_049115385.1. Classification (NCBI taxonomy): domain Eukaryota; kingdom Metazoa; phylum Chordata; class Mammalia; order Artiodactyla; family Moschidae; genus Moschus; species Moschus berezovskii. Next base: position 40,373,055 of record NC_142468.1, on the reverse strand, counting down.
TCCAATCATCTCATCCTCTGTCACCCCGCTTCTTCTCTTGCACTCAATATTTCCCAGCATCAGAGTCTTTTCTTCACATGAGTCAGCTCTTCACATCAGGTGGCCAAAGAATTAGATCTTCAGCATCAATCCTTCCAATGAATATTCCAGGTTAATTTCCTTTAGAATTGACTGGTTTAGTATCTTTGCTGCCCAAGGGACATTCAAGAGTCTTCTCCAGCACCACAGTTCGAAAACATCAATTCTTCAGCACTCAGCCTTCTTTATATCCAAATCTCACATCTGTACATGACTACTGGCAAAACCATAGCTTTGAATATATGGACCTTTGTCAGTAAAGTGATGTCTATGCTTTTAATACACTGTCTAGGTTTGTCATAGCTTTTCTTCCAAGGAGCATGAGTCTTTTAATTTCATGGCAGCAGTCACTGTTCACAGTGGTTTTGGAGCTCACAAAAACAAAATCTACCACTGTTTCACTTTTTCCCCATCTGATAGGACCAGATGCCATGATCTTAGTTTTTTGAATGTTGAGTTTTAAGCCAGCTTTCTCGCTCTGTTCTTTCACCATTATCAAGAGATCTTTAGTTCCTATTCACTTTCTGCAGAGTGGTATCATCTGCATATCTGAAAATGTTGATATTTTTCCCGGAAATCTTGATTCCAGCTTGTGACTGATCCAGCCAGGCATTTTGCATGAAAATCACTGCAGATGCTGATTGCAGCCATGAAATTAAAAGACGCTTACTCCTTGGAAGGAAAGTTATGAGCAAACTTGATAGTATATTAAAAAGCAGAGACATTACTTTGCCAACAAAGGTCCGTCTAGTCAAGGCTATGGTTTTTCCCATGGTCATGTATGGATGTGAGAGTTGGACTGTGAAGAAAGCTGATCGCCAAAGAATTGATGCTTTTGAACTGTGGTGTTGGAGAAGACTCTTGAGAGTCCCTTGGACTGCAAGAAGATCCAACCAGTCCATTCTAAAGGAGATCAATCCTGGGTATTCATTGGAAGGACTGATGCTAAAGCTGAAACTCCAATACTTTGGCCACCTCGTGCAAAGAGTTGACTCACTGGAAAAGACTCTGATGCTAGGAAAGGTTGAGGGCGGGAGGAGAAGGGGGCAACAGAGAATGAGATGGCTGGATGGCCTCACCGACTCTGTGGACATGAGTTTGAGTGAACTCCGTGAGTTGGTGATGGACAGGGAGGCCCGGTGTGCTGTGGTTCATGGGGTCGCGGAGAGTCGGACACGACTGAGCGACTGAACTGAACTCTGCATATAAGTTAAATAAGGGAAGGATTTACTATTGGATTTTGTTAGTTGTTTATGATAATTTTTTGGTCTTTTGTATATTTTCATTTTTATCTGTCTTCCTTTGTATTTTGTTAATGTTTTGTATTGATATGCTTTGATTCCTTTCTTCTTTTATTTTTCATTTGTGGTAACCTTGAAGATTTTATAAAATATCTCTTAGTTATAATTGTTTATTTAAGCTGATAACAGCTTAATCTCAGTCACCTACAAAAACTGTGTATACATTAGACAAAGCAGACACCAGTCCCATTTTTATAAACTGGCCTTGTACAGGTGAACACTCCCACCAATCAGCCTGACTCAAGATTCTGGGGGTCTCTTTTTCTTCCCCAAGAATAAGCAGGCAGCTGTGGTTTCTTCCACTCATTCTTTACTGACTTTAGGTGGAAAGGAGCTATGGCATATAGTCTAAACCACCACCTGTGTTCTTCCCCAGATGACTAACCTATGCTATACCCATCAGAGCTTCAAGACTGGCAAGTTAGATACCAGTTCTTTGGGCAGCCCCAGAGAAATTAGTGTGCATTATGCCTGGATCAAGTTTTTCCCACTGGGGGAAGCTAAAAGCTGAGAATTTTCATACACATGCTCTATGTTGGCAATAGGGGGCTGGGGCAGAATCTATGGTGTCTACCAACCCAAGTCACTGTTTTTTTTCTTCTTTAGGTGGCCATACTATGCTGGACCCATTAGAGCTTCAAGAGTGGCAAAATTTCTTCAAGCATCTCTGGAGAATTTGGAGTTCTGGATACATGGATCAACTCTTTCCCTCCGTAGGGGTAAGCTGAGAATTTGGATTTTTCATTTTCTTTACTGTGCTAAGAAGGGTGAGGATCTATGGTATTTAACAGTCCAAGCATTTCCCTCCCTGGGAGAAGACTGTGGCTAGGCTGTGCTGGTTTCAACAAAGCTCCAGGCAAGACAGAAGCCATTCCTCTAAGGCACCCTCAGAAAAGTCGGGACACTGGATATGTATACCCAAACCTTGCCTCCCCTCAGTGAAGATAGGAGCTAGGAAGTATTTTGCTGATCATATGGTGCTGTGTCTGGGGCAGGGACCCTGGTGAGAGGTGTCTCCAGATCTCCCTACTGGCTTTGATGATGAGTCTGGTTTCATATTTTTCTGGAGTGCAAGAGATTTCAGTTAGTTTCTGGAATTTTCACAAATGGGATATATCTGTGAATTTTTGCTGAATTGGTATGTTTGTGGGTAAGAAGAGGTACAGGGCTTCCCAGTCTGCTATCTTGCTGATGTTACTACCATTAAGATTTTTCTCAATGTTTCATTTCATACATATTGAGGCAGTACTGACACACTGAACAAATCCAGCCCAATTGGCTGCTAGGTCCTGCTTTCTGCAGAGACCACAGGTCTGCTGGTGGTTGGCCCATGTTCTATGGTGTCTTGCCATGCAGCGTGGGGGTCCTTGAGATAGTTCCACCCCTTGGTGGCCTTTACTGGATCCTGGGGTGACTGGGTGCATTGTCTGGGGATTCCTGGTGTTCATTATAGGCAGGGTTGAATCCCCAGGTGGCTACCTGCAGGGTTTGGGTAGTCCTAGGGCGACTAATTTCCATAAACTGGTTGTCTGCTCAGCCTGGGTTTCTGCTCAGCCTGGGGTGTCTAGTTCTGGTGCCAACTTGTTGTAGGAAGAAAAGCCCCAGGCAATAATAACCTATATGGAGGATTCCAAAATTCTGCTTACCAGCACCAGTGTCCTCATGGTGAAATGAACTCCTAGAAATGGTTGCCACCAGAGTCTTGTTTCCAAGGCAATTCCAGATTGTTTCCTGCCTTTCCTGGAGGCTTTGCAAAATCTGCAAGCGTCCCAGTTCAGTTCAGTTGCCCAGTCATGTTCGACTCTTTGCAACCCCATGGACTGCAGCACGCCAGGCTTCCCTGTCCAGCACCAACTCCTCAGTTCAGTTCAGTTCAGTTCAGCCACTCAGTCATGTCCGACTCTTTGCGACCCCATGAACCACAGCACGCCAGGCCTCCCTGTCCATCACCAACTCCCGGAGTTCACTCAAACTCATGTCCATAGAGTCGGTGATGCCATCCAGCCATCTCATTCTCTGCTGTCCCCATCTCCTCCTACCCCCAATCCCTCCTAGCATCAGACTCTTTTCCAGTGAGTCAACTCGTCGCATGAGGTGGCCAAAGTATTAGAGCTTGCTAACTCATGACCATCAAGTCGGTGATGGCATCCAACCATTGTTGTCCCCTTCTCCTGCCTTCAATCTTTCCCAGCATCAGGTCTTTTCTAATGAGTCAGTTCTTTGTATCAGGTGTCTGTGGATTTCTGTGGGTCTTGGAGCATGTGAGGTTTTTTTTAAGTCCTTTAGGAGTGGGGTCTCTGTTTCTTTCAGTCTTCTGGCTCTTCCTTATATAAGACCTACTGATCTTCATAGCCAGAAACTCTGGGGACTTTCCTTCTCTGTTTAGGACCTCTGGGCTGGGGAGCCTAATATGGGGTTCAGATCTCTCACTCCTTGGGGATCATTTTTGCAATTGTGATCATCTTTTCATTTGTGGATCCCCTAACCAGGGGGTATGGATCTTGACTATACTCCACCTCTTCTCCATAATATTGTGTTCCCTTCTTTGCATATTTAGTTGTAAAAACACTTTTCTGCTAATCTTTTCTCATTGATAGCTGCTCTATAAATATTTGTAATTTTAGCTTGTACATGGAAGGAGGTAAGCTCAGCATCTTCTTACACTGCCATCTTGGTCATACCCTGCAACTTTATTTTCTTTATATACATTTCATTTGGTATTATAGTATTATCAGCCTCTTAGAATACAGGCCAAATGACAAGTGTGAAAAGTGTTGCTATCTCTATTTCCTTATATTTATGAAATACTTGGAACACATATTCTTTAAGTAAATTACAGATTTCATAAGATAATTTCTTTGGGTCTGAACTTTTTAGTTTTTCTGGCAAGGAAAATTTTTATCACAAATGCTACAGCTTAACTAGTTATAGATTTATTCAGAGTTTTCATTTTCTCTTGAGTCAGTTTCAGCAATTGTTTGTAGAAATTTGCCCATTTTATCAACATTTCCTAATTGGTTGGTATGAATTTATAGGAATGTTCTCCAATAATTCCTTTAACTTCTGTAGCTCAGGAATAATGAGTTTTATTACTGAGTTTGGTAATTTGTGGTTTATCTCTTTTATAAATTGATCAGTCTAGCTGCAGTTCATCAATTTTTATTTATCTTTTAAGAATCAACTTAAAATCAACTTTTTAAGAATCAACTTTTGGATTGACTTTTTTTCTTGTTTTTGTTTCAATAATTTCTTCTTTGATCTTTATTATTTCCTTCTCCTTACTTTTAGTTTACTTCTGTTATGTTAGTTACTTAAGATGTAATCTTAAGTTTTTGTTTAAAGATTTTTTGTCTTTGTTATTATAAGCACTGGAAGACATAGATTTCTTTAAGAACTGCTCTAGCTACATCTGAAATTTTAATATTTGTGTTTAATTCAAAGTATTTTCTGAGTTTCAATGGCATTTCATTTTTTATTCTGGATTATTTTTAACTGAAATATGTATATGAATTTTATTTAAAAAGTTAAAAGGAAACACATTCTCTATTCAGATAATGCAGTTTATTTTCTGAGCAACGGGTCCATTAAAAACTAAAAAATCAATTGCTGTGATTTTGGTTGTGATGCCCAAATCCAGAAATCAAAAGGCATCCAGGTAGCTATGTTCAATTGGAAGAGTTTTGCCTAAATTGCACTGTGTTTAATATTTTAAATGTCAAAATTTTTAGAAGGCTATGTTCTACAGACTATCTTACTTTCCACATTGTGTGTTATTACATCAAGTTGGCTTTAGCTATCACTGTTGCTTAAATGCCCTCTATGCTCATAACAATCTGAGACTCCTGGCATTGTACTACAGCAAGAAAAAGTAGAATGCCTCTAATGATTACTAAGGCTATTCTCTTGAGAGAATTTTTGATTCTGCATAACTACATGCTACTACTTTAACAGAGTAGTAACCATATCCCTTTACACTACAACCTGAGTGAATACGGCTGTTTAGCCTATCTTAAAAATCCAAGGGAATATAGCTATTGATTTATAAGAGGAAGTGATAAGAGATTTCTCATGGCTTATGACAAGCCTTAGCAGAGCCTTCTTTTCTGTGTTTCAGTATCTCTGTTTAGTTGCTTCAAAATACAAGTTCTCAGTTCTTCCAAAAAATTTTTCACTTGTGTTCTTCTATAGAAGATATATTAGAGAAGCAGCCAGTACTGTGAAGCCTACTTTGGCCTCTTCCTCCAATCAAATTGATTAACAATGCTGAGAAAGAAAATATTCCTTTTCAGTATTGAAATTCTGCAATATTTAAAAAATTTTTGAAATTAAAAAAAAGCAAAGAGAAGAAAACTCTATTACCAAAAAATACATAATATTAACACTTGGTCGTTGAGGTAAAATTTTCACACAACAAAATTCATTTATTTCAGATTCTTTTTTTACTATGAAGTTTGACAAATTTGTAAGTCATGGAAATACCACTATGCTGAAGATATAAAGTATTTTAATCATTCCAAAGTTTCCTGACATCCATTCATGGTCACTTTTATCCCCCTCCTAGAGGCGCTGGCAACCACTGATCTGATTGTCACTATAGATTTGTTCTTTCCAGAATGCCATATAAACAGAACCATAAAGTGTGCTGCCTTATAGGTCTGACGTGTTTTATTGTGCATAATGTTTTTGAAAGGAATGCATGTTTCTGTAAGAATCAGTAGCTTGGATTTTTTATAGCTGGATAACATTTTGTAGTATGGATGTAATACAGTTTATTTATCTGTTTACTAGTAAAGTTCAGTTCAGTTCAGTCGCTCAGTCATGTCTGACTCTTTGCGACCCCATGAATCACAGCACGCCAGGCCTCCCTGTCCATCACCAACTCCCGGAGTTCACTCAAACTCAGGTACATCGAGTTGGGGATGCCATCCAGACATCTCATTCTCTGTCCCATCCCCTTCACTGGCGCCAGTCCCTCCCAGCATCAGAGCCTTTTCTAGTGAGTCAACTCTTCGCATGAGGTGGCCAAAGTATTAGAGTTTCAGCTTCAACATCAGTCCTTCCAATGAACACCCAGGACTGATCTCCTTTAGAATGGACTGGTTGGATCTCCTTGCAGTCCAAGGGACTCTCAAGAGTCTTCTCCAACACCACAGTTCAAAAACATCAATTCTTCAGCGATCAGCTTTCTTCACAGTCCAACTCTCACATCCATACATGACCACTAGAAAAACCATAGCCTTGACTAGACGGACCTTGGTTAGCAAAGTAATATCTCTGCGTTTTAATATGCTATCTAGGTTGGTCATAACTTTCCTTCCAAGGGGTAAGTGTCTTTTAATTTCATGGCTGCAATCAACATCCACAGTGATGTTGGAGCCCATAAAAATAAAGTCTGAGACTGTTTCCATTGGTTCCCCATCTACTTCCCATGAAGTGATGGGACCAGATGGCATGATCTTAGTTTTCTGAATGTTGAGCTTCAAGCCAACTTTAGTCTCTTTCACTTTCATCAAGAGGCTTTTGAGTTCCTCTTCACTTTCTGCCATAAGGGTGGTGTCATCTGCATATCTGAGGCTATTGATATTTCTCCCGGCAATCTTGATTCCAGCTTGTGCTTCTTCCAGCCCAGCGTTCCTCATGATGTACTCTGCATATAAGTTAAATAAGCAGGGTGACAATATACAACCTTGACGTACTCCATTTCCTATTTGGAACCAGTCTATTGTTCCATGTCCAGTTCTAACTGTTGCTTCCCGACCTGCATACAGGTTTCTCAAGAGTCAAGTCAGTTGGTCTATTTTGGGTGTTAGTTCTAAAAGGTCTTCATAGAACCATTCAACTTTGGCTTCTTCAGCATTACTGGTTGGGGCGTAGGCTTGGATTACTGTAATATTGAACGGTTTGTCTTGGAAAAGAACAGAGATCATTCTGTCGTTTTTGAGATTGCATCCAAGTACTGCATTTCAGACTCTTTTGTTGACCATGATGGCTACTCCATTTCTTCTAAAGGATTCCTGCCCACAGTAGTAGATATAATGGTCATCTGAATTAAATTCACCCATTCCTGTCCATTTTAGTTCACTGATTCCTAGAATGTTGACGTTCACTCTTGCCATATCCTGTTTGACCACTTCCAATTTGCCTTGATTCATGGACCTGACATTCCAGGTTCCTATGCAATATTGCTCTTTACAGCCTTGGACCTTTCTTCTATCACCGGTCACATCCACAACTGGATATTGTTTTTGCTTTGGCTCCATCCCTTCAATCTTTCTGGAGTTATTTCTCCACTGAGCTCCAGTAGCATACTGGGCACCTACAGACCTGGGGGATTCCTCATTCAGTATCCTATCATTTTGCCTTTTCATACTGTTCATGGGGTTCTCAAAGCAAGTATACTGAAGTGGTTTGCCATTCCCTTCTCAAGTGGACCACATTCTGTCATACCTTACTAGTCAAAGAACATACTTTATTTCCCATTTTTTGCAATCAGGAACAAAGTCTCAAAGTATATCCATATGTAAATTTTTGTGTGGATATGTGTTTCTGTTTCTAAGTGACTATAACATTGACCTAATTAAAATCCTTAATGATTATACAGTGAAAGTGAGAAATAGATTTAGGGACTAGATCTGATAGACAGAGTGCCTGATGAACTATGGACGGAAGTTCATGACATTGTACAGCCAACAGGGATCAAGACCATCCCCAAGAAAAAAAAAATGCAAATGAGCTAAATGGCTGTCTGAGGAGGCCTTATAAATAGCTGTGAAAAGAAGAGAAGCGAAAAGCAAAGGAGAAAAGGAAAGATATACCCATTTCATTTCAGCATTCCAAAGAATAGCAAGGAGATATAAGAAAGCCTTCCTCAGTGATCAATGCAGAGAAATAGAGGAAAACAATGGAATAGGAAAGACTGGAGATCTCTTCAAGAAAATTAGAGATACCAAGGAAATATTTCATGCAATAATGGGCTCAATAAAGGACAGGAATGGTATGGACCTAACAGAAGCAGAAGATATTAAGAAGAGGTGGAAAGAATACACAGAAGAGCTACACAAAAAAGATCTTATCACCCAGATAATCATGCTGGTGTGATCACTCACCTAGAGCCAGGCATCCAAGAATATGAAGTCAAGTGGGATTTAGGAAGTATCACTCCAAACAAAGCTAGTGTAAGTAATGGAATTCCAGTTGAGCTATTTTAAATCCTGAAAGATGATGCTGTTAAAATGCTACACTCAATATGCCAGCAAATTTGGAAAACTCAGCAGTGGCCACAGGCCTGGAAAAAGTCAGTTTTCATTCCAATCCCAAAGAAAGGCAATGCCAAAGAATGCTCACACTACCACACAATTGCACTCATCTCACACGCTAGTAAAGTCATGCTCAAAATCCTCCAAGCCAGGCTTCAGCAATATGTGAACTGTGAACTTCCAGATGTTCAAGCTGGTTTTAGAAAAGGCAGAGGAACCAGACATCAAATTGCCAACAGCCGCTGGATCACAGAAAAAGCAAGAGAGTTCCAGAAAAACATCTACTTCTGCTTCATTGACTATGCCAAAGCCTTTGCCTGTGTGGATCACAATAAACTGGAAAATTCTGTAAGTGATGGAAATACCAGACCACCTGACCTGCTTCTTGAGAAACCTGTATGCAGGTCAGTAAGCAACAGTTAGAACTGGACATGGAACAACAGACTGGTTCCAAATAGGAAAAAGGAGTACGTCAAGGCTGTATATTGTCACCCTGCTTATTTAACTTATATGCAGAGTACATCATGAGGAACGCTAGGCTGGAGAAAGCACAAGCTGGAATCCAGTTATCAATAGCCTCAGATATGCAGATGACACCACCCTTATGGCAGAAAGTGGAGAATTAAAGAGCCTCTTGATGAAAGTGAAAGAAGAGAGTGAAAAATTTTGTTTAAAGCTCAACATTGAAAACTAAGATCATGCCATCTGGTCCCATCACTTCATGGCAAATAGACAGGGAAACAGTGGAAACAGTGAAAGACTTTATTTTGGGGGGCTCCAAAATCACTGCAGATGGTGATTGCAGCCATGAAATTAAAAGACGCTTACTCCTTAGAAGCAAAGTTATGACCAACCTAGACAGCATATTGAAAAGCAGAGACATTACTTTGTGAACAAGCGTCTTTCTAGTCAAGGGTATGGTTTTTCCAGTAGTCATGTATGGATATGAGAGTTGGACTATAAAGAAAGCTGAATGCCAAAGAATTGATACTTTTGAACTGTGTTGTTGGAGAAGATTCTTGAGAATCCCTTGGACTGCAAGGAGGTCCAACCAGTCCATCCTGAAATCATTCCTGGTTGTTCTTTGGAAGTACTGATGTTGAAGCTGAAACTCCCAATATTTTGGCCACCTGATGCGAAGAGCTGACTCATTTGAAAAGACCCTGATACTGGGAAAGATTGAGGGCGGGAGGAAAGGGGGACAACAGAGGATGGGATGATTGGATGGCATCACTGACTCAATGGACATGAATCTGAATAAACTTCACGATTTGGTGATGGACAGAAAGGCCTGATGTGCTGCGGTTCATGGAGTCTCAGAGTCAGACACGACTGAGTGACTGAATTACTGAGAGCATTTTGCATTCCCATCAGTAAGATATGAGCTTTCTAGTTGCTCTGCATCCTTGCCATATTTTGTATAGAAAGATTCTGTTTTCTTTTAATTTAGGCCCTTCTCATAGATAAATAGTAGTATGTTTTTGTGGTTTCAACTTTATTTCTCTAATGATTATTTATGATGACAGCATGCTTTTTATGATCTTTTCTATCTTGCATATATCTTCTTTGATGAAGGTTCTTTCAAAATCTTATGCCTATGTTTTATTTTGCTTTTGTTTTTTTATATTGATATTTGAGAGTTCTTTGTATATTCTTGTTTTGCAATATTTGTTCTGTGACTTGTCTTTTATTTTTTAAACAATGCCTTTCTAAGAACAAAGGCTTTAATTTTGTTGAGGTTTAATTTAACAATCTTTTATATTTACATTTGTGTTTTTTGCATCATGTCTAGGAAACCTTGACCAACCCTAAGTCATAAAAATTCTCTCCTGTTTTTTTTTTTCTTTTCATGAGTTTTGTAGTTTTAAGTTTTACAGAAGTCTGGGGTCCACTTTGCTGTGAAGTGGATCCACTTTGGTGTGAAGTTAAGGTTTTTTTATTTTAGTAATTTATTTTTGGTATGAAGATGTCAAATTGATCCAACATATTTTGCTGATAAAACTATCCTTTCTCCATTGAATTATTTTTGATCACTTTTATAAAATAATTGACCATCCATGTTTGGGTCTATTTCTGGTTGCTTTACTAGGTTTCAGCAATTAACATTTTGTAATATAAATAGAAGAACTGTACAAAAAAGATCTTCACGACCAAGATAGTCACGATAACGTGATCACTGACCTAGAGCCAGACATCTTGGAATGTGAAGTCAAGTGGGCCTTAGAAAGCATCACTACGAACAAAGCTAGTGGAGGTGATGGAATTCCAGTTGAGCTATTTCAAGTCTTGAAAGATGATGCTGTGAAAGTGCTGCACTCAATATGCCAGCAGATTTGGAAAACTCAGCAGTGGCCACAGGACTGGAAGAGGTCAGTCTTCATTCCAATCCCAAAGAAAGGCAATGCCAAAGAATGCTCAAACTACCGCACAATTGCACTCATCTCACACGCTAGTAAAGTCATGCTCAAAATTCTCCAAGCCAGGCTTCAGCAGTATATAAACCGTGAACTCCCAGATGTTCAAGCAGGTTTTAGAAAAGGCAGAGGCACCAGAGATCAAATTGCCAACATCCGCTGGATCATGGAGAAAGCAAGAGAGTTTCAGAAAAACATCTATTTCTGCTTTATTGACTATGCCAAAGCCTTTGACTGTGTGGATCACAATAAACTGTGGAACATTCTGAAAGAGATGGGAATCCCAGACCACCTGACCTGCCTCTTGAGAAACCTGTATGCAGGTCAGGAAGCAACTGTTAGAACTGGACATGGAACAACAGACTGGTTCCAAATAGGAAAAGGTGTACGTCAAGGTTGTATATTGTCACCTTGCTTATTTAACTTATATGCAGAGTACATCATGAGGAACGCTGGGCTGGAAGAAGCACAAGCTGGAATCAAGATTGCCGGGAGAAATATCAATAACCTCAGATATGCAGATGACACTACCCTTATGGCAGAAAGTGAAGAGGAACTCAAAAGCCTCTTGATGAAAGTGAAAGAGGAGAGTGAAAAGGTTGGCTTGAAGCTCAACATTCAGAAAACAAAGATCATGGCATCTGGTCCCATCACTTCATGGGAAATAGATGGAAAAACAGTGGAAACAGTGTCAGACTTTATTTTTTTGGGCTCCAAAATCACTACAGATGCTGATTGCAGCCATGAAATTAAAAGACGCTTGCTCCTTGGAAGGAAAGTTATGACCAACCTTGATAGTATATTAAAAAGCAGAGACATTACTTTGCCAACCAAGGTCCGTCTAGTCAAGGCAATGGTTTTTCCCGTGGTCATGTATGGATGTGAGAGTTGGACTGTGAAGAAGGCTGACCGCCGAAGAATCGATGCTTTTGAACTGTGGTGTTGGAGAAGACTCTTGAGAGTCCCTTATACTGCAAGGAGATCCAACCAGTCCATTCTGGAGGAGATCAATCCTGGATGTTCATTGGAGGGACTGATGCTAAAGCTGAAACTGCAATACTTTGGCCACCTCATGCGACGAGTTGACTCACTGGAAAAGACTCTGATGCTGGGAAAGGTTGGGGGCGGGAGGAGAAGGGGACGACGGAGAATGAGATGGCTGGATGGCATCACGGACTCTGTGGACATGAGTTTGAGTGAACTCCGGGAGTTGGTGATGGACAGGGAGGCCTGGCGTGCTGTGATTCATGGGGTCGCGGAGAGTCGGACACGACTGAGCGACTGAACTGAACTGAACTGAACTGAATATAAATAGAGGGGCATATGGTTTTACAGAATGAAGATCACATTGCATTTTTTGGTTTTAAGCCAATATTTCTGTTATTATATCTATTTATTAAATTCTATTTGAAAACATGATTTTTTAATGTTAAATATATGTCCATGTAAGAGTTGTTTTACAGAAGAAATATCAGACTGAGATATTAAGGAGATAGATAAAATTTTAATTTAAATATACTTTCTTCTTCTTAAGTAGGACCAAATGAGTCAAATGGTTCTGAAAGCATTTAGTAATAAAGTCTAGCATAAGTAATATAAAAATGCAGAATAAATCCATTTATTATTGTAGATTGTTACAGGAAAGTCTGATTGAATTATCTGGATCCACACCTGAAAACATAACCACATTTGTGTGCTTGTCATAGGAAGTCTAGAGTCTTAGTTTAAAAACAAACAAAAAAACTACCTCATTATCAATAGCTGCAACACTGAGAATCAGAGCAAGCAATGCATTTTAAACCTGTCTTCAGTAATAAGAGTACAAGTCACATTTTGTGGACTGTGCCAACTTCTAGGAACATTCCTGCCAGCTAGAAAGAGGCTGTAGCTGTCTAACAGTCACTTTGCCCACAGCAGAAAAAAGATGTTATAGTAGAGGCAATACTGCAAAGGAAACTTTTCATGTTTATCAGAATATCAGAAAGCAACTCAACGTTTTTTGATTTCCTTGTTCAGAATTGTCACTTTCTCCCTCTCTGTGTGTACTTCTGCCTCAAGTGGCATTTTTCACTGAACAAAAGAATCAGGCAGTAACACCAATGTGGAGTGACTCCCTGTCCAAAAAGTGCATCTCCAGTACACTTTGATCACAGGCTTTCTACATTAGCACTCTGTGCAGAAGTAAAAGAAAAGCTATTCATACGGCCAAAGAGAAAACTTCCCCCATATTTTAATGAATTACCATGTTTATTCAAGAGTTGTCAAGTGTTTCACATTGTTTTAATGATAAAATAGTATAGTGTATATTTTATGAGTAACTGTTAAACCTAAAAACAGAAATAACTGTGTTCTTACATAATATACTACTATATATTTTGGAAATCTGAGCACATCTGTAAATTACATTTAAAATGAACTCAGTGAAACCTGATTTAGAGTCACTTGCTTTAATTCTCCAAACATCTTAGAAATTCTTCCCTAAAGTTCTACATTAGTTAAGATGTTGAATGCAGCTTTAGAATGAATGGTAAAGACACTTACAAAGAAAACTAAGTTCACTGTAGGGCAAAATAGAACTATATTCATCCAATTACCGTTTTCTTTCTTTTAACTCAAAAAAGCTTGGGTAATTACCAAGGCTGATGTAGGCACAACTATGTTTTGGGAATCATTGAGAGCCCACAGGGCAATAAAGGCAGCAAAGAATGGCATTTGAAATGTGGCTGATTATCTCTTAAATCAATTTGTGGAAACTTGCAAACCAGGGTCTCACTACAGGGAACCAAGGGCATCCATACAGTATACTTAGAATTGCATCTCCTCCTGAAAATTCAGTTTGATAATTGTGTTAGACATGCTTAGAAATGTATTCATGAATTGGAGATTTTTCAAGATTTAGTTACTTGAGTTTTATTCATCTATAAACTTCACTTTTAAAGTAATGTAGATTGGAACTTCTAGATTCTGGGAAAGTAGAGAGCTGGGAAAAATATCTCTCCCAAATATGCAAAAGAAATAAGTTAGACAAACTGCAAATTTACTTTATTTCTTGAGCCTAAAATGGGATACCACTATAACAGATTGGTCTTACAGATCACTAACATAATTACACAAAAGGGGTAGGGAAGAACAGAATTCATGTAATTAACTTTGGAGAACATTATTTAGACTGTACACTACATTGCAAGGCTAAAGATGATAAGAACATATAAAAATAATGTACTCTAGTTAGCAAATAGGTCTCTCTCTTTGAGGAAAATCAAGATATTTGTATAGTATCAGAGTGTTTTCCTCAAGATATTGATTCAATATAAAAAGGAATTTTACAGTAGAAAAACATGCCACCAATTCAAATATTTATTACCTCATTCTTTATAATATTTGCAGAGCACAACATCATATGAAAATGCATTAATTTATTTAAAAACACTGTATTAAAATGTACTTATTTTCAGTTTATATGTTTACAGAGTACAGTGATATCAGGGCTTTTCTGGTGGCTCAGATGGTGAAAGTATTTGCCTGCAATGTGGGAAACCTAGGTTTGATCCCTGTTTTGGGAAGATCTCCTGGAGAAAGGAATGGCAACTCACTCCAGTGTTCTTTCTTGGAGAATTCCATGAACAGAGGAGCCAGGCAAGCTACAGTCCATGGGTTTGCAAAGATTTGGACATGACTGAGTGACTAACACACACACACACACACACACACACACACACACACAGTGATATCAATCTGCTGCTGCTGCTGCTGCTGTCGCTTCAGTCGTGTCCGACTCTGTACGACCCCATAGACGGCAGCCCATCAGGCTCCCCCGTCCCTGGGATTCTCTAGGCAAGAACACTGGAGTGGGTTGCCATTTCCTTCTCCGATACATGAAAGTGAAAAGTGAAAGTGAAGTCGCTCAGCTGTGTCCGACTCTTCGCGGCCCCGTGGACTGCAGCCTACCAGGCTCTCCATCCATGGGATTTTCCAGGCAAGAGTACTGCGGTGGGTTGCCATTGCCTTCTCTGGATATCAGTCTACTTATACATCTTTAACAATCTTTGGGTGAGTTTATTGCACATACTCAAAAATAGAACTGTTATGGATCAAAAAGTATGCTCAATAAAATGTGTATGTTCTCATATGCATTTTTGTACCATTTTGGATTCTGTATCTTCACAGATAGATGACAGCTAAATAGGAAGATAGATATCAAAGTGCCTTTCAAAATGATTTTACATATCATAGTCTCAGAGTGCATGAGAATTGTGTATATTAATATTTCTTAACATTTTATTGGTCTCATTGGTGAAAAGTGCTATCAGAAATGTTCACATTTGCACTTCTTTGATTATGTGTCAGTTGACTCATTTTACTCATCTGCTTTGACCTTTTTTGTATCTGAGTCTTGGTCATTCAAAAAAGATAAAATATTAAGAAAATTTAGTCTTTTGTCACATATTTATAGTTTATATATATCTCAGATGCATATCTCATGTGCATATGTATAGTTTTTATCATATTTTTAAAATCACATTTTAGCCTTATTAATGAAACTGAAGTTTTGTTGTGTACAAATTTAACATTTTTCTGCAATTAAACTTATCAGTTGCTTTCCATTTTGGTTCTGAGATTTATGTCTTTCTTAGAAAGACCTTATCTAATTTAAGATCATAAAATTATTCACCTATGGTTGTTCTCACAATCTTGTAGTTTTTATTTTTAAATTAAAATCTACTGTCTCCTTAAAATCTGTTTGAGTATGAGTGAGATATGGATTCAGATTTAATCATCTGTTTTTCAAACTATTAATATTAAAAGTTATCAAATGTTACTTTGTGAAGTGAAAAATCCTTATATGAATACTATATCATATATTAATTTCCCAAACATATTTTGTGCTATTTCTGGAGTTTATATTCAGTTCTATTTATCTATCCATGTGCCAATACCAAAGTTTTATAAAACCTGTACTATTGAATATAATATCTTTATGACTACTCCTCTTATACTTCTGATTATGATATTCTCTGTTCATTTGTTCATCTTTACTTTTTCAGGTTAATTATTAAAACCATTTTGTTAAGGTCCCACTGATTCTTTTCTATTAATTTCTTAATATTTCTTAATATTCTTTTCTATTAATTTGACTATAGCTAGAAACTGCTTTAGTTTGCTTTTTAATTTTGAAGTCTGTCTTAATTCATTTTAATTAACTATTTACTAAATGTATCTTTATAGTAAAATTCTAAAGAATAAGTAATTATTCAGAATTAAGCATAATTTTTTTCATGTCCTCTACCAATTATACTTTTCTCTCCAAGAATACTAATAGCAGCAGTTTTCATTCTTCTATATTTTTCTTAATTGAACTTTGTCAAATTTTGTTAATGTGTTATACTAAATTTGAAATAAATTACTTTAGAAGATTTACTTTTTCTATATTCTCAAAGAATTGATTATTATTTATTCTGTTCATTCAATAAATAATTGAATGTCTGATACATGCTAAACAACTTTTTATGTACTAGGAAAATACAGTGGTGAGTGAAGCAATATATTTTAAGATTTTGTATATCATATGTTCACAAATGATAAACAAATAAATCATATAAGTAAATTATCATCAGTCCTTGTGAAAAAACTAAAAGATAAAGGGATTGGTAGTATGCACATAAGTTGTCCTGTTTTAAACAGCGTAGTCAAACTGGGGTGGTAGGCAATATGACCTCCCAAGGATATGCATACACTAATCCCTTAAACCTGTGCATATTGTATATTACATGGCAAAAGGATCTTTGCAGATATATTTAAGTTTATAGACTTTACAATAGAAAGATTATCTTCAATTATCTGGGTCTGAATTTGATCATATAAGCTCCTGAAGAAGAGAATTTCTCCAGTTCGAAGTAGAGCCTATGTGGCAGAAGAAATCAGAGGGATTAGAATTGTGACGAGGGAAACATACTCTTGTTGATTTGAAGATGGAAAAGCTAAGGTAAAGAGGAATGCAGGTGATCTTCGCTATTTAAAGAGATGAGAAAGCTGTTGATGGACAACCAGCAAGAAAACACAAATCTCAGTCCCACAATTATAGGAACTAAATTCTACCAGCCTGAGTAGGCATGAAATTAAAAGACGCTTACTCCTAGGGAGAAAAGTTATGACCAACCTAGACAGCGTATTAAAAAAGCAGAGACATTACTTTGCCAACAAAGGTCCATCTAGTCAAGGCTATGGTTTTTCAAGTGGTCATGTATGGATGTGAGAGTTGGACTATAAAGAAAGCTAAGCACCGAAGAATTGATGCTTTTGAACTGTGGTGTTGGAGAAGACTCTTGAGTTGCTTGGACTGCATGGAGATCCAACCAGTCCATCATAAAGGAAAACTGCTGCTGCTAAGTTGCTTCAGTCGTGTCCGACTCTTTGTGACCCTATGGACAGCAGCCCACCAGGCTCCTCTGTCCACAGGATTCTCTAGGCAAGAATACTGGAGTGGGTTGCCATTTCCTTCTTCATAAAGGAAAGCAGTCCTGAATATTCACTGGAAGGACTGAACCTGAAACTCCAATACTTTGGCCACCTGCTGTGAAAAACTGACTCATTTGAAAAGACCCTGATGCTGGGAAAGATTGAAGGTGGGAGGAGACGGGGACAACAGAGGATGAGATGGTTGGATGGCATCACTGACTCAATGAGCATGAGTTTGAGTAAACCCTGGGAGTTAGTGATGGACAGGGAGGCCTAGCGTGCTGCAGTCCATGGGGTCTCAAAGAGTTGGACACAACTGAGCGACTGAACTGAATCATACTGGAAGCATATTATCCCCAGAGACTGAAGGTAATTATCCAGACTAGCTGACACCTTGAGTTGGGTCTGATGAAACCAAAGGAGAGAAAGCAGCCAAGCCACCCCAGACTTCTGACCTGCAAAACCGTGAAGCAAGAAATTTATGTTGTTTTGAGCTGCTAAATTATGATAATTTGATATGGCAGTAAAAGAATACAAATACAGTCTTACTGAGACAGTGATGTTTGAACTAAAAAAGGTGATGGAGTGAGCTATGTATATATATATAAATATAGGACAAGGACATTCCAAGGAGAGGGAAGAGCAAGTGACAAGACCCTGAAGCCAGAGAACATACTTTGCATGTCACACGAAGGATTGTATAGTGGTGCAGCTAGAGTAATATGAACAAGAGGGAGAATGATGGGTTATTAAAATCAGAGAAGTAGTAGGAAATCTTATCCTTTGGGTCTTTTAGATGATTGGAGTATTTTTTTATTCTGAATGAGATATGAAACTTTGGAAGGAGTTCAGACAGAAAAATAATGTTTTGACTTTTTGAAGAACAACATTCTTGCTGTTTTGTTGAACAAGACTGTAGATGAGCAGGTGGATAAAAACAATTGCTTATATAAAGAAGAATAAGCAAGAACAGAGGTGGGAGAATCAATGAGGAGAGTACTAGATAATCTGGATAAGAAATGAAGGTGGTTTACACCAGGATGTTATGATGAGGAGAATGATAAAAGGCAGATTTCAGGGAAATTGGATGTATTTTGAAGTAGAGCAAATAGGATTTACTGATGGAGTAGATGTGTGGTGTGAGAAAAAGAGAAGGATAAATGATGATGAAGCTTGTTGGCTTGAACAAATGGAGAATATAGTTTCCACTACTTGTGATAAGAACCTACTCTGATGGAGAAGGCCAGACTAGGGTATAAGTGGAAGGACCAAGCAAGGCCATCTCTGCCACACCTTGCTGATACATCAAGTAAAATGAGGACTGCATAGTCTTGTGATTATCTTTTCCTTGAAGTTTAAAGTCATAGAACCTGGCTTAAGTCTGTGGTTTAATCCTTTAGAAACCTTCTCAATTTTTTTTATTCTCAAGTGTGTATTCAGGTTTTATATGTTTCCTTGTTATCTTTTTGCTAATTTGTATTTACAAGATAAATGATCTGTTTTAACCTTGTGTTCCAATTTATTTGCATTTTATTGTAGAAACTATTTTCATTCATGGGTGTGTGTGTGTGTAAAACATTTTCTGTTTCAGGTGATATCCCACATTTCATAAGCAATTTTTAAAGTTATATTTTCTCCCCACTTTTATATTAGTTCATATGAATGATTTTTCTATTTTATTATTTGTTTTTTGTGTCAGAGATCCTAATATATTAGAACTATTATGTTTACTTCCTTTATTTTCTAATTCACTAATTTGTATTCACATCTTTAGTAATTCCTCTTCTCTTTTTCTAAATTTTGAATTGATAAATCAATTCGTTCCTTATTCTTTTCTCCTTATTAGTGGATTTATATATTTAATAGACAGTATTTTCACTATAGTTATTTTCTGGGTATTCTACAAGTTTGAATTTGATTCTGATTTCTATTTAAGAATTGGTTAAGAAAGGGTATAAAAATAAACTATAGAAGGATATTTATATAACATTAGAATTTATTAGAATTCAGGATCTTTAAAGTGTATTTCATTTTTCTTAGAAAAAATAATATCACATTTATATGAACCATCTACCTTTCATCTATTTGTATAGCTAATATTAGTAATCATTTTATTCAGGTCCTCTGTCTTTATTTAAGTTGTTAATGGTATAAAAAATGAATTAATCACCATTGTGCTTCAATTTATTTCTTTAAGTATTTCCTGTATGTATGGTTTATGTGAGAGCCAAGTCGCTATAGTCGTGTCCAACTCCTTGCGAACCTGTGGATTGTAGCCTGTCAGGCTCCTCTGTTCATGCTGTTCTCCAGGCAAGAATACTGAGATGGGTTATGTGCCTAAATTGGTCTTCAGTGCTCACTGCAGTTCATTCAAACCAACCACAGGTTTTCTGTGCTCTGAGTTTTTAATTTTTATTCATATGTTAGCTTTGTGTATTATAGCTTAAAATTTTTTTTAAGCCAGGTTCATGGGTGGTAGGTTTACTGAGAACTTTGTATCACATTGCATCTTAATAATAACCTCAGGTTGAAGAATAAATAATTTGAAATAATGTTCTTGTGACATATTTTTTCTTTAAAATATTGTAAATATTCTTTTATTGTTTTCTGGTACCAAAATTTAGTACGAAATAATAGGGAATCAGCCTAATGTTTCCCCTATGGAGACAAGCTACTAATTCTGTCTCTCTTTTCTTTGAACTCTTTCTTTTAACTTGAATTCAGTAAATTTATCACAATGTGTTTAGATTAACATATTCTTAGTCATTTGTTTTCTATAGTTTTTGAAGTTACAATTCAGTTTTTCATTTATTTTCCTTATCATATGGGAATATATTTCTTATTTTATTTTTCAATTTTGTTCAAAAATATTAGTAATGCATATGTTGGACATTCTTTGTTTTCCATCTTTTTATCATATTCTAAGCATTGTATATTGTTGCTCCTTTTAGATTTGGATTTGATAAGTTTCATTCATAAAATCTTTTAAGTCACAGATATTGTTTTCAAAAATACCTGTACACACTGTATTTCACTTATTCAGATATGTCTAGTGAACACTATCATGTTGCCCTAATCTCCATTCATCAACTTCAGAAATATAGTACTCATTTCTCAGCTTTTGGGAACTGCTCTGTTTAAGAGAGGTTTCCAATGTCTATGAAAATATTAAATAACTGGAAACGTCAAATTATAAAAGGCTGATCCCTTGTGCCAGTTGGGACAACTGTGTAGGGCTACTCCGATTCCTGGGTCACTCTGAGGTCAGTTCATACCTTTGTTGTGAGTGTGTAATGACCAAACTCCTCACTCTACCCAATACTGCATTTTTCATTTCCCCATAGATGATGATTCCTAAAGCACTCTACAACAAATTTCAGTCTTCTGTGTCTTATGTCTCAGGAACCTATTTGTCTTCAAATTTTATTCTATGGAAATGACAGAAATCACTGGTTAAAACTTGAGATGGCGATCTTGAAATTCTTAGGTTGTTCTTTGTTCTTCTTTGATATGTTGAGTGAAATCTGTTGATAATATTTGGTTGCCTCTTTCCTCCCATTTAGTTTGTTCATAAAAATTTTATGATTTATGATGTTATTATTTTTTAAATAAATATGACTAAGCTGGGCTTTTCTTTCGTTAACATTGTCTCTCCTGTTGATCTTCCCTCTAGAATCATGCACACTAGAAGCTGTCAACTATTCTATGGTTTTCCTACCCACCATCCACCTAATTTTTTTTAAGGAAAGGATTAAAACCTGGATGCTCAAAGTCCCATACAAATCTTTCAGGGAACTACACGTGCTATTTGAACTATGAAACATTGTATAGAGTTTTAGAATCTACCTAGATTTAATCCAAAGGGCATAATATTTGTTAGGCATTTTTGACAAACTGTGGTTTGAGGTTTGTAGCCATTTTTAGTCTCACTGTAGCTAAAATTTTCATCTCACTTTGTCCTTATTTATTTTACTTAGGAAGAATAATTTTTAAAAACATGACTTTACTCCATCATATATTATTGAAGGTTATTGTCTTTCGTGTTTTGAGCTATTGTCCATTGTATGATATTTCTCAGAAAATAATAAAGAATTGCGATGACTTTAATCATCGAAGATATTAGGAGATTTTTCTTTCTCTAATGGCAACCCACTCCAGTTTTCGTGCCTGGAGAATTCTATGGACAGAGTTCTGAGCCTGGTGCACTACAATCCATGGGGTTACAAAGAGTCGGACATGACTGAGCGACTAAGCACAAATTATTCATATGTTAAAATTAGTTTTGTTGAAATATTTCAAATCTGTGATATTGTGTGTGCCATCAAATTATAATCTGTATTCAGAAGTATGCTTTTCTCTCTCCAAATTACTCAATTCTGATGCTTTAAAAGATAAGAACATGCAAAAGTATTTTTATATTTTAGGGTCATTAATTGCAACATTTACTGAAAAATAAACTGAGGACTCATGGATATCAAGTTTTGAGGAATTGAATAAAAATGTAGTAAGCATTTACCAAAAACATTATTTTTGGTAAATATAATTTTTATTTTTAATTGTGCACTTAGGGATGTCTTGATGGTTCCTTAGTTATAGAATAATTCAATGCTTCATGGGGACTTAGCTTCTCATTCAATGCCTGCTTCACACTTTTTTTTGATCCTGCATATTCAAGGAATTCTCTGGAAACAGCTGGTCCATGCTGTGGCATAGGGCAGCCATTTGGAGTTTGATTTTACATCCAGTTCCCATGAGAAATGCCCCTTTGAATTCAACTTTAGGAAATCTTTGTATATTTAATGGGGCAATCATGAAGCCCCTTCAAGTTCCCTTCAGGAAATCATTATATGCTCAAAGGAGTAGCTAAACCCAGCTTTGCATCTCATTGCTTACCTTTGGAAATCCGGAAAGACCCTAATGTAGTGAAGTGAGATGTGTTCTGCTGAGACCATGACTTAATCTATTTTTTCTCTCCCGCTCCTGATGCTGAGGCTGATTGTATGTGTGATCTGATGCAAATGTGTACACATACAGCGAACTTCCTGCTACACATTCAGTTGCTTATTAGTCTATTAATTTGCTTCTTGATCAAGTATTTGAGTGTCTGCTTTCTGTAAAATACATAATTGAGTCCTCAATATTAATCTTTAATAATATTAGTCTCCTAGGATCTAATATTTCAGCAGTCAAGTATCCAGAATTATAATTCAAAGAGATGTATGTCATAGGAAAATAATGGTCACCATAGTTTCTTGTTTGGTGTCATCTACTTTCTGCACATGCTTTGTCAATAAAGAAACAGAAAGTATATTTTCAAGCAAATAATTACTTTGTCAAGGCTAATGTTAGAGGAAGAATACATTTAAGTAGCAAAAGTCATCTCAGTTGTTAGTGAAATAAAATCATTGACCAGGATCTTGGTATCAATTCCCAGGTATCTCTTCTAGCTCAACAGGAAGGTATTCGCCCTTAGAAATGCTAGATCAAAGAAAAGTACAGCTTTAGCAAATTATCTAACTATTGTCTCATGGCATCCTGATTAGAAGCTACAAGGACAACATCATCAGTATGTATATAGCCTACAGTGATTTATATCATCACTTTTCTTTTTCCTATCAAAGACCTGAAAATGAAACTGAGTTAATACCTAAAAATAATTTTGAAAATGCAGTACTCATTTAGTACTTTATAAAGTTTCATTTATATTTTCATTCACCTAATCATTTACTCATTCAATGAGTATGTGTGGGTTGTGCATTTGTTTATTTCATTTGATACACTGAGTAGTAATAAAAATCAAGTTTCCGGGCTTAAAATTTAATTATTCTAAGTCATACAACTATTGGTGGTAAGCTATTATTTAAACTGGGCCTGTAAAATCCAACGCCTTGTGATCAAAATCAATATATTCTACAGCCTTGGAGTGAAACTCTATATTATTTAGCTACAATTATAATTCTGAGATTTTCAGCTATTTTGTAAAGAGGTCTTTGTTTGAAAACCTAGATCTAAATTCACAGTCACATGCATACACGGTCAGTGGTGACATGTGTTGTGGTAAAGAAGGAATGATGGAATACCAAGCGCTTTTGAACTATCTTTCAGTTCAGGAATCTTTCACTTTCCCTTCATCTCTACTGTAGAGTAACAAAGCAAGTATAACATTGAAGGGTTATGGATATGTGGGCTGACACAGGGGAGCAGCCCTCATTCCTTCATCCCTTAGGAATCATGACAAAATGAGGGGATAATGCTGCCAGATCATCTGGTTTTTCCACAGAGGCCAGAAATAGGAATTATAATGTGAAATCTTCTGATCTCTGAAGCAGCATGGCCCACAATAGGCCTCGAGCCTAAGACCCTGCATTTGAACCCTGACTCTGCCACTTATTAGTCTATGACTCTGCTGTCACTCAGCTGCTCTGTGCTTCAATGTTCTAACCTGAAAATGTAGTTCAAATAGTGCTGTCTTAGATGCTGTAAAGTCCACACCATGATGGTTATCTGGGGGTGGGATGGGGGGAGGTGCATTATTGTAGTGCTGCCTACCTCCTAGGATTTTGTGAGGACTAAATAAGTTAAATCCATATACAACCCTACATAATGTAAGAAATATATGTCAGAAATCATTATGTTTATTGTTTAATTTAGGTATGTTTTAAGGTAAACAACTGTACAGGCTTAACAAAAATGTTCAATTTGCAACTTTTGATTAAGTCTTACAGATATTCTTTTATTCTTACCACTGTCTACATAGTTTATATAAGTATCCACCAGGTAGTCAGTCTCTGGATTAAGTTTTTATAATTTAAAATAAAAAAACAGCTTCTCATAAGTATGATACTTATATTTTATGCAATATAACATTTTTCCCCCTTTAGAATGTTTTCAATATAAAAATAGAGCTCTTAATTTAACAATACAAAACTATTATTTTGGTAGCAAGGATCTTTATGGCCTATAAATGAAAATGGCTTCAGCAGTATGTAAACCGTGAACTCCCAGATGTTCAAGCAGGTTTTAGAAAAGGCAGAGGCACCAGAGATCAAATTGCCAACATCCGCTGGATCATGGAGAAAGCAAGAGAGTTTCAGAAAAACATCTATTTCTGCTTTATTGACTATGCCAAAGCCTTTGACTGTGTGGATCACAATAAACTGTGGAACATTCTGAAAGAGATGGGAATCCCAGACCACCTGACCTGCCTCTTGAGAAACCTGTATGCAGGTCAGGAAGCAACAGTTAGAACCGGTCATGGAACAACAGACTGGTTCCAAATAGGAAAAGGAGTGCGTCAAGGTTGTATATTGTCACCTTGCTTATTTAACTTATATGCAGAGTACATCATGAGGAACGCTGGGCTGGAAGAAGCACAAGCTGGAATCAAGATTGCTGGGAGAAATATCAATAACCTCAGATATGCAGATGACACTACCCTTATGGCAGAAAGTGAAGAGGAACTCAAAAGCCTCTTGATGAAAGTGAAAGAGGAGAGTGAAAAGGTTGGCTTGAAGCTCAACATTCAGAAAACAAAGATCATGGCATCTGGTCCCATCACTTCATGGGAAACAGATGGAAAAACAGTGGAAACAGTGTCAGACTTTGTTTTTTGGGCTCCAAAATCACTGCAGATGCTGATTGCAGCCATGAAATTAAAAGACGCTTGCTCCTTGGAAGGAAAGTTATGACCAACCTTGATAGTATATTAAAAAGCAGAGACATTACTTTGCCGACCAAGGTCCGTCTAGTCAAGGCAATGGTTTTTCCCGTGGTCATGTATGGATGTGAGAGTTGGACTGTGAAGAAAGCTGATCGCCGAAGAATCGATGCTTTTGAACTGTGGTGTTGGAGAAGACTCTTGAGAGTCCCTTATACTGCCAGGAGATCCAACCAGTCCATTCTAAAGGAGATCAATCCTGGATGTTCATTGGAGGGACTGATGCTAAAGCTGAAACTGCAATACTTTGGCCACCTCATGAGACGAGTTGACTCACTGGAAAAGACTCTGATGCTGGGAAAGGTTGGGGGCGGGAGGAGAAGGGGACGACGGAGAATGAGATGGCTGGATGGCATCACAGACTCTGTGGACATGAGTTTGAGTGTACTCCGGGAGTTGGTGATGGACAGGGAGGCCTGGCGTGCTGTGATTCATGGGGTCGCGGAGAGTCGGACACGACTGAGCGACTGAACTGAACTGAACTGAACTGAAATGAAAATGGACATAGATGATAATGGAGGATCATGAGAAACTCACTCATATGAAAAATGAGAAGGTCTTGGAATACTCTATAGTGAGTGTATAAGTATTTGAGAAGGCAGTGGTTATGTGTATAGTTCATATTAGCTTCTTGATCCACCTATTAATGTCTTTGGGTTCATATACAAGTTCCATGAAAATTAGAGCAATTATAAGCAAAAAAGTCTGAAACTTCTGTAAAACATTGATCTAAAAATAGAGCATTCACAGTGCATTCTAATGTAGTGTAAACCAAAGGAGAGAAAAGCAGTCTCCTCCATTTTGCAAAAGAACACAATGGAGGTTTATCATCTTGGTGGTGCCAATGACTCGGCCGTGGAAGATTATAGCATCTGGCGGACTAGGAGTTACTCAGTGATGACTGACAAGAGATGATAGGAACTTGGCAGAATAGTGGCACCCAGATGAGGCCAAGCGAGTCAGCATCTGTGCAAAATAAAAAATGATCTATTTCTGAGTATACGTGACACTTCTTAAGTTCTTCTAGAAGGCAGTGAAGACAACTTTTCCAGGGAACTGGCAGCCCTTTGCAAATGGAGCAAGTAGGAATCATAAACTCTTTAGACCTGAGGAAGTGGGATATGCTTGTGACCTATCTTATATTGCAAATATAAATTTTTTTTCAAAATAAATATTATATATCTAAAGAAACAGAAAATCAGGGCATAATTAAAATACAAACTCCTGTGTGCAATTAGATAACTCTTTTGTAAGAAGTTAATAGGTATAAATTGATTCCTACATTTTTAGCTCTCTCTTTCATTTTAGTCCTTTATGTTAAGCTCTAGATTGATATCACTCAATTTAATGTTTGTACTGACTATTTCTAACTAAGTTTCTTACGTGGTATTGATATAAAATTCTTTCCTCCCATTTGTAAATCTAACAGAATCAGTACAAGAAAGCTTATTTTTATTTTATTTTTCTAAAATATAATTCATGTCCATTTTGCGTAGAACACTTGTCCAGTGTAATTTCCCTTCACTGTACTTTTTTAATGATGAGATTTTTATTGTTTCCAGCTAACCGTTTCTGTACTTGCACCAACTTTCTGTTCTGTGAATGCAGAACTATGGATAATTTAAATTACAGATAATTGTTTGTTATACATATTGGCTACCACCTGTCCTTGCTCCCTTTAGCAATTGTGTGTTCTCTCTGGCAGTGTTTCTTAAAATGTGATGCTCAGACCACCTGCATGGAATCACTTGAGTAGCTTGTTAAATATGTGACTTTCTGAACCTATTGCAGTCCTCATAAAAGCAATTCCCTTTGACTTTGTCCCCTAAAGTTTGCAAAGTATTACTATTGGCTTCATTTTGAAGATTCTGCTTCCTCTTTCTAAAAAGGGATTTTTCCTCTTTTGAAAATATGCAACTTAAATCAGCCAATATATTTTGATTCCGAAAGATAGAATACTAAATTTAAAAATGTTACATACAATCCAGTAGAAATCTGCAAGAGTCCTGTTGGTAATACGAAAGCACAAGGAAGATTAAGAAAAATGCAAAAAAAAAAATCAGTATTGATAGCATCCTATGAGGGTTCAGCAGAGAGACACAAGCACATATTGGAAAAGAATAACAAAGGATTTGTGAAGGAGGCAGCTTCGACATAAGACTTGGGATGACTTGGAAATTTAGAGGTGGACATAAGGAGAGTCTACCAGTAAAGCTGCAGAGCAAAGGCACAGATAGGGAAAGATGACTGTAAAAATAACATTTCAAAATTCAGCAAGCTGAAGATAAAATATACTCCTGGCGTTGGTAGGTGACAGGGCTGAAGACACAGTTGAGATGGTGCTATGGAGGGTCTTGAAGGCCATACTGAATAACTGGTATGTATTTGGCACCTCCTGAATGTTGGAACATTTTATATGGGCTGTAGATTTAAAGTAGGAAGTCCCACATTTCGTGCATTGAAGGGTAACATTTCTGATTTAATTTTTGCAAAGTCTAATTAGAAGTAAGGGAGTCACACAGAGGAGAAAGTTACAGTAAATCTCAATGCAATTGCTTGGTCTCCAGAGAACCTAACGGTGGGGTACAGGCACACAGCATGTGGATGACAGTCTCTTTCTAAGATAGGGTCTTACAAGTCCTCATGAGTTCAATTCTTACTATGTCACAGTCATTTTCTACTTTGGCATTGCAGCATGATTTATAAATAATTACACAGGCAATGTGTTTCCATTGAACAGTAAGTTTGAGAAATAGCAGTTTCTTTTGGACCAAAGTAAATGCCAACAAAAACACATTTTCATCCTGGTCATATGAGAGGATTACTTCATAAGGAGAAAGCACAGGTAGAGCATAGGATGTCTGATGAATATTTCTGCCTATCATCTTCCAACAAACTAGAAAATCAATTTCTTTGCAGTCCAATACCGAACACATTTACTGTCTTCTTATCTTAAATTCTGATCCTAACTTTGGTCAACACTATATAATAGAATCATTCCTCTATAATGGTTTATACTATGAGATACCTGGGAAATGTGGGACCTACAGGGAGCAGATTAAAAGGAACAGAGAAGTCAACCAGGTCAGCCTTTCTTGGGAGGCACTATTGCACACTAGAGAGGCTGGGGTAAGGGCTTCAGGATGTATGTTAGACCCTAAAGAGAAAAACACAGATCAGCAGAGAGGGAAGCATTCAAGGAAATCTCAAAACCTGACCATCACTCAAGAGTGTGGTTAGTCTTTGGGGGATAGCTACAGAGTCCTCTAAGAGTATCTGGGACATGAAAGTAACAGTTCAGTTCAGTTCAGTTGCTTAGTCGTGTCTGACTGTGACCCCATGGACTGCAGCACGCCAGGCCTCCCTGTTCATCACCAACTCCCAGAGTTTACTCAAACTCATGTCCATTGAGTCAGTGATGCCATCCAACCATTTCACCCTTTGTCATCCCCTTCTCCTCCCGCCTTCAATCTTTCCCAGCATCAGGGTCTTTTCTAATGAGTCAATCTTTCAAATCAGGAGGCCAAAGTATTAGAGTTTCAGCTTCAGCATCAGTCCTTCCAATGAATATTCAGGACTGATTTTCTTTAGGATGGACTACTTTCCTTTAGGATCTCCTTGCTGTCCAAGGGACTGTCAAGAGTCTTCAATGCCACAGTTTAAAAGCATCAATACTTCACTGCTCAACTTTCTTTATAGTCCAACTCTCACATCCATACATGACTACAGGAAAAGCCATAGCTTGGACTAGACAGACTTTGTTGGCAAAGTAATGTCTCTGTTTTTCAATATGCTGTCTAGGTTGGTCAGAACTTTTCTTCCACGGAGCAAGTGCCTTTTAATTTCATGGCTACAGTCACAATCTGCAGTGATTTTGGAGCCCCACAAAATAAAGTCTGTCACTGTTTCCATTCTTTCCCCATCTATTTGCCATGAAGTAATGGGACTGGATGCCATAATCTTAGTTTTCTGAATGTTGAGCTTTAAGCCAGGTTTTTCACTCTCCTCTTTCACTTTCATCAAGAGGCTCTTTAGTTCTTCACTTTCTGCCATAAGGGTGGTGTCATCTGCATTTCTGAGGTTATTGATATTTCTCCCAGCAATCTTGATTCCAGCTTGTGCTTCATCCAGTCCAGCATTTCTTATAATGTACTCTGCATAAAAGTTAAATAAGCAGGATGACCATATACAGCCTTGATATACTCCTTTCCTGATTTGGAACCAGTCTATTGTTCCATGTCTAGTTCTCACTGTTGTTTCTTGACCTGCATACAGATGTCTCAGGAGGCAGGTCAGGTGGTCTGGTATTCTCATCTCTTTCAGAATTTTCCACAGTTTATTGTGATGCACACAGTTAAAGGCTTTGACATATTCAATAAAGCGGAAGTAGGTGTTTTTTCTCACTTTTTCGATGATCCAGCGAATGTTGGCAATTTCATCTGTGGTTCCCCTGCCTTTTCTAAATCCAGCTTGAACATCTGGAAGTTCCCAGTATTGTGGAAGCCTGGTTTGGAGAATGATGAGCATTACTTTGTTAGTGTCTGAGATGCGTGCAATGTGCAGTAGTTTGAGCATTCTTTGGTTTTGCCTTTCTTTGGGATTAGAATGAAAACTGACTTTTTCAGTCCTGTGGCCACTGCTGAGTTTTCCAAATTTGCTGACATATTGAGAGCAGCACTCTCACAGCATCATCTTTTAGGATTTGAAATAGCTCAACTGGAATTCCATCAGCTCCACTAGCTTTGTTCGTAGTGATGCTTCCTAAGGCCCACTTGACTTCACATTCCAGGATGTCTAGCTCTAGGTGAGTGACCACACCATCATGATTATCTGGGTCTTGAAGATCTTTTTTGTACAGTTCTTCTGTGTATTCTTGCCACCTCTTCTTAATCTCTTCTGCTTCTGTTAGGTCCATACCATTTCTGTCCTTTATTGAGACCATCTTTGCATGAAATGTTCCCTTGGTATCTCTAATTTTCTTGAAGAAATTTCTAGGCTTTCCAATTCTATTTTTTCCCTCTATTTCTTTGCATCGATCGCTGACTGAAATGCAAAGTAGGAAATCAAGAAATACTGGAATAACAGGCAAATTTGGCCTCGGAGTACAGAATGCAGCAGTGCAAAGGCTAATAGTGTTTTGCCAAGAGAATGCTCTGGTCGTAACAAACACCCTCTTCCAAAAACACAAGAGAAAGGTCTACACATGGACATCACCAGATGGTCAATAGTGAAATCAGAGTGATTATATTCTCTTCAGGCAGAGATGGAGAAGCTCTACATAGTCAGCAAAAACAAGATGGGAGCTGACTGTGGCTCAGATCATGAACTCCTCATTGCTAAATTCAGACTTAAATTGAAGAAAGTAGGAAAAACCACTAGAACATTCAAGTATGACCTAAATCAAATCCCTTACGATTATACAGTGAAAGTGAGAAATAGATTCAAGGGATTAAATCTGATAAACAGAGTGCTTGAAGAACTATGGACAGAGGTTTGTGACATTGTACAGGAGGCAGTGATCCAGACCATCCCCAAGAAAATGAAATGCAAAAAGGCAAAATAGTTATCTGAGGAGGCCTTACAAATAGCTGAGAAAAGAAGAAACGCGAAAGGCAAAGGAGAAAAGGAAAGATATATACATTTGAATGCAGAAAGTCACAAAGAAAGCTCAAATACAAGTGTCAGCATAGGAGTCAGAAGTCTTGTTTTTAAGCTTAGTTGGAATTTGCACATGTTTAAGTTCTGTCTTGGGATATAATCTCTATTTTATATTAACTGTAAGTGGGATATAATCTTTTAAATTTTTGAATCACTATGTTGTATACCTAAAGCTTGCATAATATTGTGTATCAACTATACCCCAATTTTTTTAAAAGAACATTATATTCTGGGTTCCTGACATATGCTTTCATAGAGGTAATATGCGTCTGAGTTAGAGTGGAAATTTAAAAATTAATTGTTAAAAATGAATCTATAGAATTAATCTTCATATTGGGTATATACATATAAATTTATTATGTCAGGAGACAGAAGGGAAAATGGTGGAACTCAATGTACACATTGATTTTCAATATTCTTTCGGGAAGCTGGGGACTGGGAAAGATTTGGACTAGAGATATATACTTGTAGTTGCTGTCACTTCAGTCGTGTCCGACTCTGTGTGACCCCATAGATGGAAGCCCACCAGGCTCCCCCATCCCTGGGATTCTCCAGGCAAGAACACTGGAGTGGGTTGCCATTTCCTTCTCCAATGTGTGAAAGTGAAGTCGCTCAGTCGTGTCCGACCTTTAGCGACCCCACGGACTGCAGCCTACCAGGCTCCTCCATCCATGGGATTTTCTAGGCAAGAGTACTGGAGTGGCTTGCCATTGCCTTCTCCGATACTTGTAGTAGAAATCTCTAAATTGTAAAATACACTGAAACCTGTTTCCTTTTGCTTTTAAAAATATCAAAAGGGACTGCAAGTCAATATATATATATATATATATATGTGTATTTATATAACCTAAATATGACCACATCTGTAGCATAATTATTCTATGAATAGCCCATAACATAGTGTAAAACTAAAATCACATATAGAGATTCCCCCTTGTTGGAATACTCTGCTGAAGTCAGTGTGGAATGCTGCTGGAATGCACATCTTAATGGCTGAGAGACATCATCTTTGCCTGCACATCTAGTCGCAGTAAATGAATTAGCTGTCTCTCTGACAGCTACAACTTTTTTTTTATGATACCCTTATAAAGTAAGAGAGTGATATGTATACACTTCCCTTGATGGCAGATCTCTCATAGGATTACTTATACACTGATGCATTTGGCAGAATCAAACACTTTCAGTTCAGTACAGTTCAGTCACTCAGTCGTGTCTGACTCTTTGCGACCCCATGAATCACAGCACGCCAGGCCTCCCTGTCCATCACCAACTCCTGGAGTTCACTCAAACTCATGTCCATCGAGTCGGTGATGCCATCCAGCCATCTCATTCGCTGTCGTCCCCGTCTCCTCCTGCCATCAATCCCTCCCAGCATCAGAGTCTTTTCCAGTGACTCAACTTGTCGCATGAGGTGGCCAAAGTACTGGAGTTTCAGCATTAGCATCAGTCCTTCCAATGAACACCC
Source organism: Moschus berezovskii (assembly GCF_049115385.1). Classification (NCBI taxonomy): domain Eukaryota; kingdom Metazoa; phylum Chordata; class Mammalia; order Artiodactyla; family Moschidae; genus Moschus; species Moschus berezovskii. The sequence goes on along the minus strand of NC_142468.1, from coordinate 40,340,710 downwards.
AGGATTGATCACCTTAGTGATATCCAAATACACAATTCACCAATCGCCACACTCTGCCCTTTTTATTCCCACTATTGTCTAAGGGAAGTTACTATACCACAGACAGTTCCCTGATTCCCATGAAGCTGCCACTGCATTGGCCAGTATAGGCCAATGACATGGATGACTTAATACCTTGCTGAAAACTGTGTGTGAATATGTGAGAAGACATACATTTTATGAAGACAAGTTTTTCAATCTATATGGACTACTCTTGGGTATACTTAACACAACTGGGATAGGAGTTCAGGAAGAACATGAACTCACCTTTAAGTAAAAACATGTGAGTCTTTGAGATGAAGATCAAATTTTTCATCTGTAGTGAATGAAAGCAAGTTCTCACAGGGAAAATCTTACTTTTCACTAGACCTGTGTGTGTTAGTTACAGTCATGTCCAATATTTTGTGAACCCATGGACTGTAGCCCACCAGGTTCCTCTGTCCATGGCATGCTCCAGGGAAGAATACTGGAGTGGGCAGCCTTTCCCTTCTCTAGGGGATCTTCCCAACCCGGGGATCATATCCACATCTCCTGCATTGCAGGCAGGTTTCTTACCATCTGAGCCACCAGAGAAGCCTCAAACTTCCCTAATTCTTTACTAAAATCACCAGTCCATAGCAGTAGTTCTTTGATTTTCTTTCTTCTGATTTATTCACACATTTATATATTTACTCATTTTACTGTTTACTAAGTCAGCAAGTATTTTTGAGTATTTGATGATAATCCAAGCATTTTTTGAAGTATTTATATATGTGCAGGTTCAGTTCAGTTCAGTTCGTTCAGTTGCTCAGTCATGTCCGACTCTCCGCGACCCCATGAATCACAGCACGCCAGGCCTCCCTGTCCATCACCAACTCCCGAAGTTCACTCAAACTCATGTCCACAGAGTCGGTGATGCCATCCAGCCATCTCATTCTCCGTGGTCCCCTTCTCCTCCCGCCCCCAACCTTTCCCAGCATCAGAGTCTTTTCCAGTGAGTCAACTCGTCGCATGAGGTGGCCAAAGTATTGCAGTTTCAGCTTTAGCATCAGTCCCTCCAATGAACATCCAGGATTGATCTCCTTTAGAATGGACTGGTTGGATCTCCTTGCAGTCCAAGGGACTCTCAAGAGTCTTCTCCAACACCACAGTTCAAAAGCATTGATTCTTCGGCGATCAGCCTTCTTCACAGTCCAACTCTCACATCCATACATGACCATGGGAAAAACCATTGCCTTGACTAGATGGACCTTGGTTGGCAAAGTAATGTCTCTGCTTTTTAATATACTATCAAGGTTGGTCATAACTTTCCTTCCAAGGAGCAAGCGTCTTTTAATTTCATGGCTGCAATCAGCATCTGCAGTGATTTTGGAGCCCCAAAAAACAAAGTCTGACACTGTTTCCACTGTTTTTCCATCTATTTCCCATGAAGTGATGGGACCAGATGCCATGATCTTTGTTTTCTGAATGTTGAGCTTCAAGCCAACCTTTTCACTCTCCTCTTTCACTTTCATCAAGAGGCTTTTGAGTTCCTCTTCACTTTCTGCCATAAGGGTGGTGTCATCTGCATATCTGAGGTTATTGATATTTCTCCCGGCAATCTTGATTCCAGCTTGTGCTTCTTCCAGCCCAGCGTTCCTCATGATGTACTCTGCATATAAGTTAAATAAGCAAGGTGACAATATACAACCTTGACGTACCCCTTTTCCTATTTGGAACCAGTCTGTTGTTCCATGTCCAGTTCTAACAGTTGCTTCCTGACCTGCATACAGGTTTCTCAAGAGGCAGGTCAGGTGGTCTGGGATTCACATCTCTTTCAGAATGTTCCACAGTTTATTGTGATCGACACAGTCAAAGGCTTTGGCATAGTCAATGAAGCAGAAATAGATGTTTTCCTGAAACTCTCTTGCTTTCTCCATGATCCAGCGGATGTTGGCAATTTGATCTCTGGTGCCTCTGCCTTTTCTAAAACCTGCTTGAACATCTGGGAGTTCACGGTTTACATACTGCTGAAGCCTGGCTTGGAGAATTTTGAGCATGACTTTACTAGCGTGTGAGATGAGTGCAATTGTGCAGTAGTTTGAGCATTCTTTGCCATTGCCTTTCTTTGGGATTGGAATGAAGACTGACCTCTTCCAGTCCTGTGGCCACTGCTGAGTTTTCCAAATCTGCTGGCATATTGAGTGCAGCACTTTCACAGCATCATCTTTCAAGACTTGAAATAGGTCAGCTGGAATTCCATCACCTCCACTAGCTTTGTTAGTAGTGATGCTTTCTAAGGCCCACTTGACTTCACATTCCAAGATGTCTGGCTCTAGGTCAGTGATCACATTATCGTGACTATCTTGGTCGTGAAGTCTTTTTTGTACAGTTCTTCTGTGTATTCCTGCCACCTCTTCTTAATATCTTCTGCTTCTGTTAGGTCCATATGTGCAGGTACAGGATCATATTTTCTATCCTCAAGGAGCTTGAAATATAGTGAATAAAGTGAACAAGTTATTGAGAACTTTCCATCAGTAACTACTGAAAACTATAGCTATGGGAGACACTACCATATGAATGTATTCATATTAGAAGCACATCTTATTCAGACCATGTGCAGGGAGGTATGAAGGAAGAAATTCTAGAGAAGTTGAGATTTAACCTACTAAGTGAAGAATGAGCAGTAAGCTGATCAGTGAAAGAAAACAATGGCTTTCTAAGTAAGAAACTGCACAAAGGCAATCAAAATTGAAAAAGCAGAAACTTGGGAGCAGAAACTTACTTGATATGTCTACAGCATAAGAGTATACCCTGAGATGAGACTAGGGAGACAAACTAAGGCCAGGTTTTAAATTCAGTTATGTGTTAGCAGGGAGGTATGACATTTTTTCACTGAAGGCTATTGAAAAGTATTGAAGTGTGACTGATTAGCAAACTGGATTTATTTTTCACAGAATTTCTGTCCCTGTATGCTTTGGGATTAGTGTTGCCCATAAGAGAAATTTATGTAAGATTTAAAAGCTGAAGTGAAATAACAGTTCCCTGGTGGCTCATCAGTAAGAAATCTACCTGCCATTAAGAGACCTGGGTTCAGTCCCTGGGTTGGGAAGATCCCTTGGAGAAGGAAATGGCAACCCATTCTGGTATTCTTACCTGGGAGATCCCATGGATAGAGGAGTCTGGCAGGCTAAAGTCCATATGGTCGCAAGAGTCAGGCATGATTTAGGGACTAAACTATATTGCAAGTCAGTATGGGAGGTAGACACTACCATGGATTGCTTATATGTGAAGACTCATCTTGTTGGCAGTGTAGTCCTAGGCCAGAATGTGTGCAGGTCTGTGTGAAGGATAATGGCTTCATCTGCAGGTAATATGTGTTGTCAAGGTTGAAATCAGTGATAGGCAGATGTAGGTTACAGTTTGCCCTTGTGCAGTACATTTTAGTTGTCCTCATGGGCTTATTTTTCTCACTCTCCCTACAGTTTTTCTTCCTGACCAACAACAGTGACCTTAGCTCACCAATCAATGCATAATCAACAACCTTCTATAGACTTCTTCACCAGTTTCCACAATAGTGTAGGCTCTAATCTCTGTAATAAATCTGTTATTCCTTATCAATTATGGTTCTGTTTGCCTGAAATATAGGCAAAAAATCCCTAACTGTTACCAAGGCTATTTATCAATGAAAATGATATAAGATTTTCACATTAGCATGATATCTATAATCTGTGAAATGGATTAGATATAGAATAATTATTCACACATTCTAAATAGCAGAATCTTTACTTTTCAAATTAAATTTATTTGAGACCTTAGATGTAAAGAGATGTGCTTGCTTGAAATAGGGATGAAGAACATAGGACCTGATTGTTCTGCCTGCCTTCACTCTTCCCTCTTTCAGTACAGGGAATACTCAATGTTTGGAGAACATATTTTAACAAATGTCTGCACTAGGAAAACTCCTTTAGTCATTCTGGAGAGAAATGAAGTCGCTCAATGCTTTGTGTGAGTGGTATGGAAACTGCAGAAATCTGGGATATTTTAAGGCCAGTAGATTTATTAACACTATCATTCTGGGAGCAATTACCACAAACGAACTTGATAATTTGAGAACATGGATGAATTTTTGACTTGTTCAAGTCGAGATGTGCAATAGGATTAGAGCTCAAGAGAGAGGTCTGATATAGAGACATGGTTTTAAATTATTGCAAAGGTGAGTCAGTTCTAGATTAGGAAGAATAGACTGAGAACAGCTAAGACCAAATATAGCAACATTAATGTGGTCATAGAGGCAAAAAGCTCTTGGGTTGCCATAAACATAAGAGAATCAGGAAAGAAGAGTCTATGGGCTATAGAGAAAGGGAGCATTTTGAGGAGAGCCTGTTTAACAGCACGCCATGACAAGCATACCAATGTCATAAAATATTCTTTAGATTTAGCAATCATAAAGTCACTGAGTAATACAAGAGGCATAAGAGGGAGTAGGATTGCCTTAGGAATGAATAAGAAAAGCTCACAAGGCAGTAAATACTTTGTGAATGAAAAGTGTAAGAGATGAGATAAAGAAATGAATATGGGGTCAAGGATGTGACATTTTGCAAGTGGCAACTTGAAGGGAAAGAGTAATTTGGGACTAATGTATTGTATATTCATCTTGGAGCCATTCGTTGTTTTCACTGAATTTCTATCCTACTACTTTCATCTACGAATATTTTTCCTCTAAGACCTGTCTTGTTTTCTTAAATAGCAGAAAACTTGTTAAAACTAAAAAACATTATATTATATTCAACCTTCTAACAACATTCAGTATTCAGTCTTTTATTCTTCTTTAACCCACATATTGGCCTACCCTTAAGTTCTACCACTTAAAGGGAAATCAGGCTCCTAAATGTACACAGTTCTGGAAATTTCTGTACTTAACCATCAAAGTTCAGGACTGTGGTTCCCCTCCATTTCTAATCCTTTCTCCTGGTTTTGACATTTTCCTTCATTGGATTTGTACGAAGGCACAGTTTTCAAGGAAATGGCCATAAATAGCACATTAATTTTTCTTTTTCCAGTTTTAAGGGGGGGGGTTCAGTTCTTGATGCCACGTTTAAAATAATCACTTAGCATTTATCTAGTCTCACACCAGATACTATTTGCATTTTTATTATATTTGTCACAACAGTGGCATATGAGAGATATTACCATACCCTTTTTACAGAAGGTCATTGGATCTCAGAAAGCTTAAATATTTAGTTCAGGTATACGAAATTCATAAATATCAGGACAAGAATTAAGTTGACTATAATAATATAAGCATAGTACCTGGTGTATAGCGAACACTGAAGATCATGTTTTATCATTAACGATATTTCTTGCAGTTTTTATAATCCATATCCTGTATCTTTTTCCATCATAATACAATTTTCTTTCTTGTAGTTCAAAAAAATGCTAGCAATGATTCACATGATATCAAGACATAATAAATGTTAGCTAGTAATCTGAAATTAACACAGTAAAGCATCAGAAACCTTGGAATAGGATGAAAATGTGAAATTGGAGCACAGTGTTGGTGACATTTCTGCCATTACCAGTACTAAAATTGGTTTGGAGATTAGTTTCTAGTAATAAATGAATATAAATTTGATAATTTCTCATTCTGGTTGATGGATGATGATGAATTTTGTGATAATGTATTTAATAAAGCATTAGGGAAGACATGGACTTTGGAATTTCTCTAACAGTCATTTTCTGAATATGAGGGATCTGAATTCAATTGCTTTTTAAATCCTTTGTCCACAAGATTTCTTCTAGGTATTTTGCTTATGTTTGAAAGAATAGCTACAAGAGCAGAATAAATGAAAACGGAAAAAGAAAGAAAAAAACAGGTGTTAAAACATTTTTCAGTGTTATAGTGTTGATCAATTCTGATAGGATACATAATACTATTAAAGGCCCTTAGTGAAAGAAAAAAAAGTAATAAGAAAAATAATAGCTTTACGATTTCACGGTCAATAAAAAAATTACAAAGCTCTATGCTTGGAATCCAGGTTCGTTTGACTCTGATGATGGCTCTGAACCAACACAGAGCCCTGAATTTCTAGTTCTTCAGTAATCAATTCTCAGAGATAGCAGTCACCTTCTGGCTCCCTATTAATTATCATTTTAGCAGCCACAGACAGGAGCAGTATGCCGTTATGCTTTTCACAGCAGGCGCAATTGCCTTGATGCTTTCTAACCCAAGCAGTTCTTTACCCTGCCGCGGATTCCCTTCTTCCATCTGTAGCTGAGTGGTTTCAGAAATCCCCATGGGAACTGTTGGCCACTGCATTTGTGGATGTCAGTAATTAAGCTATCTACTGCAGCTGCAAATTGTTGGACAACGTGGATAGTAGAAGGGCACAGCTCTGCTGCAAAGCCTGGTCATAATGAGAACAGAAAGGTCAGTGCACCTTGGTTGGTTTTGCCATGCCCTGGGGACCTTGGGTTTGCCCCATGGTTTTCTCATCAGTTTTGTATCATTTTTATAAGAAAGTGGTATTTGCTACAAGCTACCTGGCCTGTAAGTTGCTTTTATGCATTTATAGTGTCTATACACAAACAACTGTTCTCTGTATCTGCTATCACTGCTTCATGCTGACTCTATTATGGATCTGCACTTTGCTTTATAGCTTGTCCCTGACCTGAACTGGGATTGGTCTCAGGTCACTCATAATTAGTTATATTACATTTCCATTATTTCTATCAAAACCAGATCTGTCTATACTCTTTGGAATAGAGAACACTTGTTACACATTTTAAAATTTTTACTCTATTTAATCACTGAAGTATAACGAGAGGAGTGAGAGCTTCCTGTAAAGTATCCCCTGGGATTATTTCCCAATGTATGAGCCTCCATGTATAATGTTTGCTAGCTGGCTTTAGGTATTTTCAGTAATGCACTTTTCAGTCACAATTGAAATATACTGATGATTGGATTTGCAATCAGTGCTGATTGTTTCTTATTATCATTGTATCTCCAACACCTAGCATGCATCTGCCTATTTGCATATGGTAAGTGCTGAACAGTGGACACTGAGTGAATGAAGGTGTCCGTTGGTTGCATATTCCTGTTTTCACAACGCCTTTACAAGTAAGGCCCAATTTCTCTTTTCATTTTGATGCAGATTCCTTTCTTCATTTACTCAACACAATATGTATTCTTCACTTACTATTTGCCAATCACTTTCCTCAAAGGGATCATATCTGTGGTGTGAGTGTGTGTATGTATCTGTGACCGAGAGACAGAGAGATATTGAGAAAAAGGGGGAGCTTTGAGTGGGTTGTAAACAGACATGTAAACAGGTAATCATAATCCGTACGCAAATTAAGGACAGGTATAGTGCAGCACAGACAAAACATCAAATTTAAACCCAGAACTATGGATGGTTTCCTGAAAGAGATGATGATTTCACTAGGCTTTTGCTGTTGTTGTTTTAAAAAGAAGGTGAGGTATCTAGGACAAGGCAGGTGGAGAAAAGAATTACTGAAAGAGTCAACAACACATAGAATGTGAGCAAGCATGCAAGTGGTGAGGTGTGACTGAAGGAATGAGATGTTGAGTGAGACTCGGGGCACTGCCGATTCTTAACACCTCTGATGCACTATATTCTAAGCCGGTATCATTTTTTGCTTACAGTAAAAAGCCTCCTACATGATCTCCTTGATTCTGCTCTTCTCATAGTCTCATCAGACAATAGCTGCCTGAGAGACTTTTTAAAATGCAAGTCATGTCACTCCTTTGCACAAAACTCTAAGCAGCTGACCATCTCATTGGAGTGAAATCAAATGTCTTCAAAATGGCATACACGTGTCTAGATGCTTTTGCTCCTGGCTTCTCTCTCTGTTTTTGTTTCCTGTCCATATTCCCATGCTCACTCCTTTCCAGCCATATTCACCAAACTGTCTCCCAACTCAGGATTTTGTTGTTGTTTCCTTAAATATTCTTTTCTCCAAATATCCCGGTGATACTGTTCGTGCTCAGATGTCACTCAGAGAAGTATTCCTTGACTGTGCTGTGCTTTTGGCTTAGTTGTGTCCGACTCTGTGACCCTATGGACTATACCCCGCCAGGCTCCTCTGTCCATGGGAATTCTCCAGGCAAGAATACTGGAGTGGGTTGCAATGCCTTACTCCAAGGGATCTTCCCAACCCAGGGATTGAACCCAGGTCTCCTGCATTGCAGGTGGATTTTTTACCATCTGAACCACCAGGAAAACTTGAGAATACTGGAGTAGGTAACCTAATCCTTTTCCAGGGTATCTTCCTGACCCAGGAATTGAACCAGTATCGCCTACATTGCAGGTGGATTCTTTACCAGCTGAGCTATCAGGGAAGCCCATTCCCTGACTGCACTATCTAAAACTGTACCTATCCTCTCTTCTCTTACTTCTGCTTTCCTTGATAGCCTAACGTGACCTGTACTCAATACATATTTGTTGACTGTCTGTCCCTGCCCTACTAGAATACATGCTACATGAGGATGTTGTCTGCTTTTCTCACTATCTTAACCTTGTTGCCTAAAACAGTGTTTCACATAGAACAGACCCTCAACACATATTTGTTGAATTAACACACACACGAATGAATGGGAATTTATCTTTTTAAAGAATCTCTCCTCCTACATGATTATTATACATACTAAATAAATTAGATTTTTATCCTGAAGGTAATGAAGAGTGGTTGAAGAATTCTAAGCAAAGAGTTACATCACCCAAGGTGTACTTTAGAAAAATTATCTATCATCCAGGAGGAGGATAGATAGAAGGTTTTGAAGTAATTCAGGCAAGAAATGATGAAAATAGAACAAAAAATGTGAAAGTGATGAAAGAGAGGATGATTCACTTTAAAGAAATATTCAATTGATGAAGCCCCCTGGGTCACCCTTAGATTAAAAAGGTACATTGGTGTAAGAGGAGGAAACAGCATGACCAGTTTGCCCACAATTCTCCTACTTTCGAAACTGAAATTTATGCATCCTGAGAAAACCCTCAGACCTGCGTGAAACAGACTGATTGATCACTCTAAAATGTCAGAGATACTTCGAGAACACAATCTTTTCCTCCATTTACATTTAAATAGTAGCAATGATTTCCACATGAGTTATTGTCTTCTCTTAAGAATCACTTCAAATCCCATGTTCCCCTACATATTCACATTTACTTTCCTTTCTACCCCCAATCCCAAACACCTCACGGTCTTATATTATCTTCCTCTTATGAAGGACCACATTGTTTGTCAATTTCTTCCAGAACAAGTGACCTAATCTGCTTAGTGTAATATATTCATTGACCATATTGCACATTTACCTTTTAGACTCAAAGCTTATATAACATAATTACCAAGCTTTATTCATCCTATTATCCTTGCCAAACGTGTAGTAGAGCTATGAATTCATGTCTTTTGAAGGAGCTGATACAGGCGTGTGTATATGCTACAAATTTAGATAAATAGAAGGTGAAGTCTGACAGTGTTGGTCTTTGCTTGGGAAAAGGAAGTGGTGTGACCACATACTATCAGCAACCTAGAAATATTAATCTAAGACAAGCTGGCCACCATCTTTGAAAAGGGAGCAGAGAATACAATAGTTATCATTGCTCGCAAGAATAATTCTCAGCACAGCCAGGACCTGCACATCTGATCACATGAAGATTGCTTTTTGTGCCATCTTGGGCCTATTGACTCTAAGATTCTAAAAGATGAGGAGGATGGATATTGTAAACTGGGTTTCAAAATCTTTAGACAAGCAATAATACATATTTTAACCCTATATATATATGGAGCAAGACATACCACATGTAAATTTAGAGTTTTGAGCATTGCTATGTTGACTAGCAATTTGAGCCAGAATTTATTAGATTGGCGCAAAAGTAACTGCAGTTTTGCATTGTTGAACTTTGCCATTTGATATTAGAATATATTCATAAATAAATGTGGTTATGTTATATATAATTTCAATGCACATTTATCATTTTATGCTTTTTTGCTTATCGTTTATTTCTTGCTGTTTATTTCACATTTATTTTAGACTAGGGAAATGATGTTAGACAAAAAGCAAATTCAAGCAATTTTCTTATTCAAGTTCAAAATGGGTCCTAAAGCAGCAGAGACAACTTGCAACATCAACAGCGCATTTGACCCAGGAACTGCTAATGAATGTACAGTGCAGTGGTGGTTCAAAAGTTTTGCAAAGGAGACAGGGCCTTGAAGATGAGAAGCACAGTGGCTGGCCATTGGAAGTTGACAATGACCAACTGAGAGCCATCATTGAAGCTGATTCTCTTACAACCACACAAGAAGTTGCTGAAGAATTCAACATCGACCATTCTACAGTCATTTGGCATTTGAAGCAAACTGGAAAGGTAAAAAAGCTCAATAAGTGGATGCCTCATGAGCTGACCAAATAGCAAAAAAAAAGTTGTTTTGAAGTGTTGTCTTCTCTTACTCTATGCAACAATAATGAACCATTTCTTGGTCAGATTGTGATGAAAAGTGGATTTTATATGACAACCAGTGATGACCAGTTGAGTGGTTGGACCAAGAAAACGCTCCAAAGCACTTCCCAAAGCTAAATTTGCACCAAAAAAGGGTCATGGTCACTGTTTGTTGGTCTGCTGCCCGTCTGGTCTACTATAGCTTTCTGAATCCTGGCAAAACCATTACATATGAGAAGTATGCTCAGCAAATTGCTGAGATGCACCCAAAACTGCAGTGCCTTCAGCTGACATTGGTCAACAGAAAGGGCCCAATTGTTCTCCACAATGATGCCCAGCTGCACGTCACACGACAAATGCTTCAAAGTTGAACTAATTGGGCTATGAAGTTTTGCCTCATCTACCATATTCACCTGACCTCTCGCCATCTGATTACCTTGACAACGTTTTCAGGGAAAAAGTTTTAATCATTTTGACACCTTTTTGCAGGGAAAATGCTTCCACAACCAACAAGAGGCAGAAAATACTTTCCAAGAGTTCATCAAATCCTGAAACATAGATTTTTTTACACTACAGGAATATACAAGCTTATTTCTCATGGACAAAAAAATGTGTTGATTGTAATGGTTCCTATTTTGATTAGTAAAGATGTGTTTGAGCCTAGTTATAATGATTTAAAATTCAAGGTCTGAAACTGCAATTACTTTTATACTAATTTCAGATAAAAATAAAACCCCTGGAGAATTACTTTATACATGATGCTGCATTCTTGGCAACATCGCATAAACACCAAATACTTCCTCATGATCTCTAGCATCCTGATGCAGGGATATATGTACACATCTCAATCTCACATTTCTTCAGACCCTAGTTATGTTTAGGACTTAGTATTATTCCCTAGTAGTTAAATACAAGTCTATATATAATACATGGAAACCAATTGAAAACTTGTGTTTGGCTTCCAAAGCAAAAGCCAAAGTGTTGGGAGCCACTTTGTATGGTTTGAACAGTCATATAACAACAATCCTCGTTAAAACACTTCACACAGAGTAGGAATCATACTGGAACTTTAGATCCAACCCCTCAAAACTCACAGGCATAGGATGTAAAGAGTATATTTATCTATTCTTCTTGACTATTTTTTGGTGTGAGGACTGCTTGTTTTCTATGTTAGTTGTTAAAAGCTTTGACTTCAGTTGACTAGATACTGCTTCCTTCAGCAAGCCAATAGAGTCCCTTGCTTCAAACATAGTCCCCTCTTTTTGATATCAGGTTCTCCCATAGCTAGTCCTCTAATCTTTTCATTCTTTCCTCTTCTGAAATGAAAAAGAATTATCTGTTTTTCTCAATATCTATTTGCATTATAATAACAGTCTGAACAGAGGGTTTGAGATACCAGTGCTTCTGGCTCTCTATCCTGTGAAGATATAAATTCAATAACTATGGGAAAATTTTTCTCAAGAATATCCTTCAGAGTTAGAATGAATTGCATTGATATAATAGTAGGTTGGATTTGATCAACAGTAAACAAGTTCCAGGCATTAGAATGTCACATGATTTGGACACTAATATGTATGAGATGATCCTTCAGGGCTATGCGAGTCCCAATTTATATTCTAAAAATCATCTAAATATTCAAATAAGCATCTTTAAAATTAAACCATGAAGACCAGAGATATCTCTTAATACAAAATTTCCTTCTTGAACATAGAAAATGTTACTTTTATATATTTCAATTTTTCTTATAATTTAGCATATTCTTTTCACTTGAGCATAATGATATAAGGATATAGTAATGTGTTTTAATGATATGTAGATTAAAATAAAATAGGTGGAAATATGACAATTTCAATACTAGACCAGAGTTCTAGTGACTCTAGTCATCAGTTCAGTTCAGTTCAGTTCAGTCGCTCAGTCGTGTCCGACTCTCCATGACCCCATGAACTACAGCACGCCAGGCCTCCCTGTCCATCACCAACTCCCGGAGTACACTCAAACTCATGTCCACAGAGTCGGTGATGCCATCCAGCCATCTCATTCTCCATCGTCCCCTTCTCCTCCCACCCCCAACCTTTCCCAGCATCAGAGTCTTTTCCAGTGAGTCAGCTCGTCGCATGAGGTGGCCAAAGTATTGCAGTTTCAGCTTTAGCATCAGTCCCTCCAATGAACATCCAGGATTGATCTCCTTTAGAATGGACTGGTTGGATCTCCTTGCAGTATAAGGGACTCTCAAGAGTCTTCTCCAACACCACAGTTCAAAAGCATCGATTCTTCGGCGATCAGCTTTCTTCACAGTCCAACTCTCACATCCATACATGACCACGGGAAAAACCATAGCCTTGACTAGACGGACCTTGGTTGGCAAAGTAATGTCTCTGCTTTTTAATATACTATCAAGATTGGTCACAACTTTCCTTCCAAGGAGCAAACGTCTTTTAATTTCATGGCTGCAATCAGCATCCGCAGTGATTTTGGAGCCCAAAAAAATAAAGTCTGACACTGTTTCCACTGTTTTTCCATCTATTTCCCATGAAGTGATGGGACCAGATGCCATGATCTTTGTTTTCTGAATCTTGAGCTTCAAGCCAAACTTTTCACTCTCAAGATGGGAATCCCAGACCACCTGACCTGCCTCTTGAGAAACCTGTATGCAGGTCAGGAAGCAACAGTTAGAACTGGACATGGAACAACAGACTGGTTCCAAATAGGAAAAGGTGTACGTCAAGGTTGTATATTGTCACCTTGCTTATTTAACTTATATGCAGAGTACATCATGAGGAACGCTGGGCTGGAAGAAGCACAAGCTGGAATCAAGATTGCTGGGAGAAATATCAATAACCTCAGATATGCAGATGACACCACCCTTATGGCAGAAAGTGAAGAGGAACTCAAAAGCCTCTTGATGAAAGTGACTCTAGTCATACTCATGCCAAATCTAGAATCTATAATACTGATTTATAGTCATGTTTACCTAAAACCTTTCCAGTTTAAAAAGGGATGAATGTATTAAACAGTCTTTGAGCCCAAGGATACAGTGATTAAATCACATAATGTTTTAGTGCAGTGCTTTTTGGAAAGAAGATGTAGTGGCCTCAGCAGGAGTCTCTGCATGGCCAGGCAGGCTGGCCTGGAGTTTGCATCACACTGAGGGAAATAAGGAAAGGTCTAGCACTTTTGACTTCAGCATCGCTTGTCTCCACTTTAAAATTGGGCATTTTGGGGCTGTTTTGAGGGGCTCAAAAATGAAGTAGTGGCACAAACACTCATTCACTGAAGATCTTCATAATGATGACTATTCCTTGCCTCTACAGGAAGCTTTATAAACCACAAAGTTCTTTTGAAGTCATTATATCCTTTGCAATTTCCTGTAGGGCTAGATAAATATCTTCACTTGTAAATGGGAAACTGAATCTGAGTGATTATCTTGAAACACAATAAGCATTCAGTTATTCAACATGAGTATGGAATGTGTTATACTTGATTATATTCTGTTTAGTAATTATGTAATAGGTCAGGTATTACCTACCAATTTTCAAAATATATTAACATATATAGAAAATGTATAAGTATAATAGTTTCAACCTCATTGGTAGTAATGAAAGACAAGATATACAAAGCACCTTGTACTTGTACTTAGTTGCTAAGTTATGTCTGACTCTGCGACCCTGTGGACTGTAGCCTGCTAGGCTCCTCTGTCCATGGGATTTCCCAGGCAAGCATACAGCGGATGGTTGCCATTTCCTTCTCCAGGAGATCTTCCTAACCCAGGTTTCAAACCCATGTCTCCTCCATTGCTAGAGTCTTTATCAGTGAGCCACCTGGGAAGCCATACAAAACACCCTCTCCCCCCAAAAAAGTGTATTGAGTACCTATAGTCTCTAGGACATTGTGCTAGACACAGTGTTGACATATAGGGTTCAAAAGAGATCTAGGTTGTGATAACAATGATAAACTCTTTTACTTATCCATTTTATAAAATGGATATTTCTTTACAAATGTCAATAAGAGATTTTGCTAAAATAGTAGGATAATACTTAAGGAAACCAGTAACTTCATTAAAGTATCCAATTGGTGAATGGTGTAGGAATTTCAGCTGGAAATGCCTCATCCAAAGAGAGCATTGACTCATCACACAAAGCAGTTTGGTTGGGCAAGAATTTTACAGAGAGGTCTGACTCTCCAATTCCAAGCTCTGATGAAATGGATGGTCTCTAAAACAAAATGTCCTTAGCTATGTGCAGAGTTCTCAGACAATGTTTTGCCTTCATTATCCCCAATCTAATCTCTTATATCACACATGAATTTCTGTCAAGCTGATGTCTCAAATTTATAATTCAGTCAATACACAGTTATTGAATGTCACTGTGTTCAGAGCAGGTATGTAACTGTTGTTAATAGTGTATCAAAGGAACTTGACTGTCACTTTTCTTTTTCATATGTTTACTCCTTGCTACCCTGCCTCGGGAAGAGAAACTTTGTTCTATGTGAAAAATCTACTTATATAGCTCTAAGCTATGTAGTACATTCAATTACTAATTTTCAGTTTCCTCAGTGAAATGATCATGTGCCAAGTATAGGAATCAAAAGTAAATATTAATTACATAGTAGCTGAACTTTTTATTTTGGCCTATAGAATCTGACAAAAAAAATCTGGAGAAATCCATATATCATATACACAAACTGTCCATCCAATGTTCTGAGATATTTACAGTCTAAGAAAATGTTTAGGGTGAAAATACCCGAGGCACTTTCAGAAGGTTTAGAATTGGAAGGAAAATAGGAGGCTAAAAACAATGCTTTCTTGAAGACAATGTGAAAATGTAACTTTTCTCTAATTACCTAATTAAATTTTACAACTTTTAGATAGATTCAAGGCTTCTTTGTTGTTCCAAGCATGGAGGTCAATTAAAGGATTTGCCAAGGGAAGTTCATTCATACACCATTGTTTCAGAAACAAAAAGGGGTTGCTTGAGGACACTGGGTACAGTAGAGAGAATCAAACTGTTTAGAATATACTTTTACAGTGGCTTCTTTCTAGTACTTACTCTCTTCTGTCTACTTGAAGCTGGCTATTCTTTTCAGGAAATATAACAAAATACTGTTATTTTCTGTGTGTATTTTTGCTGATTCACTAACAGTTTTAATGAAAACTGCATATTCCCAAAGACTCTCTTTCTTCCCTGTACATTTAAAAATATTTTCATCATTCAAAAATAGATCTCAATGTCACCCCGTCTATGAAGATCTTCTGGAATCTTCTCCAATAATCCTTTCAGTCACTGTCTTACCAGGCTTCCATAATATTTCATATCCATCTCCACCAATGCTAACTCACTATTTTTTTGCATATAAAACTGTCTCCTTACATGGACTGAAGACCCTAGAGGGGAAGAACCACTAGAGCAGTTACCTCCTTTATACTGGCTAGACAAACAGAAGTGAATAGACCATATAATTCATTAGTTCATTGCAAAAATATTAGGTTTTTTTTTTGCATTTATGTTCTTATTTTGTATTTATGTTCTTCAGTTCAGTTCAGTTCAGTTCAGTTGTTCAGTCATGTCTGACTCTTTGCGACCCCATGAATCACAGCACGCCAGGCCTCCCTGTCCATCACCAACTTCTGCAGTTCACTCAAACTCATGTCCATCGAGTCGGTGATGCCATCCAGCCATCTCATTCGCTGTCATCCCCATCTCCTCCCGCCCCCAATCCTTCCCAGCATCAGAGTCTTTTCCAGTGAGTCAACTCTTCTCATGAGGTGGCCAAAGTATTGGAGTTTCAGTTTTAGCATCAGTCCTTCCAATGAACACCCAGGATCGATCTCCTTTAGAATGGACTGGTTGGATCTCCTTGCAGTACAAGGGACTCTCAAGAGTCTTTTCCAGCACCACAGTTCAAAAGCATCAATTCTTTGGTGATCAGCTCTCTTCACAGTCCAACTCTCACATCCATACATGACCACTGGAAAAACCATAGCCTTGATTAGACGGATCTTTGTTGGCAAAATAATGTCTCTGCTTTTTAATATACTATCTGCTGCTAAGTCACTTCAGTCGTCTCCGACTCTGTGCGACCCCGTAGACGGAAGCCCACCAGGCTCCCCCGTCCCTGGGATTCTCCAGGCAGGAACACTGGAGTGGGTTGCCATTTCCTTCTCCAATGTGTGAAAGTGAAAAGTGAAAATGAAGTCGCTCAGTCGTGTCCGACCCTTAGCGACCCCACGGACTACAGCCAACCAGGCTTCTCCATCCATGGGATTTTCTAGGCAATAGTACTGGAGTGGCTTGCGATTGCCTTCTCCAAATATTCTATCTAGGTTGGTCATAACTTTCCTTCCAAGGAGTAAGCGTCTTTTAATTTCATGGCTGCAATCAGCATCCGCAGTGATTTTGGTGCCCAAAAAAATAAAGTCTGACACTGTTTCCACTGTCTTTCCATCTATTTCCCATGAAGTGATGGGACCAGATGCCATGATCTTTGTTTTCTGAATGTTGAGCTTCAAGCCGACCTTTTCACTCTCCTCTTTCACTTTCATCAAGAGGCTTTTGAGTTCCTCTTCACTTTCTGCCATAAGGGTGGTGTCATCTGCATATCTGAGGTTATTGATATTTCTCCCAGCAATCTTGATTCCAGCTTGTGCTTCTTCCAGCCCAGTGTTCCTCATGATATACTCTGCATAGAAGTTAAATAAGCGGGGTGACAATATACAACCTTGACGTACTCCTTTTTCTATTTGGAACCAGTCTGTTGTTCCATGTCCAGTTCAAACTGTTGCTTCCTGACCTGCATACAGGTTTCTCAAGAGGCAGATCAGGTGGTCTGGTATTCCTATCTCTTTCAGAATTTTCTACAGTTTATTGTGATCCACACAGTCAAAGACTTTGGCATAGTCAATGAAGCAGAAATAGATGTTGTTCTGGAACACTCTTGCTTTCTCCATGATCCAACGGATGTTGGCAATTTGATCTCTGGTGCCTCTGCCTTTTCTAAAACCTGCTTGAACATCTGCGAGTTCATGGTTCACATATTGCTGAAGCCTGGCTTGGAGAATTTTGAGCATGACTTTACTAGCGTGTTATGTTCTTACTTCTCCCTTAAATTGGGCTTTCTCTCCTATGTTGCACGTGGTTTATCACATGTATCAAGAGATTAGGAGCATTAAGCAGGTGACAAACATCAACAATGACCTGGGGATTTATTGTAATCAACCAATATGCTCAACCTTGTAATTGCTCAGAGCTTTTTGCTCCATAATTATTTGGTTGCCTCAGTGTAGCCATTCAATGATGTTATAATTAGTAGGTAATTAACTAAAGCATTTCCCAAGATGCTGTAGAGCATGAAACATGTGTGCAAGCTGATAACACGAGGACTGATAAACCATTTAGTCAACAATTTTCTAAAACCACTTCTAGCAGATCCTTTCAAACCTCACTGATTGTAAACCCTGTCCTCTTTCAGAGTCTAGCTTATTCCACAGATGTTTTGTGTGCCATATCAAATGTAGATTGGGGCCATCTAAGCCCTGCCTTGGAGAAGGCAATGGCAAGCCACTCCAGTACTATTGCCTAGAAAATCCCATGGATGGAGGAGCCTGGTAGGCTGCAGTCCCTGGGGTCGCTAAGGGTCGGACACGACTGAGCGACTTCACTTTCACTTTTCACTTTCCACTTTCACACATTGGAGAAGGAAATGGCAACCCATTCCAGTGTTCCTGCCTGGAGAATCCCAGGGACGGGGGAGCCTGGTGGGTTTCCGTCTATGGGGTCACACAGAGTCGGACACGACTGAAGTGACTTAGCAGCAGCAGCAGCAGCAGCAAGCCCTGCCTTATTGTCTCTCCCACCGTACCTGCATTTCCACATACACCCTTTCCCACTTCCACAAAACCTTGATCTTCATAGCAATTCATTTCAGTTCAGTTCAGTTCAGTCGCTCAGTCGTGTCTGACTCTCCGCGACCCCATGAATCACAGCACGCCAGGCCTCCCTGTCCATCACCACCAGTTCTCAAATTTTGTGAGGTGGATCCTGCAGAGGATTGGCTCCAATTTACAGATGGAAACATCTTGGAGAGCTTAAGCCACATGGTTTAGTTAAATACTGCAATTTAAAAGACTTGGTAAAATATACCTGTTTCAAACCTGAGCCTCTTCAGACTCTGTACTGAGTACTCTTTACAATATACTTTGTATACAAGGGAGAATATAAAAAGCTGAAGAGGAGGCAGAGTAGATTACATTTGGGAAGGAAAGGGAAAAAAGGTAAAATAAAATGTAAAAGTGAGATTAAATGTTGAAGTAAAGTGATAGGGAGTGCTGTTGACACCTTAAAAATATCCCCAAACTCTAAACACTAATTAATATATAAATACAAGTTGGCTACTGTCTCATCCTCTTATGTAAGAATGTACCCCTCTATAAGAAGATAATACTAGTAGAACCTAAATCATAAGGCTGCTTGGAAAAGTAACTGAGATAATGAATATTAAGCTCTTAGACGCTGTCAGATACACAGTAAGCACCAATGATTAGGAGCTGTCAGGATGAGAGGGAGAGAGAAGGAGGGAGAGTGAGAAAGAGAGGATACGAAACAGGCCATCTAAGAGACTGGAGATGAGAAGTGGGTCCTGTTTACCCACCATTGCCCAGGGGAAGAATGAGTGACTGAACTCATGGTTGGTCCTGCTTGTCCAGACTGACTTATTGAACACTGAATCCAACGACTAAGCCCTCTTGTTCTGATTGCATCCTTTCAAAACAGTTTTCTGCTTATGGTTTGGTTTCCCTCAGAGCCTAGGAGGTGCTGCTTTCTAAATGCCAGCACGTCCTTCTCAAGCTGGAACCACTGTGAGTTTAAAAATATCATTCTGGTTTGTGCACTATCACAGGAGTAAGTGGTTTATAATTTACCCCATATGAGTCGCCTTTTCTTCTTCTCACTTCAACATTCCGCTCTGATAGTGTTTTTTCACTAGTAAACTAGTAACCCTGGCACCCTTGTCTCAGGATCTGCCCTTGGGGCAACCCAAACTATTTCAGTCACCATGAGTCTCCCTGTCTCACTTACTCTCCTCTTGGCCTTCCTCTCTTAGGTTGCTTTTCATGGTGGGAGGCATGACCACCAGTGAGACTCGTGCCATGTACAATACATATAGGTCATGATGCAAGGGAAGAAGAGAGCCATCTGTTCAACTCTAATTCTGAAAAGTCCTGGGAAGAACTTTTGTCTGTCATGAGCTAGGTATCGAGGGAGGTGTAGTGCTTTGCTTTTCCTGACTTGACAAGCCCAAACAGGAGTCACAGGGTACTATGATTAGTGGCCTCTCAGAAACTCAGAGAGTGAATGAGGAGAAATCTTCAATTGGAAGGGGAAGAGAATCACTATTATTAACAAGAGAACTAAGCAGTGTGTTCAGCAGATGAAAACAACAGATGTTCAGTATAGATGTATAAAAATAGCACACTTACCAAGTATAAATTGGCAATAATGATAGCATGCCATTCCTCCAGAAATGGAGAGAAGTAACTGTCAAAATAGGATGTCCAGTCCCACTGTACCCCTTGCTAGATTGTCCTCAAACCCTGACTCCCAGTGTCAATTCTCCTGGACTCTACCTTACAGCATCAGTGTGAGATACAGCCAAGCAGGCTTCATATCTGCCTAATCCACTGAGGTGCCACTAGTGAAAGGGCACTGGACGAGAGCTAGCAAAACTGGTTAGCCCCTGCTGATCCTGAAGCATTGAGTTTACCTCGTTAGGGCTTGACCTCGTGTTTGTATGGTGTTTCAGTTGGAAATGGCTGTGTACCAGAATCAAAATTACTCTACTGTGGACCAATAAGAGACAGTCTTCTTTGTGTTGTCATTCTCATTAAGATTAAATGATGTTCATTAATACTAGTTTGAAAGGTTGACAATTGCTCATAATTGAACAGATAGTAAATCCTCTCAATAGTAGTTCTAATCATAGTTTTCAATGATAATTTTAATCATCAGTTCAGTTCAGTCGCTCAGTCGTGTCCGACTCTCCGCGACCCCATGAATCACAACAAGCCAGGCCTCCCTGTCCATCACCAACTCCCGGAGTTCACTCAAACTCATGTCCACAGAGTCGGTGATGCCATCCAGCCATCTCACTCTCGGTCGTCCCCTTCTCCTCCCGCCCCCAACCTTTCCCAGCATCAGAGTCTTTTCCAGTGAGTCAACTCGTCGCATGAGGTGGCCAAAGTATTGCAGTTTCAGCTTTAGCATCAGTCCTTCCAATGAACACCCAGGATCGATCTCCCTTAGAATGGACTGGTTGGAATTTTAATCATAGTTTCTCCATAATAGCTTTATTGAATAATTAGCTTCACTGTTTCCTGTCTTCCTAACTCTATCTTCCTTACTGTCGTCAATGTTCTGTATTAAAAAAAATAAAAATAAAACAAAATTATAAAAGCAAATCAATCATCATGTCGTTTTTCTACTGAAACACACTACTGCTCTTTGGTTCCAGGATAGAAAATAACTGTGTTATCTTGTAATTAAAAAATAATAATAAAAGATAAATGAAACCTTTGCAATTTCACCCAAGCTGCCTCGCCATATTTCTACATGCTCTTCACACTCTTTCTCCTAATGTCAACATTTTGCTTAACCACTATGCATTCATCACAACTAAGATATTAATATTTGTAGGATAGTACTAACTACAGACATTATTCAGATTTTGTCAGCTTTTCCCATTAATGTTCTTTTGTGTTCCAGAATCCAATCCAGGATATCACATACCACACTTAGCTACCCTGTCTCCCTGCTGCTGCTAAGTCGCTTCAGTAGTGTCCGACTCTGTGTGACCCCATAGACAGCAGCCCACCAGGCTCCCCCATCCCTGGGATTCTCCAGGCAAGAACACTGGAGTGGGTTGCCATTTCCTTCTCCAGTGTGTGAAAGTGAAAAGCGAAAATGAGGTCGCTCAGTCGTGTCCGACCGAGTGACCCCATGGACTGCAGCCCACCCAGTTCCTCTATCCATGGGATTTTCCAGGCAAGAGTACTGGAGTGGCTTGCCATTGCCTTCTCCGACCCTGTCTCCCTAGTTTACATTTATTCTTTCCTCACCTTTCATGACCTTGACTCTTTTGAAGTGTCCTAGAAAGGTATTTTATATACTTTTATTATCTTTTATCTTATAGTATTTTGGCAAAACGTGATTTTCCAAAGTTATTTATGTCTTCTCTTTTTCTTCCTGTCTCCTTTGGTGAGGTTATGCCACGCATTTGCAGAACAGACATGTTTAAACAGTCTGTATCCTATCCAGAGTTCTTCCAACATCTTAGGGGATTCTTTAAAAATTGCATACAGTAGAATTAACTCAGTGATGTGCAGTTCTGTGCATTTTGATAACTACATAGAGTTGCCACAATATCATACAAAGCTATTCTTCCTAAAATTTCCTGTGCAACCTCTTGGTACTCAAATACCACCACCTTAAATCCATGGGAACAAACATCTGTTTGCCATCCCTATATTTCTACCTTTTCTAGAATTTCATACACATGGAATCATATAATATTCAGAAATCAGCCTTGAAGTCTGATTTCTTTCTCTAAGCAAAATGCATTTAAGATCCATCCATGTTGATACATGAATCAACCATTTTTTTAGGAATTGGTCCATTAGGTGGATGCACCATGGTTTGCTAATCCATTCATTTCTTGAAGGATATTTGAGTTGTTTTCAGGTTTTGGCTCTTATGAGTAAAGGTGCTAGAAATGATGGTGTACAAGTTTTTGTGCTAACATAAATTTTCAGTTCTTGTGGGTAAATTCCTAGGAGAAAGGATGCTCAATCATATGACAAGCATTTGATTAACTTTATAAGAAACTGGAAAACTATTTTCCAAAGTGGTTGTGATATTCTGCATTCCAGAATATCCAGAATTTCTGTTTCTCTTTATCCTCTTTACCACTTAAAATCTTCAGTTGATTTATTTTAGTCATTCTAATAGGTATATAAAGGTGAACTTAAAAAAAACAAACTTGCAATTCCCTAATAACTAATGATCAGTGCAACTAACTGTGGCAACTCTATGTTTTCTTGTTAAGTTTTAAGTAGTTTATTTTCTGGGTGTATATCCTTTAGCAGGTGTGTGGTTTACAAATATTTTCTGAGTCTGTGTCTTATCTTGTTGTTTTCTTAAAAATGTCTTTCATAGATCAGAAGTTTTGGTAAAAGTCTAATTTACTAATGTTCTTTTATGAATTGTGCTTTTGAGTTCATCTCTTGAAACTCCTAATCAAACTCAAGGTCGTGTAGATTTTCTCCTATTTTCTTCTAGAAGAGTTTTTAGTGTTACACTTTACACTTTAGGCCCATAATCCATACTGGTATAAGATGTGAGACACAAGTCAGGGTTTATTGCTTTGTAAATTGTGTTAAATTATTTTAGTATCATTATGTGAAAAGCATATTCTTTCTCCACTGAATTGTGTTTGTACTTTTGTAAAAAGTTAGTTCACTGTATTTGTTTAGATCTACTTTTGAGCTCTCCATTCTGTTTAACTAATCTATGCCTATCCTTTCAGCATTACTCTGATTACTGTAGATTTAGTAAGCCTTGAAGTTGGCTACTGTGGAATTTCTAACCTTATTTATTTTTTTCCTCATACTTATTTTGGCATGGTTACCTTTTATGTTAATTGTAAGGTTCTTTCTCTGGCTTTGGGTGGTTCCCCCACACACAGGGTCTGGTCAGTATTCTGCTGGTTAGTTCAGGGGACTGCTATTCAGATTCCCAGACTTTTCTCTCTGTGAAGCTCTTTTCTCTCTGGCACTGAGTCCTTTGAATTTTGGTATCTTCTTCTTCCCCAAATCCCAGCTCTGTCTCCTCAAGTCAGACAATACCAAGCTCTGTCTGGGTTCCTCCTTTCTGTGCTACGTCCTGGAAACTCTCCAAGGTAGTAAGCCGTGCCAACCACAACAGTCAGGCTCACCTCAATTCTTCCCTTTCCTTCTCTTCTCTCATCTCTGCAGCTTTCCTTTCCTCGCCTGCCCTCCCTTCCCACCCTTCTCCTCCCCTTCTCGCTCCTCTTCTCTTCTCCCTCTCTTTCTCTTTCTTTTCAGAGTGTTCAGAGAGAATTACTGTATATTGGTCAGAAGGAAACTTCCAGAGAACCACTTTTGGTTTTATTTTATGATAAAAACCGTATATATTTAAGGTGTACAGCTTAATATTTTGATATACATGTGCATAGTCAAATCATTATAATCAGATTATTATGCTAAGTAAAATAAGCCAGACATAGATAGGAAAACACTGCATGATGTATGTCTCTTATACGTGGAACCTAGAAAAGTTAAATACATAGAAGCAGAGAGTAGAACTATGGTTATCTGGGCCAGGAAGGTGGGAGGGATAGGAGATATTGGTCAAAGGGTGCACAAGGTATAAGGTTATATAGAATGAGTAAATCCAGACATCTTATATATAGTATGATGACTATAGATAATAATACTATGTAGAATACTAGAAATTTTCTAAGAAAGTAGATTTAAGGTACTCATCATAATGAACCACTTGTTTTGTTGTTTTTCTTATTATTTCTATTGTTGCATTGTTTTGATGGCATTATTTTCTACTTCTTTGTTATTGCTTTTGATCAGTTTATTCTATTTTTATTTTATTAACTTCTTGAGATGGACACTTGTCTAGTTAATTTCTAGTTATTATTTTCTAATGTGAGTATTTAATAACATTTTCATTACTTTGGTACATCATGTTTTAAACATTATCCAATATCAAATATTTTATAATTCCTATTATGATTACTTCTTTCACTGGAGAGTTATTTTGAGCATTATTATTGTTAAAATTTTCAAATATATATCTTAATTACAGTTTTATTTCTGGTTTTTAATTTAAATACATTTTTAACAGAATACAGTGTGCATGTCTGAAATTCTGTGGTAACAACTGAGATTTTATTTTTGACCTACTTTTGAGTTATTTGTTGATGTTTAATAAAAAGAGTCGGACATGACTGAGCGACTGAACTGAACTGAACTGAATAAAAAGTTTATAGATATGAATTACTTGGTGAATGCTCAGTTAAAGAGAACTGAACACTATACACTTTAGATTGCTTTGGTATTTTACCCTGGGTACTTAAAAAATACTGCATAATCATGCAATAAGATGATAAAATGATAAAATAGAGTTCAATCTAATTATCTTAATAACAGCATACTTTGCTTATTTCATTGAATATTTTGAATTGTTATTTTAATTTTAAGTACTTTTATAGCAGATTAAAATACTCATATACAACATTTTAAATATTACAATAATAAAATTACTTAAATTCTTACTGTATATGCACATGTTGTACAAGGATTTCTCTTACAGATCACAAAATGAATACTTTTGGAGTAATAGTTCAAAAAATTTTAATTACCTTTTAAAATGTATTATGTCAACTTTTAAGATCAGTTAATACTTACTTTAGTCTAAAACCTTCCTTTTCTTTCATTCCTGTAAAACCTTGAAGAACTTGAGTGGATTTTATGGAATTGCCTGTGTTTAATGACATGAGATTTGGTTAGGTCTGTGTGCTCTGAATTGGTTTTCTTAAGTAAAGAAAACAAAAAAATAGGTTTTATAATTATAATGCCTGAAGTTTGTATATTATACATATATGAAATATAGACTTTATTTTCAAAATGACTCTGTCAAATTGAATTTGACGGGAACAGCCAGTTTAAGTTATGAGTTCTACCAGCACTGGAAAAATACTGCCTCTTTGGGAGGCTGTGAAAAAATGTGAGGAGATAAGAATTGCAGCTAGGTCTTCTAAATAAGGAGCTGTCCTTTCATTTCTTTATTTTGTTTTTCTCTTTTTTTTGAATGCAAATAGTGAATCTGGTAGTATTTAATCTATTGTCCATGGCAGATAATAAAAACTCTTCTTTAGGGAGAAGTCAGAATGAATGGATAAACCATATCTTAGCTGACTTCACATCCCTTCTCAGCTTGAGTTGAATCAGTCTCTCTTGCATTTTCTCTTTGGGATCCAGCTAAAACTTCACACCGAAGATACCGTGGGTCTGCAAAATAATTAACCTGCATTTATTACTTCGGTTCTGGAGTAGGCAAAAAAAGGAAATAACAATTCAGAGGCTACAGCTACTTTGATAGATCTTTTGAGAATAACATATCAAATATTAAACTAACTATTCTGTTGGGATCATATATAAAATTTATATCTTTTCCTGGATGGCTGGAAGTAGCAACAGAGAATGTAAGTAAATATTGGTGATCTTGGGATTCCCTGCTCCGTCTCCTTGTTTCTGTGGAAGGAGTTGCCTACCAATTTCTGCATGTCTATGACCCTTCCTGGGAGAAGGCAATGGCAACCCACTCCAGTACTCTTGCCTAGAAAATCCCATGGATGGAGCAGCCTGGTAGGCTACAGTCCATGGGGTCGCTAAGGGTCGGACACGACTGAGCGACTTCACTTTCACTTTTCACTTTCACACATTGGAGAAGGAAATGGCAACCCACTCCAGTGTTCTTGCCTGGAGAATCCCAGGGACGGGGGAGCCTGGTGGGCTTCCGTCTATGGGGTCACACAGAGTCGGACACGACTGAAGTGACTTAGCAGCATGACCCTTCCACTTCATCTCCTCTCTTCTACCCCCACCTAAAGTAGGGAAAAAAAGCCTAGCCACAGTAGAGGAGCCAACCACCCCTCAAGTAATATCTAAATTATTTTTTATTAAGGAATGCTATGCAGTTTTAACCTACTTTGTCTTGGTGTACTTTATGATAAAATTAATGAGAAAATAAAAGCAAACTTGGACTGTGACAGTTTATTTTTGCTTGACATAATTCATGACTTCCATTTAGGAGGTAATTATGATTTCTGATAAACACTTGTATAATGTTTTCATATAACTAAATGAGTCTAAGAAATTCTGATAAGCTAAGGTTACCCAGCTTGCCTGGAGAATCCCAGGGACGGGGGAGCCTGGTGGGCTTCCATCTATGGGGTCACACAGAGTCTGACATGACTGAAGTGACTTAGCAGCAGCAAGGTTACCCAAGGGGACAACAGAGGATGAGATGGTTGGATGTATCACTGACATGATGCACATGAATTTGAGGAGGCTCTGGGAGTTGGTGATGGACAGGGAAGCCTGGTGTGCTGCAATCCATGGGGTCACAAAGAGCCGGACATGACTGAGCGACTGAACTGAACTGATCAGAAGGTTGCCCATGAAACTGGGTAAAAATCATTAAAATATGTTATTAGATACATGTTTCTAATCTATCTTAACAATAATTATGTAACAATTTTTCTTTCTTATTAAATGTCTCCTACAGAGCATAAAATTTTTAATAGTCTTTAATGGGCCTCTTCTCTTATGAAAAGTTTACACAAACACTCTGACATATGCTCATAATCAATTTGTTCAAGAAATTTGATTTAACAGGAACAACAAATCTAAAGAGTAATGTTTTCTAGAATGCTGATTGGTATGTGGTTCCTATAGTAATTCAATTTAAAGTGTGTATCAGTTCAGTTCAGTTGCTCAGTCGTGTCCGACTCTTTGCGACCCCATGAATCACAGCACGCCAGGCCTCCCTCTCCATCACCAACTCCCGGAGTTCGCTCAAACTCATGTCCATCGAGTTGGTGATGCCATCCAGCCATCTCATTCTCTGTCGTCCCCTTCTCCTCCCACCCCCAATCCCTCCCAGCATCAGACTCTTTTCCAGTGAGTCAACTCGTTGCATGAGGTGGCCAAAATATTGGAGTTTCAGCTTTAGCATCAGTCCTTCCAATGAACACCCAGGATTGATCTCCTTTAGAATGGACTGGTTGGATCTCCTTGCAGTCCTCTACCTATTCAGAATTCCATGGATAGAGAAACCTGCTGGGCTATAGTCCATGGGGTCGAATAGAGTCGGTCACGACTGAGAGACTAACATTTTCACACGTTCTGTACCTGGGCTCCCTGGTGGTGCAGCAGTAAAGAATCTGCCCACCAATGCAAGGACATGAGTTCTATCCCTGGGTCAGGAACATCCCTTGGAGAAGGAAATGGCAACCCACTCCAGTATTCTTGCCTGGGAAATCCCATGGACAGCAGAGCCTAGCAGGTTACACTCCATGGGGTCACAAAGAGTTGAACATGACTTAGCAACTAAACAACAACAAGAGCACTCTATACCTGAAGTGATTCTGGAATATGGGAGGTCCAAAGGTAAATAGCAGTTTTTATATTCTAGAAACTTTTAGAGCAGGATAGTACATCATTTCTTAACTGGATCTTTAGGACTTCCCAGGTAGCTCAGTGGTAAAAAATCTGCCTGCCAATGCAGAATACCCCAGAGACATGGGTTTGGTCCATGGGTCAGGAAGATCCCCTGGGTAAGGAAATGGCAACCCATTCCAGTATTCTTGCCTGGAGAATCCCATTGTTTTTTCCTTATTTTAGCTGCGCCTGCAAACTTGTGATTTTCTATGATATATAGAGCTTGCTGCTGCTGCTGCTAAGTCACTTCAGTTGTGTCCGACTCTGTGTGACCCCATAGACAGAAGCCTACCAGGCTCTCCCGTCCCTGGGATTCTCCAGGCAAGAACACTGGAGTGGGTTGCCATTTCCTTCTCCAATGTGTGAAAATGAAAAGTGAAAGTGAAGTCGCTCAGTAGTGTCCGACCCTTAGCGACCCCGTGGACTGCAGCCTACCAGGCTCCTCCATCCATGGGATTTTCTAGGCAAGAGTACTGGAGTGGCTTGCCATTGCCTTCTCTGATATAGAGCTTAAAACTCCTAAAATTAAATTTTGATTAAACCTGGTCAGGTAAATATTCGTGGACAACAGCAAGTTCTGCACTTAAATATAAGTTTTATTAAAGTTCAGGGTTATATAACCATAGTCCAAACCCTACTTTGGAAATGTCTGAGAGAGCTGGAAGTACATCAAAGACGTCATTCTGTTGACACATGTAAATTTACAATAGCGCAAGCATAATTCAAGGTCTAAGCACCATATGTGAGAGAATGATTTCTAGGAATGGAAGACATCTTTCTTTAGTTTTACACAAATAGTGATTTTTTTAAAGGTCATGTTTTTCTAAATAATGCAACATATTCACTAGGGCACACTAAAGTAGTCATGATTGTGGGCTTGTGGACAATTTATTTATATTCAAGGTTAAGGTTTTATATCTTTCATTTTATTTATTTCATTTTATCATTTAATTTGATACGATACAAGTCTGGGTTACAGTTTCAGTCTCTTCAGCATATATAGTTCTATGAATCAGACATGTTATCATACATAAACCAACTTTTTCATCTCTGAAATGAACATGATCATACTTTCCTTACCGTTTTATCAGAGGGATTACTGTCAAAATGGACCCTCATGGTTTTGACTCGTATAAGACACTCAACTTCATAATTTACAGAGTTGCTGGGAGGATCACATGATATAAAACAAGTGAAAATGTTTTGAAAACACTGAAGCACTGTACAAATATATCAGTGTTTTAGTTAGGGTTCAATTAAGATTGTAACATTAACTTTCTTAAAAATTATACAAATTCAATTTTCCAGAGAAAGAAAAATATTTTAGCTTTTTGAAAGAGCTCCGTGATGAGCCACGACATCCTCGTACATACCAAAATAATAGTTTGTTTTCATTCTATCCATCCACTTTTGTCAAAAAATTTTAAGAAAAGAAATCTGTAGCAAAGAGAGAATACAGACACACCTACTGCTGCTGCTGCTGCTAAGTCACTTCAGTCGTGTCTGACTCTGTGCGACCCCATAGACAGAAGACCACCAGGCTCCCCCGTCCCTGGGATTCTCCAGGCAAGAACACTGGAGTGGGTTGCCATTTCCTTCTCCAATGCATGAAAGTGAAAAGTGAAAGTGAAGTCTCTCAGTTGTGTCCGACTCTTGAGACCCCGTGGACTGCAGCCTACCAGGTTCCTCCATCCATGCGATTTTCCAGGCAAGAGTACTGGAGTGGGGTGCCATTGCCTTCTCCAACAGACACACCTAAGGAAACTTGGACAGAAGCAGAAAACTATTCTAAAGAAAGAAAGTGAAGTTGCTCAGTCATGTCTCACTCTTGCGACCCCGTAGACTGTAGCCTACCAGGCTCCTCCATTCATGGGATCTTCAAGGCAAGAATACTGGAGTGGGTTGCCATTTCCTTCTCCAGGGGATCTTCCCAAACCAGGGATCAAACTGAGGTCTCCCACATTGCAGGCAGACACTTTACCCTCTGAACCACCAGGGAAGACTTAAACTATTCCAAAGACAGGATGAAATATAAACTCTTAACAGGAATAGAAAGAACATGATGTTGGGGCTTAAAGAGAGGTATAATACATTTGATTCAGGCAATAGGGAAGGCTTCAGAGAAACTGCTGAATTTGAGCCAAGTCTTGAAATAAAAATAGCACATTATCCTTCATGGGCAAGACTGGAGACATGATAGATTGTGTGCTCAGCCTAAGAAATGGTCCAGTGGTTTGCATGCAAGTAGTGTGTTTGGCTGGAGAAGTCAATGGCAACCCACTCCAGTACTCTTGCCTGGAAAATCCCATGAACGGAGAAGCCTGGTAGGCTGCAGTCCATGGAGTCACTAAGATTTGCACACAACTGAGCGACTTCACTTTCCCTTTTTACTTTCATGCATTGGAGAAGGAAATGGCAACCCACTCCAGTGTTCTTGCCTGGAGAATCCCAGGGACAGGGGAGCCTGGTGGGCTGCCGTCTATGGGGTCGCACAGAGTCGGACATGACTGAAGCGACTTAGCAGCAGCAGCAGCAGTGTGTTTGGCACAGGCCGGCAGTCTAATAGTGTTGTGTATGAGAAGTATGGCTGCCAATGAGGAGGCCACTTCATCACTGACCTGAAATTTGCCAGTATGCCTTGGATTTGGCTGTTATAATGGGTGGCATATTCTCAAGACACTCCTGGATCAAATTTACTTCCAGAATGTTCTATGATTGTACTGTATGATCAGTGTAAATTATCTGTGTAAACTAGTCATGAATTCCCCCATTTTACAGATAAATAAAATGAGACTTAGAGACTTTTAGGAGCCAGGTCTGCCACTTTTCCCCACTTTATTATAGCTGCACCCACAGTGAACTCTAAAAATGCCCTGAATAGCTACAAAGTCTTCAGTGGTTTTAAAAGACATGGAAATATCAGTCACTTCACAAAGAGATCTAATATTCAAGGGATGAGGCCAGTGACTTTTGGCAGCATAATGTATAGGCAAGTGAGGAAAGGACAGCTCAAAATAAAGTTGGAGTCCTAGTGTGGATCAGAATTGGGACCTGCATTGTTTCTTCTTTTCAGAGAATTGAATAATGAAGTGAGTAGTAAACTTACAAGGTGAGTTCCATAGAGGTAAAAACTTAAGGACAGCTCTGGGTTAGGGCCCTAGAATCTGAAAATGTGAACTCAATAGAGATTATATTACAGAATAAATATGCACAGTAAAACAGAGGCCTCCCTTTGGTGACATTCATCACTTACTTAAAGCCATACTTTTTAGCTTTCTCTAAGTACTGATGTATATTTTGGAAAATATGTATAACACACAGGAGTGGAACATATATTTAGTTATGCTTTATTTTAAACATTTTCAAAAGCTTTCTGTAGAGAACAGAACTAATCTTTTCATTTTTTTCTTAGTGCACCATTATTTCATATTTACATTGTTTTTGTTTAGTTGTTAAATTGTGTCTAACTCTTTTGTAACCCCATGGGATTTCCCAGGCGAGAATACCAGGGTGAGTTGCCATTCCCTTCTCCAGGGGATCTTCCTGACCAAGGTATTAAACCCACATCTCCTGCATTGTAGGCAGATTCTTTACCACTGAGCCACCAGGGTACATGTACTTACTTAAACTGCCTTCCCTCATTTAATGACAATTGTAAAGGCAATGCAGCAACTTAGATAAATGTTCTTGACAAAACAGGACATGAAAACAAAATAGAAATTGATATTGGTATTGAGATTACAAGGATGAATGCATGCAGAAAAATAATAAAATCTAATATAGAAAATAAGAGTTGATACCCTATTTGATAGGAGATGGTATACTTCTTTATTTCCATTTTTATTTTATAATCCTATTTTTGTAATCAACATTTAAGGTTCAGTCTTTATTTAAAATGCAGTTAAAATTTCTGAGCTTTATGTAGGATGTCTGAAATACTATATATAACATTTTTAATTAGACAAGAAAGTCTCCCCTTCATTTCAAATTCAGTTCATTTTCACCTGAAAATAAATCTGCCTAAGTATTTGCAATGAAAGGAAGATACTAGGACAGTAAGGAAAGCTGTGTAACTGCCTACTGAGTAGGGGTAGAGGGATCTATATACTACTAAAAAAATTCAGGAAAGTATTTTGGACAGAAGGTTCACACTGTCGATGTTAAAATGGAAATTGTAGTATTTTACATATTTCAAACATTGCAATGGAAATTCAGAAAGTTATTGTTAAAACATTGAATTATATCATGAAACATTGAGGGAAAAAAAGAGAGAGCTGCTATCTAGGCTGTGGTCAGAAACAGGAATATTCCTAATCAGGCATCTGTGAGGTGTTGATAGCCAAGCATTAAGTTGTTATACACACACACACACACACACACACACACACACACACACATATACAGTGTTTTATTTTTGCTTTTTCTTTAGCAGAGAAAGGCCACTGTATTATGATAGGGATGAATGAAAGTACAGCAAGCGCAGATAAGAAGATAACAATATCTCAAAAATAGAGCCCAGAAAGGAAATAGAGAAAGGTCCATAGGAAAAAAATGAGACATACAACAATAATAACAGAGTAAAGATGGGCTTCCCTGGTGGCTCAGAGGTTAAAGCGTCTGCCTCCAATGCGGGAGACCCGGGTTCGATCCCTGGGTCGGGAAGATCCCCTGGAGAAGGAAACGGTAACCCACTCCAGTATTCTTGCCTGGAGAATCCCATGGACGGAGAAGCCTGGTAGGCTACAGTCCACAGAGTCGCAAAGACTCGGATACGACTGAGCGACAGGATGGAAAGATGAAGAACTAGTGATTTATCATTCCCAGGTGAAAAAACTGTGCTTACATCATAGATTAAAAATGAGTATTAACAGGGATTCCTAGTGCAGGGGATGTATGAGTGACTGGATATAGTAAGTGACAAGAGTGGATGACCTTACACTTCCAGTGAAGAAATTCCTAAGTATATTTCATTCCAGTCACCATGCTAGGTATTTTCACAGATGTGAGCCCAGAGATTCTACATCTGCTGCCATTCAAAAAGTCAAAAAAGAGTGTATATGAGTATAGGTGTGACTGCGTGTATGTGTTGAAGGGGTTTTGCCCAACAAGAGAGTGTGTATTAATAATGACATAATTTTACCTTTGGCAAAGATGACCTAGTAACATGATTGTTTGTCTAAAACAATTTACGTTTATACAGTTGATGCATACTAGAATACAAAAAAGATTTCTCTTATTTGTACAGTACTACACAGGAGAGAAAAAATCCTTCCAAGTTATAGGTAAATTTACTATGACTGCCATGGGGTAAAACGTGTAGCAGTGGCTCTTTGAACACTGCAGAAAATAGTTACCAAGTGTAGTTCTGGATGGAGGGTAAATAAAGATGAATTAAAAGTCCTGGACTGGCCAAAAAGTTTGGGTTTTTCCATAAATATTAGCAAAACACGAAATGAAATTTTTGGCCAAACCAATAGTTGCTTGACTTCAGAAATTCACAACCTAGCTTTAAGAATGTGTAGTAAACTGTTGCGGAGAAGGCAATGGTAGGCCACTCCAGTACTCTTGCCTAGAAAACCCCATGGACGGAGGAGCCTGGTAGGCTGCAGTCCATGGGGTCGCTACTAGTCGGACATGACCGAGTGACTTCACTTTCACTTTTCACTTTCATACATTGGAGATGGAAATGGCAAACCAATCCAGTGTTCTTGCCTGGAGAATCCCAGGGATGGGGGAGCCTGGTGGGCTGCCGTCTATGGGGTCACACAGAGTCGGACACGACTGAAGTGACTTAGCAGCAGCAGCAGCAGCAGTAAACTGTTGAAACCACTACTTGGTGCCTTTAATCTGATGTTGCTGTTGCTTCTGGCTTTCAGATTGAACTTGAACTTGCACTGGGGGAACTAGTGAGCCAACTATTCAGTTCAGTCTCTCAGTCGTGTCCAACTCTTTGCGACCCCATGAACCGCAGCACACCAGGCCTCCCTGTCTATCACCAACTCCTGAAGTTTACCCAAACTCATGTCCATTGAGTCAGTGATGCCATCCAACCATCTCATCCTCTGTCATTCCCTTCTCCTCCTGCCTTTAATCTTTCCCAACATCAGGGTCTTTTCAAATGAATCAGCTCTTCGCATCAGGTGGCCAAAATACTGGAGTTTCAGCTTCAACATCAGTCCTTCCAATGAACACCCAGGACTGATCTCCTTTAGAATGGACTAGTTGGATCTCCTTGCAGTCCAAGGGACTCTCAAGGGTCTTCTCCAACACCACAGCTTGTGGTCAGGAAGAAGGGTGTATTAGGCTTCCTTTTTCCTTCTGGATAAAAATTTATTCTACTTGTTACCTGTTGTTTTTGCCACTTTAGACTTGCTAAGGGAGGGATGGGCATCAGTTCAGTTTAGTTCAGTTCAGTTGCTCAGTCGTGTCCGACTCTCTGCGACCCCATGAATCACAGCACGCCAGGCCTCCCTGTCCACCACCAACTCCCGGAGTTCACTCAAACTCATGTCCACAGAGTCGGTGATGCCATCCAGCCATCTCATTCTCCGTCGTCCCCTTCTCCTCCCGCCCCCAACCTTTCCCAGCATCAGAGTCTTTTCCAGTGAGTCAACTCGTCGCATGAGGTGGCCAAAGTATTGCAGTTTCAGCTTTAGCATCAGTCCTTCCAATGAACACCCAGGATTGATCTCCTTTAGAATGGCCTGATTGGATTTCCTTGCAGTACAAGGGACTCTCAAGAGTCTTCTCCAACATCACAGTTCAAAAGCATCAATTCTTTGGCAATCAGCTTTCTTCACAGTCCAACTCTTGAACTCCCAGATGTTCAAGCAGGTTTTAGAAAAGGCAGAGGCACCAGAGATCAAATAGCCAACATCCGCTGGATCATGGAGAAAGCAAGAGAGTTTCAGAAAAACATCTATTTCTGCTTCATTGACTATGCCAAAGCCTTTGACTGTGTGGATCACAATAAACTGTGGAACATTCTGAAAGAGATGGGAATCCCAGACCACCTGACCTGCCTCTTGAGAAACCTGTATGCAGGTCAGGAAGCAACAGTCAGAACTGTACATGGAACAACAGACTGGTTCCAAATAGGAAAAGGAGTACGTCAAGGCTGTATATTGTCACCTTGCTTATTTAACTTCTATGCAGAGTACATCATGAGGAACACTGGGCTGGAAGAAGCACAAGTTGGAATCAAGATTGCCGGGAGAAATATCAATAACGTCAGATATGCAGATGACACTACCCTTATGGCAGAAAGTGAAGAGGAACTCAAAAGCCTCTTGATCAAAGTGAAAGAGGAGAGTGAAAAGGTTGGCTTGAAGCTCAACATTTAGAAAAGAAAGATCATGACATCTGGTCCCATCACTTCCTGGGAAATAGATGGGGAAACAGTGGAAACAGTGTCAGACTTTATTTTTTTGGGCATAGTCAAGTTCTAATGCATTTTTAATGGGGTCCCTTATATTTAGAATGCCAAATATTGATGCTTTTTTACCTGGAAAACATAGGAAACTGCAAGGAACATGTTCAGTAGTGGATGATGTTGCCTCAGTCTAGCCAAATCATCTTCTGATCAGTTTCTGGCTTCTTTCCAACAGGACACACTGACTCCCTCTGCTGTTGTCACATTTCCTTTCTAAGCAGTTCCATTTCATAGCTGAGAGGTGGAGTCTCACACTGGTATCACAAGTTTTTAACCAGTCCTGCATGCATAATTTTCTAGTGTTTTCAAACCTTAGAGGTGCTTCTGAAACTCAAAAACATCAAGAAAATGTGAATTTAACATTCCTTAATTATAACATATAAAATCTTTAAATATGTTCTACATTTTAAAACCATATTCTCTATAAAAATGTATACAATTTTGTGTCATTGCTCATAAATTAAAATCTGACCAACAACTTCCACCTTGCATTTGTTATTCGGGTTCCACTGTCTCTTAGAGTTACACCACTATTTAGGCAGAAAATGAGAGTAAAACTTCTAAAATATGGACAGGACTTTGACTCTCAATTTTATATTGATTGCTACTGATATCCTCCTGGAGTAGGAAATGGCAACCAGCTCCAATATTCTTGCCATGGACAGAGGAGCCTGGAGGGCTATAGTCCATGGGGTCACAAAGAGTCAGACACT
Organism: Moschus berezovskii; assembly: GCF_049115385.1. Lineage (NCBI taxonomy): Eukaryota > Metazoa > Chordata > Mammalia > Artiodactyla > Moschidae > Moschus > Moschus berezovskii. Next base: position 40,304,803 of record NC_142468.1, on the reverse strand, counting down.
GTTGACCGAGTGTACACACACACACCCCCACACATACACATACACACAGATAACCTAATCATCTGAGTTCCCAGCGACCCCTTTATTCTGTAGCTCTTTGGTTCCATTGCCACATATTGGACAGTGAAGGGGTATTTAATGATGTGGGAAGCTTGGTACAGCTGCTCTGTAGGGGTCTTATCACTTTCCTGAAGACAGTGCCACATAGGGAACAGAGGAAATTTAGGGGATGGAGTGGAATCACAGTCAAATAATCATACATGTTGGTGGAGAATGAAGTTCTGGTGTGTAGAAAGGCATGGGGCAACCAAAGGACATGGTGCTTTGCTCAAAGGACATGGTGTTTACTAATGATGGTGATGATAAAAACGGTTTGGGTTAACTGTAGCTACCATGGAGAGCCAACAAGATGAAAATGCTAAGTTTAAGGCCTTGTACACCCAACCTGGGCTTCTCTTGTGGCTCATCTGGTAAAGAATCCACCTGCAATGAGGGAGACCTGGGTTCAGTCCCTGGATTGGGAAGATCCTCTGAAGAAGGGAAAGGCTACCCACTCTTGTATTCTGGCCTGGAGATTTCCATGGACTGTATAGTCCATGGGGTTGTAAAGAGTTGGACAGGACTGAGTCACTTTCACTTTCACTTTTCATTCCCAAGCCAAATCTTCACAGGTGGAGAATCAGAATGCCTCTAGGTTGTTGCTAAAGGAATCCTTTATCATTTATAGCTGCAAGGTAGACATGGCTCAGGATCAGATCCAGAACTTGATCATACAAGTTATAGTGTTGTAAAATCATTTAAACCCCAAACTTGCCAGGTCTTTCATGCTAAAATAAGGCAAACAGGAAATAGTGGGATCCTGAGACTTGGGATGATAACAAATTTGGCCTCCCAGAGAGGCTGAGAATTTTAAACCAAAAATTACTGCAAAATCTTCCTTACATGTGAAAGCAGTTCTTTTTTCACACATTTTTCAAGAATTATAAGTGAGGACCAGGATTCATAAGGAGATTTAGATTATCTTCAGGACACACACTCATGATAAATAGTGTTCTAGTAAAGCCCTAACCGGAGAAGGCAATGGCAAGCCACTCCAGTTCTCTTGCCTAGAAAATCCCATGGATGGAGGAACCTGGTAGGCTGCAGTCCGTGGGGTCGCTAGGGGTCAGACACGACTGAGCGACTTAACTTTCACTTTTCACTTTCACACATTGGAGAAGGAAATGGCAACCCACTCCAGTGTTCTTGCCTGGAGAATCCCAGGGACGGGGGAGCCTGGTGGGCTTCCGTCTGTGGGGTCACACAGAGTCGGACACGACTGAAGTGACTTAGCAGCAGCAGCAGCAGCAAAGCCCTAACTCCAGGAGTTGGTGATGGACAGGGAGGCCTGGCGGGCTGTGATTCATGGGGTCGCAAAGAATCGGACATGACTGAGCAACTGAACTAACTAACTAACTAACTAAACTAAAGCCCTAATGAAGTATGTGAGCTACTGAAATAGTGCAGAATCTGGCTGATTTTTATGTGTAAGAACTGAGGGAGCATGCATGGAAAGGTTTAAAAGTGTTAGTATGAGATGGCAAAATGGAAAGTTGACTTAAGTCTATTTTAGTGGTATGAGTGTACTCACATAGAATTTGTGATTTATACTGTAAGCTCAAGCATCTGACTGTGGCCCTGGCCTTAAATGTGACCAACTTTTAAGGGAAGGGAGATGGTGGGACCTGTCAAGTATAATCTAGAGAAAAGTTTCTGAAAACTCAAGGAGATGTGAATCTTGAAGTGGAGCTCTTATGTGTTCAGTCATCTTGTAACCTTAGGAAAGTCTAAAGAATGCTCCCTTCATGAAGGCATTAAAAAACAAAAATATCAGCACCCATAAAACATTTTTGGAGCCTTTCCTCTCAAGGCCAGAGATGATCGTGGACAATGCCGGTATGTAATTGGCTTTCCCAATTATAGTAGGAATAATTAGATCAAGAGTAATAGAGGATGGGTGGGCCCAGTTTTCACACGTGATTAACTGAATCGAATGTGGAGTGTTTTGACTCTCAGACTACAGTGTTGGTGAATCATCGTTTGATCAAGGGAAAGAACCCTATGAATGAAATAGTCAGGCTTGACTTGTATAAACAGATAAATTCTAAATAGTATTAAAAGAACCCTAATTCAAGTTCATCACAGGAGTGGTGATTCACCATCCCTTACTCAGTTTGCAGACGCACAGTTACTTGATTAAGAGGAAACTTGTCCCTTTGCGAAACAGGCACAAGTGTACGGTATAACTCTTCTCCCAATCTTTCATGATCTGTGGTCATTTACCAGGGTGTGTGCACAGGAAAAAGGAAAAATTTCAGGTTTTCAGAAGGTCACTAAGACTTCAAATGAAAGCTGGTTCTTATCCATCGCATTTTACCACCATGGTCACTGTAGTTTATAGATATTAGATAATAGAAAGTGTCTTGGTCAGAATTTATCTCAGTGTAAGGCTAGTTGGTACCACAGAAATATCTGTGGTTATTTACTCATTTTGGGTGTATATGACAGAAATCAACTGATCTCTCTCTTGTTTTATTGATCTGCATAGTAATTGGCAAAATGCCCACATTGATCTATGAAATAAGAGCTATTATTATGTAGGAAAGACCAAATTCATATTTCTGGTGCTCACTGCTTGCTATGATAGTAACATGATAGTAAAGTAACATCACTTCTGAAGGAAATATAAAAATTAGTGCCACTGTCAAAGACTTTAAAATGCAAAAGTGTTTGTTTCAGTCACATCTTTATTTAATTGCCTGTGTGACCACGCACACAGCTTATATATTTTAGGGAGTAACTACAAATAATCTTAAACACCAAATAAGAGGAAGTAGTAGTACCTGTCCTAGGCAAACTTCGTTAGAATTAGAGGAGAAGGGGCAATTTCCTAACTTATTATGAGACAGGTGTTAATCTTATGCTTTCTGCCAGTACCTATTAAATTGCAGCAGGCTTGGGGTTGGAAGGGGACGACAGAGAATGAGATGGCTGGATGGCATCACCGACTCGATGGACATGAGTTTGAGTGAACTCCAGGAGTTGGTGATAGACAGGGAGGCCTGGCATGCTGTGATTCATGGGGTCGCAAGGAGTCGGACACGACTGAGCGACTGAACTGAACTGAACTGAACTGAAAGTCATTAACTTGAAAATAGAGTAAAATCTCAGACCCTTCACAATTCTTTATAGGAATTTCCTCAATCTGATAAAGGACATCTACCAATAGCCTACGTCTAAACATCTAATGTTGTGCTGAAAGATTTAATTATTTTCCACTAAGATCAGGGACAAGGCAAGGGTGTTCATTATCACTACTTCTAGTTAATATTGTCCCTAAGTTGTAGTCAGTAGGGTAAGGAAGAAAAAAACTAGCATAAAAAGATTAGAAAATAAGTAAAACTGTCTTTATTTCAAGAGGAAAGTTATGACCAAGCTATATACAGCATATTAAAAAGCAGAGATATTACTTTGCCAACCAAGGTCCGTTTAGTCAAGGCTATGGTTTTTCCAGTGGTCATGTATGGATGTGAGAGTCGGACTGTGAAGAAAGCTGATCGCCGAAGAATTGATGCTTTTGAACTGTGGTGTTGGAGAAGACTCTTGAAAGTCCCTTGGACTGCAAGGAAATCCAACCAGTCCATCCTAAAGGAGATCAGTCCTGGGTATTCATTGGAAGGACCGATGTTGAAGCTGAAACTCCAATACTTTGGCTACCTGATGCAGAGAGCTGACTCATTTGAAAAGACCCTGATGCTGGGAAAGATTGAAGGCAGGAGGAGAAGAGGATGACAGAGGATGAGATGGTTGGATAGCATCATCGATTCAAGAGACATGGGTTTGGTAGACTCCGGGAGTTGGTGATGGACAGGGAGGCCTGGTGTGCTGGGATTCATGGGGTCGCAAAGAGTTGGACACGACTGAGCAACTGAACTGACTGACTGATTTCAAGATAACTTGATTTTTATGAGAATGTCCCATAGATTTTAGCTGGGTAGTTTAGGAAGGAGAAGGTACAAAGTTGAAAAATTCAAGACCAATACACAAAAATTAATTGTATTATTACATACTAGTGACAAATAATTGGCAATTGAAAATATAAAAGCAGTAACATTTAGAATAGCATAAAGATACAAAAATATGGGATACATTTGAGAAAAAGATATAGAAAGCATGCAATAAAATTACAAACCTTTGCTGACTGAAGTTAAAGAGAATCTGAATAACTTGAGTATTATGCCATATCAATCAGAAACTTTAATGTATTAAGAAATCAACTCTCCAAACTGATAAATAGGTTCATTGCTATCCCAATCAAAATATCAGCAGACTGTATAGAAATAGACAAGCTGATTCATAATTTTTGTGGAAATGAGAAAGAATATCCAAAACAACTTTGAAATAGAACAGTAAAGTTCAAGTATTCATGTTATTTAATTCATCTTTTTATAGAGCTAAAATAATCAGGAGAATAATTCATTGGTATAAAGACAAATAAATTAATGAAACAAAATAGAAAATTCAGATTTAGAATTCTCAGCTTCTCTTTCCTTTCCATGACCTAGACAATTTTTTTCTTGTTTTTGTACTCACAGTTAGGATTTATTACAATGAAAGGCTATAAAGCAAAATTAACAAAGGGCAAAGCACATGATGTGAAATCCACAGGAATCCAGACACAAATTTCCAAGAGTCTTTTATCAGTGGAGTCACACAGGACACAGTTAATTCTTCACGTATTTTATACAATGTCTTTCAATTGATGTTTCTTCATGATTAAACTGTGGCTTTTTGATTTAGGGGAATAATACAGAGATAAGTACCTTCTCATCATATTTTATCCACAAGTATATTATGATAACATGACCATACGTTTTCTTCAGTGAGTTGTCTTAATTGACATTTTAAAGGTATTTACTGTTATTATTCTAAAGGAGATCAATCCTGGGTGTTCATTGGAAGGACTGATGCTAAAGCTGAAACTCCAATACTGTGGCCACCTCATGCGACGAGTTGACTCACTGGAAAAGATTCTGATGCTGGGAAGGATTGGGGGCAGGAGGAGAAGGGGACAACAGAGAATGAGATGGCTGGATGGCATCACTGACTCTGTGGACATGAGTTTGAGTGAACTCCGGGAGTTGGTGATGGACAGGGAGGCCTGGCGTGCTGTGATTCATGGGGTCGTGGAGAGTCGGACACGACTGAGCAACTGAACTGAACTATTATTATCAAGAACATTTTAGATCTTTTAAATCATGCTGATATTATGTTACACCTGTCAGTAGCTTTTGGAAACTTTTTGATTTTGATTGTTTTCTCAGATAAGTTTGACAAATGTTTTAATGTTTATTTCTATGTAATTTATGTTTTTTATCACTTTATCATTTTACCCATTAACAGATTATTATATGTCTAAATGAAGAACATTTATTTAGCTACTTCACTGGACTATCTTATAGTTTACAATGGTTTTGAATTGATTCTTTTTAATATTCCAGATATACTGAATATAATTAAAAAATAAATTATAGCATTCCATCATCATGGAATAATATGTTTTTAAATAATTTTGAATACTATAATACACAAAAAACAGTTATATCTTTAAGTAAACAAAGAAGAATAGTAATTGCCGGATTTCACTTAGGGTTGAATTTACTTGAGAGTCCCTTGTACCGCAAGGAGATCCAACCAGTCCATTCTAAAGGAGATCAATCCTGGGTGTTCATTGGAAGGACTGATGCTAAAGCTGAAACTGCAATACTTTGGCCACCTCATGCGATGAGTTGACTCACTGGAAAAGACTCTGATGCTGGGAAAGGTTGGGGTCGGGAGGAGAAGGGGACGACGGAGAATGAGATGGATGGATGGCATCACCGACTCTGTGGACATGAGTTTGAGTGAACTCCGGGAGTTGGTGATGGACAGGAAGGCCTGGCGTGCTGTGTGATTCATGGGGTCGCGGAGAGTCGGACACGACTGAGCGACTGAACTGAACTGAACTGAACTGAATTTACTTGAGGTACTTACTGTATGGAGTGCTGTCCTCTCTATTTCAATGCTATTGAATTAAAAATTGAGGGAACATGTATATTATCATATGTGAAATGAATCGCCAGTCCAAGTTCCATGCATGATGCAGGATGCTCGGGGCTGGTGTACTGGGATGAACCAGAGGGATGGGATGGGGAGGGAAGTGGAAGGGGGTTAAAGATGGGGAACATATGTACACCTGGGGCAGACTCATGTCAATGTATGGCAAAACCCATACATAATGTAAAGTAATTCAGTTCAGTTCAGTTCAGTCGCTCAGTCGTGTCCGACTCTCCGCGACCCCATGAATCACAGCACACCAGGCCTCCCTGTCCATCACCAACTCCCGGAGTACACTCAAACTCATGTCCACAGAGTCGGTGATGCCATCCAGCCATCTCATTCTCCGTCGTCCCCTTCTCCTCCCGCCCCCAACCTTTCCCAGCATCAGAGTCTTTTCCAGTGAGTCAACTTGTCTCATGAGGTGGCCAAAATATTGGAGTTTCAGCTTTAGCATCAGTCCCTCCAATGAACATCCAGGATTGATCTCCTTTAGAATGGACTGGTTGGATCTCCTTGCAGTATAAGGGACTCTCAAGAGTCCTCTCCAACACCACAGTTCAAAAGCATCGATTCTTCGGTGATCAGCTTTCTTCACAGTCCAACTCTCACATCCATACATGACCACGGGAAAAACCATTGCCTTGACTAGACGGACCTTGGTCGGCAAAGTAATGTCTCTGCTTTTTAATATACTATCAAGGTTGGTCATAACTTTCCTTCCAAGGAGCAAGCGTCTTTTAATTTCATGGCTGCAATCAGCATCTGCAGTGATTTTGGAGCCCAAAAAAACAAAGTCTGACACTGTTTCCACTGTTTTTCCATCTATTTCCCATGAAGTGATGGGACCAGATGCCATGATCTTTGTTTTCTGAATGTTGAGCTTCAAGCCAATCTTTTCACTCTCCTCTTTCACTTTCATCAAGAGGCTTTTGAGTTCCTCTTCACTTTCTGCCATAAGGGTAGTGTCATCTGCATATCTGAGGTTATTGATATTTCTCCCAGCAATCTTGATTCCAGCTTGTGCTTCTTCCAGCCCAGCGTTCCTCATGATGTACTCTGCATATAAGTTAAATAAGCAAGGTGACAATACACAGCCTTGACGCACTCCTTTTCCTATTTGGAACCAGTCTGTTGTTCCATGACCGGTTCTAACTGTTGCTTCCTGACCTGCATACAGGTTTCTCAAGAGGCAGGTCAGGTGGTCTGGGATTCCCATCTCTTTCAGAATGTTCCACAGTTTATTGTGATCCACACAGTCAAAGGCTTTGGCATAGTCAATGAAGCAGAAATAGATGTTTTTCTGGAACTCTCTTGCTTTCTCCATGATCCAGCGGATGTTGGCAATTTGATCTCTGGTGCCTCTGCCTTTTCTAAAACCTGCTTGAACATCTGGGAGTTCACGGTTTACATACTGCTGAAGCCTGGCTTGGAGAATTTTGAGCATGACTTTACTAGCGTGTGAGATGAGTGCAATTATGCGGTAGTTTGAGCATTCTTTGGCATTGCCTTTCTTTGGGATTGGAATGAAGACTGACCTCTTCCAGTCCTGTGGCCACTGCTGAGTTTTCCAAATCTGCTGGCATATTGAGTGCAGCACTTTCACAGCATCATCTTTCAAGACTTGAAATAGCTCAACTGGAATTCCATCACCACCACTAGCTTTGTTCGTAGTGATGCTTTCTAAGGCCCACTTGACTTCACATTCCAAGATGTCTGGCTCTAGGTCAGTGATCACATTATCGTGACTATCATGGTCGTGAAGATCTTTTTTGTACAGTTCTTCTGTGTATTCCTGCCACCTCTTCTTAATATCTTCTGCTTCTGTTAGGTCCATACCATTTCTGTCCTTTATCGAGCTCATCTTTGCATGAAAAGTTCCCTTGGAATCTCTAATTTTCTTGAAGAGGTCTCTTGTTTTTCCTTTTCTGTTGTTTTCCTCTATTTCTTTGCATTGATCACTGAGGAAGGCTTTCTTATCTCTCCTTGCTATTCTTTGGAACTCTGCATTCAGATGCTTATATCTTTCCTTTTCTCCTTTGCTTTTTGCCTCTCTTCTTTTTACAGCTATTTGTAAGGCCTCCTCAGACAGCCATTTCGCTCTTTTGCATTTCTTTTCCATGGGGATGGTCTTGGTCCCTGTCTCCTGTACAATGTCACGAACCTCCGTCCAGAGTTCATCAGGCACTCTATCAATCAGAATAACTATAGAAGGAATAAAGGGATGGAGCAAAAGCAAAACCAATACCCAGTTGTGGATGTGACCAATGATAGAAACAAGGTCCGGTGCTGTAAAGAGCAATATTGCATAGGAACCTGGAATGTTAGGTCCATGAATCAAGGCAAATTGGAAGTGGTCAAACAGGAGATGGCAAGAGTGAATGTCGACATTCTAGGAATCAATGAACTAAAATGGACTGGAATGGGTGAATTTAACTCGGATGACCATTATATCTACTACTGTGGGCAGGAATCCCTTAGAAGAAATGGAGTAGCCATCATGGTAAACAAAAGAGTCCGAAATGCAGTACTTGGATGCAATCTTAAAAATGACAGGATGATTTCTGTTCGTTTCCAAGGCAAACCATTCAATATTACAGTAATCCAGGCCTATGCCCCAACCAGTAATGCTGAAGAAGCCGAAGTTAATCGGTTCTATGAAGACCTACAAGACCTTTTAGAACTAACACCCAAAAAAGATGTCCTTTTCATTATAGGGGACTGGAATGCAAAAGTAGGAAGTCAAGAAACACCTGGAGTAACTGGCAAATTTGGCCTTGGAGCACGGAATGAAGCAGGGCAAAGGCTAATAGAGTTTTGTCAAGAGAATGCACTGGTCATAGCAAACACCCTCTTCCAACAACACAAGAGAAGACTCTACACATGGACATCACCAGATGGTCAACACCGAAATCAGATTGATTATATTCTTTGCAACCAAAGATGGAGAAGCTGTATACAGTTAGCGAAAACAAGACCAGGAGCTGACTGTGGCTCGGATCATGAACTCCTTATTGCGAAGTTCAGACTGAAATTGAAGAAAGTAGGGAAAACCACTAGACCATTCAGATATGACCTCAATCAAATCCCTTATGATTATGCAGTGGAAGTGAGAAATAGATTTAAGGGACTGGATCTGATTGATAGAGTGCCTGATGAACTCTGGACGGAGGTAAAGTAATTAGCCTCCAATTAAAATTAAAAAAAAAATTGAGGGAACAAAGCCCAGATTTCTGCATTATCAGTAAACACCCTTGGTGGCTCTGATATGTATAGAAAATTCACAATAAAATCTGGTTCTGTAATAAGACATATCCATAAGAAAAATTTAAATTTATGTACTTATATAGTAGTAAATTTAATAATATTTTTTAATAACCTCTTTATTCCCTGGTCATCATACTATCTCCATCTCAAAAATAAGATTTATTGGGACTCCAGCAATGGCATAAGGAATTTTTCTACTTCAATATTATTGGTAAATTTATAAGGTCTTTTGAACTTTTAATTGCTTTTAGAAGTAGCATCAAGTTGTAGTTTTTGGATTTTTTTTTTTTTACTTATTTTTTATTTTTATTGGAGGCTAATTATTTTACAATATTATATTGGTTGGTTTTGCCATACATTGGTAGTGGTTCTGTGATAAAGAGATAGAGACCCAGTAGAAGAGGGACTGCATTGCTGGTTGAAGGGGGATCAACAGTAACTCACTTAAAAATAAGGATCAGGTAAATAATTTGTGAGGCCAAATGTGAAATGAAAATATGATGTCTTTTGTGCAAAAATCATGAACAGTTTTAAAACAGCAATGACAGAGAGTCAAACCAAATACAAGGCCTTCCTAAGGATAGGGTGCTTTGTGACTGCCCAAGTTGCATGCCTGTGAAGCTGGCTTTGTTCTTAATACTCTAAGAGCAAGTTACAGTTTAAAAAATAATTGTAGTTTCTGCTCTTCATGTACACGTTATCATTTTTGGAACCATTATATGTAGAGTTTTGAACAGGATTGCAAATGGTAAGTCTTCATAAAAGACATTCATTTTCAAATACTTTTCCCCCCAGTGACCTAATTACTATATTTCTTTTTCAAATGTTAAATATTTCTTCCTTAGTGATTTAAGTGTATCCCATGGAAATTCATTGCTCCTCTAAATAATCTTTTAAAAATAGTTTTATGAGTCTATATAGTGAATCATTGTAAATAATAAGTAAATGAATATGAGGGTAATGATAAGCATATATTTTGGAATCTTTGGAAGGACAAAAGACATTTTCAGCCAATAGGTATTGCTTTTTTTTTTAATCTTCAGTTATTCTAGGAAACAAAGAATGTTTTGATCTTTTAGGAATACTCCTCCCAAGAGGTTAAAAGGTTTGATTCTTAGAACAATTTTAACTCTCTCAAGTTCCTTTCACTGTAGGATTCTTTTCAGTGGAAGGAGAGGTTCTTTCGTATTATAATGTTATTAGTGAAGTTTTCTCATTTCAACTTTTACCACTGGTAGCAAATCCTAATGTCTTTTGAGTAATAGGAGGAAGTTTTTTTTTTTTAATGATAGAGTCAGGTCCTCTTGTGGTTCTTCTGAATTTTAGGGCTTCAAAAATGTAGATAATGAAGCTTAGTTCACAAAAAAATGTGTTCTCTTACTTTCCTCCCACCCACATGCCTATTTAGTGTGAGAGTAATAGAGTCTGATTTTCAATTGTAATGGACATTGCTCTATCTGAGAGTATTCAAAGAGAGTTTCATCTAATGGAAATGTACAATGGAGTCTTAAGTCACATTTCTAGATTCTCAATGTTAACAAAATTCTTGTGGTCTTTGGGTGATATGTTATAGGCCGATTTGGCTATTTCTTAAAGACTTAAGGCAGCAATATGAGTATTCTTTGGGGGTTTGTTATTGTTTTTGTTTTGCATCAAATGCAATATATGAAAAATGAACACATATCTTAAGCAAAGATAAATTGTAAAACAATTCTACAATCATGCAATTATAAGTAAGCATTAATAAGGAACATTTATTAACCATTAAATGTAAACAGCATTAAAATATACCTAGAGTTGACTTATGAGTATCATTCCTATTACACTGAGGCTTAGTACAGTATGTCCTTCAGTAAGGCAGGAGTCCTTTCCTTGAACATGATTATTCCACAAACACTGTGGAAGTCCAAAATGTAGGTGCATAATGCTTCATCTTCACTATATTTTTCCTTCTCCTTTACTTGAACACCCACTGTCTCCATATAGTTCTATATGGAGTTCATATATCTTCAGTAGTTCTATCACATCTTCTCAACACATTCTCTGCCCATAGAGGAATTGGATAGTTCACCTTAGTTATCTTGGATCTAATAGTCTTGCTGTTTATTTATGTCCATTAACTATTCTTACTATATTCAAAGCCCATGTTTCACCTCAGAATTATTCTCTAAATCAAACCATGTGGAGTTTTTGGTTTTTTTTATAAGAACATAATTTCTATTAAGTGCTAGCGTGGTGGTCAGTTGTATTGAAAAGACAATGAATTTAGAGGCAGAGAAACCTGAGTTTCTGACTTACATGTTCTTTGATATCTTACAAGAGATGCTATATTTCAGTTTTCTCAACCATCAATAGAGCTAATAGTGCATCATAGTTTTGTGAATGTACACTACCAAATAAGTAATGGCACATGGTTGCTAAAAAATATTATTCTCTTAATTTTTTTTTCTGTTGTATTCAGTGAACTCTTAATATCTATAACAAAGGCAATCAATACATTCAAATCACCTGTTATCTTAATCTAGCACTTTAGCACTTGCTATTCACCAAGGGTTGTGGCAACACCAGTATGTCACGGAGTATATTTCAAATAAAAGACAAAAATGTACGTGTATATTTTATAATAGTCTCTTTCTACTAAACTACATGTAAAGCAAACTTCAGTCCAAATAAGAACAACATCTATATTTTGTTGGCTTAATAGTGTTTTAAAAATTTTTTTCATTAGTGAGTATATTTTGTTTAGTCAACCCTACAAGAAGGTGAGGCCTGGTGGCCTGTCACATCCCTAAGACAGTCTTGGTCACTTACTTGATTGGTACAGACAAGATTGCTCCACTTGCCTAGGACCCATTGTTGGAAAGTCTCTTCCTTCTTTGGCCCAATGTTTAGAATCCAATTCTCTGGGTATCTCTTCTCTGACACTTTCATAATGCAATATATCTCTCTGAAGTGGTTAGAATCATTATCTTTAACTTCCCTTTATGGATAGGAATCCTCTATTTTTCTCAGAAAAGAATGAGAGCAGCATTTTAAATTGTTTATGTTTTTTTCTTGTTGTTGTTTTCTGTTTTCATTTTTGTTTTTTATCATGGTCTATGAAAGGAATACTTATGTGGAGACCCACTCATTTAGAAAAGGGAATAAATAACCTAGCTCAAACCCCATCTGTAAAATTAAAATAATTGGTCTTTAAAAATAAAAATGACACATAACTCTATTAATGAAGTATTTTCTTATAAAATGCTACACTGACCGATATAATCACGTTGCTATTAGGGGTAAAGTATATTAAGGAGGCGTGTGTTATAGGGTGTGAGAATGTACACATGTTGTACTTGCCAAAATCTCTAGAGAGAGGCTTTGCATGTGTCTCACTGACTTGAGGTGATGAGTCATTAGTCTCCCTGAATCTGAGGATTCTGTTCTCAACCTCTCTTTCACCGTGGCCTAACCTCCAGAAACATTGTGTGTTACTGACTCAGTCATGTTCAACTCTTTGTGACCCACTCAATTAAAGTAATATTGTTGAAGAAATCTTTTCTCAAAACTATGTACAGTAACCCAAAACTGAAGAAACCAAGACTCAGTTCAGTTCAGTTCAGTTCAGTCGCTCAGTCATGTCCGACTCTCCGCGACCCCATGAATCACAGCACGCCAGGCCTCCCTGTCCATCACCAACTCCCGGAGTACACTCAAACTCATGTCCACAGAGTCAGCGATGCCATCCAGCCATCTCACTCTCGGTTGTCCCCTTCTCCTCCTGACCCCAACCTTTCCCAGCATCAGAGTCTTTTCCAGTGAGTCAACTCATCGCATGAGGTGGCCAAAGTATTGCAGCTTCAGCTTTAGCATCAGTCCTTCCAATGAACACCCAGGATTGATCTCCCTTAGAATGGACTGGTTGGATCTCCTGGCGGTACAAGGGACTCTCAAGAGTCTTCTCCAACACCACAGTTTAAAAGCATCAATTCTTCGGCGCTCAGCTTTCTTCACAGTCCAACTTTTAAGACTACATACTCCTTTTATACAAATCTGAATAACTTTAGTTTCTGTGAATTTTTAAATTGTCTAAAAGTTTTCAGAACCATTTGTTTTTTTCAGTGATCTTAATGAGGGGTATAAAATATAGATTTCTTTGCCTGCCACGATCAGAAGTTTTATATTTCATGGCTAAGGGCCACAGTAATAATTAATTTAATTTAACTTGTGATGGATAAATATATGCAATACCAAAATGATGACTTTACTGAAAAACACACTCTCATCTTTTTTTCAGTGATATTGTAGTTTGTAATTACTCTGTTACCTCATAGGCACTTATCTCCCAAGTACTCATCAATGCCTTTATTTACTTTTAGATTATAAAGTCCATGATATTAAGTACTTATGCATGGGATCTCAATTTCTAATCTCCATTTGTCCTAATGCAATCTTTTTATTTATCAACTGAATATCTAGCTCAACAACTATGATAAAACCAGATTTTTAGAAAAGGAATATAATTTTGTCCAGAAATATTTTTTTTCTCCCCACAAAAATTCTGGGTTTTTGTTGTTGTTCTTACTGGCATTTTACACTGATATAAAGTTGTTTTAATTGTAATAAAGACTTAAGTCAGACTAGGAAGCATCACTATGAACAAAGCTAGTGGGGGTGATGGAATTCCAGTTGAGATATTTCAAATCCTAAAAGATGATGCTATAAAAGTGTTGCACTCAATATGCCAGCAGATTTGGAAAACTCATCAGCGCCCACAGAAATGAAAAAGGTCAGTTTTCATGCAAATTCCAAAAAAAGGTAGTGCCAAGGAATGTTCAAACTAACACACAGTTGCATTCATTTCTCATGCTAGCAAAGTAATGCTCAAAATTCTCTAGACAATTCTGAAGTACATGAACTTAGAATTTCCAGATGTCCAAGCTGGATTTAGAAAAGGCAGAGGAACCACAGATCAAATTGCCAACATCTGTTGGATCATAGATAAAGCAAGACAATTTTAGAAAAACATCTGCTTCTGCTTTATTGACTACACCAAAGCCTTTGACTATGTGGATCACAACAGACTATGGAAAATTCTTCAAGAGATGGGAATACCAGACCACCTGACATGCCTCTTGAGAAACCTGTATGCAGGACAGGAAGCAACAGTTAGAACTGGACATGGAACAACAGACTGGTTCCAAATAGGGAAAATAGGAAAAGTAGTACGTCAAGGCTGTATATTGTCACCCTGCTGATTTAACATATATGCAGAGTACATCATGAGAAACACTGGGCTGGATTAAGCACAAGCTGGAATCAAGATTGCCGGGAGAAATATCAATAACCTCAGATATGCAGATGACACCACCCTTATGGCAGAAAGTGAAGAAGAAGTAAAGGACCTCTTGATGAAAGTGAAAGAGGACAGTGAAAAAGTTGGCTTAAAACTCAACATTCAGAAAACTAAGATCATGGCATCCAGTCCCATCACTTCATGGAAAATAGATGGGGAAAGAATGGAAACAGTGACAGACAATATTTTGGAGCTCCAAAATCACTGCAGATGGTGATTGCAGCCATGAAATTAAAAGACGCTTGCTCCTTGGAAGGAAAGCTATGACCAACCTAGACAGCATATTCAAAAGGAGAGATATTACTTTGCCAACAAAGGTCCGTCTAGTCAAAGCTATGGTTTTTCCAGTAGTTGTGTATGGATGTGAGAGTTGGAGTATAAAGAAAGCTGAGCAGTGAAGTATTGATGTTTTTGAACTATGGTGTTGGAGAAGACTCTTGAGAGTCCCTTGGACTGCAAGGAGATCCAACCAGTCCATCCTAAAGGAAATCAGTCCTGAAAATTCATTGGAAGGACTGATACTGAAGCTGAAACTCCAGTATTTTGGCCACCTGATGCAAAGAACTGACTCATTGGAAAAGACCCTGATGCTGGGAAAGATTGAAGTGAGGAAGAGAAGGGGATGACAGAGGTTGAGATGTTTGGATGGCATCACCGATTTGATGGACATGAGTTTGACTACCTCCGGTAGTAGGTGATAGACATGGAAGCCTGGCGTGCTGAAGTCCTTGGGTTTGCAAAGAGTAGGACACAGCTGAGCAACTGAACTGAACTGAACTTATGACATATGAACACCAGAAATCTTCCCATTTTCTGTTGTCTAATACATATCTTGCACCATAATATTGTCTAATTATAATGGATGAGATAGGAAAAAAAGAACTTTTTCTGCCAGCACTTGATTGGAACTATCCTTTGCCAGAATATTATACATTGAAGAATATCAGAGTATAAAACACTGATTTTACAACTGAACAGAATCTGGATGAGATTCTAAAGACAAGAAAGTTAAGTAAAGCTAAGGTTGCTTTACTTTAGCCCTGAAAATATTTGTGAAGCTATTAAGTAAAGTTAAATCCTTTAAGGGAAAATTAAAGAACACAATCAATCATGTTTGTTTCATAGCCAATGGATACAGATTTCTAGTCTAGTCTATGTTCATTTAAAATTGTTTTAAAGTTTTTATTATAAAAGTATCAATTTTGACTAGAAAAGGAAAAATTAAAATTTTGTTAGAATTATTTCAAGTATATGTCCTTAATATTTTAATATTATAAAATCAATGGCGGAAATGATAAAATCACTCTTGGTGATTGGACATGAGGCAAATTGAAAAGCATTATAACTTTTGTAGTATACTATGGAGTGAACTCTGGGAGTTGGTGATGGACAGGGAGGCCTGGCGTGCTGTGATTCATGGAGTTGCAAAGAGTCAGACATGACTGAGCGACTGAACTGAACTGAACTGACTGATGGACACAACTGGAGTAGGAAATGGAACCCACTCCAGTATTCTTGCCTGGAGAATCCTGTTGATAGAGAAGCCTGTAGGGCTACAGTTCATAGGGTGTAAAGAGTCAGACATGACTGAAGCCACTTACCATGTGGACACTGCTACCCAGAGTTCAAAACTGAGCAAAAATAGTAAAACCATATCTTAGGACTCTTAGGACAATAAGGGATCACCTCCAGAGTTCTTGTCATTTTTCCACACAATGAGTGGATGAGTAACTCGAAGCACACACGCAGGACAGCAGCAACAATAATAATCAGCAATAGCAGCTAAAAGGAAATAGGTACCTGATACAGCTGGATATGTTAAAGATTAATTAATAAAGGAAACTTTACAAAAGTTGTTAGGAATGTGAAAGATATTATAATGTCTATGTATAGTAAGACCGAAGTATGTCTTTTGTGCAAAGGAAGAATAACAATAATTTTGAGAGTAGATTTACAATATTACGTTAAGCATAAAGAAGGTCTGGTGTTCTGGATATGTTTCTCTTGTACCTTCAGATCTCCTTTCTATTTCACCTTCACTCAGCTCAATGGTGACATATATGGATGGCAATAAAATTTCTTTTGTCTTTGGGCTTCCAAATGGATTTTGTCAAGGAGAATAAGGGGAGGGTCATATGCCTGAGCTGAGAGGGGAGAGTGATAGCAACATATTTGTCCTGTTGGCTCCCTCCCTTTATGGTCACCTTATGCTGGTTGTGTGTCCCCATCAAAAAAATCTCATAGTGTGTACACTGTGTACATGTGTTCACATGTCTGTCTCAAATTGTGGTCATCCTCTCTCACTTTGGGGCTTCCTGGTGGCTCAGATGGTAAAGAATATGCCTGCAATGCAGCAGACTCAGGTTCAGTCCCTGAGTTGGAAAGATCCCCTGGAGAAGGAAAGGGCAACCTGCTCCAGTATTCTTGCCTGGAAAATTCCATGGACAGAGGAGCCTGGTGAGATCACAAAGAGTTGGACATGACTGAGCAACTAACACTTTCACTTTCTCTCCCTCTATCCTTCAGGTATAAGAGTTATATTGGCCTTCACTGTTACTAGCCAGTAGCACAAGTAGTAGCCTCTTCTTTTCTCTTTACCTATTGCCTATGACTTTGCAAATATACCCTCTATTAAACTCCTTTCCTATTATCATTACTTGAGTATTCCATCTATTGCCTCCTGAAACTAGAGCTGAATATCAAGTGCATAATCTTATGGCCTTAGAAGCTCATAGTTAAAAATAAGTATGATTTGTTCACCTTAATTGTCTCTGAGTCTCCAGATCAGAAATTTTCAAGAACAAGAACAAGTGTGAGTTTGTGGTCAGTTGATCTTCCCTGGTGGCTCAGTGGTAAAGGATCTACCTGCCAAAGCAGGAGAAACAGGTTTGATCCCTGGGTTGGGAAGATCCACTGGAAGAGGGCATGGCACCCCACTCCAGTATTCTTGCCTGGGAAATCCTATGGAGAGAGAAGCCTGGCAGGTTACAGTCCATGGAATTACTAAAGAGTTGGACACAATTTAGTGATTAAACAACAACACAACAATAACATCTACAACAAAGGAGGCAAAAATATGCAGTGGGGAAAAGATAGTCTCTTCAAAAGCAGTGTTAAACAGCTGTATGAAATTTAGAATGAATGAAATTTGAATATTTTCTCACATCATATACAACAAAGATAAAATGGATTGAAGACCTAAATGTCAGACCAGAGACTGTAAAATTTCTAGGAGAAAGCATAGAGATCACTCTTTGATATAAATTGTAGCAATATTTTTTGGATATGTCTCCTAAGGCGAAAGAAAAAAAAAATAGAACCTAATACAACATAAAAGCTTTTGTACAGCAAAGGAAATCATCCACAAAATGAAAAGATAACCTACTGAATGGGAGAAAATATTTATGAATGATATGACTGATAAGGGGTTAGTATCCAAAATATATAAACAGCTCATAAAATTCAATATAACAAAAACCCAAACAACCCATTTCAGGAAACCTAAATAGACATTTTTTTTTCAAAGAAGACATACAGATGGCTATGAGGCATGTGGAAAGATGCTCAGCATCACTAATCATTGGAGATATGAAAATCCAAACCCCAATGAGATATTGCCTCACATCTGTCAGAATGGCTATCATCGAAAACATCACAAAGGACAAATATTGGACAGAATGTGGAGAAAAAGGAGCCATAGTACATTTTTGGTAGGAATTTAAGTTGGTACAGCTACTATGGAAAACTGTACAGAGGTTCTTCAAAAAACTAAATATAGAACTACAACATGATCTAGCAATTCTACTTCCAGATATATATCTGAAGAAAACAATAACACTAACTTGATATGTGTTATGTGCACCCCAATGTTGATGCAGCATTATTTACAATAGCCACCACATGGAAACCACTCAAGTGACCATTAACAGATGAATACATAAATAAGATGTGATACACATACAGACATATACATGCTGGGATATTACTCAGCCATTAAAAAAATGAAATTTGCAACAATGGATGAACCTGGAGTGTATTATGCTTAGTGAAATGTCATAGAGAAAGGCAGATATTGTATGCTATCAAATATGTATGGAATCTGAAAATAAAACAAATGAATTAATATAACAAAACAAAAACAGACTCACAGATATAGAGAACAAACTAGTGGTTACCAGTGTAGAAAAAGAATGGGGCAAGATTAGGAAGGGGGCTTAAGAGTTACAAACTACTATATAAAATATATAAGATACAAGGATATATTGTATATCACAAGGAATATAGTCAATATTTTATAATAACATGAAATGGAGTACAATCTAAAACTAATGTATGTTGTACACCTCAAACTAATATTAAAAATCAACCATACTTTAAAAAATGAAATGTTAAAAAAGTCATTTCAATTTCTTTGTATAAATATTTCTACATGTATACTCTAAAAAGTAATATTTGTATACGAAAATATGAGCTACTTGCAAATATTCCAAAACTCCTTTTGACAATGTAGACTTATATACTTGTGAAAATTAGCTGTTTTGGCTGCACTGAAATGTCAGAATGGACTCACTCCCACAATTTGGCTTGAATATTGAGACTGATGACACCACACACACACCAAGAGGTTATAATTACACATTGAGACTTCTCTAGGAAAAACGGTGTAAACCTCCCAAAGAGGTGCAAAAATGGCTTGACAGGACAGAGAAAGAAGACTGGCTAGAGGTTTTTATTGTGATTTTGGAGTGGGGCCAGGGTAAGGACTCCTAAGCAGTTTGACAAGGGGCTTGCAGGGCTTGAATCCCCCTCCAATGCCAAAGGATTTCTTATTTGCTCCCTGAGTTGTGGCACAGAGGGTAAGAAGGCAGAGTAAAGTTTAAAAGTTATTAACAGTTAAACATAAAAAATGGAATCTATGTTATATTAACCAGTAACGAATTTTAATTTAATTATATTCTGCCTCAGCATCATTTCTTTAGCCCGTTTCAAAATGTCAAACTTAAAAATCAAGACCCTTTGTTAAAAGATTTTTTCATAGAATATGTCTCAGTTTTTAGACATGTTTTAGTTATTTTAAAATTAATGTAATTATATTTTAATAAATATCTTCCCCATAAAATCAGAGAAACAAGAACCAAGGCTACTTTTGCTCAATATTTCATTCAAAAATTATAGCTGAAGATGGGACAGAACCACTGAAAATAACTCACCCCTGGGAATCAGGAATCTAGTGGCCCCCTGAGATAGGCTAAATCAGAATATAGTGGACACATCCTCTCTATACTCCACCACCAGGCTAAGAAACATCAAGTGGTAAAACACAATAGTTTTCTGCTAAACAAAGTCTAAGAGCAGGTAAAGACTATTTTTGACTGAGGCACAATAAAAAAGAAAGACCTAAAGATGAGGATGAGCAAATACTGAGATAAAACCACTGGCAAACCGACTCCTACCCTAAAAATAGGGTATAATTTGAACCCTGTACTATGCTGAAGGAAACCATAGTAACAACAAATCCCAAATACATACCAACTCCTAACTAGATTGACTCAACTCCCATAAGAATAGCTTAGCAGAAGGAAAGTAAGCCCATTTACAATAAGGAAAAACAAAGCTATTTATTTCAATTCACTTCAGTCTCTAGAGCACTACACAAGATGTCCAACTATAAAAGAATCTATTAAAAGGCATATGAAAAAAGAAAGTTAAAAACAACATACTGTCAAACAAGAAAGAAATCAACAGAACTAAACTCAGAGCATAGATTTGGAATTATAAGACAGATAATTTAAAATAATTAAGATTAATATGCTAAATATTCCAATTAAAGAGATGGATAAAGTGAAATACCAAATAGGTGATAGGTCTGTACGTCAACTTGGTTAGGATATAATAATCAGTTTTTTCAATTAAACACTAATTTACATGTTACTATGAAGGTATTTTGTAGGTGTAGATATCAAAACTCAAGGAATATGCTGCTACTGCTACTGCTGCTGCTAAGTCACTTCAGTCGTGTCCGACTCTGTGTGACCCCATAGACGGAAGCCCACCAGGCTCCCCCGTCCCTGGGATTCTCCAGGCAAGAACACTGGAGTGGGTTGCCATTTCCTTCTCCAATGTGTGAAAGTGAAAAGTGAAAGTGAAGTCGCTCAGTCGTGTCCAACCCTTAGCGACCCCAAGGACTGCAGCCTACCAGGCTGCTCCATCCATGGGATTTTCTAGGCAATAGTACTGGAGTGGCTTGCCATTGCCTTCTCCGTCAAGGAATATGGAACAAGATAAATATGAAACAACAACAAAAAACCCACCTAGGCATATGAGAATCAATCTGCTGAAAATCAAAGACAAAGAGAAAATCTTGAAAGAAAAAGAACATCACATACAAAGGAATGGAAATAAGAATATAGAAAATTTCTCATCAAACTATGCAGTCTTACTGATACTGGAGGGATTTATTCAAAATGCTGAAGTACAAAATCAAAACAAATAAACAAAATCTATTAACTGAATATTCTATACCCAACAAAAAAATCTTTCAAAATTGCAAAGAAAAGATTTAGTTTTACAAACAATAATTTAAAGGATTTATTGCCAGCTTACCTATAAAAAATGTTAGTGTTTTAAAGGTAGAATGAATATATTCAGAACAAGGAAAGTTACCATGAATAAAGAGAGCTATTACATATGATAAATAGATCAATATTTGTATGTGATTTTTTTTTACCATTCTTTTACTTTTAATCTACCTATATTATTGTACTTAAAATAAATTTCTTATAGACGGTGTATAGTTGGGTCTTGTATTCTTTTTTAAAACCCATTCAAATAATCTTTGTCTTTTGATGTTACTATATCATTTGAATTTACTATAATTATTGATATATTTTTCTGTAGGCATACCATTGTGTTGTTTGCTTTCTGTTTGTTTTTGTTTTTCTTCCACGACCACCACTTTCCATTCTCTTTCATATTAAGTGAACGTTTTTGGTATTCCATTTTAGTAGCCCATTTTACCCATTGTAATGTTGACTATATCTTTTGTATTATGTTTTTGCTAGTTGCTAAAGAAATTAAACATATCTAGATTTTCAGTTTACTTGATAGTTTCCCATTTCAGATGCAACATAGAAATCTTACTACCATGTAGGTGGTCAGATATCCTGTCCCCCTTAGTATCATATTATCAAACTTCACAAGACAATGTTAGATTATTTTGCTTCTAACCATAATACATATTTCAACAAAATTAAGAAAAGAGAACAATTTATTTTACTTATCCAGATGTTGACAATTCCTGTTTTTACAACAGTAAATTCCCTGGTGGCTCAGAGGTTAAAGCGTCTGCCTCCAATGCGGGAGACCCGGGTTTGATCCCTGGGTCGGGAAGATCCCCTGGAGAAGGAAACGGTAACCCACTCCAGTATTCTTGCCTGGAGAATCCCATGGATGGAGAAGCCTGGTAGGCTACAGTCCATGGGGTCGCATAGAGTCAGACATGACTGAGTGACGGAACGGAAATTCTAAGTACTTCTGGATTTATTTTGCTTTCATCAGAAGAACTTCCTTTAGTATTCCTTGTTGTTTTGTTTAGTCACTCAGTTATGTCAGACTCTTTTGTGAGCCCATGGGCTGTAGCCTGCCAGGCTTCTCTTTCCATGGGATTTCCCAGGCAAGAATACTGGAGTGGGTTGCCATTTCCTTCTCCAGGGAATCTTCCAGGCCCAGGAATCAAACCCATGCCTCCTGAGTCTTCTACATTGGCAGGCAGATTCTTTACTACTGTGCCACAAGGGAAGCCCTTGGTATTCCTTCAGTTCATTTCACTCACTCTTTGCAACCCCATGGACTGCAGCATGCCAGGCCTTCCTGTCCATCACCAACTCCCGGAGTTTACTCAGACTCATGTCCATTGAGTCAGTGATGCCATCCAACCATCTCATCCTCTGTCATCCCCTTCTTCTGCCTTCAATCTTTCCCAGCATCACTTTTCAGTTAAAATTTACATTTGACAGTATCATTTATTTCTCAAAACTTTTGGCTCAGATGGTAAAGAGTCTGCCCACAATGTGGGAGACCTGGATTTGATCCCTGAGTCAAGAAGATCCCCTGGAGAAGGAAATGGCAATCCACTCCAATATTCTTGCCTGGAAAATCCCACGGATGGAGGAGCCTGGTGGGCTACAGTTCTTGGGGTTGCAGAGTCAGACAGAACTGAGAAACTTCACTTTCACTAACTCTTTCATTCAAGTGTATTCTTTCTTACTCCTTGAGCATGATTATAAAAGCTGCCTTAAAATCTGTTTGATGATTACAACAACTGAGTCATTCATGTCAAGGTGTACCTCTATTGTTTGTCTTTTCTTTGAGGGTTATTAATTTTTTCCAGTTATTTGTCACGTAAGTTTGGATTGCATTCTGTATTTGATTATTATATTAAAATATTTTTGATGTCATTTAATTCCTGCAGGGAATGATTGATTTTAGTTGTAAATCAATCCAGTTAGGTTCTCACACACATTCTGTCAGTCTGTCTATGTGTTTGCCATATTATTTCCATCTCTACCACATGTGTATCATTTGATGACTTGTCTGGAATCTGGGTGGTCATAAGCATATTAGTTTTATTCTCAAAGAGTTTGATATGCTGTTTACTTCATAAACATGTGCATGAAACTTGAGGGTGAGCCCAAGTGTTTATACACAGCATTATGGTATCTCTTTCCTGAGCGCCTTCAGTTCAGTTCAGTTCAGTCGCTCAGTCGTGTCCGACTCTCCGCGACCCCATGAATCACAGCACGCCAGGCCTCCCTGTCCATCACCAACTCCCGGAGTACACTCAAACTCATGTCCACAGAATCGGTGATGCCATCCAGCCATCTCATTCTCCGTCGTCCCCTTCTCCTCCCGCCCCCAACCTTTCCCAGCATTAGAGTCTTTTCCAGTGAGTCAACTCGTCGCATGAGGTGGCCAAAGTATTGCAGTTTCAGCTTTAGCATCAGTCCCTCCAATGAACATCCAGGATTGATCTCCTTTAGAATGGACTGGTTGGATCTCCTGGCAGTATAAGGGACTCTCAAGAGTCTTCTCCAACACCACAGTTCAAAAGCATCGATTCTTCGGTGATCAACCTTCTTCACAGTCCAACTCTCACATCCATACATGACCACGGGAAAAACCATTGCCTTGACTAGACGGACCTTGGTTGGCAAAGTAATGTCTCTGCTTTTTAATATACTATCAAGGTTGGTCATAACTTTCCTTCCAAGGAGCAAGCGTCTTTTAATTTCATGGCTGCAATCAGCATCTGCAGTGATTTTGGAGCCCAAAAAAACAAAGTCTGACACTGTTTCCACTGTTTTTCCATCTATTTCCCATGAAGTGATGGGACTAGATGCCATGATCTTTGTCTTCTGAATGTTGAGCTTCAAGCCAACCTTTTCACTCTGCTCTTTCACTTTCATCAAGAGGCTTTTGAGTTCCTCTTCACTTTCTGCCATAAGGGTAGTGTCATCTGCATATCTGAGGTTATTGATATTTCTCCCAGCAATCTTGATTCCAGCTTGTGCTTCTTCCATCCCAGCGTTCCTCATGATGTACTCTGCATATAAATTAAATAAGCAAGGTGACAATATACAACCTTGACGTACACCTTTTCCTATTTGGAACCAGTCTGTTGTTCCATGTCCAGTTCTAACAGTTGCTTCCTGACCTGCATACAGGTTTCTCAAGAGGCAGGTCAGGTGGTCTGGGATTTACTCTTAGGGATTTCTCTGATACTTGCCAGTTCCCAGGGTCTCACTTCTTGGTCTTCAGGCTATAAAACTGGACCATTAGTTTCTCCATCCAGTCACATAAATTCTAGCACTATTTTTCCTCTGAGGCCAAGAAAAGATAGTGTGTGTGTGTGTGTGTGTGTGTGTGGAGAAAGAGAGAGAAAAAAGCAGCTGTGTGGATTCTTCTCATGCTCTCAGGATCAGAGTTGTAGATTCTTGCCCAATTGCACTGCTATCATTTTGCTGCTGCTGACCAAAAATTCCTTTGAGGCTAGAGTGAAAGAGAACAACAAGAATTCCAGGAGAGTTTTTCCATTTGCTCTAGCCTTTAAGCTTCCCTCTTTCCTGTTATTCAGAGCAGAAAGTTTAGCTTCTTTTGGTACTCTTTCTCTCTGCATCCAATAACGAGTTCTAGGTTACATATTGACTTTGAATATAGGATGAGAGCCTGGAGCAAGACATGGGACAGTTTGTTTAAAGTTCTCATTTCATTTTCCAATAGATATTGTACTAAATATTCTTCAGAGTCCAGATATAATTATTTCATGTCCAGGGTTTTGAGAGGCATTGTGTGGGAAAGACAGAGAAGAATGTAGTTATTCCATCTTGAGTAGAACTAGAACCTTTGATTGTATTTGTTAAAGAAATTCACTCGTGCTTGCATTCTTGCTCAGTTGTATCTAACCTCTTTGTGATCCCAGGGACTATAACCCACCAGGCTTCTCTGTTCCTGGGATTTTCCAGGCAAGATTACTTGAGCTGGTTGCTGTTTCCTTTTCCAGGGGATCTTCCTAACCCAGGGATCAATGGAACCCACTGGCTTCTCCATTATAGGTAGATTCTTTACCACTGAGCTACGAGGGAAGCCTTGCCAAAGAAATTCATGGAAACGAAGTTTATTTAACATATATTTATGTGTCAAAATTTTTTGTTTTTACTAAATTGTAGTTGTCTGATAACCATCATCATGAGAATAATAATAATCAAAATTCCCAACATTGAGGTTCTCATTTACAAAGAGTTTGCATGTCTACCATATCATTTTTATTTTTTCAGCAGTTCTGGATGGTATTATTAAGCTTCTTCACCAAAAGGAAATCCAATTTAGAGGATTTGTTTCCTGTCAAGTTCACCCAGCTTGTAGCTATCAAAGCTAAGTCACAAACCAGATTCTTCGACCAGATATTAGTATTCTCACATGAATATTTTCTGAAATGTTAAAGAAGATAGAAAGCAATGATATAGTGGGCAGCAATCATAAAACCCATAGTGAATCAAAGTCTTATGTTAACCAATGAGTATTACAAATAGTCTTCTAATCTAGTAGTTTGAAATCCAGTTCCTTTTAATAAGCTGGAGAATAAAAAAGTATATCAAAACACCTTAGGAGAGTTAATACGTGCTTTTGACTAGTAGGTAGTAAAACTACTTACTAATATGGTAAGAAGCTACATGAATTATTTAAACTTCTTATTCAGAAATTGAGTTCTGATGAACATCTTGAAAAAGAAACTACTAGTGTTGGTAGTTGGCCTGTCAAGTCTCTTAGATCCAATGAGACACTTTCAGGAAAAAAAAGACTTATTTCATATTTAAATAAATAAGGGCTCTTAATAAATCTTCAGATATGTGTAACTGTCTTACATGAGATAATGATAATTTTATATTTTAAATTTAAAATTATTTATAAAATCATATGTAAATTATATATAATTGTATATAAAGTGGAATATATATATATATAGTACACACACACACACATACACATGCACACACGCAGATGTGCCTGACTTAATGTTTCAGCTTACAAGTTTTCAACTTTACAATGGTATGAAAGTGGTATGTACTCAGTAGAAACCATACTCTGAACTTTGAATTTTAATCTTTTCCTGGACTAGTGATATACAATACAGTATGGCACTCTCTTGCAATTTTGGGCAGCAGCAATGAGCCACAGCTCCCAGTCAGCCACACAATCAGGAGAGTAACCAACTGACACACTTACAACTATTCTGTACCCAAACAGCCATTCTGTTTTTAACTTTTAGGACAGTATTCAATAAGTTACATGATATATTCAATACTTTGGGGGCTTCCCAGGTGGAACAGTGGTAATGAATCCACCTGCCAATTCAGGAAACACATGAGATGCGGGTTTGATTTCTAGGTCGGGAAGATCCCCCAGAGAAGGAGATGACAACCCACGTCATTATACTTAACTGGAAAATCCCACAGACAGAGGAGTCTGGCAGGCTACAGTCCATGGGGTCACAAAGAGTCAGATACAACTGAGCACACCCACACGCATTCAGTACTTTATTATAAAATAGGTTTTGTGTTAGATGATTTTGCCCAACTGTAGGCTAATGTGTGTTCTGAGTATGTTTAAGGCAGGCTAGACTAAGCTATCGGAGAAGGCAATGGCAACCCACTCCAGTGCTCTTGCCTGGAAAGTCCCATGGACGGAGGACCTGGTGGGCTACTGTCTATGGGTTGCACAGAGTCGGACATGACTGAAGCGACTTAGCAGCAGCAGCAACAGCAGGCTAAGCTATGATGTTGAGTAAATTAGGTGTATTAAATGAATTTTAGACTTATGGTGTTTTCAACTTACTCTGAATTTGTTTGGATGTTACCTCATTATAAGTTGAAGAAGTTCTTATTAAAAACATTTGTTTTGTAGTGTAGTAAAAACCTCAGCAAAGTATCTAAGAAAACTCATAAAGGCTTTTTTTGTAAATATCTAGAGATACGCTTCTCTTCCTAATATGTCCCTGAGTAAATTAAAAGACTGACATTCATAAGGGAAAAAAATAGGGCATTAAATAATATGGACTTGTGATCACATACTACATGCCAGAGGTACTACTGACATATCAGGTGTTGTAGGAAAATGTAGGGGAATAGCTCTACAAATCATGCTTTCTGGAGTGAATAATCACATCCATATTCCATCAGTTCAGAGAGAAAAAGGCAGGAAAAAACTCCACCTCAATCAAGAAGAGCTGCACTGGATGAATGCCTGTGAGGTGCTGAATATTGAGCTAGGAACAAGCTATTCTAATCAACTTGTCTTCCAGGTAAAGATTTGGAAAATTCCTGCAACATTAAACAATGGAGTTATTCACTGTTAGTATTTTAAACATAAAAATCCATTACATGAGGAGTTTGGATATTGAGCATTTTATAATATGATGTATACATGAACTTTTCTGTTTATTAGGTTATGCTGTATAGAATTTCACTGATTTGCTGCATACATGAAAGAACATAAACCTGGTGCTTTGTTTCTGCTTAAACAATCTGGCAACTATTCTCAGTGACCTGTGACCAAATCCAAGGACATGTGACTTATCCTGTCTCTTAGCAAAACCATGTATAGATAAATATTTCCTTATTTAGCAGTCATTATGGGAGAAGGAAATGGCAACCCACTCCAGTGTTCTTGCCTGGAGAATCCCAGGGACGGCGGAGCCTGGTGGACTTCCGTCTATGGGGTCACACAGAGTCGGACACGACTGAAGTGACTTAGCAGCAGCAGCAGCAGCAGCAGCATGGGTTGAATGGTGTTTCTCCAAAAAGGTATGTTGAAATCTTCACCCTGAATGAAAGCATATTTGTAAATAATGTCATGGCAGTTGTTAAGATGCGATCATGGGGGAGTAGTGTGAGCCCTTAACCCAAATGACTGTGTTGTTATAAGAAGACAAAACAAAGACAGACAAAGACACAGGAGGAGAACCCCATGTGGTGACAGAGGGAGAGATCAGAGAGAAGCAACTGAAAGCCAAGGATTCTCAGCCCCCACTGGAAGCTAGGAAGAGACAAGGAGGGATGCTAATCAGTCTCAGAGGTAGTATTACCCTGATTTTGGATTTCTAATCTCTGTATCGGTAAGAGAAAAAAAAAAATTCTGTGGTTTTAAACCACTCAGTTTGTTTTACTTTGTTGCAGCAGCCCCAGAAAGCTAATAGAGAAGTGGAGAAACAAAAGGTTATGTAATATGTAAAAATTAACTCTAGTGAAAGAAACACCTTTAAAACTCACAGATAAAATACAGTATTTAAAGTAGGAATGGATTAAAATAACCTTGTTTTTCTTTTATCACTTACATCTTCAATTGAGGGCAACAAGATGTGGCTTCTAAAAAATGCAGACATTTATGAAAGGAAAATCTAAGACGAAAGTAAAGACACAAGAGACTTGATAAGAATATAGTGCCATAGGAAAACCCAAATTTCAAAACAAAATTGAAATTCACTTTGGAATGAATAGAAAAAGAATTGAGCTGAAAATCAGACCAGTGAAATGCTTAGTCATTAAAATTCCCCAAGATTCAAGAAATAATGAGAGAAGATAAGAGGAAAAATATTAAAAAAGAACAAACATAAAAGTTGTCATTCTTCACAAGCTTAAATAATAGAACAGAATCAACAATATTATATTCGAAAAAAATGACATGGAGCTGAATAGATATTGAAATAAATCAATGCATATAGAGAAATATGAACACTTATCAATATTGATTTTAGATAAAGTAGAATTTGAGGGGAGAACACTACTATATGAGACAAAGAAAGACTGTTATATAGATTGTAGGTTAAAAAATTACCATAGTAGCACCATAACACATATCTGCAAAATAATTTTGGATTAAAATGAAAATAAAATAAATTAGGTCTCATTGGATTTATCTTCACATTATATGTAGCTTTGAAACTAACAAGTATGTATGATGCTACTTTTTTCAGGTATTGTGTAGCAGAAAGATCAGAACAGATATTTACCGGAGAAGGTTTGGTCAGGGACCTGAGTGAAACCTCCATGCAGATTTTAAGAGCTCCTTTCTTTCTTGTAACTTTGACCTGCAAATTCCAGATTCCAACTTCTTCTTCTGGCGAGACTGTTTCTTTTACAAAATGCAGCCACTAGATTTTCTTAAACTTCACCTCTCTGTTCTGTAGTTTAGAGAAAAACTTCCAGGCAGAAAATAGTGTTGTTATTTGTTGGAGAGATTGGAGAAGGGGAAACCTCTAAATTATGGTCTGCATTCAGTGTTTTGTGTGTGTGGTCAAACTGTCATCATGGTCCTTATGTGGAGAATGTCTGCCATTGTAGTCTGTTTCTCAATGGAAAACTGGTAAAATCTAAAGTCTGGAGTTTAGTTAGCAGTGCTATGCCAATGTCAGTTTCTTAGCTTTGAAAAATATTAATATAAGATGTGAAAAATCGTATAAAGTAGGTAAGGTGTATATAGGAACACTGTATAATCTTTGCACATCTTCATATGTAAATCTACAATTTTTCCAAACTTAAAAGTTTACTTAAAATATGTCCTATTCTTGCTTCACTGTGTCAGAAATGGTATAGGGAGTTATTCATTGCCCCCATGTACCTTTTCATCATCTCACAAGAGATTTTGATAGGAATAAGATAAGTGAAAGACAAAATTCAGCAGACAACTAGGAGGACGAGTTCATTCACACGACTGAAGTCAGGAAGTATTCATTGATGTGTGGAACCTCTCAAAGAAAACAAAAAAAAAAAGGGGGGATGTGGAATTTATAGAGGAAGATAACAAGGGAGTCCTGAGGGAGAGTGGACACTGAGTCTCCTCTGAAGTGTGGAAGACTAGTCTTACGTCTGGATACATGAGGGCAAGGTGGTCCTTTGGGCTAGATGTATCTCAGAACTCTACACTGTGGGGGAATTTCTCAACAATGGCTGATTTTCCAGGACACAGAGCTTAGGTTAAGTTGAACACAGTCAGGCGTTTTAATGCTAGTGCTGCACTATTTGCTTCCCAGGAAATCATATTTTCAGACTCAAGATTTGTGGAGGGACTGAGATGGAATCACGGGGTTTCATCTTAAAGCTCCTGCAAGCCTCTCTAGAGGCCCCTGGGAGGAGAAAACAGAACAGAGCAAGGACTCTCTTAGGGAACAGGATTATACATCATAACTTTTGAAAAGAAAGGCTTAAAGATTGACAAAATACATGAGGAAACACCAGCAATGGTAATATGGGAGTATTACAGTTGTCCCTCAGTCCAACTCACCAAACTAACCTAGAACTGTCAGCCCAATTTTTCCCATTTTGTATCCCTCCAAGAGAGAAAAGATTCCTTCATACTACTGTTGTCAATCTACTTAATAAAATACTAAGCAGAAGGAAATGGTGAGGAATGAATATGAAAGAGGCAGAAAGAAAATAGAAAACCAGAAAGGCTGATGGTAGCAATAGTAGAAGGGACGATATTATGAAGTGCTTGAAAACACAGATGAAAAAGTTTTGGAGTGTGAGAGAATACTTAGGAGAGGAAAGATGTAACAGGTTTTATTTCTGAAAACTATTTAATTTCTCCTTAATAATTTTTATACATACATATTGAAATTTCTTTTTAATGACTTCTGGCTATTGGTCTATTTTTCTTGAATACAATATCATTCTGAGACTAAACTACATGTACCCAGTTTTCTTTCTAAAATTGTACATAAGAAAGTATGTTCACACTGGTGCTGCTGACAACTGAGGCTTGGTTTAGTGGCTGTAAGTCTTGGATGCTCATTGGAATCATCTGAGGAAACCCTAAAATACTGATTCCTGGATTCCATCCCCAGAGATTCTGATTGAATTGGTCTGAGTGTGGCCTGAACTCAGTACTTTTAAACTATTTCCCAGTAATTCTAATGAGTAGCCACAATTGAAAATCACTGAGTACTGCTGCTGCTGCTAAGTCGCTTCAGTTGTGTCCAACTGTGTGACCCCATTAGATGGCAGCCCACCAGGTTCCGCCGTCCCTGGGGCTCTCCAGGCAAGAAACTGGAGTGGGTTGCCATTTCCTTCTCCAATGCGTGAACGTGAAAAGTGAAAGTGAAGTTGCTCAGTCGTGCTTGACTCTTAGCAATCCCATGGACTGAAGCCTACCAGGCTCCTCTGTCCATGGGATTTTCCAGGCAAAAGTACTGAAGTGGGGTGCCATTACCTTCTCTGTCACTGAGTACTAGATGGATACAAAGCTGACAGTAACATGTAACCCATGCCTGCTGACAGAATCATTGATTGTTGTTTTTACTTGGCGTTAGGGCCAGTCCTTTGATATCTTCCTGGTGAAGTACCTGCTATCCTTGCAAACATATGTGATAGGCAGAAGCTAACAGAGCACATCTTTCAGATTGCTTTCCTCTATCTACTGGCCATGTCTATCCAGTCCATCACAATTTCCATTTTCCCACCATCGGGGTCATGTTCAGTAACACATGTAAAGAGGAGGCAGTAATGGCAGATGTCATGGATTCCAGGAATGTGAAGATTTCCTAAATAAAACTTTGTTTTTACCCAATTGTCCAAAGTAGCAATTCACAGGCAACTTTCCAAGTTGGTAGCTAATCCATAGAACTAGTTTGAAGCATATATAATAATTACTTAGTATTTATTTTATTATTTTAATAAGGACTGGAAATACCCAATAGCATTTTATGTGATCTTGACTCTGTTTAAAGAGTAGCTATGAAACAGATGGATGTCCTGCTGACAGTAACCCAGGAGGCCAACTTCTAAGAGAGATGTGGGAAGCTGCAAACAGGTTCAAAGTGATGAGGGGGAGTAGCACAAATCCTATTAGCAAATAATGGAATTTGTACATCCCCTGCACCTCCAAAGAGGAACTCTCTTGCCTGCTTTTTCGTACTATTTGTTTTCACTTAAAAGGGTATTAAAGCTTTCTCTGCTCTTGGAATAGAGCACATCTTCTCGTTGTGCCCATTATCAGCCACAATAAATAGATTTGAGCTCAGAGACTCAGGCACTTTAATTGCCACTATGTAGTTTTCTCAAGTAATAAAAAGAAAATATCAACTTTTATGTGTCCCCTTTGATATAGTCTGTGTATAGTGCTGGCTCTTTATTCCCCCAAAGCCTCACTCCCTGGAAGAAGAAAAACTGGTTTGATGCTATTATTTGCCTTTAAAGAAAATCAATAGTCAAACTTAAAACACAATCTCACTTGGAAGTAAAACATAGAAGCTATTCAATGTATTAGATACACATGGGCAGCAGTTTGTTTCCTTTGGTTACAAGGGACCTAAAAAGGAAGTTACTGAAATAAGATGGAGACTTACCTAAAGATATATTCTGAGACCTTATTAGTCTTCTCTGGACATAACCAACCTCTGGGTTTGGCTGTATTGCATAATTTAAACAGCATATACTTTAATATAAAGAAAATATGGATTTGAGTCTTGACCTCATCATACAAGTTGCATGGCATTGGGCAAATTACCTGACCTGCTGTGCCTCATTTCTATAGGTGTAAAATAAGAATAACAGCATCTATTGTATATTGAAAGTGTTAATTGCTCAGTCATCTGCAACTGTTTGTGACCTCGAGGACTATAGCCTCCAGCTCCTCTGTCTGTGGAATCATCCAGGCAAGAATGCTGGGATGTGTAGTCATTCCCTTCTCCAGTATATTGCATTTTGTATATTGCTACATTGCTGTTATATTAATAAGAGACGTTGTTAAGTATAACACCTAACCTAACATATTGTAAGTACTCAACAGAAAAATAGTAGATAAAATCTCTTGCATCATTTTCTTCTCTGTTATTCAAGCATACCAAAAGTCTTGGAAAATTTTAAAAATATCTTCTAATAATTCTTTATCTTTATGAGTTGTGAACTTTGAAAATGAGCTGAACACTGTGAATTCTTCCTCTCCCTACAAACTTTTCATATACACTACATTTTATATACCAATCAGTAAAAATCTTTGTCATGCAGCCAGTCTTCTGTATGACAAATCCCATAGCACTCATTTTTCAGAAAGTATCCTGAGTGATCTTACTCGGGAAGATAATGAGGAATGAGTGAGAGGTCACAAGGTCAATGGAAGTGATTTCCATTCACAAGAAGTGCTCAATAGTGTTCCTTCTGATTCAAGAGGAAAAGAGTAATCCAATTATTTCTCTGGGACATGATATTGGGAATGTGATTTGTTATCCTGCATGGCTGAAGTTGGAAATTTGAAATGACAAAAACATCACTTGAACTCCAAGCCTTCATAGTGTGATCATTATGCTGGGAATATATTGTTCTCAGTTGATCAATATCTGACACTGTAGGCAATTTTTTAAATGTATAATGCCATGGCTGAAGCCTTCATTTTTGTGTAGTAATATTTAATTATCAGAATTTTACAATAACAACATTAACAGTGATGGGATTATTTGGTCCGTAAAAGATAGCCATAAAAATAAGAATTGAGACAGAGATGCATAATATAATCTTTTTGCTTGCTATTGTTTGAGAAAAGGATATTTTCAATTTCACCTCTCTCTTAACCATAGAAACTAAGCCTGGACCATACAACGGTGTGCTAAGCCTGGGACTAAGCTCCAGGGATTCATATGTTGCAGTCAGTTAGTACTCTTCTGGGCTTCACACTTGGCTCAGTGCTAAAGAATCCACCTGCCAATGCAGGAGACTCAGGAGACATGCGTCCTATCCCTGGGTCAGGAAGATCCCATGGAGAAGGAAATGGCCACCCATTCCAGTATTCTTGCCTGGAAAATTCCATGGGCAGAGGAGCCTGGCAGACTACGGTACATGGAGTCACATAGAGTTGAACACAATTGAGCGTGCGCACTACTCCTCGTCTATTACACTACTGTGTTTCTCATTTGTGATTGAATTAAGGAAAGTATTAGTGAGAAATCTATCTGATACCGAATAAAAAGTATAATTCATTTTTCACCCAATTATTTAAAATATGAGGATTTCTATACTTCCTTCATCGCCCATTGAGGCAGTCATGCATTGACTATGTAATGATACCATACTATGCTTTTTTTGAAAGGATAAATTTGTATTAATAAGGAATAAGCCAAAGATATCCCTGCTTCTTTTCATATCTAATTATAAAGGGTAATTATATTACCTTTTTTTCTTTTATTTATATTAGCATAATCTTAAGAGTACATTGAGCCCATCTTTGCATGAAATGTTCCCTTGGTATCTCTAATTTTCTTGAAGAGATTTCTAGTCTTTTCCATTCTATTGTTTTCCTCTATTTCTTTGCATTGATCACAGAGGAAGGCTTTCTTATCTCTCCTTGCTATTGTTTGGAACTCTGCAGTCAAATGAGTATATCTTTCCTTTTCTCCTTTGCCTTTCGCTTCTCTTCTTTTCACAGCTATTTGTAAGGCCTCCTCAGACAGCCATTTTGCTTTTTTGCATTTATTTTCCATGGGGAGGGTCTTGATTCCTATCTCCTGTATAATGTCATGAACCTCCATCCATAGTTCACCAGGCAATCTATCAGATCTGGTCCCTTAAATCTATTTCTCATTTCCACTGTATAATCATAAGGGATTTGATTTAAGTCATACCTGAATGGTCTCGTTGTTTTCTCCACTTTCTTCAGTTTCAGCCTGAATTTGGCAATAAGGAGCTCATGATCTGAGCCACAGTCAGCTCCTGGTCTTGTTTATGCTGACTGTGTAGTCTTTGGCTGCAAAGAATATCAATCTGATTTCAGTGTCGACCATCTGGTGATATCCATATGTAGAGTCTTCTCTTGTGTTGTTGGAAGAGGGTGTTTGCTATGACCAGTGCGTTCTCTTGGCAGAACTCTATTAGCCTTTGCCCTGCTTCATTTTGTACTCCAAGGCCAAATTTGGCTGTTACTCCAGATGTTTCTTGACTTCCTACTTTTGCTTACTCCTTGGAAGGAAAGTTATGACCAACCTAGACAGCATATTAAAAAGTAGAGACATTACTTTGCCAACAATGGTCCATCTAGTCAAGGTTATGGTTTTTCCAGCGGTCATGTATGGATGTGAGAGTTAGACTATAAAGAAAGCTGAGCACTGAAAATTGATGCTTTTGAACTGTGGCATTGGAGAAGACTCTTGAGAGTCCCTTGGACTACAAGGAGATACAACCAGTCCATCCTAAAGGAAATTAGTCCTGAATATTCATTGGAAGGACTGATGTTGAAGCTGAAACTCCAATACTTTGGCCACCTGATGCAAAGAGCTGGCTCATTTGAAAAGACCCTGATGCTGGGAAAGATTGAGGGCAGGAGGTGAAGGGGATGACAGAGGATGAGATGTTGGATGGCATCACCAACTCGATGAACATGGGTTTGGGTGGACTCTAGGAGTTGGTGATGGACAGGGAGGCCTGGAGTGCTGCAGTTCATGGGGTCACAAAGAGCCGGACACTACTGAGTGACTGAACTGAACTAAGAGTACATATTTACTGATTCACTTACTTGGACCTTGAGCAAGTAGGAACTGAACTAGGAAGAAAAGATTTCCACTATTTGCCTTTAAAAAGCTCCAGACTAGTAGAAGATAATTAGGGAAGGGGGAGCCTGGTGGGCTTCCGTCTATGGGGTCACACAGAGTCGGGCACGACTGAAGTGACTTAGCAGCAGAAGCAGCATTTATACATATGTTTTATGTATATAGAGAACCTAGTATTTATCATTATAATAAAAATATTTATGATTTTGTCCAATATGCTGTACTGTTCCAGTTTCATTATTTCCTGTTGTTTTCATCCTGACTCCTAAATCCTTGCTTCTATAAAACCAAAAGTGTATTGTATAGCCAAAAGACATATTATTTCACATTATGTTTTCAATGGGGCTCTATTTGAGCCATTGTTTTGAAACATTTAAGTCACAGATATGGATTAAGAGAAGCATTGGGTCAAGCACTCTTTTATAAATATTTGCTTCAGTTCAGTTCAGTCGCTCAGTCGTGTCCGACTCTCCGCGACCCCATGAATCACAGCACGCCAGGCCTCCCTGTCCATCACCAACTCCCGGAGTTCACTCAAACTCATGTCCACAGAGTCAGTGATGCCATCCAGCCATCTCATTCTCTGTTGTCCCCTTCTCCTCCCGCCCCCAACCTTTCCCAGCATCAGAGTCTTTTCCAGTGAGTCAACTTGTCGCATGAGGTGGCCAAAGTATTGCAGTTTCAGCTTTAGCATCAGTCCTTCCAATGAACACCCAGGATCGATCTCCCTTAGAATGGACTGGTTGGATCTCCTTGCGGTACAAGGGACTCTCAAGAGTCTTCTCCAACACCACAGTTCAAAAGCATTGATTCTTCGGCGATCAGCTTTCTTCCCAGTCCAACTCTCACATCCATACATGACCACTGGAAAAACCATAGCCTTGACTAGTCGGACTTTTCTTGGCAAAGTAATGTCTCTGCTTTTTAATATATTATCAAGGTTGGTCATAACTTTCCTTCCAAGGAGTAAGCGTCTTTTAATTACATGGCTGCAATCAGCATCTGCAGTGATTTTGGAGCCCAAAAAAATAAAAAGTCTGACACTGTTTCCACTGTTTCCCCATCTATTTCCCATGAAGTGATGGGACCAGATGCCATGATCTTTGTTTTCTGAATGTTGAGCTTCAAGCCAACCTTTTCACTCTCCTCTTTCACTTTCATCAAGAGGCTTTTGAGTTCCTCTTCACTTTCTGCCATAAGGGTAGTGTCATCAGCATATCTGAGATTATTGATATTTCTCCCAGCAATCTTGATTCCAGCTTGTGCTTCTTCCAGCCCAGTGTTTCTCATGATGTACTCTGCATATAAGTTAAATAAGCAAGGTGACAATATACAGCCTTGACGCACTCCTTTTCCTATTTGCTTAAAATGAGCAATATACCAAAGAAGAACAACTGCCTTCTCTTTATGACCAATTTCTTCCTGGTTCTCTAAAATATAACAGTTAATCTATTACACTCAGATCAGAGATTTGGTGCTTGAAAACTGACTCATTATCTTAAATCAAACCTCAGTATTCTTAATACCTTAGAGGAACCATATCTTCAAAAGAGATTGCATTTGTGGAATAAATTCCTTTCTGTGTATTTAATCAGTCATTTGAAGTTCGTATCAGGTCACTCTCCATCATGTCTGCTACTCCATATCTTCCATTAATGAAAACTGACATTCAAATTTCAGCTTTTATGTACCTAAATAGATATGCATTATATAAACAAAAGAGCACATACAGAAATCTCCTATATTCATTCTGCCATGTGGGACCTTCTAAAAAAGGCTTATTTTAGTTGGCTTCCCAGACATGATTGTGCAGAATTTTTTTTCACATCCTCTCAAGAATATTAATAGCAAGAAGGCAGTGTTCATCTATATATTTATATTCTAGAAACATCAGAAGATTCTGTGATTTGTAATATGTGATCAGGGCTTGACCTTTTGCCTTCCCTGTGGAATTTTATTAATTTTTACATAGATTGGGAAAAAATCTGTTTGTAGAAATTCACACAACTCAATAAAATTACATTCTTCTGAGGTGTGACTTACTCTGCAGAAATGATGAGAGATTATAGATTCATTTTACAAATAGAAAATTTAAAGTAAAATACAATGCATACAGAAATTGTTAGGAAAGTTCAGAGAAAGCAGATATACAAGTCAAATGTGTATTAAAATGATTTAATATTCATTTATATGTTCACTTATTCAACAAATATGGATTCTCTATAATGTGCCAAGTAATAAGGGAGCTACGTGAGATGTTTAATGCTAAATCTGTATCTTTTACATCATGGCAGGGGCTATCAGTAAGTACACAGAAACAGTGAACTAAAGTGTGTAAGGACCAATGAATGAGGATCTGAGAGAATATAGGAGAAGCACGACAAACCCAGACAGCATATTAAAAAGCAGAGACATCACTTTGCTGACAAAGGTCCATCTAGTGAAAGCTATGGTTTTTCCAGTAATCATGTATGGATGTGAGAGCTGGACAATAAAGAAAGCTGAGTGCCAAAGAATTGATGCTTTTGAACTGTGGTGTGGAAAAGATTCTTGGGAGTCTCTTGGGCTGCAAGGAGATAAAACCAGTCAACTCAAAAGGAAATCAGTCCTGAATATTCATTGGAAGGACTGATGCTGAAGCTGAAGCTCCAATACTTTGGCCACCTGATGCAAAGAACTGACCTATTGGAAAAGACTCTGATGCTGGGAAAGATTGAGGGCAGGAGGAGAAGGGGACGACAGAGGATGAGATGGTTGGATGGCATCACCGACTCAATGGACATGAGATTGGGTAAACTCTGGGAGTTGGTGATGGACAGGAGGCCTGGAGTGCTGCAGTCCATTGGGTTGCAAGGAGTTGGACATGACTGAGCTACTGAATAGAACTGAACTGTAATTTATAATTCATCCT
This sequence comes from Moschus berezovskii, assembly GCF_049115385.1. Lineage (NCBI taxonomy): Eukaryota > Metazoa > Chordata > Mammalia > Artiodactyla > Moschidae > Moschus > Moschus berezovskii. The sequence continues at coordinate 40,266,067 of NC_142468.1, read as the reverse complement.
AGTGAATCAGAGAAAGGGTCCAGAAAGAAAATAAAAGCTTGCCACAGAGAGGAAGTGGTTAGAGAATGCAGTACTTAACAGACCAAAGAAAACAGGGCATGTCCAAAAAGTAGAACTCATTCGGGATGATTAGAACACAAGTGTTCTACTATAAAGAACAGGAGTGGTAAAAGATGAAACTTTATGTGGTTTTGGCGCTTTGTATTCCATATTATAATTTATCTCAAGGCTTTGACAACCATTAAGAAGTTTTAAGCAGAGGAGAGCCATGATCATTTTAGATCATGAAAAATCACTTTGTATGCAATATGGGGGACTGATGATGAAACAAGGAGGAATAACAGCTAAGAGGCTATTATAGGAATTTGGGCAAAGAATAATGTAGATACAATTATGGTAATAGTACCATGAATGGAATGGATGAATAAAGAGATAAAGGATATAAAACTCAGTGGCTAATGAAATACACAGAGTAAGGTAGAGGAAATGTTAATGCTTATATTTTGGCTGGGTAATGGGGTAGTTGGTGGAATGATTCAATGAGAGGAAAAAGGAAAGAATGAAGGGGGAAATGATCGATTGAGTTTTTGGTATAAATGTGACAATACGGAAGAGATGTTCAATAACAATTAGATTATTAAAACTCAGAAAGAAAACTAAGTTGGAAATAAAGTTTTGAGAATCAGGAACACAGAAGTAGGTATGATTTTTCTGAGATAAAATGGACAGTGAAAAGGATTAAAATGTGAGGAATATCAAAGTTTAAGAGGCCATCCTTAGAAGAATGACCCATGGAAAAAAATTAGAATTAGGTGGGTCATAAAAGCCAAGGAAATAGCAGTAGAGAAAAATTAACAATGTCCAATTATAGTTGGAAGTTCTATAATACGGGGGCCACACGTAGACATGTTGAATTTCATCATCTAAGCTTGATGCCCCTACTATCCTGAGAACATAAAAAGTGAGCAGTAGTAAAGATGTTGCCACACATTTTGCATTGAGAGGAAATCATTCAAGAAATAACATCTTCCACATACCTATTCAAATCTCTCTGTTTTTTGAAATATTAGAGTTTGAGATTCCAATTAATTTTGAAAGGTGGGAATATGTTTAAGGAAGAAATTGAAGAAATTGTTATGATTCACGTCAATGACCCTAGTAAAGGGAGGGATTCTAGCTTCTGATCTTTGGTTTCTTGGTCTCTAGTCAACTTGAGGGTTGTCCCACTGTGATAATATCATAAGCTCTTCTTATTCAAACTGCCTTTATTTATTTGGGAAAAAATAAAGTACCACTTTAGCTATCTTATGTGTCTGAGTTTCCAACTATTAAAAAACACTGTTTTGTTTTGTTTTTCCTCAAGCATTTCCATTGGAGAATCCTGCATTAATTGCAGCCAGTAAAGGGCGTGGTATGCCTAAACTAAATATGGTTTTGTTAATTTATTCGGCTGTTGGTTTTTCTGATCTTTCCCAGTTTATATAGTCTACTTGACCAAAGAAGTTGGATAAAGTCATCATGAGTGTGAAACTCAGGGAACAACAAAGATTCACGAAAAAATAGAAGTCAAGGAAGATTTACTCCCCCTGCAAGGAGTGTAACAATAACTTTTCTATACAGAATAGAGGGCTTCATATTATGGCTATTGAACAGAATTCTTGCTAATAAACCAAAGTAGCCACTAAGAAAATAAACTTGGCTGGGTTTTACTGACGTGGCCCTGACTTCCTGGTCCACCAAACTAAAGATCTGTTTCTAATCTGAATGTTCAGTTGAAGGATGCCACAATCTTACAGAAATTCAAACAAATGAGACTACTCTATATGATACATTTTTTTGCAAATACTGAAAATGATTTCTGTTTCCTTTCTAAGATTCACTAATGTTTTCATAACATTAATAACAGAATGAAAGGGAGGCAGATTAAGCTGTAATTTGTTTTTCTCAGCCTTCTCCAGTTCTACATGAAGATATCTTCTAAATGTCCAAGAGCAACTGTTTTATATCTACAGTTTAGGAGAAAACAAACAGGAGGTTGGAAATAGAGTTATTTAACAAGACAATATTGACCTTGCACCCTTTTGAAAAAAACATTTCCCAGAATATTTTATTTAAATTATCTACTGCTGAAAAAATAAAGCAAGCAAAAAAACACCCTCTCCTTTAAACCTATTATTAGAATTAACGTATGTGTATTTCACAAATCTGGAATTTTATAGAGTACATTTCACAGCAGGGATTAGGCTTAGCAGGTCTATCAATATTATTACCGATCCAATACAGCCATAGCAAATTAACTTAGAATTTCAAATATTCCTCTGAAAATAAATGTGTAAATTGGTGCACAAACCTTGAATTAGTTAAATATCCTATTATAGCGATTCAGTTTTGAAACCCTAAATATCAATATCAAAATCAAGAGTAAACTAAGAAAAAAATGTTAAAATAATTAGGTAAAAACAATGCATTTGTCATGTTTCAGAAAAATAATAAGTATTTGGTAATTGTTTTTCTTTGAAGAATTTTGAAGTGCAAAGTAATGAAAGCAGTTTTATTTTAAGAAGCACAGCTTTAAAGTTATGTAAAATTTAATGGAGAAGGAAATGGTAACCCACTTCAGTATTCTTGCCTGAATAATCCCATGGACAGAGGAGTCTGGCAGGTTACAGTCCAAGGAGTCACAAAGAGTCAGGCACAACTGAGTGAGCACAAACATACAAAGTTATTTAATTTTAATGGGAGACTTGGAGGAAGGATGGGAGAAGCTAAGGTTTAGCCACTAGAAATAAGTTGATAAAATTATGGCCCCACAGGATTGAAAACAATGAAATCACTAAAAAGAATATTGTGTATGTATCATTTACAATCCATGATATATTGTCAAATAAAATAGTTTCAAAATTAACAATTAGCATATAATCCAGTTTAGTTTTTTTAAAAAAAACTATATTTGGGCCTATCTACACTCATATTGTGATCGACACAAAGCCAAAGCCTTTGACTGTGTCGATCACAATAAACTGTGGAACGTTCTGAAAGAGATGGGAATCCCAGACCACCTGACCTGCCTCTTGAGAAACCTGTATGCAGGTCAGGAAGCAACAGTTAGCACTGGACATGGAACAACAGACTGGTTCCAAATAGGAAAAGGTGTACGTCAAGGTTGTATATTGTCACCTTGCTTATTTAACTTATATGCAGAGTACATCATGAGGAACGCTGGGCTGGAGGAAGCACAGGCTGGAATCAAGATTGCTGGGAGAAATATCAATAACCTCAGATATGCAGATGACACTACCCTTATGGCAGAAAGTGAAGAAGAACTCAAAAGCCTCTTGATGAAAGTGAAAGAGGAGAGTGAAAAGGTTGGCTTGAAGCTCAACATTCAGAAAACAAAGATCATGGCATCTAGTCCCATCACTTCATGGGAAATAGATGGGAAAACAGTGGAAACAGTGTCAGACTTTGTTTTTTTGGGCTCCAAAATCACTGCAGATGCTGATTGCAGCCATGAAATTAAAAGACGCTTGCTCCTTGAAAGGAAAGTTATGACCAACCTTGATAGTATATTAAAAAGCAGAGACATTACTTTGCCAACCAAGGTCCGTCTAGTCAAGGCTATGGTTTTTCCCGTGGTCATGTATGGATGTGAGAGTTGGACTGTGAAGAAAGCTGATTGCCGAAGAATCGATGCTTTTGAACTGTGGTGTTGGAGAAGACTCTTGAGAGTCCCTTATACTGCAAGGAGGTCCAACCAGTCCATTCTAAAGGAGATCAATCCTGGATGTTCATTGGAGGGACTGATGCTAAAGCTGAAACTGCAATACTTTGGCCACCTCATGTGATGAGTTGACTCACTGGAAAAGACTCTGATGCTGGGAAAGTTTGGGGGCAGGAGGAGAAGGGGACGACGGAGAATGAGATGGCTGGATGGCATCACCGACTCTGTGGACATGAGTTTGAGTGAACTCCGGGAGTTGGTGATGGACAGGGAGGCCTGGCGTGCTGTGATTCATGGGGTCGCGGAGAGTCGGACACGACTGAGCGACTGAACTGAACTGAACACTGCATATCCAATGTGAGCTTATAGATTAAAAATTGTCTAGGGCTACAAGTGAAAATGAAAAACTGTTAGCTGCTCAATCATGTCCAGCTCTTTGCGACCCCATGGTTCCTCTGTCCAGGGAATTTTCCAGGCAAGAGTACTAGAATGTGTAACCATTCTTTTCTCCAGGAGATCTTCCCAACCCAGGGATCAAACCCACATCTCCTGCATTGCAGACAGATTCTTAACTGTTTGAACCACCAGGGAAGCCCAGAACATTCTCCAGAAGTTTAATGGCCAGTGTGTCTAAATAGAGGGATTTGATCAAGATGACCTCAACATTCCCCTCAAATTGACTAAACTTCAGACAAGTTTCTTCTTTATTATATAGGTCCCAAAACTCTCTTTTTTCTTAGAGCATTTCCACTAGAATATTTGCAATTATAAATTCTTTCTTTGCCTGCTTAGAAAGTAAATTTTCCTAGTTTTTACTGGTTTTATAAGCAGGAATGATTTTCTTAGAGACCTTGGAACCATCCCTTTGAAATGTCATCATTAAGGGAGGCAGAGACCCTGTCTGTCAGTCTCTGTAAGAGAGAGTAGAAGCCTAACTTTTATTAAGTCCAAATAGCAAACTCAGATGCCTAATCACATTGACCATCCTCCCCTAACACGTCCAGTGCTTTTCCCACAGCTCACTCCATCATCTAGGAATTCTTCTGCCTTTTATTTCAATAGAATTGACTTCAAACTCTCTCATTGCACTAGTCTTGACCCCTCTTGCAAGTCTTGAATAGAATTTTCTTGTCAATTTAATTCTGTGTGATGCAATTTTTCTTTGACAGGCTTTGGATATATATATTTTTTTATATCTGTGATCTTTATATGTTATAAGTATCATGTAATATCATTTGAAGCAACTGAAAAGTCTCAAAATAGAAAAAAAACCACTTCTTATTATTTATGATATTGCCATTGGAGTTCACCAGAAAATATTTGTCTTTTAAATTTAACATAAGATGTTTCTGTTTAGATTCTTCTAAGGTTGTAGTGTTTATTCACCTAGAAACTTTTTTTTGGTGTAGACTGCTCTAGTTTTACTTTCCAAACTTCTTTTAGCAGTTTCTCTTCCTCTCAGTGGGGAAAGAAATGGCAACCCACTCCAATATTCTTGCCTGGAGAATCCCATGGACAGAGGAGCCTGGCAGGCTAGATAGAGTCCATGGGGTTGCAAAAAGTCATACATGACTGAGCAACTAACACACTACTCTCAGTATTTCCACTTTTTTGTGTGTTTTTGTTTTGCCTTGCAAATGATATTCTCCCTAGACAAATACTAAAACCACAATGCCTTAATACCTTACATTTAATTTAACAAAAATGCCTGTGAGAGTAAGACTTATGCATCACTTTACTGGACTTCTGACTTCCAAATCTAACTACCAAATTTGCTTAACAGCAGATTCATTTTCTTAAACAATGAAATCTTCATGTCTCCTATTGGTCATAAAAACATCTTCCAGTTACTGCCTTTCTTCCCTGGTCCGTGTTGCTCACTTTGTAGTCGATAATACTGCAAATCAAATAGCAATCAGAATAATGAGCTGCCACCAGTTGGAGTTATAGTTGGTGCTGCAGTTTGTCAAAGATTGTTCACACTAATCAACTAATAATGGCATTGCTGCTTTCATCATGCTAAACAAAATTCCCTCAATTGTGCAACACAATTACTACTAATAACCTCTGAAACCTTTGCGTGCTTAAGGAGACTGTTTCAGAGATCATCTGGAGACCTATCAGAGAATAAACCAGGGAAGACAGAATCTACCAGATGGAGATTCCTCTTTAGTAATTAACTAGACATTGCTCCTTTGGGTCCATAACATTTTGTAATATCGTGAGGCATTTCCTTTAGCATAATGATCTGTCTGTATTAATATATTAGATTGGGAGCAGCTAGGAGATAATGTTAAATATTAAACATTTCATACATGAATTATATTATTAATAGCCTTTCTTTAGCTTAAAAAAGTATGCTTAAGTGACAGTCAATAAACAAATTTAGAGACATTAATATTAAAGGGAAGCCAATGAATTTAGACGTGACAAAATGCATATTGGTTCATTTCTCAAGAAAGACATGCCTTCATGATTATTAATATAGCTGTTAGAGATTTACTTTGAAATGGAAAAGATGAAAATACCTTAAGTCGAGTTAAGACAATGAGTTATGTTCAAAGCATTGGAATTTACCACCTTGAGAGAACTAGTCCCTTCCCTTGTCCTTACCAGGCTGCTCAGAAGTGTAAGGTTAGATGACAAACGAGCCATGACATCCTCTGTGACACAGACATTGTACATCTTGTTTCAGGAAACATTTGAGAGGAGAGGGTGGAGATCTCTCAGAGTTTCATTAGGTTAAAGAAGCCATCCCTGCATTGTCACTGTTAAAATTTGTGGTGAAAAGCGTAAAAACACGTTTAGGTTTGAGCTGAATGATTTCAGACAGGCTGACAGACAGCTGCGTTTTGCTGGTTTTGAAATGCAGATTTGGGGTGAAACATGTGGTATCATTATTTCAAGCCTTATAAGGCATTTTATCTAAGAGACAGCTGGTTGCCTCAAGGTCATTTTACTAATAGTCCAAGGTGAGGGCCTTAGTAACACTGAAACTCTGCAATGTTTATTAACCCTTTAATACTGATGGGAAACTTGAAGTACCCTAATTGCACAATTACTAGGAGTGTTTTACAGAAATTTCTAATTTAACTGTCAAAACTTTCTCTCAAGTTTGAGAAAAATTGACACTTAAATAAACCCGTCACAAGGCAAACCACATTAAAGACTGTAGAAAGATATTCAAAGGATAACCATTTCATCAATATAGGGGGAGTTATGATATCTTCCCTAAAGACTAGAAACAGCTGTGGCAACCTTGTGTGGCTTGTCCTAGGAACTTGCAACTAGGAGTGTGGTCCTTGGGCCAGTGGCATGAGCATACTCTGATTAGTCAGTCAGTTCAATTGCTCAGTTGTGTCCAACTCTTTGCGACCCCTTGAAGTGCAGCACACCGGGCTTCCCTGTCCATCACCAACTCCTGGATCTTGCTCAAACTCATCTCCATCGAGTTGGTGATGCCATCCAACCATCTCGTCCTCTGTCATTCCCTTCTCCTCCTGCCTTCAATCTTTCCCAGCATCAGAGTCTTTTCTAATGAGTCAGTTCTTCACATCAGGTTAGAAATGCAGTATCTCAGGAACCACCATAAACCCACTCAGTCAGAATCTGCATTTTAACTAGATTCCTAAATGTCTGGTATGGACCTAAGTTTGACAGTCACTCTCTTGGGACACAAAACTAGTAAGTGACAGAGCCTATTCTCAGATCCAGCTTAGTTTAGCAACAAAGGAATGCATTTCTGTTTATAATAGTATGCTATTTTTTATTGCATATTTTATTGTTCCTGGTTTTTAATTCATAAGTTTTGTTTCTGTAAATCTGTTCTTCAATGAGGTATGAACTGGAACTGAAGCACTTTTTGCAGTCAAAACTTTGTTCAAGTTTAGATCTCTGTTGGTTCCTTTTCCTTCTCAACTACCAAATTTTGGTACTTCAGGTATCTGGAGTCAGTGAAAAATAGAGTTCAGCTTAGGAACTAGAGGTTTAAAATATAGCTCTACCAAGTTATTTGCATAAGAAGATTGGATATGCAGGTGTGAATCTGTGTGGCAGAGGCATGATTATAAATGCAAAAACATGAAATACCGGTGTTTATATTTTAATGCACCATTGAATGGGATATAGGAAATAATTGAGAGTTGAAACCATTGAAAAATTCCTGACAGTTCAACAGAAATTACTGTGTGCTTCATGTTTTTTAACCAGTCATTATATCTTCTTTTCTTATTCTCCTTCCCTCTCTGTCTCAATTCTGATTTATTTCTTTATAAATTTGAGAAACATTCTTCATTTCTATTTACACACAGATCCTAAGAGCTTAGTTGTCTGTACTAGAGACTTGCAAATATTATTTGCTTTTAAATTTTGGCTTTCACTTAAAGGGAAAAAAGTAAGATTTTTTTTTTTTGGTCAGTCCAGATCAATTTGTTTCACAGTTTATTAACTAAAAATGTCCATTCGTGTATAATCATGAAAGCTTCCAACTTGATCAAAGGTAAAGCTAATTTCCATCTTCTCTGGCTCCAACCAGTTACTTCAAGCTAGGGGCTGTGGCCATCTCATCTCTTGTTCAGTTCCTCCCTTACCTTATATCTACAACCTTGAACCCCTTCAAGATAACAGGGAACAAGTTGAGGGAGGAGAGTTAAAAGATGTAAGAGAATTCATTTTTGACTGATACTGTTTTCAACTGGCTTTGTGCGCTATAGCCTGGGAGATGCATAATGTTCTTTTTTCTTTTTTGGGTTGACACTTCCATGGAACCTCCGGAGATCATTTCCACCACTTATACGTGTCACTTGCTCACCTACAAGTTCCTAAATCTGGGCAAGTGCACTCTATTCTAAAGGTCACATACTCCTTCCTCGGCAACTAGGAATTCAGTCATTTAATTTATTATAAGTTATGCCAACTCTAGGTTCCATCAGTTCAGTTCAGTCATTCAGTCGTGTCCGACTCTTTGCGACCCCATGAATCACAGCAAGCCAGGCCTCTCTGTCCATCACCAACTCCCGGAGTTCACTCAAACTCATGTCCATCGAGTCGGTGATGCCATCCAGCCATCTCATTCTCTGTCATCCCCTTCTCCTCCCGCCCCCAACCTTTCCTAGCATCAGAGTCTTTTCCAGTGAGTCAACTCGCCGCATGAGGTGGCCAAAGTATTGCAGTTTCAGCTTTAGCATCAGTCCTTCCAATGAACACCCAGGACTGATCTCCTTTAGAATGGACTGGTTGGATCTCCTTGCAGTCCAAGGGACTCTCAAGAGTCTTCTCCAACATCACAGTTTGAAAGCATCCATAGGCTTATCTTAACACATCAGCAACTCTCCTTCACATTGTCATGAAAGCTGCTGGCTAGCTTATCCTCGGGCTGCAGATTTCCTAGGCAGGAGCAAGACCCCAACCTAGTGTGTCTTATAACTACTTGGGATACATATCAAACTCTCTGAATGGTCAAAGAAAGTACCTGTACCACCTCTTGCCTGAGTGTGTATGTGTGTGTTTTGGATGAGCTGGGGTGAGGGGGAGGTATTAACTATATATCAGTAGCTTTATTGAAAATTATCTTCATAAGAATCCTCTAATGCAACTCCTTTACCACATCCAATGTACATCACACTTTTGTAAATTAGTTTTTTTGTAAGTTTGTTCAAAAACTACTAAACTACCTTATATTAACTCTTTGCAAATTTTATATGCGGTTGATGCAATTTAAGACACGGAGTTTAAATTGAACCCATGTCTATCTATTGTCATGCTCTTTGTACTTTATAGAGAAAACTAAGTCAAAGGATAGTTTGAGGAGATTACTCAGCCTAGGTTCACAATGTATTCTGAAATATAAGTATCATTTAACCAGTCAGAGAAGGCATCAATCATTCCTTTTTATATCTCCTTTAAGTTCAGTTCAATTCAGTTGCTCAGTTGTGCCCAACTCTTTGCAGCCCCATCGACTGCAGCATACCAGGCCTCCCAGTCCAGCAACCAACTGCCGGAGTTTACTCAAACTCATGTCCATTGAGTCAGTGATGCCATCCAACCATCTCATCTTCTGTCATCCCCTTGTCCTCCCACCGTCAATCTTTCCCAACATCAGGGTTTTTTCAAATGAATCAGTTCTTCGCATCAGGTGGTCAAAGTATTGGAGTTTCAGCTTCAACATCCGTCCTTCCAATAAACACTCAGGACTGATCTCCTTTAGGATGGACTGGTTGGATCTCCTTGCAGTCCTTGGGACCCTCAAGAGTCTTCTCCAATACCACAGTTCAAAAGCATCAATTCTTTGGCACTCAGTCCGACTCTCACATCCATACATGACTACTGGAAAAACCATAGCATTGACTAGATGGACCTTTGTTGGCAAAGTAATGACTCTGCTTTTTAATAGTCTGTCTAGGTTGGTCATAACTTTCCTTCCAAAGAGTAAGCATCTTTTACTTTCATGGCTGCAGTCACCATCTCCAATGATTTTGGGGCCCCCAAAATAAAGTCTGTCAATATTTCCACTGTTTCTCCATCTATTTGCCATGAAGTGATGGGATAAGATGCCATGATCTTAGTTTTCTGAATATTGAGCTTTAAGCCAACTTTTTCACTGTCCTCTTTCACTTTCATCAAACGGCTCTTTAGTTCTTCTTCACTTTCTGCCATAAGGGTGGTTTCATCTGCATATCTCAGGTGATTGATATTTCTCCTGGCAATCTTGATTCCAGCTTGTGCTTCATCCAGCCCAGTGTTTCTCATGATGTATTCTGTGTATAAATTAAATAATCAGGGTGACAATATATAGCCTTGACATATTCCTTTTCCTATTTGGAACCATTCTGTTGCTGTTCCAGTCTAGTTCTAACTGTTGCTTCCTGACCGGCATAGAGATTTCTCAAGAGACAGGTCAGGTGTTCTGGTATTCCCACCTCTTGATGAATTTTCCATATTTTGTTGTGATCCATACAGTCGAAGGCTTTGGCATAGTCAGTAACGCATAAATAGATGTTTTTCTGGCACTCTCTTGCTTTATCAATGATCCAGTGGATGTTAACAATTTGATCTCTGGTTCCTCTGCCATTTCTAAAACCAGCTTGAACATCTGGAAGTTCATAGTTCACATATTGTTGAAGCCTGGCTTGGAGAATTTTGAGCATGACTTTGCTAGTGTGTGAGATGAGTGCAATTGTGCGGTAGCTTGAACATTCTTTGGTATTGCCTTTCTTTGGGATTGGAATGAAAACTGACTTTTCCAGTCTTGTGGCCACTGCTCACTTTTCCAAATTTGCTGACATATTGAGTGCAGCACTTTCACAGCATCATCTTTTAGGATTTGAAATAGCTCAACTGGAATTCCTCCACTAGCTTTGTTCATAGTGATGCTTTCTAAGGCCCACTTGACTTCACATTCCAGGATCCTGGCCCTACGTGAGTGATCACACCATCGTGAATATCTCCTTTAGTCAAATCCAATTATACTTTCTTATTTGCAGCTCCATTTTGTGTCTGTACACAATATATTCTTCAATGGGATTGATATCAGGAATTGAAAAATGGGATCTCCCAAAATACAAGATTTCAGAAGTGTAAGCGTATCAAAAAACAAAAGCCACAGACCTTGTAAATTAGACAATAGTGTAGGAAAATTGGCTACCTTCTTGAGAAGATGCCATATGGATGAATCCACAGCTCTGGCAGGAAAGAAAAAACAAAACAGTGAAAGGAAAAAAGTAAAAGAAAATATACAATGATGCATTTAGGATAGATTTTTAAACTGTTCAGGGAAGTATTTCTTCCATTCTCATGTAATCTAACATGGCAGATGCCAGAAGACATTAAGAATAAGAACAAGTAATGATATAAGAATTTCACTAGGACTCCTGAAAGCTGCCAATTTACTAAGACAGCAGGTGAAAGCATAGATAAAGGAAATAAAGAGTATGGAAAGTAGAGGGGGAAAAAGTGACATTTTGGTGCACTTGTGCACGATTAAGAAGGAATAATGGCACCATTTAACCTTCAAAACTTCTGAGAGCTGGATCACATTTAGTCTAGGACACTTCTCCATATGTTTTCGTTTGACATGCTTAAATCATTCAGTGACTAGAATTAAGCAAGAGAAGAAAAGCTCCATTTATGTTTCTATTATAATTTTGAAATCAGTGCATTGAACATTGCTTCAGGATCTATTTTTCTTATTCCCTTTTCTTCATCATTTTCCTTTTTTTTTTTTTTTTTGTTCAGAGACTATATAAGACCTACCCAAAGGTTCAGATTCAGAATCATATTTTTGAACTATTTGTATGGAGTAACGTCATATTTTTACAACTTAATTCTTTATTTTTGTTGACGTATAATTAACATATAACTTTGTATTACTCTCAGGTAGAGAAATGATCACAAAAATCTAGTTAACATTTATCACATTCATAGTTACAGAATTTTTTTCTCATGAGGAAAGCTTTCTACTTACTTAGAAACTTTCAGATGTACAAGACAGTATTACTAAATATAGTCACCATGCTGTACATCACGTCCCCATGACTTATTTATTTTAATACTGGAAATTTGTACTTTTAAATGCCCTTTCCATTTTGTCCCTCCCCAACTGCCTCTCTGCTTGTTTTGTTGTTGTTTATTTTTTCACTGATAAATAAAAGTTTAATGATACAGCACTCCTCACAAATGGCTGCAGAGGCTGTAAACTGTAACCCAGGAATATGCAAGCATGTAACACAGACCAATTAGTTAGACCTGAAATAAACTGGCTTCTAATAACTACCTTGAAAACTTTCAATCCTTTCTTCTATCCAAAAATGACCCGATTCTTACATGAAAATACTTATTGTAGGGAAATGAGAAATTAAGCTTTGTGGTCAAAAGTAAAAATGAAAGGAAAACTAGCAATGCAATAGTTAGTTGGTGAAAGCAGGAAATACTGCACTGCCTTGTTCTTCTTACTCTTGATCTTTTGGCCCTTCTTCTTTAGGTCTGTTCTTGGATCTATGACTTCAGGTATTTTGTGTGTGTGTTTCTTCAGATTCCACATGCCAATGGGATTATACGATATTTGTCTTTCCCTGACTGACTTTTACTTAGCACAATGCATTCAGGGTTCATCCACATTGTCACAGATGCCAAGATTCCTCCTTTATTTATGACTTAATAATATCACTTTGTTTATTATATGCCACATTTTCTTTATTTATTAATCAATGGACAGTTAAGTTGCTTCCATATTTTGATTATTATAAATAATGCTACAGTGAACATGGAGTATAACATCTTTTTGAGTTAGTGTTTTTGTTTTCTTTAGATGAATATACTATAAGTGGAATTGCTGGATTATATGGTAGTTCTAAATTTGAGGAACCTCAATACTGTTCTCCATAGTGGATGAACCTGTCTACATTTCCACCAACAATGCAAAAGTGTTCGTTTTTCTTCATATCCGACCAACAGGTTTTATCTCTTGTCTTCATGATATGAGCCTTTCTAACAGGTTTAACATGATTCTTCACTGTGGTTTGGATTTATATTTCCCTGATGATTAGTGATTTTTAACACCTTTTCATGTATGTGTTGGCTATCTGTATGACTTCTTTGGAAAAAAAGAAAAAATGTCTTCTCAGATCTTTTTCCCATTTAAAACTCAGATTGTTTGCATTTTTGCTGTTGAATTGTAAAAGTTCTTTATATATTTTGAAAATAAACTTCTTATCAGATCTATGATTTTCAAATAAGTTCTCCCATTCTGGAGGTTGCCTTTTCATTTTGTTGATGGTCTGCTTTGCTATGCAGATGCTTTTTAGTTAGATGTACTCTCGTTTGTCTATTTTTGCTTTTGTTGCCTTGGCTCTTGGGTGTCAATTCTAAAGAAATCATAACCAAGACCTGTGTTGAGGTGCTTACTACCTATTTCTTCTAAGAGTTTTACGGTTTTACATCTTAGGTTAAAGTCTTTAATACATTTTGAGGGTTGTTTTTTTTTTTTGTATCATATAAGAGAGTGGTCCAGCTTAATTCTTTTACATGTGATTGTAGTTTCCCAACACCATTTATTGAAGAGACTTTCCTTTCCCCACTGTAAATTCTTGGCTAAATAATCATAAATTAATTGACCAAAGATACATGGGTTTATTTCTGGTTCCTCTATTCTGTTCCATTGATCTATATGTTTGTTTTATGTCAGTATCATAATGTTTTCCTTACTATTACTTTCTATTATAGTTTGAAATCAGGAAACACCATTCCTCAAGCTTTGTTCTTCTTTCACAAGGTTGTCTCGACTATTTAGAGTCTTTTGTGATACCACACAAATTTTATGACTTTTTGATTTATTTCTGTGAGAAAAAAACAAACTAGGATTTTGATAGGGATTGCATTTAATGTGGATTATTTGGGTAATATGGATATTTTAATGCTTTTCATTATTCTGATGTGTGAGTGTGTAATGCTTTTTCATTTATTTGTACCTTCTTCAATTTCTTTCATCATTGCTTTATAGTTTTCATTGCAGAGGTCTTTCACTTCATTAATTAAGTTTATAACTAGGTACTTAATTCCTTTTGATGCATTTATAAATGGGATTTATTTTTATTTTCTTTTTCAGATGATACATTGTTAGTGTGCTAAAAGACAGCTGATTTTTGTATGTTGATTTGGTATCCTGGAACTAAACTGAATTTGTTTTTTAGTTCCGACAGTTTTTTTGTGTGTATGTGTGTGGAATCCTTAGAGTTTTTTGTGCATATAATTATATCATGTGCACACAGAGGCAACTATACTTCTTTTGTTTTTGATTTGGATACTTTTTGCCTTGCTTAATTCCTCTGGTGGTAATTTCAAGTCCTATGTTGAATAGAAGTGGCAAAGTGAGCATCCTTGATTGTTCCCAGTCTTGAAGAAAAAATTTTAGCCTTTCACCACTGAGTGTGATGTTTGCTATGGACTTGTCATAAATGGCCTTTATTATGTTGGGGTAAGTTCCCACCGTGCCTATTTTGTTATGAGTTTTTATCATAAATGAATGCTGAATTTTTTCAAATACTTTGCCCTTCTTTGAGGTGATTATGATTTTTATCCTTCATTTTGTTACAGGTGTGTCTCACATTGATTGATTTGTGAATATCAAATCCTTCTTGCATGCCTGAAATAAATCCAACATGATCATGATGTATGATCCTTTTAATATATTGTTTGATTCCGTTTTCTAATATATATTATTAAGGATTTTTGAGCCTCTGTTTATCAGGGATATTGCTTGTAATTTTCTTTTCTTGTGGCATTCTTGTCTGGTTTTAGTTAGAGTGTTACTGGCCTCGTAAAGCAAGTTTGTAATGTTCTCTCCTCTTCTATTTTTTGGAAGAGTTTGAGAAGGATTGGTATTAATTCTTCTTTAAATGTTTAATAGAATTCACCAGTGAAGCCATCTGAGTCTGCACTTTTATGTAGAGCTTTTGATATGTCAATCATACCTTAATAAAGTAGTTTAACAAAATAAGGAAATGCTCTAAACTGACACCTCACCAAAGAAGCTAAATAAGTAGTAAATAAACATGTGAAAAGATGCTTACTATCATATGCCATTAAGAAATTGCAAGTTAAAACAACAATGTGATGCTACTACATACCATTAAAATGACTGAAATCCAAAACATTGATATCACATGCTGGAGAGGTTGTGTAGTGACAGAAACTCTCATCTATTGTTGGTGGACTTGCAAAATGGTGTAACAACTTCTGAAGTTAAGTTTGTTGTTTTCTTACAAGGCTAAATAGGCTTAACTACACAATCTAGGAATTGAATTCCTAGGTATTTATCCAAATGGGTTGAATGAGTATCTGCACACAACTGTTTATAACAGTTATATTCATAGCATATATATTCATAGTTGTAACGCTATAAATAACCAATATGTTCTTTGAAAGGTGAATGGATAAACAAACTGTGGTGAATCCATAGAATGAAATAATATTCAAAAATAAAAGAAAATGAGGTATCAAACCACCAATAAACATGGGAGACTCTCTAATGCACTTTAATAAGTGAAAAAAGCCAGTCAGAAAAGCCTACATACTGTATGAATTCAACTATATTGGAATTCTGGAAAAGGCAAAACTATAGTTCTGCAAGAAAATGAGGAATGAATAGGTGGAGAAAAGGGTATGCTTAAGGCCATGAAACTATTCTGTTCGACATGCAATAGTGGATAAATGATATTAGACATTCATAAAAACCGTGGAACTATACGACACAAAGAGTAAACTCTAATGAAAACGATGGACTTTAGTTAATAATAATATATCAATAGTGGTTCATTGATGATGACAAATACACTACATCAATACAAAGTATTAATAATAGGGGAAACTGAGTAGGAGACAGAGGGTGTATATGATAAATTTCTTTATTATTTGTTTAGTTTTTGGTAAACCTAAAACTTCTATAAAAACTGCTGCTAAGCTGCTAAGTCACTTCAGTCGTGTCCAACTCTGTGTGACCCCAAAGACGGCAGCCCACCAGGCTCCACCGTCCTTGGGATTCTCCAGGCAAGAACACTGGAGTGGGTTGCCATTTCCTTCTCTATAAAAACTAAAATCTATTAATTCCTCCAAGGAATATGGAGCTGTCATAATTGCTCTAGAATAATCAAGATTCATGAAATTTAAATTCTGACATCAAAGAACTGAGTGATATTTGCTAGATAGGTATCCAAAATGTTTGCTACAGTGTTACTCTACCATGAAATAAATAATATGCTTAATATCAGCCACGGGTAATCAAACAAACTGACTTTTTCGATAATTTCCTTCTTTATTTGAAAAATGTACCTCTGCAGAACTCCTCATTCCTTGATGAAAAATAAACCAGTCACTCATTTATGCTTGTCATAAAAAAATCCTTTCATATTTTCTCACAATGTTCCTATTTGAGGATATATACTGCTCATTTGGAGTTTCTGGGAAGTGAAATAATTGATTTTTGCCCCTATGTAATAAAAGCACAATAGTATCATATATTATTGATTGAACACTTACTAATACATTAAACTTAATTTGCAGCATAAGCATATGAGATAAGTATCATACACTTTTTACTGCCTCAGAAAATTTAAGCATATTATCTAATATCACACAGCTAGGAAGTGGCAAGTCCAATATTTGAATCCAATTTTGATTTAATATGTTTTTTGTGTTCTTTGAAAACTTTATATACTCCCTCCTTCCTTTGTGAAAGATGTTTATGTTGCTTAGCAAGGAAACTAGAATACACTAGGTTGATCTAAGTACCAGAGTTCCCATTTAAAGATATCACCATGTACAAAACAGCAAAGAAGCATTAGGTTTGTACTGATAGCAGTTAGGTAATCTTTTTGTTTTTTTCTTATCCATTCTTCCTTTTTTTCTCTTTTTGCTGATAGTATTCTTAAAATAAAAACTCTCTGAAAGTATATTGTTTAGGAAATAACTTATGCTCACCTATGTAGTGATGCTTTGATAAATTGCCTCTAAACATGTAGACTTGGAGAGACATATCAAATAACTTTAACAAAGGAAATAACTTTCCTAGTGCCATATCAGATTTTGGGTGGAATAAGGATATCAAAAGCTGAGCTATTTTAGGAAGTAGCTAGAAAGTTATTAACCCACCACAGGCAGCATGTAGTGCTGTTCAGCCCATGAAAAATCAGTTTAGGTGAAAATTGTAAATTGATGCTTGAGGTAAGGAACAGAGCCTGGTTAGAGGCTAGATGTTGGAGTTTAAGGAACTCCACGCACACACACACACACACACACACACACAAGTACACACACAAACCCAGATAATCAGAAACTGGAACCAAGTAACTAGAAAATTACAAAAAGGTCTAATAGAGTAACAACTACACATCAGAGTTATTAAGAAGTCATTCATAGAAAGCCAGTTCCCTCACTAGCAGATATATCTCTCCTTCATTTTAAGGTTCAGAATAGTCTTGGAGTGTGAATGAATTAAGTCCACCAAGAAATCTGACCAAAGCTGAGATATGAAACAACATAGATATGGACCTGAGACCAGGTCTCCAAATTTCAGATCTTTGTTCACTTAATTATTTCCTTTAAATATCCATTGGTTGAGATGACATATCTAACTTAATAATTTTCTATTTTAACTTTGCTTAGTAATGAATTTTAGCATCTTTAAAATATATTTTAATATTGATGTTGGAAGTTCAAGGCAATTTGCAGACTATAAAAAGTCACAGATGATGTTAAAGTATCAAAATTCTGCTTACACGCCATTAAATGATAACATTCCAAAGGAAGTTTCAGTGATTATAATAAAAATTATTTTTAAAAGTTTCTTTGCTTTTTTTTTTTCATTGTTTTGTCCACATTCCAAATTAATACCATAACTTGAAGGTTCTACTAAGTAGGAAGAAATACGACATATATGTTTCTATGATTTAAGGACAAAAGTTATTTGCAGATCTCATTAAGGAACAATAAATTCCATGGTTATCTATAGGAAGTCAAGGGAGGCAACATGTGACAAGGAAAAAGAACAAGAAAATTACTCAGATCCACTTACACTTTAATTGTCTGTAGGACTTTGTAGAAGATGCTTTCTTTCTTTAGCCCTCAGTTCTATCATTACTCATTACCTGAAAAAGAGGGACAGAAGATCTCACCATTTCAAAGCTGGCAGGAATTATAATCTGTGTAAAATACAAAAGCAAGTATGAACTTCCAGTTTCGGCCCCAACAGGTAGTTTGGAAGTTGTCATCCCTCTTCTTATAGTAAGAAAAAAATGGAACCAACTACAAATTAGCTTTGTTTTGACCCATCAGAGCACATACAGTGCGGGACAAAACATGATACTGAAATCTGAAGAGACAGGCAAATCCAGAGGCAGAGCCAAGATCTGCCTCCTTGAAGCCTAAGTCACTAGAACCACAAACTGTTAGGAATATTTCAATGGTTTTTTGACAAATCACTGAAGACTGAGACTAATTGCATGGGAGTGAGAAAGTTCTGGTGCTGCAGGCTTTAGAGGAGCCCATACTTTCAGGGCCTTTAATTTTAAGAACCCTATAAAGTTTCATGTTTAAGATTTTAGAGAGAGTTTCTTCTGGCTCCTGACAGTATAAGGGGAAAAGTATTCCTTCCTAAATGGGCCCACAGTATCCTCCATAACAAAGACCTGCTCTCCAGGGAACAATACTTCACCAGAGATTTATCCCACCTAGAAGATGGACATTCCTTCAATTTAAGTTCCCTTCAGTCTTACTGTCTTATTTAAGGGGGGGAAATAGCTATATCAATGGAGAAATACGTGTGAAAATAGAGACAAAGATAGAACATTAGGAAATTTGTAGTCTCCAGTCTAATCAATAAACACAATCCATGTCCTAACCAGATTAACATAAATCTTCAGACTAAAGACCTATTTAACTCAGTTCCTATTATCCAATATGACATGTCCAGCTTTCAACAAACAAATTACAAACCATATCAAAAGAAGAGCTAAGAACACAAGAAGGAAAAAGCAAACATCAGAATCAAACTCAGATAGTACACATATATTGAAATTTTAACATACAACATTTAAAAAACAAAAAGAACAAAACAGCCCCAAAACATACCAATTTTTATAGTCATTAACTGAAAAGTCTGAAATTGGCAATAAGGAGTTCATGATCTGAGCCACAGTCAGTTCCCAATCTTGTTTTTTCTGACTGTATAGAATTCTCCATCTTTAGCTGCAAAGAATAATCAATTTGATTTTGACCATTTGGTAATGTCCATGTATAGGGTCTTCTCTTGTGTTTTAGGAAGAGGGTGTTTGCTATGACCAGTGCATTCTCTTGGCAGAACTCTATTAGCCTTTGCCCTGCTTCATTCTGTACTTCAAGGCCCAATTTGCTATTACTCCAGGTGTTTCTTGACTTCCTACTTTTGCATTCCTGTCCCCATCTTTTTTGGGTGGTAGTTCTAGAAAGTCTTGTAGGTCTTCATAGAACCATTCAACTTCAGCTTTTTCAGCATTACTGGTCAGGGCATAGACTTGGATTACTGTGATATTACATGGTTTTCCTTGGAAACGAACAGAGATCATTCTGTCATTTTTGAGATTGCATTCAAGTACTGCATTTTGGCAAATAGATGGGGAAACAGTGGAAACAGTGATTGACTTTATTTTTCAGGGCTCCAAAATCACTGCAGATGGTGATTGTAGCCATTAAATTAAAAGACACTTACTCCTTGAAAGGAAAATTATGACCAACCTAGCCAGCATATTAAAAAGCAGAGACATTACTTTGTCAACAAAGGTCAGTCTAGTCAAGCCTATGGTTTTTCTAGTGGTCATGTGTGGATGTGAGAGTTGGACTATAAAGAAAGTTGAGTGCCGAAGAATTGATGCTTTTGAACTGTGGTATTGGAGAAGACTCTTGAGAGTCTCTTGGACTGCAAGGAGATCCAACCAGTCCATCCTAAAGGAGATCATCCTAAAGGAGATCAGTCCTAGGTGTTCATTGGAAGGACTGATGTTGAAGCTGAAACTTCAATACTTTAGCCACCTGATGCGAAGAGCTGACTCATTTGAAAAGACCCTGATGCTGGGAAAGATTGAGGGCAGGAGGAGAAGGAGATGACAGAAGATGAGATGGTTGAATGGCATCACTGATTCGATGGACATGGGTTTGGGTGGACTCCGGGAGTTGATGATGGACAGGGAGGACTGGTGTGCTGCGGTTCATGGGGTCGTGAAGAGTTGGACATGACTGAGAGACTGAACTGAACTGAACTGACTGCATTTTGGACTCGTTTGTTGACTATGATGGCTACCACATTTCTTCTAAGGTATTCTTCCCCACAGTAGTAGGTATAATGGTCATCTGATTTAAATTTTCCCATTCCAGTCCATTTTAGTTCACTGATTCCTAAAATGTCAATGTTCAATCTGGCCATCTCCTGTTTGACCACTGCCAATTTGCCTTGATTCATGAACCTAACATTCCAGGTTCCTATGCAATATTGCTCTTTAAAGCATTGGACTTTGCTTCTATCACCTGTCATATCCACAACTGGGTGGTGTTTTTGGTTTGGCTCTGTCTCTTCATTCTTTCTGGAGTTATTTCTCCACTGATCTCCAGTAGCATACTGGGTACCTACTGACCTGGGGAATTCATGTTTCAGGGTCCTATCCTTTTGTTTTTTCATACTGTTCATGGGGTTCTCAAGCCAAGAATATGAAGTGGTTTGCCATTCCATATTCCAGTGGACCACATTTTGTCAGAACTCTCCACCAGGACCTATCCATTTGGGTGGCCCTACATGGCATGGCTCATAGTTTCTTTGAGTTAGACAAGACTGTGGTCCATGTATTTAGATTGGTTAGTTTTCTATGATTGATATCTTTACTGCCAAGTTCAGACTTAAATTGATGAAAGTAGGGAATACCGCTAGATCATTCAGCTATGACCTAAGTCAAATCCTTGACGATTATACCATGGAAGTGAGAAATAGATTCAAGGGATTAGATCTGATAGACAGAGTGGCTGAAGAACTATGGACAGAGGTTCATGACATGGTACAGGAGACAGGGATCAAGACCATCCCCAAGAAAAAGAAAGGTAAAAAAAGTAAAATGGCTGTCTGAGGAGGCCTTACAAAAGACTGTGAAAAGAAGAGAAGCAAATGAGAAAAGGAAAGATATATACATTTGCATGCAGAGTTCCAAAGAATAGCAAGGAGAGTTAAGAAAGCCTTCCTCAGTGATAAGTGCAAAGAAACAGAGGAAAACAATAGAATGGGAAAGACTAGAGATCTCTTCAAGAAAATTAGAGATACCAAGGGAACATTTCATGCAAAGATGGGCACAATAAATGACAGAAATGGCATGGACCTAACAGAAGCAGAAGATATTAAGAAGAGGTGGCAAGAATCACAGAAGAACTGTACAAAAAAGATCTTCATGACCCAGATAATCATGATGGCATGAGCACTCACCTAGAGCCAGAAATCCTGGAATATAAAGTCAAGTGGGCCTTGATGTTCGTAGGAAGCATCACTACGAACAAAGCTAGTAGAGGTGATGGAATTCCAGTTGAACCATTTCAAATCCTAAAGGATGTTGCTGTGAAAGTGCCAAACTCAATGTGCCAGCAAATTTGGAAAACTCAGCAGTGGCCACAGACCTGGAAAACGTCAGTTTTCATTCCAATCCTAAAGAAAAGCAATGGAAAAGAATGCTCAAACCTCTGCACAATTGCACTCATCACACATGCTAGCAAAGTAATGCTCAAAATTCTCCAAGCCACGCTTCAACAAACAGTACAAGAATCATGAACTTTCAAGCTGGATTTAGAACAGGTAGCGGAACCAGAGATCAAATTGCCAACATCCGCTGGATCATGGAGAAAGCAAGAGAGTTCCAGAAAAACATCTATTTCTGCTTTATTGACTATGCCAAAGCCTTTGACTGTGTGGATCACAATAAACTGCGGAAAATTCTGAAAGAGATGGGAATACCAGATATCCTGACCTGGCTGTTGGGAAATCTGTATGCAGGTCAGGAAGCAACAGTTCGAACTGGACATGGAACCACAGACTTGTTCCAAATCAGGAAAGGAGTACATCAAGGCTGTATATTGTCACCCTGCTTATTTAACTTATATGCAGAGTACATGAGAAACGCTGGACTAGATAAAGCACAAGCTGGAATCAAGATTGCTAGGAGAAATAGCAGTAACCTCAGATAGGCAGATGACACCAACCTTATGGCAGAAAGCAAAGAAGAACTAAAAAGCCTCTTCATGAAAGTGAAAGAGGAGAGTGAAAAAATTGGCTTAAAGCTTAATATTCAGAAAACTAAGATCATGGCTTCTGGTCCCATCACTTCATGGCAAATAGATTGGGAAACAGTGGAAAGAATGGCTAATTTTATTCTTGGGGGCTCCAAAATCACTGCAGATGGTGATTTCAGCCATGAAATTAAAAGATACTTACTCCTTGGAAGAAAAGCTGAGAAGAAACCTAGACAGCATATTAAAAAGCAGAGACATTACTTTGCCAACAAAGGTCTGTCTAGTCAAGGCTTTGGTTTTACCAGTAGTCATATATGGATGTGAGAGTTGGACTATAAAGAGAGCTGAGCATCAAAGCATTGATGTTTTTGAATGTGGTGTTGGAGAAGACTCTTGAGAGTCCCTTGGACTGTAAGGAGATCCAATCAGTCATCCTAATAGAGATCAGTCCTACGTGTTCACTAGAAGGACTGATACTGAAGCTGGAACTCCAATTCTTTGGCCACCTGATGTGAAGAACTGACTCATTGGAAAAGACCCTGATGCTGAGAAGGATTGATGGCAGGATGAGAAGTGCATGACAGAGGATGAGATGGTTTAATGGCATCACTGACTCAATGGACATGAGTTTGAGTAAACTCTGGGAGCTGGCAATAGACAGGGAGGCCTGGCGTGCTGCAGTCCATGAGTCGGACATAACTGAGAGACTGAACTCAACTGAAAAGTAGATAATATGCAAAAGCAAATTGATAACATAAGAAGAGAGATGGTAATTCTATGAAGAACATCAAGAAGAATGATGGAAATAAAAATATTTGTAAGGGAATTAACAGTTAAAAGAACTGCAAGCCTCAGAACCTATTTAAGAAGTCTCTAATGAAATTTAAATTCAACAGGGGAGATCATAACCAAGTATTGGGATACATTTTAACCTCTAACAGGGCAACCACAGTGAAAAGTAAACAGAGCCTACCTCCCTCCTAGACTGCCTAACATAAACTTCACACTGAAGACTGTCCATCTCAGTTACTTTTGCCTAATGCATAACTAGATTACAATGAAAATTCACAAGGCATGCTAGAAGGTAACAACAACAAACAGAGTCAGCAGAGACAAAGCAAAAAACACAGTTCACAATCACACAAATAAAGCACAGACTCAGATATGGCAGAAATTTTGAAATTCTCAAAACAGGAAATTAAAATAACTATGATTACTATGGAGAAGGCAATGGCAAGCCACTCCAGTACTCTTGCCTAGAAAATCGCATGGACAGAGGAGCCTGGTGGGCTGCAGTCCATGGGGTCGCTACGAGTCGGACACGACTGAGCAACTTCACTTTCACTTTTCACTTTCACACATTGGAGAAGGAAATGACAACCCACTCCAGTGTTCTTGCCTGGAGAATCCCAGGGACTGCGGAGCCTGGTCGGCTGCCGTCTATGGGGTTGCACAGTCGGACAGGACTGAAGCGGCTTAGCAGCAGCAGCAGCAGCATGATTACTATACTAAGGGCTCTAATGGAAAAAAGAGAACATCACAAAAGAGGAGATTGGAAATGTAATTAGATGAATGGAAACTCTGATAAAAAATCATGGGAAATGCTAAAACAAAAACATTGTGGTGGAAAGGAAGTTTTCCTTTGATTGTATCATAAGTAGACTGAACACAGCTGAGGAAAGGATCATGAGCTTGAAGATATGTCAAGAGAAACTGAAAAAAAAAGGATGAAAAAATTGAATACTAAACAGAATATTCAAGAACCTTGGGACAATTACAAAAGGTGTAATATACATAAAATGGGAATGCCAGAAGGAGTAAAAAAATAAAAAGACAATAGAATAACAGAAGAAATTTAAGTAATAATGACTACTTGTTTTCCAAAATTAACTTCAGAAACCAACCTACCCATCCAAGAAGCTCAGCAATCACCTAGCAAGTAAAATACTAAAAACTACAGTGAGGAATATCATATCCAAACCAGGAAGTCAAACAAAGAGAAAATTTTGAAAGAAACCAGAGACCAAAAACCAAGAAAAATAAAAAACATAGAAAAGCCTAACTATGAAAGAATAAGGGAAATAATTCCATTGGACTTCTTTTCAAAAACTGTGCAAGCAACAAGAAAATAGAGTGAAATAGTTACTATTAAAATAAAAATAAATACCAAAATACTGTGTATTAAGTGAAATTATCCTTCAACATAGGAGAGAAATACTTTTGCAGACAAAAGTTGAGCATATTTGTCACAAGTAGACCTGTGTAGCAAGAAATGTTAAACTAAGATCTTAGAAGAAAAGTAAAATGATATGTCAGAAACTCAAATCTACATGAAAAAGTAGAGCATTAGAGAAGCAATAAATAAAAGTAAAATCAAATCTTGTCTTTTAAAATTTACAATTGATCTAACCTTTGAATAGTTTGTTTAAATGATATTTACAACAGTGTATTGGGTGATTACAACTTATGGATGAGTAAAATGAACAATAGAAATGTAATAAGGGAAAGAAGAAAGAATTGGGACTACTCTAAGTTACCTACACTCCCCACGAAGTGATATAGTGTTATTTGAAAGTGGATATGGATATGTTGTAAATATATATTTCATTTTTTGTGTGCGTTTTCTTTTTTTTTTACATTTTTATTTTATTTTTATTGGAGGCTAATACTTTGGCCACCTCATGCGACGAGTTGACTCACTGGAAAAGACTCTGATGCTAGGAAAGGTTGAGGGCGGGAGGAGTAGGGGACGACCGAGAATGAGATGGCTGGATGGCATCACCGACTCTGTGGACATGAGTTTGAGTGAACTCCGGGAGTTGTTGATGGACAGGGAGGCTTGGTGTGCTGTGATTCATGGGGTCGCGGGGAGTCGGACACGACTGAGCGACTGAACTGAACTGAATTACAATAATATATTGGTTGGTTTTGCCATACATTGACATGAATCTGCCACAGTGTACATGTGTTCCCCTTCTTGAACCCCCCTCCCAAATCCCTCCTCCCCATATCCTCCCTCCAAGTCATCACCGTGCACCAGCCCCGAGCATCCTGTATCATGCGTCGAACCTGGACTGATGATTCATTTCACATATGATAACATACATGCTTCAATGCCATTCTCCCAAATCATCCCACCTTCACCCTCTCCCACAGAGTCCCAAAGACTGTTCTATACACCTATGTCTCTTTTGCTGTCTCGTATACAGGGTTAAGGTTACCATCTTTCTAAATTCCATATATATGCGTTAGTATACTGTATTGATGTTTTTCTTTCTGGCTTACTTCACTCTGTATAAGAGGCTCCAATTTCATCCACCTCATTAGAACTGATTCAAATGCATTCTTTTTGATGGCTGAAAAATACTCCACTGTGTATATGTACCAAAGCTTTCTTATCCATTCGTCTTCAGATGGACATCTAGGTTGCTTCCATGTCCTCGCTATTATAAACAGTGCTGCAATGAACACTGGAGTACATATTTCAAATTGGCTCAGATGTTAAAGAATTTGCCTACAATGCAGGAGACCTGGGTTTGATCGCTGGGTTTGGAAGATCCCCTGGAGAAGGCATTGGCAACCCACTCTAGTATTCTTGCCTGGAGAATTCCATGGACAGAGGAGCCATGGTTACAGTCCATGGAGTCGTAAAAAGTGAGACATGAGTGAGTGACTAACACTTTCACTTCCAGAGAAACCATGAAAAATATTTAAAAGAGAAGTACAGATTATATGCTAAAAGAGGAGAGAAATGTAGTTATGCAAAATTCCCTGGTAAAATCAGAGAAAGCAGAAAAGAAGACAAAAATAAATCACAGATGGAGAAAAAGGAATCCTCTTGCGCAGCTGGTGGGAATGTAAATTGGTCCAGCCACTATGGAGAACAGAATGAAGTTTCCTTAAAGAGCTAAAATTAGAGTTACCATATGATCCTGCAATCCCGCTCCTGGGCATATATCATGAGAAAACTATAATTCAAAAAGACACATGCACCCCAATGTTCATTGCAGCACTATTACAGTAAGCAAGACAGAAGCAACCTAGGTGTCCATCGACAGATGAATAAAGAAAATGTGATACATACAGACAATGGAATATTACTAAACCATAGTAAAACAATGAAGTACTTGCATTTGCAGCAACGTGGATGAATCTAGAGATTATCATGCTAAGTGAAGTAAGCCAGACAAAGAAAAATATCATATGATATCACTTATATGTGGAATCTAAAGAAAAAAGATACACCATTTTTGTTCTTTGGCAATAAATTACAAAAACCTCCACAATTTGTTGATCTATTGACCCAAGAATTATATTACTAACAGTTTAACTGGAAAAGTAAAACACAAATACATAAAAACATACCTTTAAATTTCATAGCACTATTTCTCTTAAAAATTAACATTTTTGGAACATCTACATACCCAATCAGTTCAGTTCAGTTCAGTTCAGTCGCTCTGTCATGCCCGACTCTTTGTGACCCCATGAATCACAGCACGCCAGGCCTCCCTGTCCATCACCAACTCCCGGAGTTCGCTCAAACTCATGTCCATAGAGTCGGTGATGCCATCCAGCCATCTCATTCTCGGTCGTCCCCTTCTCCTCCCACCCCTAATCCTTCCCAGCATCAGAGTCTTTTCCAGTGAGTCAACTCTTTGCATGAGGTGGCCAAAGTATTGGAGTTTCAGCTTTAGCATCAGTCCTTCCAATGAACACCCAGGATTGATCTCCTTTAGAATGGACTGGTTGGATCTCCCAATAGTATGGATTATTTATTTTCTTTAATATTCAGAAAGATAAATGCTATTCATCCAATAAATAACAGATGTAGATTCTCTCTGGGTGATGTGGAAAGAGTTTTATAATATGTTATTAAGTGGAAATTAATGCATTTGTTTAAACTATAGCTATTGCTTCCCTGTTATAATAGGTGATAACATTTATAAACTTTTCTTTCTCATATTTTCTATAAACCAATTTTGATCTTAGTGTTTACTTTGGTACTATAAATTTTGTGTAAAATTCTCATATATGATTTGTCATCTTGGATTGATACCTCTTGGTTCAGAAACACTATAGAAGTGATAATAAGCAGCCTACACCATGTTCCACCTTATCCCTTCCCAAATATTGGTTGGATATATCATATCTGTGGTGTCCAAGCATATAACACTTTATCTTGCACTCTTTTATATTTTTATTTAAAATTTTAATTCTATCTCTTCATTCTAATCTTTTTTTAAATTTTTTTATTTTTTAATTTTTATTTAATAAATGGCACAAAGCACAATGTCAAAAACATTAACAGTTAAAATTTCACCAAATGAAAAAAATACTATAGAATACACAGTTGCAAAAAACTACATTAAGCTATTTTACTCTAATCTTTATTTTACTCTTTGTTTTGAAGTTAAAATACAATTTATGCCCACCATCAGTCCTTTTCCACTAGTTTTCAAAGTCATTTATTAGTTTTCTGAAGCTCATTCTTGAATAATTTCCTCAAGAGCGAACTCATAATAAAACATATCCTGACTTGTGGCAAAAAAAAAATCCCAGTTTGTCTTCAGTCTATCTACCTGAATATTGGCTTAACTGAGTATAAAGTCCTTGGTTTACACTGTCTTTTCTTAAGCATTTTGTGGCTGGTAGTGGTGGTTTAGTCTCTAAGTCCTGTCTGAGTCTTGTGACCCCATGGACAGTAGCCTGCCAGGCTCCTCTGTCCATAGGATTCCCCAGGCAAGAATTCTGGATGGGTTGCCATTTCATTCTCCAGGGGACCTTCCTGACCCAAGGATCAAACCCAAGACTCCTGCATTGCAGGGGGAATTCTTTACCTCTGACCGACAGGGAAGCCCATTCTGTGGCTGCTGCTGCTGCTGCTGCTAAGTCGCTTCAGTCGTGTCCGACTCTGTGCGACCCCACAGACAGCAGCCCACCAGGCTCTGCCGTCCCTGGGATTCTCCAGGCAAGAACACTGGAGTGGGTTGCCATTTCCTTCTCTCTCCCCATAATTTTCTGGCATTGAATGTTGCTGGGGGGAAGTCTAAGGTCAGTTATCTTTTATCTGATATCTTTTGCCTAAAAAGTGATTTAAACTCTCTACAATTGACCAGAGGGATTTTTTTTTAAATTCCTTTATATTCATTGTTTATAATCGGTGCTTACCAGGAAATGTCATAGTGTTAAATATTCTGTTGATTTTTCCTGAGACATTATTTTAAATTTGAATTTTGTCTCTTTTATTGTTTTTTTTCTTCATTTTTTTGTTTGTTTTTTATTATTTTTTTATTTTACAATATTATATTGGTTGGTTTTGCCATACATTGACATGAATCCGCCCCAGGTGTACATGAGTTCCCCTTCCTGTACCCCACTCCCACCTCCGTCCTCCCCTTATCCTCCCTCTGGGTCATCCCCGTGCACCAGCCCCGAGCATCCTGTAACATGCGTCGAACCTGGATTGGTGATTCTAAAGCAAACTTTAAAAATATTATCCTTAAATACCTGTTTTGTTACATTGTTTTAATTTGCTTTTCAGTGTTATTTTTTTATTTCTCTTTTTCTGTCTAGCCTTTTAAAAATCTTTATTTCCATTTTATTTTGACCACTTCTTATATTTTACACCAGACGTTTCCTACAGAATATAGTATCCTGTTTGTTCCCTTAAATTTTGTCTTCCTTTTAAAATTAAATTTTTCACTTTTTTCCTGCTTTTTGTCAATTTATATTTCTCCATATCCTAAACTCGTGTTTTTTATTATTTATAGTTCTTTTTCATGAAGCAGTTTCTTTATAAAGATACTTAAGAAAGATAATGGTGAAATAGTTGCTTACAACTTTCACGTGCTTCATGAAAATGTTTTCAACATTCTTTAAGAAAAAAAGATTCTACTATTCTTTATCATCTTTTTTTCTTACTCTGTATTTGTGTTAATTCTATACCAATTTGTTTGTTATTCAGTTCAGTTCAGTCGCTCAGTCGTGTCCGACTCTTCATGACCCCATGGACCATAGCACACCAGGCCTCACTGTCCATCACCAACTCCCAGAGTCCACTCAAACTCAAGTCCATTGAGTCAGTGATACCATCCAACTATCTCATCTTCTGTCGTTCCCTTCTCCTCCTGCCTTCAATCTTTCCCAGCATCAGGGTGTTTTCAGATGCATCAGCTCTTCGCATCAGGTGGCCAAAGTATTGAAGTTTCAGCTTCAACAGCAGTCCTTCCAATGAACACTCAGGACTGATCTCCTTTAGGATGAACTGTTTGGATCTCCTTGCAGTCCAAGGGACTCTCAAGAGTCTTCTCCAGCACCACAGTTCAAAATCATCAGTTCTTCAGTGCTCAGCTTTCTTTGTTTTTATTCATCACTAAATAAATCATTTATTTTTGAAACAATTATATATAGAAAATTTTGATGTATAGAGGTACTTTTATAGTCTCTTAGGCTTCACCTCCAAAGAGATCTTTCCTTCTTTACTATCACAAGAACAAAGAGCTTCCTTCAAGTAATTGTTTTGGATTTTTTAAATATATAAACTCTCCCCCTTAGCCTATCTCAATGAAACAAAATTCCTGACAGCTTTTGCTGTTAGTCCTTCTCTATCTCATTCCTGCCTCTGTTATTGCAATGAAGAGATAAACTTCTGCAATCCAAAGTGAGTCCCTGTATGTGTTCATAATGTAATTTAAATTCTTTGATAACATAACAATAAAATAAGTACAAAATCAAGTATTTCAGACTGAAAGAAAGAAAATTTGTCTGGTGCTAAGCTTCCTTTCTTAGTAAATGTCAAGATATTTTGATATTATCAAGCATTTCTCATATGAATTTGTATTTTTCAAATATCTCATTTTACTCTGAGAGGTAAATATCTCTTGTTCTCTGAATTACCAAGTTATAATTACTTTGATCAGATTCTGAGCATTAAAAAGCTTTTAAATCTGTGGTATAGCTTCTTCTCCTGTGACATTTAAAATGTTCCTCTCATTATCTTTGAGATATAATCCACCTTGTCAGGAGAACTGATCAGATTCTTTTTATATATTTCAAATATTATTGTACTTCAAGTCATATTTAATATGAAGAGACTTTGACTTGCTTTGTGGTCAACTCTGCACCTTTTGACCCGCTTATCAGTGTGTATAAAGTCTTTGCTCAGGTTATTTTTTTTTTTGTCTAATATTTTTAGAAGTTTTATGATTAAAAAAATAACTATATTTTTATGAATCTAGATATATTTAGCAAGTTATACTGGGCTTTTTATGTAAATAGAGTCTCCTGACTTAAGGTCCTCAAAGTTCCAAGTGCTTTAATCCCTTCTTTTAAAGGGATATCAATTTTATCAGTTACTTATTATATTTTTTTAATTAAATGACTGATTTTATATTATTTACAATGTATAAGCACTGATTCATTCTGTGGGTGTTACAAAGTTGAGTAAGACATAGGAGTAGATTTTCAAAAGCACATAATTAAGGAGATACATATGTTAACCCATATGTATAGAATAAAAGAAATAATGAGTTGCTTTGCAAATATAGAGATGGAAGAAGATACTTTTAACAGAATGGATGCACACAGATGTCTTTCATATGTAAGATATCTAATTTAAAGGAAAGGATGTCTCATGCCTTGGTAAACAATGAAGATGACTGCAACACAGTGGGAATGGGATTCATACTAGGGAATAGTTTGTTACACCAGCTAATTTTACTATTTAGCAAGACTGCATTGCAATACTAGCAATCCTTTTGACAAAAGCTGATTCTAGTCACAATGAAAGAGCACAAAGCCATCTCCCCTGTTGGAAAACAAAACAAAAATCTACTTCTGATAATCTGGACATGGTGGCTACAGCTTTATGTATGAAGGATGTAAGTTTGTTCACTAGGTTGATGGCTCCATTTGTCATACTCTATTGGCAATATTGCATTGACCTGATTACAGTCAACTATAATTACATGGCTCACAATATCATCATGACTTCAATGGAGTTTTCTAAAAGTTAAAAGAGACAATATTCAGTAATCAATATTATATTTTAGGAACAGTATTTAATTAAATTACCTTTGCTGAATAGAGGATGCCTTTGTACTGTTTGATCATTTCTGAAGTTAGAGTCTTCAGTTAACCATTACACTAACTCAGCAAAGAGGCTGAAGCTGATGATTTTTTTTTGCAAGTTTCAGGAGTTTATCACCTAATGATGCAATCTCAGGTGTACATTTTAATTTTTCTTTTATTATGCCTCACACTTAAGCTCCACACTTAAGGAAATAAGGGCATAAGAGTCCTGGTCATATCACCAAATATAGCTATAATCGGTTAATATAATCTATCTCAAGTCAGCTAAATGAAAGTTCAAGAAAAATGGAAAAATGGGTTTCAGAAAATAGCTGACTTCAGGAAAGCTAAGGCTAAAGGAAATGCATTTATTCTGAAAAGCATCTATTAATCAGGACTCTGTCTATTTGATTAAAAGCTCTTTCGGTAAAAAGCAACAGAAATCCATTTAAACTAACTTATGTATTAAAGGGAATTTATTTTAAGAGCAAGAAATTATGCCCTAGTCACACCAGGACTGATACCAGGAAATGGGAATATCTGGCATGAAGGCAGATATTCTTCATCTGTTGTGTCTTTCTGTATCACTTCCTAATTATCTCTTGCTTTTTCCTCGGTATTCAGGCTGCTGTCTTTTAGTGTGTGACTTGATGTACACAAAATGAAAACTGACCGTACTGCAGTGACAGTGTTGGCTATAAATTTGTTTTTCTTCCAAGTTCAAGTGGTATTAGACACTGACATGTGTGACCTAATCCCAAATTTTGGAAGATCCTAATTGGCACATTGGGAATCAACTATCTGTCTACCCCATGTGTTTTCAAATATGGCCAATTGTACAGTCTCACATAATATAAGTACAACTGCACATGTGAGAAATTCCTACAAAAATCTCCCTTCCTTGAGAAACTATTCTTGAATGTTCCTATCATACTGTTGCAGCAAGGACTTTTCTTGAGGAAAATGAGAATCTACATGAGATGTTAAACATCATACAGCACATAAGTGGCAAAACTAGAATCAACCGTAGGTTTGTCTTATTCCAAATCTCCTTTTCATTGCCAAATTCACAGGTGAAAGAAAGATACTAAAGTTTATTCTTTGCTGCTAGTTTTAAGAGAAAGGTGGTTCACAATGGTACGGGTGACACTGACATTTCAGGAGAAATTTTACATTGTAAGGAACATTTTTCAGATCATCTTTGAGGGTGTAGTGAAGGATAGGCTCACACACACTACGAGACCTTGGGAATGTGCTGCCCAGAATACTGCTGAGGGGAGTATAGGAGACCAGTGTCCCTCCCTGAATCCAACTCTGAGTTTTCACAGGGGCCAGATTCGTCCATCCTGTCCCCAGTTCCTGACTGAGCACATGAAGAAGGTAACCAGTGGTGTTCATTCCTATAGCAGGGGACCCTTCTCTAATGATCAACATTGACTTAATACCTCCTATCAGCCTGAACATCTTCAGAACTGTGCTTCAGCCTGAAACTCGTGGCACCTGGTATTCCTTCCTGGTCTCTCCTTTCACAGATATCAGACCTGCATTTCATCCTGGGATCTCTCCTTGTGTACACCTTCCTTCCTTTTACCCTTCAGTGGTGTTTCCTGTGAAAATGATCATGCAAAACTTTTAGAATTATAAAAAGGAAATAAAGAAGTATTAAAACTAAAGGTAGAAGCATTTGGAAAATAAGTTAATTCTTTCCATGTTGTTTATGGGAAATTATAGGACTTTCTGGGCTTCCCAGGTGATATCAGTGGTAAACAATCCATCTGCCAATGCAGGAGACGTAAGAGACAAGAAATGCGGGTTTGATCTCTGGGTCAGGAAGATCCCCTGGAGAAGGAAATGACATCCCACTCCACTTTTCTTGCCAGGAGAATCCCATGGACCAATGAGCCTGGTGACCTACAGTACATGGCATTGCAAATTGTTGGACATGACTGAGCATCTGAGCATAGCACAACACATAGGACTTTCCACTAATTTCATTTGAATTTTTAGAATAGCATTTTTTATCTTCCCTCCTGAGGTAGACACATATATAGCATACATAACACATATGTTAAAAGAATAATAATGTAGAACTTTAAAGCTACAAAATAAAATTAACTCATAATTTACTATTATTACATTTTAATATATTTTCCAATCTTTTTGTTATGATTTATATTTTTTCTAAGTTAGGATTGAATTAAATAAATTATTTGCATCTTTTTCATTTTACTAATCTTATGATGTCAACACTTCCAATGTCATTAAATCTATATTTTATTTTCAATTGATAGCAGATTTATATTAAGGATCTTTTAGCAATTTTTCGTTATATCCTACTTTACATTCTTAGTGACCCTTCTGGACAAGTAGGGGATATGATTATTAAAAACAGATGAAGATAAAGCTACTGGAATGGGACACACCGATTTTTGGTGTTATAAGAAAAACACTGACCTGGCATCATGAGTGAGGGTGTGGTGAAGGAGATCTAAGGACCACTAGAAATATGGAGGGAGGAGAGGCATCGATAATCTTTGTCTTTCAGAAATGACCTAAAGCCTTCCTCCCTAAGGAAAGTGCCCTGGTGAGGCTCTCCCAAATTGTAGCAAGTACCTTAAATATAACTGATTGCTGGATCTGCTGTCCCCCTGCAGATGGTTCTGGTCATGATTTGATCACCAGTTCCCTTAACCTTACTAGGAAGGTCTATTGGAAGTAACAAGGATGACCCTCCTTTCTTTACTGCCCATGTTAAATACCTCCCCAGACACAGTCATTCTCTGAGGGAAACAAATGCCCCCTCTCCAACCCCTGGTAGGATGAACTAACAGGACAGATTTAAACTGACTGCCTAAGGTGGTCCCTTCAAAAATGAGGATAAGACTCAACTATTGGAACTGATTTGGGATTCCTAGGGCCTTCAATGGGCTTCCCTGGTGGCTCAGACTGTAAAGCATCTGCCTACAATGCTGGAGACCCGGGTTTGGATCCTGGGTCGGGAGGATCCTCTAGAGAAGGAAATGGCCACCCACTCCAGTATTTTTGCCTGGAAAATCTCCTACATGGAGGAGCGTGGTAGGCTACAGTCCATGGGGTTGCAGAGAGTCAGACACAACAGAGCAACTTCACTTTCACTTTCAGGGCCTTCAACCAGTGGTGAGGTCACATCGGGAGCCCTGTCCACCTGCACATCCCAAGGTAGTTATAAACAACACTTTCTTTCCACGGGTACGCTGTGTGTTCCTGAGAATTTGCTTCCTCTGAGGGAATCAGGCTCAGCTCTGGAAAGTCTTTAGGTCAACCTCACTGATTAAGCTTAAAATAAGTGACAGAATTGCCCTAGACATCCTCTTTGTGGGTCAAGATGGATTCTGTACAATTCTCAATGCATTTTACTATATCTAGATTAAGGCCCAGGCCAAGTGAAAAAGTCAAAACAGAAATTTAAGGACAAAGCCCCTTAATTTTCTAAGATGGACACTAAAGGTTTATCAGATTTGTTCAGCTGGAACTCTTGGAGGTATGGCTGAGGTCAACACTGGTTTTTGTTTATTATGTAAATTTATGTAATCCACTTAGGATACTGCAGCTTAAAGTTTTTATTTATTTATTTATTAGTTTAAGAATCTTGATAAGCAGCTTGGACTACATCTCTTGGCTGTTTAGGTTGTGGAATTTTATTTTCCTGCGTTGGAAGATACCACTATGCCAAAGCTAGCTGTTGGTTAACATGGGTGTCTGTGGTATGGATTCTAACTGGTTCATTCTGTGGATGTGTCTAGATTTCTTTCTGGTACTGGTGCTCACATATTAGGGAAATCTCTATTATCTCAGACGATATCAGGCAGATATTTTCTTGAGGTAGTGACTTTAAAATCAGGATATATTCCAATATAAAATAAAAAGTTAAAAAAATGGCAGTGAGAGACAAAAAAAAAAATAAGTACTCTCAAATGATATAAATCTTTAACATGCTTCCTAGGGATGAGTAAGGCTTCCAAGTTTTTCAGGCCTAGAATAAGAGGCTTTGTCAGTGGGGTTCTGTCAATATTTTGCTGAGTTTCTTTTTAAGGGGAAATTTTGGGGATCTTCAAATTTTCTTAATTGTTTTCCTTTCAGTGTCTTTATAATTTATATAAGTTTCCGGAGGTGAGAAAGGCATTATCAAGATGCTGTCTTAACAAGAACTGTGATGTTCCCTGTGAATCACACTATGTTGCTAGATGTTATATGAAAGAAGCAAGTGGAATATACTGTTCTGTGAAGTGGTATCATACATGTGTAAAGACCCCTGCCAGAATAATCACTCCTCCCTTAATCTGTTAATGGCATGCCATTCTGGGTCTCTCTAGAGAGAGTTCCTGAAGTGAGACTTGTCAGAGCTGTGACCAGACTCAGTGAACCAAAACCCACAACACATATTCTGTTTAGCGGTGGGTGTGGGAGGCAGGGTGTTGTACCTCTCCCAGGTGTTGACAGTTTTCGTGAAAACTACTCAGTACCTCATCCTTGCTTGTTTCTGTAATAATCAAATTGCATCCATCATTTTTCACTCCCCATAAGACTTATTATGATTCTTAATGTGCAAATAAGGAGACAGGCTTGAAAATAAGTCATTTACACAAATCATACAGTTTGGAGCCGGTAGAACTCGGATTTGATTGAGAAAATGTCTAGCTCTCAAATTCATGATATTTCTACAGGGTAATATGATAAAATACACAAAGAATTAATAATCAGTCTAGCCAAAGATCTCACTTTAAATAGATTTGTACCGATTTTGGCAAGAATTCTTGCTAAAACTAAGAAAGTTATAAGTACACATGTTCAAACCCCGAGAAAGGATAGAAGCCAGATAGTAAATGAAGGCAATGGCAAGCCACTCCAGTACTCTTGCCTGGAAAATCCCATGGATGGAGAGCCTGGTAGGCTGCAGTCCGTGGGGTCGCTAAGGGTCAGACACGACTTAGCGACTTCATTTTCACTTTTCACTTTCACTCGTTGGAGAAGGAAATGGCAACCCACTCCAGTGTTCTTGCCTGGAGAATGCCAGGGATGGGGGAGCCTGGTGGACTTCCGTCTATGGGGTCACACAGAGTCGGACACAACTGAAGTGACTTAGCAGCAGCAGCAGCAGCAGTAAATGAAGGAAATAGAAAGAGGGAGAAAGATCATAGCATTGAATGTGCACACATCGGTTTGACTATCTGGAAATTGAGTATCCCAGAAGGGAAAAAGTCAGGTAGATACTTCACAAATATTGAGTAATGATAGGAATTTTTATAGTCTGGGAAAGTTTTGAAGTCACAGTCTATAGTAAGTGACTTTTATATCAAGTACTTAGAAAAGCTAAACAACAGTAAATTAGACTTGTGATTAAAAGTTGCTACTGCTACTGCTGCTAAGTCACTTCAGTCGTGTCCGACTCTGTGTGACCCCATAGACGGCAGCCCATCAGGCTCCCCCGTCCCTGGGATTCTCCTGGCAAGAACACTGGAGTGGGTTGCCATTTCCTTCTCCAATGTGATTAAAAGTTAGCAAGGATAAAAATAGAATTTAGTAGACAGCAACAAGAACAGCAAGAAAAGCTAGAAGAGTAGTAGTCTTGGACATCCAGGAATTACTAAAATTAAATTAGTCCTGTTTTACTCTACTAACTTTTTAGGTTTAGATTCTCAGAGACTGAGCCTTTGAATTTATTTGTAGTATTCATAGAAATGTCTGCAGCTTAAGGTTTATGAGAAGTCAAAGCTATTTTATTAATTTTGAAAAACAGATTTCAGTGATTTTTATTTGATTTAAAGATAGTGAAACCTAGATATATAAAATAATTAATAAGAATATTTTATAAAACACAGAAACTGATAAAACATAAAACAAAGAAAACTAAGTTACATGAAACTAAAGATTTAATGATTGAGGAACATGGAAACTAAAGGATTCCTCCAGAGATATTATTAAGAAGTCTGTAACTATATCTTCCCAAACTTTGATAACTGACTTGAATTTGACTTAAACAGAAACCAAACTTAGTAACTATGTTAGCTGAATACTGTCTATATCTTCCCAAACTTTGAATATTGACTTGAATTTGGCTTAAAAAGAGACCAAAGTTAGTAATTATCTTAGTTGAATACTATTTATATTGTGCTGCAATACTTTGGCCACCTCGTGCGACGAGTTGACTCACTGGAAAAGACTCTGATGCTAGGAGGGATTGGGGGTGGGAGGAGACGGGGATGACAGAGAATGAGATGGCTGGATGGCATCACCGACTTGATGGACATGAGTTTGGGCGAACTCCAGGAGTTGGTGATGGACAGGGAGGCCTGGCGTGCTATGATTCATGGGGTCGCAAAGAGTCGGACACGACTGAGCGACTGAACTGAACTGAACTGATAAAATGATGTATCAGTTCTGATTTAAAGTTTAGACTTTTTTAAGAGGTCAAAGAGCTAAGTGTGTTAATTACCTAATGCAATAAAATGTGGATACATTTCCAATCTAATTTCATTGATTTTAAAAGATTATTTTACTTAGTCATCATAATAATCCTGTATAATTCTGTTTTATTGATGAGGAAACTGTAGTTCAAATAGAACTAACATGCTGTAACTCAAAAAGTAAAAATCAAATTTGGCTCTTTTAATTCCCAATCCAATATTTTTTCCATTTTACCACAATATTTTCCAATCATTGTTTCTGGCTGTTAAGAATAATATTATTAGAAATATTTGCATGCATGTCTTTGAGTGTGCTTATGTTATATTTCTGAAATATGTATCTAGAAGTGGAAATGCTGAGTCATATAATACTCTCCAAAGAGCTCCATCCATCATTACTTATTTTATGAGATCTTTTCATTCTTTGTGATGAAAACATGAATTATTCTTTACCTGTATGAGCTCCAAATATTGTTTAAACATTTGCCTTTCAGTGGTTCTTTCAATGACTTTGGGTAATTTCTTTCTACACATGCACAACTCTATACTCAGCCAAAGACATGAGGGGACCATCTGCAGATCTCCAGTGCTGTCTCTCTTGTGTTCCGTTCTTCTAGTACATTTCCCCATGAATTTGAACAACCTTACCTGACTTCTGATCTCTTTCTTCTGTACTTAACAAGGATGCTGAGCTCCCCTGTCCCATACTTCCTATGGGAAGTATATTTCTGCATTCAGACATTAAGCTGTGGAAAATACAGGTTTCACCTTATTTATTTGTGCTTCTTCTATTAGAAATCATAGTCTTCTGCCATTTGCTTCCCAAAGTCTGAAGATTGTTGTTTCATATATTTTTACTAGTGTTATTATGTTTTGAGGTGAAATGGTGAGTATAGTTTCCTGTTATCATGTTGTGATAAGAAGCAGAAATCTCTGAGTTTCATCAATTTAAAGAGTAGACTGAAGTTCAGAAAATATATTCATCAGTCATCACTACCATACCCAAAGACAGATCTATCATCAGAACACAGACTTTCTAGCTCAAGGTGTTTGAAAACAACTTCTGAAATATTTAAAACAAGAATGGGCATATACACAGAAGGTGGATTATTGATTAACATGGGCTGGGGTAGGGGTATGGGCTTTCCTCTTGGGGGGCTGAAAATGTTCTGGATTTAGATAGTATTTATTGCTGTACAACTTTGTAAATATACTAAAAACTACTGAACTGTACACTTTAAGAGGGTGAACTATACCTACATGAATTATATCTCAATAAGGCTATTTTTAAATGGCTATTTCTAATTTTATGAGGTGTTTGCCATATTGGATTAAAAATAAGAACCAACATAGTCTGTCATGGCAACTCACTCCACTCTTGGTGAATACACTTAAATATCAGATACTGTTGTTGCTGTTATTAGGTTATTATTATTATTCTAGATCTATAATCCCTAATTTACATTTACGATACCTGAAATCTCTTAAAATCAAAATATTTTTCATAAAGTTGTCACAAACTCATTTGATAGCAAAGCCTGATTTAAGATGGTATGAGTTTATTGGTAGATTTTTAAATTCCCTTTTGATGTGTATGTCCATTTGTTTAGCTGTAGAATTATTAAAGTTTTTTATTATGGGATGTTGACCAAGACCTTACTGGGAGTGTTCATTAACATGTATCATATCAAGAGTTTTCAGCAAGGAATGATTGACCTGTGTCTTCAATGTTATTATCCTCACCAAAGGTCATAAAGTAATTATCTTTTCTCTATACACATCAGGGAAAAACTGGAGTGGACATAGTTCTATACGAAAACGGTGCCACCTGTAAGTGAGAAGTGAACAGCCAAAACTGCATTTAATTACAGTCCTTGCCTAACATTGGTACATTCTGACTCAAATGTCTAGAAAAGGATAAAAAATGAAACAGATTTAAAATATAAAAAGAGAACTTAAAAAGGCTGCTCACAATATATTGCATCCTTTGAAAAATGGGTATTACTTGCAAATATATAGTCAAATCAATATTTTTTTCCTATTCAGCAAATGATAAAACATATTGAGAAGAAGAGTTAAATAGAAAGTCAATAGTGTGGGCTTACAATATAAAAAGTAATCAAAAAGTGTTCCTGATTGGAAATAACCGCCTATTTAAGTAAAATAATCCTGTTAAAAAACTCAAAGGCATAAAAACAGTGCTACACTGAAAGAAAACCCAGTGATCTCTTTTGCCTACTTTGAAATTTTAGATAAATTTTGATAGTCTTGAACTTTATAGAAACAGTTCTACATGCCTCTCAGGAGGTAGATGACAACGTAGAGGCAATTTTTATTGTAATAACAGGGAGGAGGTGAGCTACTGGCTGCTGCTGCTGCTGCTGCTGCTAAGTCACTTCAGCCGTGTCCGACTCTGTGCAACCCCATAGACGGCAGCCGACCAGGATCCGCTGTCCCTGGGATTCTCCAGGCAAGAACATTACTGACTAGGAATGCTCTAAACATGCTTCAATGTTCAGGACAGCCCCCTACAACAACGTGCCAGTAGTGCCAGTCAATCTAAGAAACTAATCTAGGTGTTGAGGTTAATATAAACATTTTCATTCAACAGAAGTAAAAATAGTTTACCAGTGAAAAAACTAACTCTAATTTAACAATTTAGTGCCCCGTTGGAGAGTAACTTTGTGTTCAACAGCACAGTCTTAGCTCTACAATTCTTTGCCTTGAATGTATTTGGAACTGATTTCTTGCTGCTTTTTTCCATTACTTAAAATCTTTGATGTGTGTTCACTTTTTACTTATAATGCTGGTTATTTTTTTAATCGTTTGAAAATTATATTTTAATAATTAATTGGGGTACTAGCTAGAAGTGTGGAAAACTTCATAGGTGAATTTAATACATTGCTTGTCTTTCATCAGTTCAGTTCAGTTCAGTTCATTTCAGTCGCTCATTCATGTCCGACTCTTTGCAACCCCATGGACTGCAGCATGCCAGGCTTCCCCATCCTTCACCAACTCCCAGAGCTTGCTTAAATTCATGTCCATCAAGTCAGTGATGCCATTCAACCATCTTATCCTCTGTTGTCGCCTTCTCCTTCTGCCTTCAATCTTTCTCAGCATCAGGGTCTTTTCCAAAGAGTCAGTTATTTGCATTAAATGGCCAAGTATTGGATTTTCAGCTTCAGCATCAGTCCTTCCAATGAATATTCAGAACTGATTTCCTTTAAGATGGACTGATTGGATCTCCTTGCTGTCCAAGGGACTCTCAAGAATCTTCTCCAACACCACAGTTCAAAAGCATCAATTCTTTGGCACTCAGCTTTCTTTATGGTCCAGCTCTCATCCATACATGACTACTGGAAAAACCATAGCTTTGACTAGTTGGGCCTGTGTAGAAGTAATGTCTTTGCTTTTTAATATGCTGTCTAGGTTTGTCATTGCTTTTCTTCCAAGGAGAAAGCATCTTTTAATTTTATGGCTGCAGTCACCATCTGTAGTGATTTTGGAGCCCAAGAAAATAAAGTCTCTCACTGTTTCCATTATTTCCCCATCTATTTGCAATGAAGTGATGGGACTGGATGCCATGATCTTAGTTTTCTGAATGTTGAGTTTTAAGCTAGATTTTTCACTCTCCTCTTTCACTTTCACCAAGCTCTTTAGTTCCTCTTCACTTTCTGCCATAAGGGTGGTGTCATCTGCATATCTGAGGTTATTGATATTTCTCCTGGCAAT
This sequence comes from Moschus berezovskii, assembly GCF_049115385.1. Lineage (NCBI taxonomy): Eukaryota > Metazoa > Chordata > Mammalia > Artiodactyla > Moschidae > Moschus > Moschus berezovskii. The sequence goes on along the minus strand of NC_142468.1, from coordinate 40,224,319 downwards.
CTTGATTCCAACTTGTGTTTCATCCAGCCTGACATTTAGCATGATGTACTCTGCATATGCAGTACGTCTAGTCAAGGCTATGGTTTTTCCAGTGGTCATGTATGGATGTGAGAGTTGGACTGTGAAGAAAGCTGAGCGCCGAAGAATTGATGCTTTTGAACTGTGGTGCTGGAGAAGACTCTTGAGAGTCCCTTGGACTGCAAGGAGATCCAACCAGTCCATTCTAAAGGAGATCAATCCTGGGTGTTCATTGGAAAGACTGATGCTAAAGCTGAAACTCCAATGCTTTGGCCACCTCATGCAATGAGTTGACTCACTGGAAAAGACTCTGATACTGGGAAGCATTGGGAGCCTTCCCAATCCTTGTGATGTTAGGAAGAAGGGGACGACGGAGAATGAGATGGCTGGATGGCATCACCGACTCGATGGACATGAGTTTGAGTGAACTCTGGGAATTGGTGATGGACAGAGAGGCCTGGCGTGCTGTGATTAATGGGGTCGCAAAGAGTCGGACACGACTGAGTGACTGAACTGAACTCTGCATATAAATTAAATGAGCAGGGTGACAGTATACAGCCTTGACATACTCCTTTGGCTTTCATGGAAATGGTAAAATGTTAGATGTTGCCTTAGTCAGTGTTACTTAAAATAGGTTGATTTTTCACCAGTCATTTCTGGTGCAGATATCATTGCTAATTAGATTCTGCAATTTTTTGACCCTGAACTTATCTTCCTACTCAGGTAACTACCCTACATTTTATTCTAAAAAGATACCTTTCTTTTTTCCCACAATGCTTTTATTCTTAACTGTAAACTGAAGTTCAAATAGCATTGGGTCTATTTCCTGTATCCCGCTCTCCCTTCATCTTGATGTCCTGAGTAAAAGCCTTTTGGCAAAAATGTGAGATTTTTCCTGTAAAAGTTTCCAATCAGAATAAGATAGACAAAGATCCTGTACTCAGTGAGTTTTTCTTCTAAACAAATTGTTTTAACATATCATAGTCATTTTAAGTTAACTAGAACTAACATAGTGATGTAGCTCAGTTATATTTCAATTTTAAAAAATGTATAACCTGGATGGAAATACATCAAAATGCTAATGATGGTTACCTTTGGGGGTAGGGGTTATGAGTGATTGTTAAGTTTAACTTTATTCTTTTTTGTATTTCTAGTTGTCTGCCACAAACATGTATTGTTTGTAAAATTAGAAAGAAAATAATAAATGTCATTAAAAATTAAAAAAAATATAATATCCAGTTGTTCCATGTATGTGCCTCATCAGTCACTTCAGTCAAGTCCAACTGTTTGTGACCGCATAGACTGTAGCCTGCCAGGCTCCTCTGTCCTTGGGATTCACTAGGCAAGAATACTGGAGCATGTTGCCATGCCCTTCCCCAGGGTATCTTCCCAACTCAGGGATCAAACCCATGTCTCTTGTCACTTAAGTCTCCTTCATTCAGTTCGGTTCAGTTCATTTGCTCAGCCGTGTCCGACTCTCCGCGACCCTATGAATCACAGCATGCCAGGCCTCCCTGTCCACCACCAACTCCCGGAGTACACTCAAACTCATGTCCACAGAGTCGGTGATGCCATCCAGCCATCTCATTCTCTGTCGTCCCCTTCTCCTCCCGCCCCCAACCTTTCCCAGCATCAGTCTTTTCCAGTGAGTCAACTCGTCACATGAGGTGGCCAAAGTATTGCAGTTTCAGCTTTAGCATCAGTCCTTCCAGGGAACACCCAGGATTGATCTCCTTTAGAATGGACTGGTTGAATCTCCTTGCAGTCCAAGGGACTCTCAAGAGTCTTCTCCAACACCACAGTACAAAAGGATCAATTCTTCGGTGATCAGCTTTCTTCACAGTCCAACTCTCACATCCATACATGACCACGGGAAAAACCATAGCCTTGACTAGATGGACCTTGGTTGGCAAAGTAATGTCTCTGCTTTTTAATATACTATCAAGGTTGGTCATAACTTTCCTTCCAAGGAGTAAGTGTCTTTTAATTTCATGGCTGCAATCAGCATCTGCAGTGATTTTGGAGCCCAAAAAAACAAAGTCTGACACTGTTTCCACTGTTTTTCCATCTATTTCCCATGAAGTGATGGGACCAGATGCCATGATCTTTGTTTTCTGAATGTTGATCTTCAAGCCAACCTTTTCACTCTCCTCTTTCATTTTCATCAAGAGGCTTTTGAGTTCCTCTTCACTTTCTGCCATAAGGGTAGTGTCATCTGCATATCTGACGTTATTGATATTTCTCCCGGCAATCTTGATTCCAGCTTGTGCTTCTTCCAGCCCAGCGTTCCTCATGATGTACTCTGCATATAAGTTAAATTAGCAAGGTGACAATATACAGCCTTGACGTACTCCTTTTCCTATTTGGAACCAGTCTGTTGTTCCATGTCCAATTCTGACTGTTGCTTCCTGACCTGCATACAGGTTTCTCAAGAGGCAGGTCAGGTGGTCTGGGATTCCCATCTCTTTCAGAATGTTCCACAGTTTATTGTGATCGACACAGTCAAAGGCTTTGGCATAGTCAATGAAGCAGAAATAGATGTTTTTCTGAAACTCTCTTGCTTTCTCCATGATCCAGCGGATGTTGGCAATTTGATCTCTGGTGCTTCTGCCTTTTCTAAAACCTGCTTGAACATCTGGGAGTTCACGGTTCACATATTGCTGGAGCCTGGCTTGGAGAATTTTGAGCGTGACTTTACTAGCATGTGAGATGAGTGCAATTGTGCGGTAGTTTGAGCATTCTTTGGCATTGCCTTTCTTTGGGATTGGAATGAAGACTGACCTTTTCCAGTCCTGTGGCCACTGCTGAGTTTTCCAAATCTGCTGGCATATTGAGTGCAGCACTTTCACAGCATCATCTTTCAAGATTTGAAGTAGCTCAACTGGAATTCCATCACCTCCACTAGCTTTGTTCGTAGTGATGCTTCTCCTTCATTGGCAGGTGGTAAAAGACCGCCTGCTAGTTCTGTACCACTAGCACCACTTGGCAAACCCTGTCCCATCTGGGAAGGTTTTAAAGTTGCCTGAGGTCATTAGGCAATGGCAAGCCACTCCAGTACTCTTGCCTAGAAAATCCCACGGATGGAGGAGCCTGGTAGGCTGTAGTCCGTGGGGTCGCTAAGGGTCGGACACGACTGAGCGACTTCACTTTCACTTTTCACTTTCACACATTGGAGAAGGAAATGGCAACCCACTCCAGTGTTCTTGCCTGGAGAATCCCAGGGACGGGGGAGCCTGGTGGGCCTCCGTCTATGGGGTCACACAGAGTCGGACACGACTGAAGTGACTTAGCAGCAGCAGCAGCAGAGGTCATTATCTGGGTTTCCTGAGAAAGAGTGTTTAACATATAATAGGCTTTAATTAGGTCCTGATCTGCTGAGCTGAGAGCTTCCACCACCTGGAAACTGCAGGTATTTTATATGACAAGTTAACAAAATTAAACCACAAAAATACACTTGGAGATTTGAAGTCATGGAAATAACTTGACTATTATACCAAAATTTTTCAAGTCCTGGATCCACCCTTTATTAGGTGTTTGACATTTGGTAAAGTACAGGTGGTCTCTGAATCTCTGTTTCTTGCCTGTAAAGCTTTTCCAGCAGAGTTGCTCTGATAATAAACGATAAGGTGAAATGTAAATTATAACTTGTAAATCTTGGTATTTCTGATACTGGTTAGACATTGATAATTCTATTTTTGTTAGCTACACCTTTGATATTCACAAATAATAATAGACTTTCTGGAATGCTGCTAACATGGTTACAACACAGAATATAATTTTTGTCATGTAACATTACAATAATTGTTCCAGAGTCATATTAAATGTAAAATGTAAACATTGAATGTAAAGACTTCACTCTTTCACTAAGAATCTTATTTCTAAATCTTGTGACTAAAATTTGTGCCTCAGCAATGTTATTATGCAAAATGTAATGGACTTTATAGATTTTTAGCAAATACTTAAAAGTATTAAAGGCATATATGTAAATTACAAATGAGTGATGCATAGTCTCCTTTGTGGTGTAGCAACACTCTTGAGAAAATCTTATGAGATAGAAAGGGAAAAGGAGAAGAAGCAAGTCTTTGTAATGTTCAGTCAGGTATGAATATTGTGGCAGATGGGGGGAAAGTGCAGGTGTGGTAAATAGAACAAAGCCACCTCATCCCTCACCCCTTGAAACTGCTGAATGTTACCGTACATGGAATATAAATAAAGAAATAGAATTCAGAATGAGTTGATGAGAAGGGTTCAACCTGCTTTTGCTAGTTTTGAAGACTGAGGAAGAGGGCCTTGAATCCAGGAATATAGGCAGCTTCTGAAAATGGGGAAAGAGAAAGGGAACAATTCTTCCAGAGAGCTTCCAAAATGAAAGCACCTCTGCTGACATTTTGATTGTAGCCCACTGAGATCCATTTTGCATTTGATGGGCACCAGAACTGTACAATAACAAGTCTGTGTTAAGCCAGCAAGTCTGTGTTAAGTTCAGCAAGTACTGGAAGCTGAAACTCCGAGACTTTGGCCACCTGATGTGAAGAACTGACCCATTTGAAAAGACCCTGATGCGGGGAAAGATTGAAGGAAGGAGGAGAAGGGGGAGATGGAGGATGAGACAGTTGGATGGCATCACCGACTGCATGGACATGAGTTTGACCAGGCTCCGGGAATTGGTGACAGACAGGGAAGCCTGGCATGCTGCAGTCCATGGGGTTGCAAAGAGTTGGACACGACTGAGCGACTGAGCTCAAGCAGCAAGTTCATGATAACTCTTTACAGTAGCAAAGAGAAGCTACTACAACAGAGAATCTTGTTTGTTCATGAAATACATAAGGAAAATATGGAAGAGGTGTATCTCTCTTTTTTTTAATCCCAACTTGTTATGTATAAATTATAGGGAGGTCATCAAAGGAAGTGAGATCACAGACCACCCATATGAGCAGAGATAAAAGACATGCAGGTGCACATCTCATTCATTGATGGAAGGTGAGTGTATTTTGATGAAGATGTTGGAATGGGGAAAGGAATTGCAGTGACTCATTGACCTATTCATTCATTCATTCACTTGACATCTATTTAAGATGACTTACTATGTTTCAAGTTCCAGTATTGAACATAGTGGATACCATCTCTTTCCTTCTGGAACAGTCTTCTGAAGAAAAAGCCATTTAATAATTTCTGAGTGGCTCAGATGGTAAACAATCTGCCTGAAATGCAGGAGACCTGGGTTTGATCCTTGGGTCCGGAAGATCCCCTGGAGAAGGGAATTGCTACCCACTCCAGTATTCTTGCCTGAAGAATTCCATGGACAGATGAGCCTGGTGGGTTACTGTTCATGGGGTTGCAGAATTGAATACCACTGAGCAACTAACATTTTTACTTTCAGATATACATGCATGACATACTTCAATAATGGTTTAAAGGAAAGGAATTGTTATAGAAAGTCATGCTTACTGAGAATCTAATTTAGGTTGGGAGAGTCAGGAATGAGACAGTGACATTTTACTATACTGTGGAGAACAGCCTGGAAAATCCCATGGACGGAGGAGCCTGGTAGGCTGCAGTCCATGAGGTCTACCAGTCGGACATGACTGACTTCACTTTCACTTTTCACTTTCATGCATTGGAGAAGGAAATGGCAACCCACTCCAGTGTTCTTGCCTGGAGAATCCCTGGGATGGGGTAGCCTGGTGGGCTGCTGTCTATGGGGTTGCACAGAGTCGGACATGACTGAAGTGACTTAGCAGCAGCAGCAGCAGCAACAGAGGACAGCCAAGCTAAGGACTTTGTAGGATCTTACAGAGGAGGAAATAGAATATGCAAAGACTTTATGCTGGGAAAATAATTGGGAGTATGGATAATATATTGAGCAAGAAAAGAATGTCTAGAAATGAGCTGACTGGGTAGGCAGAGACAAGATTACACAGGAATTTGAGACTTTTATTATAACAATTATATATTGTGATTCTTGATTACTCTGATTTCCCACATTTAAACTTTAGCTTTAAATGTCAGGATAATGGCAGAGATGGAAGGCATGAGCTCTCATCTAGCTTAATTGCTTTAATTTCAAGTTGAAGAAAGTGACGTGCAGGATGGTTACCAAGGTAGGTTAAAGTTGTACAAGGCAGTTCTGGGTCAAGAACCAAGTTCTTCAGACTCGAACACTGCCCTTCACACATGGCACTGCCAGTCACTAAGACTCCAGTGGCTTCAGAAGGGACTGCTTCCTGAAGGGATAGTCTAACAAAGGGCCCATGGGTCATTCCGTTAACCGCCCCCCCGACCACCAGACCAGCCTCCTTGGGATGCCCAAATGGCCAGTCCTCTGGGGACACAGAGGGATTCCAGTCTCTAGGAAAAAAGATCCCCTCTTATGGGGATAACATCAGATTTATGTTTAAGGGAACCCTCATAGCACATCTCACCACAAAGAAAAGATCTGAATTTATAGTCTCAGTTTTATTTTTTTCTCTGTTCTACACTTACCAACCTCCTCAAGGTCTTCTCAAAGTGGAAATTTTACTACTGAGAAATACTAAGAAATGCAAGAAGCTATTGAATTCTCTCTAGTTGATGAATAAAAATACTTTCATTACAGAATAAGCTAATCTCTTATTTTGTGGTAATATATATATATTTCTTAAGAATTTGTAGTTCACTCATAATTTGTTGCAATTTTGTAAACTGAGAAGTTTTTCTGTGACTCAAGTGGCTTTCCATCCCCCAACCCAGCTGAACATAGATATAAGTGATCCTACAAATATATGTTAAGGGAGTTGTTACCATGTCATTTAGTTGCATTATGTTGTTACCTTGTATTATAGAATTATCTTATGTTATTTGTCTAAATGATAAAATGCAGGCTCTCAAAGCTGAAAGAGACTGAGGGGGAGAGAATATTTTTCTCCTAAATATCTGTTCTGAGTGGCATGATGTTTTGTTGCCTCAAAAGTAGAGTCTAAGCTGCTGCTGCTAAGTCACTTCAGTCGTGTCCGACTCTGTTTGACCCCATAGACGGAAGCCCACCAGGCTCCCCCATCCCTGGGATTCTCCAGGCAAGAACACCGGAGTGGGCTGCCATTTCCTTCTCCAATGTGTGAAAGTGAAAAGTGAAAGTGAAGTCGCTCAGTCGTGTCCGACCCTTAGCAACCCCACGGACTGCAGCCCACCAGGCTCCTCCATCCATGGGATTTTCTAGGCAAGAGTACTGGAGTGGCTTGCCATTGCCTTCTCTTGGCTAAGCTAACAGACACCAAAAAAAAAAAAAAAAGGATTCCAACTTTATCCCAGCTCCCTTTCCCACATCACTGTAATATAGGCCTGAATAGTCTTTACATAGATGCAGCAACTTAGTTTGTCTACTGTCTTTTAGATAGCATTTTTAAAAGTTATTTATTTTAATTGGAGGCTAATTACAATATTGTAGTGGTTTTTGCCATACATTGACATGAATCAACCATGGGTATGCATGTGTCCCCCATCCTGAACCCCCCTCCCACCTCCCTTCCCATTGCATCTCTCAAGATTGTCCCAGTGCACCAGCTTTGAGTGCCATGCTTCATGCATTGAACTTGGATTGGTGAACTATTTTACATATGGTAATATACATATTTCAATGCTATTCTCTCAAATCATCCCACCCTCACCCTCTCCCACAGAGTCCAAAACTCTGTTCTTTATATCTGTGTCTCTTTTGCTGTCTCAAATATAGGGTCATCATTACCATCTTTCTAAATTCCATATATATGCATTAATATACTGTATTGATATTTTTCTTTCTGACTTACTTCACTCTGTATAATAGGCTCCAGTTTCATCCATCTCATTAGAACTGATTCAATGCATTCTTTTTAATATCTAAGTAATATTCCATTGTGTATATGTACCACCACTTTCTTATCCATTCATCTGCTGATGGACATCTAGGTTGCTTCCATGTCCTAGCTATTGTAAACAGTGCTGCAGTGAACACTGGGGTACACATGTCTCTTTCAATTCTTGTTTCCTCCGTGTGTATGCCCAGCAGTGGGATTGCTGGGTTGTATGGCAGTTCTGTTTCCAGTTTTTTAAGGAATCTCCACACTGTTCTCCATAGTGGCTGTATTAGTTTGCATTCCCACCAACAGTGTAAGAGGGTTCCCTTTTCTCCGCACCCTCTCCAGCATTTATTGTCTGTAGGCTTTTTGATAGTAGCCATTCTGACCCGTGTGAGATGGTACCTCATTGTGGTTTTGATTTGCATTTCTCTGATAATGAGTGATGTTAAGCATCTTTCCATGTGTTTGTTAGCCATCTTTCTGTCTTCTTTGGAGAAATGTCTGCTTAGTTCTTTGGCCCATTTTTTGATTTGGTCATTTATTTTTCTGGAATTGAACCGCAGGAGTTGCTTGTATATTTTTGAGATTAATTCTTTGTCAGTTACTTCATTTGCTATTATTTTCTCCCATTCTGAAGGCTGTCTTTTCACCTTGCTTATAGTTTCCTTTGTTGTGCAAAATATTTTAATTTTAATTAGGTCCCATTTGTTTATTTTTGCTTTTATTTCCATTACTCTGGGAGGTGAGTCATAGAGGATCCTGCTGTGATTTATGTCAAAGAGTGTTTTGCCTATGTTTTCCTCTAGAAGTTTTATAGTTTCTGGTCTTATGTTTAGATCTTTAATCCATTTTGAGTTTATCTTTGTTTATGGTGTAAGAAAGTGTTTTAGTTTCATTCTTTTACAGGTGGTTGACCAGTTTCCCCAGCACCACTTGTTAAAGAGATTGTCTTTTCTCCATTGTATATTCTTGCCTCCTTTGTCAAAGATAAGTTGTCTGTAGGTGCATGAATTTATCTCTGGGCTTTCTATTTTGTTCCATTGATCTATATTTCTCTCTTTGTGCCAGTACCATACTTTCTTGATGACTGTAGCTTTGTAGTGTAGTCTGAAGTCGGGCAGGTTGATTTCTCCAGTTCCATTCTTCTTTCTCAAGATTGCTTTGGCTATTCAAGGTTTTTTGTATTTCCATACAAATTGTGAAGTTATTTGTTCTAGTTCTCTGAAAAATACCATTGGTAGCTTGATAAGGATTGCACTGAATCTATAGATTGCTTTGGGTAGTATACTCATTTTCACTATATTGATTCTTCTGATCCATGAACATGGTATATTTCTCCCATCTATTTGTGTTGTCTTTGATTTCTTTCATCAGTGTTTTATAGTTTTCTATATATAGGTCTTTTGTTTCTTTAGGTAGATTTATTCCTAAGTATTTTATTCTTTTCATTGCAATGGTGAATGGGATTGGTTCCTTAATGTCTCTTTCTCTTTTCTCATTGTTAGTGTATAGGAATGCAAGGGACTTCTGTGTGTTAATTTTATATCCTGCAACTTTACTATATTAATTGATTAGCTCTAGTAATTTTCTGGTGGTGTCTTTAAGGTTCCTATGTAGAGGATCATGTCATCTGCAAACAGTGAGAGTTTATTTCTTCTTTTCCAATCTGGATTCCTTTTATTTCTTTTTCTTCTCTGATTGCTGTGGCTAAAACTCCCAAAACTATGTTGAATAGTAGTGGTGAGAATGGACACCCTTGTCTTGTTCCTGTCTTTAGGGGAAATGTTTTCATTTCTTCACCATTGAGGATAATGTTTTCTGTGGGTTTATCATATATGGCTTTTATATGTTGAAGTATTTTCCTTCTATGCCTGCTTTCTGGAGGGTTTTTTTTTTTATCATAAATGGATGTTGAATTTTATCAAATGCTTTCTCTGCATCTATTGAGATAATCATATGGTTTTTATCTTTCAATTTGTTAAGGTGGTGTATCACATTAATTGATTTGTGAATATTGAGGAATCCTTGAATCCCTGGGATAAAGCCCACTTGGTCATGATGAATGATCTTTTTAGTATCTGTTGGATTCTGTTTGCTAGAATTTTTTTTTTTAATTTTTATGTGTTTTAATGAGAAATACATTGTACACTTAACGTAATGTGATCATTATCATTCTGTCTGTAGTGATGCAAATTTCAGTTCTTCTTTCATCCTTTCAAGAAGAGAAAATGCATCTGTGGTTCCCCTTTTAAGTTGGGAGGGAAGTCAATGCTGTCATTACAACACACTTGTGATGTCATCTAAAAGATTTGCTGCACAGAGCTCCTCTTTTCATTTCAAGATGTATTACTTGGTTCTCACAAGGTTCCAGAGGCTACATATATAGATCCCACTCATGTATATGCAAAGACATTATGGAGTCTTGATGGCACAAAGTCAAATGTAGAAATCCTAGGGCCTATATTTTCATAAACCTTTAAGGAATCTATCAATACCATAGGGGTAATTATCACTCAGGAAAGACTATTCTTTATCAGATTCAATCCCTGGAAATCTTGCATCTCATCGGTGTGCTTCAGGACCACCACCCTTCAAGGCTTGCCAGACCCATGCCTGAACTTCAGGGTGTCTGAAATCCTGAACTCTCTCCTTCAATCCCTCACCTGACCCCCAGGCTGGAGCACTCACTCCTACGGACAGCCCTGACTCTTTGAACAGTCCATGAGTTTGACAGAAATCAAACAACAATTTGAAGAAGAAAGCCCACCCTATTCGAAAAGGCAAGGGCAGCAGAGTGATGGGGAAGCAGCCTGGGAAGGAAGGTCTTCGGAAACATGGATGAGCCCTTCACATCATGCTAAAGAGACAAGCATTGTCACCAGGTGCTGAATTTGCCCACAGGTCCAATGCCTATATTTTGAGTGGGTTGGGTGGAACAGATGGACAGGGAAACATCTCTTACAGTCATATGAACCCATTCAATATGGCTGGCAGCATTAATGAAATATAAGAATATGGCATGTTTCCATTGCTAGAATTTTGTTGGGGACTTTTGCATCTGGGTTCATCAGTGATATAGGCCTGTAGTTTTCTTTTTTTGTGTGGCATCTTTGTCTGGTTTTGGTATTAGGGTGATGGTGGCCTCATAGAATGAGTTTGGCAGTTTACAAACTCTGCAATTTTCTGGAAGTGTTTGAGTAGGATAGGTGTTAGCTTTTCTCTAAATTTTTGGTAGAATTCACCTGGGAAGCCATCTGGCCCTGAGCTTTTGTTTGTTGGAAGATTTTTGATTACAGTTTCGATTTCTGTGCTTGTGATTGGTCTGTTAAGATTTTCTATATCTTCCTGGTTCAGTTTTGGAAGGTTATACTTTTCTAAGAATTTGTCCATTTCTTCCAAGTTGTCCATTTTATTGGCATATAGTTGCTAATAGTAGTCTCTTATGATCCTTTGTATTTCTGTGTTGTCTGTAGTGATTTCTCCATTTTCATTTCAATTTTGTTGGTTTGATTCTTCTCCCTTTTTTTTCTTGATGAGTCTGACTAATAGTTTGTCTATTTTATTTATCTTCTCAAAGAACTAACTTTTAGTTTTGTTGATTTTTGCTATAATTTCCTTTGTTTCTTTTTCATTTATTTCTGCCCTAATTTGTATGATTTCTTTCCTTCTACTAACCCTGGGATTCTTCATTTCTTCTTTTTCTAGTTGCTTTAGGTATAGAGTTAGGTTATTTATTTGATTTTTCTCTTGTTTCTTGAGGTAAGCTTGTATTACCATGAACCTTCCCCTTAGCACTGCTTTTACTCAATCCCATAGGTTTTGGGTTGTCGTGTTTTCATTTTCATTTGTTTCTATGCATATTTTTATTTCTTTTTTGATTTCTTCTGTGATTTGTTGGTTAATCAAAGTGTGTTGTTCAGCCTTCATATGTATGTATTTTTAAGTTTGTTTTTTTTTTCCTGTAGTTGACATCTAATCTTACCTCATTGTGATCAGAAAAGAAGCTTGAAATGATTTCAGTTTTTTTTAATTTACCAAGGTTAGATTTATGGCCCAGGATGTGATCTATCCTGGAGAATGTTCCATGTGCACTTGAGAAAAAGGTGAAATTCATTGTTTTGGGGTGAAATGTCCTATAGATATCAGTTACGTCTAACGGGTCCATTGTATCATTTAAAGTCTTTGTTTACTTACTAATTTTCTGTTTGGTTGATCTATCCATAGGTGTTCAGTTCAGTTCAGTTCAATTCAGTTGCTCAGTCCTGTCCAACTCTTTGTGACCCCATGAATCACAGCAGGCCAGGCCTCCCTGTCCATCACCAACTCCTGGAGTTCACTCAAACCTATGTCCATCAAGTCGGTGATGCCATCCAACCATCTCATTCTCTGTCATCCCCTTCTCCTCCTGCCCCCAATCCCTCCCAGCATCAGAGTCTTTTCCAGTGAGTCAACTCTTCACATGAGGTGGCCAAAGTATTGGCATTTCAGCTTTAGCATCAGTCCTTCCAATGAACACCCAGGACTGATCTCCTTTAGGATGGGTTGGTTGGATCTCCTTGCAGTCCAAGGGACTCTCAAGAGTCTTCTCCAACACCACAGTTCAAAAGCATCAATTCTTCAGTGATCAGCTTTCTTCACAGTCATAGGTGTGGGTTGGGTATTAAAGTCTCTCACTATTATTGTGTTACTGTAGAACAGCATTTCTTAAAATATGGTTTCAAGACCAGTGACCTTAAAGTCAGTCCAGCCTCACCAGAGTCTGTGTATGAGAAACTGCATACCAAAGATTAAAGACCGATGCTCTAGAACTACTCCCCTTCATACGTTATCAAAAGAGCTGCTACACTGCAGCTTCCTTGGGTTTCTCCATTTGAATGCAAAATCCTAGTTAGTTTTTCATTAACATTTCTATGTAGAATTATTTAAGCATTCTAATTTAGTCTGTCAAAAAAGAAAGATTTTAGATGTAGTGGGTACATAAGGATGCAGTGACATAAGTTGTAGGTCTTCCAAGTATATAATCCATGTCCCCAAAACAGGGCACATTTACAGTCCAAGTTTTCTTCTTTGAAATCTTTTCGTTCTAGTTAGATGTGAAGATTGTGACTCCTGGAGGATGATATCAGAGTCATTTATTGGATGACAAGAAGAACTGAGCAAGGATGTCTTCAAAACTAGAAAGATATCTTCTTAAGTGACACTAGCTTATAACTATAGCCACCGTTTCCAAGGACATTAGAAAAAAGGGTATATATTCCTTTTTTTTAATTTATTTTTAAAAATTTTTTAAATTTTTATTGGAGGCTAATTATTTTACAATATTATATTGGTTGGTTTTGCCATACATTGACATGAATCCGCCCCGGGTGTACATGAGTTCCCCCCCAAACCCCCCTCCCACCTCCCTCCTCCCCTTATCCTCCCTCTGGGTCATCCCTACATACCAGCCCCGAGCATCCTGTAACATGCATTGACCCTGAACTGGCGATTCGTTATTATCCCATCCATCCAAAGTTTTGTGTAAAAAGATTAGGTTGTCTTTTTATTGGCTTAGTTACTCTGAAGACTCCTCATTATGGGCAGCAGTCTCATTTTTATAGATTTAGTCACTTAATTTAACAAATTTGAATCTATTAGTGCTGTTGCTGCTGCTAAGTCGCTTCAGTCGTGTCAGACTCTGTGCGACCCCATAGATGGAGGCTCTCCAGGCTCCCCTGTCCCTGGGATTCTCCAGGCAAGAATACTGGACTGGGTTGCTATTTCCTTCTCCAATGCGTGAAAGTGAAGTTGCTCAGTCATGTCTGACTCGTAGCGACCCCATGGACTACAGCCTACCAGGCTCCTCTGTCCATGCGATTTTCCAGGCAAGAGTACTGGAGTGGGTTGCCATTGCCTTCTCCCCTTTTAGTGCTATACACTGAAATATTTTGTGGTCTTTAGTACAAATTGAAATGTATTAGTGCATGTAAGTTATGAAAAATGTGTTAGTATGTATGTAAAAATATATTAGTACTAATACACTGAAAAACTTTGCAGTCTTTAGTACAAAATGCACAATTGCACTCATCTCACATGCTGGCAAAGTAATGCTCAAAATTCTCTAAGCCAGGCTATAGCATGAACTTCCAGATGTTCAAGAAGCATTTGGAAAAGGCAGAGGAACCACACATCAAATTGCCAACATCCACTGGATCATCAAAAAAGCAAGAGAGTTCCAGGAAAAAAAAAAAAAAAAACACTTCAGCTTTATTGACTATGCCTAAGCCTTTGACTGTGTGGATCACAAAATAACTGGAATATTCTGAAAGAAATGGGAATACCAGACCACCTGACCTGACTCCTGATAAATTTGTATGCAGGTCAAGAAGCAACAGTTAGAACTGGACATGCAACAACAGACTGGTTCCAAGTCAGGAAAGGAGTATGTCAAGGCTGTATAATGTCACCCTGCTTATTTAACTTATATGCAGAGTACATCATGAGAAATGCTAAGTTGGATGAAGGATAAGCTGAAATCAAGATTGCCAGGAGAAATATCAATAACCTCAGAAATGCAGATGACATTACCCTTATGGCAGATAGTGAAGAAAGAAAGCTGATCGCCGAAGAATCGATGCTTTTGAACTGTGGTGTTGGAGAGGACTCTTGAGAGTCCCTTATACTGCAAGGAGATCCAACCAGTCCATTCTAAAGGAGATCAATCCTGGATGTTCATTGGAGGGACTGATGCTAAAGCTGAAACGGCAATACTTTGGCCACCTCATGCGACGAGTTGACTCACTGGAAAAGACTCTGATGCTGGGAAAGGTTGGGGGCGGGAGGAGAAGGGGACGACGGAGAATGAGATGGCTGGATGGCATCACCGACTCTGTGGACATGAGTTTGAGTGTACTCCGGGAGTTGGTGATGGACAGGGAGGCCTGGCGTGCTGTGATTCATGGGGTCGCGGAGAGTCGGACACGACTGAGCGACTTAACTGAACTGAACTGAAAGAGCCTCTTGATGAAGGTGAAAGAGGAGAGTGAAAAAGTTGGCTTGAAGTTCAACATTCAGAAAACTAAGATGTGGCATCTGGTCCCATCACTACATGGCACATAGATGGGGAGACAATGGAAATAGTGAGAGACTTTATTTTGTTGGGCTCCAAAATCACTGCAGATGGTGATTGCAGCCATGAAATTAAAAGACACTTGCTCCTTGGAAGAAACCCTATGACCAACATAGATAGCATATGAAAAAGCAGAGACATTACTTTGCCAACAAAGGTCCGTCTAGTCAAGGCTATGGTTTTTACAGTAGTCATGTATGATGTGAGAGTTGAACTATAAAGAAAGCTAAGCACAGAAGAATTGATGCTTTTGAACTGTGGTGTTGGAGAAGACTCTTGAGAGTCTCTTGGACAGCAAGGAGATACAACCAGTCCATCATAAAGGAGATCAGTCCTGGGTGTTAATTGGAAGGAGTGATGCTGAAGCTGAAACTCCAATACTTTGGCCACCTGATGTGAAGAACTGATTCATTTGAAAAGACCCTGATGCTTGGACTTTCCTTCCAAGGAGTAAGCGTCTTTTAATTTCATGGATGCAATCAGCATCCACAGTGATTTTGGAGCCCCCCAAAATAAAGTCTGACACTGTTTCCACTGTTTCCCCATCTATTTCCCATGAAGTGATGCGACCAAACGCCATGATCTTTGTTTTCTGAAATTTGAGCTTCAAGCCAACTTTTTCACTCTCCTCTATCACTTTCATCAAGAGGCTTTTTAGTTCCTCTTCACTTTCTGCCATGAGGGTGGTGTCATCTGCATATCTGAGGTTATTGATATTTCTCCTGGCAATCTTGATTCCAGCTTGTGCTTCTTCCAGCCCAGCATTCCTCATGATGTACTCTGCATATAAGTTAAATAAGCAGGATGACAATATACAGCCTTGATGTATCCTTTTCCTATTTGGCACCAGTCTGTTGTTCCATGTCCAGTTCAAACTGTTGCTTCCTGACTTGCATACAGGTTTCTCAAGAGGCAGGTCAGGTGGTCTGGGATTCCCATCTCTTTCAGAATTTTCCACAGTTTATTGTGATCCACACAGTCAAAGGCTTTGGCATAGTCGATAAAGCAGAAGTAGATGTTTTTCTGGAACTCTCTTGCTTTTTTCCATGAATGAGATGGCTGGGTGGCATCACCAACTCATTGGACATGAGTTTGAGTGAATTCTGGGAGTTGGTGATGTACAAGGAGGCCTGGCGTGCTCTGATTCATGGGGTCGCAAAGAGTCGGACACGACTGAGCGACTGAACTGAACTGAACTGAACTGATGCTTGGAAAGATTGAAATCAGGAGGAGAAGGGGACAACAGAGGATGAGATGGTTTGATGGCATCACCGACTCAATGGACATGAGTTTGGGTAAGCTCCATGAGTTGGTGATGGATAGGGAAGCTTGCCATGGTGCAGTCCATGGGGTCATAAAGAGTTGGACATGAAAGCAACTGAACTGAGTACAAATTAAGATAAAGTCTTTAAAATGTTTACTATATTAACAACACTTTCTATTAATAAACATGCTGATACTTGATCTCCTTTACTTAATTCCCCAGAAAAAGGAATCATGACCAGAAACTAAGAAATTTCGTTTAGAATTATATTCAGTTCAGTTCAGTTCAGTCACTCAGTCGTGTCTGACTCTTTGCGACCCCATGAATCACAGCACGCCAGGCTTCCCTGTCCATCACCAACTCCCGGAGTTCACTCAAACTCATGTCCATAGAGTCGGTGATGCCATCCAGCCATCTCATTCTCTGTCGTCCCCGTCTCCTCCCACCCCCAATCCCTCCCAGCATCAGAGTCTTTTCCAGTGAGTCAACTCGTCGCATGAGGTGGCCAAAGTATTGGAGTTTCAGCTTTAGCATCAGTCCTTCGAATTGAATGTCTTATTTGTACTACTTTGCAATCATAATTTAATATTGCCTGCAGAAAGTAAAATTAAAAAGCTCTGAATAGGCATTTCATTGTTGTCATCAGAAAGGTTAAGTAACTTACCCAAGGTCACACAACTATAAAAAATAGAGTTAGGGTTTGGAACTAAATGGTCCAGTTTTAGACTCTTACTCCTAAACATTGCAACTTTCCTCCAAACAAGGCAAATGAGCACATGTAGAATAAAGGTGGCTGACTATGAAGGGGTTCCTTTATTGATAACTCTCTGTCTGACCTCAAACAAAATTCCAACATTACCTCTAGTATTTCCCTCCCCACTCCTTAACAGTTCCCTCCATTTGTCTGTGGTTATGATGCAACCAGTTCATTCTAAAGATCAATCCTGGGTGTTCACTGGAAGAACTGATGCTAAAGCTGAAACTCCAATACTTTGGCCACCTCATGCGGAGAGTTGACTCACTGGAAAACACTCTGATGCTCAGAGGGATTGGGGGCAGGAGGAGAAGGGGACAACAGAGAAATGAGGTGGCTCGATGGGATCACCTACTCGATGGACATGGGTTTGAATGAACTCCGAGAGTTGGTGATGGACAGGGAGGCTTGGCGTGCCGTGATTCATGGGGTTGCAAGGAGTCAGACAGGACTGAGCAACTGAACTGAACTGAACTGATGGCCAATAAATCTGATGGAATATCACTTCTTTTTTAGATTACTAATCAGCTTGCTATGAGTTAATCTAAAGGGGGCTTATACAGAGTGAGCCTGACCTAATGAGGTGAACTCTTTAAAAGAAGGTGAAGTGTTCGAAAGACTCATTCTAGCTAACCAGAAGACACAGTGTTCATGACCTTATCGCTCTTAGGTACAGAACAGTTGCGTGGCTTGGAAGAGGACCCTGAGCCACCTGGTTAGCATCAGTTGGCTGACACCTTGATTGTAGCCATGTGATACCCTAAGCAGTAGACCCAATTAACCCATTCTCAATTGTAATTTGTTATGTGTGATAGAAAATCAATACAGGCGGTTGCTGTCATTTCCTTGATATGTCATTCTGGCTTGACCCTTCCATCTGCTCTCAAGGCATTATCTGTAATCCCTCATGATCCAAGTCATCCAGTAGGGATCACTTTAGATCCTATATTTGTATCTAGAGAAAATCTGTGTCAATAAATCATTTCCCATTTTCTATATAGCTTGACTTTTTAATAGCAGCAGTTTACTATTGCTAAACCTATATCTTGCAAAATAATTATGCTTTCTATATCCTTTGGTCTTTCTGCAGATCTTATTGGTTGTATAGACTAGAAATTTTCTCAGATTAGTTGTTGATTTACTATTGGTTATTGATCAATATTTGTATTGATTATAGAAAAATGATCTTCACTACCCAGATAATCATGATGGTGTGATCACTCACTTAGAGCCAGACAGCCTGGAATGCAAAGTCAAGAGGGCCTTAGGAAGCATCACTATGAACAAAGCTAGTGGAGTTGATGGAATTCCAGTTGAATATTTCAAATCCTAAAAGAAGATGCTGCTAAAGTGCTGAAATCTGTGTGCCAGCAACTTTGAAAAACTCAACAGTGACCACAGGCCTGGAAAAGGTCAGTTTTCATTCCAATCTCAAAGAAGGGCAATGTCAAAGAATGTTCAAACTACTGAACAATTGCACTCATATCACACACTAGCAAAGTAATGCTCACAATTCTCCAAGCCAGGCTTCAGCTGTATGTGAACCAAGAACTTCCAGATGTTCAAGCTGGTTTTAGGAAAGGCAGAGAAACCAGAGATCAAATTGCCAACATCTGTTGGATCACTGAGAAAGCAAGAGAGTTCCAGAAAAACATCTACTTCTGCATTATTGAATATGCCAAAGTCTTTGAATATGTGGATCACAACAAACTGTGGAAAATTCTGAATGTGATGTGAATACCAGACCACCTGACCTGCCTCCTGAGAAATATGTATGTAGGTCAAGAGGCAACAGTTAGAACCAGACATGGAACAACAGACTGGTTCCAAATAGGAAAAGGAGTACGTCAAGGCCGTATTTTGTCACCCTGCTTATTTAACTTATATGCAGAGTACATCATGAGGAATGCTGGGCTGGAAGAAGCACAAGCTAGAATCAAGATTGCCAGGAGAAATATCAATAACCTCAGATATGCAGATGACACCACCCTCATGGCAGAAAGTGAAGAGGAACTAAAAAGCCTCTTGATGAAAGTGAAAGAGGAAAGTAAAAAGTTGGCTTAAAACTTAACAAACAGAAAACTAAGATCGTGGCATCTGGTCCCATCACTTTATGGCAAAAAGATGGGGAAACAATGCAAACAGTGAGAAACTTTTTTGTTGGGCTTCAAAATCACTGGAGATGGTGACTGCAGCCATGAAATTAAAAGATGTTTGCTCCTTGGAAGAAAACCTATGACCAACCTAGACCACGTATTAAAAAGCAGAGACATTACTTTACCAACAAAGGTCCATCTAGTCAAGGCTATGGTTTTTCCAGTAGTCATGTATGGATGTGAGAGTTGAACTGTAAAGAAAGCTGAGCACAGAACTGATGTTTTTGAACTGTGGTGTTGGAGAAGACTCTTGAGAGTCCCTTGGACTGTAAGGAGATCCAACCTGTCCATCTTAAAGGAAATCAGACCTGAATATTCATTGGACGGACTGATGCTGAAGCTGAAACTCCAGTACTTTGGTCACCTAATGTGAAGAAATGACTCATTTGAAAAGACTCTGATGCTGGGAAAGAATGAAGGTGAGAGGAGAAGAGGACAACAGAGGATGAGATGGCTGGATGGCGTCACTGACTCAGTGGACATGAGTTTGAGTAAACTCCGGGAGTTGGTGATGGACAGGGAAGCCTGGCGTGCTGCACACCACAGAGTTGCAAAGAGTCGGACACAACTGAATGACTGAACTGAACTGATTGATCAAGACTAAGCTTTGTGATCACAGGCCACATCTGTGTTGTTTTCCACTGAATCTCTAGCATACTGCAAACACTGTACCTAGCACTTCAGTTCAGTTCAGTTCAGTTCAGTTCAGTCGCTCAGTCGTGTCCGACTCTCCGCGACCCCATGAATCACAGCACGCCAGGCCTCCCTATCCATCACCAACTCCCGGAGTACACTCAAACTCATGTCCTAGCACTTAGTAGATGCTTAAAAAGTATGTGTCAAATATATGAATGTAAGTGGCATTATACAGAGAAAAAACATGTAGTGACTCAACTAGTATTTTTTTTTTCAAGCAATGGGTGTATTGAGCAGTTAAATCATGGTCATCCCATTGCTTTTATGAGTCCCTCTGTCCTCACAGTGTAAGATAGAGCTGTTTCTACACTACTGCTTATACAATGTTGCTAAAAGGCACAGCAATAGAAGCTGTCTAGGCAAAAATAGATTCATTTATGTGCAATCTTGACTGGAGCTTCAAAACTAGCTGACTTAGCATTGGGGTTTTGTTTTCAGATATTTGTTTCCCTTTACCTCTTCTAAGCACAAATCAGATGAAATGAATGTGGTGCTCTGAAACTGTGCAAAATCAGAAGAAGTAAGCTAGCTGTTTTTTGCACTGAGCAGCACAGTTCTCATCATGCCTGTGTCAGCAATCCAGGCCATACTGTCTCCTGGGAATCTCAGAGGTCAACAGAACACACTTCATATGGCAAGATTTACTGTTGATGCTCAGCCCTGGCTGGGGTTACAGTATCCTTCACAGTTTGCTACATAGTTAATGTACATAGTATTGTACCTCTACCCTCTCAGCCTGGTTCAATGTACAGTATGCAACATACAGTTAATGTATAAATAGGAAAATATCACAATTGTACATTGAGTGAACAGAAAAGGGAACCAAAAATTCTGGGCACTGACTATTTGCCAAATATTGTGCTAGGAACTTAATAAACATTGCTTCCTGTGATGCTCTCATTACTCCACTTGAAAAGGAATGCATTACCTCCATCATACAGATAATGCATGAGAGTCCTATAAAGGACCAAACAACAAATTCTATAAGCAGCAGCGATATGACCTCAGTTCAGTTCAGTTCAGTCGCTCAGCCGTGTCCAACTCTCTGTGACCCCATGAATCACAGCACGCCAGGCCTCCCTGTCCATCACCAACTCCCGGAGTACACTCAAACTCATGTCCACAGAGTCGGTGATGCCATCCAGCCATCTCATTCTCTGTCATCCCCTTCTCCTCCCGCCCTCAACCTTTCCCAGGGTCAGAGTCTTTTCCAGTGAGTCAACTCGTCGCATGAGGTGGCCAAAGTATTGCAGTTTCAGCTTTAGCATCAGTCTTTCCAAGGAGCACCCAGGATTGATCTCCTTTAGAATGGACTGGTTGGATCTCCTTGCAGTCCAAGGGACTCTCAAGAGTCTTCTCCAATACCACAGTTCAAAAGCATCAATTCTTCGGCGATCAGCTTTCTTCACCGTCCAACTCTCACATCCATACATGACCACGGGAATAACCATAGCCTTGACTAGACGGACCTTGGTTGGCAAAGTAATGTCTCTGCTTTTTAATATACTATCAAGGTTGGTCATAACTTTCCTTCCAAGGAGTAAGCGTCTTTTAATTTCTTGGCTGCAGTCAGCATCTGCAGTGATTTTAGAGCCCAAAAAGATAAAGTCTGACTCTGTTTCCACTGTTTTTCCATCTATTTCCCATGAAGTGATGGGACCAGATGCCATGATCTTTGTTTTCTGAATGTTGAGCTTCAAGCCAACCTTTTCACTCTCCTCTTTCACTTTCATCAAGAGGCTTTTGAGTTCCTCTTCACTTTCTGCCATAAGGGTAGTGTCATCTGCATATCTGACGTTATTGATATTTCTCCCAGCAATCTTGATTCCAGCTTGTGCTTCTTCCAGCCCAGTGTTCCTCATGATGTACTCTGCATATAAGTTAAATAAGCAAGGTGACAATATACAGCCTTGAAAAACTCCTTTTCCTATTTGGAACCAGTCTTTTGTTCCATGTACAGTTCTGACTGTTGCTTCCTGACCTGCATACAGGTTTCTCAAGAGGCAGGTCAGGTGGTCTGGTATTCCCATCTCTTTCAGAATGTTCCACAGTTGATTGTGATCCACACAGTCAAAGGCTTTGGCCTAGTCAATGAAGCAGAAATAGATGTTTTTCTGGAACTCTCTTGCTTTCTCCATCATCCAGCAGATGTTGGCAATTTGATCTCTGGTGCCTCTGCCTTTTCTAAAACCTGCTTGAACATCTGGGAGTTCACGGTTCACATATTGCTGAAGCCTGGCTTGGAGAATTTTGAGCATGACTTTACTAGTGTGTGAGATGAGTGCAATTGTGCGGTAGTTTGAACATTCTTTGGCATTGCCTTTCTTTGGGATTGGAATGAAGACTGACCTTTTCCAGTCCTGTGGCCACTGCTGAGTTTTCCAAATCTGCTGGCATATTGAGTGCAGCACTTTCACAGCATCATCTTTCAAGACTTGAAATAGCTCAACTGGAATTCCATCACCTCCACTAGCTTTGTTCGTAGTGATGCTTTCTAAGGCCCACTTGACTTCACATTCCAAAATGTCTGGTTCTAGGTCAGTGATCACGTTATCATGACTATCCTGGTTGTGAATATCTTTTTTGTACAGTTCTTCTGTGTATTCTTGCCACCTCTTCTTAATATCTTCTTCTTCTGTTAGGTCCATACGATTTCTGTCCTTTTTCGAGCCCATCTTTGCATGAAATCTTCCCTTGGAATCTCTAATTTTCTTGAAGAGGTCTCTTGTTTTTCCTATTCTGTTATTTTCCTCTATTTCTTTGCATTGATCACTGAGGAAGGCTTTCTTATCTCTCCTTGTTATTCTTTGGAACTCTGCTTATATCTTTCCTTTTCTCCTTTGCTTTTCGCTTCTCTTCTTTTCACAGCTATTTGTTAGGCCTCCTCAGACAGCCATTTTGCTTTTTTTCATTTCTTTTCCATGGGGATGGTCTTGGTCCCTGTCTCCTGTACAATGTCACGAACCTCCGTCCAGAGTTCATCAGGCACTCTATCTATCAGATCTAGTCCCTTAAATCTATTTCTCACTTCCACTGTATAATCATAAGGGATTTGATTTAGGTCCTATCTGAATGGTCTAGTGGTTTTCCCTACTTTCTTCAATTTCAGTCTGAATTTGGCTATAAGGAGTTCATGATCTGAGCCACAATCAGCTCCTGGTCTTGTTTTTGCTAACTGTATACAGCTTTTCCATCTTTGGTTGCAAAGAATATAATCAATCTGATTTCGGTGTTGACCATCTGGTGATGTCCATGTGTAGCGTCTTCTCTTGTGTTGTTGGAAGAGGGTGTTTTCTATGACCAGTGCATTCTCTTGGCAAAACTCTATTAGCCTTTGCCCTGCTTCATTCCGTGCTCCAAGGCCAAATTTGCCTATTTCTCGAGGTGTTTCTTGACTTCCTACTTTTGCATTCCAGTCCCCTATAATGAAAAGGACATCTTTTTTGGGTGTTAGTTCTAAATGGTCTTGTAGGTCTTCATAGAACCGTTCAACTTCGGCTTCTTCAGCGTTACTGGTTGGGGCATAGGCCTGGATTACTGTAATATTGAATGGTTTGCCTTGGAAACAAACAGAAATCATTCTGTCATTTTTAAGATTGCATCCAAGTACTGCATTTCGGACTCTTTTGTTGACCATGATGGCTACTCCATTTCTTCTAAGGGATTCCTGCCCACAGTAGTAGATATAATGGTCATCTGAGTTACGTTTACCCATTCCAGTCCATTTTAATTCACTGATTCCTAGAATGTCGACGTTCACTCTTGTCATCTCCTATTTGACCACTTCCAATTTGCCTTGATTCATGGACCTAACATTCCAGGTTCCTATGCAATATTGCTCTTTACAGCACCGGACCTTGCTTCTATCACCAGTCACATCCACAACTGGGTATTGGTTTTGCTTTTGCTCCATCCCTTCATTCCTTCTAGAGTTATTTCTCCACTGAGCTCCAGTAGCATACTGGGCACCTACCGACCTGGGGAATTCCTCATTCAGTATCCTATCATTTTGCCCTTTGATACTGTTCATGGGGTTCTCAAGGCAAGTATACTGAAGCGGTTTGCCATTCCCTTCTCCAGTGGACCACATTCGGCTGTAGTCCATGTGATCAGATCGACTAGTTTCCTGTGATTATGATTTCAGTGTGTCTGCCCTCTGATGCCCCCTCGCAATACCTACCGTCTTATTTGGGTTTCTCTTACCTTGGGCGTGGGATATCTCTTCACAGGTGCTCCAAGAAAGCGCATCCGCTGTATCTTACCTTGGACGAGGGTTATCTCCTCAAAGCCGCCCCTCCTGATCTTGAACGTGGAGTAGCTCCTCTCGGCCCTCCTGCACCCCCACAGCTACCACCTGTTGGACGTGGGGTAGCTCCTCTCGGCCACCGGCTGGCCCTGGCCTCAGGCGTGGGTTAGCTCCTCAAGGCCGCGCCTCTTTGCCTGGTTGGTTGCGCCGCCGGGGCTGGCGTCTCTCGCGTCTGCGCCGCCGGGGCCGAAGTCTCTCGCGGGATATGACCTAGGGTTGTTCAAATCCCAGGCTAATGCTTATTTCATGATTTCTAGTTTTTCAAAATACATCCAGGAGACAGTGTCTGTATCTGAGTGTCTGGGTCTTGGTGAGACCAAGTGAAGTATTTTATTTTCTGAAGTTCTCTGAACCCTTTCTAAGTGCTTGAGATCCACCAGGTACACCTTTCCCAAAGAAGTATTACTGCTTCTGAGTAATGAGAGATCAGTATTTGCCTACCTAAATCATACACATTCTTGAAGACTGAGCTTAAATGTCCCTTTTGTATAAGGACATTTCCTTCCTTCCTTGATGCTTCTAGAGAATATTAATTACTTGACTTTTGTCATTTGTTTTTCTTTTTTTGTTGTTTACTGTTCTTCATTCAAATAGTCCAGTTATTTTTTTGTATATTTTTCTAAACATGGAGAATATAGGGAAAAGTAGAAAAACCCCTCAATCTGTGGAACAGAAAGACATGCCTAAGAAATAATTGTTCATTCTGCTAAAAGTGTTACTTAGAAGCAGTTGATTACACTGAAAGGAGTGTCACGCAGTTACCAATTGTTACTGAGGGTGAGATGAGGGATAGTGAGGATATTTTAAATGAGTTTTGGTGGTTAAATAGGTTCTTTACTAGGCTGATAAAGAGGTAGAAAGCATCCTGGGAAGGCAGAGCATATGCAAATACTTAGAGATGTGTGAAAGAGTATGTTTTGGAGACTGCAAATAATACCACATAACTGGAGTACAGTGCATGCCAAGACTGATTGGCAGAGTAAACATGAAAAAATATCCCAGAGACAGATCTTCAAGGCATCTGTAAACCAATTGAAATTATTGGACATTTGTTTTTTCCTGAAGATGAAACACAGATCTGAGTTGCTCTTAAATATGTTTGATGATATTTATATTTTATAAAGACTGTGTTGCAAGCAGTAGGGAGAAAATTTTTACTGAGAGAGGGTACTATTAAGGGCCAGGAGACAGTTTGGGTGTTTACTATTGATTTCCAAAAAAGTTTTTAATAACCTCAGTGCCAATAGTAATCAAGAGTCAAGGAGAAATTTGAAAAATGTTTGGGTAACTGATACCAGAGATAATACTTGATGAAATAGGGGATTAGGAGAGGAGGGAGAAGAAGAGGACTTTAAGCATTCTAATTTAGGAAGCTAAAATAGGAAACGCTTGAAGAGAAGGGTAAATTGTGGGGAAGATAATTTCATTTAAAAAATGTTAAAGTTCCATTTAAATAATGTACAAAAACAGGAACAAATAATCTGTGGTCACAAAGGTCAGAATTTTATTTAACTTTGGTAAGAGCATGGTTAGTGATTTGGGCAGAGCACAGTGAAGGTCTCTGGGGTTCTAGTGATATATTTTTTGACTTGGGTGGTGGTTACATGGCTTGGCTCACTCGATGAAAATTCATTGAGCTGTACACTTTCAATTTGTATACTTGTTCATATAATTTATTTACTTAAACATAATTTAAAAATAAGCTCAATGAACAATTTTAAGAGCAGTGTAAATAAGGTTGAAAAGAGAATCAGTTAAGTGGAGGACATATTTGAAGAAATTATATTGAATGCAGGATGTTTCCCCTTGCACTTCATAGTAATCTTTCTCAGTTTTTCTGCCTTCCCCCTTTCACTGGCTTCTTTTCATTTCCTTATTTTTGGTACTTTCTCGGATTCTATCTATGGCTTTGTCCCTTTCTTATTTATAAATATTTGTTAGTATCGACTCAAAAAAGAAACGTTTTTCAAAAAAGTACATTTATCTGAGGTGTATGAAATTGGTAAAAATACAAATTAAATGGTATCTGTTTCGTATCAGACATGTTTGAAATATTTAAAGTGCCTTTTAAGAACATTTCCTAAGTTTTTTGCTTTATGGTTTAAAGGACATGATTTATCCCAAATGAACTGATTTTATGTAGAATTTCTAACAGGAAAGTAGAGTCATACAAATTTTGTCTTAACAAAGTAGAGAAAAATAAGTTTTTAAGAATATGATTAATGCAAAGTTTGATTAAAAATTTAGAAGGAAGGATGCTGTTACACTATGCAACTTAATTTTTAAGAGCAATTTTCTAATTCTAGGAACTAAAGTTTCTTTTTATTTTGCTCTTCTAATTTATTAAGTACTACCTGAAACAAATATGATTAAAATTTTCATTATATTTAAAAATTTGAAATTATTATAGATTCACACATAGTCATAAGAAATAATTCAGAGAGATTCCACACATCCTGTACATAGTTTGACCTAACAGTTATATCTTATAAAACTGCAATATCACAACCACAATATTGACATTGATACAGTCAGTGTTTCTAATCCCAAAAGATTCCTCTTCTGGCCATTTTCTTAAGCCATACCCACCCACCTCTCCCCACCTCACCCAGTTCCCAACTTCTGGGAACCTCTAATATGTCCTCTCTTTCTAAAATTTTGTCATTTTAAGAATGTTATATAAGTGTTGCTAAGTTGCTGCTAAGTCGCTTCAGTCGTGTCCGACTCTGTGTGACCCCATAGACGGAAGCCCACCAGGCTCCCCTGTCCCTGGGATTCTCCAGGCAAGAACACTGGAGTGGGTTGCCATTTCCTTCTCCAATGTGTGAAAATGAAAAGTGAAAGTGAAGTCGCTCAGTCGTGTCCTACCCATAGCGACCCCACAGACTGCAGCCTACCAGGCTCCTCCATCCATGGGATTTTGTAGGCAAGAGTACTGGAGTGGCTTGCCATTGCCTTCTCCAATAAGTGTAGTCATACCTTTTGGAATTGTCATTTTTACACTCACTATAATTAACTTCCTAGAAATTTGCCCAAGATTTTGCATATGTCAATATTTCATACATCTTTATTGCTAAGTATTACTACTTGGTATGGATGTACCAGTTTCTTTAACAGCTCACCTATTAAAGGTCATCTGGGTCATTTTCAGTTTGTGGCTATTATGATTAAAGTTGCTATGAGCATTCATCTGTAAGTTTCTGTATGAATATAATTTTTCATTTTTCTGGGATAAATTCCCAAGAGGGCAATCTAGGTCATATTATATTTACATGCTTTAAAAAAAACTGTCAAACCATTTTCTAGAGTGGATATGCCATTTTACAATCCCACCTGCAATGTGCAAATGACCGTTTCTTCACATCCACATTGACACTTATTTTTTCCTCAAGCAATTTGATAGGTGTGTAGTGATAACTCATTGTGTTTTGATATGCACATGCCTAACGGCTAGTGACATTAAACATATTTTTAATGTAGATTGCCATCAATTACACTTTGAAACTTTGCAAACAACCTGATGATGGATCTTTTGGTCTGGAATATATACAAGGAAATTATAAATAGCATTCCCCATATCAGGAGAATAAAGTTGGCTAGAGATAGAAATTTGGATGCAGTGGACCAACAGGGAGTTTGTGGTTGGATGGGTCAAGATAATTTAAAGAGAAAATCAGAATATGTATAAAGTTTGGTAAGAAAAAGAGAGATCTCTGATAAAACCAGTATTTAAGGGCATGGAGACTCATAAAACCCCAGAAATCATAGAAGAGCTGGGGTGAGCTGTCATGGAAACATTAAAAAGGTTATGGTTTTTAAAACTTCAAAATTTATGGAAATCTAGTTGGAATAAAAGTGGAAAGTAGTTTGTGAGGAAGAGTGTCTGATGCTGGGATCACATACAAGTAAAACAAATTTCCAGTGAGAAATACTTGAGAAATACAGAAACTACAACAGTCTAGATCCAAAGTTAACGAAAGGAATTGCCCAGATAAAGAGGAGGTGCCTTCCTCTTTAAATCAGTCTAGATACATTTCCTGAACAGATTTTTTTTTTTAAAATCTGAAAGTTCAGGTTTTCACACTTGGAAATAGTTCACTCATTTATAAGCACCTTACAAAACTAGGTTTTTTCATGGAGAGACTAAAGAAAGTCTAGGGGATGAGCCCATATACCTGCTATTCTTTACTCTGCTAAGAGTGCCCAAAGGAATTCACTGGGCTAGAATAATAATGGTCCATTTACTATTTATCTTAAAGGGTGCTGTAGACTCCATAAACCCATTACCAACAATATATACTGACCAAGGAGCCCCAGCTGCAATGAGATGCAGTCCATGTTCAGTCAGTTAATTATGATTCACCATTGCTTCTCCTTCCTGTTTACTTTGTTCCTCCCTCAGGGGTCGGGGGGTAAATCTAGCATTATTGACTAGTTTCTTGCTGATACAGGAAGAGATAGACAAATATAAAAATGTAGGAAATGGTTAGGGCTAATTTGTAAGCAACCAGGATTGGTCTGTGATTAAGGAAAAAAAAAAAAGAGGTGATGTTAGAAAAAGAAAGATGACAATGAAAGATCTACCTATATGTGAATTTGAGCTGCTTAAATAATGCCTGAAACTGCCTCTAAACTCCTTGTTGTTAGAGAAACAAATCACTGTTTGCTTAAAAACACTATTAGTCTGGCGTTCTAATACTTGAAAGGAAACTTTGAAAGGATTCCCATTTATTCTGACACTCTGGACCAATGAGAGAGAAAACCACTAGCTTATTTTTCGCTATATATTACACTACTGGTCTCCCAAATCTTGATTTAGCTTTTAGACTACACCACGATAGAGAATCAATGAGGGTGTTACATCTGACCTCACACATGGAGAAAACAAGAAAAATCCCCATGTATCCTGAGTGTGGAAGTCTGAGAAAGATCCTTTGCCTTCAAAATTCTCCCACACCCAGGTGCCACTACTCTGAACTCATTTTTGTTTGTATTTTCATTTGTTACTTTTGAAAATTTCAATGATTCTCAGACGAAACATAGCAAACACATGCACATGTGTATTATGGGATAGTATTTCCTTTTGGAATGAGAGAACTTCATAGTTTGAAAACTCTAGGAATTTGGGAATATTGGAAGACAGGGCAAAAAGGAAAAAATAGCCAGTAAGGCCAAATGAAGACCTATACATTAAATTCACTTTGTTGTGCCCTTTCTTATGAACAAATTCAGCCTTGGTTGGCTCTGTTTACTAGCCTTGACTGATTGGAACCTCTGGAGCCTGAAAGTGGTGAAAATGACCATCTGGTTAAGGTCTCATCATAAAGTGACAATTTAAAAACACATTTCAATTAAATTATTTGTCCTCTTACCTACTAAGCAGTCCAGCTTTGCCTACCATGCTGCCAGAGCTTCTATGCATGGGCTACTGTCCACCCTACTATTGACATAGGCTCCGACATGCATTTTAGCCTGTACATCCCACCATGATGGGCCCAGGATTTAGGGAGTTAGAAATTGATAAATCAGCATACTTACCTTATTGGTTATCACTTTGGGGCAGAACTCACGATAATCATTGTAGCCCTCTTAATATCCTAACTCATATAATGCCTGTGACCAAGGCATATAAGACCAAGACACACAAAATGAGCTCTATTCCCTGTATTTTGAAAGGAATTATACTTAGTTAAGAAAGGTGCTTAAAGGTCAAAGATGAAGAGAATTTTTGATGTAGAGATTATTTCTTTGTCATAGTAGAACACTTGCCTCTTGCAGTTTCAGAGTTTATCCCAATATAGGAATGATTAAGATTACTATTAATCTGCTACTCACCTGTCTCAACATAAAATTCTTACTTTAACTAAAAATAAGGCTGTTTCTGCTCCTTATACTTCCAGTTGGGTAATGAATATATTCCCCAGCAAATAACAAGCTTCTAAGAAATTACCCTAATCGACAAATACCTTTACTCCAAACTGCTCACAGCGAGTGGTAAAGTGAATCAGAATCAATTTCTCTGTCCTCAAGCCATAATAGAAGCAGATAACAAACATGATGCACTGAGCTTTTCTGCAGTTAATTTGGAAGAAACTGTTATACCTGGAGAAAGCTTCATGGTGCTTAGTTGGTAGAAACAAACACATATGCTGTAAATGTGGGACATTTGAGGGAAGGATGTTTTGAATGTCTTTAAATATTAATGCCTGGAGAATCCCATGGACTGAGGAGCCAGGCAGACTGCAGTCCATGGGGTCACGAGTCAGACATGACTTACCAACTAAACCATTACCACCATGAAACATCCTTTATCAGATCAGAGAGGTGAAAACCAGATTTGGGCAAAGCAAGGTTTCTTTAGCACCTTTTATTTCTCTATTTTATGTTTTACATTTAGGCACCTCAAGTTCTTAAAGAAAATGAAATTAGTTCACCAAAGGCTTAATTATATCCTCTTCAGTGGGCATCAATACTATTGGCAGCCCTCACAGGGATATTCTCTTGACAAATCAAGTTATTGTCTGAAGCATGAAGTGTTAGATTATGATCCAGCCAGTGTGACGCTGTGATTCATGGCTACTCTATTACTGAGGCAAAGTGAGATTTCTATTTCATAATGACTTTGAATTTCTGGTGAGACAAGTGAATCCTTTTGTTCAACCTCAGAAGTTTATCTTCTGTATCATAGAACAAAATTGTTTTACAGACTCAAACATGTGAAGACAGAGGGGTATTAAATAATGATGCAGGAGCACTTGTCCTCCTGTGGCAATCCTTTGGAATTCTAAAAAGGACCTGAAGTGAACTGAGCAATCCAAATAACAAGCAATAATCTATCCATTGTAGAATTTAATGTTTTGATGTATATGTTTTTAGCATTCTGTTTTTTATATCATTGTTACTTGCCCACAGTTGCTCAACTTTGCTGATACGAGTAGGTGTCATTTTATTAGAAAAAATTCTCAGCTTAGCAGGTTTTCATAGACTTCTGATTACATAAATGCCTATGTTTTTCCAGTATGATTTTTAAGGCTATTTGGTTATTTTACATAATGTAATTCTATAAAAGAAAATATTTGTTATAAAAATATGTTTAAATAACAGAAAAATACAAAGAACTAATTTTTGAAGATTACTTTCTTAGGTCCAGGAGATTTTTTATCATTTCTGTATATTTACTTTCAGTCCTTTAATATACACAGAATTTAGCAGAGCAGTCTTATAAATCTACATGTTGTTTTGCAAAACTAAATTTTTAATTTAATGATGTAGTATGAACATTTTCCCATTAGCAGTCAATCTTGTTAATGAAAATGCTATTTTGGCTGAATGTTTATGCATAGAAACTGCAGCTGGATACTGGGGCAAAGTTAAATATTTTAAAATAAAGTCAGAAATAATTTATAGATTGCTAGGTTTATTTTCATAATTGTGGTAGGAAGTATTTCATGCCCTCTCTTTGTTTTGTATCACAGACACATATACTAATGCCCCTGGCCCTGATTACTGGCTTTCCCCGCCATGATTTTCTTATTGTGTAGGTTGGCAGACCGAGGAGATGAAGGACAAGAGGTAAGGATGGGGAGCTTCTGTTTCAGAAGTGTAGGAGATAAAAAAATGTGTGTGAATAATGAGTGCCAAGGAGCAATTCTATGCACATTCTTTTCAGTCCTGGCTCTCAGACTTCTCCAAATACTTCCATAGGGTCAGGGCAAGAGAATGTAGAAAGTCTGTCTTTCGGCAGGAATGTAAAAGCAGGAGAAACTGTGACTTGAAAGAGCATATACAGCTGTCAACCTGTGTTCCTTTGTCCCTGCCTTCATAAGCTCCATTGTTGTGGTTTGGATTCAGCCTCTGTCACTACATATAGATTTTTGTTAATGTTCTTCATCATAACAATACCGCTGGTTCTTATTTAGGAAATGTGGACATTGAGACAGCACTCTGAAGAAGTCACCTCTTTTTTGGTTCATACCTCATATAGTATACCAAAACAAAAAAGACACTGTTAAAAGTAATTATAGACAAAAACATAAAACTAAAGGAAAACAAAAGAGAAAATATAGGTGACTTTTGGCAATGCAAGCAATTTCTTAGATATGACACCAAAAGTATGGCCCCAAAATGAAAATAGGATGTCATCAGCCCCAAAAAGACAATATTGATAAAGAGGGTGTCATCAAAACTAAAATTATTGCTTCCAAAAAATACTATTAGGACAATGAAGAGACAGCTGCAGTATAGGAGAATTGTTTTCAAGACACATATCTGATAAAGGATTTTATTCAAAATGCTTAAATTCTCAAATATTAATGGGAAAATAAGACACTCAGTAAATAAATAGAAAAAAGATTTGAACAGATACCTCACCAAATAAGATACATAGATAAGAAATAAGCAAATGAAAAGATACTCAATATCATTAATGAAGAAAATGAAAATGAAAATCATGATATGATATTGCTATACAACTATTAAAATAACTAAAATTAGAAGACAGGATTGTTTCAAATGTTGGTGAGGATGTGGGAAAACTAAAACTCTCATAAAATCACTTTGAAGAAATAATTTGATAGTTTCTTATAATAGTAAATATACATCTACCATTTTATCCAGGCTAGGGATCCAGGCTAGGGCTTCCCAGGTGGCTCAATGGGAAAGAATCCACCTGCTAAAGCAGATGTGGTTTTCATCCATGATCCAGGAAGATCTGCTGGAGAAGGAAATGGCAGCCCATTCCAGTATTCTTGCTTGAGAAATCCCATGGACAGTGGACCCTGGCAGGCTATAGTCCACGGGGTTGCAAAAGAGTTGGACATGACTAAGCAAATAAAAACCAACATGGGATTTACACAAGAGAAAAGAAACAATATACTCACTTAAAGATGTACATAAATGTTTATAACAGCTTTATTTGTAATAGGCAAAAGCTGAAAACCAAATTTATCAAGAGATGAATATTTAAGCAAATGGTGTTATATTTATACCATGGGATACTACTCACTCTTAAAAAGGAATAAGCCATTGATATACAGTGGATGAATATCAAAATAATTATGCTGAGTGAAAGAAGCCAGACAACAAAGGGAACATACTATATGATTTCCTTTGTGGAAAACTATAGATAAACTAATCTATAGTGACAGAAATCTTATGAGTAAATGAAGTTATGGAAGTGAAGGTAGGCTGGAATGAGTGAGGAGAAGGGGAGAATTACAAAATTACATAAGAAAATTTTACAGGTTGATGGCTATGTTCACTACCTTGATTGTGGTGATGGATTCATGGGTGTATAGCAATCCAAAAATTTATCAAATTGTACACTTGTATATGTGCAGTTTATTGTGTCAGTTATACTCAATGAAACTTAAAATATGTTAGAAAAGTACCTGTGACTAAATACCACAACTTTTTAAAACACTATATATTTTCAGATTTTGTACAGGCTTACCTTTAGAGTGACTCACGTTTTAACTTAATTACTCCTTTAACACAGACTATGAAATAAATTGAAATCCATAATACAAAGACTACATATGCAGATGACACCACCCTTATGGCAGAAAGTGAAGAAGACTTAAAAAGCCTCTTGATGAAAGTGAAAAAGGAAAGTGAAAAGTTGGCTTAAAGCTCAACATTCAAAAAACTAAGATCATGGCATCTGGTCCCATCACTTCATGGCAAATAGATGGGGAAACAAAGGAAACAGTGAGAGACTTTATTTGGTGGGCTCTAAAATCACTGCAATGGCAAGCCACTCCAGTACTCTTGCCTAGAAAATCCCATGGATGGAGCAGCCTGGTAGGCTGCAGTCTGTGGGGTCGCTAAGGGTCGGACACGACTGAGCGACTTCACTTTCACTTTTCACTTTCACACATTGGAGAAGGAAATGGCAACCCACTCCAATGTTCTTGCCTGGAGAATCCCAGGGACGGGGGAGCCTGGTGGGCTTCCGTCTATGGGGTCACACAGAGTCGGACACGACTGAAGTGACTTAGCAGCAGCAGCAAAATCACTGCAGATGGTGACTGCAGCCATGAAATTAAAAGATACTCCTTGGAAGGAAAGTTATTACCAAACTAGATAGCGTATTAAAAAAGCAGAGACATTTCTTTGCCATCAAAGGTACATCTGGTCAAGGCTATGGTTTTTCCAGTAGTTATGTATGGATGAGAGAGTTGGACAATAAAGAAAGCTGAGCGCAGAAGAATTGATGGTTTTGAACTGTGGTGTTGGAGAAGACTCTTGAGAGTCCCTTGGACTGCACAGAGATCCACCCAGTCCATCCTAAAGGAAATCAGTCCTTAATATTCATTGGAAGGACTGATGTTGAAACTGAAACTCCAATACTTTGGCCACCTGATGTGAAGAACTAACTCATTTGAAAAGACCCTGATGCTGGGAAAGATTGAAGACAGGAAAAGAGGAGGGGATGACAGAAGATGAGATGGTTAGATGGCATCACCGACAAAATGGACATGAGTTCGAGTAAACCCAAGGAATTGGTGATGGACAGGAAGGCCTGGCTTGCTGCAGTCCATGGGTTCGCAAAGAGTCGGACACGACTGAGCGACTGAACTGAATTTAACTGAACACAAAGTCTAACTGCCAGTAAGAAATGTTAGTTGCTGTTGATTTGAAAAAAAAAGAAGGAAAAATAGTTCCCTCTGAGGGATCTTTATTCATAGTATCAGGAAAACCTCTTTGTTTGAAATAGTAGGGAAGATAGCATCTCTTACAGATAAGGGTTACTGCTATGCCCAAATTTCTATGGCTCACTAGAATATCAGGCCCAGACAAGGAGACAACTGGACAACCCTTTTATCTGCTCCCTTTTGTTGTTGCTATTATTGTTTAGTCACCAAGTTTTGTACAACCCTTTGTGACTCCTGTGGACATTCCTGAGTCTAGCTGGTTGAGATTTCCCTGTCTACACAGGCACTCAGTATTACCATGACCTGCCCATGTGTTGTTAATTGCTCAGTCATGTCTGATTCTTTGCGACCCCACTGACTATAGCCTACCAGGCTCCTCTCTCCATGGAATTCTCCTGGCAAGAATACTGGAGTGAATAGTCATTCCCTTCTCCAGGGGATCTTTCCTATCCAGGGATCGAACCTGGGTCTCCTTTATTGCAAGCAGCTTCTTTAATGTCTGAGCCATCAGGGAGTACTGAAAAAATTTGACCTACATCTAGTTATTTAGGTAAGATAAGAGGAGCGTCCCACTAGAAATTCTTTGAAGATCCTTGCTGGAGTCTTAACAACAATAGTGTTTTTCTTTTTTTTTTCAAACTTCAGTGTGAATATGAAGTAATATGAACCATCTATGAAATTGCATTAAACATTTAAGTTACCAAGGCCTAATCCTAGATGTTCAACTTCAGTAAGGCTGAAATGGGGCACTATGGGAAATCTGATGCAAATAATTCCTAAATTATACTTTGAGATATCTGAATTGAGTGGTTATTTCTCAATGCAATTTCTGTTTTAATAGGAATTTGATTTTAGGGCATGCCATAAATTAAACTGATAATTCCCTTTCATAATTATAACTTCATGATTTTTGTTACAGTTAAGAATATTTCCTCTCTGGTTTCTTTCAGAAAGACTACTTTGGGCCAGACACTAGGCTTGGCATTGAGAGAACAAAGATCCTTGGTCTTCAGAATAGTGGGATTTGGGAGGTATGGTGGGGTAAAGGACCAAGTTGGAGATTCCAGGGTAGGGCCAGCTGTGTACTTCTCTAGGATTATAGCATTGGATTCCTTCATTGATGTGTTCTGTAAACTGTTAATTGATGGGTTAACTAGATCAACTCTCCAACTTCTAAAACTTACATTATTCTAGGTTAGATCTATTATAGATTAGTTCCATTGAGGAGCTGCAAATCAAAGCTTCAACGAGATACCACCTGATAGCAATTACGATGACCAAAATCAAAATGAGGTAGAAAATAAAAATTCAAGTTTTTGAATCAAATATGTTACATTTTAGCAAAGATTTACAGAAAAATTTAAACTCTCATACAGGGTGGAATGAATATAAAATGGAAAAGCCACTCTGGGATGAGGTCTAGGCTATCACCAAATAGTAAACCTAGAATTATCATATTACCCATTATTCCCACTCCTCAGTAAATGTTCAAGAAAATGAAAACACATGTTTGACCAAAATTTATACATGAATTTTATAGTAATATGAATCATAGTAGCCAAAAGGCAGTAACATCTAAATGTATATTAACAGATATATGAGTAAACAATGTTTTATCCAATCAGTAGA
Organism: Moschus berezovskii; assembly: GCF_049115385.1. Lineage (NCBI taxonomy): Eukaryota > Metazoa > Chordata > Mammalia > Artiodactyla > Moschidae > Moschus > Moschus berezovskii. The sequence continues at coordinate 40,187,919 of NC_142468.1, read as the reverse complement.
ATGTTATTCTGATATTAAACAAAGAAAATATTGATCCACAGTTATCCTTTGAAAAAATTATGCTGAGTTTTTCAAAAGACCATATATTATCTAATTCTTTTCATATGAAAGACCAGGATAGGGAAATAGAAAGATTAGTGACTTTCCAAGGCTGGAGACTAGAGGAGGAGGATAGGAAGATTAGCAATGACATCAAAAGAGCAGAGGAGTTTTGTTTAGCAATGACAACATCCTTTGACTGTGGTGATGAACATATGTATCTACAAATATTCTAAAGGTAGGAATACTTAATGGGTGCCTTTTACTGTATGTACATTTCAATAAAGTTGGTCAAATAAAAAATAAAAGTAAAATAGATTAGTTTCAGACCTATGGTCCAAAAGAAATATCTAGCACATAAATGTATAAATAAATAAAAATAATAGAAAATCATCTTATCTCCCTCAATTTCCTGTCAATTGTGTATGCATTATTTTTTTGTTCTGAACTATTCATAAATGATAGAACACCAAGATTCTCTGGTTCACTTCTCATTCACTGCAATTTCTTGTCAATGATAAAATGCTTCCACCTGGCTCTAAATTGTCTGAAACATATGGATACTTTGTATCACCAAAAAGCAAGTAAGTGAGGAATGCATTCAACAGACTGAAGTGACTTTATGTTATGGATACTGTAGCCAGCACTGTGAGGAGACCCAGTGTGAAACAGGTGAAGTGACTTCAGATGACAGATCAATTTAGAGGAGCATCATGAAAAAGGAGTGTCTCTGCTTCCTTTGTACATTAGTCAGGAGACACTAGGCAGCCTTCTGAAAGCAGTCAGATTAGAGAATGTATGCACCTCTAATAGATTTTCCTTGGCTTAGAATGACAGCTGCCAACCCTCTTACCCACCTTTCTACACCCCCCACACTTAAAGGTTGGCCCGTGTTGTGTTGTGTGATTAGAGTTCAGTGACAGTTACCTTATCTTCTGGAAATGGATAGTAATGAATCAGTTATGTGACTTTCATTATCATTATGGAGGATGCACATATTTGTTCTTTCCACATTTCAAGGAGGCCAGTGGCAGATGCTTAGGTGCATGCTCAGTCATGCAGTCATGCCCAGCTCTTTGCCACCCCATGGACTGTAGCCCACCAGGCTTCTCTGTCCATGGAATTTTCCAGGCAGTAGTCCTATAGTGGGTTGCCGTTTCCTACTTCAGGGGATTTTCCTGACTCAGGGATCGAACCTGCATCTCTTACATTTCCTGCATTGGCAGGCAGATTCTTTACCACTATGCCACCTAAATGCTAAGGTTCAGTTCAGTTCAGTTCAGTCTCTCAGTTGTGTCAGACTCTTTGGAACCCCATGAACCTCAGCATGCCAGGCCTCCCTGTCCATCACCAACTCCCGGAGTCCACCCAAACCCACATCCATCGAGTCGGTGATGCCATCTGACCATCTCATCCTCTGTTGTCCCCTTCTCCTCCTGCCCTCAATCTTTCCAAGCACCAGGATCTTTGCAAATGAGTCAGCTCTTCACATCAGGTGGCCAAAGTATTAGAGTTTCAGCTTCAACATCAGTCCTTCCAATGAACACCCAGAACTGATCTCCTTTAGGATGGACTAGTTGGATCTCCTTGTAGTCCACGGGACTCTCAAGAGTCTTCTCCAACACCACAGTTCAAAACCATCCATTCTTCTGCGCTCAGCTTTCTTTATAGTCCAACTCTCATATCTATACATGACCACTGGTAAAACCATAGCCTTGACTAGACAGACCTTTGTTGGCAAAGTAATGTCTCTGCTTTTCAATATACTGTCTGCTGCTGCTGCTGCTAAGTCACATCAGTCGTTTCCGACTCTGTGCGACCCCATAGATGGCAGCCCACCAGGCTCCTCTGTCCCTGGGATTCTCCAGGCAAGATCACTGGAGTGGGTTGCCATTTCCTTCTCCAATAATATACTGTCTAGTTTGTCTAAATGCTAAGGTAGCAGTGTCCAAAAGATGCAGCCTGCTCAGCTGGCAGATATACCTGAAGGAATGACTTAGTCTGAAACAGGTTATCTTAAATGGAATACTAAAACACTAAACCACATGGAGCCCAGTGGTTGAGTTTCTTAACAGAAATATGAATTGTATGATTTTCTAGATCAGCCCATAAACAAACAGAGTGATCATGGACAAAGGGCATTCACATGACTGACAAATTACCTTCACTAACTATCCTGGTTTAATTGGGTGTACTATATATTTTATCCCACAATTTAATTGTGTTTGGGCTTTTGGCTGGCAGCTTATCCTTTCAAAGGCTCTGAGAGATTTTGTTGCTGATGGAAATGAGACTGAGCTACGGGCAAAGTAGATCACTACAGCATTTCCTGCTGCAGAATATAATCAACATGTCATATATAATTCCTGAAGCTGCATACACCAAAAGAGCCAGATATGAAAACTCATTGACACCCAGAACCAAATGATCATTTAAGTAGTCACTCCAGGAATCATGCTGGAGAATAATAGCTGACTTCATCAGTCTAGTGACAAGGCTTGCCAGCATTTTTTTCCCTCAATTACTTTTCTTCTTTCAAAACTCCAGTGAAGGATGATGATTTTGTGAAAAACCACAGGCTTTTAAATGCTTTTAAATACTTATCAATGTTGAAAAACAAACGAAAATATATGAAAATAAAAGCACTTGTCAAATTTTGTTTGCTTTGCTAAAGAAAGAATCTCTTCCATAATCAAAAGAACTGAAGTTGTTCCTGAGTTAGTGGTAGGTCTTTATCCTTTCCTGTTGGTCTGAACAGCCAGGATTAGCATTATGTTTTGTCACTATAGAACTTTGAGATACTTAATCCTTTCCATGAACTGGATGGGGTTAGTCACAGGGCTCTGTCTACACGTTGGGGCTGCACATATCTGATGCTAAACAGCTGGATGAAAGTGTTAGTCGCTAGTTGTGTCTGACTCTTTTAGACTCCATGGACTGTAACATGCCAGGTTCCTCTGAGCATGGGATTCTCCAAGCAAGAATACTGGAGTGGGTTGCCTTTCTCTTCTCCAGGGGGTCTTCCCAACCCAGTAATTGAACCCAGGTATCCTGAAGTGCAAGCAGATTCTTTACCATCTGAGCCAAATGGCTGAATGGACACTTTCAAGCATTTTCCTGACTTTCTAATAGACATCAAACATCTGATAGATCTTCACAATCTTTTTGACTGTAGAAAGGTTTCATAATGGTGGCCTACAGGTAGAAACTGGCCTGAAGATAGATTCTGTTCAACTATGACATGGTTTAAAATGTTTTGATTTGGACAATTTATGGAGAAATTTCTCCATTTCTCTTTTAAATGGAGAAAGCTTTCAAATTCTTGGTTCCTACAGTTCTTACCAACTTCTTGGTTCCACAGTCCTTGGGAACCCACATCCTGACACATTGATGTTTTGGTCCTGGTCCATCTAGGCATTTGAGCTTGTGACTTTGATTTAGATTTATGATTCTTCTCAAAAGTGAAACTACTAAAAACACAGGTTTCTTGAGTTTTGAAAAAAGCAGAAGTACCTTTACTTAGGAAGTAAAAGGTTTTATACTCTATTTTTCTCATAAAATTTTATTTTTTGGAGTTGTAACATAAGTGTTAAAACCTTGTGTATTTTAAATTCTTCTCTATGAAGAGATGGAATCTCTTCATGAAAAAAGTTCAACATATCTTTATTATCCCAGGAAACTATTGCCTTGGAAGATGAAAGCTACAAGTGATATGTTGTTCTTCTAAGGAACTTTTTGAAAAAATCAATTATTTAATAGAAAGTTTTGAAAGACAGTTTATCCTAATTCTTGAAACTCCTTGACTCAAAAGTATATTCTTTTTCTATCTATAAATCCTAAATTACTGTTTTATCATTTCTACTCAATATAAACCACATCCCTGGATTAGAAGATACACCTTAAACCAGACTTAAAAAAGCCAAGTTTTTGCTCTTTACCTCTGGTACAATACTAAGACTGTCAAGGCCATCCCTTCCCTGCATTGGTAAGCAATAAACCCAACTTTGTCTTATCAGTAGGTTGTTTTGGTGATGTTTGTAGAAGCCATCATTTGACAATACCTCACAATACTGTCATCTTTCTTGTTTGTTTTCTGGTAGGTTAGGAAAATTAAGTAATACTAGAGAAAAATATAAATATAGTAAAAGCAGGAACATAAGAAAGAAAAGCAGGTACCATGGAATGCCACAGTTGGGAGTGAAAGAGAAGTAATATCATTTCCCTTAATCAACTCTTCTCTTGATAGTCTCATTTACTTTCATGTGTCTTCATAATACATTTTTTTTGGACTTGTCACTCTTACATACAAATAAATCAGAGAAAAAAAATGTCATATGATGGCTCAGATTTGAACTGTTAAGAATTAGAGATTTAGTCATAAATACAAAAACAGAAAAGTAATGGAGATAGCAATGATGCTCAAAATATTTAAAAGTCAGTATACTTGTTAGTGAAGTATTTCATTCATGGAAGAAAGAAAACATTTAAAGATGACCAAGACTTTAGGTATTAAAAATCTAGATAAAGGTGATGCCAAAATCAGAATGGGAAAAGAGTGGAATGCTATAATTATTTTATGCACAAATTATAAACTTGTATTTGACTCATTTTAGACTTTGATTGGGGCTTTCCTGGTGGCTCAGTGGTAAAGTATCTGCCTGCAATGCAGGAGACCCAGGTTCGATACCTGAGTTGAGAAGATCTGCTGGAGAAGGGAATGGCAACCCACTCCAGTATTCTTGCCTGGAGATTTCCATGGACAGAGGAGCCTAGTGGGCTCCAGTCCATGGGGTCGCAAAGAGTAGGACATGACTAAGCGACTAACACCTCACATCACCAGACTTTGATTGGATAGAAAAATGAAGATATTTTTTAAAAAATAAACTGAAGATGATAAACCTAGAGACATGTGAGATGTGAAGTGTCAAAATAAGAAATGAATATTTGGAAGTCCTGTGAATTAACTGAGCTCTTTATGGGTACACAAAGGGATGAATAGAAATTTCCCAGGGAACCTTAAAGAAAAAGGCAAAGATAGGAGAAAAAAAGTGAGAAAAGGGAAGAAAAATAAGAATGGAAAAAAAGGGGAAAGGAGGAAGGAAGGAAAGAAGGAGGGAAGGGTGGGGAGGGAAGAGAGAAGGAAGGAAGGGAAAAAGAGAAGAAGAGAAAGAGGGAAAAAGGGAAAAGAGATAAGAAAAACAAAGGAAAGGAAAGAGCAAGGTATTCCAATGAAGAAAAGAAAGTTAAGCAAGTCAAAGATGAAAAAGGCCAATATTAAAAATTAGTTTTTAGAAGGAGTGAGGTTGTGAAATATACATTAAGAATGCACAAGGGTAGAACCTAACAAAAACATCTAAATATTAATATTGTTTAGGAAAAGAATATTAGCAAACATTAGGGGGATTTTAAAGACAGGTGAAAATAAAAGCCAGGTTGATAATTTAAGATTTTTTTTTTCAGGTAATTAATTTATTTTTTATTGGAGGCAAATTATTTTACAATATTATATTGGTTGGTTTTGCCATACATTGATATGAATTTGCCCCGGGTTTACACAAGTTCCCCCTCCTGAACCCCCCTCCCACCTCCCTCCTCCCTTTATCCTCCCTCTGGGTCCTCCCCGCATGCCAGCCCCAAGCATCCTATAACATGCATTGACCCTGAACTAGTGATTCATTTCACATATGACAACATACGTGTTTCAATGCCATTCTCCCAAATCATCCCACCCTCACCCTCTCCCATAGAGTCCCAAAGACTGTTCTATACATCTGTGTCTCTTTTGCTGTCTCGTATACAGGGTTATCATTTGCATCTTTCTAAATTCCATATATATGTGTTAGTATACTGTATTGGTGTTTTACTTTCTGGCTTACTTCACTCTGTATAATAGGCTCCAGTTTCATCCACCTCATTAGAACTGATTCAAATGTATTCTTTTTAATGGCTGAATAATACTCCATTGTGTATATGTACCAAAGCTTTCTTATCCATTCGTCTGCAGATGGACATCTAGGTTGCTTCCATGTCCTGGCTATTATAAACAGTGCTGCAATGAACATTGGAGTACACGTGTCTCTTTCAATTCTGGTTTCCTCGGTGTGTATGCCCAGGAGTGCGATTGCTGGATCATATGGCAGTTCTATTTCCAATTTTTTGAGGAATCTCCATACTGTTCTCCATAGTGGCTGTACCAGTTTGCATTCCCACCAACAGTGTAAGAGGGTTCCCTTCTCTCCACATCCTCTCCAGCATTTATTGCATGTAGACTTTTGGATAGCAGCCATTCTGACTGGTGTGAAATGGTATCTCATTGTGGTTTTGATTTGCATCTCTCTGATTATGAGTGATGTTGAGCATTTTTTCATGTGTTTGTTAGCCATCTGTATGTCTTCTTTGGAGAAATGTCTGTTTAGTTCTTTGGCCCATTTTTTGATTGGGTCATTTATTTTTCTGGAATTGAGCTGCAGGAGCTGCTTGTATAATTTGGAGATTAATCCTTTATCAGTTGCTTCATTTGCTATTATTTTCTCCCATTCTGAAGGCTGTCTTTTCACCTTACTTATAGTTTCCTTTGCTGTGCAGAAGCTTTTGAATTTAATTAGGTCCCATTTGTTTATTTTTGCTTTTATTTCCAATATTCTGGGAGGAATTGTAAAAATTAGGGCAGAGATAAATGCAAAAGAAACAAAAGAGACCATAGCAAAAATCAACAAAGCCAAAAGCTGGTTCTTTGAGAAGGTAAATAAAATTGACAAACCACTAGCCAGACTTATCAAGAAACAAAGGGAGAAGAACCAAATCAATAAAATTAGAAATGAAAATGGAGAGATCACAACTGACAACACAGAAATACAAAGGATTATTAGAGAATACTATCAGGAATTATATGGCAATAAAATGAATAACCTGGAAGAAATGGACAAATTCCTAGAAAAATACAACTTTCCAAAACTGAACCAGGAAGAAATAGAAAATCTGAACAAACCCATCACAAGCATGGAAATTGAAACTGTAATCAAATATCTCCCAGCAAACAAAAGCCCAGGTCCAGACGGCTTCACAGCTGAATTCTACCAAAAATTTAGAGAAGAGCTAACACCTATTCTACTCAAACTCTTCCAGAAAATTGCTGAGGAAGGGAAACTTCCAAACTCATTCTATGAGGCCACCATCACCCTAATCCCAAAACCTGGTAAAGACCCCACAAAAAAAGAAAACTACAGGCCAATATCACTGATGAACATAGATGCAAAAATCCTTAACAAAATTCTAGCAATCAGAATCCAACAGCATATTAAGAAGATCATACATCATGACCAAGTGGGCTTTATCACAGGAATGCAAGGATTCTTCGATATCCACAAATCAGTCAACGTAATACACCACATTAACAAACTGAAAAATAAAAATCATATGATTATCTCAATAGATGCAGAGAAAGCCTTCGACAAAATTCAACATCCATTTATGATAAAAACCCTCCAGAAAGTGGGAATAGAAGGGACATACCTCAACATAATAAAAGCTATATATGACAAACCCACAGCAAACATTATCCTCAATGGTGAAAAACTGAAAGCATTTCCCCTAAAGTCAGGAACAAGACAAGGGTGCCCACTCTCACCACTACTATTCAACATAGTTCTGGAAGTTTTGGCCACAGCAATCAGAGCAGAAAAAGACATAAAAGGAATACAAATTGGAAAAGAAGAAGTAAAACTTTCACTGTTCGCTGATGACATGATCCTCTACACAGAAAACCCTAGAGACTCTACCAGAAAACTACTAGAGCTAATCAATGATTACAGTAACGTTGCAGGATATAAAATCAACACACAGAAATCCCTTGCATTCCTATACACTAATAATGAGAAAATAGAAAGAGAAATTAAGGAAACTATTCCATTCACTGTTGCAACGAAAAGAATTAAATACTTAGGAATATATCTACCTAAAGAAACAAAAGACTTGTACATAGAAAACTATAAAACACTACTGAAAGCAATCAAAGAGGACACTAATAGATGGAGAAATATACCATGTTCATGGATTGGAAGAATAAATATTGTAAAAATGAGTATACTACCCAAAGTAATTTATACATTCAATGCAATCCCTATCAAGCTACCAAAGATATTTTTCACAGAACTAGAACAAATAATCTCACAATTTGTATGGAAATACAAAAAACCTCGAATAGCCAAAGCAATCTTGAGGAAGAAGAATGGAACTGGGGGAATTAACCTGCCGGACTTCAGGCTCTACTACAAAGCCACAGTCATCAAGACAGTATGGTACTGGCATAAAGACAGAAATTTAAGATTTTATATGGAAATATTGATAGTAAAAGAGTGGTATTTGAAAAGTCAAATTTTCAGTGGTTCTGTTATATTTCATTTATTTATTTTTAGTTTTATTGTCGCATAGTTGATTTACCACGTTGTGTTAGTTTTAGGTGTATAGCAAAGTGGATCAGTTATACATATACATATGTCCACTCTTTTTTTTTACATTTTTCCCATATAGGTCATTACAGAGTATTGGATAGAGTTCCCTGAGCCGTCCAGTAGGTTCATATTCATTATCTACCTCATATATAGTAATATGATATGTCAATCCCAGTCTCAATTTATCCTTCCCACCCTTATCCCCTAGTAACTGTGTTTGTTTCCTGCATCTGTAGCTCTACTTATGTTTCATAAATAAGTTCATTTGTAACCTATTTTTAGATTCCACATACAAGCAATATCATATGATATTTGTTTTTTGTGTGTCTGACTTACTTCACTCAGTTTGACTATCTCGAGGTCCATTCATGTTGCTGCAAGTGGTATTATTTTTTTGGTTGAATAATATTCAATTACATATATGTACCATATCTTCTTTATCCATTCCTCTGTTGATGGACATTAAGATTGCTTCCATGTCCTATCTATTGCAAGTAGTGCTGCAATGAACATTAGGGAGTATGTAGTTTTTTGAAGTATTGTTTTCTCTGGGTATGCCTAGGAGTGGAATTGCTGGGTCATATGGCTTATTGACTATTCCAAAGCCTTTGACTGTGTCGATCACAATAAACTGTGGAAAATTCTTCAAGAGACGGGAATACCAGACCACCTGACCTGCCTCTTGAGAAACCTGTATGCAGGTCAGGAAGCAACAGTCAGAACTGGACATGGAACAACAGACTGGTTCCAAATAGGAAAAGGAGTACATCAAGGCTGTATATTGTCACCCTGCTTATTTAACTTATATGCAGAGAACATCATGAGAAACGCTGGGCTGGATGAAGCACAAGCTGGAATCAAGATTGCAGAGAGAAATATCAATAACCTCAGATATGCAGATGACACCACCCTTATGGCAGAAAGTGAAGAAGAACTAAAAAGCCTCTTGATGAAAGTGAAAGAGGAGAGTGAAAAAGTTGGCTTAAAACTCAACATTCGGAAAACTGAGATATGGCATTTGGTCCCATCACTTCATGGCAAATAGATGGGGAAACAGTGGCTGACTTTATTTTGGGGGGCTCCAAAATCATTGCAGATGGTGATTGCAGCCATGAAATTAAAAGACACTTACTCCTTGTAAGGAAAGTTATGACCAACATAGACAACATATTAAAAAGCAGAGACATTGCTTTGTCAACATAGGTCTGTCTAGTCAAGGCTATGGTTTTTTCAGTAGTTATGTATGGATGTGAGAGTTGGACTATAAAGAAAGCTGAGTGCAGAAGAGCTGATGGTTTTGAACTGTGGTGCAAAGACTCTCGAGAGTCTCTTGGACAGCAAGGAGATCCAACCAGTCCATCATAAAGATCAGTCCTGGGTGTTCATTGGAAGGACTGATATTGAAGCTGAAACTCCAATACTTTGGCCACCTGATGCAAAGAACTGACTCATTTGAAAAGACCCTGATGCTGGGAAAGATTGAGGGTGGGAGAAGGGGATGACAGAGGATGAGATGGTTGGATGGCATCACTGACTCAATGGACATGAGTTTGGGTAAAATCTGGGAGTTGGTGATGGACATGGAGGCCTGGCACACTATGGTTCATGGGGTCACAAAGTGTCAGACATGACTGAGCAACTGAACTGAACTGGACTGATGGTAGTTCAAGGTTTCCCTAGTAGCTCAGTTGTTAAAGTTCCTGCAATGCAGGAGACCCCTGTTCCATTCTTCGGTTAGCAAGATCCCCTGGAGGAGGGCATGGCAACCCATTCCAGTATTCTTGCCTGGAGAATCCCCATGGACAGAGGATCCTGTGGGTTACAGTCCATGGGGTTGCAAAGAGTAAGACATGACTGAGTGACTAAGCACAGTACAGCACAGCACAGCATTTTAGTTCAAGTTTTTGGTTTTTAAAGAATCTCCATACTGTTCTCCATCGTGGCTGTACCAATTTACATTCCCAGCAACAGTGTGGGAGGGTTCCCTTTTCTCCAAACCCTCTCCAGCATTTATTGTTTGTAGATTTCTTAATGATGACCATTCTGATGGTCTGAGGTGATACCTCATTGTAATTTGGATTTGCATTTCTCTAATAATTAGTGATGTTTTGCATTTTTTCATGTACTTTTTAGCCATCTGTGTGTCTATTTTGGATTTTAAAGCAAAAACAGAAATAAATTAACTGATTTATTATGCAGACTATATTTAAAATAAAATGCCTTATTCCATGAAGAAAAAACAAATAATAAAATATAAAATGATACAATTAAAGAAGCATGGGAGTTTAAACTCTCTAAAATTAGGTTGTACATCTCAACAATTAACTAATTATTTAAATGGAAACATGACCTGTTCTTCAGTATGTGGGCCAGCAGGGCAGGGGAGAAAGGAGTTTGTCCTATCTTTTTCTCATTCTTCCTAATTATCTCATTCTCTCAATTTCGGGAGACTTTACTGGTTGCTTGAAGCTGTCATCATAGTTTTGCGTTTATTTTGTTTCCCCTTTGCCATCATCTATTCTTCAGCTCCTGCTTCTCGTCCTTCCATGGGTCATATATCCCCATTTCATTACAGACCGAATCCTTTTTTAATGAACTTCCATAATATCAAAATCATTTTGCCACCTAGCTCTTTCTTCCTTGAAGCACCTACATGAAACACTATAACGAGGTTCTTCCTAGGAAAACATTCCCCTTTTAGTGGACTTTACCTATTGCTTGAAGTTTCTGAGTGGTTAAAGATATTTTCTTCTGATGTCTTGAGAATCCATCTCTCAGAGTTTTCTCTGAAAATCTTGGCAAAAGCAAACCATTTCCTAAGGATGATAAGAGCAAAGCCACCAGTGGTCGTAATTCATTAAAAAGAAAAGTATGCATCCTGAGATTTTATATAATTTCTCACAGGGAATTCACTTCTACTTGTAGCATTTTTATTCTGAGCACAGCCAAGAATGCATTCCTTTAGTTAAGCAAAGGATTGCTTTATTTTACTTTAAGTGAAAATTAAATGCTCAAGATACAGAATGAAATTATTTAAGGTAGAGCAAAAGGTGTGTTATTTTTGCAAATGCATTAATTGGTTATATAGTATGTTCTGCTTATGGATTAGTGCATCTTCATGGGTTTTGCTTTCTTTCCTTAAGGTGTGAACTGTCTCTCCATTTTGTAGCCAGCATTTCTCGAAGTGTGGGATGTGAACTATCTCCATTCACTTGTGATTATGTTCAGACCAAATAACCTGGGAATCTGCCTTTGCAACACATAACTTCAGGTAGTGATTAAGCATTGACATTTAAGTAATTCCCTAGGAAAGCAATAGTACCTAAATAATACCAGTATTTGACACAAAATCTACATTTCAGTGAAATTAAAATCCTAATTTGGAGTTTGCAGATTCCTTTTATTAGACTTTGAAAAAAGCCATTTTCTGAGAAGTCATGTTTATGGCATGGATGACTGTGTGATCAGGCAACAACTGACATCAGTGAGGAGGGTGAGGCCTTGACAGTTTCTGTTTGGAGATACCCTCCTCAGCACTTTCTAGAGTCTCATCGCTAGGCTTATAGTTTCTCCTGTCCAAACATTAAACACAGCATTCCAAGGTACATGGCTGCTTCTTTTTTTTTTTTACACTTTGAAAAGAATCTGCCCCAATCCTTAAGTCTTTCTTACATGTAAAGCCTGAAGATCAGACTATTGTAAGGGAACGAAGAAGAACTAAAGAGCCTCTTGATGAAAGTGAAAGAGGAGAGTGAAAAAGTTGGCTTGAAGCTCAACATTCAGAAAACTAAGATCATGGCATCTGGTCCCATCACTTCATGGCAAATAGATGGGGAAACAATGCAAACAGTGAGAGACTTTATTTTCTTGGGCTCCAAAATCACTGCAGATGGTGACTGCAGCCATGAAATTAAAAGACGCTTACTCCTTGGAAGGAAAGTTATGAGCAAACTAGATAGCATATTAAAAAGCAGAGACATCACTTTGCCAACAAAGGTCCATCTAGTCAAAGCTATGGTTTTTCCAGTAGTCATGTATGGATGAGAGAGTTGGACAATAAAGAAAGCTGAGCACCAGAGAATTGATGCTTTTGAACTGTAGTGCTGGAGAAGACTCTTGAGAGTCCCTTGGACTGCAAGGAGATCCAACCAGTCCATCCTAAAGGAGATCAGTCCTGGGTGTTCATTGGAAAGACTGATGCTGAAGCTGAAACTCCAATACTTTGGCCACCTGATATAAAGAACTGACTCATTTGAAAAGACCTTAATGCTGGGAAAGATTGAAGCCAGGAAGAGAAGGGTCCGACAGAGGATGATATGGTTGGATGGCACCACTGACTTGATGGACATTAGTTTGGATAAACTCTGGGAGTTGGTGATGGACAGGGAATCCTGTCATGCTGCAGTCCATGGGGTCGTAAAGAGTTGGACATGACTGAGTGACTGAACTGAACTGAACTGAATTAGAAGGAGAGAAGGAAATGAGATATCAGTATACATTCAAGGACAGACACTGAAGTTCAGAAGGTGAGTGGAAGGAATTTGAGAGATTACAGATGTTACTGGAAAAGGAAAAGACTTAAGTTGTTTATGAAAGTTCATGGTGAGAACAACATAGAAAAGTTAGCTAGGTTTAATGCATAAGGAGAAAAAGAAATATGATTTTTGGTTATGAAACCTCAGAATTAAAGAAATACTAGCTGTGTAATATCATTAATTGAGTGCTTACTCTTTCAGGTATTGTATGAGGGTCTCCATTTGTTGTTGTTCAGTCACCAAGTCATGTCTGATCTTGGCGACCCCATGAACTGCAGCATGCCAGGCTTATCTGTCCTCCTCTATCTCCTGGAGTTTGCTGAAGTTCATCTCCATTGAGTTGGGGATGCTATCTAACCATCTCATCCTCTGCTGCCCTTTTCTCCTTTTGCCTTCAATTTTTCCCAGCATCAGGGTCTTTTCCGAAAGTGCATTGGCTCTTCCCATCAGGTGGCCAAGGTACTGGAGCCTCAGCTCCAGCATCAGTCCTTCCAATCAATCCTTCCAGGGTTGATTCACTTTTAGGATTGACTGGTTTGATCTCCTTGCAGTCCCAGTGACACTCAAGAATTTTCTCCAGCACCACAATTTGAAAACATCTATTCTTCAGTGTTTAGTCTTTTTTATGGTTCAACTCTCACATACGTTCATGACTGCTAGAAAAACCATAGCTTTGACTATGTGAACCTTTGTCAGCAAAATGATGTCTTTGTTTTTAAATATGCTGTCTAGATACTATTTGATCTTTACAAGTCTTTGCTTTCAAAGCATTATTGTTGTTTACATTTTGTCTGTGTTGGTTGTGTCCAACGCTTTACAACTCCATGGACTGTAGTATGCCAGGATCCTCTGCCCATGGAATTTTCCAGGCAAGAATACTGGAGTGGGTTGCCATTTCCTTCTCCAGGTTTACATTTTACAGATGAGTAAATACGGCTTGGGAAGATAAATCACTTATCCCAAGTTCACACAGCTATTAGTGCTGAGTTTAAAAGACAAATCTAGGACAAACTCCTAAGCAGGGCTTCATGGAAGACTCAACTTTGAACTAAAGCTGAAAAGAAATGCTCTCTTTGAAGACTAGAAAACAATGTAGTTGACATGAGGGTAAACCATATACATTTGGAGAAAGAGTCAGATTGGGCTTCCCTAGTGGCTCAAATGGTTAAAAAGCTGTCTACAATGGAAGAGACCCAGATTTGATCTCTGGGTTGGAAAGAGTCCCTTGGTGAAAGGAATGGCTTCCCACTCCAGTATTCTTGAATACCATGCACAGAGAAACCCGGTGAGCTGCAGTCCATGGGATCACAAAGAGTCAGACATGACTGAGAGACCTTCACTTCACTTCATTTCAAATTTTATTATTTGCAAAAGCCTAGTAACATATTGTTCTATTTGTTTACTGAGTCATTGGAGATTATTGCTGTTCTTTGCTAGCCTGTACAATGATATGCCGCTGAAGGAGTCTCAGGAATAGCAAAATGACACTGGGTAAAACTGGCAGGTAGGGTGATGTTTTGTATAGCTCATTGTAGAAGGGGCATTGATTCTCAAGTGTACAGAGAGAATTTATCGTATCACACTGGGTCATATCGCTTACCATTAAAAAGTACTTGTTCTGTCCTGTATTTTCATTTTATGTCTCATTAATCACCAATCTTTACTTCTTACTCACCCTGAACTCTCATTCTGAATGACCTAGTTCATTACAAACAAATAAAATTAAAACAACCATTTCAGGTTGAAAGAATTCAACAGATCCTTTTCTTTTCCTGCTTCATTATATTTTCCTAAAAAAACATTATAAATTTTATTCACTTAGTTAATCACAATATATAAAATTAAAACAATAATCTATGACTTTTGCATAAATAAAAATGGATAAACATATCTATTCTACTATAGCTTTGTTTTTACAAAGAATTAGAGACTTTGATCAACAGAGCAATGTTGTTATGGTCCATCTACAGTCTAGTTTTTGATCCATGGAAGTATCTTTAATTAAAAAAATCAAAGAACTAAAATAATATTACATGAGTCCTTTTATAAACTCTGTCTCTGATCTGCTTTCTGTTTTATTAAGCAAATATAGTTCTTATTCCCTTACATTCTCTTGTCCCATTCTCCTTTTCCTACCTCATTCCATAATGTATTAGTCAGCTCAGGTCACTGTAACAAAATTCCATGGACTGAGTGACTTAAACACAGATATTTCTCACATTCTGGAGGCTGGTAAGTCCAAGATCAAGGTGTGGCTACATTAGTTCCTGGTAAGGACCTTGTTGGCTTTCAAACAACAGCCTTTTCAAAGTGTAGTCACATGGTAGAGAAAAAGAGAGAGTTGTGATCTCTTTTTCTCTTCTTATAGAAGACTAATTCTATCATAGAGGCTCCATCCTCAAGACCATATCTAAACCTGATTACTTCCAAAAGGTTCCACTTCCAAATAATATCACATTGGGGATTAGGGTTTGAATACATGAATTTTGAGGAGTGATAAGCATTCAGTCCATAAATAACTACATTATTCTGTATCAGCCATTCCAACGCCCCTTCCCACTGTGTCACATGTTAACACTCAGTTTGGACACACAGACTTAATATCAGAGACATCAATTTCCTATCCTGTTAAATGAAAACACAAGATACCTTTACCATCATTTAGAACACACAATGGATTATTTTAACCTCTGAATATTCAATATCTCTGATTTTTTCTCGAAGAGTCATGCAGAGTAAAACAAAAAATTATTAACATTCTTCAAATTATGAGAGTAGAGAGATTATTTGTTTCCTGTGTCAAGAAATCTCTAAACTCTATCCTTCTATCTATAATGTATCCATAATGTATACTGCTTGTTTTTGCTCTTTTTCTGTTGTTGTTGCTAAGTCATGTCTGACTCTTTGTGATCCCATGGACTGCAGCAATCCAGGTTCCTCTGTCCTCCACCATTTCCCAGGGTTTGCTCAAATTTCCGTTGAGTTGGTATTGCTGTCTAACCATCTCACCCTTTTCCTTTTGCCATCCATCTTTCCCAACATCATGGCCTTTTCTAATGAGCTGGCTTTTCACATCAGGTGGCCAAAATACTGGAGTTAGCTTCAGCAACAGTCCTTCCAATGAATATTCAGGGTTGATTAATTTTTAAGAATTCAGTGGTTTTTAGTATTTTACAATGTTGTTCAACCATCAACATTATTTAATTCCAGAATATTTTCATCACCCTAAAAAGAAATTCCATACACATTACCCATCATTCCCCATCCTCCTTATCCCCAGGTCCTAGCAACCACTCATTTATTTTCTTTCTCTGTGAATTTACCAGTTCTGGATATTTTATATGGCATTTTGTTTTTGGCTTTCTTTACGTGACATAATGTTTTTAAGGTTCATCCATTCTGTAGCATGTGTTAGTACTTTATTCCTTTTTATGGATTAATAACATCCCATTGCATGTGTATGCCATACTTTGTTTAGACATTCATCAGCTGATGGACATTTAGATTGTTTCCATATTTTGGCTCTTATGAATAATTCTGCTATAAATACTGTTTGAGCATATGTTTTTAGTTCTGTTGGGTATATAACTAGGAGTGGAATTGTTGGGTCATATGATAATTCTATGTTTAAATTTTTAAGAACTAACTTTTCCATAGCAGTTACAGCATTTTACACTCCCACCAGCAGTATATGAAGGTGCTAAATTCTCTACATTCTCAACAACACTTTCTTTTTAAAATTTTCATTAACTCTACCACAGTAGACATGAAGTGATGTCTCATTGTCATTTTGATTTGCATACCCTTAATGATTAATGGTATTGGGTATGTTCTCATGTGCATATTGGCTATTTATTCATTTTTTTAGGAGAAATATCTCTTCAAATCCTTTACCTCTTTTTAACGTAGGTGATTTGTCTCTATATTTTTGGACTGTATGGTTACTTTATATATCCTGGATACCAGATTCTCATGATTTCAAATATTTTCTTCCCTTCAGTGACTCTTCACTTTTCTGATAGCATCCACTGAAGCCCAAAAGTTTTTAACTTTGATGAAGTCCAATTTATCGAATTTTTCTGTGGTTGCTTTTGCTTTCGGTGTCATAGCTAAGAAAACATTGCCCAGCCCAAAATCACAAAAATTTGCACCTAACAGTTTTAGCTCTTGCATTTAGTTTTTATCCATTTTGTGGTAATTTTTAAGTATCATATGAAATAAAGGGTCCAATTTCATCCTTTTACATGTGTACATCCATACATTCCCATCCTTGGTTAAAAAGACGTCTTTTCCCAGTGAATGGTCATGGCCTCTTTGCTGAAATTCAGTTTCTGTTAATGCATAGATTTATTTATGGAATCTTAATTTTGTTCAATTGATCTATATGTCTATGACAGTACTATACCATCCTGAATATTGAAGCTCTGTACTTCTGAAATTGGGAGATATGCATCCTCCAAATTTGTTCCTTTTCAAGGTTGTTTTGGTTATCCTGGGTTCCTTGCATCTCCAAATAAGTTTCAGAATCAGCTTTTACATTTTGCACGTGTGGCTCAGTTCAGGATTACAAGAGGTGAGCGCAACATAATCCTAAGTGTCCTTATAAGAGGACACTTATAAGAGGGACCCAGGGGTAGACTTGACCCTAGGAAGCAGAGATTGAGATGATGTGGCCACAAACTGAAGAATGCGGTCAGTCTTATGTGGCTCCAGAGACAAGGAGGTGATTCTCCTCAGGAGCCTCCAGAGGGACCGTCTCTGCCAACATTCTGATTTTAGCCCATAAGACCCATGTTCTTGGGGTTCTCTGGGGATTTATGACCTCCAGAACTATAGGAGGAGATATTTGTGTTGTTCTAATCACTTCAGATGCTGATTGCAGCCATGATATTAAAAGATGCTTAATCCTTGGAAGGAAAGTTATGACCAACCTAGGTAGCATATTAAAAAACAGAGACATTACTTTGCCAACAAAGGTCCGTCTAGTCAAGGCTGTGGTTTTTCCAGTGGTCATGTATGGATGTGAAAGTTGGACTGTGAAGAAAACTGATCGCCGAAGAATTGATGCTTTTGAACTGTGGTGTTGGAGAAGACTCTTGAGAGTCCCTCGGACTGCAAGGAGATCCAACCAGTCCATTCTAAAGGAGATCGATCCTGGGTGTTCATTGGAAGGACTGATGCTAAAGCTGAAACTCCAATACTTTGGCTACCTCATGCGACTGGAAAAGACTCTGATGCTGGGAGGGATCGGGGGCAGGAGGAGAAGGGGACAACAGAGAATGAGATGGCTGGATGGCATGTCGATGGACATGAGTTTGAGTGAACTCCGGGAGTTGGTGATGGACAGGGAGTCCTGGCGTGTTGTGATTCATGGGGTTGCAAAGAGTTGGACACGACTGAGTGACTGAATTGAACTGAACTGAAACTACTGAAGTGAATTTTTATAGCAACAAAATGAAAACAAAAACAAGTAATATTGCCATGATAACAATATTGTGTTACAAGGTATGAATAAAGAATGTTTTTAAATTTATTTACATTTTCTTTCATTTTTTTCAGTACTATTTTCAGTGTAAAAATCTTACACTTCTTTGGTTAAATTTATTTCTAAGTATTTTGTTCTTTTTAATGCTGTTTTAAATGGGATTGTTTTCCCTTAATTTCATTTTCAAATTGTTCTTGCTAGTGTGCAGAAATAAATTGATTTTTATATATTGACTTTGTATCACCCAATAGAAATTTAATTTATTCTTTTGATTTGAAATTTAAAGTTTGTCCCCAAACTGGAATTTGTCTGTCCATGTCTCTAAGCTGTCTGTGTCCAGCATCTCTAGGGCTTCATTTTTCTCTTGAAAATAAATACCAGCCTTTGTTGGCCACATATTCATAATTTTCTTCCTACATGCAGAGAGCTGTAGGCCTTACTTTGGTGTCTTGACTTCACCATAAAGTTGAAATCATATTTAAGATCTGAATTTTAGTGTATATAAAGTGTCAATAATCATAAATAGTGATATTTACACATCAGTTCGGCTCAGTCGTTCAGTTGTGTCCAGCTCTTTGTGATCCCATGAACTGCAGCATGCCAGGCCTCCATGTCCATCACCAATGCCTGGAGTCCACCCAAACCCATGTCCACTGAGTCAGTGATGCCATCCAACCATCTCATCCTCTGTCATCCCCTTCTCCTTCTGCCCTCAATCTTTCCCAGCATCAGGGTCTTTTCCAATAAGTCAGTTCTTCACATCAAGTGGCCAAAGTATTGGAGTTTCAGCTTCAACATCAATACTTGCAGTGAACACCCAGGACTGATCTCCTTTATGATGGACTGGTTGGATCTCCTTGCAGTCCAAGGGACTCTCAAGAGTCTTCTCCAACACCGCAGTTCAAAAGCATCAATTCTTCTGTGCTCAGCTTTCTTTATAGTCCAACTCTTACATCCATACACGACTACTGGAAAAATCATAGCTTTGACTGGACGGACCTTTGTTGGCAAAGTAATGTCTCTGCTTTTTAAAATATGCTGTCTAGGTTGGTCATAACTTTCCTTCCAAGAAGAAAGCGTCTTTTAATTTCATGGCTGCAATCACCATCTGCAGTGATTTTGGAGCCCAGAAAAATAAAGTCAGCCACTCTTTCCACTGTTTCCCATCTATTTCCCATGAAGTGATGGGACTGGATGCCATGATTTAGTTTTCTGAATGTTGAGCTTTCCACATAAGTAAACGAAATATTCTTAGTTCTTTCCTATTCTAGATTACACTAACTTTTTCTCTCTTTATTCATGGAAATTCTATAGTTTGCCACTTCCTTCAAATGTGATTCCAAATGTTGTCAGCTGGTGAGCAAAGAGTAGCTCAGATAATCAACTAGGAGAGTTATTAACATTGTCAATCCTGTATAATCAAATATCTAAGTAATAAGAAGCCCTAAATGAACTGGCGTTTCCCCCATATAGCTGACATTTGGAAAATGTGGGCATTATAGACAAGATAGCTGATATACAATATTAGAAAGAAATTTTTTACTCCAGGATATACAGCGTGAAGCCTTCAGACAAAAGACAGGAAAAAAAAAAAAAAACTTGCATATGTTCATTACAGCCATATAAAGGTTAGCATTTCACACCTTGTCAGAGTTATCAGGTACAGAGCTGTCTTTGAATCTAATTTTCATTCCAACCAAAATGTGAGAAGTCAAATCACTGCATAGTGAAAAATGGGAAGCTTTCTTCACTGTGCAGTTTGCTGCAATCATGTCTTAGGGGAACTCAGAAAAAAATCATACATTAAAAAACATTAGGTTGTGTTTGTTCAATG
Source organism: Moschus berezovskii (assembly GCF_049115385.1). NCBI lineage: Eukaryota > Metazoa > Chordata > Mammalia > Artiodactyla > Moschidae > Moschus > Moschus berezovskii. The sequence continues at coordinate 40,167,576 of NC_142468.1, read as the reverse complement.
AAAACCGTTTTACTTGATAATGACAAATATGAGCTCTAAATTGCCCGTGTTTAGAAAACTCACGTTAGTAAGCATCTCATGTGACACAGTTCTAACTTGTTTACTGACACAGTGTAGTGTATTTGTTGATTTAAAATTTTTTAAACTCTTAGGTTTTGAAAGTGTTAAGAAATTCTAATATATGTTAGAGAAAGTACTAGGAAAGTACTAGTATGTATGAAGAAGCTATATGCGCAAATTTGTTGTGTGAAATCCTATCTTTCTTTATTCTCAACCTATAGATAAACCAGCAAAAAAGAGAACAAGGAAGGATGGTAAAGTGAGCTAATTTCTTTAAAACTGCACCTGGATTAGAGAAAAAAAAAATCCTCCTTTTAGGATTATTTACTTTCCCAAGGACTGAAAACATAAAGGGTGGGAATTGTTGTTGGATAAATTTTGTTTCTTTTTTGTTTTTATTTATTTTTTGTTATTCTAAATTTTGTTTCTTAACTTGAGTGCTGCTTTCATTGTGGTTTTACCTTGTGATAAATGCTTGAGCTCCTAAAAATAATAATCAAATGATTAGGTGAATTGATGGTTGGATAAAGATAGGTAGATAACTAAGTGATAAAGCAAATTATATAGAATGTTAATGATAGAGTATAAAGGTGGGCACATGAATGTTTAGTATAAAATCCTTTCAATTTAGCTGTGTGTTTAAAATTTGGCCTATAAAATGTTGAAAAAAGTAGTAAATAAATGCAAGGCATAATCTTAGATTAGGTGGCCATGGAGAAGAAAATTCTAACTCAATTTTCCAGTATACTGTATAGTAAACTCTGCATGGGACATGGGACAAGAAACATGAGAGAACTGTCAAAACAACACAGAATTACCCACATAAATTGTGAATTCTCTTATGTTTGCTTGGTGACTGGATTAAGACACACACAATATTTTTTTCCAAGATAGAAAATATAACTAAATATAAGTGGTGAGTAGAATCCTATTGAGATCCGTTGCTGCCCAAGTACTTTGAGCTCTTACAAATGTTTTAGTCATGCCAGGACTGTGATAAAAGAGAATTGTGAGATAAAATCAATATTTAAGAGAGAAAAGGCTATTTTGTTTATCTTGACTTTCTGGCAGGGTGATTTGTCTATATAACATCAGAAGGCACCTTGCATGTGTGGCTTTTATGAGGAATATCTTAGAGTTAGTGATTGCACAGTATGTGACAACCCTATTTTCTGGTTAACATATCTTTTCCTGGGATGGTTTAAAATAGTGAAAAAAAAAATCTTAGTAGCAGCATAAACACTCAGTTCCATCTTCATGTCTCCCCTTATTCACTAATTTCTGTCCCTGCCCAAGGTAAAAGACCTCCTGATAGCTTTGATTACACTTTATTTGAATTTCTGTATAATTTTTTCAAATAAGTATGGATATACATATTGCATTTATCTTGTATCCTATTATGTAAATGAAATTTCACCATTGGTATTCTTTGTGGTGAAGGTCTTTTCATGAGCATTATGTTTGTGAGATTCATTCACGTTTCTGCATGGACCTGTTTCTCACTTATTTTCATTGCCACATACTATTTCACTGCATGATTCCACCTCATTAAGTCGTATAATTGATGGTGGCTTCCCTGATGGCTCAGATGGTAAAGAATTTGCCTGTAATCATGGAGACCTGGGTTCGATCTCTGGGTCGGGAAGATCCCCTGGAGAAAGGCATGGCAGCCCACTCTAGTATTTTTGCCTAGAGAATCCCATGGACAGAAGAGCCTGGTGGGCTATAATCCATGGGGTCACAAAGAGTCAGACATGACTGAGTGACTAAGCACACACGAATTACTTCTAATCAATTAGTTTTGGTAAAACGTGAAAAAGGATAATTAACCTGATATTAACCCAATTAACAAATATAATTCTAGCTGTATTACTTGTATTTATTGCCTTCTGACTCCCTCAACTGAATGTTTATTCAGAAAAAAACAAGCCTTTATGACTGCAGATTTGACCCTATAGGATCAGCTCATCTTCCTTTCTCTATAAAATAATTTTTAGTAACCATTACATTTCTTCTTTTTGATTTAGAAATTGTACTCCTCTTACCACTCCCTTGATCATCACAAATAATTTAAACACTATACTCATTATACCCCATTTCTAATTTTATTATTACAGTAAGCCTAGCCTACAAATTAACTCAAGAAGTACTAAAATGAGCCAAATATAGTATTAGTTCAAAATAAATGATTTTGACTCATTAGATTATGATTAAATGCATAATTACCAAGTGGCTTCAGTTATATATAAATATTATCATAGCATTTACATTTTCCCTTATAGGACTATTAATATATTGATCTTATTTAATATCATCTTTATGATGCTTAGAAGGCATGATATTATCACTATCCATTATAACAACCATAATAATCTTAAATACATAGTTTAACTAGCATAAGGCCAATTGTATTATTAGTATTTGCAGGCTGCAAAGCAGCACTTGGGTTGTCTCTACTAGTAATAATATCAAATACATTTGACACTGACTATATATGAAACCTCAATTTAATGCTAAAAATTATTATTCCCACAGTTATACTAATACCCCTAACTTGAGTCTCAAAAAATAGTATAATCTTATATCAATATTACAATTCAGCTTACTAATTAGCCTTACAAACCTACTCCTCCTTAACCAATTCAACACTAATCATCTTAATATTTCATTACTTTTTTCTCTGACTTCTTATCAATACCACTACTAATTTTAACAACATGATTGTTACCTCTTATATTAATAGTTAGCCAATATCATGTATTAAAAGAATCATTAACCTGAAAAAATTATATATTACTACACTAATCATACTACAATTATTTCTAATCATAACATTTACTGCTATAGAATTAGTTTTCTTCTACATTTTATTTAAAGCAACACAAGTCCAAACTTATATTGTTACCCAATGAAGTAATCAAACAGAACGCCTTAATGCATTATTTCTTACTTTATACACTTGTATCCCTCCCCCTTTTAGTAAAACTAGTCTATATCCAGCATATCACAGAATCGCTAAATTTCCTGATACTTCAATACTGAACCCAAATAATATCCAACTCCTGACCCAATGTTTTTGTATGATTAGCATGCATAATAGTGTATAATACCTTTATAGTAAAAATACCACTATACGGTCTTCATCTTCAGTTACCTAAAGCACTTGTAAGAAGCCCCTACAGTAGGTTCCATAGTACTTCTAGCCCTTATTACTGAAACTTGGAGGCTACGGCATATTATGAATTACAATAATACTAAATCCACTAACAGACTTTATAGGATATCCTTTTATTATATTATCCTTATGAGGCATAATCATAACTAGTTCAAACAGACCTACAATCACTCATCACATATTCTTCTGTCAGCCATATAGCACTTGTTATTGTAGCTATCCTTTTCCAAACACCTTGAATCTACATAAGGGCTAGTGCTCTAATAATTGTTCATAGCCTTACATCTATATTATTCTGTCTGGCAAATTCAAATTATAAATTAATTCATAGCTGAACAATAATTCTAGCCTGAGACCTACAAACATTTCTCCCATTAATAGCAACCTGATGATTACTAGCAAGCCTGACAGACTTAGCCCTGCCCCCTAACTATTAATTTAATCAGAGGATTATTTGTAGTAATATCATCCTTATGATAATCAAATATCATAATTATTCTAATAGGAATTAATATAGTAATTGCTGCCTTATACTCCCTATACATACTAACTATAACTCAGAGAGGTAAATAAGACACACCATATCAATATTTCACCATCCTTTACACAAGAAAACGCCCTCATATGACTCCACTTCTTATCCCTCCTATTCCTATCATTAAACCTCAAATTTATTTTAGGCCCTTTATACTGTAAATATAGTTAAAAAAAAAAACAACTAGTAACAGAAGATTATACCCTTCTTATTTACTGAAAAAGTATCAAGAACTGCTAACTAATGCTCCCATGTCTAATAACATGATTTTTTCAAACTTTTAAAAGATAATAGTTATCCATTGGTCTTAGGAACCAAAAAACTGGCGCAACTCCAAATAAAAGTAATAAACTCATTCTCCTCTTTCACACTGGCCATGCCACCTAGGAAGTCCCTATTTATATTAATTATATAAATTATAATAACAAGCACCAATATCTATAAAACTAACATATATCCATCACATGTAAAAACTATTATTTCATAATGCCTTCATTAAGAGTCTAAGTTTCAATAATAATATTTATTCACGTGTTGTCTAGTTGCTAAGTCATGTTTGACTCCTTTGCCACCCCATGGACTGTAGCCCACCAGGCTCTTCTATCCACAGTATTTCCCAGGCAAGAATACTGGAGTGGCTTGCCATTTCCTTCTCCAGGGGATTTTCTCAACCCAGGGATAAAACTCCATCTCCTGTATTGACAGGCAGATGCTTTACTGCAGAGCCACCAGGAAAGCCCAATATTGATTTTATACAGGCCACGAAATAATTGTCTCAAACTGACACTGAATTACTGTTCAAACTCATAAATTATCATTCAGCTTCAAAATAGATTATTTCACAACAATATTTGTAACTGTTTGTCACATGATCATAGAATTTTCAATATGATACATGCATTCAGACCCTAATATCAACTGATTTTTAAATATCTTTTCCTTTTCCTCATTGCAATATTAATTTTTGTTACTGCTAACAACCTCTTCCAACTCTTCATCAGAAGAGAAAGTGTTCGTTGCTCAGTTGTGTCTGACTCTTTTCCACCCCCTGGACTGTGTAGCCAACCAGGCCCCACTGTCCATGGGATTCTCCAGGCAAGAATACTGGATTGGGTAGCCATTCCTTTCTCCAGGGGATTTTCCTGACCCAAGAATCAAGCCCAGTTCTCCCACATCAGATGAGGAGTAGGAATTACATCTTTCCTACTTAACAGATGATTATATGGATGAGCTACTATCCTACAGGTAATCTTATATAACCATATTGGAGATATTGGATTTATTACAGCAATAGCATGATTCCTATTCAGCTTAAATGCATGGGGTTTACAACAAATTTTTATACTCAATTTAAATAATTCAAATTTACCTCTAATAGGACTCATACTGGCCACAACTGGAAAATTTGCCCAATTTGGCCTTCACCCATGACTGTCTTCAGCAATAGAAGACCCTATTTCTATCTCAGCCCTGCTATACTCAAGCACAATAGTGGGAGCAGGTATCATTTTACTTGTTTGATTTATTCTTTTGGCAGAAAATAATCACATTATTCAGACAATTATGTCTAGGAGCCATTACCACACTGTTTATAACAATATGTGCTCTTACCCAAAATGATTTAAAAAATAATTGCCTTTTCTACCTCTAGTCAACTAGACCTCATAATAGTAACAATTGGCATTAAACAACCTTACCTAGTATTCCTTCTTTTTGTACTCATGACTTCTTTAAAGCTATCTTATTCATATGCTCTGGATCTATTATCCACAGTCTGAACAATGAGCAAGACTTCCGAAAAATGGGTGTATTTAAACAAGACCCTTTACCACAACAGCCCTCATCATTGGCAGTCTAGCACTTTCAGGGATACCTTTCCTCACTGGATTTTATTTTAAAGACCTAATCATCGAAACTGCCAACACGTCTCATACCGATGCCTGAGCTCTTTCAATAACTCTAATTGCCACCTCCCTCATGGACCTGTACAGGACCTGCATTATCTTCTTTACACTGCTCAGTTCAGTTCAGTTCAGTCGCTCAGTCGTGTCCGACTCTCCGCGACCCCATGAATCAGCACGCCAGGCCTCCCTGTCCCCCACCAACTCCCGGACTCATGTCCACAGAGTTGGTGATGCCATCCAGCCATCTCATTCTCCGTCGTCCCCTTCTCCTCCCGCCCCCAACCTTTCCCAGCATCAGAGTCTTTTCCAGTGAGTTACTCGCCGCATGAGGTGGCCAAAGTATTGCAGTTTCAGCTTCAGCATCAGTCCCTCCAATGAACATCCAGGATTGATCTCCTTTAAAATGGACTGGTTGGATCTCCTTGCAGTATAAGGGACTCTCAAGAGTCTTCTCCAACACCACAGATCGATTCTTCGGTGATCAGCTTTCTTCACAGTCCAATTCTCACATCCATACATGACCACGGGAAAAACCATTGCCTTGACTAGATGGACCTTGGTCGGCAAAGTAATGTCTCTGCTTTTTAATATACTATCAAGGTTGGTCATAACTTTCCTTCCAAGGAGGACAACCCTAATTCTCTGCCTTAGCTATAATTAATGAAATTCCTTTCTTATTAATTCTATTAAATACCTGTTAAAACTTGGAGCATTTTCACTGGTTTTATTTCCAAGAATATTCCTCCAACAACATTTCCATAAATAACTATACCTTACTACCTAAAGTTAACTGTCCTTCTTGTAATCATTCTAGGCTTCACTCTAGCACTTGAAATCAATAGCATTACATAAAACTTAAAATTCAGTTATCTATCAAGTATATTCAAATTCTCCAATCTCTTAGGATATTTTCCCATTATTATTCACTGTCTAGTGCCTTACATAAATCAACAAGCCAAAAATCACCATCCTCCTTAATCTGATTAGAAAACATTTTAACAAAAACCACTTTCCTTATTCAATTAAAAATCTCTATGTTAGTATCAGATCAGAAAAGCTTAATTAAATTATATTTTCTTTAATTCTTCATCACCCTGCTCCTTAGCATGATTCTATTTCATTTCCATGAGTAATCTCCATAATAACCATAACACCATTTAACAATGACCAGCCAGTGACAATTTCAAATCAAGTACCATAATTATATAGCACCACAGTCCCTTTAGCCTCTTCACTAAAAAATACAGAATCCCCCATATCCTAAATTACTCAATCCCCTAAACCATTAAATGTAAATACAGTCTCCACCTTCTCATTCTTTAAAGCATTCAGTTCAGTTCAGTTCAGTTCAGTCGCTCAGTCGTGTCCGACTCTTTGCGACCCCATGAATCACAGCATGCCAGGCCTCCCTGTCCATCACCAACTCCCAGAGTTCACTCCAACTCATGTCCATCGAGTCAGTGATGCCATCCAGCCAACTCATTCTCTGTCGTCCCCTTCTCCTCTTGCCCCCAATCCCTCCCAGCATCAGAGTCTTTTCCAGAGAGTCAACTCTTCGCATGAGGTAGCCAAAGAATTGGAGTTTCAGCTTTAGCATCAGTCCTTCCAATGAACACCCAGGACTGATCTCTTTTAGGATGAACTGGTTGGATCTCCTTGCAGTCCAAGGGACTCTCAAGAGTCTTCTCCAACAACACAGTTCAAAAGCATCAATTCTTTGGCGATCAGCTTTCTTCACAGTTCAACTCACATCCATACATGACCACTGGAAAAACCACAGCCTTGACTAGACGGACCTTTGTTGGCAAAGTAATGTTTCTACTTTTTAATATACAATCTAGGTTGGTCATAATTTTTCTTCCAAGGAGTAGTTCAGTTCAGTTCAGTTCAGTCGCTCAGTCGTGTCCGACTCTCCGCGACCCCATGAATCACAGCACGCCAGGCCTCCCTGTCCATCACCAACTCCCGGAGTACACTCAAACTCATGTCCACAGAGTCGGTGATGCCATCCAGCCATCTCATTCTCCGTCGTCCCCTTCTCCTCCCGCCCCCAACCTTTCCCAGCATCAGAGTCTTTTCCAGTGAGTCAACTCGTCTCATGAGGTGGCCAAAGTCCAAGGAGTAAGCGTCTTCTAATTTCATGGCTGCAATCAGCATCTGCAGTGATTTTGGAGCCCCCAAAATTAAAGTCTGACACTTTCCACTGTTTCCCCATCTATTTCCCATGAAGTGATGGGACCTGATGCCATGATCTTAGTTTTCTGAATGTTGAGCTTCAAGCCAACTTTTTCACTCTCCTCTTTCACTTTCATCAAGAGGCTTTTGAGTTCCTCTTCACTTTCTGCCATAAAGGTGGTGTCATCTGCATGTCTGAGGTTATTGATATTTCTCCCGGCAATCTTGATTCCAGCTTGTGCTTCTTCCAGCCCAGCGTTCCTCATGATGTACTCTGCATATAAGTTAAATAAGCAGGGTGACAATATACAACCTTGACGTACCCTCCTTTTCCTATTTGGAACCAGTCTGTTGTTCCATGTCCAGTTCTAACTGTTGCTTCCTGACCTGCATACAGGTTTCTCAAGAGGCAGATCCAGTGGTTTGGTATACCCATCTCTTTCAGAATTTAAAAACTAGCAAAAAATCCATAATTAAACCAGAAAGAAATGCCACGAGTACAGTCTTATTAGAGACCCAAACATCAGGGTGATGCTCAGTAGCCACAGACATTGTATAACGAAACAGCACTAACATCCCCCATAAATAAATTTAAAAAACTATTAAACCTAAAAATGACCCACCAAAATTTAATACAATACCACAACCAATACCACCACTTACAGTTAAGCCAAACCCACCATAAGTAGTTGAAGGTTTTGAAAAAAATCCCACAAAACCAATCACAAAAATAATGCTTAAAATAATGTGTTATATTTATTCTTACATGGACTCTAACCACGACTCACGACATGAAAAACCATTGTCATTCAACTACAACACTAATGACCAACATTTTGAAATCACACCCCTAATAAAAATTATTGACAACATATTTATTGATCTCCCAGCTCCATCAAACATCTCATCATGATGGAATTTTGGTTTTCTGCTAGGTATTTGTTTAATTCTACAAATCTTTTTTCTTTTTTATTGGAGGCTAATTATTTTACAATATTATATTGTTTGGTTTTGCCATACATTGACATGAATCCGCCCGGGGTGTACATGAGTTCCCCTTCCTGAGCCCCCCTCCCACTTCCCTCCTCCCTTTATCCTCCCTCTGGGTCATCCCCGCACACCAGCCCCGAGCATCCTGTAACATGCATCGACCCTGAACTGGCAATTCGTTTTACATATGACAACATACATGTTTCTATGCCATTCTCCCAAATCATCCCACCTTCACCCTCTCCCACAGAGTCCCAAAGACTGTTCTATACATCTGTGTCTCTTTTGCTGTCTTGTATACAGGGTTCTCATTTGCATCTTTCTAAATTCCATATATATGCATTAGTATACTGTATAATTCTGAAAATCTTAACAGGCTTGTTCCTAGCGATACATTGTACACCAGATATGATAACCACCTTCTTATCAGTCACACACATCTGCTGAGACATAAGTTACAGGTGAATTATCCAATACATAATACAAATGAAGCTTCCTTATTCTTTATCTGCCTATTCATCCATGTAGGATGTGGCCTATACTGTGGGTCATATGACTTCTTAGAAACTTGAAACATTGGAGTTATTCTATTATTTACAGTCATAGCCACAGCACTTAGAGGTTACATACTGCCTTAAGGGCAAATATCATTTTGAGGAACAAGCAACAGTAATGACTTATCTCCTTTCAGCAATTCCATATGTTTGTACAGACCTTGTTGAGTGAGTCTAAGGTAGATTTTCAGTAGATAAAGGAACTCTCACATGATTCTTAGCCTTTCGCTTTATCCTTCCATTTATTGTTGCAGCACTAGCTGTGGCTCCACCTATTGTTTTTCCATGAAACAGGATCTAGTAATTCAATAGGAATTTCATCTGACATAGAAAAGATCCCATTTCATTCATATTATACAATTAAAATTACTAGTTTATTTATTTATTTATTTATTTTTTAGTGTTGAGAGCCTCCTTTAGGGGTTGAGACGGATTTTTTATTTTTATTTTTTTTTTATTTTTTTTTATTTCTAAAAAAGAATTTTATTAAAAAAGCACAAATGCAAAGAAATGAACAGAGGAAAATTTATGCGTCGAACCTGGATTGGTCACTTATGGTAATATATATGCTACAATTCCATTCTCTCCAATAATTTTAGTCCTGTTTTCACCTGACTTGTTAGAGGACCCTGAAAAATCCCTTCAATATACCACCCCATATTACCCCAGAATGATATTTCCAATTTGTATATGCAATCCTCTGATCAGTTCCTAGTAAACTAGGAGGGGCTTTATCCCTAATCTTTACTATCCTAATCTTAGTACTAAATACCATTACTCCATACATCTAAACAAGGAGTCATGACATTCTGACACCTTTGCCAGTGTCTATTCTGAGTTCTAGTAGCAGACCTATCAACACTAACATGAATTGGAGGGCAACCATTAGAACACCTCTTCATTATTATCAGACAGTTAGCATCAACCCTATATTTTTTCCTAATTCTATTACTAATACCAGTAGCTAGTACCATCAGAAATAGTATCCTAAAATGAAGAGTCTTTGTGGCATATTTATTACCCTGGTCTTGTAAATCAGAAAAGGAGAGTAATAAATCTCCCTAAGACCTAAGGAAGAAGCTATATCTCCACTGTCAGCACTCAAAGCTGAAATCCTACTTAAATGATTCCCCGGAATTTTGTTATAGTATATTTACAAGATTTTAAAGTACTGTATCAGTTATTAAGGTAGCCCGATTTCACCAGCCTCCTATGTACTTGCAAACCTGTATCTCCACATTGTAACCACATATATATTATGCCATGCATAATACATCACATGCATAATTGTACATGAAATTATTTACCCCATGCATATAAGAGTGTACATAATATTATTGATATTACATAGTACATGTAATTATTAACTGTACATAGTACATTTTATTAAATAAGTCCTTGTCAACATGCATATCATATCCAAGATCACAAGGTTAATCACCAGACCACGTGAAACCATCAACCCACTTGGCTGGCGCACCTCTTCTTGCTCTGGGCCCATGATTTATGCGGGTTTCTATTAGTGAAACTTTATCAAAGATCTCATTCTTACTTCTGAGCCATCTTACCTAAAACTGCCCATTCCTTCCTCTTAAATAAAGACATTTCAGTGGACTAATGACTAATCAGCCCATACACACAAGTAACTGTGGTGTCATGCATTCAGTATCTTTTAATTATTTGAGATGTTTGGACTCAGCTATGGGCGTCTAAGGCCCTTACACAGTCAAATAAATTTGAAGTAGCTGGACTTCAGTTCAGTTCAGTTCAGTTAAGTTCAGTCGCTCAGTCATGTCCGACTCTTTGCGACCCCACGAATCACAGCACACCAGGTCTCCCTGTCCATCACCAACTCCCGGAGTTCACTCAAACTCATGTCCATTGAGTCGGTGATGCCATCCAGCCATCTCATTCTCTGTCGTCCCCATCTCCTCCCACCCCCAATCCCTCCCAGCATCAGACTCTTCTCCAGTGAGTCAACTTGTCGCATGAGGTGGCCAAAGTATTGCAGTTTCAGCTTTAGCATCAGTCCCTCCAATGAACACCCAGGATTGATCTCCTTTAGAATGGACTGGTTGGATTTCCTTGCAGTCCAAGGGACTCTCAAGAGTCTTCTCCAACACCACAGTTCAAAAGCACCAATTCTTCGGCGATCAGCTTTCTTCACAGTCCAACTCTCACCTCCATACATGACCACGGGAAAAACCATAGCCTTGACTAGACGGACCTTTGTTAGCAAAGTAATGTCTCAGCTTTTTAATATGCTATCTAGGCTGGTCATAACTTTCCTTCCAAGAAGTAAGCGTCTTTTAATTTCCTGGCTGCAATCAGCATCTGCAGTGATTTTGGAGCCCCAAAAAATAAAGTCTGACACTGCAGTGAAGATTAATTACCAAGGTAATGAGAAGCAGGGTGATTTTCAGTCAATGGTAACAGGACATAGAGAATTATATATGCATGTATACACTAAGTATACTTCACCTATCCTCTCCTCCTAAAAGTCACAGTATACTTAAATATGTTGATCTGTATATGTCACACATGGAAATACATTTCTTTATGATGTACCAAAGAGTGGAATTGCTAGGAAGATCTTCAGATTTAATTTATAATAATAGTCTTTCAAAATCATATATTTATGCTCTTATAAACTGTCTGAAAGTTGTCTACATTCTTGCTAACATATGATATCTTTATTTTAGCCATTTTCTTGTGTATTAAATAATATCCTACTGTATCCATTTTTATTTGATTAATCAGATATAAGCAAACTGTGGCCACCCACTTTTGTGAAATGCATATTCAGATGTTTTGCCCATTTTTCTATTGAGTTGTCTGTAGTTTTGTTTTTTATTTTTAGGATTTCTTTATATATTTTTTTAATAGAATTCCTTTGTTACTAAGTAATGTGTGTTGTCTTCTTTCATTCCATGTATTTCCTATGAGCTACTTTATTGGAAATTTTAAATTTCTACTTCTAGTTTTATTATTTTGAATTGTAGTATAGTCCAATATTTAAATTTTTCTCAATAATTAGTTTTTATATCAACATTTTAAAAGTGATTCTATATCATAAGATTATGTAACTATTGTTCTATCTTCTGTAAATATTACTGGTTTTATTTTATCTTTCTTTTTAAAATTCACCTAGAATGGATTTTTGTTTTATTTTTTTCTCAAGTGAACATTTTATTTTCTAGCAATATTTTTAATAAAATATCATTATTCTGTAATTCACAGTGTCATAGAATTGTGATGTTTCTGTGCTCTCTGTTGTATTCTATTCATTTATTTGAACATTAAAAAATAAATAGCTTACATATTTAATTACTATAGTTTTGTAAATCTTGACATCCAGTAGCAAAAGTTCTTATACCATGTTTTCTTAGTCAAGATTGTCCTCATTATTCTTGACCCCTTGAACTTCCTCATAAATTTTAGAGACACTGTCCATTTCCACAAAATTGAGATTATATTTAATCTGTATATTAGTTGCAGAGAATGGCATCTTTATAACATCTTTATAATTTGATTGTTTTAAATCCATGTTTTATATAATTTTCTTAAAGAAATTTTGCCCATCTACTATTATAGCTTATACATGAATATAATATCAGAAAAAAAGCACATAAATTATTAGTGAACAGTTCAATATATTTTCACAAAATATGCTTGTAACCAGCACCAGGTCAAGAAATAGAATATTATTATCATCCCAGAAGCGGCTCTACTCTCCTCTTCCAATCTACTTTTGGACTTTAAATAATGTGAACCATTCAGCAAATATTCTTTTCAGTTCAGTTCAGTTCAGTCGTTCAGTCGTGTCCGACTCTCCGTGACCCCATGAATCACAGCACACCAGGCGGTGTTCTATAACTGCATCCAAAAACATTCTGATTTATACAATGAGAAGCTTCAGTATTACCTACAAGAAATGTTTCATAAGTACATGATACTCTTTAGGGTTTTTTAAAGAATAGGTGTGTGAAAAAATACATATCTTTTAAATCAAAGTGTAGTTGAAATGTGTTAATTTCTGCTGTACAGCAAAGTGATGTGTATATATATATATTCTTTTTAATGTTCTTTTCTATTACAGTTTATCCCAGGAATATAGTTCCCTGCGCTATATAGTAAGACATTGTTGTCCATCCAGAAAGATATATATCTCTGCATGAAGCTTTTTAATTCCATTCTTTTATAGCTAATTTATTTTGATCAACATTGTATTTTTGAAATTTATAAAAATTTCAGAATGAATATTTTATTCACTCTTTCTTATTGCTGTATACATTGCATTTTGTGAACACATGAATTATTTTATCCATCCTACTATTGATGGATAAAATAATTTTATATACTGACTTTCCCCCACTGCCACTTTGGAGCAGTCTCTCAGAGCTATCTGAGATGCTGCCTCCCTGGCTGCAGTCCTCATTTTGCACCAAATAAAACTTAACTCACAACTCTCAAGTTGTACATATTTTTTTAGTCAACAGTTATAGTGACTGACGAAATGACCCAAGTGGACTTCCTTCTTTCAACTGGACTCCATGAGGAACCAGAGCTTTGGTACCAGCAGTGACCACTTGTGCCCATCTGCCTCCTTGGGGAGTGCAGACGAATTTGGGTTTAATGTAAGTTAAATATTATATGGCGGAGGAAGATTGCGGACTAGAAGGACATGCACTCATCTTCTCCTGTGAAAACTCCAAAATTACAACTCGCTGCTGAATAACCATCGACAGGAAAATGTTGGATCCCATCACAAAAAGACACCACAACCACACGTCCAAGGGCAAAGAAGCCCCAGCAGGATAGTAGGTGGTGTGTCATTGCATTTAGAATCAAACCCCATATCCACCAGAGACACTCAGACGGCTCAAAATCTTGTATGCACCAGGACTCAGAGACCCCACATAGACCGAGCCAGAACTGTGTTGGAGTGTCTCCTGAGGAGGGATGGTTCAGCAGTGGCCTGCCACAGGGGCAGGAGCTCTGGGTTCAGCAGACCTGGCTATGGCATAAGCCATCTTGGAGGAGGTCACCATTAACACCACCATAGAGTCACCAGAACTTCCACAGGACTGGGGAAACAGACTCTTGGGGGCACAAACAAAACCTTGTGCATACGAGGATCCAAAAGAAAGGAGCAATGATGACAAAAGACTGACCCAGACTTGCCCATGAGTGTTGAGGAGTCTCTGGCAGAGTCGAGGGTTGGCGGTGGCCTGCTACAGGGTCAGGGGCACTCAGTGCAGCAGTGCACCTATGAGACCTTTTGAAGGAGGTCCCATTATCTTCATTACCTCCAGCATAGTCTAGCCCTAGGTCAAACAACCAGGAGGGAACACAGCCCTGTCCATCAACAGAAAATTGGATTAAAGATTTACTGATCACGGCCCCACCCATCAGAATAACACCCAGTTTCCCCCTCAGTCAATCTTTCCCATCAGGAAGCTTCTGTAAGCTTCTTATCCTTATCCATCAGAGGGCCAACAGAATGAAAACCACAGTCACAGAAAACTAATCAAACTGATCACATGGACCACAGTCTTGTCTAACTCAATGAAATTATGAGCCAAGCCATGTAGGGCCATCCAAGATAGACAGGTCATGGTGGAGAGTTCTGACATAATGTGGTCCACTGGAAAAGAGAATGGCAAACCACGTCAGTATTCTTGGCTTAAGAACCCCATGAACAGTATGAAAAGGCAAAAAGATAGGACAATGAAAGATGAACTCCCCAGGTTGGTAGGTTCCCAATATGCTACTGGAGATCAGTGGAGAAATAACTCCAGAAAGAATGAAGAGATGGAACCAAAGCAAAAACAGCACACAGTTGTGGATGTGACTGGTGATGGAAGTAAAGTCTGATGCTGTAAGAACAATATTGCATAGGAACTTGGAATGTTAGGTCCATGAATCAAGGCAAATTGGAAGTAGTCAAACTGGAGATGGCAAGAGAGAACATCAACATTTTAGATTTCCAGAAAAGCACCTACTTCTGCTTTATTGACTATGCCAAAGCCTTTGACTGTGTGGATCACAATAAACTGTGGAAAATTCTGAAAGAGACGGGAATACCAGACCACCTGACCTGCCTCTTGAGAAACCTGTATGTAGGTCAGGAAGCAACAGCTAGAACTGGACATGTCACAACAGACTGCTTCCAAATAGGAAAAGGAGTATATCAAGGCTGTATATTGTCACCCTGCTTATTTAACTTATATGCAGAGTACATCAGGTGAAATGCCAGGCTGGATGAAGCACAAGCTGGAATCAAGATTGCCAGGAGAAATATCAATAATCTCAGAAATGCAGATGACACCACACTTATGGCAGAAAGTGAAGAAGAACTAAAGAGCCTCTTGATGAATTTGAAAGAGGAGAGTGAAGTAGTTGGCTTAAAATTCAACATTCAGAAAACTAAGACCATTTCATCTGGTCCCATCACCTCATGGCAGATAAATGGGGAAAAAATGGAACACTGAGAGACTATTTTTTGGGGCTCCAAAATCACTGCAGATGGTGACTGCAGCCATGAAATTAAAAGACGCTCGTTCCTTGGAAGAAAAGCTATGACCAACCTAGACAGCATATTAAAAAGCAGAGTCATTACCTTGCCAACAAAAGTCTTTCTAGTCAAAGCTATGGTTTTTCCAGTAGTCTTGTATGGATGTGAGAGTTGGATTATAAAGAAAGCTGAGTGCTGAAGAATTGATCTTTTGAACTGTGGTGTTGGAGAAGACTCTTGAGAGTGCCTTGGACTGCAAGGAGTTCCACCCAGTCCATCCTAAAGGAGATCAGTCCTGAATATTCAATGGATGGACTGATGTTGAAGCTGAAACTCCAATACTTTGGCCACCTGAAGCAAAGAATTGACTCATTTGAAAAGACCCTGATGCTGGGATAAAGATTGAAGTCAGCAGGAGAAGAGGACGACAGAGGATGAGATGATTGGATGGCCTCACCAACTCTATGGACATGAGTTTGAGTAAGCTCCAGGAGTTCGTGATGGACAGAGAAGTCTAGCGTGCTGCATTCCATGGGGTCGCAAAGTGTCGGACACGACTGAGGGACTGAATTGAAATGAACTATTAATAGACATTTGCGAGATTTCCAGCTTGGGGCTATTATGACTAATACTATTATGAACATGTGGATGAGTTTTTGTTGGTATGTATCTGGAAGTAGGAGTGCTGAGTCTTAGGATATGCATTTAATTCTTTTGGTAGGTTTTGCCAAGCAGTTTTCCAAAATGGTTGTATTAATGTTGATATTTTTCTGCTACTTTTAAGTAATCTACTAAAAATGCTTAATTTCCATTGCTTCTGGTGAAAAGAAATGCAATTTATTTCTCTTTTATATTTGCCTCATATCCAGCCATCTTATTAAGATTATTTATCAATTTTAATAATTTTACTTTCTTTTGGATTTTCTGCATATATGATTATGCTGTTTGAAAAGAATAACAGTTTTTTTGCTCCTTTTAATTCTGATAACTTGGCTTTAATCTATTGCACAGTGTATAATAGAAATAGTATTAATGACATTGTGTCTCCTTCCTGATCCCAGGAGAAAAGTTGACAATAATATACCAATAAAATTGATATTTTCCATGAGTTTTGCTACATTTTTTTGCTCCTAGTTTTCAAGTGTCTTTATTGTGATTAGATGTTGCATTTTATCATGTATGTTTGTTTCTACAGTGATTAAGTTGGTCACATGATATATTTTCTTTTTTCTGTTAATGTGAATTACATTAATTGGCTCATATATTAATCTAATCTTTCATTTCTATGGTGACTGTAACTTGATTACTACAAATTAATCTTTGAAAATTTCTGGATTCAGTTCATACTCTTTTCTCTTTTATATGTTTTATAATCTTAGTTTTCTTCAACTTTTCTTGCTTCATACCATTTCAGGAGGTCCTTGGAAACAGATTTAAGATAGAACATTCATTTTAGTAAATTGTCAAAAGCCTTTCTGTCTGTATAAACTAGTGCAGTCTGAAACACCAAAATCTCAGAAGTAAAACTCAATAATATGCACATGCTTTCTAATCCAAATAAGTGTTCTAACTTCAAAGCCTCCACGAATTATGAAAACTCAGTTTTCTTTCAGACCCTTGTTGAACAAGATGAGAATGTGTCATCAGAGGTTAGGTGGTTTGGCATCCTGGAGATTTATCAGACAGTGAATGGGCTTGTGACCAACACCCCTGTTTAAAGGAAGGGAAGAAAAGGGCAAGGAAGGGAAGAGGAGAGGGAAAGAAGAGGGTTTGTGCAGATGGATAAGGTTGCTTGTGATATAGTTTAGTAGGTGTCTCACTAATCCTCTGTAGAGTTCTCAAGCTGGAATTATCTTTATATTTGTCCTAAGATATGGTGGGATGACTGGACCTACCTATTACCATAATTTCCAGTCAAGGCTGCTTCCAGTGTATGTATGGTCCTTGACAAATATCTTTGGTGAGACCTTGCTCTCTATAAGCAATTTGACTTCAAAAAATGGATTACAGATTTCACAGGTCCATGCTCACTTGATTATTGTCCAGTTAATTGGTGAAGAGTCAACAAAGTATTCAGGCTTCAAATCTTCTTGAGTTCCAGAAGTCATAGTCTGACATTCCTGGCTATTTTCCTTTCTATTTGTTAAAATTTTTATTTTATATTGGAGTAAAGTTGATTTACACTATTGCATTAGTTTCAGTATACAACAGAGTGATTTAGTTATGCATATTCATATATCTGGGTTCCCACATGTCTCAGTGGTAAAAAATTAACCCGTCAAACAGAAGGAGCGATTTTGACCCCTGGGTTGGGAAAATCCCCTGGAGGCAGGAAATGGCAAACCACTCCAGTATTCCTGCCTGGAAAATCCCATGGACAGACAGGCCTGCTGGGCTACAGTCCATAGGGTCTCAAAGAGTCTAACACGACTTAGCAACTAAACAACAACATGTGTGTGTGAAGTCCTCACATGAGTCATGTCTGACTCTTCTATCCTGTGAACTGTAGCCTGCCAGGCTCCTCTGTCCATGGGACTTTTCAGACAAGAATGCTGAAGTGGGTTTCTATGCCCTCATCCAGGGGATCTTCCCAACCCAGGGATTGAACCCACAGCTCTTGTCTCCTGCATGTGCAGGTGGGTTCTTTGCCACTAATGCTACCTCAAGCCCAAACAACAATACAATTCATATATCTATTAATTTTCAGATTCTTTTCCCAGATAGGTTATTGCAGAACATTCGGTATAGTTCCCTGTACTATATAGTAAGTCCTTGTTGACTATCTATTTTATATATCATTACTGGCTACTTTCTTATTACCCACCCCCATCATCTGTGAGAAAAAGGAAACAACACTGTTATTCAATGCCATGACTTTTTGAAATCAGTATTGAAACAATATAAATCTTTTCCTAAAATTCCCTACATCATATTTTGCTAATATATTTCAATAAAAATATTTTATTGATGACACATATTCTCTAAAATCAAAATCAAAATATATGTATAATATATAACCTTATAAATATATATAGAGAAAGAAAATTTATTTTTATTTTAAATCATTATAATCATGAGATTTTAAGCTTTGGAAAATGTCCTCTGAATTGATTATTGTTATGTTCATTAATGGCACAGACTTGATAAAAATAAGCATATTAAATTTTATTAATTAATTTTAACACAAATTTATTGGAAGTCAACCTGTTACTGATGTTTGGAGCTTTTACTTTTCAATTTATCATTTATTAATAGAAGAATACTAGTTTCCATATCAGCTCTATTTTTGTGGCTGGTTGTCATCAATATAAATACTAAGAGAACTCTTTTGCTTAAATAATTAGGTAGAAATCGAAGTCTTATTACAGTGATGTCACTTTCTTTCAACTTCAGAGTTTTATGTCTTCCACCTAAACAATCACAATTTGTCTAGCATCAGAAATTATTTTATGAAATACAATTTGTTCCTTCTTCAATGTGTTGAAAGTAAAAAAAGCCACTAGAGTTTTATAAGAATGTGTTATTTTAGCATTCTGTTTTTCAGCATCTATAGTACTATTTTTGACTACCCTATGAGTGAGAGTGTGTATATGTGTGTGTGTGTATGCTAGAGGTTATGCTTTTAATCTGCAATGGGAAGAAAGATGATTGATCAAAAATGAGGCAGTGGGAAAAATGGAACCAAAGGAGCACTCTTCTTCTTAGGTGGAACAGTACCAGTAATGAGTACAAATAGAAGTTGAACATCTGTAAAATAATATACTTAAAACCATTTATATCTATATCCTCCTTGTAAAGCCTTCTTATTTTTCAAGGATACTAGTACCTCAGAATGAATACTACTAATGTAGTGTAAGTTAAGTGCTTGTTTGTGAAATGAATGAACAAGTGAGTGAATGAAAACTAGTATGTTTAAACTTATTTAGTTAAGAGAAAGTTATTCAATTTATGATTTATTACAATAAGTGTGTATTTTTTGGCAATCCTTTTATAAAAATATAAGCTACAAATATTTTCAATGATATTTGTGAAGATTGAAATTAATGATATGATGCAATGATGTTACAATTGGCAGACATTGAATTAAAAATTAATTTTAATTTTGGAGTATCTTTCTTCTTTTGTACTAAATGAACATTTTTCTAAAAACTCAAAGCATTTTCATAGGCCTTTGAAAATCTTATAGTCCCTAAGCACTCTCTTTTTTGTGACTAACAGATAAAGTAGCCCTAATCCAGCCTGGTATCTACTGAGAAAGAAAGGGGAGACATTACATTATAATACATTGTATTACATTACAATAAGCAAGGGCTTCAGCTTTAGAACTTTTTTTGAACTGACCTTGATCATGGCTTTTATAATAGGAGTTGTCTCTTCTGCCTCGAACAGGCTTGCCTAAGACTGAAGTCCTACCATAGAGTTCGGTATACCTAAGACAGGCCTTTTTGGAAAACTGGTATAATAAACTTCATGTTTGTAGGCATATGTGATACACATCAATGAGTCAGTCAGTTCAATTGCCCAGTCGTGTCCGACTCTGTGACCCCATGAACCACAGCATGCCTGGCCTCCCTGTCCATCACCAACTCCCGGAATTTACTGACTCATGCCCATGAGTCAGTGATGTCATCCAACCATCTCATCCTGTCGTCCCCTTCTCCTCCCGCCCTCAATCTTTCCCAGAATCAGTGTCTTCTCAAATGAGTCAGCTCTTCACATCAGGTGGCCAAACTATTGGAGTTTCAGCTTCAACATCAGTCCTTCCAATGAACACCCAGGATTGATCTCCTCTAGAATGAACTGGTTGGACCAAGGGACTCTCAAAGAGTCTTCTCCAACACCGCAGTTCAAAAGCATCAATTCTTCAGCGATCAGCTTTCTTCACAGTCCAACTCTCACATCCATATATGACTACTGGAAAAACCATAGCCTTGACTAGACAGACATTTGTTGGCAAAGTAATGTCTCTGCTTTTTAATATGCTGTCTAGGTTGGTCATAGGTTTTCTTCCAAGGAGCAAGCGTCTTTTAAATTCATGGCTGCAATCACCATCTGCAGTGATTCTGGAGCCCAGAAAAATAAAGTGAGCCACTGTTTCCACTGTTTCCCCATCTATTTGCCATGAAGTGATGGTACTGGATGCCATGATCTTAGTTTTCTGAATGTTGAGCTTTAAGCCAATTTTTTCACTCTCCTCCTTCACTTTCATCAAGAGGCTCTTTAGTTCTTCACTTTCTGCCATAAGGGTGGTGTCATCTGCATATCTGAGGTTATTGATATTTCTCCCAGCAATCTTGATTCCAGCTTGTGCTTCATCCAGTCCAGCATTTCTCATGATGTACTCTGCATATAAGTTAAATAAGCAGGGTGACAATATACAACCTTGACATACTCCTTTTCCTATTTGGAACCAGTCTGTTGTTCCATGTCCAGTTCTAACTGTTGCTTTCTGACCTGCAAACAGGTTTCTCAAGAGGCAGGTCAGGTGGTCTGGGATTCCCGTCTCTTTCAGAATTTTCCACAGTTTATGGTGATCCACACAGTCAAAGGTTTTGGCATAATCAATAAAGCAAAAATAGATGTTTTTCTGGAACTTTCTTGCTTTTTCATTGATTCAGTGGATGTTGGCAATTTGATCTCTGGTTCCTCTGCCTTTTCTAAAATCAGCTTGAACATCTGGAAGTTCACAGTTCATGCATTGCTGAAACCTGGTTTGGAGAATTCTGGGCATTACTTTACTAGACTGTGAGATGAGTGCAATTGTGCGGTATTTTGAACATTCTTTGGCATTGCCTTTCTTTGGGATTAGAATGAAAACTGACCTTTTCCAGGCCTGTGGCCACTGCTGAGTTTTCCATATTTTCTGGCATATTGAGAGCAGCACTTTCACAGCAATACCTTTAGGATTTGAAATAGATCAACTGGAATTCCATCACCTCCACTAGCTTTATTTGTCATGATGCTTCCTAAGGCCCACTTGACTTCACATTCCACATAGGTATTGAATTTCTGACTTAAAGGTCTTACTCTTTTTAAAAAACATGTATGTTTTTCCTGGGCAAGAAGAAAAGTCAGGCTGAGACTTTTGAGAGTTATGTGTGGCCAAAGGCATGAGGGCCCACAGTGAAACAATGAAGAGTACTGAGAAGAATACAAGAATAAAATTGGACTTCCCAGTGGCTCAGTGTTAAAGAATATGCCTGCCAATTCAGGAGAGACAGGAAATGCAGATTCATTTCCTGGGTCTGGAAGATCCCCTGGAGGAGGAAATGGAACCCGAATTCAGTATTCTTGACTGGAAAATTCAATGGACAGTGGAGCCTTGTAGGCTCTATGGGGTCGCAGAGTCAGACACCACAGAGCAACTGAGCAAAGATTATACTTCTTCCTGTAGCTGGTCGAGTGCTCCTTCAGCCACTTAGGTTTCCTATATCAATAAAATCCAAATGATATTCCCTATGTTAGAGCCATAAATAGGAACAGAGAGCAGATGTCTTGACAGAGAGACCATATTTTTTGACATGAGGCCTGTAATTTTAGAAAGTTCTCTAGTCAACATGTATTAATGGCAATTTGAAAGACTACTCAGAACTACTTTTTACCATAATAACACCCTAGATTATCGTGCTTCCTTGAGCTCCAGTTGCACCTTTCCTACAAATCCTAACTCTAGGCAGATCTCTCTATTTACAATCAATCAGTACTCTAGCTTCTAGCCCATTGAACAAGCTGCAGAAAGCTATCAAGAAGTGGTTCTCTGGCTCCACCACAAATCCATATCACTCAGCTTTAGCAGGAACCTTATCCATCCTCTTCCATATCTAGTTGGCTCTGTATTTCATTTCCACAACTGCTGGTCTAGCTTTCCCCACATTTCTGGAGCCCCACACTCATCCCACAACCCTCACTAGTGATCCTCTCTTTCTCTCTCTGAGATCCCATTGCTTTTGGCGTATACAATGTCTTGGCACTTAATCATTTTGCATCCCATCCATTGAGACAATCAAACATAAAAATGTCATGTGAGTAGTCTAACGTCACACAGCTGGTAAGAGGCAGAGACAGATTTAGAAGTCAGGTTTTCTAAATCCAAATTTATTGCTGTTTCTGTTTCGTCAAATAGCTCTCTTAGAAGGAAAAACAATTTTCCATAAAAAAAAAGCTCCAGAATCTCAATATGGATGGAGAATCTTCAGAATACAAACTAATTATCTAACAGTTTAGAATTATGACTAACTTTCTTTTTCCACATTGCTTCATTAAATTAAAATAATCTGGCATCATATCAGTTCACAAAGAGGAACTACATTCCTTTAGTGGCAAAAAACGCCTTCTCTTGGATTAAATGAAATAACTGGTCAGAATGAGCTAAAATTTTTTGTTTGCTTACTTTTATGCTTATTGCATTATCTGTATTCACCTTCTGTTTATTTTCCGTTGGTATTGAGGGAAATCTGACATAGTTAACACTCTCACTTGCAAGAGCTGGTAAAATATATAGGCCTAAGGGGGGAACCTCTTAGATGACTTCCAACAATCCTTGGCACTGGGTATTCACAGTTTTGTGTAATCCTCTCTTCATTAGTGTGGCTGGACTGACTCACTGATCACAAATAGGATGCTCTAGTACTTAGAGGATGTTGCTTTCAGTATCAGGTCATAAAAGGACTGTGAATTCCATCTCGGGGTCCCTCTTTCCTCTCTCTCACTCTCTGTCTCTTGCTCTTTTCCTCTGAAGCTTGCCAGTAACTGAGGAAGCTTGGAAGCCGATCTGTCACCTTGAAATTTGCCTCTACTTTCCATAAACTTTCTCCTCAAATAAGTAGTGGTTTTCTTAAGAGCATAAATCATGTCATATTTACCTGTCTATCTCTCACACTGTCTAGTGTTTTATCCAGCACACATTATATATACATATTACATCATCATGTTTTGAGTCAGAGGTTCATTGTATATGCTTCAATCAAGATACCTTTATTGAATAAAATACTATTTGAGATTGTTTCTCTTATAAATTTCAATCAACGCATTTTGTAAGTCATCATTCACAAATCAACATCTTTCAGGAACGAAATGAATGAAATGATACACAGATACAGAGGCTACATTTTTACTTCAAACAATGTATTTGTGGAATTTTCATAAGACAAAAAAAGGAAAACACCCCAAACCTTCACTCTAAACTATCATCAAGGCTGCATAGAAGTGTAGTTCTTGCACTGATATTATTAATGAGAAAGATCAAATGGTTTATAAATCCCCAGGTAGCATGATTAAAAGTATGATGCAATGGTTATCATAAAAGACTTTTGTTTATTTAATTTAACAAAAAAGATCTCTGACAATATCTTTTGTGCTCTGTGTTTTCAGTTTTAACAATTAATGTTGCATAGGGAATTCTTTATGCTAATATTATAGCTCCTTGGTTGAGCCCTAACACCATTATCTGCTCTAATGAATAATTCATTCCCTGTTGAAAACTTAACTATATCATTTTTACAGGATATGAATGAAACTTTGAAGTGCAATTTAGTTAAAAGAATTTAAGATTGTAGAGAATTCCCATAAACCATCAAAAAGTGCTGTGCTGGCAATATTACCTAGCACTCAAGTGTAATCGCTTTACAGAAAGCTCATGTGAGATTCTAAATTTTGTTTCTTTTGTAAAAAATATTGATGGAGTTCATTTCTTACTGAACTTTTACACTGTGTAGTGACTATTTCTGCCTCTAAATATGTAAAAAAACATGCTTTTTTAATTTCCAGTTGTAGCTCAAGGACCTAGAAAGTCACTGTAATAAAAAGCTGACATTTGCTCTTCCAGTGTTATGTTTGCTGTGGAGAGAAGTATTTTCTAGTAAGGAACCCCAACAGGGGAAATAGCTTAAAAATATCAACAAGATTTACCAGAGGAATTAATGGACTTTCAGTTCATTGTATTCCTAAAACTCAATAGGTGAAATTGTGGTAACCCACTCTAGGAAACAAGCTAAACAGTGTAATTGTCTCAAAGTCTTAAAGTTTGCCAACGATGAGAGCATCTGCCCTTCCTGACCCTGGAATCAGGGATGGGCTAGGATATATATGAGGATGGAGATTTTCCCTCAAAATTGGAAGAGGCTAGTCACCTTGGCCAACGTGGCAAAGAATCTTAAAACTGGAAAAGCATTAGGTTTACACCATGTCACATAAACAAACAGGAAGACTTTGTAACACTCCATAAACAAACAAGCTATTGGGGAAATTAAAAAAAAAAAAAGTATCCCAATTAGTAATTTGCTTATGTTCAATATACATCTTGTAAGCACTTATTTCTCTTCATTGTTTTATCCAAGAGGAAGCTCACATTAAAATTTATAGCCAACTTGAGCATAACTATTTAAAAATATTTTCTATAATCTACATATCTGTGGATCCTATTAATCTTTGTCTTGTTCTCTGATTAACTGGGTGTTTTTTCAACTTTGCTTTTAATGTGCTTTATACCCTTCTAGAGGAGCCTGTTTATTTGCTGTTTTAGTTACATTTTATATATTTATGGAAGCAATTGAAAGGATTCATTAAACTAGATAGAGAAGGAATAGAGGGATAAAGAAGGAGGAGGGAGGAAGAAGAAGTGAAAGACGAAGAAAAGGGGGAGGAAGGAGACAGATGAGGAAGGATGGGGGAGAAAGAGGGAAGAAGAAAGACTAGAAGGAAAAGTGGGAGTAAAAGGGAGGAGAAAGAGAAAATGCAGGCAGGAAGGAATGGAGGAAGTGAGGAAATAAGATGTTAAGATATTATGCTGGGATGGGAAATCCTTGGAGATGTATTTAAACTTGGCCCAAACCCTACTCTATTGATGTTTGAAAAGCAAAAGCCCTCTGCAAACTAAAGACACTGTCACGTGCTTTTCTCTGGCTTTTTGCTCCAGGTCCTGTTGTTGATGTCTCATACAACTGAACCATGGATGGGTAGTCAGCTACTTCATCAACTTACGCTAGAATCTGCTTGCTTTGAGACTTTTTTAAAAACTTTATTGAACATTTTGGAGGGGACCTGTTGTGGTATTCACATTGTGTAACTTGGGTAGTCCACAATCTCACTTTTTCACATCCTCCATCTCCCTCTTCTTCTGCCATCTCTTCTTTCTTGAAGTCAAAATAATTCAGAACAATTAATGACTCCTTTACTTCTTATGAGAAACACTTATTCTCATTTGCAGACATTGCAGAGGCCTACAAGATGACTCTATATACACATAAAGAATTTTTCTCTTCCTAAGGAAATTATTTGCCAATTATTAATATATTAACACATACATAGATATATGTATACACATATGTAAATATGTACATATTTCTGGAAGGAAGGAAAAGGGAGACAGTGCTAGTCAGAGAACAACACTTAAGATATAGATATAAAATACTACAGGAATCAAAAGGCAGAATTTTTCAGCAGTTAAAATTTTCTGGGATTCCCTGGTCACTCAGAAAGTAAAGAATCTGTCTGCAATGGGGGAGACCTGGGTTGGGAAGATCCCTGGAGAAGTCAACGGCAATCCACTCCAGTAGTCTTGCCTGGAAAATCCCATGGACAGAGGAGCCTGAAGGGCCATAGTCCATGGGTTCGTAAAGAGTCGGACACGACCAACACACACACACATGAAACTCTGGCTGGATTGAAATAATGACTTCACCTACTGACTGGCTTTGAAACCTCGAGCAAGCTATTGAACTCAGTTTCTTCATTTATGAAATTGGTACATCAGCACTAGTACATAGCTTATGGACTATTATGGGCCTTAAGTGAGATAATGTATACTGTACTGAAAACACTACTCAGACAGTTATAGATAAGTGTTGGCTCTCATTATCACACATGTGATACTTATAGAACTAAAGACAAGATAATAAGATGACAAGAAATGTATAAAGTCAGATGGGGGCAAATGTTGTCCTGAAACAATGATTCAAAAAACATAGTAAATATTAGATTTATTAGATAATTGTGCTAAAAAGAGTTTCTCCACAAGCATCCCCCCCCCGCCCTCCCCCACCCCCTGAACACACACACACACACATTCTTAACTAAACCTCAACCTATCTGACTGCCTGGCTATCTCCATTACCCCAAAGTCTCAACTACAAAGGACTGGATAAAAGCATTTTTCATGGCAGAATTGTGATCAGAAATGAAAGAAAAGAAAATGGTAGAAGAATCCTCTCTTCTTTCAAAGCTTTAAACACTCTGATTTATAAGTCAATTCCAGTTATAGAGAAAACACACTTGAAAGCAAATTGACCCCTTCAAGGCTGAAATTTTTTAAGACCTCAGATATGAACAAAAGGCTGAGACACTGCAGATCACTGATGGGATCTCACTATCTTTGAGGGAGATTATATATCCTGTGTTAGTGAGCTGCTTGCTTTCTAGTCAAATGATCTCATAGTAAATTTCTTAGAGTGTAATGGAAAGGAAAAATTATATTCAATGCGATCCTATTCTCTGGAAATAGTGATAAAGATGCTACAGTAACTGATTTGGGGCTACCTCCTTTCCTAGCACTGAGCATTATGGGTTTTTTGTGTATTAGCCCCCTTCTCCAGATTTTAATTTTTAGCAGTTTATGAATAAGAGTAAGAGGAACTTTAAAACCACCACCTGTGGACTTTCAGATTCTCATTCTCTTAAGTCACAAATTTAAAGGGTGAGTTTTTTGAGAGAAATTAAAGCTTATGGTAGTATCACCAAGAGGATAAAAAGTAATAGTCTTTTGAATTTGCTTTTGTGAAGATAAAAAATGCAGTCTTTCCATTTCTCTTAGATATTATTTTCAAGATAAAAGCACTGAATTTCCAAACACTTCTATTGTCAGCTTTCTGGCATGTAACCCTTTCTCTTGAAAAATAAAAAAAGGCAGAAATGTGCATAGATGCTTCTTAACTTGAATCTGAGGACATGGCATTGCACTTTCTCTCTTAAATATCATTTTATAAAACCAGAATTTGCTTCGTTTATATTCCCTACGCATCTCTCCCTTTTTGTCTGCCTTAGGTCTTTTAAATTTAGCTTCAAGAAAAGTGCTGTATTATGGAATCAAGTCCCCTTATCTTTCTTCCCGAAAGAATTGTGTGCAATATTTATTCCCCTTATGTTGCAGTTTAAAGCACACAGGAAACTGTGTTGAATACCATCACTCCAACTCTCATCTCTCTGTCAAGATATACACATTTTTACATAGTGTATAATGAAATGAAGTTATACTTTTCTTCATTTTCTGCATAGCCTACCAGAATTTAAACTTCTAAACCCAAGGAAGTATTTACTTGTAATACCCTATGGGGTAAATAGTTTTCATGTTTGACAGGGTGAATAATAAACAGAGTTCTATATTTTTTAAAACATACAGTTCCTACCTAACTTACTCCAGTGAATTGTTATTCCAGGGGTTAAAGAATGTGTACATACTTATGATGGTTTGCTCACAGCTGGCATTCAGTAAGCATTTAAAATTTGAGGGTTGAATGGATGAAAATCTCTCAGTTCTAAAGAATCCCCATGTAGTCAAAATAGCACATCAATTAAACTGCCTAAAGTAAAGGTGTTATTAAATTTTTTGCATGTTTTTTTCTCTAAAAATGAAAATTGAGACTTGACTTCTACAGTCCATTTCTCAGGAAAACTTGGTATTTTTATAAGTTTATTATGATGACCTGTTATTAAGTTTCATGAGCCATTTTTTCCCACAAAGGATTGATGGTTCTCTGAATGAAAAAAA
The DNA here is from genome assembly GCF_049115385.1 of Moschus berezovskii. Taxonomy (NCBI): domain Eukaryota; kingdom Metazoa; phylum Chordata; class Mammalia; order Artiodactyla; family Moschidae; genus Moschus; species Moschus berezovskii. Next base: position 40,138,906 of record NC_142468.1, on the reverse strand, counting down.
TACAGTCAGGTACATGATTTTTAAAGGAAATTTTTAGGCAAAATAGCTTACCCTATATACAGATTCATTGATCTAGTTTGTTTGTCGAATTTATATCTTAAATGGAATTGGTTAATTTTCAAAAACCCACTCAGGAATTAAGTGTTTCTTTTAAATCATCCAAGGAGTTTAAAGTATGAAAAATATTTCTTAGTATTTTTCTTGAAATTATGCTTGATAATTGATAAGAGAAAAAAGAGAATAGAGAAAGACATAAAAGTTAAATTCATTGATTTGAAAAGCACATAAATTAGAATCACAAAGTAAAAACAAATCTCCTATTGTCACTACAGTCACCTTTAGGAATGTTGTCAGCACTCAGAAATATCAATGACTGTATGAACCACATAAATCCTTTAGGAATTAAGAATTGAAAAGAAAATGTTATAAAGAAAGGCATTTTGGAGGTAGTTAGTGCTTCTGTCATCAGTTGCAAAAGTATAAAAATTTCTAAGAAGAGCAATAACATTTGAGCTTGAGATGTTTCACCCAAGACAGTTAGAAAAAGTGAAAAATAGATTTCTGTGTATTCTTTAGAAAATTAATTTAGATAAATGTGGCATACCTACAATTCAGTTCAGTTCAGTAGCTCAGTCGTGTCCGACTCTGTGATCCCATGAACCGTAGCATGCCAGGCCTCCCTGTCCATCACCAACTTCCGGAGTCCACCCAAACCTATGTCCATTGAGTTGGTGATGCCATCCAACCATCTCATCCTCTGTTGTCCCCTTCTCCTCCTGCCCTCAATCTTTCCCAGCATCAGGGTCTTTTCAAATGAGTCAGCTCTTCACATCAGGTGGCCAAAGTATTGGAGTTTCAGCTTCAACATCAGTCCTATCAATGAACACCACAGTTCAAAAGCATTGATTCTTCAGTGCTCAGCTTTCTTTATAGTCCAACTCTCACATCCATACATGACCACTGGAAAAACCATAGCCTTGACTAAATGGACGTTTGTTGGCAAAGTAATGTCTCTGCTTTTTAATATGCTGTCTGGGTTGGTCATAACTTTCCTTCCAAGGAATAAGCGTTTAATTTCATGGCTGCAGTCACCATCTGCAGTGATTTTGGAGCCCAGAAAAATAAAGTCAGCCACTGTTTCCACTGTTTCCCCATCTCTTTGCCATGAAGTGATGGGACCGGATGCCATGATCTTAGTTTTCTGAGTGTTCAGCTTTAAGCCAACCTTTTCACTCTCCTCTTTCACTTTCATCAAGAGGCTCTTTAGTTCTTCTTCACTTTCTGCCATAAGGGTGGTGTCATCTGCATATCTGATGTTATTGCTATTTCTCCCAGCAATCTTGATTCCAACTTGTGCTTCCTCCAGCCCAGTGTTTCTCATGATGTACTCTGCATATAAGTTAAATAAGCAGGGTGACAATATACAACCTTGACGTACTCCTTTTCCTGTTTGGAACCAGTCTGTTGTTCCATGTCCCGTTCTAACTGTTGCACAGTTAGCATGCCTTGTTTAGGTGTAATTCTCTACAAGTTGTGTTTTTTACCTTTCTGCCCATTATTAGTTCTGAAATACTTTTAGGGATTGTTGTTCATTTGTTAAGTCATGTCCAGCTCTTTGTGACCCCATGGACTGCAGCACACCATCTCCTGGAGTTTACTCAAGCTCACTTCCATAGTCATGTTCAGTTTCAAGTACTTCTTTTTAACTGTAGTTAAAAAGAAAGTTTTAAAGACCTGTGTAAGAAATAAATACATGTACTTATGATCAACTGATCTTTGACTAAGATGCCAGGAACAAAAGATGGGGAAGTAATCATAGCCTCAATAAATTGTGTAAGAAAAATTGGATATCCACATGCAAAAAAATGAAATTGCACACATCTCATATATTTAAAAATTGACTCAAAATGGATTATATTTTGGGCAAGGGACCTAAACACATATTTTTCCAAAGAAGTCATGTAAATTACTAACAAGTACATGAAAAGGTGCTCAATACCACCAATCATCAGTGAAATGCAAACCAAAACTGCAATAAAATATCACCTCACAGCTTATCATCATGCTACAACAAGTGTTTTCGCACTTTTGCTTTTGCATGCAAACATTAAGTCAAAGTGGTATTGCCCTTGAACTATGAGTATAATTTCAACTGTTTTGATTCTCAATCGTGATAGGATAACTAAAGAAATTCTAAGAGAGACAAATAAGGCTTAATTAAGTGAATTTAAGAGTAAATAAATTCCATTTGTTTAAATAAAAGTAATGTTCCCAATGAGAGAAAGGAGCTAAATATGACTTAGAAGAAATTTAATTAACAAAGTAGCATATATAGTATCCATGAAGTAATTTTTGTAAACTTTTTTGAGTCCTAGAGAAACTTGTGCTAACAGTTGAATCAGTTATAAAGGTTTTTCTGTAATATGCAAATTTATGCTCATTTTCACCTGACCGAGTATGAATCCTTCCTCTTAACAGCTGAGTCTAGGTATACTGACCAAGATTGTACAGATCTAGAAGATATTGCAGAAAATACCATGTTGGATAGCAAAGGAAATAGACCTGTGAGTTTGTATTTCTCTGAGGAACTCAGTATCCTTCCTCTAGCAAATACGTAATCCCTTGACCTGAAGATGACTTTTTAATGGTTTTAAATTTAGTATTATCTAAAATAAATATTTAACTTATATGCAGAGTACATCATGAGGAATGCTGGGCTGGAAGAAGCACAAGCTGGAATCAAGATTGCTGAGAGAAATATCAATAACCTCAGATATGCAGATGACACCACCTTTATGGCAGAAAGTGAAGAGGAACTAAAAATACCTCTTGATGAAAGTAAAAGTGAAGAGTGAAAAGGTTGGCTTGAAGCTCAACATTCAGAAAACAAAGATCATGGCATCTGGTCCCATCACTTCATGAGAAATAGATGGGGCAACAGTGGAAACAGTGTCAGACTTTATTTTTGGGGGGCTCCAAAATCACTGAAGATGCTGATTTCAGCCATGAAATTAAAAGACGCTTACTCATTGGAAGGAAAGTTATGACCAATCTAGACAGTATATTAAAAAGCAGAGACATTACTTTGCCAACCAAGGTCCGTCTAGTCAAGGCTATGGTTTTTCCAGTGGTCATGTATGGATGTGAGAGTTGGACTGTGAAGAAGGCTGATCGCCGAAGAATGGATGCTTTTGAACTGTGGTGCTGGAGAAGACTCTTGAGAGTCCCTTGGACTGCAAAGATATCCAACCAGTCCATTCTAAGGGAGATCAATCCTGGGTGTTTTTTGGAAGGACTGATTCTAAAGCTGAAACTCCAATACTTTGGCCACCTCATGCGACGTGTTGACTCACTGGAAAAGACTCTGATGCTGGGAAAGGTTGGGGGCGGGAGGAGAAGGGGACGACAGAGAATGAGATGGCTGGATGGCATCACCGACTCGATGGACATGAGTTTGAGTGTACTCCGGGAGTTGGTGATGGATAGGGAGGCCTGGCGTGCTGTGATTCATGGGGTCGCAAAGAGTCGGACATGACTGAGCGACTGAACTGAACTGAAAATAAATACATGCATGGGTAGTAATGTAAAAGCAGCTCAATTCAACAAACATCACAAACTCTGTGTACAAAATATATTTTATGTGGAAAGATAGTACAGCCACATACAAATATACGTCATTTTAAGACTATATATTCTTTATTTTTGTCATAGACCCAGAGCAACAAAGTGTTAGTTGTTTGGTTGTATCTAACTGTGACCCCATGGACTATAGCCTGCCAGACTCCTCTGTCCATACAATTTTCCAGGAAAGAATACTGGAGTGGGTTGCCATTTCCTTCTCCAGGGGATCTTCCTGATCCATGGAACCCAGATCTCCTGCATTGCAGGCAGACTCTTTACTGGCTGAGCCACCAGGGAAGCAACAAAACATGTGTACATATGCTCACTCTTTATTTTGTTTAATTGTGTGTATGCTTATGGGGATGAATTGGACCTTAAGAAAATGAATGTTTGTTTCTTTAATAGTTCATTAGCAAATCAAGGATCACAGATCTTTCTAAATTTATTTGAAAGTTAAAAACTAAATATATGACTCCAGAAGATATTCGATGTTATAAGGAAAATGAAATGAAATAGAAAAAGTGAGTTAAAGCTGGAAAAATCAGCATTTATTTGGAATTTTTTATTTTGAAAGGTACTGTTTATGCAGTCAGTGGTGAGATAAATAAAGTGGCATGTCATCCTTAGTTTTGGACAAAATAAGTGAGATAATGTTCTAGGTATAGATAAGGTTAAGAAAATGTGATGTTTAAGGCACTTAGTTTATTAAAAGTCACTTATACAGAGAGTTTGATGAAATGCAGTGTATGATAATAAAATATCTGAAAGTTACTTATAATTTGAAGCTTGACAAATGAGTTTAACTTGACCTACTTTATATAATTAAATTTTGTACTTCAGATCTAATTAGTATGAGCTTACAGATATACTTTCAATAAATAAAATTGATTGAATTTAAAAATTTATGAGAGAAAATTGAATGTAAATAAGACTGAAAAAAGTCTAATTGGAAATATTCATTGTTCTCAGATTCATTTGTTTGATGATATCAATTATAAGAACAGAAATTATCAAGAATTGGACCATTATTATTTGATCTTACTTCATTCTAATTAATGAGAAATAGCTACACACTTTTTCAGAAGTAATGAACCTGTTATAATGCACTCCTCTCATAGTATCAAATGTAGTCATTGTGGATTATAAATTTGGAAAAGAAATACATAAAACATTAGCCCATATAAGAAGGTCAAGGATACTTGTACCTGGGAAACAGAGGAAAGTATTTAAATTCGGACAATATACGGGTTTGGTTACTTTGTGTAGACCCCTAAATAAATGAAGCTTTTTAATGATGCCCTAAAAGTAATTTTAACAAGAGTGAAAATGTCTGAGAATAAATTTAACAGCAAAGGAACTAAAAACCATCATTACTGGACAGCTGTAGTTTGAAATTACTCAGATGCTATCTGAATAGTTACAAAGGAGCTTTGCTAGGTTATTAAGACCGTACAGTTCTTAAGTTCAATAAGTTGTCACAGTTGTATATGCCTGTGTAACCACCACCCAGACACTCCAAAACTTTCTTCTTGCCTCTTTTCAGTCAATTTCCACTTTGCGGTAGGTCTGACACCTTCTGACTTCTATTATGTATGATTACACCTGTTTTAGGACTCCATGCAAATAAATCCTATAGTATGGATTCCTTTGTTTCTATCATGTGGCTTCTTTCACTGAATATAATGATTTTGTGATTCACCCATGTGGCTGCATACATGAGTAATTTATTCCTTTTTTCTGAATACAACCACAATTTATCTATATTTCTGTTCATGGACATTTGGGCTGTTTCCAGCTTTAGGATGCTATAAATAAAGCTGCTATGAGCATTCATGTATAAGACTTTCTGTGAACATATGTTGTCATTTCTCTTGGGGAAGTACCTAGGACTGGAATTTACTGGGCCACAGAGTAGAAATATATTTATGTTTATAAGAAACTACCAAACAATCTTCAAACCTGTTTGTCTGGTTTCTGTTTATCGATTACTTTGTCAGTAGTGCTTTTGTGATTTTAAAAATAATTAGTTTCTAATCAGTTTATGTTAATACGTAATTTCTACATGATTGGACCTGGTTTACTGTATATTAAAAGCTGGCAAAGATAATTAGAAGCCAAATGTCATGGCATAATTACATCCCCCTAAGGACTGAACTGAACTGAACTGAAGGAAGTTCACCCCTGGAGAAGGAAATGGCAACCCACTCCAGTACTCTTGCCTGGAGAATCCCATGGACGGAGGAGCCTGGGGGGCTACAGTCCATGGGATCGCAAAGAGTCCGACATGACTGAGCGACTTCACTTCACAAGGAAGTTCACATCCTAACCCCTAGAATCTGTGAATATGATATTTTATATGGCAAAGAGAAATTCAGGTTGCAGGTGGAATTAAGTTTGCTAATCAGCTGACGTTAAAATGGAAAGATTATTCTGGATTATCTAGATGGGCTCAGTGTAATTGCAAGAGCCCTTGTAAGTGGAGGAGGGAGAACCAGAGAGATGGCATGAGACTCACCCCAACCTTGCTGGTTTTGAATGGAGGAGTGAGGATACAAGAAGCCAGGGAAGGAAGGTGATTGTTAGACCTTAAGAGGGCTTCTAGATAGAAAAAGCAAGGAAATGAATTATTCCCTAGACAGTCCCTAGAGCTTCCAGTAGGAACACAGGCTTACTCACAGTTTGATTTTAGCCCAAGACCAGCAGAACTGCAATATAATAAATTTGGATTAAGCCTTAATCTGTGGTAATGGGAAATATACCTATGACAAGATAAAATAAATTTGAAACATGATTTTGAAGCTTCAAATTGACATTAAGGGTCTCAAGTTGTAGATATTTTATACTGTTCTGCTATGTTTAGCTTGATCCACATGTTTACCATTTTTTTGGCTCTGTATACTGTATTATGGTGTATGTCTGGTGGTAGAAAAAATTACAATTTTGCTCTTCTTGTTGAAAATTAGTTTCGTGAATTTAGAATTCTAACTTGACAGTTATTTTCTCTTAGCATATTGAAAACGTCATTCTTTTTCTTTTTCTTCTAGTTTCCAATGTTGCTGCCGTGATATCAGCTGCCAATTTAATAGTTTTCCTCTAGAGATAACTGATATTTTCACATTGGCTGATTGTAGGATTTTCCCATCTGTGTTGGATGTTCTTTAGTTTCTCTTGTCATGTTAAGTGAAGCTTCTTTTTTAGTTTATCATTGATGAGATTTTCTTGTCTTCTTGTATGTAAGTATTGGTGTTTCTGATCTGTATAGGAAACATTACAGCCATTAGAAATGAATATTGTTTTCTTTCCTTTCTTCCTTGCTTCCTTCCTTCCTTTCTCCCTCCTGCCCTCCCTTCCATCTTTCCTTTCTCCCTTTCTTCCTTTCTTTTTCATGATTTTAGACTGAGATTTTAATTATACATGTATTAAAACTCTTCATTCTACCCTCTATAAATGTTAACTTCCTTTTGTTCTTGCTTTCTTCTTTTTCTGTCTTATTCAAGTTCTGAAGATTTTCCACATAGCTCAATCTTGAAAGCGCTCTCAGTGTTATAGGAAAATCAATTATGCTAGAACTTTATTTTTCAAGTCTCAAAAAATATTTTCTTTCAAAGTTCTTATTGTAATTTTGGGCTTCAGGGGCCTCATTTGGAAGTCTTAAAATGAACATTGATTTCTTTTGCATTCATGTTTATAATCAAAGCTGTTCCTGAGACAACACATGCTTCTGACAATAGGAGAAATGTTATACACAAAAGTATAAAATGGGATGCAAAGGAAAAAATTTCAGGATTTTATAGTAGTATTTCTCTTTTTCTAGTTTATTCATTCATCAGATATATGTGTATTGATTATTTCTCATGTTCCAAGTTCTGTGCAGGTAACAGTAGATATGATTTCCTGTTTAATGGAGCTTACAACCTTTGGGGGATATAAGAGACTAGATAATAAAAGCAATATCTATTGATTTTTTCCCCTATTACAAATGAGAACTCAGGTTAGTGAATGTTCCAGGTGCCCCCTGACCTTTTGTTTAATATGACATGTGCTTTTGCCCCACCTTCATTTTTGCCTTTGCAGTATATTATTTTCAAAGAATGGGCTTAAGAGTGAGACAGCCTGAGTGTAAATGTCAATTCTGACAATTAACAACTCTGTAACTTTGGGCAGGCTATGTTGTACCGCCAAGTATCTGATTCCTCATTAAAACAATAAGGAAATGGTACTTTTCTCAAAGGGTAGTTAGGAGGATCAAATGAATTAACTTAAAAGTACCCAATAAATATAAATATATGCTTCCATTTGTCCAAAGAACAAAACCATATCTCTCATATAGGCCAGCTTTACAGCTATATGTTGCTTCTCCTTCTTAAAGAAGTTCTGTGTCTAAAAAAATACAAGTCAGTTTTAAGAAGCTGCTAGAATAACTGTAAGGGCTTCTCAGGTGTGCAGTGGTAAAGAATATGCCTACCAATGCAGGAATCTTTGGAGATGAGAGTTTGATTCCTGGGTGGGAAAGATGCCTTGGAGTAGGAATTGGCAACCCATTCCAGTGTTTCTTCCTGGAAAATTCCATGGAAAGATGTGCCTGGCAAGGACTAGCAAGAAGTCAGACATGATTGAGTGTCTGAGCATGCACACAGACCAGCTATCAATGTCAAGGGATAGGCATTTGTTCTAGGGGCGATTTTTGCAGAGAGAGGTTGCTAATCCCTAAAAATTACGTTAACTTTTCAAAATTTATTTTACTTACTGAAAGCAACACTCCTTTTTGAAGAAAAGTTATATACTAGCTCCTCTCATATTCCATACTTTGGACCCAAATACTTAATGTGAATTATTTAATAGCTGGTAAAAATTGCATTTATAAATTGATGACATCCAATGACAATTAATTTTAGTATTGGTGTCATCTCATTTTCCAATCCGTCTTTCTTCCACTCCCTTGAACGTCATTTTTCCTTACTTGTGCTATTTTTTATGAGTTTGAAGTCTAGGAAAAAAATACTCAACAGATATCTCCTTTGTTTTCAAGTGTTATGAAATGATATCAATCAGCCAAAGGACCATTCTGAAAGTAGGAGCGGTGGTGGTTTAGTTGCTAGGTTGAGTCGGACTCTTTGCGACCCCATGGACTGTAGCCTGCCAGGCTCCTCTGTCCATGGGATTCTCCAGGCAAAAATACTGATGTGGGTTGCCATTTCCTTTTCCAGGAGATCTTCCCAACTCAGGAATTGAACCTGGGTTTCCTGTATTACAGACAGATTCTTTACCAACTGAGCTAGAAGGGAACCTAATACAAGAGAAATAGAGAAATAATAACTGTCAGCTGAAGCTTATGACAAACTCAAGATTTATGCTGAGACTGGTGAAGTTGAAATTTTTGAAGGCATTGAATATAGAGTATCATGTCTGATGTTGTGCATAGTTTTATTTGTGATTTACTAATTATTATGATTTTCTTGGAGGGAAGACAGTCTCTAACATATCACACTTTCATTGTTTAGGCCCCTGATATCCTACCACAGTATGGGAATTCCATTTGAACTAAAATATTAGCAAACTTTAATAAAGAATAGAAGACAAGCATGGAGGACCAAATCTGAAGGGGCATTCTATATCCTTATTTTAAGCATGCTTTATATAAGCAAAGGAAAAATAGAAATATATATTGTCAGCAGAAGTTGGCTAAGGCAGTAAAGGTCAAATGTTGTTTTAATTGTTTTCAATAACGGGGAAGGGAGAAGGATCAGCTGAGGGAATTAAATGAACATTTTGTAATATAACATAGAGAAGAACATAAATGTTGCATCTGCAACCCAGAAAACTGAGTTGTTGCTAAATAATGTACAGACTTAAAAATTAGAAAATTACCCTGGACAATTGGAAAGTGAAGTGAAAGTGTTAGTCACTCAGTCATGTTCGACTCTGTGATGCCATGGACTGTAGCCCAACAAGACCCTCTGTCCATAGAATTCTCCAGGCAAGAATACTGGAGTGGGTTTCCATACCCTCCTCCAGGGGATCTTCCCAACCCAGGGATCGAACCAGGGTCTCCTGCATTGCAGGCAGACTCTTTACCATCTGAACCACCTGGGAAGCCCCTGGACAATCGGAAGCCACCAGAATAAACACAATCATTGTTTATAAACATAACAGAAAGAGTTTATTCTAGTGACTTCCAATTGTCCAGGGTAATTTTATCCAGTTTTGACTGGCTAGTAAGCAGCCTGCCTTTCATGACATGGTCTAGGACAGCCTTTCCCTTAAGTATATTTTTATACAGTTATCCATGTTTTATTCATTAAATTATATTATTTAAATACATTTTCAAGGCTAGGGTATGTTCTTTATTCAGCCCCATTGATCTGAATAAGGGAATGCTTTTTCATATAGGCCCCAGGATATGTTTTTGCTTCAAACTGAAAAAATGCATCCTTAAAGGGGCTCAACTACTAGTGCACTAGTGACTGCCATCTTCTGCTGCAGGAAATCTGATTAAATCTGTTTTCTCTTACATATATTCTTGTCACAGCTGTGATAATAAGCTGAAATCATTCATTCCATCATTTGATGTTCTTCAACACTAATGTCTCAGGTTAGATTTCCTTAAAGAAGAGGTGAAGACAGAGATTTGCATGCACCAAGTTTATTGGGAAACACTCTTAAGATCAACACCTCTGTGGGCATACTAGAAGCAGGAATAATCAGACAGAGACGATGAACTGCAATGCGGATGTGACCAAGGACTCAACAATTCCTAGGAGAGCTATGAAGCTGGCATGGCCCTTCAGATTCATCCCAGGTGAAGTCAAGTTAACCTGCATTTGGTGTCCTCTACTGACCATTAGCGGAGAAGGCAATGGCAAGCCACTCCAGTACTCTTGCCTAGAAAATCCCATGGATGGAGGAGCCTAGTAGGCTGCAGTCCGTGGGGTCGCTATGGGTCGGACACGACTGAGCAACTTCATTTTCACTTTTCACTTTCACACGTTGGAGAAGGAAATGGCAACCCACTCCAGTGTTCTTGCCTGGAGAATCCCAGTGACAGGGGAGCCTGGTGGGCTTCCATCTATGGGGTCACACAGAGTTGGACACGACTGAAGTGACTTAGCAGCAGCAGCAGCAGCAGCACTGACCCTTAGAGAGGCCTAACCTTGGGGGAAGTTGGCTGTCTTAGCTAAGAGTTGTGGGCCACCATCACTCCCAGCAACTGGGAAGCTTCAGCTGAAGGCAAGATGTGGTGCCCTCCACTGTTTATTATTATTGACCTCAAAAGCCTTCAGTTTCTTACCCTCTAATCTATTCTGTTCTAAAAGCTTCTACCTCCTTTTTAATTTCCTTCTCCATGTCCCTGCCTAAAGCGCTTCTGGTCTCCTCGATGAGGTCTCTACATTTCCCTGAGGCTTTGTTACATGGACCATTGCCTTTTAAAATATTTAAACCCAGAATGTCACAGCGAGTTACTGACACCTCTCTGCCAGATCAGTACCTTAAGGAAATGCGATAAATCTATAGGAGAATTAGTATTAGAACTTGTAGTTCCTGCTTTTTCATTTATAGCTTTGCTTAAGAAAAAAAATCTTTTTTCTTTTTAGTAATCACTTCTTTTTCCTAGTCCAAAAATTGGAAAGAAAACACAAAATATATATTCACCTTTGCAGCCAGATTGCTTGGGATTCAGAGATAAGGGAGAAAAGCATTGGCTGTGTTAACACAGGAAAATATCTTTTCTGTACGTTCAAATGTTTCCCCTTTCCTCTTCTTTCTTTTTCTCTCTCTCTCTCTCACTCCCACTCTCATCCACCTCCCCCCTCTTTTCTCTATTCTCCTACCTCCATTAATTGTGAATTATGTACAGTGACCTTCAGATTTTCTGTTAATAAGGTTAGATAGTCAAGTGTTTAGCTGGGGGAAAACTATTTACTCTTTATTATGCATTTCCATATGCATTAAGTCTTAATTTTATCTTTCCAGTATATTTGAAATATAAACACTTTTATATCTAATTTTATAGTTAAGGAAACTAAAGCCCAGGGGGATAACATGGATCTCCCAAAGTACATGGAATTCAAATATGAGTTCTTACCATGTGAAGGCTCATCCTTTTGTGGTCAGAGCTCTGTTTTTTTTTTTTTTTTTCTTACCACTATTAATAGAATTTACTTTTTAGAGCAGTTTTAGGTTCACAGGATAATTGAGTGGAAAGTTCAGAGAGTTCTCATATAAACCCAGGCCCTACACATGGATGTGAAAATGAAAGTGTCAGTCTCTCAGTCATGTCTGACTCTTTCCAATCCCGCCAGACTCTTCTGTTGATGGAATTCTCCAAGCAAAAATACTGAAGTGGGTAGCCATTCTCTTCTCCAGGGACTCTTCCCCCACCTAGGGATCAAACCGGGATCTCCTGCATTGCAAGCAAATTCTTTACTGTCTGAACCACCAGGGAAGCCCAAGCACATGCATAACCTCCCCCATTATCAACATTCCAATCAAAGTGGAACATTTGTTAGAATTAATGGATCTACACTGACATGTCATAATTACCCAAAGTCCACAGTTCATTGTACAGTTCACCTTTGGTATTGTATATTCTATGAGTTTGGACAACTTTATAATGACACATATTCACCATTATAGTATCATACAGAGTAGTTTCACTGCTAAAATCCTCTGTGATCTACCTATTCACCATTCTCTTTTCCTAACCAATGGTGACCATTGATCTCTATTTTCTCCACATTTTTCCTTTTCCAGAATGTCATATGGTTGGAGTCATACTGTACATAGCCTTTTCGGGTTTTTTTTTTTTTAACTTAGTAATATAATGGCATTTTAATTCCTTCCATGTCTTTTACTTGTTTGATAGTTCATTCTTTTAGTGCTGAACAATATCCTGTTGTCTGGATGTACCACAATAAATTTACTCCTTCACCTATTGCAGAACATTCTGATTATGTCCAAATTTGGCAACTGTAAATAAAGCTGATATAAATATCCCTGTGCAGACTTTTCTGTGAAGAGTTTTCAGCTCCTTTGGATAAGTATTAAGGGACAAGTTTGCTAAATCTTACCATTTTGCGTTCCCACCAGTAATAAAAGGAGAGCTCCTGTTGCTGCACAGCATTTATCGTGCACAGTGTTCTAGCTTTTGGCCATTCCTGAAGGCTGGCTTTGTGTTCTAAAATTTAAGTTGGTTATGAAGGTGTATGGGATTTCCATGGTGGCTCAACAGCAAAGAATCCATCTGCAATGCAGGAGCTGCAGGGGACACAGTTTGATGCCTGGGCTGGGGAGATCCCCTGGAGGAGGGCATGGCCATCTACTCCAGTATTCTTGCCTGGAGAATTCCATGGATTAAGGAACCTGGCAGACTACAGCCCACAGGGTCGCAAAGAATCAGACATGCCTGAAGTGACTTGGCACACACGCACGCACATGAATGTGTACACCAGATAGCCAATTAAGAGACTTTTTTTCAGGTGGTCCTATTTGCTTAAATTGTTAGCTTTCTAGTTTGATGGTAGAAAACTACATGCCCACTATCTACCTTGCATAATTGTTTTGGAAGCATTTCTTTGAGAGAACTCAGTGAGTAAATGATGCATATTTTAACTCCTAAATTAACTCCTAAACTTCTCCTTTGCATCAGTTTAGGGGTTTGGAGAAGAATTTGTCAAGAAAGATTAGATGCATGAGAAGCTTATGGGAAGTAACTGTAAAGGATAAAGAAGGAAGGATCATGAGAAGGCTGGGAGATCCTTAAAATTATGATCAGTTTTGACATTTGTGAAAGGAGAGAGGAAAAAAAAAAAAGGATGAATTCAGAAGAACTTCAGACTGCAGTGTTTTCCTGAGAAAGCCTCAGCCAGGTTGGTGGGGATCCCTGCATCAAGGATTGTCTGTTAGAGGAGTCTTGCTTTGGGCAGAAATGACCCACCCCTGGTTCCTCTGCTGTGCTCAATTTCTGACAGGGAATAGCCCAGTGAAAGCATGGCCTAAGTATGAACACTAGGGTGGAGCCAAAGATGGGACAGAGAGGCTGCCTGCCAATATGCCCTGTAGCAGGGAGATCTGGGTGGTGCAGCCAGGTCTGGCGTATCCTTCATTCTCCTTCCCTCTCTGCAGGATTTCTTGCCTTTACATTTTTAAAACTCTTAATTGACTATCCCTATGCAGTCATCCCGGAGAAGGCAATGGCAAGCCACTCCAGTATTATTGCCTAGAAAATCCCATGGATGGAGGAGCCTGGTAGGCTGCAGTCCGTGGGGTCGCTAAGGGTCGGACACGACTGAGCGACTTCACTTTCACACATTGGAGAAGGAAATGGCAACCCACTCCAGTGTTCTTGCCTGGAGAATCCCAGGGATGGGGGAGCCTAGTGGGCTTCCGTCTATGGGGTCACACAGAGTCGGACACGACTGAAGTGACTTAGCAGCAGCAGCAGCATGCAGTCATCCTCCATTCATATATAATGCACTCCTAGAGCAAACACAAAAGTATTTTTTTAAGTTTATTTGTAACTTTTTTTTTTTGGATTCTACACCCAAGCAGTGTAGACACTTGTCTAACTTGTCTACAAAACAGAAATAGAGTTAAAGATGGAGCAAGTAAACTTATGGTTGCAGGGGTAAGGGGTGGGGAGGGATGAACTGGAAGACTGGGACTGACAAGTGCACACTGCTATATATAGAATAAATATCTGACAAGGACCTACTGTATAGCACAGGGAGCTCTGTTCGGTGCTCTGTGATGGCCTGTGTGGAAGGGGAGTCTGAAGTGGAGTGGATGTATATGTGGCAGATTCACTGTGCTGTATACCTGGAGCTGACATAACACTGTTAGCTCTATTCCAATAAAAACCATAACAAAATTAGCTTGATACAAAGATAAAAAATTAAAATAAGGTGAATTACTATAATCCTTTTTCTTTTGTACAAAATACCCAATGTTGTACACTCAGCCTTCTGTACATGTCCTTTAATTTTGTCTGTTTCCTTCACAATCAATCACATTCTGATACCTTATGTTGATTTAGTCTGAATGAGGTTAAAGATTCACCATATCAGTACAGCTCTAACGATTTTCATCTTTGCTTCAATTTTATTGTTTTTTCTTGTCTTTATTGTGTGCACTTTAATTTTTCAATTTCTTATTAATTCTCATAAAATTGTATGGGTTAAAAGCAATAAAATATTCAGATACTTGCAAAAACTTTGCTCTACCAAGAAAAGTAATATTAATATCCAAGTTTAATTGCTGTCTGGAAGTACCATGATAAGAGTCTTAAAATGCACTTTCAATGATTGATGAACAGAAAGTCCACATTTAGAAAGTGAAATGGCATTTAGGAACATTTTTTAACATCATTTATAACTGTTTGTCTTAGATCTGGCTTACTTAGAAGCAGAGCCTGAGACATGATTCTTAGGTAAATGATTTATATAGAGAGTTCTCTTAGGAAGAGACTCAAAGGAAGCAAGGGAATTAGGATAGAGCAGGGAGAAGCTAAGTAAAGACGTGATATCAGATGACCTCTAGCCCCAGCCTGATGCCACATGAAGGCTTTTGGCAGCAAGATGGAGTTTTTGTTACCACCACCTCCCACCAACTCACATACTCGTGCTACTCCATCAGTCATCAGTCCCAGACTGCCTCTGGTGAAAAAGAGCGTATCACCCAAGGACAGTCTTCTGGAGAAAGTTGCAGTTGTGGTTGGTTAGCAGCAAAACCTGTACTAGCAATGACATGAATGGGGTGGGGGTGAAGTGTTGTACTGAGTGTGTCTGCTCAATAGAATTCCTCTTAGGAGAGTCAGTCCTAGAAAGTTTTTCTATATGAAGGTCAACAGTTACTGTTAGACTGTGAAAGCAGAGAAATAGTACCAAACCAAATATCTCTGTTCTTTATTATTTCATGTATCTCCTAATTAACTCCCAGGAACTGAATCCCTTGTGTCTCTAAGGTGAAAGGCTTTGGTTAACTCTTTTGGCCTACTATCCAGAATTTCTATGTGTTTTCTGTCATTCACTTTACATCATATACATGCACTCACACGTTCTCTCTCTCTCATACACACACACACACGCACACACCTGGAGTAGTTAGACAATATTGCATGCACACTCATTTCGTCCATGAAATTGTTTGATCACCAAACAGTTTCTTTACAGAGTAAAGAAAAGCCTCATGTTATTAAATTGAGATTAAGTATGCTTTAGCATTACTATTAGGTTTCCTGAAAGAATCACGTAAATTTGCAACATTCTTATGTGCTTTGCCTCAATGACCAAAGTGACATATCCTTTAAGCAGGTGCTTACTCAGCACGATGATCAAGAACAGAGAAAGTGCATCGGGAGCCCAAAAGACTGTTGTACTCTGATTTTCCATTTCACATGGGGAGAACAAAAATGGTAGAATGTTAAAAGCGAATGTTTTAGATAACATGGTGTCACTGAGTTACCAAATGTATCTTTCTTTTTCCTTCCTTTTAACTTTTGAAATTTAAAAGGGCTATAAGGAAGCCTTATTAAATGAATTTAGCTAGGAAACTTCAATTTCAATTACCCCAAATGGTATATTCAGACACTGCTCTCCTCGTGAGTTCTTTATGTGGGAAAAAGAGACTAGTTTTAGGACCTTGTCAGTGATAAAGTAAATTGATCTATTACCTACCCCCTGAGGCAATTCCTACAGGGCTATCTTGCTCTAGACTGCCTAAGTGTCTCATTTGTACCTAAAAACAAGAAGTGTCATTTTTTTCCCTATTCAAGATGTCACAAGCCCAATTTTCTTTTGCTAAGGATCACAGTTATTAGTCTCTGAAGGTGCTAGCACTTGAGGCTGAGTCTGAGGTGATTAAAATGCCTCGGCACTTTGAGGATTGGTGCCCTTCCATTACTTCTCATCTCCAGCTGCTTCCCTGTCTGACTCTCCTTCTGTCTTTCATTATGATCCATCATTATCCATTTTAAGGTCTGTGTAAGTCATGTGAATTAAGGAAAATTGAGAACCTTAAGAAAATACATTTTGACGGACATGTACCACCGGTAAAGAGATGGAAACACTGACCCAACCCCATTATCGCTCCCATTTTATAAATACACTTATTTTGCCTTTCAAATTCCTCCTTTTCCCACTAATGCTGTCTCTCTCTCTCTCCCTCCCTCCTTTCCCCTCTCAGACACACACACACACACACACACACACACCATCCATTGGCCTAAAGGAGATATAAAGGCCTCATACCAGCTGAGTTTTTGGTTTTAATGTCCTTACAAACATAGCACTGCAAAGGTAGTGCAGTTTTATGTAATTAGCTGAACTGTGGATTTGTCTAATGTATAGTTTCCTGGCCAAGCTCAATAAACGCCATCTTTACTGCACTCAAGAGAACCAAAGAGCTTTATTCTATAGTTTCCTCTCAGAGACAGTGGTCTCAGTGTATTCCAGCACTTCCAAGAAACCCCAGATCAGAAATATATAGAAGTGGGGTTATCTACATTTTCATTATTTTCTTCCTTCTGAATTCAGTGGAGAGTGTGATAAAAGACAGAGAAAAGAAGATGTTATGAGTATTATAAGGTTTTGACATTTTTTTTTCTTTTCTCTTTGTGGTGAATTTTAGTTTTTTAAGATGACCTCTTTGGGGTAGTCTTATTGTTGTTGTTTAGTCACTGTGTTGTGTCTAGCCCTTAAGACCCCATGGACTGTAGCCTGCCAGACTCCTCTGTCCATAGGGTTCCCAGGCAAGAATAGTGTGATGGGTTGCTATTTCCTTCTCCAGGGGATCTTCCTGAACCAGGGAAACCTGGTTAAACCTGTGTCTCCTGCATTGACAGGCAGGTTCTTTTACTACTGAGCCACCAGTAAAGACCTGGAGTAGTCTACACCACAGGTAATTTGATCGTGAGCTTTAACAAAAGTGAGAACGTGAATTCACTGGGCTCAATTCTGCAATATATGATGAGATAGCAGTGAGTAACCTACAACCAGAGACTGAAGAACTTGGCATATTAAACAAATACCCTAAGAAAGAGATCCTTGTGGAGTTGTGGTCATATATGCTAGAGACCAGCAGGCTATGTGCACAGAATAGGACTGCTGCTCAATCAGGATGTGTCAGGGAATATGGTCGGGCAAATCCTGTGTTATGATTACTACCAGCACATGCAGTCCTGTAAAGGGGGACACTGAGACCAGCTCCTGAGAGGAAGTGCCTTCTTGAAGCCGCTTTTTTTTCTGTTCCTTTATGTACCACTTTTGTCAAGTATGTAGACATATTTTATGCACTTTGGAGCCACATAAGGAGGCTTAAATGAGACTTATATCTGCCTTAAGGCAAAGCATATAGAATCTCCTAGACAAAATATTCTTTTTAAATGGCTTAAAGGGAAATAGTCTTAATACAAAACCAGTAGTTACAGAAACAGAAAGAAAAAACAGCTTTGGTAAGTATGCTGTTGCTGCTGCTGCTGCTGCTAAGTCGCTTCAGTCGTGTCTGACTCTGTGCGACCCCATAGACGGAAGTCCACCAGGCTCCCCCGTCCCTGGGATTCTCCAGGCAAGAACACTGGAGTGGGTTGCCATTTCCTTCTCCAATGCATGAAAGAGAAAAGTGAAAGTGAAGTCGCTCAGTCGTGTCCGACTCTTGCGACCCCATGGACTACAGCCTACCAGGCTCCTCCGTCCATGGGATTTTCCAGGCAAGAGTACTGGAGTGGGGTGCCATTGCCTTCAGTGACCAAAAAGACTAAATATTAAAAAAAAGAAAGATTACTAATGAAAGCTTGTAAAAGAGAGACAAATAAATAATTTAGCTCAATATGTATTCAGTTCCGCTGAAATACTAAATGTATATATAAAAATAAATTTTAAAAATTATTGCATCTATTCTACATTGACTTTCTCTCTCATTTTTCACAAAAGAAAAAGCAAATGCCACTTTTAAATGGCTGCTGGCATAAGCCACATTTGGGTAACTGTGATAGAGAGAGAGATTTAGTACATACGGACTCCAAAGTAAAATTTTCAGATAAGAAATCCTGATTCCTGTATCCCAGGTGTTGCTGGGCTGTCAACAGCAAAAACAAACAAACAAAAACACACCACAGCAATAATTCATGGTCTACAAACAGTTAATCCATTGTTTATATCTCAACTGTCCATGATTTTATGATTAGCATCCAAGTTAACTGAAACAGAAGTGGGCAGGTAATTGGGAGGGCACAGTCAAATTTTGGAAACAGAGATAGTGGTTGGAAATGTCTGAAGATGATATTTCTGTTTATGCTACCTGGGAGGTAGACTTGAAAGAAACTGAAACTTAACATTTTCTTTTATGCCAGTAATCCCTGTACTCTTTGGAATTGTCTCCACTTCATAAACAGAACATAAAATAACATCTGCTGCTGCACTTTTCCATTACTTATCACTTGTGGTGATTCAGAAATCAAATATTTAAATATGAAAATCACATGGTTTTCTAACGCATTTACCTCATGTACAGGATTGAAATAATCAGAAATAATCAGTGCTCATCCATTTCTTCTGTCTAGCATTCTGACTCAGCTGTCCCCATTTTTTTTTCTCCCTCTGAGTCAAAATCACATGCACACCACACACATATAAAAAATCCATTTTTACCTTGAATAATATAAGCAGTAATCATCACCCACCATTATTACAGAAGATTAGCAGGAACATTAAGGGACATAATCTGCACTGTACTTTTATTCATCAAGCAGCATTTATGTGAAGAAAATTTAGATGGATAATTCCACAACCTGGAAATTATAAACAATAAGCTAATGAAAAAGAGCTGCAAAACAGGTAGTAGTGTGTTTCGTGGTAATCATCAAGCACCTAATCCTGGGGTAGGGGGGACTTTGAGACTGACTGATTCCTGAAAGGAACTTCCCATTGGAAGCGCCACTGTTTACTGCTTCTTCAGTTCAGTTCAGTTCAGTTGCTCAGTTGTGTCCGACTCTTTGTGACCCCAAGAATCGCAATATGCCAGGCCTCCCTGTCCATCAGCAACTCGTAGAGTTACCCAAACTAATGTCCATTGAGTCGGTGATGCCAGGCAACCATCTTATCCTCTGTCATCCCCCTTCTCCTCCTGCCCCCAATCCCTCCCAGCATCAGGGTCTTTTCCAATGAGTCAACTCTTCGCATGAGGTGGCCAAAGTATTGGAATTTCAGCTTCAGCATCAATCCTTCCAATGAACACCCAGGACTGATCTCTTTAGAATGGACTGGTTGGATCTCCTTGCAGTCCAAGGGACTCTCAAGAGTCTTCTCCAACACCACAGTTCAAAAGCATCAATTCTTTGGTGCTCAGCTTTCTTCACAGTCTAACTCTCACATCCATACATGACCAGTCAGTAAAGCAGAAGTGTTTTGCTGAAACTCTCTTGCTTTTTCGATGATCCAGCGGATGTTGGCAATTTGATCTCTGGTTCTTCTGCCTTTTCTAAAACCTGCTTGAACATCTGGAAGTTCACAGTCCATGTATTGCTGAAGCCTGGCTTGGAGAATTTTGAGCATGACTTTATTAGCATGTGAGATGAGTGCAATTGTGTGGTAGTTCAAACTTTCTTTGGCATTGCCTTTCTTTGTGATTGGGATGAAGACTGACCTTTTCCAGTCCTGTGGCCACTGCTGAGTTTTCCAAATTTGCTGGCATATTGAGTGTGGCACTTTCACAGCATCATCTTTCAGGATTTGAAATAGCTCAACTGGAATTCCATCACCTCCACTAGCTTTGTTCATAGTGATGCTTTCTAAGGCCCACTTGACTTCACATTTCAGGATGTCTGGCTCCAGGTGAATGATCACACCATCATGATTATCTGGGTCATGAAGATCTTTTTTGTACAGTTCTGTGTATTCTTGCCACCTCTTCTTAATATCTGCTGCTTCTGTTAGGTCCATACCATTTTTGTCCTTTATCGAGCCCATCTTTGCATGATTGTTCCCTTGGTATCTCTAATTTTCTTGAAGAGATCTCTAGTCTTTCCCATTCTGTTGTTTTCTTCTATTTCTTTGCATTGATTGCTGAGGAAGGCTTTATTATCTCTCCTTGCTATTTTTTGGAACTCTGCATTCAGATGCTTATATCTTTCCTTTTCTCCTTTGCTTTTCCCTTCTCTTCTTTTCACAGCTATTTGTAAGGCCTCCTCAGACAGCCATTTTGCTTTTTGGCATTTCTTTTCCATGGGGATGGTTTTGGTCCCTGTCTCCTGTACAATGTCACAAACCTCCATCCATAGTTCATGAGATACTGCTTCTTAATTCACCAATATTGGTCTGATATCCATCTGACTCCATTCCTGAAGCCACGGATGGGGACTATATTTGCCTTACCAGAAGCATGTAGAAATTCCTAGATGAATTAAAGGGATGCCTAAATTTTAAGGTCCTTCTCATTGCGGCTGCTGCTGTTTAGTCACTGTCATGTCCAACTCTTAGAATATTTCTAAGGGAGGAATTATGAAGAGATAACAGTTAATGACTGAGTAAATAGCCTAAGGAATGCCTACATTTGGATATGAGGAAAAAGGGAAGCAAAATGACTTAGAAGGAATACTCAAAGGTAGAGAGATTAAATTGCACACTCACGATTGATGAACTGATTCATTCATTCATCCATTCATTTAACAAAATATTTCAAGTTCATTCAACGTCAGGCACTGGTATGAATGCTAGGTGGAAAAAAGTGAAACAAATTAGACATACCACTACTCTCATGTAACGTACAGTTTAGTAGGGGAGACAGAAATTAATCAAATAATCTGTCAAACATATATGAAATTAGAACTGTGATAAATTCTCGGAAAAGAGGGAATTGCATCCTCTCATAGTATTCAATGAGAGCAATAGACTCAGTCAGGGAAGTCAGGGAACTCTCTCCTAGAAAACTGATGACTAAAAAAGGAAGCTAAAATATGGGTTAACAAGGCTAGGATGAGGGCAAATTTGTGCAGAGGGACTCTACTTAGTCCATGGCCAGTGGGAAGATTGGAATTGTAAATGAGCATAAAGAAAGTTGGTGTATCTGGAGTTCATGAAGCAACAGATTACCTGCTGGGTGTGAGAATAAAACAGTGAACAAAGAGTCTGCTCTTATTTGCCCTGGCCAGCCATGTTAGGGATGTTTTTCTTTACTCTAAGAGCAAAGGCAAGACATTGATGGGTTTTATGAAAGTGATATAATCAGATTTGTATTCTGAAAAGAGGACACTATCCAAAGTGTAATAAAAACATGAGATTGGGGAAAGAGTACAATAAGGCTAATTAGGAGTTATTCTTGTCCCAGGAGTTTATAAAAACTTTAAATACATGCATGCAATGCATATGAGTAGAGGGAAGTTGCTGCAAAGATTTTGTAGGAGGTAAAATCAACATATTTGGCCAGGAAGGATGTATAGACCCACTTGGGTGCCATGCCACTGGTAAGGAGCAGCATGCATTTTGGGAAGTAGAGATTTGGCACCACTATCCAATATTATAGAAATTAATAACAATTGGATTAATTGTTAAATTGATTTTAAATTAGTTATAGAAATTAAAACAATTGGATTTAACAATTAAAATGTTACTAATGACTTTGATATTTTCTGTGGATTGATGTTAATGGAAGTCAGGATTTAAAGAAAAGTTAAAGATAATGCATGTAAACTCTTCTTAACATATTCATTTATTCAATAAAATTATATTAAATCCTTATTATAATACCATGCTAGGCACAATAGGTGCATGTGCTCAGTTGCTTATTTGTGTCTGACTCTTTGGAGTCCCATGGACTGTAACCTGACAAGCTCCTCTGCCCATGAAATTTTCCACGCATGAATACTCTAGTATTCATGCGTGGAAAAACTGGAGTATTTCCTACTGCAAGGGATCCTCCCAACCCAGGGATTGAACCCACATCTCTTGGGTCTCCTTCATTGGCAGGTGGAATCTTTACCACTGAGCCACCTGGGAAACCCAATAGGTACATGAATATCACACAATTGCTGCCTTGTAGTTTATTAAGCTAAAAGACTGGTCAATGTTTATTGAACTCGTACTGTATGACAGCAAGATTATTTCATCTATAATGACTCAATGAAGTTAATATTTTTACTTTGCAAATTTTTACAGGAGTTGAAGTACAAAAGAGGTTAACTTTTCAAAGCTCACTCAGTTAGTCAGTCCAAGACTAAATATGAATCTCAATCAGTCTAGCACCTGAATCCATCATATTAAATGGCTTGATTTGCTGAAACCCAGGAAAGGAGACAGGCTTCCCCAGCAGTGGCTCTAACAGAATTATGGATAGAGAGTTATAGGGGTGGCAAGGAGACAGGGCCCTATTATGACCTGTGAGGCAATTGGAGTTGTCAGAAGACATTTAGACTAAGCAGATAGAAGCTGGAAGGGGTAGCAGAGTGGAAAGATTTATGGTTTTATTTTTTGTGACAGAGGGGATTTACATCTTGGCAAAGCTAAGTGGTACAGAGTACAAGCTTTAGATTGAAACAGATCTGACTTTAAATACTAACAGTGCAGCATATCATCAGTGTAATCTCATCAAGTTACTTAAATTCCTGGATTCTTGGATCTTTGATCTGCAAAATGAATTAGAAATGGTGGAACAGCACATGTGAATATTTGTAATTTTGAGGGATGTTGAAATAAGAAAACATACATAAGTTTGCTTGGTTCAAACTATGTACTCAATAAATCTCAGTTCTCTGTCTGTATTTCTTGTCATTTTTGGCTTCCCTCTGAGCCCATGAAACATGTGTTTAAGGGAAAGAGAAGGAATATGAGATTGTATAAACAAGAGAGGTTGGTCAATGGAGAAAAGTCAGAATGGGATGGGATCTAGGGAGACAAAGGGATTAGCTTTGGTTGAGGGGAAGGGGGCAGCTTTTCCTCTGACATCAGAGCAGTCACTAATGGTACAGGGAAGTCGACTTGAGAAGTAGACTCCTGGTATGCATGCTATTCCTGTGTCCACCCCTCCCGTGCCCCAGCCTGAGAAACATATACCTTGTACTAGTAAGCTGTACTTGTTCATTTGGCTTTCTGACTATATGCTCAATTGCTCAGTCATGTCCAACTCTTTGTGGCCCCAAGGACTGTAAACCACCAGACTCCTCTGCCCATGGAATTTTCCAGGCAAGCATACTGGAGTGGGTTGCCATTTCCTACTCTAGGGATCTTCCTGACCCGGGGATCAAAACAGCATCTCTTGGGTCTCCTGCGTTGGCTGGAGGATTCTTTACCACTATTGCCATCTGGGAAGTCCCCCTATAGGCTTGACTAATTCTTTAGAGGAGAATTCTTTCATAACAGAAGAACCTAGCTTACTGAGGAGTCAAACTATTAAAGAAAAATAATAATATTTTAGATCAATACTTATAGCCTGTGAGTTTGTGAATATAAAGGAAATTAAAGGGTTATAGCTATGTAAAATATATAAATTATTAGACAGAGCTTAGCTTTTTTTAGTTACCTCTATTTTTTACTTTGCTGAAAAATTCTGGCTTTAGATGAAACCAAGCAGGATAGCTGTATGAAGCTAACATCAGAAAAAGAAAAAAAAAAAAAAATGGTGCACAGAAAGGAGGGAAAATCTGAGCTATACGCCCAATGACCAACACTGTCCTCTGGTCAGTGACTCCTGGTTCAGCACATGGAATACAAGGGCTGGGTTACTCTTGAGTCGAGAAAAGAACCATGGTCCTCATGGGACTAAGGCCCTCATTGCTTCTGTGAGCTCCCAAATGTGAATGAGATGTGACCAGCCTTGTTATCAAAGATGTTTTTAGCAAAGGCGACAGAAAACTATGGGGATCTTTTAATTTTAACAAAGGGTTTTTTTCCTTTTTAATTTTAACAGTTTTTAAAAAATTAATATCCTTGGTTGATTTAAAAAAAGCTCATTTATTTTTCCTCTTTAAACCTACAATTATACTCAATTTAAATAATTTTAAAAAAATTTATTCCAAAAATTTTCACATTGGAGTAAAAGACAGGTCCATATGCTATTGTTCTAAACTACCTTGCAGCAGTTTAACCCATCAGTCTTGTTCTCACATCACAGGGAGTAAGTAACACAAGGTCTCATGCCTGATTGAAAATTCCAGCACAGGGACTGCCAAAGGCTCTACTATAAAGTAGATACTTTGCCTTCCGTATTTCCAGAAGCCACTTTCATGCTCTTCCTTTCACCACTCCTCTCTTCTTGGCTTCACCCTGAACAGAAACCAAAATTCAGACTCTTACAATCACCAAATCCTTCAAGCAGCTCCTGCCATGAGAATAAAATTTGCCCTCGACAAAGCTGTGTGTTTGAGAATTTGGAAAAAAAAAAAAAATCCTATTTCAACACTGGATATCAGTATTAGACTCCAAAATATATTCCAGATAAAAAATGAAACTATTGCTTTAAAAAGGAAAATAGAATTGTTATCTGACCTCTGAAAGAGATGGATTTCTCACTTTTGAAGCAAAAAGAACAATAATATAGGGAAAGACTGACCAAAGTATATTTAAAATATACTTGAGATGCAAAACTTCACTAAAGTGTAAAATAATGAAACAAGTTAAATTATTTGCATCAAGTATAGCAGTCAAAATTGTACTGGGCTTTCTGTGAAAATGGTATTCAAATCTAGAAAAACAAAGAAAAATATTCACCGTGTAGGCAATAATCCAAGAATGTGGACAAAGCAGTCACACTAGAGAAAATACAAATAGAAACGAATGTATAAGGAAAGTATTTCCATCCTTCTGCATAGTAGGAAAATAAAAATATTGTTGACAGTGTTTTCCTATGACTTTTGTACACAACTGAGAGTTCTGTTAACTGATATAAACTATTTGGAAAATAACGCGACATAGAGCTAATCCTGTCCTTTGACCCAGTAATCTCTTTTCTGGGAATTTATCCTAAAGAATTAATCCAGCAGGCACTAAATCCAAATGAATAAAAAAAAATATTTTGTGTGGTATTTTATAAAACAAAGCAAAAACAAATAGCAACAAAATACTAAAAACTACCAAAATATTCAACATAACAGAATAATTTATTCATTATGGAGCATCATCAGAAGATGATTTAGTAAGCCACGAAAATGATAATTACAAAGGCTATGTAACTAACAAAAACAAACTCTAATAGATTCACAATGTTTCATCACTATATACTGTTATTGCTTTCTTAGGATGTGGAATTTATTCTGGGGATGCAGATTGTAGCTGAATACCTGGATGGTGTTGTAGAGTAGTGGGGAAGGGAGGGATGAAAGGACCTGGATGTTCTGTACAATTGAGGAAAGAGAAACAGACGTTTGCAGGGAAACTCAGAAGTTGCAGAAAGTTGCCAGAGGAGAGCTGCATGGGAGTGGGGCCAACAACAGAAATGTCCTAAAGGAGATGGCATTGCCAAGAAGGGATTTCAGAGAATAAAATATGCAATATGTGTTTTAGATTTCTTTTTTACTATTGTTGTAGTGTTAACCCTTCTCTCTCTCCCTGTCAAAAGTCTGCATTGTTTCCTAATGATTTGTGCGGATAAATTCTTCAGGAACTCCATAATTGAATTAATGAGTGGCTAAAACAAGAGGTCTAAAGCTGTTTCAGACTTTAATATTGTTGTAGTCTTGGTCAACTGTCTAAGCTTCTTTGGGTTTTAGCTTCCTCATCTTTAAAATGCAAAGCAGAAGATATTAAGAAGAGGTGGAAAAAGTACACAGAAGAACTGTACAAAAAAGATCTTCACGACCAAGATAATCACGATGGCATGATCACTCACCTGAGCCAGACATCTTGGAATGTGAAGTCAAGTGGGCCTTAGAAAGCATCACTATGAACAAAGCTAGTGGAGGTGATGGAATTCCAATTGAGCTATTTCAAAACTTGAAAGATGATGCTGTGAAAGTGCTGCACTCAATATGCCAGCAAATTTGGAAAACTCAGCAGTGGCCACAGGACTGGACAAGGTCAGTCTTCATTCCAATCCCAAAAAAAGGCAATGCCAAAGAATGCTCAAACTACCGCACAATTGCACTCATCTCACACGCTAGTAAATTCATGCTCAAAATACTCCAAGGCAGGCTTCAGCAATATGTGAATCGTGAACTTCCAGATGTTCAAGCAGGTTTAAGAAAAGGCAGAGGCACCAGAGATCAAATTGCCAACATCCGCTGGATTATGGAGAAAGCAAGAGAGTTCCAGAAAAACATCTATTTCTGCTTCATTGATTATGCCAAGGCCTTTGACTGTGTGGATCACAAGAAACTGTGGAACATTCTGAAAGAGATGGGAATACCAGACCACCTGACCTGCCTCTTGAGAAACCTGTATGCAAGTCAGGAAGCAACAGTTAGAACTGGACATGGAACAACAGACTGGTTCCAAATAGGAAAAGGAGTATGTCAAGGTTGTATATTGTCACCCTGCTTATTTAACTTATATGCAGAGTACATCATGAGGAATGCTGGGCTGGAAGAAGCACAAGCTGGAATCAAGTTTGCTGGGAGAAATATCAGTAACCTCAGATATGCAGATGACACCACCCTTATGGCAGAAAGTGAAGAGGAACTCAAAAGCCTCTTGATGAAAGTGAAAGAGGAGAGTGAAAAGGTTGGCTTGAAGCTCAACATTCAGAAAACGAAGATCATGGCATCTGGTCCCATCACTTCATGGGAAATAGATGGGGAAACAGTGGAAACAGTGTCAGACTTTATTTTTTTGGGCTCCAAAATCACTGCAGATGCTGATTGCAGCCAGGAAATTAAAAGACGCTTAGTCCTTGGAAGGAAAGTTATGACCAGCCTAGATAGCATATTAAAAAGCAGAGACATTACTTTGCCAACAAAGTTCCATCTAGTCAAGGCTATGGTTTTTCCCGTGGTCATGTATGGATGTGAGAGTTGGACTGTGAAGAAAGCTGATCACCGAAGAATTGATGCTTTTGAACTGTGGTGTTGGAGAAGACTCTTGAGAGTCCCTTGGACTGCAAGGAGATCCAGCCAGTCCATTCTAGAGGAGATCAATCCTGGGTGTTCATTTGAAGGACTGATGCTGAAACTGAAACTCCAATACTTTGGCCACCTCATGCGACGAGTTGACTCACTGGAAAAGACTCTGATGCTGGGAGGGATTGGGGGAGGGAGGAGAAGGGGACCACAGAGAATGAGATGGCTGAATGGCATCACCAGCTCGATGGACATGAGTTTGAGTGAACTCCGGGAGTTGGTGATGGACAGGGAGGCCTGGCGTGCTGTGATTCATGGGTCCCAAAGAGTCGGACATGACTGAGCGACTGAACTGAACTGAACTAAACTGAGCCTGTCTTCTTTCAAAGGGTTTTTGTGACAATTAAGCCGCTTAATATGGATAAAGTACTTAGAACAGCACAAGTAGTAAGCCCTCAATACAAATTTGTTATCATCAATTATTATCATCATCACCATCACAGTTCAGAAGAGAGATGGGTTAGGAAAATTCAGGATCCAGGTGACAAAAGTTGTAATTAGAACTGTGGGTCTATAGAAAACATTTCATAGATGTCTGATGTATTTAGACTTCACTTGGATATGTTTGATAGGTGACTATTTAAAGCAAAGGGAACAATAAAATTACCAAGTTGAACCAAGATCAAAGGAGCAAAATCTCAAAAGTTGAGCAAAAATTTAAATATGAGAGGCAATGAGTTAGGAAAAAATATTATTTAATTATAAAAGATCATGGATTCAGCTATATATATTTATCAGATAGATATAGATATATAATATATATATTCTTTTTCATTATAGTTATATTACAAGGTGTTGAATACTGTTCCCTCTGTTACATTGGTTTGTTACACAGTAAATCCTTGTTGCTTGAATATTTTATGTATAGTAGTTTTTAATCTGTTAATCCCATATTCCTAATATATCCTTCTTCCCTTCCCTTTCCCCTTTGGTATACTTAAATTTGTGTTCTATGTCTGTGAGTATGTTTCTGTTTTGTATATAGATTCATTTGTATTATTGTTTAGATTCCACATGTAAGTGACATCATATTTGTTTTTCTCTGTAGGATTTACATCAATTATTATAAAATTCACTTGGTCCACCTATGTTGCTGCAAATGAGCAATATTACATTCTTTTCCATGGCTGACTAATATTCCATATATAGATATACACACACACCTCATCTTCTTAAACCAGTCATATGTTGATGGATATTTGCGTTAATCCACATCTTGGTGCTGCTGTAAACATTGGGGTGCATGTATCTTTTCAAATTAGAGTTTCGCTTCTTCTGGATATATATCTAGGAGTGGGATTGCTGGATAATAGGGTAACTCTATTTTTACTTTTTAAAGTAACTCCATACTGTTTTCCACAGTGGCTTCATCAATTTACATTCCCACCAACAAACAGTATAATAGGATTCCCTTTTCTTGACACCCTCTCTAGCACTTATTATTTGTAGAAATTTTGATGATAGCCATTTAGACCAGTGTGAGGTAATACTTCATAGATCTTGAAAGTTACTTTCCTTTCCTTTATTTTTTAAAATTTGTATTTCTGCCCACCCTTGATTGCTTGATTTCCATTATTCTATCTTCTAAATCACTTATTAATTCTTCTGCATTATTTAGTCTGCTGTTCATTGCTTTTTAGATGGATTTTTACCTTGGCAACTGAGTTGTCTAATTTCGATTGGTTCCTCTTTACAGTTTTTAGTTCCTTGTTAAAGTGATCTTTACTTCTATTAATAATCTTTCTTAATTCCTTTAGCATTTTTATTACCTCCTTTTCAAATTCAGGGTCTGGTAGACTGGAGAGGCATGTTTCATTGTTTGCTCTTTTAGGGGACTTCTCTTGTTCTTTTGATTGGGAGTAGTTCCTCTGCTTTTTCATTTTACTTAAATTTATTTGTCTCTATTAATTTAGGAGAAACAGTTATCTACTGTGGTCTTAAATTGCTGTTTTTATGTGGGATCATCCCTGTATACTATTTGAGTACCATATTTTTGGTGTCAGGGCTGTTGGGTATGGATGCCTGCTATGTCTTTCTTCAAAGGATGCTGACCACTGTCTCTTTGATAAGGGTGTGATTGATTTTGTGGTGACCAGAGCCTTCCCTGGATGTTTAGAGGAATCTTCATTTCTTCATGGCTGAATCTCGCCATGGTGAAACACCACTCTTTAAGGTTGGGTTCGATAAGGCTCCATTGCCCTTAAGTGTGTGCTCTGTCTTGAAGGAGGTGATAACTGAAGCAAGTGAGGCCTATCTGGTCACAGTGAACATATGTACTGGCCATACAGGTGCTGTGGTTCTGCCTCAAAGTTGCCAAGTCGCATTTCTTTCTGTATTGTCTTTGTTCCAGACCTAGTGCTAGGCTGTTGCTGGGTGCCAGGAATTGAGGTGGTTGTCTGCCATCTGAGAGTTATCCTATCTCTAGGCAGGGCCCTCCAAGGACTGTCTACCCCAGATCTCACTCCATGCTGCCTTGTGAGATGGAACTGGAGTACTCCTCTTGGGAAAGAAACCACTGCATACTCCTGCCAGGGGGGCTGTCTGTTGGAGATGTGTGGTTCTATTGTTGTAGCCCTGCATTCCAGGAAACAAACTCACTCAGGAGGACAATGCAGATAGTGGAGTGCAGTTTATTACACCAGCAAGCCCAAGGCAGAGTCTCCTCTTAGCCAGAGACCTCGACCAGTTTTTGTGAAAACCTTATATACCCTAAGTGTACGTGCTCAAACCCACCTCCCCAAATACTCTGAAACTAGTCTGAACAAAGGAAAAGAAAGATACAATGAAAGTTAACCCATGATTCAGTTCAGTTCAGTTCAGTCGCTCAGTCGTGTCCGACTCTCCGCGACCCCATGAATCACAGCACACCAGGCCTCCCTGTCCATCACCAACTCCCGGAGTTCACTAAAACTCATGTCCACAGAGTCGGTGATGCCATCCAGCCATCTCATTCTTGGTTGTCCCCTTCTCTTCCCGCCCCCAACCTTTCCCAGCATCAGTATGCCTTAAACCCATGATTTGTATGCCTTAAGCCTAGGTAGTTAATAGTGGACAATTATCAATAGGCCTGTGGTCATACCCCAATAAGCATAATAGAATTTATGATTCTATTCAGCTACACAGATAATTAGGGTATCTTTTTAGGCGATGGAGAGTCTAGGTATGAGCCCTGGGGCTCTATCATCTGGGGGGTCTGGTTTTCTAGTTGGTATGTCATTTCCATAGATACTGGGCATATAGCTCAAAATCCACAGTCCAGTCCAAGATGGAGTCCTTCTTTCAAAATGGAGCCCGTTCTGTCTGTTTCCTCCTTTACTATGACACTGCCTCAGTTTGCTTGCCAACAAACTCAGTTTGCTTGCCAACAATGTCTACTGCTCCCTGACCTACCCCTGCTGTGGGAGTGCTGACAGTGGACTCTGATATCCGCCCTGCCCCGGCATGCTCTGAGTACCCTTACACAACCCACTGCTGCTAAAGCCATGCCCAACTATGAGCATATGGACAGTGGGGCTCCGATGGCGGCACCCTACACCCCACCCTGTGCACACTCACAATGGGCTCTCAGGTTAGGCCCTCACTCCATTGTAAGCCCTTGGGGGTTTTGCACACAGCTAGACAGATCCTCTCCCAGGGTCCATCTCCTGAAGCCCAAGTGAGGCACCTAGATGCCTCACATACTGGCAGCCCTGCTCAGGGCATGTTTGGGCTGGGAAGTGCTTCAAGGTGGCACCTGTTGGTGCTGGTGTTTTTTTTGCCCTGGTTGCTAGCAAATCAGCACAGTCCCATTCCTCAGGAGCAGAGTTCAGGCTCCTCTATGTCCTCTATCTGTCCTAGTAGACCTCCCAGAAGGCAAAGGGATTTCCTAGGACGAGGAGCCACCCATCCAGACCTTTCCTCTTTCACAGCTCCCTCCCAAAGGCACCAGTCCTGTCCTAATGCCTTTTTCTGTCCTACTGGTTACATGGGCACTTTCTTGTAGCTTTGGTTGTATAAAAGATCTTTCTGCTAGTTTTCAGTTGGTGTTCTGTGAGAATTGTTCCACATGTAGATGTATTTTCGATGTTTTTGTGGAGAGAGTTGAGCTCTATATCCTCCTATTCCTCCATTGTGATCTCTTTCCTAAAACTTTACATTTTAACTTAGTCTAATTGTGGAAGGGCAAGTTACCAGAAATCTGATCATTCAGAAGGCTGATTGGTAATGCCAGGATGTCAACCTGAAATTTTCACGGAATTATGAGAAAATACCTACAGCTATTCTATTAAGGAGAAAAATGAAAAGTTATTTTAGCTTGAATTTTAGCATCTTTCAAATTTGAAACATTAGAGGGCTTAATGTAATGGAGAAAAAAGGAGAAATTATTATAAGATGACATGAATATATGATTACGATATTAATTTCAATTTGTCTCATTTACTGTTACTTTTTAAAATTCTGCATTATATATGTAATTATTATTAAATGTCTAAATATATATTTAGTTTTTAATAAAAATATAACTATACAGAAGAAGTTATTAATCTAATTTTTTAATTAAATTTCAATATAGAGCTTCTGCCATAATCCAGGTAGCACTATTTACTGGTTGGGAGCTTACGTGGACAGCGAGGACAAATACCTTTCAGGTATTAGTCTCAAATTCAAAACTATTATGCAAGTGAAGTATTCTTAGGCATACTTTTAATTAGTTAATGAACACAGAAATATGTTCTCATATCTGGAAATAAGGCTGAAAAGGTTGAAGATGGGCTGGATTCAAATGTGTTTAGAGGTGGTTAGATTACAGGTCCTGGGTCCTAGTCCAGATCAATAATTCATACCCACATAGATATGCTATAGCTCCAATTGCCTGGCCCATGGACTCCACTGTCCATCACTTTTCCACTAATGACCACATATACCCCGATGATGATTATTAATGTTAAGAAAAATTACATCTGTAATGTGCCTATCTCTGAGCATATCTCTGAGCAACAGGTAAAAATATTTTAAGAGATGCCCACTGGTTCTTAAATTATGCTGCTGTATACAGGTCTGTTATGGATGAATGGGACAAAAAAGAGGTAAAGCTATAGAAAACTTACAGTGAATTTCAGATAATTCCCAAACTAGCTTATGCATTCAACATTTCCATCCATCTAATCATCCATCATGCATGATTAGCAGACATTTTGTTTTCTCAAAAAAAAAAAAGCATCCATAAAACATTTGGTCCATGCCAAAAGGTCATTGATATTTGGTCTTCCCCAAAATATCAAATATCCCAGAGTTGGACAGAACTTAGTGACTAAGTGACAACAACAAAATATCAAAAGGAATGTGGTCTAAATTATTTTTGATATTTGATCGCATTTGATCCACATGGACAAAGCATCCATGGAGACTCTTGGTCCACACCAAAAGATCCTTGATATTTATTTGATCCAGTCCAAAACCATTTTGGGTGAACCAAATATGCTCATGGATATTTTGGCATGGGTCAGATTTCAAACTCCTTGTGTCATGGACCAGATGTCTTATGGACATTTTGGACAGGACCAAATATTCTCCAAGGGTCATGCACAGAAACTTTGTCCTTCCTTCAGCTATCCCCAAACACACCCTCACTCAAAAAAAAAAAAAAGTGAACTGCTAATAAGCAAATGCTGCAGGAAAAGAACACCTAGCTCCAAGTCAAGCTTCTCAAGTTGTGAGATGCTGACCTGAGTTGGTGCCAGATCATATGTGAGTTGCTGGTGTTTCTGTTTGTTCCACTTTGCAAGAAAGGGTCACTTGGCTTCATGGATCCAAGTAAAGACAAAAGACATTTTTCACCAATGGTATCTCAGGAAATGTCATACCAGGGGTTTTCCTACAAAGGAACTGCAATGCAGACACATGTGGGAGTATTTCTAAGATAAGATTATGCCCTTGGTAGTTTGAAGTCAGTGAAAAAGAGGAAAGTTAACTTTCATTTACTCACTTTCAGAACCCTCTTAGATATGTTTGAACCTTTCTCTGTATTTGATTTCATCCCTATCCCCTTCCAAGCATATCCCAGAAGGGATGCTGTCTTGGTAAACAGCTCATTGATCTAAGATACGGCTTTTCATCTCTGTCCAGCAGAAGACTGGACACCCAGGGTAAGGTTGGCTTAGTGATAAGACCAGTTACATGTTTTTTCCACTTAAGAGCCTGCACACCCTCCCTCCATCTCTAACACACACATAGAATTTCCACTGTGGATGAATTTCCCTTGCTGATGGTAGGAACTTGTGGAGAGAGACCAAAGGGTTGCAATTTCTACTTCCACCTTCTGATCCAATCCTGATCCCAGCACTTTGCATAGCTAGGGCACAGGCATGCAATGCACCCTGGGGCATGAAACTGATTGCTCAACTGGAAATGTATTGAAAAGAAAGAAAAAAGAAATGAGCATGTTAAATGCATTTTGGTCTGGGTTTTGTCTTACTGTGTAGAAGGTTCAGAGCCTGCTGGGTTTCCAAAGCTTTGTATAAACTAAATATTACAAGAAACAGTGCATCGCAGCAGTCATTACTCAGTGCAGTTTCTCTTTTTATGCAGTAGAAAAGACTTGTCACTCCATACATCATTTACAACTTGCTGCAGTGATTCCTCAGATTTCAAAAATACTGTGTATTGTGAATAAAAACATAAGGAGGAAAGCGGTTTATACTATAGGATTTTGCTCACCTAGCATCTTTAAGTATAATGGATCTGATGCCAATACCAGGAAACATGAACTGAAACAAATGCCAAAAAAATTTAGAATTACAGAAAGAGCATGTGCTCACGTGCTTTTTCTTTTAGTGCTGATTTTTCATTTTATGTTTAAAATATTATGAAGGAATATAGACATTGTTAATTGCTTTTCATAACTTACAAAACTATGACACCTAACAAGATGTCAGCCCTCAGTGCTCGAGAGCACCGCGTAGAACACAGAAAGACAAAAAGGAAAAAAAAAAAAATACCAGGAGACAGATATCCCAGAACCAGCTCCCTCAACCTACTACTTTGCTCCCTAGAAAAGCATTGACCACCACAGGAGACTGATGGAGTCTTACAACACATTCTCTGCTATTATTTATATGAATACTTGTCTTCCAGCCTTAAACAAATTAAAACATTAATTTGAAACAGTGGAAGGGAAAGAAAGGAAAAGAAAAAGAATGAGAAGACAGTATTTTCAGCAGGCACTCTGGTAGGCTCAACTAAAAACTGCCTGTCCACAGGGGAGGAGCCAGAGAAACTTAAAAGGGGAAATGGAACTGCTTGAGGCCATTTAATGGAGAAGAAAGAAATCTTACATGTGTCAAGAGTCTCTAAAGGCATCAATTTATAGAGTACAGCAAAATCATTGATGCTCTTCATGTGGTATCATTGAGGTTGGGGGGAGCTATTCACTACGTTTTGTTTTAGAAAGTCAGGGGATATAGAATAAACTTTACAGAGACTTTTTTTTTTATAATGACATTTCGATTTTCAAAAGGATTTTGTACTTGAGATAGTTACATGTAAATTCTCTTTACATAAAAGCGTTTCCCTCAGTGACAATGCCAATTAAATGAAGGATTACTGAATATGTTAGTTTGGTGAATACACTGTAATTATATTCCCTTTAATTAAGATAAGCATTTAACAAATCACTGATCTGCATTTATTAACCTGTGTTGATGATTAAGTGTTGGATGGCGTAGGGAGTCAGCACATCATGAAGTTTACACCTGGAGCTTTGTAACCTCCAAAAGTTCCTTTTGTCTTGAAGAGAGTATGTCCTCTAGAGATTTAGCCCTCTCTTCCCCCATACAGTTCTGTGCCCTCACACATTCATAGATGTATTTCTATTCCTAAAATCTGAATTCATCTCTGAGTGGACTTTATAAAACTTTAGTAAATTTTGTCTCACTTCTGAGACACCACTTCAATAGATATGGATGTTGTAGATTTCATTCTACATTCCACCACTACTCCATGTAGA
Source organism: Moschus berezovskii (assembly GCF_049115385.1). Classification (NCBI taxonomy): domain Eukaryota; kingdom Metazoa; phylum Chordata; class Mammalia; order Artiodactyla; family Moschidae; genus Moschus; species Moschus berezovskii. Next base: position 40,103,270 of record NC_142468.1, on the reverse strand, counting down.
TATTGTCTACATCATTGACTCCTCACATTTGATCCCCACGAACAAATTCCCGAGGAATAAAACCAAAAAAATTAAGTCCCTCTAGGAAAATATACATAGCTTAGAGACACTGATGCTCTGCTTGATTACCCCAAAAATATTCTCCTGTGGTGTAACCAGTGATCCACGTAAGGTAGGTGAGTTATGGGAAAGTAATTTTAATCTATATTTCAAAAATTCAAAATATGAGATTTTGATCTTTAGCGAAATCTTGTTTTATTTAATTTTTACCTTCTGTGCACTTTTTCAGGGGGTGAAATTTATCAAATATAATTTCACATCATATGTATTCATAGCAGGGCTTCCCAGGTGGCACTAGTGGTAAAGAACCCACCTGCCAATGCAAGAGACATAAGAGACAGAAGTTTGATCCATGGGTGGAGAAGATCCTCTGGAGGAGGGCATGGCAACCCACTCCAGTAATTCTTGCCTGGAGAATCCCAAGGATAGAGGAGCCTGGCAGGCTAGAGTCCATAGGATTGCGCAGAATTGGGCCTGATTGAAGCGACTTAGCACACATGCATGTATTCATAACATGTATATTGAATATGTATATTGTAGCATATGTTTTATTTATATTTTATGTATATGTAAAATTTACATTTTAGTGTATTGATTTGTTATATCTCTCGACAAAAATGGATCAATAGCTCCAAAAATTGTTTACTGAAGCATAAATCTTGTTGGAGTAAGGGACATTAAACACTGACCCATCTGAATATTCTTGTTAGTAGAAAAAAAATAGGACTTCAGTGGTAGTATAAACATGTGTGTACATTTTATATAATTGAATGTTTAATTGTAATGATTTCACAAAATAAGCCAAATAAAAATAGAATTATAAATTATAGTATTGGATTCGGTTGTACCATTAAATAATGTTTTTGGTCCACAATCATTTAATGTTAATAAAATTTAACAAATGGTAACATAAAGTCATTGAACTTTTCTCTTAATTTTTAAGTAATGACAAGATTTTCCATATATATAATAAAAAGTATTTTTAGTAAAAAGTTCATCATATATTAGCACTGAAGAGCACAGATGACATAAACATTATCTAAAATTACATTCCTCGAAGTAAAAAGAAATGCAAATGACCTTTACTTTGTTGAGAAGGTTGTAAGATCAACTGCAAATTAATGACAAATAATATACCAGAAATATAAGTTCCTGGCAAAATTGATCTAAACAATTGTACTATTTAATGTCAATGATATTGTAAGAATGTAAAAAAAAGATTAAACTGTGTATGAATTGAGGTATTAATATGCATGTGTAGTGTACATGTCTATGTTGTGTGTGTGTGGGGGGATATATTCCAGCAAATATTTATTACAATTGCTTAGAAGTATATATGTGTAATATATATATATATATTTGAGATAGCATCTATCAATATGTGTAATATATATATATATATAAAATGCAGTCACAAAATGTTTTTGAGATTGCACCATGAGAAATGCTGGACTGGATGAAGCACAAGCTGGAATCAAGATTGACAGGAGAAATATCAATAACCTCAGATATGAAGATGACACCACCCTTTTGGCAGAAAGCGAAGAACTGAAGAACTTCTTGATGAAAGTGAAAGAGGAGAGTGAAAAAGTTTGCTTAAAATTCAACATTCAGAAAACTAAGATCATGGCATCTGGTCCCATCACTTCATGGCAAATAGACGGGGAAACAGTGGAAACAGTGAGACTTTATTTTGGGAGGTTACAAAATCACTGCAGATAATGACTGCAGCCATGAAATTAAAAGACACTTGCTCCTTGGAAGAAAATTTATGACCAATCTAGACAGCATATTAAAAAGCAGGGACATTACTTTACCAACAAGTCTGTCTTGTCAAAGGTATGGTTTTTCTAGTAGTCATGTATGGATGTGAGAGTTGGACTAAAAAGAAAGCTGAGCACTGAAGAATTGATACTTTTAACTGTGGTGCTGGAGAAGACTCTTGAGAGTCTCTTGGACAGCAAGGAGATCCAACCAGTCCATCCTAAAGGAAATCAGTCCTGAATGTTCATTGGAAGGACTGATGTTGAAGCTTAAATTCCAATACTTTGGCCACTTGATGGGAAAAACTGATTCATTTGAAAAGACCCTCATGCTGGGAAAGATTGAAGGTGGGAGGAGAAGAGGACGACAGAGGATGAGATGGTTGGATGGCATCACTGACTCGATGGACGTTAGTTTGAGCAGGCTCTGGGCGTTGGTGATGGACAGGGACTCTTGGTGTACTGCAGTCCATGGGGTCGCAAAGAGTCGGATACGACTGAGCAACTGAACTGATATATGTGTAGGATATCATCTTTGAGCACAGGTATAAAGCACATAGAAAGAACACATGCTTTGTTCTCTTTTTCACCAAACTCAGAAGAATGCAGAAAAGAATGTTTGTTTTGAAGCAGTTAATGATTATTTTGTGAGGTGTGATACAGATAGGAAGAGGTACCTTTGGAACATGTGGAAAGAACATTGACATTTTACAACAAGGAAAACATGTGACACAGACAAAGAAGCTGTCTATGAAAATCAAACCAAACATTATTCATTCAAAAAGAATAGATGGTGATCAATAATATTCTTAATTCATTTTTCTAGAATAACATTGACCAAAAGAACTTTCTGCAGTGATGAAAGCTGTTTTTTATTTGATCTGTCAAGTATGTCCTAGACATATATTGCTGTTGAGTACTTGAAATGTGGCTAGTGTAACTGAGAAATTCTAATTTTGTTTACCTTTCTTTTAAATTTAAATGTCCACATATGTCTAATGGCTATAGTATTGGACAGCACGTTTCTCTGAAATAGGAAACACATTGAATATGATGAAATCACAGCTACAGTGAGTCTGTCTTTTCATTATGCCGTGTGAGTGGACTGCAAGTCAAAGGCTGCTTCTCTACCCAACTTCCCTTGCTCTAGAAGGGTAAAGATTTGAGTTGCTGCGTTAATAAAATAAAAAATTTCTTTATTGCACTGATAATACTAGTAAAGAGAGTTTGTTTAACTTGAAGAGGCTTACTCAAATAACATATTTCAAGGGTATACTCAATATCTTGAACAGTCTGACCCTAAACATTCAAGGGAAATATGATTATTGAGGACAATGTCAGGATTTCTTTTGGAAACCAAAGGATGGTATGAATAACTTTCCTTCAAAGGATTTAACTTTTCCCTTAATGCTTGTTTTCACTTGTTGAAGATAGAAATTGATAAGGTATTACTGAGTTTAGTATTTCTCATCTAAAAGAGGAAATAATTTTTGATACCCACAGCAATGTGAGTAGATGAGGGGATTGATTGCTGCTTTTGTCCAAGTTGAAATATTCAGTAGACCAAATTTACAATGTGACATAGTCATTTGTTTTATATCTGATATAGCCCTGAAAATAGCCTTTAATAAGAAAGAGGAATTACTGCTTTGTAATTTCTGAATCTGTGTTTGAGATATTACTAACAAAGGTGTATATATTTTTTCTGTTTCCTCAAAATCCATAATGAAATATTTAATGTTTTAACTTTATAGAGCCTATTGCATATAGAATCTGCCTACTTGATTCCACTAACCATGTATATATCATAGTAAAGGATTAAAGGCAGTAGTATATTCACCATAGATATGATGTCAACCATTTAATTTACTGATTAATGTTTAACAGTTTTATCTGAGGTATAATTGATAGACAAAGAAGTGTACATATTTATTCAGTATAATTTAATACATTCAGCCACATGTAAATGCTCACAATACCATCACCACAATTAGGGTACTAGATTCAACACCTACTGAGTTTCTTTGTGACCCTTTGTGTATGTGTATGATGAGAATACAATATGAAATCTACCTTCTTAAATTTTGAAGTGTGCAGTCACTCAGTCATCTCTGACTGTCTACAACCTCATGGAATGTAGCCTGCCAGGCTCCTCTGTTCATGGAATTCTCCAGGCAAGAATACTGGAGAGGGTAGCCATTCCTTTCTCCAGGGGATCTTCCCAACCCAGGGATCGAACCTGGGTCTCCTGCATTGTAGGCAGATTCTTTACCATCTGAGCCACCAGGGAAACCTAGTAATACTGAATCTTTAACCATAGGCACTAGGTTATACAGCAAATTACTAGAATGTATTTATCTAGTATAACTGAAACTTTATATTCTTGGGATGACAACACCACAATTTCTTTACCCCTAGCACCTGGGCAGCCACATTGTCACAAATGGCAGAATTTTGAGAGTCCCTTGGACTGCAAGGAGATCCAACCAGTCCATTCTAAAGGAGATCAATCCTGGGCGTTCATTGGAAGGACTGATGCTAAAGCTGAAACTCAAATATTTTGGCCACCACATGAGACGAGTTGACTCACTGGAAAACACTCTGATGCTGGGAGGGATTGGGGCCAAGAGGAGAAGGGGACGACAGAGAATGAGATGGCTGGATGGCATCACCAACTTGATGGACATGAGTTTGAGTGAACTCCAGGAGTTGGTGATGGACAGGGAGTCCTGGCGTGCTATGATTCATGGGCTCGCAGAGAGTCAGACACAACTGAGCGACTGAACTGAACTGAATAGTATTCTAGTGTGTGTGTGTATAATATTTTCTTTGTTAATCTCTCAATGGATACTTGAATCATCTCCTTATCTTGGATGTTGTGAATAGTGCTGCAATGAATATGGAACTGCGGGTATCTCCTAGTTATTCTCCTTTACCTGCCATTTCAGAAATCAGGCAGAAATCTGAATGTGAATTAAACAACTACCTTGCCCATATATCCCATATAAAGTTAATATCTACCAATTTTATCTCAAACCGATTCTTTCGTTCTCCATCTTCTCTACCTTGGCAGCTATTCTGACTCAGGTATTTGTTTCCTCACATTAACTGCAATAACAGTGTTCTAACTAAGCCCCTCTGTTTCCATTTTTGTTCCCTCCAAATCCATTCTTCATATGATTACCAGTTTTCTACTTCAAATTCATGTGTTGTGTCTCAGAACATTCTTCTGTGTTTTTTTTTTTTCCAATTTTTTTAATTTATTTTTTTCAAGTTGAACAGACTAAATTTCTTTAAACAAACTTACTTATACTCCAGAGTCCTTTAAAAACTTAATAGCATTTATACATTGAAGGCATTTGATTTTCTCGTAACTAGCACCTCAAATGCAACAAGCATTTGAAGCAATGAGCATTTGACCCAACAAGTAAAACTTTCTACAGTTCATAACTTTTATAAATAAAATAAATTAAATGTACAGTGAATAAGTTCTCTGAAATATTGCAATATTTCTGCAGGTTTAGTAACATCGTAAAATACATTTCAACTAAAATTCACAAATCTAAAAACCTGTTAGGCATTTTTAGGCGTTTTAAGATGGAAATGAAGACCAATGTTACATCGTAATATGCCAATTACAAATAGTACTTCAAATAGCAAATACTACAGTTTGTCACAAACTTTAAAAACTATTCATGAACTCAACACTGAACTATTGATGGCTATGAGAATTGTTTCCTAGCCTTTTTGAAAATTTCAACCCATTTACGTTTAAGGTAATTATTGATAAGTACGATCCCGTAGCCATTTTCTTTATTGCTTTGGGTTCAAGTTTATACACTCTTTCTGTGTATCCTGTCTATAGAAGATCCTTTAGCATTTGTTGGAGAGCTGGTTTGGTGATGCTGAATTCCCTCAGCTTCTGCTTGTCTGTAAAGCTTTTGATTTCTCCTTCATATTTGAATGAGATCCTTGCTGGGTATAGTAATCTGGGCTGTAGGGTATTTTCTTTCATCACTTTAAGTATGTCTTGCCACTCCCCTCTGGCCTGAAGAGTTTCTGTTGAAAGATCAGCTGTTATCCTTATGGGAATCCCCTTATGTGTTATTTGCTGCTTTTCCCTTGCTGCTTTTAATATTTGTTCTTTGTGTTTGATCTTTGTTAATTTGATTAATATGTGTCTTGGAGTATTTCGCCTTGGGTTTATCCTGTTGGGGACTCTCTGGGTTTCTTGGACTTGGGTGATTATTTCTTTCCCCATTTTAGGGAAGTTTTCAACTATTATCTCCTCAAGTATTCTCTCATGGTCTTTCTTTTTGTCTTCTTCTTCTGGGACTCCTATGATTCGAATGTTGGAGCGTTTAACATTGTCCCAGAGGTCTCTAATATTGTCCTCATTTCTTTTAATTCGTTTTTCTTTTTTCCTCTCTGTTTCATTTATTTCTACAATTCTATCTTCTAGTTCGCTTATCCTGTCTTCTGCCTCTGTTATTCTACTGTTTGTTCCCTCCAGAGTGTTTCTGATCTCATCTATTGCATTATTCATTGTATATTGACTCTTTTTTATTTCTTCTAAGTCCTTATTAAATCTTTATTCCATCTTCTCAATCCTTTTCTCCAGGTTATTTATCTGTAACTCCATTTTGCTTTCAAGATTTTGAATCATTTTCACCATCAAAATTTGAAATTCTTTATCAGGTAAATTCCCTATATCTTGTTCTTTTGTTTGTGTTGGTGGGCAATTATCTCGTTCCTTTACTTGCTGGGTATTTCTCTGCCTCTTCATCTTGCTTATATTGCTTTGCTTGGGGTGGCCTTTCTCTCTTCTTGCAGTTTGTGGAGTTCTCTTTATTACGTAGTTTCTTCGCTGTGTGTGGGGTTGGACGGGTGACTTGTCTGGGTTCCCTGGTTAGGGAAGCATGTGTCGGTGTTCTGGTGGGTGGAGCTGGATTTCTTCTCTCTCCTTTAGAAGACAATGGGCTGCTTTTCTGGGAGCCTGATGTCCTCTGCCAGTATTCAGAAGTTGTTTTGTGGACTTTACTCCGCGTTCAAATGTTCTTTTGATGAATTTGTGGGGGAGAAAGTGGTCTCGCCATCTTATCCCTCCGCCATCTTGTTCCTTCCTCCCCAGAACACTGGATTCTTATATTCCACTTGGTCGTGGAGTATCTCTTCCCAGCTGCTCCAGCAAGGCGCAGCCGCTGTACCTTACCTTGGACGAGGGGTATCTCCTCAAGGCCGCGCCTCCTGCTTTGAATGTAGATCAGCTCCTCTCGGCCCTCCGGTGCCCAAGCAGCCACCGCCTCCTTCTTCTGTGTTTTTTAATGTTAGCAAAAAGCCCCAAGAAATGAAAATGGTAAAAATATTCCCTTAATTACCACCACTACCAAAACAACAGCAAAATATATATGCATATATATAATAATGTATATATAATACTTAGGAATACTTAACAAGAAAGATGCAGAAAGGGAAGTCTGATTTAAGAAAATATTTTAAAAATCAGAAAAAAATGGAAATAAAATACCACGTTCTCAGATGGAAAAATTATTAGAATAGAAATGTCACTCAATATTAATAAATAAATATATTTCAACTCCAATTAAAATTTTTACAAGGATTATGGTATAAAATTATTTTTGAGAATTGACTAATATCTTAAATGGATAAGAAAGAATAATTTATGAAAATAGCCAGTAAAAATAAAAGCAAGAATAGTGAAAAGGAATTTACCTCAATAAATCCTGTAATCTTAAAATGAAATATTCTTATAGAGATAGAAATCAGTAGGATTTAATGGAAAATTCAGACTCAGACCACAGATCATATGAAAATTTAATATATGACAAGGACATTATTTTATTTCAATAATGTTCACACACTGATTCTGCATTTAAAAGCAAGAAAGTTGGATGCCTATATTACATCATAAGTAAAAGAAAAATTCAGATGGATTGAAAAATTTAAAGGAAAAGACAATTTAGTGAAACCTATAACTGCAATACTTGGCCACCTCATGCGACAAGTTGACTCAGTGGAAAAGACTCTGATGCTGGGAAAAGTTGGGGGCGGGAGGAGAAGGGGACGACCGAGAATGAGATGGCTGGATGGCATCACCAACTCTGTGGACATGAGTTTGAGTGAACTCCGGGAGTTGGTGATGGACAGGGAGGCCTGGCATGCTGTGATTCATGGGGTCGCGGAGAGTTGGACATGACTGAGCGACTGAACTGAACTGAACTGAACTGATAAGAGATATACCCATGATAAAGGAGTATAGAAGATCTTCATAATCAAGATAGGAAATCCAGAAACTACAAGACTTTGAAATAGTAATATCATGCTACAAAATTATAAACTTTTATATGAAAAATTTCTATAGCAAAACCATTTGTTAAATTATGCACATTTAAATTATAGAAGGCAGACAAAATATTAATATTTGAAATGAAGACCAAGTACAAATTTATATGAAAAAGCTAGTGAACAATGAGCAAAAATCACAGAAGAGCAAATGCAAATGACCAGTAAATATATCCCCAAACCTACAAGGAGTCAGAGAAATAAAAAGTATGGTAACAATGAAATATTTTATACAGTCCTGTTGGTGCAAATTATCAGAGTAATAATATCTATTGTTGAGAGGGATATGGAGAAAACAACCTTCTCTTAATTTGCTGATGGATGTAGGGGATAGTCTTTCAGGGAAGTTATTTAGCAACAAAATCTTTTAAATTTGAAAATACACATGCCTTTAAACTCAGTAATTGTGCATTGGGATGCAGCTCATAAAATTAAAATATTGGTGTGTCAAGATATGTACAAGAATGTTTATTTCAGCATTGTTATTGTGACATAAAACTGGAAACAAAGATAATAACCATCAGTAGAAGAATGGTTGAATAAATTATGGTACAATGACATGACTACTTTTCAGATGTTGAAAATAATGAATTAAAGCTATATGAGTTAATATGAAAGGATTTCTGTGAGGCCAGCTGAGAATGGTCAATGGAATCTAGTTTTTTAATAGCCAAGCAGACTTGAAAGAGATAATAGATTTAGACATGAATGTAGAAATAAAGAAAAGATAGAAGAATATCTACACATGATTCTTTCAACATAGATAAAATTATGGAATAATACAAACCATCATGTTTAGACATGACAACTTATTTCAGTGGAAGAAAAATGAGAGCTGATTGTTAGAGGAGGTAGAGAGAAAAGTTGAGAAGAAAATTTAGATAGATGCAGATATATAGATATAAATAGCTGTTTTAAAGCAAAGACAACATAGGTACCATCATCCTATTTTGGGGAAGAAAAGAGTTAGATCCATAATTTCTAGTCTATCAGTGATATCTAGTTGGTAAGTTGGCTCAGTCACTTCAGCTGTGTCTAACTCTTTGCAACCTCATGGACTGTAGCCTGCCAGGCTCTTCTGTCCATGGGATTTTTCCAGCAAGAATACTGGAGTCGGTTGCCATGCCAAATTGAACCACATCTCCTGTGTCTCTTGTTTTGCAGGAGGATTCTTTACTGCTGAGCCACCAGGGAAGGCAAAGATAAGAAAGTTATGCAAAGTGATTACATAATGAAATAAAACTAGGGAAAAATACTACCAAGACACCCAAAAGCATGCAAAAAAAAAAAAAAAATTTAAGCTACTTGCCATGCCATTCCATAGACTTTGAGAAAGTACCTGTTTCTGGACTTCTTTCCTGCCACATCTGTCACATATTATATTATAGTAACTCTTCTAAAGCTCTTCTAGTAGTAAACAAGTACACAAGACACAAACATATTATTTTGTGATTTCATGCCTTTGATTATACTTATACTTTTTATCCCCATGCCTAGAATTATGTCTGGAATAAGATGTAAATGCTTATTGAATAAATTAGTAAATAAATGAATGAAGGTCTCTCTGCTAGGAAAGTTGTTTATCTACTTGTTCATTTGATTGATTCGTTGTTGTCCAGTCACTTAAGCATTTCCGAATCTTACACAACTTTAAATTTTAACTTACATATCTTTTCCAGGGAATCTTCCCTGAAATCCACTGAGATATGTATCTCCTCCACACACCCATCCTCCTATTTATCCCACCTATCAGCACTTAGCACATTTAGTCAGTTCAGTTCAGTCACTCAGTCGTATCTGACTCTTCGTGACCCCATGGACCACAGCACTCCAGGCCTCCCTATCTATCACCAACTCCCAGAGTTTACCCAAACTCATGTGCACTGAGTAGGTGATGCCGTCCAACCATCTCATCTTCTGTGGTGCCCTTCTCCTCCTGCTTTCAATCTTTCCCAGCATCAGGGTCTTTTCAAATGAGTCAGCTCTTCGCATCAGGTAGCCAAAATATTGGAGCTTCAGCTTCAACATCAGTCCTTCCAATGAACACTCAGGCCTGATCTTCACCAGGATGGACTGGTTGGATCTCCTTGCTGTCCAAGGGACTCTCAAGAGTCTTCTCCAACATCACAGTTCAAAAGCATCAATTCTTCAGTGCTCAATCTTCTTTATACTCCAACTCTCACATCCACACATAACTACTGGAAAACTGTAGCCTTGACAAGACGGACCTTTCTTGGCAAAGTAATGTCTCTGTTTTTAATATGCTGTCTGCTGCTGCTAAGTCACTTCAGTCGTGTCCGACTCTGTGTGACCCCATAGATGGAAGCCCACCAGGCTCCCCCGTCCCTGGGATTCTCCAGGCAAGAACACTGGAGTGGGTTGCCATTTCCTACTCCAATGTGTGAAAGTGAAAAGTGAAAGGGAAGTTGCTCAGTCGTGTCTGACCCTTAGCGACCCCATGGACTGCAGCCTACCAGGCTCCTCCATCCATGGGATTTTCTAGGCAAGAGTACTGGAGTGGCTTGCCATTGCCTTCTCCGAATATGCTGTCTAGGTTGGTCAAAACTTTCCTTCCATAGAGTAAGTATCTTTTAATTTCATGGCTGCAGTCACCATCTACAGTGATTTTGGAGCCCAAAAAAATAAAGTCAGCCACTCTTTCCCCATCTATTTGCCATGAAGTGATGGGACCAGATGCCATGATCTTAGTTTTCTGAATGTTCAGCTTTAAGCCAACTTTTTCGCTCTCCTCTTTCACTTTCATCAAGAGGATCTTTAGTTCTTCTTCACTCTCTGCCACAAGGGCGGTGTCATTTTCACGTCTGAATTTATTGATATATCTTCCGGCAATCTTGATTCCAGTTTGTGCTTCATCCATCCCAGCATTTCTCATGATGTACTCTGCATACAAGTTAAATAAGCAGGGTGACAATATACAGCCTTGACGTATTCCCTTTCCTGTTTGGAACCAGTCTGTTTTTCCATGTCCAGTTCTAACTGTTGTTTCTTGAACTGCATACACATTTTCCAAGAGGCAGGTCAGATGGTCTGGTATTCCCATCTCTTGAAGAATTTTCCACAATTTACGGTGATCCACACAGTCAAAGGCTTTGATATAGTCAATAAAGCAGAAATAGTCATTTTTCTGGAACCTCCTTGCTTTTTCAATTTATCCTACCTATTAGCACTTACCACATTAGAATGCTATTATCAGATTTCAAGACTATGTAAATTATATTTGATTGTTTTTAGAAGATCAAAAAAATTAAAGGACAATATCTGGGACTGGTTTATCTTTGAGATCCTTTTCTTTAGCACAGTGCCTGGCATATAACAAATGTTCAATTAATGCTTTGTTCAATTAGAATTTGTAGACTGAGAAAAGTAGCAGACTTCTGGCTTTAGAATTGTAAATATAATTCCATTATTTTTTCCTCTAAAAATTTAACCCCCTCCAAATAAATTCACAACTCAGTCATTGACACAAAAACAAAATAAATTAGAAAAGAGAAATTTCCAAAACTAAAGGACAGTTTCTGAGAATTCAGAATTGCAGAGGCCAACCAGCTAATCACACAATCACTTTGCAAAAAATCATATCAGAGGAATCTTTATGGAATTTTAGAATGTCAGGAATAAAGAAAAGATCCTAGAAGTTCTTTGAAAGAAAAAAATAACAACAATGTTACTTACCAATAATCAACAGTCATCATTTTTTAGGACTTATTCACAACAGATAGGAAAACAAAATGTAACATTCTAATTGGATAATGTAAATTTTTATGCCAACCAAACTAGTAATAATGGGTGAAGTGAAAGTAAAGTCATTCTAAGACATTAAAAGCACCTCAAAAACTACTTTTCCAAAGGAAATTAGTGAAGGATATTCTCTACAAATATTAATGTAAGTTACAAACAACTGAGGAAAAGAGACCATGGATACAGAGGACAGAGAATTCAAATTAATGAGAGAATAAAGACATTCTCAAAATAATGACTTTGTTGTTGTTAAGTGCTAAGTCATGTCCAACTGTTAGCAACCACATGGAATGCAGCACACCAGGCTTCCCTGTCCTTCATTTTCTCCAGGAGTTTGCTCAAACTCATGTCCATTGAGTCAGTGATGCCAACCAACCATCTCATCCTCTGTTGCCCATTTCTCCTCCTGCCCTCAGTCTTTCTCAGCATCAGGGTCTTTTCCAGTGAGTTAGCCACAGGTGGCCAAAATGTTGGAGCTTCAGCTTCAGTCCTTCTAATGAATATTCAGGGATTATTTTCTTTAGGATTGACTGGTTTGATCTCCTTGGTGTCCATGTGACTCTCAAGAGTCTTCTCCAGGACCACAATCCAGAATTATCTGTTCTTTGGCACTCAGCCTTATTTGTGGTTCAACTCTCAAATCATGTATGACTATTGGAAAAACCATAGCTTTGACTATATGGGCCTTTGTCTGTAATGTAACATCTCTGCTTTTGAATATGCTGTCTAGGTTTGTCATTGTTTTTCTTTCAAGGAGCAAGTGTCTTTTAATTTCATGGCTGTAATCACTGTCCACAGTGATTTTGGAGCCCAAGAAAATAAAATCTGCCACTGTTTCCATTTTTCTCCATCAATTTGCCATTAAGTGTTGGGACTGGATGTCATGATTTTAGTTTTTTTGAATGTTGAGTTTTAAACCAACTTTTCCACTCTCCTCTTTCACCTTGATCAACAGGCTGTTTATTTCCTCTTTGCTTTCTGTGATTAGAGTTGTATCATCTGCATATCTGAGGTTATTGATATTCTCCCAGCAACCTTGATTCCAGCTTGTCCATTCTGGCATTTATCATGATGTACTCTGAATATAAGTTAAATAAGCAGGGTGACAGTATACAGCCTTGATGTACTCCTTTCCCAATTTTGACCAAGTCTATTGTTCCAAGTCTGGTTCTAACTGTTGCTTCTTGAGCTGCATACAGGTTTCTCAAGAGGCAGGTGAGGTGGTCTGGTAGTTCCATCTCTTTAGGTATTTTCCAGTTTGTTGTGATCCACACAGTCAAAGGCTTTAGCGTAGTCAATGAAGCAGAAGTACATTTTTTTTCCTGGAATTCCCTTGCTTTTTCTATGATCCAACAGATGTTGACAATTTGATCTCTGGTTCCTCTGCCTTTTCTAAATCCAGCTTGTACATCTGAAATTTCTCAGTTCACATACTGCTGAAGCCTCGTTTAAAGGGTTTTGAGCATTACCTTTCTGGAATGTGCAATGAGTGCAATTGTATGGTAGTTTGAATATTCTTTGGCATTGCCCTTTTTGGGAACTGGATAACTTAGAGGATAGCAAGCCTAGAGAACAATTGTCCAAACTGTTTGAATGAAGATGCCATGGAGAACTGAACTAATAGATTATCAGATACTTTTCTTCATGTGGAAGAGTATACTGACCTGTAAGAATCTAAGGGAGGATGAAGCAACAGGTTCAAAGAACTATGACAGCAGCAAATCAATTCTAGTAATATAAAGTAGGATGATGTATCAGGACAAACTGGGGGTTTATTCTAGGAATTAAAAGTATGCTGAACATTCATAAATTCATAAATCAATTCACTAATAGTTATTGCTGTTGTTCAGTCACTAAGTCTTTTCTGACTCTGCAACCCCATGAACTGCAGCACATCAGGCTTCTGTCTATCATTGTCTCCCTGAGTTTGCTCAAACTCATGTCCATTGAGTCACTTGTGCCATCCAACCATCTCATCCTCTGCCACCGCCTTCTTTTCTTGTCCTCAATTTTTCTCAGCATCAGGGTCTTTTCCAATGAGTCAGCTCTTCACATCAGGTGAAATTATTGGAGCTTCAGCTTTAGCGCCAGTACTTCCAATGAATATTCAGGGTTGATTTCCTTTAGGATTGACTGATTTGATTTCCTTGCTGTCCAAGGGACTCTCAAGAATCTTCTCCAGAACCACAGTTCAAAATTGTTAGTTCTTTGGCACTCAACCTTCATTATGGTCCAACTCTCAAATCCATGCAGGACTACTGGAAAACCACAGCTTTGACTATATGGACCTTTGCTGGTAAAGTGATGTCTAATAGTTAATTTTGTTAATTTAAACAATTTAATCTTAATTCACTGTATCAACAGGCTAAAAGAAAACACACAATTAACTCAATTGATACAGAATATGCTTTGAAAAAGTTCAACATGCTGTCTTGATAAGTCTTAACAAATTACGAAAAGAAGGATATTTTCTCAACTTGATCAAGGATGTCTGGGAAACTACAATTAACATTATGTCTAATGTTTTCCCCTTAAGATAGGCAAAAAGAAATCAGAGGCCTTGGAGAACAAGACACTATTGCTTTCCCCTTTCAGAGTGATTTTAGTTTTAAAAACTTTATGTTGCTTTGAATATGTATCAAATGCATTATTTCAGTAAATGTAAAATTTAATTTGAAATAGTGCTATGATTTATGAATATAAAATAATAAACCAAGGGAAGTGAGCTATATTTTGCTGATATATCAATGTGCTTCTGAGTCTGGTGTCTTTTTTGTTGTTGTTGTTGTTAATCTGGGATCACAATTTCAGCATTGAGAATAAGCATTTAAGCAATATATACTTATAAAACTGATTTTCTATAAAACTCTCTATGAAATCCAAGAAAAGTAAATAAATTCCTCAAAAATTGGATGTGAGTCCACATAAAATGATCTGATAAAAGCCAAATCAAAGCCTTTGCCTCCACAGAGGGTCTAATCTGGTTAGTGGGAAAAGATTTGAAAAACAAAATTGCCAAAGCAACAAAGGTAAATAAACCTGTTCTTCCCCAGCTGCCACTTTGGAATAGAGCTGACAAGCTGGTTCACACTACGTTACTTTGATGGATTACACTTTCACAGATTATTTTTCTCAGGAACATGCATTTTAATAAGTAAAAAAGCCTAAGCCAGTAAAGTTAATGAAGGTAGGATTTTAGGTGTTTATCCAGGCTTAAAAGGACTTCCCAGGTGGCCCTAGTGGTAAAGAACCCACCTGCCAATGCAGGAGATAGAAGAAATGCGGGTTAGATCCTGGGTGGAGAGGATCCCCTAGAGGAGAGCATGACAACCCACTCCAATATTCTTGCCTGGAGAATCCCATGGACAGAAGAGCCTGGTGGGCTAACAGTCTGTAGGGTCGCAAAGTCAGACACAACTGAAGCAACTGAGCATGCATAGGCTTATAAGAGTAACTAAGCAGTTTGGGGCTTTGCTAGAATCACCCAGATTAAACCAACAGGTAGAGATCTACTTGGCCTGTGCATCTTATCTGGGGAAGTGTCTGAACCAGATGATGTGAAAAATAGGAAAACAGTCTACTTACTTTCGTGTGGTCCAGCTCCTGGAATTTTACTCTACTGTGAAATCCAGTATAACCAACATATTATTTTCAATTTTAACTTGTAAATTACTTCTATAAGGGGAATGTTTTAAGATGTAAGCAATATATTTTCAGAGCAACTGGAAAATCTCAAGACCTAAAATTTTCAGCATATGCAATCAAGTTTTTACTTTCCTTAATCCATGCAGAGCAAGGTATTTGCAGTGTAAAGCAGGTAATTTCATTCATAATCATGAACTGTGTATTTAAGTAATCAGTTCTATGCATAATTATTCATTCTAGCTTTTCTAGGGATATATGCACATTTTTTCTAGTCCCTAGCTTTTCTCGGGATATACGCACCTTGGTTTTTCCAAATTCAAAAAAAGCCATAAATGCTTCAGAACTTCGTTTTGTACTGATTTCTGCCCACTGATATGATGAATGTTTGGAAATAAGTGGGGTAGGAAGGGACAGTTCTGATGACAGAGGAATGTGACTTGACTGTAGTGTCCACAGCTTGTGACTATTA
The DNA here is from genome assembly GCF_049115385.1 of Moschus berezovskii. NCBI lineage: Eukaryota > Metazoa > Chordata > Mammalia > Artiodactyla > Moschidae > Moschus > Moschus berezovskii. Next base: position 40,087,211 of record NC_142468.1, on the reverse strand, counting down.
TATGACTCTGTTAACAATAATGCTCATTAATTCTGTGAGATCAGTAACTCACCAACATTATTGACAATATTCAGATTCCTTCGAAGTACACTCCACCCAACCCAAAATCTTCTGTGCAAGTTCCGAATGAATCCCACCTGTGTCCAACAATGTGACTACAGCTGCTAGAGGCTGTTGCTTCCCACTTCAGAGGGAGTCCCCTCTGACGACTGGGTATTTACTCCTTTTGCCAAATACACTGAACTATTCTGTAAGGTTTGGGCACTCGTGGTCTTGCTATTTCTCTCAGAAAACAGTAACCTCCACAGGTTGCTTCACTAACAGCAGGCACCTAAAAGGTAAAGATGATGCTCACTTCCTTCCAGTATTCACTGCCCTGCAGCAGTGTAGTGTTCTGTGAGGAAAAGGCAAGTGCCTTCCTCTCTCTGTGCCATCTCCGGAGAAAGTGTTCAAAAGCAGACCTCTCTCCTGGCTCAAGTGAGAATGTCCCTCATCTTGCACTGAACTAACCATGTTGTTGCTGCTGTTGTTCAGTCACAAGTCATGTCTGACCTTTGCAACCCCATGAACTGCAGCATGTCTGTTCCAGTCTCCATATCAGATGATTCTGAAGAGTTCATTGATTTCAAATTGTCTTTTGCATAGTATTTCCTATGTATCATGGATTGATTTATTCACTTACTAGAACCGTATTTCATAAAAACAAACTAGGTTAGCACTGCATTAGAAGTTTAGATGCAAAAATTTAAACAAGGTATAATAGAAGAGTTGATAAATAATTGTAATATTGTGCAAAAATAATTTAGGTCCTCATTACTTTTTACTTCAATTATTTAAATATTATTTTTTATAACTAATTAAAGTTATCAAACATTCAGAATCTTCAGCTCAATCCAAATTGCTCCAAATAATCAAATTAGTTTTCTAAAAGCTTGGTTCTGCATCTATACATATTGCCTTGATAACCATGGGATCATTCTTGTTGTATAGTTAATAAAATCTTAAGTCCTTTGATCAGCATTTGGACCTTCAAACCACCTTTCTAAACTTTTATTTATCCATTCTCCTATAAATAACCTATGCTCCAGCCAACTTTGACTAGTAACCATTTAACTAAAGATTCTGCCTTTTCTTGTTCTTTCATGTATTGGTTATAATGCTGTTGTTTCAGCTAAGAATGTCCTCCATCTTGCCATTTCCAGATATCTCATACCAAACAGAGGTAGAATTACCTTCTTATGAATTCTTACATTACTTTCCTTGTCATCTGGCATCTCATACATATTGTTTTACATTTTGCTTATTTATGTCCATCTCTCGCCTCTCCTAATTGAATAGAGGTTCTGTTAAAGAAAAAGGTTACAGCTTATCCATCTTTTATTTCACAAGTCACACAGTATACAAAACAGATTGTATATTCAATTTGTTGATTGCATGAAAATTTATTTTATCAGCAGCAAATCCCTTGACTTATAGCAAAGGTGACTGAATGAAAATATTTGTCATGGAAATCCTATTTTATATTAACTTCCATTATGTAATTAAAAATATGTTTCCATGGGGAAAAATAACAGTAACACATTTAGGAAGAAATTGGTGAGAAATGTGGTGACTAACTCTTTGAAATACTGAGCAATGTACACAGAAAGCATTGTCTAGAAGCTATTAGCCTTCCCTACTTGTTTTCATTTCCTGATACCTAATTCAATAAGTATTTGGTGAATAATTAAATAAAAGAGAGTTTTCATTCCTTTATGGAAGTCAGTTTTTGCATTTAAACTGTTATTTTAAGTTAGGTGTCTACACTGACATATCTGATGGGAAAAGTCAAAGCTAGACTATTGAATAAGTCCAGTTAGGGTAAGCCTCATGGCTCTCATCCTACTTATTACAGTCTGTGATGACACAATCAAGTTGGGGTAGGTAAGGAAAAAAAAAAGATGATTTGAGGGAAATTACATAATGAATTTAGAAGAAATTCATTTCTATTCAAGTGCAAAATTGCTTAATTAACCTTACTTTATATTGTTTGCTGTGTTCAACATGGAAATGTGCTCTTCCCCAGTTAAGATAGGACTTGCTGTCCCATCTTTCAGGAAAGAGCTGCCAGCTTTGAAATTCTTCAGGGTTTGCCTCAACTGCCAAATGCTGTATTATCCAAAGGCACACACTTCCAGGGACAGTTCATATACAAGTATGTAGTAAGTGATGCTATAAGTAAATTAATACCTGATAGGGACCACTGTCCCTGAAACATGTAGGTCTTTAATGGTGGCAACTAATATCTGCGATCGCTTCATCTCCTTCCTGGAACGAAGTGCTGTTTTTTATTACTCTTTTGACTAGAAAGGGGGCCATTTTCTGAGGTTTCCATTTGGTCTTCCAAGCCAAGGACCACCTGGGGCAGGGCAATAATCGCTGTGTGGGTCTGCAAACACAAGGAACCCACTATGAGCTAGATGTAACCAGGATTCCATTTATTAGCTCACTCTCACAAAATCTCACTCTAATGAAGGGCAAGAAGGTTCATAGAAATTAGGGATAAATCAAATAAATTAGGGATCCAGGTAGGATTAGGGATAAATCAAATAACTTAAGGATCTAGGTATCAGCTTTAGTTGACATCCGATGTCCAATAGTTCTTTAAATGTCTAGGTAACTCTCGTCCACAAGTTCAGGCACTTTTAGTATTGCTATTAGTCCAAGTCTTCTGGCAAAACCCACAAACAAAAAACCTGTCTTATATTATTATCTTCAAATATCCTATGCCTTCTTACATGGAAACAGCATTCCTGGTTGTCAGCTGTTTTCCTCTTTTGTTTTAAAGGTAGCATTTAATTAATGTCTGATTTACATCACTAAAAATAGCTGTATAACTTATTGTTGCTATTTGATGTCCCTTTTTCTCTCGATGATTTGGAGATGTTCTTTTTATTGTTACTTTTCAGCAGTTTGACAGTAATTGTCTCAGGATGGTTTCTTCACATTTATCAACCTTGATGTGCCTCTAAGACGCCCCGTCAGAAATGTAGGCTATTTTAACCATAGCTGATAGGATTGCTGCTAGCATGGCCTCTTCACCTACCAATCCTCTTAGGAGATTGCCTTAGTTGAAGACAGTCACAATGGCCAAGGTTATATCACTTTCCCAAGGAGATGCAGACCCTGTGATTTACATAAATGTGTATGGAGAGCTCTGAAAGGTCATTCTGTCTTCAAATCCCCCATTCCACTCCCCTCACATACACAGGGTCGACTGAGACTCTTATACAGATTATATCACAGTTCATCCTTTCCCTGTACCGAGTCTTGCTTCTTTCCCTTGACTCCCCCAGTATTGATGACAGAAGGGTTCCCAAGTAAATCTCCTACATGCTTACCAGATAGTTGATGGAAAGAATATTTTACAGAAACTGGAGTTAGGATGAGATTTTGAAGCTAAATTACCTACTGTCTGGGCAGCAGTGAGGAACTTATCACTTTGGCAGGTATATTAAAGATGAGCTCTGGCACCAGGCTGTAGTCCAGTTATGTTAAGAATTTCACCAGTAGGCAACCAACACCAGAGGAAGGGAATGCATAAGCTGCTATGAAATGAGAATTATTGGGATCAACAGTCATTGACAGAACAAAGGATTAGCTGACTGTTGTGAAACTATATTGATGTTTTGAAAAAATGATAAAAGGATGAATACAAATGATTAGTAAGGAAAAGCTTGGAGAATTTTTGAGCATGACTTTACTAGCGTGTGAGATGAGTGCAACTGTGCGGTATTTTGAGCATTCTTTGACATTGCCTTTCTTTGGGATTGGAATGAAGACTGACCTTGTCCAGTCCTGTGGCCACTGCTGAGTTTTCCAAATTTGCTGGCATATTGAGTGCAGCACTTTCACAGCATCATCTTTCAAGATTTGAAATAGCTCAACTGGAATTCCATCACCTCCACTAGCTTTGTTCATAGTGATGCTCTCTAAGGCCCACTTGACTTCACATTCCAAGATGTCTGGTTCCAGGTGAGTGATCACGCCATCGTGATTATCTTCGTTGTGAAGATCTTTTTTGTACAGTTCTTCTGTGTATTCTTGCCATCTCTTCTTAATATCTTCTGCTTCGGTTAGGTCCATACCATTTCTGTCCTTTATCGAGCCCATCTTTGCATGAAATGTTCCCTTGGAATCTCTAATTTTCTTGAAGAGATCTCTTGTTTTTCCTATTCTGTTGTTGTCCTCTATTTCTTTGCATTGATCACTGAGGAAGGCTTTCTTATCTCTCCTTGCTATTCTTTGGAACTCTGCATTCAGATGCTTATATCTTTCCTTTTCTCCTTTGCTTTTCGCTTCTCTTCTTTTCACATTCTAAAGGAGATCAATCCTGGGTGTTCATTGGAAGGACTGATGCTAAAGCTGAAACTGCAATACTTTGGCCACCTCATGCGACAAGTTGACTCACTGGAAAAGACTCTGATGCTGGGAAAGGTTGGGGGTGGGAGGAGAAGGGGCCAACCGAGAATGAGATGGCTGGATGGCATCACCGACTCTGTGGACATGAGTTTGAGTGAACTCCGGGAGTTGGTGATGGACACGGAGGCCTGGCGTGCTGTGATTCATGGGGTCGCAGAGAATCGGATACGACTGAGCGACTGAACTGAACTGAACTGAAGGAAAAGCTAAATGTGAAAGAAGTGGTAGGGTAGAGGGAGTTGATGACCAAACCTAGGACTTAATCCTAAGTAGAGAAATGTTCCTGAAAAGTTCCTAAAAAGTACAAGTCCCAACAAAGCAAGGTCTGCAGTGCTAACAAGAGGATCCAAGATGGAAAAGAATATGACTCTAACATGTGGTATGAGGATTTGGGGGATGAGGTTCCTGACAGTTTTGAATCCCCAAATTTCCCTGGAACTAATGAGCCTGAAAAGATGGTCCAGTACTCCACATTGCTAAATGCTAAGTCACTTCAGTCGTGTCCGACTCTGTGTGACCCCATAGACGGAAACCCACCAGGCTCCCCCGTCCCTGGGATTCTCCAGGCAAGAACACTGGAGTGGATTGCCATTTCCTTCTCCAATGTGTGAAGTGAAAAGTGAAAGTGAAGTCGCCCAGTCGTGTCCGACCCATAGCAACCCCATGGACTGCAGCCTACCAGGCTCCTCCATCCATGGGATTTTCTAGGCAAGAGTACTGGAGTGGCTTGCCATTGCCTTCCCCGGTACTCCACATTAAAAACTATTATTTTCTAATTGCTGGAAAATCCTGCATGGGTCTTTCGCCCATGTGACCTTTCCCAAATCTGTCTTAATCTCCTTCCCAAGACACTATAAGATTATAATTAAGATTAAAATTGGAGTATAACTTAGCTAGACATGTTCTGGGTCTATTAATGGAAGAAAGGGAATATACTGAGGAGTGACTGTGGAATTTAGGTAGGATTCTAAATGTGCTTGATCAAAGAGATATGAAATATAAGCTGGAGAAGGGATAGTCTAGTAGTCTTACAACACACTACTGGAATAGAATACTTAATAGCCTGGCAAAGACGCTGGAGATGGTATAGACACATCACTGGACACTTCTAGAAGCATGAAAAAAGTGATGTTCCATACTAAACTGAGGTGGAAATGCTACAATTGCCATGGAAGATGGTGGACAATGGCCTAATCAGGCTCAGAGAAAATGACATGCTCTCGGAGATATAGTATGTAATGTAAGGAAACTCAATGAAGAACTATATTTCAAAGGAGAACCTGAAGGATACATCCTTTACCAAAGCAATATGAAACGCACGAATTGGTTCCAGTTCTGCATAGGCTATAAGTAGCCAAAAGAAAATGTTGCATCCACCTTAACTAGAAAACACTGGATAATGCAATAAACTGCAACATTTTCTAAGACTATCAGAGAATAACATAACAAGGTAAACTGAATTTCAAAGGATGATAAGCCCCTCTGAGAAGATGCAGAACCCATACACTTTTTTGCCTTTGGCAGATTATGGGAGAAAGAAGCAAAATCCGTAAAAGCAGAGTTGCAAAAATCCACTGATACATTAATTAATTTTTAAAAACAGTGTTCCCAGCATGGCAGCTTAGTATCCCTCAGAGCCCAAGTTGTACAGTTAATTCCCCTATAAATTCTTTTCCAGTGTGCTTAGTAAAAAGATTGGGGATTAGGTTCAGAGAGTGTGATAAAGCTCAGTAGGTGGTAACTGGCTGACCCTGGAAGACTGGCACAACGATCTGCTTCTGCAATAGGACAGAAGCAAGACATGTCTGCCTCTGGGGGAGGACATGAAACCTCCCCACCACCAGGTCACAATGACTGATTACTTGTAGGCAAAGAGGACACAAAAATACTCTGTTCCTGATTGAGGAGCAGGAAACTTCACTGAGCTCAGGATCCAAGCTGTTACAAAACTGAGGTCTGCTTCTACCAAGGAAGGCCAAGAAATGCTCTCCTGCACAAGACCTACCACAGAGGCAAGGCAGAAGTGGGTAGACATGGGGAGGGGAAGGTAGGACACTGTAAAAAAAAAGCCTAGTTGCACAGAGCTTGCTGAAGACAGAAGCTGAACCAGGAGAACAGAGAACACTGGCACTGTGACCTTGTCACCAAGTAAAAAACCCACTGCTGTGGGTGGATCAAGAATGTATGGACAGAGGCCCCACTGTGGTACATCCAAAGCAGGACGCTAACAACTGAGATGGAACAGAAACCCTTTGGTGCCACAGGTCACATTGTAAAGCAACCCACCAGAATCATGAGCAGAAGATTATGAAAGGGGTGACAAAACCCCAACCCAGGTCAGCTTCTCACTACACTAACTCACCTCCATTCCCCTCAAAAAACATAATGGTCCATTTCTGGATGGAAATACCCTTTGTCTTAGGCTCTAATGTTCTTATATATACAAAATATGAGCATAATAAAAACCTATGAAACATACAAAAGATTAAACTGAAAATAAAATACATTGTTAGGAAATAAAGCAATAAAAAATTTAGAAACGATCTTGATATTATATCTAGGAGACAGGGACTTTTAAAACACTGTGATTAATGTCTGAAATAAGCCAGCAGAAGAGGTAAACAACATACATTAAAAGATGCAGAATTTCAGCAGAAAGATAAAAAGCATTAAAAAAGAGATCAATGAAAATATACAACTAAAAAAATGTCAAAGATAAAGAATTTTTTAGTGTGAAGAAGACCAGATATATCTGATTGAAGTCACTGAACTTAAAAATAGATCAATAACAATTATCTAAGCTGCAACAAAGAAAAATAGCTATGGTACAATATCAAACAGTCTAATCTATGAGTAATTGGAGTTGCAGAATAAGAACAGAGACTAGGACAGAAAAAAATAAGATAAATGACCAATTAGTTTTTAAATATTTAATAAAGTAAAAGAATCTTGCGTGTATAAGAAATTCAGAGATTTCCAAGAAACGAAATAAAAAGATGAAACACAATCACATTCAGGCATAGAATATACAACTGGCTGAAAATCAGAAACAGAAAACTACTTGAAAGCAACCAAATAAAAAGAAACACATGTACAGAGGAGAAAAGGTAAGAATTATAGCACTTTTTTCAGAATTCTTTCTAAAACATAAGAAAATGAAGTTATATCTTTAATGTGCCAAAATTGAAAAATCAAACAAGAAAATCAATTCAGAATTAAAAATTTAGGAAGCATATCTTTCAAGAATGAAGGTAAAATAAACAATTTTTTCAGAGAAACAGAGAATGAAAGAATTAGTTACCAGCAGTCAAAAATGTTGAAGAAAATTCCTCAGTGACAAGTTTTATATCAGATGAAAATAAATTTGGATACATGCAAAGAAACTGAGTGCCACTAATAATAAATATGAAGATGAATTTAATAGAGATTCTCTGTATATTTAATTTTTATAAAGAATAATTGACTATACACAATAGCATTGTATTTTGGCAATTATATATTTAGAAGTAGTAAAATATATGACAATTTTAGTACATAAGATAGAAATGAGGAAAAGGACTTATGCCATTGCAAAAGGTTTACACTATGTTTAATGTGATATATTATTAACAGTATTGAAGGTAGGCTGTGATAATTTAAAGAAGCAGGATGTAAACCCTAAAGTAACAAATAAAAAATTAAAAAGAATATACTAAATCAACAGTGAAAATATGAAATAATGAAAAATATTATGTCCAAAATTAATCAGAGAGAAGAGGTGGAGAGGAGCAAAGAAAAAGATGTGACAAATAAGAAACATTTAGTAATGTATAGCATGACAGAATATCAATAAACACTTTAAATGTAAATGACTAAACACTCTCACTTGAAATATAGAAAATAACAGATTGGATAAGAATAAAAGCAAGACTAAACTATATGCAGTCTCCAAGAGATGTACTTTATAGAGCATTAAAGGATGAAAAATGAAGTAATGTGAAAACTTTAATGACAGACACTGGGAGTGTCTATTAATATAAGAGAAAGTACATTTTGAGAAATAAATATTACCCGGGATGCAGAGGATATCACATAATGACAGAAGCTTCTCAGATAGTAAAGAATCTGCCTGCAAAACAGGGAACCTGGGTTCGATTCCTGGGTTGGACGCAACTGAGCAACTAACACTTTAACTTTCAGTTCTGCAAGAAGACATATATAATTCCTAAATGTATATGCATTTAAAAACAGAGGTTCAAAATGCACCAAAAAAACCCCCCAGAATTTAAAGGAGAAATTCACAATTATGGCTGGAGACTTTAACACTCCTTTTAATAACTTACAGAACAAATAAATAGAAAATCATTAGGGACAGAGAAGACTGGGGAGACATTATCAATCAATTTGACATAATAGATGCTTAAAGAATATTCCATCCAACAAAAGCTGACTTCATGTATTTTATAAGTGTACTTGGAATATTCACCATAAAAGAACTTATTCTGGGCCAGAAAACAAATCTGAACAATTTTCAAAGAATTGAAATCATGCATATAACTTATGTTCTCTGATTACAACAGAATTAAATTAAAGACTGATTACAGAAAAGATACTTGGAAAATATCCAAAGGGTTGATAGTGCAAAAACAACACAATTTCAACTACCCATGCATTGAATTAAAAACAAAATTGCAAGGGAATTTAGAAAAAGTATTTGGAATGCAGTGAGATAAAAACACAACATACCAGTATTTGGAGAATGAAGCTAAAGAAGTATCTGGGGGAAATTTATAGTTAAATATTTATATTAGAAAATAATAGATCAGTGTTTGCCTGCGCTCTTGATGAATGTGAAAGGGTAGAGTGAATAAGCTGGCTTAAAACTCACCATTCAAAAAATGAAGATCATGGCATTCAGTCCCATCACTTCATGGCAAATAGATGGAGAAACAATGGAAACAGTGACAGACTTTATTTTCTTGGGCTCCAAAATCACTGCAGATGGTGACTGCAGCCATGAAGTTAAAAGATGCTTGTTCCTTGGAAGAAAAGCTATGACAAACTAGGAGAGCATATTAAAAAGCAGAAACACTACTTTGCCAACAAAGGTGCATATAGTCAAAACTATGGTTTTTCCAGTAGTCATGTATGGATGTGAGAGTTGGACCATAAAGAAGGCTGAGTGATGAAGAATTGATGCTTTTGAACTGTGGTGTTGGAGAAGACTTTTGAGAGCCCCTTGGACTGCAAGATCAAACCAGTCAATCCTAAAGGAAATCAATCCTGAATATTCATTGGAAGAATGGATGCTGAGACTGAATCTCTAATACTTTGGCCACCTGATGTGAAGAGCTGACTCATTAGAAAAGACCCTGATGCTAGGAAAGATCAAAGGCAGGAGGGAAAGGGGTCAACAGAGGATGAGATGGTTGGATGGCATAACTGACTCAATGGACATGAGTTTGAGCAAGCTCCAGGAGATGGTGAAGAACAGAAAAGCCTGGCGTGCTGCAGTCCATAGGGCTGCAAAGAGTTGAACATGACTGAGCAAATGAACAACAAGGAGGGAGACAGGAATGGGTTGGCAGAGCACAGAGGATTTTTAGTAGAGTGAAAATATTTTGTATTACACTACAGTGGTGAATACACTTCATTGTAAATTTCTCCAGACACAGAAAATATACAAAGAATGTGTCCTAATGTAAACTGTGTGTTTGGGGCAGGGGTTACTGGCTAATGATGTGTCAGTGTAAGTTCATCAGTTGTAATGCATGTATCACTCTGGAGGGGGGGTTCAGTTCAGTTCAGTTGCTCAGTCATGGCTGACTCTTTTGACCCCATTGACTGCAGAATGTCAGACCTCCCTGTCCATCACTAACTCCTGGAGTTTTCTCAAACTCATGTCCATTGAGTCAATGATGACATCCAACCATCTCATCCTCTGTCATCCCCTTCTCCTCCCGCCTTCAATCTTTCCCAGCATCAGGGTCTTTTCAAATGAGTCAGCTCTTTGCACCAGGTGGCCAAAGTATTGGAGTTTCAGCTTCAACATCAGTCCTTCCAAGGAGTAAGCGTCTTTTAATTTCATGGCTGCAGTCACCATCTGTAGTGATTTTGGAGCCCCCCAAAATAAAGTCTACCACTGTTTCCACTGTTTTCCCATCTCTGCCTTTAGATCCCCTAAAACAAATAACCTAGAGGGAGCCAGTAACCCCTGCCCCAAACTATAGTAAGTACTGCTGCCTAAAACCCAGAGAATCTTTTTTCTTTTTTCCACTGAAAAGAGAAAGATGTCTTACCAAGAAGTTTCAACAAACACAAATAGTAAGCAACTGTGCACAGTAAAGTTGAAGAGTTCAGTGTGCAAGAGAGTGGAGACTTACCCTCAAATTCCAGGGTCCATAAGAAAGCACTAAGGTCAGTGGGCTCTGTGGGTACCAGCATCTGGCTGCTTACTGACCTCAAAGTCACCTGGGGTCTTCCTTGGATTCTGTTTCTGATGTTATGAACTGTCAAAGATTCAGAAATAACAGAAATAAAACTAATGATTCACTAAAGTAATAATTAGTAACATTTTATTGTGCACACACCAGAAACCGCCCCTTCCCCCCAAAGAAAAACAGTTTTAAACTGGAGCACCCAAACCAAAACATGGAATGAGGCTCCAGGTTATGTTGTTATGAAGTAACTTACATAGTGAGAAAGCAGTGACTGTATATTCTTTACATGTATTCTATAGGCTATAACATTAGAATTTTCAATGGCTACTTCCTATCAACCTTGTGAATAATCCTATCAACCTTAGAAACAGTTCAAGTTTTGTTTATGATTTCCAGAGGCATAATCAAGAAATACCCAGGTCAAATTCGTCTTGCAAAATAAGCTAAATTAAATTTTCTCTATATGACTGAAGTAGTTTTGTCTTATTAGGGAATTTTCAAGGCTGGTCTCTGTTTTGATTTTGACAATTGTGAAGCTAAAGTTGCCCTAAAATATAAATTCTATTTTTAAAAAAAAGAATGAAAGAAGGACACCATTAAAGATACTACAGATCAAAGGGATAATGATGGAGTATTATTAAAATATTTTTTTCTATAAATTTGATAATGGATAAAATGGAGAAATTCCTTGGAAGGCACAAACTACCAAGGTTCATTCAAGAAAACAGGTGTCCCAGATAGTCCTGTATCTGTTAAAAACAATTGATGTTTAGTTAAAGTGTTTTTCACAAGGAATATTTCACTGGCGAACTCTTATCAGACATTTAAGGAACAAATAATACCAAGTCTACATAAGTTCTTCCAGAAAAGAAAACAGCAGGGAATCCAGACATGCTTTATGAGTCCAGTAGTAATAACAAAACCAAAGACATTGTAAGTAATGAAAATTACTATTTCACTAATAAATATAAGCAAGAAAAAAAATCTTCATGAAATAAAAGCAAAACAAATCTAGTAATATATGAAAACAATAATACATGATCAAGTATGCTGTATTCTAGGATTGTAAGATTATTTTAATGGTTGAAAAATGAAACACTGTCAAAGCACTATACTAAGAAATTCAAAAAGAACAAATATGCAATTTTCTAAATAGACACAGAAAAAATTCTATACCTATTCATGATAAAAATTTTTATAAAATGAGGACTAGAAGAAACTACTTGGTTCACTGTATTACATTGTATACATTTAGTATTGGAGTTGATTAATGTCTAAAGGGGAAACAGCATGTGTAAATGAGGGGTTCATTCCTTGTGGTTCCTTTTTTTCTGGGATCTTGATCCTCAAGCTCTAGCTTATAGTCTAATTTTTGAATCTTCAGCCCAGTATAACACTCCTGACCTTCACCTTCAGGTCACTGCTTTCTGCCTGGCTTCTGGGAAACTAGTTGTATATTGGAAAATCTGAGAAGAATGGAAACAAGTGTGTGTGTGTGTGTACACTGCTGCTGCTAAGTCGCTTCAGTCGTGTCCGACTCTGTGCGACCCCATAGACGGCAGCCCACAAGGCTTCCCTGTCCCTGGGATTCTCCAGGCAAGAACATTGGTGTGGGTTGCCATTTCCTTCTCCAATGTGTGAAAGTGAAAAGTGAAAGTGAAGTCGCTCAATCGTGTCCGACTAGTAGCAACCCCATGGACTGTAGCCCACCAGGCTCCTCTGTCCATGGGATTTTCTAGGCAAGAGTACTGGAGTGGCTTGCCATTGCCTTCTCCAATGTGTGTACACAGTTGTGTCCAATTCTTTGTAACCCCATGGACTGTATTCTCCCAGGCTGTGCTGTCCATGGAATTTCTAGCCAAGAATAGTGGTAAGTATAGTGGAGGCAGGGCTTCCTGGGTGGCTAGTGGTAAAGTACCCGCCTGCTAATGCAAGAGACATAAGAGAGACAGGCTTGATTACTGGGTCAGGAAGATTCCCCGGATGAAGGCATGGCAAACCACTTTAGTATTCTTGCCTAGAGAATCCCAAGGACAGAGAAGTCTGGTGGGCTATGGTCCATGGGGTCACAAAGAGTTGGACACCACTGAAGTGACTTAGCATGCACGCACATAATGGAGTCAAGTATAGTGGAGGCAAATCACCTTAGAGTGCTTTCAATCTTTCCAGAATTTTATCTTCTCAAGACCTGGTTAGCTTTTTTACTCTATTATACTTCCAAGAAGAGTTGACTCACTGGAAAAGACCCTGATGCTGGGAGGGATTGGAGGTAGGAGGGGAAGGGGATGACAGAGAATGAGATGGCTGGATGGCATCACCGACTCTGTGGACATGAGTTTGAGTGAACTCCGGGAGTTGGTGATGGGAGGCCTGGGGTGCTGTGATTCATGGGGTCGCAAAGAGTCGGACACGACTGAGTGACTGAACTGAACTATGAACTTACCTTCTTTTGAGAGCTAGACTGAACATTAGTCTCTCCAGGAATGATTTTCATTTAGTTTTACTACCCCTCTGGATTGCTACTACTGTAGGGATTTTTGAGATTAAAACCTCTTTATTTCAAACCAGTAAAATAACATAAATTTGCTCTACAAATCTATATGAGAATATACGTACAGTTGAAAGTTTTTAAATCATGGATTGTGAAAAGAGATTTTTCTCTGGTTTCCTGGGAAGAAAGGAAGATTCATTTCTAGATGCCCTTATATCAAGATTTACCCTTTGGAAGTTCTACCCTCATACCATAGCAGGCAGAACCATCTATGAGATTTCCTACCTGAAACTGGTATCAGTCTTTGTTTTGTGTCTTCTGTGAAGCCGTGAAAGCTCAATATCAAGTTCATTCAGATTTTGAAAATGTCTTCAGGATGGAACTAAAATTCAGTCTTTGGCTAATCCCCCTAGGTTTCTGGTTTTACTCAGTTTTTGGCATCTGATATTCCATTTCTAATAGCCAGCTCTTTACAGTACTTTTTTAAATTGAGTTTAAAATATTTTATCCATTCTGTTTAGTTACTCTCAGGGAGAAAGTTGCTAAGATTCTGTAGACTCCCCAACTCTAAGAAATAGATGTCTATATTCACTTTTACACATATAATTTTAGTTGATTCTTATGACTATCTGTGAAATAGATGATATTATTATTTATATCACTCTACCAGGGATAGTGTTACTAAAAGAAGTAACTTGCCCCAAATCCAGTTGAGCTTTGCTTCACACCACATTTTCTGATGCTGAACCCCATTTTTTTTCATACTATTTTATTGGCCATCATTCCACCTGTGGAGAATAAATAGTTTGACCTCCAAAATTTGCATCAGTTCAAAAGTTGGAAGAAGAACACACACACACACACACAAATTCTATTCTGGGTCCTACTTCTGTGTAGCTCTAAAATCCCTTATGATTTATCAAACAAACCCAGTTTAGAAAGGATATAGCTATCATCATTTTTGCAGCTAACTGGCATCACCAGACTTTCTCTATCAAACGAACATCTCTGAACAGCAGCTGCCTCCCAGAGAAAATTAATCATAATACTAGGAGTTAGAAAAATCCAATACAGATTTCGGGAATATTGCATTTTTCTTAAACCTAAACTTCACATTCTCTCTTCCTGCAGTGTTTCATTACAAAATCTAGGTGTCACACGAAAACATCACAGCTTTACTTCTCACCGTATGTATTTTAATAAAAAATCTTTGGTCCATGATATAGGCCCTGCAGGCAAAAACTTCTTTTGTATTAAGAAATACCCTCACTATGAGTTTCACTTATGTTGGTAAAAATATTTCCAACAAAATCAAGGGGAAAATAGCATACTTAAGCAAAACAAGCAGATGATGTGAGAATTAGCAGTTTTCTTGAAATTAAATCTTCTTTCATTTTCATTCTCTCAAGTTTATAGAAATACATAGTTTGGGGCTACCTTTGTTTTTTATGTTAACTATTGTTATCAGGTCTTGTCATCAAGTCTTCCATCTTTTCTTTGTGTGTTCCATTTTAGCTCTTTTAGAGACTGAACAGTCCTTTTGGGAAAACTATATTCTAGACTTAGCTGCAAAGAAATAAATTGCTGGCTTTCGAAATTCTTGCAATTTGTTTCTTGCAAATGCTAGTTGATGTTTTCCACTTCGTTACTGAATTTCAATTCTACATTTTCTTTGCAGATATCTGAATGTGTACTTGGCCTAATTGGTTTTTTCAGATGCTCTAGTTTTTTTATTGAGGGTTAGAACACTAAGAGATTTATATACTAAGAAATATATTATGAAATAAAAAGTATTTTATTAGCCATCTGGCTTTATCACATTTATGTGGGGCTTGGGGTTCTCATATAAATAGGCAGCAAATGTCATATACTGAGACTTAAGGCCACTAATGCTTCCCTGAAGCTAGAGAAAACAACAAAAATACTTTATGTACAGCCAGTGCACAGAAAACCACAGATAAGTTATTGTTTTTCCTAACCTTATTTTCCCCAGCCATATTAAGATACAATTGACAAATTAAAATGGTATATATTTAGGGTATACAAATAGATATTTTGATATATATACATATTTTGAAGTAATTACCATAAGCAAGCTACTTAATATATCCATCACCTCATATAATTATCATTTTCCCTTTTTTTGCGGTGAAAACACGTAGGATCTATCATCTTAATAAATTTCAAATACACAATACAGTATTATTAACTATAGTGACTTTGCTTGCCTAATAGATTTAAGGGTGCAGGAATAGGGAGCAATTAACAGACTTTCCCAGATACACATAGCTCTAAAAGAATCCAGGCCTCCTTCACTGTGGCAAGCTAAGACTTTATGACAGCATGCACACTGAGTGTAATTGTGTCTGCATAGCTGTGATAGATTAGAGGGGGAAAAAGCACATTCACTTTTGAAAGAGACTGCCTCCTCCCTTGCCTCTGTTGTCTTCTTCTCTTTGTTCTCAATCCAGTTGCTCTGATCCCACAGTTCCATCCTCAGACCACCTCATTATTTAGCCAGTTCAGTATCAAACAAATCTTGTGACTGATGTCTTCCTCATCTTTTGACCTATTTCTAACAATTGGTCCTTTTTTCTTAAAAATATAGTGTGATAAAAAGTATATGGGTTTTGAATAGCCGGGCTCAATCTCAGGTCTACTACCTTTACAAATGTGACCTTAAACAACTTAGTTAATTTTGGGTGGGGTGGGGTGTCTTAATTCTCTTTTTTTTATTCTACAAAATGGAGCTTATCATTTATACTCTGAGGGGTGTTTCTGATAACTGAATAAAGTAACGTATATTAAAATGTTTGGGGCATAAAAGACACTCAACAATATTGGTTCCTTTTTCACTGAGAATCTTGACATAGATGATTCATTCAGAAGTTAATTAAAGATAACTTAATTACAACACTTTATACAGAAGTGTGAGCAGGGTTAAAGGATGCACTGCAGATGGTGAAGCACCCAGGAACTAACAGCAAGTGAAAGTTTTTACCACCCTAGACCTGAATGGATAGAGGAACCCATGTTCCTCTATCAACTGAGAAATATTGGCATCAGTGTGTGGGAGGCTGCTTGACATGTTCCGCGGCTTTCAGCAGGAGAAAGCAGCCGCCACCAAAATCCCCCTGCCTGAGTAGAGGGAGGAAATAAGTGGAGGCAGAAATAATATATATTGATCTTTCTATTTTCATGTCCTCTGATGTTCTGCTGAGATCTTTTATTGACTGATCCCAGTTGGAAAATAGAGGTCAAGAAAGCCCAGATAATGCTGTCCACAGCCATCATCTTCCTGGGACACAGTAGATGTAGAAGGGTAAATAATAAATCCAAAAGAGCAAATGGAGAATTATGGACACAGTTGCTTTTCTTTACCGTCCACTTCTCTTGCTCCAAAGTTCTATTTATCTACATTGATCACTTTTCTCCCTATTAGTTGTCAATAGACTGTAAGGCTTTGAAGGCAAGGATAGTATTTATTCATGACTCTAGCACTTTCTAAAGGATGCACCATTAAACAGCCTGTGTGTAGAAAATGCAACCTACTCTATATCTCTTTTGGAAAAGCACATTAGCAAGTATAAATGCTCTCAAAGTTCCATAGAAAATGATAGTAATAATAAATATTTGCTCACAAAATTATTTTTCAAAGAATGCCACTAATGTGAAAGCACTACTTCCAGGAAATGCAGTTTTGAAAATTATTGCATCCCTAGTGCCTCATCTAGGATACAAAATATGCTGTACACTCAATAAGCATTTAGTAAAAGCATAAATAGCAGGGTTCCTCTATGATTTGGGGTCTGAATTGGTTTTTCAGAGGAAGTTTTTGCCTTCTTTTCTCTATCCTCCCTCCAGAAACTGTAATCTTGTCTCCTAATAAGAGTCTGATTGACTAGAGTTTTACATCTTTTCTCAAGGTATCTATAGGACTAGCTGCCTGGGGGTGATCTAGTTGTATTATGAATGAAAAATAAACATCATCATCATCAAAATATTCACCTTTACTTTTTATCCCAAATATAATTCATCTTACTGTGTTTGGGGCGATCTTATTACTCCTGAAAGAAATGCCAGGACTGCTGTAGGCATCTGGATCGGAACTCACAAGATGCCACCTTCCGGACACCTGCCTTGGCTTCCTCCCATACTCTGTCCCCCCATATGTTCCTTCGGCATTGATCCAGCTCTACTGGATGAGATTTTTCTAGTTTTGAACCCTTCCCAGTGAATGTTGGCCATCATTTTCCCTTCCATACACAGACTCTAGAAAATGGAGCATCATCTGACTTATTCATCTTCTAGATGCAAAAACATCCACAAAGATGGATGCAATGAGATTTCTGTAGAAACTTCCTTGAGGTGTTATCAGGCCCTCTCCCTATCATCATAGAATCTATCTGTCTTTAAATAACATTAAATTTGAAATTAAACCAAAATTGGCACAGGAGAGTCAAAGAACTAAACAGACATTTCTCCAAAGAAGACATACAGATGGCTAACAAACACGTGAAAAAATGCTCAACATCCCTCATAATCAGAGAAATGCAAATCAAAACCACAATGAGATACCATTTCACACCAGTCAGAATGGCTGCTATCCAAAAGTCTACATGCAATAAATGCTAGAGAGGCTGTGGAGAAAAGGGAACCCTCTTACACTGTTGGTGGGAGTGCAAACTGGTACAGCTACTATGGAGAACAGTGTGGAGATTTCTCAAAAAACTGGAAATAGAACTGCCATATGATCCAGCAATCGCACTCCTGGGCATACACACCGAGGAAACCAGAATTGAAAGAGACACATGTACTCCAATGTTCATTGCAGCACTGTTTATAATAGCCAGGACATGGAAGCAACCTAGATGTCCATCTGCTGACGAATGGATAAGAAATCTTTGGTACATATACACAATGGAGTATTACTCAGCTATTAAAAAGAATACATTTGAATCAGTTCTAATAAGGTGGATGAAACTGGAGCCTATTATACAGACTGAATTAAGTCAGAAAGAGAAACACCAATACAGTATACTAATGAATATATATGGAATTTAGAAAGATGGTAATGATAACCATGTATACGAGACAGCAAAAGAGACACAAGTGTATAGAACAATCTTTTGGACTCTGTGGGAGAGGGTGAGGGTGGGATGATTTGGGAGAATGGCATTGAAACATGTGTATTATCATATGTGAAACAAATTACCAGTACAGGTTCGACGCATGATACAGGATGCTCGGGGCTGGTGCACAGGGATGACCCAGAGGGATGATAAGGTGAGGAGGGAGGTGGGAAGGGGGTTTAAGAAGGGGAACACATGTACACCCGGGGCAGATTCATGTCAATGTATGGCAAAACCAACCAATATAATATTGTAAAGTAATTAGCCTCCAATAAAAATAAAATTAAAAAAATATATTGAGTAAAAAGAGGAGAGATAGAGGATTCTTGAGCAGATTACCTCTATTTTCTGAAGAGGGTTTCTGATCTTAGAGAGTAGAAGAGCCAGAAAGAATAGATGCCAAGAGAAGAAAGACAACTTCCATGAAGAGATAAACCCCTTAATAATTACCCAAGTTCAGACCTTTTCCTTCCTCTCTTCCTGGTATGGTGACATTGGGAACAGACTGGCAGAAGAAAAGGATCCATCATTATAGAGAAATGTATGCACTCTTGATATTTAGAACAGCAGAGACAATGATCTGACGGCAGCAGAGACTCCAACCATAATGAACAAAGGGTCTAGGGCTTCATTTCCATAAATTCTCTGGATGGCTTTCTTCATCTTAGAAAGGCTAATCGTGTGTTTGCATATAAAATTTAGGGTTGTTCCCCTCTGGTCGTAGAAACATGTCAACACATGCTGCTAAGTCATGGAGCATATGTCAAATAATGCATAACTCTTGCTTCTTCTGGTTATCAGCTGAAAGGGAATCACTAGCCTAGAAATTTAGTCTATTATTCTACCAATGAGGGTTTGATCTGGGAAGCAGAACCATTAGCGGTTGCATGGAAAAAGGAGTCTGTGTAGAGTTTAGACGGTACACAATATGGAAGGTGATAGAGAAGTCTGTGGAAGCTCTTCTTCAATCAGCATTGTTGGCAGTGGAAAAAAAACACCTAGGCATGAAGCAAAGGAAGGTGACAACACACTGGAAATCAGGAGGACAGAATAAAACCCATGTCTGTATCGAATCTCATTGATGTGGTGTTTTGCCAAAGAAGCTGGTACCCTTCTCCACTAACCTGCACATGTGAAAGCCTAGGACTTAGAGAAGCTGAATGTGGTGAGACAGAACCTGGAAGAGCTCCAAGCCAGACTGCATTCCCTCTTCAGTCAGACAAAATAGCAGGTCAGTGACAATATGTACGTATCATGCTATCCTAACCTTCAGAACACAATGACTGCTAATTTTCTTCCTCATCCCAAATCTTGCACAGATTTCTCCTATGACCCATCTTAATCCAGAACCGTATAAGGAAAGGAATTCTGGAAATCATTGTCCTAATTTAGAGCAGTTGACATGATATAAAACCACAGCAATTATACTCATGTTAGAAATTTAGAAAATCGGAAAGGTATCTGAATAGATTTTAGGGACAATATCTATATCAGCCATGGAATTCAGAGAGTGGGTTAGAACACAAAGAAATTCATAGGTATTGAGGTAAGATGGCGATATGTCTACTTATTCTGAAGCTGTTAGTAGGTGACATATTGTACCCCTATTCCTTCTGTAAAACCAAGGATTTCACTGACCTGCAGTCTGTCCTATGCTTGAAAGTCATTTTGTTTTTTTTTTACTTAGCAATTAAATAGACTTCTTTATTAATGATGATAAAACTTCTTGTTCTTCTCCTGCCTTGGTATTTGGTTTATTTCCAAAATACTTTTCATAAGGTTTTAAGGAGCTTTGACAAGAAAGGCATATGGAAATTAAACAAAAAAAAAAAATTGTGACAGCTGAAGTTTAAACTGTGAGTGCAAATTATCAATCTAAAAATCAAGTGCTTTACTGCATGTAAAATTTTTTTAAAGGTGTTGATTTATACTTGATTCATGGTGTGAGTAGTTGCATTATGAATGATCAATGAATATTATCATTAAAACAATGTCACACTACTACAATTATGGTGCATCAAAAATGCAAACCTAATTGTTTAGCTCTTAATGAAATACAGAAGCCCCATTTTAATAATATTAAGGTTGTGGTTCAAACTGAAAAAACAATTATATAGTCAAAATTAAGGTGACAGTAATCTATTTTTAAACCTTGAAATGGTATTCTAGAACAGATCATAGAGGGTCCACACATCATTGCCACCCCTTCTCATCATGAACCACAGAGAATGTGTTTTCAAAATCTAGTTGGCCGACTTTCATGGGAAAACACATGATCCTCAGTCAGGTTGATAACTCATTTTACTTCATCTGGCCCAATCTAAAAATAGATAAGCATTTGTAATTAAGGACAAAGAAAATAAAATTTTGCTATAAATATTTACAAATATTTTACATCAGAATTTAATCTTCAATCAGGTTTGCACAAACCGAGACACTTAAGGCAAATCTTTGATTTAACTACAGTATCTCTTGGATAATTCTAAGAACATATACACAGAGAGAGAGAGAGAAAGATAATTATTCACTGGGATGGCAAATATACATGGTTATATCTAAACATGTACAATTAAAAATATTTTCCCAATGGATTAAGACTTTATCTCTAATCATCCAACTTTTGAAAAGTCATCTGGCTTTCATTTCATCCAATTCTTAAAAATGTGCTGCCAAGATCAAATGCCTTTGTTAAGACAACAAAAATAGTTACTAAGAGAGATTCTGGGAAATACTGCTAAGTGGGCGTGCTTTATGTTTCCTCTCTTCTTCATTCGTTCACATTATCTCACAGTAAGAACTGCTGGTGTAGGAGAGAATTCATAAAATCTCAATGGACTTTACCACCAGGTTCTGAGTTCATACCCCTGTTCTACTCAAGAGCGTATGGCAATTTCCTGGGCACCTTTTATCCCCATAGATTATCCTTAAATATCAGCTGTGAAATTTAGTAAGGGGTTTTGCTTTCATTGGGCTTCCCTGGTGGCTCAGACATAACAGATCCACGTGCAATATGGGAGACCTGGGTTCAGTCCCTGGGTTGGGAAGATCCCCTGGAGAAGGAAATATTCTGGCCTGTAAAATTCCATCAAATGTACAGTCCATGGGGTTGCAAAGAAGTGACTTTCACTTTTTTGCTTTCATTTTGCAGATAGAACTAGAAATGTTGAGCATGGTAGCATCTGAATCCATAAATTATATATCTTGTCCATCATTTCAGTAGCATCACTCTTCCAACTCCAGGAGATGTATCTAAGTAAACTGGTCATTTATTTACGGGTTTATTTATCTGGCAATTTTTCACATGTATATGTTTTCAGAAAATCTGAAAAAGCCCCTGTGAGAGAATACTGCTAGAATCCCTAATCCCCCTGACTTATTTGCTTCAAAGAATAAATTAGGTGTGGGAATCTAACAACTTCAGTGAAGTCTGTAATAATGAAACCACTTAGTTTTCCTGATAATCTGTCTTCATCTCTAAAGTGCCTTGTACACCACAATCATCAGCCTTCCTTCAACTTAAATACATTTTATTATTGGCTTAGAATTACTTTTATAAAAATACTTATCAAATTACTGATTCACCCTTGTGTGTGAATGTTGCTCAGTCATGTCCGACTCTTTGCGACCCCATGGGCTATACAGTCCATGGAATTCTCCAGGCCAGAATACTCGAGTGGGTAGCCTTTCCCCTCTCCGAGGGCTCGTCCCAACCCAGGGATTGAACCCAGGTCTCCTGCATTGCAGGCAGATTCTTTACCCGCTGAGCCACAAGGGAAGCCCTAAGGAAATTCTAATTTCCTTATTTTAATATGTTGAGAGAAATTCCCCTTTTCCCACACCTTAGCTATCATTCCACATTCAAAGACCTCTATTCATTTTAGTTTGATACTTACCCAAATAAGAGTTCTATTTTAGTACTTGCTCTCTCTGAATACTGAGTGCATCTCTTCTGGCTCTGATATCTGGGATGCCAATTTAGTTAACACTTTGCAAGTGCTTACTTCAGGCATAAAGCTCTGTTTTAACTTGACCTTTTGGAATTCCATGGATTATGTACTATAGCAGCAATTCTCTTCATTATTATTATTTTTACTACTAAGTCTGTATTTTACTATTCTTAAACTGAAGAATTATAAGGGAAAATGTTTTCCTTATCAAGTAAAATATCGCAAATCCTGATGCTTCTAAAACCTTCTTTCTTACAGAAATCTCATCTGTACTAAAGGGTTTTCTCTAGTTTACATTGTCAGCATCAAGCAGAGTGGCATAATCTTCTCCATCCTTAACATCTTCCTCTCTATTCTTAGTCAGGGTTCAAAGTAAACTTTGTAAACCACTGGGGATTAGTTCACTGACGTTTTACCCTGCAGTGGATATCACTTGTCCTTGGTTGCTACCTTTGCCATTTCCCCCACAGGGGAAAGGACTTTGATAGCTCAGTTAGTAAAGAATCCACCTGCAATGCAGGAGACCTGGGTTCGATCCCTGGATTGGGAAGATCTCCTGGAGAAGGGAAAGGCTACCCACTCCAGTATTCTGGCCTGGAGAATGCCATGAACTGTTTAGTCCATGAGGCTGCAGAGAGTCAGACACAACTGAGTGACTTTCACTTTCCACGGCAATGGCTCTGCCTCTTTGCCCTGCTCCTGTAATCCTTTACTTTGTCTACTTGGATTTCTTTTGGCTTTTCCAGAATCTGGTTTCAGTCCTGAACATGGCTTTTTACCCTGAAGACACAAAGTAGAAACTTCAAACTTCTATAGCTCAGATTTCTGGGATCCACTACCTGCAAACTAATGATATACCAGATAGTCCCAGCTATTCAGAAGAAAATTGCTCCTCTATTTCCCTCTCTCTGACTCTCTTCCTCCCATATTTCAAACTGTATCATTATCTACCAAGAAGAACACTAAGTAAACATTATATTCCCTGACTCTAAGAAAACAAAATAGGTGAAGACTGTTTATGAAAGTAAGTGAAGACTGTTTATGAAAGTAGCAATACTTACAGAGAGGACCAGCTTAGAGTTTCAAATCTTCATTTCCTAATTTGCAACCAAATTTAGGATAAAGAAACTTTCTATTATAGACTGGCAGGCTACAGTCCATGGGGTCTTAAAGAGCTGGACACAACTGAGAGACTAAGCACGCACTTGTGAGAAGAATCCCCTTGTTCCGTGTGGGTAGCTGTGGATGTTACTCATTGCTGTGGGGCGTGTCCCTGTACTGGGGAGAATATTACTGTTGTGTAATTGCTACTTTTTACCTAAGAACATGAAAAGGGCTTCAAGATTAATAATGTTGAACACTTATAGTTGAGGAGTGCTTGTAAATGAATGAAATAGATTTAAAACAAATCAAAACATATTATTTTATATATGAGTAGCAGCTTCTTAAATCATACTCTTGTTGATCTCCCAAAGGGACATGCATACTGTCAACTTTATTACAGTAAATAGTACCATTATTTACTGTTTGTAGAATTTCTATAGTGCTCCTTTCCAGTAATAAGTGTCAGTGGACAAACTACCCCCCTTTCTGGGATTCAGTCACTGCCTTGTAAAAGAGACGGCTTAGATATGAAGATAACTGAGGCCCCAGCCAACTCTGACCTTTTAAGATTATTACACCAGCTATTCACTCTAGTCTAGAAACTCTTGTGCAAGCTCTGCAACCTGAGCAGCCAGCAGTCAGAGAAGATTTTCACAGTCAGATCTACCCATTCATGCACCTTACAATCGGCACTCTTTAAATTACTGACACACTTGATAAGCTGTGTCAATAAATTTGTTGTACGTGTGTGTGAGAATGAAGTGTGGCCCACAGATATCTCTTTCTCCTGTCACTTCTGGCACCTTCTTTGTCTGGTAAACCAAGATCTTGGTCTGATAAAATGTGAATTTCTCTGTGAAAACTTCCTAGCTTTCTCAGAATTAGTTGTCCCTTTATATCTCTTCATAATATTTTGTTGGTGTTTCTAATATTGGATCTTTCAATGATTCATTGTATTGATTTTTTTTTCAGTACATCTGTCTTCCTGCTAGACTTTAAGCATCTTAAAAAGAGAGTGTTTGATTTTTTCTTAATACTTGTATTCAACACATTGCCTTGGTTTATAGCCAATATACAAATACTGGTTGGATAATAGATGAGTATTCTTTTTATATTCAATTTAACTTATGCCTTTTAGGAAGAGGCATAGGTAAGAAATGGTCAGAGACACTTTAGGAAGTCTAGAAGTTGGTTCTCCTGCTTAGATACTAAAATTTGCTTATATTCTTTTGCAAATAACATCAAGGAAAGGTTATTAGAAGTAATATAGAAGTTTTCATTCTTTACTCTTACCATAAGACTCACTGAATTGTGCCGAGGTTTACTTTTTCCCAATTATTTTATTTTTTACAGTTTGCAAATTGTCTGTATATAATTACTTTCAATTAACTTCCCTCAGCCAATCAACCGACCATAAACTCAGCTTAAGCATTTACGAACAGAGCTTTGTGATGAGAATCTATCCTTACATTAATTGTTAGTTCATTAGAAGTTAGGGCTCAGGAAATGGTAGTAGTTCCTCATTTATGGTTGCACTAATATGTTTGAGATAAGACTTTTCAATCAGGGAGCCAAGAATATTAAATGTTTTAAATTATCTTTATCAGAATTCTTAAGATGGCTCTAACAGTAAACACATTCAGGAAGATACTAAAATTTGTTTAATAACTCAAAGTAATCCTGGGTCCTAAAGGAAAGAATCATGTTCTTTTCTGTCACTTGACCCCAGTGTGGGTAGTTACACTCCTATTTGTGCATATATCTACTTGTAGTCTCTAACTAAAACTATAATCTCAAGCAAGCATGGTTATTTTGAATATATACCCATATCTAGTAGAAGCTGATTGAAAGAAAATAAAATCCCATAGAATAAGAGACATGTGGTCTCTAAGGTCTGAAGCAGAAATTTGATATATTTTGGGGGACAGTAACAAGGAAAGAAAGAAGTGAGAAAGAGAACTGATAATGTTTGAACTGTACTGATCAGTAAATAGCGCTGCATAAATAGAGTGTGTGAGGGCTTAAAGCTACTGAGTGCCTCAGAAAGAGAGGCTCACATTTTCTAAATGAAGGATTGGGAAAGTGAAGAGAATAAGTCTTTGGGGTGTTGCAGGAAAGGAGAGGTTAGAAGGGAGATCTGAACTCTAATAAAACCAGCTAGATAAGATTTTTATTTCCTTGGGACTGATAATGAATTTGATAGAACTTAGAAGCATGGTCAGCCCACTCCAGTGTTCTTGCCTGGAGAATCCCAGGGATGGCGGAGCCTCATGGGCTGCCGTCTATGGAGTCGCACAGAGTCGGACACGACTGAAGCGACTTAGCAGCAGCAGCAGAAGCCTGGTCAGCAAAACCAGCTGAAATTAATGAAGGAAATCTCCCTGTGTAAAACTGCATGTAACACTGAAGCTCTAAATGTAATGACGACTTTTGTAGTATAGACATTAGGTTACAGTGTTGTTAGAGAGAAGAAAAACAGAAATTCAGCACTAAAAAATGATGAGCTATCAAGCCATGAAAATACATGGAAGAACCTTAAATGCATATTACTAAGTGAAAGAAGGGCTTCCCTGGTGGCTCAGAGGGTAAAGAATCCACTTGCCAATGAAGGAGACACAGGAGACATGGGTTCAGTCCTTGAGTCTGGAAGATTCCCTGGAAGAGGGCATGGCAACCTACTCAAGTGTGTTTGCCTGGAAAATCCTATGATCAGAGGAGCCTGGTGGACTACAGTCCATGGGGTTGCAAAGAGTTGGACATAACTGAGTGACTAGGACACACACACACGTGAAAGAAGTCAATCTAAGAAGGATACATACAGTATGATCCCATCATTAAGCAAAACTACAAACACAATAAAAGATCAGTTGTTGCCAAGGGTGGTAGAGGGAAGAGAGGTGAAACAGAACACAGAAGACTTTTAGGGCATGAAAATACCGTGCATACCACTATGACAATGGATATGTGTTATGCACTTGTTGACATCCATAGACTATACAATATCAAAAGTGAGCTCAGGTACACAGTAGATTCAGGTTGATTATCATAGGTCAGTGTAGGTCTGTTCTCAGTTAAAAAAAAAAAATGCACCATTCTAGTGAGTGAAATTGATAGTAAGGGGGGCTATGTATGTGCAGGCAATGCTTAACATAAAAATAACAAACCAAACAAAAGGCAAAATGGTTATCTAAGGAGGCCATACGAATAGTTGAGAAAAGAAGAGAAGTGAAAGGCAAAGGAGAAAAGGAAAGAGATACCCATCTGAATGCAGAGATTCCAAGAAAAATTCCAAAGAAAAGCAAGGAGAGATAAGAAAACCTTCCTCAGAGATCAATGCAAAGAAATAGAGGAAAACAATAGAATGGGAAAGACTAGAGATCTCTTCAAGAAAATTAGAGATAACAAGGGAACATTTCATGCAAAGATGGGCTCAATAAAGGACAGAAACAGCATGGACCAAACAGAAGCAAAAGATATTAAGAAAAGGTGGCAAGAATACATAGAAAGTGAAGTGGTTCAATTGTGGCCGACTCTTTGCCACGCCACAGACTATCACCTATCATGCTTCTCCATCCATGGATTTTCCAGGCAAGAGTACTGGAGTGGGTTGCTATTTCCTTCTCCAGAGGATCTTCCTGACTCAGGGATCGAACCCGGGTCTCCCACATTGTAGGCAGATGCTCTAGCATCTGAGACACCAGGGAAATACAAAACAGATCTTCATGACCCAGATAACCATGGTGGTGTAATCACTCACCTAGAGCCAGACATCCTAGTTTGCAAAGTCAAGTGCGCCTTAGGAAGCATCACTACAAATAAAACTGGTGGAGGTGATGAAATTCCAGCTGAGCTATTTCAAATCCTAAAAGATGATGCTGTGAAAGTGCTTCAGTCAATATGCCAGCAAATTTGGAAAACTCAGCTTTCATTACAGTCCCAAAGAAGGGTAATGCCAAACAATATTCAAACTACCAATCAATTACACTCATTTCACATACTAGCAAAGTAATACTCAAAATTCTCCAGGCTAGGTTTCAATAGTACGTGAACCAAGAATTTCCAGATGTACAATCAGAGACATTACTTTGCCAACAAAGGTCCATCTAGTCAAGGCTATGGTTTTTCCGTGGTCATGTATGGATGTGAGAGTTGGACTGTGAAGAAAGCTGATCGCCAAAGAATTGATGCTTTTGAACTGTGGTGTTGGAGAAGATTCTTGAGAGTCCTTTGTACTGCAAGGAGATCCAACCAGTCCATTCTAAAGGAGATCAATCCTGGGTGTTCATTGGAAGGACTGATGCTAAAGCTGAAACTCCAATACTTTGGCCACCTCATGAGACGAGTTGACTCACTGGAAAAGACTCTGATGCTGGGAGCGATTGGGGGTAGGAGGAGACGGGGACAACAGAGAATGAGATGGCTGGATGGCATCACCGACTCAATGGACATGAGTTTGAGTGAACTCCGGGAGTTGGTGATGGACAGGGAGGCCTGGCGTGCTGTGATTCATGGGGTCGCAAAGAGTCGGACACGACTGAGCGACTGAACTGAACTGAACTGAAGCTGGATTTAGAAAAGTCAGAGCAACCAGAGATCAAATTGCCAACATCCATTGAATCATAAAAAAAGAAAGTGAATTCCAAAAACAAAAAATCTGCTTCATTGACTATGCAAAGGCCTTGACTGTGTGGATCACAGCAAATTATGGAACATTCCTCAAGATATGGGAATACCAGAGCAACTGACCAGCCTCCTGAGAAACCTGTATGCAGGTCAAGAAGCAACAGTTAGAACCATATATGGAACAATGGACTGGTTCAAAATTGGAAAAGGAGTATATCAAGGCTGTATATTGTCACCCTGCTTATTTAACTTCTATGCAGAGTACTTCATGAGAAATGCTGGTCTGGATAAAGCACAAGCTGGAATCAAGATTGCTGGCAGAAATATCAGTAAACTCAGATATGCAGATGACATCACCCTTATGGCAGAAAGCAGAGAGGAACTAAGGAGGCTTCTGATGGAGGTCAAAGAGGAGAGTGAAAAAGCTGGCTTAAAACTCAACATTCAAAAAACGAAGATCATGGCATCTGGTCCCATCACTTCATGGCAAATAGATAGGGAAACAATGGAAACAGTGAGACATTATTTTCTTGGGCTCCAAAATCACTGCAGATGGAGCTTACAGCAATGAAATTAACAGATGCTTATTCGTTGGAAGGAAAGCTATGACAAAACTAGACAGTGTATTAAAAAGCAGAGACATCACTTTGCCAACAAAGGTCCATCTAGTCAAAGCTATGGTTTTTCCAGTAGTCATGTATGGATGTGAGAGTAGGACCATAAAGAAGGCTGAGGTCTAAAGAACTGATATTTTTGAACTGTGGTGTGGAGAAGACTTTTAAGAGTCCCTTGGACTGCAAGGAGATACAACCAGTCAATTCTAAAGGAAATCAACCCTGAATATTCATTGGAAGGACTGTTGCTGAAACTGGAGCTGCAAAGGTCTTAGAAAAGACCCTGATGCTGGGAAAGATCGAAGGCAGAAGGAGAAGGGGACAATGGGGGATAAAATGGTTGGATGGCATCAACAACTCGATGGACATGAGTTTGAGCAAGCTCCAGATGATGGTGAAGGACATAGAAGCCTGACATGCTGCAGTCCATGGTGTTGCAAAAAGTCAGACTGAATGACTGAACAGCAATGAATTCTGAAATTTAGACTGATACCTAGAAAACGGTAGAATCTCAATAAGCATTTTTGAGTAAATTAAGGAAGTGATAAATGAATTATTGCAAAGGAAATATTTTAGTTATGAATGATATGAATTCTCTAGTGCATAGAATGGTGAAAACTACCTTTATAATATAAAAATTAATACATCTTAATTTATGTAAGTATCTAGGAATGTTTAGAGAGGAAATATAAATTATAAAGAGAAGAGTGCTTAGGACCAATCCTTGAAAAATCTACTTGAATCAAAATTTGAAGGAGCAGGCTGCTCTAGTAAAAAAGAATAGAAGAAACAGGAGTTGTGAAAGTAGGGGAAAAACTATTTGAAGGTTTCAGTCTGGAGCCACTGTGCTGCAGTGTCAGTGCTGTGAGGAGGGTATGCTTTACAAAAACAAGGAAGTGATAGCTGTATTTTTCTCTGAAAATATGGGAGCGGAAGTCTAATTGGTGAGGAGTAAATGAAAGCATCATTCTGTTTGTTTGAGATCTATTTCTGAGACACAACAGCTATGTAATATTGAACCATAATATCTGCAACCTGATTTTCTGAAAATAATAAAAGATGTCTCATTGACCTCACAGGGTTACCACAGGACCGGCTGACCACAGTCGGCAGACCTTCCTATCATGTGAAATATAACCATGGAAAGTTTTATTTGGGGCAATGATATTTCAAATGAATTCTTTATAAAGAAAAAAAGAAGTTTGGATATTCATTTGTCAGCTTTTTTTCCCAGTAATCTAGGCTTACCTGTAACCAAGGCTGAGTCTGTCAAAAGGCTGAGGAAACTCAGGGCAGGCTGCCCCCAAATATGCCAAGGTGGTGTATTGATTATTTTGAATTAAAGTTACTTAGGAATAGCTGGTATAAGAACACTCTGACCCTTCTGTGTTCGCTTGAAAACAGGAAATAAAGCTCCCGTGTGAAGATATCCTCCCTAGACCTGGAGTAGGGAGAGCATCCTGATTCCCGATGATAGGGAAGCCAAGGCAAAGAAAGCGGTATAAACAAACCTTTTTATTTCTTCATTAATTTACTACCCCAAACAGAAACCTGTTTGTTTTGTCAAGTTTTCACAAATAATTGAGTCTTTTTATAAAAATATATATTAAAAAACCTGTTTAAATCACTTGTTAGTCCCATACCTATGGGGCCTCCATAGGTACAAAATTAAATTTGTGTGCTTGTATTTTTCTCCTGTTAAAATATCATATGTTAATTTTATTATTAGACTAGTGAAAAGAACCTAGAAAGGTAGAGGAAACTTTTTTTCTCTCCTCTACAAAGCTATTAACCGTTTCCTCCTTATCTTCTTTTACAATATTAGCCTATGATAGGGAGATACATATACTACAAGCATTAGGCAAAGAACACACAATTTTTGATTCTCAGTCTTAAAAATAATCTGTTATCAGATCATCAGGTTAAGGAGTATGTTTCAGCTGGCTCAGCTGGGCGGCATTAAATCATCTAACTCAATAGCCCAAAATTACTAAATCCAGTCAAATCCCAGTCCCTCCAATCTTCACATTCGTGAAGCATGCAAATATAGATAGAAAAGTCCATGATTCATTAGACCACTTGGAGAATTGAGCAAAAACACTGACAATAAAGGGAATGACAATTTCTTGATAGTTAGGTGCAGCTCTGAAAGGTTTGTAGCAAAGTCAGGTGAGGAAACAAGAAACTATTGCTCTGAAAATGGCTTTCTTAAATTTTTTTTTCATACCCTTTATATAAGTTCAGTGAGGTGATGGGGCTCTGTGGACAATCTTTTTAAGTGTTCTTTTATTTTCCTTCCTGCTTTGTGAGTAATTGTATAAGTAGGTGACAAAGTTCTCACTAATTTTGTTTTTCTTATCCACAAAATAGGTCAATGGTATCTACTTTAAAAATCTGCCTGTAGTGATTAAATGATGTGTTTATAGTCACCATGTCTCTCATATTAATTTCAGCTTTGTTCCCCTGTTTATCTTTGCCCCTTCCTTGAGTCTCACATTTCAGATAACTAACTATGTAGCAATGGAAATAATGTGTGTTCTGTATATAAAAAGGCACAGCATCTTAACAAGGCCATTGGATGGCCAGGGTTAGAATGAACACAGTTCTAATAGTAAGACAAAAGAAAAGGACAAGGTGAATGTTAAATTTTAGCTTCTTTTAGCCCTGTCATTTCTGAAAATATCAGTTCAGTTCAGTCACTCTGTAGTGTCCGACTCTTTGTGATCCCATGAATCGCAGCATGCCAGGCCTTCCTGTCCATCACCAACTCCCAGAGTCTACTCAAACTCATGTCCATTGAGTCGGTGATGCCATCCAGCCACATCATCCTCTGTCGTCCCCTTTTCCTCCTGCCCCGAATCTCTCCCAGCATCACGGTCTTTTCAAATGAGTCAGCTCTTCGCATGAGGTGGCCGAAGTATTGGAGTTTCAGCTTCAGCAACAGTCCTTCCAATGAACACCCAGGATTGATCTCCTTTAGGATGGACTGGTTGTAACTTCCTTGCAGTCCAAGGGACTCTCAAGAGTCTTCTCCAGCACCACAGTTCAAAAGCATCAATTCTTCAGCCTCAGCTTTCTTCACAGTCCAACTCTCACATCTATACATGACCACAGGAAAAACCATAGCCTTGACTAGACGACTATGTAATGGCTAAGTAATGTCTCTGCTTTTTAATATGCTATCTAGGTTGGTCATAACTTTCCTTACGAGGAGTAAGCGTCTTTTAATTTCATGACAGCATTCACCATCTGCAGTGATTTTGGAGCCCAAAAAAATCAAGTCTGACACTGCTTCCACTGTTTCCCCATCTATTTCCCATGAAGTAATGGGACCAGATGCCATGATCTTTGTTTTCTGAATGTTGAGCTTCAAGCCAACCTTTTCACTCTCCTCTTTCACTTTCATCAAGAGGCTTTTTACTTCCTCTTCACTTTCTGCCATAAGGGTGGTGTCATCTGCATATCTGAGGTTATTGATATTTCTCCCAGCAATCTTGATTTCAGCTTGTGCTTCTTCCAGCCCAGCGTTCCTCATGATGTACTCTACATAGAAGTTAAATAAGCAGGGTGGCAATATACAGCCTTGACGTACTCCTTTTCCTATATGGAACCTGTCTGTTGGTCCATGTCCAGTTCTAACTGTTGCTTCCTGACCTGCATATAGGTTTCTCAAGAGGCAGATATATTGGAGTTTAATTCCCTGTAATCATAAGGAAACATGTTTCCTGTTCCAAAGATTTCACCAGTAAAAAAAAGAAAGTAGAAATATGAAAATACACAGATTTGTAATTGTGAAACTACAAAACTAAATGCATGGTACATAAATAAGAATGAAATGACCATAGGTTTTGTTTATGGGTAAAATGGAATCAAAATATTTGACCCTATCTCTTTCAAGGAATGCACTTAGAAAAAGCTAGACAAGTACACGGAGGATCTTTTGAGGACTCAGAAAAGACGATAGAAACAGGAAGGTCAAAGAAGACTGCTGAACCAGGTGTAATGAGCTGACATTTTTTGTTCTCCTCTGGTAGCCCCCAGCCTAGTCTCAGGCTCAAGTCTGCTAGAAACTGAGGAGAGAGCATAGGTATGATCAGAGAGAAGCTCCAGAACATCTTGGTTCAGGCTCAAAGTGTAAGGAACTGTAAGTAACAGTGGTAACATCTGAGACCCACATGCACCTAAAACGAAGATGGCGGCAGGGAAACTTTCATTTCCCATCAGAGTAGCTGGGATCACAAAAGAGTAGGGGAAATACATATTCCTTTGTTTCTTTGTCTCTCTGTGTCTTTCTATCTTTTTTGCTTCTGTACCTCAGGGTATAGTGGTAGGAGGGCATGATCGAGGGACATAAATAATGCTCCAACTTTCTGCTCTCAGTACCAATAAAAAGGACCAAGAATCATAGAGGAGCAGTGAGATAATGAAGTTACTATATGGAGATGTTCATGAATGCCTAGGTTTACCCTCAAAGATGTGTTAGGTACTTAGAAAAGGAAAAAGGAGTCCAGAATGGCGGTGGCTAAAAGACAAGGAAGGGAAAAGCCTGTGAAAATAAAACAAAGGAAGGTCCAAGGATCTGAGGGAGGACCTCAGGTGGAACAAACAACATTCCTGGCTAGCCCAATTTACATAGGGCAGGCCCGGGGGAGGAAAAAACATAAAAAGAGGAGCCAAAGGGACGGGGCTCTCTCTTCTCTTTGCATCTTTGAGTTGGCATGTCCTCACACCTGGAGGATGTATTTTCCTGTTATTTTCTAAATAAAACTGAGCCATAACACTCTTCTGTCCAAGAGCTACAACTAACATGGTCTGAGAACTGTGACATGCCGAGGGCTTTAACGTCCATCAATCAAATTTTTGAGATGAGACAGAACTGAGGAGATTACACTCCCCTTGACAGATGTACATATGATAATCCTACACACCATACTAAAGTCCTTGAGAACCAAATCAAAATGTAGGCTGCCACTCAGGTCCCAGACTGGCTATGGGTGATGCACACCCAGGAATGATCCAAATAGAAGTGCAAAAGCTTTGAAAATGAAAATGACATTGAAACCACTTCCTACAGAACACTGCTGGTCAGAACTTGTGACCTAAACCTAACTAGATCTATTGTCTGATAAAGCCAAAATATCAACATACATAATAGGATTTAAACAAGAGTCTCATAAGACAATATTCAAATGTCAAAATGCAATACAAATAGCTTATCAAGAAACAGGAAAAAATCACAATTTACATGGAGGGAAAAAAGACACCCTTGCAGAGATAACACAAATGTTGTATTTATCTAAAACATTTTTAAAAATAGTCCAAGAAATAAGGGCAAGCACTCTTGAAATACATGGAAAGATAAAGAATATAAGCAATGAAATAGAAGACTTAAAGAAGAAACAAAGAAAATTCTAGAATTAAAAGCTACAATTATTAAAATAAAATACTTAAAAGGCTCACTAACAGAATGGAAATGACAGAGGAATGAAATGACAGAGAAATTAGTCCTTGAACTTGAAAATGTATAAATTCAAAATATATAATCTAAAAACAGAGAGACAATAGATTGAATAAAAATAATAGGCTCAGGGACCAAGAAGGCAATACCAAAATGTCTAACATTGGTGTTATCGGATTGCCAAATATATATATATATATATATATATATTTTAATGATGGTTAAAACTTCCCAAATTTGGTAAAAGACATAAACTTGGCTTCAAGAAGCTCAGTGAACTTTTAAAACATAAACCCAATTAAATCCATGCTCAGATACATCATAATCAAACTATTGAAAACTAAGAAAAAATATCAGGAAGGTATCCAGAGGAAAATGGCATGTAACTCATAAGGGAATAAGAATTTGAATGGCTAAAGTTTCAGATCAGAAAATTTGGAAGCCCAAAGCAAGTTTTACTACATTTTTAAAGTGCTGAACTTTAGAATATGAATTTACACATGTGCTAAAATTCATAAAATTATTTCAAATAGAAAGTTTTACTCTATACTAATTTTAAAAGTAAAATTTGAAATAAAATATGTACTTGAATAAAAAGAATGAAATACTGAAGAAGTATTAATTTTAAAAAATGAAATAATGAGAGTAAATCTTCTCCTCCAAAAGCTGCCACATTCTATTTCATTTATTTTTACTTCAAACTCTTCTGGTAGAGGGACCCCATCTTTCAAGTCCTTTCTTTCCTGCTTTTAATGAGGTCAGGCTCACATAAAATAGTCATTGAAGAAACAGAGATTGTGAAAAAACCTAAGAAAGTGTACGTGGACCACAGTGTCCATAAAATGTGTTTATTTAAATAATTTAGTTTTTAATTTTTTATTAACATTCTAGTCTGCATTTTAAGAGTCAAATGGTTCTATGAAACTAATTAATTATTCTGACTACTCTCAATTTCCAGTTCCCTATAGGCAGCCATCTTCCACATTTTTAGTTGATTCTTTTGAGACTTAATATAATAAGATTTTATTGCTCCTTTTAAAGTTTTCTTGGTCATAAGAATTATCTCCTAGCTTCTTCAAACGTAATGTGATGGTTTAATCTTTTTTCTTACACACACACACACACACACACACACACACACACACACAAATTCAGACACTTCCTATTGCCTGTATTCTCTCAAAATAGACCAAATGTTAAAACATATTCACTGTTTGCGTTATTTTACATTATATGTCAAACAGCTACTAAATGAGCCATGCATATTACTATGGTTATATTTTTTTCTCCTTTTTTTCCTTATCTATATATTTTCAATCGTCATAGCTTGTGGTTCAGTCACTCAGTCGTGTCCAACTCTTTGCAACCCCATGGACTGCAGCACGTCAGGCTTCCCTGTCCATCACCATCTCCCAGAGTTTGCTAAACTGATGTCCGTTGATTTGAGATGCCATCCAACCAGCTCATCCTCTGTTGCCCCCTTCTCCTCTTGCCCTCAATCTTAGGACATGGCTTAGTTAATTTATTTTTCTATATATTTGTTATGAATCATACTGCAACCTTCAAAGTGACATAACCCTTCTCTGTTTGTTTAAACCCATTGGGCTGTCTACCACTTAAAAAAAAGAAAATCTTTTTAAGAAGTATTTCCTGCCTCTTCTAACCTGCTTCAGTGTTACCTGGTAGATCTCTAGACCTGCTGAATATTAGTCACTATGGCTTTTCTTTCACCATCCTCCAAAGGATTCCCTTTGCCTTTGTCTTCTGTTAGATACTCCGTTTCTTAAATCAAATATTTTAAAATGTTCTCACTTCATAATATCCTTTGTGTCATATTGATTTTTTTTATGATACTCTTAAGCCAAAAGAAATCCCTAACATTATTGGTAAGAATTTTAGTCCCAACAAATTTATACTGGGAGTTTATGTAGTATTAATAATGTTACTGTACCCTCTTTCATGACCAAATACTCTATAGTATCCTGTTATTTTACAGTATCTTCCAAGTCAAGTTGGTACAGTTTGAAAATGTGGTACCAGATTCTAAGTCTTTCTCTTTCACAGTTCACTCCTTCTCTTTGGTGGTATCTAGAAGCTTCCAGCAAAAGAATATATCAGGGTTCATTTTTTTTGTGACATTGGCATTTAAAATGCCAATCTTCTGCCCCGATATTTTATTGATATTTTGTCTCAATATAGATTTGAGTAGATCATATTGTAGGTGCATTTTGGAGCTCAATGTAAGCTTAGGGAAGACAGTGATGTTTTCTGTTTTATTTCCAAATCCTCGGCAGATAATAGTGAGAGAATCAATAACGATATCCCCATATAGGGCTAAGACAGGTTCACCAATGACATCCCAACATGAATAAGTGTCTGTAATTTTTTTAATGACTTGAAAATACAACCAATTGTTTGGAAAAGTATATCAAATTATCTGAAACTACAGTGCAAAATAGATTAAAATGCTTATATGTTAGCAAGTAGAAATGAAAAATTGGAGAAAAATTTATAGTTTTAAACTAAATTATACCATTTAATTATAACAGTGTCACTCATCTTTTAAATTAATAAGATATTGCTTCTGTTTTTAATGATGTTGTCAATACTGTAGTCAGCTTGGGCTCAGTTGGTAAGCTAGCTTATCATAACTTGAAAGTCATCCTATATTTATAGTATATTAAATGCATGAACCAATAATTCTGAGGCTGGAATAATGCATCAATCCATAATGAGAACTGCTTTTAATTTAGCCATTGATAAGTAAAAGATAATTCAATATTCATCTTCTAGGAAAGTTATTTTAGTAATGATCCAGTTGTCCTTTCTCAATAATAAAGTCAACCACTCAAGCAAACTTGCCATGTTCTAATCTCAGTGAAAATGAGCGTGTCTAAGTCCTTTTAGATCAGCACTAATGAGGCTGGCCTCTGAGACTTGAGTCCTTCATGAGTCCCATGTACTCATGATATATTCCATTCCAAGACAAATTTCATGTAGCTGCAAGTAGGAGAATTAAATGGGAGGTCTATAAATGCAAACTTACCATTATTACAATAAGTAATTCAAATAAGCAGCAGTAGCAGCTTTTATAGCAAGGGCAAGAATATTATATGCTCATTCCATTAACTTTTATTCTGTATCTTGAATTCATACATTCTCAAGTTGGGAGTATCCTATATTTATGGATCTTAACCTCCCTTAACCTCTGACTTATGCATAAAGTTCCTCAGTTTTGAAAACAGCTATTATCTTCAGTCTCCATTATACATAGGAACAGTCTTCACCTCTCTTTTTTGAATATCCTCTTTTCTTCATTCTTCATATGATACTGGTTTTCAGTCTTTCTCAGAGTATGTTAAGTAAAGCTGTATACAACCCTTCAGAAATGGTCTGACTAGCTGAACAAACAAGGGTATTAACATCCTTACCCTATATGAATTAGTCTACCATCACATCCAAAAGTTGCCTTAACTTTTAATGTAACCTGGTTCACACTGGGCTTATTGTTGATTGAAACCCATACAAGTTTCTCGTGAGTTTTCTTGTGTCATAAGCTGCTCAGTTTTCCTTCCTCCCAGTCTTTTTGGGAATCCAGGTCCCAGACTCTGCTTATACCTGGACATTTGTATTGACATTAGTACACCAGGCAAATATTCCTGAAAGTTCACTTTCATCCTTCACTTCCTGAAGAAACTCCATCATCTTTCTCCATGGCTTCCCATCCAAGTTTTCATGACCATATTTGTCTTGATGAAGCCAATCTCAAATTTGACCCTAATAAATCATCAGAAAGAAGTTCCAGCAGAGTCTATCGTCCACATTAGACTTTGGTTTTAGGAAGTGACAAATGGGTTCTTCGGTAAGTCTTTTCCTTCATCATACTTGTGGTTTTCTCAGACTTTGGTTTTAGGAAGCGACAAATGGGTTCTTCGGTAAGTCTTTTCCTTCACCATACTTCTGGTTTTCTCATGCTACGAGAAGCATTAACTCCTGACATTTCTATTCCTAACGGTTGCTGACTGATCACTTTTTTATTTCTAATTACTTTATTCTTTGAAAGATGTTTCTACAATTTCTTTTTTTTGTAGGCTACTTAAATTTCAGCATAGAAAGCTAGATGTTTTATAGCTATAGCTGAGAGGTTCTATTTCAGACTGTTATAAAATGGAGAAGTTTTAAGTCATAGAGCTGAAGTGTTATAGTAAAAGATTGTTACTGATTTTATCACATGCATAATGACATAATCAATCTATGCATGTTTGAGGGAGAGGTAAATACTAGTGTCACTCAAAATAAAAATAAGACTCATGGCATTTATATTTGGAAATGGTTTGTCTAATTCACAAATAATGACTGAATTACTATTTTTTTCTCTGCTTTCAAGATGTTTACAATATATTAATATTTGGGGAGACACTTAAAACTTCTAGAAACATCAAATTAAAGCTTATAATAATAAGCACCTTTACAGATAAGATTTTATTTAATCCTCACAACAACTGTATGATTCAAACCCATATGGTATTTTAATCATTTTACAAACAAAGAATTTGAGGCTAAAAGAAGAAAGGTACATAGTATGTAAGTGGATAGAATTGTGTCAGCCTCAAGTGTGCTAAGTCCTCATTTGGTGTTCTTTCTGCTTTACTTCTAACATAATCTCTGTCCCATCCCACTTTGCCAAATTCAGAAAGACAGTCTAATTAGAAAGTTGTTTTTTTTTTCCTTCAGTAAATATACTATATTGCATTTAAATTTCTTATAAATTTCCCATATTTATTATCAAATTCTTAGAAGCTGAGGTAAGTTCACAACTATAAACAGAAATATAGGGTGTAAAATATATGTATTATAGGTGGTACCAGTCAGTGATTTGCTAATGACTGTGGCTCAGATCATGAACTCCTTATTGTCAAATTCAGACTTAAATTGAAGAAAGTAGGGAAAACCACTAGACCATTCAGATATGATCTAAATCAAA
Source organism: Moschus berezovskii (assembly GCF_049115385.1). Classification (NCBI taxonomy): domain Eukaryota; kingdom Metazoa; phylum Chordata; class Mammalia; order Artiodactyla; family Moschidae; genus Moschus; species Moschus berezovskii. Next base: position 40,047,978 of record NC_142468.1, on the reverse strand, counting down.
TCCCTTATGATTATACAGTGGAAGTGAGAAATAGATTTAAGGGACTAGATCTGATAGAGTGCCTGATGAACTCTGGACAGAGGTTCGTGACATTGTACAGGAGACAGGGTCCAAGACCATCCCCATGGAAAAGAAATGCAAAAAAGCAAAATGGCTGTCTGAGGAGGCCTTACAAATAGCTGTGAAAAGAAGAGAAGCGAAAAGCAAAGGAGAAAAGGAAAGATATAAGCATCTGAATGCAGAGTCCCAAAGAATAGCAAGGAGAGATAAGAAAGCCTTCCTCAGTAATCAATGCAAAGAAATAGAGGAAAAAAACAGTACAGGAAAAACAAGAGATCTCTTCAAGAAAATTAGAGATTCCAAGGGAACATTTCATGCAAAGATGGGCTCAATAAAGGACAGAAATGGTATGGACCTAACAGAAGCAGAAGATATTAAGAAGAGGTGGCAAGAATACACAGAAGAACTATACAAAAAAGATCTTCATGACCAATTTAATCACGATAACGTGATCACTGACCTAGAGCCAGACATCTTGGAATGTGAAGTCAAGTGGGCCTTAGAAAGCATCACTATGAACAAAGCTAGTGGAGGTGATGGAATTCCAGTTGAGCTACTTCAAATCTTGAAAGATGATGCTGTGAAAGTGCTGCACTCAATATGCCAGCAAATTTGGAAAACTCAGCAGTGGCCACAGGACTGGAAAAGGTCAGTCTTCATTCCAATCCCAAAGAAAGGCAATGCCAAAGAATGCTCAAACTACCGCACAATTGCACTCATCTCACATGCTAGCAAAGTCATGCTCAAAATTCTCCAAGCCAGGCTTCAGCAATATGTGAACCGTGAACTCCCAGATGTTCAAGCAGGTTTTAGAAAAGGCAGAGGCACCAGAGATCAAATTGCCAACATCCGCTGGATCATGGAGAAAGCAAGACATTTCCAGAAAAACATCTATTTCTGCTTCATTGACTATGCCAAAGTCTTTGACTGTGTGGATCACAATAAACTGTGGAACATTCTGAAAGAGATGGGAATCCCAGACCACCTGACCTGCCTCTTGAGAAAACTGTATGCAGGTCAGGAAGCAACAGTCAGAACTGGACATGGAACAACAGACTGGTTCCAAATAGGGAAAGGAGTACGTCAAGGCTGTATATTGTCACCTTGCTTATTTAACTTCTATGCAGAGTACATCATGAGGAACACTGGGCTAGAAGAAACACAAGCTGGAATCAAGATTGCTGGGAGAAATATCAATAACCTCAGATATGCAGATGACACTACCCTTATGGCAGAAAGTGAAGAGGAAGTAAAAAGCCTCTTGATGAAAGTGAAAGAGGAGAGTGAAAAGGTTGGCTTGAAGATCAACATTCAGAAAACAAAGATCATGGCATCTGGTCCCATTACTTCATGGGAAATAGATGGAAAAACAGTGGAAACAGTGTCAGACTTTGTTTTTGGGGGCTCCAAAATCACTGCAGATGCTGATTGCAGCCATGAAATTAAAAGACGCTTACTCCTTGGAAGGAAAGTTATGACCAACCTAGATAGTATATTAAAAAGCAGAGACATTACTTTGCCAACAAAGTTCCATCTAGTCAAGGCTATGGTTTTTCCCATGGTCATGTATGGATGAGAGAGTTGGACTGTGAAGAAAGCTGATCACCGAAGAATTGATGCTTTTGAACTGTGGTGCTGGAGAAGACTCTTGAGAGTCCCTTGGACTGCAAGGAGATCCAACCAGTCCATTCTAAAGGAGATCAATCCTGGGTGTTCATTGGAAGGACTGATGCTAAAGCTGAAACTGCAATACTTTGGCCACCTCATGCGACGAGTTGACTCACTGGAAAAGACTCTGATGCCGGGAAAGGTTGGGGGTGGGAGGAGAAGGGGATGACAGAGAATGAGATGGCTGGATGGCATCACCGACTCTGTGGACATGAGTTTGAGTGAACTCTGGGAGTTGGTGATGGACAGGGAGGCCTGGCGTGCTGTGATTCACAGGGTTGCTGAGAGTCGGACACGACTGAGCGACTGAAGTGAACTGAACTGGATAAGTGTTTAACAGGAGGTTCTTGGGGGAATGGGAATGCTACTTTGTAGCATTTGTCTATTCCCTGGTGCTCAGAAGGTAAAGAATCAGCCTTCAGTGTGTGATACCCAGGTTCTTTCCCTGGGTTGGGAAGATCCCCTGAAAAATAGAATGGCTATGGCTGTCCCCTCCAGTATTCTTGCCTAGAGAATTCCATGGACAGAGGAGCCTGGCCGGCTATAGTCCATGGGATCACAAAGAGTCAGACACAACTGAGTCACTAACACTTGCACTGCTAAGTTGCTTTAGTCATGTCCGACTCTTTATGACCCCATATACTGCAGCCCGCCAGGCTCCTTTGTCCCTGGGGATTCTCCAGGCCAGAACACTGGAGTGGGTTACCATTAATTATAGTGTAAATACTCCTACCTTGGCTGATTCTAAGCTACCATCAAGATGTCTTTGACAGTCCAGCAGTTGTGAAATTGGGAAAAGATGTTCACAATCAGCTGTTATAGGCTGGTAGGAGTTGCCACCAGCCCTCACCGATTACTTTCCCCACTAGAACATTTTGTTTAAATTAGTCACGCTCTTGGCTATCTTCCATCATTTTTTAATTTTTCCCTTGTGAACTTTATTGAGAAATAATTTACGTACAATAAACTGCATCCATGTGAAGTGTACAATTCATTGATTTTTGACAGTTGTATAGACCCCTGAAACCATGAGCTACACTAAAGATGCATTACTTCCACTATGCTTCAGTGCCTGATACCCCTCACTCCATTCCTGGTAACTACTGATATGCTTTTAATACGAACAGATTAGTTTACATTGTATATAAATGGAATTATACAGTAAGCAGTCTTCTGTGTAGAGCTTCTTTCTCTCAGGATATTTTGAGATTCATCGGTATTGTAGTATATATTAATAGTTCATATGGCTAACTGGAATTTTCATTTATGGATATACTGCAGTTTGTCTTTCCACTCACTTGATTACATAGTTGAATTGTTGTTCATTGTTAGCTATTGGAAATAAGACTATTATGAACAGTGGCATATAAATCTTTGTGGAGAGCTATGTTTTTATTTCTATTAGGTAAATATTGATAGCTTACGGTGAACAGTGTTGGTTTCATGATCTCTGAAGAAGATTTATCTTCGGGACCAGGAACCAGGCTTGATCACTCAAGAACTCTTGTATAGCAGAATTTTATTAAAGTATGAGAAGGGACAGAAAGCTTCTGACATAGATCTCAGAAGGGGGATGTAGAGTGTCCCCACCCGCTAGTCTTATCAAGGCCCTATATATTTTTACCAGACCTACTCCCACAGGATTAGAGCTAATAATAGAAAGGTCTTACCAGACCCACTCCCACAACATACTTCTTAAAATAACAAGATTAGTCAGAAAACCTTCTTGTTAAGGAGAAATAGGAGCAAGATATATTGTTATATTGACTAATACAAAGCAATGTAGGAAAAAAAAAAAAAAGAAAACTTTCTCTCCTTCTTCTTCCTCTTGAGAACCTCGGACCCCTTTTTCCTTCTCTAGGGCACTGGACTCCTTTCTCCTCCTTGAGGACCCTGGACATCTTATTAACCTTCCCAGGAATTGACTCTCTCAATATCTAAGAGTATAATGGCTATAAAGTATATGTTAAGCTTTTTACAAAACTGCCAAGTTTCCAAAGTGCTCATATCATTTAAATTCCCACCATTAGTCTCTCTAATTTTAGCTGGGTATATAACAGCATCTCATTGTGATTCTAATTTGTATTTGTTATTATTGTTCAGTAGCTAAGTCGACTCTGTTCAACTCTTTGTGACCCCACGGACTACACAGCACGCCAGACTCCTCTGTCCTTCACTGTCTCCCAGAGTTTGCGCAGATTCATGTCCATTGAGTCAGTGAAGCCATCCAGCCATCTCATCCTATGTCACCTCCTTCTCCTCCTGCCCTCAATCTTTCCAGCATCAGGGTCTTTTCCAGTGAGTTGGCTCTTTGCATCAGGTGGCCAATCTATTGAAGCTTCAGCATCAGTCCTTCTAATGAATATTCAGGATTGATTTCCTTTAGGATCTCCTTGCTGTCCAAGGAACTCTCAAGAGTCTTCTCCAACACCATAATTTGAAACCATCAATTCTTTGGTGCTCAGCTCTTTATGGTCAAGCTCTCACATCTGTACACAGCTACTAGAAAAACCATAGCTTTGACTATAGGCACTTTAGTAGGCAAAATGTTGTCTCTGCTTTTTAATACACTGTCTAGGTTTGTCATAGCTTTCCTTCCAAGGAGCAAGAGTTTTTAAATTTCATGGCTGTAGTAACCATCCAGTGTGATTTTGGAGCCCAAGAAAATAAAATCTGTCACTACTTTACTTTTTCCCCTTTCTATTTGCCATGACACTGTGGCTCCAGATGCCATGATCTTAGTTTTATCTTTCTTTTTTTTTTAATTTATCTGATAATTAATGATACTGATCATTTATCTATTTTTTATTGGCTTTTCATACTTATTATTTTCTGAAGTGTCTTTTCAAATTGTTTTTCACTTAAAAAATTGAGTTGGAATTCTTTTCATATTTTGGGTACTAGTAAAAGCATTTATGTTTCATTTTTCACAAAAAATGTAGATGATTATTAGATGAAGTTTAAAATGAATTATAGAAAAATAATAACCCTATGCATTCAACAGTACTTTATGGCATAATTATATACCATTTGTTAAATTTTAAAAAGCACAAGAGTTCTATGAAGGAAATATAGTAGTTACAATTATCTTGACTTTCAGAATGGATAAACTAAGTCTCAGGTAGGCAGTAGAGCACTTGTTAAGCATATGGGCTTTGGAATTAGACTACCTAATGTTCAAATTGTCCCTCACTATTTACTAACTGAAGAATCTTAAGTAAGGTAATTGATACTCTCTAAAATTCAGCTTTTCAACATCACGCATAATCAGAGAAATGCAAATCAAAACCACAATGACGTACCATTTCACACCAGTCAGAATGGCTGCTTTCCAAAAGTCTACAAGCAATAAATGCTGGAGAGGGTGTGGAGAAAAGGAACCCTCTTACACTGCTGGTGGGAATGCAGTAGGAAGTCAAGAAACCTGGAGTAACAGGCAAATTTGGCCTTGGAGCACAGAATGAAGCAGAGCAAAGGCTAATAGAGTTTGGTCAAGAGAACGCACTGGTCATAGCAAACACCCTCTTCCAACAACACAAGAGAAGACTCTACACATGGACATCACCAGATGGTCAACACCAAAATTAGATTGATTATATTCTTTGCAGCCAAAGATGGAGAAACTCTATACAGTTAGCAAAAACAAGACCAGGAGCTGACTGTGGCTCAGATCATGAACTCCTTATTGCCAAATTCAGACTGAAATTGAAGAAAGTAGGGAAACCATTAGACCATTCAGATATGACCTAAATCAAATCCCTTATGATTATGCAGTGGAAGTGAGGAATAGATTTAAGGGACTAGATCTGATTGATAGAGTGCCTGATGAACTATGGAAGGAGGTTCATGACATTGTACAGGAGACAGGGTCCAAGACCATCCCCATGGAAAAGAAATGCAAAAAAGCAAAATGGCTGTCTGAGGAGGCCTTACAAATAGCTGTGAAAAGAAGAGAAGCGAAAAGCAAAGGAGAAAAGGAAAGATATAATCATCTGAATGCAGAGTTCCAAAGAATAGCAAGGAGAGACAAGAAAGCCTTCCTCAGTGATCAATGCAAAGAAATAGAGGAAAACAACAGGATAGGAAAGACAAGAGATCTCTTCAAGAAAATTAGAGATACCAAGGGAACATTTCATGCAAAGATGGGCTCGATAAAGGACAGAAATGGTATGGACCTAACAGAAGCAGAAGATATTAAGAAGAGGTGGCAAGAAAATAAGATAAGGCTTACACAATTACAAATTTCCACAAGCTATAATTAAAAGAAGAACATAAGTACCAGAAAAACTGTCCATACAGATTAAGACAGGGAATTAAAGACAAGAATGATGATATTCAGTTGAGAAAGTCATGAAGATGAATTATGGGAACCTCAAGCTTCTAGTGGTTGTTTTTAATCACCAAGGAAAGAAACTCTCTTGAAAACAAATCAAAATAAAAGAAAGCAGTATCAAGGAGTAGACAGAGAGAGATTTCTGAAGATTTGATTTGCACAACTGGCTTCAACCATCCCTGAGTCTAGATTAACATACACTGTTAGTAAAAATCTACTACATATGCCAGTCTTGATTCAGGATTATTTGGAGAGCAGAAGGGCCATGAGAGGCCTGTCCTGTGATGATGTGATGCAAAAGAGACTCAAACCAAAGAAAGGTATCAGTGTGATCTTAATCAAAATTAATCTGATGGAAGTAGACTCATTAGGTTTTGACCAGATCTGACTTATCTTTCGCTTGACTATTGACAGCCCACCATACACATAAATCAACTCTGTTTAGTTAAACACAATGTATGCTCTGCACACCAGCACACATAAGCATCTTTCCTGCCAGGCATAAGGCTTCTGTGGGCAGTATTGTGTTGTAAATCAATATTGTTGTCATCACCTCTCAGAAAGGAAATCCTTCCCAATGTCCATATTCATTATATCTCCAGAGAGTTTTATTGTTTATTGAAAGACTGACTTATTGATCATCACTTGAAGGAATTTTGACTAGCAGAGATGGGGGTGTAGGTTGCAGCCAGAAAAAAAGAGCAAAACCATCAAGAGGTAAATGTGTAAGAAATAAAAACACTGTTGCATAGTGGAAGAATAGGTAAGTGGCAAGAGTAGAAAGACTAACAGGAAAACATGTAGAGAGCCCCAGATGGAAAGGTAAGGAGCCTGGAATTCCCTCCCAAAATAAAGGAGAGTCCCTCAGAGAGAGTGGGTTTGGGCAAAGAAATGCCCTCTGCAGAGGTGTCAGACAGAGTAAAATGGCTTAACGGAGAGAATCAAGGAAGAAGGAACCACACAGAAGGCTCTGACAATAGTTTAAACAGTAAATAAGAAAAGCTTGACCAAGAGTCTTAGCGGTACGAATCAATAGAAGAGGTGTCTAAAGATCTTGTCACATAATTTGTTATGGAGGGTACAGGAAGAATCAGAGGTGACTCCTGGGTTCGGATCAAGGTAGACTTACAGGAGATCCTGCTGGCATTCACAGGGCTAGGACTTGCAAAGATAGGAAGAAATAGGTAGTTTGAAAGGAAAGAAGGATTAAAAAAGACGGTAGCTTAAATGTGGACTTTTTGAGGTTGAATTATAGGAAGGTTATTCAGGTAGCAGGCAATAGAAAATGAATATCTGGATCAAGAAAGAGAGGTAAGGACCAGATATAGAAAATCTGGAACCATAGGCAAGGAGCCTAGGTTTTAAAAAATAAGTGAAGGAAATACAGCTCTAGAATAGAAGTCAGTGAACTACTGCCTGTGTGCCAAATTTGGCCTGCCAACTTGTTTATTACCACTACAAAACTTTTTATTTTGAAATAGTTGTAGATTCATGTCAAGTTGCAAAAATTAATAAAGAGATCCCATATAACCTTTACTCAGTTTCCCACACTAGTACTATAGAATCTTGTAGAACTCTAGTGAGAGAATGAGATAGCTGGATGGCATCACTGATGCAATAGACATGAACTTGGGCAAACTTCAGGAGATGGTGAGGGAGGGGAGGCCTGGAGTGCTGCAGTCCATGGGGTTGCAAAGTTAAACATGACTGGGTGACTGAACAGCAACAACAATATTAAAACCAAGATATTGACAAAATCATAGTCTACTAATCTTATTCAGATTTCCTCAGTTTTCCTTCCACTCATTTATATATGTATTTGCTTATTTGTATGTGTATAATTCTATGCAATTTTATCACATGTTTAGGTTCATGTATTCACTGCTTCAGTCAAGATACAGAATAGATCCATCACTACAAAGGTCTCTTTTGTTGCCATTTTATAACCATATTTACCACCCTTCTTCCCCATCTTAGCTCCTGGCAACAATAATCTATTATCTAATTCTATAATTTTGTAATTTCAGTTCAGTTCAGTCGCTCAGTCATGTCCGACTCTCTGCGACCCCATGAATATATAAATGAAGTTATACAGTATGTAATTGACTTTTTTTTCACTCAGCATTAGTCCCTTGAGATTTGTCCAAATTGTATATGTTAAAAGTTCATGTCATCTTACTGGTTAATAATATTATATGTTATAAATCTACCACAATTTGTTTAACTATTTACCTGCTGAAGAACATTTGGATTGTTTTCAGCTTTTGATCAATATAAACAGAGTTGTTATGAACATTTGTGTACAGATTTTGAGGTGAATGGGTTTCCCTGATGGCTCAGTTGTGAAAAATCCACCTGTAATGCAGGAGACATAGGATACATAGGTTTGATCCCTGGGTTGGAAAGATCCTCTGGAGGAGGAAATGGCAACCCACTCCAGTACTCTTGTTTGAAAAATCCTGTGGACAGAGGAGCTTGGCAGGCTGCAGTCCAAAGAATCACAAGAGTCAGACATAACTGAGCACACAAATTTTCATTTCTCTGACATAGATGCCCCAGAGCACAATTACTAGGTAATATGGTATTTGCATGTTTAATTTTAGGAGAAACTACAAAATTGTATTTAGAGTAGGTGTACCATTTTTATCAGTACTGTATGAATGTCCCTATACCACTTAATTTTGTACATAAAGTTTTATTGGAACACAGCTGCACTTAGTTGTTTACATATATGTCTAGAGTTGCTTTCACACTACAGAGACGAAGTGAATAGTTGTGATAGGTACCATGTGGTTCACAAAGACTTATATACTTACTGTTTGATGCTCTATAGGAAATAAAACACTTCTCTAGATATTAGTGTCTGTCTTGCTGGGCAAATACTGGGGCTTAGAACCTGGTGAGGTGTGGTTAACCTAGAACAGCAGAGTAAAGCATTGAGGAGTGAAGTTTGTTTCAAGCAAAGAGATTCATGGCTACTGAAAGCAAAAGAGACTCTTGTGCATGTCCTGAGTTTAATAATTTACTTTAAGGAATTTCTGAAAAGTATGTTTATAGAATTGGGGAAATCCAAGACTGAGTAGGAAAGCCGGATGGAAGATTTTCTGAAGCAATAACTTTCAATGGGAAGAAGTCATTGATGAAGTGCTGTGAACAAGGAGGGGATGAAGTGAAGTGAAGTGAAGTGAAAGTCGCTCAGTCGTGTCCGACTCTTTGCGACCCCATGGACTACACAGTTCATGGGATTCTCCAGGCTAGAATACTGGAGTGGGTAGCCTTTCCCTTCTCCAGGGGATCTTCCCAACCCAGGGATCGAACCCAGGTCTCCCGCATTGCAGGCTGATTCTTTACCCGCTGAGCCACAAGGGAAGCCCAAGGAGAGGATAGGAAACAGTAAAAATTGAGACCAAGGAGAATTATCACATTTATTTCATTTATTTAGTTCTAATATCATCAAGTATAAGAAGCATATTTATTTACTTTTAATCTAAAAAATTACTGAAGCACAGTTGATTTATAATATTGTTAGTTTCAGGTATATAGCATACTGATTTAATATTCTCATAGATTATACTCCATTTGAAGTTATCATAAAGACTGTATTTACCTGTACTGTACACTATTTCTTTGTTGCTTAAATATTTTATTCATAGTAGTTTGTATCTCTTAATTTCATTGGCCTATCTTGTCCCCCACCCATTCCTTCTCCCCCCTGGTATCCACACGTTTGTTTTGTATATCCTTGAGTCTGTTTCTGTATATTTGTGTATCACATTTTCTTTATCCATTCATCTATTGTTGGACAATGAACTGAACATTGGAGCGCATGCATCTTTTCAAAGTAGTGTTTCATTTTCTTTGGATATATACCAAGGAGCATTGCTGGAATTGCTGGATCATATATGGTAAAGTTCTATCTTTAGCTTTATGAGGACTGTCCATACTGTTTTCCATAGTGGCTGTACCATTTTACTAGAGAAGGAAATGGCAACCCACTCCAGTATTCTTGCCTGGAGAATTTCCATAGACAGGGGAGCCTGGGGGGCTACAGTTCATAGGATTGCACAGAGTCAGACATGACTGAAGGGACTTAGCACATAGCATACCATTTTATATCCTCACCAACAAAAACAGCAAGATTTTAAGGGGGAAATGGTTGGAAGTTTTAAAAAATAGTCATAAAATGCACCCAAGTGAAACTGACACATTTGAAATGTCTGAGGATGGAAGAAATGTAGGTGCATAGAAGTATAGTAGAGATTGTAGCTAGAAAGAAATAATGGCCACCATCACATGATATTCGAGTTCAGGAAGCTGATTTAAAGGATAGGCTGGAAAAAAAGATTCAAAACAGATGCTGAAATTTTGAGAAAGTTGATAGTATTGGCAATCTTATCTGTTGCCACCAAGTATTCCATTTCCAAGAAGTTACAGTTGAATTTCTTACTACTGGATCATTATCTAACTTAACATTTTGCTTAAAATAGGTGTCATTATCTTAATTTTACAGATATGTAAAGTGGCCAGGTGGTTCTTAGAATTTGCCTGAAGTCAAAAGACAGGGAAGTAGCAAAATATACCTATAAATTCAAGCAAGTATAGCTGCTTGCTATTATGAGAATGCCCTAAGACTCCAGGCAAAGATGATGACTAGGATGGAGGGTGTGTTGCAAGGATAACACAGGTTTCACACTGCTTTATAATAAAATTTCTGCATTTGAATGGGCTGGTAAAGAAAGCAAAGAACATGAACACTGACTTCTAGCTCCATCTCCTCCCTCCGTATTTCAGGGGTATGTCCATAAAGTCGGTGATGACATCCTGCCATCTCATTCTCTGTCGTCCCCGTCTCCTTCCGCCCCCAATCCCTCCCAGCATCAGAGTCTTTTCCAGTGAGTCAATTCGTTGCACGAGGTGGCCAAAGTATTGGAGTTTCAGCTTTAGCATCAGTCCTTCCAATAATACCCAGGATTGATCTCCTCTAGAATGGACTGGCTGGATCTCCTTGCAGTCCAAGGGACTCTCAAGAGTCTTCTCCAGCACCACAGTTCAAAAGCATCAATTCTTCGGCAATCAGCTTTCTTTACAGTCCAAATCTCACATCCATACAGAATCTATTTCCAAATACATGAAGCCTGCTGACTGTAGGAAATGAGTGATAGGAGAAAAAAGGGCCTTGAGACCATAGATCCTGTCCAGATGGAAGCCCCACACCCCCCAAGTCGCTTTCTTCCTCTTCTACACTATTACACTGGCTTGAGATGTGTTAACAGCAGAATTCTGCTTCTAACTGCTCTATTCTTGATCAGTTCTGAAGTCAGAGGACCTCTGACCATATTATTTTATTATTCTGCTAAATCACATCAGCTTGCTTAAAATAATGCTGATGTCAGATATCCTGGATACATACGTATGTTGAAGAGTATACATTTGTTTTCTGTATCCTGAAGCATTAAAACAATAACATTATGTTCTTTGCACCCGTCACCATCTTCTCTAGAACCTTCTTTCAAGTCACTGTTACTTTGGGTAAAGATCTGTGTTTTGTTTTGCTATTTTATGATTTTCCCACACCCACAATCTGATTTCTTTACAAGCCTCTCACAATTTATTTTAAGCCCTCAGCCCATGGTTTATGTAACCTGTGTGGTTACATCAGAAAGATGGCCCAGGAAACATAAAGGAGCAGAGAACAAAGTAGAACACTAATCTATAGACAATTAAAGGGGGGTACTTAAAAGCTAGCATGGCAACTGAAAGCTCTCCAAAGGGCTTTTGGGTTCATAAGGATGACCTCAGATAAATTTGGCAGATGGCCAAATACTAAGAACTGAGCAAGCATTTTAGTTGCTTTCTCTCTCTCTTATTCATTCAATAGATTTCAAAAAACATATGAATGATTAATTCAGTCTCAAGAGGCTGGTTGTGGTCTAATTCACTGAAGCTGTCTGCAAAACAAAAAAGAAACAAAAATCAGAGGGATTTGGGAATTCTAGCAAGATTAAAATAAAATGGCACATTTGTTTGATTTCTCCTTTTGTTTTCCAACTTGGTAATATCTGTACTATTTAAATGAATCCTCAGATATCTTGGAAATAAAAAAGAATGATGGCAAAAAGTGGCAAAAAATAAATGTGGCAAAAAGTGGCAAAACCACTACAATGGCGGTAGTTCTCAGAATACTCATGATATTTATTTTTACTTTACGTAAAAACATGGGCTTTGCTTTTTTTGGACATGATTAAAACCCCCAACCCTGGAGGAGGGCATGGCAACCCACTTCAGTATTCTTGCCTGGAGAATCCCATGGACAGAGGAACCTGGCGGGCTACAGTCCATAGGATCGTACAGAGTCAGAAGACTGAAGCAACTGAGCAAGTACACAAGACCCTCAAAGCATTGTTCCCCCTTCTAGTCTTTGTTGCTTGATTTTCTAGAACTGATTAATAGGTGTGATAATCCCAATTCTAATATTAAATTAAGACAAGAATGTAAAGAGACACACACGTGCCCTGAAAAATAGGTTTATGTAAGACTTTATTTTTTCTTTTTTTCCTCTCCCTTCTTTTTTTTCCTTCTTTGTATATTTCTTTCCTTCCTTCATCTTTTCCTCCCATCCATTCTTCTTTTATTCTTTCCTTCCTTTTTATTTTGTAGTCACAGAGGAGGTGGGCCTTCTAAGAATTTTGTAAAATGAATGTGTGCTTCCACTTCCCAGTGTCGAGCCTTCTTGTAAACTCATGAATATGGGACTGTTAAGAAACCCATGTATTCTTAACTGAGAGGAGACAAAGAAAAAACTGAGGGACCTGGTTCTAGGCTTCACGTAATCTATTATGAAAAAAACTAAGAGGATGAAACTCTTCAATTTAAGAACCAATAAGCAAATGAGAGTGGCTGACAGGGTTATTAAAAAAGCAATCTGAGGATGAAAATGGGAATATACTTAGATTATATAACAGTTTCAATATTATTGCATATTCTCTTTTTCGTTTCTCAGAATTTATCACCCACATTTTTCTAGCTTATAAATAATTTAATTTTGATTAGTTAAAATGTGCTAGGTAAATTGAATCAGCTATGCAAATTCATTAAACATTTGAGATATATTATTGATATTTCCTGCTTCATCAGTTTGAGGAATAAAACAGAAAAACATTCTTTTATATTCAAATTAGAATAACTCTGAGCCCAGTTCCTTTTTTCTGGGCTCCTTACTAGACCCTCAAGGTAGTTATATAGACTCAAGATATTTATATGAACTTGAAAATCGACCATGGCCAGCTGCAGCTGCTTGCACAGCGAAGAGGAGCAGGATGAGCCCCAATGAAACTATATTAAAGACAAAAGAAGGAGTGAAATTTTCAGTGCTCCTCTTGAATTTCCATAGGCTATGCGCATTTTGTGCTAAACACCACATTCTCATTATCACTCTATATATTACTATATATAGAGGCATCTAGCATTTGGCATCAAAGATAGCATTTAAATCTATCCATTATTCCCCCAACATTTAGTGTATCTTTGTTAAGAAAAAACAAACAAACAAAAAACCAATATAAATTAGTATCCTAACCAGCACAACATTTTAAAGCAATTTTGCACTAATTAAAACAAATAAAAGAGTAACTCACACACACAAAATTAGTATCCTACATTTGAGGTTTCTGCATGCACATAGAAAAACAGGATTGAAGGATTCAGTATTATTTTTAAATAATAAAAGATAGGATATTACAGAGTTTTCTGGGGGCAGGGAGAAGGCTCAAAAGCAAGCTCCTCACATGGTGTCCTGCAAATGAATATGCATCCCCAAGCAGCTCTTACACCAGGCCTGAATCGTTTCAATAGGGAAAGATCTTAATGACATCAGCAGTGGTAGCTCTGTAGATCTTGAATTACTCATTGCCTTCTGCAAGGCACACAGAAATCTTGTGTGACAATATCAGATTCTGGGAATTGTGTCCCCACTCTTTGGTTGCAAGGCTTCTAGACTGTATGATTAGGAAGCAGCGGTCTCTCTTCTGATGCTATCTGTGGTAGAGGTATAAGCCTTGAAACTGTAGCCATGTGACTTGGAACTATGACTTTGGTCAAGATTTTAGAAACTGGCTTTGCCATAAGACTGGCAAGCTAGTAGCTACATGTCAGCATGTTAACACTAGCCATGCCCTGGGACTGTGGAAGAAAGTCTGGGGAACTTGATATCAAGTATATTTGTTGACCAGGAAACTTGGGTTGTACAAAGCTTCCATTGACCTTTGAAGAAATTCAATTCATATCCTGAAAGACCATCCTGCTGGCAATCTTAGACAATTCATTTCTTAATTCTAAGTACACCTTCCAAAGACAGCTTCTAATAATATGACATATTTTATTATGGTGGTATAAGTTAACAACTTGTACCGCTGTGCTCATTTTCAGTCAAAGACAGTGCAGTCATTGATGTCATTGTAGGAGACTCTGAAAGTAGGTCAGTACTGACTCGATGACTAATTCTAGGGTGCAGATAATATTTACCCAAAACAGATGGGTGCTGCCATTTGTAAGAATACCCTGGAGGAGTACATTGTCAAGTCCAGAGAAAGAAGACTACATCCTTACCTCGGGCAAAGATTAAGCAAAGGTCAGCTAGCTTCCAAGGCCTTTTCCATGACTGAGGAAACTTGAAGGGAGGGACAGCTGTCCTGTAACCTGTTTAGCCTTTTGAGGACTCTGTTGTTGCTGTTGTTGTTATTGTTGTTTAGTCACTAAGTCATGTCTGACTCTTTTGTGAGTCCACAGGCTATAGCCTGCCAGACTCTTCTGTTCTTGGGATTTCCCAGGCAAGAATACTGGAGTGGATTGCCATTTCTTTCTCCAGGGAATCTTCCCTTCCCAGGGATCAAACCCCCATCTCCTGCTTGCCAAGCAGTTTCTTTAACACTGAGCCACCAGGGAAACCCTTTGGTGATTCATTACTGGTTGTTGTTTTCATTGGTCTGTACTGGTGGTCTGTCTCTTCAGAGTCCAGCGAAAGGACTAGGATCAGGGTAATTACATTAGCAGGCGCTGAACTGACTGCCATCTCTCCTCCTATCACTTCTGCTACTGGATGGCAGGTCTATCTTCATGCCATGCTAGCTGAGGAAGCTCATCATGTGGTGGAAACACATGATGTGGTGGAAACACAATCTTATGTTTTCTGGTCTTCCATTACCTAACTCAATAGTAACAGAGTTGTCCATCCAGTACTTGAATTGTATGTGGAGGCATCTGCTGTTGAACGCACTGTGTCTCTGCATCAACCTCTGAGCCACTCGATAACTCTGGAGTGTCAAGTGTTAGCTAGCATCCCCCGGACAAGGATCCTATTTGGGAGCCCTCTTTATCCTTCTCTGTCTTATAGGTTGGTCCTTATAGTTTCCTAACATCTCCTTTATCTTATACCAGGTAGTCAGTCCTTCAGTGAAAAACATTGTCTGTGTGTGTTTGTATGTGCGTGTTTTCATCTCCATTGTCTGTGTGTGTATTTACATGTGTGAATGTATGCAGTTTTTCAGGGGGCATGATTCAATATCCTCCTTAATGGACCTCACTCCTTTCTGAGTGACTCTTTCTAAGGCTTTTATTAACAACCTAAGAATTCAGTGTAGGTTTTCTTACTATGTGAAATTCTCCCATTTCTCAGGACTTCATTAACTAATCCTAATATCCAGTCATGCTTCCCAAAGTAGACACCCTTAAGACTTAAGTCTGTCAGGTGGGACTTTCATCCCTAATCCTCTTGTTTACACTGGAGGTCCATTGTTGGTTTTTGGTCAGATGCTTAGGACAGTTGTCATGGAAAGAAAAGCAAATAACCAAGGGTCACTCTCAAAAAGTCTACTGTAGCAGTGTCACTGGGTAAAATCCAGTAAGTCAAGAGAAGTAGCAGATAAGTGAGCCCCTATTGTTCCTTACATCCTCAGGCTGAACACAGAGATCAAACAAGGCTGAGTATCAGACTCTGGGCAGGAGACCCTAACTCTTGATCTATGGAACTTTTAAGTTGCATGGACAAAAAAAAAAGCACAAGCTCATGCTAGTGTGTTGAGGGACCAGGATATAATAATCACATAGCCTGGTAAAATCATGTCATTGACCATATCCTGCCAGCTCAACTTTCATGTTTGTGGGTGAGAACCAGCCCCTGCTCTGACATGATCAGGGGACCAGCTCAAGTCTTGCAGTTGCAGTTATATGACATATATATATAGATAGATAGATAGATAGACAAGCTAGTACCAGAATCTATCACATCAGTATCCATGGGTGAGGAAACACCAGTCTTATTTTTCAGTTTTGTCAGAGGTGGACTAAGGTCCAGACCATCACTGATTTCCATAAGTACTGGAAGGTATCCTGTCTTATGCAACTAGAAGGGGCCAGCTTGCAAGGTATCCATTCTGAATCAATTAACCTTTATCTCTTAAAAGGCTTAAAGCAGGAACTGCAGATTGTCTCCAGAGTTTAACCAAGTTACTTAAGTGAATGAAGTAAAGTAGATTAAGAGACAGTAAGTTATACGGTGAACCAGACTGGAGCCATTCATATGAGGAAGTCATTGCCAGCAAATGCCACTGTTGCCCTGTGGGTATGTGAACCTGTTGTTGCCAACTCTTCCTTTTATCAAGAAAATAAGAAACGTGGGACTTCCTGGTGGTGCAGTGGATAAGAATCCACCTGCCAATGCAGGAGACACAAGTCTGAGCCTTAGTCCAGAAAGATTCCATATGCCGCAGAACAGTTAAGCCCATGCTCCCCAATTACTAAAGCCTCCTTGCCCTAGAGCATACATACCTCAAAGGCTGAGCCTATATGCCACAACCACTGAGTCAGCGTGCCTCTGCAACAAGAGAAGCTACCACAGTGAGAAGCTCGTACACTGAAATGAAGAGAGTGGCTCCAGCTCGCGGCAGCCCTGCACACGGCAATGAAGACCCAGTGCAAACAAAATTTTTAAAAAGATAAGAAAAATGTTAAGTATGGAATTTGACTTGAACTGTAATTATTTTTACAACAGAACTCCTCTTCAGACCAATTTCAGTTCTTAGATCACTAGTTAGCAAACTCCAATAGCCTGCAGCTTATTATAAAGTTTGGAAGCACCTAAACAAGGGAGGAAAGAATAAGAAGAATGAAAGCAAGTGCTTATTTCAAGTCCTCCAGACCTCTGTTCCTTAAGGAATTGCTCAGGAAAGCACTCTGTGATTCTATTTGAGTGGCCCCCTTTTAAGCCTAATCAGCGTCTACTAACCCTGTAAATCTGTCTGTTGCTTTGAGAAATGGCTTTACTTCTTCTTGGAAGACTGAGTACATTTTACTGCTGACAATATTCCCTATGATATTTCAAACGTATTATTTGTTGCCTTTCTTGTTGCTTTTGCAGGTTTGTTTCTGCTACCATAAACATGAACATGGGACAAAAGAACTTGTTTAGATAAAGTTCAGCCCCCTCAAGCTAAATCTAGACTATTATTACAGGATACCATAAACAGTGCCATTTCATCCTTGAGATGGAATAAGAGGGTGTGGTGCTCGGTGTGCTTGAGTGACAGTTCAATCTCTTCTCATCAGTTTATTACTTTCCTGTGGGTTGTCTCAGTGGTAAAGCAGAATGGTTTTGGAGAAGAAATAGGTCTCCAAATTTGGATTTTTTGGAGTATGCAGTTACTTGCACGATCATCAATAATATTTTTAATTTTAATTGACAGCTATGCTAAATGAAAGAGAACACAAGATAAAAACAAACACAAGGGAACAAAACAGTACAAGGTCCTTTAAAGAAAGCAGATAGTATAAAAATGAGCAAAATCAGATGGAGATAGGAATTCAAGGATCATTACCTTGAGGCAGGAGGTGTTGTGAATTCAGGGATCATTATGTTGAAGTGGGGAAAGGGAGGAGGAAGGAGTTGAGAAAAAGAAAATGTAAGATTGTTTACATTAAGGCACTGACAAACTGTCCAGTCAAAATTGTGCCCACCCCCATTTACAGGATTGTAAAAACATCCATTTCAGAAGGGGGAGAAGGATCTGGATGACTAGGCTTATATTGGAATGTGTGGTCTTCTCCTGGGCTCTGAATGAACTAATCTTAGCCAGGAAAAGTTAAATTATTTAATTGTTCAGGTCATCAGCAAGAATTTTTGAGGCTTCAGTTTCCCAACACAGTGCTTGGTACTCAGCGTTAAAACCGAAACAAAATAAGCAGGCAAAAATAAATAAATAAATAAATAGAAAGGTTAGTCTCTCTCCAAGGGGTTTGCAAGCTTCTTGTATGAAGTTGTCTCTTGCTGATAAGATTCAAGGGATTAGTGTAAATCACGTGTGCAAGAGAGGAAAGAGTCAGCTATGGCTTTTATACTTAGCATTACTTTGTTTAGAGATCTTATTAGCTATAGTGAGATGTAGAGGAAAGGGGTAAAGAGTGGGCAGTGGCAATAGTGGTGGTATTTGGGAAGAGGAGCATTTAAATTAGGAATATTTCAAAGATCATAGAGAAGGAAATCTGTAGACTTGTGTTGTTATTTTTGGTCTGAATAGAGTTGAAGTCTTTAAGTCAGTACTTTCCTTCTAAAATAATGGGAGTGAGATGGCTAACAAACACATGAAAAGATGCTCAACATTACTCGTTATCAGAGAAATGCAAGTCCAAACCACAATGAGGTACCATTTCACGCCAGTCAGAATGGCTGCTATCCAAATGTCTACAAACAATGAATGCTGAAGAGGGTGCGGAGAAAAGGGAACCCTCTTACTCTGTTGGTGGGAATGCAAACTAGTACAATCACTACGGAGAACAGTGTGGAGATTCCTTAAAAAACTGGAAATAGAACTGGCATATGACCCAGCAATCCCACTGCTGGGCATACACACCAAGGAAAACAGAATTGAAGGAGACACATGTACCCCAATGTTCATTGCAGCACTGTTTATAATAGCTAGGACATGGAAGCAACCTAGATGTCCATCAGCAGATGAATGGATAAGAAAGTGGTGATACATATACACAATGGAATATTACTCAGCTATTAAAGAGAATGCATTTGAATCAGTTCTAATGAGGTGGATGAAACTGGAGCCTATTATACAGACTGAATTAAGTCAGAAAGAAAAACACCAATACAGTATAATAACACATATATATATGGAATTTAGACAGATGGTAATGATGACCCTATATACGAGAGAGCAAAAGAGACACAGATGTAAAGAACAGACTTTTGGACTCTGTGGGAGAAGGTGAGGGTGGGATGATTTGGGAGAATAGCATTGAAACATGTATACTGCCATATGTGAAATGGATCGCCAGTCCAGGTTTGATGCCTGAGACAGGGTGTTCAGGGCCAGTGCACTGGGACAACGCTGAGGGATAGGATGGGGAGGGAGGTGGGTGGGGTGTTCAGGATGGGGGACACGTGTGCACCCATGGCTGATTCATGTCAATGTATGGCAAAAACCACTACAATATTGTAAAGTAATTAGCCTCCAATTAAAATAAATAAATTAATTTACAAAAAAATAAAATAATGGGAGTGAATGAACAGCTAATCGTAAAAGCATGGAGCAAGCCAGGGAGAGAAGGTAGACCAATTGTATCTAAATAAGCAGTTCACTTACAAAGACAGGAAGCACATGATGGTCCAGGATGACCAAGGGTGTCAGTGAGAGAAGTGGGAGGTGGTGTGGTCTTGGCGATGGTGACCTCATGATTGCTTGACCAGAGGAGAGCCTGTAAGGTGACTCGGGCTCTGTCCTTAGGGGGCACATAGGGAAAGAGAAACAAACTGCTTGGCCAGTAGTTGCAGAACATGACATGGGAGTAAATGAAGAGGAAAAATAATGAATTATCACACTTCCTCACTGTAAATAGATATTAGGAAGGAAAAATATGGAACAGAGAAATGAGAAATACAATGAACATGACACAGAGGAGGAAAATGGCAATCGCAGTAGAGATAAGGACCAAAAGAGATTTTTCTCATTAGAATGGAAAACCCTTGGCATAAAATGGCTAGAATGGAGCAGAATCAAAGGGATGCTATAATGTCTACAGCATGAATGAAGAGGAACAGGGATACTGAACCAGACAGACCAAGGCATGGGAGATTGCAACAGTGAAAGAGGAGGGCTAGGCTGAATCTAATAGTCAGCCAAGAAAGTGAGAGGACAGACTACAGAAGACCTGACTCTAGTCTGGCTCTACCCCTTCGCTACATCTCTTAATTAATTCCTATATGATTCATATTACTGTCTTCTAACACTTCTTTTTCTCTTGAAAGGTTTGCAGAGTCCTTTGTGAAATGGGTATGTTTGGAGTGGATTGGAGCTTCCCAGGTGTCACTAGTGGTAAAGAATCCACTTGCTAACCAAGGAGACACAAGAGACACTGGCTCGATCCCTGGGTTGGGAAGATCCCCTGGAGTAGCAAACGGCACCACACTCCAGTTTTCTTGCCTGGAAAATCCCATAGACAGAGGAGCCTGGCAGGCTATAGTCCATGAGGCTGCAAAGAGCTGGACGTGAATGAGTGACTAAGCACAGCACAGCACAACAGGGTTGGAGTTGACCTTTACAATGTTTGCATAGGTTACTTGTGTAATCTAGTATTGCCTTATTTATCTGCATTGTTGTGCAGAAAGAAAGAAAAAATGTGCCTCTGGATAGTATCCTTATATCAGGAAACCTGATCAGATTCTAAGAGAGGGGAGCTATAAACCTCAGGCTTGTCAAAGGCTCAGAAGATCAATGGATAAAATATGCCCTAGACATAGAGAAGAGCTTTCAGACATTTATTTCCACTACTGGGTTAGGAGTAGTGCAGGCATCGAGGGATCCTTAACTTGCAGAGGACTGTGAATGATATTGTAATATGGAAAGGCAGAATCTGCATCAACTTTCATCAAAGCTTTCTCCTTTGAGCCACACACCATGAGATCAATAAATTTTGGTAAATTAAAAAAAAAAAAAAGCCAGCCTCTTTTTCCCATACATTGCATCCAGTTGGTTCCCCCTAGAAGGACTGAAGGCACCAGTATAGTTCTTGGCTACAGCATTCCTTTCAAATCCCCACTAGAGATTTGCTGGCAAATAAAATTCTGGAGGTATATAGCTATAATTGCATAGAATGTTACTGGATTTAGTAAAACTGTATACACTTTTACTTTGTAGGCTGCTTTGGTTATTTTTTTAAATGATGTCTTTATTTCTCAACTGCCAAATAGAAAAAGGTTGTATATAATATTTAGAGTGGTAATAGAGGAACTCATGAGGAGTCAACATATAATTCAATTATAATGTTTTTAAATTTTTCTGAGTCAGAAAAGAGACAGGTTTTATAATTGACGTCTCTGTAGATATTATCTTTGATTAAAACTACTTCTATTTACCAGGTAGATGAGAGGAGTAGCTGGAATGGAGTAGGGGATTTTTTTAATGTATTCATATAAATATGAATTAATTAACACTTACAATGGTATTCTGGGCAGTCAAATCTGGTTACTAGCAAGTCAAAATCCTGAAATCATTGGCTATCCCATAGCAGATTCAGAACAGGAAAAACATGTCAAGAGTAGTCAGCGACAAGATCAAAGTAACATAGCTGAAATCAAGTAACCCCCTTGGACTGAGGTTAGATGCTTAAGGATTCCAGTATAAATGAAATTCAATCTTGGATTCAATTGCACATGAAGAAGAGAATTCAGTAATGAGACCAATGTGAACTGAAAAAAAAAAACAGGTACAGAAACTTATTTTGAAACTGTAGTTTTTAATAAGCGTTGCGGAACCATCAGCTTAGTTTACTGGAACTGCCCGAGGACATTACTTACAGGAGCATCATTTCTGGTCAGGACTGTGGGTCTCCCAGTCCTCTCCTCCCTCTCCCCACTTATTGGAAGGTTTGGGCATAGTACACAGGTTCTTGCTGTTGTTCACTTGCTCAGTTGTGTCCGACTCTGTGACCCCATGGACTGTAGCAAGCCAGGCTTCCCTATCCTTCACCATCTCATGGAGCTTGCTCACACTCATGCCCATTGACTCAATGATGCCATCCAACCATCACATCCTCTTTCATCTCCTGTTCTTCCTACCTTCAATCTTTTCCGGCATCAAGGTCTTTTCTGATTAGTCAGCTCTTCATATCAGGTGGCCAAAGTAGGAGCTTTAGTTTCAGCATCAGTCCTTCTAATGAATATTCAGGACTGATTTCCTTTAGGATTGACTGGTTTGGTCTCCTTGCAAGGGAGAGTCCAAGAGATTCTCAAGACTCTGATCCAACACCACAGTTCAAAAGCATCAATTCTTTGGAGCTCAGCCTTCCTTGTGGATCAACTCTCACATCCATACATGACTACTGGAAAAACCATAACTTTCACTATAGGCACGTTTGTCAACAAAGTAATGTCTCTGCTTTTAAATATGTTGTCTAGGTTTGTCATAGCTTTTCTTCTAGGAAGCAAGCATCTTTTAATTTCATGTCTGCAGTCACCATCTGCGGTGATTTTGGAGCCCAAGAAAATAAAGTCTCTCACTGTTTCCATTGTTTCCCCATCTATTTGCCATGAAGTGATGGGACCAGATGCCATGATCTTAGAGTTTTAAATATTAAGTTTTATTCCAGCTTTTTGACTCCTCTTTCACCTTCATCAAGAGGCTCTTTAGTCCCTCTTTGCTTTCTGCCATAAGGGTGGTATCATCTGCATATCTAAGGTTATTGATATTTCTCTTGGCAATCTTGTGCTTCTTCTAGCCCAGCATTTCACATGATGTACTCTGCATAGAAGTTAAATAAGCAGCGTGACGATGTATAGCCTTGATGGACTCCTTTCCCAATTTGCTCCAGTCTGTTATTCCATGTCTGGTGCTAACTGTTGCCTCTTGACCTGAATACAGGTTTCTCAGGAGGCAGATAAGGTGGTCTGGTATCCCCATCTCTTAAAGAATTTTCCAAAGTTTGTTGTGGTCTACACAGTCAAAGGCTATGGCATAGTCAATGAAACAGAATTAGATGTTTTTATGGAATTCTCTTTCTTTTTCTATGATCCAATGGATGTTGGCAATTTGATCTCTGGTTCCTCTACCTTTTCTAAATCCAGGTTGAACATCTGGAAGTTCCCGGTTCACATACTATTGAAGACTTGCTTGGAGTATTTTGAGCATTTCTTTGCTAGTGTGTGAAATGAGTGCAATTTTACAGTAGTTTGAACATTCTTTGGCATTGCCTTTCTTTGGGGTTGGAATGAAAACTGACCTTTTCCAGTTCTGTGGCCACTCCTGAGCTTTCCAAATTTACTGTCATATTGAGTGCAGCACTTTCATAGCATCATGCTTTAGGATTTGAAATAGCTCAACTGGAAACCCATCACCTCCACTAGCTTTGTTCATAGTAATGGTTCCTAAGGACCCCTTGACTTCAGACTCCAGGATGTCTGGCTCGAGGTGAGTGATCACACCATTGTGTTTAATCTGGGTCATTAAGATCTTTTTGTATAGTTCCTCTGTGTATTGTTGCCACCTCTTCTTAATATCTATCGCTTCTGTTAGGTCCGTACCATTTCTGTCCTTTATTGTGCCCATCTCTGCATGAAATATTCCCTTGGTATATCTGATTTTCTTGAAGATATCTCTAATCTTTCCCATTCTATTGTTTCAATGCCCTTCTCCAGAGGAAGCTCTTAAAACTTATGCATTTGGGTCTCTTCATTACACTGAATTATGAAATATCTTACATTTTCGTAAAATTATTTTCTTTAAAGTATCATTTAGGGAAAGTTAACACCCCGTCTCCCTCTTTACACCTAGCCTCTATGTGCCATCTCACATACCTTTTAAAAAGTCACACAAAAAGTTTGCTGAGCACATCTATAATGTCAAAATATTCAGGAAGAATGTTTTCCCTAATTAAGAAGAGAAAATTGTTTTAAAACACATTAACACAAACATTAATATGCTTCCTACCACTGCAAATATTAACTCATGTTGAAAGGGAAATAAGCAAAGGCACTTCTGAATTGGAGATTGGTAAACTCCCAGAGTAGACTGATCACAGACAAGATTCATTGAGAGGCCGGGACAGCTACTTGACTCAGTCCCCTTGCCTCTCTTGATCCAGAACTCAGATACCTCTTAGCCAGTGGCTGGCACTGACCTGAAGATGTCTTAAGTGTTTCATGCAACTTCTAAAGCATTTAGGGTTTCAGTTTTTTCATCTTCAGTTTTCCTGTACTATGGACTGGGTTTTTCATATATTTCTCCATTTAACTTGTTATAGTATAGTACCTAATTCTTTCAGGTGTGTGGATGTATGTGTGTGTGCATGCATGTGTGTGTCTAAACTTCCCATGACATCATACAGTGCTTGGTGCCATGGTCCACTTATTAACTCACCACAATTCCCTAACAGTAGCAAACGGGCAATGGTAGTTTTGTAATGGCCATGATGCTGAAGCCAGGCAGCAGCGCTCTGGATCTGAATCTTGACTCCACTGCTTGCTAGATGTGTAACCTCCACAGGTTATTTATCTTCAATTTTCTCATTACCTGTGATGAGTAAAACTTTTAACTTTAAACAATGCCTGACACTATTAGGGTGAAGTGAGCAAGGTATTATTTGCATGGGGTACAGAATTTAAGGGTGCACCAAAAATCTTAGTAATCAAGATAAATAACAGTTTAATGTCTTAAAGATCTCAAAAGGTCAGTGACGATCGGTTAATGAAGTGATCTGAGTCCACAGTGGAATTCTCAAGTTTCAATCACAGGAAAAGACTCTGATGCTGGGAGGGATTGGGGGCAGGAGGAGAAGGGGACGACAGAGAATGAGATGGCTGGATGGCATCACCGACTCGATGGACATGAGTTTGAGTGAACTCCGGGAGTTGGTGATGAACAGGGAGGCCTGGCGTGCTGTGATTCATGGGGTTGCAAAGAGTCGGACACGACTGAGTGACTGAACTGAACTGAACTGAAAAGATAGTAGCTCTGACTCAGGCATTTATAGTCACCTTACAAAGCAGATGCATTCATCAGTTGCGGTAGCACTAGTCGCTACTAAAAGTAAAAGATCACCCCCACAGTTATTAAGTCAGTGGTTCCATGTAGACCTTAGCCATGTGTGGGATCATGGGGGATGCTCAAACATATGTATTTCTTTGGAACCCCCTTTAATATTAGTACACGCAGATAAATACTAGACTACTCCCTTGCAATCATGCTTGCCTTTTCTTTATAAATGAAACCATCAAGAATTTCACCCTAGAAATTTTTCTAATTATTTTTTCCCAAGACAATGTTAAATCATAGACAATGGCTGCTGGAGGCACTGTGATCTCTTAAGTGCATATCAAAAATTCTGGATCATCAATTGGCAATAGTGCATCAGCAGGTACTTTCATTGCTTTGTGACTTTAGAATGTATAGCTGTTTGAAATAAAAGAATGCCCCCAACCCCCTACCTCTTCCCAAAGACAGGCTGCCTTTTCCCCTCTCCCTCCTTCAAGGAAAATTAAATGAAGACAGCTAACGAGCAGTTTTATTTTCTTTCAGCAAAGGTCAGCAATCCCACAGCAGCAAATTAATCCCAATTAGTAATGATATTTTGTCTTGATAAATGATGACACATTTGATTTACTGTGTTTCCAGGATGCAGGCAGCAAATGTTAATGATTTGCTTTGCTGGGAATTTATATTCTTGCTCATTTCCCATTTGCTGATCAGTTGCAGCTCATGAAGACTTGGCTGCTTCAACTAATGAACTGAGGGCCTCACAGGAATAATGGTGTGTTCTGCAGCTCTAATTTTTTCTTTTTTTAATGCCATCTGTAGAAATGCAGGTTCCTTTCAGAAAATATCTCTGGCAGCCAGGAAAGAGTGGTTATGATCATATCAATGTCACTTGTAATTTGTATTTCACTTGTTTAATGGCATCCTCAATAAATGAACCTTTCTGTAGAGAACAAAACTAATTATAGCAAATTCAGTATTTGTGTGTGTGTGTAAGAAGGAGAGAATTAATGAATAGAAACATACCTAGTCTTTCCTCATTTCCTTAAAATATTCTGATAGCGATGATATGGTTTACATAATGATTTATCTACCCACCTGGTATGGTTTTAAATTAGACCAAAAAGGGTGTTTTCTGGAGGTCTTCATAACTGAACATGCCATCCTTTTGCTTGCAGTAAATGCAGACATAAGTCATATGTTTTCTCTCCCCCGCAACCCCCCTTTCCTGCTGGGAGCATTCAGTACTCTGGGGATTGCTAGAGGCACTTTGACTCCTCACAAAGGCTACCTGGCTGTCCCCACGAAGCTGTGCAAATCAGGTTGAGCATTCTGGGACCAGCACCTGCCTTCCAAGCATCACCAAAAATTCAAGCCAACAGGAAACCCTGGGGAAGGTTGACTTTTCCACCTCTGAAAGGCTGATATGCCTTTCACACATCAGATATAATCTTTGCTACAGAAAACTGCTGCAACTGGCTGAAACACCAGGCAGGCTGGTCTCCTAGTTGTTTACATGACACTGTGAAAATGAAATATGTGGGATCATTAGCCACCCTCATTTAAGAGCTGCAAATGTTAGAAGCCCTGTTAGAATCTCCTTCAGGGGAGTGAATGTTTTCCTCTTTCTTAATCATTGTTCTTAGCATCAACTAATATAAAATCAATAAACTTCACCCTCCTTGCTTAAGGGGACACTTGTTATTATGGTAAATTACTAGGTCCACTTTATGTATCTTCCATTCTTCTTTCCTTCCCTGAGGCTTCTATTCTACCACTCTCTTCCTGACCCAATAGGTTTTTCACTCTGGAATGGAATTGACATTCTTTGCTGTCTCTGAAATGCAAATGGTTGGTGACATTTGACTATGGTTTCAAAGTGTGATGATTTGGACTGGATCTGGGAAAAGAATTCATAACGTGTTTTTTGTTTTGCCAGACAATTTGCCTATTTCAGTATTGTGCCCTTCTTTTCAGGGAGAGATGAGGTATATAAAATATATATATATATATATATATTTTTTTTTCCTTATTCTTCCCACAGTGTCTAGGAGAGAATTAGTCCCTCCATTTGTCCAGGTCTTCTGGGAAGTAAACACCGAGATGCAATTAGATGTGCAGAGATTTTACAAGAGGAAATGCTTATGTGAAAAGAAATAAGGAGACAGCAAGAGGAGGATAGGACCACCACAGGTTCTTGTAACACCAGTGTTTTCAAGTTTCTCTCATAGTGAGCATGGTGTAGGGTTCAATTATCCTACAGCTTCACTACTGCATCTAAGTAAAGCAGGGTACCCCAGTGCTACTTCTCAGGGGAAAGACCGCTTATTCCAGAGGACAAGAGCAGAGATGCAGATTGGGATTCAAAGGAGTAATAATCCTTTTAATTCTCAACCCTCGGTTTGGGATAGAACTTTACATTTTACTAAAGCGGTTTCATACACATTATTGCTTTTGATTCTGACAATAAAATATGAAGTCAGTATTATTCTTGTCAGTCAAAAATGCATAAGCTGAGTTAATCCATGAGAAAACATCAAAAACCCTATTGAGGAACATTTTACAAAATATTTTCAAAAATGTTAAGGTCATGAAAGACAAAGACTGGGGAAGATTTTAAAAGTTACAAGATTTGACAGCTAAAAACAATCTGAGATCGTGAACTGAATCCTATACCACACACACACACACACACACACACGTACACACACACACACACGTGCACACACACACACACACACACACACCCCACAAAAATTTTCCTCTACAAGGCATTTTAGGACACTTGGAAAAATCTGATTTTTTCTTCGGTTAGATAACTAACTGCATTATTTTTTAATGTTTTGTGTATGTGATAGAATGTTCTTGTTTGAAAGAAATACACATGGAAGTATTTGGGGGTAAAGAGACAACATGGCCATAACCTGCTCTCACAAGGTTCAGAGAAATGTTTCATATGCACACAGAATGATAAAGCAAATGTGATTCAGAAAAAGTTAGTATTTGAAGAAATCTACTTGAATGGTATACAGTATGTGTCTATGATCACTTTCTGTACTATTTTTGTAACTTTTTTCTTAGTCTGAAATTATTTTGCAATAATTTTCAAAGCTATACCCTAAAAAAATGTGAAATAAACAAGGCAGTTCCCATGCCCCATTTTATAGGCAAGCAGATTTGGCTCGGGGAAGTCACTCAGTCATGTCCAACTCTTTGTGACCCCATGAACTGTAGCCTACTAGGCTCCTCCGTCCATGGGATTTTCCAGGCAAGAATACTGGAGTGGGTTGCCATTTCCTTCTCCAAAGGATCTTCCCCACCCAGGAATCGCACCCATGTCTCCCGCATTTCAGGCAGAAGTTTGGCTCAAGGAGAGTAAATAAATGTCTTGACGTTTTTGCACAATAGATCAGTGTCAGACTGAAAACTTCAGACTCACCTGCTATCCCAGTGATCTTTTCACAAGCCAAACACAACATCCCTATGTACAGGGAGCTGCAAAATGACTTGAGTCAAGAATCCATAGCTCTGTCTCCCTAGTGTGTCTGTTGCAATGCCTCAGGTTGTACGGCACACTGTGTGTGTGCTCAGTCGCTCAGTCATATCTGACTCTTTGTGACCCCACGTACCTGAATACTAATACCTCCAGCATTGTTTTATGCTTTGAAATCAATTCCCCTCTTCATACTTCTATTCTAACATTTCTTATTTCCTCATGCTGGAATCCTTGTCTTTGTTTTATGTCTGGCACCCTTTCTTTGTTTTCCAAAGTCCTTATATACTCCACAAATCCCCCTGGAGACTTAATGCCCATTGCCTAAAATTCAGTCTCTGGGAACAGTTTGACCATCAAGACTTCCCTGGACCTGCCTGGACCATCTGCTCCTACATTTGATAATTACTGAAATAATCAGTTTTCCAGGTCCCAGATATCTCTTATTTGGCTGTCTCTTCAGAAACCAAGTTTCATTAAGATTTCTCTCCTCTGGGTTCCATGATAACCACAAAGCATAGTCCTTTTCAATGTGACTCTTCTATTGGAAATCTGAATTTGCATCTAATTCATTCTTCCTTTGAAGCCTAGCTTCAGTTTCATATATCCATCCTCTAAAAGTTTCCTTGGCCACCTCCATGCTTATTATACCTCCCATTCAAATAGCTCGGTATAAACTCACCTATTCTCCATTTTAGAGGTTACTGTACAAGAAAGATCTTCCCGACCAAGATAGTCACGATAACGTGATCACTGACCTAGAGCCAGACATCTTGGAATGTGAAGTCAAGTGGGCCTTAGAAAGCATCACTACTAACAAAGCTAGTGGAGGTGATGGAATTCCAGTTGAGCTATTACAAGTCTTGAAAGATGATGCTGTGAAAGTGCTGCACTCAATATGCCAGCAGATTTGGAAAACTCAGCAGTGGCCACAGGACTGGAAGAGGTCAGTCTTCATTCCAATCCCAAAGAAAGGCAATGCCAAAGAATGCTCAAACTACCGGACAATTGCCCTCATCTCACACGCTAGCAAAGTCATGCTCAAAATTCTCCAAGCCAGGCTTCAGCAATATGTAAACCGTGAACTCCCAGATGTTCAAGCAGGTTTTAGAAAAGGCAGAGGCACCAGAGATCAAATTGCCAACATCCGCTGGATCATGGAGAAAGCAAGAGAGTTTCAGAAAAACATCTATTTCTGCTTCATTGACTATGCCAAAGCCTTTGACTGTGTGGATCACAATAAACTGTGGAACATTCTGAAAGAGACGGGAATCCCAGACCACCTGACCTGCCTCTTGAGAAACCTGTATGCAGGTCAGGAAGCAACAGTTAGAACTGGACATGGAACAACAGACTGGTTCCAAATAGGAAAAGGTGTACGTCAAGGTTGTATATTGTCACCTTGCTTATTTAACTTATATGCAGAGTACATCATGAGGAACGCTGGGCTGGAAGAAGCAGAAGCTGGAGTCAAGATTGCTGGGAGAAATATCAATAACCTCAGATATGCAGATGACACTACCCTTATGGCAGAAAGTGAAGAGGAACTCAAAAGCCTCTTGATGAAAGTGAAAGAGGAGAGTGAAAAGGTTGGTTTGAAGCTCAACATTCAGAAAACAAAGATCATGGCATCTGGTCCCATCACTTCATGGGAAATAGATGGAAAAACAGTGGAAACAGTGTCAGACTTTGTT
This sequence comes from Moschus berezovskii, assembly GCF_049115385.1. Classification (NCBI taxonomy): domain Eukaryota; kingdom Metazoa; phylum Chordata; class Mammalia; order Artiodactyla; family Moschidae; genus Moschus; species Moschus berezovskii. Next base: position 40,017,705 of record NC_142468.1, on the reverse strand, counting down.
TTTTTGGGCTCCAAACTCACTGCAGATGGTGATTGCAGCCATGAAATTAAAAGACGCTTGCTCCTTGGAAGGAAAGTTATGACCAACCTGATAGTATATTAAAAAGCAGAGACATTACTTTGCCAACCAAGGTCCGTCTAGTCAAGGCAATGGTTTTTCCCGTGGTCATGTATGGTTGTGAGAGTTGGACTGTGAAGAAGGCTGATCGCCGAAGAATCGATGCTTTTGAACTGTGGTGTTGGAGAAGACTCTTGAGAGTCCCTTATACTGCAAGGAGATCCAACCAGTCCATTCTAAAGGAGATCAATCCTGGATGTTCATTGGAGGGACTGATGCTAAAGCTGAAACTGCAATACTTTGGCCACCTCATGCGACGAGTTGACTCACTGGAAAAGACTCTGATGCTGGGAAAGGTTGGGGGCGGGAGGAGAAGGGGACGACGGAGAATGAGATGGCTGGATGGCATCACCGACTCTGTGGACATGAGTTTGAGTGTACTCCGGGAGTTGGTGATGGACAGGGAGGCCTGGCGTGCTGTGATTCATGGGGTCGCGGAGAGTCAGACACGACTGAGCGACTGAACTGAACTGAACTGAATTGTGGGTTGGTAGCATTCTTTCTACTGCATAAAGCTTGTCCTCTATCCTTCTAGGGACAATATGGTGAGAGGAAATCTAGGCTTAGGGGACAGTTCTGCTCCTAACTATATTGTCTTGCACAAGTCACTTAACACCTCTGGACCTCAGATTTCTAATCTAGAGAAGAGCGAGAGAGTTGGATTAAAGAATCTCTAAGGTTTCTGGTCATAGCAAACACCCTCTTCCAACAACACAAGAGAAGACTCTACACATGGACATCACCAGATGGTCAACAACGAAATCAGATTGATTATATTCTTTGCAACCAAAGATGGAGAAGCTGTATACAGTTAGCAAAAACAAGACCAGGAGCTGACTGTGGCTCAGATCATGAACTCCTTATTGCCAAATTCAGGCTTAAATTGAAGAAAGTCCCAGAAGAAGAAGACAAAAAGAAAGACCATGAGAGAATACTTGAGGAGATAATAGTTGAAAACTTCCCTAAAATAGGGAAAGAAATAATCACCCAAGTCCAAGAAATCCAGAGAGTCCCCAACAGGATAAACCCAAGGCGAAATACTCCAAGACACATATTAATCAAATTAACAAAGATCAAACACAAAGAACAAATATTAAAAGCAGCAAGGGAAAAGCAGCAAATAACACTCAAGGGGATTCCCATAAGGATAACAGCTGATCTTTCAACAGAGACTCTTCAGGCCAGAAGGGAGTGGCAAGATATACTTAAAGTGATGAAAGAAAATAACGTACAGCCCAGATTACTATACCCAGCAAGGATCTCATTCAAATATGAAGGAGAAATCAAAAGCTTTACAGACAAGCAAAAGCTGAGGGAATTCAGCATCACCAAACCAGCTCTCCAACAAATGCTAAAGGATCTTCTATAGACAGGAATCACAGAAAGAGTGTATAAACTTGAATCCAAAGCAATAAAGAAAATGGCTACGGGATCCTACTTTTCAATAATTACCTTAAATGTAAATGGGTTGAATGCCCCAACCAAAAGACAAAGGCTGGCTGAATGGATACAAAAACAAAACCCCCATATATGTTGTCTACAAGAGACCCACCTCAAAACGAGGGACGCATACAGACTGAAAGTGAAGGGCTGGAAAAAGATAGTCCATGCAAATAGAGACCAAAAGAAAGCAGGAGTAGCAATACTCATATCAGATAAAATAGACTTTAAAACAAAGGCTGTGAAACGAGACAAAGAAGGAAACTACATAATGATCAAAGGATCAATCCAAGAAGAAGATATAACAATTATAAATATTTATGCACCTAACATAGGAGCACCGCAATATGTAAGACAATTACTAACAAGTATGAAAGGGGAAATTAACAATAACACAATAATAGTGGGAGATTTTAACACCCCACTTACATCTATGGATAGATCAACTAAACAGAAAATTAACAAGGAAACACAATCTTTAAATGATATAATAGAACAGTTAGACCTAATAGATATCTATAGGACATTTCACCCCAAAACAATGAATTTCACCTTTTTCTCAAGCGCACACGGAACCTTTTCCAGGATAGATCACATCCTGGGATATAAATCTAGCCTTGGTAAATTCAAAAAAATTGAAATCATTCCAAGCATCTTTTCTGACCACAATGCAGTAAGATTAGATCTCAATTACAGGAGAATAACTGTTAAAAGTGCCAACATATGGAGACTGAACAACACGCTGCTGAATAATGAACTAATCATAGAAGAAATCAAAAGAGACATCAAAATATGCATAGAAATGAATGAAAATGAAAACACAACAACCCAAAACCTCTGGGACACTGTAAAAGCAGTGCTAAGGGGGAAGTTCATAACAATACAGGCATACCTCAAGAAACAAGAAAAAAGTCAACTAAATAACCTAACTCTACATCTAAAGCAACTAGAAAAGGAAGAAATGAAGAACCCCAGGGTCAGTAGAAGGAAAGAAATCATAAAAATTAGGGCAGAGATAAATGCAAAAGAAACAAAAGAGACCATAGCAAAAATCAACAAAGGCAAAAGCTGGTTCTTTGAGAAGGAGAATAAAATTGACAAACCACTAGCCAGACTCATCAAGAAACAAAGGGAGAAGAACCAAATCAATAAAATTAGAAATGAAAATGGAGAGATCACAACTGACAACACAGAAATACAAAGGATTATTAGAGAATACTATCAGCAATTATATGGCAATAAAATGAATAACCTGGAAGAAATGGACAAATTCCTAGAAAAGTACAACTTTCCAAAACTGAACCAGGAAGAAATAGAAAATCTGAACAAACCCATCACAAGCACGGAAATTGAAACTGTAATCAAAAATCTCCCAGCAAACAAAAGCCCAGGTCCAGAAGGCTTCACAGCTGAATTCTACCAAAAATTTAGAGAAGAGCTAACACCTATTCTACTCAAACTCTTCCAGAAAATAGCTGAGGAAGGGAAACTTCCAAACTCATTCTATGAGGCCACCATCACCCTAATCCCAAAACCTGGTAAAGACCCCACAAAAAAAGAAAACTATAGGCCAATATCACTGATGAACATAGATGCAAAAATCCTTAACAAAATTCTAGCAATCAGAATCCAACAACACATTAAGAAGATCATACATCATGACCAAGTGGGCTTTATCCCAGGAATGCAAGGATTCTTCAATATACGCAAATCAATCAACGTAATACACCACATTAACAAACTGAAAAATAAAAATCATATGATTATCTCAATAGATGCAGAGAAAGCCTTCGACAAAATTCAACATCCATTTTTGATAAAAACTCTCCAGAAAGTGGGAATTGAAGGGACATACCTCAACATAATAAAAGCTATATATGACAAACCCACAGCAAACATTATCCTCAATGGTGAAAAACTGAAAGCATTTCCCCTAAAGTCAGGAACAAGACAAGGGTGCCCACTCTCCCCACTACTATTCAACATAGTTCTGGAAGTTTTGGCCACAGCAATCAGAGCAGAAAAAGACATAAAAGGAATACAAATTGGAAAAGAAGAAGTAAAGCTTTCACTGTTCGCTGATGACATGATCCTCTACACAGAAAACCCTAAAGACTCTACCAGAAAACTACTAGAGCTAATCAATGATTACAGCAAAGTTGCAGGATATAAAATCAACACACAGAAATCCCTTGCATTCCTATACACTAATAATGAGAAAATAGAAAGAGAAATTAAGGAAACTATTCCATTCACTGTTGCAATGAAAACAATTAAATACTTAGGAATATATCTACCTAAGGAAACAAAAGACTTGTACATAGAAAACTATAAAACACTAGTGAAAGTAATCAAAGAGGACATGAATAGATGGAGAAATATACCGTGTTCGTGGATTGGAAGAATAAATATTGTAAAAATGAGTATACTACCCAAAGTAATTTATACATTCAATGCAATCCCTATCAAGCTACCAACAATATTTTTCACAGAACTAGAACAAATAATCTCACAATTTGTATGGAAATACAAAAAACCTCGAATAGCCAAAGCAATCTTGAGGAAGAAGAATGGAACTGGGGGAATTAACCTGCCGGACTTCAGGCTCTATTACAAAGCCACAGTCATCAAGACAGTATGGTACTGGCATAAAGACAGAAATATAGATCAATGGAACAAAATAGAAAGCCCAGAGATAAACCCACGCTCCTATGGACACCTTATCTTCGACAAAGGAGGCAAGAATATAAAATGGAGAAAAGACAGTCTCTTTAACAAGTGGTGCTGGGAAAACTGGTCAGCCACTTGTAAAAGAATGAAACTAGAACACTTCCTAACACCATACACCAAAATAAACTCAAAATGGATTAAAGATCTAAATGTAAGACCAGAAACTATAAAACTCCTAGAGGAGAACATAGGCAAAACACTCTCCGACATAAATCACAGCAGGATCCTCCAAGACCCACCTCCCAGAATATTGGAAATAAAAGCAAAAATAAACAAATGGGACCTAATTAAAATCAAAAGCTTCTGCACAGCAAAGGAAACTCTAAGCAAGGTGAGAAGACAACCTTCAGAATGGGAGACAATAATAGCAAATGAAGCAACTGATAAAGGATTAATCTCCAAATTATACAAGCAGCTCTTGCAGCTTAATTCCAGAAAACTAAGTGACCCAATCAAAAAATGGGCCAAAGAACTAAACAGACATTTCTCCAAAGAAGACATAAAGATGGCTAATAAACACATGAAAAAATGCTCAACATCCCTCATCATCAGAGAAATGCAAATCAAAACCACAATGAGATACCATTTCACACCAGTCAGAATGGCTGCTATCCAAAAGTCTACATGCAATAAGTGCTGGAGAGGGTGTGGAGAGAAGGGAACCCTCTTACACTGTTGGTGGGAATGCAAACTAGTACAGCCACTATGGAGAACAGTGTGGAGATTCCTCAGAAAACTGGAAATAGAACTGCCATATGATCCAGCGATCACACTCCTGGGCATACACACCGAGGAAACCAGAATTGAAAGAGACACATGTACTCCAATGTTCATTGCAGCACTGTTTATAATAGCCAGGACATGGAAGCAACCTAGATGTCCATCTGCAGATGAATGGATAAGAAAGCTTTGGTACATATACACAATGGAGTATTTCTCAGCCATCAAAAAGAATGCATTTGAATCAGTTTTAATGAGGTGGATGAAATTGGAGCCAATTATACAGAGTGAAGTAAGCCAGAAAGAAGAACATCAATACCGTATATTAACGCATATATATGGAATTTAGAAAAATGGTAACCTGAACCCTGTATAAGAGACTGCAAAAGAGACATAGGCATTTAGAACAGTCTTTGGGACTCTGTGGGAGAGGGTGAAGGTGGAATGATTGGAGAGAATGGAATTGTAGCATGTATATTATCGTAAGTGACCAGTCCAGGTTCGACGCATAAATTTTCCTCTGTTCATTTCTTTGCATTTGTGCTTTTTTAATAAAATTCTTTTTTTAAAAAAAAAAAAAAGAAGAAAGTAGGGAAAACCACTAGACCATTCAGATATGACCTCAATCAAATCCCTTATGATTATACAGTGGAAGTGAGAAATAGATTTAAGGGACTAGATCTGATTGATAGAGTGCCTGATGAACTCTGGACGGAGGTTCGTGACATTGTACAGGAGACAGGGACCAAGAACATCCCCATGGAAAAGAAATGCAAAAGAGCGAAATGGCTGTCTGAGGAGGCCTTACAGATAGCTGTGAAAAGAAGAGAGGCGAAAAGCAAAGGAGAAAAGGAAAGATATAAGCATCTGAATGCAGAGTTCAAAAGAATAGCAAGGAGAGATAAGAAAGCCTTCCTCAGTGATCAATGCAAAGAAATAGAGGAAAACAACAGAATAGGAGAAACAAGAGACCTCTTCAAGAAAATTAGAGATTCCAAGGGAACATTTCATGCAAAGATGGGCTCGATTAAGGACAGAAATGGTATGGACCTAACAGAAGCAGAAGATATTAAGAAGAGGTGGCAGGAATACACAGAAGAACTGTACAAAAAAGATCTTCACGACCAAGATAGTCACGATAACGTGATCACTGACCTAGAGCCAGACATCGTGGAATTTGAAGTCAGTGGGCCTTAGAAAGCATCACTACTAACAAAGCTAGTGGAGGTGACGGAATTCCAGTTGAGTTATTTCAAGTCTTGAAAGATGATGCTGTGAAAGTGCTGCACTCAATATGCCAGCAGATATGGAAAACTCAGCAGTGGCCACAGGACTGGAAGAGGTCAGTCTTCATTCCAATCCCAAAGAAAGGCAATGCCATGCCAAAGAATGCTCAAACTACCGCACAATTGCACTCATCTCACATAAAGTCATGCTGAAAATTCTCCAAGCCAGGCTTCAGCAGTATGTAAACCGTGAACTCCCAGATGTTCAAGCAGGTTTTAGAAAAGGCAGAGGCACCAGAGATCAAATTGCCAACATCCGCTGGATCATGGAGAAAGCAAGAGAGTTTCAGAAAAACATCTATTTCTGCTTCATTGACTATGCCAAAGCCTTTGACTGTGTGGATCACAATAAACTGTGGAACATTCTGAAAGAGATGGGAATACCAGACCACCTGACCTGCCTCTTGAGAAACCTGTATGCAGGTCAGGGAGCAACAGTTAGAACTGGACATGGAACAACAGACTGGTTCCAAATAGGAAAAGGTGTACGTCAAGGCTGTATATTGTCACCTTGCTTATTTAACTTATATGCAGAGTACATCATGAGGAACACTGGGCTGGAAGAAGCACAAGCTGGAATCAAGATTGCTGGGAGAAATATCAATAACCTCAGATATGCAGATGACACTACCCTTATGGCAGAAAGTGAAGAGGAACTCAAAAGCCTCTTGATGAAGGTGAAAGAGGAGAGTGAAAAGGTTGGCTTGAAGCTCAACATTCAGAAAACTAAGATCATGGCATCTGGTCCCATCACTTCATGGGAAATAGATGGGGAAACAGTGGAAGCAGTGTCAGACTTTATTTTTTTGGGCTCCAAACTCACTGCAGATGGTGATTGCAGCCATGAAATTAAAAGACGCTTGCTCCTTGGAAGGAAAGTTATGACCAACCTTGATAGTATATTAAAAAGCAGAGACATTACTTTGCCAACCAAGATCCGTCTAGTCAAGGCTATGGTCTTTCCCGTGGTCATGTATGGATGTGAGAGTTGGACTGTGAAGAAGGCTGATCACCGAAGAATCGATGCTTTTGAACTGTGGTGTTGGAGAAGACTCTTGAGAGTCCCTTGGACTGCAAGGAGATCCAACCAGTCCATTCTAAAGGAGATCAATCCTGGATGTTCATTGGAGGGACTGATGCTAAAGTTGAAACTGCAATACTTTGGCCACCTCATGCGACGAGTTGACTCACTGGAAAAGACTCTGATGCTGGGAAAGGGTGGGGGCGGGAGGAGAAGGGGACGACAGAGAATGAGATGGCTGGATGGCATCACCGACTCTGTGGACATGAGTTTGAGTGTACTCCGGGAGCTGGTGATGGACAGGGAGGCCTGGCGTGCTGTGATTCATGGGGTCGCGGAGAGTCGGACACGACTGAGCGACTGATCTGATCTGATCTGAAGGTTTCTCTTATCACAAAAATTCATGAGATTTTGGTCTATCTAGTGTCTCAAAGTACTCAATAATATGATTCTTACCTCACAAGGGGTTTATTATTATCAGAAGTTCAGGCAATGGTGTGTCTCTCTGGGAGCCCACTAGCATTTGTATCAGCCTATTAGAAATCTAGACTCTTGGGCCCCATCCCAGACCTACCAAATAAAAAAAAAAAATTTAACTTTCTTAATTGAAGTATAGTTGGTGTACAATATTCTGTAAGTTACAGATATACTACATAGTGATTCAGTTTTTAAAGGTTATATTCCATTTACAGTTGTAACAAAACATTGACTATATTTCCTGTGCTGTACAATACATATATATTTTGTACATAATAGTTCATACCTCTTAATCCCCTACCCCCTCTTGCTCCTTCCCACTTCCCACTGGCAACTGCTAGCTTGTTCTATATCTGTGCATCTGTTTCTTTTTTGTTACATTCACTAGTTTTTCATTTTTTAAAAAAAAATTCCACATCTACATGATATCATACATTATTTGTCTTTCTCTGTCTGATAGCATAATACCCTCCAAGTCCATCCACATTGTTGATAATGGCAAAAGTTTGTTATTTTTTATGGCTGAGTAGTATTCCATTGTGTGTGTACATGTGTATTTTTTCTTCTTTATCAATGATCTGTTGCTCCCATCCCTTAGCAATTGCATATAATGCTGCTATGAAAATTGGGGTACGTTCATCTTTTCAAATTAATGTTTTCATCTTTTTTTGAAATTTTACTTGGGAGAGAAATTGCTAGGTCATATGGTAGTTCTATTTTTAGTTTTTTGAGGAACCTCCACCCTGTTTTCCACAGTGGCTGCATCAACTTACATTCCTACCAACAGTGTTCGAGGGTTCTGTTTTCTCCACTTTCTCACCAATATTTGTTGTTTTTATTCTTTTTGATGGTAACCAATTTGGCAGATGTGAGGCGGTATCTCCTTGTGGTTTTAATTTGCTTTTCTCTGACGACTAGGGATGTTGAACATCTTTTCGTAAACCTATTGGCCATCTTCATGTCCTCTTTGGAAGGGCTATTCAGCTCTCCTGCTCATTTTTTAATTGTATGAGCTGTTTCTATATTTTGGTTATTAACCCCTTAAGAGTCATATCATTTGTAAATATTTTCTCTGAATCAAAATCTTTTGATGAAATGGCTAAGTGTTACATGTGTGCATTACATTTTGAGAAGTAGTGCTCATCTTGACAGGAGAGGATCCATATCTTGTGGGGCCTGAAATTTATGCAACTTTGGAAACTATCTGTAAGAATAATAACAAATTATAGAGGTAGATTTAGACATACACCAAGCCGACATTCTCTTCACCATCTTTAGTACTCAAGATATATCCTGACCTTCTCATCCTCTGGTCCCTGTTCCATAAATATAGAATCCTGCTAGAATGAGAAGTACATTGTATCAAAGGCATTAATGCATGGTGATGGCTATAGTTCCCCTCTTATATAATGATATTGATAGCTAATATTTAAAGAGTACTTACTAAATATCAAGAGTTATTTTGGGAACTGGGTATGGATATGTTATTTCATTTTATAGAAATTTTAAGAGATCAGGCAGTTTCTTTGAATTAACCCTATTCTTACTTAGAGATAAGATTAAACAATTCTCCTAGTAACTATCAGAGCAAAGATGGAGATCTCATTGTAAGGCCCACGTTCTTAAAGATAAGACCGTACAGCCTCTTGATAGTAAAATTAATATTTCGAGAGTCCTCTAGTCACCAACCAAAAAGAACGAACTCTAGAGAACTCAGGTACTGTGAAGCTGCAATAATGCCTGCATATGGGGGAGGGGATATGGGAAGTATCTGCCCTTCGGCCTCTCCTATCTCATAAGGCAGGCTCTGACAGTGGCTCTTTTATCAAACATTTTTACTCATAAGTTGATGCTTGTTGCTCCCTTCTTGGGCTAACGGCTAGGCTTCAAGTGTGGCAAACTTTCAAAGAACCAATAACAAGTGAAATATGTCATTGAAAATGCTTTTACTAGATTTTTTTGTAAGAAAGTCCCTGATATTCTAAACTTTTTCAATTCTTTACAATAAAAAATAATGGAATTCATGAAATTAGTTTCCCTTTCTTCATCACTATTTGAAAAGAGAGTGTAGACACATAAACTTTTCAAAAATATCCTCAGTCGATGGACAAAAAAATGAATAAAGTGCATATATAGGGAGTTAAAATTAACTTTTTAAATTTTTGGTGAAAAAGCAAGTGCTATGTCGTGTGTATGTCCTTTTCTGTTTACTTTCTTCTGGCCACTTTTTTTAGGACTGCAGCCTGGACAACAAGATGTAAAACATATAGATACGAGTCTACTGTATCATTGTCAGTATATTGTTCTTGCTGTTTGCTGTCTGATTCTTTGTGACCCCATGAACTCCAGCGTGCCAGGCTTTCTTGTCCTTCACTATTTCCCAGCTGCTGCTGCTGCTGCTAAGTCATTTCAGTCGTGTCTGACTCTGTGTGACCCCATAGATGGCAGCCCACCAGGCTCCCCCGTCTCTGGGGTTCTCCAGGCAAGAACACTGGAGTGGATTGCCATTTCCTTCTCCAATGTGTGAAAGTGAAAAGTGAAAGTGAAGTCGCTCAGTCGTGTCTAACTCATAGCGACCCCATGGACTGCAGCCTACCAGGCTCCTCCATCCATGGGATTTTCTAGGCAAGAGTACTGGAGTGACTTGCCATTGCCTTCTCCAGCTATCTCCCAGAGTTTTCTCAAACTCAAGTCCATTGAGTCAGTGATGCCATCCAACCGTCTCATCCTCTGTTGCCTGCTTCTGTGCATGTCTAAACTGATTTTGTTGGACTGTACTGGCTAGGAGATACACCCCAGAGCAATGACCCTGTGACTTGGTTCATTACCACTGGCCTTCAGGACCTCAATGGGAGGCTTCTTAGTTCCTTGATCCTAGATAACAGCAGTTATGCAGTTCTTCAAGTCAGCCATCAAAAGAAAGAATAAAGAAATCTTATTTAAACTATATTTTGAGATTGCTTGTATGGTTCATAATCAAGTTTATGAAGAGTAGAAAAGCAAATATGAATGAAAAATAAGAATGTCTGTTCAGTTCAGTTCAGTCGCTCAGTCGTGTCCGACTCTCCGCGACCCCATGAATCACAGCAGGCCAGGCCTCCCTGTCGGGAAAAGGAGTCCAAAATGGCGGTGGCCAAAAGACAAGGAAAGGAAAAGCCCACGAAAATAGAACAAAGGAAGGTCCGAGGACCGGAGTGAGGACCTCAGGTAAAACAAACAACACTCCTGGCTGGCCTAATTTACATAGGGCAGGCCCAGGGGGAAAAAAGCATATAAAAAGAGGAGCCAAAGCCAGCTCTCTTTCTCTCTCTCCGGCGCGCTGGGCTGCTCTTCTCTTGGCGTCTTTGGACCAACGTGCCCTCACACCTTAAAAATGGATTTTCCTGCTATCTGCTAAATAAAATAGAGCTGTAACACTGAGCTGTAACTCTGATTTGTCTAAGAGCTATAGCATGGTCCATTCGAGACCTGAGAGCTATAACACGGTCTGTCCAAGACCTGAGAGCTATGACACGCCGAGAGGGCTTTAATGTCCGTCACCCCAAATCTTTGTTGTGACGAGAAAAGAACCAAGGAACATACACACGTGTGACAGTGTCCCACCATTTTGACCTAAAAACACTAAAGAAGAATAAAATCTCTCTGGATTTTGTGTGCAGTTTGGGGGGTGGGGTGGCAGGTATGGAGAAGACAAGCTGTGAGGAGAAAGGGTATATTTGCAGGGAAATTGAAACTCAAACCATATTCACAAAAAAACTGCAGCGAGATACACAAAGGTTGTCTGAAAATAGTTTCTAAATATAGCCTTAATCATATTGATATGGAACAGAAATGACATAAAAAGTGATGAAATCAAAATAAGGCAATTTATGCCATGAAGAAACTTGAGCTATAATGATTTCTGAAACAGATGTTATAAAGAAAAAAAATTTCATAACTTTTTAACTGCACTGTTATATTTAAGAAAAATGAAATTACGTAAAAAGCCTATGGCAATTTGCAAAATATCAACAGGGAAGAGGTTAGCAAAGTAATCCTATTATATCTTAGTGCTAGACTTTGGGGGAAGTGATAACTTCCCTGAGTGATAACAGAGTAAATACTAAGGTCACCACTTCTTATTGATAGAAGAATATTATGAGCTTTATGGAACAGGAAATCAGGAAGTCAATCAACAGACTGGTGTTGTTATCTTAGTTACTTAGACAAGAGGTCAATCTAGAAATCAAGTAATGATTTGGGATGTAAGTCAACAAGAAGAAGCACTGGGTTACTCTTAAAGTTAGGAGCAAGAAGCAAATTAGCACATTATCTCTGCTAAATGGTAGACTTAAGACACTGGAATCCATGCTGACCTATAAGAACTAAAATATCTAATACATATTTGAAGTGAAAAAGCAGCTAGAAGAAAATTCCTGGGAGGCTGGGAAACAGTACAAGTACAAATTTTGTCTTCTACGTTTATCTGTTTGTTACTGATAACATCAAAAATGAGCAAATAATATTAGCAGTTTTTGTTACAGCAGAAACAAAAAGAAACTTTGTTCAGGGGTAACTGATAATTAAGTTACTTAAATACATAAAAATGTCACTATATATTTATTAAAACTGTAAACCAGTATTACTTAAACAATATGTCTTAAGCAATATTTCTTTGCCACCCTTACCTACAAGTAACAAAAAAAGCAAAAAAATGTTTAAGCAAATAAAATTATTATGCAAAAGTATTTCATAGTTTGTGCAAATTGTAGCAATAGCCTAACTTGTCCCAGTAAGTCTGAATATGTGAACTTTATGTAAAAAGCATCCTTGATTCCTTTTTCTCTTTTATTTCCATCCAAAATAGGGTTGTAATTTGGTCAGTACTTCTTAATTAATTCCACATTTTTATGTACTTATTTTTTAATAAAATTTTCCCTTTATTGCTTTAGTTCAAGCTCTCATGATCACTTGCCTGGACTTTTACATGATAGTGCAAAAAAAACTTTATTTACATCAATTCATCAGTAGTCTAATACATCAGTGGAATAATTTTGATTATAGGGCATGGGTCCAGTGAATACAATGACCGTAATCATCTGTATTTTAGGCACATTGAAAAATAATTTAAAAGATAAAACCATTTTGGAAAGCAGTTTGGTAGCTCCTTAAAATGTTAGAAATAAATGACCATATATTCAGTAATTCCACCCTTAGGCATACACCCAAGGGAAATGAAAAAATATTGCATTCACACAAAAATTTGTATACCACTTTTAATAGTAGCATTATTTATAATCACCAAAAAGTAGAAAAATCCAAACATTAACTGATGAACATGGCATATCTATATGCAGGAATATTATCCATCCATATAAAGGAATGAATTATGATAGTTAGTACAACATGGATGAACCTAAAAGCATGTAAGTGAAAGAAACCAGTAAAAAATATCATATGTTATATTATTTTGTGTATATAAAATGTCCAAAATAGGCAAAATCAGAGAGATAGAAAGTCAATTAGTGGTTATTTGAGGCTAGGAGAGAAATGTGGGAAGTGACTGTTAATGTGTATTGAATTTTATTTTGAGGGTGATGAAAATGTTCTAAAATTATATATAAAATGTTATTGATTACACAACTCTGAATATACTAAAAATTATACTAAATATTTTTAGTACAAATATACTAGATTTACTAAATATTTAAATATGCTAAAAATTACTGAACTTTGTATTTTATGGGTGAATTTCATGGTGTTTGAACTGTATCTCAATAAAGCTGCTTAAAATAACAATAATCAATAGAGATCTACTTAATATCTAGAACTTAGAAAGCTGTAAGCTGTGCTTCTTTTAACAGCAAGTAAAACATGGATCAACTACAAAGTCATATTTTTTTGACTCTGTAATAGACCTGATGTCACCAAGCAACCAAGTAGCTTGAGATCCAAAGAAAGGTTTAGTTCGATGGTGGATGAGACACAGGCACTGACACTCCTGTGCAGAAGAAGGGAGAAAGAAGTGCTTGGTGCCACACAAGCAAGTCAAAGAAATTAGTCCAGTTCAGTTCAGTTCAGTCGCTCAGTCGTGTCCGACTCTCCGCGACCCCATGAATCACAGCACTCCAGGCCTCCCTGTCCATCACCAACTCCCAGAGTTCACTCAAACTCATGTCCACAGAGTCGGTGATGCCATCCAGCCATCTCATTCTCTGTTGTCCCCTTCTCCTCCCGCCCCCAACCTTTCCCAGAATCAGAGTCTTTTCCAGTGAGTCAACTCGTCGCATGAGGTGGCCAAAGTATTGCAGTCTCAGCTTTAGCATCAGTCCTTCCAATGAACACCCAGGATTGATCTCCTTTAGAATGGACTGGTTGGATCTCCTTGCAGTATAAGGGACTCTCAAGAGTCTTCTCCAACACCACACCTTTTGAAAAAGGCTAAAGGCTAGACAACAGGTGCAGACACAAAGTTTAAAAATGCAAACGTCTAAGAGAACATATTGGAGAAAATATTTGATACCTTGGGATAGAAAAATATTTGTTAGAAGTGATAACAAAGGCAAGGTTCATAAAAGAAAAACTTGATGAATTGTACTACACCAAAATAGAGGACTTCTACTCTCTGTGAGACACTGGTAAAATAATGAGCAGACAAGACATGACCTGGGAGAAAGTATTTACAAATCATGTTTCACAATAATTTGTATCCAATGTAAATAAAATCTTAAGTCTCAATGATAATCATAATCATAAAACAGGATTTAAAATAATGGATTATATATTTGAACTAACATATCATGGAAAGATATGTGGATGACAAATAAGCACATTATTTGTTCATTATTAACAAACCACTCTTCTATTTGAATGGTTAAAGGAAAACAAAAGAAAGAAAAGAAAGAAAGAAACAGAACTACAAAGTGCTGGTTAGTATGATGAACTTCATATATTTTTTGGTGGGAATACAAAAATGCAACTTTGGAAAAGAGTTTGGAAGTTCCTTAAAACGTTAAATGCACACTTCTTATACAGTACTTCCAGGCCTAGTTTCCTGAAATGACAACATATCCATGCAGAAGTCTGTACATGAATGCTTATTGACACTTCATTTACAATCACTCAAAACTGGGAAAAATTCAATTATCTCTCACCTGGTGATTGAACGCTAAACAAACTGTGGTACATCCATACAATTAAATAATTCTCAACAATAAAAAGAATAATTTGCTGAACCAAGCAATAACATGAATAAATCCCTAAATGACTCCATTTTGGGCTTTCCACGTGGCACTCGTGATAAAGAATCCACTTGCCAATAGCCTGGTGGGCTACAGTCCATGGGGTCACGAAGAGTTGAACACAGCTGAGCGTCTGAGCACGTAGCACATAGCATATGATTCCATTTATGTGACATTCTGGAAAAGGCAAACATATAGGGACCCAAAAGAGGCCAGTCATTACTATGGACTGTGGGTCAAGGGAGGGGTTAGCTGTTAATGGGCATTGAGGAAATTTGGGGATGATGAAAGTAGACTGTAGTTTGCTTTTGGTAGCAGATAAATGATTGCATGCATTTGTCAAAAGTCACAGAACTATATTCGACAAGGTTCATTTTAATGCATACAAATTCCAACTCAATTTAAAAAAGTCATTATCAAATAGTCTTACTTTGGTGGTGGAGGTTTAGTCACTAAGTAATGTCTGACTCTTGTGACCCTATGATTATAGCCCTCCAGGCTCCTATGTTCATGGGATTCTCTAGGCAATAATACTGGAGTAGGTTGCCATTTCCTTCTCCAAGTATCACTTTGAGTTCAGAAAAAAAAATAATGAAACTACAAATAAAATTTATTAGTTACTTATCCTTGTTCAAAATGGTAAAATCTTTTCAGAAATGCATCCAAGTCCTTCCCTGTTGAGGTCTTGCCTATTTGTCCTTCCTATATTCCATCTATACCAACAGTCATTTTTCCAGATATATTCTGCTCTCAAAGTTCAGTAACTTGATGAAGAATTCAGCTTATCAATCAAACAATGTATCTCCCAGCATTTGAACAATCTGTTTTATTTGTTTTTATTTTTTCCTGGAGAGTATAAATAAATATGAATGTGACACAAGGTCAGTATTAACAGTATTTTAATTAGACAGTTTTCTTTCTGGAAATTTTTAAAGGTGCCTAGAAGAGTGCCCTCTGTTACCAGCTAACATAGCTCCCTTGGTAATGCAAAAGTAAATTAGTTCGTCAGAGAAAGGAAAACAAACTGGGAGACATGGCAAGTGACTGATAGAATGGAAACTAGATTTTCACTCAATAAATGTATATTCTCTACCCAGCACTTCATCTGTAAGCCCTTGGCTTAGTAGGTTTAATATCCACAGTTTCAGTGATACACGGATGTTCCCTTACCATTGCCACCACACTCATTGATTAATTTATTTGGTTGTGTTGACCATCCCATAAGTGTGTTAGTACTAATTAGTCATTTATAGGAGAGGTAACTTATTTGACCATTCTACATATGCATCTGAACATAGCCATTTGATTATTTTTCTTTGTCACAAATGCTTTTAATTTTGAAGAGAACTTTTATAATACAATATTAAAAACATAGGGATTTGTTTTTAAATCTGGAGTCACATTGACACCATTGTATTGAGGAAGCTAGTTCAAACAAATACTGTGGTGCTTTGTCCAGATTCCCTCTTCTGCAATACCTCTTCTCCCTGTTTGGCTCATTTACTGGGTTTCACAGAAGGCTGCTAACTTTGAATACAGCCCAGACCAAAAAAAGGACTATGCAACAAGCTCAAGCTGTGGTACATATATTTCTATCAATTGGGCATGTAGCCTGACAGATCTTATGATATTAATGGCAAATGTGATGGGGAAAAGTGCTATGTAGAGTTTACAAAAAATTCTAATAGGATAATCAGAATGTTGATTCCTGGTGTTCTGGAGCAACAACATATCATCTGCAGAAAAAAGGCAGCTCTTCTGATATGCTAGTAGATACCTCTTGAGATGGACATCTGATCATGAAACAAAAACTTCCCATGAGTCATTTCTGTGAGACTCCAAACCGTAAGATTAGGGAAACACAGGAGTAGTCTATCTTGAATTGGAAGTGGTATGTGTGGGATTTGGAAATGGACAGCCTTGAAAGAGAAACGTTAAAAGATCAGGGTCAAGAAGGTTTAAGGAATAGCCATGTGTGCTATGCTAAGTCACTTCAGTCATGTCTGACTCTTTGCGACCCTATGGACTATAGCCTGCCAGGCTCCTCTGTCCGTGGGATTCTCCAGGCAAGAATACTGGAGTGGCTTACCATGCCCTCCTCCAGGGGATCTTCCTGATCCGAGGATTGAACCAGTGTCTTCTATGTCACCTGTATTAGCAGGCAGATTCTTACCACTGAGCCACCCAGGAAGCCCCTCTTTTGCAACACCCCACCAAGTTCCTCTGTCCATGAGATTTCCAGGAAATTACCTTAAGAAGCAAGTGGTGTTCTTAAGGTAATTCCACATTCCCTCTTCAGTGCAAGACACTCGCTTCCCAGCTAGCATGACTATTGTCTGTTTCACTCACCAAGAATTGCTCTCAGCATCAAAGAACTGCTTATCCTAGGGTTATACTCCCTAGTGTGGGTGGCTGACAGTCAATGATCGGTTCATGTGTTGATACAAAGGCCTGAGTCCCACTCCCCCACCTCAGTTTACAAGAACTCCAAAGGGCTATTGTCGCTTTTCAGAGTAACCTCCCTGCCATCAACCTATAGGCAATACTGTTGTCTCAGGTGCAGCCACAGTGCAGGTCAGCTTCTCCTCATTCCCAATTCTGGCCTGGGTATAGAGAGGTATATATTCTGTGAGAATTCTTCCCCAGACCTTCACTCAGTACTCTATTTCAAAGTCTACCCCAGGAACACGTTCTAAAATTACAGGCTTAATTACAGATTACATATTTAATCATTAATCTCCATAAAAACTTGGCTTTGAGGTGCCACCTAATCAAATCAATATGTCAGTGAAGAAGTTCGTCTGAAGCAATAAAGATGCAGACGATAACTGAGAGGTTGTCAAAATGGGCAAGGGCAATTTTGATCTTGCCTAATAGTACCATCTGATACCAACAATCTGAAATCTGTCACGGATCGATGACAGAATAAACAACCTGACAGCTTTACCTTGGATTTATTTAGGTGTTATTTTTCCTTGCATTCTGATGCAATTTTGAATGTATAAATAGTATACAGTGCTGGCTGCTTTATTTAAAGTTCAATGAGCGAATGGCCTCCATCTATAGAAATTTGTCTGCCTTCATTCCAAAATCAGATGAAGTAATTGGTAGATTGAATAATAGAAAAAAAAAAAAAAAAACTTTGGTGGGCCCCAGGAAACATAAAATGTCATCCAGTCAATCTGTATCAGATTGACTACCAGTTGAAGCCAAATAAAGCTTGAAATGATGCCAAGTTTCAGTGTTAATTGAATATGAGCAAAGCCCTGGAAAGAAATTTGGAGACAATGAAGAAGTAGAACTCTTAGCAAGAGAGAATCAAAGTTCACATGGAATCTGTGAAAGGCCTTTTGTGGATATAAAAAGAAAGTTGTTAGGACTATGTCTTAGAGTATAGTGAGCTTTATTCAGCACCTAACGTATGAGATGATTTCACATAAATTATAAGATAAATGAAGGGCACTTGGTGCATATTTTTATCACAAGATTACAATTATGGTATAAATGATTCTTAAAGAACTCATTGAATTATGTCAGATATGGTTTTTGAGAACACTTTTAAACCTGTGCTTGAATCCTCAGAGGTGTCTGACTCTGCAGTCCCTGAACTGTAGCCTGCCAGGTTCCTCTATCCATGGGACTTTTCAGGCAAGAATGCAGGAGTGGGTTACCATTTTCTCCTCCAGGGCATCTTCCCAACCCAGGGATTGAACCCGTGTCTCCTCTATCTTCTGCATTGCAGGCAGATTCTTTACCCACTGAGTCACTGGGGAAGCCCCTTTTTAAACCTGAAGAGGGCACAGATTTATTGAACTGAAACTGCAAGTTAGTCTCTCGGAAGAGATGTCTGTTTGAATGAGATTTGTTGACATCAATGTGTAAAATGAAAATCCAGAAACACTTTACTGTTTTTATAACATTGGACAAGTCAAGGGGTCAGAAACTTTCCTCAGTCACCTTATCTGGGCTGGAAAGTCTAACATTGATGTATAAGACTCTCAGGAGGTAAACTGAAGCAAAGAACATAATGGAGATTATAAGCAATTGTTATTGCCTACTCATGATTTTTTTCTTCCATGTAAAATTGTATTGCTGCAAAACCATATGACTGTGATGCCTCATTTTCATCTATAGCAAGATCAAGATGCACTGGTTTTTCTCAACACTATGTTAAAAAAAAGTGTGTGGGGAGAATTATTTTCATTTCCCACAGAGTACTTGTGAAATGGGCAACAAAAATATTTTTGTACAAATTATATCAGTCCTGTATCAATTAAGATGTTTGGCTGCAAGAAACAGACTATCAAATTTAAATTGGCTTGGACTTCCCTTGTAGTCCAGTGGTTAAGAATCCACCTGCCAATGCAGGGGACACAGATTTGATCCTTGGTTCAGAAAGATCCCTTATAACTGAGGGCAACTGAGCCTGTGTGCCACAACTACTGAAGCCCACAGGCCTAGAGCCTGTGCTCTGCAACAAGGGAAGCAACCACAATGAGAAGCCCATGCATCACGGCTAGAGAGTAGTGTCTGTAACTAGAGAAAGTCCAAGAGTAGCGATGAAGACCCAGCTTAGCCAAAGAGAAAAGGATGAAATTGGCTTAACAAAGAAAAAATATATCCAGGAAGAGAAATCTGGAATAGGGCAATCCCAAAGTTAATCGAACACTGTGCCAGAGCTATGGGTCAGTGTTTCACTATGATTTCCTTGGCTTTCCATCATCTTTCTCTATTCTCTAACTTTCTTCGCGTCTGTGCAATTTTAATTGCAATGCATCATAAACATTGGAAAGTATGCAAATTATGAATGTGCATATTAATAAATTTTACCTACTGAGCATACCTGGGTAGATTTATTCAAGACATACCTAACCAACTAAAGAAGAAGAGCTTTTTGAGCACCCCAAGAGCCCCTCAAACTCTCTACCAGTTTTAATTAATACCCAAGTGTAACTTGGATACTGGATTGATATCTAACACTAAAAATTATATTTGGATATTTTAACTTAATAGCAATATAATCCCATGATATATATTCTTCTGATTCTCAAGTTTCTTTCTTCTAAAAATGTATATAGTTTTCTATTATGCCAATACCTCAAAATTTTATGTATTCCTTCTAATGTAGGTGAATTTTGGACTGTTTTGAACAGTGACAGTTTGACAATTTTGGTAAAAATGTTTTGGTGAAATAGGAATTAAATTTCAGCAGGGGAATACCTAGACTTAAAATGGTTGGGTCAACGGGTATATCTTCAGCTTTAGCAAACACTGAAAAGCAATTTCCCAATTTGTTTATACCAACTTACACTCCCACCAGGAGTATTATGAGAGTTATAGGTTCTGTATTTCTGCAACTCTTTGTTTCTGCTGTGTTTTCTCCTTCATGCATTCTGGTAACATATCATGGTAAGCATTATAATTTTCCTTTCTCTAATGACTAAGCAAACAGAATACTCTTCCTTATATTCCCTGGCAATTTGGATAGATTCTTAAGTATTTCTTGATTTTTTTGGCCAATTTTTAAAATAGATTGCCTATATTTCCTTTATTGCTTTATAGGGTTGCTTTCCCCCACCCCTTGCATATTCTGGGTATAAATTCTTCTTTGGATACTACAAATATCTTCCTTCTTACATTCTATACCTTATATTTTCATTCATTTAATAGTGTTTTTTGAGGAAGAAAAGTTCTTTATTTTGATATAGCCCATTCTTTTTAAAGTTTTTGACTAGACTAAATTTTATCTTTATCTACATCAAGATCATAAAGATATTCTATTTTTTCCACTAAATGTTTCTTTATTTCACCCTTCACATTCACATATGCATCCCATTCGGAATTAAATTTTGCGCATGCTGTGAACAGAAATAGATTCGCTTTGTTTACATAAGTTCAATTCAGTTGCTCAGTTGTGTCCGATTCTTTGTGACCCCATGGACCGCATCACACAAGGCATCCTTATCTATCACCAGCTCACGGAGTTTAACATATGTCAACTCAAACTCATGTCCATTGAGTCAGTGATGCCATCCAACCATCTCATCTTCTGTTGTCCCTTTCTCCTCCCGCCTTCAATCTTTCCCAGCATCAAGGTCTTTTCAAATGTCAGTTCTTCACATCAGGTGGCCAAAGAATTGGAGCTTCCAGTGAACATTCAGGATTGATTTCCTTTAGGATGGACTGGTTGGATCTCCTTGCTGTCCAAGAGATTCTCAAGAGTCTTCTCCAACACCACAGTTCAAAAGCATCAATTCTTCAGTGCTCAGCTTTCTTTATATTCCAACTCTCACATCCATACATGACTACTAGAAAAACCATAGCCTTGACTAGGCAGACCTTTGCTGGAAAAGTAATGTCTCTGCTTTTTAATATGCTGTCTAGGTTGGTCATAACTTTCCTTCCAAGGAGCAAGTGTCTTTTAATTTCAAGGCTGCAGTCACCATCTGCAGTGATTTTGGAGCCCTCCCAAAATAAAGTTTGTCACTGTTTCCATTGTTTCCCCATCTATTTGCCATGAAGTGATAGGACTGGATGCCATGATCTTAGTTTTCTGAATGTTGAGCTTTAAGCCAACTTTTTCACTCTCCTCTTTCACTTTCATCAAGAGGCTCTTTAGTTATTCTTCGCTTTCTGTCATAAGGGTGGTGTCATCTGCATATCTGAGGTTATTGATATTTCTCCCGGCAATCTTGACTCCTGCTTGGCTTCATCATTTCTCATGATGTACTCTGCATATAAGTTAAATAAGCAGGGTGACAATATACAACCTTGACGTACTCCTTTTCCTATTTGGAAACAGTCTGTTGTTCCATGTCCAGTTCTAACTGTTGCTTCCTGACCTGCATACAGGTTTTTCAAGAGGCAGGTCAGGTGGTCTGGTATTCCCACCTCCTTCAGAATTTTCTACAGTTTGTTGTGATCCACACAGTCAAAGGCTTTGGCACAGTCAATAAAGCAGAAGTAGATGATTTTCTGGAACTCTCTCACTTTTTAAATGATCCAACAGATGTTTATATGCGTATACAATAATCTCAGAGCAATTTATTGAATAATAAATTCTTTCTTTACTCACTAATGTCATTTTTGACTTGACTCCCAATTATAGTATTCGTGTATCAGTACTGTATTCTGTTTCATTGGTTTATTTGCCTGCCTGTAATTCACAATAGTGTTTTAACTGGAGTATCTATATATTAATAATAAGTCTGAATAGTATTATTATGGATATTTCAGATTTTGGTTCTTATGAATAAAATTGTTATGCATACACAAATATATATCTTTTTATGTATATAAGTTTTTATTTCTCTTGGGTAAATACTCTGAGTGAGAGACTGGGCCATATAGTAAAATTTATGTTTATCCTTATATGAAACTGACACACTCTTTTCTTATGTGGGTATATCATTTTGTACCATTCTGCATTACCAGTAGTTGGCTGAGAATTCATGTTACTCCGCATTCTCACCAACACTTGGCTTGATCAATCTTTGTAATTTGAAAGAATTCTAGCAGTTATGCAGTGATATCTCATGTGGTTGTAAGTTACATTTTTCTGATAAAAGATGAAGTTGAGCATGTATGAATATGCATATTAGCCATTTGTGTAACTTTGTGATGTTTTTGTTCAAAAGTTTTCTCCAATTTGGGGGGGGGACTGTGTTTTTTTTTATTCAGCATATAATTTTATTATGTTGTGTGTTTTGAAAATATTTCCAAAGGCTGTGGATTATCTTTTTTATGTTTTAAATAATGTTTTATGAACACCACAGTTTTAATTTAATGAAGGCAGATACTTTTTATTTTATGGTTCAAGTTTTCTACGTCCGAAGATCTTGGGATTTCCTTTATATTTCCTTCTAAAAGTATTACTTTGTGACATTTAAACATATATGAATAATGCATTTCAAGTAAATTTCAGAATATAAGATGAGTAGGTATTCATTTATTTTACATATAGATATCTAGTTTCCCAACAGTCTTTGTCAAAAATAATATACTTTACCCAACGAACAGCCTTGAAAATTTTGTTGAACTTCATCTCAGTTTATATATGTGGGTCTATCTTTAGATCATTGTTTCTTGATTATTGCAGTCCCATAGTAAACCTTGAAACCAGGTAGTGTAAGTCCTCCAAATTTGATCTGCTTCAGAATTATTTTGGCTATTCTAAATCCTTTGCATTTCCATATAATTTCAGAATCAATTTATTTTATTAAAAAATGTTTGTTGTGATTTTGATTGGAGTTGCTTTTAATCAAGGGATTACTTTGGGGTAAGAATTGTCATCTTAAAAATATTGAGTCTTTTGATTCATGAACATGGTATCACCCTTCCTTTATTTAGGTCTTTAATTTCTTACAGCCGTATTTTATCCTTTTCAATGTATGTTTCATGGGTTAAATATATCTCTAAGTATTTCAGCAGTATTCTTTCTTTGATAGTATTGTAAACAGTAATTTTAAATCAATTTATAGTTTTTTCATTTATATAGGCATACAGTTGGTTTTTTCATGGATTAACTATATTGCCTACAAGTTTACCAGGCTCACTTAGGCATTCAAGTTGCTTCTTTGTGAATTCCTCAGGATTTTCTAAATAAATGATTATGCTATTGGCAAATAAAGTCAATTTTACTTACATTTCAAGCTTAAATCCTTTTACTTCTTTTTCTCAGCTCTTGCACGAAATCAGTAGTATTTTGTAGCTTTCTGTGTTTGCATTGCCCCTTCAAAATTCTGCCCACAAATTCTATCAACATTTTCTTCCTCAGCCCAATTTCTGTCTTCTCAAATCATCAAGAATGGTAGGCTGTACATGGGTTCCTTTCACTGACCATGACCTAGAAACTGTCAACAAACCGGTGCATTTATAGAGTTCATCTTGTTTGTTCTTTCTTAGAAATCACATTTCTGCTCTGTGTAGTATCTAGAAACTATTATTTCAACAATTTTTCTTAGTTTTTGAAAGTTTTTTTTTTTTTTTTTTCTGATAGTAGGGTTATTTAGTTGCTGTTACTACAAATGGCCTGAAGCAAAATTCCCTTTGTGTGTCCTTGAAATTAAAGTATTTCCTGTGAAAGGCATTTGCTTGGGTCTAGTTTTCCTTGTCGGTGAAGGCAATGGCACCCCACTCCAGTACTCTTGCCTGGAAAATACCATGGACGGAGGAGCCTGGTAGGCTGCAGTCCATGAGGTCGCTAAGAGTCGGACACGACTGAGAGACTTCACTTTCACTTTTCACTTTCATGCATTGGAGAAGTAAAAGGCAACCCACTCCAGTGTTCTTGCCTGGAAAATCCCAGGGACAGGGGAACCTGTTAGGAGGCCCTCTATGGGGTCACACAGAGTTGGACACGACTGAAGTGACTTAGCAGCAGCAGCAATTTTCCTTGTGGCTCAGACAGTAAAGAATCTCCCTGCAGTACAGGAGACCTGGGTTCTATCCCTGGGTCTGGAAGATTCCCTGGAGAAGGAAATGGCAACCCATTCCAGTATTCTTGCCTGGAAAATTCCATGGACACAGAAGCCTGGAGGGCTAAAATCCATGGGGTGGCAAAACGTCGGACATGACTGAGCAACTTTCATTCATTCATTCATCTTGTTCATTGTAACAATCCCTTCCTTTTAATAAGACTCTTGTATTTACATTTGATGTAAACGTTTATATCGTTGAACATAAGTCTAATCTCTAGCTGTTTTTTTCTTTTTGTATTTTCTTTTACACCCCATTTTCTGTCTTCTCTTCAGAAATTTTTGATGTTCCATTCTTCCTTCTCCTCTTTTGGATTTAACTATACATTTGATTTTTTTAAACATACAGTTATTATTAGGATTAAAATGTGTTTCTTTAATTTATAACTGTCTATATAAATTACTATTAAAGGACTATTCATGTAAAATAAAATCTTGCATTGTTACGTTAATAATTCAGTTTTACCATCCTTTGTGCTACCCTTGTCCAGGTATTTCTTCAATATATGTTATGAACTGCATACTATATGACTTTTGGCTATAGTCAATTGACTTAAAAGTATTTCAGCATTAAATGGTTTGTGGTTTACAATTATAATAGAAGGAAGTGCTAGATTACAGTTATAGGTTAGTTTAAAAGAATATAACACGTTTCTCATCCAAATTATGCACCCTCAAGGACCATTTGAGGGTTGGTGGACCCTAGGTGAAAAACCTCTCAACTAGATGATTTTTAAACTCTTTTATAATTAAAATGGTGTAATCCAGGAGTTGCTTCTGGCTGCATTAGCTTATCATGGATAAATTAACATCTCTGATCAGATTTTTCTTATATGTATTTGGAGATCATAAAATCTACATCTCAAGGACTGTGTGAGGGAAAATGTAATAATGCAAGGAGTAGGTGCTTTGTAAAAATGTAAAGCTCTTTTATAAATTCCAGGTATTATCAAGGAAAGCAAAGAGTCAATAGAGACATCTTTCTCTCATTCCGGCACACCATTCCTTGGATCTCAGTGTTCCTTCCAAATTGTGGCAAAGAGTTTTGTGAACCATTGGAACAAAGCACTGGGTCCTATTGTTAAAGAATGCCACGTGCGAGAGGTTATTGGGAGAGGGTAGTATGTGAAATGGGGGAAGGTGGTCAAAGCCACAGAATTTTTCAGTTGCAAAATAAGTAATTCCTGGGGATATAATGATAACATAGTGATAATAATTAGCAATATGTGTTGTACGTTTGAATGTTGCTAAAAAAGCAGATTTTAAAAAGTAAAAAAAAAAAAAGATATTTAAGAACATAAAAATTGTCTTTCATATTTACCCACAAAGTGATCTTATACAGTGATTTTTTTTTTTAATCTGGTAGACCCTTAACTCTGTTAACTTGGGATTCCTTTCAGCCAAAAAAGGTTTTATTTATCCTTTCTTATCATTTTTATCTGCTAACTATAAATTCTCTAAACTTTTATTTTTCTAAATATATCTTTATTTTTCCTTTGTTTTTGAAAGATGTTTTTGCTAGGAGTTTCATGGTTTCAGGTCTTATATTTAGGCCTTTAATACATTTTCAGTAAATTTTGTACATGTTTTGAGGAAATGTTCTAATCTCATTCTTTCACACGTAACTGTCCATTTTCCCCAGCACTACATACTGAAAAGACTGTCTTTTCTCCATTATATATTTGTGCATCCTTTGTCATATATTAATAGATTCTGAGTGCATAGGTGTATTTCTGGGCTCTCTGTTCTGTTCTATTGATCTATGTGTCTGTTTTTATGTGCTGGCACCATGCTGTTCTGATTACTGATGCTTTGAAGTATTGTCTGAAGTCCAGGAGTTCAGTACCTACAGCTTTGTTCTTTTTTTCTTAAGATTGCTTTGGCAGTTCTGAGTCTTTTATGGTTCCATATAAATATTAGCACGGTTTTTTCTAGTTGTGTAAAAAATGTCATAGGTATTTTGATAGAGATTGCATTAAATCTTCAGATTGCTTTGGATAGTACGGACATTTTAATAATACTAATTCTTCCAAACCATAAACAGGGGATATCTTTCCATTTATCTGTATCAACTTTAATTTCCTTTATTCGTGTTTTATCATTTTCAGAATATAGGTCTTTCACCTCCTTGGTTAAACTTATTCCTAGGCATTCTTTTTGGTACAGTTTTAAACAGAATTATTTCCTTAATTTCTCTTTCTGATAGTTCGGTATTAGTATTAAAAAAAAAAGATTTCTGTATATTAATCTTGTGTCCTGCAACTTTACTGAATTCATTTAATAATTCTAGTGCTTTTTGATGGAAGCTTTAGGGTTTTCAGTATATAGTATTGTGTTATCCATAAACAGTGATAATTTCCCTACTTCATTTTCAGCATGGATATCTTTTATTTCTTTTTCTTGTCTGATTGATGTGGCTAGGACTGACAATACTATGTTAAATAGAAGTGGTCAGAGTGGGCATGTCTGTCTTCCTGATTTTAGGGAAAAGGCTTTCAGCTTTTCATCTTTGAGTATGATGTGAACTGTAGATTCGTCATAAATGGCCTATGTTAAGTTAAGCTTTGTTTTCTCTATACCCTCCTTTAATGAGAGTTTTTCATTTTATTGATTAGCATGTGTTATTGGAGGATTTGTGGAGAGATTAAAACATATGTGATTGTTTTTATGCTATGTAAACATAAAATTACATTCAGAAAATATTTGAATGTCTAAAACTGAACAGAAAAAAAAAATAAAAAACAAGATCAGAAACTGTTATCTTTCCAAGATATTGTCCAGGGATAGGGAAAATTCAGCGTTGGCAAAAATAAATAGTCACTTCCTGTCTACACATTGTGTCCAGTGAATTTAGTAAAGTCATTACATATGGATAACATATGTTCATTGTTGAGCTAGTAGAATCTTCAGGAAATGAGAAGAAGTATAAAACATGGCTCCTACTTGAAGAAAATTACAGATTAGTTTTGGAGATAAGACATTCATATAGTGATAAGTACTAATATGAGTTAATACTGTGAAAGTTTAATAGGAAGTATGCCTAAGGAGAAAATAAATAAAACTGACAAAAATTGTATATTTGGAGAAGTTTCTGTGAACTGATTCAAGTGGAGATTTTCTATCATAGTGGCTATAATCTGGCCTCTATTCACAATTCTGGGTCTATTCAGAAATATATATTAAATAATTTATTAATGGTCTGTCCACACATTCCAATCTAAGAGAACTTATAACCAATTAGTTATGGCCAAAGATCCCCACGGTGAGATTGTTATAATCACAGTAGAAACCCAGGAGTCTACTCAATTTCATCATCTCTTTCCATCCTCTCTTAGTACAAATAAGATACACCATATTTCTTCCTCAGAATGCTCTTGTCCCTTTTACCAAATATATTTCAACACCTTGATGAAGAGAATACTGTCTTGATCTTCTGCAGGAAAAAAATGTGAAGGGTAAGGATGAGGTCATGATTGCAACTCATAAATCTATCCCAGCATTCCTATCCTTGGAAAATGTTTAAGTTTGGTGGGGAAATGATTACGGTTACCTACTCAATTCCCTAGGATTCCCTCTAACCTTATAAATTGAAATTCTTTTTTATTTCTGCTGACAGTAAATTTCAATGGACAAAAAATAAGACTAGATATTTTTAGTTTCATTACACCTTAAGGTGGCCAAAAATATATCATAATTAGTCAATGGGTAGGCTTATTAAGAAAGCTTTTTTAAAAAACATATATGTCAGTCTTCCAAATAGTGTTTACCCTATGATTATCAGATTCAGAGTTAGGGGTCAGTCAAGAATTGGGGGGTCATTTATATGCTACTCTTAAGGCTTCTCATATTTGTGACTACCTCCTCCTTTTGACTCCAGTAACTACTACTATTTTTCATCCAGTTTCCATATCTGCTTTCCCTATTACAGCTTCCCTACTCATGGTGTAATTGTTTTTCTATTGCTGAATTATCCTGTTTTGCCATGGTTAGGCTGCTTTCTAAATTCCTGTTTTGTCATAGCCTCCAGCTGAGTCTCATCTTGTAGAATCACCATGTTGCTTTTCCTCTTTCTTTCAGCCTGGGAGATTCAGTATGGTTATCCATGATTAGTGCCTTTGTGGGAGAACTGGAAAGTTGAGCTCTTCTGGGACCTCTCAGGGCCTCTCCACATTGTAATTCTAGGTAAGTAGTCAGACTTCTTACATGGGGCCTTAGAGGTCCAAGAGGGAATGTTCTAATAGGTCCAGGCAGAAGCCACAAGATTATTCTTATCTAGTCTCATAATTTCAGAAATTAATTTGTATTCTATTCCATTGGTTAATAAGTACGTATACCCAGAGAAGATTCAGGAGGAGAGAGATTCAACTTCACATCTTAACTGGAAGAATAGCAAAGATTTTTCAGCCATCTTTAATATACCAGAGATTGTTTTCTTATTTTCAGAAATCCTTAAAGGGGTGAAAATTATCTACATACCATAGATGGATATAAAAATCAGTTTGGAGAAAGGTAAAACAGGTCAAATGTCAACTGAAAGAAGTATAATTATAAAAAGGAGAAGAAAATAAGAATTTAAACTCCCAGCAGACATTATTGTTGAGGTAGTATGGACCTAGAAGGGGAGGAACATGATTAAATACCTTGTAGAGACTCATATTCTTTCAGTTCAGTTCAGTCGCTCAGTCTTGTCCGCCTCTCTGAGACCCCATGAATCACAGCATGCCAGGCCTCCCTGTCCATCACCAACTCCCGGAGTTCACTCAAACTCATGTCCATCGAGTCGGTGATGCCATCTAGCCATCTCATTCTGTCATCCCCTTCTCCTCCCGCCCCCAATCCCTCCCAGCATCAGAGTCCTTTCCAGTGAGTCAACTCATCTCATGAGGTGGCCAAAGTATTGCAGTTTCAGCTTCAGCATCAGTCCTTCCAATGAACACCCAGGATGGATCTCCTTTAGAATGGACTGGTTGGATCTCATTGCAGTCCAGGGGACTCTCAAGAGTCTTCTCCAGCACCACAGTTCAAAAGCATCAATTCTTCGGCGATCAACTTTCTTCACAGTCCAACTCTCACATCCATACATGACCACTGGAAAAACCATAACCTTGACTAGACAGAACTTTGTTGGCAAAGTAATGTCTCTGCTTTTTAATACACTATCCAGGTTGGTCATAACCTTCCTTCCAAGGAGGAATCTTAAAAATAGGCTGCTGCTGCTGCTGCTGCTGCTAAGTCACTTCAGTCGTGTCCGACTCTGTGCGACCCCATAGACGGAAGCCCACCAGGCTTCCCCGTCCCTGGGATTCTCCAGGTAAGAACACTGGAGTGGGTTGCCATTTCCTTCTCCAATGTGTGAAAGTGAAAAGTGAAAGTGAAGTCGCTCGGTCGTGTCCAACCCTTAGCGACCCCACCGACTGCAGCCTACCAGGCTTCTCCATCCATGGGATTTTCTAGGCAATAGTACTGGAGTGTCTTGCCATTGCCTTAAAATAGGCAGTGATATCCAAACTAAGAATAATGAGTTACATTAGAGATTCTGCAAGTCTCTGACAAGGAGCTCTTGAGTTTATCACACTATGCTCAAGAGGGACCACGGAAATTTCATTCATAAGCATGAACCTTGCTGGTGCTGAGACACCCAGCTCCGATGACCAAACCCAGGACCTGGTTGTTCTCCTACCAAAGTTCAGACATTATAGTACAAAACCCATCTTGAAACTTTTGTAATTTTTTCTGCTCAGGGAACTCTGATTAAATAGATTTCTCACACTATGTAGTCACCCCTTATAGTATTTCAAAATTTTATTTGGAGAGGAGAGGCATAATTAAGTTTGAAAAAATATATATAATAGTCAACATACCTTTTATTTGTTAGTTTTTCACCATCCTTCTTTATTCCTGATAAATGCACAATATACAGAAGAAAAATAAAATATTGGCCCACCATCAGAGAAACATGATTTCCTGAGTGATTCTGAAAATGACCCACATGCCTTCTCTTGAGCACCACTATGACAAACCAAACCTTCATGAGACTGCAGTTGGCAGAAGAATCTGATGCCATAGAATTATATTTTATGAATAAGTACGAGATGCCTAGGAATCAAATAGTGCCCTTTATTCTATGGATGCTATTGTTTAATCAAATCCATGAAACATGATTCATTTAATCTTCTTAATATAAAGGATTCCAGCTCACATTTCTTCATTAGGTTTTTAAAAATATTCTTTGTAACAATAGGTTTTACTCTGCCTGAGGAATCATTTACTAATTACTATTTTCCCCCATGGTAAATAAACCATAAAATGTTTGAAAAAAAAACCTAAAAATATTTTTAAGCTAGTTACATTGGGCTTCTTTTATAATGTTTTATTAAAATAATTTCCACTTGAACTTCATTATTTCTTCAAGGCATTAGCTTTAATTGATCTAATTTTAATGATTTCTTACATGATGCATGTCACTGGTTTATATAAGCATTCTGTCATCAGCTAAATAAACAACTTCTCCTTGGTATATTTTCTCTGTAGTTAAAATTACATCCATAAGTCCACCTTTTTCAGAGTTTAGAATTAGACATTTTTTTTTTAGCACTCACATATTAGATGAGCTAATGCAAATTTATGAGACATTTATCAACAGAACAGAATTTTACACACAAAAAATCTAGTATCAGAGACCTGATTAGTTCCTGAACTTAATTATGTGTCCTTCAAGTAACCTGTACAAAAATTCCGGAAGTTATCTAGGTACCACTCATTTTTATTGCTTTCATTATTCAAGGGACAACTATTTCTTGAATGCCATCAGGAAGAAGTCCTTGGTCCCCTCAGTTCAGTTCAGTTGCTCAGTCGTGTCCAACTCTTTGCGACCCCATGAACCACAGCACGCCAGGACTCCCTGTCCATCACCAACTCCTGGAGTCCACCCAAACCCGTGTCCATTGTGTCAGTGATGCCATCCAACCATCTCATCCTCTGTCGTCCCCTTCTGCTCCTGCCCTCAATCTTTCCCATCATCAAGGTCTTTTCTAATGAGTCAGCTCTCTGCATCAGGTGGCCAAAGTATTGGAGTTTCAGCTTCAACATCAGTCCTTCCAATGAACACCCAGGACTGATCTCCTTTAGGATGGACTGGTTGGATCTCCTTGCAGTCCAAGGGACTCTCAAGAGTCTTCTCCAATACCACAGGTCAAAAACATCAATTCTCTGGCGCTCAGCTTTCTTTATAGCCCAACTCTCACATCCATACATGACTACTGGAAAAACCATAGCTTTGACTAGATGGACCTTTGTTGGCAAAGTAATGTCTCTGTTTTTTAATATGCTGTCCAGGTTGGTCATAACTTTCCTTCCAAGGAGCCTTGGTCCCTTAGTTCCTCACAAACTCTGACAACTGGGCAGTTAATATATTAGAACAATGACATATATAGGAAGGAGTTAAAAATATTTTAGACACTGAAATTTCTCTTAAAATTTCTTTAAAAACTAGAGTAAGAGGTCTAAAGTTCAAAGAACATTTTTACTTAATTTCATAAAATGATATGTAAACCTTTTCTTTCTGTCCATATAAAACAAGCATAATCTTTGTTTGTAAAAAGCATAAAAATATGTTGCTAAAGTATAAGGACTCTGTCTAGGAAGACAATTTACTGTTGTACAGCTTTGTTATAGATTTCAGCTTGATCTCATTTAGAATATATATATATAGCTTCTCATTTTTAACTTTTTACTTACATGCTTACCTAGACAATTTATTCAGCTATCCAGTACATGATATAGGGGCTTATTATTGAGAAAATTCTTTATATACCTTGCGATATGGCAGCGAACAAAACAGAATCTATCGTCTCATGGAGTTAGCATATAGCATTTCTTGAAGAAAACAGTCTCCAAAATCACTTGATGCTCTGAAGCTTACTTCTTAAGATTCTACACCCATCATCCATTAATTTTGAATCAAGGTTATCTTTCCATTAACTACTCTTTGTAATGTTTTTGTTAAAGGTTAGGTCTCTCTTTAACCTCAGTTATTGCATTTTTCTCATATTTTAACCAGACTATGGTTTTCCTCATATTCGCTCCACTTATCTATTCTCTGGTTTGGTAGCTTTTGCTTCCAAGCTATCTTTAAGGTTAAACTTTGGGTTCAAGATAGCTGCTAATATCATTCAGTTATTAGCCTGCATGTGGTTTCCTTCCTTGTCCTTGCAGTCTAAATTAGGTATCCTTTCTGTATTTTTGATGTCACAGCACTTAAAGCAGATTTATTGTTTTGTTTGTTTACAATGCTTGTATTCCAAGCAAACTATAATATACTCTCTGAGGCAAACATGTTTCTGTACATGACAGAAGGGATATAGTGACAATATATATATAATAGTGACAATAGAGTGGCAATACATATAATGTTAAAGGAGAGTCTTCTTCCATACATTAGCTTAAAATCATGAATCTTGTGATTGGCCGATTAAAAAAGTAAAAGGATAATAACTCAAAACTAGGAATGAAACTGTGCTGTGTGTGAGTAGTTCATGTGTGGATTGCATGTACATGGACTTAAATAACAACCCCACACTTCTTCCCTGCAAAGAAATAAACAACAAAATGTCTCAACTCCTAAGAAACACCTTCCAACTTGTTAGTTCTATATGACGTGTTAAAAAAATTATGATAAAAGTAATGTGACGGCTGTATTGGAAATGTATCTTATCAAGTAAACTGGCTAGTCATAGTATTCCCCTTAACCCCATATATGTTGTTAATGTCATTGATTCATCATACCTATAAGATATTTTCAGGAAAACAACTTGATTAATTACAGTTTATAATGACAGACATAGCAGTGGCTGTCACTCTGGTAGGTGGTATTGAGTTGACATGCCTAGGAGTCTGCCTGAAGGCCATTGATCACACAAGAACTTTAAATGATAGAAGACAGTTCTACCTAAGAATCGGTCTTTTCAAGAGTACCTAAGACAAAAACAATTACCTTGGCCCAGGAGTGTTTTCAAAAGTGTACAAGTTTATTTCTCCCAGAGGATTTTGCTAGCTTATCCATAAAACAATGATGTCTGTAACCTATAAAATCAAGCAGAAATTACTCCTGCCAGTATTATAATAAACTAGTTAACATTGAGTACTTTTATGAGGCAAAAACTAAAACACATTCTTCCTGAAAACATTGGTTGCATTGTTAATTTATATCATTGAAAAAAAAAAGATTTTACAGTATGGAGATCTATATCTATCCAGTTTTATCCATTCCAATTGAATGTACAATAATGAAGCCTGATTTAAAGGGTCTAGTGCAAAAGGAGAATGTGGGGCCTATTGTTTAAAAGAATTAAAATTTTAAAGGCAGAGACAGTAAATCATTAAACCAAACATAGGGCACTGTTTAACTGAGTAGATTGCATGCCCTGGCTATAATTTAGAGTTTTTATACCAAATACCTTGCTATATTTGTATGTGTGCCTGTGTGTGTGTGTGTGCTTAGTCATGTCCAACTCTTTGTGACCCATGGACTGTAGTCCGCCAGACTCTCACGTCCATGGGATTTTGCAGGGGAGAATACTGGAGTAGGTTGTCATTGCTTCTCCAGGGAACCTTCGGGATCCAGGGGTCAAACTATCATCTCCTGGTTCTTCTGCATTGGCAAGAGGATTTTTTACCACAGGGTCACCTGGGAAGCCTCACTATATATATATATAGTTAGAAAAAAATATATTTTGTCTTCTAAAATAGGCACAGTTATCAATATTTGCACACAAAGAGACTGTAGCACAGAAAAGCATCCTGTGTTTAGCTAAAGCTTCCCAGGAAGTCAGCAGGAACACTCAGGCAATAACCTAGTATCCTAACTCCAGTCTAGCTCTCTGTTTACTTTATCAGGTTTCATCTCCAAATCGAACTGCAATTTCAACAAATGGCAAAGACATTTATGACCAATATATCCTGCTTCCCCTTAAAACATCACCTCTGCAGTCGATTCTAGGAATTTAATTGTATGAGACAAACAACAACTGTTGCTATCGTGAATTACTTTTTTGCCCCATTCAGAGTCCAAAACATTACCAGATTCAGGAAATGAAAAAACTCATAAAGCAGTAGCTCTTTTCTATCCAGTGCAGCTGAGAGATGCAATTAATAAAAATAGAGAGACTCGACAGCCTAGCAGCACCCAAAGTAATAACACCTTTTATGAATATGAGACATAGGTCCCAGGGCATCTTGAAGCAGGATTCTGCTCTATTGATTACATTGTCAGACAACACATTTCATATTACTGAACATGTCCTGTATCAGGAGATGTGGGAAAGGGACACTAGAGGAAACATAAATTTCAGAGGAAATAGGAGTGCCTATGAACCTCAGCATGCATTTCTGAGAGCAAGAAAGGTGATCTCGTTTGGGAGCCCAGTTTCAGGAGTTCTCATAAGTTAGAAAAGCATCAATAGCTGGAGAAGAACTTAAGCACCTACTAAGTACAGACAACATGGCATGAAATTCCAAGCTATGGCAAATATCTGTTTCCTAGGAAATGCCACGAGGCTCTCAAATTTCTCATCTTTGCTTTCACACATTTGACAAATTTTTATATACCAGATCTTATACTTCGCCACATTGGCTCCTGTGATGAAAGTAATTCTGTTTATTTTATGCAAGTATTAATTCAATGCAATTGCCCTGTCATTCTGTGCACTATATCCACAAATTTTGTCTCCTATTAATCTCTCTAGCAAATTAAGATTTCTAGTCAAGAGGTTTCATCAGATATTTGATAAGAAAGGAAGGATCCTCAGCATGTCATCTGCATTCTCTGCAATGATTATCCTTTTAAACTTATGAACAGAAAGTTTTCAGATTCTCTTTTTCTACTTTCTCTAACTTAGCTTATACTCACTCTGTTTTCACAGTTCCCAGCTGGCCCCTCCATTTTTTTAACTGAAAGGCAGGAAGGGCATTTGTTGGGACACAGGCATTTCTAATCAAGAAAAGTCTTTCCAGGCAAAATTTGTGTGTGTGTGTGATTCACAGATCCTATTAGCTGCCTAAGTCCCTTTCAGTGTATCATAGACTATGTTGAACATTATATGTACATAATTTCTAGGTGTTTATAAACACTACACATGGAAATGTCATTCATACTTCAAAAGCAAAGTAGGGATAGAAATAAGTTTTAAACATACCTATGTGAAGGAGGAGCTATAGTTTGCTTTTGTGAAAGGGATGGTGGCAGGTAGAAACGGGCAGATGATGTAAACTGGTAATATCCAATTTCCTGAGATGGGTGAAACTGAAGGTGGGACTCTCTTTATCATGAATATTTCAAGAATAAAACACAGTTTCTAAATTTTTCTTTTTTCTGTTAAACTAGGCAGAATGTGTGTCCTCCTATATAAAACCTCTCCTGACAAGTAACACATTCTGTAAATATGTCTATTGTTATTATTGTTGTTTGGTTACTAAGTCATATATGACTCTTTTGTGATTCACAGACTATACCCTCCCAGGTTCCTCTGTCCATGGAATTTCCCAGGCAAGGATGCTGGAGTGGATTGCCATTTCCTTCTCTAGGGATCTTCCCCAGCCAGGGATCAAACCCGCATCTTGTGCATTGGCAGGTGGATTCTTTACCACTGAGCCACCATCGAAGCCCCCAAATAGGTCTATTACAGAATAAGTATTACTCTATTTTCCCCATTTTTTTATATTTATATATCTTAAATTGTATACTTTTTTGAAACAAAAACATATGCTAATTGTTGTTTGATCTGCAGAACCTATATAGTGTATGATAAATTAAATCCATAAAACAACCACAATATTAATAATGTATTAAACTTTTACATCATGTTAGGCCTTGTGTTAAATTCTGGCACTCATAACATTGGTTTAGCTTCATAATATCCCAGTGATTTCAATATTTCTCATTATTTCCATTTTATTAATGGGGACGCCAAAGCTTACAATTCCACAAGCACTAAATTTCAGTTTTACATGCAGGGATTGATCAATAACCAGAAACTCCTTCCTAATTAAGAGGCCAAGTTTAGAGTTTCTTCAATTCCAGCAGCATCTAAGTACTGAGATGTAAATAAAGGAAAGTCTCAGGCTCTTGTGTATCCCCAGAAACAAAGCTTGGGAGGAGGTACACATGAGCTACACAAGTCCTATATGCGTGGCTGGAGCAAGAGCCTGTGTTGAATTTAGGAGTATGACCACTAAGGTAACAGGCAGCAGGAGGTGTTTCATTCCACTTAATAAGCAACACATCTAGTCCACGTGTTCTTATTATCCAGGTTTTATCTAAATTGTTTCCTCCTATATCCAAGAAGAGAAGTTATCGATATGTGTCCCATCTTTATGTCTCGTTTCCTTTAGATTGCTACTATACAGAGAACCATAGCTGTTTCTGTCTATTTTATGCCATCCTGAAATCTTTTTGTTTTAAACATTTTTCTTTGAATTACCAGTTTGGTGAAGGGGACAAATTAACCAGTACAAGTAATGCTCAAAATTCTCCACACCAGGCTTCAGCAATACCTGAACTGTGAACTTCCAGATGTTTAAGCTGGTTTTAGAAAAGGCAGAGGAACCAGAGATCAAATTGCCAACATCCACTGGATCATTGAAAAAGCAAGAGAGTTCTCCAGAAAAACATCTATTTCTGCTTTATTGATATGCAGATGACACCACCCTTATGGCAGAAAGTGAAGAGGAACTCAAAGGCTTCTTGATGAAAGTGAAAGAGGAGAGTGAAAAGTTTGGCTTGAAGCTCAGAAAACGAAGATCATGGCATCTGGTCCCATCACTTCATGGGAAATAGATGGGGAAACAGTGGAAACAGTGTCAGACTTTACTTTTTTGGGCTCCAAAATCACTGCAGATGCTGATTGCAGCCAGGAAATTAAAAGACGCTTACTCCTTGGAAGGAAAGTTATGACCAACCTTGATAGTATATTGAAAAGCAGAGATATTACTTTGCCAGCAAAGGTCCATCTAGTCAAGGCTATGGTTTTTCCCGTGGTCATGTATGGATGTAAGAGTTGGACTGTGAAGAAAGCTGATCGCTGAAGAATTGATGCTTTTGAACTGTGGTGCTTGAGAAGATTCTTGAGAGTCCCTTGGACTGCAAGGAGATCCAACCAGTCCATTCTAAAGGAGATCAATCCTGGGTGTTCATTGGAAGGACTGATGCTAAAGCTGAAACTGCAATACTTTGGCCACCTCATGCGACGAGTTGCCTCACTGGAAAAGAGTCTGATGCTGGGAGGGATTAGGGGTGGGAGGAGATGGGGACGACAGAGAATGAGATGGCTGGATGGCATCACCGACTCGATGGACATGAGTTTGAGTGAACTCCGGGAGTTGGTGATGGACAGGGAGGCCTGGCGTGCTGTGATTCATGGGGTTGCAAAGGATAGGACACAACTGAGTGACTGAACTGAACTGACTGAACTGCTTTATTGACTATGCCAAAGCCTTTGACTGAGTGGATCATAACAAACTGTGGAATATTTTGAAAGAGATGGGAATACCAGACCACCTGACCTGCCTCTTGAGAAATCTCTATGCAGGTCAGGAAGCAACAGTCAGAACTGGACATGGAACAACAGACTGGTTCTAAATAGGAAAAGGAGTACATCAAGGCTGTATATTGTCACCCTGCTTATTTAACTTATATGCAGAGTACATCATGAGGAATGCTAGGTTAGAAGAAGCACAAGCTGGAATCAAGATTGCTGGGAGAAATATCATTAACCTCAGATATGCAGATGACACCACCCTTATGGCAGAAAGTGAAGAAGAACTAAAGAGCCTCTTGATGAAAGTGAAAGAGGAGAGTGAAAAAGTTGGCTTAAAGCTCAACATTCAGAAAACTAAGATCATGGCATCTGGTCCCATCACTTCATGGAAAATAGATGGGGAAACAGTGTAATCAATGGCTGACTTTATTTTTCTGGGCTCCAAAATCACTGCAGATGGTGACTGCAGCCATGAAATGAAAAGACGCTTACTCCTTGAAAGGAAAGTTATGGCCAACCAAGATAGCATATTAAAAAACAGAGAGATTACTTTGCCAACAAAGGTCTGTCTAGTCAAGGCTATATTTTTTCCAATATTCATGTATGGATGTGAGAGTTGGACTATAAAGAAAGCTGAGCACAGAAGAATTGATGCTTTTGAACTGTGGAGTTGGAGAAGACTCTTGAGAGTCCCTTGGACTACAAGGAGATCCAACCAATCCATCCTAAAGGAGATCAGTCCTGGGTGTTCATTGAAAGGACTGATGTTGAAGCTGAAACTCCAATACTTTGGCCACCTGATGTGGAGAGCTGACTCATTTGAAAAGACCGTGATGCTGGAAAAGATTGAAGGCAGGAGGAGAGGGGGACGACAGAGGATGAGATGGCTGGATGGCATCACTGACTCAATGGACATGGTGATGGACAGGGTGATGGACAGTTGGTGATGGACAGGGAGGCCTGGAGTAATGTGGTCCATGGGGTTGCAAAGAGTTGGACATGACTGAGTGACTGAACTGAACTGAACATGGCTTGATTTTGTTGTACTTTTCTGTAGTAGCTAATATGTTATTTCTGCATTCTTTTTTATACTTTCAATACAAAGTGGTAGAAAATCTGTCTTCATTACTTCTTTCTCTTTCTGCCCACTAGTACTTCCCCCGAAGGTGGAAAAACTGAAGTGATTGGTCAGAACTGAGTATGATTCTGAGTATGATATTTCCCCCAACCAACAGTGAGGTTTTGCTTCCAGTTCTTTTACCCAAATGCAGCATTCTCTCTTCTGCCTCTGAATTCATGAGGTAGGCACATGTGGGGCAAAGTTCACAGGCTCTTCAGTTCCAACTCAGACTGGGAAAGAAGGGATGAGTGTGAAGCATACTTTCCATTCTTGTCTGTGTAACTTGTAAGTAAAAAAGATTTAGAGTCAATGCCACAGATCTCCCAAATGGGAAGGATTAGGACAGTATACTTTGGCTTTCAGGCTGATGTTTCATGAAGGAAAAGAAAATAAAAAATAAATCCAGAAAATCCCTGCACTTGTTTGTGTAATATGCTTGGCTGGCGATAAATAATGTTGACTGTTTACTTCCCATAACTATTGTTTTTTTTTTTTGTTTTTTAATGTCATCAACCCCAGAAAGGTGGAATGATGAGATTTCAGTACCAAAGCACCACCTTGCATATTTAACAATTATGTTTCTTCCCTCTACTTCACAGTCCTCCAGAGATAGTTTGGGCAAAGAGAAGAGATATTGAGAAATAGGGGAAGGAATTTGAAGAGACAGAGAGAAATCCCTAACTCTATAATTGGACCATGATATTTCCTGGGGCTCAGTTACTTAGATTACTTGCTTCCTTGGCTGGGTAGGGCAAATCTTGACAGTCATCTGCTGCTGCTGCTGCTGCTAAGTCACTTCAGTCGTGTCTGACTCTGTGTGACCCCACAGACGGAAGCCCACCAGTCTCCCCCGTCCCTGGGATTCTCCAGGCAAGAACACTGGAGTGGGTTGCCATTTCCTTCTCCAATGTGTGAAAGTGAAAAGTGAAAGTGAAGTCGCTCAGTCGTGTCCGACCCTTAGCGACTCCACGGACTGCAGCCTACCAGGCTCCTCCATCCATGGGATTTTCTAGGTAAGAGTACTGGAGTGGCTTGCCAGATACTCAACTCTTCTTCCAGTCAGCAGAGCACACAGCCAGTCAACAGGATTCCATTTCCCATGCCCTCTGGTGGCCAGATGACTAAATTTTAAGCTGCAGGGATATGCATACTACTTCTGAATTTTGCTCTCTCCTTGTCCCTCTCTTTGCCATTGTCTGGCATATAGATGTAATGGCAGATGCAGATGCCAGGAATTCAGAGAGGAAAGTGTACCATGAGGATGGTTCAGTTCAGTTCAGTTCAGTTCAGTCGCAGGGCTTCCCTAAGCAGTCTTTTTTTATGAAAAAGAAAAGTAAACGTCTTTAATGTTTAAGCCATTGCGTCTTGGGTCTTTTTGTTTTATCAGTTTAAACTACACCCAAACTAATCCAGATGAAGGGGTTCCTCAGAAATCTGGCCTATTCTCTTTCCCTGTATACCATTCCCCACAGTTCCTCAATTACATTGATCCTAGTTCACACCACAGTTTTCAGGACATATTTGGTTCCAGTACACTTGTAAGCTAAAGTACCATTTTATCTCTAGGTACAAAGAGTTATGTATTTCTTCCTCTTTGCTGACATTCTTCAAAGCTGATGATAGCTTCTTTTCATTTTAAAATCAGGTAGTCATATTCTTTTTAGTCCTCCTATTTTTAATTCTTACCAAGAATAAATGAAAACTTTTGGATATTTATGAGTTCACCTTTGCAAATACAAGTACAGAGTGATGGATGGTGCCCGACTGTCATCAATTAGCAATTTCAACATGCTTTTTCCCCCTTTGTCATGGCTGCCATCACCAGCTTCTCCATAGTAAATGCATTTCCTCTTTGGAACATTTTTCACTAAAATGCATAGCAAACATTACTCCAAAAAACAGCTCAAAGGAAAAAATATACAATATAATTTTCCATACATTGAAGATGTCTGTGGAAAGTATGATGTCATAATTTAAAGGATCAAGAACTTTTAATCAGACCTCCTAGGTTCAAATAGCATCCATTATCTATAAATACTGGTTGAGTTTACCTCTCAGACCTCAGTTTCTCATCTATGAAGGAAAATAGCAGTAGTTGCTTAATGTGGATTAAATGAGATTATACCTGTAATGTGTAGTTTGTAGAATGAACAACATGTTGCTGACACATGGCAGCCACTCACTCACTGTTAATTCTTCTTGTAGTTAATGCTTTGAGTCTTTTCTAAATCCATCTTCACAAGTAATTGACAGTGTATTTGAAAGCAGAGTCTGAAGTCAACATGTTTGCCTGGTTTAGAGAGAGTGAATGTTTTGTCAAGCGGTTGGGGCCTACTCCAAATTCACAGAAACAACACAAAATGCTTACTGAACTGAAGAATACTAATTATGCACCCTATTTATAATAATCTTACAAAGTCTCATTACCTACAGCAGTCACAATGCATTCATTTCATTTCTGTTTAGGCTGGGAAAATTACAGGAAGGCCTTGTCATTCTTTTTGGAGTTTTCTGTATTTGGTGACATTTCCCCAGCTTGCTGCAAAACAGCAGCTGCAATTAATTACTTTTTGAATCGACTAGAGGACAGCTTGTAAGTTTTCTGCTGCCCTCTGTCAATTCTGGCACAATGAATTCTCTTTCAGAGTTGCATTTTACAACCTGCATTTTAAGCATTTCAAAGATTGCAGGGCCTGAACATAAAATAGTAGAGTGGAGAACATTTTATGTTTAGCATTTTCCCAGAAAATATAGCACTATAATGATAATCAGTCAACTTGGGATCCTAGTGTTTGCAATTAACAAATATTTTTACTTTTTAAAAAGTTTGAAACTTTGTAAAATTCTCCTACTAATGGATGAGTTGACATCATCTTATGCCCTCAAAAGATTAGTGAAAATCTCCACCAGTTTGGGCTTGTCTATGCTGACCTCATAACCTTCCAAAGTTTTAATCATCTGAAAGTGAGATACAATTAGAGAGGAAAATCCCAACCTGGAAGTTCTTGTCAGTCCTTTTTAGTCAGTAATTGCAAATACTTCCACTCTGTTCAGAACCTATGTTAAATGAAATGTCTCACATTTATTTTGTCTTCAAGTTTTCAAGTCAAACACAGACACATGTCATAGAATTTTTATGTTTCTAAAGCCCATCTCCATACTTGACCTTAAAACGAGGTGAGGGGTTGTGAACTGTAGAGGAATTCACATAACCTCAGTCAGGTAAGTGATTCCCTAGATGATCATTTATAAATGATTTCAGAAAGTATTTTTGATACAGGTTTTATTCACTTTAAACAAAATGATGATGTTACATATATAAGAAGACGACATTTGAGATGAGGTAACTTTCTCTAATCTACTCCCTTCTTCAGCATCTATGTTGTACCTGCTCAATATAAATAGCAAACAGTTCTCAGCTTCATGGGTAATGGAAGCTAGGCCAATTCAAAATGACTTATTTTAGATGTTTCTAGGTGTTCTTGCCTGGAGAATCCCAGGGACGGCGGAGCCTGGTCGGCTGCCGTCTATGGGGTCGCACAGAGTCGGACACGACTGAAGCGACTTAGCAGCAGCAGCAGCAGACATATATATTGTGAAAATGTGATGTTCAAAGAACACTGCTAGCTGACTCCACATGGGAACAAAAAGGAATTGTTCAAAAGGTATTGGATATATGAAAATTCAGTTTCCTACAAGCGAATTAAAAGTCAGAGGTAGTCACACTTGTCTTCGTCCTTTTAGTCAATCTGCTCTTTTATTTCAATAGTAGTAAAACAAGATGTTAGAGGATGATGTTTTGTATCTCACATTGACTGAGGTATCAATCTGATAGTTTATTAGGGAGTCAAGGATAAATGTGAAACTAACAGAGAATGAGATGGCTGGATGGCATCACCGACTCGATGGACATGAGTTTGAGTGAACTCTGGGAGTTGGTGATGGACAGGGAGGCCTGGCATGCTGTGATTCATGGGGTCGCAAAGAGTCGGACACGACTGAGCAACTGAACTGAGATGAACTGAACTGAACTGAACCTTTCATATTCTGATTTTCGAAAGAAAAGATCCAAAACTTGTTCCCAGAATCCTGAGTCTTTACGGTTACTTCATGAATATAATGAGGGGCCAGAGTGTTGGGCGAAGATATTGTGGGACACACTGGTGAACAGAATTCTTTAGAAAGAGTTGTTCCTTGGCTGAGCTCCCACCACTTTTTTTTCAAGGGATAAGAAGTCAGGCACCACCTTCAATCTTCGAACATGAGCTTTCAGGACAGCAAATATAATTTTCAGCATTAACTCTCCCACAGATAAACAGTGAATCTATGACAATCACTTTTTTAACCAATTAAATGAGTAAAACTGCCTGATAACAAAACAATTATAAAAAAATAAGTGCCAGATAAGATTTCAAAGTTAGAACTCTGTGCAATGTTCCACAGGACAAAAAATATATATATACAGAAATCACCAATCTTCCATTTTCAAAATATCATTTGCATCTCCACTTTTAAAAACAAATTTGTAGCTTATCAATATTCTGTAAGGTAACATCTAACTTTTCAGAATCTAAGACCTAGTTATTAGTAAATAGTAAGTAAAAAACGTTAATTTATTCTGGAATGACAGATGACCTTTGGACAGGCTAGTGAGACAATGCTCTTACATGAATTTGAAAGGGCACATGGTTATCTTTTTTGCCTTATTTATAACTTTTGGATAGCATCCTTGATAAGGAGATGACTCAGAGTATTTTGAGATATATTCCCTGTAGTCAAATATAGAGAACAGTGCCTAACTCCTGCCTGAAGAAGGTAAAGTGGACTACAGCAGGAGTCTAATTAGGTACCTGGGAATGTTGAAGGCAATGGTCAGGCAGACTAAGATCCTTGGTGGTAAAGTCAGTTTAGTGCTAAAGCACTAAGATCATTCTGAAACCCCAAGTGTTATAGGAGTGTTCTCCTCTGACCAAGTCTGGACTGTGTGGTAGGTAGACTCCTCTTGGTTCTGACCCATATGGTCTTCTGGAGAGGCACAGGGAGCTCAAGAGAAAGGCTGGATGCCCAGGGGCTGAGCTAGAGGTTACAAGAAACCATCTGGGAAATAGACACATTTGGCAAATCATGAAAAATGCAGGAAAGAGGTGCCAAGCAGGTGGTCTTTGAAGAGCCAACAAAAGCATCTGCAAGGGAAATCTAACTTTCATCATTGTCCATGCCCACTCAGGATCACTAACTTTAGCTACCTGCTAGGCCCACATTGGTAACAAGTAAAACAAGTAATAACTGGCCTATGGACTTACAGACTTACCTGCCTCAACCCTCACCCTAGCAGGAAAATGGAGAATGAGAACATGAAGAAAA
Source organism: Moschus berezovskii (assembly GCF_049115385.1). Taxonomy (NCBI): domain Eukaryota; kingdom Metazoa; phylum Chordata; class Mammalia; order Artiodactyla; family Moschidae; genus Moschus; species Moschus berezovskii. Next base: position 39,973,202 of record NC_142468.1, on the reverse strand, counting down.
GAGAGATTAAAAGTAACTCACACCTTTCCCCTTCCCCGTGCAGGCTTTCTGCCTGAAATAGGGCCCCTACCCTGAAATTGGGGGCTTCTCAGGTGGCTCAGTGGTAAAGAATCCGCCTGCAAATGCAGGAGATGTATGAGTATTGGGTTCAGTCCCTGAGTCAGACAGATCCGCTGGAGAGGGAAATGGCAACCCATCCAGTATTCTTGCTTAGAAAATCCCATGGACAGAGGAGCCTGGAATGCTACAGTCCGTGGGGTCACAAAGAGTTGGACACAACTGATTGGGCTTCCCTGGTGGCTCAGAGGTTAAAGCGTCTGCTTCCAATGCGGGAGACCCGGGTTCGATCCCTGGGTCGGGAAGATCCCCTGGAGAAGGAAATGGTAACCCACTCCAGTATTCTTGCCTGGAGAATCCCATGGACGGAGAAGCCTGGTAGGCTACAGTCCACGGGGTCGCAAAGAGTCGGACACGACTGAGCGACTGAACGGAACGGAGCATGCATACAGATTAAGTAGGAGATTTTGAGGGGAGTGGGCTTCATATAGTTCTACAGCACATACCAAACACATATTGCAATTTTTTTTTTTTTAACTCAACCACATTGAGTTTTTCGCCTCAGGTTTTTAACATAAAACTGACACATACCATTGTATTAGCTTAAGGTGTACAACATGATTTGATGTATGTGTATATTGTAAAATGTTTACCACACTAAGTTTAGTGAGAATCCATCACTTCATGTAGTTATAACATTTTTGCTTCTGGTGAGAGTTTTTTTTTAATCTATCTTAGCAACTTTCAAGTATACAATACAATTTCATTAACTATAGTTGCCATGCTATACATTTCATCCCCCAAACTTATCTTATAATGGAAAGTTTGCACCTTTTGACCACCTTCACCCATTTTCCCAACCACCCACCCCCTGCTTGAAGTAGATTGAGTCAGAGATTTACCAGTAAGCCAAGTTTAGCATTTTAACTCTTATGTGGGAATGGGTATTAATTTTATTGAATTTCTGAATTATGAATTTTTATGACAAAAAATGACTACTTTGCTTGTTTGCTTTCAGTCTGAATGGGAACAGAAAAGTAATGAGCCTGCCCAAGTTTTCAGTGAGGGGCACTGAAAGAACATAACCCTTTAAATAAAACTGTAAAGGGAGAATGGGAAATAAAAATAAAAATGCACTGTAGTTGCCATCTACATTCCATGCTTTTTCACTGGTGGTAGAAACCGCTTCTTTTATATGAGGAAGCCGGCCAATGGGACTTAGACATATTTCAGGGATCACATATACTCAGCTCACCAAGATCCCACATGACTGTTTTGGGGTTTAGGAATTGAACGTAAAACTTCGCCACCAAGATAATAGAGAAGAATCATAACTAAAGAAATAAAAACTATAGCAAATTATACTTCATTCCCGACTTCCACTTTTAGATGTCTGTGCTAAACTTTTTAGGTGGATGATGTATAGAGAAATGTATGCTGTTCCAATGGGGGAAACATTTTTTCCTTTCCCATATGATATAAACTTGACAGCCAGGAAAATATGTGATATTCCTCATAAGTAAAAATATTACCTTTCAAGTAAGTAAGTCATTTGAAGAAAATCATTTTCATTTTTAGCTTATTTTGGCTAAGGATGCTGCATGCTACTGTAGTAACTGTTGAAATTAAATAATCCTGGGGTTGGATCCCACCTCTACCACCTTTTAACATTCTGACTTTGAGCAAGGTAGTTAATCCTTTAGAGCCTCAATTCTTCATCAATAAAATAGGGATGATACCCACTTCCTTACATTTTAAATGGAATTCTCCACCCTCCTATATTTCAAATAGGGATTAGACAGTACACTAATCATTTCATGCCTGACAGAGAAAAAGTATTCAACTTCTTGAAAAAAAGAAAAATGACTTGTAATCTTCAAGGTTTATTATAACATAACTAACCTGGTGAATAGTTTTTCCTTCTAAGCTTGATATGGAGGCTTTGGATTTGAAGTTCAAATTCAAATGGCTTGCCATTAGGTCTCCTGAGCTGACCTCTGCTCTTGGGACTACCAGAGTGACATTTGTTTTTCTTAGAACTCTGAGCTGCCTGTCTGCAGCAAGTGACCCTTAGGTTCTAAAGCCAGGCACATTGATTACTCCTCTGCTTCCACAATTTGAAGGGTAGGATCAGTTTAGAAAATCTCTAAACAATTTCAATCCTGGTGTACAAATACTAATATCCAGTCAGCTGGTTTGAATTCCCTATTGTCTGCTGCTGCTGCTGCTGCTAAGTCACTTCAGTCATGTCTGACTCTGTGCGACCCCATAGACGGCAGCCCAACAGGCTCCCCCATCCCTGGGATTCTCCAGGCAAGAACACTGGAGTGGGTTGCCATTTCCTTCTCCACCCTATTGTCTAGAGACAACTTATTAGGGAGGTATGTATAAACCTCGAAGCTAGCTTGCTGTGAAATTTTGAGAAAAAAGTAAAGATTCTTCAAAAGATGATTATGAAACAGAGGAGTGTGGAAGACTGATGTTTTTGTCGGAACCCAGTGGGAAGAGGTGGCGGATAAACCAAGGTCCAGAACTACGGGGATATTCCTGGGTGTCCATGACTCTACTCAAGATCTAGCTCAGATACTGTCTGAAAAGTAGAATTCTGAGCATGAATTTAGAAACAGATCCACTAAAAGATAAGAATGAGGGTGAGATCAGCTGATCAGTTGAGAAAAGGTCAAAGAACCCAAGGTGCAGTGCAAGGTAAACCGTTTTGACACACTCCGAGAGCTCAAAATTCAGCAGTATTTCTACAAAAACAGGGATCTATATTAATTGCATTTAGGAAGAAAAATCAGAACTTTCCAGTGTGCATATGAATACTTCTGTCAAGAAACTGGGAAAATGGACTGTCCTGTACCTAGTCATTCAGTCATGTCTGATTTTTTTTGACCCCATAGACTGTAGCCTACCAGGCTCCTCTGTCCATGGGGATTCTCCAGACAAGAATTACTGGAGTAGGTTGCCATGCCCTCCCCCAGGGGTATCTTTCCAACCCACGGATCAAACCCAGGTCCCCTGCATTGCAGGTGGATTCTTTACTGTCTGAGCCACCAGGGACGCCCAAGAAAGTAGATTACATTCACAATTATGTAGTATTTGTTAGAGCCAGTTGCAAGTTTGGCACTCTGTACATGAGCAAGTCCAATAGTTCAGCATAGCCAGCCTGAGAATAGACCAAAGCACTTCTCCATCAGCTCTGGACACTGGTAGAAGAAAATCCGTGAGGACATTAGCTTCTTGCATTCCAGATTGCAAGCACTCATTTGATGTGTGGGTCCCATAAAGACTGCAGTCGAGGAGAAGCTCAAGGAGTAAAATGAAAGACCTCTGGAGTCACTCATCTTGAGATAAGTGGCTGAAATCAGAGGTGAGGATGTGAGGATATTAGTCTAGGCACAGGAGGTATACAATACTGTTGCACCTAAGAGTTTAACATGATGGCAGACATCAGACAAGTATAAATAAATGTTAAATTACCAATTGTAATAAAGATTAGAAACGAAAATAAACAGGTTCTATGAGAAAGCAACTAGTGGAGACGGAGACATAATTTTAATGAAGAGAGTCAGAAAAAGACCTACTTGAGAAACTGACCTGTACTCTGAGGTCAAATTATAATCACAATAGAGGACATCAGGGCTCTTCCAGTTTATGGTCTAAAAGCTATGCGAGGGCAAGGGTAAATACCCATTGCTAGCTACATGGATGAATACAGGATGCATTAAATAGTGTCTGGGAGTACTGAGACACAAACTAGCCCCTTTGAGTGCCTGTCATACTGTCTAGAGTGCTAATATTATTCCATTCCCTACAGTCTTGCATTATACTATAGGAAACTTATTTTTTAAAAGAACAATTTCACTTCAAACTAATTTAGAGTTATTCTATATGTAAAGAGGTGAGTTTCCATAACCTTCTCTGTCACTAGTCCCAGAGATAAGAGTTATTAATAGTTATCCTATGTCATTATGAGATTCTTCTTCCCAAAAAACTAGATTCCTCCCATTTCTTTCCCTAAATCTCATACATGTCCTTAATTTTGCCAAACAACACAACACATTTTCAATTCTTTTGCTTTTGGAAAGACCCAATATATGATTTCCCAAAGGCGTTGTTTCCTATTATTTAAAATACATTTTCAATTCATTTGTACCCAACTCAAACTTAATAAAAGCCATTTGATTTGACATACAAGCCAAATTTTTAAGATTATCACATCCTCCCCTAAGCTTTTAAGAGTTAATTGTGTTCTGCCAGACAACAGTAGAACTGGACTTATGAATAATGGTTAAGTTTGCTCCGTAATCAATAAGATCTGGAATTGGAGGGGTTAAAAACAAAGCAAAACAGAAACTCCCCAAACTTAACTGCCCTTGATTACTGGCTAGAAGAAACTGACAAATTTTAAACTCAAAAACAAATGGAAAATATGTTTAACCAGTGAAAGAAGACATGTTTCCAGAAAAGTCAAAAGCTTGGTTTTAGATAAACCTATTAGAGACTGAGTTCAATTAACAAATGTATTTTAAAAAGAAGAAAAAGAAGCAGGTGAAAGACTTTATTTAGTTCCAGCTAACTGGCTTCTTGTGCCCTAAGGAAGAACAGATGGATGGAAGAGCCTGAAGGTACTCTACTAGCTAAGGAGAAAATAGCCCTTGAAATAGATCACTTAGTCAGACCTCTCATTATTTTAACTACTACTCAGCATAGAATGGCACAACACGGATAATAAAGTATTATGTTCCCAAAGGCAGCTCTTGAAAGGCTAGCTTGGCAGCTGTTCATTTCACCTGGAAACTTCAATTCAACATTACAACAAATGAAGTCTGGCATGGAACTGTGAGAAGTCTCTAATTTATTAACATCAAGAGGCAAGTTTTAAAGGGACAGTTTTCCTTTTTGCTCATTATACTTTAGCAAAGGTCAAAATCATTTACAGTTTCAAAAATACATGAACAATTTTGACTGTGTAGTAGTGCAAGCTAGGGACATTCTTCCTCACATAGATTTGGTGAGTCTAAGAAAACTCAAAGAGTGACAATCACAAAATTGTGAGACATATTTATTTTCAGTGTCATTCTGCTTGAGGGTTCCAGTTTATCTCTTTCCCCACCTAAATCCAAACATTTTTATAGATATCTCACTAGTGATGGGCCACTGATGCTGAACACATAGGTATTCTCTGAGATTGTGCTGCCCAGAACTATTTGTTAATGGTAATCATTAATTATTTAAGCTACCTCAGCAATAATTTTGCCAACATATGAGCCTAGAGAAAAGGTTTGTTATTTAAGGGTTAGATTTATAGTTTTTGCTTCCACTTTTCTAAAAACACACAGAGAGAAATAAACCTTTAATTAAAGTGAAAGGCTAATAAATATGAGAACATACCCTAATTGTGAATAGATTTATTGGATTTAGATTTATTGGGCTAACAAAGCACAAATCTCTGGGGATTAGACATCATTGAGATGCTTGGCATCTAAAGAGAAACTGGGTTAGGATTAGTGATTGAGAGCAAGGATGATTTTCTGGAGTTCAAGCACATGGACAGTATTTTTATGAGATTAAGGCAAGATCATAAGCTAACACCACATAAAGAGATCCTATTTCTAGGTCTTTAAGAATCTTTTGCAGGTTCCAGATCAGCTAAAATGAAATCCACTGACTCTTTAACTTCTGCCCATCATCAGCTCTGTCTTTTCTTATCATTTTCTTATCACACTATATTTTAATAATATTCTTAAACTCCTATACTATACTCTTCTCTTTTTATCGCACCTCATGAGCAAAACCCCGTGCCTTATGTTATTATTGTTATTATTATGTGACCTATTATTAATATAAATTTGAGTTCAGTAGCCTTAAAGGAACCATCAAAGCTGTTTAGCAATCTTACTCAGTTCTCTGATCCTCTGCTCTCTCAATTCCCCGCAATCTTGACACTTAATGCCATATAAATATATAAACACATATATACTTTTATTGTGCCTTGTCTGTAAAAAGAAACTAATAATAAACAAATCTCTTAGATTTGTTGGAAGAATTAAATTAATATGTTGCTCCTAGAATAATGACCAGCAAAAATAAGAGCTACATCAGTTCAGTTCAGTCGCTCAGTCGTGTCCGACTCTCCGCGACCCCATGAATTACAGCACGCCAGGCCTCCCTGTCCATCACCAACTCCCGGAGTACACTCAAACTCATGTCCACAGAGTCGGTGATGCCATCCAGCCATCTCATTCTCCGTCGTCCCCTTCTCCTCCCGCCCCCAACCTTTCCCAGCATCAGAGTCTTTTCCAGTGAGTCAACTCGTCGCATGAGGTGGCCAAAGTATTGCAGTTTCAGCTTTAGCATCAGTCCCTCCAATGAACATCCAGGATTGATCTCCTTTAGAATGGACTGGTTGGATCTCCTTGCAGTATAAGGGACTCTCAAGAGTCTTCTCCAACACCACAGTTCAAAAGCATCGATTCTTCGGTGATCAGCTTTCTTCACAGTCCAACTCTCACATCCATAAGAGCTACATAAGTGTTACTTATTGTCATTGTTGCTATTATTACTATTATTTATACATAGTTGCTTATTTACTTTCTATTTTTAGACAAGGTAAATTCAATATATCAGGACTGAATGTATAACTTCTTGAACAAACATTTCAGGGGCACCTAATTCAGCCCCAGTCATCCAATTTTCCAAGCCAAAGCTAAAGAGACACACTTGACCCTTTCTTCTCTCACACCAATCCATACCCTGCTATCCAATCCATTTAGCAGTCAACAGAATAGTAGACACAGTGTGATGTGGTAGGCACTAGATTGTCTCTCCCCTTTTTTCCCTCATATTCTTAAAACTTTTTTCTTCCATCTAGTTCCTTACACAGTAAAGATTTTTCAAGCACTGCATCTTCTATCATGCTTTTGCTCCACGTGTTCATATCTTATGATAGAGGGGACATTACTGCCAATTGTGCAAAAATAAATGTTTCTGCTTTCTGTTTCTCAATTCAGAAATTTTTCTACCATCTATAGGAAAATGGTTTGGAGTTTAGCTTCATCAGTTTGAAAGGCTAGAAAGTTGTTTCTGGTTTTCCAAGTTGTTCCTTTTGATATTGTTCTTATTGAAACATAATACTGCATTTATTGCAAGAAAGAAGATACATAAAAAGAAAGAAGAAAACAAAATTCACCAATAATTCTTCTCCATTATAACTCTTAATACTTCAGCATATTTTCTTTTTTCACATTACTGAAATGAAAGTTTCTTACAATCAGTGATAGTATCTTATTCTAGTTAAAATATATCTTATCAAGATCTATCTGCTACTGCTGCTAAGTCACTTCAGTCGTGACCGACTCTGTGCGACCCCATAGACGGCAGCCCACCAGGCTCCCCCGTCCCTTGGATTCTCCAGGCAAGAACACTGGAGTGGGTTGCCATTTCCTACAGTATCAAATACAGTGATACACATGAAGGCTACAAAAGTCAGTAAAATGCCACAGTTCCCTTCAAAATAACAGCCAATTGGAAGGGATGAAGACGCACACAAATATAGAAGCTGCTCTACTGGCATACATATCAGGTTCTGAAAATCAATTTTTGCGTTAGAGCAAAGTGCTATAGAAGTAAACACAACATGATTGTTGGTGGTAGTCATATCTGACTGGCTTTTAACTTGAATGTATTTTCCTTTTTTAAAATAAAATTCACAAGTAATAAGCAATGCTATGTATATATCAGTGGTGTTTCTCCAATTTGTAATATGGTGGAGCGAAGTGTATTAAATGTGGAAAAAGAAAAAAAGACACAGAAGAGAGAAAGATGAGGCATATGCAGAATATCAGATCTCTCTTTTGTGGGAATATCAAGGCTGCTGCTGCTGCTAAGTCACTTCAGTCGTGTCCGACTCTGTGTGACCCCATAGACGAAAGCCCACCAGGCTCCCCCGTCCCTGGGATTCTCCAGGCAAGAACACTGGAGTGGGTTGCCATTTCCTTCTCCAATGTGTGAAAGTGAAAAGTGAAAGTGAAGTCGCTCAGTCGTGTCCGACCCTTAGCGACCCCACGGACTGCAGCCTACCAGGCTCCTCCATCCATGGGATTTTCTAGGCAGAGTACTGGAGTGGTTTGCCATTGCCTTCTCTGATATCAAGGCTAGAAGACAATATTATTGAATGGACAAAGAAATCCTATGGAAGGACTGCAACTTCATCTTGTAAAGAACTGAAGTTCTCAGAGTCATGCTTCTGAAGATCAGTGTCTTTACTCAGCAATGGTGTGTTTGTGAAAGTCACTCAGTTTCGTCTGACTCTTTGCGAACCATGGACTATAGCCAGCAAGGCTCCTTTGTCCACAGGATTCTCCAGGCAAGAATACTGGGGTGGGTAGCTATTCCCTTCTCCAGAGGATCTTTCCAACCCCATTGAAGGTGAATAACTTCTTATCTTATCCAGGATTGCCTGGAATATTACTAATATTGCCAATTTAAGCTTTTAATTTGTAGATTTGTTAAAGTGTTTTGGCAGATTCCTCCTGTGAAATTAACTTAGATGAGACAAGTATACATATACATACACATAACAAATATACGTATACAAATGATTCTCATGTTTGTGGATTCTATATTTAAATTTGCCTATGTTAAAATTTATTTGTAATCATAAAGTCAATATTCAAGTAGTTTTGTGGCTATTTTTAGACCTGTACATAATGAAGAAACATTTGAGACACCCCACACACATTCCCAGTTGAAGTCAAAGAATAGGATACTCTTCCTTCTTGTTTCAGCACTCACACTGTAAACCAGTGTCTTTTTCATTGTCCGTTAAAAAAGAAAGTAAAAGTGAAAGTTGCTCAGTCCTGTCTGAGTTTTTGCAACCCCATGGACTATACAGTCCATGGAATTCTCTAGGCTAGGGTATTAGAGTCAGTACCCTATCCCTTCTCCAGCAGATATTCCCAACCCAGGAATTGAACCAGGGTCTCCTGCATTGCAGGGGGATTCTTTACCAACTGAGCTATCAGGGAAGTCTTAAGTCTGTTAAGTGCTGCCTTTAAAAAAAAAATCGTGCTTTTTGTTGATTTCACTCTTTAAAATAACCTCCAAGTATAGTGCTCAAGAGACATCTAGTTCTAAGTGCAAGAAGGCTATGATGAGAAAATGTGTGTTAAATAACCTTCATTCAAGCATGAGTTATAGTGCTGTGGGTCTTGAGTTCAGTGTTACTGACAATATATGTTAAATAACGCATCTTTAAACAGAAATGTACATAAAACAAGACTATATATTCATCAGTTGACAAGAATATTGTGATTGGAGGTTTGTAGGAGCCTAAATGTGTTTTTTAAAATACCAGCATATACATTTTTATTCAGTTCAGTTCAGTTGCTCAGTCATATCCGACTCTTTGTGACCCCATGGACCACAGCAGTCCAGGCCTCCCTGTCCATCACCAATTCCCAGAGCTTACCCAAACTCATGTCCATTGAGTCAGTGTTGCCATCCAAACACATCATTCTCTGTTGTCCCCTTCTCCTCCCACCTCAATCTTTCCCAGCATCAGGGTCTTTTCAAATGAGTCCATTCTTCACATCAGGTGGCCAAAGTATTGGAGTTTCAGCTTCAACATCAGTCCTTCCAGTGAACACTCAGGATTGATCTCCTTTAGGATGGACTGGTTGGATCTCCTTGTAGTCCAAGGGACTCTCAAGAGTCTTCTCCAACTCCACAGTTCAAAAGCATCAATTCTTCTGCACTCAGCTTTCTTTATAGTCCAACTCTCACATCCATACATGACTACTGAAAAAACCATAGCCTTGACTAGACTGACCTTTGTTGGCAAAGTAATGTCTTGCTTTTTAATATGCTGTCTAAGTTGATCATAACTTTCCTTCCAAGGAGTGTCTTTTAATTTCCTGGCTGCAATCACCATCTGCAGTGATTTTGGAGCCCAGGAAAATAAAGTCAGCCACTATTTCTACTGTTTCCCTAACTATTTGCCATTAAGTGATGGGACCGGATGCCATGATCTTAGTTTTCTGAATGTTGAGCTTTAAGCCAACTTTTTCACTCTCCTCTTTCACTTTCATTAAGAGGCTCTTTAGTTCTTCTTCACTTTCTGCCATAAGGGTGGTGTCATCTGCATATCTGAGGTTATTGATATTTCTCCCAGCAATCTTGATCCCAGCTTGTGCTTCATCCAGCCCTGTGTTTCTCATGATGTACTCTGCATGTAAGTTAAATAATAGGGTGACAATATACAGCCTTGATGTGCTCCTTTTGTTATTTAGAACCAGTCTGTTGTTCCATGTCTAGTTCTAACTGTTGCTTCCTGACCTGTATATAGGTTTCTCAAGAGGCAAGTCATGTGGTCTGGTATTCTCATCTCTTTAAGAAATTTCCAGTTTATGGTGATCCACATAGTCAAAAGCTTTGGCATAGTCAATAAAGCAGAAGTAGACGTTTTTCTTGATCTCTCTTGCTTTTTTAATGATCCAGATGATGTTGGCAATTTGATCTCTGGTTCCTCTGCCTTTTCTAAAACCAGTTCGAACATTTGGAAGTTCATATGTATATATGTATACATACATATGTGTGTACAATGCATGTGTGCTAAGTCACTTCAGACATGTCTGACTCTTAGTGACACTAGGGACTGTAGCCTACCAGGCTCCTCTGACCATGGGATTCTCCAGGCAAGAGTACTAGAGTGGGTTGTCATGCCCTCCTCCAGGGAATCTTCCCGACCCAGAGATTGAACTCCCATCTCTTATGTCTCCTGCACTGGCAGGTGGGTTCTTTATCAGTAGGCCACCTGGGAAGCCCTACATAAATACATATTAATACAAATATACATATTGATTAATCAGGTTGACTAATAATCAACATGAAGAGTGACTTTATTTTTCCAATCCCTGAATCAGATTACACGTTGTAAATTGCATTTATTTGTTTATAAAAGACAATAGAGGACTTCGCTGGTACACAATGGATGGGAGTCTGCCTGCCAATGCAGGGTCACAGGTTCAATCACTAATCTGGGAAGATCTCACGTGCCTCGGAGCAACTAAGCCCATGTTCCACAACTTCTGAGCCAGCACTCGAGAGCCTAGGAGGTGCAACTACTGAGCCCACATGCTACAGCTATGGCAGCCTGCATTCCCTAGAGCCCCTGTCCCACAACAAGAAAAACCACCAAAATGAGAAGCCTGTGTACTGCAAGTATGAGTGGCCCACACTCGCCACAACTAGGGAAAGCCTTGTGCAGCAACAAAGACCCAGCACGACCTATATATAGATATATATAGTTAATTTTTAAAAAGACAATTGGAACTCTTTGAAACTGGACTTGTTCCAGGAAATCTGTTGCTCATGAACATTGCCTACTGCTGTTGTTGTTTAGTCCCTGAGTCACGTCTAACTCTTTGCAACCCCATGGACTGCAGCACACCAGGATTCCCTGTCCCCTCACCATCTCCCAGAATTTGCCCAAGTTCATGTCCATTGAATCAGTGATATCATTGTCTCCTGACACCAATTCTAACTAAAAGAGCAATGACTAAGCAAAGCAGAGGAGGTGGAGAAATCTGTCTGCTTCAGCTTCAGCATTCTGACCAAAGAATATTTTCTCAGTAACTGAGCAAAGAAAATTAGAAAAAGAAGAGGAATGACTACCAAGAAAGAATTACCTAAATAAGACCTCCAAGTAGAACTAAATCCCTCTGCCACCAAATCAGAATAGTTTTACATTCTTATTATTTTTAGTATTTATTACTGCTTTTATGGGCTGCAGTGTTCCATCTTCCAGGAGAATTTAATTGAATTCCCTGGGCTAAAAAGCAGAAACAAGGAAGAGTTCATAGATAGAAATATATGCTTCTGAATCAAATGAAAATGAGACATAGAAAGAACTAAACATGAAATATAGCTAAGAAATATTTAGTTCAGACTTTGGCCAAAGAAACTAGACAAAAGAGGCAATTTTCAAAGCTTAAGTTATGTGGTTTCCCTTTTATAGAGAGAAGAATGGCAACCAAGTATGGATTTTTATTCAAGCTGGCCTTTACTTTTTGATGTCATCTTCCAGAAACAGCTATTGCTTGTGAATAGCTATGTGAGTGATGACACAGAATGATAACTCCTAGAAGTATACAGCTCATTGTGGAAATCACATGCCTAGTTTTCAAGGTAGTCTGTAATCTAATTTTGTGAAAACTTGGTCCTATGCCAAGATTATACCATCAATTTTAAGGATTTTAAAATGTAAACAGTGACTGCCAAATAGTGCTCTAAATCTATCCCCTACTTTTTTGGAAAATGAGGAAAATCATCCATTTTCTTTAAATATATATCTAAGAATTTGGTTATAATTTCAACTGACAAAAGCACTGGCAAAATTGCAGTCCTAGAGTACAACCATTCTCAACCACATTAACTGACAAGAACAAAATGCACCCAGTGTGCTGAGATACTACTGCTCCAATGACAAGCTCTGCATGCAAACAGGGGTGCCCCTGCCTCTGCAGACAGAAAAGGACCAAAAGATGCACACCAAGAGACTGACAGCTCATCTTCTGCACTTACTTGCTGAGAGACGTGCAGCAAATTGATGACACACCATCCCTCTTCTCCCTATGACATGTTCTCAGCCACTCCTCTCATTCCGTTTTTTGCATCAGTTGACCTTGGCCAACATTCATGCGTTTGTACCTACATGCTAAGTCCTATCTGACTCTTTGTGACCCCATGGACTGTAGTCCACCAGGCTCATTTGTCCATGGAATTTTTCAGGCAAGAATACTGGAGCAGGTTATCATTTCCTACTCCAGGGGATCTTCCTGACCCAGGGATCAAACCCACATCTCCTGCATTAGCAGGCAAATTCTTTACCACTGTGTCACCTGGGAAGACCTGTCCAATGTTCAAGGTTTTTGTAATATTAATGATCTTAGAATCTGGAAATAGTCCTTAAACATATAAAAGGTTATTATTATATACAGACTAATAGCCAGCTCTTTCCCATCTGACTTGAAGATAGAACATGGGCTGCTGCCACTCATTCCTGAAGGACCAAATACATGTTCTTAATTATGAAGATGATGATGACTGTGATGTTGATGATGATCAAATCACAACAGGTATAGAGAAGACTCGGACTGTAATCTGAGGAAACTCATTTTGATAAAAGAAATGCTCTGACATAAGAAATTCTGATCTAGTTGCAGATTCAAATTTACTCTGCATTCACTAAGAATTTGCTAAGCTTCAACTGTGAGACCAATGCTGTGACAGAACCAGTTCAGTTCAGTTCAGTCACTCAGTCATGTCCGACTCTTTGCAACCCTATGGACTGTAGCATGGCAGGCTTCCCTGTCTATCACCAACTCCAGGAGCTTACTCAAACTCATGTCTATTGAGTAGGTGATACCATCCAACCATCTCATCCTCTGTCATCCCCTTCTCCTCCCACCTTCAATCTTTCCCAGCATCAGGGTCTTTTCAAATGAGTCAGTTCTTCCCATCAGGTGGCCAAAGTATTGGAATTTCAGCTTCAGTATCACTCCTTCCAATGAATATTCAGGACTGATTTCCTTTAGGATAGACTGGTTGGATCTTCTTGCAGTCCAAGAGACTCTCAAGAGTCTTCTCCAACACCATGTTACAAAAGCATCAATTCTTCAGTGCTCAGCTTTCGTTATATCCAACTCTCACATCCATAGACAGAACCCAAGGAATAGATAAAATTACAGACTGAAGGCCTATTTCTGTCAAATTGATTTACAACTTATTTTAAAATGACTTTTGTGAGTGAAATTATTAAGAGAAGTGTTTACAAATAACATGCAATTACTGTACTATTTTTGAGTTTAGAGTTTGAGTAATCAAAGGAGACTTCACGGAGGTGAGGCTTCAGGTCAGCCTTGAAAAACACATAGGATTAGGAAATAAGGACATATATTCACTTTGTAAATATTTACTGTATAGCTATGGTGTTCTAGTACTACTAGAATCATAGACTGATACAATTAAAAGGCCCATTTGAGATTATAAAATGCCTTCTCAGTATACAAATAAAGAAATCTAGTATTTACTTCCTCTGGATGGCCAATTGTAGTAAAGCTGATTGCAGCCATGAAATTAAAAGACACTTACTCCTTGGAAGGAAAGTTATGACCAGCCTAGATAGCATATTAAAAAGCAGAGACATTACTTTGCCAACCAAGGTCCCGCTAGTCAAGGCTATGGTTTTTCCCGTGGTCATGTATGGATGTGAGAGTTGGACTGTGAAGAAAACTGATCGCCGAAGAATTGATGCTTTTGAACTGTGGTGCTGGAGAAGACTCTTGAGAGTCCCTTGGACTGCAAGGAAATCCAACCAATCCATTCTAAAGGAGATCAATCCTGGGTGTTTATTGGAAGGACTGATGCTAAAGCTGAAACTGCAATACTTTGGCCACCTCATGCGACGAGTTGACTCACTGGAAAAGAGTCTGATGCTCGGAGTGATTGGGGGTAGGAGGAGACGGGGATGACAGAGAATGAGATGTCTGGATGGCATCACCGACTCGATGGACATGAGTTTGAGTGAACTCCAGGAGTTGGTGATGGACAGGGAGGCCTGGCGTGCTGTGGTTCATAGGGTCGCAAAGAGTTGGACACGACTAAGCGACTGAACTGAACTGAACTGAACTGAATAGCCATAATGACAAAAACAAAAACCAATAAACATTTCCATTGTTAAGAAATGAATCCTCATATGAAGAGAGGGTTTTTTAAACTTTTTTCCCTTATAAAAACGAATACTAAGGTTTGCCATACATTTCCTATATTTAATTATTCTTTTTTAATTTTTTTGTAAATGTATGGTCTTTAGCAAAATGTGTACAACTAACCTCCAGTTTAGTATATTTGTCTAGTTTATGTATTAACCACAGATGTTAAATTCCAAGTTATTTTATACTAGCTTTTCAGACATCAATAAATCTTAGATTATACTTTGGAATTTTTTTTTTTCTTATTCTTCTTCCCAAAAATGAAAGCAAAGAAAAGAAGCCAGGTATGCATGAGACATTTGTTGAGAGGCAGCATGTTGTTTAGTTGCCAAGTCGTGTCCAACTCTTTGCAACCCCATGAACTGTAGCCCACAAGGCTCCTCTGTCCATGGGATTCTCCAGGCAAGAATACTGGGGTGGGTTGCCATTTCTTTCTTCAGGGGATCTTCCCAACCTAGGGGTCTCCTGCTTTACAGGCAGAGTCTTTACCACTGAGCCACCTGGAAGCACTGAGAGGCCACATACACAGGGGTTAAAGCTTAGGTTCTGAGTCAGACTAATTTGGCATCAAATTCCAGTATTGGAATTTGGATACCTGTGGACAA
Source organism: Moschus berezovskii (assembly GCF_049115385.1). Lineage (NCBI taxonomy): Eukaryota > Metazoa > Chordata > Mammalia > Artiodactyla > Moschidae > Moschus > Moschus berezovskii. The sequence continues at coordinate 39,957,763 of NC_142468.1, read as the reverse complement.
GTTAATCTAGAGGCCTCAAATCCCTCTTCTATAAGACAGATACTATTCTACCTAATTCACAGGATGAATATAAAGATTAAATTCATTAATGTATGCAAAATAATTAACAATGTTGGCATAGAGTATATTCTCAATAAATTATAAGTGTTAGTTATTATGTATCTTGAAGTGAAGATGAGTTACATTTATGTTTGGCCACTAAATTCATGTCAGGGTTGCTAACCAGGTAATTATTGCCACATTTATGACAAAGGTTTTCAATTGTGCATGAAGGTGTAAATGCATCTAATTGAGCATGCAATTTTTAGGAAAAGAAAGATGAGTAAGAGACTACAAGGACTGCTCTAGCTTGAACATCTGTTAATTATATCAAGCACTTAAGACTTTTATCTGACTTTTGTTCTAATTTCGAAACTAATTAATGCTCATGATAAAAATCTTGGAAAACACAAATATATTAAAAAATCAACCAAAATCACCTGCAATAATGCCATATGAAAGACACTGATAAATTTCTTTCCAGATTTTCATATATATGTGATTTTCAATATATATGGTTTTGTGCATATATAAAATTTACATTTTAAAGCAAGTGTTAAGAGTCCAACCACATGAATTTTTTATTCTGCTTTTTCACATTTTATGCATTTCCTAAGGCATAATATTCAGAAGTGTTATTTATTATATAATATTCCATTGAGTGATTTTTATATTGCCATTTTTAGACATTGTTTCTAATGATTATCTATAAATAATGCTAAAACAAACATCCTTGGAAAGAAATAATAGTCTCTATAATACTTTCCTGAGGATAAATGCTTAGAAATATTTTTACTGCGTCAAATAAAACGGATATTTTTAAAAATCTATATGCATATAGGTAAACTTCCTGCCAGAAAGTTTATGCTAATTTATTGATTATAATGTAAAGAAGTGTTCAGTACCCAATTCATTGAGCTTCTCACCACAAGACATTGTTATTCAGAATAGCTATAATAATAATTACTGACAATTACTAAGCCCTTGGCATGTGGCAGAACCTGTTCTATTTTACAGATGCTATATTTTTAAATCTCAGTAATTGTGTGAAGTATATTATAATTAACCCCATTTTAAAGACTAAAAAGCTATGGCACATACATAACTCAATGTCCAAAGTTACTCATTAGAAATGAAATCAGGACTCAAACCCAGGTAGTGTGTCTTCAAAGATCATGCTTTTTACTGCAATACATTATTATTTTCCTATAACACTCATCAATATTAGTTTTTAAAATACTTCCCCAATTTGAAAGACAAAAAGCTCATTTGTTTTATTTTCCATAATTTCCTTAGTAAGTTCATGTTCTTAATATGTTCATTTGTTTTATACACTTTGATTTTGCATATGAATTTTCTATTCATGATTATCACTTTATAAAATACTTTTTTTCTGAGGGCTAGAAGAATCTCATCTAAAATTAGATTCTGACTGACTCTCTTTGGAATAATAATAAATACGGATCTTCAAGATGGTGGCACAATTTATTCATTTGCATGAATTTGGAGAAAATTTGCTAATTGCATTCTCTGGTGAGCTTTGGGCTCCCTGCCTGCCAATGCATATTGCATTTTACAGGTCCTTTTAGATGTTCATTTTGTTTGTAATTGATAGATCTCCTAAAAGCAAAAACTCACTGGAAATTTATTGAGTATGAAATGGTGAATATCGAAATCATTTTAAACATTGATATTAAAATAGATCTCCTAGCTGGATAGCTTTCTGTTCTGCTATTTCCGGAATGAATGCATTAAATTTTTTAAGCATAACAGATGTGAAGTGGTAATGTTTGAATTGTGATAGACTGTTCTCTGCCAGATTTGCTGGTTGCCTTTCCACACTCTGGAAATACTAGAGACATTTACAGCCCTAGTGATATTTCCAAATGCTTTAATAAATCTAGTACACTCACATGATTATTTGTAATTCTAGAAATAACCCTGGACTAGAAGACCTTGCTTCATTAGTGGAGCCTGAGGAATAAATGTTCTATTTAAGGGCAGCAGAGAAGAGGATAAGCATGAGGTTGAGGTGCAATAGGAAGAGGAAGTAAGCCATTAGCCAAATGTCTTTTGTTCCATTAAAAAAAAAAGGAAAATGAGAAATTAGAATAATTTTGTGAGGCCAAAAGAAGTGGCATTACTCCTTGGAAGACAGATCACCTAGGGAAACGTGGAAGTCAACAGATTACAGCAATTTGGTTTGGGACTCCGTTCCGTTCCGTCGCTCAGTTGTGTCCGACTCTTTGCGACCCCGTGGACTGTAGCCTACCAGGCTTCTCCGTCCATGGGATTCTCCAGGCAAGAATACTGGAGTGGGTTACCGTTTCCTTCTCCAGGGGTTTGGGACTAGATGTGCAAAAATGTTCCACCAGCAGTGAAAAACATTCTCCCCATTTTCTCTTCACTGTAAAATCTGTATTTAAAACATTATCATAGCAATATATTAGGACCCTGATTAGAGATGGTTTGTCCAATAAAATGAGGTAATTGAAAAATGTTAAGTAAAAGACTTTTAAAATTTCTGTTATCGTTATTTTACTATAGGGTGAGTAAACCTAGATTGGGTCTTCTATTGGGACTTACTAGATTGGGGCTTCCCAGGTGGCACTAGTGGTAAAGAACCCGCCTGACAATACAGGACATGTAAGAGACGCAGGTTCAATCTGAGGGTTGGGAAGATTCCCCTGGAAGAGGGCATAGCAACCTACTCTAGCATTCTTGTCTGGAGAATCCCATGGACAGAGGAGCCTGGCGGGCTACAGTCCATCAGATCACAAAGAGTCAAAGACAACTGAAGCGGCTTAGCACACACGCTTGAAAAAGGAAAGTTTTAAATACAAATGTCTTTCTAAACCCTGCCACCCTCAGTAAGCTCTCAACACCCCTCAGAATCCAGTTGTGTCCTATATATCACAGTCCTTCATTTTGATCTTATGGAATTAGCTGACACATTCACAGGAGGATACAGCAATAACAAACAAACAAAAAAATCCCCATCCTGATCGACATGAAGTAACTCAGCTGGGTTGATATATATGCGATAAAATAGATAAACCATCATTAAGATAAAACTAAGCCAAAGTGATATACAAAAAAGGGCATATGTAGACTGCTTCAGAACTTCTTACAAGCTAACATATGAAAGCTATAAATTCCCTGACACCTTGATGGACTAGCATTTCTATGGTTAGAGAAAGGAGAATTCAAAATTTGGGAAATTTTAAGTAAACAGGAAATGATATTTCAAGAGAAGAATACCTAGCAGAGACCTAGCAGAAAGCTTCGTTTCTTAGAACTCTTCTCAGAAATTTATTCAGAGAATTTCCATATGCACAGGCAGTGGTGTTCTGCTCAGTGTTTAAAAACAAACTGTGGGAAAAGCAAATAAAATGATTTATAAAGTTTTTGTTTGTTTGTTTGTTTTCTAATTTCCATGGTATACATACCACATCATGGCCAATTTCAAGCTACAAATGTGATGTGCCTGAACTGGAATTGGGAAGTATTGCAGTTGGCCCTTGTGAGTCTGTACAAACTAGTTCGCGGATACCACCTGTCAGAGGCCTCCATGAAATGGACGACAGTCACAGAAGAGCCCACTTGGAAAATGTACCTGTTCTTCCATCAGTCACTTACAATGGAAGGTTCCTTGAAGAAGAAGACATTTATATCTAATGTTCACTTTGCTCAGCCACTTTCCTGCCAAATCACAAGAATCAGCGAAAATGGTGACTTGAGATCTTGGACCCAGAGCAGCCCTAGTACCAGTGTTTGGTCAGGGTGTTGCTGGGGTCACCCACAGCTCACTGCTAGTTACCTCTTTGGAATGAACCTACAAAAGCAATACTCTAAGGCCTAGCATCTTTTACACCTGCATGCATGTGCATGCACACACACACACACATCAGAAAAAGACACATAACACCAATGTCTATGGGTTCTGTGTTGAAAATCCTCCATTTATGCCCCTAAAGTCGCTCCACCCTGCTTTATATCCTATGAGTCTGACTTGTAGGAACTACATCAATGGGCTGCATCTACATCAATTGCCCCCGACTTAACAATTGCATTTGGATAATGGGAAGAATGTGCAGATTCACAAAGGGAGAAAAGTGACATCAGAGTATTTTCCTGGCTCCCCCTCAGTGGTCCCCATGGGCTGATTTCCTCCCTACTCCAGAGGTCACAGGTCCTGTTAAGTGTCCCCATTTGCAGAGCTGCTTTGCCTCCAACTTATGATGATGTGTCTGCTTTCCTTCCTTCTTCAGGACTGTCTACTCTTTTTAGTTTCTCTTTATCTTGCCCTAAACCATGATCAAAAAATCCTTTTAAGAAAAATTTTAAATATTTATTTGTTTGGCTGTGCCAAGTATTAGTTGTGGTATGCAGGACCTTCAATCCTTGCGGGCACGTGGAAATGATCTTTAGTTGTGGTATGAGAACTCTTAGTTGTGGCATGTGGGATTTGGTTCCCTGAGAAGAGATTGAACCCAGGCCCTTCTGCATTCGGAGCATGGAGTCTTAGCCACTGGACCACCATGGAAATCCCTCAGAATACCCTTTCTGAGTGAGCTATTTTCCCCTGCCAGGACCCTGGCAGATACTGGAACTAAATGTGAAAAAGGCACAACCTTTTTGCTGGTACTAAATCATAGTGTATATAGTAGGTACAATAGCATGAGAGACAATCTTTCTTATAGACTGCTTAGATGCTAGATATATCTTTTGTCATATTAAGTCTATTCCCAATGGTAAGCTGGAAAAATTTCAACAACCAGCTCTAAGAAGAAAAAAATCCTGTTTTCCCTGTTTTTTGTTTTTCTCTCCAAGTCTGGGATGGATTATCTGAGGACAAACAAATCAAGGCTTCATCTACCGAACTCCCAAGTATCCAGTGAGCTAGGTTATGACTTTTTCTCTGGCCCTACCCACCTACTGCCTCTGACTATACTCTTTTGGTCACTGGGCTATCTGAGATATATTTACTATAAGCACCAGAGACAAACACTTTATGAATCAGAAGCAGTGAAAATATAACAATTAAGCAGAAAACTTGACAGATGATTTGGCATTTGAGAATGGTTACAATGAATATATATTAAACACACTCACATATTATGTCATGGGGGAATTTTAGCTGGAGGCCAGTAATAGTTCTTCATGAAACAAATCCCAGAGAAAAAGAAAAAAATAGCCCAAAGCACCTTCTGTCCCCTTGACCTGAGCAAGATTTTGGCATCCTCCTAAGGGAAAAGAAATGAAAAATGTATACCCTGTGGTTCATTTCCCAAAGGTTATAGCAGCATATAGACTAGTTTTTAAAGTCTAATATGAGACATCTTCTTTCCCCTCCCCCAGATAATATACTCTGCAGTCCTGAAGGCTACAGTGCAGCTTATGGTCTCTGGGGGGTTGTGGAGACAGTGTCACGAAATGCCTTGAAGATATTCATTGTACCCGTATGAGTAAGAAAATAATAGGCCATTTAATGCACAGTAGAGACAATAATCCTGAATGTTATGGGAAAATGATACTTATTATTTTCAGAATTCTTTCATTATAGTAATATAACTGAAACTATCATAGAGAAGTGTGTTATTTCTTTCATAAGGTAATTCTTTTCTCCAGTTGTATCAGTTTTGAAAATCCTCATAGTTAAAAATTGTAATGGCACATACTCTATTCCAACACTGTCGTTCGTGTTACTTTTCCTGGTGGGTTCCTTGTGGCTCCCTTGTGGCTCAAGGATTCAGAATTCTATTAAAGCAAGGGAGCATTGTGTTTTAGGAAAAGATAAGTCTAAAGCCAATTGGATCCAAGATACTAAACACTGAGGGAGAAGAATAAGACATAGCTTCTATTCTCTACTGAGTAGAGATGTAAGGAAACAAAGTACAGCCTGGGGAGATAAGTCCATCAGTGGATTCACATGGAACAAACATGTATAGCAGAGAAAGAAAAAGGGAACGCTCTTTGGAAGAAGGACATCTGATCTGGACTTTCAAAGAAAGAATAGAAGTCTTCCAGATCAGTAAAGGAAGGAAGAGAACTCCAGATGAATTGGCAAGTATTTACAAAAGGGGTATCAAGACGTTTCTGATCAGTTAACAGTAGCCTGGTATTATGAGCTTATAAACACAAGGTAATGACACTAGAAAAGAAGAAAGAAACAGTGAGGGCTTTGTATCTTGTGGGTCAGTGCTTTTAAGTGGAGTTCATAACACCCAACAGGGACATAAGATGATCCATTGAGTATTTAAACTTCAAGTCCTATTTTTTAAAATCTATTTACAAGAAGGTCATGGGTGAGGTGTCACATGAAATACACGAGGTAATCATGAGTGAAGAGAGTTTCTTAACATAAAGGAAAAAGAAAATAGGACTCTCAATTATCTTTTTATGTTGAGCAATTTACATAGCTTACGTGTGCCCAGTCAAGTAGATTTCCTGCATAAATATCTAGTTGTAATTAAATCCTCAAAATGAAAGTGAACAAAAAAAGAAACTGGGTTAAAGGTAATACATTACTGCATGAACTACCATGTTCACTAATATAAAACAATAAAAGGAAAGAACTGACACATTTTCTAATTCGAGGAAAACTGTCATCCACATAGCAAACTTAAAAAAGCAACCTAATCAAATTACACATGGTGTCAGCCTAGAAACAAAAATCATCAGTAAAAATATTTGAACATGATTCATATCCATGATTATAAATAAGAGCCCCAAGCGCAGATTTTCCCTCAGTTGATTAGGTAATAGATATATGAAGGCATCATGATAAGACCCCAAAACATTAACAAACTAAGCAACTAGATCATGATACATATCTTAATTATTTTTTCAGTAATATTTAGGCCATTTTATGCTCAAGCCAGTACTTGCAAAGTTTTATTAAAATTTAATAATAAATAAGGCCTGTGGATTGTACCAATGTGAGTGACCTGGTTTTCATATTTGATGTTAGAGTTATATAAGGTGTTAGAACATTTGAAGGAAGCTGAGTGAAGGATACATTGAACCTCTTGACTATTTTTGAAAATCCCTGTGAGTCTATATCAATGTTAAAAAATTTTTTAACTTAATTATAAACATTTATAAGTTGACATAAGTTTTTTCCTTAATAACTCCTTAAAAATTTCATTCCAATTCATTTTCTCCTTAATAATTCCAATAATTCCATTAAGGAATTCTCCTTAAAAATTCCATGGATAGAGGAACCTGGAAGGCAACAGTCCATGGGATCTGAAAAGGGTTGGTGACAACCTAGTGACTTAACAATTTCATTTCTCTTTAATAGCAAAAAACAAACAAAAAGCTATGTACCATTTTTTCTGTTCTTCCTGATATAGTAAAAAATGGTTAAAATAGTATGTAAAAACAATGTGGAAATAAACTGTGTTCTTCTATCAGCAAAATATCAGAGAGACATTGAAGATATTGATGAAAGTTTGAAGAAAAAGAAGCTAGAATAAGTAATGCAGTGAGCAAGATATACTATAGAGTTACAAAAAATGCAGATGCTTGTAACAAGTCTTAGCTCTGGTATTTGTAATATTTTGTTTCAAAAATTGTGACATGTAGAACTCTCTCTCTTTTTAGCTGACAAATAACATGAACTAAGGGAGATAAGTTCTCACCAACAATTTTTTCTTTAATAGTAATATTAATCTATGGTAGGGAAACCTATTCAAAGTGATCACCAATGGAGTTGTTTCACTGAACTGAATTTTTTGTTTGTTTGTTTAACTCCAGGATTTTTTTTTCTTTTACAAAATTAAAAAGTAAGGTCTTTAAATATAGTATAATCCCTTGGAATCCTTCTAACATGCTGACAAACCTATCTGACTACCATGTACACATGTCAAAATTGTCCTACTTACTCCAAGGTATAACTGTTTAGTCAACTCAAGGTTTATAATAGTTACATGCTTGCCAACTCAAGAGGACTTGAGCCATAGTTTTGAGAATAGTATTCACAATATGAGAGTCAATTTGATTTTAGCGAAACAGGCTTATCAGTCACATTAAATTAATGTTGTTAATCTGACTTTTATTGGTTTGATAGTATTCCTTGTATTTAATATGTAAATTTGTTTTGGTTGTATTCTTGGATAACAGCTATAAGCAGATGGAGCTTATACCTAGCTTTTGGTTCATAAACACTTTGATGTTGTTGTTCAGTCACTAAGTCATGTCCAACTCTTTTTGACCTCATGGACTACAGCATGCCAGGCCTCGCTGTCCTTCACTGTCTCTTGGAATTTGCTCAAACTCATGTCCACTGAGTCAGTGATGCTATCCAATCATCTCATTCTCTGTTGTTCCCTTCTCCTCCTGCCCTCAATCTTTCCCAGCATCAGGGTCTTTTCCAATGAGTTAGCTCTTTGCTCCAAAGTATTGGAGCTTCACCTTCAGCATTAATACTCTCAGTGAATATTCAGGGTTGATTTACTTTAGAATTGACTGATTTAATCTCCTTGTGGTCCAAGGAACCCTCAAGAGTTCTCCAGAACCACAATTCAAAAACATCAATTCTTCAGCGCTCAACCTTCTTTATGGTCCAACTCACATCTGTACATGACTATTAGAAAAACCATAGATTTGACTATATGGACCTTTGTCAACAAAGTGATGTCTCTGCTTTTAATATGCTGTCTAGGTTTATCATAGGTTTCCTTCCAGGGAACAAGTATCTTTTAATTTCATGACTGCAGTCAGCATCCAATGATTTTGGAACCCAAGAATATAAAATCTGCCACTATTTCTACCTTTTCCCCATCTATTTGGCATGAAATGATGGGACCAGATGCCATGATCTCAGTTTTCTGAATGTAGAATTTTAAGCCAGCTTTTTCACTTTTCCTCTTTCACCCTCAAGAGACTCTTTAGTTCCTCTTCACTTTCTGCCATTGGAGTGATGTTATCTGCATATCTGAGATTGTTGATGTTTCTTAAATACCTAAGTAATATTATTATAAAAATCATTGAAGTTAATACTCAAAATCCAAGAAGTTTTTTAAAAATTCTTTAAAGGGGGCCACACATTACTCTTCCCTTGTAGCTCAGCTGGTAAAGAATCTGCCTGTAATGTGGGAGATCTGGGTTCGATCCCTGGGTTGGGAAGATCCCCTGGAGAAGGGAAAGGCTCCCCACTCCAGTATTCTGGCCTGGAGAATTCCATGGACTGTAGTCCATGGGGTCGCAAAGAGTCGGACACGACTGGGAAACTTTCACTTTCTTTCACACGTTACTCAGAGTTTAAGGAACATAGCCTAGGTCCTTATGAACTCTCCCACATCTGAGTAAGATTCCCCTGGAGTAAATCAACAGATAAACAATTTGTGTGGGAGCAGAGAGACAGGTAGGGAGAGGAAGGAGAGGAGTCCATTGAAAACAGAAGCAGCACTATGATAGTAACATGATACTAAAGAAGAATTTTACCACACTTTTGTCTGTTCCAGTGCTAAAGGTACAATGACTACCACTGACTCCTGCGATGGCATCAGTTACGTGGATACCTGACTACAAAGACAGACAAAACCATGACCCTTCACGGCAACTGGATGCCATCCCATCACAGGTTTACCTTGCTTGAAAACTCCTCGTGGTCTGCGGTAAGAGTTCCTAACTGAAAAGAGAATACAACTTTGTGACAGATGAAATGGCCCCATTATTGGAGATCAAAGCTTCTGGCACCTCTAACACCAACTGTGTAACGGTTGCGGTTATGTGACTTTCAGTTCAGTTCAGTTCAGTCGCTCAGTCGTGTCCGACTCTTTGCGACCCCATGAATCACAGCACGCCAGGCCTCCCTGTCCATCACCAACTCCCGGAATTCACTCAAACTCATGTCCACAGAGTCGGTGATGCCATCCAGCCATCTCATTCTCTGTTGTCCCCTTCTCCTCCCACCCCCAATCCTTCCCAGCATCAGAGTCTTTTCCAGTGAGTCAACTCGTCGCATGAGGTGGCCAAAGTATTGGAGTTTCAGTTTTAGCATCAGTTCTTCCAATGAACACCCATCAGTCTCTAAATAAAGACTATAATTATTTCAGAAGAGTAACTACAATGAAGATTTTCTTATTACAGCTTGAGATAAGGTCAGGATTAGAGTGGCTTGTAACAGGATTTCTTCCCCTGTGTTCCGACTTTAAAAAAGGGATGCATAAATATTATTATAAGGAGATATTTGCATGCATGAAGAATGTACTATCAACCACTACAAAATGCCTGGGAAATATTACATTTTTTATGATTGCCGAAAGATAAGAATCATTAATCATATCAAACTGGTTGAGAGGAGACAGAAGAATTTCTTAATTTGTCAGAACTTTAACATATTCCTTTGCTGTCTTTGTGCTCATTTTGCGGAATCTCTTTCTTCCTCTTGTTCAGTACGCTCCCAGTCTCTTTCCCACAGCAGGTTTCAGCTTTTATCCAAATGGCATTCCTACACACTTTCCCAGGTTCCTATCTGCTTTCCAATGACTGACACCTGGGAGGCAGATGGTACAAATGGCCCGCTATATATTTGCTGGATTGATGAAGAACGCTGTCAGGAACCTGCCTACATTGGCCTGGTGCCTTGTGGCAGAATTGGCTGCTCGGGAGGAGTGACAATGACTGTAAACAATTTTGATTAAAATGATCTGGAGTTTGTTGTATTGCAAGTGTTACTTTTATTCCTTCTCCTTTTTATACTTACTCATCCCTGGATTTTTGCCTTGAAAACATATTATGAGTAAATTGGACACCACAGCATCTTAAAACTTGGACATAATCCTCTTTTTCTGGGAGCGCATTTTTCCTAGAACAGATGGACTTCATAATTCTTCATGTCCTTCTGTGTCCCATGATGATCCATGATACCATATGTGGATATGGACATCTCTGTCATGAACTCTATTGTTCTGGAATGACAAAGACAGACAATCTGGCAGCCTGGGTATAGAGAATGATCACAAAGTCCTAGCCTCATGTTTAAAATAGAGAAATATGGAGTTTTGAAAAGCAACTCAATTTAAAATCTGCATCATTTGCCAACTCAGAATGAATTAATTGATTCCTTAAGTCAATTAAATCTACCAGTGAGACCTGTCAAGGAAATAATCTGTGGTCATTTATTCAATCAATAATTATTTATCAAATCACCTGATAGATGACTGGGCCACTGCTAGAGTCTGGGTGTTGGCTTCCCCAGGTGCTTCCTATGCCCTTCCCTTCAAGCCCTTCCTCCAGTACTCTGGAGAATTCTCAAGTTTTCTCCGGTCCTGAAACAGATGTTATGCCTGTGGCATGTTCTCTTTGCCCTTTCACTTCATAAGATATACATTACCTGAGAAAAGTTGAGGTTACCTACACCATGAAACTATTGAAGTTTAAGCTTCCTGGCTCTTCCTGAGAACTGGGAGGAGCTTTCCAAAGCTTTCATGTTGTGCAAATGTAAGATGTTTTTGTATTACATTTCCTAAAGAGAGCTCATCAAACTGTATAAGCTTCAGGCTCCACAAAACCTGGGCTTGAATTACTGAATCATATGGCAGTTCTATTTTTAGTTTTTTGAGAAACCTCCAATCTGTTTGCCATAGGGGCTGTACCAATTTACATTTCCACTAACAATGAACCAGGATTCTCTTTTCTCCACATCCTCTCCAACATTTGTTATTTGCAGGCTTTTTGATGATAGACATTGTGACAGATGAAAGGTGATATCTCATTTTGGTTTTGAATTACATTTCTCTGATGAATAGAGATGTTGAGTATTTCTTCATGTGTCTATTGATCATCTGTACATCTCCTTTGTCTCTTCAGGTCTTCTGCCCAATTTTTAATTCAGTTGTTTACTTTTTTGATATTGACTTGTATAAGCTAGTTATATATTTTGCATGTTAACCACTTATTGGTCATATTATTTGTAAATATCTTCTCCAATTCAGGAGGTTTTCTTTTCATTTTGTAAATGGTTTCCTTTGCTGTGCAAAAACTTGTAAATTTAATTGAGTTCCATTTGTTTTTGCTTTTGTTTCCTTTGCTGTAGGAGAGAGATCCAAAATACATTGCTATGATTTATATCAAAGAGTGTTCTGCCTAAGTTTTCTTCTAGGTTTGTGGTCTTACATTTAGGCTTTTAATCCATTTGCAGTTAATTTTTGTATATGCTGTAAGAAAATGTTTTAATCTCATTCTTCTATATGTGGCTGTCCAGTTTTCCATGTGTCACTTATTGAAGAGATTTTTTTCTCCTTTATCTATTTTTGCCTCTTGTGTTACAGGTTAATTGACCATAAGTACTGAGGATTTATTTATAGGATTTATTTCTGGATTTCTGTTCTGATCTCATGTTCTGATTCACTTGTGTGTTTTTTGTTTGAGTATTATATCATTTTGGTACTGTAGCTTTGGTGTATAGTCTGAAGTCAGGGAGCATGATACCTCCAGCTTTGTTCTTTTTTTTCTCAAGATTGCTTTGACAATTCTGAGGGTATTTTCATTTGTTTGTTTATTTCTTTTTGTGGCTCCATATAAATTTTTTCAGGTTTTCTGGTTCTGTGAAAACATCATGGATATTTTTACAGGGATTGATAAAATATGTAGATTGTTTTGGGTAGTATGTACATTTTAATGGTATTAATATTTCCAAACTAAGAACATGAATTATCTTTCCATTAATTTGTATCAACTTCAATACTTTGATCAATATTTATAGTTTTCAGAGTATAGGTCCTCTACCTTCTAGGTTAAGTTTATTTCTAGGTATTTTATTCTTTTCGATGCAATTTTAAACAGGATTTTTTGTTTGTTTGTTTTCTACTTCTGATAATTCATTATCAGTGCATAGATTTCTGTATATTAATTTTGTACCCCACAACTATACTGAATTTATTTATTATTTTTAATAGTTCTTTGATGGAGACATTTTAGGGTTTTCTATAAATAGTATCATGTCATTTTCAAACAATCAGGTTTACTTCTTCCCTTTTAATTTGGATGCCTGTTTTTTCTTATTTCTTTTCTGATTTCTGTGACTAGGACTGACAATACTATGTTAAACAAAAGTTGCAAGAGTGGACATCTTTATCTTGTTCCTGATTTTAGAGGAAAGACTTTCAGCTTTTCTTCATTGAGTATGATATTAGCTGTGCTTGCATGCTCAGTCGCTCAGTCATGTCCAACTCTTTGCAACCCCATGGACTGGCTCCTCTGTCCATGGAATTTTCCAGGTAGGAATACTGGAGTGGGTTGCCACTCCCTACTCCAAATGTTAACTAAAGATTTGTTATACATGGCCTACGTTATACTGAGATGTATTCCCTCTATATCCAATTTGATGAGAGGTTTTATCATGAATGGATGTTGAATTTTGTCAGATGTTTCTTTTGCATCTATTGAAATGATCATGGAATTTTTATATATACCCTTTTGCTGGCATGGTATATCACATTGATTGCTTTGCATGTATTGAAACATCTTTGCATCCAAGGCATAAATCTCCCTTGATCCTGATGTATGACCCTTTTTCTATATCACTGAATGAGATTTGTTAATATTTTGTTGAAGATTTTTGCATCTGTGTTTATTAGAGATACTAGCTTTTACTTTTCCTTTATTGCACTTTGTCTAATTTTGGTATCAGGGCAATGTTGACCTTGTATTGAAGAGAATGAATTTGGAAGTGTTCCCTCCTCTTCAATTTTATGAAATAAATTGAGAAGGATAGGTGTTAACTCTTATTTATATGTTTGGTGTATGTCCCCTGTGAAACTGGACTTTTGTTCGCTGGGAGACATTTTTTTAATCACAAATTCAATTTCACTACTGTAATTGGTCTGTTCAGACTGTCTATTTCTGTTTCAGGCTTAGAAGATGGCATGTTTCTAGAAATTTATTCATTTCTTCTAGGTTGTATAATTTATTGGCATATAATTGTTTATAGTAATCACTCTTTTTTATTTCTGTTATATTGGTTGTTATGTCTTCTCTTTCATTTCTTATTTTCTTTGAGTCCTCTTTATTTTAATGCACCTCACTAAAGATTTATCAATTCTGCTCATCTTTTCAAAAAAAGAGAAGCTATTAGTTTCATTGAACTTATCTTTGTTTTCTCTTGTTCTCTCTTTTATTTATTTTGTCTCTGATTTTATTATAACCTTCGTTTTGCTGACTTTAGATTTTATTCTTCTGTATGTAATTCTTTTAGGTGGTATGTTTTTTATTTGACATTAGTCTGATTTATTGAGATAGATCTGTATTGCTATAAGCTTCACTCTTAGAACAACTGTTATATACCATACATTTTGGAAAGTTACATTTTTATTTTCATTTTTCTTAAGATATTTTCTGATTTCCTATTTGATTTCTTCAGTGACCCATTGGGGTTTTAGCAGTGTATTGTTTATTCTTCACATGCTTGTTGTTTGAGTTTTTCCCATTTCTTTCTGTAATTGGATTTCTAGTTTCACATAGTTGTAGTCAGAAAAAATGCTTCGTATAGTTTCCATCCCCTTAAATTTGAGACTTGTTTTGGGACCTAGAATGTGATCTATTCTGGAGAAATTTTCATGTGCCCTTGAAAAGAATATGTATTCTATTGCTTTTGGATAGAACATCCTTTAGATGTCTATTAAGTCCAATTGGTCTAACATGTCATTTAAGACTACTATTTCCTTACATATTTTCTATCTGGATAATCTATTCATTGATGTAAGGGAAGTGTTAAAGTCTCCTACTGTAATTGAATTATTGTCAATTTCTCATTTTCTGTCTATTAATATTTGCTTTATATATTTATGCAGTCCTATATTGCTGCTGCTGCTGCTAAGTCACTTCAGTCGTGTCCGACTCTGTGTGACCCCATAGATGGAAGCCCACCAGGCTCCCCCGTCCCTGGGATTCTCCAGGCAAGAACACTGGAGTGCGTTGCCATTTCCTTCTCCAATGTGTGAAAGTGAAAAGTGAAAGTGAAGTCGCTCAGTCGTGTCTGACCCTTAGTGACCCCACTGACTGCAGCCCACCAGGCTCCTCCATCCATGGGATTTTCTAGGCAAGAGTACCGGAGTGGTTTGCCATTGCCTTCTCCGAGTCCTATATTAGGTGTATATATATTAACAAATGTATGTCTCCTTCTTGTATTGATCCCATTATCATTATACAATGCACTTTTTTTGTGTCTTTTGTTATATACTTCATTTTAAAATATACTTTGTCTGATAGGAGCTTTGCTAGCCTAGCTTTCTAGTCATTTCCATCCACATGAAATAATCATTTTCTAGGGCTTCCATCATCAGTTCAGTTCAGTTCAGTTCAGTTCAGTCACTCAATCGTGTCTGACTCTCTGCGACCCCATGAATCACAGCACGCCAGGCCTCCCTGTCCATCACCAACTCCCAGAGTTCACTCAAACCCATGTCCACAGAGTCAGTGATGCCATCCAGCCATCTCATTCTCAGTCATCCCCTTCTCCTCCCACCCCCAACCTTTCCCAGCATCAGAGTCTTTTCCAGTGAGTCAACTCGTCGCATGAGGTGGCCAAAGTATTGCAGTTCCAGCTTCAGCATCAGTCCCTCCAATGAACACCCCAGATCGATCTCCCTTAGAATGGACTGGTTGGATCTCCTTGCGGTACAAGGGACTCTCAAGAGTCTTCTCCAACATAGCTCAGGGTAAAGAATCTGCCTACAAAGCAGGAGACCCTGGTTTGATTCCTGGGTTGGGAAGATCTGCTGGAGAAGGAATAGGCTACCCACTCCAGTATTTTGGGGCTTTCCTTGTGGCTCAGCTGGTAAAGAATGTGCTTGCAATGTGGGAGACCTGGGTTTGATCCCTGGGTTGGGAAGATCTCCTGGAGAAGGGAAAGGTTACCCACTCCAGTATTCTGGCTTTGAGAATTCCATGGACTACAGTTCATGGGGTTGCAAAGAGTTGGACATGACTGAGCCACATTCACATTCAATAATTTTCTATCCCTTCACTTTCAATTTGTGTGTGTGTGTCTTTTAGCTCTGCCATGAGTCTCTTGTATCTTGTAGCATACCTATGGGTCTTTTCTTTTTTTTTAATCTATTCAGTCACCCCATGCCTTTTGATTGGAACAATTATTCCGTTGACATTGAAAGTGATTCTTGGTAGTTATATACTTTTTGCCATTTTGTTACTTGTTTTCTGGTTGTTTTTGTAGTTTTCTGTTCTTTTCTTCTTTTAGTTTCTTCCCTTTCAGTTTGATGATTTCCTTTAGTGATATTCTTTTGTTTTCTCTAGTTTTTGTGTATCTAATGTATGCTTTTGATTTGTGGTTACCATGGGATTCATATAGGTTGACCTGTATCTCCTTGTTTTAAACTGATACTCATTTAAATTCAAACACATTCTGAGATCTACATTTTTTTACTCCCCTCCCCACGTTTCATGTTTTTGATGTCATAGTTTGCATCTTCATGTTTATCACTTCACTGTTTATTTTAGTTATAGTTGATTTTATAATGTTTTTCTTTTACTCTTGTATCACCTTATTTCAGTGGTTGATCCACAACCTTCCCTGTTTATTCACCGTTTCTTATAGATCCTTCTTGTTGTTGTCTTTTCCACTTAGAGAAGACTTCTCGGCATTTTCTTTCAGGGTAGTTTTAGTATTGATCACTCTTTTTGTTTTTCTCCTCTGAGAAGTTCTTTGTCTCTCTTTCAATTCTAAATGATAATCTTGCTGGGTGAGTATCCTAGGTTGCAGATTTTTCCCTTTCAGCAGTCTAATCATATCATGTCATTTCCTTCTAGCCAGCAAAGTTTTTGCAGAAAAATCGGCTAGTGGCCTTGTGGGTGTTCTCTTGCATGTGATTCTTTGTCTCTTGAGGGCTTTATAACTGTCTTTAACTTTTGCCATTTTAATTATGATAGGTCTTTGTGCTAATCTGTTTGTATAATTTTGTTTGGGATCTTCTGTGCATCCTATACCTGGATATGTTTTCTTCCTCAGGTTTGAGAAATTTTCAACCAAATTTCATCAAATAAATTTTCAGCCCTCTTCTCTTTCTTCTCCTTTTGAGTCCCCTATAATGTTAATGTTGATAGGTTTGATGTTGTCAGATAGGTCCCTTAAACTATTATAATTTAATTTTTTTCTTTTTGATATTCTGATTGAGTGATTTTCATTATTCTCTTTTCCAGATCACTTACACATTTTTTCTTTGATGTTAGTTCCATCTAGCGTTCCATCTAGTGTTCATTTTATTTCACTTATAGTCTTTGTTCTGACATGTTCTGTTTTATATTTTCTAGTTTCTTGCTAAAATTTCTGTGTTTATCTATTCTTTTCTCTAATTCAGTTAGCTTAGTATTCTTATCCTTATTAGCATTCAATGCTTTGAACTCTTTATCTGGTAAATTATTTTTTTCTCTTTTTTCAGGTGTTTAGTTTTATTCATTTGAAATAATTCGTTTGTCTTCCCATTTTGCTTATGAACTTTCTCTGACTCTGTGAAATTAGGTAAAACAGTTGCCTCTCCCAGACTTAATGGTGTGTCTTGTGTGGGTGCATCCCTGTGCAGTCAATATGTAGCTGGTGTCTTTGGTTGGAGAGTTGGATCTGAAGTGAGCATGGGTCATGTATTCCCCCAGAATGTACTGGCTCTTTGTTGGTGTGAGTTAGGGCTGGAGATTGAGGGTCAAGAGCCAGAATCAGGTGTGAGTCAAGGTTCATCCTATCCTCAGTGGCTGTTGTTATCTTATTGTGGTCAAAGGTGGGTCCCAAGGTGCTAGAGCAGAGTCCCTGAGGCTTGATTCCAACCCGGTTCTGTTCGCTCTAGATGTGTACTCTCCCCACTACCAGCTATATCTTCATCCTATAGGGGAGCAGTGCTGGAACAATTTGGGCTGCAGTGGGCACTGGGTATGGGCTAGGATGCATGCTGTGCAGTCTCATCACATCAGTCAGAGTTCCAGATCTCTAACCATCCGTCACCTCCATGAACACCAATAATGGCCACTTTTGCCCCATTTGGATATTGTGCTAGGTCTAATCTGGCTCCATCCTCCACAATTGGGCACTCTCCTTAATATCATCAGCTTTCACCCTAGTGTGGTGAAGTCATACCTGTTAAAGTAATGGACTCCCCCTGATTCACTGCCTCCTTAGGTGCTAGCAATGGCTGTCCTTGGCACATTCAATCACCGACTTCCTCCTTCACAGCTATATACTCTCCTTGGCTGGAACACCCCTTAACCTGCTGTGGAGCTGTATTTCAGAGCAAGAGGGTAAGGAGTGGCACTCTTCTCAGGTTGGGGCATGCACCAATGCAGTCTGAGAAATGGTCCCGAGACCTTGGCACCTTCGATCTACTTCCTCTATGTTGTTTCAGTAGTAAGCAAGCTTGTGTATGCTCTTCACAACAGAGGCTAGATTTCTTCCATCTCTGCTTTCAGTCCCATTGGTTTTCAACAAGATAAGTGGACTCATTCCCCCAGTGTTGGACCACAGGGCTTGGGTGCCCAATAAGTGATTCATGCCACGTACTACCCAGGTAGAATCTCCAAGCTGTGATATTCCCCTCCACTTTTGTGTCACCTTGTAGGGGCACTGGACCCAACCTCATCCCTTTTACCTCTTCCTACATAATTTTGTATTGTTCTATCTTATAGCTTTGTTGTATAAGAGTCTTTCTGCCAGTCTCAAGTCTGTTTTCAGGTGAGAATTGCTGCACATGTAAATGTATTGTTCATGTACTCATGGAGGGAGTTGGGTTCCACATTCTTCTGCTCTGCCATCTTGCAAACCTCTCTCACCTCTGCCAACAGTTTTTTTCAGTGTTTTGTAAAAGCCCAAAATAATAGCACTCAGGTATTATAAACAGAAATGTGTTTCTTGCAGTTCCAGAGATTGGAAGTCCTAGATCAGGGTACCAACATGGTCAGGTTTCAGTGAGAACCCTCTTCTTGCCTACAGACTGCCAACTTCTCCTTGTAACCTCATAATATGAAGAGCAGAGAGAGAGAAAGCAAGCTCTCTGCTATCTCATGTAAAGATGCTAATCCCATTCATGAAGGTGCCACCTTCATGACATCATCTAATTTTAATCACCTCACAAAGGCCCTACCTCCGAATATCATCCCTGGACAGGGGATGGACATTGGCTTTCAACATACGAATTTCAAGGGGACACAAACATTCAGTCTGTAACTTATACCATTTTTTAGGAAAGCACAACTACTCATTAGCTAGATGTGTCTAGATTTTTTTGTCTTGCTCTTGATACTGAGATAAAGTGTTTCCCAGTACCCAAATAACTTGTTCTGCTCTTCTTCATGACTGTAACACTGGCCACATGCAAAATTATGCAGTAATGGAGGTTTTATTTAGTGCTTCTGTCTTTTCCCAGATACCCTATGTTTGCTTGTGCTTAAGCATATTCCTTTTCAGAAGAAGGAGGAACCAAAGGACATCTGAAGCCACCATATTTAATGGCAAAGTTTTAGACCCCCAGTGACTGGGTGACAGAGCTTGCTGTTAACGGTAGACTCGGAGCATGGCAGCCATCATCTCACTGTATTTTCTGTTAGTGAGGTTACACTGACAGCAAATACAGCTGTCTAGATAGCTGTATTTGAAGTGTGGGGGGTGAGGATGAGCTCCAGCAACTCTCATGTCTTTGACAATCACAGAAAATCAAGACATCATAACCTGACAGTAAGAATTAGCCTGTGGGATGTTAGTTCTGCACCATGCTCTCTGCTCTATGTTTCCTTAAGAAGCTCACAGAACATTTTCCACATGGCATCCTTCTGTGTGGCTTTCTTTCCTGCTGTATCTGTAACTGGTTGAAATAGCTCATGCCTTTCAATTTGCTGTTGCTCTTTGCTTTATAATAAAAATTGTTGCTTTCTGCTTGGTTAGGCTCTTGATCTTATGTTATTCCCAAAGGCTTTTGGCATCCCTTGATTAAAGCCCATATTTTTTAGATTCTTCCTATTTATTTTTGCTCCAAATTCACAGATACATTGCTGCTAAAACCATTTATATAGAGACAGGTTGCTCCTTTGCTTAGCTGTAGGAAACTATGTTGAATACACAAGAGTTTCTTTGCTGGAATTCAATAACCCTTTTCTTCATATGTCACCCACCAACACTGCACCCTTAGATCCCAGAAATCACTTCTGTTTACAGAAACCTGCCCTTTGGGGTTCAGCACTATATCTTTGCAGACAAGTACTTGATTCAATGTTTTCCAAACAGATTCCAACAAGGAAAACAAGCATATCAATTCTTATTAGGATTTTGGTGGGTGCTTATGAATAAATATGCCATTAGTGCTATAGTAGTTACCTCCTAAGTTTTCTCACTTTTTGTCTTTCCTTGGGACTCATTTCATGTACCCACTGTGGCTGGCATAATAGATCATTTTAGTCAATGAGGATGCTTTCTGGCATCCTTCCAGTGATACAGCTTATTCCCTAATCAGTTCAGTTCAGTTCAGTCACTCAGTCATGTCCGACTCTTTGCGACCCCATGAATCACAGCACGCCAGGCCTCCCTGTCCATCACCAAATCCCGGAGTTCACTCAAACTCTTGTCCATCAAGTCGGTCATGCCATCCAGCCATCTCATTCTCTGTCGTCCCCTTCTCCTCCTGCCCCCAATCCTTCCCAGCATCAGACTCTTTTCCAGTGAGTCAGCTCCTCGCATGAGGTGGCCAAAGTATTGCAGTTTCAGCTTTAGCATCAGTCCTTCCAATGAACACCCAGGACTGATCTCCTTTATAATAGACTGGTTGGATCTCCTCGCAGTCCAAGGGACTCTCAAGAGTCTTCTCCAGCACCACAGTTCAAAAGCATCAATTCTTCGGCGCTCAGCTTTCTCCAAAACAACCTTGTAATACTTTGACTTGGGAACCTAGCACTGGGAAGTGAAAATAGGACTACAGTCTTCCATATCATTGATCTTGTAGAACCTGCATTTTTGGACACTAGGAAATGGGAAAGAACTACACACACACACACACACACACAGATCACCCGACAATTAGACTCATTTCACCATTTAATTCTTCACAGGTAAAATATTTTAATGTAAATGAAATGACACACAGGACTGGAACAAAAAAGACATATTAACAGAGTTTTTCTTTTTTCAGAAGCCCCAGTGCAGACATGTGGCTGCAGTGACATTGCCCACACAAAGTAGGGTATTACCAAAGGTGAAAAACTCTGTTCTTGCTACACCAATGTCTTCTATTTTTGAGGCTTACATCTCCATCTAGAAGAAATTATGCTAAAAATATTCACTATAATTTAAAGGAATGTTTTAGAACATCAGGCTCTTGCAATTCTCCAAACTCAAAGGCAGTGAGACCACATGATAACTGAGGTGCAAAAGCAGATTCAGTGTCCAGGTGTTTCTGAATATACCTCTAACTCTAAGTTTTCATAAGTCTAGAAAATTTACTTCCCTCAACATTGAAAAATTTCCTGCATCCAAATGGTGACCATAATATTTTTTTCCTCAGCAAAGTATTCACCACTGTGACCTCTGCATTCTCAGAGAATTATATTCAGTTTATCACTTATCTTTAGAAAATTGAAGGAAGGGGATATACCAGCAGTGGTTCAGATGCTTAAGAATCTTCCTGCAATGCAGGAAACCTGGGTTCAATCCCTGGGTCGGGAAGATCCCCTGGAGAAGGGAATGGCTATACATTCCAATACTCTTGCCTGAAGAAGTCCATGGACTGAGGAGTCTGGCAGGCTACAGGCTATAATCCATGGGGTCGCGAAGAGTCAGACACAACTGAGCAACTAACACTTTACAAAACTGAAGGGAAGAGATATACTGGCAGTCACTCTGTAATCCTCTCAGTGATTTTGATGCTAAGGAACTTAAAGGAGAATACAGCAGCAAAGTAGATGGATTCCACATCAGTAACATACAATGTAGAGTGGATGATAAATTCTACAGAGAGTTATAAATTTGAACTCTGGATCCACCAGAAAAGTCTCAGTTCTGTTACCTTCTCTTATTCTCTTCATTGTTTTCCTTCCTGTTTCCCATACATTGAAGAGACTATTTGATCAACACTTACCAAGAAATCTCTACAAAAACTTAATAGCCCTTATTTTTTAAAGAAAATTTCATTTGAAGACAATTCTCTACTTCCTTAAGAGATGTAGCAGATTCAGTGTGCAGCAGGGAGGAGGGGTGGTGGCTCCTCTAGAGCCATTCCCACTTTATCTTTGACAAAATCATCCCAATCAGACATAGGGCAGTGTTTAGAGAAAAATTTTGCCTGTGCTTCTTAACTAAATGGACAAAATTCCTGACTTAAAACCCTTTCTCCCTTCCCCTTCTGTTTGATTGAATGCAGACATTAAACTAACACTACAAGAGCCATCTTGTGATCATGATGTGAAACAATAAGAGATGGCCAGATTAATCACAGAGATGCCAGCCAGCTCTGATGTCATAAGCCCCCTAAACAATGCAATTAACAGCATCCCTGGAGACATTTTACATGTAGAAATAGCTTGCATTATTTAGTGTTCATTGCCAAATGGTTTCTAGATGATACATGGTGCCTTCTATTTAAAAGATTAAACCGATAATTCAATAATATACACCCATTAGTGAACACCCAGGCTGGATAGGGATAAAGTTGATAAGAAACTGAGCAACTCAAGACCCTCTCAAGAAACAGAATTTAAATAAATGAAGGGAAAAATTGAATTACCTGTGTAGAGTTATCTACCTCATAAATAACTTGTCTTAGAATAGACTCTTTAAGGCAATTATTGCCTAAATTAGACACTTAAAAATATTCCATTATTTTAGAATTAGTCTATGAAGGTTCTGTAGTCTTCTCATATTTGGAAGGAGAAGTAATGTGCAGTGGACCCAGCTTGTTGTTTCAAAGATGTATGACCCCCTGCCTTTGGAGAAGACAAGAGGTTACCACTGGGAAGTTAGTTCTTTTGCTTCCCTGTGTCTGCCCCAGACCACAGGTGAGTAACTGAGGTATACTTTTGTCACATTTCTCACCATGACCTCCTGGTTTTTCACAGCTATTTGCAAAGAAATCATCAGTTAGAGATGAATGTGGCGATAAAGTGAACATTCACGGTTGACTTCTCTGCCTTTTACCCTTTACTCAAGAATTGGATAGGGAAAAAGCGTGAGTACAAGGATAAGAAAATGTTAGAAGGAAGCTGTGTAAAACAGGAAATAATAAAAGGAAATGATGGGAGAATAAAAGAGGTGACGAATTGTAAAGTTTTCTTCATTTTTGTGAGGGAGAGTCTCCAGAGAGTTTTCTGAAGATAAACTGAAGAGAGGACAAGGGTAATTATAAGTGGAAAGTGACCTTTAAAATGATAAAAAATTAAAATAAAGATTTTATATCCTCAAAAAAAAAAAAAAAGAAATATTCCATGAGACTTCCCTGGTGGTCCAGTGGTTAAGAATCTACCTGTCAATGAGGGGATATGGGTTCAATCTCTAGTCCGGGAAGATCCCACATGCAACTAAGCCTGTGCATCGTAACTACTGAGCACCCCCACCACAACTACCAAAGCTCGTGCACCTTAGAGCCCATGCTCCGCAACGAGGGAAGCCACTGCAATGGGAAAGCCATTGCTCAGCAATGATGACCCAGTGCAGCCAAAAAAAAATTTTTCATGAACTATTTGTTTGGAGAATCACAGTCTTGAAGATTTAAAGAAAATATTTGAGTTACTTCTAAATTTGGAATCTGACTGTTTTCCTTAATGCAACACCATCTAATACTGAATTATATAGGCTTATAATAATTCATCCATATTTTAAAATCCAACATCTAGATATATAAATTAAATGGTAATTAATGACCCAGGCCAATAATTAAGTGTGTATAAATATATATATATATATAATTAAGTGTATATATATAAGTATATATATATAATTGTGTGTGTATATATATAAATGTGTGTGTTTGCGTGTGTATATATATATATATATATATATATATATGGAAATTCTCTAAATAACTCACAGAGAAATGCAGAAACTAACCACTAGTGGAAACATCAAGAACTAGAGTCTTAGAATGTCACAGATGAAGGGATGATATAGGTTAACATGTGCATTGTACCAATAAAGAAGCTGAGGGCAAAATAGGTTAATGGACTTGTTCAAGGTTATTCCCAAGTTTTGTCCCCAGTTTTGTGTCATAGTCTTCTTGAACTGCTGCTGCAATACTTCAGACAGGTCAGCAATTCAAGACTCAGGCTCAGATTTTATATACTTTTAGACCAGTGGGAGCTATGAGAAACCATGAGTGACATGTACTTCAAGAAGAACAGAAGAAGTAAATTATAAGGAAAACACAGTTGAACATGGTAAACGACACCTGTCAACAGCAAAGGGAACATGCACTCATCTGCCATGACACCAGGAAATGAAACTAAAATGAAAGACAATAGTGTTCTTCAGGTGCTGTCATCCTACCTGGTTCTCCAGGGCACATAGATACTGACTCTACAAGTCTGTGAATGCAGCAGAGTTGAAAAGTGGACCTCCATTTCTAATCCTTATAGACCCCCCCCCCTTGCACCCTGTATAAATCTATAGATGTACTAAAATGTTGGGATAGACTAATAGGAAAATAAAACATTTGTCTGCTGAAAAAGATATTGGTAAGTGATAGCGAAATCTTAACTCCCTACAATCTGGACATATAGCACCACCCTGTGTGTACTTTAACACTCAAATAAAGGGCAAATCTAGAAGGTAAATTGAAGACACACAGGCATTAAAACCTGTTTCTAGGATGCTAGGGAAAATTATTAAAACAAAGTCCCCACACTCATAATGATCACGTTATAAAACTATGAATATTAAAGAACAATAGGATCTCTCTTTAGCACTGATAACTTTGTGGGAGCAGAGACCTACTTTTCCTTAGCTGAAACCACTTAGTATCAGAGAGGTTAAATAAACACACAGAGCTGCACAGCTTCACCTGAAGAGGTTGTCAGAGCTAAGAAAACAGCTCAGCCAGCCAGTGTGTTCACCACACTGTCTCCCTTTTGTAGTGACTTCATGCGTTGAGGCTGGTGTTTAGCAACCGCATTACAGAATAAGCAGTCTTCATAAAGATTCCAACACATAGTTCTTTCTTTTAAATATTGGAGCTTGAAAAGCAGTAAATTCCTGTTATCTTTAAAAATCATTTCTATGAAATACCTCATACCCTTAGGAAATAAGGCAAATGTGCTGTTGCTGTATGCTAAATTTTTAACTACCACAGACAAATAGGTCACCCATTTCTTGCTCTTTTCAACTAATCTCAGTGGGCCTCTGTTATGGAAGGAAATGAGATGGAGAATTTGTGACTGAGCAACGCATACTTTGGTCTCCTGAAATGGATGGAGGTGACTTAATTTTCTCACAGCAGTCTGGGGGTGTCAATTAGAAATGAAGGAAAGGTCAAAGTGAGAAAGCAGAAATGATTAAAATAAAGGGAACATTAACCTGAGTGCCAGAGACTCATCACTGAAGCCGAAAAAGGAAGTAGGCTGAGTGGAGCAGGAACAAGACGGGAATCACATTAATATTAAACAGGAAGGACTACAGGAGGGCAGAATGTGGAGGAGGAGACGAATCCCAAGAAGTGCAAAATAAATTGGGAAAGCATAGATTCTTCTCTGAATATCTGTAACTATTATAAAGGCATTAGTGAAAGTAAAAGTCACTCAGTCATGCCCAACTCTTTGCGACCCCATGGACTGTAACCTGCCAGTCTCCTCTGTCCATGGAATTCTCCAGGAAAGGATACTGGAGTGGGTTGCCATTCACTTCTCCAGGGGATCTTCCCAACCCAGGGATGGAACCCAGGTCTCCCACATTACAGGCAGATTCTTTACTGTCTGAGCCACCAAGGAAGCCCATAAAGGCATTAGTAATTTTAAAAGGAAGGCAGGGAAGGTAGGAGGGAGGAAAGAAAGATGGAAGGAAGGAAAGAAGGAAACGAAAAGTAGCTACTGTTTTTTCTTTTAACAGTATATTTTCTAGACTTTCCTCTAAGCATTCTCCCCCAAAAAATCCCTTTTCTAATCTGCTTCTCTCCAAGCCCCAGGCCCCTTGCCCTGCTTCAACATCTAGATTTCAGGCATTAGTGAAATGACCCTGTGACCAGAAATGTCATTAGAAGTAAGGTTATTTGTCCAGGTGCTCTGGTTCTGGTCAGCTTTCCTGCTTTTTTCCACTGTCCTTATTTTCATTAGAGGTTCACATAGCTAAAAACTCAAGCTGCAGCCAAAGCCATAAACATTCCTGACAGTTATCAGGTAAAGTTGGAGTGTAAAAGCCCTAAAGGGAAGTGCAGGGAGAGCAAGAACGCAAGAAGGTG
This sequence comes from Moschus berezovskii, assembly GCF_049115385.1. Taxonomy (NCBI): domain Eukaryota; kingdom Metazoa; phylum Chordata; class Mammalia; order Artiodactyla; family Moschidae; genus Moschus; species Moschus berezovskii. Next base: position 39,931,352 of record NC_142468.1, on the reverse strand, counting down.
GCGGAGTGGATGGAGGAGGATGTGCAAGAGTAGATTCCACACCTTCAGACCATAGGCATAATGTTAACATACATGAGATAAACTTGAGTAAAAATCCGTCTACTGTTAAAAATAGTTGTAATTGTTCAAACTGATGAAAGTTCTATGGTGGTCAATCTGTCTTCTTTTCCAAAATTATTTTTTTCTCACTCTCTGCCCCCAAGTTTATTTCATCCTTGACTATCTCCTATATAAAAAGGAAAAAAAAAAAAAACAAAACCAATGTTCCTCCCCTCCTTTTAATGCCCTGCTTCCCTGGAAAACTCTCTGAAAATGTATTCAGTTTCTCATGTTCTCAATCCATGTTCTAACCTCTTTTAACTTCTCAAGCCTTAACAATAAGGTTTCAACACCATCATTCCACTGCAACTGCTTTTGCTTCAGATTGTATCATCTCTTCTCAGACCTTACCCAACCAACCCCTTCAACAATATGATGATATCAACCATGCCATTTTTCTTGACACTCATTCTTACTTGCTGTCCATACTGTCCTTTCTTCTGGCTCATGTTCTATCTCTTTGACTGATATTTCTCAGTCACTTCCAGGACTCCTCTTTCACACCACCTCTCAGTATTGAAGTTCTGTAGAGTCTGACATTTGTTTTCTTCTTCCCTCACTTCATTCTCTCAGTCCCAAACAAATTCTTTGGGGGTAATTTCATCCAAATAGTGATAGAAATATGATTCAGAAATTTTTAAGTTCTGCATTCAGTTAGGACAATGTTCAGAGGAAAAAGAAAACCATCTTTTCCTGTGATACTTTTTAATAAGTGGATAAACTTTTCCCTGGAAACTAATTAGCATTTAATTGGCCAAACTGGGTCACATGTCAACAAATATTTGTTGGGTCACTGACAGAAAGGAAGCATGAAATTTCTGTGGTGACTAATACCAATCATCTTGAGAAGGGATGATCTTTGTCAGGGTCCTACCAAGAAAGTTTAATAAAGGATATTTTACTTAAGCGTGACTAAGATGTAGGGTAGCCACAAGAAAACATATAGTTCCCTAGGTTCCCCCTGAAGGAGGCAGTAAGGTTTGGCACACTTAGATGTAAATGGGAAAAAGGGAGAAAGTTGGGGAGGGGTGGGGTAAAATCTCTGAGTGGATATGTAGTGTTTGACACAATTGTTGTTGATGCAGTTTGATGATCTTGTGTTGATTTTTAATGTCATCCTGTATCTAGCAAATGGATGGAATCTATTTTTAGTTTTAATAGTTTGTGGATGTGTGTGTGTGTGTGCACTATGCTTACATGATTACATCATCTATAAATACATACTGTCCATGCTTTCAATCTATTACACCTTATCTCTTTTTCTACAATTACTGAAATGACCAAAATCTCTGTGCCATACTTAAAAGTGACAGTAATATCAGGTACATGACTTATTCCAACTTTAATAGAGTGTATTAATGTCTAAATTTTCTCCATTATGTTTGCTATTTTCTGCAGGTTTCTACTAGATAACCTCATCATCTCTTTTCTGTTCCCAGTGGCTCTTCTTAGTTTAATCCCTCATTATCTCTCCCCAGGAACAGTGCAATGACTGCCTAACTAATTTATCTGACTCTAGCCTCATCCCTCTGGATGTGAGAGTTGGACTGAAGAAAGCTGATCGCCAAAGAATTGATGCTTTTGAACTGTGGTGCTGGAGAAGACTCTTGAGAGTCCCTTGGACTGCAAGGAGATCCAACCAGTCCATTCTAAAGGAGATCAGCCCTGGGTGTTCACTGGAAGGACTGATGCTAAAGCTGAAACTCCAATACTTTGGCCACCTCATGCGTTAAGTTGACTCACTGGAAAAGACTCTGATGCTGGGAAGGATTGGGGGCGGGAGGAGACGGGGATGACAGAGAATGAGATGGCTGAATGGCATCACTGACTCGATGGATATGAGTTTGAGTGAACTCCAGGAGTTGGTGATGGACAGGGAGGCCTGGCATGCTGTGATTCGTGGGGTCGCAAAGAATCGGACACGACTGAGCGACTGAACTGAGCCTCATCCCTCACAAATTTATATTTTGCATTGTGATCAAGGTAATATTTATGAAATGAAAATTTGATCAATGATATGCTTATTCATTAACCCTGCAAAATGTATAGAACACACAAGTCTAGGTTCCTGATGAAGAAGTTCAACTCTCCATGTTAAACAGACCTTCATCTTACATAACTTCCTGTTATAAGAGTATATGGTCTCAGCAAAATGAGAATACTTTAATGTTTACCGACAAGTCCTATGCCCCTTTCAAGACTAAATCCTTATTACCCTTCACAAATAACAGTCTGAGATGGGCTTTCATTAAGATTTCTCTTCCCAACTTTTCCCAAGAATACTCTCTGCCCCCATATCAGGTTATACTTGCATCACCTATGTATCACAATATTTCTACTCCACTGCGGACAAAATTCAGTTCTCAAAGGATCTTATGCTGTGTTCTTATATAAAAGAAACTGTGATTTTTTTTCAGTCTTATTGAGATATAATTGACATATATCATTGCTAGGTGTGCAACATAATGTTTTGGCTTACATATATTGTGAAATGATTACCACAATAAATTTTGTTAATATCTATCATTTCATATCAATACAACAAAAAGAAGAACTAAAAGATTTTATTTCTCCTTGTGATGAAAACCATTAGGATTTAATCTCCTAACACCTTTCTTACATACTATACAACAGTGTTAATTATAGTCATCATGTTGTACATTATGTACCTAGGACTTATTTAGTTTAAAACTGGAAGTTTGTACCTTTTGACCAGAAAGTCTGTGATTTTGATGTGCAAAGGAATTGAAAAGCGATTGAAACACAGCCATGAGCTGGTGAGATTTTCCTCCTTCCTTTCACAGTAAGCAGTGCAACTTTAGGTTAAATTCTACGTCTTTGGTCTTATTTTGCGCAACAGTCTCTTTCTATATTAAGCTATTTCCACAATCGTCTTTTGAATGTCAAGTTTCTATAATATCAACACATTGACATTTCCACAACAAGCTGTGTTTGGTCAGGCCTCCTGTATTTTCATGTGTGTGTTTCCCATGCCTGACCTATTCTTCCATCTGAAAGCCTGGTCTCTTTCAAATGTCAGTTCCTATATCATGTCTTCCATGATCTTACAACCCCAGAGAGCAGAGCTTCCTTTATCTGCATAAAATTTCTCTGTGTTTTACACATTTTACTGTACTTTCTCTCTTCGACTATTACATACAACTTGGCACACAGGTGATCTGCAATAGATTTTGATGAATAATTGAATGTGTGTGTCGGAGGCACAGACCCGGCACAGTTCTTGGCATGTCACAGTGTTCTGTACATAGTTGCTCCTTCTTGATTCAGTAGGCAATAGTAGCAGGGCTCTCTCACCCAGTGTCATCTGAAGGAGGCCACCAAGAGGACCTTCAGAGGCAAAGCAGCCTCAATCACTCAGGGAGACACCAAACTGGGTCATGGAAACATTCAGCTCCTCATCACTCTCTACATTGTGGGCATCTTGGGCATGAGAATAAGGAAGCTCAGTTCAGTTCTGATGCTTTCACCACTGCTCAGGTGCTCTCATTTTGGAATCATCGAATTGGAGGAGAAAAGAGCTTAAAGCAGATAATGCTACTGGCCTGAGAACAGGGCTGGAGGGCGGCCTGAACAACAATATTGTGTGGGAGGATATGGAGGCCTGGAAAAGCTATCAAGAGCTAAGGGATAAACTTTCTAACTGCACTAGCTTTGAAATAGGAGAAGCAATAGCCAGTCACTTTACTAGATGAAGTGTGCTAAAGTGCCTCATTTAATTACCACATCAGGCCTGCAAACTCAATATTATTCCCATTTTATAGATGAAGACCTTAGGGCTGAGTGAAATTAACTCATTTAATGAAGGTTATATAGTAGTAACTTTCTAGGCCAAGTTGCAAAATTAGCTCTGGTCTTATTCCAAAGAATTTATTGTTTTATTGTTATTTTCTTAACCCTGTTTTACAACATACTTTTGTCTAAAAGCAGAAGTGGCTTCAGTTCACACCATCCTCACAACCAGTCTACTCCCCAGTGTCCCTTAGCTGGCAGCATATTACACTGAAATCCATAAGCTGTTTCTGTAAAGGAGGGAACTCAGCAAGCCTTTAATGTCAGATGTCATGCAAACTGACTCCCCACCTCTCACGTACCAAGAAGCAAGAACAAGAGCAATTAGACTGTGATGACTGATGTCAAACTAAAGAAAAGAGGCAAGAGGTGGTACAATACTTTTTAAAAGGGATAGCTTTAGTTTAAAAACAACATGAATCAGAATTTAAGCTAAACTGTAATTTCTATAATTTGGTGAATAAAAAGGAAATTAAACTTCCATTCACATCTAGTTCAAAAAGGTCTTGATTGTCACGTTATATTTTTATGTTGCATAGAAATACAAAATTGGGAATTCATTCCAGATTTGCAATAGCAATTTGAAGCTGTCATGTGAAAGAGATATTTGATGTGCTTTGCTTGATCCCACTGACAGAACCAAGACCAATGAATGGAAACTTCAGGGAGTATGATAAAAGAAAACATTCTGCAATAGATAGAGATGGTCAAAGATGGAATGAGTTGCTTCCAGTGAGATTGTCTCCTCAGAGACATTCAAGAATAAGTGGGACAGAACTTACTGGGGGTATTTCAAGATCAAAGACCCTAATGAGGCTGGATCAAATGATCTCTGAGGGTTTTTCCTAAGCAGTACTTATTTGATTCCAGAATATTTGAAAGGATCTCCACTTCCCCTGGTGCTGTTTTTGTATCTTACCTTTATTTGGAAATGATGTAATAATATAACAGTAATTTATCCTTGCATGTATCGAAGTGCTTTGTTCATGTCTACAGTCTCCCTCCATCATGCTCCTCATTAATATTACATGTTACTAGGTACTTACCAATATTAACTAGCTGCACTTGATTTATCATCTGTTATAGTGAGCTTTAACCATCTTAATGAACAAGTATACAGCTAATCTTTAAAAAATATTTACAATATACAAAGTCAAATGAAGAATCCAGGTATAAATTTTTAAAAGAACAACTTATGGTACTTCTAATATTGTTTTTGACAGAAATTTGAAATTTATTTCTACTCCCATGTTATCGAATGTCACTCCAATTCTTATCGTATTTTTGAAAATCTCTGTTTATATTGTTTGCTATTGATAAGACTTCGGTTCCTCTTTGCTGTTTATTTTCATAGAGTCACATAATCTTAAATATGAGGAAACATCAAACTTTCTTCATCCTACCTTTCACTTGTACAGATGATAAAATTTCCTCAAGTATTTAAATGCCATGTATAAAGCCATATGCTGCTTTTTAAGTGCAAAATTTCACATAGAACCCTAATTCTTGGTTCATTACCTCTTTGTCCCTCTCCATATTATACACGTCATACATATTATATGTACTTATTTATCCTTAAAAATTATAATTGATATATCAATTGATATAAGTGACCATATGTAATAATCCACAGTTGAGAATTTGGGTCTTTATTTTTTTTGTGGCTGTACAGCAGCATGCAGGATCTTAGTTCCCCAAACAAGGGTCAAACCCATGTCCCCTTCAGTGGAAGCACCAGGGAAGAACCCCATTTGTTTTTATTTTATGTTTACTAGATAATCTTAGAAATATTCAATTCTACTAATATTTATTTATATTTTACTTTGATTCTTTGGGCTTAATTATTGACAAGGCAAACAGTTCTTTCATTTAGCTGAGCTTATAAAGTAGAGGTAAAGACAGACAAGTAAGGGTCCAATTTCAACACTAGTGATAAACACTATGATAGAGGAAGTGGAAGTATATTAAAGAGTTACCTAAAATGGGCTTGGGAAGATTGGGGATGGTGCAAGGAAGGCTTCTGGAGGAAGTGATGGCTAACTGGAAAGCTGAAGGGCAAGTAGCAGTGATCCAAAGAAAGAGAACTAGAGAGAAGGAGAAAAGCACTCCAGAAAGAAAAGCACAAGTCTAGTCACAGCAGTGAGATAAGGAAAGGAGCATTCAAGGAACCAAAAGAAGTTAAGTGTAAGTCTGTTAGAGGATTAAAGAAGCAGAGAGAGAGTGACATAGAATACCAAACAAACAGAAAATAATGGCACCACAAGATTTGCACTACAGTTTAAAATCCCTATTGAATTGCACATGCATTTCTTATATGGCTTTGCTCCTCCAACTATCCCCAACCCAGCCAGCATTTTTTTTTCTTTCTTTCTGTTTTTCTGGCTTCGTGGATGCTGTTGCTTTCTACCCAGTTACTCAAGCAAGAATTTTCTGATTAACTCCTACATCAGATTAGGTTGCCAAGACTTTTTTTTTTTGGTATCTTCAACTTTTTTTACATCTCCATCATCACTAATTTCTTGGTTTATCCTGGTTTGTTGCAGCAGCCAAGAGGTCTTTTTGCCCTTCTTTTATCCTTTACCTTGCCAATTCATTCTCAACTGCCTCAGTTGGAGCAGAATTGTGCAATGAGGGGAACACTGGGATTCAAGAAGGGAGAGTGAAATATTTGCCACCAAAATTCTGACATATGGTTTAGAGTCCAACTTAACAAATATGATTGATGTACTCACCCGAGTACCATATAGAAAACACAGAGACACTGTCTGCCAGATGTTTCTTTCCCTCCTTTCAAATAGCTCCCCTTTTCCTTTTCCCCACATATTTTTGTTTCTAGAAGTGCTTGTTGCTAGGACACAGATTTGAGAAAGAGCCCAAGAACAGTGACTTTTGGCACTGAGATTTGCAGCAGGAGCAACCTAGATCTCTCTGACATTTCTTCCATGAGCTGCTGCCAAACCATCCTAATTGGCTGTAAGTATTGTTAGGAGACTGTCAGCAGCCTGGATTACAGCTTTCCACAAGTGAGGCTATACTGAAAACCAAGGGTGTCCACTGCCCTCCTTGTATTCTAGGACCTCTGGTACCAAAAATGGCAGCTAGGGGTTTAGAGAAGATACCAGGAAGATTATTCACAATTCAATTCCCTTTGGATTACAAGGGATACTATTAAGATACATTTTTAATTTTTCATCCTTAAAACAATTATCCAAAAAAAGCATTAATAATAGGTGGATACTACCACTAGTCAAATGACTGCCTTTTTAGCTCTATTTATCTCTTAATATAGACAAACTATTTTCTGTATATCATTTTCACCCATTCAAATATCAACAACTGAGCTCTTTCTCCTTTTCTCCCACCCAAGTACTAACCAGAACGAATCCTACTTAGCTTCCAAGATCAGACAAGATAGGGCACGTTCAGGGTGGTATGGCTGGAGACTGTTTTTCCTTTTCTGACTCAAAGAGAGGACAGAAGATCATGAAATAACTCTTTGAAACAACTTCTTACAGAACCACTTTGTAACCATGTAAGGTACAGTTAACAAGCAGAATACCATATAAGAAGTTGGCCTCTTTTTAGAGCTGATTGGGAACTGTGTATTTAAAGCCTCGTAGCCCACTCCAGTGTTCTTGCCTGGAGAATCCCAGGGACGGGGAGGCCTGGTGGGCTGCTGTCTATGGGGTCACACAGAGTCAGACATGACTGAAGTGACTGAGCAGCAGCAGCAGCAGCCCATTAATGGCAACCCACTCCAGTGTTCTTGCCTGGAGAATCCCAGGGACAGAGGAGCCTGGTGGGCTGTCATCTATGGGATCGCACAGAGTCGGACACGACTGAAACGACTTAGCAGCAGCAGCAGCAGCAGCCCATTAGCAATTTCAGTGGGAAGACGATTTACTATAACTGAGTCATAGAACTGAGTCTAAGCAGATTTTAGCGTTTCTTGAGTTTTTTAGTGCCTGTGCCAAAGTATGTCTATTTTCCATTCTGTGTCATGTTTAATGGATTTTGTACTGCTGCAGTTTTTGTAATCATATTTGCCACTTTATAAGAAACAGTACTAGGAAGAAAATTATATATACCACAGAATACAGATTCTGAGCATGTAAAAACACATTCTCAATACGTTTTTCTTTTAATTTGTAAAATCTGCCCTGTTAAAGTGTTTGATTTCATGAGTTTTATCAAAAGTTTATCTATGGTATTGTGACTACAATCAGGCTACAAAACATCTCCTTAATCCCAACAAGTTCTCATATGTGCCCTTGAAATCAGTTGTCTCCTCCCACCCACTGAATTTCGGCAATCATTATTCTGCTTTCCATCACTATATATATCTATATTTTCCTTATAATTTCATATGACTGGAAGTATAGAATATGTGGGCTTCTCTGGTGACTCAGTGGTAAAGGATCCACCAACAATGCAGGGGATGCAAGTTTGATCCCTGGGCCTGGAAGATCTCCTGGAGAAGGAAATGGCAACCTACTCCAGTATTCTCGCTTGGGAAATCCCACAGGCAGAGGAGCCTGGTAGGCTATAGTCCATGGGGTTGCAAAGGAATTGGACTCCCTGGTGGCTCAGAGGTTAAAACGTTTGCCTGCAATGAGGGAGACCAGGATTTGATCCCTAGGTCGGGAAGATCCCCTGGAGAAGGAAATGGCAACCCACTCCAGTGTTCTTGCCTATAGAATCCTGTGGACAGAGGAGCCTGGTGGGCTACAGTCAGGGGGTCACAAAGAGTCAGACACGACTGAGTGACTTCATTTTCTTAACGATTAAACAACAATAGAACGTGTAATACTTTTGATTCCATGTTCCCTTACTTAAGATGCTATTGAGATTTAGGAATAATGTAAATATTAGTAGTTTCTGCCTTTTTATTACTGAATTATATTTCATTTTATATATATTCCACGACTGTCCATTCTTGTGTTGATAAATATTTGGATTGTCTCCAGTTTTTTATTATTATGAATAAAAACTATAAACATTGCCTTACATGTCTTTGTGAGGGCATATATTTGTTAATATTTGTATCTCAATAAAGGGCAGAAATGGTATGGACATAACAGAAGCAGAAGATATTAAGAAGAGGTGGCAAGTTTACACAAAAGAACTGTACAAAAAAGATCTTCACGACCCAGATATTCACGATGGTGTGATCACACACACTCAACTAGTGCCAGACACCCAGGAATGTGAAGTCAAGTGGGCCTTAGGAAGCATCACCACAAACAAAGCTAGTGGAGGTGAAGGAATTCCAGTTGAGCTATTTCAAATCCTAAAAGATGATGCTGTGAAAGTGCTGCACTCAGTATGGCACCAAATTTGGAAAACTCAGCAGTGGCCACAGCACTGGAAAAGGTCAGTTTTCATTCCAATCCCAAAGAAAGGCAATGCCAAAGAATGCTCATGCTACTGCACAATTGCATGCATCTCATACACTAGTAAAGTAACACTCAAAATTCTCCACACCAGGCTTCAGCAATACCTGAACTGTGAACTTCCAGATGTTCAAGCTGGGTTTAGAAAAGGCAGAGGAACCAGAGATCAAATTGCCAACATCCACTGGACCATGGAGAAAGCAAGAGAGTTCCAGAAAAACATCTATTTCTGCTTTATTGACTATGTCAAAGCCTTTGACCATGTGGATCACAATAAAATGTGGAAAATTGAAGGAGATGGGGATACCAGACCACCTGACTTGCCTCTTGAGAAATCTGTGTGCATGTCAGGAAGCAACAGTTAGAACTGGACATGGAACAACAGACTAGTTCCAAATAGCAAAAGGAGTACGTCAAGTCTGTATATTGTCACCCTCCCTGCTTATTTAACTTATATGCAGAGTACATCATGAGAAACGCTGGGTTGGATGAAACACAAGCTGGACTCAAGATTGCCAAGAGAAATATCAATAACCTCATATATGCAGATGACACCACCCTTATGGCAGAAAGTGAAGAAGAACGAAAGAGCCTCTTGATCAAACTGAAAGAGGAGAGTGGAAAAGTTGGCTTGAAGCTCAACATTCAGAAAATTAAAGCCACGGCATCCAGTCCCATCACTTCATGGCAAATCGATGGGGAAACAGTGGAAACAGTGGCTAACTTTATTTTTGGAGGCTCCAAAATCACTGCAGATAGTGATTTCAGCCATGAAATTAAAAGACGCTTACTCCTTGGAAGGAAACTTATGACCAACCTAGACAGCATATTAAAAAGCAGAGACATTACCCTGCCAACAAAGGTCCGTCTAGTCAAGGCTATGGTTTTTCCAGTAGTTATGTATGAATGTGAAACTTGGACTATAAAGAAAGCTGAGCGCAGAATTGATGCTTTTGAAATGTGGTGTTGGAGAAGACTCTTGAGAGTTCCTTGGACTGCAAGGATATCCAACCAGTTCATCCTAAAGGAGATCAGTCCTGGGTGTTCACTGGAAGAACTGATGTTGAAGCTGAAACTCCAATACTTTGGCCACCTGATGCGAAGAGCTGACTTATTTGAAAAGACCCTGATGCTGGGAAAGATTGAGGGCAGGAGGTGAAGGGGACAATAGAGGATGAGATGGGTGGATGTCATCACTGACTCAATAGACATGGATTTGGGTAGACTCTAGCAGCTGGTGGTGGACAGTGAAGCCTGTCGTGCTGAGGTTCATGAGGTCTCAAAGAGTCGGACACGACTGAGCAACTGAACTGAACTGAAAGAGTAATATCGCTAAGTAGTTTGAAATAATACATTTAACTTTGCATTCCCAAAAGTTCTAAATCCTTTGCAGCAGTTGATACTGTTAATCATTTTCATTTTAGTTTTTTTAATGGGTGTGTAGTGACACCTCATTGTGATTTCAGTTTGACAAATGACAAATGTTATTGAGCATCCTTTCATTTTTCACTGTTTAATTGGGTTGTTTTCTTATTATGATTTATTCCAATTGATTTTTAAAGTTAAAACATTTTTTAGATAAAATATAAGGATTTTAGTCTTACAAGATTACTGGATAACACATTTTTAAATCATTATTATGTTCCTTATTTGTAATGCATATCATATTATTTTTATCATAGGAAATTTAAGACTTATAAGAAGTACTAAAATAGTATAGTGAAATCTTCTGGACCTATTAGCTATAATTATCAATACCTGCCATTATTATTTTATTCTTATTTAAAACAAATTAATTTTTGTGTATAGTGTGAAAAAGGAGGGCTGAATTTTTGATTATTTGTTTCTTATCAGTATTCAGTTGTCCCAGCACCATTTATTGAGAAGACTGTCCTTTCCTTATTGAATTGAGTTGGCACCTTTATTAAAAGTCAATATTCTATATAAGATGGGTTCATTTGGATGCTTTGTTTTATTTCATTGATCTATTTGTCTATCTTTATGACAATGCCATGCTGTCTTGATCAGTATAACTTAGAGTAAGTCTTGAAATTATGAGTAAAAGCCTTCTAGCTTTTTTCTTTTTTTTTTCCCAAGATTGTTTTTAAAATTCTAGATTCTTTGTATATTCCTATACATTTTTGTACAAGTTTATCAATTTATATAAAAATGTCTGCTGGGGTTCTGGTTGATGTTATATGCAATCTATAGATTAATATTGGAGAAATGGACATCTTTAAAATATTGAGTCTTTCAAGATATAAATATGTCTCTCCATTTCTTTCAGCAGTGTTCTGTGGCTTTAAAAATAGAGGTTTTGTATGACTTTTAAAAATATATTGTTACGCACTTTATAAATAATTTTATACAATTGTAAAAGGAATGTATTGTTTTTCTTTTCCAATTGTTTGCTTCTAGTGTATAGAAATATAGCTGTTTTTTGTATATCATTCTGGTAACCTCATGTCTTGAGAACCTCACTTATTAGTTTGAAATTTTTTTTATTGTTATTAATGTTCTTTTCTATTTTTTGTTTTTAACAAAAAGTCATCAATCTGTCTCTGATTGGGAGGGTTTAACTTCTTCCATTCCAATCCATATGCATTTCCCCCCTTTTTCTTCATTTATTGCAATGGCCAGGTCCTCCAAGAAAAGATTGAATAGAAATGGTAACAGCAGACAGTCATGCATAAATCCTAATCTTAAGGAGAATATTAGGTACAGCGTAAGTTACAAATTTTTCATAGATGCCATTTCTCAGAATGAAGAAATTCTATTTTATTCCAAGCACCTTAGGAGATTTTCTTTTTCGATATCATGAGTGAGTTTTATATTTGTTCATGCTTTGGCATTATATATTAAAATAATTATATTCAACATATCATAGGATTTCAGGGCTTCCCTGGTGGCTCACTTGGAAAGAATCCACCTGCAATGTGGGGGACCTGGGTTTGATTCCTAGGTTGGGAAGATCCCCTGGAGAAGGGCATGGCAACCCCTTCCAGTATTCTTACCTGGAGAATCGTCATGGACAGAGGGGCCTGGTGGACTATAGACAGTGGGGTTGCAAAGGGTTGGACACAACTGACTAAGCACCGCACAGCACATTTTGTCACTATAATGAATTTCATTGATTGATTTTAAGTGTTAAAACAATCTTGGATTACTTGGATAAATACAACTTGACCATGATGCATTATCATTTTTTAGGAAATATTGCATTTTCTTTGCTAATACTTTTTTAAAGATTTTTACACTATAAGGGCTAATGCTCTGTAATTGCTTTGTCTTTGTGAGGTTTTTCTATCAGGATTTTAATGGCTTCATGAAATTAGTTTGGATATATTTTCTCCTCCTCTATGATCTAAGATAATTTAAGATTGGTATTATTTTTCAGAAAAAGTTTCACAGAATTCACTTGGGAAATATTGATATAGAGACTGGTTCTATCAAAATAAAATTTTAAGGATGAATTTTCTAAATTGGTTCTAGAGTTTCTGGAATTGGCTCTCTAATTAGATTTAAAGTTCTTAATGACTCTATTTAAAGTATTAAAGAGAGCATTGATAGTTCATGGTGTGATCTGGTTGTATAGTTATCATTTGAATAATCCTAAAAAGAAAAGATCAGAGGTTCAAATTCCCAGCTCAGAAGCTGCACAGATGACCTGAAAACTTCTTTATGTTCCCTAAAGGAAGAGACCCTTATCTCCTAAAGCCGAGGACCAAAATTTCTGAAGAGTCAAACCCAAAATCTCATACTGAAACTCGTTGAATTACAGGACAAGGGTATCTACAATTAAAGTGAGAACTTCTACTGGGATGGAATGGGATCCTGAAAGTTGGAGTAGGTTATATTGGGAGAGCCTGATGAAGTGGAAACATTGAGTCCTAAATTCTGTTGAGTCTTTTCTGCCAGTGGAAACAGCCTTTCTACTCTCTACTGAGCCTCAAAGGATTAACTTCACATTGCCCGAGGAGGCAGTAAATGACCTCCCACAAAGCAGTCGCCACACAGCACAGTGGTGATTCTCTCCTGCTACCTTCTTTTGCTCCTAGACCTAACTAGACTTAAGTCCCAGCAGGTCCCTAAAGGTGTGGTACAAATTGTGACCTGTGAGGAAGTACAACATGTGCCAAAAGAACTACTTGAGTTTTCTACTGTAAACAGACACTAGCTCTGAAGTGGTGTTAATTCCAGGAGACCCAAAACTTCACCGTGATCCGCTAGTCAGAGTAAGGTTTATGGAGGTCAGGTCCATTCCACACTGGATCCAGTGTGACCCTGAACCCATCCAGCAACTAGTTAACCAGTTCCAAAGTGCATAGTTTGCAGACTTATTCATCAGATAGCAAAATCCCCATGTTGGATCTCAAACCTGTGGAGTAAACACTATTCTGGTAGGAAAAACCAAATGCAAACCAGTAAAACCGCCTCTACTGAGTAAAATAGTGAACCAAAAACAATACTCTACCCATCTAGGAGTATCGTAGAGATTAGTGCCACCATTAATACAGGGGTGGCAGTCCATATCCACAACCTCATTCAAGCCCTCCCACATTTGGCCTGTGCAGAATGCAGACACATCTTGGAGAATAACTGTAGATTATCATAAACTTAATCAGATCATGACTCCAACTGCAGCTATTGCACCAGATGTGGTTTTATTTCTAGAACAAATTAACACATCCTCTAGTACCTGATGTGTGTCTAATGATCTGGCAAACACTTTCCCCCCATACCTGTTAATAAGAATGACCAGAAGCAGTTTCCTTTTAGCTGGCAAGACTAGCAATGTACATTCACTGTCTTACCTAAGAACTCATCAGCTCTGTGTCATAATTTAGTTCACAAGGATCTTGATTGCCTTTCCTTTCCACAATGCAATGGATTATAAAACACTAATTTGACTTAGTGAGCAAGAAGCAGCAGTGATTCTAGACTTATTTGTAAGGTAAATGCCTGTCAGATGGTAGAACGTAAAACCAACAAAGTTTCAGGGGCCTTCCTCCTCAGTGAAATTTCTTGGTGGGGGGTACACTGAGATACCCTTTCTAAGGTGAAGGATAAGCTGTTGCTCCAGTCCTGCCTACATCTTTAAAAAAGAGAAATACAGTGCCTAGTGGGCCCCTTAGGATTTTGGAGGCAGCATATTTCTCATTTTATGTTACTACAGCCCATTTACTGAGTGACCTGGAAAGCTTCTGGTTTCTAGTGGGACCCAGATCAAGAGAGGGGCTTCCTAGTGGCTCAGCAGTAAAACTTCTGCCTGCAATGTAGCAGACCCAGGTTCTATCCCTGGGTTGGAAAGATGTCCTGGAGAAGGAAATGGCAACCCATTCCAATATTCTTGCCTGGAGAATCCCATGGACAGAGAAGCCTAACAGAGTCACAAAGTGTTGAACATGACTGAAGTGACAGCATGCATACAGAGATCAAGAGAAGGTTCTGAGAAAAGTTCAGCCTGCTGCGCAAGCTCTCTGCCACTTGGGCCGTATGATCCAGAACACCCAATGCACTGGGCACTCACCAGTGGTCACAGTCAGATCAGCCTCCAGTTCAGTTCAGTCGCTCAGTCGTGTCCAACTCTTTGTGACCCCATGAACCTCAGCACGCCAGGCCTCCCTATCCATAACCAACTACCAGAGTCTACCCAAACCCATGTCCATCAAGTCGGTGATGCCATCCAACCATCTCATCCTCTGTCATCGCCTTCTCCTCCTGACCTCAATCTTTCCCAGCATCAAGATCTTCTCAAATGACTCAGCTGTTAGCATCAGGTGGCCAAAGTATTGGAGTTTCAGCTTCAACATTAGTCCTTCCAATAAACACCCAGGACTGATCTCCTTTAGGATGGATTGGTTGGATCTCTTTGCATTCCAAGGGACTCTCAAGAGTCTTCTCCAACACCACAGTTCAAAAGCATCAATTCTTCAGCACTCAGCTTTCTTTATAGTCCAACTCTCACATCCATACATGACTACTGGAAAAACCATAGCCTGGGCTAGATGAACGTTTGTTGACAAAGTAACGTCTCTGCTTTTTAATATGCTGTCTAGGTTGGTCATAACTTCGCTACCAAGGAGCAAATGTCTTTCAATTTCATGGCTGCAATCAGCATCTGCAGTGATTTTGGAGCCCCAGAAAATAAAGTCAGCCACTGTTTCCCCATCTATTTGCCATGAAGTGATGGGACCAGATGCCATGATCTTAGTTTTCTGAATGTTGAGCTTCAAGCCAACCTTTTCACTCTCCTCTTTCACTTTCATCAAGAGGCTTTTGAGTTCCTCTTCACTTTCTGCCATAAGGGTGGTGTCATCTGCACATCTGAGGTTATTGATTTTTCTCCTGGCAATCTTGATTCCAGTTTGTGCTTCCTCCAGCCCAGCGTTTCTCATGATGTTTTCTGCATATAAGTTAAATAAACAGGGTAACAACATACAACCTTGATGTACTCCTTTCCCAATTTTGAACCAGTCTGTTGTTCCATGTCCAGTTCTAACTATTGCTTCCTGACTTGCATACACGTTTCTCAAGAGACAGGTCAGGTGGTCTGGTATTCCCATCTCCTTCAGAATTTTCCACATTTTATTGTGATCCACACAGTCAAAGGCTTTGGCATAGTCAATGAAGCAGAAATAGATGTTTTTCTGGAATCCTCTTGCTTTCTCCACGATCCAGTGGATATTGGCAATTTGATCTCTGGTTCCTCTGCCTTTTTTAAAACCAGCTTGAACATCTGGAAGTCACGGTTCACATATTGCTGAAGCGTGACATGGAGAATTCTGAGCATTACTTTACTAGTTTATGAGATGAGTGCAATTGTTCAGTAGCTTGAGCATTCTTTGGCATTGTCTTTCTTTAGGATTGGAGTGAAAACTGACCTTTTCCAGTCCTGTGGCCACTGCTGAGTTTTCCAAATTTGATGCCATGTTGAGTGCAGCACTTTCACAGCATCATCTTTTAGGATTTGAAATAGCTCAACTGGAATTCCAGGTCAGCCTTGGTAAATGAAAATCTATGTTGCTGAACCCATGCATAATCTCCATCACTGAGTTTTTTTCTTTCTCTTTTTTTGTTATGAATGTGTGTGTGTGTGTGTGGCACTTTTGTTTCTTCACTCTCTTATCTCTTATTAAGTAATATAAGAGGCATTGACTCCCTATCAGAATATTTAAGTATTGTTATCTTTACATCTTTGTGTTTATTACAGGATATCAAGGAAATGATAAACTTTATTCAAAGTTTTTATCTTCTCTTCTAGAGAAATGGCTAATACACTTTAAGTTCTATGCAGGGTTTTTGTATCATGATAAACAGAATTATGACCTTATTATTATCTTTATTAGGAGATTAAGTATGGTTTAAGGAGATGCATAAACATGCTAAACTGACTTGCAATAGACTTGTGATGTTCAATTTTATGTGCCTATATGACTGGGCCATGGAGTGTCTAGATATTTGGCCAAATATTAATCTGGATGTTTCTGTGAGAGTGTTTTGGATGAGATTAATATTAAAATCTGTAGAATGAGTAAAGCAGATTGCCCTCCAGTCAGTTGAAGACTTGAACAAAAAGGTTATCCTTCCCCTAACTAAAAATTCTTCTTGGCTGACTGCCATCACACTGGGACAATAGCTTTTTTCCTGCATTTGGACTTTAACTGAAATCCCAGCTCTTCCTGTGTCTTGAGAATGCTTCCCTTCAGAAAGGAACCATAATATCGGCTCTCCTGGCTCTCAGGCTTTTGACTTGGACAGGAACTAAAAGTTTAGCTCTAGTGTTTTCAGCTTGACAGCTCACCCTGCAGATCTTGGAATTTGCCAGCTTCCATGATTGTTTCTTTTGTTGTTTAGTTGTTGAGTCATGTCCAACTCTTTGTGACCCCATGGACGGTAGTAGCCCAACAGGCTCCTCTGTCCATGAGATTTCCCAGGCAAAAATACTGTAGTGTGTTGCCATTTCCTTCTCCAGGGTATCTTCCTGACCAGGGATCAAACCCATGTCTCCTGCATTGACAGGCAGATTCTTTACTGCTGAGTCACCAGGAAAGCCAGCTTCCATGATAACATCAGCCACTTTCTTATTATAAATATATATACATCCTATTGGTTGCATTTCTTTGGAGAACCTTGAAAAAATTTTTGTACTTTGTTTACGAGGGCTGTTGTTCTATATTTGTCTTGTAATATATTTGTAAGGATTACCTGTGCGGATTGTGTTGGCCTCATCAAATGAATTAGAAAATATTTTCTCCTCTTCATTATCTGACATAATGTTTCAAATTGCTATTCTTTTTCACTAAATGTTTGGTAGAATTCACTAGTGAATTCTAAAGTTTTCTTTGGAGGATTTTTTTTAATAGGAAATTTATTTTCTTTGACAGGTCTAAGTATACTCAGAATTTATTTACTCTCACTTCATTTTTCTATAGAATTGTACATTGAAAGAATTTATCCATCATATAAGTTGTCAAATTTATTGGCATAAAATTGTTCATATATATCATCATTTCTATTTTAATATATTAATATATGTACTGATAATTCCTTTTTTATTCCTGCTCCAATAATTTAGGTTTTTTTCTATGTTTATATGATCAGTTTTTCCAGGTACTTTTTAATTTAAATTAATATATTCAAAGAATCAGTTTTTATTTTGTTAATCTTCTCTATTTCTGTATTTTCTATCTTTAATCATATCTGTTCTTTTCTCAATTTTTTTCTGCTACTTCTTTTAAATTCAATTTGGTTGCTTTCTTAAAGTGAAAACTGATGGCTTATCTTAAATCTTTAAATTTTCCAATGTAAGTATTTAAAGCAAAAGATAACCAAAAATCACTCTAAATATTTTTTCTTAGCTACATCAAATCTATTTTGATATATTTTATTTATTGTAATTTAGCTCAGAATATTTTATATTTTCCCCTACAATTCCTTCTTTACTTCATGGGTTAAAGTGTACCCTGTAACTTTCAATTATTTAGTGATTCATAATTCAACTCCATTATATGAAAATAATAATTGTTATATGATTTCATTCTTTGAAATTTAATGATATATGTTTTATAATCAATGTGTGCTATCTGTCTCAATGAACAATTCATGTGCATTTGGAAAGAGTGCATCTTGTATAGTTGTAAGATATAATTTTTTATCATTGTCACTTAGGTCAAGATGGATGATAATGCCTTTTAGATTTTCTGTATCTTTTATGTCCTAAATAAATTTTTACTTAACTGCTATAATATTGAGAGAAAACTACTGACATATTCAGTAACAATTTTACTTTCTTTCTTTTGCTGCTTCCCGGTTCTCTCAAATTCCTTCTTCTACTTTCAGCTGTTGTCAGCAGATGAGTATCTTTCTGATATATTACCCTTTTATCATTATGAGATGCTCAGATTTATCTTAATTAATGTGCTTAGTCTCAATAGAGACATTTTTTTCAAGGGCTAACTTATTCCATCCTTTTACATTCAATGTATTTGTTTCTTTGTATTTAAAGAATGTCTTTTATAAATAACACATGGCTGGCTACTGCTGTTATAACCAGACTGACAATCTCTTCCTTTTAATTGTAGTGGTTATTATATTCAATGTAATTAATGACATGACTGGATTAAGCCAATGATTATGGAGGGTTTTTCTTCATCAATTTTTGCTTATCTACCCATTCCTGATTTGTTTTTGGAGGGGGATATTCAAAAATCTGATATTCTGTTAGTATTTCTGCTATATCCCTGTGCATTATTTTTAGAGATTGTTCTGAATATTGTAAAATATTTGCTTATCATAAATTACTTAGAGCTACAGCAATATGTGAACCGTGAACTCCCAGATGTTCAAGCAGGTTTTAGAAAAGGCAGAGGCACCAGAGATCAAATTGCCAACATCCGCTGGATCATGGAGAAAGCAAGAGAGTTCCAGAAAAACATCTATTTCTGCTTCATTGACTATGCCAAAGCCTTTGACTGTGTGGATCACAATAAACTGTGGAACATTCTGAAAGAGATGGGAATCCCAGACCACCTGACCTGCCTCTTGAGAAACCTGTATGCAGGTCAGGAAGCAACAGTCAGAACTGTACATGGAACAACAGACTGGTTCCAAATAGGAAAAGGAGTACATCAAGGCTGTATATTGTCACCTTGCTTATTTAACTTATATGCAGAGTACATCATGAGGAACGCTGGACCGGAAGAAGCACAAGCTGGAATCAAGATTGCTGGGAGAAAAATCAATAACCTCAGATATGCAGATGACACCATCCTTATGGCAGAAAGTGAAGAGGAGCTAAAAAGCCTCTTGATGAAAGTGAAAGAGGAGAGTGAAAAGGTTGGCTTGAAGCTCAACATTCAGAAAACAAAAATCATGGCATCTGGTCCCATCACTTCATGGGAAATAGATAGAAAAACAGTGGAAACTGTCAGACTTTATTTTTTTGGGCTCCAAAATCACTGCAGATCCTGATTGCAGCCATGAAATTAAAAGACGCTTACTCCTTGGAAGGAAAGTTATGACCAACCTTGATAGCATATTAAAAAGCAGAGACACTACTTTGCCAACCAAGGTCTGTCTAGTCAAGGCTATGGTTTTTCCCGTGGTCATGTATGGATGTGAGAGTTGGACTGTGAAGAAAGCTGATCGCTGAAGAATTGATGCTTTTGAACTGTGGTGTTGGAGAAGACTCTTGAGAGTCCCTTATACTGCAAGGAGATCCAACCAGTCCCTTCTAGAGGAGATCAATCCTGGGTGTTCATTGGAAGGACTGATGCTGAAACTGAAACTCCAATACTTTGGCCACCTCATGCGACGAGTTGATTCACTGGAAAAGACTCTGATGCTGGGAAAGGTTGGGGGCGGGAGGAGTAGGGGACGACAGAGAATGAGATGGCTGGATGGCATCACCGACTCTGTAGACATGAGTTTGAGTGTACTCCGGGAGTTGGTGATGGACAGGGAGGCCTGGCGTGCTGTGATTCGTGTGGTCGTGGAGAGTCGGACACAACTGAGCGACTGAACTGAACTGAAATGAACCCCTGTACTAACTCAAATAAAATATTGGAATCTTGCAACAATCTTGTTGCATTTATTGCCCCATCTCAATAATGTTGTGCTACTATTGCTATTATGTGAAACTAGACATTGTATATATATGTACAAACAATTATAAACCTACTTGATACAGTGCTATAAATTTCACATTAAGCCATTCTAATTCTTTTAAGGAAAGATAGATATTAATAGGGCTATATAGATAGATTTTACATATATAAATATACATATATAGTATGTTCATCCAAATATTTATACATGAGTTTGAGTGTACTCCGGGAGTTGGTGATGGACAGGGAGGCCTGGCGTGCTGTGATTCATGGGGTCACGGAGAGTCGGACACGACTGAGCGACTGAACTGAACTGAACTGAAAGAGATATTTACTCTTTTCTGTAGACCCTACTACCTGGTATCATTTTCCTTCAGCCTCAATACCTTCATGTGGCATTTCTAGTAGTATAGGTCTTTCAGCAAAAAATTCTTTTACTTTTTTTTAATAAAATATCTTTATTTCACTTTCATTTGTGAAGTGTACTTTTCTTATATATAGTTTTGTGTAAGCAGATTTTATAACATATTTTTTAAATTAAACCAATACAATATTGTAAAGCAATTAGCCTCCAATTAAAATAAATAAATTTAAAAAATAAATAAATAAGACATTAGCATTCCAAGGCGGAGAAGGCAATGGCAAGCCACTCCAGAACTCTTGCCTAGAAAACCCCATGGATGGAGGAGCCTGGTAGGCTGTAGTCTGTGGGATCGCTAAGGGTCGGACACGACTGAGCGATTTCACTTTCACTTTCACTTTTCACTTTCACACATTGGAGAAGGAAATGGCAACCCACTCCAGTGTTCTTGCCTGGAGAATCCCAGGGACGGCGGAGCCTGGTGGGCTTCCATCTAAGGGGTCACACAGAGTCGGACACGACTGAAGTGACTCAGCAGCAGCATTCCAAGGAATCTAAGAGCAGAAGAAACCTTGACTTTAGTTCCAAACTTTATAGTATGAATGCAATGAAGCAGGGTTGGAACAAAGGTGAAGTAATTAGCCAAATCTAAGCAATATATAACAACTGAAGGGTAAAAGTAGTATGACTTTGAAAGCGATATAGCATGAACACAGTACTGAGACGATTAAGCAGCTTTGATGAACTTAAGATATCCATAAGTAAAATAAAAGTAAGTTTTATGTTAAATCATATGGTATCTTAAGTTTATATATTAAGTCATCTTAAGACCATAAAATTCTTGAATACATACTTACCAAAAAATCATTTTCCCAATTAAATGGTGGCTCCAAGTTTCATTGTATATAAATTGAAATAGAAAAATAAATTTTAAATATAAGCACATTCTTGTTATTCTAATAAAATGTATTTAAAATTAAAAAAAAATAAAGTGTAGTTGATTTACAAAATTGTGCCAATCTCTGCTGTACAACAAAGTGACTCAGTTATACACATATATACATTTTTAAAATTTTCTTTTTATGGACTTTATTACTATTTATCACAGGATGCTGAATATAGTTTACTGTGATATATATTAGAACCTCCTTGTTTATCTACTCTGAATGGAATAGTTTGCGTCTGCTGCTGCTGCTAAGTCGCTTCAGTCACGTCTGACGCTGTGCCACCCCATAGACGGCAGCCCACCAGGCTCCCCCATCCCTGGGATTCTCCAGGCAAGAACACTGGAGTGGGTTGCCATTTCCTTCGTCTACCAACCCTCAATTCCCAGTCCATCCCTTTCCATCCCCCATTCCCTCTTACATTTTCTTTTTAACTTTTCCTTTAATACTTTGAAAATACCAGTTCCTCTGTCCATGGAATTTTCCAGGCAAGAATACTGGAGCGAGTTGCCATTACCTACTTCAAGGGATCTTTCCAACCCGGGAATCAAACCCACATCTCTTGCATCTCCTGAATTGACAAGAGGATTCTTTACCATTAGCAAGACCTGGGAAACCCCATATTACATGTATGTTAGACTTTCTGCTATTGTCCCACAGACTGCTGTGGCTTTGTTCAAGTTTCTTCTATCTCATTTCTCTTTGTTCTTTTGGCTGGATAATTTCTATTAATCTTTCTTCAATTTCACTAACTCTTATACCACCTCAAACCTGTTTTAAAGCTCCTCCAATAGAAATTTCATTTCCATTATTGTACTTTTCAAGTCTGTAATTCTCATTTTGCTCTTTTTCTTTTTACGAGTTTCTGTGCTGAAGTTCTCCATCTGGCCCACCACTGTGCACATATTTAAGAACCTAAACATATTTGTATTTTTTAAAAAGTCTTTGTCTGCTCATTGCAACATCTGGCTCACCCTGGCGTTTGTTTCCATTGATTTTTCATGAGTCAGGGTCACATTTTCTTTTATTTTTACATATCTACTAATTTTTATTTGGATGCTAGACATTATGAATGATACATTGTAAAGACTCTGAACTCTATTATGTTTATCTTTGGAGTGTTTTTAAAATGGATTTTATAAGGTATAATTGATATACAAATAAATATACATGTTTATTGCGTGTAACTCAGTGAGTTTGGATATATGCAAACACCTGTGATTGTGTCACCACAAGTAGGTAAATAGACATACCCAACAGAGCGACTTTCAGAAAGTTCTAGCAAGCACTTAGCTAGTCAAACTGTCTTCTCTATGTTGCTAGTTGCTGAAATCTTAACTCAGTAATTTCAGCTTCCACCATTCTTTTGGTTCTTTTTTGTTTTGTTTTCTGGCTCCTCTGTTTCCTCTGCAATTAGTGGTCAGCCAAGATACTGGGTAAATTTTACAGATTTAATTTGGGGCTCATCCTCTCTCTAGTCCCTTCCCTTTCAAGTTTTTCTCGCAAATGTCCTGACTCTGACAATGTCATATGTATATTAATAGTGTGCTGTACCTCAAGCATATAAAGTTGTGTCTTTCTGCTATACTTGATATTTTTAGTCAGACCCACAAAAATACTGAGTTTCACCTCTTCAACTCATCTTTCAAAAGTATATTCTGCTCCAGTTTCGGCCTGTTTTTAGTCAGTCTTCAGTGCCTTCAAATAATAGTTGGTTATTTGATTTTTTAATTTTAATTTTGATAACTGTTACCAATGGGAAAGTTGTTCTAACTAACTATCCCATAGAAATCAAACCCCTAAAGCTTTTATTGTCACTCTAAAGGCTGACAATTCAAGAATCATAAGAGTCAACAGTGTTTAATAAGAAGTGTATAATGCATTTTGACAAAACATAAACAACACAGGAAGAATCTAAGGGACTCGGTTGTCTCATTTTCATGAGTTTTCTTCAATCACAAACAAGAAATTTTACTGATTGTTTTGTCAATTTTTCCCTAGACATTTTACAAAATAATTAGGACAAATCTGACAAGGACAAATTTTTGTTGAAAGAAAAGATTGTGGCAATGTATGAAATCCTGCCAAACACCAGTTATTCCCCACCCTCTATTTCCCAGGTGCAGGTAGTTAAACAAAGCAAAGTTACAGAAAATTCAAGTCTGCTTTTGTAATTGATAGGCATGACCTATTTTACCACATTAAGTCCCCCAGTTTGTGAAAAACTGGTAAAAAAGAATTGGGACCAGCCATTCCCTCTTTGTACTGAGGACCTAAAAGGAAGAAATAGATCAACTGTTGCATTGGAGATTAAGATCAACTATTTAAGAAAATATTTCTGTGTTGAAAGTGATTAAATTTTTCAATGGGCAACCAATGTTGGCATCTGAGGGAATGTTTATGTGTGAGAGAGTGTGTGCGTGTGTGTAAACATGTGTTTGACTATCTTGTCTGTGTTTAAAAATGATAGTATATGCTTTTATCTTGTGTGAGGTTTTAATCAAAGCACTGTCATAAAGGGTTGTATCAAATATCTAAAAGATACCATTTTAAAATTGCCCTTATTTTCCAAAATGCATAAGGACCATCCAGCATAATAATGTGGCAAGGTCACCCATTTCAGTTAATTGGAACTTTGGATTCCTTCAAAAAAAGGATAAGTTCAACTAAGTGGCAATATTTTTTCAGATCCTTCTCCTACTACCTCAAGCAATGCACTAACTAGTCATATAATTAATACTTAATACATACTCAAATGCCAGAATATTTAAACCAGTGCAAAATAAACAGTGGGTTCAGGAGAGCTTGTTTCAAGACCCAACTCTTCCATAGAAAGGCAGGGCTATTGAGAGTTTATTCTCTGTATTGTTACTGATTTGAGCCTCACTTTGAATAGGTCTATTTTAAAGGTATCCATGGCCGGGGGATGCCACAATGTCTAGCAGTTCCTTGGACTGAAGAACACTGAATGCTGCTCCGGGACGTCTGTGAAAGTCACCCTTCTTCTGCTAGACACTTGCCGTAGGCTTTCAGTCTTGATACTAAATAACTAAAGTTAAATTACTTATGAAAATAGGGCTCGAGTCTGTTTCTTTGACCACTTTCAAAACATATGTCCTAAGGGTTTTTTTTGGTGGGGGGTGCTCCAAAATCACTGCGGATGAGGATTGCAGCCATGAAATTAAACGACGCTTACTTCTTGGAAGGAAGACTGACCTAGATAGCATATTAAAAAGTAGAGACGTTACTTTGCCAACAAAGTTCCGTCTAGTCAAGGCTATGGTTTTTCCCTTGGTGGTCATGTATGGATGTGAGAGTTGGACTGTAAAGAAAGCTGATTGCTGAAGAATTGATGGTTTTGAACTGTGGTGTTAGAGAAGACTCTTGAGAGTCCCTTGGACTGCAAGGAGATCCAACCAGTCCATTCTAAAGGAGATCAATCCTGGGTGTTCATTGGAAGGACTGATGGTGAAGCTGAAACTCCAATACTTTGGCCACTTCATGCGAAGAGTTGACTCACTGGAAAAGACTCTGATGCTGGGAGGGATTGGGGGCAGGAGGAGACGGGGACGACAGAGAATGAGATGGCTGGATGGCATCACCGACTCGATGGACATGAGTTTGAGTGAACTCCGGGAGTTGGTGATAGACAGGGAGGCCTGGCATGCTGTGATTCATGTCAGACCTGACTGAGTGACTGAACTGAACTGAAGGGTTTATTAAGATCTCTTTTTCCCTCAGTGCAAATTGGTTTGAGCCAATTAAAGGGGAAACAGCTAAATTAAAGATAGCTAACACCTCTATTTGTGCTCTATGGCATTTATTAATCTTCTTGGGCTGCCATAGCATAATAGCACAGACTAGATGGTTTAAAGTTATTGAGGCTTATTTTCTCACAGTAGTAGAGGCTAGAAATTCAGATCAAAGTGCCAGCAGGGTTGCTTTCTTCTGAGATCACTTTCTGATTTGAAGATCGTTACTCACTTGCTGCCTCTTCACATGGTTGTCCTGTTGTACAGGTGCCTGTACCTCTGTGATCTATCTCCATGTTCAAATGTCCTCTTACAGGGGCATCAACCAGATTAGATTATGATCCACCCTCGGGTACTTGACCTTCATCACATCTTTGAAGGTCCTATTTCCAAATACAGATATGTGGGTTAGGGCCCATCCAAGTGTCCTCATTTAACCTTGAGTGAGTGAAAGTCGCTCAGTCATGTCCAACTCTTTGCAACACTGAAGACTGTAGCATTAACTCTTTATAGTCTGTGCCCCCAAATGCAGTGACATGTAAAATACTGAGGGCTAGGACTTCAATATATGAATGAATGGGAGATGGGGAGGACAAACAGTAGAGCTCATAATAAGTTCCAGATCTATCACTAGCCATTTCAGCACAATGACAAACATAACTAAAGATCTATCCAAATAAGCACTTAAACAATTGAAACTATTGAGAAACTACACAGTACATTTTATACTTTTTGCTTCTCTGTCCCCCGCTATATTTTTTAAAGTTTTTCTCTGCTCTTTCTTTTCATAGGGGAAATTTCCAAGCCACATTTGCAATACCAAAATGAATAAATATAGTCATACATTACCCAAGTAATGGAATGCCAGTGTTGTTCAGTTGCTAAGTCATGCCTGACTCTCTTGCAACCCCATGGACTGTAGCTCACTCAACTCCTCTGTCCTTCACTATCTCCCAGACTTGGCTCAGATTCGTGTCCATTGAGTCAGTGATGCTATATAACTATCTCATCCTCTGTCACCCTCTTCTCCTTTTGTCTTCAATCCTTCCCAGACTCAGGATCGGTGGTCTGAGTATTGCATCAGGTAGTCAGAGTATTGGGCTTCAGCTTCACCATCAGTTCTTCCAATGAATATTCAGGGTTTATTTCCTTTAGGATTGACTGGTTCGATCTCCTTGCAGTCCAAGGGACTCTCAAGAGTCTTCTCTAACGCCACAATTTGAAAGCACCAATTCTTCAGTGCTCAGCCTTCTTTATGGTCCAACTCTCACATCCATACATGACTACTGGAAAAACCATAGCTTTGACTAGCTGGACCTTTGTCAGCAAAATGATGTCTTTGCTTTTTAGTACTTTGTCTAGGTTTGTCATAGCTTTTCTTCCGAGGAGCAAGTGGCTTTTAATTTCATCACTTCAGTCTCCATCCACAGTGATTTTGGAGCCCAGGGAAATAAAATCTATCAGTGTTTCCACTTTTTCCCCATCTATGTTCTGTGAAGTGATGGGATAAGATGCCATGATCTTAGTTTTTGAATGTTGAGTTTTAAGCCAGCTTTTTCCCTCTCCTCTTTTACTCTTATCAAGAGGCTCTTTAGTTTCTCTTCACTTTATACCATTAGAGTGGTATCCTCTGCATAACTGAGGCTGCTGCTATTTCTTGTGGCAATCTTGATTCTAGCCTGTTAATCATCCAACCCCAGCATGTCACATGATGTACTGTGCATATAAGTTAAATAAGCAGGGTGACAGTGTACAACCTTGTTGTACTCTTTTCCCAATTTGGAACCAGTCAGTTGTTTTATATCCAGTTCTAACTGTTGCTTCTTGGACCACATTTTGTCAGAACTCTCCACTGTGACCCGGCTGTCTTGGGTGGCCCTGCACAGCATGGCTCATAGTTTTATTGAGTTATGCAAGTCCCTTCACTACTACAAGGCTGTGATCCATGAAGGGGTGAATAGCAACAGGTTTTGAAAATCAAATTTGAAAAAAAAATGATGTAGAAATATGCAAACAAAACAATATTAAGTAAAATAAATACCAGAAAAAAACTATCTGCATATTATAGTCCTACTAACAACCTTCTAAGGTTCATATGAGGATTAAACTCATTATTATATATTAAAAACTTAGTAGATTTTTGAGCCTTAGGTAAGTATTCATACATGATAACTTTTATGACAGCTTTTTATTATTACGTGTATTATCTTGTAGAAGGAGGATTTAAACTTTTTACTGTTTGTGTGATTGTCTTCCTTTCTAGTACAGTATGTAATCTTCGGCTGTCATTCATATTGCAGATTTCCTTGTATAGGCTCCTCTTTTGTATTCAACATCTCTACTGAGGCAAGAGTGTCAAAGATGAGTATGATGTTTTAAGTCTAGCTTACTTATCAGACTTGAGAATTTCCTCAGAGGTTGCTTTGTGATTGAAACTGAGAGAAATACTCTTCATCAGCAGGCACTATTGATCAGTTTGTCAAAAGCACACTGGATACAAAGGACTTTGCACAGTTGTTTGGGGAAGGCTCTTGAACCTGTACCATCATTAGTCAGGAAGAAGCTGTTCTTATATTAATCAAGCCCCCTAAGGAAGTTGACAAGGATAATAATTCTTTCCCAATGCGCTCATATTGTTTCATGCTAAAACAAAGCTTTGGGAAAGAATGCACATTTTTAATAGAAGCTATAATTCTATGTGAAGGGTTATCTGAATAGTTTGCACAGGAAATGAAGTTATAGAACTTATTCCACTGAGGAATCGAGGAGGAAATGAAGTCACGGAGGAAACGAAGCCAAAGTCCTATCGTCCTTTGCAACAGAGCTTGTAAGGACTCAGTGAACCTTTTGGAACTTCTGTCCAGGGCTTCCCTTGTGGCTCAGCTGGTAAATAACCCATCTGCAATGTGGGAGACCTGGGTTTGATCCCTGGGTTGGGAAAATCCCCTGGAGAAGGGAACAGCTACCCACTCCAGTATTCTCGCCTGGAGAATTACATGGACTGGTTAGTCCATGGGGTCACAAAGAGTCAGACACGACTGAGTGACTTTCACAACTTCTATCCATAAGCCCATGGGCTTTTGTTTTGCTCTAACAAACTGGTATTATTAATCTGTAATTAATCTGACTACATAGTTTTATAAAAAATAAACAGCACTATAGCCACCGAATCCTTCAAGAATTAATACATAACAGTTTTTAAAAATGACAAGTCAATAATGTAAAAAAGATATAGAGCCTCATGGATAACTTTCACCACGCTGGATATGAATGATTATTAATAAATCCTTAGTTGAACTAGTACAGTTCACTTGCCATCATATTGACTCCATGAGATATGTAAAATGCTGCCTCAATTTATTTAAACATATCAAAAATGTATAACTTTCCTGGGTAAGTTTTTGATCCCTGCATTCTCTAGAAAATTACCAGAGGCTTGAGAAGGGCTGAGGTTTGTTCTAGTTAGAGCCCTCCAGGGAGCAGAACTATGTCTCCTTGTTTAACTTCTTCTTTTGAGTACCTAGCCATCACTGGATCTCATAGGGAAAATATAAAATCCCCAATCAATTTAGAAATAGATTTAGACCCAGAAGATAGCCAATTAATGCATCTCAACTTTTCAGAAAGCCTGAGTACAAGCAAGTAGCCCCCAAGGCCCCAAGTAATGATTGCTATTTCCAACTTCATTCAGGAGAAAAAAAAGCTGGAAGCAGCCTTGATTCCAAGAGTGTTTCAGGCCACTGATTTTTATCACCCAGGTAAGAGTCATTTGCAACTAATGTATAGAATCATAGCCTCTTAGAGCTACAAGCATCCATAGAGAAAATCCAATCTAGAGCTCTCATTTTACAGATGAGCAGACTGAGGCCTATAGAGGTTTGGGGACTTGTCTGAGGTCACATACTTGTTAATAGCTCAGCTGGGATATTGATCAAATGTACCATTTCTAAAAGGCTTAATGGTGCTTGAAAAGCAATTGATTCTCCTAAGTAGTATAAACGCTTCCTCTTCAGTGTCACTTGCACTATTGTTTGTAGAAAGTACAAAATTGTATTTTAGCCCAGCTCCCTCCTGAGACAAATGAAAATTAATATTAAAGCCAAAAGATTTTTTGTTTAGAATTGGATGCTGCTTCAAGCAAAGCAGGGCTTAAAACAACTCTACTGATGAGTATCTCATGTTCACTTCCAGGAGCAAGTATGGGAGTGGGGAGAAAGATGCCTGCCAAGATCATGGATAAAAGAGATTGAAGGGCCTTCAGTGCTTTCCTCTCAGCAGCAGAAAAAGCCCCTTTCTTATTTTGAAGAGTATAACTGCAACTTGGCTTCTGGATTCAGGGGTACCTTCTCCCTGCTTTACTGACTATGGCAGATTTGGGAGACTCTCTGGTACTCTGTGTCCAATCACTTATCGTTTGTATCTCTGTTTACGTTGGAGAATAGGAAAGAATCTGGGCAGGGAAAAAAAGTGATAACTGTTACCATTTTTAAAATAACTATGATATCTGGAATCATAGCAAAGAAATAGTCAGGCATAATTAGAAATATGTATATATAGACAATAAAACCCAGCATCTTTGACACAGCCTGGTTATAATTTAGTTGAACCAGTTTGATTACTGGAGTCATGAGACTAGTAATGAGACTAGCAATATATTCTACAGGTTTAGAGCGTGTCGATAAAAAGGGTACCTTGTGGAAAAGCAATGTACAGCAGAGTAACAGAGGTCTCAGCTTCTCTGTTCCACCCTTAATTGAATTAGAATTTTCAATTGAGAAGGGAAAGAATCACAGTCTCATATTTGGTCTCCAGTAAGCACAGAAGGTGGAATATTAGGTAGAATTTCACTGTCATTGTTGCCATTGCCCACTGTTCCCTGAGAACAAACCACCAAAGGCCAAAGAGAGGGAAGTTTATCTGTGTGAGAGGTCAGCAGTTTGCAGGGCATGGGTCCGTGTAGAGCAGGTGAGAAATTATTACAGCTGCTCCATTGCATTGCTTTCTCGGCTGTAAATGAGGCTTCTCATTAATGAATCATGCACACAGACTGCCAGGGTCTCAGCATTAATTGGCACTAATGGGAACATCTTATGGTTGAAGGGAGAGCTATGGGAACCACTTTAAGTCTGATTATATTTGGAAGGGAGCTTGGACAGTTTACGTTTTCCATGAAATTCTAGAGCAGCCATACTCAGCACACTTTCATTCCAAACCACACATAAATCTTCAGAAAATCTATCAAATTCTTCACGAGAGAGAGATCAACAAGTGTTTCAGTGAGATTCTCCTTTCTACGCCATGCATGGCACCAACAGAGAGTGTTTGAAAATGCTTTTGAGTGTACCATGCATGCTAAGGCCTAATGCAGTGTATGTAATTTGTTTTATTCCTTTGAGATCATTCAGCAGGGACTCAGTGCAAGTTAGCCCTGAGGATATTTTGACCAATAAATTTGTTTAAAAAATGTGTCCTTCCAT
Organism: Moschus berezovskii; assembly: GCF_049115385.1. Lineage (NCBI taxonomy): Eukaryota > Metazoa > Chordata > Mammalia > Artiodactyla > Moschidae > Moschus > Moschus berezovskii. The sequence goes on along the minus strand of NC_142468.1, from coordinate 39,900,408 downwards.
GATAGTGCACTGTTATTCCCACAAAATAGGCTGATGTGGAAGTTTCATCTGAGCTGCCTAGAATGTTTTGCCCCTTAAGTGGAAGTGGTTTGTATTATTTCTTTTTTTGCCCCCACAAAAGAATCCCTTGTAATTAGTTTTGTGATGTTTGGCATTGAGGAATGGATATTCACAATGTTGGTATAGATCAGATCTTTTCAGATCATGGAGTAAAAGGGTAAATTCCACTTCCCAGAACACCACAAGTCCATACTGCATGCAAGAGTGATTAGGAAGAAGGCACGCCTACCTTCAGTTGGGAGCACCCACACAAAGGCACAGTGTGCAGACCCCACTGACTTCTTCTGTCGGGTGCTCTGGTGCAACGCACCACCTGTACAAGGTAAATAATAGCGTAGATATCGTCTTTGTGAATGTTAGCACCTCTCTAACCCAACAATGAGTCAGTGAAACGGATGCAGAACAAGCAAGGTGATCTTATAAAGAAAAATGTAGGACTGAGCGATGGTGTGGAATGGGTTATGAGGGAGACACAATAATAACATAATTTTTAGTAGGGGAGAATGTAATAGAAAATTTAAGATCCACATCCCTAAAAGCCATTTGTTTTCACATTTTCAATACAATTATATATATATATGCATATAAATAAACACTATGACAGCAACCAGGACCTCTGTTAAATTTCATCACACAGATTCTGTGCAGAATGCTTCATCAATAGGCTTAGACAGTAAAGAATCCGCTTGCAGTGTGGGAGACCTGGGTTCGATCCCTGGGTTGGAAAGATCCCTGGAGAAGGGCAAAGAAACCCATTTTAGTATTCTTGCTTGGAGAAGCCCCATGGGCAGAAGAACCTGGTGGACTACAGTCCATGGGGTCACAAAGAGCTGGATACAACTGAGCTACTAAGCAAACAGCACACAATTCATTTTAAAAGTGTGTGATTTCAGAAAACTGTTTAAGCCTTTCATGAAAAATTGTGTGGAATTTTCCAGACACTTCAGATATTCAAATCAATCCAGTCTTTCTTCTGAATATCAACTTGAGTTTCACAGGTTAAGATGAAGGCCCTTCACATTGTGTTGAAGTTATGATGAAATTTCCACTTGAATTGGCATTATATTCAGTTCAGTTCAATTACTCAGTCTTGTCCATCACCAACTCCCAGAGCTTGCTCAAATTCATGCCCATCGAGTCAGCGATGCCATCCAAACATCTCATCCCCTGTTATCCCTTTCTCCCTCCACCTTCAATCTTTCCCAGAATCAGGGTTTTTTCCAATGAGTCAGTTCTTCACATCAGATGGCCAAAGTTTTGGAGCTTCAGCTTCAACATCAGTCCTTCCAGTGAACATTCAGGACTGATTTCATTTAGAATGGACTGGCTGTATCTCCTTGCTGTCCAAGGAACTCTTAAGAGTCTTCTGAAACACCACAGTTTAAAAGCATCAATTCATTGGCACTCAGCTTTCTTTATAGTCCAACTCTCACATCCATATATAACAATTGAAAAAACATAGCTTTGACTAGATGGACATTTTTTGGCAAAGTAATGTCTCTGCTTTTCAATATGCTGTCTAGGTTGGTCATAGCTTTTCTTCCAAGGAGCAAGTGTCTTTTAATTTCATGGCTGCAGTCACCATCTGCAGTGATTTTTGAGTCCCCCAATATAAAGCCTGTCACTGTTTCCATTGTTTCTCCATCTATTTGCCATGAAGTGATGGGACTGGATGCCATTATCCTAGTTTTCTGAATTTTGAGTTTTAAGTCAGCTTTTTCACTCTCCTCTTTCACTTTCATCAAGAGGCTCTTTAGTTCTTCTTTGCTTTCTGCCATAAGGGTGGTGTCATCTGTATATCTGAGGTTATTGATATTTTCCCCAGCAATCATGATTCCAGCTTGTGCTTCATTCAACCCAGCATTTTGCATGATGTACTCTGCATATAAGTTAAATAAACAGGATTTCAATATATAGCCTTGACATCTCCTTTCCTGATTTGGAACTAGTCTGTTGTTCCATGTCGAGTTCTAACTGTTGCTTCCTGACCTGCATACAGATTTCTCAGGGGGAGGTAAGGTGGTCTAGTATTCCCATCTCTTTAATAATTTTCCACAGTTTGTTGTGATCCACATGGTCAAAGGCTTTGGTGTAGTCAATAAAGCAGAAGTAGATGTTTCTCTGGAACTCTCTTGTTTTTTTGATGATCCATCAGATGTTGGCAATTTGTTCTCTGGTTTAAATCCTTTTCTAAATCCAGGTTGAACATCCGGAAATCCATGGTTCATGTACTGTTGAAGCCTGGCTTTGAGAATTTTGAGCATTACTTTGCTAGTGTGTGAAATGAGTGCAATTGTGCAGTGGTTTGAACATTCTTTGTCATTGCCTTTCTTTGGGATTGGAATGAAAACTGACCTTTTCCATTGTATTGTGTTGGCCAAAATGTTCCTTTCGGTTTGTCTCTAAGATGGTACAGAAAAATCCAAACGAACTTTTTGGCCAACCCAAACTTCCTCAGACCCAGCCTGCCATCATCACAAGTATCTTCTGTCTCCAAGATCAGCTGCATCAAGATGGCTTACCTTCTATATCACGTTGGTGAAAACACCTGCTAACCAAACAGATTAATGCATTCCATGCAGGAACTCTCATCATCCTTGTTGTCCACTAAGAACCTCAGTTCATAGCACCTTCTTGCAAGCTGTCAAATCAGTGAATGACTCTCAGGTAACCAAGGTTCTTCAAGACAAGCCAATAAAGAATAAATAAAGCCATCATCCCAATTCTGTAAAAAAGTCTGTTTCTCCAAACCACTTATGCATTCGTTACTAGTTAACAAGTAACTAGTTACTGCTGACTGATTCATTCTTCTAACAGTATGAAGCCACGGAAGAAAACCAATCTGTGTATAATCTATTCTAGGACTTTCATTTGTAGTTGATCCAACAGCCCCTTCTACACCTAACATTACACCCAGACAAAATTTTTTACAACTCTCTTCATCTTCAGATTTTGGAAGAATGGATATTTATCCCAGGAAACAGGAAATGATTCCTTATTTTACATATTTTAAAGGCTTGATTCTATTACTACCCAGCTGCTGAGATTTCCAGTGACTGTCTGTCCATACACTTGAACAATTGAAAACTGTGCCACTTGCTATTGCCTCTGAAGTTTAGGGAATGATCCTTGAGAAGCAGGTTTTTATTCTGAAAGTGAAATGGTCAGACTTTGCTTCCTTTTCAAATCCTTTGGGTCATTGTGAGTTACCACATCTGGATATAGGGATGTTTCAATCTAGACTGGCCTCAGAGATTCTTGAGGTACCCTTGGGGGCACGGAGAAGCCTAAATTTTCTGTCAAATTCCAGGGCTCCACTGACAACAGCCTAGACATCAACTCTTCCACTGTGGACTCCACTGTACCTATGCCATGGTTTTCCACTTGGCCAATCCTGCTCAGCACATGTGCCAAGTCTAGGCTGGCCACCTCACAGGCACACAAATCGACACTTTCGGCAGAGAGCTGAGCAAGAAGAAGGCCCTAGTGGCTAAATTATGTATGAGTAAACCTGTTGATTGTATCAGAGTTAATGCTCCAGTGGTGTAATGAAAATTGTCAGTTTAGTTCCTTGAGGAAGTGGTGATCAACATCCCCCAAAACTATTTACATCTTTAATCAGTACAACCCTAATCAATTTTTTCTATAGTTCACTCATTGTCAGAAGTAAATATTTTCTTCTGGATCATGTGATTTATCGCTGGAAAATAATGTAGGAATCTTTTAATTCTACTCCTTCATTTCACCGATGAGAAATCATGTGTGCAGCTCAGTGATGTATAATAATGACAGATACTGGCCTAGAATCTAGGTCTCAAGATAAGAAGTCTCATTCACATTCTATCTATGCCATGCTACATGCCACAAACACACACCCATCTCCCCATTCAGGAGGTGATTTTAAGTCTGTTATTCTGCATCTGGTATATCCTACCCATACCCTTCCCACATTAATAGTTTTAACTTATGCCCTTTCTGTAGCTTTTGAGGATAGTTGACACTCATGAATGTCGATGGAAATGACATTCCTCTTGAAGGATTTGTATTAGCAGACCTCTAAGTTTTCTTTCCGGAGAAGGCAATGGCAAGCCACTCCAGTACTCTTGCCTAGAAAATCCCATGGATGGAGGAGCCTGGTAGGCTGCAGCCTGTGGGGTCGCTAAGGGTCGGACACGACTGAGCGACTTCACTTTCACTTTTCACTTTCCACTTTCACACATTGGAGAAGGAAATGGCAACCCACTCCAGTGTTCTTGCCTGGAGAATCCCAGGGACGGGGGAGCCTGGTGGGCTTCCATCTATGGGGTCGCACAGAGTCGGACACGACTGAAGTGACTTAGCAGCAGCAGCAGCAAGTTTTCTTTCATCTTAGGATCTAGTTTTACTAGCATGGCAACCTCGCTCCCTTTTGCTTAGTTAGTTACCCTTTCTTTCTCTATTCTTATGTCTTTCTTAAGGGGCAATGTAAAGACTTGTCTTTATGGTTTACAGTCCAGTGCCCTACTCCCACATCCCCACCCCTCCCCTGACTTTATATATTATACATACATGCTTGCTTACATATAATATTGTGCTGATATACTGGATATAACAGTACATTAGAATTAGTCTTCTGTGGCTCCTTGAATTAAACCTAGTGGATCCAGTTAGAATTTGATGCCACTTTAGTAAAGCTGTGCTTAAAATTACTGTACTGATGAAATTCTCATAATTACCTTTGGGAGTATCTTCTATTTGTGACTGGACTACTCATGAAATTCTGAACAATTGCCAGACCTGCAGGCCCCTTCTGGGAAAAGCTGCCAAGGCAGGTTGCTATGCAAAAGTAGCCAAGTTTTTTGGAATGTGACTTGAAGAATCTGGTTACAACTGATTGAACCAAGGATTCTTAGTCAAAGGAATATATTTATTGACTTAACATTGGACTAGCAACCTATAAGATGGCCAGTGAGGTTTCCCTATATTTTTTAGTTAATAGTAAGATATTTTGTCTAGAAGGGAGTTAATATAAGATATACCAGTAGGGGTGGTAGATACCAATATTAGAGAGAAAATGAAGTGGAAAAATAAAAAAAATAACCTATTTGTCCCAAACATTTTATCTTCCAAGTCATGATGGTCAAGTAGGAAATATTTGGGTTTTAGAGTTAGGTAGATTTGGATTAAAATATTTCATATTCTCTTTGAGTCTCAACTTCCTTCTTTTAAAAATGGGAACAGTAATAACTTCTTCAAAATATCATTAAAAATATTAAATGATAAAGTGTTTTAAAAGACAGAACATAGTATATATCAAATAGACAAATATCCAACAAGTGGCAGCAAATAAGAGAATAGCTCATGAATTACTTGCACAGATTAAATGAGGTAACATGTGCTGTGCTCCAGACACAGCACAGGCATCTATTTATAGCAAATGTTCCTTCTGTCCCTTGTGATTCCAGGAAGTATAAAGACTTCCTTTAAATATCAAAGTAGATTTGAATTTCTGGTCTTCATTTGTTCGTGTACTCAAGAAATGTTTAGTGAGAATCTACCATATGCCAGACTAGAATAGAAAGATAAATCAGAAAGAGTTCTTGATAACTGAAAGTGCATAGTATGGATTTCAGAGAGACAGGAAAATAGGCAAATGACATTTTAATGTGGTGAGTGCTATAACAGGGTATTCTGGTAGTATGCATGCTGCTGCTGCTGCTAAGTCACTTCAGTCGTGTCTGACTCTGTGTGACCCCATAGACGGAAGCCCACCAGGCTCCCCCATCCCTGGGATTCTCCAGGCAAGAACACTGGAAGTGGGTTGCCATTTCCTTCTCCAATGTGTGAAAGTAAAAAGTGAAAGTGAAGTCGCTCAGTCGTGTCCGACCCTTAGCGACCCCATGGACTACAGCCTACCAGGCTCCTCCATCCATGGGATTTTCTAGGCAATAGTACTGGAGTGGCTTGCCATTGCCTTCTCCGGTAGTATGCATGGTTATCCAAATTTTTGAAGATCAAAATCAATACATCAAGAAGCATAAATTCCTCTCCCAGAAACCAATCAGAAGGGTATACAATGCCTGGAAATGCAAACTGGCTACTGCAGGTAAGAGGTACTTAGAGCTACAGTGTCTGTGAATGCTGAGAAGAGAGGAAACATATCTGGCTAGCAAAATTCAAAGGAGTTGCCCATCAACAAGAAAACAAAAGCTTTCTTCCAACACCATCTGGCAAAAGAAAGGTCTGAGTTAATAGTAAAATAGCATCTTGTGCATTATAGCTTCTATTCTCATGTTTCCTGTGTTTCCCCCCTTTTTAGATGATGCTGAAATGAGAATATTAGCTGCATTCATCTCTCCATTCATCCAAATCCTCACTCCCTGTAAAGCACACCATATGTGAAAGAAAAGCTTTAAAAATACATAATGCTTCTATTTTCATCTACTTCCAGAAATAAGCACTATAAATTATGCCCAGCCACCAAGTAATATTATTGAGCATCTGTTCATGGCATTTAAATGTCTAAAGGGGCTAAGGTTATTTAGCTGAGAAAGGAGAAAACCAGAAGTAGCATTTGTGACAGTCTATTATTTAAAGGGCAGTAAACAACTATTTATCATACCCTCTTAGGAATGAATAAGAGAAAAGTAGCTTGCAAGGATAAGAACTTCTTCAGTATGAAGCTTACAATAAAACAGTGAAATAGTTATTTCTACTTATCATAAATTACATGTATTCATATATACCTATATACGTAAAGAATTATAGAACCATGATACCCCAAATTTTATATCAAAGAAAAAATTGGGGGAGGACAACCAGAAATTTGAGAATCATATTACTTTATAACCATATATTTTTAAAAGTTGCCTACAAATCTATTTTCCTCAATCAACAAGTATTCATTGTGTAAATAATATGTTATCAGGCCAGGTATTTGAAGGATTACAAAAAGTCTAAATTGTAATATTTGCACTGAAGGAGTTTATATAGTCTGTTGGGAGACAAAGTAAGTAGATGAAGTGGTAGAAAATATAATGCTATTCACGACTATATTCTGTAGTGGTTGCATGATGTAGATGGCCACATTGCAGGTGTTCTGAAGATAACAGACTTAGATTAGTTTGGAAGTCATATTAGCCTGGAGGCAGAGAAACTTGAATTGATATTTTATATTTTTTTAAAAATTGTGTAATTTTAAAGGTTACACTCCATTTACAATTATTACAAAATATTAGTTATATTCCTCATGTTGTACAGTATGTCTTTGAAACCTATCTTATACCAAACAGTTTGTACCTCCCATTTCCTCACGCTTATATCACCACTCCCCACCTCTCTACTGGTAATCATTAGCCTATTCTCTATATCTGTAAGTTTGTTTCTTTTTGTTATATTCACTAATTTCTTTTTTTTTTTTTTAGTTTCCACACGTAAATGATATCATACAGTACTTGTATTTCTCTATAAGACTGATTTCATCTAGCATCAGTTCAGTTCAGTTCAGTTCAGTCACTCAGTCGTGTCCGACTCTTTGCGACCCCATGAATCACAGCACACCAGGCCTCCCTGTCCATCACCAACTCCTGGAGTTCACTCAAATTCATGTCCATCGAGTCAGCATAATGCCCTCCAAATTCACCCACATTGCTACAAACGGGAAAATCCATTTTTATAGCTGTCTAGTATTTCACTGTATACATTAATACACATCACCTCTTCTTTATCTGTTTATCTGTTGATGGACACTTAGGTTGATTCATATCTTGGCAATTGTAAACAATGCTGCTTTGAACATTGAGGTGCATGTATCTTTCAAATTAGTGTTTGTTTGTTTGATGTATACCCAGCAGTGGAATTGCTGCATCATACAGTAGTTCTGGGGCTTTCCAGGTGACACTATGAAAAAGAACCAGCCTGCCAATGCAGAAGAAAAAAGAGACACAGATTCCATCCCTGTGTTGGGATAATCTTGTGGAGGAGGAAATGGCAACCCACTCCAGTATTCTTGCCTGAAGATTCCCACAGACAAAGGAGCCTGGTGAGCTATAGTCCAAAAGGTTGCAATAGTTGGGCAAAACTGAAGCAGCTTAGCATGCACAGTAGTTCTATATAGTCGTTTTGAGGAAGTTCAGTTCAGTCACTCAGCCCTGTCTGACTCTTTGCAACCCCATGGACTACAGCATGCCAGGCCTCCCTGTCCATCACCAACTCTCAGAGTTTACACAAACTCATGTCCATTGAGTTGGTGATGCCATCCAACCATCTCATCCTCTGTCATTCCCTTCTCCTCCCACCTTCAATCTTTCCAGCATCAAAGTCTTTTCCAATGAGTCAGTTCTTCACATCAGGTGGCCAAAGTATTGTAGTTTGAGCTTCAGCATCAGTCCTTCCAATGAACATTCAGGACTGATTTCCTTTAGGATGGAAAGGTTGGATCTGGTTGGATCCCTCGCTGTCCAAGGGACTCTCAAGAGTCTTCTCCAACACCACAGTGTAAAAGCATTCTTCGGCACTCAGCTGTCTTTGTAGTCGAACTCTCACATCCATACATGACTACTGGAAAAACCATAGCTTTCACTATACGGACCTTTGTTAGCAAGTAATGTCTCTTCTTTTGAATACACTGTCATAGCTTTTCTTCCAAGGAGCAAGTGTCTTTTAATTTCATGGCTGCAGTCACCATCTGCAGTGATTTGGAAACCCAAGAAAATAAAATATGTCACTGTTTCCATTGTTTCTCTATCTATTTGCCATGAAGTGATGGGACCAGATGCCATGATCTTAGTTTTTTGAATATTGAGTTTTGAGCCAACTTTTCCACTCTCCTCTTTTACCTTCATCAAGTGGTTGTTCAGTTCTTCTTCACTTTTTGTCATAAGGTTGGTGTCATCTGCATGTCTGAGGTTATTGATATTCCTCCCATCAGCTTGTGTTTCATCAAGCCTGGTATTTTGCATGATGTACTCTGCATATAAGTTAAAAAAGCAGGGTGACAATATACAGCCTTGATGCACTCCTTTCCCAACTTTGAACCAGTCTGTTGTTCTATGTCCAGTTATAACAGTTGCTTCTTGAAATGCATACAGATTTCTCAGGAGGTAGGTAAGGTGGTCTGGTATTCCCATCTCTTTAAGAATTTTCAGCAATTTGTTGTGATCCACACAGTCAAAGGCTTTAGTGTAGACATTGAAGCAGAAATACATATTTTTCTGGAATTCTTTTGCTTTTTCTATCATCCAGTGAATGTTAGCAATTTGATCTCTGGTTCTTCTGCTTTTTCTAAATCCAGCTTGAAGTTCTGGAAGTTCTCAGTTTACGTACTGTTGAAGCCTAGCTTGGAGAATTTTGAGCATTACTTTGCTAGTGTGTGAAATGAATGCAATTGTGTGGTAGTTTGAATGTTCTTTGGCATTGCCTGTCTTTGGGATTGGAATGAAAACTGACCTTTTCCAGGCTTGTGGCCACTGATGAGCTTTCCAAATTTGCTGGCATGTTGAGTGCAGCACTTTCATTGCATCATCTTTTAGGATTTGAAACAGCTCGGTTGGAATTCCATCACCACATCTGTTATTTGTGTCCTTTTTGATGATAGCCATTCGGACAGGTATGAGGTGATATCTCATTGTGGTTTTGATTTGCATTTCCCTGATGCTTAGAGATATTGAGCATCTTTTCATGGGCCTGTTTGCCATCTGCATGTCCTCTTTGGAAAAATGTCTATTTAACCTTGTGCCCATTTTGCCCATTTTTAATCAGGCTTTTTTTTTTTTTTTGAAGTTGTATGACCTGTTTACATACATTAGACATTAACTGCTTATCAGTCATAGCATTTGCAAATATTTTCTCCTATGTAGTAGGTTATCTCTTAATTTTGTCAATGCTTTCCTTTGCTATCTAAAGCTTTTAAGTTTAATGAGGTTCTATCTGTTTATTTTTGGTTTTATTTCTTTTACTCAAGGAGACAGATCCAAAACCATAATGCTGCATGTCAGAGCGTTCTGCCTATGTTTTCCTCTAGGAATTTTATTGTATCTGGTCTTACATTTAGGTCTTTATTTTTCGTTTACTTTTATATATTGTGTTAGAGAATGTTCTAATTTCACTCTTTTACATGTAGCTGTCCAATTTTTCCAGCTCCATTTTGTGAAGAGGCTGTCTTTCTCCACTGTACATTCTTGCCTATCTTGTCATCTTAAGTGCATGGGTTTATTCTTGTTTCATTGATCTATTTGTCTATTTTTGTGTCAGTACCATACTATTTTCATTACATTAGCTTTGTAGAATAGTCTATAGTCAGGAACCATGATTCCTCCAGCTCTATTCTTTCTTAAGTTTGTTTTGGCTACTAGGGATCTTTTGTGTTTCCATACAAATTTAATTTTTTTTTTTTGTTCTAGTTCTGTGAAAAATGCATTGATCGCTTGATAGGGATTTCATTGACTCTATAGATTGCCTTGGGTAATATGGTAATTTTAAAAATATTGATTCTTCCAATCCAGGAACAAAATATCTCTCTCTACCTGTTTGTATCACCTTCAATTTCTTTGCAATGGGTTTGTCATATGTGGCCTTTATTACGCTGAGGTATGTTACCCCTGTGCCCGCAGACTGACCAAGATGGTGGAGTAGAAAAACGCTGAGCTTACCTCGTATCATGAGCACACCAAAATCACAACTGTCTTCAGAACAGCCACTGGTGAAGAAGACCAGAACCGAACAAAAAAATATCTTCTACAAGTACAGACACAAAGAGGGAACAACAAGACAGGTAAGAGGGCAGATATGCAATATGGTCACACCGTTCCCCTGGGGAGGTGACCCACAACCTGGAGAACAATACTGCAGAGGTTCTTCCGTAGAAGGAAGAGTTCTGAGCTCCACATCAGGCTCTCAGGCTGGGGGTCCTGTACCAGGAAGATGACCCCTCAGAGCATCTAGCTTTGAAGACCATCAGGCCTTAATTTCAGAAGACCCACAACTGGGGAAATTAGGGACTTGAGCCTTATAGGGTACATGCAAAACTCATGTGTACCAGGATCCAGGCAAAAGGAGTAATTTGTTAGAAGCCTGAGTAAGAGCTACCTGCTGCTCTTTTAGAGTGTGGGGATCCAGAAAATGGTGGTAGCCATATTTGGGAACATTCTACCACATGAACACTGCTGCTGGTGGCTGCCATCTTGGGATTCACCCTCTAGCTCATTAATGCCAAGACCTGACCCCACCCAACACCTGTAGGTGCCAGTGCTAGATACCTCAGATTAAACAACTAACTGGGCAGGGACACAATCCCCCCACCCCATCAGCAGCCAGAGTGCCTAAAGTCTTTCTGAACCCACAGCCACCTCTAGACACAACCCTAGATATGGCCCTGCCCACCAAAAGACCACAACCCAGCTCTACCCACCAGTATGCAGGCACCAACTCTTTTCTCCAGAAAGCCAGCCCTAGCCTCCAGAAAAGCCTCACTCACCAAGGAGAGACACCATATGCAAGAAAACCATGATCCTTCAGCCAGCAAAACCAGCCTGCCCATAGTGATTCAGATCTTACCCAGGGAGCAGCTGTGCCCTAGCCCTATCCTCTAGAAGGCCAATGTAAGCTTTGGAACAACACAGAGCCTGTACCCAACTGAAAAGATTTCTGAAGGATCATGTGTAGAAAGAAAGAACTGGAAATAAATATGGAAAACACAGTGTAAATATTGTTCTTGTTCCGTCTATACCAAGCCAAAATAAAATGTAGAAATAAAAAAATATTGAATTAAGAAAATAATAGTAGAAAAAAATTACAAGAGCACAAAGAGTTTATCTCTGTAATTTAATTCAGCATTTCCTCAAGGAGGCCAGAATTTGTCAATAAGCAAGTTGTCACTAACAGTAAGTTCCTGGAAAAGGTTAACTAGCTGGCCGAAACAAATAAAACAGTAAATAGCATGACCGGTAAAGGTAAATAGGATGCTGGAGCAAACAGTAGTAAAAAGGAATGACATAAGAAGAATAAATAATAGAAATGCTGAGAAAGCAATATTTTGGGATTGAGCATAACAACAAGGAAATTAAATTCAGAGAGATAGGACATGAAAAAGAGACTAGGCTTAGTTTTCCCTTTTCTGCTTCTCCATCCAAGAGAAATAACTGTCAGCTACAGGTCATAAAGCTTTATAGACTCATGACCTCTGATCTCTGACCCTGTGATTTATTTTCTTTGAGCAGAGGCGCGACACCTCCTCCATCTGAGAAAAATGAGGCAACATGGCTAGGTGGCTTCTGCCATTCATCAGGCAATGAAATGTGTCTGTTTCTCAATTTTCCATCCACACTCTTGCTTCAGGCCAACTCAGGACTGGTCTACAGATTAATACAAAGAATCAGCAGACACATTTTATTTACAATATACATACAGTCAACTTATAAACCCTTTCTACTGAACCACAGAAGGCAAGCAGTTCCCAATTTAATTAACATGCTTAAATTGCTGAGAGTCAGCAGAACCAGTTCATAATTGGCCAGAGCAGATCTGCCCTATTTGCAAAAAAAGTTAACTCAGTGTAAAGGAAGAAGAGTTCTTTCATTTGCATTGGCCCCTTCTGTCAATACTTGATAAGTAGAGGTGCCCATTTGTTAATGGGTATTTTTGTACATACAGAGCATCAAAAAAAGTATTTCCAGAAGAGCAGTGATAATTGGAGTACACATGCTCTCTTTGATGACATTTGAAGCAGCAAGAAGGCTGACTGGAGTCAGGGAGGGGAGGGAACCGGGGGTAGAATGTGTTTTGTGAAGCCAAGACTGCTGGTAGCTAGAGTTGGCTCTGGCTTTTGGGGGCAACAGAGACTGAGTCATCTCCTTTCTATAGAGCTGATTTGTTGAAAGGGCACAAGAAATTCCCAGGGATTTCATGCTGCTTTGAAGCAACCTGCATATCAAATGGATAGGAAAGGGAGAGGAGGAAATGGGTTTTGTTGCTAGGTCTCCCTAAGACTTGCCAAAATTTTGCCTCTTTCTTTGTGAACCTAGTAACTGCCACAGCTGGGCTCCCCATTACTCTAAACAGGAAAGGCATGAATATGCTCTGTCCTTTTCAGTTTGCAAATGTGCTTTGGTAAGGGCAAACATGGCCATGTTTGTTCTCCCTAGGGAACAAGTCAGGCATGAAGTCCCTTTTGTTCAAACTAAGAACAATCTCCTCTTATTCCCAAATCTCAGAGTGGCTGGCAACTTAATCTGGACATATGAACAGGAATACTATCTAGACAGGGAAAGGGCTAGGCTCTCTGAAGCTTTCCAGGAGTTGGTGTCTGTGTGAAGCCCCAGGAGATGTAGAGATGCAGGTGATTCCTGGGAGAGGCCCTCTTTAGGTGTACAAGTCCATAAAGGGAGTCCCTCTGACATTCAGGAGAGCAGAGAGCAGATCCAGTAGTGTCTTTAGCCTTGGTTTACAAAAGGAATATGAGCTGAAAGAACGAGACATCTTAGATGCCATGGGAATATAAAAGTATAACTATGATGAGTGTGGGCTTCCCTGGTGGCTCAGATGATAAAGAATCTACCTTCAATGTGGGTGATTTGGGTTTGATCCCTGGGTTGGGAAGATCCCCTGGAGAAGGGCATGGCAACTCACTCCAGTATTCTTGCCTGGAGAATCCCCATGGACAGAGGAGCCTGGCAGACTACAGTCCATAGAGTCACAAAGAGTTGGACACGACTGAGCGACTTAGGACACAGCACATGTTAGAAGACAAAAGAGGAGGGTTCAAGACAGTGGCATAGGAAGATCCTGAAGTCCCCTCCTCCCAAGGACGCTACAAACCTACAACGGCATATGGAATAATTTCCCGTTAAAGGAACCTGAAAACTGGATTAACACAGTCTCCACAACAAAGGGTAAAAGGACAGCAATGAGAGGGTAGGAGTGACAGAGATATGATCACAGCAAGGAAAAACACCACATCCTAGCTGCAGTCATCCACAGTCAGGAAGAATCACAAAAATAGTTATGTTCCCTGAGGAGTGAGGGATTTGAGCTTCACATCACGTAAGCCCAACCCTTAGATATGCACAGGAGAAACCAATTCCTAAAACACCCACCTCTGAAAACCAACGGGGAATGTGTCCAGGAAAATTATAGAATTACAGGGAAGGGAAAACCTGCTATTAAAGGGCTCATGGGAAGACTCACTCAATCCAAAACACAGTGCAAAAACACAGGATTGGAAGTGTGTGGACATGGTCCTTGAGTTCATGGTCCTGTGGGGTGAAGGAGATCTCTAATACTTACTAATCTTGAAGCATCCATGCAAGCATCCAATCCAGTTGGAATGGTCCCTGGGGTTTGAGACACCTGTGGGAGCCATCTGTGCTATTTCAGACTGCCTTGCTGATACAGCTTTGGCAGGCACCATTCTGGAAATTTGTCTGACCTGTTAGCACAAGTGGGCATGACCAGCTTAGACCCCCACCCACCCAGACACCTCTGCTGGGCATCACAGCCACATGGTTGACAACCCCTTTCACTAGCACCCAGCAGTCACTGCAGATGAGCCCTGTAGTCATTCCAGGGTCCAGTCCTGCCAACCACCACCCAGCAGCCCCCTCAAGCTCCCCCTGCCTTCTGGTATTGATTTTCATTGTCATTCACTGACAAGCACCCAGGTCATTAGAAACAATAACTGTTCACATAATGTTTTAAACACCCTAGTAGCAGGAGTAGCTCAGCAGCCAGGACCATAAATAGAATCTGGGTTCTGAGCTTTAGATAACTTCCCTGAAAATAGAGAGGCCAATATACATACTTTATGCACATTGAGGTAAAGCAACTATAAAGTTACATGGTTCCAAGCTAGGCTCACAGAGTAACTACAGAATTTTCCTATGGATAGTATGGTGCTTAAATATATATATATATTTTTTTTTTTTGGCTGAAAAAATGCATACAGTTGTCCTTCATTTAAATAGAAATACATATCCTATTAATGCTAATGTTTCTTTTCTTCTCATGATTAGCTTCAGAGACAAGAAGCAAGGCATCTTAGTTTTCAGAAGATTTCACTTTTTGGAACCTCAATAAATACCAAGAAAGCTATCCAGTATGTGAAAATAAAAAGCCAGAATAAATCTGCCTCCTTTCTTGAATGCTTAACCTTAAAGCACTCAGCAGGGAAGAAGAATATTTCCTAATATAGAGATAGAGAGTTGTTTGTTACAAAAAGGGAAAAAATCCAATTAAAAAGTGGGATTTGTGAGGTCCCTGCTTTGGCATGAACCACAAAGCAGAGTCAGTACATCAGCTCTAATGCCAAAGGCATGGATGCCTGATATTGGAGATTACAAACCAGTTTCCAGTTTATTGGCTTTCTCATCATAGAGGGTGGTTGAATATTTTGATTTCAGTGATAAATCTTACTGAATAAACTTAAGTTATAAACTTTAAACTTCTTTTGCCTTAAATGCCTTGTAAAATATCTAAAACTTGCCAAAGTATTCAACTGAAACATGAAAACGTAAGTCATACTGGTGGTTTTATATTACACAGAACAAAAACAGTCATTGGACTGAACAACCTATCATTTAAGCCTAAAATATAATTACTGGGTCCAATAAGACCAATTCCAATGACATCCATGTCACTCTTTAAGAAAAATGGAATGATGTAATGAATGCTTTTGGAACAGGCACTGTCAGTGTTCTGCCCCATCCCCTCGGATCTCTCTGCTATTCTCATATACACCTGCCGCCAGAGTGTTCACGCTCCCAACAGTCAGCACCTGCCTCCCTGTTTGAGTGTTTCCTTGATACTACTGGTGCTGCTTTGCCTGCAGGCTTTGAGATGCATAGGTTTCTATACTAACAACACATGTTAACTGATTGCTATATCCTGAACCCTATGTTAAGCACGTTATCTGAATTATTCCACCAAATTCTCATAGCAACAGTGCATGCTTTAAATAAAATTTATGACTCAGTAATTCCCTTTCTATAAAATTGATATTCTAGTATTATTATGTATGTGTACAATGAAGTATATACAAAGATGGTCACTGTAACAGTGTTATTTTAAATACCACTGACAACATAAATTTATATCAACAAGGGACCAATCAACTAAACATTGGCACATTTCCTATGCAACATGGCAAAAGGATGAAGCGGTTGTATGTGCATGTAATGGAACTGTTACTAAGATACAGTATTGGGTAAAAACAAGATAGTGAATATTCATATACAAATAGATGTATATGAAGGTGCATTGATTATTTCTGTAAAGAGAATAAAAATTGGAAGAATTTAGTGGGAAGATATACCTTTGGAAAGAGGGACTGGGAATCTGGATAGGAGGTAGACTTATTTTCGTTTTGTGTGCTCATAATAATTTTTTCAATTTGAAAATAAATAAGTACAAAATTAAGTGCAGAATTCAGACAGAGAAAGAGCAAGAGAGAGGCTGATCAGCACTCTAAAAATGTGTTTAGAGATCAAATATTTATATTTATTCATCATATTTACACAATCTCAAAAGGGGGGTATTATTATTATCCATTTTAAGGATAAGGAACTGAGATGGAGAATTAACTAAATTGCTCAAGTGCAGTCAGTAGTGAATAGTAGAGCCAGGATTTGAATCCAAGACAATTTGATTTCTAAGCCCTTACTTTTTACTCTATACCACTTTCCTTTCGGAATTCAAAATGGATGAATGAAACCATTTAGTAATGTTACAAAAATGAGATGTTTTAATAATGCAACTGAAATGCAATTGTAACTTTTTATTTCTTATAAAATCTACTTACTCCAAACAGAGATTTAGTATAAATACAAATCCAGTCACAGGAAAATGTTTCTCTTTAAGTACTAAAGAAATTATAACTAATTTCTAATGAAAATATAAGTTGACTAGAAAATATGGGAAATAAATGGAATGATAGAAACATACATACCTGTGTGTTCCTTTGTATCTTTTTCCCAAAAGAAATAGGAAATTTATTCACAAAGTAAAGGAATAATTTCCCTTACAACTTCAACTCTTCTGTTCCACTTAGAAACTTTTTATAAAGACAAGTCAGAAAACCAAAGAGACACAGAGATCCAACCAGTGATGTGCTGAAGACACTGATAAAGTCTTACAAGAGCTTCATTTTCAAGAACCTTGATGACTGATCATTAAAGAGAGTTGTTAATTTAAAATTAATTATATAAACTACAAACAAATTAAAATGAAGGTTATATACATTCAAAACTCATTAATTCCTACTTAATTACTTAATTTAATATTTCCTATGTTTTTGAGATTACTCACATTTATATGGCGGAAATATGTATTATGGTGCATGGCTATGACTCTCTCCCCAGTGCCATGTTTAATGACATCACATTGGTAATTTGAAATCAACTTTGCTAGGAGAATTTACACTACAGAATTAGCAAAGGCTAAAAACTAGGGCTTTTTTTCTTACATAAAGTCAAATTTAAAACAATTATGACTACATCACTAGATTCAATGGAGAAGGCAATGGCAACTCACTCCAATATTCTTGTCTGGAAAATCCCATGGACAGAGGAGCCTGGTAGGCTGCAGTCCATGGGGTCGCTAAGACTCCTACACGACTGAGCGACTTCCCTTTCCCTTTTCACTTTCATGCATTGGTGAAAGAAATGGCAATCCATCCAGTGTTTTTTCCTGGAGAATCCCAGGGACGGGGAAGACTGGTGGGCTGCCGTCTATGGGGTCGCACAGAGTTGGACACCACTGAAGTGACGCAGCAGCAGCAGCACTAGATTCAACACTTATTATTGGCATAAATGTATAAAGCTTGCTATTTATAGCCTTTAGGAAAAAAAATCATGATGTTTGCAGTAAAAAATGACTATTAGAACATCTAGTAATGAGATTTAGCCAGTCTTTCTTATGGTTGATCCTAGAAACTATTTTCAACTAATATTTATCAAATGTTCCCATCTAAGCACTTTAAAAAGAAAAATTTTAAAAAAGGGAAAGTAAAAAGCAAAATGTTTCCTTCTTTCAGTAGGAATTGTGGTTCTAGATTCATAATCTCTTCTTTAGAAACTATGTGTGGGGTCATAGTTCAGTTCAGTTCAGTTGCTCAATCCTGCCCAACTCTGCGACTCCATGAACCGCAGCACGCCAGGCCTCCCTGTCCATCACCAACTCCCGGAGTTCACCCAAACCGTGTCCATCGAGTTGGTGATGCCATCCAGCCACCTCACTCTCTGTCGTCCCCTTCTCCTCCTGCCTTCATTCTTCTCAGCATCAAACCCTCTTACACTGTTGGTGGGAATGCAAACTAGTACAGCCACTATGGAGAACAGTGTGGTGATTCCTTTAAAAACTGGAAATAGAACTGCCATATGATCCAGCAATCGCACGCCTGGGCATACACACCGAGGAAACCAGAATTGAAAGAGACACATGTACTCCAATGTTCATTGCAGCACTGTTTATAATAGCCAGGACATGGAAACAACCTAGATGTCCATCTGCAGATGAATGGATAAGAAAGCTTTGGTACATATATACAATGGAGTATTACTCTGCCATTAAAAAGAATGCATTTGAACCAGTTCTAATGAGGTGGATGAAACTAGAGCCTATTATACAGAGTGAAGTAAGCCAGAATGAAAAACACCAATACAATATACTAACGCATATATATGGAATTTAGAAAGATACAAATGATAACCCTGTATATGAGACAGCAAATGAGACACAGATGTATAGAACAGTCTTTGGGACTCTGTGGGAGAGGGTGAGGGTGGGATGGTTTGGGAGAATGGCATTGAAACATGTATATTATCATATGTGAAACAAATTGCCAGTTCACGGTTGATGCATGTTACAGGATGCTCGAGGCTGATATGGGGGAACTCAAATACACCACTATTAAAATTGTACAAACAAAATGGAAGCAATTTGGTGATCTAATAGAGTAAAAGACGCCCTTCTCAGCAATTGAATAATTCTTTCTCTAGTCAAGTACTATGCCATATTTCTTGCATATGTGCTCAAGGGGACACGTACAAGAATAATCCTTGCTTGATTGACTAAAAGAACAACAGATTTGGAAATAAATGTCTATCAACTTGAGAATGGATAAGGAGAAAGTGTTACACTTTTACAGTGAATCCTATATAGCAATTAATGAATTCATTGGAACTATCAATATAAATATGTGTCAATGTAAGTAAATCTCAAAGACATAATTTAAGCAAAGATAGATAAATATGGAATGACATTTACAATAGGATTGTTATTTCTATTGTAAGTATAAAATTTCTATTTTAAGTATAAAAGTGTGCATATAATGCATTATATGCTTAACATGATTAAATACTAAAAGTGCCAAATCATGAACAGAAAGGATATGAAACTTCAGAACACCGATTACTTGTGGGGAGACAAGGACGGAAATGAGCTTCTAAAAGAGCATACAGGACCTTCTACTAAAAATATACACTGTTTTTAAAGTTATTACGGGCAAATGGTAGATTTAACTAAATCTGATAGTCACTACAGGGCATTTGTTTTATTTATTCTGTAGACATTTTGTGAGTTTTAAATAGGTGATAATAAAAAACAATTTAACAAAATGATAAAAATGCACTCTTTAGAGTTTCTTCTAAAGTCATTTTAATCAGAAATTGCTCCTACCCTGAATAAAATTAAGAGAATTTTAGTTGATTTTCTCGTGAATGTCTATATATTATTAAACCCTATTTTTAAAACAAAATGTTTGATGTTATAACAGATCCCACTTTTGTCCTTCAAACAACTTTAAACTAGTTGCCTTTTCCTCCAAAGAAATATATTTATCAACTTTATTTACAGAGACCAAGAGCATCCTTGAAAACACACATACATGTAATACAGTCTTGGTGGCTGTGGTTCAGTTGCTAGGTTGTGTCTGACTTTTGCAACCACACAGACTGTAGCCCACCAGGCTCCTCTGTCCATGGGATTTCCCAGGCACAAATACTAGAGTGGGTTGCTGTTTCCTTCTCCAAGGGATCTTCCCATCCCGGAGTCTCCTGGATTGTAGGTGGATTCTTTACCAAGTGAACCACCAGGGAAGCTGGAAGCCACTCAGGAAGCCACCAGGGAATACAGTCTTACATCTATGTAAACAAAACAAACATACACACATACATATGTACATACACAAACACATGCTCATAAACATGTTCATTCATATATACACATGTATTTCTAATTTCCCATAGTGATATGGTATTACTATACTTGATTTTTAAGAGATTTAATATCTATCATGCTTTTTTTAAAAATTAATATATGCTTACCTGAGTTTCTTCATATTTATGTTATATAATAATATTAGGTTATATAATCATGTTGTAAGGAAAGGTTGGGGGCGGGAGGAGAAGGGGACGACCGAGAATGAGATGGCTGGATGGTATCACCGACTCTGTGGACATGAGTTTGAGTGAACTCCGGGAGCTGGTGATGGACAGGGAGGCCTGGCATGCTGTGATTCATGGGGTCGCGGAGAGTAGGACACGACTGAGCGACTGAACTGAACTGAACTGAACTGAAGACATAAGCACCATAGGTATGTCTTTGGTATCACTGGATCTTCAGTTCAGTTAAAACGCCATTGGCATCTTTCACAACTCTACATTTGCCTGTGTAATTGTGTAATATTTAATCTGAAATCTATTAGATCTGAAAGAATTTTTGGCAGTCATCCAAGCTGCCATTTTTCTGACACATTTTGTCTTCTAATAGTTCAATTTCTTTTTAATCATTTGTATAATCTACACTTACTACTCATTTTTAGCATTAACAGTTCCTTTCTAGAGTGGAAGTAATTAAACTACCCACAATGGTTAATGATCTTAGAAATTTGCATATGCTGCATTAAGAATCAGTTTTAACAATGATATTCATGCTACCATTCAATTAATGGTTCATATAAAATATGGCAATAGTTCAATTTCTGTATGTAAACACAATTTGAAATTTAGCAGAAAATTCAAGTATTGGGAAGTGAGCTTTACTTCTTTTATAAAATGGCTATCTAATAAGATCCATTTGTTGAACTGATATTGTTTTAGTGATTAAGTTTTAGTGTTGCCTAAAGTGTTTTTCTCATGACGAGTGATTGAGAAAATAATTGTAATGGGCTATGTCTTTGACAGAGTCTACAAACACTGAGATGGCTGCACATGATTAAATTTATGTTTAGACAGTAGAAATCGTTGTTGCTTCAAAAGAGAACAAGTGTATTGATCTTCAAGAGTGAAATAAGGCAAGATGAAAGGAATAATTAAATCTGGCGGTATTGGTGTTCCCATCAATAGAACTATAATTATACAAATTATGTCTTTCTTCACCCTGCCCCTCCTTCCTCTCTTCCTTAGGTTTTAAATTCAAGACCCCCTGAGCAAATGTTGTGGAAAGGATTTTTGTTTTCTCTTGCATTACTAAATCAGCCTGTTTTCACTAGAGAGAAGCTCTAGACTGGTCCCTGAATAGGGCTGTCTTGTAATCCCTGTTTGGGATGAAAATATGTACAGTGCTTAAAACTATTTCAGTCTTTAAGCATAGATTCTCTTTAGCCTTAAACACTATGAGTAAAACACTATGAGTAAAACACTATGAGTAATCTAGATGTTGGGAAAGGTAAACAATGAATTCATTTAGGCCAAGAGGATACAATGTAATGCCAAACCTGTCACAGAGGTATTATAGGGCAGGGAAAAACAACTGGGGCTATGATCCTTCAAGATGAAAAAAAAAAAAAATGAAATCTTTATGGGTTCAAATCAAGCTTTGTTTGGGATGAAAAATTCAACATCCTTCTAGTAATTCTCTTCTATTGGATTGTACCTAAAACGTCTGGGAGTGGCTCAGAATATATAAGGAATTCTAAGAACTGAATGTTTTCTTTCCTAGAATTTGTTTGATTGGGGGGGGAAATGAGTAAATTTAGAGGGAATCACTAATCTTCCTAGAGCCTGCGAGTCCTTTCATTTGAATGCCAGGATCTCCCTGCAAGGCTGTGCTTGGTGTGTTCTCCAGACTCTTGCTCTGAGCACCACTCACTCTTATATTTGCTGATATGTTGCATTTTAATTTCCCTTTTGCCTGCTCATCTGAGTAACCCAGTTGGACATCAGTCTGCTCCTGCAAGTAGGTCAGTGCACCAAAGCATGGTACCTGTGTGATACTACCATTCACAAAAGTCATGCTGACATCCTGTTTGCCCAAATCTCATATCTTAATGGCATCTTCCATGTCCTTACTAATTATCAGAGAAATACAAATCAAAACCACAATGAAATAATATCTCATACCTATTAGAATGGCTATTATCAAAAAGAAGAGATAAGTGTCATTGAGGCTGTGGAGAAAAAGGAACCCTTGTGCACTGCTGGTGAGACTTCAAGCTGGTACAGCCCCTATGGAAAACAATATGGAGATTTCTCAAAATAGTCAAAATAAAACTGCCATTTGACTTAGCAGTCTTGCTTCTAGGTAAGCACCTAAACAAAATGAAATCACTGTCATGAAGAGATATCTGTGCCCTTCCCCACCCCCAACATGTTCATTGTACTACTATTCAAAATAGCCAAGATATGGAAACAACCTAAGTGTCCATTGAAAGATGAATGGGTAAAGAAGATATGATACATGAAATATTATTCAGCCAAAAAAAAAGAATGAGTCCTGCCAATTGCAACAACATGGATGGAGTGCTAAGTGAAACAGAGAAAGACAAATTTTGTATGATCTCACCTATATGTGGAATCTAAAAAGCTTAAACTCACAAAAACAGGGGATAGAATGATAGTAGCCAGGAACTGGGGGCTGGGGAAAATGGGGACATTTTAGTCAAAGGGTTCAAAATTCCAGTTATAATATGAATGGATTCTGGGAAGGAACATGGTTTAAAGCATGTTAACTAGCGTTAACAACACTGTTTTATGTAGTTGAAAGTTGATAAGAGAATTGATCTTAACAAACATATGTTCTCAACAAACATATAAACACGAAGGTAATTATGTCAGGTGCTAGATGTGTTAACTAACCTTATCGTGGTAATCATTTCACAATATATATGTGAATATTGATACAGGTGAATTTGATACATGTATCAAAGTGTTGTATTGTACACCTGAAACTTATACAAATTATATGCTAATTAAATCTCAATAAAGCAGGAATAAAACTTGTATTTCTTATATTGACTATAGAATCCATTTTCACAGAAGAACCATTTGCAATCTCCAACAACTAGTAGTTTTCAAACCCCCTTTGGGGAATATATTATATGGTACCATGTATGGGCTTCCCTGGTGGCTCAGACAGTAAAGAATCTGCCTACAATGTGGGAGACCCAGGTTTGATCCCTGGGTTGGGAAAATCCCCTGAAGAAGGGAATGGCAACACTCCAGTATTCTTAGCATTCTTCCCGATCTTCAGTAAGAAACAGAGGATGTGGATTAAATGAGACAAATGTCTATCTGTTTAGTCCAGATATCTCAAATGTAGCTGGTATCCTTGACATTATTATAAATTAATTACTTGCATTTTCAATAATCATTTTTGTCAGTAAATCTAGGTGAGATTCAAATTCATAAATTTGCAAATTGCTGTTCTCAGCCATGAACAATAACCTTCATTCAGGATTTGGCAGTGTGAAATACATACACAAAGGTAATGATTTGATAGTTCTAGAGAATGGATTTTCTATTATCTTCATAATCATGAATATGAACTTAAAACTTGGTCTGTAGCCATCCTGAATTACAGGAAGGAAGTGAGAAGGTCAAAATCACGGCAAAGGGAACTGTAGCAAGAACTGAAATGAGCCCACCGTTCTATTATACTTATCTAAGTTAACTGATATTTGGAGGGTATTATACAAACATTTCAAGTAATAATAATGAAATAATAGCTAATTCTGGAACATTTTTTATACCACTGCACTTTGCTGAGCACTTTATTGGCCTCATCTCACTTAATCTTCACAATAACTTCATTAGTTAGACACATATTCTCTCCACTTAGGAAACTGAAACTTAAAAAGGTTAAGTAACTATCTCAGAGTTTCATTGCCAATAATTTATGATGTACTGAACCCAGAGCCTATGTTACTAATCACTATGACATATTGTAAGGTGTATGAGCATGTATAACCTCGTTCCAGGGCAAATCCCCAAGGATTGAAAAGGGGTCAAGGTGGGAGGAGATCTTCCAAATTTTTTTCCTTTGTTAAATGTGTGCAAGATTGCCACAAATCTCTCTCCATGCAGTAAGATAGAAAAGGATAAAAGTATTTATTTATAACCCTTGGCCACTTTGCTGGAGCCTCTCTGAATAATACTAGACAACCTCTATCTTCACAATTTGCATTTTCCTCAGATAGACTAGAGTTCCTGCAAATGAAATGAGGTATAAGGTTGGTTTTGGCTTCTTAGGTGGTGCTAGTGGTAAAGAACCCACCTGCAGGAGAAGTAAGAGACACTGGTTCTATCCCTGGGTTGCGAAGATCCCCTAGAAGAGGAAATGGCAAACCACTCCAGTGTTTTTGCCTGGAGAATCCCATGGACAGAGGAGCCTGGTGGGCTACAGTCCACAGGGTCGCAAAGAGTCAGTCATGACTGAAGTGACTGAGCACGCACTCATGCAAGTTTGATTTTAAAACTTGTAGTACTGTGAATATGTCTTGAACTCTCTCACTTTACTGTTTTGACAAATACTTCCCCTTTACCTGAAAATGCCTTTTCATCTTTTTTGACCTTTTATTCAGACTTATTTCTCAAATCCCATCCCAGATGTCACTTCCTGCAAGGATCCTTATTTGAATCATCCTCTATCCCATGCTAGTTTAGATGAGCCACTATCACTACCATGGGTATCCTTAACCTGTTATGTTTTGCTGTATTACAAAGCTTGTCATACTCATTTGAAATATAATAGTAAAAAGGTCTGTATGTATGTGTTGGTGTATGTGTGTGCTCAATTGCTCAGTCATATCCAACTCTCTGCAACCCCATGGACTGTAGCCTGCCAGGCTCCTCTGTCCATGGAATTTTCCAGGCAAGAATACTGGAGTGGGTTGCCATTTCCTACTCCAAGAGATCTTCCCGACCCAGGGCTAGTGGTGTTCATTTGTCACCTGCATCTGAGTTCTCTTTCAATGTTTAGGAACTGCTTCATCTTATAAAACTTGGTGGAAGTGAGAGTTCATTTCTCTGTCATGCAGTAGACCAGCTGTACCTACAGTGTCTTTGGAAGATTGGGATATGCCTAGATTAAGTCTCTTTCAACAGAGAATATTAGGGGAGTTCTGCAGGTTTTGGAGAATGAAGCCACAATAATTTGGGAAAGTTACTAGACTGTATAGTCAGCTTTTTTTAAAGTAACTAAATACTTGACCCATGGATTAAATGATGACCATATGATCTGAGCTATTCATTATAAATGAAGTTTTATCTAATACATGAAAGCATTAGTAGCTCAGTCATGTCCAACTCTTTGTAATCCCATTGTCTGTCCATGGAATTCTCCAGGCAAGAATACTGGAGTGGGTTGCCATTCCCTTCTCCAGGGGGTTTTCCCAACAAAGGGATTGAACCCAGCTCTCCTGCATGGCAGACAGATTCATCTGAGCTACCAGGGAAGCCCATTTTTAGACAGGCCCTTAATCACTCTATCATCAGATGGAAGTGGTACATAAAAGTTCTGGCTTAAGCAAGTCCTGAAAGCACCACTATTTTACATGAACGTGAAACTTTCACTCCAGTGCACCTAGTCTTGCAATATAGCCAAACTTCTTTCAACCCCTACCTATAAGTCAGTACCTAGACTTGTTGGCTGAAAAAGAAATAATTGAGCCTCATTTACAGATGGCCTCACAGCTTAGGTTCTCCAGAAATAGAAAACTAGATGGAGTTTGAAATGTAGAACATCTATTAGGAATCAACAACTAAAGAGAGGGGGGAAAAGCAGCATTGAGTAGAGGAAGAAGCCAAATGATGATGGAGGACCAATGAAACTTGGTCAGCCCCATGGGGAATTGTAGCATTGTTTTACATTAAGCCAAAATGGCCAGGCCTTTTTATGTCTGTATCAATTAATCACTGGGTATGTGCTGCCCTGTGAAAGTTATGCCCTCAGCAAAGGTGACTTTGGCAACTGATTCAAGCCCTCAAGGAGTCAACAGGTACAGCCTGTCTTGTGATGGATGAGGCAACTAGTCTTTCCTTCAGAGATTAAAATATCCTTCCTGGTAAGACTGAACTGTAAATTGTATATCTGATTGTTCACTTTTCTTTGAAGGAAACATGATCTGAGTAAAGACTCTTCATCCTAGAATAACACAACTGGAAGATTTGTGTCAAGGAGATTTGATAAAACGTGAATGGGTTTTTTTGGATGGGCTCAAAATGGAAGAACTTTGGCTTTAATGCGAATGTTCATCAAAAGGCCTCCTTGGTGGGGAAGGCTTTCAACAATCAGGATGACTCTCTTTGTGAATGTTGGCCAGTCTCTCTTCATAGTCCAACTTCTGCTCAATAGGCTGAAAAGATGAAGGCATGAAGGATAAAGGATGTAGGATATGTCAGGCAGCAGCTCAACATTATGGACCACACCTTCCCAAAGTTGACCTATTTACTTCCACTGAGGAGTGAGCAATATGTTTGCAGCAGAAACCAATGTTGGGTGACCAACTCTTCCCCATCCCAAATTGGGATAATATCTCAGAGGAGTCGGTCATCCAACTGAAGTGCAAATGCTGGATCTTTGCCACCATGGAAAGAATGTCAGTTGGATTTTGCTTGGTTTGGTTTTGGTTGGTTTTGCTTTCCCTGCTTACAATGCTCATATTCAGCATCACAAGCTGAAGAATCATAGAATACTTTATTAAACATTATGCTAAGTCACTTCAGTCATGTCCGACTCTGTGTGACCCCATAGACGGCAGCCCACCAGGCTCCTCTGTCCCTGGGATTCTCAGGCAGGAATACTGGAGTGGGTTGCCATTTCCTTCTCCACCATCTAGTCAAAGCTATGGTTTTTCCTGTAGTCATGACCCTGTGGACTGTAGCCTACCAGGCTTCTCCTTCCATGGGATTCTCCAGGCAAGAATACTGGAGTGGGTTACCATTTCCTTCTCCAGGGAATCTTCCCAATCAGGGATCGAACCTGGGTCTCCTGCATTGGAGGCAGACGCTTTAACCTCTGAGCCACCAGGGAAGCCCATTAAACGTTATAGTGCATAATAAACATATTCCTAACAAAGGAATACTCAGCTTATAAAAAAGAGGAAAAGGCAATGGACTTAGGACGGCATTCCAGTTGGACATATAAAATGATGGCATGACCTATTAATGACTCAAGCAGCAGCAAATTATTTGTACTATAACTCAATATACAATGTTATTTCTTCCATCACCAGAAGAAATAAGAGAATGAAGTCAACATGACATAGAAGTTGCTTTGGTTCGTTTATGATTTTTCTCAGACTACAAATGTTTCGTGCCATCCACTGATAACTAGTGACTGCTTACACAGCTGACAAAGGTGTGTAAAAGTTTAAAAGTGGGAGAGCCTCCTGTGTTAACCCTAATGATCTAACAATCGATTTGAAAGATTTTGCTTTTCTTGCCCTATATCTTTGGTTTATATTTGTACGTCCCTAATGCAGGAATGTTTCCATTAGCACATGGGGCTCTTATCAATAGGTGTGCCACTGCAAAATGGAGAAGGCGAAGAATGGACAGGACCTACACAATTCCACATAATCCTCTTTCCAGTGGCAGCATTTAGTGCAGATCTGTACAGGAGTACCACAAAGCACTCAGATCCTTCAGTGATAACAGCCTGGTCAGAAAACCCTAACCAAGAGAGGTGGTGGCTAATAGCAAATGCCACACAAAATTATTAATAAAAAAGGGAAACCACAACAAATGATTGCCTCTAAACCAGCTTCAGAGATGACCACTATGGCTGTTAACCATATTTCTTTTTTTGTGCCGTATGTAATTATAAATTCAAATTTACTTTTTTCTTTCCTCTTCATTCTGCCCCATTATCTTCTATCGATGTGCTGGTAAATGATGAACTTTCCAGTCTTATCCATACATTACAGCTAGATTTGTGACAGAACTAAGGGAGAATGGGACAGCATACAGAGATCTTGGCTTGTTGTTGGCACCAACAATTGTGAATTTTACTCTTCCTGGGAAGAAACTAAGAGTGTGATGACTGTATGAGATTTTTGTATCATGTTAATGAAAGCACTTTTTACATTGTGTTTCTACTATAATAGATCTACATGTTCCTAGAAACTTCATATCCTGAAAAATCTTTTACAAATAATTATAGGGCTTATCAGGAAAAAAAAAACAACCTAGATTGGGGCAAGCACTCAAAGCCTATACAATTTTGTAACCAGGCAGTAACAGGTCCAACAATTATTTTAGCTTAGTATTTTTAAGATGTTACAATTCCTAATAAATACAACAGAATATCTTGGATTTTATTTTTCAAGTGGATTGTATATTAAAAAGGGCTGAGGCTGCTGATTTATGGAAACCAGGGCCAACGCACAAAGATTGAGCAGAATTACACAATGAGTACTTGTTGAACCAAGCACATGCCCAAAACAAGCAAGAGGGAGAGCCTGAATGGGCACCACGTGCGGTACCGTGCTCCTCCGCAGCTCATTTTGTCAGCTGTGTAAGCAGTCACTGGTTATCAGTGGATGGCACGAAACATTTGTACTCTGAGAAAAATCATAAATGAACCAAAGCAACTTCTATGTCATGGTGACTTCATTCTCTTATCGGTAAATCCCGTAAGCTCATTTCTTTACAAACACCCTAGACCAGGCTGTGTAAATAAGGAAAAAAGAGTACAGATTGATTTTGGGTAACTAAAATCAGGGACTGTAATGGACGTCTGTCACTGTGGCTGTCCTGTATGCCAATACCATTCTTTTTTGCTTGTTTTTATTATGGCAAAAGTCACATAATGTAAAACATACTATTTTAACCATACTTAACTGTACAGTTCAGTGGCACTAATTACATTCACATTGTTGTGTAACTCTCACAATTATCCATTTCCCAAATTTTTCACTTTCCTAAACTGAAACTCTGTCCCCGTTAAGCACTACATTCACATTCCCCCTCCCCACCCTTCCCTCCAGCCCCTGGCATCTACCAGTGTACTTTCTGACTCCATGAATTTGACTGTTCGAGGTACCTCACTTAAATGGAGTCAACCATTATTTGTCTCCACCTACTGTATAGCCAATACCATTCTTAAATTTGGAAAATTCCACTACAAAACTGAACATGCCAGATACTCATTTTCCTGATTTGTCTTTTACTTAAGCCCAGACACACAAACCAGGCTCACCATTGAACAGAACCACAAGACCAATAATGCAAAGAAAGAGGTGGAGACTGGGAGGAACTCTTCAGGTGATGCTGACAGTAATTACAGCAATGTCAGGTCAGGCAGCAGGGGCAGGGGTGAGAGGGACAGCCTCTCGGGTGGGGCCCCAGATGTGTCTCCAGGACAAGCTGCAGGGTCTAGTGTTTGTGCCTACAGCACGGATGCCTTTCTGCTTCTACAGTGGTGTCATTTTGGACATTGTTTCTGGCCTGTATTGACTTAAATCAGATTATTTTTCTGGGTGGTTCTTTGAACTACTTCAGTGAAATTCTTTTCCTTCAAAATCTCCTATAGCTTGCAAACTGAGAGCCCTGACTATCACAGTTGAGTAGACTGTGAACAACTTGAAAGGAAGTGACCGCTGAATCCAGAGTGCATAACTTTGGATCTTGAAAGCAGGAAGTGGTCAAAAAATACTTGTGTGAATAAATGATGAGATGATGTGATTGTAGAAATAGATCTGCCCTAAAAGCAATGAGATCCAAATAATTAAAATAACTAATATATTACAACTATAATAGATAAAGATATGTATTTGACCTTAATTTGAACTGAACTGAACCATAAACACTTTTTCTAATATTTATACATAATAGTAATCCCTTGCACAAATGACAGGGATTACTGACTTTTATCTTAGATAATTGTTTCATGTTAGATTTATACTAAGAAAACTTGTTATCTGTTTGTATGGTTTGTTGGTTTTTGTTTTATTTTTCTTGTCTGATGTTAAGATGTCTGTCATAGTTACCTTCACTATGCTCTCAGCTCCCCAGAATTCCCTGATGCCAACCTTCAGAATTTTTACTAATAATTCAGATTATAACCCCCATCAACTAAAGAACAGTGATTCACTCTGAATTGTACAGTGTTCTGTAAATTTAGCTGGAATCTAAAATCCTTAATCCTTCACCCTTATATCTGATATTTTCATAAAGGTAAAACAATTTTTAAAAATAAGGGAGTTCATAATAATAACAGAAGAAGGATGTAAAGAAATTATTTATAGGTTATTGAGAGTTGATATTTACATACAAGATCTCCTTGTCTTTTAAGTGTAACGATTGATGAAGCAAATTTAATCCAAAATATCCAATGGCTCCAGCAGCCCTTCTTCAGTATTCCAACCATAAGAGTCTGGACAAGCTTTACCAAGCCAGTCTTTCATTTCTCTAGACCGGAAGACAAAGTTAGAAAAAACTATGAGTGGAATCGGGCTGTAAGGATCCTGTTGATCTACTCTTTCAACTAGCCAGCTGGCAGGTACCCACCTGACTTTCGATTAATCTTTAGGGGCTTCCCTGGTAGCTCAGACAGTAAAGCGTCTGCCTACAATGCAGGAGACCGGGGTTCAATCCCTGGGTCGGGAAGATCCCCTGGAGAAGGAAATGGCAGCGCACTCTAGTACCCTTGCCTGGAAAATCCCATGGACTGAGGAGCCTGGTAGGCTACAGTCCACCTGGTGGCAACGAGTGGAACAGGACTGAGCAACTTCACTTCACTTCACAAAAAGGAAGTTGTTACTGTTTTATTCTTGGCAGTAGATAAAAGGGGAGATCATATACATTAGAAACATACTTTTTCCAAGCTTTTTTCCTTTTCCCTCAGAAACAGTGAAATAATTCAAAGGAGGAGATACATCTGTAGCTACAATGTATTCATTTTGAATTTGGATTCTAAAAATTCAGTGGCCATCACTTTGTTCCTAACATCCTAGGCTGAAAGGTGCCTGAGTTAAGCAATTTCCCAGGCATCTTTCTACATGTAAATTTCTTAGATTGCTATCCACCTATTAAAAACAGAAAAATGAAAAAAGGAAAAGGCCTATTGTCTGTTCACATGGCTGACAGTCAATTTTCTACTATACTCTTTATTTTAAAGTAGTCTCATTGAGCCAGTTTCCAGTGCATTAACTTGGGAGACTTATTACATTTGAACAGGTTCCATGCTGACAAACTGCATTTTGGAGTCACCAAGGACCCCTTGATGCTTTACTATCAGCAGACTAAATTAGTCTCCATGCCTATGGTTTTTCACTTGGATTGACAGATGCATTACCTCATACTTTTGAACTCCAGGAGTTGCTGTAGAGTCTTAGAAATAGCATAGAACTCATATTAGGAGTAAATTGGGCTCTGAGGTGCACCTAAGCAGATATTCATACAATAAGGATCTTCCCTGGACTTTGCTAGGTTCTTCACATATAAAAGAATCTCAAGGGGGTAAATTGGCTTGAAATTCTTCCTAGAGATCCAAGATTACTTGGGGGAAAAAAAATGTTTTCATTCTTTGTGCCAAGAAGTCACCTAAGTACCAAGGAACACTTAAAAGAAGCACAGGTTCACTGTCCAAGTGGCAGACAAAATAACTCACAAGAATTTTAAAAACAAACCAGTCTGACTGGAGCAGGTTCTACCAGAACATGTCATTGCTCCATCCAGTACCCCTAGAATCCCCGTTGTTCTGTGCATCCAAACCCCAGCTTCTGTGTGCTTTGTGTTTAATGGTTTCCACCTGCAACTGTCTTCAAGGATTGGCCTTGGGATACTGGAGCAGCTTTGCCTGCTGGTGCAGAAAATCTGAAGTGCCTAGTAGTTTGCGCTGCCCACACCTCCTTCCTGGGAAAATCCAACAACCAATGATTTTTGGTGTGGTTGAATCAAAGTTCAGCGCCCTTGTATGGGGGAGCACAAACTTGAGGTAAAATTACACTCCAGAGGTCCCTGTAGGATTGAGCTGGGCCGTGAACCCTTATCTGACTTCTCCTCTTCCCTGTCCTTCTTCCCCCACTCTCTTGCCAGTTTTTCTCAAGTATACTTCTTAATAAATCTCTTGCTAAAGAATTCTTATCAGAGTGTTTTCTTCTGAAGAATATGGGCTAATATACCTTACTGAGGAGTCAGGACTTGCTTATGCCTGAGAGAAAGATAGCATTGGATTTAAGTGAAGAAGGAGAAGCACGCTATCCCTAAGAACATAGAATAAACATGAGAAAAGGACCAGGCTGGAAATGCACTGGCATGGTATATTGGAGTGCAATGTAGAGAAAATTATAGCTATATTAAAACATTATATATACTATTTTATATATAAGGAACGGAGAAGGCAATGGCAAGCCACTCCAGTACTATTGCCTAGAAAATCCCATGGATGGAGGAGCCTGGTAGGCTGCAGTCCGTGGGGTCGCTAAGGGTCGGACACGACTGAGCGACTTCACTTTCACTTTTCACTTTCCACTTTCACACATTGGAGAAGGAAATGGCAACCCACTCCAGTGTTCTTGCCTAGAGAATCCCAGGGACGGGGGAGCCTGGTGGGCTTCTGTCTATGGGGTCACACAGAGTCGGACACGACTGAAGTGACTTAGCAGCAGCAGCAGCAGCATATATAAGGAAAAAAGAGAAAATTTCCCTCTCCTCGATTCACATTTTACTCCCTTCAAGAATAAGTTTTCTTTGAGATGGCTGGATGGCATCACCAACTCGATGGACATGAGTTTGAGTGAACTCAGGGAGTTGGTGATGGACAGGGAGGCCTGGCATGGGGTCGCAAAGAGTCGGACACGACTGAGCGACTGAACTGAACTGAATTACTTTACAATATTATGATGGGTTTTGCCATGTATTAACATGAATTGGCCACGATGTACATGTCCCTTCCTAAAACTCATTATTTAATTTGTTTTTATTCTCAGAAAACCTGGGAGATAAAAGCATAAGTACTCGTCTCAGGTTTAAATATGTGAAAAATTAATTATATTAGGAGACAGAGAGGAAAGAATTTCTCCCTGGCCCTTACTGTAGTGTGGACAACAGATTGTTCTGCAGACAAGGGGCATAAGCAAATTAAAACTTTCTAGGTATTTGTTATGCATATACCTGAGACTGTGAAAAAGAAAAATCAACATTAGTTTTTAAACAATTAAAACCCATAATTGTTTAATCCTTAGTGTGGCACGCAAGGGCTTTCACAGTCTGGCCCCACGCTGCATTCCAAGCCTTTTCTTCTGCTGTTTTCTTTCATGCATACGATCCCTTGGTCCTTCACTGAGCTCTTTGCCATTATTTGAACATATGGTGTTATTTTACATTCTCATGCTTTGCTCTGCTGCTGCTTGAGAAGCCCTTCTATTTCCTCTCTGCCTGATAAATTTTTGTTTGCATTTCAATACCCAGCTCAAATTTCACATTCTCTTTTATCTTATCCTACCTTTTCAGTTAATCATTTTATGTCTGTGTGGATCATACTAGAATATACCTTCAATACAGCACCTAGAACAATGCCTTTAAATGCATACAAGTCTATAGGATCCTGGAGAAATGTGTTTATTCCATCTTTATTTCTTTTCCCCATTTTAGTGACTGGCACACTCCTACCTCTCCGTAATGTCTGACTTAGAAATGAATAAGTTTTAGCTTATAAGGTGAAGTCAAATTATAAAACATCTTTGATGATAAACTAACTTAACTATAGCCTAATTTAGGGTGGAATATTTAGAATTCTTTAAGAAATTGTTTGATTAAATTTTTTGATTTACTGAAAAACTGTGAGATAATAAAACTATTACTATTTTGCTCCCTGCCTTAGCCTGTAGATTCTGTAGAGTGTTTCTAGCAGTCAGGAACGGTAGATACCCAAACTAGTCAACATAGTTGTGATTAGTGTAAGCATTTCTTATTTCAAATATTCACCAACAGATCTGGGAATATAAGTGGTTTCCCAAAAACATAATAGTTAAGAACAAGGAGTTTAAATCAGAGATTTAGATTGAAATACTGACATTGACAGTTACAACTGTGTGATACTTTTGGCAAGTTATTTTTCATAGTGAAATAAGGATAAAGCACTGACCTCATACAGTTGTAAACAATAGTACTCTGCCTCAAATATTAGGAATTATAAATATCAACATTATTGAGGTTTTCTCTAACAAGTGTTTATCCTTTTTTCAGGAAGGATTTTCTCAGGATGCCCTATTGAAAATGTGCTAGCATTGTTATTCCTCAAGGAGATGAGAATTCCAGATTGAGGGACCAGCCACATGGAGGTATAAAAGCATGAGGCATGTTCAGACAGTGAGTATCATAACTCAGTTTTCTGTTCCTACCCGTGCACCTCTTTATACAGAATAAAGCAGGGGCTAAGCTAAATCTGAACTCAGGCCTTGGTGTCTCCTTGAAATGTTATGGACTTTCTGGTCTGACTTCGAATAATCTTGAATCACTGATTTGGTTTCAACTCCCCCTCTACTCTTGGTTGAAGAGACCTGGCCATAGGTTCTGATTGCCCTAGGCAGCAACATTCATGCTGGGTTCCTTTGTGACCAAAGTAACATCTAGGGATTTATAACAAACAGGGCTTCCT
Organism: Moschus berezovskii; assembly: GCF_049115385.1. Classification (NCBI taxonomy): domain Eukaryota; kingdom Metazoa; phylum Chordata; class Mammalia; order Artiodactyla; family Moschidae; genus Moschus; species Moschus berezovskii. The sequence continues at coordinate 39,865,560 of NC_142468.1, read as the reverse complement.
TAATAAATCAGTTGGCAAAGAATCCACCTGCAATACAGGAGACCCTGGTTCGATTCCTGGGTCAGGAAGATCTGCTAGATAAGAGATAGGCTACCCACTCTGGTATTCTTGGGCTTCCCTGGTGGCTCAGCTGGCAAAAAATCCACCTGCAATGCTGGAGACCTGCATTCGATCCCTGGGTTGGGAAGATCCCCTGAAGAAGGGAAAGGCTACCCACTCCAATATTCTGGCCTGGATAATTCCAGGGACAGAATAGTCCATGGGGTAGCAAAGAGTTGGGCACAATTGAGTGGCTTTCACTTTTCACTTTAGGATCATATGTATTACTTTTCAAAAGACTGAACTCTCAGGACATGGAGTTTCATTTCTTCTATTTTGAATTGTTATTATCTACAGAGACTAATATTATAAAGCATAGCCCAGAGTTTTTCAGTGTGAGAGACATCTCTCGATTCAACAATTCTGATCAAGTGAGTTACCAGGGGCCCCAGATTTTCCCCGGAGGCTTAGTTATTTCTCAGAGTTTGTCATGTTAGGAAATAAGCTTTATCACAGCCTAAACTTTTAGGTTCCTCTCCTTTTCTTTTCCTATACTTTCCATTAATCTAAGGCCAAGGCTCTTGACTGTTGAGAAAACAAAAAGTTCAGGGAGTTGTCAAAGCAACTGAGGTAGGGTTTTTCTCAGTTTCTCCAACTTTCTCCAAATTTCCCCAATTGATTTGGTCATTTCTGTCTGGAATTAGCCATACAACATTGAATGGTTAATTGTCTAAAATTGAATTTACCCTCTTCACCCAATCCACTCTGCTAACCAGCTCCCATTTATAGCATCCATTTTCCTTAGTCATTCAGGCTTGAAAGCAGGAGACAATTTTTGACTCTCCTCTATTTTTTTTCTTTTCTATATCCAATCTATCATGAGTTATTTCTTCCTGTCTTCCAATATGAAGTGCTTTCCATTTTCACTATGCTGGGCTACTTAACGCCTTCTACCTGAGAATTATGAACGCTACTAACATATCTACCCCCCTCCAATTCTAATTCTTCCTGCTCATCACTGACAGATAAATCTTCTAAAAGATCACTTTCTTGATGCCATGTCTCTGTTCAAAAATCTCCCGTGGCTCCCCAGTGCTCACTCCTTGCATTAGTAGGACAATTAGCATCATTAGTTCCTCTCCAGTGACTCTGATTCAAACAAGAAAGGCAAGGGACTAGAAGTGAGTTTGGCCCTTTACAACCTTGAAGGATCATTATTTTGTTCACATATTAATGTCTTCTAGGAGTGCTTGGTCAAACAAGAAGAAAAAGGAGAAAGGGGAATGGAAGGGAGAGTAGGGAGAGGGAGGGAAGAGAGGAAAAGAAGGTCAGCAGCAGGGATGGGAATGAGAAAAGAGATTGGATGAGAGGGAGAAACTGACAGGTTTGAATATAATTACTTTGCTCCAGATTGCTTTCTTTCTTCAGCCTCTGGATTTCTCTTTCTATGTATGGTCAACTTTTAATGAAAAACAAGTTTGTTCTAAGGAAAAAAAAAAAGTAAAACTCATGAAACTAAAGAAAAAAAGATACCATTTCCTTTGATTTTTATGCTTTTCTGGAAGACATTAAACTAAGGTAGCTCTTTCTATTCCAATTTTCCGATTTTTACAAAGGAAGTAGAAAAATATTTTTGTGGCTTTCTCTCATAAAAGTCAGAACATCCTGTATATTTGAACCCTAGAGGACTCAGATGTGGTGCTAACATTTTTTTCTCTTCTTTTAAGACTTTTTCCTACTACCACTGCTTATATGCTGATTACTGTGTCAAAGAGAATACTGAGATTGAGAAATGGTAGTCTGTGTTTAATATGCATTATTGGCACAAGATATAGAAAGTAAACAACTTTAAAATAAGCAAGCAAGCTTTCTCAATTAATCTATGCTTTTCAGAGTGAATGCAGAGGCATAGCTGAGAAAATAAAATTACCAATCAAAGCATCCTCAACTAAAAATAATTTTTGTTTTAAAGAGGAAGAAATAATAAGTAATAGTTGCTGCTAATTTGAATACTGAACTTCATTCTTTAAGTCACCCTGTAGAAAATCCATTGGGAAGTATACCCTAATGTGAAGGAGTTGAGTTAAGGTCTTTTAATTAAATTTAAAGATTTTCTTACCCATGGGAAATGGCATAATTAGCTGTTTTCTAATGCATTTGACCTGAAGATGCTTGAATCAGCAGATAATTGAATGTATTAAGAGAAGTAGCAAATTCTATTTATGAGACTTAGTTGTTGGAGTAGGGAAAAAAGAAGTTATTTATCATTTATTCAAGATAGTTCATATATATGTAGAAGAGGGGAGAGGATCAGGCAATTACAAACCATCTCAGTGCAAAACTGTGCATCTCCACGTGGTGATTCTTAGGAGAAGAATTGGGCAGCTCAGGACTTGCATCTATTTTGTTACTCCCACACAAGATCTCCATCTGAATGCCAAATAAATTACCACTGAAAATAGAGTGAAGTACTCACAGCAGTAGAATGTACCAGCTGGACTGATGCCTGCATCACAGATTAACTCTGATATATTGGGCTTTGGTATGTTTCTGTGATGTTTCTCAGGGCACATATAATTCAAATCTAAAGGCTAACAAGCTGTGCTCAGATGGAGTTCTACTGAATAAGTACTTCAGTCATATGGTGCTTACACAAGTCTGAGTAAGGCATCATCTCCTTTCAAAGGAAAACATTTAATAAACTCCAAGTCTGAGATTATTTTGTTATTATTCTATTTCAGTATTAATACATGTGAAATCTATGCACTTAAAAATATATTCTTAAGCTTATTAACTCATATAATTTTAAAACCAAACATTTATAAAATGAATATGAAAAATGAACACATAAAATTCAAGTTAACAAAATTTAATGTGATAGATGATACTGTTTTGTAAAAATGAACCTACACTCATTACCTATATATGCTTTTACTACTGTGACACAGATTGGTTGAGTTTGCCATGCTTAAACTACTGTGTGCCTTGTGACAACTGAATTCTCTTATAACTCTTTATCTGCAGTAAAGCAACACTGATCTTCCTGTTATATGCCATGAAGACATTGGCTTTCATCTGCATTACATCATCTAAGTGTTGTCAACCTTGTTTTCTCTCTTACTGGTTCTAGATAATTAATGTACTAATATAGATCTGAACAAAACTAAAACACACATAAGCTTAGATGCTGAATATCCTGTATAGTATGTTTAATTATTTTGCTGTCTTAGCATGGGAAATGCTATTTCACTCCTCATTCCTTTTTGCATTCCTTCAATCAACACATAGTGTTCGCTTTATATTAACCACTACAAATGATGATGAATGATGAGAATGATGGAAATGATTATGATAATAAGGAGGTGGAGGATGATTAAAACGGCACATTTCCTAGTTGAGCAAATTAAAAATCTAAAACTAAATATTCAACAATGACTATATCCAAAGAGTTACAATTTTAGGCTATATTAAAGTCATTCGAGCAGTACATGTATAGGATTAAGAAAGTTTGAAAGCAGCAGAGTGCATGGATTGGAGCAGAAAATAAAGCTCAAAATAAAAAAATATTTAAAACAGCAACTACAATAATGATGATGGTATTAAAGATATTTTCCACAAACTATGGAGGATTTATCAGGTTCAAGTCACTGGTTAGTTGTTATTTAATCTTCACAGCAACTAACTGACATGGTTATTAATTTCATTATTTTATACATAAGTCATAGATACCCAAAGGCACACAGCTAGTAATGATATGGCTAGAATCTTTTTTTTTAAACAGAGACTCTTTAATCAGCTTATACATTGTGTATGGTCCAATTTATATATAAAATCTCATGAACATATACATAAACATAGATACACATGTGTGTATATATAATATGTATTTATTCATCTTGTCTTAATGATTCTGCTTTTCTGATTGATCCCTGGTTGATACAACATTTTATAAATTGAGTCTTCCAATTCATGAACATGGTATTGACTTCTATTAATTTGATCATTTTAAATGTCTTTGAATAATGATTTGTAATTTTATTTATTTATATTTTATTATTCATTTTTGGCTGCGCTTATTTATCTTTGTTCCTGCACACAGGGTTTCTCCAGTTGTGGCAAGCAGGGGCTACTCTTAGTTGCAGTGCGTGCATTTCTCATTGAGGTGACTTTTCTTGTTGCAAAGCATGGGCTCATTAGTTGTGGCCCATGGGCTTTGCTGCCCCATGGCATGTGGAATCTTCCTGGATCAGGGATCTAACCTGCATACCCAGCATTGGCAGGTTGATTCCCAACCCCTGGACCACCAAGGAAGCCCTGATTTGTAATTTTTTTTTTTTGATGTGATGGTCTTCCCCATCTTTCATTATATTTATTGTTAGATATTTGATGTTTTTATGCAATTACAGGTTTTGTCTTTTTAAATTTTATTTGCTATTGGTTGTGACTGCTATATAAAAATACAAATTGATCTTTACATTTATTGTGCAACCTTGCTTTAATTCAATTATTGGTTTTAATAGTTCATGAACTCTTGGATTATCGGCATATGTAGCCCTGTTATCTGAGTTTAATGTGTCTCCTTCTTTCTTTTCTAGCCTCTTTTGGACTGTCTCAAACCTCCAGTACAATCTTGAGTGATAGAAGGTAAACTTTTCTCATTGCCCATCTCAAGGGGGTATTTTTTTAATTAATTTATTTTTTATTGAAGGATAATTGCTTTACAGAATTTTGCTGTTTTCTGTCAAACCTCAACATGAATCAGCCATGGGTATACATATATCCCCTCCCTTTTGAAGCTCCCTCCCATCTCTCTGCCCATCCCACCCTCCCTAGGTTGATACAGAGCCCCGTTTGAGTTTCCTGAGCTATAAAGCAGATTCCTGTGGGCTATCTATTTTACATATGGTAATGTAAGTTTCCAGGTTACTCTTTCCATACATCTCACTTTCTCCTCCCCTCTCCCCATGTCCATAAGTCTATTCTCTATGTCTATTTCTCCATTATTGCCCTGTAAATAAATTCTTCAGGACCATTTTTCTAGACTCCATATATATGTGTTAGAATGCTGTATTTATCTTTCTCTTTCTGACTCACTTCACTCTGTATAATAGGTTCTAGGTTCATCCACCTCATTAGAACTGACTCAAATGTGTTCCTTTTTATGGCCGAGTAATATTCCATTGTGTATATATACCATTACTTCTTTATCCATTCATCTGTTGATGGACATCTAGGTTGCTTCCATGTTATAGCTATTGTAAATAGTGTTGTAATGAACAATGGGATACATGTGTCTCTTTCAATTTTGATTTCCTCAGGGTATATGCCTAGGAATGGGATTGCTGGGCTGTATGATGGTTTTATTCCTAGTTTTTTAAGGAATCTCCATACCATGTTCCATAGTGGCTGTATCAGTTTACATTCCCACCAATAGTGCAAGAGTGTTCCCTTTTCTCCACACCCTCTCCAGTATTTTATGTTTTTAGACTTTTTGATGATGGCCATTCTGACTGGTGTGACGTGATATCTCATTGTAGTTTTTATTTGCATTTCTCTAATAATGAGCAATGTTGAGCATCTTTTCATGTGATTGTTAGCCATCTGTATGTCTTCTTTGAAGAAATGTCTGTTTAGGTCTTTTTCCCACTCTTTGATTGGGTTGTTTGTTTTACTGGTATTGAGTTGTATGAGCTGCTTGTGTATTTTGGAAATTAACCCTTTGTCAGTTGTTTCATTTGGTATTATTTTCTCCCATTCTGATGGTTGTCTTTTCACCTTGCTTATAGTTTCCTTTGCTTTGCAAAAGCTTTTAAGTTTAATCAGATCCCACTTGTTTACTTTTGTCTGTATTTCTATTACTCTAGGAGGTGGGTCATAGAGATCTTGCTTTGATTTATGTCATTGAATGTTCTGGATATGGCTAGAATCGTAACACAGGCAGAGTAGTTCCAAAATGTGAGTACTTAACTATATTTCTAAATAAAATAGTTGGTATTTGAATTATACAATTTTAATAATTAGCAAATATTAATTGAGCATATATAATATATTGGGTGGCCTTGGAAGTCAATTTAAATAGTTCCCATCCCTGATGGATAGAGGGTAAAGAATCTGTCTGCAATGCAGGAGACCTGGTTTCAATTTCTGGGTCAGGAAGATCCCTTGGAGAAGGGAATGGCTATCCATTTCAGTATTCTTGCCTGGAGAATCCCATGGACAGAGGAGACTGGTGGGTTACAATCCATGGGGTCACAAAGAGTCGGACATGTTAGTCGGACTAACTGTTGCTCAACCGCACGGACTATAGCCCTCCAGATCTAATAGAAGCAGACCTAAAAGAAGTAGACAAGATTAGGAGGAGGTCGCAAGAATATACAGAACTATACAAAAAAGGTCTTAATGACCCAGATAACCACGATGGTGTGATCACTCACCTAGAGTCAGACATCCTGGTATATGAAGTCACATGGGCCTTAGGAACCCTCACTATGAACAAAGCTAGTGATGGCGATGGAATTCCAGCTGAGCTATTTCAAATCATAGATTGATGATGCTGTTAAAGTGCTGTGCTCAATATGCCAGGAAATTTGGAAAACTCAGTAGTGACCACAGGACTGGAAATGGTCAGTTTTCATTCCAATACCAAAGGAAGGCAATGCCAAAGATTGTTCAAAGTACTGTACAATTGCGCTCATTTCATATGGTAGCAAGGTAATGCTCAAAATCCTTTAAGTTAGGCTTCAACAGTATATGAACTGAGAACTTCCAATGTACAAGCTAGATTTAGAAAAGGCAGAGGAATCAGAGATCAAATTGCCAACATCCATGAGATCATAGAGAAAGGAAGGGAATTTTTAAAAAAAATCTACATCTGCTTTGTTGATTATGCTAAAACCTTTGACTGTGTGAATCACAACAAGCTGCAGAAAATTCCTCAAGAGGTGGGAATACCAGATCACTTTACCTGTCCCCTGGAAACCGGTATGCAGGTCAGGAAGCAACAATTAGAACCGGACATGGAACAACATGTTCCATGGTTTTTGACTGATTTTAAATTAGAAAAGGAGTATGTCAAGGCTGCATATTGTCACCCTGCTTGTTTAACTTCTGTGCATAGTACATCATGTGAAATGCTGAGCTGGATGAATCCCAAGCTGAAATCAAGATTGCTAGGAGAAATTTCAAAACCTCAGATATGCAGATGATACCTACCACTCTAATGGCAGAAAGTGAAGAGGAACTAAAGAGCCTATTGATGAAAGTGAAAAAGTTGGCTCAAAACTCAATATTCAAAAAACTAAGGTCATGCATCTGGTCCCATCACTTCATGGCAGATAGATGGGGAAAAAAATGGAAACAGTGGCAGTTTTTATTTTCTTGGGCTCCAGAATCACTGCAGATGGTGACTGCAGCCATGAAATTAAAAGACTCCTCCTTTGGAAGAAAAGCTATGACAAACCTAGACAGTGCATTAAAAGGTAGAGACAACATTTAGCCGACAAAGAGCCATACAGTCAAAGCCATAGCTTTTCCAGTAGTCATGTATGGAAGTGAGAGTTGGACCATAAGTAAGGCTGAGTGCCAAGAACTGATGCTTTCAAACTGGTGCTGGAGGACTCTTGAGAGTCCCCTGGCCAGCAAGGAGACCAAATCAGTTGATCCTAAAGGAAATGAACCCTGAATATTCATTGGAAGGATTGATGCTGAAGCTGAAGCTTCAGTACTTTGGCCACCTGATGTGAAGAACTGACTCATGGGAAAAGACTGTGATGCTGGGAAAGATTGAGGGCAGGAGGAGAAGGGGAAGCAAAGAATGAGATGGTTGTATGGCATCACTAACTCAATGGACATGAATTTGAGCAAACTGCAGGCGATAGTGAAGGACAGGGAAGCCTGGCATGCTGCAGTCCATGGGTTCGCAAAAAGTTGGACACGACTTATCAACTGAACAACAACAAGCATTATTCTGAATGTTTCTGTGAGTTGAAGAACAAGCTAGAATCTCAGAAGGCATCTAGTTTTCCCATAAAATATTTGCTGAATTCTAATGCTGAGTGGGGCACTGGTTAACTGAGCCCAATTTTCTAAAAGGGAGAGTGAAATATGCTGCAGTTGCTTTGTGCTTTACTTTCCTGAAAAATGTACTTTAAAGTCCATTTATAAAAACATTTGTAGTATTTGAAGGCTCGTTGGTCAGGAAGAGAAAAAGCTTAGCGGGGAACCTCTGAAGAGCAGACCTACATTCTTGGCAGTCTTCAAGACTGAGAAGAAATATGTGAAAGCCCTGTAATACATAACCCATGAAAGACATACCTATTGATGAGGGTGAACAAGAATTAGACTGAATCTTTCTAAATCTGCAACCTTGCATTGACTCAGCTCATCTTCTGGTTGAATTCAGATGATCTGCTCCACATTCTATCTGGTTAACATGGAACAAGGAAATTCTTCTCTCACTCGTCATATAATACCACTGGGATTCCCTAAGACTCTCTAGTACACAATGCCCAGTGTATAATTTTTAAAAATTAGAAATAAGAGACAAAGGGAAACAATAATATAAACAGACTTGCATATGATCTAGATACTAATGTTAACAAAAAAGGACTCTAAAATAGCTATAATTCATTTATTCAAAACAAGAGATAAGATGTACAAAATAAATTAAAAGGTTGAGGCGTTCAGCATCAAATTGGCACCTACAAAATAATTAAGTGGATTTTCTGGAACTTAAAAATTTTAAATATATATATGGACGTGAGAACCATATTAGATGGGTTTATCAGAGATTGGAGGCAGCAAGATTAGTAAAGTGGAAAACTGCATAAGTGAAATAAAGACATGGGAATACATGGGACAAACAGGAACATCTCAAAGGCATGTATAGTTGGAGTTCCAGAAGGAGAGAAGCAAAAGAATGAAGCAGGAACAGTATTTGAAGAGTCAGTTACTGAATATTTTCTAAAACTGATAAAAGACATCAACCCAAAGAATTCCAATGAGGAAAAACTCAATTCAAAGGAGGAAAAGCACAAAGAAAACCACATCTAGACACATCACTGTAACACTGCAGAATATCAAGGACAAAAAGGAAATCTAAAAAGAGACAGGAATTTAAAAAAATATTGCCTTTAAAGTAGCAATGATAAGACTGGCAGCTGAATTCTCAACAGAACTGATACAAGCCAGAGACAATAGAGTAACATTTCTTATCACCGAAAGAAAATAACTGCCAACTTTAAAATTCTACATACCATAGAAATTTCTTTCAAAAAGGAAGTTAAAATAAAGCCATTTTCAGATGAAAGTCTAAGAGAAGATTTTTGCTATATCTATACTAAAAGAAAATCTAAAGGGAGTTCTTCAGGCAAATGGAAATTCATTCCAATTGAAACCTTGACAAGGAAAAAGAGAAAGAAAAATATCAGTGGGTCACGTTTAAGGAAAATGTACTATACAAAATTATAATTATAATAGCATTTGAAGTTAAAATGCATGCAGAACTGAAATACTCAACCAAAATTACTCAAAAGGCAAGAGGATATAAACAGAGCTTAATGGTCCTGAGGTTCAAGCAGTATCATATTTGGGATAAAAGTAATAACATTAATTTTAGTAAGTCAAGAATGAATTATTACGTCTTGGCAGCTTGGCTATCTACTCACATGACATAAAATTAGTTTGACAACAGAGGTGAAAATGCTGTTACAAATCATTTCTTAATTTTAGTACAGTTGAGGAAATATGAAGGGGAATAGGCATAAATGCCCAATCAGATGTTTATTAGGCCCCAACTTACCAACTGTATGTTCAGCTAAACCCCAAAAGAATAAAATTTAAAAAAATAGTAAAGTCTCACTGGAAATTATCTCTAAATTATCTCTAAAATATAAGGTATAATGAGACTTTATAACAAAACCACATCATGTTTTCAACATAAAAGTCACTCAACTTCCATATGCACATTCAAAAATTCATAAAGAAAACAGTACTGTTAGTAGTTAGGATCCCAAAATACATAATGAAAATAATAAAAATTATGAAACTTCAGAAAAGGGAATATCATGCTAGAATTATCAGGGAAATCTTTAAGAAATAGGTGGAATCTGAAGTAGGGCCTGAAAGATGATAGAAAACACATTTCACTTTTTGATAAAAAATGAACTATGAAGAAGAGAAATGCACCTTCCTATAATCTTTGACTAGAAGTGGAAAATGAAATATAACACTAATAATAAAGATCAGAATTTGGACACTTAACTGTCTCATTCACAATATTAGTTCTTAAGAATTGGAGACCTGGGAAAGGATGACTGACATGGAACTGAAGATATTCTGTTTGAAAACAGTCCTTTGTAAAGTTTCCTCTCAATTTATACTTTGTCACAAATAGAGGATGCAAGTTGAGAGATCTGAGAATAAGAAGAGAAGAGGACTGAGTGCCAATTTGCGTAGTGAAATGATTAAAAGAGTTAAAAAAAAATCCATGCTGAAGCTCTGAAGTATCAGAGCTATGTCTCCACAAAATGGCTTTTTACCCTTATAAAGTTTTGAAGGTTAATTATCTTACCCAATCTCAGAGGTCAAACTAGAGTTATTTTAATCAGTGTTTGGGAATGTTGACAATTAATAAGAAAGTATACTTAGGTTGTACTTAGGTGTCTTTATTTTTTCTAGTCTTATACTTAAAACACTATCACTCTATAATGAAGACACTGCAGATTGGTTCATAGTTAAAATTTGTTGTTTTAACATGAATTTCTTTTTGTATTTTTAAAAATTATAAGTGAGAGGAAGTGTGATTTCTAACACCAGTCTCAATTAACCATGGCTATAACTGTTCCCATTCTTTGACCTGTGAAGTTACTATGCAGATATCACTAGTGATAATTTATCTATGCTGCAGATAGCTCATGGAAAGAGAGAAAAGTAATTATATTTACTTACTCGGAAAACCCCAAACTGAGGAAATAACAGTTGTCTTTAATAAAACACAAATGCTATGGCTGGATGTCCAGCATAATAATATAAGTAAATAAGCAATCACCCAAAGCCCCGTGACTCATGGCACTGTGGGAGACAAATCTAGAGGTGACATACACACTGCTGAATTGGATCCTCTAGGGAACATGTAACAACTCTAGCTTAATTATGCAGTGAGACTTGGAGTGGCAGTTGTGGAATAACTAGCACTTCCATTTTCAACGTTTGGCTGTCTTAAACCCAACTTTGTCTGATCACAAATGTCTGAGTCTCTATGATAATGTTTAATATATTTTAAACACAGTAACTTTACAAATACTTGATAATTTTAACTAAATTATAAACTTCAGATATACTTTGTAACTCCATGGAAACAGTTTTGCTCCTAAAACAAATCCTTTGTGGCTCTGAATCCCAATTATGTCTGGTTTTGTTTTAGATCTCATCTGAATTTTTTAAAAAATACTTTCATCAATTTGAAGTAAAATAATTAATGAAATTTACACAAACAATATTCTCTCAGGCACTGGTAACCAATCACCAAGGACAACACACAGTGTTTCTTAGAAATGGCATGACAGCACATCATTCTAAATTTGGTTACTCCCAGTAAGTTTAAAGGAACATTATCAAAAGATGTGGCTGGGTGATTATGTAGCCTCAAGTAACTGAATAATTAAGCTATGCTTTAACCCATGACTATCACTGTCCTAATTTGCTATAGAGTGTGTCATTTTCCTACCTACATGGATGATCTACAGTACATGATAGAAATCTGTAGAAGCAGTTTTCTCTAAGGCATATTGTCCTAGATCTAGAAGACAAATTCCCCCCAAAATTTCATACTTATTTTAATAAAGTGAATCTAATACGCTAATGTCCTCCATTTAAAAAACTTTATAACAAAATATCAATAAGTACATAAGATAAATAAGATAGCGAAGTATGAATGCCAAGGCCAAATTATAAAAATTTATGAGTATTTCTAATATCAATGCTCACTTGGGTGCCTTATACATTACTGAATGATTGTTACACAGCTACTATGTTTTTTTAAATTAATTTATTTATTTTAATTGGAGGCTAATTACTTTATAATATTGCACTGGTTCTTGCCATACATTGACATGAATCAGCCATGGGTGTACATGTGTCCGCCCATCCTGAAACCCCCTCTCATCTCCCTCCCCAACACAGCTACTATGTTAACCCTAAATGTCCTGAGACTCTTAAATATTTGGTACTTAAACCCTCATTCAGGGTTGATATTGTGGTATCAGACGACACAGTGTTACCAGAGAAATGGGGCTTAAATAACCAGCAGTAAAATTAAGTTCATGCTGAACTGAGAAGCAGCTTCAACAGGTGTTTGTTGCTCCTACCCAAGCCTAGGATTGTCCCTAAAGTCTGCTCGGGAGAATTAGGAGACCCAGTTGCCAAGAGTACAGAGATGTGCTGAGGAGTTCAGCATTTGTAAGGACCAACTCTGTCAGTTCTCCCCCAGTTTCATCTGATCCTATCCTCATTCTTTATCCTGATTCGTTTCATTGTTCCCAATCCTTGGTGTTCTCTTGTCCCCAAGTCATGTCTAACTCTGCAGCCTCATGGACTATAGCCCACCAGGCTCCTCTGTCCATGGCACTCCTGGGCAAGAATACTGGAGTGGGTTGCCATTTCCATCTTCCAGACCCAGGGATTGAACCCGTGTTTCCTGCCTTGCTGGCAGATTCTTTACCACTGAGCCACCAGGGAAGCCTGCCCTTAGGAAAGAGTAGCAAAAGGCCATAACTGCATGACAGAAACAACATTATTAATATTTGAATAAATATTCACAGCCTCTGCTTCAGTCTTACCTCCATTGCCTAATTGGTATTTCCTTCTTTTCTGATTTTAATCAGAGGTGAAAGAATATTGAGAAGAATATTAAGAATGTGAGAGAGAGGGTTTGGGGGAGGCTAAGCAGTGTGAGCGGAGAAGGCAATGGCAAGCCACTCCAGTACTCTTGCCTAGAAAATCCCATGGATGGAGGAGCCTGGTAGGCTGCAGTCCGTGGGGTCGCTAAGGGTAGGACACGAATGAGCGACTTCACTTTCACTTTTCACTTTCACACATTGGAGAAGGAAATGGCAACCCACTCCAGTGTTCTTGCCTGGAGAATCCCAGGGAAGGGGGAGCCTGGTGGGCTTCCGTGTATGGGGTCACACAGAGTCGGACACGACTGAAGTGACTTAGCAGCAGCAGCAAGCAGTGTGAGAAACATAAAGGGAGGGAAGGAATGAGGTGCCAAGACATGCCGCATTGGAAATGAAATGTTCTTTCACGATTTACAAGGAAGCAGCAAAAAGTGATTTTGGAGACGTATTAAATTACTTCTGGTTGCTTGACTGTGCTTCTTTTTTAATGTGACACCTCACCAAGACTGGAATTTTCAGGCATAGCCCACAACATTAGCAGAACTGCTGCTGCTGCTGCTAAGTCGCTTCAGTCGTGTCCGACTCTGTGCGACCCCATAGACGGCAGCCGACCAGTCTCCGCCATTCCTGGGATTCTCCAGGCAAGAACACTGGAGTGGGTTGCCATTTCCTTCTCCAGAACAAAGGGCAATAAATGCAGGAGCAAGACCTAAACTCACTGCTGACCGATGGCCACCAGGTGGCGCTACTGATAAACAGTGGCCTGCCAGTGCAGGAGACATGAGACGTGGGTTCTGTCCTTGGGTTGGGAAGGTCCCCTGGAGAAGAGCACGGCAACCCTCTTCAGTATTCTTGCCTGGAGAACCCCACGGACAGAGGAGCCCGGCGGGCTATGGTCCATAGGGTTGCAAAGGGTCGAACACGACAGAAGCGACTTAGCAGACACACAGGCAACAACCACGAGATTGGGTAGAACCTATGAAGACAACTGAAGGAAATCAGTTAGCTGGAGAATAGAACAAATATAACCAAGAAAAAGTCATGATGATGATGACCAGTATTCAGAAATTTGTTGCTGTTCAGTCACTCAGTCATGTCCAACACTTTGCGGTCCCATGGACTGCAGCACGCCAGCCTTCCCTTTTCTTCACCATCTCCCGGAGCTTCCTCAGACTCATGTCCATTGAGTTAGTGATGCCATGCCATCCAACCATCCCATCCTCTGTCGTCCCCTTCTCCTCCTGCCTTCAATGTTTCCCAGCATCAGGGTTTTATCTAATGAGTTCGCTCTTCGCATCAGGTAGCCAAAGTATTGGAGTGTCAGCTTCAGAATCAGTCCTTCCAATGAATATTAAGGGTTGATTTCCCTTAGGATTGACTGGTTTGATCTCCTTGCAATCCAAGGGACTCTTAAGAGTCTCCTCCAACACCACAGTTCGAAACCATCAATTCTTGCCAAAGATATGAGACATAAGAGATGTGGGTTCAACCCTGAGTCAGGAAGATCCAGGAACTCAGGCTTCTTTATAGCCCAGCTCTCACATCCATACCTGACTACTGGAAAACACATAGCTTTGACTATATGGACCTTTGTCAGCACAGTCATGTCCCTGCTTTTTAACACACTGTCAGGTTTCAGAAATTAATCCATTTTAAATTTGAATTTATTTTAATAATATAATTTAAGGCATTAATTTTCCAAATAGTGAATTATTAACTCAATGACCAAAAGAGACCCCCCAAAGTGCTTAATATACTCCAAAAAAGTAACTTATTATACTGGAGGAAAGTAGAACTTTCACCTAAATCAGCGTGACTCACAGACAGACATATTTACATGTATATTAGATGAGCTAAAAGATCACAGATGCTATCTACATAAACAAAGGGAATTGATGCCAGTCAATCCCAGCTAATGTACAATAAGCACGGGAATAACAGAGAAGACAATGGCCCATTTTCAATATCCCCCAAACCAATTACAAAATACTGAAAAGGATGGAGAGGGGCTTGGTGTTTGGAGGTTTGTTTTTCATGGACAGATGGTTTCCTCATCGTTATTTGTGGTACCACCTAAAACTTATCTGACTGGGAAGCAGTTATCACTTCCTATCTGCATGCTGCCTTGTACTGCAGTTCCATTCATTTCACTGGGTCTCTGCTGGTAAGCTATGAGGCTTTTTTTCTCCTGACTACAGGGCATCCTAGAGTTAATGACAGACTGTAGCTGTCTCCTAGTCTATTATATTTTCTCAATGACCAAAGCAAATCTATAGTCACGTAAATGTGCCTTTTCGTTGGTGGAAACTGAAATCAGTTCCACACAGTTAATCATACCATAGTCTCGCCTATATAGTCAGAAACTGATATTAAGTCTCTCCTTAGCCTGCTCCAAACTCAATAACCCCAATGAGTTCAATGTTTCCTAGTCAACACACTAATCGTTTTTTTTTTTTTTTAACCCTCATTTCCTCTGGACCCTGTCCAAACTCTCTATTTCTTAGATCAATAATAGGATTAACATGAATCTCACCACAATAGCAATTAAGAATAGAAGTACATGAACCATACGGGAGAAATCACTTCGTATTTCCAGTGCCTGCATTTGAGAATTTGATTTGAAGTGATGAGCGTGTGTTATTGACTCATTATATTGCAATTTAGGCTGTCTTTAGCTACGTTTATAAAATCTGACTGAAAGTATCATACCTGCCAATATTCAACTTCTACTTTCTTTCCCCAAAACAATGTTCTGGTTTTTTTTTCTTACTTATTCCTGAGTGAACTATATGGAATACAAAACTTGAAATATCAAGCTCAATAATTTATTCAGTTTCTGGGGAAATCCATATTTTAATTTCTGCAGGATTGTGTTCTAAGATATAATATCCACATTAAAGTGCATAGGGCTTCCCTGGTGCTTCAGCTGGTAAAGAATCTGCCTGCAATGCGGGAGACCCAGCTTCGATCCCCGGGTTGGGAAGATTCCCGGGTTGGGAAGATCCCCTGGTATTCTTGCCTGGAGAATCCCCATGGAAAGAGGAGCCTGGCAGGCTACAGTCCATGGTGTGGCAAAGAGTTGGACATGACTGAGTGACTAAGCACACACACACATTTTATATATATATATACATCTTATTCCATATGTACACATATATGTATAAAATATTATAATCCATTAAGAAAACTTTTAAATTGTCAATAATCATAGTATCATGGAATCTCAGAAGTGGAAGAGCATTATGTAGATTCCATTCCTTCAGAGGCAACAGCTTAGTTACCTTTATTTAAAAAAAAAAAAAAAGTGTGATGAAATGGAGTCTATAATGCCCAACAGAGCACTAAAATGCAGCCAGGAGGCCATTGGAGAATTAGAGACTATGCATATCTCCACCCAGATAGAACATGAACTTTGGGCCACAATATTTTGAAAGAATACTTATACATTGAACTCTGAGTAACAGCCTTAGAAACCAATCACATATAAACAAGAATGATTCCAGTTTGCCAACATCAATCATAATTCTTGGAAAACAATTTATGTAAACTTCTTCCATTAAAAAAAAAAAAAACTTTTTGGTTTTTAACTCTTCTTGTGGTACATTTGAGTTTCTACCCAAATCTGTGTTTCTTGAATTGCAATTCCTGACTCCCAAATACATGTTTTCCCTTATCTTACAGCACTGCTTTTATTTCTAGATCAACAAAAGGAGATAATAATCTTTGAATTTACAATTCAGCCCAACTCCAAGAATGTGAATTCTAGTGAGCTTGACAGAGATAATGTAAGGAAATAATTTTAAAATGCCATCAAAGATTATTCAAAAGATACATCAAATATATCCAACACAGAGCTGATGACAGAGGAAATAATTATAAATTCCCTAACTAAAATTCCAAACACCAAGTATATGATTAAATGTTTATATGAGTTAGCCATTTTTTTAACTTAATTGAGGAAAATTATCCATAGTTAATTTTAGTAAAGCTTTTTTACAACATGCTTGTTTCTAGAACACAGGTGCCATGGAAACCACCATTATTCAAGATGAAGAAAGAAAGGAATCATATTAACATCATCATTATTGGACACATAGATTCAGTCAAGTCCAGTACTACTGGCCATTTGATCTACAAATGTGGTAGAATTGACAAAAGAACCATTGAAAAGTTTGAGAAGGAGGCAACTGAGATGGGAGAGATCTCCTTTACTTACCCCTGGGTCTTGGGTAAGCCGAACACCAACGGTGAGCTTGGTATCACCATTGACAATTCCATGTGAAAATATAAGACTAGTATTACATGACTATCATCCATGGCCTATGACACAGGGAATTTAACAAAAACATGATTATAGGCACATCTGATACTGATTCTCCTTATTGATTGCTGTTGCTGGTATTGTTGAATCGGAAGCTGGTACATACTAGAATGGGCAAATCTGTGAATGGGCCCTTCTGGCTTACGTGTGTGTGTGTGTATGTGTGTGTGTGTTAGTCGCTCAGTTGTGTCCAGCTCTTTGCAACCCCATGAACTGTAGCCCGCCAGGGTCCTCTGTCCACGGAATTCTCCAGGTAAGAATACTGGAGTAGGTTGCTAATCCCTTCTCCAGGGGATTTTCCCAACCCAGAAATCGAACTCTGGTGTCCTGCATTGCAGGCAGATTCTTCGCTGACTGAGCCAACAGGGAAGCCCTCTGTGGCTTACATGCTGGTCATGAAACAACTAATTGTTGGTGTTAATAAAATGGATTCCACTAAGCTACTATTTCAGCCAGAGAGATAATGAGGAAATCATTAACAAAGTCAGCACCTACATTAAGAAAATTGGCTACAACCCAGGCACAATAGTATTTGTGCTAGTTTCTGGTTGGAATGGAGACAACATGCTGAAGTTAAGTACAGATATGCCCTGGTTTGTTACCCATAAATATAGTAATGCCAGTGCTGAAATCTCTGGATTGCGTCCTGCCCACCAATTCTCATTAACAGGACTTTGGGTTATTCTTCCAGGATGTCTACAAACTGGTGGTACTGGGACTGTCTGTGTGTTGAGTGGAGACTGCTGTTCTCAAATCTGGCATACTCATTACCTTTGCTCCAAACAGCGTTACAACTGAAGGTAAAGTCTGTTGAATTGCATCATGAGGTTTGAATGAAGCTCTTCATGGGGATAATGTAGGCTTCAATGTAAAGAATGTGACTGTCAAAGATATTCATCATAGCACTGTGACTGGCGATAGCAAAAATGACCCACTATTGGAAGAAGCTGGCTTCAATGTTCCAGTGATTACCGTAAACCACCCAGGTCATATCAGTGCTGGCTATGCACCTGTTGCTGAATTGTCAGGTACCTCACACTGCTTGGGGGTTTCCTGAGCTGAAAGAGAAGATTGATCACCACTCTGGTAAGAGGCTAAAAGATGGCTTCAAATTTTTGAAATTTGGTTGATGTGCTTCTTGGAAACTTAGGTGTTAATAGCACCTCTGGCTATCTATATTTGGCTATTTGTGATGTGAGACGGACCACTGCTGTCAATTCAGTTCAGTTCAGTCGCTCAGTCGTGTCCGACTCTTTGCGATCCCATGAATCACAGCACGCCAGGCCTCCCTGTCCATCACCAGCTCCCGGAGTTCACTCAAACTCATGTCCATCGAGTCAGTGATGCCATCCAGCCATCTCATTCTCTGTCATCCCCTTCTCCTCCCGACCCCACTCCTTCCCAGCATCAGAGTCTTTTCCAGTGAGTCCACTCTTCTCATGAGGTGGCCAAAGTATTGGAGTTTCAGCTTTAGCATCAGTCCTTCCAATGAACACCCAGGATCGATCTCCTTTAGAATGGACTGGTTGGATCTCCTTGCAGTCCAAGGGACTCTCAAGAGTCTTCTCCAGCACCACAGTTCAAAAGCATCAATTCTTCGGCGATCAGCTTTCTTCACAGTCCAACTCTCACATCCATACATGACCACCGGTCATCAAATTCGTGGGCAAGAAGGCTCCTGGAGCTGGTCAGGTCACTAAGTACTTAGTAAGGTAAATGAATATTATCTGCAGTACCTGCCATTCTAGTCTTAAGCAGGCAGGTGGGAGAAGGTCTCAGAACTTTCTCTCAACTGGCCTGTTTAATAGTAAATGTTTGGTTAATAATAATGCATTGTAAAACCTGCAGAGGGAAAGGAGGGTGTTTTGTGGATCATTTGGTTTTATTTTTTCTGTGGCAATTTTAAGTTGTTTGTTTTTAAAATCAGTATGTTTTAATGAAAACAACTTGACCAAAAATCTTAAATTTTGAATCGTTTAAAAATATTTAATGAGAAAATTCAGTGTAAAGAATAAAATACATCTATACCTATAAGACTATTCTCCCAAAAATCAAAATAAAATGAAGATGTAGATACATGGATAAATATATACATATTTAGAAATGTAGAAAAATGACTGAAGGTAATCAGTTGATAGCAGTAATTATTTCTTAATAGTTACAGGTGTTTGTTTTCTAAAATTCTCTTTTCCTTTTTAAACAATGCATGTACATTTTTAGTTTGAAATTAAGCTAGTTTTTAGAATTTTGTGAATCTGTAAAATGAATCATTAGTCTTCTTTTGGATTCCTTAGCCTGATTGCTTTCAAACTAAAGTATTTGATTTCACAGCTAACCTGAGTCAGTAGTTAAAAGCAATACATAAAATAAAAGCACCCTGCACTCTTAAAATTGCTCTTTTTCTGTCTATGACATCAGAAAAATATCTGACCTGCACAAAGACAAAAAGATACATATGAAATCTTGGAAATGTGAGGAAAGTGAGCTTCTTCAGGATTTAGGGAGGCTAAAAATAAAACCAACCAAGGTCCATCTAGTCAAGGCTATGGTTTTTCCCGTGGTCATGTATGGATGTGAGAGTTGGACTGTGAAGAAAGCTGATTGCCGAAGAATTGATGCTTTTGAACTGTGGTGCTGGAGAAGACTCTTGAGAGTCCCTTGGACTACAAGGAGATCCAACCAGTCCATTCTAAAGGAGATCAATCCTGGGTGTTCATTGGAAGGACTGATGCTAAAGCTGAAACTCCAATACATTGGCCACCTCATGCGATGAGTTGACTCACTGGAAAAGACTCTGATGCTGGGAAGGATTGGGGGTGGGAGGAGACGGGGACGACAGAGAATGAGATGGCTGGATGGCATCACTGACTCGAAGGACATGAGTTTGAGTGTACTGCGGGAGTTGGTGATGGACAGGGAGGCATGGCGTGCTGTGATTCGTGGGATCGCAAAGAGTCGGACACGACTGAGCAACTCAACTGAACTGAACTGAAAAATAAAACAGAAAGTCCAAGGAAGCTTCTACAGACTCCTAATTTGGTCAAAGTAAAGGGTACATGAAAATCACAGGGATTACAGTGAAGACACCTGAAAAAACATGTTTCATTCAGGTGATCAAGATAAACATCAACAGGGATAAGTCATGTAGATAGCATGTTCAGTTCAGTTCAGTCACTCAGTCCATCACCAACTCCCGGAGTTCACTCAAACTCATGTCCATTGAGTTGGTACTCCTTATATAATATGATGAAAGTGGCACCTCACTTCTTTGATCTTCTTCCCCCAAAACCATAACCTCGGTCTAATCATGAGGAAGAAATCATATGAATTCCATTTGAGGGACATTCTTCAAAATGCCTGACTAGTAATCCTCCAAACTTAAAGTCATTGAAAATAAGTTTGAGAAACTGTCAGAACCGAGGTCCTAAGGACACATGATGGCCAAATGCAATGTGGTATCAAGAATGGGATCCTGAAACAGAGAAAGGAAATGAAGTTTAAAAGAAAACAGGAAATTTGAATACAGTATAGAATTTAGTAAATAGTGAGATTAATGTATCAATATTGGTTCAGGAGTTGTAATATGTACCATAATAAAGAAAACTTTAATAACAGGAAAACTAGATGTGGAGTATATCAGAATTCTCTATACTCTCTTTCATAACTTTTATGTAAGTTTCACTTCAGTCAGTTCAGTTGCTCAGTCGTGTCCGACTCTATGTGACCCCATGGACTACAGCACGCCAGGCTTCCCTGTCCATCACCAATGCCCGGAGATTACTCAAACCCATGTCCATTGAGTCCATGATGCCATCCAATCATCTCATCCTCTGTCATCCCCTTTTCCTCCTGCTTTCAATCTTCCCATCATCAGGGTCTTTTCCAAAGAGTCAGTTCTTCGCATCAGGTGGGCAAAGTATTGGGATTTCAGCTTCACCATCAGTCCTTCCAATGAATATTCAGGACTGATCTCCTTTAGGATGGACTGGTTGGATCTCTTTGCAGTCCAAGGGACTCTCAAGTGTCTTCTCCAACACCACAGTTCAAAAGCATCAATTCTTCGGTGCTCAGCTTTCTTTACAGTCCATCTCTCACATCCATACATGACCACTGGAAAAACCATAGCTTTGACTAGACAGACCTTTGTTGGCAAAGTACTGTCTCTGCTTTTTAATATGCTATCTAGGTTGGTCATAACTTTTCTTCCAAGGAGCAGGCATCATTTAATTTCATAGCTGCAGTTATCATCTGCAGTGATTTTGGAACCCAAGAAAATAAAGGCTGTCACTGTTTCCATTGTTTCCCCATCTATTTCCCATGAAGTGATGGGACCAGATGCCATGATCTTAGTTTTCTGAATGTTGAGCTTTAAGCCAACTTTTTCACTCTCCTCTTTCACTTTCATCAAGAGGCTCTTTTGTTCTTCACTTTTTGCCATAAGGGTGGTGTCATCTGCATATCTGAGGTTATTGATATTTCTCCCAGCAATATTGATTCCAGCTTGTGCTTCCTCCAGCCCAGCGTTTCTCATGATGTACTCTGCATATAAGTTAAATAAGCAGGGTGACAATATACAGCCTTGACATACTCCTTTCCCGTTTTGGAACCAGTCTGTTTTTCCATGTCCAGTTCTAACTGTTGATTCCTGACCTGCATACAGATTTCTCAGGAGGCAGGTCAGGTGGTCTGGGATTCCCATCTCTTTCAGAATTTTCCACAGTTTGTTGTGATCCACACAGTCAAAAGCTTTGGCATAGTTAATAAAGCAGATGTGTTTCTGGAACTCTCTTGCTTTTTCGATGATCCAAGGCATGATGGCAGTTTGATCTCTGATTCCTCTGCCTTTTCTAAAACCTGCTTGAACATCTGAAACTTCATGGTTCACATACTGTTGAAGCCTGGCTTGGAGAATTTTGAGCATTACTTTGCTAGCGTGTGAGATGAGTGCAATTGTGCAGTAGTTTGAGCATTCTTTGGCATTGCCTTTGTTTGGGATTGGAATGAAAACTAACCTTTTCCAGTCCTGTGTTCACTGCTGAGTTTTCCAAATTTGCTGGCATACTGAGTGCAGCACTTTCACAACATCATCATTCAGGATTTGTAATAGCTCAACTGGAATTCCATCACCTCCACTAGCTTTGTTTGTAGTAATGCTTCCTAAGGCCCGCTTGACTTCACATTCCAGGATATCTGGCTCTAGGTGAGTGATCACACCATCGTGATTATCTGGGTCATGATGATCTGTTTTGTATAGTTCTTCTGTGTATTCTTGCCAATTCTTCTTAATATTTTCTGCTTCTGTTAGGTCCATACCATTTCTTTCCTTTATTGAGCCCACCTTTGCATGAAATATTCCCTTGGTATCTCTAATTTTCTTGAAGAGATATCTAGTCCTTCCCATTCTATTGTTTGCCTCTATTTCTTTGCATTGATCACTAAGGAAGGCTTTCTTATCTCTCCTTACTATTCTTTAGACCTCTGCATTCAAATGGGCATATCTTTCCTTTTCTCCTTTGTCTTTCGGATTTCTTCTTTTCACAGCTATGTGTAAGGCCTCCTCATCCATAGTTCTTCAGGCACTCTGTCTATCAGATCTAATCCCTTGAATCTATTTGTCACTTCCACTGTATAATTGTAAGGGATTTGATTTAGGTCATACCTGAATGGGTCTAGTGATTTTCCCTACTTTCTTCTTCTACTGCTGCTGCTAAGTCGCTTCAGTCGTGTCCAATTCTTAGTGACCCCATGGACTGCAGCCTACCAGGCTCCTCTGTCCAAGGGATTTTCCAGGCAAGAGTACCGGAGTGGGGTGCCATTGCCTTCTCCGTACTTTCCTCTATGTAAGTCTAAATCTACCCTAAAATGAAACATTGATTTAAAAATCATATGCATACACGCATATGCACGAACAGTGCTTTTCACTACTGCTGACACCATTGACACCCCTCCTTGAGTACAATCACTTTAAACAGTGATACTGTTTAATTCATCCTTGTATTTCCTACAACTACTTAAACTATGCCTTTTACACAATCACTACATGATAAAGGTCCATGGAGCTGAAAGAGAAGAGGATCTGAAGTTCAGGGCCTAGCTGATTTTATGGTAGGAAAAAGTTTCTGTTAAATTTTCTTTTCTCACTCCCAGAAGTTATTGCAGAATTTAGTCTTATTATGAGAGAAAGACCCATAATGGTGGACTGAAATTAAAAAAAAGAAAAAAAAAAATGAACGGTTTCAGCCATCACATTTGCAGCAACATATACAAATCTCATTGGACCTGTGGGCATTTTAATTTACAAAATTACCTTAAATTTCTTTGCTTAATGTTTTGAAAGTCAAAACAAGGAGAATACATTCAGGAAGATAACACAAAAGGCCTGCATTTTGAAGGTTCTGAGAGATTAAATAAAAAAATATATGTGAATACCCTTTAAAAATGATCACACAGTCAAATAGCCCTGCTTAAATTGCTTCCGGTGTGGAGCATCTGAAAGTCTTAATGCTCCCTGGCGATCATAGTGAATACTGATGTGTTACATCATGATGGAGGGCCCATTTTAATGGCAGGAAACATACAATGTAATGTAAAATGAGATCACAACTGTAAGTACATGCAACACAGACACACACAACTATTAACACAGCTCAGTGTTTCTTAATGATTTCTTCCATTATTATTCATGTTACTTTGCACTTCTATTTCCTGTATCTGCATGTAAGTTTTATATTTTCTCCTCTGAATTATAAATAAGTACCTATAACTTGTTCATGCTTGTATCCTCAGAATATTCCAGAGTTCAGCACATAATAGACACTTTTTATTTAACAAATATTTCTGGAGCATTTACCAGAAGATGTGAAATACAGAAAAAGTCCAAGTATTCTGTTCTCATGGTAATGATATTCTAATGGGTTAAAATGCTTGTAGGTAGTAGGCGTAAAGGAAGAAAAGTAGAGCAGGTTAAGAGGAATTGGAATAGGAAAGGGAAACAAGTTGGAGTATCAAGCAGGGTGGTTGCATTGAGAAGGTGAGATTTGAAAAAAAGTTAGAAGGAAATAATGTTTTCAGGCAAGCAGATATCTAGGGGCAAAGCATTTCAGGTAGAAAAATAGGGCACTGGCTCTATGGTACACATTTACCTGGCATGTTCAAAGAGAAGCCAGGAGGCCAATATACCTGGAGCAAGGTGAAGGAAAAGAAGGAAGGCAGGGAAAGTAAGGCCATGCAAGGCCGTGTAGGGCAGTATAAAGACTTGTGCTTTCCTCTGCAATAAAATGGGGAACAACTGCTGAGTTTTGAGCAAGTGTCATATCATCAGACCTACATTTTCAAAGGCTCACTTTGGCTGTTGTGTGGGGAATAGATTATGTAGTAACTAAGGCAGAAGCAAAAAGATCTGTTAGGAGGTGAGTCGTACACAACTTTGGTGGCTCAGACCAAAGGAGTAAGTAAGTCCATGAGGAGCATTAGTTGAATGCTGGGTATATTAAAGTAGAATCAACAGGATTTTATCATAGAGTCAACAAATAGTTTAAATAAAGATTGGCCAACATTCCTCAGTAAACATCACCAAGTGCCAAAGGCTTTAAAGACATTTATGGGCAAAGAAACTCAAAATAAAACAAAGACCATATCTGCTACATTAACATTATGTCTATTACATTTCTATTTTGTCACGAATGACTAATTGTGGGACTTCAGCCTTAGAACATTGGCACCCGGCTTGCAGACTCCCAGGGTTTTTATTTAGAGACAGAGTTTGAGAACCACTCAAGCTGTCCAAATTTGAGGAACTAAGATGCTGATATTGAAACTGCTTTTTCCTGGTATCATGAGGGGCATCTCACCTATTCAAAGGAACACCGCTGTCTGTTTTCAACCTGACACTGAGGAGTGCTTCTGCAGCCAGCAGGCAGGAAGGCTCATGATACTGAGTCCTAGTACTTGCTCTGCTTACCAATCGATACCACTTTCTGGTGCTCATTATTTTGATAAAGATATTAGCAGAGCAACAGTAAAAATTAAAATAACCTCAGCAGCCACCATTAAGTTCTGAAATATTATTGTGCGTTTGCTTTTACTGTCACTTTACAAGAGCACTTACCGAAAGGCAAGGAAGCCAAAAAGAGAAAAAAAATATCTGCTGCTGGCAGTAAAGAGGAGGATGGTTATCTCTTTGCAGAGTGCACCTTCCCCTGTCCCAAAGCAACAAGGGGCACAGAGATCTGAGTCTCCTTTTTGCTGAACGTGGCACGAAACTGGTAGATACCTTCTAGAGTATGTGGAGGGCAGAACATACCTCTCCAAAGATCAATCCTATTTTCCTTTCTCATTCTTCCTTTCTTAGGTCTTCTCTCTGCTTTCACTGGCCTCCCAGGGATCCAAGCTTGCTCACAGGAAATTAACCGAAATTATTTATGTACATTTCATCTGCCCTCTGTCCAGGGGATACATGTTAAGTTGCAGAATATCAGACTTTGCCCACCTCCCGTCCATCAGGTGGGGACATATTTTTATTTACCGGGGGAGGTGGGGAGTATGGTATATTTCCTCAGGGAAGAAAAGGAAGATATTGATATTTGGGGCATGTTCAGACTCCCCAAATCATCTGCATAGCAGCAGCAGCCCCTCTAATTCCATACCTAATTCCGGGTCATGCTGAGAATGCGAGGTCCCGGTCTTTCTCTTTACAAAATTCTATCGCTCTATACACTCTGCCTCACAGGGCTTTTCTGAAGACAAATGAAATGACGTCATCTGTTCAATAGAAGCCTGTCCCCTCACAACTCAATGAAAGATGCTATGTATTATGACCACGCTTTCTCTTCTGCAGCATACAGTACTTCCTATGTTTATTCACAGTGGTACCTCATTTTGCATAGGAAAGTGAAGGCCTGGATATTTGCATTTCCCCCAGTGGTCCCACTCTCCTGGCCAAGAAACACATGAAGAAGGGTCTTCACTGGCCCAGAGCCCCTGATAGGATTCCATTCATGCCCGCCACTCACTGACAGAGAAATCCCCCCACAAGAAGGCTGGGCTCTCATAAAGAGCTCTGCCAGATTCAGGAAGACGTGGCTTTTTGTTCAATACCATAGGACCCTGTGTGACACTCCACGGCCCAGGCTAGGGGCTGTCACAGCAGCCTTTCACAATTCAAAGAGAAAGGGAAAATAGCCTGCCTTTGAGCATCAGAGATGTGGGAGAGGCAGGAATCAAATCATGAATAAATAAATAAAAACACCAACAGCTGTGATATTTAAAACAGACAATCACTATAACAGCAAATGACAACCCTGCAGCCTGCAGAATCTGCTAATAAACTGTCTGCTGTGACTGTTATTAAAGATAAACTTATGAGCCATGATTATTCAACCATTAAACCTAAGTGGAAATCAAAGGAAAATCTGTGTCAGATGATATATTTGGTGCTGTGTGGCCTAGGAAAATTACTCATCAAATTTGAATCCTGATGTCTTTGTCCTCTAAGGATTGGTCCCTTGAAATTTCGGTCCCAATTATGCAGAGGCTTTCTTCTTTTTTTCTTTTAATTATAATTTTAGTTTGCTAAAATGTGGCTTATTAAAAAAAAATAAATTGCTGTAATAAGCACATCTCATGTCATTATCCACGGACTGACGGGAGTGCCATTCAATTCAACAAGGGCACAGCTACCGGAAGGTGAGAATCTAAGAACTTCCTCAGATCCACCTGCTCAGCAGAGCCCCTTCAGCCCCGAGGCTGCTGTTGAAACAGCTACTAAGAAATCTGGATTGTGGGTAGC
Source organism: Moschus berezovskii (assembly GCF_049115385.1). Taxonomy (NCBI): domain Eukaryota; kingdom Metazoa; phylum Chordata; class Mammalia; order Artiodactyla; family Moschidae; genus Moschus; species Moschus berezovskii. The sequence continues at coordinate 39,838,517 of NC_142468.1, read as the reverse complement.
TTGATTGATGTATTAGCTAATTTTCACCTAACAAGAACCCAGTTCCAATTCAGAGGTCAGCCGATTCACATTTCACTTGGATCTCAGTCATTGCCATTGCTATTATAGTCCATGACACAGTTAATAGGAAGAGTGGCCTATTATGGCAGCAACAACATTATAGAATAAGATTATTATATAAGCATGCCATTTTGAAGACATAAAAGGATGGTCCAGATTGAAAATAATCTTCAGTTAATGTCCTATATTATTATTATACACGGGATGCGGCAGAGCATAACAGAGTCAGAGCTATTCAATCTGGTAGGATTTTCAAGGATTGCCTTTCAAACTGCTGCTTGATATTAGTATTTCCTAAGAGTTTTGAATTAGGAATTTAAATTAAATCCAATAATCAGAAAATAGTCTTAAAAATAAAAAGAAAGAAACAATACTAACTACAAAATTTGAACAACCTAAAGTGGTGCGAAAGTATCAGACAGATAAAGTCGATAGTCAATAAAACTTCACCTTTGTTAATATCCTGCATTTTTTGTTTTATTTTTTGCCCTTTCCACTTAACCTGTTTTAATGTCTCCATTTGATGGTGTCTTCTTCAGAAACACTTGCTGTGGTTGGGGGTTCTCCATCCTCTCAATGTCTGTAATAAAATTTACCTGCTGGGTACATATTATATATTCAAAATGTATATATACACTTTCAAAAAATAAATTAATAAATGGCCTAAGAATGTGGATTTAGGCCTAATTCTCAAATTACTTCAGGTTAGGCATGTTTGTGTGTGTTAGTCATTCAGTTGTGTCTGACTCTTTGTGACTGCATGGACTGTAGCCAACCAGGCTCTTCTGTTCATGGAATTTTTCAGGCAAGAATACTGGAGTGGGTTGCCATTTACTTTTCCAGGGGATCTTCCCAACCCAGGGATTGAACCCAAGTCTCCTGCTTGACAGGCAGATTCGTTACCACAGAGCCACCTGGGAAGCCCAAGAGCACCATTTCCATAATACCATAACCAGACAAAGGTGCTGCAAAAGAAAAAAAGAATTTATAGGCCAATAGGGCTTCCGTCTATGGGGTCACACAGAGTCGGACATGACTGAAATGACTTAGCAGCAGCAGCTTGATGAATATAGATGTTCAGTTCAGTTCAGTTCAGTCACTCAGTCATGTCCAACTCTCCGAGACCCCATGAATCACAGCACGCCAGGCCTCCCTGTCCATCACCAACTCCCGGAGTTCACTCGAACTCATGTCCACAGAATCGGTGATGCCATCCAGCCATCTCATTCTCTGTCGTCCCCTTCTCCTCCCGCCCCCAACCTTTCCCAGCATCAGAGTCTTTTCCAGTGAGTCAACTCGTCGCATGAGGTGGCCAAAGTATTGCAGTTTCAGCTTTAGCATCAGTCCCTCCAATGAACACCCAGGATTGATCTCCTTTAGAATGGACTGGTTGGATCTCCTTGCAGTATAAGGGACTCTCAAGAGTCTTCTCCAACACCACAGTTCAAAAGCATCAATTCTTCGGCGATCAGCTTTCTTCACAGTCCAACTCTCACATCCATACATGACCACGGGAAAAACCATTGCCTTGACTAGACGGACCTTGGTTGGCAAAGTAATGTCTCTGCTTTTTAATATACTATCAAGGTTGGTCATAACTTTCCTTCCAAGGAGCAAGCGTCTTTTAATTTCATGGCTAAAATCAGCATCTGCAGTGATTTTGGAGCCCCAAAAGATGAAGTCTGACACTGTTTCCACTGTTTTTCCATCTATTTCCCATGAAGTGATGGGACCAGATGCCATGATCTTTGTTTTCTGAATGTTGAGCTTCAAGCCAACCTTTTCACTCTCCTCTTTCACTTTCATCAAGAGGCTTTTGAGTTCCTCTTCACTTCCTGCCATAAGGGTAGTGTCATCTGCATATCTGAGGTTATTGATATTTCTCCCAGCAATCTTGATTCCAGCTTGTGCTTCTTCCAGCCCAGTGTTCCTCATGATGTACTCTGCATAGAAGTTAAATAAGCAAGGTGACAATATACAACCTTGATGTACACCTTTTCCTATTTGGAACCAGTCTGTTGTTCCATGTACAGTTCTGACTGTTGCTTCCTGACCTGCATACAGGTTTCTCAAGAGGCAGGTCAGGTGGTCTGGGATTCCCATCTCTTTCAGAATGTTCCACAGTTTATTGTGATCCACACAGTCAAAGGCTTTGGCATAGTCAATGAAGCAGAAATAGATGTTTTTCTGAAACTCTCTTGCTTTCTCCATGATCCAGCGGATGTTGGCAATTTGATCTCTGATGCCTCTGACTTTTCTAAAAGCTGCTTGAACATCTGGGAGTTCACGGTTTACATACTGCTGAAGCCTGGCTTGGAGAATTTTGAGCATGACTTTACTAGCGTGTGAGATGAGTGCAATTGTGCGGTAGTTTGAGCATTCTTTGGCATTGCCTTTCTTTGGGATTGGAATGAAGACTGACCTTTTCCAGTCCTGTGGCCACTGCTGAGTTTTCCAAATCTGCTGGCATATTGAGTGCAGCACTTTCACAGCATCATCTTTCAAGACTTGAAATAGTTCACCTGGAATTCCATCACCTCCACTAGCTTTGTTAGTAGTGATGCTTTCTAAGGCCCACTTGAATTCCAAGATGTCTGACTCTAGGTCAGTGATCACGTTATCGTGACTATCTTGGTCGTGAAGATCTTTTTTGTACAGTTCTTCTGTGTATTCCTGCCACCTCTTCTTAATATTTTCTGCTTCTGTTAGGTCCATACCATTTCTGTCCTTTATCGAACCCATCTTTGCATGAAATGTTCCCTTAGAATCTCTAATTTTCTTGAAGAGGTCTCTTGTTTTTCCTATTCTGTTGTTTTCCTCTATTTCTTTGCATTGATCACTGAAGAAGTCTTTCTTATCTCTCCTTGCTATTCTTTGGAACTCTGCATTCAGTTGTTTATATCTTTCCTTTTCTCCTTTGCTTTTCGCCTCTCTTCTTTTCACAGCTATTTGTAAGGCCTCCTCAGACAGCCATTTCGCTCTTTTGCATTTCTTTTCCACGGGGATGGTCTTGGTCCCTGTCTCCTGTACAATGTCACGAACTTCCGTCCAGAGTTCATCAGGCACTCTATCTATCAGATCTAGTCCCTTAAATCTATTTCTCACTTCCACTGTATAACCATAAGGGATTTGATTGAGGTCATATCTGAATGGTCTAGTGGTTTTCCCTCCTTTCTTCAATTTAAGTCTGAATTTTGCAATAAGGAGTTCATGATCTGAGCCACAGTCAGCTCCTGGTCTTGTTTTCACTAACTGTATACAGCTTCTCCATCTTTGGTTGCAAAGAATATAATCAATCTGATTTTGGTGTTCACCATCTGGTGATGTCCATGTGTAGAGTCTTCTCTTGTGTTGTTGGAAGAGGGTGTTTGCTATGACCAGTGCATTCTCTTGACAAAACTCTATTAGCCTTTGCCCTGCTTCATTCCGTGCTCCAAGGCCAAATTTGCCTGTTACTTCAGGTGTTTCTTGACTTCCTACTTTTGGATTCCAGTCCCCTATAATGAAAAGGACATCTTTTTTGGGTGTTAGTTCTAAAAGGTCTTGTAGGTCTTCACAGAACCGATTAACTTCGGCTTCTTCAGCATTACTGGTTGGGGCATAGGCCTGGATTACTGTAATATTGAATGGTTTGCCTTGGAAATGAACAGAAATCATTCTGTTGTTTTTAAGATTGCATCCAAGTATTGCATTTCGGACTCTTTTGTTTACCATGATGGCTACTCCATTTCTTCTAAGGGAATATAGATGTGGAAATCCTTAATGGTGAGGTCTGTGGTACACTGGCCAAAGGGAACAACTTATGCTCAACTCTAGCTGATTGCTGCCAGACAGCCATTTTATATATATATATATATATATATATATATATATATATATATATATTTTTTTTTTTTTTTTTTTTTTAAGTGTTAGTAACTCAGTCATGTCTGACTCTTTGCAACCCCATGGACTGTCGCCTGCCTGGGAATCGATCCCAGGTCTCCTGTGTTGCAGGTAGATTCTTTACCACCTGAGTCACCAAGGAAGACTGTGTATAGTATATACAGAAGTCAAGAGGTTAAGCACCAGCTTCATTCAAATACTATGAGTAGGAAAGAGGCCCACATAAAGTCTGGAACTGGGGATTCAAAACGGTGGTGCTGGAACTACAAGATGACAATCACATAAACAGCATTTACACTGAATTCGTGAGTGTTTCAAGAAACTGTAAAACACAATTCTCATGAATGGCTGGATGTTGAATCAGCTGGAAGGTTTTGTTTGCTTTCCTTTTCAGTCCAAATTTCCAGGTCACCTCCTTAACCAGAAAAATAAAAATATCCGGGAAGACCACCCACGAATCTGTCTTTATATTTGATAACAACTACTGGATGAGAAACTCAGCTTCCCCACGACTTCCATCTGTTCTGTGAGCCACTTTGTGAAACGAATGAAGTCCCTTGAAATGCTGTTACTTCAACAAAGCCAAGGTTAACCTAAACATTTACCTAGTAAGACAACTGAAGTACTATGAAGAACGAAAGAACTTGATCATATGCTCAATCTCTGAATATCATAAAACGAAACTAAAATAAACCTCTTTGGATTTGGTAGGTAAATGCTGCAGTGTGAGCTAGGAAATAGCCAGGAGCTTTTCTTTTACACACTGGACATTTTTATAATGAAAGTTTACTCGAGAAAAGTAAAACCACATGCTGCATCTAAAGAGACCCTTCTGCTCGCAAGGACCCAGCAGTAATCTGAAATACTGTTTTCATTTTCCTGATGTGCCAACAGAACGTGCCTGTTCTTATGACAGATGTTTTCCTTACAAGTTGTGCAAACCTGAATATTTTCAAGTAGATGAAACGATGAGCCCCATATTTAAAGAAAACATGGAATGAATATTTTTTATTACAAGGTATTTAGAGTTTTTTAAACAACCAAAATGTGTTTGTTTTGTTTTTTACTGTAGAACTGTATAATATCTAGCTTGTTATTATGTTCACATGGGTATTATGCAGAACTCTAGAACACAGTACCACATATGACACAAGTCTGCTAATTAGAAAACTGGTGTACTACTATTTGGGGGAAAATGGACATATCTGAATTAGGAAAAAAAAACACGTTACTAAAAGCATAATTTAGTGTTTGCTCTTTAGTGCTAAAGTCAACAGTTCTTAACATGGATACATCATTTTGAAAGTGGAAAAGAATATAATGTGCTTTATGCCAGATTGTCAGAAAAGTGTGTGTTCCTTAAAGTGAATCACACCATTGGAACTTGCATTTATATGAAACTCGTATTTTCTAACTTTTATTAATATGAGCCATTTAATTGCTACCTTCTCATTAGTGAGACTTTTTAAAAATTATATGTGGGAAATTAAACAGCAAAGCAAATATCCACGATTGTTGTTATCCCCATTTTACAGATAAAAAAAAATAGATTCAGAGACATTAAGAATTCTGTCCAAGGTCACACATGGAGTAAGTGATAGAAGTGGAAATTCAATTTGCATTTTCTGGCTCCCAACTCATTTTCATCAGAAATGCAAAGAAACAGCTTGCAAATGTTAATGAACAATTTTCCTTTGGCTCTGTATAAAGTAGAGCCAAAATGTCATTTTGTAGGACCTAGAAATGAATTCTTGGCCTAAAATAGGATTGCCATCAATTTTCATCCAAAATTTGAAGCATATTTAGGCCAAAAATCCAGCAAATATGGCCTTTTTGTCTACAGTGGTTAGAAGAAAGAAGAGAACAATAAGTTTCTCAACAAATCTAACCTTCGCTTTGAGCTGGTTCATAAGTCAGTTTGGTCTTTGGGTGAAAGGAAAAAAATTCATCACCTCTACTGATTCACTGTTCCTATGAAAGGTATCAAAGTAAAGAAACAATTATAGTTTGAATGCAATAAAGCTCATCTTAAAGCTATAAGAAAACAAGATGAGTATCAGATTCTCCTCACAGAATACCTTGGGAAGGTGAGTAGGAAAGAACTGAAAAGCGAGTGTTAGTAGCTCAGTCATGTCTGACTTTCTTGCGATCCATGGAATGTAGCCCTTCAGACTCCTCTGTCCATGGAATTCTCCAGGCAAGAATACTGGAGAGGGTTGCCATTCCCTTCTCCAGGGGATCTTCCCAACCCAGGGATCGAACCCCTGTCTCCTGCATCACAGGCAGATTCTTTACTGTCTGAGCCACCGAACTGAAGACCTGCAGCAAAGCCTGATGGGGCTTCACAGGTGGCGCCAATGTAAAGGATCCTCCTGCTAATGCAGGAGAAGTAGCAGTTGCGGGTTTGTTCCCCTTCCCAAGATATTCTGTTGGGAAGATCTGCTGGAGGAGGGCATGGCAACCCACTCCAGTATTCTTGCCTGGAGAATCTCCATGAACAGAGGAGCCTAGTGGGCTACAGTCCATAGGGTCACAAAGAGTCAAACACAGCTGAAGCGACTTAGCACACAAGCACCAGAGCCTGTTACCTTGCCAGAGATATTTGGTACAAGGTTTGGGAGAACATGCTTACTTTCCACCTCTTATGTTTTCTTTCATAAGGCATACTGTGACAATGTAATGTGTTAGCATTACAGTTCTGGTCTTCCTACAACCCCTAATTCACTCCATCCTCACTAGTGGGTTTGGGAAAAGAAACTGGCAGATAGAGTTGGAACCTTACTCTTCTTCTGTTTTTTCAGTAGGTCTGCCTATGAAAATCATGGATTCCTAATTATGGAATCACAGATAAGCCTCTCTGCTGAGAGGCCCTGTCCTCTTGTTGGAAATGTTTTAAATAATTCTCTGAGAATCAGACTATGAAATAGAGACTAGCCTTTTAGATTTGAAAGAGGTTCTCTTTCCTAATTTGGAAACAAGGCCAAATTTTTATATCAATTTCTAAGGTCACCAAACTTACAAGAAAAAATCCATCCATACTCCTGTAAATATTCGCTTAGAAATTAAATAATATATTTAATCTAAAATTTCATGAAAGAAAGTAGTAAAGGATAAGTATGTGCTCAAATCTATGTGGTAACCATTAAACCATATTTGTGTCTGTGGCACCAGGCCAGTTCAGTAGGAAAAGAATAGTCTATTTAACAAATGGTGCTGGGAAAACTAGATGTCAAGATGTTAAAGTGTGAAATTGGACTCCTATTGCATGCTACATACAAAATGAAGTGAAAATGGATCACAGGGCTAAACACAAAAGCTAAAACTATAAAACTCTCGAGAGAAAACATAAGAGTATATCTTTTTTATCTTAGGTTAGGCAGTGGTTTCCAAATATGATACCAAGTACACAGTAATGGGTTTTTTTATGCAGAATACATAATGAGAATGATTAATGGTTACTAATTTTTTAGTTGAATAATAGTATTAGGGTTTTGAAAATTAATTTTTTGTTGGATATACAAAATATTTTATTTAAGGATAAACTATTTTAATATTTGAGATCTGGATGAATGAAGCATATGATGTCTATATGACTAAATAATCACAGCTATTGAATCTTTCAAAAATTAAAATAAAAAATGGATAAATTGGATTTCATCAAAACGTAAAACTTGTGTTTCAAAGGACACTATGCTGCTGCTGCTAAGTCGCTTCAGTCATGTCTGACTCTGTGCGACCCCATAGATGGCAGCCCACTAGGCTCACCCATCCATGGGATTCTCCAGGCAAGAACACTGGAGTGGGTTGCCATTTCCTTCTCCAATGTGTGAAAGTGAAAAGTGAAGTCACTCAGTCGTGCCTGACTCTTAGTGACCCCATGGACTGCAGCCTACTAGGCTCCACCGTGCATGGGATTTTCTAGGCAAGAGTACTGGAGTGGCTTGCCATTGCCTTCTCCGAAAGGACACTATAGAGGAGGTGAAAATATAATACACAGAATTGGGGTAAATATTTGCAAATGATATATCTAATAAGGGACTTTTATCCAGAACATATTATCGTGAAATTCAAAACTAAAAGACAAATAATCCAATTTTAAAAATAAGGAAGTAATTCGGAACTTCCCTGGTGGTCCAGTTGTTAAGAATCTGCCAGCTAATGCAGGTCCCTGGTCTGGGTACTAAGATCCCACATGCCTGGGGCAACCAAGTCTGTGTTCCACAACTGCCAAAACTACTGAGTGTGCAGTGCTCTGCAGCCTGCACACCAACCAAGATCCCGCATGCCACATCACAGATGCCATGTGCCGCAACCAAGACTCAGCACACCCAAATAAACAAATATTTAAAAAAACAAAAAGAAGTAATTTGAAGACATTTATTGAAAGAATATATAATAGCAATGGCAAAAATGAGCACATGAAAATATATTCAGCGTCATTAGTCACTAGAGAAATGCAAATCAAAGCTACAACAAAGTACTACTTACACACTATCATGGCTAAAATGAAAAGCATCCAACAATTACCAGTTTTGGTACAGATATAAAGAAATCAAACCCTCATATATCATGCATTGTTGGTGGGATTATATAATAGTACAGCCACTTTGGAAAACAATAGAAAGTCCCTCAAAATATTACAGAGTTAACTTGACCCAGCATTTCCACACCTAGGTATATAATCAAGAGAAATAAAACATACAGTCAAAAAATATGTTCATGAATATTCTCAACAGCATCAGTCATAATAGGCAAAAAGTGAAAGGAACCCAATATTCATCAACTGATGAACGGATAAGCAAAATGTGGTATATTCAGTCAATGAAGGGCTTCCCTTGTTGCTCAGCCTGCAATGTGGGAGCCTGGGTTCAATTCCTGGGTTAGAAAGATCCCTTGGAGAAGGTAAAGGATACCCTGGAGAATTCCATGGACTGTATAGTCCATGGGATCGCAAAGAGTCAGACATGACTGAGAGACTTTCACTTTTCACTTTTAGTCAATCAAATGTTATTTGACCAAAAAAAGGAATGAAGTACTGATGAACATTGGAAAAAGTGTATTAAGTGAAAGAAGACAGACTCAAAAGGCCACTGTGATAGTTAATTTCAGGTATCAACTTGGCTGGCCTAAGCGATGCCCTAATAACTGGAAAAACACTTTCTGGGTGTATCTGTGGGGTGTTTCTGGAAGAGATTAGCATATAATTCCATAGACTGAGTGATGAGGTCCACCATCACCCACATAGGTGAGCATCATCCAGTCCAGTAGGGACTCTAATGAACAAAAAGGTGAAGGAAGGGCGAATTCCCTCTTGTTTTTCTTGGACATTCATCTTCTGCCTTTGAACATAAGAGCTCCCTGTTTTGGGGCCTTCAGTATAACCCAATCTTATCTTCTAGTTTCTGTATTTAATATCCTTTGTTTAAAACTGTGTTACTCAGAATTTCACCCAAATCCATCTCATTCTTTACCACCTTCTTGTCCTTTTACAGACCCTAAAATACCATACTATCTTATATCTTTATAGGTTGATTCTGCCTGTCTTTCAAAACCCTTATAAAATGTCATCTTCTCTGTGGAGCCGTTGCTGATGTTCTCCAATTAAATGTACCTCCCTCCACCACTTCTTTGCTTTCCAGTTTACTCTGCTTTAGAGTCATTACCTATAAGTTTGTGTTGTCTTCTCTCCTTCTAGGACCATCACAGTTGCCATCCACCAAGTGAGTGGCAGCAGATACTATACATTTCCATTCTATGGCATCTGTAGCATTCAAACATGCCAGTCGTAGGGATTCAAATATTTGTTGGTTTGATTGAATTATCTGTCAGCTTCACCACTTTTCACCCTCATATGCATGTGTAGAGATAAAATGTTACATTATTACTTGACATTTAAAAAATCAGAACTTTGACCTATTAAACTGTCCCTTCATGGTGAATGTTCTGATACAGAAACATCATATATATTTATACTGTGATTTTATCTTAAAATTTAAAAGCAAGATGAAAGATGAAATATGTTTCCTGGTATAGTAACATCCAATTTATACAGTATCATAATGAAAGATAATTTTCCAGGTGATAGAAGCTTCGCTCTTCAAGTACCAGAATTTTGAATATTTTTTATATATTTATGAATGAAAAATTTTCTAAATTATGCTACACATATTAGTATATAACAAGAGGGCTTCTTCAGCTACAGTTTATTGAGGAGTCATCTTCAAAATTACTATGTTATATTAAACAAAGAACCTCAGTTATCACCTAGCACATAAGTTGACTAGCATCCCTGAATTGAAAACTGAGGCAGGTCCACTGAGCTGCATGCCCAGGAGCTGTACATCCCATTTGCCATCTATTTCTTCTTCACAGAATGTCTTCACTCTGAGAATAGGGACTGTGCCTTCCATTTCTCTATGTCAATTTTACTGTGTTTCTGTGTGCATTACACCAGTTATTGCTGACTTTCATTTTATAAAGAGAAATAGATTACGTATTAAAAGGAAAATCCTGCTTTTGAAAGGTTGAATAAGATAGTAGTTTTTTACAACTTTAAATAAAAATCCAGTTGGTTAAATTAAAGTCATTGAAAGAAGCTTAATTGAGGAATATTTTTTGGCTCTGAGCCCACTATTTTTCCATTTGATTGTAAATTGGATACACTTTATTCACTTCAGACTTGTCTTTCAGTATTTTATTCCACTGAGACCAGTAAATAAGTGTTAATAGCCATGTTGAGTTCAGTTAGACTACTTTCTTCATATAAATTACCCATTTTGGCTATATTATTGCCAGCCAGGATTTTGATTGTTGACATTTTTGTCAACGTTTTATTGAATGTTTGTGCAAGGAATGTTGATATCTGCATTTATTGTTTTGACCCTTCACTAATCCTCTTTGTCTGTCATTTATTTCATTTGAAGTATCTTCTTCCCTCATGCCTTTATCATCCATCCATCAAAGTATGGATAGATTTTTTTTTTCTATAAAATGATGCCAACTGTGCCCTTCAAGAATATCTCTAGAGGACATCACCTCTTATTTTTAAGAGTAATATAACCCAAGAGGACCCTGAGTTTCTGTGATGGCAGAGAGTTTTATTGTCTTTCTTTTCCACAATGTTGTGCTGTCTTTTGGAGGAAGAGGATAATATTAGTGATGTGTGAAAATGTTTGAAAGCCATGAAGAACTGCATACCTATTCTGAGGCCTTGTTGATGATTTGTGCTTTGTTAGTACAAGACATTTGCTAAGTAAAGCAACTTTCCAGTTGTATTAACAATTGAAACCTGATTCTCATGCTCATATTCTTTTTCCTATAATTCCCAGTCACATGTCTACCTAAGTTTACGAACTTGGAGCCACATTCACAAGTTAAGCTTCTTCATTGCTCTTATCTAATCTTTGTTCATATGGAGTAGTCACAAACTCATATATTTGGGATGTACTATATGGCAAACAATGTGGAGAGACAATGATTTACACGTATTGGGGATACATGTAGACCGAATGAAAAGTACCCATAGTGGGACAGGGGGAAGAGGGGCTACTTCTAGACTGGTTGAGCTGGAGATTTCTTTTGGGTATTCAAATGGAGATAACCAAAATTCAGATGGATTTACAAATTTTGGTTCAGATAAATAGATCCTGATAGACATATAATAATAGCTAACACTTGTCGAATACACACTTTACTACTATATGTTAGTTGCTCGGTTGTATCCGACTCTTTGTGACCCCATGGACTGTAGCCTGCCAGGCTCCTCTGTCCATGGGATTCTTCAGGCAAAAATACTGGAGTAGGTTGCCATTTCCATCTCCAGGGAATCTTCCCAACCCAGGGATCAAACCCAGGTCTCCCACATTGCAGGCAGATTCTTTCCCGTCTGAGCTACCACTACAATATGATGTTTTCCCTATTTCTGGATAAGAGTTATAAACCTATTGATGGTAATTGACATCATTGCAATGGATATGCAATATCCATTTTAAATAGTGAAAGAAGAGTACCACAGACAGAAATCTAAGGAATACCAAATATACTGATTTATCCTGAGAATCTTTAGGATAAATTTTATTCTGACAGTTCCTGGGCACCCATGTCTATATTCCAGCACCAACCATTTTAACAGCTTCTCCTTATCCTATGTTAAATCCCAGAGCTGAATCTTCAGGCCTACCTTCTGAAAATGTGAATGAAGTTTAATTTTCACTTGAATGACATAAAAACTCCTGGTCATAAACATGAAAATTATACCCATTATTAGATTTATCTTCCCTTTGCTACTTTCTGTTATACTCTTTTCTGGTCACATAAACACAATTAATGTGACATGTTTCCAAACCTCATTTCTTTTCCTAAAATGCTTCCACCCACCTTTAGCTCCCTATGCTTCAAAATACCTCCCACCTCTCATGAAATGTACTCATCTTCTTCAGATAGCCTTTTTATATAAACTCCTACTTAACTCACTTCTATCTCATTCCCATTATAAATCACCATGATTACTCAGTTTGCTTAAGTAAATTCTGTGCAGATGTTGCTCGAAGCAAATGTTTATTTGTTTCTCTAATTTTGTTTATAAATGATTAGAGAATGGGGTACTCTAGTTCATTATAGGTTCAAGTTAATAGAGCTATGTAATATATACTGTGCATGAAAGGCCCACTCTCTAGTATTAAAATTCAATAATAGCCTCAAACCTAAACTATACTGAAAACTTTTTGATCTTCCTTTAATGATTCTGAAAGCACTTTAGGGTTTTGTAGAGTCTCAAGGTTATCATCATCATTCTATATGCGTAGGGAAGTAATAAAGATTTCCAGTTCATAGGTTATCAGATTGATTATCTTTTACTGCATTTCTTTAGTTTTGCCTACCCCCCATTATAAGATTTTTAAGAGTCAAAAGCATATCTTGTGTTTATTTTGCATTTTGCAAAGACCTTACACAAATGGGTGCAAAATTCATATTGTTATTGTTAGATTAGAGATTAGAAAGTACACGAAGACTCTCATTTTAATGATTTCCTATCTTTTTCCTACACTAAATCCTTCAGATCTTACAAACTTACTTTTCCATCCCACAACTAGAAGAAAGTGCAAACAGTGGCCACTTTACCCTCTGATGCTGATTAGTCACTTGGCCCTGCAGCAGGTAATGCACAAGAAAGAAATAAAAATGTGCACAGCCACATAGACTTGAGAGTTGTTGTCTCACCACTACATAATTTAGCATAACCTGATATAGTACTTACTTTATAAATGTCTTATTATGTATTTCTGTCCTTAAGCAATACATTCCTTGAGGGCAGAGGCCATGTCTGAATCATTTATTTACCTTTAGTATTTTGCCAAGACAGTTTTAGTAGGCTGTCAAACAGCATTTGTAGAATAAAATAAAAAATAAATAATATTTACTTACATTTAAAATATGATAATATTCTCAACTTGACCATTTTTTAAACTATCTTTTAGAATTAGAATTTAGCCTGAGGAATATTCAGAACTATTACAATTTTTTCAACCTGGAGTTTCTTCAAACTCTAGGTAATCATAAATTGTCCCTGGTTGAGTTTTCTTCTCCAACCAAGAGTATCTCCTCAGTCCCATTCTGGCTTACTTTGGACCCCTTTATTCTTTTTCTAATGCTATTTTTCTTCTGCTTTTTAAAGTTATTGCTTGTTCTGTAGTTTGGGCTATTTCCCTCCAAGACTAGCTCCACAGTAGGAGACAATTTTCTCAGTTCCTCTGCCATCTTGATCTGTTAAAGGAGTCTGCTGGACTATCTCACGGGAAACACTTCCCACTAACTCCTGTTGAATTAGATTGGGAGTGAGACGTGTAACTACTGTGGTGAAGTTACAACTATCCCTGAAGTTTCTAGAGCTCTTATGTCTCCTAGCTTATAACTCTCGATTTTCTCAAAAATGATTCAAGGGAGACTTTCTGGGATCCTTCTGAAATCTAATACAAGTAGTTTAAAGTGTAATCCAAAGTAGATATTTCCCCTTGTCCAAGTTCTTTTTTTATTTGTTTGTTTCTGTAGGATCTTTTTTAAATTGAAGTGCAGTTGATCTACAATATTGCGTAAAGTGAATCATTACATAAGTGTGTGTATGTATCTATATACAGACCTATATATAGATATATACACACACATGTGCTTCCCAGGTGGCACTAGTGGTAAAGAGTCCACTTGCCAATGCAGGAGATATAAGACACATGGGTTTGATCCCTGGGTTGAAAACACCTCTTGGAGGAGGGCATGGCAACCCACTCCAGTATTCTGGCTTGGAGAATCCCATGGCAGAGGAGCCTGGTGGGCTACAATCTGTAGCATTGCAGAAAGTTGGACATAACTGAAGCGACTTAGCTTGCATGCATATATATATATGATATATTTATATATTTCAGAATCTTTTCCCTTATAGATTATTATAAAATATTGAGTATAGTTCTCTGTGTTATATAGATGGTCTCTGCTGATTATCTTATAGGTAGTAGTGTGTATATATTAGTTCTAATACCCTAAATTATCCCTCCTTCCCTTTCCCCTTTGGTAACCGTAAGTTTGTTTTGTATGTCTGTGGGTCTATTTCTGTTCTGTATATAAGTTCATTTGTATATTTTTCTTAGATTCCATATATAAGCATTTTCATATGACATTTCTCTTTCTCTGTCTGCCTACTTCCTTAGTTTGATAATCACTAGGTCATCCATATTGCTGCAGATGGAGTTATTTCATTATTTTTGTGACTGAGTAATATTTCATCATATACACATACATCAAATATATATATATATATATTTATACACATCATACACACACAGACACACACACACACACACATCTTTCTTATCCATTCATCTGCCATAGTTGCATTCATGCTTCCATGTCTTAGCTATTATAAATAGTGCTGCTGTGAACATTAGGGTGCATGGATCTTTTCAAATTACGTTTTTCTCCAGATATATGCCTAGGAGTGAGATTGCTAGATCATATCGTAGCTCTATTTTTAGCTTTTTAAGGAACCTCCATACTGTTCTTAATAGTGGCTCTACCAATTTACTTTCCCACCAACAGTGTAGGAGGATTCCCTTTTCTTCACACCCTTTCCAGCATTTATTGCTTGTATATATTTTGATGATTGTCATTGTGACCAGTGTGAGATGATACCTCATTGTAGTATGAGAAAGTATGAGAGTATGTTATATGAGAAATGCAAATTAGAGAAGAGATTTGCATTTCTCTAATAATTAGCAATGTCGAACACATTTTCATGTGTCTTTTGATCTACTGCATGTCTTCTTTGGAGAAATGTCTATGTAGATCTTGCTTTCTTATGGATTTGTTTGTTTTTTGCTATTGTAATACATAAGCAGCTGTATGATCTGTTTGTTTATTTTGGAGATTAATCCCTGCTGGTCACATCATTTGCAAATATTTTCTCCCATTCTATAGGTTGTCTTTTTGTTTTATTTATGGTTTCCTTTCCTTTTAAGTTTAATTAGGTACCATTTGTTTATTTTTGTTTTTATTTCCATTACTCTAGGAGACAGTTTCAAGAAGATATTGCTATATTGATTTATGTCAAAAAAGTATTGTGCCTATGTTTTCCTCTAGGAGTGTTTATAATATCTGGCTTTACATTAGGTCTTCAATCCATTTGAAGACCTAAAACTACGTCAATCTAAAAATCCACTTTTTAGTTTCTGTATATGATTTTAGAGAATGTTCTAATTTCATTCTTTTAAATATAGTTGTCCAGTTTTCCCAGTACCACTTACTGAAGAAATGGTATTTTCTCTATGGTATATTCTTGCTAGTAGTAGTTTTAGGTCTTCAAATGGATTGAAGACCTAAATGTAAAGCCAGATACTATAAACACTCCTAGAGGAAAACATAGGGACAATATTTTTTGACATAAGTCATAGCAATATCTTCTTAAAACTGTCTCATAGAGTAATGTAAATAAAACCAAAAATAAACACATGATACCTAATTAAACTTAAAAGCTTTTGCACAGCAAAGGAAACCATAAACACCTGATCTGCCTCCTGAGAAATCTATATGCTGGTTAAGAAGCAACAGTAAGAACTGGACATGGGACAACAGACCGGTTCCAAACCAGGAAAGGAGTACATCAAGGTTGTATATTGTCATCCTGCTTATTTAACTTATATGCAGAGTACATCATGAGAAATGCTGGACTGGATGAAGCACAAGCTGGAATCAAGATTGCCAGGAGAAATATCAATAACCTCAGATATGCAGATGACACCACCCTTATGGCAGAAAGTGAAAAAGAACTAAAGAGCCTCTTGATGAAAGTAAAAGAGAAGAGTGAAAAATTTGGCTTAAAACTCAACATTCAGAAAAGCAAGACCAGGGCATATGGTCCCATCACTTCATGGCAAATAGATGGGGAAACAATGGAAACAGTGACAGACTTTATTTTCTTGGGCTTCAAAATCACTGCAGATGGTGACTGAAGTCATGAAATTAAAAGATGCTTGCTCCTTGGAAGAAAAGCTGTGACCAGCCTAGACAGCATATTAAAAAGCAGAGACATTACTTTGCCAACAAAGGTCTGTTTAGTCAAAACTATGTTTTTTCCAGTGGTCATGTATGGATGTGTGAGTTGGACTATAAAGAAAGCTGAGCGCTGAAGAATTGCTTTTGAACTGTGGTGTTGGAGAAGACTCTTGAGAGTCCTTTGGACTGCAAGGAGATCCAACCAGTCCATCCTAAAGGAAATCAGTCCTGGATATTCATTGGAAGGATTGATGCTGAAGCTGAAATTTCAATATTTTGGCCACCTGATGTGAAGAACTGACTCATCTGAAAAGACCCTGATGCTGTGAAGAATGAAGGCAGGAGGAGAAGGGAACAACAGAGAGTGAGATGGCTGGATGGCATCACCGACTCGATGGACATGAGTTTGAGTGAACTCCGGGAGTTGGTGATGGACAGGGAGGCCTGGCGTGCTGTGATTCATGGGGTTGCAGAGAGTCGGATATGACTGATCGACTGAACTGATCTGAACTGATATTCTTGCTTCCTTTTCATAAACAAATTGACCATAGATGCATCAGTTTATCAGATGCTGATATAAGAAATTGAGGATGACACAAACAGATGGAAAGAAACACCATCTTCTTGGATTGGAAGAATCAATATTGTTAAAATGACTACACTATCCAAGGCAAGCTACAGATTCAGTGTAATCTCTGTTAAATTACCAATGGCATTTTTCACAGAACTAGAACAAAAACATGTTAATGTATATGGAAATACAAAAGATCCTGAAATCAAATCACTACATGCTATAAAAATTGGTATTGCATTTGCCATGTTTATATTGTTTAATGTATTCACCAATACATGATTCCATGTATATTTGAGAAGAACACTCAAGAAATATAATTCAGAGCAAAGTCCAAGGGGAAAAATGTTTATTCTCAGAAATTTACATTATTTTTTCCTTAAACACAAAAATATGTAATCAAACACATCTCTATTTCTTTTGCTATGGTCACTTTGAAGTACTAAGTCACTTTTTAAAATTAAGAAACTATTTTCCTTCCTCTTTTATATTTTCCTGGTATTCTTATAGTAGTGCGTTATATTTTTCCCAACTATTTTATAAGCTAACAGAACTATTTATTTTAAAAAATGAAAAAGAAAAACATTAATATGAATAAATTAATTAATGAATAACATGCAAGTACATTTAATAGATATTAACCATGAGTATTCCATGTGATCAGATTGGCTAGTTGTCTATGATTGTGGTTTTAGTCTGTCTGCCCTCTAATACCCTTTCTCAGTACCTACCATCTTACTTGGGTTTCTCTTACCTTGGACGTGGGGTATCTCTTCATGGCTGCTCCAGCAAAGCACAGCCGCTGCTCCTTACCTTGGACGTGGGTTATCTCCTCACTGGCCACAGCTCCTGACCTTCCATGTCGGGTATCTCCTCTCAGCTGCTTCTGGGCCACGTAGCTGCCACACCTGAGCCACACAGCTGAAACCACAATCACAGACAACTAGCCAATCTGATCACAGGGACCACAGCCTTCTCTAACTCAATGAAACTAAGCTATGCCAAGTGGGGCCATGCAAGACAGACGGGTCATGAGGAGAGGTCTGACAGAATGTGGTCCACCAGAGAAGGGAATGGCAAACCACTTCAGTATTCTTGCCTTGAAAATCCCATGAACAGGCAAAAAGATAGGACACTGAAAGATGAACTCCCCAGGTCAGTAGGTGCCCAATATGCTACTGGAAATCAGTGGAGAAATAACTCCAGAAAGAATGAAGGGATGTTGCTGCTGCTTCTAAGTCGCATCACTCGTCTCCGGCTCTGTGCAACCCCAGAGACAGCAGATCACCAGGCTCCTCCATCCCTGGGATTCTCCAGGCAAGAACACTGGAGTTGGTTGCCATTTCCTTCTCCAATGAATGAAAGTGAAAAGTGAAAGTGAAGCTGCTCAGTCATGTCCGACTCTTAGCGACACCATGGACTGCAGCCCACCAGGCTCTTCCGTCCATGGGATTTTCCAGGCAAGAGTACTAGAGTGGGTTTCCATTGCCTTCTCCATGAAGGGATGGAGCCAAAGCAAAAACAACACCCAGTTGTGGATGGGACTGGTGATAGAAGCAAGGTCCAATGCTGTAAAGAGCAATATTGCAAAGTAACCTAGAATGTTAGGTCCATGAATCAAGGCAAATTGGAAGTGGTCAAACAGGAGACGGCAAGAGTGAACATCGACATTCTAGGAATCAGAGAACTAAGATGGACTGGAATGGGTGAATTTAAGTCGGATAACCATTATATCTACTACTCTGGGCAGGAATTCCTTAGAAAAAATGGAGTAGCCATCACAGTCAACAAAAGATTCCAAAATCCAGTATTTGGATGCAATGTGAAAAATGACAGAATGATCTCTTTGTTTCCAGGGCAAGCCATTCAAATCACAATAATCAAAGTAAATGCCCCAACCAGTAACGCTGAAGAAGCTGAAGTTGAACGGTTCTATGAAGACCTACACAACCTTTTAGAACGATCACCCAAAAAAGGTGTCCTTTTCATTATAGGGGACTGGAATGCAAAAGTAGGAAGTCAAGAAACACCTGGAGTAACAGGCAGATTTGGCCTTGGAGCACAAAATGAAGCAGGACAAAGGCTAACAGAGTTTTGCCAAGAGAACGCACTGGTCATAGCAAACACCCTCTTCCAACAACACAAGAGAAGACTCTACACATGGACATTACCAGATGGTCAACACCAAAATCAGATTGATTATATTATTTGCAGCCAAGGATGAAGAAGCTCTATACAGTCAGCAAAAACAAGACCAGGAGCTGACTGTGGCTCCGATCATGAACTCCTTATTGCCAAATTCATACTTAAATTGAAGAAAGTAGGGAAAACTACTAGTTCATTCAGGTATGACCTAAATTAAATCCTTTATAATTATACAGTGGAAGTGAGAAATAGATTTAAAGGACTAGATCTGATAGAGTGCCTGATAAGCAATGAATGGAGGTTTGTGACATTGTACAGGAGACAGGTATCAAGACCATCCCCAAGAAAAAGAAATGCAAAAAAGCAAAATGGCTGTCTGAGGAGGCCTTACAAATAGCTGTGAAAAGAAGAGAAGTGAAAAGCAAAGGCAAAAAGGAAAGATATACCCATTTGAATGCAGAGTTCCAAAGAATAGCAAGGAGAGATAAGAAAGCCTTCCTCAGCGATCAGTGCAAAGAAATAGAGGAAAACAATAGAATGGGAAAGACTAGAGATCTCTTTAAGAAAATTAGAAATAGCAAGGGAACATTTCATGCAAAGATGGGCACAATAAAGGACAGAAATGGTATGGACCTAACAGAAGCAGAAGATGTTTAGAAGAGGTGACAAGAATACACAGAAAAACTGTACAAAAAAGATCTTCACCACCCAGATAATCACGATGGTGTGATCACTCACCTAGAGTCAGATATCCTGGAATGTGAAGTCAAGTGGACCTTAGAAAGCATCAATATGAACAAAGCTAGAAGAGGTGATGGAATTCCAGCTGAGCTATTTCAAATCCTGAAAGATGATGCTGTGAAAGTGCTGCACTCAATATGTCAGAAAATTTGGAAAACTCAGCAGTGACCACAGGACTGGAAAAGGTCAGTCTTCATTCCAATCCCCAAAAAAGGCAACGCCAAAGAATGCTCAAACTACCGCACAATTGCACTCATATCACACGCTAGCAAAGTAATGCTCAAAATTCTCCAAGCCAGGCTTCAGCAATACGTGAACCATGAACTTACAGATGTTCAAGCTGGTTTTAGAAAAGGCAGAGGAACCAGAGATCAAATTGCCAACATCCACTGGATCCTCAAAAAAGCAAGAGAGTTCCAGAAATACATCTACTTCTGCTTTATTGACTATGCCAAAACCTTTGACTGTGTAGATCAAAACAAATGTGGAAAATTCTGAAAGGGATGGGAATAGCAGACCACCTGACCTGCCTCTTGAGAAACCTGTATGCAGGTCAGGAAGCAACAGTTAGATCTGGACATGGAACAACAGACTGTTTCCAAATTGGGAAAGAGTACGTCAAGACTGTATACTGTCACCCTGCTTATCTAACTTGTATGCAGAGTACATCATGAGAAACACCAGGCTGGAAGAAACACCAGCTGGAATTAAGATTGCCAGGAGAAATGTCAATAACCTCAGATATGCAGATGACACCACCCTTATGGCAGAAATTGAAGAAGAACTAATGAGCCTCTTGATGAAATTGAAAGAGGAGAGTGAAAAAGTTGGCTTAAAGCTCAACATTCAGAAAACTAAGATCATGGCCTCCGGTCCCATCACTTCAGGACAGATAGATGAGAAAACAGTGGAAACAGTGGCTGACTTAATTTTGGGGGGCTCCAAAATCACTGCAGATGGTGACTGCAGCCATGAAATTAAAAGAGGCTTACTCCTTGAGAGGAAAGTTATGACCAACCTAGACAGCATATTAAAAAGCAGAGACATTACTTTGTCAACATAGGTCCTTCTAGTCAAGGCTATGTTTTTTCCAGTGGTCACATGTGGATGTGAGAATTGGACTATAAAGAAAGCTGAGTGCCGAAGCACTGATGCTTTTGAACTGTGGTGTTGGAGAAGACTCTTGAGAGTCCTTTGGACTGCAAGGAGATCCAACCAGTGCATCATAAAGGAGATCAGTCCTGGGCATTCACTGGAAGGACTCATGTTGAAGCTGAAACTCCAATACTTTGGCCCCCTGATACAAAGAGCTGACCCATTTGAAATGACCCTGATGCTGGGAAATAGTGAAGGCAGGAGAAGGGGATGACAGAGGATGAGATGGTTGGTTGGCATCACTGACTCAGTGGACATTGGTTTGGGTAAACTCCAGGACAGGGAGGGCATGCTGAGGTTCATAGGGTCGCATAAAGTCTGACATGACTGAATGAGTGAACTGAACTGAACTGAATGAGTATTCCAATACAAATGACTTGATGTATACTATTATTAACATTAAATATATATGTCTGCTCACTAAGTATATTATTAGTAAAGAGTCTTAGACACTTGAGACCATCTTATCTATTTCACTTAGAACAGAGTATTCTAAAAGGCCTGATAGAATTATATTTGATAGTAAATGTATAACACTCCACCTTTTCCTCTATCCACAATCTATGTTTCTTTCCTATAGAATCATAATATAATTATTTCAACAAATAGATTATCTTCAAGAAGGTCAATTATAGGCACTAACAATTTATCACACTGTAGCCTTTACCTCATTTACAGGAAAGTTAATATACTTTTCTAGCTATTACTCAGCTCTGTCGTATTACCTGATATCGTTTAAGGCAATGTCTGAAATTGAGAAAATTATTAATAGGTAGTTTTGTCTTATATTGGGCTTCGCTGTAGCTCAACTGATAACGTATCCACCTGTAATGCAGGAGACCCTGGTTCGATTCCTGTGTCAGGAAGATCCCCTGGAGAAGGAAACGGCTACCCACTCCAGTATTCTGACCTGGAGGATTCCACGGACAGAGGAGCCTGATAGGCTACAGTCTATGGGGTTGCAAAGAGTTGGACATGACTGAGTGACTTTCACTTTCACTTTGTATGGTCTTATAGTCAGTTTGTTTCAATTCACATATTAAGATGGTTGTCTGTTCCAGTGTGAGAAAATCATCATTTTTCATATCGGTATTATTTTAGCACTTAAGATCTAATAAGAGATACAGCACAGTTATTCCTGATCCCCCATGTCCTAGGGTCATTAGCATGAATGCTAAATGAATGCTATGTAACTTAATAAGGAGTTCATTTCCTCTGTCCATTTATCGCCCCTTTAAGTGCCTATTTTTCTTCTAAGCCTGCTGCAAGGCATGTGGGCAACAAGTTTTGAGGATTTAAAAAGATTTTCACTTCATATTTCTGGAATTGAATTGTTCTTTATCAGGATCCCAGATACAGATGGATTTATGGCTGTGTCACACTCAGGCTTATTTCCTCACATCTTAGTCACGTGCATAGTGTTCCCAACAAAGCGGCTTGTTCATTAATCTAATAATTTGAGCATCAACCTTTCAGTCCATTTGTTTTTTATGAATTATTTGAATCATATTTTTAGGAATGATAATTGGACCCCATAGTTATATGGCTGAAAGAAAACCAGGGTACCTCACTAATCTCAGATAGATTTTGTATTTAGATATTTGAATGCCATTTTAAAATTTATATTGTGGACGTTCACAATAAACAAGCACAAATTCTAAGAAATTATGTGGCTGTTGAAATGGAGCTGCCATTTTCTAAAGTATAACACCCATTTCTTGTATGAATTTTTATGAAAGATGTTGAACTGCAAACCACAAAGAATGAGATATTGGCAAAGGAGATGCTATAGAAAGAACCACAACAGCAAAATCCTGATGGATCCTTTAATCATATAAGTCACTGGTGAACAATAAAGCACTGTTAAGATTGCTTTAGAAATTAGGTCTTGACCTGACTTTTTGAAAAATAGCACAAAGTAAATTGAAAACATAAACGGATAGGTGTTTTTTTAGAGAGATTGGGAGAACTACATTTCAGACTAATGAAAATGAAGGATGTCTGTTCTATCAAAGACAAAATTAATGACTCCAATCCTAAAAGGGATGAGTTGTTCGATTTTAAAGTATATAGCATATACTCATGTCATAGGAGATACATAAAGAGTATGTCTCTACTCACAGAATAATTTGACTAAGATGAGGAAAGTCAAGCCAGGAAAGCATGCAGCTTGTTCAGAGTTGCATGTCACTGTCCTGCCAATTTAAGTCACAAGAAGCTGTGGTATGTCCATGACAGTTTGCAGACATCACAATTTTATCCTCGTGGGACCTGCTGCACTGATATTCTCCCGAGTCTTTGCTTTCCTCTGGCTTTTTCACTTCACTCAGACTTCTTTCCCTGATGCCAGTCCTCCCCCTTTGGGCCCTTTTCACCACCTGTCTGGCTCCAGATTTATGGATGTTTTCTTCCAGAGTCAACTTGAGATTGCTGAGCTAGCACAATGCACACACTAGGGCAAAACTCTCTGACTTTCATCTCAGTCGTTAACATTCATCACCGCTTACTGCAAGGGCCAAATACTGCACCATTCATTGTTATTTTGACCATTTTTGTGCTATTGCGGTCTAAAGTCTCAGAAGCCAAACTGAAAGCAATTCCTAACCACTTCGGTGTTGCTGTTACCAGGTACTAGAGGAGCCAAATGCTTTAGCAGCAGAAATAGAGCAACCTGGTGACTTTAGTATTTGCATGATCTAGATTCACAAGAATACAAGTTAAAGGGAGAACAGTTTCAGTCAACAAAAAAAGTTTTACAGTTTATGAACCAATAGTATTCTGCTGAACATGATGACAAGTAAACCTAAAATTTTAAGTAATAAAATAAAATAAAAAATAATAAAATCACAAACATGCCAGAGACGCAGAATACTTATAAAGTTTACACTGTTTAAACTTTTCTGGATGACTTGGTGTTGCACAAATTGCACGGTTTTATTGTTTTGCTTGGTTGGTTGGTTTGTTTTAATCAGAGAGATGGCAGAATAATGACTCTGCCCTTAGGACTCTGCCACTTAGAGCTGTCTTGATTAAGTCTAAGCTCACTTAAACACCCTGATCTTCAGTTTCCACATCACTGAAACTGAAATAAATCTACCTTGCAGAGTCACTTTAAGTATTTAAAATAACATTAGTACACTAGCATATATTAGGCACCTAGTAGTATGTTTACTACTAAATCAAAAATTACTGCAGAATACCATGCATGAAAGTATTCAATTATGTAACATTCTTATAATTACTCTGATTATATACACATATTTATATATGTGTATACATACATTATATATGCATATATAGCATCAGTTCAGTTAGATCAGTCGCTCAGTCATTTCCGACTCTTTGCGACCCCATGAATCACAGCACGCGAAGCCTCCCTGTCCATTACCAACTCCCGGAGTTCACTCAAACTCATGTCCATCGAGCTGATGATGCCATCCAGCCATCTGATTCTCTGTCGTCCCCTTCTCCTCCAGCCCCCAATCCTTCCCAGCATCAGAGTCTTTTCCAGTGAGTCAACTCGTCGCATGAGGTGGCCAAAGTATTGCAGCTTCAGCTTCAGCATCAGCATCAGTCCTTCCAATGAACACACAAGATTGATCTCCTTTAGAATGGACTGGTTGGATCTCCTTGCAGTCCAAGGGACTCTCAAGAGTCTTCTCCAGCACCACAGTTAAAAAGCACCAATTCTTCAGCGATCAGCTTTCTTCACAGTCCAACTCTCACATCCATACATGACCACGGGAAAAACCATAGCCTTGACTAGACGGACCTTGTTGGCAAAGTAATGTCTCTGCTTTTTAAGATGCTATCTAGGTTGGTCATAACTTTCCTTCCAAGGAGTAAGCGTCTTTTAATTTCATGGCTGCAATCAGCATCTGCAGTGATTTTGGAGCCCAAAAAAATAAAGTCTGACACAGTTCCCACTGTTTCCCCATCTATTTCCCACGAAGTGATGGGACCAGATGCCATGATCTTTGTTTTCTGAATGTTGAGCTTCAAGCCAACCTTTTCACTTTCCTCTTTCACTTTCATCAAGAGGCTTTTGAGTTCCTCTTCACTTTCTGCCATAAGGGTAGTGTCATCTGCATATCTGAGGTTATTGATATTTCTCCCAGCAATCTTGATTCCAACTTGTGCTTCTTCCAGCCCAGCGTTCCTCATGATATACTCTACATATAAGTTAAACAAGCAGGGTGACAATATACAACTTTGACGTACTCCTTTTCCTATTTGGAACCAGTCTGTTGTTCCATGTCCAGTTCTAACTGTTGCTTCCTGACCTGCATACAGGTTTCTCAAGAGGCAGGTCAGGTGGTCTGGTATTCCCATCTCTTTCAGAATTCTCCACAGTTTATTGTGATCCACACAGTCAAAGGCTTTGGCTTAGTCAATGAAGCAGAAATAGATGTTTTTCTGGAACTCTCTTGCTTTCTCCATGATCCAGCAGATGATGGCAATTTGATCTCTGGTGCCTCTGCCTTTTCTAAAACCTGCTTGAACATCTGGGAGTTCACGGTTCGCATATTGCTAAAGCCTGGCTTGGAGAATTTTGAGCATGACTTTACTAGCGTGTGCTACTGCTGCTGCGTCACTTCAGTCGTGTCCGACTCTGTGTGACCCCATAGACAGAAGCCCTCCAGGGTCCCCCGTCCCTAGGATTTTCCAGGCAAGAACACTGGAGTGGGTTGCCATTTCCTTCTCCAATGTGTGAAAGTGAAAAGTGAAAGTGAAGTCGCTCAGTTGTGTCCGACCCTTAGCGACCCCACGGACTGCAGCCTACCAGGCTCCTCCATCCATGGGATTTTCTAGGCAAGAGTACTGGAGTGGCTTGCCATTGCCTTCTCCGCAAGAGTGCAATTGTGCGGTAGTTTGAGCATTCTTTGGCTTTGCCTTTCTTTGGGATTGGAATGAAGACTGACCTTTTCTAGTCCTGTGGCCACTGCTGAGTTTTCTGAATTTGCTGGCATATTGAGTGCAGCACTTTCACAGCATCATCTTTTAGGATTTTAAATAACTCAACTGGAGTTCCATCACCTCCACTAGCTTTGTTTGTAGTGATGCTTTCTAAGGCCCACTTGACTTCACGTTCCAAGATGTCTGGCTCTAGGTCAGTGATCACGTTATCGTGATTATCTCGATTGTGAAGATCTTTTTTGTACAGTTCTTCTGTGTATTCTTGCCACCTCCTCTTAATATCTTCTGCTTCCGTTAGGTCCATACCATTTCTGTCCTTTATCGAGCCATCTTTGCATGAAATGTTCCCTTGGTTTCTCTAATTTTCTTGAAGAGATCTCTTGTTTTTCCTATTCTGTTGTTTTCCTCTATTTCTTTGCACTGATAACTGAGGAAGGCTTTCTTATCTCTCCGTGCTATTCTTTGGAACTCTGCATTCAGATGCTTATATCTTTCCTTTTCTCCTTTGCTTTTCACTTCTATTCACAGCTATTTGTAAGGCCTCCTCAGACAGCCATTTTGCTTTTTTGCATTTCTTTTCCATGGGGATGGTCTTGGTCCCTGTCCCCTGTACAATGTCACAAACATCCATCCAGAGTTCATCAGGCACTCTATCTATCAGATCTAGTCCCTTAAATCTATTTCTCCCTTCCACTGTATAATCATAAGGGATTTGATTTAGGTCATATCTGAATGGACATATATAGCATATACATATATAAATCTATTTACAAATAGCATGTGTGTATATATATAAGTATATATAATTGGTATTAAAGAAAGGTTTTAATTATCACAATGGATTCCCCCAACAAAGCCACAATCGCTGACATTCTGGCACTTTGCCTCATGTCTTCCTTCTCTCAACTCATAATAAATTCCTTTATGTTCCCTTTGCTAAGGAGACTGAAAGCCTATCTGTTTCCTTAATTCTTGTGAATTTGGAAAAGAGGGAAATAGGGAAATCTCCACACTCTAATACGTCCTGTGAAGTGTGTGTGTGTGTGAAGAATAATTATGTTTCAGAATATGTACTGTCCCTTCCAGTCTGTTTTTCAGTTCAGTTCAGTTCAGTTCAGTCACTCAGTCGTGTCCGACTCTCCGCGACCCCACGAATCACAGCACGCCAGGCCTCCCTGTCCATTTTTACTGACCCTAAAATGATATTAACTTAGACAAATCAGAGAAAAGTATCTTTTGACTTAAAACCATCTTTCACTCCTGACTAATCCTCACTTGAAATACTAGTGTCTCTTTCTAGTGGTGTTTCAAACTTCATTCTGTCTTTATAGATTTAGGACGATTGTGCTACCCCAGGGATAACCGTGCACATGTCAATTCATGCCCCATTGGCTGAATTCCTTTAAGGACATAGTGCTAAGTCACTTCAGTCGTGTCCAACTCTTTGCGACCCCATGGACTGTAGCCCACCAGGCTCCTCTGTCCGTGAAATTCTCCAGGCAAGAATACTGGAGTGGGTTGCCATTTCCTTCTCCTTTAAGGACATAACCCCATCATAAAACTGGAAAAATAGGTAAAAGTTATCCTCACTTTCCTTGCACTGATGAAGGTCTTTTTTGCATAAGCTTACTATTAACTGTTACCCTCTTCTACATCTTCCTCTTGTCCCCTCAATTTCCCTACACATGTTCGAATTTCCTGCTCACCTAACATCACTTCTAAGTCTTTTTTAGTTGAGTATGTTAATATGTTTAACTCATTTTAGATATTCTATATACTGTGTATCAGTTTATTTGCAAAATTTGAAATTACTGCAGATACAAATAGACCTCAATAATAAAGTGTTTATGCAAATTGGTTTATTTTCAAGATAGTCTATCTAGGATTGCTTTGGCATCTTTCTGACAAAACAAAGAAGTGTATTTCCACATACAAAATGTCCCTTAAATTCAGATATAATCAGAAAATCTAGAAAACCTTCTATATCAAATGAAAATTTCAGCTCCAAGAGTTGAAGCTCTTTGTGTTTGTGTACATGCATGCATATGTGTGCTTGTATGTGTGTACAGCTCTCACATCCCATCCTCCATAACTCATGACTCTATAACTCTTAACAGGGGTTCCCTCTCCTTCTTCCTCTTCTCAAACACTAAATCAGACTCTCAAGTTTTTTAATACAAAAAGACCCCAGAACTTTATGCTTCATCTCACTTATTCCTCTTAACAACACTATGAGATGGATTCTATTAGCCTCATCTGAAAGATGTGGAAATAAGGCTCAAAAAGTTAACTAACTTATCTTTCAGTTCAGTTCAGTCACTCAGTCGTGTCCAAGTCTTTGCGACCCCTTGAATCACAGCACACCAGGTCTCCCTGTCCATCACCAACTCCCAGAGTTTACTCAAACTCATGTCCATCGAGTTGGTGATGCCATCCAGCCATCTCATTCTCTGTCGTCCCCGTCTCCTCCTGCCCACAATCCCTCCCAGCATCAGAGTCTTTTACAGTGAGTCAACTCTTCACATGAGGTGGCCAAAGTATTGGAGTTTCAGCTTTAGCATCACTTCCAATGAACACCCTAGGTCAAATAATTAATATTTAGCACAGTCTGGATTTAAATGGAGCATTATCTGGGGCCAAAACCCATGCTAAATCCCTAAAATAGTATTTCTCCAAGGAACTTCATAGAAAGATTGATTATCTTCATCTAGAGAAGTCAAAAAATAGGAATGGGGCTTTAAAGAGGATATAATATTGACATTTACAAATGGAGAAAGATACATGAAAAAACAGAGTGCACATAAACAACTGTGGAAATGTTTGCCCCTTAAAAGAAGACTACCAAACCAGTAAGTTTTGTTGTTTTTGTCTAATATGAGGGAGAGAAGTAGGAACATGTTTGGAAAAGGAGGCTAGGGACAATCTTGGGTTGAAGACTTTGAGCTTCATGTGTGGGCCATGGGCAATGAGAGGAGGCATTTAAGAAGAGAGATGTATTTCAAAAAAAGTACGGGAAGTGATCACAAAGAAGAAACGTAGGGAAGGAGACTTGATACAGGGAGACCAGTCATCCTGGAATAGAAACGAAGTCTTGTTAATAGGGTTGAAACCTGGGAAAGAAGGGAAGGAATAGCTGTAATGCTGGAAGAAGGTTAAACATAGATCTGGAAGTTATTCTAAAGGTCTTCTCACCTGTATTTTCTTCCATAGCTCATGATTTGTGTGTAAGGCCTAGTCAATATACAGCAGTTGGAAAAAATAGAAACTATAAATTTGGATCAGGAAGCATTTAGAAAGTTTTGGCCAATACAGTGAAGAGATGGCACAATTCTAACTCAAAACCACTGACACTAAAAATAAATATTACTGTCTTGGAAAGATAGGATGAGAAAATGAAGTTAGCAGGTAAATCTACATAAGTTTCATATATTTTATGTTGAAATTTCATTATTGGAAGAAAGGACATAGAGTAGAAAACATAAAGAGCTATTTAGTGAGATATTCAGAAGGACAAAAAATAGTTGATCTTGGTTAGTCTAGGGGCTTTCCTCCAGCTGGTCCCCTCATACCAATAAAGATAAAATGAACTTTAAATAAAACTGAAACAACACATATAGAGCAAATACATGCAATTTAGATAAAAAGAGATAGCATAGTATAAAATAAACAAGATGAAATAGCAAGCTAAAAATTCAGACTAGAAAAGATACAGTAAAAAGATAAGACAATAAAACAAAAAGATTAAAGAAGTTTAAAGTAAATAGGTAAATATTGACTAAAATGGTACACTAAGAAGAAAGACTAAGTAGAAAAATTCAGCTAAAAGCACACCCTTTTCAAAAGGATAGAAAAATGAAGAAGTCTTGGAGAACTCAGAGTTAACCCTTGGGGCAAATCACACTGTATTAATTTCTAGCAGTCACCCTAAGTCTTCCTT
Organism: Moschus berezovskii; assembly: GCF_049115385.1. NCBI lineage: Eukaryota > Metazoa > Chordata > Mammalia > Artiodactyla > Moschidae > Moschus > Moschus berezovskii. The sequence continues at coordinate 39,808,569 of NC_142468.1, read as the reverse complement.
CTGAGGCTGGGCTTCACTCTAGAGGGTCACCAGTGAATATGTTGCTTTAGGCTAAGGTACTCCGTGAGGAAACCCTGAGAGATCTGTCCTTCAGGAAGAAGCCTTTCATTTCCAACTGGGCTTCTTTACATATTTGACAAACAGTTCCAATGGCACAATTCCAGCCAGTTTTTCTACTTAGGTTCTACAAGTTAGCAAAGTCTTTCCTATACAAAATAAGGAGATGAAGTCAGAATATTCAGCAGCTAATTGAATGTGGGAAACGAATGAGACAAACAAAGAAGGTCCCAATGTTACAAGTTTTCATCCAAGGCTCTGCTGCTGCTGCTGCTGCTGCTAAGTCACTTTAGTCATGTCTGACTCTGTGACCCCATAGACGGCTCTGTCTGTTCTGTTCTGTTCAGTCACTCAGTCATGTCCGAACTCTTTGCGACCCCATGGACTGTAGCCTACCAGGCTTCTCCATCCATGGGATTCTCCAGGCAAGAATACTGGAGTGGGTTACCATTTCCTTGCAGGCACCAAAAAATCATTTTGAAATATGAAATATATTCCCTTCTTATTTGTGAAGCCATTAATACTGTAAAAGAGCAACTCACAAATAAATCACATGGAGACCAATCAGCAAGAACAAATATTAGAGAAACATTTGTGTCTCTATTAATTTGATTATTGCAAAGTCATGCTTTTGATCAATTTTACTAATAAATCTTAGAGTCATTGATAAGCCAATGACTCAAAAATTCTGGTTATCAATCTTCCAGTAAGGCTGTACCTTTTATATGGGCCAAAAGAAAACCAAAGGCACTCAACTATATGGTGGCTAGTTGTGAGTACAGCCAAGAATGTGAAGGTATGTCTTTGGAGCAGACTGCTGAATTTGGCTGCTGGCTCTACCATTTCCTAGCCAGACAATCTCTAGCAAGATACTCCAACCTTCATGCACCTCAAGTTTACCTGTCAAACGGGGATAATGATATAGAGTTGTTATGAAGAACAATGCATTAATCCATATAATGGATTAAAAATTCATTTAATTAAAAACTTAGAACTCTGCCTAGTTCATAAAATGTGCTCAGTAAATATCTGCTCCTAATAATATTCCAATAGAAATGGCTTGATATTTGGAAAAACCGATAGAATATTTTTAATTCTTAGAAGAAACTTTTAAATGCAGTGTAGCAACTGGGTAACTCCTGCAAACCAGGACACATTATAAAAAATCTCAATCTTAAAACAACATTTCCAGTGCCAACACACAACCTATCTTAAGACAGTTTTAACAAAATTTTAGTTAAAGATGAAGGGCACAAAAACAAAAGCTAGCCTTTATTGCCTAGTCACTATGAGCCAGACAGCTATTCTAAACATAACATTTTACATTCATGAGATTATTGAGTCCTAATACTAATATTAGAATGTACATAGTATTCCATCCAACCCAGTTTATTGATGAAAGGTAGAGTGGTTAAGTCACTTGCTGATATAGTTAACTTGTAAAGGAGCCAGTATTAAAAACACAGAGCCATCTTGTTTAAAAACTAAACCCTCTTAAAGAATTCTAGTCTTCAAATGAAGTCAAATTGAAATATCTCCTCATTCCAGAAGACCACATTTATAGGGTAGTCTTTCCTATAGCCTATTTTCCTTTGGCATTCATTAGTTGAAACTCTCTTTCCATGAGCTTTACAGATGGGAACCTTGGTTTCTCTTCCCCTCTCCCTCTTCCCCATTCTTTCTTATTGAGCTGCATGTCAGTCATAGCTGGAGTGAGAGACCTAAGGGAGAGAGAAGGCTAAATCTGGATTGAGATCTACATACCAAAAAAAATGAACATTTTATTTTGAAGTCTGTCAGATTGAAAATTTTGCTAACACTCTCCGACATAAATCACAGCAGGAGCCTCCAAGACCCACCTCCCAGAATATTGGAAATAAAAGCAAAAATAAAGAAATAGGACCTAATTAAAATCCAAAGCTTCTGCACAGCAAAGGAAACTATAAGCAAGGTGAAAAGACAGCCTTCAGAATGGGAGAAAATAATAGCAAATGAAGCAACTGATAAAGGATTAATCTCCAAAATATACAAGCAACTCCTGCAGCTCAATTCCAGAAAAATAAATGACCCAATCAAAAAATGGGCCAAAGAACTAAACAGACATTTCTCCAAAGAAGACATAAAGATGGCTAACAAACACATGAAAAAATGCTCAACATCCCTCATAATCAGAGAAATGCAAATCAAAACCACAATGAGATACCATTACACACCAGTCAGAATGGCTGCTATCCAAACGTCTACATGCAATAAATGCTGGAGAGGGTGTGGAGAGAAGGGAACCCTCTTACACTGTTGGTGGGAATGCAAACTAGTACAGCCACTATGGAGAAGAGTGTGGAGATTCCTCAAAAAACTGGAAATAGAACTGCCATATGATCCAGCAATCGCACTCCTGGGCATACACACCGAGGAAACCAGAATTGAAAGAGACACATGTACTCCAATGTTCATCACAGCACCTTTTACAATAGCCAGGACATGGAAGCAACCTAGATGTCCATCTGCAGATGAATGGATAAGAAAGCTTTGGTACATATACACAATGGAGTATTACTCAGCCATTTAAAAGAATGCATTTGAATCAGTTCTAATGAGGTGGATGAAACTAGAGCCTATTATACAGAGTGAAGTAAGCCAGAAAGAAAAATACCAATACAGTATACTAATGCATATATATGGAATTTAGAAAGATGCAAATGATAACCCTGTATACGAGACAGCAAAAGAGGCACAGATGTATAGAACAGTCTTTGGGACTCTGTGGGAGAGGGTGAGGGTGGGATGATTTGGGAGAATGGCATTGAAACATGTATGTTGTCATATGTGAAACGAATCACGAGTTCAGGGTCGATGCATGTTACAGGATGCTCAGGGCTGGTGTGCGGGGATGACCCAGAGGGAGGAAAAAGGGAGGGGGGAGGTGGGAGGGGGGCTCAGGAAGGGGAACTCATGTACACCCGGGGCAGATTCATGTCAATGTATGGCAAAACCAACCAATATAATATTGTAAAATAATTAGCCTCCAATAAAAATAAAGAAAAAAAAGAAATAAAAGCTAAATTGATTAGTGCAAAAAAAAGAAAAGAAACTTTTGCTTATTTTTGAAATGTATTTATTTTTGAAATATATTTGCATGTAATAGATTTTTGCTGTTGTTGTTCAGTCACTAAGTTGTGTCTGATTCTTTGCAACCCCATGGACTGCAGCATGTCAGGGTTCCCTGTCCTTTACTATCTCCCAGAGTTTGCTCAAATTCATATCCATTGACTCGATGATGTGATATAACCATCTTATCATCTGACACTCCATTCTCCTTTTGCCTTCAACCTTTCCCAGCATCAGGGTCTTTTCCAATAAGTCGGCTCTTTGCATCAGGTGGCCAAAGTATTGGAGCTTCAGCATAAGTCCTTCCAATGAATATTCAAGGTTGATTTCCTTTAGGATTGACTGGTTTGACCTCCTTGCAGTCCAAGGGACCCTCAGGAGTCTCCTCCACCACCCCAATTCGAAAGCATTAATTCTTTGGCACTCGACCTTATTTACGGTTCGACTCTCACATCCATATATGACTACTGGAAAAACCATAGCTTTGACAAACCATACTTATCAGCAAAGTGATTCTCTGCTTTTTAATATGTTGTCTAGGTTTGTCGCTGCTTTCCTTCCAAGGAGCAAGTGTCTTTTAATTTCATGGCTTCAGTCACTGTCCACAGTGATTTTAGAGCCCCCAAAAAGAAAATTTGTCATTACTTCCACTTTTTCCTCTTCTATATGCCATGAAGTGATGGGACTAGATGCCATGATCTTAGTTTCTGGAATGTTGAGTTTTAAGCCAATTCTTTCACTCTTCTCTATAACCCTCATCAAGAGGCTCTTTTGTTCCTCTTTGCTTTCTGCCACTAGAGTGGTCTCATGGTATCATCTGTATCTCTGTGGTTGTTGATATTTAAGGTTCTAACTTAATTGATATGTAAGTTGATATACAAAGTTCTAACTGTTGCTTCTAGATCTTACATGATGTAATAGATAGATAGGTATTACTATTCCCAGAAATCAACACCATTCCATTTAGAATGCTTATTATGTTTGCAATATTGTTCAAAAACAAATTGAATAGTCAGCCACAGACTGCACTTGAGATCTATTTCTTCTTTTTGACTATGCCAAAGTCTTTGACTGGATCACAACAAACTGTGGAAAATTCTTAAAGAGATAAGAATATGAGACCACCTTACTTGCCTCCTGAGAAGTCTGTATGCAGGTCAAGAAGAAACTGTTAGAACTGGACATGGAACAACAGAGTGGTTCCAAATTGGGAAAGGAGTACATCAAGGCTGTATACTGTTAGCCTGCTTATTTAACTTATATGCAGAGTACATCATGAGAAATTCTGGACTGGATGAAGCACAAGCTGGAATCAAGATTGCCGGGAGAAATATCAATAACCTCAGATATGCAGATGACACCACCCTTACGGCAGAAAGTGAAGAACTAAAGAGCCTCTTGATGAAAGTGAAAGAGGAGAGTGAAAAAGTTGGCTTGAAGCTCAACATTCAGAAAACGAAGATCATGGCAACTGGTCCCATCACTTCATGGGAAATAAATGGGGAAACAATGAAAACAGTGACAGACTTTATTTTCTTGGTCTCCAAAATCACTGCAGATGGTGACTACAGCCATGAAATTAAAAGATGCTTGCTCCTTGGAAGAAAAGTTATGACTGACCTAGACAGCGTATTAAAAAGCAGAGACATTACTTTGCCAACAAAGGTCTGTCTGGTCAAAACTATGCTTTTTCCAGTAGTCATGTATGGATTTGAGAGTTGGACTATAAAAAAAGCTGAACGCCAAAGAATTGATAGTTTTGAGCTGTGGTGTTGGAGAAGACTCTTGAAAGTCCCTTGGACAGCAAGGAGATCCAGGCAGTCCATCCTAAAGAAAATCAGTCCTGAATATTCATTGGAAGGACTGATGCTGAAGCTGAAACTCCAATACTTTGGCTACCTGATGCAAAGAACTGACTAAGTTGAAAAGACTCTGATGCTGGGAAAGATTGAAGGCAGGAGAAGGGGACAACAGAGGATGAGATGGTTGGATGGCATCACCGACTCAATGGACATTAGTTTGAGTAAACTCTGGGAGTCGGTGATGGACAGGGAGGCCTGGCATGCTGCAGTCCATGGGGTTGCAAAGAGTCTGACATGACTGAGTGACTGGACTGAACTGAACTGAACTTGATATTTCAAATAGTTTAATCCATTTGCTTTTCAACCATTCTTACCCTTTCCTGCCATCACATTCTGTGGGCATAAAAAACTATAAAATAAAACTCTCTGGCAGAAAACACAGGGGAGATAATGGCCTCAGGTTGAGCAAACAGCTACCAGCAAGATACCTTTAAGAAATGTACAGAAATACTGGAGAAGCAGAGAATTTGCCAATTTGGAATGAGATAAAACGGTGACTACGTCACATATACCAGACAATAGCACAGAAACAGCAACAGAATATTGTAATTACCATCCCACACATTGATTTATGGAGTTAGGGTTCTAGGGTCCCCATAGAACTAATATTCCAAAGACATAATGCAGCACTATCTAATCAATTCATGGGTGACCCCCATCCCTGATCTGTCAATGAAGGTTAACAGTCATTTTTTATTCACTGTGAAAGAAGAGCTTTTAAGGAAGCCCTTTAATCAAATGTAATTAGTCTAGAGGGTGATGGAGGGCCCATTTAGCCATGACTATGTGAAGCAATATAAAGTAACCCTAAATAGGGTTGACCTTGGGGCATCTTATTTACCAAGTCAAATTTAGTTGATTTTATGCTTAGTTCAAAAAGGCATATGAGCAGTGTCTTTCCTTTACTTACCTAACTTGATCCTAGCCCATTGCAGTGACCTGTGGTTTGCCTCTCCACACTCTTCCTCATAGTTACAAAGAAAAGCACAATTATTCTGACTGACAGCATGTATCATTTTCTTTCTGATTCATTATGATAAAAATAAATTTGAAGAATAGAAAAAAAACAACAGCAATCAGCAAAACTACTGTTAGTATTTTGCTATCTGGCCTTTCACTTCTTTTTCTTGGCCTTTATGCAGATTGATAATAACTTGAACCTTCCTTTCCTGTGCTTTCTTATTTTTGATCCTTCCCTTAATTAGAGAAATCCACATGACCTCCATTAGGATTGGGATTCTTATTGCAAGAAGGGAAAGACACAGTCAACTAGCAAACTTTAGTCTGCTTGACCTATAAAACATGTAGTTAGAATGAAAGCAGAAGGCCTGAGGGGAGTCAGGCACAGAATTAAAAACAAGATGATAGATTGAGGAGAGATTAGGTCTGAGTTACCCACCCCTTGGGAGTCTTGATCATTTGGCAGTGGGGCAGACATAAGTTGGGACAAGTCATGGATGGGGTGGGATGGTGAGCAGGTGACCCCTGGAGGGATTGTATGAAGGGCAGTCATGTGAGGATCAAGGGAGTACTGGCAGCCATCCTGTCCCAGCACCTCTGAGAAGATAAGCCAATGTCTGCAGATCTCCTGAGCCATCAAGTCATCATTTTTTACCTTTTCTCTGAAGAGACCTGTTAGCCAGTTTTGTAACAATTGAGGGTAGGCCTTCTAATCATAATGGAGAACAGGCTAGGTAGCCAACAGTGTTCCCTAAAAGGAAGTGGAAATCTTGCATTGCCAACCTCCCAGACAAGGATGAGTAACTTACATTTTCATATTTGGTTGTGGATTTTGTTAGGCTGCCTAGATGTCTCTGTTGTTCCTGTGAAAAGACTTTAAACTCCTTTGAGTTCCTAGGAAAAATAAAGTCTAAGGAGTCCCTTTCTAGCTGAGGTATTTTGAAATATATGTATATTCCTTATTTAAACCTAAGATCACTGGTTTATAACTTTAATTAACATGAGAAAGATGATTCAGAATTTCACAGTTTTTTGCCACCCATGATCATATTGTACCCAAGCATATTATTCTGAGAGCTGCAGAAAAGAATTTGAGGATGTTTGACATATCATAACAAACACTGGGCTGGCAGACATAAGGTAGAGATATGTATGGGTGCCTATGGAGAGAATCAATGGCATTATTTGCTCAGCTCCAAACCCCTTGGGAAGAGTCAGTTCAGTTCCCCTTCAAGCTCAGACACACTGGTGCTCTGTGTGAGGGAAGAAGAGGTTGCTCCACCCTGATCCATGTTGCTGTGGCAATTACATCCATCAGCTCCAGCGTATGTCCCTGCAGGATGCCCATGGGAGTGAACGGGACTAGCTTATTGCTACCCTGCAGCTTCCCAAAGGGTTGAGCTGGCAACGGGTTGCTACCTAACCATGAGAGATCCTGCCTCTGGGGAGGTAAACACATGTATTTTCTAGTGTAAAAAAAGAGAGAGAGCAGGATTTTATTTTTCTGATATGTACTAGGAAACGAATAGTACTATTTCTGTTTTATCAATAATGGGGTAATATCACCAGGTTTTCTGACTTGCCCATACAGAGCACTAGAGTCTGAACTCAGAAATTCCCAAAGCCTGGTTTCTGGTGCACATGTTGGGGCCTGCTGCCAGTTAAATCCATGGTGGTCACCATCCTTTATTTATTTCCTTCACGTTCTATTCATTCTATTTCTCTTTGGAACTCTTCTACATAGCAGCTGCTTCATGAAGCAAAGTGTGGTCTGGACATGCAGTTATCTCTCTGAAATCATTTCCCCATCAGTTAATGAGGGGTTGGAATAGATGATTTTTAAATTGTGTTCAGGCTCCAAAATCTTCTCAGGTTATGCCAGCAGCATTCCACCTGAATGGCCTGGTTTTCCATCCCAGCTGCTCTTTCCTGGAACAGCAAGGAGGGTACACTTAAATGGTTCATGAACCCCCAAACCTAGAGCTTCATCTGTAACACTGTACATCCAAAGAAAGAATTTGCCAACTAAAGGAGGGGAGCAGGGCAGAATATGGAAGAGTGAGGGCAAATTGTAACAATGTGAGTGAGGCCAGAGCAGAGGGAAGGCTGGCTCACGAGCAATGACGTCATGAGGTATTGCTGTGGGCTGTGGTGCTTCCTCAAGGCTCTCTCTGAATAGCCACTTCCTTGGGCACTCATTCAGTATTTTCCAATGTCCAGTATTTTCCAATGTCCAGGGTGCATGCATGCTCAGTCATGTCTGACTCTTTGCAATCCCATAGACTGTAGCACACCAGGCTCCTCTGCCCATGGGATTTTCCAAGCAAGAATCCTGGAGTGGGTTGCCATTTCCTTCTCCAAGAAGAAACAGGGTAACAACAGGTTGCTCTAATCAATGGAAAAGCATACTTTATGTCTTTTGTTAATTAATTAACACTGATTTAAATACTGAGGTAGGCTGAATAATGGTCCCAAAGAATATCTAAACCATGATCCCCAAAATTTGTGAATGTTCTATGAAAAAAAGTGACTTTGCAGATATGATTTAGCCAAGGATAATGAGATGGGGACATTACCCTTCATCATCTAGGTGGGACCTCCATGTACTTACAAGCGTAGTTATAAGGGAAATGGGGAGAGATTTGACACCAAAGAATAATGCAGTGTGATATCAGAAGCAAGACGCTATACTGCTGGTTTCAAAGATAGAGGAATGGGCCATGAACCCTTTCATAGCTGCTGGAAGAGACAAGAAATGGATTCTCCCCTATTCTTCCAGAAGAAACCAGCCTTACCTAAACCTTGACTTTGACCCAGTGAAACTGATTTAGGGCTTCTAGAACTGTAAGAGAATAGATTTGTGTTGTTGTAAGCTACTACATTTGTGATCATTTGTTACAGCAGCAATAAGAAACTATCCACCCTTTGTAACAGTACTAATGGTCCCTCATCTTCAGTTCAGTTCAGTTCAGTTCAGTCGCTCAGTCGTGTCCGACTCTCCGCGACCCCATGAATCACAGCACGCCAGGCCTCCCTGTCCATCACCAACTCCCGGAGTTCACTCAAACTCATGTCCACAGAATCGGTGATGCCATCCAGCCATCTCATTCTCCGTCGTCCCCTTCTCCTCCTGCCCCCAACCTTTCCCAGCATCAGAGTCTTTTCCAGTGAGTCAACTCGTCTCATGAGGTGGCCAAAGTACTGGAGTTTCAGCTTTAGCATCAGTCCCTCCAATGAACATCCAGGATTGATCTCCTTTAGAATGGACTGGTTGGATCTCCTTGCAGTATAAGGGACTCTCAAGAGTCTTCTCCAACACCACAGTTCAAAAGCATCGATTCTTCGGCGATCGGCTTTATCTTCATCTTAAGCTAGCCTAAAAAATGAAACCCCAAAATCTAGCTTCTGGATATGAAGGTCCTGGACTACACATGGTAAAAACCTTCTAAGAAACCACACTCACCTCACTCATGCAGCCCCTTCCGCTTTGATTCCTGCATTCAGACTGCAATAGGATATGGTTTTCCCCACTGTGGGCCCTCTGAAATAGATACTGGTTGATTGATTTTGCATATAACTATAAGCAATCTAATAGGGCTTAAGAAAAGTAAGCCAAACGAAAATACCAAGTCTACATTATTGGTGAGAGATACACCTGCTCTCCCTCTCTTCCTCATTACTGACACCCGTATTAATTTTCTCTGGGTGTCAGTGCCACCCAGCCCTGCCCGGACTGGGGGCTAGACTGGTATTTCTCAAACTTTAATAAGAGTAATATGCAGAGGAGTCACCTGGGGATCTTGTTAAAATGCAAATTCTGATTCAGTAGGTCTGAGGTGAGACCCCAAATTCCAAATTCTAATAAGCTCCCACATGACGCCAATGTTGCTGGGCTGCAGACCCCACATTAAATAGCAAGGTGCTAAACCACATTCTGGAAGTGTGGGCCTAAGGTAGATCCAAACTGAAATTATCAATAACGAAATCATGTGGAATTTTCAAAAACCTTGCAGAATTTACTTTGAAATACCTTCTCTAGACCAGGTGCTCTCGCTCACCCTCCCTGGTCCTGGCCTGTGCATTTGATACTTCCTGTGTGCCTCCATCTGCAAAACACCCCTTGGTCCCATATGGTCGTCCAATCTTGCCTTATGGAGAAGGCCCTGACCTTGCAGGAATCTCTTATGCCCTTTCTAGAAGTCAGGACCTCTCCAGTTCCCTGGAATCTTTCCTAAAATGTGCTGCTCTATCCTGTTCACACGCCTCCCTAGGTTAAGACTTGCTCAGCCCTTAGATAAAGCACATTTTTCTTTATTTTGGTTTACCTTAGGCCTAGAATCCCTAGGGTCTTAGCTCTCATGAGCAGTCATGGATCCACTGTCACCCCACAAACTGGCTCACTTTTGTGGGCTGCGAGCAGTATCTCAGAACCTGTTTTAATCTCTTCCTGCTTTAAAATTGGGGCTCCCTATTGCATCCCTTGATTCCAATTTATGATCTCAGTAATAACTCTCTTTTTGGTTTATTTAAGAAGCACAGACAATTGTCGTACCCTGCATTTCATAAAGGATCAACTATTTCCTTCCCCACCTGCTAAGGGTTCTTCTGCTCAGTCTGCTTCCTCTGGCCTCTATCAGAGGGCTTCTCAGCTCTCTGCTGCCCTCTCTTGGCCTCCTATAGCACTGTGCTCACATCAGTAGTGCACCAAAAATAATTCCAAGTCCTCACACAGAGGCCCTGAATGACCTAGGATTTTGATCCCATGAATTGGATCAAACTAGTACAATGAACTGGGCATCTACTACTTTTAATGATATATTTAAAATAACGATTTCAACAGATATATGGAAAGAACATCCCTAATATTCATGGCTAACTGAATGAAACTCAAAAGAACAAGAAGCATAGAGAAAGAAAACTAGAGCATGTTTAAAGAAGAAAGAGAACCCCAGTTTGGCTATAGTAGTGGCTCCCAGTCCTAGCTGGAAGGATATCAAGAGATATTGTTCTCTGAGTGCCATTGCAATCCAACTAAATAACAATCTCTGAAGGTGGTTCTGATTACTTATACTTTCTTCCCTGGTGATTCCAGTGAATATTAAAAGTATCTTTGGTTAGACGCCAAAGTGTTAGAGAGTCATGGACTAAAACCAGTGTCATATTATGAAAAATATTAATTTATATATTGGCAATTTGTTCAGAATTTTTAATCTCTTTTAAGGAGCTGTCCCCAGCAGACCCCATAGAAGTATATACCTTCAGGAACTTCCCAACTGGACCTTGTTCTCAGGCCTGACCACATATCTGTTTCCTTGCTCAACCTTCCACCTCATCATGTGGTCCAAAGGAAGGATAAATGCCTCCTTCTTCTCAGTGCTGCCCCTCCATCTCACCATAGACCGCTTGAGGGAAGCCCCTCCAGCTTCATGCAGTCCAAGTAGCATGCCACTCCCCTCAGCCAGTATGCCTGCTTTGTGGGCAGACCTAGATGGTGAAGGGCTAGAGTGAGGGAGACAAGCAGAATTAAACTAACAAACAACACAGCGGGGCTCCGAATGATACTGTTATCACCACTGATGTTGTCCCCATAATGTTCTGATTCCATATAATGTTCTGATTCCATAAAAGCCATTGTCTCTCACTTCAGCCATGATCTTTCCCACCCTTCCTTTCTGTCCAACTCAACAGAATCATCACCTTTTTTCAAAAGACTTTCCTACCACCCCACCTCTCGCTCAAAGTCCCGTAGTGCTGCTCTTGTGTGCCATTATTCTGTATTTAACATGCTATAATTTTCTTTTCTTTAAGATACAAGTGTTCTGTAACTTATTTAACTTTCTGGATGTTTAGCTGTTATATTGCAAGGTTATCTCATCTTCTTTAAGCATCTTTATTACCCTTGGAATGCATAGTAGGCTGCTTTGCATGTAGTGGGTATTCAGTTGGAATTTGCTCTTTGGATTTCGTCCAAGCATTGCTGAATCAATCCATGGACATAAAATCTAAACCCTGCTAAGCATCATTCTGGGGGACTTGAGTTTCCCCCCTCCTTCACCAGGGCTTATTCAGTCTCCCTTGACTCTTCAGAGCCAGACTCCACATTTCTTACTTCCTTCAGCACACACAATCATTTCAATTATCTAACCAACCTCAATCTGCCTTTTCTCTTTCCCAGTGTTTACTCTGTTTAGCTAGAAGATCACTGGCAAATTCAAATTTGCATTTTTAATCAGGCATTGCATCGCATTTTTACTCCATTATTCTGAGTTCCTCTTACATTTAAGTTACTACTTGGTGTATGGGTGACAGCGTAAATGTAAATAAGAAAGTAATTTGCTTTTCTTCATCTTGAAAAAAAAATCCCTAAGCCTTAGAGGATCATATATGAAGCAATATTGCTTTTCCTTCCATACACGGAAATGTTCTTACTTATTTTTAAGGGGAAAACAAAGGCTCTCCTAGGGCAACACCCTCCTTATCCTAAGCCCCTTCTAAGAACAGGAATCATTGAAATTCAGTCACAGCCTTTGCCCAGAGTATACTTCTAGAGGGAAGGGAAGCTGTGTACTCTGTTAGCTCTATTTCACTCATCTCTGCGATGCTCCTCCCCTGTAATTTTGTCCATCACAGTTTGTTCTTGACCCTGAAATGAGCTGTCTACTTTCTCTCCATGTGGATAAATCTGATACTCGCCCAAGCTGCCCAACTCTAGGAAGACTCGAGCTCTGTGATGGCTGCATGGAGCTGGTGTATATGCCAGCTTTCTTTGTTATAATCTTACTTCCTACGCATCTGGGTTCCCCATCTCAGGTGTTCGGCCTCCCCCATCATCTGAGTGAATCGCACAACCAAGAAACAACCTTAACCTTTCCCTGATTTAAGCTCTTTGTTGCCCTCTTCTGATGTTTTCTGACAGTGGCACACCATCCCAGGAACACCGGAAGTGAACCTTGATTTCCCTTCCCTCTCTTTTCTTTACCACTCTGACAGTCCCTGAATGATCTTAAAACGAACCTGAGAATTTGACCATTTGAAATGGAATACAAATTATCTCCGACCTTCAAATTAACTGAAAATGGAAAGTGATCCCAAACCATAAACATAAAGGCAGTGGGATACCCAACAATGTAGGAAGTGGGTAAAGATCTGCAGGAAGTTCCTCTGCAGAGAGCTGAGGGAGGAGCTGACTTCTAAGGCACAGGCTCTACCAGCTCTGCTAATAACTTGTATTATTTCCTCATGCCAGATTATTTAGACACTTATACTCCATTTTTCATATCCATAGAACAAGCATAATTATACCTCTGGAGCTGAAGCTCCCATACTTCGGCCACCTGCTAAAAAGAGCCAACTCATGATGAAAAGACCCTGATGCTGGGAAAGATTGTGGGCAGGAGCAGAATGGGGCGATAGAGGATGCGATAGCTGGATGGCATCTCTGACTCAATGGACATGAGTTTGAGCAAGCTCCGGGAGAGGGTGAAGGTCAGGGAAACCTGGCATGCTGCAGTCCACGGGGTCACAAAGAGTCAGACATGGCGTAGTAATGGAACATCATACCTTTGGATTATTTTAGTAAGCAAATGACAAAAATAATGAGTACTCATATTGTGCCAGACACTGTGCTGAATGTTAATATATTTCACCTTTTAATCCTCATAATATCCACAGGAGATAGATATTCTTCTAGCCCAGTTTTATGGATAGAGAAATTGACATGATGGCTATGTAAGCACTTTTTAAAACATTGTAGTGTGCCGTATTTGACTGAGATACTGACTTAACAGTAGAAACCAAAGCCAAGAAAAATAACCATTTAGTGAGTATATTACAGGAAAAATAAAGAGAGTGCAGCCAACAGAGCCAGGACTGGGGCCAGAAGGTCCCGAGGGGCATGGGGAGAGGATTGCTGGACACCTGGGGCAAACTGAAGCTCAGGAGAGGAGGCTGTGGGAATCGTGTAAGGAAGAGTAAGGATGCGGCATTGAACACACAGCTGTGGGCTCAGGCTTCCTGGATTCTGGTCTTATTTTGCCCAGTTATTGGCGTCCTCAGGCACTTCACCTTGACAAAATGAAGATAACAACAAAACCTACCTCAGTGGACTAATACAGATAAAATGCTTAGCAGAAAGGCTGGTATACAGTTAGTGCTCAATACGTGCTAGCTCTATTAATGACTTAACCACTTGTGAATTTACACAGGTTTTCTCTTAGCAGGGAAGATCAAATGTCATAGCACCAGCAAATCATTTAGTATGTAAATAACACTGGGATGTAGGGTTATGACATTTTAAGGAAACCAAAGAGAGAAACACAGGTCGGAGTTCTGGGAATGTAGGATGACATATTCATAGAAACATGCAGGTGGCCCCAAGGGTGACCTTGGATTAAAAAAAAAGTCCAGGGAAAAGAAAAGGAGGAAACTGCAGTTTCCTTTCTTTTCTCGCGTTTTCCTATACACACACACACACACACACACACACAGGCAATTCTATAGGCTTTCTCCTTCTACAACTGAACAGATTGGTTTCCTACCTCTTTCTTTGGGCTGTCTTCACATTCCAGACAGTTCTGTAATCTTTGATTCTACCCCAGAACACGCCTAAGGTCTCAAACAGCTAATAAACAACAGGTAAGGCCACCTTACTGGTGGACGCGAGAGTTAATCAGCAGTGGCAACAGTGCAGAGCCCTGGATGGGAACCATCTGTCTAGCAGCTAGGGTTTAATGGGACTAATTCTTAGAGCAAAATTGAGCACATTATCAGATGGCCCAAAGCTGGCTAGCTCCCCCTGCTTTTACCTGAGAACAGGAACAGAGACTGCAACAATTTGAGGATTTCCTGAAGATTAACTCTGATTTTTTTGTTACTCCCTAGATTGTTTTTCTGCAGTGTTTCATAACAAAATCCTCAAAAAGAAAATGAACAGTATGTTTATTTCTAACATATAAAGGAAGATCAAGGAGAGTGGTACATTTTTTTTTTAATCCATTATATGCATTGTCTGCTCTGAAAGGGAATTCCTTAGAAAACATCTAGCTTCTTGAACCAAGAAGTGGTAGGTGGCCATGTCTGAGGACTAGACTTATCTGAGGAAGAAAGTAAAAGTGGGTGTAGGGGGCAGGCGAGAAGCTTCTGCAGATGTGAACAGGGAAGATGGAGTTAGCTGAACTTTCTCTGACCATAACCCAAACCATCCACCAGATTGGGCTCTCTCTACTTTTCCTGCCTACTTTTATTTATTTATTTTTTTTAACTTCCAAATGGACAGTCACTGAAGTCCTGAGGAAATAGTTTCTCTTCAGTCCAGATCTATGCTGGGCTGTTACTGTACCAGTTCAGTTCAGATGCTCAGTTGTGTCCGACTCTTTGCAACCCCATGAACCGCAGCATGCCAGACCTCCCTGTCCATCACCAACTCCCAGAGTTCACCCAAACCCATGTCCATCTAGTCAGTGATGCCATCCGACCATCTCATCCTCTGCTGTCCCCTTCTCCTCCTGCGCTCAATCTTTCCCAGCATCAGGGTCTTTTCAAATGAATCAGCTCTTCGCATCAGGTGGTCAAAGAACTGGCGTTTCAGCTTCAACATCAGCCCTTCCAATAAACACCCAGGATTGATCTCCTTTATGATGGACTAGTTGGATCTCCTTGCAGTCCAAAGGATTCTCAAGAGTCTTCTCCAACACCACAATTCAAAAGCATCAATTCTTCTGCACTCAGCCTTCTTTATAGTCCAACTGTCATATCCATACATGACCACTGGAAAAACCATAGCCTTGACTAGACGGACCTTTGTTGACAAACTAATGTCTCTGCTTTTTAATATGCTGTCTAGGTTGGTCATAACTTTCCTTCCAAGGAGTAAGCATCTTTTAATTTCATGGCTGCAATCAGCATCTGCAGTGATTTTGGAGCCCAAAAAAATAAAATCAGCCACTGTTTCCACTGTTTCCATATCCATTTGCCATGAAGTGATGGGACCAGATGCCATGATCTTAGTTTTCTGAATGTTGAGCTTCAAGCCAACTTTTTCACTCTCTTCTTTCACTTTCATTAAGAGGCTCTTTAGTTCTTCACTTTTTGCCATAAGGGTGGTGTCATCTCCATATCTGAGGTTTATTGATATTCCTCCCAGCAATCTTGATTCCAGCTTGTGCTTCTTCCAGCCCAGCATTCCTCATGATGTACTCTGCATAGAAGTTAAATAAGCAGGGTGACAATATACGGCCTTGACATACTTCTTTTCCTATTTGGAATCAATCTGTTGTTCCATGTACAGTTCTAACTGTTGCTTCCTGACATGCATACAGGTTTCTCAAGAGGCAGGTCAGGTGGTCTGGTATGCCCATCTCTTTCAGAATTTTCCACAGTTTATTGTGATCCACACAGTCAAAGGCTTTGGGATAGTCAATAAAGCAGAAATAGATGTTTTTCTGGAACTCTCTTGCTTTTTTGATGATCCAGAGGATGTTGGCAATTTGATCTCTGGTTCCTCTGTCTTTTCTAAAGCCAGCTTGAACATCTGGAAGTTCACGGTTCACTTACTGCTGAAGCCTGGCTTGGAGAATTTTAAGCATGACTTTGCTAGCGTGTGAGATGAGTGCAATTGTGCGGTAGTCTGAGCATTCTTTGGCTTTGCCTTTCTTTGGGATTGGAATGAAGACTGACCTTTTCCAGTCCTGTGGCCACTGCTGAGTTTTCTGAATTTGCTGGTGTATTGAGTGCAGCAATTTCACAACATCATCTTTTAGGATTTGAAATAGCTCAACTGGAATTCCATCACCTCCACTAGCTTTGTTTGTAGTGATGCTTCCTAAGGCCAACTTGACTTCACATTCCAGGATGTCTGGCTCTAGGTGAGTGATCACACCATCGTGATTATCTGGGTCGTGAAGATCTTTTTTGTACAGTTCTGTGTATTCTTGCCACCTCTTCTTAATATCTTCTGCTTCTGTTAGGTCCTTACCATTTCTGTCCTTTATTGAGCCCATCTTTGCATGAAATGTTCCCTTGCTATCTCTAATTTTCTTGAAGAGATCTCTAGTCTTTCCCGTTCTATTGTTTTCCTCTATTTCTTTGCATTGATCACTGAGGCAGGCTTTCTTATCTCTCCTTGTATAGACAGCTTGAAATTTGCATCTCTATCGCTCTTCTCTGATGCCTTCTTCAAAAACTCTTAGAATCACTGCCTCTAGTTGACTTCGTATATTTCAGTTGGAAGTTCATTTTAGAAAAGACTATCACTTCTCATGAACATCAGACCTTGCTTTTTCTGTGTGCATCCTTTTTTTTTTTTTTTTTCACCTCCTCTGGCTGAACAACCTATAGTTGACAGAAAGACTTCATTTTCCCTCCAGCTAAGTTAAATCATTAGGAGCAACTTCAAATTTAGAAAATCCCAATCCCCTGCAATTTTAAAAAGTGATTTATTTTTCTGAATGTTCTGGATAAAATCATTTTTTTAAATAAAGATCACTCAAGTTATATTATTTCAAAACTGTTTCCTCTGGTTTGTAGTTTTTAAACTATGTTGGATGAAAGATATAACTCCAGGAATATGGCTTCCTTGATGGTTCAGTGGTAAAGAATTTGCCTGCAATTACTGGAAATGCAGGAGACACAGGTTCAATCCTTGGGTTGGGAAGGTCCCCTGGGGGAGGAGATGGCAACACACTCCAGGATTCTTGCCTAGGAAATCCCATGGACAAAGTCTGGTGGGCTACAGTCCATGGGGTCACAAAAGAGTCAGAAATGAATGAGCAACTAAGCACATGCACACAGGAAAACCTAAAATATTAAGAGCAATTTTTACATTATATAAGGGAAAAGACGTGAGCCAGATCTTTCTGTCTCTGGTTTTCCATCCAGGGGGCCCAGAGGTTGCCTTTATTCCTAATATGAACTGCAACTAAGTCCCATAGTTGGGATTACCTATAAGAAGGGCACAGGGTTTGGGAATTCACAGTGGGGGGACTTATACTGGTGGGTTAGAGACTGGGGGCCATTTGTAGAGCCAGCAGACTCCCTGAGGGATGAGACAAGAGTCCCACCCGGAGGTTTGGAAAGATGCATTTCATATTGTTGAGTGCATTTGAATTCACCCATTGGGGCTTCCCTGGTGGCTCAGTCAGTAAACAATTTGTCCACAATCTGGGACACCTGGGTTTGATCCCTGAGTTGGAAAGATCCCCTGCGGGAGGGCATGGCAATCCACTCCAGTATTCTTGCCTGGAGAATCCCATGGACAGAGGAGCCTGGCAGGCTACAGTCCATGGGGCTGCAAAGAGTCAGACATGACTGAGCAACTAAGCATAGCATATCTTGACGTAGGGTTGTGAAGCAAGATTTTTAAAAACACAAATGATTAAATATTCATTTGCTTTTAAGTGGATGTTATCATTCATTTCTCTTCGTATTGTTAAAACATAAACTGAGGCACGTTAAAATTTTCAGGAGTTCATTTGAATATGTGAGTACATGCGTGCGTGCTAAGTTGCTTCAGTGCTCCACTGGTAAGTCGCTTGGGTAGGGTCAGGACTCTTTTCAACCCTGTGGACTGTAGCCCGGCTCCTCTGTCCACAGGATTCTCCAGGCAAAAATACTGGAGTGGGTTGCTATGCCCTTCTCCAGGGGATCTTCCAGACTCAGGGATCTAAACCGCATCTCTTACATCTACCTATATTGGCAAGCAGGTTCTTTACCACTAGCGCCACCTGGGAAGTCATGTCCAACCCTGTGACCATTACGGATTGTAGCCCACCACACTCTTCTGTCCATGGGATTCTCCAAGCAAAAATACTGGAGTGGGTTGCCATGCCCTCCTCCAGGGTATCTTCCTGACCAAGGGAACCTGAGTCTCCTGCATCTCCTGCATTGCAGGTGGATTCTTCACCACTGAGTCACCAGGGGAACCCTTCATTTGAGTATATACCAATTCAAATGGTGCAGCACCAAGTCAAAAATGGTTATGAAGAGCGCTCCATTGAAAGAAGTTGGGGGTAGGTGTTTATAGAAAAGATGTGGAAGTAAAGCAAGGAACTAATTTGATTGACTATAGCTTAAGCAGTTTTCTCAGCTGGGAAAGCCTAGTTGACCCTTTGTGCTTGTGTTCTTCAGTGCATTGATTCTGCCTTAGGTTTGCTTAGGCAGGCTCTCAAGACATTGGAACCACCACAGAACATTGACCTCCTTGTTCAATTACTTTAACACTATCTAAAGATGATATGAAGTTCAAGGATGCTTGTTGTGATTATTTTTCAGGACTAAGGGGAAAAAAATATCTTTTTAAAATGGTGGCCTGGAAATAATTCTATTAAAATGCTTTGTTTCACTCTTGGAATTACCCAAGTAATGTGAACCAAGAGGGAGCAAGCCTGTGCATAAACAGATCAAGCAAGTGCTGATGGGGAAGGAGAAGACGAGAGTAGGTGACTTAAGGCAGTTCAGGCCGTCTGCACTCACCCTTGAGGAACCATGTGACAGAGAAGAACGTTCCCATGTCTCCTTTAAGTTTCATGCTGCTTCTGTCTCTTGGCTCTTTTTCCTACAGCTCTGATCACTTCTTCTCAATCTTCTGTTATGGTTCCTCATCTTTTCCCCAGAATATAAACAGATGTCCCCAGGATGGCATGCTCATCTTGCATCTTTGCACTCCGTGAACATCTCAAAATAATCTTAAATACATCAGTGAATGTTCTATCCCATACACACCTACAACCCCCAGTTCGATGTCTCTCATTCAACTTTCTATCCAGACTCATATTTCTAATTTCTAGGAGCTGTCTCCACCTGAATCATTTAAAAGAATTCTAACTCAGTGTGTCCGAGCCAAAGTTATCATTCTCCATTAGCACGTTTCTTCCTTTGTGTTATCAGTATTTGATAAAGGCTCCTCACAGTATGTGGCTTCTTGACCCCTTTTGGCTCTTCTTCCCACTTTCCTTCTCTAGAAGGCTCAAATATAACTTTTCATCTCTATTCCTCCTTCCATGGTGCAAGTTTTTAAGTTCATTGTCCCTCACCTGAATTATCTCAGTAGCCACCTTAATGAATTCCATATTACCAAATAAATGTTTCCTTTTAAAAAACAATTCTTGGTTTCACTCTGTTACATGAGTAATAAAAGTAAATTGTTGATATTAAAAAAAAAAAAAAGATTTAAATTGACAGAGAAAAAGCCACTTAAAATTTCACCACACAGAGACAACCACTAGCTATTTCAATGTCATATAGAAAGAGATTAACACAACACAAGCTGGTGCTTTAAATTGTAGTCCTCCAGAAGCCAACTCTGAGTGATACATTTGAGTAGGAATATATCATTAGCGAGGTGATTCCAGAAAGTATCAGGATGAGACTATGATTGTGAGCTAGATAAATCAAGAGAGCCAAAAGGGGTGAATTAAGTTGCAATTGTTGCCATGTCACCAGGGCACCATTGCACTGGAGTATCTGGGAGACCATATGGAAAACATTTGAGTCATTTTACCCAAGGCACAAGAAAGCTGGATTGTTTAACCACGAATTTGTGTCATCATCTTTGACTGAGGGCTGCTCCCCGCAGATAATTTCCTGGGCCAGTAACACTCCTGTAGCCAGCCAAGGCTCTAGGGCTGAGAGTTACAGATGCTTTCATAAGCAGCCTCTGGGCAGGTAGAAGAAAGCGATGGTGGTGGGGAAAGGGTGGGACATCAACACCATTGGCTTGGCAATACTCTACTTCCCATCTTTCTGATGTTATCCACCAACCTCAGATTAATCCAAGTGCCTTCTCTTAGCATACAGACTCTGCCTCTTGTCTGTCCTTGAATATCAATCTCATCTCTGATCCCTGACAGTGATACACACTGACAATGTCATGCTCTCTCAGGCCTCCACTTGTTTGTGTAGTCGCTCCCACCTGGGTTCAGTTCAGTTCAGTCGCTCAGTCGTGTCCGACTCTCCGCGACCCCATGAATCACAGCACGCCAGGCCTCCTTGTCCATCACCAACTCCTGGAGTTCACTCAAACTCATGTCCACAGAGTCGGTGACGCCATCCAGCCATCTCATTCTCTGTCGTCCCCTTCTCCTCCCGCCTCCAACCTTTCCCAGCATCAGAGTCTTTTCCAGTGAGTCAACTCGTCGCATGAGGTGGCCAAAGTATTGCAGTTTCAGCTTTAGCATCAGTCCTTCCAATGAACACCCAGGATTGATCTCCTTCAGAATGGACTGGTTGGATCTCCTTGCAGTCCAAGGGACTCTCAAGAGTCTTCTCCAGCACCACAGTTCAAAAGCATCGATTCTTCGGCGATCAGCTTTCTTCACAGTCCAACTCTCTCATCCATACATGACCACGAGAAAAACCATAGCTTTGAATAGACGGACCTTGGTTGGCCAAGTAATGTCTCTGCTTTTTAATATGCTATCAAGGTTGGTCATAACTTTCCTTCCAAGGAGCAAGCGTCTTTTAATTTCATGGCTAAAATCAGCATCTGCAGTGATTTTGGAGCCGAAAAAAATAAAGTCTGACACTGTTTCCACTGTTTTTCCATCTATTTCCCATGAAGTGATGGGACCAGATGCCATGATCTTTGTTTTCTGAATGTTGAGCTTCAAGCCAACCTTTTCACTCTCCTCTTTCACTTTCATCAAGAGGCTTTTGAGTTTCTCTTCACTTTCTGCCATAAGGGTAGTGTCATCTGCATATCTGAGGTTATTGATATTTCTCCCAGCAATCTTGATTCCAGCTTGTGCTTCTTCCAGCCCAGCGTTCCTCATGATGTACTCTGCATATAAGTTAAATAAGCAAGGTGACAATATACAGCCTTGACGTACTCCTTTTCCTATTTGGAACCAGTCTGTTGTTCCATGTCCAGTTCTGACTGTTGCTTCCTGACCTGCATACAGGTTTCTCAAGAGGCAGGTCAGGTGGTCTGGGATTCCCATCTCTTTCAGAATGTTCCACAGTTTATTGTGATCCACACAGTCAAAGGCTTTGGCATAGTCAATGAAGCAGAAATAGATGTTTTTTTTGAACTCTCTTGCTTTCTCCATGATCCAGAGGATGTTGGCAATTTGATCTCTGGTTCCTCTGCCTTTTCTAAAACCTATTTGAACATCTGGGAGTTCACGGTTCACATATTGTTGAAGCCTGGCTTGGAGAATTTTGAGCATGAGTTTACTAGCGTGTGAGATGAGTGCAATTGTGCGGTAGTTTGAACAATCTTTGGCATTGCCTTTCTTTGGGATTGGAATGAAGACTGACCTTTTCTAGTCCTGTGGCCACTGCTGAGTTTTCCAAATCTGCTGGCATATTGAGTGCAGCACTTTCACAGCATCATCTTTCAGGATTTGAAATAACTTAACTGGAATTCCATCACCTCCACTAGCTTTGTTAGTAGTGATGCTTTCTAAGGCCCACTTGACTTCACATTCCAAGATGTCTGGCTCTAGCTCAGTGATCACGTTATCATGACTATCTTGGTCATGAAGATCTTTTTTGTACAGTTTTCTGTGTATTCTTGCCACCTCTTCTTAATATCTTCTGCTTCCGTTAGGTCCATACCATTTCTGTCCTTTATCAAGCCCATCTTTGCATGAAATGTTCCCTTGGAATCTCTAATCTTCTTGAAGAGATCTCTTGTTTTTCCTATTCTGTTGTTTTCCTCTATTTCTTTGCATTGATCACTGAGGAAGGCTTTCTTTTCTCTCCTTGCTATTCTTTGGAACTCTGCATTCAGATGCTTATATCTTTCCTTTTCTCCTTTGCTTTTCCCCTCTCTTCTTTTCACAGCTATTTGTAAGGCCTCCTCAGACAGCCATTTTGCTTTTTTGCATTTCTTTTCCATGGGGATGGTCTTGGTCCCTGTCTCCTGTACAATGTCACGAACCTCCGTCCAGAGTTCATCAGGCACTCTATCTATCAGATCTAGTCCCTTAAATCTATTTCTCACTTCCACTGTATAATCATAAGGGATTTGATTTAGGTCATATCTGAATGGTCTAGTGGTTTTCCCTACTTTCTTTAATTTAAGTCTGAATTTGGCAATAAGGAGTTCATGATCTGAGCCACAGTCAGCTCCTGGTCTTGTTTTTGCTGACTGTATAGAGCTTCTCCATCTTTGTCTGCAAAGAATATAATCAGTCTGATCGGTGTTGACCATCTGGTGATGTCCATGTGTAGAGTCTTCTCTTGTGTTGGAAGAGGGTGTTTGCTTTGACCAGTGCATTCTCTTGACAAAACTCTATTAGCCTTTGCCCTGCTTCATTCCGAGCTCCGAGGCCAAATTTGCCTGTTACTCCAGGTGTTTCTTGACTTCCTCCTTTTGCATTCCAGTCCCCTATAATGAAAAGGACATCATTTTTGGGCTTCTTCATTAGCCCTAAGGAACACACCTCCTTCAAGACACAGTTCGTGAGATACCTCTTCCCTACCAGTGTCACCTCTGTTTGCTCCTACTGCACATTACTTATTCTTCGTTATACATTCTTCTTTTGCATAATATATACATATATGTATGTATAGTTATAAAATGATACTTCTTAAATTTAAACAGAAACAAAAAACACATTGAAACTCCACTTTAAAAGATAAACAACTTTAATATTTTGACTTACCAATTATGTATTTTTTCACAAATAAACATACAGAATCATATAATTATATGTGAATAGATTATCCTTTACTGTACTATATTTGTAACTTGATTTTTTTTAACTCAACATGTCACACTCTTCTTTCCAAGCAAGTAAATGTAGATCCTTAGCTTCAAGTGTAATAGTTGGATATGTCTGATTATAAATATGTACTGTAATTTGTTAATCAAGCCTCTATTAGTGGGCTATTAAAGCTGTGTCCAATAGTTTGCTATTATAAGCAACTGTGTAATGGACAGACCTCATAAGAAAATTACTTATTATTTGACTCTTCCCCAAATGGTCTATGGATACTCAGGACATTGCCTTGGTTCACACTTCTTTCTTCTGAAAGGGAAGCTGTTTCTCTTTTGTTTAGTAGTTATTATTTCTTTTAAAAATCTTTTCCTACAAGATAGAAGTAGCATTCACAACCCTTTAAAGCATACCCTTCATTCTGGATTGCCCAATTAAATCAACGAAAGCTTCATGACACTTTAGGGCAGTGAGTTTTAAGCTTTTTTGACCATGACCCACAATAAGTAATACATTTTTTAAAATCATGAATCAGAACATACTTTTATATAACCAAAAATTCACTAAATCATACTCTTACAGTGTGTAACATATTTTGACATTTTCTGTTCTGTTTTATTTTAATATATTTTAAATGAATATGCTATTCTATTTATTTCTGTAGATCTAGATGTAGCCCTCTAATTGATTTTATGAGTCACTAATGGCTTGCTACCTACAGTGTGTAAACAGTCATGTGATGTAGCAAGAGGACTGCTGAGGTGTGCTAGTCCTGCTGCTAAGTTTTTTGGCTTTTCAACTTTGCTGTAAGCAAACAACTCTGAAGTAATATTTTCTTCTTGTGCCAGAGGTTTTGTATTTTAAATACCAGTCTGTGCTATCACCACTGCCACTGCACAACCACCTACACATACATTCTCACTGACAGAAATGGCTTTCAGCAGTGAACTTTTGAGGGGTGTATATATATGCCAATTAAAATTATGGCATAGTACGTACATGCACGGGCTTCTCTGGGGTAGACCAGTGATAAAGAATCTGCCTGCCAATGCAGGAGACACAGTTTGATCCCTGGGTCAGAAAGATCCCCTGGAAGCTAAGGGCAACCCACTTCAGTATTCTTGCTTAAGAAATCCCATGGACAGAGGAGCCTGGTGGGCTAAAACACATAGGTGGCAAAAGCGTTGGACACAACTTAGCAACTTAACAATAACAAGAACAATGTACATGTGCGTGCACACGGGCGCACACACACACACACACACACGCACATGCACACACACCACACACGCACATGCACACACACGCACACACACAATGGTCCACCTAGGCAGAAACTGAGGCTTAGGAAATAGAATACTTATCCATGAAGTGATACCATCTAATAGAAAAAAAAGAAGGATAAGCCAATTTCAGATAACCTGAAATCCTGATACAGTTCTGCGGGTGTGTTTTGTCCTGTCAGAGGCTTCACATCAGGACTCCAATATCGCAAGTGGGCAGAGATTCCACCCACCCAGGACAAAGGATAGTCGTTGCTCAGGCCCACTTTTCTGTCATTATTGAGAACTCTCCTCACCTCCCTTCCACTCCTAGCTCATCCTCTGTCAAGTCCTCTTTATGAGGACCAAGGGGTCTCTATGGGCTGCCTCCTCCTTCTCCCAACTACACAAACCTCTGATGGGACAACTATAGTTCTTCAAAAAAGAGCCGAGATACATATCTTGGGTGACAGGAGAAGCAGTGAAATTTGGGAGGAAAAATACTATCCATTATTGAAGCTTTCAAATTTTTTAAAAAATTATTTTGTTTTTCTGGTTAATGCATCGCCTTGTTTTTTTTTCCAAGTTTAATCAATCACATAGCTGATGTGTATAAATATCAAATATGTATAAATCAATCTTTTACTGTAATCAATTGATAACTGAGTGTCTGCCGTACTTATAGTAGTTACAGGGCATGATTTGAGGTTCTTCGAGGCATATGAAGAAATAAAAGAATGTGTTTCTGGAAGCCCTCAAGAAAAAATTGGCTCTGTGGGAAAGATAGGGCTCATGTATATGAAAAGAAAATGTGCAACAGTTAAAGCTAAAGGCAAATTAAGTAATTTAGAAAATCATTTCTCCAGCAGCTTTAAAGCAAGTGTATAAATGTGGACTGTACATGGGGAGGTAAAATTTGAGATGAGTCTGAAAGATGAGTAGCATTTAGTCAATGGCCTGGAGAATATATCATGGTGAACTAAACACAGGCAAAATAGCAAAGAGGGTAATTGGTGGGGTTTGAGGGAGCAGTGAATAAATCCTTCAGGCAGTGGCAGAGTTCCAGAATGACCCTGAAAGTCAAGTTGGGGGCTGGGCCAAGGCAATCTGTTCAAGGCCCAATATATTGCCATGTACTTAGGTTATAAGGACATAAATAAACCCTTTGAATTTACAGTTTGTCATCTCGTCTCACATTTTTGATGAATTTTTCGAATGCTGTCTCTGAACATATATTTCCAAAAGCTCTCCAGACAGCAATTCATGTTCAGTTGGCTCAGCATGGAGCATTCTGTGGAATCTATAGCTAATGAGTGATTGGAGAGCAAAGCTGAGCAGTGATTGACTGGTCATGCATACATACAGGTCCACCGATATTGCTTCAGGGACCTGTGGTTTTTTTTTTTATATCCTTCAGCTTTTCCTTGATGAATTGTTACATTATATATAATATGCAGCCAATAGTCTAATTATAAAAATGTCTATCTCTTGCATATGGCAGGCAGCATAATGCAAAGAGAAGCACATAAGCGTAGGAGATGGAACAGACCTGGATTTTGCAGTTAACTCACTGCACAACCTTGGGCAAATCACATACTCTCCCTGAGTCCGATAATCTAATCTGTAAAATGGGGTGATGCTTTCTATCTCATGGTGACTGTGGGGATCAATCTGAGGGAAATATATACAGAAAAATTTTGTAAACTGTAAATCACTGTGTAAGAGTAGTGTGTGATAGTTTTTGCCTCATCACTACTGGCCTCTCGTTTGTTAAGCTACTAGTTGGAATGTTACCTAAATGCATCATTGACATTTTGTTTCATCAAACTCTAGAGCAGTGAATCTGATCTTCATGTGGCTCCAGTTACAAGTGAAAATGGGCTTCCCTCATAGCTCAGTTGGTAAAGTATCCACCTGCAATGCAGGATTCCTGGGTTTGGAAGATACTCTGGAGAAGGGATAGGCTACCCTCTCCAGTATTCTTGGGCTTCCCTTGTGGTTCAGCTGGTAAAGAATTCTGCCTGCAATGCAGGAGACCTGGGTTCAATCCCTGGGTTGGGAAGATCCCCTGAAGAAGGGAAAGGAGATCCCCTGGAGGATCTCCACTCCAGTATTCTGGCCTGGAGAATTCATGGACTGTATAGTCCACGGGGTCACAAAGCGTCGGACACAATTGAGCGACTTTCACTTTCATAAGTGAAAATAATAAGGAAAACAACAATAATGATAAATACTGTTTTTGGTATTACCTCTATGAAGGGCGTTGTTATGAGGGTTTCATATGTCACATAATTAATCCTCACAACTCCGTGAGGTAAGTACTGCTGTTATTCCCTTTACAGATGGGAAAAATGAGGCTCCAAGTTGAGTAATTTGTCCAGTAAGAAGAAAAACTTGGAGTCTAACCCAGGCAGTCTGGGTCTAAAGTCTATATTTTAAACTATACCTTCTTCCCTAAGGAAACATAGACACTCAAATTTCATATTTTCCTGAAAGGTCTGTGGATGACAAATTTCAAACTCCCATTTTGGAGGAAAACAATAGTGTTCACATTTAGCATTCTTTAGAATGTGTGACTCACTTATACATTTCTTTTTTTCTAACACGGTAGCTGTATTTCAAGTTTCACATACAGAAACCCAAAATGGAATTTCCCGTTCCTCACTTTTACCCACCCTCCTTTTTACCCTAATTCTATATGACCTGTGACAGCTGTGTTTGAAAATGTTAAGGAGGAGATCAGCAGGCCCAACTCTCTCCTGCTGTCCCATGAGGTTTCCCCTCCATCACCCTGGACAGGTGACTCCTTGCTGAGAACAGCATGAACGTTCAGATTGTACTACTGCTCCGTTCTTAAAAGTGAATTTGGTTTGGTGAATGTCATCCAACTTTAAAAATCAAAGAGCTTCCTCCAGAGTTGGCAGCTCAGAGCTCTTAGAAAGGAAATTTAAACTGCTTCCATAACCCACAGGGAAACTGCTGCTGAAAGAGCTACACATGGAGTAAATGCAAAGCACTGCTCAAAACGGCCATCACAGACAGCAATTTTCAGCCGGTGAGCACTCCTTCCCGGAATGTTCCCTCCACAAAAAGGATGCTTTAGAAGGCAGAGCTGCAAAACGATGACCGCATGCCTGAGGTCAGGGCCCTGGAGGAGGCATGAGATTGCCGGAAGGTGTCAGACAGGGGTCCCAGTCAGAGTAGGGATTCTGGAGAATTCATGGACTGTATAGTCCACGGGGTCACAAAGAGTCGGACACAATTGAGCGACTTTCACTTTCATAAGTGAAAATAATAAGGAAAACAACAATAATGATAAATACTGTTTTTGGTATTACCTCTATGAAGGGCGTTGTTATGAGGGTTTCATATGTCACATAATTAATCCTCACAACTGGATGTTCCTTCCAGAAGATTTTGGGTTGCATGTGGCTCATTCTTATGGATACAGAAAGGGAGGTTTCAGCAACACACACCTCAACACTCCTCTCTCTATTCCCCCTGAAGCTATAATGGAAGAAATCCCACACTCCACAGAGTGTCGGCTTTTTACCTTGACAACATCTCCCCAGGTAATGTTAAAACTATGTCATTTATAATATCAAATGACATTTATTTTAAATGTTCTTTCCTGTTCTCGCTCTTTTTCCATGAAAAATAGAGTACTTTTAATTGTTTGGAGGAAGGGATGTGCCATATCTGGTATTGAGCAATACAAGTATGTGAGGAAGGTGAGGGAGAGGTTTGTACTCAGCAAACCTGAGCATTGGAAAAGCTACCTTCATTGTCACCATCACCACTTTTCAATGTTTGCTTACATTATATTATTTCATCCTCACCATAACCTTGGCAAGTGGTTACTATTAGTGTCTCATCCTGAGAAACTTGAATCACAGAATCTAAATATCTTGTCCAAAGTCAAATCATCAGTTTTTAAGGGTTTGAACCCAGATATACTGGTTCCACAGCTCCTACTAGTCTCAAGATCAACTTACAGCTTCTAAATAAATATGTATTAATTACTTATTCTGAGCATGTGAAATGGAAAAGAAACAAATTTTTTGTACACCTACAGCGTTAACTTGAATTTAATGACATTGTTGAATTCATATTTTGATTCCTGTTTCATTGTTTTATTTATAGAAATGTTGTTGTTGTTCAGTTGCTAAGTCACGTCCAATTCTTTGCAAGCTCAGGTACTGTAGCACACCAGGATTCTCTGTCCTCCACTAACTTCTGGAGTTTGCTCAGATTCATGTTCATTGAGTTGGTGATGCTCATCCTCTGCTGTTCTCTTCTCCTTTTGCCTTTAATCTTTCCCATCATCAGGGTTTTTTCCAATGAGTCAGCTCTTCACATCAGGTGGCCAAAGTACTGGAGCTTCAGCATCAGTCCTTCCAGTGAATATTCAGGGTTGATTTCCTTTAGGATTGACTGGTTTGATCTTCTTGCACTCCAAGGGACTCTCAAAGAGCCTTCTCCAGCACCACAATTCAAAAGCATCAGTTCTTCAGTGCTCATACTTCTTTATGGCCCAACTCTCATATCTGCACATGACTACTAGAAAAACCATAGCTTTGTTGGCAAAATCATGTCTCTGCTTTTTAAAGTACTGTCTAGTTTTGTCATAGCTTTCCTTCCAAGGAGCAAGCGTCTTTTAATTTCATGGCCACAGTCACTGTCTACAGTTCTGAAGCCCAAGAAAAGAAAATGTCACTGCTTCCACTTTTTTTCCTTCTATTTGCCATGAAGTAATGGGACTGGATGCCATGATCCTAGTTTTTTGAATGTTGGATTTCAACCAGCTTTTCCACTCATCTGTAGAAATAGGCAGAAATTAAGGGATATGCCCAAGATGACTGTAAGGAAGTAATAGTGTCCGCATCGCAGGACTATCTGGGATACTGCTATCAACAGAAACACAAGAGAGGAGCCTCTTGAAGCCTCTGTCTCTCTCTCTCTGTCTTTAATCATAGGTGGACCTCCTTCTGGGAGAAGGCTGAGATAAAGGCAGATGTGGCAAACATCTGGAAGAATTCCATATGGCCCTCTGTGCCATTCCCTTGTTCTTATTGTAAGTTTAAATTTGCTTACGAACTTGAATTTGCTTGGGCTTCCTAGCTTCTCCGCATCTTCCCTACCAACCCAGCCCTCAGAAATGCTTGCCCAGTTTCTGAGCTCCACTCACTGTCCGGGATCCAGAGGTCCAGCTGATGCTGCCCACTCAGGCTCCAGTCCAGCCCTGGGCCACTGCTTCTACCTCACACTCCCTTCCCAATTCCAGGGCAGAGCAGAGAATGGGTCTAAAATTTGTTCTTTTTCCCTAAGAATCTCACAGCTGTAATCAGGGATTCAAAATGCATATTTGTGAAATAGACACAGCTGCAAGACAGCCTGGAAGCCAAGACAGGGTGTAAAGACCTAAAGGGAAAATAAAAAAAACAAAAAACCATCAGCAAAGAGCGTAAAGGACTTCAGCATAAATCTAGGCTATTTTCCAGGAATCCTGGTGACAGCTGAGCTTTCCTCTGGCTGCCAGTATCCCTGAGCAAGGCAATCTCACCAGGGGCCAGAGTTCTAACTTCCAATGGAGATCAGCCAATTAACTACCAATGAACAGGTGTGTGTGCTTTTAGCATATGATATGCAAAAGAAATCCACAGGGGGCCTAGCATCCAGCTAGGTAGTACCCCTCCCTATGATCTGCTGAGGAAGATGGTACACTGTTTCTACAGCTGAAGATGCTATGATGTGGCTTGTAACTCAAACCTAACCATGCCATCCCATCTCCTTCCTCTTCTTTCCCCCACAATCATTACCCTAAAAAGAATTTTCACTTTAGAAAGTGACCTTGGTAAGCTGAAGTTTGTAGTTTTAAAAGCCCCCTAAGGTTTCATTTTGAAAAGTCACCCGTAGACTTTAGATTGACTTTCTCTTGAAGGCAGCTTAAACCTTGTTCATTTGGGAGCACAAAAGAGAAGGTTTAGGAATCCCAAGGCTTCAATTGCCAGCTGTCTCATTTCTCTGCTCACATTTTTTTCCTCCTCTCCAGCAAGATTAAGATGAGTGAAATAATTTCTTTCTTTTAAGATATCATTGTAACATTCAAGTTTTCCATTACTGTCAATTTCTTGAAACGTGTCTCATTAGCATTTTCAGAACAGTTTTAAAAAATCCTTTCATCAAGGAAAAAAAATTAAATGCAAGTTAGTTGTCACGGGATTTCATTGACATAAATTTGTCCTCTCTTGTCTTCATTTCTGCCTTCTCAGTTCCTCTTTTAATATCTTAAGAGCCTGGGAATCATACCCAAGTCTCTGATTTGAAGAGCTGGAAATATGCCGCTTAGATTAAAAGTAAATGGTCTTGGTCGCAAAGTATACAGAGGGATTCTGAGACCTGTTAGACTGCACCCCATAGAACTGCTAAGTAACAAAAGGAGAAATGCCAAAAGCCCTATCAAAGTCAGGTAAACAACATTCTGGAGGAAATCAACCCGTGACTCCAGAGTTTTCGGCAAGCGCCACAGGTTTTTCATGTTTTTAAAAAGCAGGGAAGAAGAGCAGGTTAGTAAGCAAACCGGAGGAGCCTTGGGTCTCCTTAATGCCTATGCAACTAGCAGTAAGCGCTCCCTGTTGTTACAGCTCCGTGATGAAGTCCTTATTTCTCCTAACCTGAAAGCACTTTTGCAAACACACCTGGATTAGCACTAAGGAGCTAATTATTTTGTGAGGTGAGATCACTCTTTAGGAGAGGAAACACCTTCTCCCAGGGTCAGGAGCAGCAGTGTCTTTTAAAGAATTTCCTGGAACACGGGGACATAGATTTGGAAGCTGCCTCAGCAAGTGGAGCACTCTGTCTCTCGTGGGAACTGGGACACTGTGAGGTAGGAAATGTGGGTCATTTACTTGGCAGCTGGGAGAGAGAAAGAAAGAGAGAACATGCAGATTGAGTGGCCTTCGAACCAGAAACGCGGGCTTGGCAAAATCTAGAGTTGCATACTCTTAATTTTCTATGTGATTATATGCAATATTAGTTTCTATGTGATATTAACTGTAAACTCAGGTTGTTGGAAATTGTATTCTACTCACAGGGTGTGGAAGGCTTTTTGGTATTTTTAAAGGAAGCAGCATTTCTATTGGCAATTTCTGCCCCAACTCTTCACTGTAAAAGAGAGGGCAGAAGCTAAAGTGAGTGTCTCTTACAATCTGAGAAGCAGAAATTTCTAGGCCCCATATTTCCAAATATGGTGAAAATTGAATTGAAAAGTGTACCTGATCTTAGGTGTCCATCATTTCAAAGACCTTCTTTATACTAACCAACTGTTTGTACATTGCTTGTATTTTCTTGTTAATCTACATCTTTTCTTTCTCCTTCAAGTTTAAGTAAAATTTCCATTGAAGTTTTACAAAAAAATTATTTTGTCTGACAAGGTTGAAAAAAATTCACCACCTAAAGTCCATCATATGCTTTAAAATTTTCTCCCCTAATAATTCAGCAAATACTTACTGAGTGCCTACTATGCTCGAGTGTGGCTCTAGGAGCTGCGGACTCATTTGTTAACAAAATTAACCAAATCTCTGCCTTCAGGGAGCTTCTAGGCAAGGCCAAATAAAAAATAGATACATTATTATGTATCGTATTAGAAGGTGATAAAAGTTACATGGATATATGAAGCCTGGAAGGAAGCTTCTAGTTGAAAGAGGGGTGGGCTTCACTTTAGCTGTTGTGATAAGAGATGTTGTTTATTCCCTAAGCTGTATCTGAAATGGGAAGCACATGGTAAAGAGATAGCTTTACTATAAAGGTAACAGGAATGAGGAGAAGGAAAGAGTTATGCAGGTCCCTGGGGGATGGGAGCCTAGGAATTGATCTAAGCATAAGTTCAGTTCAGTCGCTCAGTCATGTCCGACTCTGCGACACCATGAATCGCAGCACGCCAGGCCTCCCTGTCCATCACCAACTCCCGGAGTTCACTCAAACTCATGTCCATCAAGTCGGTGATGCCATCCAGCCATCTCATTCTCTGTCGTCCCCGTCTCCCACCACCCCCAATCCCTCGCAGCATCAGAGTCTTTTCCAGTGAGTCAACTTGTCGCATGAGGTGGCCAAAGTAT
The DNA here is from genome assembly GCF_049115385.1 of Moschus berezovskii. NCBI lineage: Eukaryota > Metazoa > Chordata > Mammalia > Artiodactyla > Moschidae > Moschus > Moschus berezovskii. Next base: position 39,775,546 of record NC_142468.1, on the reverse strand, counting down.
TGCAGTTTCAGCTTTAGCATCAGTCCTTCCAATGAACACCCAGGATTGATCTCCTTTAGAATGGACTGGTTGGATCTCCTTGTAGTCCAAGGGACTCTCAAGAGTCTTCTCCAGCACCACAGTTCAAAAGCATCAATTCTTCGGCGTAGGAAACAGTAAAAAATTATTTTTTATTGTTACCTCTTTTAATAGGGGGCCAGATAGATCACATACGGTTTTGAAGGTCACTGTAAAGACATTGGGGTTCCCTGGTGGTTCAGAGGGTAAAGAATCCGATCACAATTCAGGAGACCTGGGTTCGACCCCTGGTTCAGGAAAATCACCTGGAATAGGAAATGGTAACTACTCCAGTATTCTTACTTAGAGAATCCCATGGACAGAAGAGCCTGGGGGACTACACTCCAGAGGGTCACAAAGAGTCAGACGTGACTGAGCAAATAAGCACTAAGTTTGTACATGCACATAAAGACATGATTTTTATTTGGAGTGGGTTAGAAATTCTTGAAGGATTTTAATCAAGAGAGTGATATGAACGGACAATATTTTTGAAAGATGTTAGCTCTAATGTTGAGGCTAGACTCTAGGGAGACAGAAATAGAAACAGGATTTTGTAATTTTGGGATAATTAAAGTTAAATACTTTAAGAAAAATAAATTGGAATCATGGAAGGGATATATACACATATGTGTGTGTGTGTGTGTGTGTATGTATATATCTGGAGAATGAAATGGCAACCCAATTCAGTATTCTTGCCTGGGAAATCCCATGGACAGAGGAGCCTGGAGCGGGGTGGGGGGCGGGGTCAGGCTAGAGTTCATGGGGTCGCAAAGAGTCAGACACCACTGAGTGACTAAACAGCAACAAATATATGTATGTGTGTGTGTGTTGCAGAAAGTGGGACAAGATCTTGTTTAACACCCAGAAATAAATTGTCAAATGAGTAGGCTCTTGTCTAACACTTGGAAATGAATTATCTGAGGAGACATGTAGTATATTGTCACCTTGCTTATTTAACTTATATGCAGAGTACATCATGAGGAACGCTGGGCTGGAAGAAGCACAAGCTGGAATCAAGATTGCTGGGAGAAATATCAATAACCTCAGATATGCAGATGACACTACCCTTATGGCAGGAAGTGAAGAGGAACTCAAAAGCCTCTTGATGAAAGTGAAAGAGGAGAGTGAAAAGGTTGGCTTGAAGCTCAACATTCAGAAAACAAAGATCATGGCATCTGGTCCCATCACTTCATGGGAAATAGATGGAAAAACAGTGGAAACAGTGTCAGACTTCATCTTTTGGGGCTCCAAAATCACTGCAGATGCTGATTGCAGCCATGAAATTAAAAGACGCTTGCTCCTTGGAAGGAAAGTTATGACCAACCTTGATAGTATAGTAAAAAGCAGAGACATTACTTTGCCAACCAAGGTCCGTCTAGTCAAGGCAATGGTTTTTCCCGTGGTCATGTATGGATGTGAGAGTTAGACTTTGAAGAAAGCTGATCGCCGAAGAATCGATGCTTTTGAACTGTGGTGTTGGAGAAGACTCTTTAGATTCCCTTATACTGCAAGGAGATCCAACCAGTCCATTCTAAAGGAGATCAATCCTGGATGTTCATTGGTGGGACTGATGCTAAAGCTGAAACTGCAATACTTTGGCCACCTCATGCGACGAGTTAACTCACTGGAAAAGACTCTGATGCTGGGAAAGGTTGGGGGCGGGAGGAGAAGGGGACGACGGAGAATGAGATGGCTGGATGGCATCACCGACTCTGTGGTCATGAGTTTGAGTGTACTCCGGGAGTTGGTGATGGACAGGGAGGCCTGGCGTGCTGTGATTCATGGGGTCGTGGAGAGTCGGACATGATTGAGCGACTGAACTGAACTGAACTGAGGAGACATATGCACTGACAAAACAAGAGGCTTTATTGGGAAGCAGCACCCAGGCAGGGAAGAGCAGGTTAAGGAAACCCATCAAGACTTCTCTGCCATGTGGCTCACAGTCTCAGGTTTTATGGTGATGGGGTTAGTTGTCTCTGGCCAGTCATTCTGGCTTAGGTTCCTTTCTACTTATGTGTGCATATCTCAGCCAAGATGGATTCCATCGAGAAGGATTTGGGGAGATTTACATAAGTCGGAGAAGGCAATGACACCCCACTCCAGTACTCTTGCCTGGAAAAATCTCATAGACTGAGGAGCCTGGAAGACTGCAGTCCATGGGGTTGCTGAGGGTTGGACATGACTGAGCGACTTCACTTTCCCTTTTCACTTTCATGCATTGGAGAAGGAAATGGCAACCCACTCCAGTGTTCTTGCCTGGAGAATCCCAGGGACGGGGGAGCCTGGGGGGCTTCCATGTATGGGGTCACACAGAGTCGGACACGACAGAAGTGACTTAGCAGTAGCACATGACATAAGTACTGGTGTCTCTTGCTCCTTTTGACCTCTCCCGAATTTTTCTGGTTGGTATTACCTTGTTAGTTCTCATTCCTTACCAGGACCTCCAGATGTAAGATAACTCATACAAGAAGATATCGTACCTGACCTGGATGGGCAGTTTTGGTCAATATTTCCCTAAGATATACACACTTGCCTTTGACTTCTCAGAAGTAAATCCTTTTTCTAAGTCACCTTTCCCTCTTCAATTTCCTTGAGTTTGAACTTAGATCACTTTGCATCAGAATATTCTAATTGGACTTTTTATTGCTCTGAAAAAATAGAAAGAGGGACTTCTCTGGCAGGCTAGCGGTTAAGACTTCACCTTCCAATGCAGGGGATGCAGGTTTGATCCCTGGTTAGGGAGCTAAGATCCCACATGCCTAGCGGCCAAAAAAAACAAAACACAAAACGGAAACAATATTGTAGCAAACTTAATAAAGACGTAAATGGTTCAAGTCAAAAAAAAAAAAAAAGAACCGATAGCCTTAAGGCCTTCCCCCTGCCTCAAGGCTTTTTCCTTAAGGCCAAAAAAAAAAAAAAAAAGTTAACTAAAAGTTTCTCCAAATGCCTAAGAAAAGAAGCACTTTGAAAATGGCTAATTAATCTAATGACCTTTACAAGAGAAAGTATCTTAAAGTGTTCTTGGCATTAGACATTCCTAAGACCTTAATTCTCTAGCATATATACTAATGACCATAATTGTCTGGGGCTTTGCAGGTCACACTACTGGTAAAGAACCCACTTGCCAATGCAGGACACATAAAAGACTCAGTTCGATCCCTGGGTCGGGAAGATTCCCTAGAGGAGGGCATGGCAACCCACTCCAGTATTCTTGCCTGAAGAATCCCGTAGACTGAGAAGCCTGGCTACACTCCATAGGATCATGAGTCAGACACCACTGAAGGGACTTAGCACACACATACTTTTCTAGATTGGAAAGTGACAGGGAACCCAGTAGGCACACCTCATTTTACAGATGGAGAAATGGGCCCAAAGTTGCAAAGCAAAAAGGTAACAGAGTTGAAACTTCAGCTCAGGTCTGCCAGATGAAAGCCCTTTGCTGATGGTTTCTGACTACCCGGAGTGTTCTGTGGCATAACCCACAGGAAGCATGTTTGAAAGCATGTCAGAAATCTCAGTTACCTTCTTCCATGGTCTCTGGTTTCTTGGGAAACAAACCTCTATTCTTCTCTTAAAAAAAAAAAAAAAAAAAGACATTTGATTGGTTGAGACTATGGGGAAAGGAGTTGGGAATAGAAAGGCCAAAGTGTCTGAGGTTGAGAATTAAGCCGGCATCCCTGTGACTAGGCCTGGCCGTTGCCCTCAGTTGTCCTGTCTCAACATCACGGACCCAAAACCAACATAACCAAATCACATTACTGCAAGATGAATCCAGACCTGAGAGAGCAGCTGAGTTTGCCCTCCCTGTTGTCTGAAGTTGTTAAATAACTCACATAGTCTCAGATGAAGTGAACTGAACTCCTCATCCTTTTCCTCCCGAACTGAAACAAGTTAGAAAAACCAAAAGGCAGCCAATGGTTGTGAAGAGGGAGCAACAGGCTGTCAGAAAATGAATCGACCATTTACAAACAACTCAAACTAAAAACAGTTTTCTCTCTAAAGATGTGCAGATATCCTTCTGGGTAAAATCGGTCAAACCTGACCTTTAAAAACAGGATGACTGGCTAATTGTTTTTTTTTTTTCAGTCTGTCAGATAGGATCTTAATAGAACAACCTTTAGGATATTGTAAAATGAATTTAGAGAAAATAATTATTTCAAGAGCATTGCTAGGAGACTCGGTGGCCCTTTCTGCATGTGTTGCAGCCCCTGAACATCCTGCCTCTCCCACTTGGGACACAAAGCAAGCAAACCCAGGCAGGCAGGTACTGATTTGAAACCTGTCTCCCTGGAAACAAAGAACGCTGAGAAACTGTCGGCAGGCAGGTTTGCCTGAGAGCCCTCAGAGAGGAGCACCCATCAGGACTCCAGGGGCTTTGCCTGAGAGGTGACCAGTCACCTGGGGGGATGGGGGCAAGAGGCCCGTGACAGAAACAACGCTTTGAGGCTGTGGGGAGACAGGTTCAGGTTGATGCTGAGAGAAAGTGGGTCCTCAGGAAGCTGAGGCTATAAAATGGCACAGAGGCAACTCACTCCTTTGTCTACTGCCACAGAAAACTTGCCTTCAAAGGGGGATGTTTTGTACTGTCTACACATAAAAATTATTCTAAGTAGGAAAAAGTGTTTTTCATTCTCTGAAAAATTTTTCGGAATATTGATTGCACTATCTTCCTTCTCTGTCATCTTATATGCACGAATGTTTTGTATATTCACTAATTATTTGACCTTACATACAAAAGAAAAATCCCAAGGAGAAATCGTTTTCATGTTTTTAAGATATGTGTTGTTTCTTATATCTTTTAGCTTTTCTGTTGCCGTTGTTAATCTGGAAAAAACTAGTGACCATAAATGAACTGGTTTATTCTGAGAATATAAATTAATGGGAGGAGTCCACTGGCACTTATATGGGGACACTGGGTGGCCTCTGGGTTCCTGCAGCAAAAGGCATTCTTAAATTAAGGTAGGGTATGAAAGTGAAAGTGTTAGTCGCTCAGTCGTGTCTGACTCTTTGAGACTTCATGGACTGTAGCCCGTGAGGCTCTTCTGTCCATGGAATTCTTCCTGGCAAAGATACTGGAGTGGGTTGTCATTTTCTTCTTTAGGGGATCTTCCTGGCCCAGGTATCAAACCTGGGTTCTTACCTTGCAGGCAGATTCTTTACTGTTTGAGTCACCAGGGAAGCTATTACCTGTTTAAAACCTATTTAAAAAATGTTTATACAGAGGGAAGGGATGAGGGGAAACTAAAGAAAGAGATAAGAACCAAGATTTCCAGAGTTGACAAATATTTATTTTTTACCACCCATCTCCAGAGGTTTGCTGTTCTGTATCAACTTCCAATAATAAATAGGACTATATGCATGAATATGTAAACATAGAACAAATAAACTTTAAAAAATTCTAAAAATTTTATCACATACTGATTTTAAGGCAAAAAGACATGATTTTGCTTTTAAAGAAAAGTCCCTTATCAAATTGGCAAGTATAAAATATTAACCTTAACACCAAACAATGAGGATATAGAGCCCTCTCATTTTAATTAATAAAAATATAAATTGATACAATGCTTTTGAAAAGCACTTCTGTGAAGTATAACAACAACCTTAAAATATTCAGCCCTTTAGTCCAGCAATACTACACTGGGGATATAGCCTATGAAAATAACTTCAAATATACAGGAAATGTTATTTTAAATGTATTTACAGCTTTGATCTTTAAAAATAATATTAAAAATCATGAAACAGCTAAGAATCTCCATTTGCTATTACAATAATGATTACAAATATTATTTGAAATGCTTTTGATATGATATTTAATGATTTTTAAAAATCTGATTTGGCTTCTGATTCTGGCAATATGGTGAATGGAATTTTCTCCATAACTCTCCCACTGAAAACAATAAAAATGCTAAGTATTGTTTTTTGTTTGGATGAATCTTGAGATAAACAAAACATGTGAAAGAGGCAATTATTCTTAGGGAAGCCAAAGTATAGCCCGGCATTTGCTCTAACGGCATTTGCCAAATCCTGGTAACTTGAACTTCTGATTTAATAGCTGCTCAGGGTCACCCTCGGAGAAGGCAATGGCAAGCCTCTCCAGTACTATTGCCTGGAAAATCCCATGGATGGAGGAGCCTGGTAGGCTGCAGTCCGTGGGGTCGCTAAGGGTCGGACACGACTGAGCGACTTCACTTTCACTTTTCACTTTCACACATTGGAGAAGGAAATGGCAACCCACTCCAGTGTTCTTGCCTGGAGAATCCCAGGAACAGAGGAGCCTGGTGGGCATCCGTCTATGGGGTCACACAGAGTCGGACACGACTGAAGTGACTTAGCAGCAGCAGCAGCGGGGTCACCCTACATGAGGTACAGGAAATAAATAAAAATAAGGCACACCTAAGGAAGAAAATCTAATGGAAGACTCCAGCATATAAGCTGGGAAACCAAAGGGCAATATTCTCAGTATAAGAGTACATGAGAAACAAATTCACTGTGCAGGAAAAAAAAAAAAAAAACCACAGACACACACACACAGCAAGGTAGGGTAAATCAATCTCCCTTGAGAATATAAAACCACGAGTCAGTTTTCACACAGGATCATGGTCAAGCTGAAAAAAAGAAGTTATTTGCAGGATGCTGGTATCCCAGCCAACATCAGAAGCAAAGACGACTCATATCTGAAGACACCCAACTTTAAACCACTTCTCAGATAATTCCTACAAATAAAGTTCTAATGAACATATACTCACAGTCAAATATCATAACATATCATAAGGAATTGCCAACCAGAAACAACCAACAGCAGAATCAGTATTGCAAAGAATTCAGATATTATCAAAGAGTATATAAAAGGCAGGTTTAACATATCTAAAGAAACAAAAGAGAAGTTTAAAAATATAAGCAAGGAACACAAAATTATAAAAAGGAACACAACAGTTGTGAAAAGACTAAAAATAATTTTCAGAAATAAAAACATCATTGAAATAAAAAATTCACTGGATGGGGTAACTGATTGAACATGACTGAGGGGGAAAAAATCAGTGAAATGCAATACAGATATGAATGAATTATGCATAATACAGTACAGTTTTAAAAGGAAAGAATACAAAGCAGGATTAAGAGACACGAAGGACTGAGTAAGAAGTTCTCACAGATGTCTAATTAGAGTTTCATAGGGACATAATAAAGAGAACATATTAGAAGAAAGAGTTTAAGAGATACCCAAAATTTTAAAATAAACAACGGATCCTCAGATTTAGGAAATCAAAAAAATTCCAGGAATATGCATGCATAGTGAAACTGTAAAACAAGGCAGAACTGTAAAGCAGCTAGAAAGTTAAAATGTTTCTACAAAGGTACTGTAAATAGCTTGATTGTTTTTTTCCCTACAATAATGAAAAGCAGAAGACAAGGAATGTTATTTTAAAATGCTAAGAAAAAATAACTATAAACTTAAATGGAATGTGTGGTGAAATTACCTTTCAACAATAGGAAGGAAAAAATATCATATCCAGGCTAAAAGATACCAGAATTTACCACCAACAGATTCTTATTAATGGTGATTCTCAATAATGAGTTTTAAGTAGCAGTAATACCAAATGGAAAGACATAGATGCAGAAAAGAATGGTGAGCACAGACTTATATAAATACGTAGGCAAATCTAAGCAAATATTGACTATATAAAATATTTTGTCATAAGAAAAAGCCCAAATACTAGACCTTAATAGCCTGTGAATGAGAGATGGATTTGATCTGAAGCATTCTGATGCCTTTTCATTTGAGAAGAATTTAAAAATAATGGTTAACGTTAGACATTTAAAGTATCCATGTTAAAATATCTATGGTAATTACTAAATATCATAGTAATTACTAAAAGAACAGATATGGAATAATACAACCTCCAAACTCATGGAAGGCAAAATAAAAATGAAAAATCTAATCACTATGCAAAATGTAACTATTATAATTAGGAATATACACACATATATGTATGTGCTATATATATGTATGTGTGTGTGTATACACACACACACATGTACAGTTGACCCTTCATATCCATGGGTTCCACATGCATGGATTCAACCAATCATGGCTTAGAAATATTAAAAAAAAAATTTCAGAAATTTCCAAAGAACAAAACTTGGTTTGCCATGTGCTGTCAGCTATTTACATAGCATTTACAGTGTATTAGGTAATATAAATAATCTAAAGATAGTTCAAGGTACATGGGAGGATGTGCATAGGTTATATGCAAATAATATACCATTTTATATAAGGGACTGGAGTATCCTCACATTTTGGCGTCCTTACGGGAGTCCTGGAAACAATCCCCCGTAGATACCAAGGGACAACTGTATGTGCATGTGTGTACATAATAAAACTATTTTAGGGTATTTTTATAGAGATAATAATTGGAAATCAAGTTTAAGGAAATCAACACATTGACTTGATACATTTACTATTGCAATGTGATTGCCATTGTAGCATTAATGAAGACCTCTAACATATCACATAATTATCTTTCTTGTAGTAGTGGGAACAATTCAAAACTAGTCTCTTAGCAAGTTTAATATCAATAATATAGCTTTGTTGTCTATAATCACTTAATAAAAAAGCAAGAAAGTGAAAGTCACTCAGTCATGTCCGACTCTTTGTGAACCCATGGACTATCCAGTCCATGAAATTCTCTAGGCCAGAATACTGGAGTGGGTAGCCTTACCCTTCTCCAGGGGATCTTTCCAACCCAGGGATCAAACCCAGGTCTCCCTCATTGCAGGTGGATTCTTTACCAACTGAGATATCAGGGAATCCAATCACTAAACTGTGTATTAAACCTCCAGGATATATTTATCTACTGTATGCAAGAATGTGTCCTTAAACAACATTTCTCTTATTCCTACTTCTGCCCCCGGGAATCACCATTTCACTCTATAGTTTCTGAGTCTGTGTTTTAGATACTATATATGGGTTATCATATAGTATTTGACATTTTCTCTCCAACTTATCTCACTTAGCATAATGTTCTCAAGGTTCATGTTGTCAAAATTTAGAGCAGTGTCATTTTTCTCATGGCTGAATATTATTCCATTGTGTTACACACACATATACATACCATGTCATTTTTTGACATCTGAAATATATATATTTTATTTTTTATTGAAATATAGTTGATTCTCAATTAGTTTCAGGTGTACAGTATGGTAATTCAAAAATTTTATAGATTATACTCCATTACAGTTATTACAAAATAATTGCTATATTTCCTTGTGCTGTACAATATATCTTTACGCTTATCTATTTTATATACAGAAGTTGTATCACTTAATTCCATATCACCATCTTGTCCCACCCTTTCCCTCTACCCAGTTGTATCCACTAATTTGTTTTCTACATCTGTGAGTCTGTTTCTATTTTTCTATGTAAGTATATATATATATATTTTCTATATAAATATATTAGTTTTAGATATCATACGTAAGTAGTAACATGCAGTGTTTGACTTCTTTCACAAACCATAATTAATACTCTCTAGATTCATCCACATTGTTGAAAATGGCAAAGTTTCATTCCTTTTCATGACTAATATTCCTGTGTGTGTGGATCTATATACACACATTCATCTATTCATCTGTGGATGGATACTCAGGTTGCTTCCATGTCTTGGCTATTGTAAATCATGCTACTATGAACATTGCTGTGCATGTGTGTATGGAAAATAGTATGGAGTCTCCTTAAAAAAAACAAAATATAGAGTTAGTGGGATCCAGCAATCCTACTCCTGGGCATATACCTGGAATAGAAAAAACTCTAATTCAAAAAGATATATGCTCCCTATTTTCAGTTTTTTAAGGAAACTCCATATTATTTTTCCATAGTGACTGCACCAATTTACATTCCTACCAACAGTTTACAAGGATTCCGTTTTCTCTATATCCTTGCCAACATTTGTTATTTGTGGTCTTATTGACGGTAGCCATTTTAACAGATGGGAGGTGATAGCTCATTGTAGTTTTGATTTATAGTTCTCTAACAGCAAACTGTGGAAAATTCTGAAAGAGATGGGAATACCAGACCACCTGACCTGCCTCTTGAGAAACCTGTATGCATGTCAGGAAGCAACAGTTAGAACTGGACGTGGAACAACAGACTGGTTCCAAATAAGAAAAGGAGTATGTCAAGGTTGTATATTGTTACCCTGCTTATTTAACTTATATGCAGAGTACATCATGAGGAATGCTGGGCTGGAAGAAGCACAGGCTGGAATCAAGATTGCCAGGAGAAATATCAATAACCTCAGATATGCAGATGATACCACCCTTGAAATGGCAGAAAGTGAAGAGGAACTCAAAAGCCTCTTGATGAAAGTGAAAGAGGAGAGTGAAAAGGTTGGCTTGAAGCTCAACATTCAGAAAACAAAGATCATGGCATCTGGTCCCATCACTTCATGGGAAATAGATGGGGAAACAGTGGAAACAGCATCAGACTTTATTTTTTTCGGCTCCAAAATCACTGCAGATGCTGATTGCAGCCATGAAATTAAAAGACATTTACTCCTTGGAAGGAAAGTTATGACCAACAGAGACATTACTTTGCCAACCAAGGTCCGTCTAGTCAAGGCTATGGTTTTTCCAGTGGTCACGTATGGATGTGAGAGTTGGACTGTGAAGAAAGCTGATCGCCGAAAAATTGATGCTTTTGAACTGTGGTGCTGGAGAAGACTCTTGACAGTCCCTTGGACTGCAAGGAGATCCAACCAGTCCATTCTAAAGGAGATCAGTCCTGGGTGTTCATTGGAAGGACTGATGCTAAAGCTGAAACAGCAATACTTTGGCCACCTCATGTGAAGAGTTGACTCACTGGAAAAAACTCTGATGCTGGGAGGGATTGGGGGCAGGAGGAGAAGGGGACGACAGAGAATGAGATGACTGGATGGCATCACTGACTCGATGGACATGAGTTTGAGTGAACTCCAGGAGTTGGTGATGGACAGGGAGGCCTGGCGTGCTGTGATTCATGGGGTCACAAAGAGTCAGACACGACTGAGCGACTGAACTGAACTGAGTAACTGATGATGCTGAGCATCTTGTGACGTGCCTATTAGCCACCTATATGTCTTTTTTGGATAAAAAAAAATCTGTTTTGGTCTTCTGCCTATTCTTTAAGAGAATTTCTTTTAATATTAAGTTGTATAAGCTGTTTTATATATCTTGGATATTAACCTTTATCAGTCATATCATTTACAAATATTTTTATCTGACATTCTGTAGGTTACTTTTTCATTTTGTTGTTTCTTCTGCAGTGCAGAAGTTTTAAGTTTGATATCATCCAACTTATTTTTTCTTTCTTTATTTGTGCCTTTAGTGTCATAACCAGAAACATCATTGCCTAGATTAATGTCAAGGGGATTCTTTCCTATTTTTTCCTAGGAATTTTATGGTATCAGGTCTTATGTGTAAGTTTTTGATCTGGGGCTTCCCTGGTGGCTCAGTGGTAGAATTAATTTTGTGAGTAGTGTAAGATAGGAGGATTGCTGGATGGTATGGTAATTCTGTTTTTAAGTTTTTGAAGAAATTAAAGTGCTTTACTCTTATTGTCTTCTTATTTATTTCATCCTTCAAATGTCAATATTTCCTGTGTATACTTTGATGCGCAGTGTTGGGTACATATATTTTACATTGTTAAATCTTGATGGATTGGCTGCTTTACCATTATATAATAACCTATCTTGTGTCTTGTTTCTGTTATTGTGTAAAATTTATTTTATCTCATAAGTATAGCTACCCTCACTTTCTTTTTGTTGCCTCTTTCATGGAATGTATTTTTCTATTCTTTCACTTTGCATCCCTGTTCATCTTTTAAGCTGAAGTGAGTCTCTGGTAGGAAGTTGGGTATTGTTTTTATTCATCTAGACACTCAGCCTTTTGATACGTAAATTCATTCCATTTACTTTCAGAGTAATTACAGATAGGTAAGAGTCTACTTTGCTGTCTTATTGATTGCTTCCTGGTTGTTTTGTATTTCCATTGTTACTTTTTCTCTCTGTTTCTGCGTTTTTAATTGTTTATTTTCCATGCTGATATACTCTATTTCCATTCTTTGTCTTTTGTGGAGCTATTTAAGTTTCTATGTTGTGGAGCTATTTAAGTTTCTATGTTAAAAGAAATTCTCTTAAAGAATAGGCAGAAGACCAAAACAGATTTTTTTTATCCAAAAAAGACATATAGGTGGCTAATAGGCACGTCACAAGATGCTCATGGGCTTACATAAAACATCATATAAATACAATAGCTCATTTTAGATTGATGGCAAATTATATTTGGTCACCCATAAAGTTTTCACCCTTTTACTCCTCCCTTTTATATTATCAATTTATCTTTTATATTATATATTTTTTTAACAATTTATAGTAGTTATAGTTATTTTGCTACTCATTTTCTTTAACCTTTATACTATTGTTAGTTGCTGGCTAACACACCATTATAAGAGTTATAGTTTTCTAATCCTGACTATTTTCACCTTTACCAGTGTGCTGTGTGCTTTTATATGTTTTCATGTCACTGCTTAGCATAACAATTTTCAATTTGATGACTCCTTTCAGCATTTCTAGGTGGATTTAGTGGTAGTAAACTCAGTCAGCTTCTGCTTGTCTGGAAAAGCCTTTAATTCTCCTTCATATCTGAAGGGTAACTTTGATGGATAAAGTATTCTTGGCTGACATTTTTTTTTTTCTTTCAAACCTTTAAATGTATCATTCTGTTCTTTTCTGGTCTGTAGGGTTTTTGCTGAGAAAGCACTGATAGTCTATTGGAGGTTCTTCTGTATGTTATATTCTTTTTTCCCCTAGCTACCTTCAAGATTCTTTCCGTTTCCTTTATTCCCACAATTTCATTATAATATCCCTTAGGGAAAGTCTTTTTGCACTAAGATAATAAGGTAATCGATTAGCTTTGTGAGCTTGCATGTCCAGGTCTTTCTCCAGGTTTGGTATGTTCTCAGCTATCATTTCTTTAAATAAACTCTGCCTCTTCTACTTCTCTGCTCCTTCTAGAACTCCAATTATTCTGATTTGTCTTTTGATAAAATCCCATAACTCATGTAAAGCTATTTTTAAAAACATGGGAATATTAGACACAAAGATTAAGACAATGGTTCTCTCTAGAAGGAAAAATTGGGGCTATGTCCAAAAGGAGAACATCGATTTCTTCTAGAACTGGCAATGTTTTCTATCTCCTAGTGATGCTGCTGCTGCTAAGTCGCTTGAGTCATGTCCGACTCTATGTGACCCCATAGACAGCAGCCCACCAGGCTCCCCCGTCCCTGGGATTCTCTAGGCAAGAGTACTGGAGTGGGGTGCCATTGCCTTCTCTGAGTCTGGGTGATGAGTACCTAGATTTTGGTACTTTTAACCTTCAGAAATATAAGTATCATTTTGTAAGTATTCAATATTTAATACAAGTTAGAAAGTACATTTTTAAAATTATATAGGAAATTCCATGTACAATCTGATTAGAATTATATGGTAAATATATAAAGAGAAAAAGATTAAATATGAATATGCAAAATGCTTTAAAAATAGCGACTGGACATGACTGAGCAACTGATACACTAATTTTATGATTAAAAAGTAAGATTGTTTACTTGCATTCTGTAACCATGATATCACTAAATCTAGCATTTAGAAAAACATTTATTTTCAAACTCTCAAGAAATGTTTGCAAGATTGAGAAATTACCTTAGGAATTGCATCTCTGAGTAGCCTTTCTCAACATGAAGCCATGAAGCATACTCTTCCTCATTGAAGGGTAAATACTAGTTTTCCGTGAAATGTTGCCTTTGAGAGTCCATGCAACTTTTGCCCTACAACCAATCCACTTGAGAAGTCTGACAGTTCATCTTTCATAATACCTCCTGCATCCATCCTTCCTCTCAGTTCTTACTGAATCCTACTCAGAGTGACCAGGTTGTTCTTCGCATTTACCTCCCTGAAAGTATTATGTTCCCTTATACAAATTCTTCTCAACTCTGAAAATACTTTGACTTTTTCAATGATTCCAAAAGCATGGATGGCCCCTCTCCACCCCAATCCCTGTGCTATACATTTCCTACTAACTCTTCTCATATCTATCCTTCTAGAACCAGTTTGAACTCTTACCTTTTCTGTAAATTCTTCTTAGACCAGCCCAAACTCAACTAGTTTCTTCCTTTTTGGCCTTTATCCTTTGTTGTTTTGTATTAAAACCATCAATGTTTATTCTAGGCTACTATTTAAAATAGACTTCACTTTTTACAGCAGTTTTAGGTTCAAGCAAAATTGAGCAGAAGGTACAGAGATTTCCATACGCTCCATACCCCCACACATGTATAGTTTTTCCCATCATCAATAACATCCAGCATAATGGTACATTTATTACAATTGATGGACTTATACTGACACATAATTATCATTCAAAGTCCATAGTTTACATTACAGTTCATTCTTGGTCTTGTGTATGCTGTGGGTTTGGATAAATGTCTAATAACATGTACCTACCATTATAGCATCATATAGAATAGTTTTACTGCCCTAAAAATTCTATGTGATCCACCTATTCATCCTTTCCTCCCCATGGCCCCTAGCAATCACTGACTATTTTACTGCCTCAATAGTTTTGCCTTTTCCAGAATGTCATGTAGTTGTAGTTATGTAGTATTTAGCCTTCTCATATTGGCTTCTTCCATTTAGTGATATGCATTTGTTTCCTCCAGGTCTTTTTATGGCTTGATAGCTCATTTCTCTTTAGCACTAAATAATATTTCATTATATAGACACACCATACTTTATTTGTTCACCTACTGGAGGACATTGTAGTTGTTTCCAAGTTTTGGCAATTATGAATAGAGCTATTATAACCATTTGTGTGGACATAGTTTTTGTGTGGACATAGTTTTCAACTCCTTTGGATAAACACCAAGGAGTGTGATTGCTGGATCGTACGGTAAGAGTATGCTTAATTTTGTAAGAAGCTGCCAAACTATTTTCTAGCATTTGGTGGTATTATAATTCTGGATTTGGTCATTCTAAAAGGTGTTCATTGGTATCTCATTGTTGCTTTAAATTGCATTTCCCTGTGACATAGGATATGAAACATCTTTTTTTGCATGCTTATTTGCCATCTATATATCTTCTCCCAAGCTATTTTTTTTCTGTTTTATTTATTTTTTTGGAGGCTAATTACTTTACAATATTATATTGGTTGGTTTTGCCATACATTGATATGAATCTGCCCCGGGTGTACATGTGTTCCCCTTCTTGAACCCCCCTCCCTCCTCCCTCCTCCCCTTATCCTCCCTCAGGGTCATCCCCGCGCACCAGCCCCAAGCATCCTGTATCATGCGTCAAACATGGACTGGTGATTCGTTTCACATATGATAATATACATGTTTCAATGCCATTCTCCCAAATCATCCCACCCTCACCCTCTCCCACAGAGTCCCAAAGACTGTTCTATACACCTGTGTCTCTTTTGCTGTCTCATATACAGGGTTAAGGTTACCATCTTTCTAAATTCCATATACATGCATTAGTATTCTGTATTGGTGTTTTTCTTTCTGGCTTACTTCACTCTGTATAATAGGCTCCAGTTAAAGTACCTAATTTTTTAAACCAAATTTCGGCTATCAACCTCTAAACATTCAATTCCATCTATCTATCCACAATTCCCAGACCAGCTACTCCATAGGTTCTTGTCTTTCATGCTTTAGAATGGCATTTCTACAAGCATCAGGAGAATTTTTGAGATTTCCTCTAAGATGTAGTTCAATTCCAGGTTAGCCTTTAAGAGTCACTTACATACTATTTGTTCTATTACTGGAAACAGAATAGAGACAGGATATAGAGGACATAACCTTGACTCATCTAGGGAGTGAGGACTACAGGAGACCAGCCCAAAGGACAGTGCTACAGAAAAGAAAAAAAGTGGTAGAAAAAGACTAGATTTCAGGATGGGTAAATAGTCCCTTATTCAGGCTCTTGTAAAAATTCCTATCCACTGAGCTACCTGCCCCTTCTCAGCAGAAGGCAGAAAGCAGTAGTTTCCGGTATCAGAGTTAGCCCTGAGCAGCTGTTCCTTTTGTCCTGTCAATAGCAGGAATTGACTCATGTGACCTTGGAAGAACAAACTTGAGGCAATATCCTGAATTAATTGTTGTCTAGGTTGTTAAAGAGGAACAAATATACTTCCCCCAAATAAACCAATAGCTTACTTTGGAGATCAATTAGAACCAAGAAGACTAAAAGGATTGGGTCATGCCTGGGTCATTCCTTAAACTATTGATGGCCAGCTCCTTTACCAAGCAATGGACTTGAGTGATAGCCAGCTAAGAAAAGTCAAAGTGCCTATCATCTGAAACAAGGAGAATAAGTAAAGTGGTTATAAAATGTCCTCAGGCAGTCATATACGATGTTTGAATTGATGACTTAATAAAACATTTGGTGGTAGAATAACCTACTTTGATAAAACCTAGTGGTTGTCAGAATATTGCACCCTGATCAATTCAACATCACCTTCATATACAGCTGAGAACATGCATAGATCTCCAGAGGGGGAAGTTATATATTCCCGTTTCCTACCCTTTAGTCAAAGAGGATGTTAGAGTAGACATAAGGAGAGGGGGAGCCCTTTGCTATCCTCTTTTAAATAATTAATGACATAAAGGTGCCTGCTACTCATGGATGACCCCGTACTCACTAAGAAGCAACTCCGCCACCTCCTTTCACTGACACCTCCTTTCACTGTTCTGCAACCTGAGAAAGGAGGGACTGAGTCATTTGCTGCCATGCATGTCACTATGTCTGAACCAACCTGGACCGTCAAGCCAGCAGCTCCCCATCACAGTAGCACACTGGGGCAGCAGCTGTCTTTGTTCAGTAGAGATAATTCTTGTCCCTGTCTGTAGTTCAGGATTTTATTTTATTTCTATTTTTGACTTAATATATAACATGTTACACATACACCAAGTTGCTTTTATGTGGAAGACCAGAAAGAAAATACTTTGCATGGCTTTGGTAATATTTCCAAGTCTCCTTGCGACACACAAAGCATGCCTGCCTCCTGCCTGTAGAGGAGTGGGTCTGAGTGCTCTAACTTCTGCCAGGTGTTGTGCCTGAGTCATTGCATAAGGCATGAATTTTCACAGAAGCAGAAGAGAGTCAAAAGGAGGCAGGGAAGTACTGCACTATGATCAGATATAATAACACCCTTTTTGTCCATTTTACTTGCCTCTACTCACCAAAAGCACTGCTTATAAATTTAAGAGTAGAATTTACCAGTCAGGAGAAGGAGAATAATTTAATGGGAAGTTAAAGCTGTCCTTTCTAACATCCATCTCAAGGAATGTGTGTGTTTGCTACTAAGAAGTTTATTAAAATCCTTCTCATCCATTGTCTCCTTTACTCGAACCATTGCATGAAACAGGTATTATATATTCTTTTTTTCAAATGAGAAAACTGAGATGATGTAAACCATACAAAATAGTTGTATGATTGTCCCAAATCATACAAAACAGTTCTTTTATGCAGGCAGGTTCCATCCTAAATGTTCTCTCAACCCTGTACTTTTCACCCTAGAGCATCCTGTCTCTCTGTACTTTGGAATCTCTTAACTATGAATGTAGTTCTGCCACCCATGAATTTATGCACACTTTTATAGTATTGGAACATACAACATAATCAATCCATACCAACTTAAAGCAACCAGTTCCATAAGATTATTTCCCACTGTGGAAAACAGAACTCATCTCCTCCCTGCCCTCTCCCTCCTTCTTCCTTCCCTCTTTTTTATTCTTCCCTTTTTTTTCTGGGGAGGATGTTAATGTATTGCTCAAAGGGCACCTTCCCTGTTTCTAGCACTTCTCCATTCAGGAAAGGAGTTTGTGTTCAACCTGTTCCATTTGTCATTATGAATTTTGGTCACATCCTTGCTTGAGCTCTGGCTTTCCACAATGTTACGGTTTTAACTTAATCATAGATCCTGTCTTCCCACATCCAGTACAGGGCAGACTTTGCTTAGATTGACAACTCCTAGAAGATAGTTCATTAATATTGGCCGCTCCACTCCAAGATGCTCCCCCCGGTTCAACACGGAGCACTCCTACTTGCCTGCTCCTTTGTGTTTCCTCTTGATATATAGTCTCCTTCCTCTGTTTAACTGTAAGCTCCCTATGGATAAAGTTGTATTTCTCTCTGCTTCTCATTACAGTACCTAGCTCAGTGTCTAAATCTGAGCAGCTAAGGAGTAAACATTTGCAAAATGAAAAATTCTCCCCTTTCTTGTACTGAGATTCTTTCTTTTGCATTTTAATGTCCCCTTTCCATTCACCAGTTTCAGAGTCTAGAACTTTAGGGTACCCTTTAGCTGAAGGTTGTTGCTCATTTCTCTATCAGTGTGGGCGCCACATTCCAACTTCCTTCCAAATGCTACTGACAGTGTCTGGCATCTTACTTGTCTTTATAGGCTTAGACAGATTTATAGTTACATGGTTCCCTGAGGGGTGGTTAGTAGATGAGAGCTTTTTGAACTTTAATGTATAACTACACAAGTATTTTCGGAAGTGCCTTCCCACTCTTGTTTTCCCAGAAGCTTATATGCTGTTTATCTTCTCATTCCCACAGCCTATGAGATCTTCTTACATATATTACAGCATTCTGATGTTTCATAACACCAATGAATGTGAATTATATAGATAGCATAAAGATAGAAAAAATTCAAGATTCCAGATAACATCAGGGCTCACATTCCTCCCACTAAGGAACCATTTTTCTCTCTCATTTACTTGAAACTTAGGCAGATGGGTTGGCTCTGACCCCTCAGAAAATAGTAGCTTTGACCTATCCTAATTTTAAATACCCAAATGCAGTATGCTTATTCTTTCATCATCACATCAATTAAAGACCATTCTAGCTTTTTCTTGCCTTGAGTAAAAATAAGTAGTCCTGTTAGATTCATAGAATATTCTTCTCAACTGCTCAAGTCCAAATTTTCATGATAAAGAATGTATCTGATAATTGTTAGTGCTATTTTTGACAGATGTTCAATATGTAATAATGATCTGCTGCTTTGACTAATCCAGCCAAATCAACAGCTTTAGACAGAATCCAAAGGCCAGTTTGGGAGCACTGCCAATATCTATTCCAAGAGATTTTTAACAATAAAAATCCTCAAGTGAAAAAGAGAAATTTAAATCATTAGATTACTTCCAAAAAAAATCAAAGCAGAAAAAAAAAAAAAAAAGCAAAAGAAAACTGTGGCCAGTATAATAGTCCGAAGGTTCAATATTTACTAGTTTGTGTACCATCTGAGCTATTTCCTTTAATCAACCATGCACATGGCACTTTTATTCTCAGGGGACATTATTGCCATGACAACTTTATCAGGCTAAACACTGAAATGCAGCTCTTGGAGCAATCTCAGTTTGAGTACGGTTTACAATATTATTTATGTTATTCTTTTATCAACATCCTTGGCATGCCAAACAGAGATGAGAAATTTTTTAAATGACTATTAAAATCACAATAAAATGTAAAAACTTTACAAAGAGAAGAGGAATAAGCCATTAGGCTGAAAAATGGGCAATCAAAGAAGCTATTGCACTCGGCAGATGGAAAAGCAGCAGGTGCCATGGTGTGATGGGACCTTGCTTCCCATCATGCATGCTCTACAATGATGCATCCTGACAGGGAAGGGAATTAATGTGTCGGAGCAGGTACTTTCTGTCCATTAGCTGATTCCCAGTTCGTCCTCGCAGACTTCTACCTGTGGCTCTTGGATAAAATGGTTTGCAATACACAGCGCCGAAACTTGTCTGGGGAAGGAAGGCTGTGAGTAGCCCTTTTTCAGTGCTTCAGTTTAACAGAGTGAGTGACCAAGTAAATATTTCTCCGGCCCAAACTGGGATTAGCGATTTCAGTCTCTGAATAAATTATTTGAATACAGGTGCTGTGCATACATCCAGGTGACAAAGGGCCACAGGCTCTCAGTGTGGGAGATGGAAGGGAACACCGATGAAGAGAATTCTCAAGGTAACAAATTAGCTCTCAAACAAATGGGTCTCGGGAAAGCTCTGAGAGTACACTCATCTCTCTGCATTCAGAGAAAATAATGCCAAATTATAAAGGGGCAAGCTGAACTGGCGGGTCAGCTGAGACATTCATGGCACGTTAGGCATGGTAAACACTGATGCTCTGGCACTTTGTCATGTGTCAGGCTGGTTCTTCTTTCCATTCTCTTCCTGAACCTGAGTTTATGTTCCAGATCTTACCTGTGAAACCTCAAAAACAGAGTGAAATAGAAACAGAGTTTAAATTAAATTTGTGCAATTGGTAAGAGTAGGTCTTTCCAGATCTTTGTCCAATAAACTAATGGAATTGCACAAGTGTTTACTGGAAATGGTAAATCTTATTTTTTTTCTATCCATTTTCACGACTACACTGGAAAGTCAAAACTGGCTCTCTCACTCATTATGTATAGTCATCAAAGGAAGGAAATGGGTGTGGGCTGCATTTATGCTAAAATTATGTGCATGTCAAAGAAGCATTAACCTAAGATTCAATTCAAGCCTTCTTTATCCCCTAGTAGTGAAAGTGTTAGTCGCTCAGTTGTGCCCAACTCTTTGCAACCCCATGGACTGTAGCCCACCAGGCTCCTCTGTCCATGGGATTTAACAGGCAAGGATACTGGAGTGGTTTGCCATTTCCTTCTCCAGGGGATCTTCCCGACGCAGGGATCGAACCCCAGTCTCCTGCATCGCAGGCAGATTCTTTACCAACTGAGCTACCAGGGAAGACCTTAGTTTAGATAAGGGGCATGTTATTCTATTTCAAACCATCCTGTTTTTTCTGCACACTTATCACCTTGGCATTTATAAATAATTTTCATTTAATGTCTGTCAAATCTCACTAAATTCTAAGTGACCCTGAGGAAAGAAACTGAGTGTACCTTGCCTCAGCGCTTAGCAAAATACTAGCCACATGGTAGGAGCTCAGTATTAGTAGAAAGAGAAAGAGTTGGAAGGAAGGAGATAAATAATGCAGGAAGAAAATAAGGAAGATGTCAAGAGAAGATCCAGAAGATGTAAAATAATCCTTAGCATCTTTATACTTCTCTATGTCTTCTTTAGAAGCCTCCATAAAAGCTTTAAATTTATTGAGATGCCTAAACTACACTAAATAAAGAGGAGGAGGATGAGTGAGGAGAAGTGTATGTATGCACTGACAGCAATAGGATGGATATCATTGAATGGTCTCTAAGGACATCTGAATAGACAAGTATGCATATCCTTGGTCATGAAATTAATTTTATAAAGAAACAATGAAGATGGAAATATCAGCTGGAATAGAGTGAATTTTAACTTAGAGGCCACACCAAGAGAGTTTATTTTTTTAATTAATTAATTTATTTATTTATTTTTATTGGAGGCTAATTATTTTACAATATTATATTGGTTGGTTTTGCCATACATTGACATGAATCCGCCCCAGGTGTACATGAGTTCCCCTTCCTGAACCCCCCTCCCACCTCCCTCCTCCCTTTATCCTCCCTCTGGTTCATCCCCCCACACCAGCCCCGAGCATCCTGTAACATGCATCGACCCTGAACTCGTGATTCGTTTCACATATGACAACATACATGTTTCAATGCCATTCTCCCAAATCATCCCACCCTCACCCTTTCCCACAGAGCCCCAAAGACTGTGCTATACATCTGTGTCTCTTTTGCTGTCTCGTATACAGGGTTATCATTTGCGTCTTTCTAAATTCCATATATATGCGTTAATGTACTGTATTGGTGATTTTCTTTCTGGCTTACTTCACTCTGTATAATAGGTTCTAGTTGCCTCCACCTCATTAGAACTAGTTCAAATGCATTCTTTTTAATGGCTGAGTAATACTCCATTGTGTATATGTACCAAAGCTTTCTTATCCATTCGTCTGCAGATAGACATCTAGGTTGCTTCCATGTCCTGGCTATTATAAACAGTGCTGCGATGAACATTGGAGTACATGTGTCTCTTTCAATTCTGGTTTCCTCAGTGTGTATGCCCAGGAGTGTGATTGCTGGATCATATGGCAGTTCTATTTTCAGTTTTTTGAGGAATCTCCACACTGTTCTCCACAGTGGCTGTACTAGTTTGCATTCCCACTAACAGTGTAAGAGGGTTCCCTTCTCTCCACACCCTCTCCAGCATTTATTGCATGTAGACTTTTGGATAGCAGCCATTCTGACAGGTGTGAAATGGTATCTCATTGTGGTTTTGATTTGCATTTCTCTGATTATGAGGGATGTTGAGCATTTTTTCATGTGTTTGTTAGCCATCTTTATGTCTTCTTTGGAGAAATGTCTGTTTAGATCTTTGGCCATTTTTTGATTGGGTCATTTATTTTTCTGGAATTGAGCTGCAGGAGCTGCTTGTATATTTTGGAGATTAATCCTTCATCAGTTGCTTCATTTGCTATTATTTTCTCCCATTCTGAAGGCTGTCTTTTCACCTTGCTTATAGTTTCCTTTGCTGTGCAGAAGCTTTGGATTTTAATTAGGTCCCATTTGTTTATTTTTGCTTTTATTTCCAATATTCTGGGAGGTGGGTCTTGGAGGATCCTGCTGTGATTTATGTCAGAGAGTGTTTTGCCTACGTTCTCCTCTAGGAGTTTTATAGTTTCTGGTCTTACATTTAGCTCTCTAATCCATTTTGAGTTTATTTTGGTGTATGGTGTTAGGAAGTGTTCTAGTTTCATTCTTTTACAAGTGGCTGACCAGTTTTCCCAGCACCACTGTTAAAGAGACTGTCTTTTCTCCATTTTATATTCTTGCCTCCTTTGTCAAAGAGTTTAAAATTACCCTTTTATGTCTTGTGGTTCTTATCCCAAGTGATTGAAATAAGCAACTATATTTGGTAGTACAGGACATTCAGTTTGTGTCTGATCATCCTTTTATTCATATCTCTCCTCAAATGGAGTACAAGCATACTGATTATGCAGGATTATACAAGGCAATGATTACTACACATTTTTAATGTGAAATAGAACAGTGAGTAAAGAAATTATGGCAACCAGTGATAATAACACCTGAAGTGCACAGCACCTAAGAGTTTCCAGGATGATTTAATAGTATATTATTTAATCCTTGAAACAATTATTTAATCCTGTTATTTAACCTTAACAGGATCATTAATCTGGAAGGAGGATTTACTAATTATGCAACCTTCATAAAGTTACTTAACTTCTCCATCTCATAGTTTTATCTTCTAAAACCATCGAAAAAATCAAAAATTGAAAGGAAAATGAATGGAAAATATTTTGCTCAATAAATGTTAACCATGATTAGTGTTGTTATTATTTAGTAGCACAGATATCCCTAACTACAACTTACACATCCCAATAAAAGGACCTCATAAGTTAAATGATTTCATTGCCCCAGATCTCATATTTCTAATTCTGAAATCATCATGCTCTGTACTATGCCAATTTTATTCTGAGCTGCAGTTGACTTTAAGATCTAAGTTTGAGGCTGTGTGGCCCCTTTGGAACACCCTTCACCACAGGATCCTAGGGACAGCAGCTTGGTGTGGAGCCAGTGCATCAAGCCAACAGAATCAAGGTCTTGGAATACCAACCCTGCTGGAGAGGTCAGTCAATATCAGTTGCTTCCCTCCAGAAAACCTGACATTTTGCCTTTCCTTCATTTTGGTTCCTGTCAGTTTCAAAAGAGACAAGCTTTGGGGAATGAAACTGATGTGTTTGTGTGACTGTTCCAGGCTGCCAAAATTGACAGAGGCTGAAACTGGTGAAAGTAACCAATTTGTCAATTTCCGCAAAAAGACAGTTTGAAGGCAGAGATTGACTAAGTCTATCCTTTTCCTGCTTGATCTGAAAATTTAATTTTTCCCCAACTTTAAAAACTTTTGTGTTTACTCTCATAAATTTTATTGGACTGTATTCTGCATACAACCTGAATTGGTCTCACAGTTTAAACAAATGGTCAATTCCATCAAAATTCAATTCAGTGTATTGTTTAGCAGAGTTATTTTACATTGGATTGATTGATAAATTTATTTTAAATGGCTAAAATACGTTATTAAAATGTGGAATCACTCTAAACCCTACTGCTTTTGAGTTTTGATGCTTCACAGGAAAACCCCTTAGCTTTAACTGATAGATATACAGTCAAAAACACAATCAGTCAGTTCAGAACTCTATTGCATCTGTCAACTATCTGGTTTTGATAATCTATGCATGATTAAATCAAAATTATTTTTAGAGACTTAAAATTATACTAGAGGTGTTAGGATTCTTTGTCTGCTATTCACCAGTTATGTGATTTTTTCACATTACCACCTTTGATTCTCAGCCTTTCCCACTATATAATGAGGAGGTTAGACTACAGCAGCATTTTCCAAAGTGTATTCTTTAGAGAAAGCTTTCTTTCACAGGACATTAATAAGTCTAACAAAAAATACATGATAACTTTCCATATAACTTTGGAGAACATTAGTTAAATATGCTTATTGACTACAAGACTTCAGATTCTTTATCATCTTAACATGTATAATGGATATAGCTTTCAGTCATAAACCCTAGTGTACAATACAATAAAATAACTATACTTTCTAGATCCCATCCTGCCAAAGTGCTGAGAATCTTGTCTTCAATTGTGTAGGGGATATTGGTTCTGGAATCTCCATGGGCAGAGGATATCGGTGGCCCATCTTGTCCTAAGTCATCAGTCCAAAAAGTTTGTTTCTGGGACTGTCTTCATGAGAGATGAGTAAGCTTTTTCTATAAAGGGCAAGACAGGCTTTGAGGACCTTTCAGACTCTGTAACAACTCAGCGCCGCCATTACTCAGTTCTGTCATTTTACTGCAAAAGAAGCCATATACAATATATAACATATACAAAACTGTCTTCTTTTTTAACCATTTTAAAATGTAAAAACAAAACTTATGGACTGTATGAAAAACAGATGGTGGGCTGTATCTGTCTTCTAAGCTATAGTTTACCATCCTCTGGTCTAAATGACTGGCTCATTGATGCTTCTGTGTAAATTTCTTGTTCTTAGCTCCCAGTATCTCATTATTTGATACATTTTTTATTCATTCATTCAATATTTATTGAGTGACTATTAAGTATCTGGTTCTGTGAGAAGTGTAGTATATACATGGGTCCCACCTCCTTGAACCTTAATGCCTAACTGGGGAGTTAGATACTCCACAGGTAAAGGAATGAAACTGTAGTTTAAACTAAGTAAGTTCTACAAGAAGTGTAACCAACCACCTTGCTTTCCCTAAAACCTTCTTAGTTTTAGTATGAAAAACTTTGCATCCCCCAAATCCTCTAATTCCCAGACAAACAGGGGTGGATGATCATGCTACAGGGATAAAAGCTGGTGCTTTAAAAAAGAATAACATAGTGGATATGCTTTATATTGTAGATATAGTCTGGAAATCTTTTTGAAGGTGTATCACTTAAAGCTGAGAATTGAAAGAGAAGAAAAAAACACAAACGAATGCAGCCCAGTCATATGAAGAGAGGAAGGAACGAAAAGTACAGGCAAAATAAATCACTTGTTTACAAAAAGTTTTGGGCACTTAGGAAACTGGAAAAAGAAAAAGAAAAAAAAAGCTATTTTTAACTAGGGCAGATTAAACAAGATAAATGGCAGGTTGAGATAAAATTAGAGGTGTAGGCAATGGAATATTCAGTTCAGTTCAGTCACTCAGTCGTGTCCGACTCTTTGCGACCCCATGAATCACAGCACTCCAGGCCTCCCTGTCCATCACCAACTCCCAGAGTTCACTCAAACTCATGTCCATCGAGTTGGTGATGCCATCCAGCCATCTCATTCTCTGTCGTCCCCGTCTCCTCTGGCCCCCAATCCCTCCCAGCATCAGAGTCTTTTCCAGTGAGTCAACTCGTCGCATGAGGTGGCCAAAGCATTGCAGTTTCAGTTTTAGCATCAGTCCTTCCAATGAACACCTAGGATTGATCTCCTCTAGAATGGACTGGTTGGATCTCCTTGCAGTCCAAGGGACTCTCAAGAGTCTTATCCAGCACCACAGTTCAAAAGCATCAATTCTTCGGCGATCAGCTTTCTTCACAGTCCAACTCTCACATCCATACATGACCACTGGAAAAACCATAGCCTTGACTAGACGGACCTTGGTTGGCAAAGTAATGTCTCTGCTTTTTAATATGCTATCTACTCAGCTATTAAAAAAAACCGCATTTGAGTCAGTTCTAATGAGGTGGATGAAACTGGAGCCTATTATACAGAGTGAATTAAGTCAGAAAGAGAAACACAAATAAAGTATATTAACGCATATATATGGAATTTAGAAAAACGGTAACAATGAACCTATATGCAAGACAGCAAGAGACACAGATGTAAAGAACAGACTTTTGGACTCTGGGAGAAGGCGAGGGTAGGATGATTTGAGAGAATAGTATTGAAACATGTGTATTACCATATGTATAACAGATGACCAGTGCAAGTTCTATGCATAAAGCAGGGCACTCAAAGCTGGTGCTCTGGGACACCCAGAGGGATGGGATGGGGATGGAGGAGGGCAGGGGGATTTGGATGGGGGGACACATGTACAGCCAGGTTTGATTCATGTAGATGTATGGCAAAAACCACTACAATATTGTAAAGTAATTAGCCTCCAATTAAAATTTTTAAATTAATTTAAAAATTAGACATGTAGGAATGACTCATCATGGTCCATGGTAAGAAGTTTGGGTTCTATTCTAAATGTAGTAGAAAATCATTGTTGTTATTCAGTTGCCAAGTTATGTTTGACTCTGTGACCTGCAACACACCAGACTTCCCTGTCTACCTCCAGAGTTTGCTCCAACTCATGCCTGTGGAGTTGGTGATGCTATACAACATCTCACCCTCTGGTGCCCCCTTCTCCTCTGGCTCTCAGCATTTCCCAGCATCAGGGTCTTTTCCAGTGAATCAGCTCTTTGCATCAAGTGGTTAAAGTACTGGAGCTTCAGCATCAGTCCTTCCAGTGAATATTCAGGGTTTATTTCCTTTAGGATTGACTGGTTTGATCTCCTTCCTGTCCAAGAGACTCTCAAGAGTTTCTCCAGCACCACAATTGGAAAGCATCAATACTTCAGACTTCTTTATGGTCCAACTCTCACATCTGTACATGACTAGATCATTATATAATTTAAAAGGAAGGCTTTTCAAATATTTTCTGCCTAACCCAAGGATTTATTGTTGTTATTTAGTTGCTAAGTTGTGTCCAACTCTTTGTGACCCCATGGACTGTTGCCCACCAGGCTCCTCTGTCCACTGGGATTTCCCAGGCAAGAATACTGGACTGGGTTGCCATTTCCTTCTCCAGGTATCTTCTGGACCCAGAGATCAAACCCAGGTCTTCTGCCCGGCAGGCAGATCCTTTATCACTGAACTACCTTGGAAACATGAAAACATTAATCACAATCCTTTTTTTTTCCCTAAGATATACATTGTATATTGGTTACACCAAAGATGATCTTATCTAATACAGGGGATGAGTATGAAAGTAGGGTGAACAATGAGGAAGAGAAGAAGTAAAGTGTTAATACATCAGTAGTGTATGGCTCGTTGAGACTCCATGGATTATAGCCTACTAGGCTCCTCTGTCCATGGGGTTCTCCAGTGAGAACATTGGAGTGGGTAGCCACTCCCTTCTTCAAGGGATCTTCCTAGCCCAGGGATCAAACTCATGTCTCCTGCATTGCAGGTGGATTTCTTACCATCTCAGCCACCAGTAAAGTAAGTAAATGTAAGTAAGTAATAAGTAAAGGAAATGCATAAACTATTCTTTCCAGATGGGGAATTTCTCAGGCTCCCCCTACTAATTTCTGCTTCAGATTCTCTAATAGTCATTTGGTTTCCCCGTGTGATGAGTGTGTGTGTGTATTATATAAGATTTTCATATTTCCATATATCTGCTCTGGCTGGGACCTTATAGACTAGTGATTAGGTACTATGATCTCTCTGAAGTTAATCTGCGATTCTCCCCAGATACTCTGTTTTGGTTGGCTTCTCTTGACCTCACCCACTGCAGCCAGGGCAATAAAAGATCACTTTCTATTACACACCCTAGGTTTCCCTGGTGGCTCAGACTATTCTTCCTGCAATGCAGGAAACCTGGGTTCAATCCTTGGGTTGGCAAATCCCCTGGAGAAGGGAATGATTACCCACTCCAGTATTCTTGCCTGGAGAATCCCTTGGACAGAGGAGCCTGGTGGGCTACAGTCCATGTGGTTGCAGAGAGTCAGACACGACTGGGTGACTAACACTTTCACTTTCCTATACACCCTAGGACTGGATCTAGGAAGACAGGTCATGCTCATCTGGGTGGGGATGCACTGGAAGGTAATGACTCAAAACATTCATTCAGCATCTTCAGATACAGCTGCAGCCCATCCAAATGTTGATCTTTGAAACTTTAAAGAAAATACAGAAGGCCTTCACAGACACCTACAAGAAACAACACAGGCTCTGATTTCTGGCTGAGGTCTCATGTAGGAAAGATGCATTTCATTGACTTGCATTAACAACTCTGGTAATAGGAATGGAGTTACTGACATTTCCATTTCGTGGTGTGAACACTCCATCATAACGAGGGGGGAGTGTGGTTGTTAACTGCCGTGTTTGTTAGCACAGGAAAATCAAAATGATTTTTCATCATTTGTCCCATGTGAAAAACACCCTCATTTAAATGTTCTGAAATTGCTCCCAATCAACTCCAAGGATCAGACTGGTCCACAAATTTGCCTTTGGTTAGTATGATAATGAGACTTCAACTGCACACCAAATAATTGTATTTACTTAAATTTATGATTGTGCATTAGAGTGTTCAGTAGTATTCAGGAGGTCTCGAAGCCATAACTTACAGCCTCAACCTCACCTTCTTCTATACATTTTACTTTTAGAAACTGCTATTTAAATGCAGATGGCTGTATAAATTTCCACTCCTGACCTGAAATATATCCAGCAATATATGCTATGATTAATTGGTACTTCAGACCTCTGTTTGCCCCCCCTCAGGAATTATCCGTTTTGCAGCCTGTGAGATAAAATGATAGGCTCCTCTCTAGTAATATACATTCTCTCTGCAGCTTTCAAAGACTAACATCGAGCAGCAATAGTGGCCATTTAATCTCTCTTCTCTATCATATCTTGTTTAAAAATTACATTCAATAGCCAGCCAGTTTATGAAGGCCACTCTCCCTGAGTTCAGAGTATCTCAGTCGCATTCTTTCTGTTTTATTATTAAAGGCCAACCTCAGAATCCCTATGTCCATCACTGCTAAGTGTTGAAACAAGCCACAAATACTGCCACTGACGGTAGTTAAAAATGCAGCTGGGTTAATACTGACATATTGTTATCTTTTGAGGGCCAGTTGATATGTGTTCATTTATAATCTAATTGTATGTCCACTTTTTAAAAAATCAGCCCCCGGTGTGGAATGGATAAAAATACAATTACCAAATGATATGTGTAATCATTCAGAGCTGTTAGCTCTAAAAGGTGATATTGCAGTGACATTGAGAAAATTAGATCTATTCTTCATACAATTATATGGCTACACTTTCACTCTAATGCCATTCTAATTGGAAAGGAACATTGAAATGTGAAGCTGAGTGTGTTTCACTCTCTAATTATCACTGAACAACTCATTCTTAGGATAGGTTTCTGGAAAAGACAGTTGACAGAATGCTTTGATAATTCCAAATGCTCATTGCTGCTTTCATGCCAGGTAAAGCTTGTTTTCATTCAATAAAATTTAGATGGCCACTGATAACTTACTAGAAATAAAGATTTGGGTGAATGCCTATAATTCTTTTAGTCCGTTCGTGTCTTTGAAAAGAAAAATTCTATATGGATACACTCCCTCCACTTTTACTTCAAGTGGACCCTCAAAATGTAAATATTTGCCTTCCTATTTTATAGCGTGGTTGGGAGGCTCAAATTTTATAATAAAAGTACAAGTTATTTTGTAGACTTCTAAGATACATACAAATATTAGCTATTACTCTTATAATTGCTGTTGTTGTTAATCATCTGTTAGTAGATGCCAAGACTTGATTTAGTGAGTCAGTTGCTTTAGGGTCACTGCCTATAGAAATTATGATGTCAAGTTAATATCTCTGGCCTTAATTAGATCCCTGCTGTGCAAGTCAGTGGTGTCTGGATATGTGTGTATTTAATAAGGACCCTCTTCCATTTCCCTATTCTCAGAATCATAGATTTATAGAGAAAACAGTACAGCTAAAGTACTAGTATGTGTTAGCCATTCAGTCGTGTCCAACTCTTTGCAACCCCATGGACTATAGGCCATCAGGCTCGTCTGTCCATGAGATTTCCCAGGCCAGAATACTGGAATGAGTAGAAATTCACTTTTCCAGAGGATCTTCCTGACCCAGGGACTGAACCCAGGTCTCCTGCATTGCAGGCATATTCTTTACCATCTTAGCCACCAGGGAAGCCCAAAGTGCTATTACACCCCATAAATCATTCTAATATTAGACTATAAGCCCTAAGAAGCTGATAACTGTGTCTCTTCATGGAAGGTATTGAATATATCCATACTGTCTGAACAAGAGTGAACACTTTTATTTTGTATTTCTTCATTCTTTATAAGCATATATTCCTTTACATCATTGAGCATGATTATAATAACTGCTTTCAAACATTTATCTTTGAATTCCAACATCTGACTTATTAGTTATCATGGTATAAGTTTCCACAGCTTGTCTTTTCCCTTGAAAATGGATCACATTTTCCAGATATTTTAATTGTATTTTGGATATTATGAGTGCTGTCATAGGGACTCCGGACTATATTATGTTCTTGTAAAGATTACTATATTTTATTGCTGTTTTAGTGGGTAGTTTGACTTGTCTCAAACTGGAAACTTTCGAAGAACCACTCAGTTATTTTGGTAGCTAGGCTTCTTTCAGTCTGCCCTGCGCATATGTGTGGTGAGGGGTCAGTTTGAGTTGTATACAGACTAATATATACAGAACATACTGTTTACCTTCTCTGGCTTTTTTCTTTTTGGGATTCCCCCCAACCGATTCTAGTGGCTGTCACTGGTTCTCCATGCCAGAAAGACTGAAGTTTTATATAGGAATTTTAGCTGCTCCAAGTATGCTGACTGCATTCTGACCTTGAGCTAAAAGCAGTAAAAAGTGGAAACTCATGCCATGTCATTTTCTTCATCCAAATGTCAATGTCTCTTCAGAATCTGCCTAGATTTTGTTCACTCCTCAGGGCCTTGTGTTTTCCATAGTTTATAGTTTTTATCTGTTGGAGGATTTCTTTTATATTCTACGGTGCATGATGAAAATTAGATTCAGAGAAGTAGTTGTTGTTGTTCAGTTGCCAAGTCCTGTCCAACTATTTGCAACCCATGGACTGCAGCACGCCAGGCCTCCCTGGCCCTCACCATTTCCTGGAGTTTGCCCAAATTCATGTCCATTGAGTCAGTGGTGCCATCCAACCATCTCATCCTCTGTCACCTCTACTCCTTCTGCCTTCAATCTTTCCCAGCATCAGGGTCTTTCCCAATGAGTCAGCTATGCGTATCAAGTGGTCAGAGTATTGGATCTTCAGCTTCAGCATGAGTCCTTCCAATCAGTATTCATGGTTGATTTCCTTTAGCATTGACTCTGATTGCCTTGCTGTCCAAGGGATTCTCAAGAGTCTTCTACAGTACCACAGTTTGAAAGCATCAATTCGTTAGCACTCTGCTTTCTTTATGATTCAACTCTCACATTCATACATGACTATTGGAAAAACCACAGCTTTGACTATATGGACCTTTGTCAGAAAAGTGATGTCTCTGCTTTTTAATACACTGTCTGTATTTGTTTTAATACGCTGTCTGTATTTGACTTCCCTGGTGGCTCAGACGGTAAAGCATCTGCCTAAAATGTGGGAGACCTGGGTTCAATCCCTGGGTCAGGAAGATCTCCTGGAGAAGGAAATGGCAACCCACTCCAGTATTATTGCCTGGAAAATCCCATTGATGGAGGAGTCTGATAGGCTATAGTCCATGGGGTTGCAAAGAGTTGGACACAACTAAGCAACTTCACTTCATATGTCACAGCTTTCCTGCCAAGAGGCAATTGTCTTCTAAATTCATGGCTACAGTCACCATCAGCAGTGATTTTAGAGCCCAAGAAAAGGAAGTTATCACTGCTTTGTCTTTTCCCCTTCAATTTGCCATGAAGTGATGGGATCAGATACCATGATCTTAGTTTTTTTAATATTGAGTTTGAAGCTGTTGTTTTTTTTTTTTCACTCCCCTCTTCCACATTCATCAAGAGGCTATTTAATTCCTCTTCCTTTAGTGCCATTAAAGTGGTATCATTTTTATATCTGAGGTTGTTGAAATTTCTCCCCACAACCTTGATTTCAGTTTGTAACTTATCCAGCCCAGCATTTCGCATAATATTCTCTGCATATAAGCTAAATAAACAGGGTGACAGTAAACAGCCTTGTTGCATCCCTATCTCAATTTTGAAACAGTCAGTTGTCCCATAGAAGGTTCTAAATGTTGCTTCTTGACCCGCATACAGGTTTCTCAGGGGACAGGTAAGATGATCTGGTATTCCCATCTCTTTAAGAGTTTTCCACAGTTTGTTGTGATCCACGTAGTCAAAGGCGTTAGCATAGTCAATGAACAAAGGTAGATGTTTTTTCTGGAATTCCCTTGCCCTTGCTATGATCCAAAGAATGTTGACAATTTGAATTTGGTTCCTCTGCCTTTTCTAAACTCAACTTGAACATCTGGAAGTTCTTGGTTCACAAAGTGCTGAAGCCTAGCTTGAAGGATTTTGAGCATAACCTTACTAGCACAGGAGATGAGTACAATTGCCAAGTAGTTTAAACATTCTTTACTACTGTTATTTTGGGGAGTTGGGATGAGGATTGACCTTTTCCAGACCTGTGCCCACTGCTGAGTTTTCCAAATTTGCTGACATATTGAGTGCAGCACTCTAATAGCATCACATCTTATGACTTTAATTAGTTCTGCTGGAATTTCATCACCTCCACTAGCTTTATTGGCAGCAGTGCTTCCTAAGGCCCACTTGACTTTGCACCCCAGAATGTCTGACTCTTGGTGAGTGACCACACCATTGTGGTTATCCAGGTCATTAAGCTTTTTTGTACAGTTCTTCTTTGTATTCTTGCCATCTCTTCTTGATCACTTCTGCTCCTATTAGCTCTTTACTGTTTGTGTCTTTTATTGTGCCCATCTTTGGATGAAATTTTCCTTTGATATTTCCAATTTTCTTGAAGAGATCTCTATCCTTTCCCCTTCTATTGTTTTCCTCTATTTCTTTGCATTGTTCATTGAAGAAGGTCTTCTTGTCTCTCCTTGCTATTCTCTGGAACTCTGCATTCAGTGGTGTATATCTTTCCCTTTCTCCATTGCTTTCTCCCTCTCTTTCCTCAGCTAATTGTAAAGCCTCCTCAGACAATCACTTTGCCATCTTTCATTTCTTCTTCTTTCACTGCCTATTGTACAATATTACGAACCTCTGTCCATAATTCTTCAGGCACTCTGTTTACTAGATTTATTCCCTTGAATATATTTATCACCTCCACTGTATATTCATAGGTAATTTAGGTCATACCTGAATGACCTAGCTGTTGTCCCTGCTTTCTTTAGTTTAAGCCTGACTTTTTCTATAAGGAGCTGAGCCACAGTCTGCTCCAAGTCTTATTTTTGCTGACTGTGTACAGCTTCTCCATCTTCAGCTACAAAGAATGTAATCAATCTGATTTTGATATTGACCATTTGGTGATGTCCATGTGTAAAGTTGTCTCTTGTGTTTTTGAGAAAGGGTGTTTGCTATGACCAGTGAATTCTCTTGGAAGAATTCTGTTAGCCTTTCCCCTGCTTCATTTGTACTCCAAGGCCAAACTTGCCTGTTACTCCAGGTATCTCTTGACTTCCTAATTTTGCATTCCAATCCTTATGATCAATAGGACATCTTTGTTTGGTGTTAGTTCTAGGAGGTCTTCTAGGTCTTCATAGTACCATTCAGCTTCAGCTTCTTTGGCAGGGGTGCTTGGGCATAGACTTAGATTACTGTGATGTTGAATGGCTTGCCTTGGAAAGAAACTGAGATCATTCAGTCATTTTTGAGGTTGCATCCAAGTATTGCACTTCAGACTCTCCTGTTGATTATGAGGGCTACTCCATTTCTTTTATGGGATTCTTGCCCACATAAGTAGATATAATGGTCATCTGAGTTAAATTCACCCATTCCCTTCCATTTTAATTCACTAATTCCTAATATGTGGATGTTTACTCTTGCCATCTTCTCCTGCTTGACCATGTCCAATTTACCTTGATTCATGGACCTAACATTCCAGGTTCCTATGCAATACTGTTCTTTACAGCATCAGATTTTACTTTCATCACCAAAAATATCCGTAACTAAACTTTGTTTCTGCTTTGGCCCAGCTGCTTTCTGGAGCTATTAACAATTGCCCTCCACACTTCTGCAGTAGCATATTGGACAACTTCTGACCTGGGGAAGCTCATCTTTCAGTGTCATATCTTTTTGCCTTTTTATATAGTTCATGGGGTTCTCACAGCAAAAATACTGGAGAGGTTTACCATTTCCTCCTCCAGTGGATCACATTTTGACAGAACTCTCCACTAGGACTCATCTGTCTCGGTGGCCCTGCACAGCAAGGCTCATTGCTTCATTGGGTTACACAAGCCCCTTCTCCAGGACTAGGGAGTGATCCATGAAAGGGCAGAGGTAGTAAGACTTATCTATAAAACCATAGAGCTTCTTTTAATTCTCCAAGTCATGACCATAAAAGCAAACAGTCATGCCCATTTTGTCTTTCTTGATTCTAATGCAGGATTTAATATGTCCCAGATTCCTGTCCTCTCGGTCAATTTAGCACACTGTAAGTGGCCCCTTTCAGTTTAGGCCAGCATTGGAATAAAATGTAAAGATGCTCCAAGAGGTGCAGTTGCATTAAAGATAGTTTCCTTTGTTGCTGTAGCTTAATTCAGAGTTTGTTCAGTAAATGCAACAGTAGTTCCCAAACTCAACCAACAATTAGTGGCCACCGAGAATGAGGGATGGTGATATTAGATGATAAATCCAAAGAACAAACAACAACAACAAAACAAGCGTACATCTACCTTCTAATTTTTTTTAAATGTACTGGACTATGAAATCAATGTGTATTATCATAGTAATTTCCCAGGCTTAAATTTCCTCTTTATAAATGAAATGTTGTATTAAACCATTTCTCTGGGCTCTTGTAGCCCAATGATCTTATTCAATTTTTTTCACAAAGACACTGATTACCATTTAGATTGTCAATATCCGTTCAGATTGTAGGTCTGGAAACTTAAGGGGAAAAGAGACAGCAAAAGTGAAAGTTTGTGAACCCACTGAAAGGTGTACTCAACTATTAGGATGATCAGAAAATAGCCTTCTTAATTTTCCTGTTTTCAAAATGCTTTGGAGCTACTGTGCAAATTCAGTCATAATCCCCTTCTTAACCTTTGGTTTTCTAGGATTAACTTTTTCTGAGTTCAGGATTTATTGGTTCATTACATGGGGGATTTATGCATCTCCAGTACTTTTTGTAGGGAGATGACACCTTGACTATTTCTTTTGGCTTGTTTCTTACGTTCTCTGAGTATATGGTCATAAAGTAAACATCAGTTATTGAACTGAAAAAATTAAGAGCAATGCTGATGAAAAAAATCACAAATACAACAAACCCTAGGATTATGCTGATTACTCTATAATTTATATCCATGTGCTAAGATGGGAATAGTAAAATGCCCTAGAACTTGTAGACAATGATATCCCTCTGAGTGTCAAATTATCAGGTCAGCACTTAGTGGATGAGTCAGGCTATTCTCAGCAAGAGCAGAAGTAGGGTATATTCTCCAAATGATAGTTTTGTGAAATAAATCTAGCAGTATAGTGAAAAAATATTTGTTAGAGGCCTAGACTGTGCTTAGAATTCTAGCTGTATTATTCTCATAACAAACTTAGTAGACAGTACTGTCATCTCCATTTTGCAGATGACAAAACTTAAGCTCAAAGAGGATTTGTAATTTGTCCTACACCATTTGTCTGGTCAGGATCAAAGCCGGGGGGGTGGGGAATCTTACTTTGTCTACTTCTAAGCCTATACACCATTTTCTGATTACAAGGCCCTCAGAAAGCTACAACCAAAAATGTCCCCAAAAGGAAAATAACAGCAATAGGGATGTGTTTCTATGAATATGGAGAAAAGAAGAGTTAAATGGGCAATGAGTTTATCAGGCTTTTTTAATGCCCAAGTACCGCTCAACTTTATTCAACATTTTTTGCATTAATTCTTAGCAGTCCAGTGCTGAAACTCCAAAATAGATGCCAAAACTTCTTCTATATCATAGACAAGATTCATTAAAAAATATATATATATATATATATATATATATATATGTCCTTGCTTTGTAGGTTTTGGTCTTCATCTTATGATGTGGTTGAGCCTTGGAGTCTGTTTTCTAAAATGTTCTAATCTCAGTTATGGTATATATTTCCATCACACCTCAGGAACAAATGCTAGACCCTTGCCCTTTTCATCTTAACTTGAGTTCCAATTCACAGTTATACTTCTGATGGTATACACTTCAAACCACTGGAGAAAACACTCCCAGCCTGACCCAGCCCCTCCAGATCAGCCCCTAAGACTCTACCTGCAGTGTCATGTCCATGGTGCCAGACTAACCTTCCTTAAACATCAATCTTATCTTGACCTCTAGGCCTGTCTCCTCATTTGTAAAAAAAGATGTTTGAACTAGATGATCTCTGAGATTACTTCTTGCTCTAAAACCATATAAATTCTTCTCATGTATAAGTGCACATCTTATTCTAGTATTCTCCAGAGAGTGGAGTGAGATACCAAAACTATTTTCTCTTAGCATGCTTTCTTTGCAGAAAAGTTTTCCAGATACAAAACACTTTTCATTCAAGGTGTCAGTTATTCAAATCTGTCACAATACAATTTGAATACAGACTATTTAATCACAGAAGTGCTTTTAAGTGACCTTGTCATCCCCATTCCATTTGATTTGTTATAATTTAAATCCTTTGTACTAAAAAAGAGAAGTATTTTTTTCTGAAGATGTTTCCTAGCTTAGAGGACCCATGGGAAATGTACAGTTCCTTGTGAAATGCAGTGTTTCCTTTACCAGTGTTCCACTTTGTTTCAACTTTTAAGGTTACTGAAGTGACAGAATGTCCCCCAAATCTTGTTGTCATTATGAAAGTGGCATTTTATTTCAAGGAATAATAGCTGCAGGAAAGGAAAATGTGAAACTGAGTTCAAAGTTTTATAAAAGCTAGCCATATTTTCTTGGGAGTCAGGTTATCCCATGTAGTCAGCTACCTTCAGCTAAGGATGTTTTCCTGGGAGCGGGCATTGTTGGAGAGGCTTAAACTTCAGCCTAACACAGAGATCATTTATCATGAGCTGATTCAGACATCTCAAGCAGCTCTTATTTTTATAATTTATTTTATACTAGTATTAGAGTTCTTCTTTGAATTAGGTTATTACATATGATCCAGTGATTCCATGGACCAACCATCAACTAGTCAACCTCATTAATAGTTTCGTGTCTACATAGTTGATAAATCCAGCCCTAGTACATATATGGGGCTTCCCTGGTGGCTCAGTGGTAAAGAATCTGCCTTCCAATGCAGGAAACACCAAGACACAGGTTCGATCCCTGGGTTGGGAAGATCCTCTGGAGAAGGAAATGGCAACCCACTCCAGTATTGTGGCCTGAGAAATCCCATGGATAGAAGAGCCTGGTGAGCAACAGTCCATGAGATCACAAAAAGTCAGACACGATTTAGCAACTAAGAAACCACAACAAGACATACACATAGAGCATCAGTAACATAAAGAGTCATTTTCAGTCACTGGAAATCTCATATAGAATTCATCTGGACCAAAAATCACCATCATGCCACACACACACACACAGCCGGATGTACATGCTCTCCACCCTGACTCAGGCCAGTCCAGACTGGGATGAAGAATCCTGGATCCTCCTGTTCCTCCCTGTGCCCTCCTCCCTCAGCTTTACTACACAGTGACTTTTACAGAAAGGGAAAAGAAGCCCTCTGAGGGGGAACTGGAAAAGGGACTATAGGCAAAATTAGGGGTAGGGGAGTCCACATCTGGGCCTTGCCCACATGGGCCACAAACACCCCCAGTCCCTCACCACCCAACATCGGATGCAATGCATGGGGGAGAACAGGGAGGCGCAGAGGGCTGTGGGATTCTAGCCTTGCTTCACCTGTGAGTGAGTGGAGACCACTACAATCTAAAAAAAAAAAAAAAAAAAACAAACCCCTGTAATTTAGCCACTGAAGAAAGGGACAACTTAAGATGCAAATAAGAATATTCCCACTATTCAGATTAAATCTTCTAGGAATGACCTTACTTTTCTCAACCTCATTCACCTGACTCTCAGTGGTCCATTTTCCTCAAGTTGTGACTCTTGAGAGTCCCTTGGATTGCAAGGAGATCCAACCAGTCCATCCTAAAGGAAATCAGTACTGAATGTTCATTGAAAGGATTGATGCTGAAGCTGAAACTCCAATACTTTGGCCACCTGATGCGAAGAGCTGACTGATTTGAAAAGACCCTGATGCTGGGAAAGATTGAGGGCAGGAGG
Source organism: Moschus berezovskii (assembly GCF_049115385.1). Lineage (NCBI taxonomy): Eukaryota > Metazoa > Chordata > Mammalia > Artiodactyla > Moschidae > Moschus > Moschus berezovskii. Next base: position 39,736,726 of record NC_142468.1, on the reverse strand, counting down.
AGAAAGAGATGACAGAGGATGAGATGGTTGGATGGCATCACAGACTCAATGGACATGTGTTTGCATGGACTCCAGGAGTTGGTGATGGACAGGGAGGCCTGGTGTGCTGTAGTCCATGGGGTTGAGAAGAGTCAGAAATGACTGAGCAACTGAACTGAACTGTGACATCAGAAGTGGAGTCTTACTTCACATTGGTTTATTGAATATAAGATGTGTACGTATCAGTCAGGGGTCAATTGTGCTAACAAACAATCTTGTTTATATTAGAAATTAAAATATTGCTGTGGTCACGTCTTACAGATTAGTGCACGGATAGTTTTACTTATTTTACTCTGCTGTACATTTCTAACTTTATAAACTAATCTAGATTTTTTTCATATTTCAAAAAATATGATAATCTCAAATAAGGCTTGAAAAATTTTCCCAAAGACTCTAAGAATGTCCTCAGTAGTGTGCTCATTGATTTATACTATTTTGCATGTTATTTGTTATATGTTTGCTTTCAATAACCTCAGTATTATGCACTTTAACAAAAATAGAAAGAGCTCCTGACTTCAAGGATCTTTAGTCTAAAAAGGAGAAATATGAGCAAATGAGTAATAGCAGTTCAAATTGGTGAAGTCTATAAAAAGACAAAACAAGAGACATGACTTATTATTTTCTGAAAGGTTTGTCAAGGAATTAGTTCAGTTCAGTTCAGTCACTCAGTCATGTCTGACTTTTTGCAACCCCAAGAACTGCAGCACGCCAGGCCTCCCTGTCCGTCACCATCTCCCAGAGTCCACCCAAACCCACGTCCATTGAGTTGGTGATGCCATCCAACCATCTCATCCTCTGTCGTCCCCTTCTCCTCCTGCCCTCAATCTTTCCCAGCATCAGGGTCTTATCAAGTCAGTCAGCTCTTCACATCAGGTAGCCAAAGTATTGGAGTTTCAGCTTCAGCATCAGTCCTTCCAATGAACACCCAGGACTGATCTCCTTTAGGGGACTGGTTGGATCTCCTTGCAGTCCAAGGGACGCTCAAGAGTCTTCTCCAACACCACAGTTCAAAAGCATCAATTCTTCTGTACTCAGCTTTCTTTATAGTCTAACTCTCACATTCATACATGACTACTGGAAAAACCATAGCCTTGACTAGACAAACTTTTGTTGGCAAAGTAATGTCTCTGCTTTTTAATATGCTGTCTAGGCTGGTCATAACTTTCCTTCCAAGGAGTAAGCGTCTTTTAATTTCATGGTTGCAATCACCATCTGCAGTGATTTTGGAGCCCAGAAAAATAAAGTCAGCCTCTGTTTCCACTGTTTCCCCATCTATTTCCCATGAAGTGATAGGACTGGATGCCATGATCTTACTTTTCTGAATGTTGAGCTTTAAGCCGACTTTTTCACTCTCCTCTTTCACTTTCATCAAGAGACCCTTTAGTTCTTCTTCACTTTCTGTCATAAGAGTGGTGTCATCTGCGTATCTGAGATTATTGATATTTCTCCCGGCAATCTTGACTCCAGCCTGTGCTTCCTCCAACCCAACATTTTTCATTATGTACTCTGCATATAAGTTAAATAAGCAGGGTGACAATATACAGCCTTGACGTACTCCTTTTCCTGTTTGGAACCAGTCTGTTGTTCCATGTCCAGATCTAACTGTTGCTTCCTGACCTGCATACAGGTTTCTCAAGAGGCAAGTCAGGTGGTCTGGTATTCCCATCTCTTTCAGAATTTTCCACAGTTTGTGATCCACACAGTCAAAGGCTTTGGCATAGTTTTAGCCATTCTAGTAGCACTATACTGGTATCTCTTTTTAGTTTTAATTTGCATTTCCCTAGTGAATAATAATGCTTACAACACCTTTCCATGTGCTTACTAGCCATCTGTGTATCATCTTTGGTGAAGTGTCTGAGCAAATGTCTTGCCTATTTTTAAATTTTCTTGACTGTCATTTTGTTAAGTTGTAAGACTTTCTTATTAAGTTGTTAGAATTCTTCATATATTCTAGATACAGATCTTTGGTTGGGTACAAAGTGAAAATGTGAGTCACTCTGTTGTGTCTGACTCTTTGTGACCCCACAGACTTCAGCTCACCAGGCTCCTCTGTCCATGGAATTCTCCAGGCAAGAATACTGGAGTGGGTTGCCATTCCCTTCTCCAGGGGATCTTCCCCATGCAGGGATCAAACCTGGGTCTCCCACATTGCAGACAGACTCTTTATCAACTGAGCCATCAGGGAAGCTTGATTCAGTACATGTTTTACAAAAATTAACTTTCCCAGTCTGTGACCTGCTTTTCATTTTCTTCTCTTGCTATTTGAAGATCAAAAGTTCTTAATTTTTATGAAGTCTGTTTATTGACTTTTTCCATTTATAGTTAGTGAATATTGTGTAACACTTAAGAAACTGTAGCTAAGAATATGGATGATTAGGATTTTTTTCTGAATGTTTAAAGTTTTAATTCTTAAATACTTAGGTCTATGATCAATTGCAAGTTAGTTGTTGTATATGGTATTTGATTAAGAACCTTTTTGTTTTTCAGGCACAATTTAATATAAAGATCATCCTGTTTTCATTGAATTGCCTTCGTAAACTAGTAAAAAATGAATTGAACATATGTGTGTCTTTATCTGAACATCATTCCAAGGAACCATCTTCTGTCTTTTCAGTAATATCATATTGTCCTTATCACTGTCACTGTATAAAGGAGCTTTGAGATATTAATAAAGGTGTATTTCTAAATTTGAATAATTAAATGCCCTTTGCTCAAGAATAAAATGAAAAAACCAGCACCCCAGAAAAAAATAAATCTTATAATCCAGTTGTATAAGACCCCAAGTTTGGTCTTCTCTTTCAAAGTTATCTGGCAATTATAAGCCCATTTCATTTTGATATAAAGTTTAGAAAATTGCTTGTCAGTTTCTGCAAAAAAAAAAAAAAACCCTAAGTGGATTTTACTTGGAATTATACTAAATAGGTAGATCAATTTATAAAATATTGTTATCTCAATAATACTGAGGATTCCTATCCATTAATATAGCATTTCTCTCCATTTCTTTATATTTTTTAACTTTCTCCTAACAGTGTTTGCCAGTTTACAGTGTATAGGTCTTGTGTATAATTTGACATATTTATCACTAAATATTTCATATTTTATATAATATTGTAAACAATATAACATTTTTAATTTCAATTTCCAATTTCTCATTCCCAGTATATAGAAACACATTAATTTCTCTATATTAATCTTATATGTTGCAAACAGGCTAAAATCATTTATTCGTTTTAGTAACATATTTATAGATTCCCAGGATTTTCTACAGTCTATAAATTTATAGTTTTTGTTCCAACCTAGATGTCTTTCTTTTATTTTCTCATCTCATTGAACTACGTAGAACCTTGAGAACAGAACTGAACAGAAATGGTGAGAGCAGACATCGTCACCTTATTTCTAATCTTATGAAAATATCATTTGTCTTTCATCACGAAGTATGATTTTAGAAGTAGGATTTTCTTTGATGCTTTTTATCAGGCTGAGAAAATTCATTTCTTTTTCTAATTTCCTGGAGCTGTTACAAGGGAGGATATTGGATTTTTGTCGAAGTGTTTTTCTACATCTTATTTAGATAATGCTATGTTTTCCCTTTCCATCTGTTAATATGATAAATTACATTGATATTACTAGTCTTTAATTTTAGAATAGTTTTAGAATTATAGAAAAATTGAAAAGATAGTACAGAGTTCTCAATATGCCCTATATCCATAGTTTCTATTATTCATAATATACTATTAGTATGATACATTTGTTACAATTAATAAACTAACACAGTTAACACTGTTATAAAGTTCATAGTTTATTTGTGCATGTGTGCTAAGTCTGGGAAGCCCTTGTAGTTTATTTGCTGCTGCTGCTAAGTCACTTCAGTCGTGTCCGACTCTGTGTGACCCCACAGACAGCAGTCCACCAGGCTCCCCCGTCCCTGGGATTCTCCAGTCAAGAACACTGGAGTGGGTTGCCATTTCCTTCTCCAATGTGTGAAAGTGAAAAGTGAAAGTGAAGTCGCTCAGTCATGTAGATTTGCTTAATTTTACCTAGATTCCTTTTTCTGTTCCAGGATTCTATCCAGCATATCACATTACAAGTAATTGTCAGGTCTCTTTAGACTTTTGATTGGGTGGTTTCTTAGACTTTGTGTTGAAGATCTTGAGAGTTTTGAGGAGTATTAGTCAGATGTTTTGTAAGATTCCCTTTATTGGAATAAAATTAGGTTTTCTCTTGTGATAAGACTGAATTTGGGCTTCCCAGGTGACACTGGTGGTAAAGAACCTGCCTGCCAAGGCAGGAGATGCAGGAGACGTGGGCTTGATTCCCTGGGTTGGGAAGATCCCCTGGAGAGGACGTGGCAACCCACTCTACTATTCTTGCCTGGAGAAATTCATGGACAGAGGAGCCTGGGAGGTTATGGTCCACAGGGTCACCAAGAGTCAGACACGATGGAAGTGGCTTCGCACGCACACACACAAGACTGAATTTATGGGTTATAGAGAAGAATAGAGTGGTAAAGTGCCATTTTTATCACATTTTTAAATCATTTTTAATAAAATCTAGTATTTGTAACATCAACATAATTGGTGTTAACTTTGTTCACCTAGATCAGAAAATATTTGCTAGGTTTCTCCACTGTAAATTTCTCCTGTTCCTCCTTTTTCTCATTGTACTCCTCAGAAAAGAAGTCACTATGCACAGCCCACATTTAAGGAGTAGGGAGTTATATCACACCTTCTTGAGGGAAAAACGTGCTTATATAAATTATTTGGCATGTTTCTGCACATGTCTCTTCTCCATTCAGTTATTTACTTAGTCATTACTTTTATCAATATTGACTTGGATATTTATGTTATACTTTGGATTATATTATATTATTTATTATATATATAATAAATATATAATTATATATTTATAATTTATATATTTTATAATTTATATATATAATTTATTTTCTTGCTCAAATTGTTATGCTTGGCCACTGAAGACACATTCAGTTGGCTCTTGTGTCCCTCTGACATTTTCTCATCATTGTATTTTTGTTTTTGTTTTCTATGTTTGTTTATTTCTTTAGTTTCTGGCACTACAAGATTCTCCAGGCTCATCTTGCATGAAAGCTAAAATCTCTCAGTCATGTTTGACTCTTTGTGACCCCACGGACTATACAGTCCATGGAATTCTCTAGGCCAGTATACTGGAGTGGGTATCTTTTCCCTTCTCCAGGGGATCTTCCAAACCCGGGGATCGAACTCAGGTTTCCCACATGGCAGGTGGATTCTCTACCAGCTGAGCCACCAGGAAAGCCCAAGAATACTGAAGTAGGTAGCCTATCCCTTCTCCAGAGGATCTTCCCAACCCAGGAATTGAACCGGGGTCTCATGCATTACAGGCAGATTCTTTACCATCTCAGCTACCATGGTCTTGCATATTTCTTGCCCAAGTCCTAGAATAAGTAATTTCTCCAAGAATCCCTGGTTCTTGTTATAGGAAACTGGTATTAGAAATCAAGTTTCCACTGTTAGGTGCACATGTTGCTTCTGTTGTTAAAAGAAGCATAGAATCATTGCTAGCTCAGTTGACAGAGCAAGGATACACTAGTGTGTATATTAAAATCTATTATACATATGTCTGTATAATACAAAAATATATACAATTATGTTTAACTACCGGTATCTGTAATAAGCTAAACATTAGTTTATACTGATGTTCCCAGCTCTGATTCATTATCACCACATGAATCATTCTAGCTTCCCCTCTTTCCTACCTTTAAACTCTCACTCTAACAATAAGAACCCCAATTCCCACCATGAACGATTCATTTACTTAATTACCAATTCCAGCATACATGTATAGCAGTATCAGAATTATTAAACTGTACTTCATGAGAGACAACTTTACAAACCTCACTACATTTGCTCATAAACAGCTCTTTTTGCTTTTACAACTACATGCTCCACTCGTTTCCAAAGATAATAGGTCAGCACCTTTCCCTGAAACTTCTTCAGTGAGATTGTTTCATACATTTGTAACAAAGTTAGACTGTCTTCTCACAGTTCACAGACCTTCCATGGATTCCCCAAAGTCCTAAATATTTTCCTTATACCAGCACACATTATCACAGCAGGATCCTCCAAGACCCACCTCCCAGAATATTGGAAATAAAAGCAAAAATAAACAAATGGGACCTAATTAAAATCAAAAGCTTCTGTACAGCAAAGGAAACTATAAGCAAGGTGAAAAGACAGCCTTCAGAATGGGAGAAAATAATAGCAAATGGAGCAACTGATAAAGGATTAATCTCCAAAATATACAAGCAGCTCCTGCAGCTCAATTCCAGAAAAATAAGTGACCAAATCAAAAAATGGGCCAAAGAACTAAACAGACATTTCTCCAAAGAAGACATAAAGATGGCTAACAAACACATGAAAAAATGCTCAACATAATCAGAGAAATGCAAATCAAAACCACAATGAGATACCATTTCACACCAGTCAGAATGGCTGCTATACAAAAGTCTACATGCAATAAATGCTGGAGAGGGTGTGGAGAAAAGGGAACCCTCTTACACTGTTGGTGGGAATGCAAACTAGTACAGCAATCGCACTCCTGGGCATACACACCGAGGAAATCAGAATTGAAAGAGACACATGTACTCCAATGTTCATCGCAGCACTGTTTATAATAACCAGGACATGGAAGCAACCTAGATGTCCATCTGCAGACGAATGGATAAGAAAGCTTTGGTACATATACACAATGGAGTATTACTCAGCCATTAAAAAGAATGCATTTGAATCAGTTCTAATGAGGTGGATGAAATTGGAGCCTATTATACAGAGTGAAGTAGGCCAGAAAGAAAAACATCAATACAGTATACTAACACAATTGCACTCATCTCACACGCTAGTAAAGTCATGCTCAAAATTCTCCAAGCCAGGCTTCAGCAATATGTGAACCGTGAACTCCCAGATGTTCAAGCAGGTTTTAGAAAAGGCAGAGGCACCAGAGATCAAATTGCCAACATCCGCTGGATCATGGAGAAAGCAAGAGAATTCCAGAAAAACATCTATTTCTGCTTCATTGACTATGCCAAAGCCTTTGACTGTGTGGATCACAATAAACTGTGGAACATTCTGAAAGAGATGGGAATCCCAGACCACCTGACCTGCCTCTTGAGAAACCTGTATGCAGGTCAGGAAGCAACAGTCAGAACTGGACATGGAACAACAGACTGGTTCCAAATAGGAAAAGGAGTACGTCAAGGCTGTATATTGTCACCTTGCTTTTTTAACTTCTATGCAGAGTACATCATGAGGAATGCTGGGCTGGAAGAAGCACAAGCTGGAATCAAGATTGCTGGGAGAAATATCAATAACCTCAGATATGCAGATGACACTACCCTTATGGCAGAAAGTGAAGAGGAACTCAAAAGCCTCTTGATGAAAGTGAAAGAGGAGAGTGAAAAGTTTGGCTTGAAGCTCAACATTCAGAAAACAAAGATTATGGCATCTGGTCCCATCACTTCGTGGGAAATAGATGGAAAAACAGTGGAAACAGTGCCAGACAGACTTTATTTTTTTGGGCTCCAAAATCACTGCAGATGCTGATTGCAGCCATGAAATTAAAAGACGCTTACTCCTTAGAAGGAAAGTTATGACCAACCTTGATAGTATATTGAAAAGCAGAGACATTACTTTGCCAACAAAGGTCCATCTAGTCAAGGCTATGGTTTTTCCTGTGGTCATGTATGGATGTGAGCGTTGGACTGTGAAGAAAGCTGATGGCCGAAGAATTGATGCTTTTGAACTGTGGTGTTGGAGAAGACTCTTGAGAGTCCCTTGGACTGCAAGGAGATCCAACCAGTCCATTCTAAAGGAGATCAGTCCTGGGTGTTCTTTGAAAGGACTGATGCTAAAGCTGAAACAGCAATACTTTGGCCACCTCATGCGACGAGTTCACTCACTGGAAAAGACTGATGCTGGGAAAGGTTGGTGGCAGGAGGAGAAGGGGACGACAGAGAATGAGATGGTTGGATGGCATCACCGACTCTGTGGACATGAGTTTGAGTGAACTCCGGGAGCTGGTGATGGACAGGGAGGCCTGGTGTGCTGTGATTCATGGGGTCGCGGAGAGTCGGACACGAGTGAGCGACTGAACTGAACTGAACTGAAGGTTTATCTAGACAAATGTTTCAAGTAGACTAGGAAAGAACTGTAGCATATTTAGTCAGCTGTTTTAAGTGGAATGTTCTATAAAATTTAATTAGCTATAGTTGGTTGACAATGTTGTTCAAAACTATATCCTGAATGATTTTCTGCCTACTTGTTCTATAAATTATTGAGAGAAGACTATATAATATTTTGCTCTAATCATAAATTTGCATATTTTGCCTTATAATAGTACCAGATTTTGTTTCACTTGTTTTCCATCTCTCTTATTAGGTACATGTACATCTAGGATTGTTAAGTCTTTTCGATTAATTGGTCCATTTGTCATTTTGAAAAAGCCCTCTTTACCTGTGGTAAATAGTATTTTCTATAAAATCTACTATGCCTGGTATTTATATAATCACTTGAGCTTTCTTTTGGTTAGAGTTAGGACAGAATATCTCTTTTATTTTTAACCTAGTTTGTTTTATATCCAAAGTTAATTTCTCATTTGCAACATATAACAACATATAATTGGGTCTTGCTTTTTTATCTGATATAATGATCCCACTTTTTACTTGGGGTGTTTAGGGCATTTATTTAACATGACTATTTTAACAGTCATGTTTAAATCTACCATCTTGCAAACTGTTTTCTACTTTTCCCGTCTGATCTGTCTCCCTTTTTCTCTTTTTCTGCCTTCTTTTGGTCTCTCTGCTTTTGTTGGTATTAAAGCTATAATTCTGATTTTGGTTTTTATTTGATTTCTTTAAACTTTGTGATATACAAGTTAATTATATGGTGGTGGTGTTCAGTTGCTAAGACATGTCAGACTCTTTGCAACCCCATGGACTGCAGCACACCAGGCCTTCCTGTCCTCACTATTTCCTCTACGATGTTCTCTATAGTGGTCATACCAATCTACATTCCTGTCAACAGTGTAGGAGGGTTTCTTTTTCTCCACACCCTTTCCAGTATTTATTATGTAGAATTTTTGATGATGACCATTCTCACTAGAATGAGGTGATGCATCATTGTAGTTTTGATTTGCATTTCTCTAATAATTAGCAATGTTGAGCATTGTTTCCTGTGCCTGTTAGCCACTTGTGTATCTTCTTTGGAGAAATATCTAGTTAGATCTTCTGCCTATTTTTTGATAGGTGTATGAACTGTTTGTCTATTTTGGAGATTAAGTCCTTGTCAACTGCATCGTTTGCAAATATTTTCCCCCATTCTGTGGATTGTCTTTTTGTTTGGTTTATGGTTCTGACACCCATCTCTTGTTCATTTTGGATAACTTCTATTGCTATATCTTCAAGATTACTAATCTTCAGTAGTATACAATCTGGTAAGCTTAGACATTGTATTATTTATTTCTAGAAATTGGATTTGAAACTTTTAAAGAAATCTTATGTCCCTACTTAACACGCTCAATCTTTTTCTGCCTTCTTGATTGTCTTAATTCCCTGTCTACCAATATCATCATCTATGTCACTTCTGAGTCTGTTTTATTGATTTTTTTCTTCATTACTAATTTCAGTTTCCTGTTTCTTTGTATACCTGGTAATTTTTTTTTTTTTGATGCCATATACTATGAGTTTTACTTTTTGAGTGCTATATATGTTGGTATTCATATAAATATTCTTATACTTTGTTCTGGGGTACAGTTAAGTTACTTGGAAACACTGTTGACTATTGAATAATATGAGTTTGGACTGCATGGATAAACTTATATGTGACTATTCTTTTTTCCACTAGTAAGTACTATAGTACTCACACAGCCACATCTGTGATTGGTTGACTATGCAGATATAGAACTGTGAATATGGAGGAACCACATATATGGATAGCTGACATGTGGATTTTTGGTTCTCCTAACCTCTGTGTTTTTAAAGGGTCAACTGTGTTTCTTTTGCTTTCAAAGCATGCTTTTAAGTTTTTTTTGGTGTAAGCAGAACTTAAATACTCTGCCTAATGCCTCAAGAATTATGAGATTTTTTTTTTCTTTCTGGCTGATGAGAACATGAAATATTCCTAGACATGCACAAGCTCTAAAGATTTTTTTTTTCCCCTTAGCTTCCTTCACATAGATTTTCTCCCTCAGGTAGTTTCCTCATCTACACATACTGATCAATGCTCAGTTAATGACACTGCAGATTTATGGAGCTTTCTTCATATATCTATCTCCCCTTTCTTATTCTGCTCTCTTTAAATGCAGTGTAGCTGTTTTACTTCCTGGGAATCCTAGCCCCATCTTTTCATCCAAGAAGGTTGTTGGGCTCTTCATTCCTATGTATATGAATATAAATATTTATATAGTTTTTCTGAGGTACCACCTAGAGACTCTAGGAAGTAAGGTGGGAATAACCTCAGGACTTACATTATTTGTTTCCCCTCTCAGTGACCACTGCCCTGTGTTGCTTAAAAGCCCAGTATCTGAACCTGGTCCCTCTTTATTCCATTTCAGCCCAGCACACTTCTCTTTGTCCATAAACTTAAGTGAGCATATGGCTCTGTTATAAAATGTATTCATCTCATTTTTTTTTTCTCCTGAGAGGAAAGCATTCAACAAAAACATAGTTAAAATAGATTTCTTTTTTTATTCCCCCATCTCAAGATAGCTCTACAGACTGCTAATAGTCACAGAACTAAGCTTAGGAAAGCATTTTCCCATCTTACTTCCATCTTGATCAGTCATCTACCACCGTTCTTTGAGATGACAATTACTCTATTGTTGATATTATTTTTTATTGTTTGAAGTCGCCAATCTTTTTTACTTTTATTGAAGTACACTTGATTTACAATATTATATTGGTTTCAGGGATACAACATAGTGATTCAAAGTTATTATGGTTATACTAAATTGAAAGCTGTTATATTAGGGGTATTCCCTGTACTGTATAATATATCTTTGTAGCTTATTTATTTTATACATAGTAATTTGTACCTCTTAATCCCAAACCCCTATCTTGTCCATCTCCAATTTCCTCTTCCCACCAGTAACCACTAGTTTGTTTTCTATGTCTGTGAGTCAGTTTCCATTTTGTTATATATGCTAGCTTATTTTATTTTTTACATTCCACATAGAAGTACTAATATAGAGTATTTATCTTTCTCTGTCTGACTTATTTCACTATGCATAAGGCCCACCAAATTCACCCATGTTGTTCCAAATGCCAAAATTTCATTCTTTTTTACCTGAGTACCCACTGTATTTATCCATTCATCTGCTGATGGACACTTAGGTTGCTTCCATGTCTTGGCTACCATAAATAATGCTCCTGTGAACACTGGGGTGAATTTATCTTTTCAAATCAGTGTTTTCATTTCTTCAGATGTATGCTGCTGCTTCTGCTAAGTCACTTCAGTCGTGTTCAGATGTATCAGTTCAGTTCAGTTCAGTCGCTCAGTCATGTCCGACTCTCTGCGACCCCATGAATCACAGCACACCAGGCCTCCCTGTCCATCACCAACACCCGGAGGTCACTCAAACTCATGTCCACAGAGTCGGTGATGCCATCCAGCCATCTCATTCTCTGCCGTCCCCTTCTCCCGCCCCCAACCTTTCCCAGCATCAGAGTCTTTTCCAGTGAGTCAACTCGTCGCATGAGGTGGCCAAAGTATTGCAGTTTCAGCTTTAGCATCAGTCCTTTCAATGAACACCCAGGATTGATCTCCTTTAGAATGGACTGGTTGGATCTCCTTGCAGTCCAAGGGACTCTCAAGAGCCTTCTCCAACACCACAGTTCAAAAGCATCAATTCTTCGGCGATCAGCTTTCTTCACAGTCCAACTCTCACATCCATACATGACCACGGGAAAAACCATTGCCTTGACTAGACGGACCTTGGTTGGCAAAGTAATGTCTCTGCTTTTTAATATACTATCAAGGTTGGTCATAACTTTCCTTCCAAGGAGCAAGCGTCTTTTAATTTCCTGGCTAAAATCAGCATCTGCAGTGATTTTGGAGCCCCAAAAAATAAAGTCTGGCACTGTTTCCACTGTTTTTCCATCTATTTCCCATGAAGTGATGGGACAAAATGCCATGATCTTTGTTTTCTGAATGTTGAGCTTCAAGCCAACCTTTTCACTCTCCTCTTTCACTTTCATCAAGAGGCTTTTGAGTTCCTCTTCACTTTCTGCCATAAGGGTGGTGTCATCTGCATATCTGAGGTTATTAATATTTCTCCCAGCAATCTTGACTCCAGCCTGTGCTTCCTCCAACCCAACATTTTTCATGATGTACTCTGCATATAAGTTAAATAAGCAGGGTGACAATATACAGCCTTGACGTACTCCTTTTCCTATTTGGAATCAGTCTGTTGTTCCATGTCCAGTTCTGACTGTTGCTTCCTGACCTGCATACAGGTTTCTCAAGAGGCAGGTCAGGTGGTCTGGGATTCCCATCTCTTTCAGAATGTTCCACAGTTTATTGTGATCCACACATCAAGGGCTTTGGCATAGTCAATGAAGCAGAAATAGATGTTTTTCTGGAACTCTCTTGCTTTCTCCATGATCCAGCAGATGTTGGCAATTTGATCTCTGGTGTCTCTGCCTTTTCTAAAACCTGCTTGAACATCTGGGAGTTCACAGTTCACATATTGCTGAAGCCTGGCTTGGAGAATTTTGAGCATGACTTTACTAGCATGTGAGATGAGTGCAATTGTGCGGTAGTTTGAGCATTCTTTGGCATTGCCTTTCTTTGGGATTGAAATGAAGACTGACCTCTTTCAGTCATGTGGCCACTGCTGAGTTTTCCAAATTTGCTGGCATATTGAGTGCAGCACTTTCACAGCATCATCTTTCAAGATTTGAAATAGCTCAACTGGAATTCCATCACCTCCACTAGCTTTGTTAGTAGTGATGCTTTCTAAGGCCCACTTGACATCAAGTAGTAAAAATGCTGGATCATATGGTAGTTCTATTTTTAGTTAATTCCATACTATTTTCCACAGTGTCTGCACCAATTTATACATTCCCATCAGTGGCGTACAAGGATTTCCTTTCTTCCACATCTCCATCAACATATGTTATTTGTGGTCTTTTGGTGACAGGTATTCTTACAGGTATGAGTTAATACCTCATTGTGGTTGAATTTCTCTGATAGTGATACTGTGCAAATTTTGATGTGCCTATTCGTCAAGTGTCTTCTTTTTAATAACAAATGTCTATTCAAGTCTTCTGCCCATTTTTGATTGGGTTGTTCAGTTTGTTTGTTTTGTTTTATTTTTGATATTTAGTTGTATGAGTTGTTTAAAATGCTTTGGATGTTACAGATATTTTCTCCCAGTAAGTAGGTTGTCTTTTCATTTTGTCAGCGGTTTTCCTTTGCTGTGCAAAAGCTTTTAAATTAATTAGGGCCTATTTCTTTATTTTTGCTTTTGTTTACCTTAAGAGACAGATCCAAAATAAAAGATTGCTACAATTTATGTCAAATAGAATTGATGCTTTTAAACTGTGATGTTGGAGAAGACTCTTGAGAGTCCCTTGGACTGCAAGGAGATCCATCCAGTTAATCCTAAAGGAAATCAGTCCTGAATCTTCATTACAAGGACTGATGCTGCAGCTGAAGCTCCAATACTTTGGCCACCCGACGCGAAGAACTGACTTATTGGAAAAGACCCTGATGCTGGGAAAGATTGAAGGCAGGAGGAGAAGGGGATGACAGAGGATGAGATGGTTGGATGGCATCACTGACTTGATGGACATGAGTTTGAGTAAGCTCCAGGAGCTGGTGTTGGACAGGGAAGCCTGGCGTGCTGCAATCCATGGGGTTGCAAAGAGTTGGACACGACTGAGCTACTGAACTGAAGTGATGTCAAAGAGTGTTATGCCTACGTTTTCTTCTAGGACTTTTATGGTTCCCAGTCTTACGTTTAGGTCTTTAAACAATTTTGAGTTGATTTTTGTATTGGGTTGGCTAAAAAATTAATTTGGGTTTTTCCATAAGATGCTACAGAAAAACTGTAGAGAACTTTATCCAAAACATCATGTGAGTGGATGTTCTAATCTCATTGTTTTACATGTAGCTGTCATGTTTTCCCACTACCACTTAGGAAAGAGAATGTCTTTTCTCCACTGTATATTCTTGCCTTCTTTGTCATAGGTTAATTAACTGTAACTGTGGGTTTATTTGGGGGCTCTTTACTCTGCTCCATTGATCTACATGCCTGTTTTTGTGCCAGTACCACCATATTTTGATAACTGTACATTCACATTATATTCTGAAGTCAGGGAGTGTGATACCTCCAGCTTATTCTTTTTTATTAAGATTTATTTTTGCTATTCAGGGTCTTTTTTGATTTATTTGAATTTTAAGATTATTTGTTCTAGCTCTATGAAAAATGTCATGGGTACTTTGATAGAGATTACATTTAATAGGTACACTAAGTCCTCTATATATGAACAAATTCCACTCTGAGAGCATGTTTATAAGTCCAATTTGTTCATAAGCCCAACAGAGTTAGCCTTGGTACCCAACTAACACAATTGGCTATATAGTACTGTCCTATAATAGATTTATAATACTTTTCACATAAATAATACATAAAAAACACAAAAAATAAAACATTTTTTAATCTTACATTACTTTGAAAAGTACAGTAATATAGTACAACAGCTGGCAAATAAGGGCTGATAGCAGTGCCAACTATATCATCATTGCTTTTATTCTCACTTTCAGGCATCCCAGGCTTGAAATAAAAATACTGTACCACTGTACTCTATGTAGTACTGTACAGTGGAATACACAAAAGCATAATCACCTGTAGAGCATGCATGCATATGACAGTGTACACCAGACATGTGAGCTAACTTACATGATTGGACAAATGAACACAAGTTTGCATCTTTGAAAGTTCGCAATTTGTATGTAGGGGATTTACTGTATATATATATATGTAGGGGATTTACTGTATGTATATATGTAGGGGATTTACTGTAGAGAACTTTGCTTAGTATGGACATTTTAACAATGTTAATTCTTCCAACCCATAAACGTGGAATGTCTTTCCACTACTTTGCATCATTTTCAAATTCCTTCATCAGTGCCATGTAGTTTTCAGTCTTTCACCTCCTTGGTTAAGTTTATTTCTAGATCTATTCTTTTTCATGCAATTTTAAATTAGACTGTTTTCTTGCTTTCATTTTCTTGTAGATAATTATTATGTAAGTAAAAGCAACAGATTTCTGTATCTAATTGTATCCCACAACTTTATGGAGTTCATTTATTCTGATGGTATTTTAGTGGAGACCTTAGAGTTCTCTGTGCAGGAGACCTGGGTTCGATCCCAGGATCGAGAAGATCCTCTGGAGAAAGGAATGACTACCCACTCCAGTATTCTTGCCTAGGAAATCCCATGGATGGAGGAGCCTGACTGGCTACAGTCCATAGATCGAAAAGTTGGACTCGACTGAGCGACTAACATTTTCACTTTCACGTTTAGGGTTTTCTATAAACAGGTTCATGCCATCTGCAAATAGTGACTTGAAGTGGTGAGAGTGGACATGCCTGCCCTGTTCCCGATCTTAAAGGAAAAGCTTTCAGCTTTCCACCACTGAGTATGATGTTAGCTGTGCATGTGTGTGAGTGTGTGTTAGTCACTCAGTCGTGTCAAACTCTGCAACCCCATGAACTGTAACCCACCAGGCTCCTCTCTCCCTGGAATTCTCCAGGCAATAATACTGGAGTGGGTTGCTATTCGCTTCTCCAGGGTATCTTCCCAACCCAGGGATCAAAGCTGGGTCTCCTGCAATGCAGACAGATTCCTTACCATTTGAGCCACCAAGGAAGCACTTGTCATAAATAGTCTTGATTTTGTTGAGATATTTTCCCTCTAAATACACTCTGATGAGAGTTTTTAAGATGAATGGAGGTTGAATTTTGTAAAGGCTCTTATTGAGATGATCATGTGATTTTTATTCTTTCCTTTTGTTAATATGGTATCCCACATTGATTTGAAGATATTGAACTGTGTTTACATGTTGTAACTAAATCCTTCTTTATCATGTTGTGTGACATTTTATCTATTGTTGAATTCAGTTACCAATATTTTGTTGTTTCTTTGCACCTAATCTATAATTTTCTCTTTGTAGTGTCTGTCTGATTTTGGTATCAGGGTAATCATGGCTTTGTAGGATGAATTTGGTAGTGTTCTGCCCTCTTCAGTTTTTTGGCATAGTTTGAGAAGGTTAGGTATTAGCTCTTCTTTATCTGTGTAGTAGAATTCCCATGTCAAGATTCCTACTACTGGACTATTATTTGCTGGGAGCTCTTATATTACAAATTAAATTAAATTTCATTTCTAGTGATTAGTCTGCTCAAATTGTTTGTTTCTTCTTGATTTAACCTCAGTTGACTGTATGTTTCTAGAAACGTGCCCATTTCTTCTAGGTTGTCCAATTTGTTGGCATAAAATTGTTCATAGTAATCTCTTATCATTTTTTATATCTCTATGATATCAGTTGTTATTTTTCTTCACTTCTTATTTTATTTATTTAGGTCTTACCTCTCTTCTTGGTGAGCCTGGCTAAAGGTTTATCAACTCTGTTTATCTTTTAAAAACACAGCTCTTGGTTTCATTTATTTTTTTCCATTGTTTTTAAGATCTCTTATTTCTTTCCTCTCTGCTCTTCCTCATTTTCTTTCTTCTGCTGACTTGGACTTGTTTTTATTTTTCTTATTCCTTCTTATGATAAATTAGATCATTATTTGAGATTTTTCTTATTTCTTGAGGGAGGCTCATACACTTCCCTCCTAGAATTCCTTTTGCTGAGTCCTGATTTTGGAGAGTTGTCTTTTTATCTTTATTTGTCTTGAGATATTTTCTGATTTCCTTTTGATTCCTTTACTGACCTGCTTTATTATTATTTTTTAAGCAGCTTGTTGTTAAGTTTCCACATGTTTGTTTTTCCCATTCTTCTTGACATGATTTTTTTTCTGTCATAGTACTATCATTGGGGAAAAATGCTTGATATAATTTCTGTTCTCTTAGATATATTGACTTGGTTGTGGGCCTAGTATGTGATCTGTCCTGGAAAATTTCCATGTGCACTTGAAGAAAATGTGTTGTCTGCTGTTTTTGTATGGAGTGCATTGAGATACCTATTAAGCAACTTTAAGAAAGATACCTCATGAAAGTGGAAAAAGCCACTTTCAGTCTGAGTATGTCTTTAGCTGAAGTGAGTCTCTTGTAAGCAGCATATAGTTGGGTCTTTTTTTTTTTTTTCAATCTGATCAGCCACCCCATGTTTTTTGATTGGAACATTCTTTCCATTGACATTTAAAGTGATTATGGACAGATATGTACTTATTGTCATTTTGTTACTTGTTCTAGTTGGTTTCCTTTTTTTCTTATTTTTGTTTCTTTCTTTCTGGTTTGATCATTTTCTTTAGCAGTATACTTGTATTCCTTTCTCTCTATTTTTTGTGTATCTATTACTAAGGAGTTGATAAATATGGAATTATATCAATTTATTTTAAGCTGATAGTCACTTAAGTTCAAGCACACTCTAGATGATCTACATTTTTTACTCTCCTTGCCTATATTTTGTATTTTTGTATCATATTATACATTTTCATATTTATCCCTTAACTGTTTATTGCATTTACAGTTTTGTTTAAATTTTTGTCTTTTATTCATTGTCCTAGCTTATTTAAGTGGTTGATCCACAATCTTAACTATATATTTGACTTTACTAGTGGGAGTTTCCTCCTTTACATTATTTTTTAAGTTAATTTATTTATTTTAATTGGAGGCTAATTACTTGACAATATCGTAGTGGTTTTTGCCATACATTGATATGAATCAGCCATGGGTGTACATGTGTTCCCCATCCTGACCCCTCCTGTCTCCTTCCCCATATCATCCCTCAGGGTCATCCCAGTGCACCAGACCTGAGCACCCTGTCTCATGCATTAAACCTGGACTAGCGATCTATTTCACATATGATAATATACATGTTTCAACGCTATTATTTCAAATCATCCCACCCTAGCCTTCTTCCATGGAGTCCAAAAGTCTGTTCTTTGTATCTGTCTCTTTTGCTGTCTCGCATACAGGGTCATCATTACCATCTTTCTAAATTCTATATATGTGCTTTAAAACACTGTGTTGGTGTTTTTCTTTCTGACTTACTTCACTCTGTATAATAGGCTCCAGATTCATCCAACTCATTAAACTGATTAAAATGCATTCTTTGTAATAGCTGAGTAATATTCCGCTGTGTATATGTACCACTGCTTTCTTATCCAATCATCTTCAGATGGACATCTAGGTAGCTTCTGTGTCCTGGCTATTGTAAATAGTTTACCTAACAGAAGCAGAAGATATTAAGAAGAGGTAGCAAGAATACACAGAAAACTGTACAAAAAAGATCTTCACGACGAAGATAATCACAATGGCATGATCACTCACCTGGAACCAGACATCGTGGAATGTGAAGTCAAGTGGGCCTTAGAGAGCATCACTATGAACAAAGCTAGTGGAAGTGATGGAATTCCTAGAGCTATTTCAAATCCTGAAAGATGATGCTGTGAAAGTGCTGCACTCAATATGCCAGCAAATTTGGAAAATTCAGCAGTGGCCACAGGACTGGAAAAGGTCAGTCTTCATTCCAATCCCAAAGAAAGGCAATGCCAAAGAATGCTCAAACTACCGCACAATTGCACTCATCTCACACGCTAGTAAAGTCATGCTCAAAATTCTCCAAGCCAGGCTTTAGCAATATGTGAACCGTGAACTTCCAGATGTTCAAGTAGGTTTTAGAAAAGGCAGAGGCACCAGAGATCAAATTGCCAACATCCGCTGGATCATGGAGAAAGCAAGAGAGTTCCAAAAAAACATCTATTTCTGCTTCATTGACTATGCCAAAGCCTTTGACTGTGTGGATCACAATAAACTGTGGAACATTCTGAAAGAGACGGGAATACCAACCACCTGACCTGCCTCTTGAGAAACCTGTATGCAGGTCAGGAAGCAACAGTTACAACTGGACATGGAACAACAGACTGGTTCCAAATAGGAAAAGGAGTACGTCAAGACTGTATATTGTCACCCTGCTTGTTTAACTTATATGCAGAGTACATCATGAGGAACACTGGGCTGGAAGAAGCACAAGCTGGAATCAAGATTGCTGGGAGAAATATCAATAACTTCAGATATGCAGATGACACTACCCTTATGGCAGAAAGTGAAGAGGAACTCAAAGGCCTCTTGATGAAAGTGAAAGAGGAGAGTGAAAAGTTTGGCTTGAAGCTCAACATTCAGAAAACAAAGATCATGGCATCTGGTCCCATCACTTCATGGGAAATAGATGGGAAAACAGTGGAAACAGTGTCAGACTTTATTTTTTTGGGCTTCAAAATCACTGCAGATGCTGATTGTAGCCAGGAAATTAAAAGACGCTCACTCTGCTCACTCTTTGGAAGGAAAGTTATGACCAACCTAGATAGCATATTAAAAAGCAGAGACATTACTTTGCCAATCAAGGTCCGTCTAGTCAAGGCTATGGTTTTTCCCATGGTCATGTATGGATGTGAGAGTTGGACTGTGAAGAAGGCTGATCACCGAAGAATTGATGCTTTTGAACTGTGGTGCTGGAGAAGACTCTTGAGAGTCCCTTGGACTGCAAGGAGATCCAACCAGTCCATTCTAAAGGAGATCGGTCCTGGGTGTTCATTGGAAGGACTGATGCTGAAGCTGAAATTCAAATACTTTGGCCACCTCATGTGACGAGTTGACTCAATGGAAGAGTCTGATGCTGGGAGGGATTTGGGGTGGGAGGAGACGGCGACGACAGAGAATGAGATAGCTGGATAGCATCACCGACTCAATGGACATGAGTTTTGAGTGATCCCTGGGAGTTGGTGATGGACAGGGAGGCCTGGCATGCTGGCATGCTGTGATTCGTGGGGTCGCAAAGAGTTGGACATGACTGAGCGACTGAACTGTTGAACTGAACTGATGGCAGTTCTATTTCCAGTTTTTTAAGGAATCTCCACACTGTTCTCCATAATGGCTGTACTAGTTTGCATTCCCACCAACAGTGTAGGAGGGTTCTCTTTTCTCCACACCCTCGCCAACATTTATTTTTTGTAGACTTTTTGATAGCAGCCATTCTGACTGGTGTGAGACGGTACCTCATTGTGGTTTTGATTTGCATTTCTCTGATAATGAGTGATGTTGAGCATCTTTTCATGTGTTTGTTAGTCATCTGTATGTCTTCTTTGGAGAAATGTCTGTTTAGCTCTTTGGCCCATTTTTTGATTGGGTTGTTTATTTTTCTGGAATTGAGTTGCAGGACCTGCTTGTATATTTTTGAGATTAATTCTTTGTCTGTTGCATCATTTGCTATTATTTTCTCCCATTTTGAAGGCTGTATTTTCACCTTGCTTATAGTTTCCTTTATTGTACAAAAGCTTTTAAGTTTAATTAGGTCCCATTTGTTTATTTTTGCTTTTATTTCCATTATTCTGGGAGGTGAGTCTTAGAGGATCCTGCTGTGGTTTATGTCAGAGAGTGTTTTGCGTATGTTTTCCTCTAGGAGTTTTATAGTTTATGGTCTTACATTTAGATCTTTAATCCATTTTGAGTTTATTTTTGTGTATGGTGTTAGAAAGTGTTCCAGTTTCATTCTTTTACAGATGGTTTACCAGTTTTCCCAGTACCACTTGTTAAAGAGATTGTCTGTTCTCCATTGTATATTCTTGGCTCCTTTGTCAAAGATAAGTTGTCCATGTTGCGTGGATTTATCTCTGGGCTTTCTATTTTGTTCCATTGATGTATATTTCTCTCTTTGTGCCAGTACCATACTGTCTTGATGACTGTAGCTTTGTAGTATAGTCTGAGTCAGGCAGGTTTATTCCTCCAGGTCCATTCTTCTTTCTCATGATTGCTTTGGCTATTTGAGGTTTTTTATATTTCCATACAAATTGTGAAATTATTTGTTCTAATTCTGTGAAAAATACCATTGGTAGCTTGATAGGGATTGCATTGAATCTACAGATTACTTTGGGTAGTATACTCATTTTCACTCTATTGATTCTTCCAATCCAGTAACATGATATAGTTCTCCATCTATTTGAGTCATCTTTGATTTCTTTCATCAGTATTTTATAGTTTTCTATATACATGGCTTTTGTTTCTTTAGGTAGATTTATTCCTAAGTATTTTATTCTTTTCATTGCAGTGGTGAACGGAATTGTTTCCTTAATTTCTCTTTCTCTTTTCTCATTGTTAGTGTATAGGAATGTAAGGATTTCTGTGTGTTAATTTTATATCCTGCAAATTTACTATATTCATTGATTAGCTCTAGTAATTTTCTGGTGGTGTCTTTAGGATTTTCTATGTAAAGGATCATGTCATCTGCAAACAGTGAGAGTTTTAGTTCTTTTTCCAATCTGGATTCCTTTTTCATTTTCTTCTCTGATTGCTGTGGCTAAAACTTCCAAAACTATTTTGAATAGTAGTGGTGAGAATGGGCACCCTTGTCTTGTTCCTGACTTTGGTGGAAATGCTTTCAATTTTTCACCATTGAGGATAATGTTTGCTGTGAGTTTATCATATATGGCTTTTATTATGTTGCGGTATGTTCCTTCTAGGCCTGCTTTCTGGAGGGTTTTTATCATAAATGGATGTTGAATTTTGTCCAAGGCTTTCTCTGCATCTATTGAGATAGCCATATGGTTTTTATCTTTCATTTTGTTAATGTGGTGTATTGCATTGATTTGCGAATGTTGAAGAATCCTTGCATCCCTGGGATAAAGCCCACTTGGTCATGTTGTATCTTAATATGTTGCTGGATTCTATTTGTTAGAATTGTGTTAAGGATTTTTGCATCTATGTTCATCAGTGATATTGGCCTGTAGTTTTCTTTTTTTGTGGCATCTTTGTCTGGTTTTGGTATTAAGGTGATGGTGGCCTCATAGAATGAGTTTGGAAATTTACCTTCCTCTGTAATTTTCTGGAAGAGTTTTAGTAGGATAGGTGTTAGCTCTTCTCTAAAATTTTGGTAGAATTCAGCTGTGAAACCATCTGGTCCTGGGCTTTTGTTTGTTGGAAGATTTCTGATTACAGTTTCAATTTCTGTGCTTGTGATGGGTCGGTTAAGAGTTTCTGTTTCTTCCTGGTTCAATTTTAGAAAGTTGTACTTTTCTAAGAATTTGTCCATTTCTTCCAAGTTGTCCATTTTATTGGCATATAATTGCTGATAGTAGTCTCTTATGATCCTTTGTATTTCTATATTGTCTCTTGTGATTTCTCCATTTTCATTTCTAATTTTGTTGATTTGATTCTTCTCCCTTTTTTCCTTGATGAGTCTGGCTAATGGTTTATCTATTTTATTTATCTTCTCAAAAAACCAGCTTTTAGCTTTGCTGATTTTTGCTATAGTCTCCTTTGTTTCTTTTGCATTTATTTCTGCCCTAATTTTTGTGATTTCTTTCCTTCTACTAACCCTGTGGTTCTTCATTTCTTCTTTTTCTAGTTGTTTTAGGTGTCAGTTTAGTTCAGTTCAGTTCAGTCTCTCAGTCGTGTCCGACTCTCTGCGACCCCATGAATCACAGCACGCCAGGCCTCCCTGTCCATTTTAGGTGTAGAGTTAGGTTATTTATTTGATTTTTCTCTTGTTTCTTGAGGTACACTTGTATTGCTACGAACCTTCCCCTTAGCACTGCTTTTACTAAATCCCATAGGTTTTGGGTTGCCGTGTTTTCATTTTCATTCATTTCTATGCATTTTTATTTGTCTTTTGATTTCTTCTGTGATTTGTTGGTTATTCAAAAGTGTGTTCTTTGGCCTCCATATGTTTATATTTTTAATAGTTTTTTTTTTTTTTCTCCTGTAGTTGACATCTAATCTTACTGCATTGTGATCAGAAAAGAATCTTAGAATGATTTCAATTTTTTAAAATTTACCAAGGCTATATTTATGGCCCAGGATGTGATCTATCCTGGAGAAGGTTCCGTGTGCACTTGAGAAAAAGGTGAAATTCATTGTTTTGGGGTGAAATGTCCTATAGATATCAGTTAGGTCTGACTGGCCCATTGCATCATTTAAAGTTTGTGTTTCCTTGCTAATTTTCTGTTTGGTTGATCTATCCATAGGTGTGAGTGGGGTATTAAAGTCTCCCACTATTTTTGTGTTACTATTAATTTCCCCTTTCATACTTGTTAGCATTTGCCTTACATTGAGGTGCTCCTATGTTGGGTGCATATATATTTATAATTGTTATATCTTCTTCTTGGATTGACCCTTTGATCATTATGTAGTATCCTTCTTTGTTTCTTTTCATGGCCTTTATTTCAAAGTCTCTCTGATATGAGTATTGCTACTCTTGCTTTCTTTTGGTCTCCATTTGCGTGAAATATCTTTTTACAGCTCTTCACTTTCAGTCTGTATGTGTCCCTTGTTTTGAAGTGGGTCTCTTGTAGACAACATATAGAGGGGTCTTGTTTTGTATCCATTCATCCAGCCTTTGTCTTTTGGTTGGGGCATTCAACCCATTTACATTTAAGGTAATTATTGATAAGTATTATCCCATTGCCATTTACTTTGTTGTTTTGGGTTCGAGTTTATAAACCTTTTCTGTGTTTCCTGTCTAGAGACAGGATTTGTTGAAGAGGTGGTTTGGTGGTGCTGAATCCTCTCAGCTTTTGCTTGTCTGTAAAGCTTTTGATTTCTCCTTCATATTTGAATGAGATCCTTGCTACAGTAATCTGGGTTGAGGGTTTTTCTCTTTCATCATTTTAAGTATGTGCTGCCATTCTCTTCTGGCCTGAAAAGTTTCTAGTGAAAGATCAGCTGTTATCCTTATGGGAATCCCCTTGTGTGTTATTTGTTGCTTTTCCCTCGCTGCTTTTAATATTTGCTCTTTGTGTTTGATCTTTGTTAATTTGATTAATATGTGTCTTGGGGTGTTTTGCCTTGGGTTTATCCTGTTTGGGACTCTCTGGGTTTCTTGGACTTGGGTGGCTATTTCCTTCCCCATTTTAGGGAAGTTTTCAACTATTATCTCCTCAAGTATTTTTCTCACAGCCTTTTTTTTTTTTTTTTTTTTTCTTCTTCTTCTTCTTCTGGGACTCCTATGATTCGAATGTTGGGGCGTTTGACATTGTCCCAGAGGTCTCTGTGGCTGTCCTCATTTCTTTTAATTTTTTTTCTTTTTTCCTCTCTGCTTCATTTATTTCCACCATTCTGTCTTCCTCTAACTTATTCTATCTTCTGCCTCAGTTATTCTCCTGTTGGTTCCCACCAGAGTGTTTCTGATCTCAGTTGTTGTATTACTCATTATTGACTGACTCTTTTTCATTTCTTCTATGTCCTTGTTAAACATTTCTTGCATCTTCTCAATCCTTGTCTCCAGAGTATTTATCCGTAATTCCATTTTGTTTTCAAGATTTTTGGATCATCTTTACTATCATTATTCTGAATTCTTTTTCAGGTAGACTCCCTATCTCCTCTTTTGTTTGGTTTGGTGGACATTTATCATATTCCTTTACCTGCTGCGTATTTCTCTTGCCTTTTCATCGTGTTTAGATTGCTGTGTTTGCGGTGGCCTTTCTGTATGCTGGAATTTTGTGGTTCCTCTTTATTGTGGAGGTTCCTCTCTATGGGTGGAGTTGGATGAGTGGCTTGTCAAGGGTTCCTGGTTAGGAAAGCTTGTGTCGGTGTTCTGATGGGTGGAGCTGGATCTCCTCTCTCTAGAGTGCAATGAAGTGTCCAGTAGTATGTTTTGAGGTGTCTGTGGGTTTGGTGTGACTTTTGGCCACCCATATTTTAATGCTCAGGGTTGTGTTCCTGCATTGTTGGAGAATTAGCTTGGTATGTCTTGCTCTGAAACTTTTTGACTCTTGAGTGGAGCTTGGTTTCAGTGTAGGTATGTAGGCTTTTGGATGAGCTCTTGTTGATTAATGTTTCCCTGGAGTCAGGGGTTTTCTGGTGTTCTCAAGTTTTGGATTTAAGCCTCCTGCCTCTGGCTTTCAGTCTTATTCTTACAGTAGCCTCAAGACTTCTCCATCCTTACTGCATCAATGATATAACATCTAGGTTAATGGTGAAAAGATTCTGCACAGTGAGGGACACCCAGAGAGGTTCACTGAGTTACATGGAGAAGAGAAGAGGGAGGAGGGAGATAGAGGTGACCAGGAGGAGAAGAGGGGGAGTCAAAAGGAGAGAGACAGATCTAGCCAGCAGTCAGTTTCCTACATGTTCTCCACAGCCTGGAACACTCAAAGAGATTCACAAAGGTGGGTAGAGAAGAGAAGGGGGAGGGCAGTGATAGAGGTGACCTGGGGGAGAAAAGGGAGAGTCAAAAGGGAATCAGCAATCAAGCCAGTAATCACACTTCTAAGTAAAAATGGGTACTGAAGATTGGATTCTTAAAGGTACAAAATTGATAACAAAAACCAGAAAGCAAAGATTAAAAATCTAGAGTAGAGCTTAGACTCTCAAAAATACAATATTAAAGAAACAAAACAAAATCACAAAAATTATAAAATATATATATATATATATATATATGAAATTTGCTATAAAATAGGGCCTTTTTTTGCAAGGTAATAGTAGGTTATCAGAGAAGGCAATGACACCCCACTCCAGTACTCTTGCCTGGAAAATCCCATGGACAGTGGAGCCTGGTGGGCTGCAGTCCATGGGGTCTCTAACAGTTGGACACGACTGAGTGACTTCACTTTCACTTTTCACTTTCATGCATTGGAGAAGGAAATGGCAACCCACTCCAGTGTTCTTGCCTGGAGAATCCCAGGGATGGGGGAGCCTGGTGGGCTGCCGTCTATGGGGTGGCACAGAGTCGGACACGACTAAATCGACTTAGCAGTAGCAGTAGGTTATAAAAGTAAAAAAGGAGTAATAAAGAAGTTAATTTTTTTTTTAATTTAAAAATTATCATAGTAAAATATATCTAGGAATTTCTCTGGAGCTGTTGAGGGCAGTGTGGTGTCAGTTCAGTTTCAGATAGTTCCTTGTTCCAGCTTATACTTCTTCTCAAGTTTTATAGGCCCCTTCCAATGTAGTCAGTGCTAACTACAGGGTTTTAATCTGTTACTTCCATAGCAGTTCCCTCTTCTTTGTTTTTTTTTTTTTTTTTTTTGGCTTTTTCTGCTTGTAAGTCTCTTCAGTGTCTAATTTCCACCCAGACACAAGGGGGCGAAAGTGGTAACTTATTTAGGCTCACTTGTTCAGTTGTGCTGTGGGGAGGGAGGAACACCACAAACAAATATCACTGACATTTGTGGGGAGTGCTCGAGGTGTCTGGGCCACACTGGGTTTGCCCCCGCTCACAGCATGTGTGCTTTCCCAGTCTATGCTCCTCAGGCTCCATGTTGCTCTGCAGGGAAACTATCTAAAACAGGCCCTGGGTTGCATACACTTCCCAGGTCTAAGTCACTCAGGTGCAGGTTCTTGGGTACTCCACAAAGGCACAGAGTCTGTTGAGCCTGCGTTTTGTGCCCTTCCCAGGTCCGAGCAGCTCAGGAGACCAGGTGCTTGGCGAGTGCACTCTCCCAGCTAGGTGGTGTGTCTTCCCACCTCCAGGATCTCAGCCCCTCGACTTCCTGGGTGCCCAGTGGTAGCGCCATCTTAGGTGTGCCAGCTGTCTCCTCTGGGGGCTGATCTCAGGCTGCAACCCTTCTGATGGATGTCAACTGTCCAGGATCCCAGGAAGATTTGGTTAGTAACTGGGAGCCTGCTGTCAGTTTGTTGGAGGATGCCATCTCTGGGGCCAAGATTGCCCCTCGCATTTTGGCTCTGGCTGTCACCCGCCTGCCTCTCTGCCTCTGGCCTGCAAATCTTCTGCTTAAAAATCAGCTGATAGCCTTATGGGGTATCATAAGGGTACATTTGACTCTTTGCTTTCTCTTGCTGTCTTTCAAATTATCTCTCTAACTTTCACCTTTTTAACTGGTATGGGTCTCTTGGGTTCATCTTGTTTGGAACTCTTTGCTTTCTGGATCTGGAGATCTGTTTTCTTCTTTAAGCCATGATTTCATTAAATATATTTTTCCATCTTTCTCTCTCTCTCCTCTTTCTGGGCCCCTATATTGTGAATGTCAATATGGTTGATTTTGTCTCAGAGTTTCCTTAAACTGTTCTCTTTTTTAATTTGAGTTTCTTTTTGTTCTTCTGATTGGGTGGCTTCCATTATACTGTCTTCTAGATTGCTTATGTATTCTTCTGTATTCTAATATGCTGTAATTTTCTTCTATCATGTTTTTAATTTTCATTATATTTTTCAGCTCTGACTAGTTCCTTTTATTTTCTAGGTTCTTATTAAATTTTTCATTCTGTTCTATTTTTTCTGTACTTCATTTATCTGTCATGTTACTAATGCTTTGAAATCTTTATCTGGTAAATTATTTCTATTTATTTAGGTATTTTTTCATGTTTTTTTTTATTTTTCTTAACATTTTAAGCAAAGTTCTCTGTCTTTTCATTTTGCTTAACTTTCTCTATCTCTGTACAATTAGATGAAACAGTTACTTATCCCAATCTTGAAATAATGATCTTGTGTGGGAGCATCCCTAAGCATTCTATATGTGCCTAGTAACTTTCTTGGGAGAGCTACATCCAAAAGTAAGCATGGATCATGTCTTTCCCCAGGGTTTGCTAATAGCTATAACCTTAGTGGCAGGTGGGACTGGAGATAGAGGGGATAGAGGCCAGAACCAGTTGTGAGCTAGGGCTTCTCCTAGGCTCAGTGGCTGTCATCTCCCTATGTGAATGCAGTAAGATCCAAAGATGCTAGAGAAGAAGTCCTGAGGGTCAGTTCTGGGCTGGTTCTGTTCCCTCTGTGTGTGTGCTCTCCTCATCCAGCAGTTGTACCTTTGTCCCAGAAAGGAGCAGCACTGGAGCAAGATGGGCCATAATGGGCACTTGGCATGGGTCTGGGCATATACTGAAGTAGTTTTGGCATGCCAGTCAGAACTCCAGATCAGTCCTGATCTGCCATTGCTAGCAATGGCCACCCTCACCCTGTTCAGGTCCTATCCAGCTCCATCCCCCCTTGACTGCACATTTTCTTCTTTGGAAACAGCAGCCTTTGCCCTAGCGGGAAAATGTACCAGTGCAACCTATCACTTCTCTTTCCTTTCTATGCAACTCTGTGTAGGCCACTCTTTACAACCTTGGTTGTATAAGAGTCTTTCCAGTCTGTCTTCAGTGAGAATTTCTCCACCATACAAATAAGTGTATTTGTGATGTCATTGTGTGGAGACATGAGCTCAACAACCTCTTTACTCTGTCACCTTTATTTACCCACCTTATTTGAATAACTAGCTAAAAACAGTACTAAGTGCTTCCCCAAACACTTCTCTATCCCATCTTTCAACACCATGATTGCCCATGGGACCCATTTATGTAAGCATTCTAATACTTTCCCCACCAACTTCAGCAGAAAACTCTTAGTCCTTGTAAAGTCACCTAGGTGATATGTGACTTACATATCAGTCAGTTCAGTTCAGTTGCTCCGTCATGTCCAACTCTTTGCAACCCCATGGACTGTTAGCCCTCCAGGCCTCCCTGTCTATCACCAACTCCTGGAGTTTAGTCAAACTCATGTCCATTGAGTTGGTGATGACATCCAACCATCTCATCCTCTGTCGTCCCCTTCTCCTCCCACCTTCAATCTTTCCCAGCATTAAAATGAATCAGTTCTTTGCATCAGGTGGCCAAAGTTTTGGAGTTTCAGCTTCAGCATCAGTCCTTCCAATGAATATTCAGGACTGATTTCCTTTAGGATTGACTTATATATAAAAACATTAAAAAACCCGAAAAAACTGGTTCCAGTAGGTTACCCATTGACCATGGATGGAGGATCTTAATTTAGTTAAATCTCTATTAAATGAGATACTTGGGGAGCAATAAACTGAATGTAAAAGCATTGTTTGCAACCACGTAAAAGTCATATGTTTTATATTGTGGTAGTTTAGTCACTAAGTCATATCCAACTCATGCAACTCCCAGGCTCCTCTGTCCATGGGATTCTCCAGGCAAGAATACTGGAATGGGTTGCAATTTCTTTCTCCAGGGGATCTTCCCAACCCAGGAATTGAACCTAGGTCTCCTGCATTGCAGGCAGATTCTTTACCAACTGAACTACAAGGGAAGCCAAATGTTTTAAATAGTGATGTGATTAATGTGCTTTTTTTTGTGAAGAGGTTGTTACTTTTGGTTTTCCTTAGTACTCAGTAGAATACAGAGAGTCTGAAACCAGAGAACTGCAGGGGTGTTTTTTTTCATTTCAAGGGTAACTTCCAAACAAAGTACATAGATTCATCTTACCCTTGAGTTTTATTTCTTGTGGTGTCATGAAACAATTAACACCAAGATTTGGAGAAATGTTGACAACCCAGGAACTATCTTTTTATTTTTCTGATGTGTAAAGAACTGAATGAGGGATAAAATAAAGAGAGATTAAGGCTGAGTAGAATTTTCTCCATAGGAGCCACAAACGCTCCGAGTGGTCACTATGCAGTTTCAGGAACATTGCCAAGTCTGCTATTCTTCACAGTTTGCCCAAAGGAGAATGTTCATCTCCTCATTTGCTTCATCTATTTGCATAGGCACATTCTCAGTGCTAATAAATATGAATACTGATAATAGGAGCTCCAATTTTCATTTGAGACTGGATCTTAGTGTCCAAGTTTTACCTATTGTTAACATTTTTCTTTCCAAAACTAAATGCTTTCTAATTTTATGACATTTTATGGCAAGCATCTTCAAAATAGCTACCTTCCTTTATACATATCTGTACTTCTTGCAGTGCTTACCAAGTGCCTTTGAATATGGCTAAATTAATTGCTAACCAAATGATCTTATTGTGTCAAATTTGAAATTGTTGGACTTTGCTTCCATTTTTTCCTGAAGTTTTTGAATGTGTGTGTTTATGTGTATATTTCTGTGTGTACTCAATAACCAGATGATGAGTATGTTAAGTATCTTCCATTTGACCTTCTTGATCCAATTTCCACTCTTTTCCAAGACGCTTTCTGTCCCCAAGGGCTGCCTATTTGAATTACATCACCCTGCTCCTTCTGTGTCCCCATTAGCATCTATTTGGATTTATCGAATGGAGATCCTCAGCAGGAGGTAGAAGACTGATTCTGGGGACTCACAAGGGTACAGCTGAAGTGAGAATAGATGTGTGTGAGGAGGGATAATTAGGGCTTAGAGTGCTTTGGGAAAAGAAGAAAATACCTTACCACTGGTTATTGCTGTTGAAATATCTTGTGAAATTTTTAAAGATAACAACAGTGAGATTATCTGCTTTACCTTTGCATATGGACATATAAAGCAGAGGTCAATCAATCAATGAATGAGTGTCAAATTCCTGTCCACTCTAGGTGTACCGCCATGTTGAGCTGAGGTTCTAGGAAGAAAACTGAAGCAGATTCTTCCCCATACTAAATTTTCTTGGAGGTGTTAGTGAAACCCATAGAACTTGTTGAGCAAGCATTGCCCAATATTGAATATACTATCCAGGGACTTTTAGAAAATGAATCTTGTACCTGTGTACTTGGGATATTGTTTCTGTTGTCAATCAAATGAAAACTTATATTTAGGTTTTAGGAATCATATAATAAAAATATTCAGATGAACCCAAAGAGTATGTATAGTAACATTAAAAATATTAAGGTCAAGAAAGAGCTTATATACAATTCAGAAAAAAGTAACAAAATCAAACAAGTTAGCTCAAGGATTTTCTTCTGTAAAACAAATCAGAAATAAGACCAAGGGCATTCAGAAGCAGAAGTTTTGTGGTAATGGTGATAAGGAGAATAGGTGAAGATTTTATGAACTGGCTAAAGATCCCTAATCCTTAAGACTTAGGAGTCAAGCACAAGGCTGGAAAATACACTGAAAGAATTTGTATACTCAAATTACATAATAGCATTCCACATACAGAAGGTGCCCAATACATATATAGTAGATGTTTGTTAGATATAAAAAATGCTAAATTTGCCTGAATGAGGTTTAAATGTTCAGTGCCTGGCAGCAGAATGAGTTATCCAATGAAAATCTCTCCAAGCTGAGTTCTGATTTTCTACTAATAGTTCTAAGTGAGAATGTGCTATTATTCAGATCAAGATGGATTGCAGGACCTAGTAAGTTTCTCAGTATGCCAAGAATCTGGCAGATTAGTTCTATATATTAAGCCCTTATTTATCTATCACTGAAAACTTTGTCTGCCATGCTGTAAAACTAGGAAAAAATATACATCGCCCCTCAGTATCTCAGTTCCCACAAGGCTAGGATCAGAGAAAAAAGAGAGTAACGGTTAAGAATGATAAGACAGAAATCCGGATGGAGGAGGAGAGGAGAAATCAGTTCATCCTGCTTTAAAGATTTCTTTAACATTTAATTTCCTTCTTACCTGCAAGCAGTTTTCTAAAAGTGCACGTTTAACTTCTAGGTTAAATATGAAACTTGAAACCATTGGCACTGGGGCATAAATTAAATAAGGGGAGAATAGAGAATGATTTGTTTTTCTCCTGGAATAAAACCCCAGTACTCCTCCAAGGTTGTGTGAAAGGCTGAGGAATCTGTGGTACAAATACTTTAATTAGCTGACAGCTTGTGGGATGAATTACATCTGATCTCTGTTCACGATGCTTGTATAATAAAGGACTTAATTGTTTCATTTTTTACAGTATAATGGATGGATGGAGGAGGATGATATCTTGAGAATTTATTCATTTAAAGCAGTGATTGCAATATTGTTCTGAAAAGTAGAATATAACATGTAGAAGGTTATAGAGAAAGTAAGTAGGTGTCTTCAGCTTCTGGAGAGTGTACCTTTGCCCTCTGGCTGGTTGGGAAGCTGACATTTCACCATCAAATAGCTCTATAACTTTTGTCTTTTGCCATCAAGAATATAACAGCCCCTTTAAAAAAATTGTTTATTTTTAATTGGAGGATAACTGAATTGCAATATTGTGTTGATTTCTGCCATACATCAAATGATTCAGCCATAGGTATACATATGTCCCCTCCCTCTTGAGCCTCCCTCCCCATCCCACCCCTCTAGGTTGTCACAGAGCCCCAGATCTGAGCTTCTTGAGTCATAAGGAAATTTCCACTGGCTATCTAATTTTACATATAGTAATAGCCTCTTAAATGGTCTCTCTGCCTTGGGTTATATCTTCTTCCATCCTCCACCCTACAGCCAGAGAGTTCCACCACTGACGGTACTGTGACTGGGCTGTTCTCTGCTTGATAATCATTCAGTGCTGCCCTGTAAGGTGAACCTCAGGATTTTTAACACGGACCTGAAGTGCCTGAGCCTGCTCTCAGGGGCCTCCTCCCCTCCCTCTGTCTTGCTCATTATGCCTCAGTAGTACCCAGTTCGGAGAAGGCAATGGCACCCCACTCCAGTACTCTTGCCTAGAAAATCCCACGGACGGAGGAGCCTGGTGGGCTGCAGTCCGTGGGGTCGCTAAGGGTCAGACACGACTGAGCAACTTCACTTTCACACATTGCAGAAGGCAATGGCAAGCCACTCCAATACTCTTGCCTAGAAAATCCCATGGACGGAGAAGCCTGGCAGGCTGAAGTCCGTGGGGTCGCTAAGGGTCAGACACGACTGAGCGACTTCACTTTCACTTTTCACTTTCACACACTGGAGAAGGAAATGGCAATGCACTCCAGTGTTCTTGCCCGGAGAATCCCAGGGACGGGGGAGCCTGGTGGGCTTCCGTCTGTGGGGTCACACAGAGTCGGACACGACTGAAGTGACTTAGCAGCAGCAGTAGCAGCAGCACCCAGTTACAGAAAAGTCCTTGATAAAATCCCATTTTTTCTCTCTGAATTTCTGCTTATGCCATCTCATCTACAAGCAAGGCTCTTCTGCTCTCTCTAGCTCTCTCTTTCCCAACTTTTATATTGATCTTTTAAGAAGACTCAGTCATTACCTCTTCTGACCATCCCACCTTCTTCCTAGCTGCATGAACTGCCCCTCATTAATGCCTCCAAATGATCCTGTAAGTAGTCTATCAAAGCATTTCTCCCACTTTATTACAAGTGTTTATGAAAAATATCCCATTAAATGGTGAGTTACTTAAAATCAGGTCCCTTGTTATATTCACCTGTGTTTCCCCAGCCTCTAGTACAGGACAGAACAGGTGTTCATTAAATGTTCATTCAATGAATAAATGAATGAAAATGTGTTTTACTCCATTTGTTCAACAATATTAGAGTAAAAGTAACATTTTACCAAACATTAAGTGAGTTTTGAATAAATCACATATACACAACTAACATTTGTGGAGTGAAATGCCACAAAAATTAAAAAGCTGAGGAAGAAATCTGGACATATGTGCTATCCAATGTAACTGATACATTTAACATTTCACTTAATTGTTACAGTTCAACCACTCAGTCCTATCCTACTCTTTGTGATTCCATGGACTGCAGCACGCCAGGCCTCCCTGTCCGTCTCCAACTCCCAGAGTTTACTCTAACTCATGTCCATTGAGTTGATGACGGCACCAAACCATCTCATACTCTGTCGTCCCCTTCTCCTGATGCCTTCAATCTTTACCAGCATGAGGGTCTTTTCAAATGTGTCAGTTCTTTGTGTATTATGTGGCCCAAGTATTGGAGTATCAGCTTCAGCATCAATCCTTCCAATGAATATTCAGGACTGATTTCCTTTAGGACGGACCGGTTGAATCTCCTTGGGGTCCAAAGGACTCTCAAGAGTCTTCTCCAACACCACAGTTCAAAAGCATTATTCGTCAACACTCAGCTTTCTTTATACTCCACCTCTCACATCCATATATGACTGCTGGAAAAACCATAGCCTTGACTAGATGGACCATTGTTGGCAAGGTAATGTCTCTGCTTTTTAGTATGCGGTCTAGGCTGGTCATAACTTTGCTTCCAAGGAGTAAGCGTCTTTTAATTTCATGGCTGTAGTCACCATCTGCAGTGATTTTAGAGACCCCAAAAATAAAGTCTGTCACTGTTCCCACTGTTTCCCCATCTATTTGTCATGAAGTGATGGGACTGGATGCCATGATCTTAGTTTTCTGAATATTGAGTTTTAAGCCAACTTTTTCAATCTCTTCTTCCACTTTCATAAAGAGGCTTTTTAGTTATTCTTCACTTTCTGCCATAAGGGTAGTGTCATCTGCATATCCGAGGTTATTTATATTTCTCCCAGCAATTTTGATTCCAGATTGTGCTTCATCCAATCCAGACTTTCTCATGATATACTCTGCATATAAGTAAAATAAGCAGGGTGACAATATACAGCCTTGATATACATACTCCTTTCCTGATTTGGAACCAGTCTGTAGTTTCATGTCGAGTTCTAACTGTTGCTTCTTGACCTGCCTACAGATTTCTAAAGAGACAGATCAGGTGATCTGGTATTCCCATGTCTTGAAGAATTTTCCAGAGATTGTTGTGATCCACACAGTTAAAGGTTCTGGCATAGTCAAAAAAGCAGAAATAGATGTTTTTCTGGAACTCTCTTGCTTTTTTGATGATCCAACAGATGTTGGCAATTTGATATCTGGTTCCTCTGCCTTTTCTAAATCCAGCTTGAACATCCGGATGTTCACGGTTCACTGTTTAAGCCTGGCTTGGAGAATTTTAAGAATTACTTTGCTAGCATATGAGATGAGTGTAATTGTGTGGTAGTTTGAACTTTAGTTGGCATTGCCTTTCTTTGGAACTGGAATGAAAACTGACCTTTTCCAGTCCTGTGGCCACTGCTGAGTTTTCTGAATTTGCTGGCATATTGAGTGCAGCACTTTCACAGCATCATCTTTTAGGATTTTAAATAACTCAACTGGAGTTCCATCACCTCCACTAGCTTTGTTTGTAGTAATGCTTCCTTAGGCCCACTTGACCTCACACTCCAGGATGTCTGGTTCTAAATGAGTGATCACAGTATTGTGGTTGTCTGGGTCATTAAGACCTTGTATAGTTCTTCTGTGTATTCTTGCCACCTGTTCTTAATATCTTCTGCTTCTATTAGGTCCGTACCATTTCTGTCCTTTATTGTGCCCATCTTTGCATGAATGTTCCCTTGGTATCTCTAATTTTCTTGAAGAGATCTCTAGTCTTTCCCATTCTATTGTTTTCTTCTATTTCTTTGCACTGATCATGCTTTCTTATCTCTCCTTACTATTCTTTGCATTCAAATGGGTATATCTTTTCTTTCCTCCTTTGCCTTCGGCTTCTCTTCTTTCTAAGCTATTTGTTACGCCTCCTCAGACAGCCATTTTGCTTTTTTGCATTTCTTTTTTGGGGGGATGATCTTGATCCCTGTTTCTTGTACAGTGTCACGAACCTTCGTCCATAGTTCTTCAGGCACTGTGTCTATCAGATATAATCCCCTGAGTCTATTTGTCACTTCTACTGTATAGGTGCAAGGGATTTGATTTAGGTCATACCTGAATGGTCTAGTGGTTTTCCCTACTTTCTTCAATTTCAGTCTGAATTTGGCAATAAGTTTATGATCTGAGCAACAGTCAGCTCCCAGTCTTGTTTTTGCTGACTGTACAGAGCTTCTCCATCTTTAGCTGAATATAATCAATCTGATTTCAGAATTGATCATCTGGTGATGTCAACGTGTCAAGTCTTCTCTTGTGTTGCTGGAAGAGGGTGTTTGTTATGACCAGTGCATTCTCTTGGCAAAACTCTATTAGCCTTTGCCCTGCTTCATTCCGTACTCCAAGGTCAAATTTGCCTGTTATTCCAGGAATTTCTTGACTTCCTACTTTTGCAATCTAGTCCCCTATAATGAAAAGGACATCTTTTTTGGATGTTGGTTCTAGAAGTTCTTGTAGGTCTTCATAGAACCATTCAACTTCAGCTTCTTCAGTATTTGTGGTCAGGGCATAGACTTGGATTACTGTGATATTGAGTGGTTTGCCTTGGAAACAGAGACCATTCTGTCTTTTTTGAGACTGCAGCCAAATACTGCATTTTGGACTCTTTCATTGACTGTGATGGCTACTCCATGTCTTCTAAGGTATTCTTGCCCACAATAGTAGATATAATGGTCATCTGAGTTAAATTCATTCATTCCAGTCCATCTTAGTTCGCTGATTCCTAAATGTCAATGTTCACTCTTGCCAACTCCTGTTTGACCAC
The DNA here is from genome assembly GCF_049115385.1 of Moschus berezovskii. Taxonomy (NCBI): domain Eukaryota; kingdom Metazoa; phylum Chordata; class Mammalia; order Artiodactyla; family Moschidae; genus Moschus; species Moschus berezovskii. The sequence continues at coordinate 39,700,429 of NC_142468.1, read as the reverse complement.
TTCCAATCTGCCTTGATTCATGGACCTAACATTCCAGGTTCCTATGCAATATGAGTTTACTCACTGGAAAAGACTCTGATGCTGGGAAAGGTTGGGGGCAGGAGGAGAAGGGGACGACCGAGAATGAGATGGCTGGATGGCATCACCGACTCTGTGGACATGAGTTTGAGTGAACTCCGGGAGTTGGTGATAGACAGGGAGGCCTGGCGTGCTGTGATTCATGGGGTCACGGAGAGTCGGACACGACTGAGCGACTGAAATCAACTCAACTCAACTCAACTCAACTCATGCAATATTGCTCTTTACAGCATCAGACTTTACTTCCATCACCAGTCACATCCACAACTGGATATTGTTTTGGCTTTGACTCCGTCTCTTCATTCTTTCTGGAGTTATTTCTCCACTCTTCTCTAGTAGCATATTGGGCACCTAGGGACCTTCATCTTTCATTGTCCTCTCTTTTAGCTTTTTCATATTGTTCATGGGGTTCAAGGCAAGAATACTGAAGTGGTTTTCCATTCCCTTCTCCAGTGGACCACATTTTGTCAGAACTCTCCACCATGACCCATCTGTCTTGAGTGGCCCTACAAGGCATGGCTCATAGTTTTATTGAGTTAGATAAGACAGTGGTCCATGTGATCAGATTGGCTAGTTTTCTGCGACTGTGGTTTTCGGTCTGTCTGTCCTCTGATGGAGAAGGATGAAAGGCTTATGGAAGCTTCCTTATGGGAGAGATTTACTGAGGAGGAAACTGGTTCTTGTTCTGATGGGCAGGACCATGCTCAGTAAATCTTTCATCCAGTTTTCTGTTGAAGGGTAGGGCTGTGTTCTCTCCCTGTTATTTGACCTGAGGCCAAACTATGGTGGCGGTAATGAAGATCATGGCGACCTCCTTCCAAAGGGCCCTCACATGCACTGCTACACTCAGTGCTCCCAAACCTGCCGCAGGCCACCCCTGACCCATGCCTCTGACAGAGACTCCTGTACACTCATGGGCAAGTCTGGGTCAGTAACTGTAGATGTCATAAATAAAAACTTCTTTCTCCTACCTATATTATGATTTAGAGAACCTAGTGACTTATCTAGTCACATTTAAAGAGGAGGAATTTGTCTTGCACAAACAGATATGACTCTCATACTGAGCCTCTCAAACACCATTATACATGTAGATCCTTGTAAATAATATTGCTGTGAATATTGGGGAGTATGTATCTTTTTTGAATTAGAATTGGATGGACCCATAGGGTATTATAATTACTGAAATAAATCAGACAAAGACTAAAGCTGTATGCAATAATATATGTGGAATCTAAAAAAAAATTGTAAATGTAACAAAAGATAAAACTCATAGATATAGATAGTCTGGTTCCAGACTACCTTACCTGCTTCCTGAGAAACCTGCATGCAGGTCCAGAAGCAACAGTTAGAACTGAACATGGAACAACAGACTGGTTCCAAATTGGGAAAGGAGTGCATCAAGGCTGTATACTGTCACCCTGCTTATTTTACTTATATGCAGAGTATATCATGCGAAATGCCAGACTGAATGAAGCACAAGCTGGAATCAAGATTGTTGGGAGAAATAGCAGTGACCTCAGATACACAGATGACACCACCCTTATGGCAGAAAGTGAACAAGAACTAAAGAGCCTCTTGATGAATGTGAAAGAGAAGAGTGAAAAAGCTGGTTTAAAACTCAACATTCAAAAAATGAAGATCATGGCATCCTGTCCCACCATTTCATGGCAAATAGATGGGGAAAGAATGGAAACAGTGACAGACTCTATTTTCTTGGGTTCCAAAATCACTGCAGATAGTGACCGCAGTCAAGAAATTAAAAGATGCTTGCCCCTTTGAAGAAAAGCAATGACAAACTTAGACAGCATATTAAAAAGGAGAGACATTACTTTGCTGACAAAGGTCCATCTAGTCAAAGCTATGGTTTTTCCAGTAGTCATGTATGGATGTGAGAGTTGGACCACAAAGATAGCTGAGCACCAAAGAATTGATGCTTTTAAACTATGGTGTTGGAGAAGACCCTTGAGAGTCCCTTGGACTTCAAGTAGATCCAACCTGTCAATCCTAAAGGAAATCAGTCCTGGGTATTCCTTGGAAGGATCGATGCTAAAGCTGAAGCTCCAATATTCTGGCCACCTAATGCAAACAGCAGACTCACTAGAAAAGACCCTGATGCTGTAAAAGATTGAAGGCAGGAGGAGAAGGGGACAACAGAGGACGAGATGGTCGGATGGCATCACGAACTCAGTGGCCATGAGTCTGAGCAAGCTCCAGAAGATAGTGAGGAAAAGGGAAGCCATGCGTGCTTCAGTCTATGGGATCACAAAGAGTCGGACAGTACTGAGCAACTGAACAACAATACATATATAGAGAACACACTCGTGGTTACCAGTGTGGAGACCGAAAAGATGAGAGGCAAAATAGAAGCAGAAGATTAAAAGGTACAAAGTATGTATAAAATTAATAAGCTGTACAGCATAGGAAATATAGCCAATATTTTATAATAACTTCAAATGGAAGATATTCTATAAAAATATTGGATCACCCTGTTGTACACCTAAAATTAACAATATTGTAAGTCAACTGTACTACAGTTAAAAAAAAAAACAAAACACTTTGCAAATGCCCAAATAATGCTAATGCTCCTGGCCCTTGGCCCTCACTTTTTGTGGCAAGGCTAGAGAGCTTAACTCCATGTAGAGTAAAATGGCTTGCAGGAAATTGAATGTCACAAAGTCAAAGTATTTTATTGCTGTGCATATAGCTAACCTGAAAGTTTCTGCCACCTTGTGTTAATATTTAAGTGGATTTTAGATAACATTGTCGGCTCATAGTTTGATTAAGTTATCATTTGTCATGATCAAATTGAATTATGAATATTTCAAGTATTTTTATCATAACAACTTCAGAAATGTTCATTTTATTTTTACTGTTTTTATGTTATTTTTCATGGGGCTTCCATGGTGGCTCAAAGGTAAAGAACCTGCCTTTCAATGCAGGAGATGCAAGTTCAATCCCTGAGTTGGGAAGATCCCCTGGAGGAGGAAATGGCAACCCACTCCAGTATTCTTGCCTGGAAAATCCCGTGGACAGAAGAGCCTGGCAGGCTACAGTCCCTGAAGTAGCAGAGTCAGACATAACTTATCAGCTTAGCACACAGGCATTTTTTACTAGCTAATATTTTAGAACCAAGCTCAGGTTTCTGACCTGTGAGTCACACAGGAGGCCTCTCTGGATTTACAAACCATATATAAGCATCAAAATCACAGTCTTTTGGAAAAGGTCATGTTCAATATAGAAACTTGGGAGGAAATGAGCAAAATATGATAATACCCAAGGTCATGAAAGGGGAATTCAAAAGGGTTAAAATAAATTAGCTAGAGGAAATCTAAACCAGATCAATCAAAATAAAAAAAAATTATTGGAAAAGTCTAAGAAGCAAGTAAAATCCAAATATTTTGAACTTTGGTGTTTTAAGATAAAAATATTCAAAATTATATATGTGAGGAGAAAAACCAAGAAAAAGAATAAGGAACAAATTAGACTAAGCCTCAAATTTGATAGAATTTAAAACCAAAGAGAATAACCTTATACAGTACATATGTCAGTATCATCAGGCACGAAGTCTTTCTGAGTGCATTATCTATCTTATCTCACTTAATTTTCTCAAGAACCCCATGGTGAGCCCTTTTATTAAGGCCGGATGATGAGAAAGAAAGAAAATTGCAATGCTGTTTAACAAGTTCATAGGAACTAAGTGGTGCAATAACCTTTTAAAAATATAGCCCTTTTTGAGATTCTGTAATAAAAATAAGAATTACTCATTTTGTTAACATTTATTGGGCAAGTAACAAGAAAGCACATGTGTAGGATATTACATGTATTATTAATTTTAATAATAATCCTATGAGTTAGGAGTGCTACTACTGTTTTCATTTTACTGATGAGGAAATTAAGATTTAGTGAGATTATGTAATATCCACAATCACCTAGCTAGTGGGAAACAGAACCAGAACTCAGCATTTTCCTAACAGCAGTTGGTTTGTTTCCAATTTTATACTATTTTTTTAATTAAATAAGATTTTTTTAAATTTTTATTTAATAAATGGTACAAAGCACAATGCCAAAAACATTAACAGTTAAAATTTCACCAAATGATACATATATGACTGTATCACTTTGCTATACACCTGAAACAAACACAACACTGTAAATAAAATATAGTACAATATAAAATAAAAATAAGTAAAAGACTGTATTCTCATGCACATACTGGAGAATGAAAGGTTTTTTAGGTATATACCTATAAGTGATAGTGATAGAGTATAAGAAATATTCGTGTTCAACTCTGCTATGAAATGCCAATCCACATTTCACAGAACTTACACAATTTACACATCCTTCAAAAGTAAATCAGAGCTCTGCATCCTTGTCAAAACCTGATACATTCTGACAGTCTAACTTTTGCTTATTTTGTGGTTTAACTTGTCTTTTCTCTGGTTAATAATGGATTGAATATTTCAAATGTTTATGGATCATTTTTGATCCATCATCTGTGAAGTTCCTTCTCATTGCTTCCCCTCCTCCCCATTTTTCTACTGGGATTTCTTTTCTTGTCTTTTTTTTAAATTGGAGGATAATTATTTTACAATGGTGTAGTCTCTGTTGTACATCAACATGAATCAGTCATAATTATATATATCCTCTCCCTCTTGAGCCTCCCTACCCCCACATTCCACCCCTCTGGTTCATCACAGAGCTCTGAGTCAGGCTCCCTGTGAGATACAGCAGGTTCCCACTAGCTATTCATTTTACACATGATAGTGTATATAGGTCAGTGCTACTTTCTCAATTTGTGCTACCCTCTCTAACCCCTGCTGTGTCTACCAGCACCTTCTCTGCATCTGCATCTCCATTTCTTCTCTGTAAATTGGTCCATTAGTACTGTTTTTCTAGATTCCATATATATGTATTAAGCTATGATATTTGTTTTTTCTCTTTCTGACTTATTTCTGTATAACAGGTTCTAGGTTCATCCACCTCACTACAACTGACTCAAATTTGTTCCTTTTTATGGCTGAGTACTAGTCCATTGCTTATATGTATCATATCTTCTTTATTCATTCACCTGTCAGTGGACATATAGGTTGCTTCAATGTGGACATACAGGTTACTTCAATGTCCCTATAGCTGCAGTAAACATTAGGGTGCATGTGTCTTATGGAATTATGGTTTCATTAGGGTATATGCCCAATAGTGGGATTGCTGGGCCATATGGTAGTTTTATTCCTACTTTGTTAGGAAATCTCCATACTGTTCTCCATAATGGCTATACCAGTTTACATTCCCAGCAACAGTTGAAGACAGTGCCCTTTTCTCCACATTCTCTCCAGCATTTATTGTTGTAGTGTTGTTTTTGTTTTGTTTTCTTTTTTCTATGACTATGGCATTGTGAAGGGGATGACAGTGGATTAGACGGTTGAATGGCATCATTGACTCAATGGACATGAGTTTGAGCAAATTCCAGGAGATAGTAAAGGATAGGGAAGCCTGTCATGTTGCACTCCATGGGGGTCACAAAGAGACACAATTGAGTGACTGAACAACGAAAAACATTCTGATTGGTGTGAGGTGATACCTCATTGTAGTTTTGACTTGCATTTCTCTAATAATGAGTGATGTTGAGCATCTTTTCATGTGTTCATTGGCCATCTTTATGTCTTCTTTGGAGAAATGGCTGTTTAGGTCTTCTACTCATTTTTTGATTGGGCTGTTTGCTTTTCTGATATTCAGCTGTATGAACTGCTTGTATATTTTGGAGATTAATCCTTCGTCAGTTGCTTTGTTTGCAATTATTTTCTCCCATTCTGAGAGTTGTCTTTTAATTTTGTTTGTTGTTTCCTTTGCTGTGCAGAAGCTTTTAATTAGGTCATATTTGTTTATTTTTGTTTTTATTTTCATTGTTACAGGAGGTGGGTCAAAGAGGATCTTACTGAGATTTATGTCAAAGTGTGTACTGCCTATGTTTTCCTCTAAGAGCTTTATAATTTCTAGGCTTACATTTAAGTCTAATCCATTTTTAATTTATTTTTGTATATGGTGTTAGGAAGTATTCTATTTTCATTCTTTTACATGTAGCTGTCTAGTTTTCCCTGCCTGGAAAATCCCATCGATGGAGGAGCCTGGTAGGCTGCAGTCCATGAGGTCACTAAGAGTTGGACACGACTGAGAGACTTCACTTTCACTTTTCACTTTCATGCATTGGAGAAGGAAATGGCAGCAGCTCCAGTGTTCTTGGCTGGAGAATCCCAGGGTCGGGGGAGCCTGGTGGGCTGCCGTCTACAGGATCTCACAGAGTCGGACATGACTGAAGTGACTAAGCAGCAGCAGCAGCAGTCTAGTTTTCCCAGCACCACTTATTGAAGAGGCTGTCTTTTCACCATTGTATATTTTGCTTCTTTTCCCAAAGATAACATGCCCATAGGTGTGTGGGTTTATTTCTGGGCTTTCTGTCTTATTCCATTGGTCTATATTTTATTTTTCTGTGCCATGTACTGGGGTTTCTTTTCAACTCACAGTATTTACATACTATAATTATTGGTTGTTTATTGTAAATATCTTCAAGTTTATATCATTTTTATTCAGTCTCTAAAGGGTCTTTTTTAGCAAGAGAAATTGTTGAATGTTTTCCTTTTATAATTTGTGCTTTTCATAGCTTTTAAAACACATCTTTATCTGCTAAAGGTCTAACAAATGCAAGATTGCCTCCTAAAAGTTTTATTATTATTTTCCTTCCACACTTAAGCCTTTAATTGTTCTGAGTCTGGGTTTTGAGTGAATGTGAGTTAGGGATTTCTGACAGATATAATCAGAGCCCACCTTTATTTTTTAACCTAACTCAGAGCTCTCTGAGTCCTACACTGGCTTCCTACTTCAAACATCTACCTGTCAGGAGGGGCTTCTTGGGGCTTTCTTTAAGTTCCAGCTACTGTGGTGGCTGAAGCAGGTTTGACCCAAGGTAGGGCTGGCTGAAACAAACAGAGGGTCAATGCCTGCCCTCCCACCCCCTCACCCAAAACGACCCTCAACAAATGAGGGAACAGATTAACTAGAAAAGTAATTTGCTGACCCCTAAAGTGGATGGTTGTGAGCTATGTTTCACACTATCTCTCAGGGAGTTCTCAGTAGACTTGAGCCCTAGTTTCCAAAGTGATGACCACTTATTTACATATTTTCCCAACAAAAGTCTGCCTAGTCAAAGCTATGGTTGTTCTGGTAGTGATATATGGATGTGAGAGTTGGACTGTAAAGAAAGCTGAGTGCCAAAGAATTGATACTTTTGAACTGTGGTCTTGGAGAAGACTCTTGATCCAACCAGTCCATCCTAAAGGAAATCAGTCCTGAATACTCATTGGAAGGACTGATGCTGAAGCTGAAACTCCAATACTTTGGCCCCCTGATGTGAAGAACTGACTCATTTGAAAAGACCCTGATGCTGGGAAAGATTGAAGGAGGGAGGAGAAGGGGATGACAGAGAGTGAGATAGTTGGATGGCATCACCGACTCGATGGACACGAGTTTCAGTAAATTTAGGGAGTTGGTAATAGACAGGGAAGCCTGGCATGATGCAGTTCATGGGGTCACAAAGAGTCGGACACGACCAAGTGACTGAATTGAACTGGCTTTGTTCCCCCTTCCCTGTTACATTTTCTCACTTGCTGATTTATTTCCGAGATTATCTCCCAGAGAAATAATATTTCCAAATTCTTGATTTAGGTTTGGTTTTGGCTATAACCCAAACTGTCCTACAAAGCAGATCCTGAGGAAAAGATCAAAAACTGGGTCACTTGCTAGTCATATGGCAGGAGGTCTCTCTGTTAGCGGTAGTAAGTAAAGTGGTGATGACACTGGTATGCTGCAGCATCACACTTTAAGACTCATTCCTATGACTTCTTGGAAAGAAGCACAGGTGAAGGGAAAAGATTGCCTTGTATATAGTCCCAGCATTTGAAATTTATGGGGGAAATGTTGACCAGGTAGTGAAGTTGGCTAGGCTTTGTTAACTATCTAGGAAACATGAAAAAGGAAAAGTTTGTGTCACTCAAATATTAACTTAGGGGTTGTTGTGACAGGCACTTGGCTTCTGTTGAATATTTAAAGAGACCCTCATCTCCTGCAGCTAGAGGGTGGGATGTACTGGAAATCAGGATTAATATTAGATTGCACAGATGGCAAGAGTTAGGAAGGAGCTGAATAAATAGGCATGACAAACCTCCTATGCTAAAAGTAGTGTCCTGATAAAAGAGGAGATAGAACCATGAATTCTGGGGTGGAGATCCTGAGCTCCTCAGTTCAGTTCAGTTCGGTCGCTCAGTCGTGTCCGACTCTCCGCGACCCCATGAATCACAGAACGCCAGGCATCCCTGTCCATCACCAACTCCCGGAGTTCACTCAAACTCATGTCCACAGAGTCGGTGATGCCATCCAGCCATCTCATTCTCCGTCGTCCCCTTCTCCTCCCGCCCCCAACCTTTCCCAGCATCAGAGTCTTTTCCAGTGAGTCGACTCGTCGCATGAGGTGGCCAAAGTATTGCAGTTTCAGCTTTAGCATCAGTCCCTCCAATGAACATCCAGGATTGATCTCTAGAATGGACTGGTTGGATCTCCTTGCAGTATAAGGGACTCTCAAGAGTCTTCTCCAACACCACAGTTCAAAAGCATCGATTCTTCGGCGATCAGCTTTCTTCACAGTCCAACTCTCACATCCATACATGACCACGGGAAAAACCATTGCCTTGACTAGATAGACCTTGGTTGGCAAAGTAATGTCTCTGCTTTTTAATATACTATCAAGGTTGGTCATAACTTTCCTTCCAAGGAGCAAGCGTCTTTTAATTTCATGGCTGCAATCAGCATCTGCAGTGATTTTGGAGCCCCAAAAAATAAAGTCTGACACTGTTTCCACTGTTTTTCCGTCTATTTCCCATGAAGTGATGGGACCAGATGCCATGATCTTTGTTTTCTGAATGTTGAGCTTCAAGCCAACCTTTTCACTCTCCTCTTTCACTTTCATCAAGAGGCTTTTGAGTTCCTCTTCACTTTCTGCCATAAGGGTAGTGTCATCTGCATATCTGAGGTTATTGATATTTCTCCCGGCAATCTTGATTCCAGCTTGTGCTTCTTCCAGCCCAGCGTTCCTCATGATGTACTCTGCATATAAGTTAAATAAGCAAGGTGACAATATACAACCTTGACGTTCACCTTTTCCTATTTGGAACCCGTCTGTTGTTCCATTTCCACTTCTAACTGTTGCTTCCTGACCTGCATACAGGTTTCTCAAGAGGCAGGTCAGGTGGTCTGGGATTCCCATCTCTTTCAGAATGTTCCACACTTTATTGTGATCCACACAGTCAAAGGCTTTGGCATAATCAATGAAGCAGAAATAGATGTTTTTCTGGAACTCTCTTGCTTTCTCCATGATCCAGTGGATGTTGGCAATCTGATCTCTGGTGCCTCTGCCTTTTCTAAAACCTGCTTGAACATCTGGGAGTTCACGGTTTACCTACTGCTGAAGCCTGGCTTGGAGAATTTTGAGCATGACCTTACTAGCGTGTGAGATGAGTGCAATTGTGTGGTAGTTTGAGCATTCTTTGGCATTGCCTTTCTTTGGGATTGGAATGAAGACTGACCTCTTCCAGTCCTGTGGCCACTGCTGAGTTTTCCAAATCTGCTGGCATATTGAGTGCAGCACTTTCACAGCATCATCTTTCAAGACTTGAAATAGCTCAACTGGAATTCCATCACCACCACTAGCTTTGTTAGTAGTGATGCTTTCTAAGGCCCACTTGACTTCACATTCCAAGATGTCTGGCTCTAGGTCAGTGATCACATTATCATGACTATCTTGGTCGTGAAGATCTTTTTTGTACAGTTCTTCTGTGTATTCCTGCCACCTCTTCTTAATATCTTCTGCTTCTGTTAGGTCCATACCATTTCTGTCCTTTATCGAGCCCATCTTTGCATGAAATGTTCCCTTGGAATCTCTAATTTTCTTGAAGAGGTCTCTTGTTTTTCCTATTCTGTTGTTTTCCTCTATTTCTTTGCATTGATCACTGAGGAAGTCTTTCTTATCTCTCCTTGCTATTTTTTGGAACTCTGCATTCAGGTGCTTATATCTTTCCTTTTCTCCTTTGCTTTTCGCCTCTCTTCTTTTCACAGCTATTTGTAAGGCCTCCTCAGACAGCCATTTCGTTCTTTTGTTAGATAGCTCTAAACCCTATGGGCCAGGAAAAGAACCCCCTAGCTGTTTGTGAGGGTAGATCAGACATAAATTGCTTAGAAACCATGAAAAGGTGATGATTCACAAGATGAGATTGTTCTCCTTAATACAAAACAATTCAATGTTTCATCTCATTGATTGTATTTAGACTTGGAGCCTGTCCTGATACGCTGCTGGAATGATACCTTGCAGCTTGCAAATGATGCTTCCACAGTAACAGTGCTCAAAGGGTAGTCTATAACTCTGCAGGGATCCTAGAGACCTTTCAGGGAGTTTGCAAGGTTAAATTATTTTCATAATAATTCTAAGATTAATTTTGAATATTCTGTTTGTCGACATTTCCACTGTTAGTACCAAAGCAATAGTGTATCAAATTCAGGTGTTTTAGAAAAATCAAGGCATTGACACAAAACTGTACTAGAATTCTCCACTGCCAATTTTAAAAGTCAGTTTTCTAACAGATGCTCTTGATGAAGTAGTCGAAATTATTGTATTATTAATCTTAAAAATCTTGATACTGGAGTAAGTGTATTTTTAATACTCTACATGACAAAACAGTAAGTATGAATAAAGCTTTTGCTGCATACCAAAGTATGATCATTATATCAAGACAAAGCACTTCTGTAATTATTTTATTTGAAAGCTGAACAAGCCTTTTTAAGGGAACAGGATTTTTCCTTGAAATAACAACTGATAGGCAAAAGATGGCTATTCAAACTTGGTTATTTGACAGTTTTCTCAAATTAACAAAGTAACCCTGCCATTTCAAAGAAAATAAAGTATTTGTTGCCAATAATGACAATTTAAGTTTAAAGTAAAAGTTAGAATCGTGGGAAATTTATATATTATATACTGAGCTTGAACACTTCTCAACCTCAAGACTTTCTGAGATCAGCGATTTCATTTAAAAATGTGATTAAAACAAAAAGAACATGATTTTCTTAATATTGTATAATTAAAAGAATAAACATTAAAAGATCTGCTTAAATCAGTGAGCTAATATTTTGTAAATGCATCAATGTATGATGTTTCAAGATAATGCATGACAAAGATTTATTTAAAAGTTCATAGTGAGCTAATGGGTTTTATATATTTTTCTTTCTTTAATTTTTTAATTGAAGGATAATTGCTTTATAGAATTTTGCCGTTTTCTGTCAAACCTCAACATGAATCAACCATAGGTACACATACATATATCCCCTCCCTCTTGAACCTCCCTGCCATCTCCCTTTCCATCCTGCCCCTCTAGGTTGATACATAGCCCCAGTTTGAATTCTCTGAGAAACATAGCAAATTCCCATTGGCTATCTGTTTTACATATGCTAATGTAAGTTTCCATGTTACTCTCTCCAAACACCTCACCCTCTCCTCTCCTCTACCTGTGTCCGTAAGTCTGTTCTCCATGTCTGTTTCTCCATTGCTGCCCTACAAATAAATTCTTCAGGACCATCTTTCAAGATTCCATATATATGCGTTAGTATGCAATATTTATCTTTCTCTTTCTGACTTACTTCACTCTGTATAATAGGCTCTAGGTTCATCCACCTCATTAGAACTGACTCAAATGCATTCCTTTTTATGGCTAAGTAATAGTCCATTGTGTATGACTGATAGTCCATGGGGTTGCAAAGAGTCGGACACAACTGAGCAACTTTCAGTTTCACATATGTACCACAAATTCTTCATTCATTCATCTGTCAATGGACACCTAGACTGCTTCCATGTTCTAGCTATTATTAGTGTTGCAGTGAACATTGGGGTACATGTGTCTTTTTCAATTTTGGTTTCCTCAGGGTATATGCCTAGTAGTGGGTTTGCTGGGTCATATGGTGGTTTTTTCCCTACTTTTTTAAGGAATCTCCAGACTGTCTTCCATAGTGGCTGTAGCAATTTACATTCCCACCAACAGTGCAGGAGGGTTCCCTTTTTCCCACACCCTCTCCAGCTTTCATTGTTTGTAGACTTTTTGATGATGGCCATTCTGACTGGTGTGAGGTGATATCTCATTGTAGTTTTGATTTGCATTTCTCTAATAATGAGCTATACTGAGCATCTTTTCATGTGTTTTTTTAGACATCTGTATATCTTCTTTGGAGAAATCTCTGTGTAGGTCTTTTACGTACTTTTTGATTGGGTTTTTGTTTTTCTGGTATTGAGTTGCATGAGCTGCTTGTATATTTTGGAAATTAATCTTTGTCAGTTGTTCCACTTGCTATTACTTTCTCCCATTCTGAGGGTTGTCTTTTCACCTTGCTTATAGTTTCCTTTGCTATGCAAAGAGCTAACGGATTTTAATGTAATAGGATGCAAAGTTCATGGAAATTATAATCTCCCTCCCTTTTCCAAATACATATCTTTTTGAAGCTGGATTTTCTGTACACATTCCTACCAAAACATGTTACTACAGATTGAATCCAAAAGCACGAAATTTTGGATGCTATTTAGTCACATGTCCAAAAGATGTAAAACAATGCCACTATGCTCACTACTTTAAAAAAAAAAAAAGTGCTTCAGCACTCCCCTACTATGGGGCAAAGGTCCTGGTGTGGGGAAAAAATAAAAACAAATACTTAAAGGGAAAAGAAGAAGCTAAAGCCTGACCCTCTGGGCTTGTGCTCCAGCAACTTGGGAGCAGACCCTACACCTGACAGAGTGGTGATGGCCACTAAGCAGAGAGGAACCCCCGCCTCACACCGTGCCCAGGTTTTAGCTTCTCCATCCCCACCCGACATCCACAACCAAGGTGACACCTGCCAGCACACCATAAGGAAAGAAGTGACTGGCATCAGCATCAAATCCACCCCTCCCCTCAAAGGCAATGGTGGCACACAGTCTGCACAGGGACATTCCCCCATAAGAACATACCTTTAAGACCGTAAAGGGTGAATGTTTCATTTAAGCACATAGCAGCAGAGAAAGTTAATTAAAATGAAAAGAAGAACTAATATCAATTGAAAGAACAAGAGAAAACCCCTGGAAAAAATGAATAATGAAACAACTTACCAGATAAACAATTTAAAACATTGGTAATAAAAATGCTAACTGAATTAGAAAAGGGAATTGATATAAACACAGATCATTTTAGCAAGGAACTAGAAAATATAAAAAGGATCCAATCAAAGATAATTCAATTTCTGAATTAGAAACCACTATAAGGAATAAATAGCAGACTAAGACACTGAAGTAGGTAATCTGGAAGATGAAATTATGGAAATCACCTATCAGGACAGCAGACAGAAAAAAATTTTATAGTACTATATGGGACATCTGGGACAACATTAAATGTACCAACATGTGCATTATAGAGGTTCCGGACAGAGAAGAGAGAGAGAAAAGGGGAATGAAAATGTATTTGAATAAATTATGTCTGAAAACCTCCCAAACCTAAAGAAGTAAACACACACTCAGTTACAGGAAGCACAGAGGGTTCCAAACAAGAAGAACCTGAACAGATGAACACCAAGACATATAATAATGAAAATGGCAAAAGTTAAAGACAGAGAATTCTAAAGCCAGCAAAAGAAAAACAAAGAGTCAGATAAAAGGGAATCCCCACAAGGCTGTTAGCTGATTTCTCTGCATAAACTTTGCAGGCCAGAAGGCAGTGCATGACACATAGAACACACTGAAAGGGAAAACCTTCACCACAGGATCCTCTACCCAGCAACATTATCATTTAGAATAGGAGAGATAAAGAATTTCTTAGATAAATAAAAACTAAAAGGGTTCATCAATACTAAACCTACCCTAAAAGAAATGTTGAAGGTATTTTCTAAATATAAAAATGTAAGAATCTATAGGGTAGGGAAAACTCCATCAGGAAAGGCAGATATATGCTAAAGATTGAAGATCACTTGAATAAGAAAGACAAAAAAATGTAAAAGCAACTATAACTACAATAAACAGTTAAGGAATAAACGTGAAGAAGTAAAATAAGAAATCAAAAACAAAACGCAGAGGAAGGGAGTAAAACAATGTATCTTTTAGTATGTGTTTGAACTTAAGTTACTGTTAGTTTAAATCAAGTATATATAGCAATTGGTCAACATATATGAATCCTATGGTAACCACAAGTCAAAAACCTACAATAGATACATAAAAGTCAAAAGGCAAAGGACCCAAGAATACTACAGAAGAAAATCATCAAACCAAAATGGAAAACAAAAAGAATAAACAGAAAAAACTAGAGAAACAACTGGAAAAGAAGTAATAAAATAGCAATAAGTAATTCTAACAACACAAGAGATGACTCTACACATGGACATTACCAGTTAGTCAATACCAAAATCAGATTTATATTCTTTGCAGCCAAAGAAGGAGAAGCTCTAGTTCTATATAATCAGCAAAAACAAGACCTAGAGCTGACTGTGGCTCAGATCATCAGCTCTTTATTGCAAAATTCAGGCTTAAATTGAAGAAAGTAGGGAAAACCAGTAGGCCATTCAGTCATGACCTAAATCAAATCCATTATGATTATACAGTGATGAATAGAATCAAGGCATTAGATCTGATAGAGTGACTGAAGAACTAAGGATGGAGATTCATAATATGGTACAGGAGGTGGTGACCAAAACCGACCTCAAGAAAAAGAAATGCAAGAAGACAAAGTGGTTGTCTGAGGAGGCCTTACAAATAGCTAAGAAAAGAAGAGAAGTGAAAGTCAAAGGAGGAAGGGAAATATATACCCATCAGAATGCAAAATACCAAAGAATAGCAAAGAGAGATTAAAAAAAGCTTTCTCAAGTGAACAATCCCAAATATTAGAGGAAAAAAATAGAATGTGAAAGACTAGAGATCTCTTCAAGAAAATTGGAGATATCAAGGGAACATTTCATGCAAAGATGGGCACACAATAAAGGATAGAAACAGCAAGGGACTAACAGAAGCAGAAGAGATTAAGAAGAGGTGGCAAGAATACACAGAACTGTACAAAAAAGGTCTTAATGACTCAGATAATCATGATGCTGTAATCACTCACCTAGAACCAGACATCCCGGAGAGTGAAGTCAAGTGGGCCTTAGAAAGCATTACTAGGAACAAAGCTTGTGGAGGTGATGAAATTCCAGCTGAGTTATTTCAAATCCTAAAAGATGATGCTATTAAAGTGCTGCATGAAATACACCAGCAAAATTGAAAAACTCAGCAGTGGCCACAGGACTGGAAAAGGTCACTTTTCATTCTAATCTCAAAGAAGGGCAATGTCAAAGAATGCTCAAATTGCAGTACTATTACACTCATTTCACATGCTAGCAAAATTATGCTCAAAATCCTTCAAGCTAGGCTTCAGCAGTATGTGAACTGAGAAATTTCAGATGTTCAAGCTGGATTTAGAAAAGACAGAGGAACCAGAGATCAAATTGCCAACATCTACTGGATCATAGAAAAAGCAAGGGAATTTTAAAAAAATCTATTTCTGCATCATTGACTATGCTAAAGCATTTGTGTGGATCACAACACACTGTGGAAAACTCTGAAACAGATGGAAATACCAACCCACCTCACCTGCCTCCTGAGAAACCTGTATGCAGAACAAGAAGCAGCAGTTAGAACCTGTCATGCAACAACAGACTGGTTAAACCCTGGGAAAGGACTAGGACAGGCTGTATATTGTCACCTTGCTTACTTAACTTATATGCAGAGTATATCATGCAAAATGCCAGGCTGGATGACTCCAAGCAGCCATCAACACTGTCAGGATAAATATCAATAACCTCAGATATGCAGATGACACCACCCTTATGGCAGAAAGCTAAGAGGAACTCAAGAACCTCTTGGTGAAGGTGAAAGAGGGGAGTTGAAAAACTGGCTTAAAACTCGACATTCAAAAAATGAAGATCATGGCATCTATCACAGCAAATAGATGGGGGAAAATTGGAAACACTGATAGATTTTATTTTGGAGGCTCCAAAATCACTGTTAATGGTGACTGCAGCCAATAAATTAAAGGATGTTTTTGCTTCTTGGAAGAAAAGCTATGACAAACCTGGACAGACTATTAAAAAAACAGAGAAATCACTTTGCTGACAAAGGTCTGTCTAGTCAAAGCTATTGCTTTTCCAGTAGCCATGTACAGATGTGAGAGCTGGACCATAAAGAAGCCTGAGTGCTGAAGAATTGATGCTTTTGAACTGTGGTGTTGGAGAATTTCTTGAAGAGTTCCTTGGACTGCAAGGAGGTCAAACCAGTCAATCCTAAAGGAAATCAACCCTGAATATTCATTGGAAGGATTGATGCTAAAGCTCCCATACTTTGGCCACCTGATGCGAAGAGCCGACTCACTGGAAAAGACCCTGATGTTGGGAAAGATTGAAGGCAGGAGAAGAAGGGGACAACATAGGATGAGATGGTTGGATGTTATCACTGACTCGATAGACATGAGTTTGAGCAAACTCCAGGAGATTGTGAAGGACAAGGAAGCCTGGCGTGCTGCAGGTCATGGGGTCACAAAGTGTCAGACACAGCTTAGCAGCTGAACAACGTATCTTTCACTGATTACTTTAAATGTCAATGGGCTAAATGTCCAGTCAAACACATAGCATGGTTGATTGGAAAAAATAAGACCCTTAAACATGCTGCCTGTAGGATTGTTACTTCAGGGCAAAGCAATGGAAAGATATCTAGTGGCTTGGATTAGAAGAATTAATATTATTATAATGTTCATACTATCCAAAACAATCTACAGATTTAACGTAATCCCTATCAAAATCCTTAACAACATTTTTCACAGAACTAGGACAAATAATCTTCAAATTCATATGGAAACACAAAAGACCCGGCATAAGCATAGAAATCCTGAGTAAAAGACAAAAGTTACAGGTATCACCCTCCCTGATTTCAAAGCATATTGAAAGACACAGTAAGCAAAACAGTATAATACTGGCAGAAAAACAGACATATAGATAAATGGAACAGAATATAGAGCTCATAAATAAATGCATGTACCTATGATCAAATAGTCCATGATAAAGTAGGCAAGAATGTACAATGGAGAAAAAGCAGTTTCTTCAACAAATAGTGTTGGAAAAACTGGGCAGTCACATGTAAAACTGTTAGATTTCCTCACATCATACGCAGGAATAAACTCAAAATATTTTAAAGATCTGAAGCCATAAAACTGGAGGAAACAATACACTGTTTGTGGGAATGTAAATTGGCGTAGCCACTATGGGAAATAGTATGAAGTTTCCTCAAAAAACTAAAAATAAAACTACCATATGATCTAGCAATTCCACTCCCAATGTATATCTTGAAAAACTGAAAACAATTTAAAGAGATACAAGCACCCCAATGTTAATAGCAACACTATTTACAGTAGCCAAGTGATGGAAGTAACCCAAGAGCTCAACAGATGAAAGTGAAAGTGAAGTCGCTAAGTCGTGTCCAACTCTTTGCGACCCCATAGACTGTACCCACCAGGCTCCTCCGTCCATGGGATTCTCCAGGCAAAAATACTGGAGTGGGTTGCCATTTCCTTCTCCAGGGGATCTTCCCGACACATTGAATTAATAAAGTGTGGTATAGATACACAATGAACTATTACTCAGCTACAATAATTCTGCCATATGGAACAATGTTAATAGACCATAGTAGAGAATGTTACGCTTAACGAGTTGTCAATCAAAGACAAATAGTATATGATGCCAATTAATATGTGGTATATAAAAATAATACAAATGAATATATATATATATATGTAAAACAGAAACAGATTCACAGATATAGAGAACAAGTTTGTGGTTACCAAAGGGGAGAGGAACAAATTAGGGATGTGGAACTGACAGACATTAACAAAAACATATATACATAAAACAAGTAAGCAATAGGGATATACTATATGGCACAGGAGATTATAGCCAATACCTTAATAAGGAGTATAATCTATAAAAATACTGAATCACTATGCTGTACATCTAAAACTAATATAAAATTGTAATTCAACTATATTTCTATAATAAAAATACTAACAAGCTCTCTGTAGACCATAGTGGAGGACAGAAGACATCATTATTGAACTGGACTCTTTAATGTCAACAGAGATGACAGAATTCCACACTCAGTCAGTCAGTTCTGGCAGAGTCCAAGTGGTGACACACACTAATCAGAGGAACAGTGGCGATAATTATCAAACGGTCAACATGAACAGAATGGCAACCCGTTGATGGCCTTGATTCACTGAATTTCTTATTGTAGCTAAGGGACCATAGTATTTGTATGAGGGAAATATATGAGAAGACGATAAAATTCTTTATTATGGAATTTTTAAAAAGATTTTTAGATAGAAAGCAGAAGACTGTCAGTGCTTTGATGTAAAATCTCAAATCCTCGTCCAGTTTCCTGACTTGAGCCGTTTCTCAGAGTCCATCTATTGAAGGACAGGTCAGACACTTCTGAGGAAGGACCCTATTGTCCTATTTCAAGTATATACAAGTATTCCCCCAGTACTTCCTCAAAAAGGTCTACATTAATTCAGGTAGCTTATATACTGGGGAAAGGGGAATACTCAGAGCTTTTGTAGGCTATTGAATATAGGGTCTGAGATGACAGGAATACCAAAGGTGCAAAAATGCCAACTTTGCTCCCATTAGGGTGTTACAGAATGGAGATCATGAGTCCTACAGACCAAATACATATAAGTATATCACAGAGGGTCCATGAGGTCTGCCATCTATTCTGTGTTCACTTCACTAGTCCTTGAATAGAATAAATAAACTTAGCAGCCAAAAAAACTCTCATCTTCATTTTTCCAACCTGTGGAGTTAAAGAGCCTTTATAATAGAAAAGGCAAAATTGAAGCAATTGAAACTGTACTCCCCTGGTCAAGATACTAAATTGTAAGTGATATCATAACCCAGCTGGAACTTCAGAGAATTGAAGATTTAAAGGATAAGGGACAATTGTTTCCAACCTATTTCTGTTTAATTCACTAGTATGGCCCTGCAAAAAACCAGATGGATATGGCAGATGGTGATAGGCTGCAGTAAACTTAACAAATGGTAGCCCCAATCATAGATGCTGTGCTGAAGATCATGTCTTTGCTAGAGCAGATGAACACAGCCTCTGATTTGTAGTAGCTATTGATTTCTTTAATATGTTCATTTCAATACTCATCAGAAAGGAGAATCAAAAAACAGTTTGCACTCACCTAGGATAGATGGCCAAATATTTTCACCATCTTGCTATGTGGTTCTGCTAGCCCTCCTCCTATCTGCCATAATACAGTATAGCACCTAGATAATCTCAGCATCCTGTAGGCCATTACACAAGTCCATTATATTGGCAACATGTTAAAATTAGACCTATTGATCATGAAAGTGGCATGTGTTCTAGGTGGCCTGGTAAGACGTGTGTATGTAAGAAGATCGGAGGTAATTCCCAAGAGTCAGGGAGATTGTTGAAGATTTTAGAGATCTTGTGGCAGTCATGAATGTACCATTCAGATCTCTCCCCCGCCTTTTTTTTTTTTTTTAATGTGGACCATTTTTTAAGTCTTTATTGAGTTTGTTACCATATTGCTTCTCTTAATGTTTTGTTTTTGTTTGGCCATGAGCATATGGGATCTTGGCTTCCCAACTAGGGATCAAACTCCCTGCACTAGGAAGCGAAGTCTTGAGCTGTGGACCACCAGGGAGGCCCTTAGATCTCCTTTAAGAGAACTGGCTGCAGGGAGCATAACTGCCTGAGAATCTCAGCTTGCCACCACTGGGAACCACCACTACTATAGTGCAGTACGTTTCCCCTAGTCAGTAACTGAACACTGTGGACGCATAAATGCTGACCCATTTCTGTGGTATGTGGGCTGACTGCTCTAATGGGTAATTTTGACCCATTACTTATATAAGTATTGACTGGTTTAGTCGCTAAGTCATGTCTAACTCTCGCCACCCCATGGACTCCTCTGTCCATGGGGTTCTCCAGGCAAGAATACTGGAGTAGGTCGCCATTTCCTTCTCCTGGGGATCTTCCTGACCCAGGAATTGAACCCGGGTCTCCTGCACTGCAGGCAGATTGTTCACCAACTGAGCTATGAGGAAAACCCATGACTGATATAAGCCTGACCACAATTTTCTTAGAACTGTGTTCAGTCTGTTTTCCTTCCCAGGCCTCCTTACTTTCCCTTCTCTTATCACAGATGTCAGACTTGCATCACATTCAGAAGCCCTGCACTGCCCACTCCAGTTTACTCCCCTTTACCTTCCATTAGTACCCTCCCTCCCATACATCTCTTGCACACCTAATCCAGTCTCAGGGTTTGCTTCTAGTGGGACTGTAGTTAACACAAGGTACAAAGATCTGGAGCATACAGAACATCCTCTTCAAAAAAAAAAGGAAAACTCATTGCAACCCATACCCTAAAAAAGAAGCATACATTTTGTAGGACTCCTAAGAGTATATACCACACATAGAAATGATCTTCCAAACCCTGTCAAATGAAGTGGAAGGCCACCAGTTTTGAGTGGAGACCCAAGCAAGCATTGAGGGTCCATCCATCATAGTTATTTATTATAAGCTGAGTGTTGTCAAGTCCACCGCCTTAAGATTGATGTAGAGCAAAAACAATCTACCATATGATGACAACAGGACATTTGGAGTCCCAAGGGAATAACTTAGTTACACCAATCTATAACCCAGACCCCACTGTTGCACAGGTATCTTCCATCAGCTCACACTTATGGTCTCATTGGAGTTTCCTTATGGCCAGCTGACATACAAAGAAAAAACATAGACAAATTACAGATGGTTTGGCACTATATATCAGTCCTAGTTTAAACTTGACAACTGCTATACTGCAGTTTCATTCAAAACTGTTTCTGCAAAACAGTTGTGAAGGGAAATGCTTATGGGCAGAAACTCAAGTACTGGACTTGGTTTTCACTTTATGTGAAGGGGGTAAGTTGTAAGAGCTAAGGACTCTTGGATAGAACCAAAACAGAAAGTTCTTGGGTAGAGAAACTACTTGGACTTTTGGGCAGAAAATAAAAATGGCATAGCTACATGGTCAGGGTCTAGAAAGAAAAAGATTAGAGGATCAGAGACAAGGAATTCCAGGGAAGAAGGATGTGAAAGGACCAAAAATAGTAAGCCAGAGTGTGAGGCTTTCTTTGGTTAATGGCTTCCAGATAATGCAGAGGAGGCACTGAAAAACCAGGTAAAAAGAGTGACCCACCAAGCAAAGTTCAGTCAACCTCTGTCTTTGGCTACCTAGCCCAGTGCTAGTACAATGGGATGATGAATGAAATAGTTAAGGTGGTAAGGATAAAAGTTGTACATGGACTTCCTCTCATCAAGGCTAACACAGATATTATCACTATTGAATATCCAACTTGTAAGCAGAAAAACATGTGCAGAACTCTTAAAATGCCATCTTTTAAGGAGAACAAGTTATCCACTTGATTGGAAAGTTGATTACATCTGAACCTGTCAACTCTGGGGACTGCAGTAATCTATTATAATTGGAATATGTATGTATGCTGGTTGAGTTGGTATTCCCGGGTCACAGCATTTCTCAGTAACAACTATCTGAGGGCTCACATAGTTCTAATTTATTCATAAGGAATCTTATAAAAGATAGTTTCAGAAAAAGGACCCATTTTTATATCAAAGGAGATGGAACAATAAGTACATTATGAAAGATGGGTGTGTACCATATACCATATCACCAGGAAGCTGCAGGCCTGACAAAATTTTACACTGGCTCTTTTAATACTAAGTTAAGGTACTAACTTGGGTATAACACTCTGCAAGTTTAGAGGGTTATCCTTTAAACTGTGATAGCTATGATAAACCAATTGCCTTTTTATTTTCTGAGTATCAAATATAACCAGAAACCATAGGCTATAAATAGGAGTAATCTTCCTTACCATAAACCTATGTGATCCAGTTGTCGAATTTGTCAATTCCATGCTCATAACTTTAGGCTCTGCTAGGTTAGAGGTCCTGGTTCCCAAGGGTATTACTAGGGTGATTGTTGTTCAGTCACTCAGCCATGTCTGACTGTTTGCACCCCAGGGACTGCAGCATATCAGGCTTCCCTGTCCACCATCTCGAGGAGCTTACTCAGACTCATGCCCATTGAGTCAGTGATGCCATCCAACTATCTCATCCTCTATCGTCCCCTTCTCCTTCTGCCTTCAATCTTTTGCAGCATCAGTCTTTTCTAATGAGTCAGCTCTTTGCAT
Source organism: Moschus berezovskii (assembly GCF_049115385.1). Taxonomy (NCBI): domain Eukaryota; kingdom Metazoa; phylum Chordata; class Mammalia; order Artiodactyla; family Moschidae; genus Moschus; species Moschus berezovskii. The sequence goes on along the minus strand of NC_142468.1, from coordinate 39,677,956 downwards.
CAGGTGGCCAAAGTATTGGAGCTTCAGTGAAGCATCAGTGAAGCATCACTAGGGTTATAGTAAGTATTTAATTGAATCTGATCAATGTGAGCTCCAGTGGACCAACAGGCAAAAATAAAAGAGTTCCCATACTGGCTAAAAAAATACAGCCAGTGAATATAAATGAGGAGCTGAGACTGTTGCTCTATATTGGGACAGAATTATGTCTGGAATGCTTAGGTCCTCTGGTGTACCCCTTGTACATTACATGTTTGGTGATAATAGTAAATGGGCATGATAAGGATGAGGTAAGAAGAGGTTCAGGCCTTGAGGGGCTAAAGATCTGTTTCACTTCACTGGGCAAGAAATCTACACTAGTAGAAAGTCTGGATAAGGGTGAGGAAAGGGGATATATGAATATTAATTTCATCCTTGGGATTGACTGAACAAGAGTGATAACTCTGTCTCACTGAACTGTTTTGGTATTTTTGTTTTGAGGTGGTAAAAGCCTCATACCTTTAAGAACCAGAGATAGGATATGGGAAACTTAAATTGGGGCCTAAGGAGCTCTGAATGAAACACACAATGAAAAGTAATGTTGGAGCCCTCCTTATACAATTGTTCCTACACCAGAGGATATTTTCAAACTTGTTGGACAATTTCTATACATACCAGCAATGGCCTACCTCAGACACCTGAATCTCTACGCCTGAGATCTTTTTCTCACTGTGGGCTGGTAGACACAGGCAAAACACAAATTCCCAAGAGGTAATAACTTGTAGCTCTAAAGATGGCCCCAAATTCTTTGACACTCCTCACATCAAGAGGTAGGGTCTCTTCCTCCTCCCTTGTATCTGGGCTGGATTTGGTGGCTTGATTGAAGTATAAGTGATCCTGAATGCTTTCTGAGGCTAGGTTAGAATTTAACATGCAGATTCTACCCTTTTTTTCTCATTTTGGTGGCCTGATATAAGAAATATAAGAAAGCCAACTTCCTTTAGGATATAAGGAAGCCATATAAAGAGACCACCAGAAGATGTTCTAATTGCTAGCCTTTGATTCATCCCAGAGCAAGTGCTAGGTATGATGGGAGAATCCTCCAGATGTTTCTGGTCCCTTCTATTTGAGTCACTCTCAATCATTTGAGTCTTCTTAGTGAAGTCTCCAGGAATTGTGAAGCAGCGACAAGCCATCTCTAAATTTATCCCGTTCAAGTTCCTGCCCATAGAATCCAAGAACATGATAAAACATTTTGGTTTTTTGTTTGTTTTTCAATGCACCTATTCTTAGGGTGGTTTGTTACTAGCAATCAACAACCTTTACCTGGCCCTAGGATCAACTATTAACCAATGAGAGATAGGAGGTTGTCAACACATACCCAGTTTCTTTATCCTTTAAATGTTAAAGTGTTCCACAGTATGTCTCAGGAATTTCCCAGCAGGACTGAATCCTCCTTGTCCAAAGAGGCAATCAATTTATGAACACGCTCTTTATTTGCCTTCATCTATTTCCTTCTTTACTTTCTCAGTCTCTGACTCTGCTTCCCCAGGATTCATCTCTCAAATAAAGTGCTTGCACCCAAATCCTTGTCTCAGGGTCTGCTCTTGCAGAAATTCAATCCAAGAGTGGATTCATTTTTGTTTTTGCTGTTTTCTGGTTTCTGTGCAGACCATATCTGTCCTCCATGTTATCTATTGAAAACTCATTCTCTCCCCTCTGATGAGTAGTACCACTTCTGTTACAGATCAACGGTCTACTTATATTTTTCTGGGTTGACTTTTCTATTTCATTGATGTATTTATTCCTGCACCTGTATTAACATTCCTATTTGTTAGGGCCAGTCATCTCATTTCTCTTCTCTTATTCAGGAAAAGAAGTGAATATTCGTATCTAGATATAAATTTTATAATATGTTTGCGAGTTTAAACACAATACATATTGGAGTTTTTATTAGAAAGATATTCTAGAGCTCAATTTGTGAATAATTGATAGCTTATGATACTGGATGTTTTAGTTAGCAATATATTGTTGTGTAACAAATTACCTAAAGTGTAATAGCTTAAAACAACAGTTACAGTTGTATAATATTTCTCATAATTTTTGTGAGTTCAAAATTTTTGGGAAGCAGTCTTGCTGAGAAGTTCTGCCTCAGGGTCTCTCATGAGTTTCTACTGTAAGTCATCTGAAGACTTGACTGAGGCTGAAGGATATGCTTCCAAGATGGCTTCCTCACCTAGATGTTGGCTAGAGGCCTCAGTTTCTCATGTGGGGTAGCCTCAGTGCCTTCATGACATGACAGCTAGTTCCCTCGGAGTGACAAGAGAAAGAGAGTAAGAGGAAGCTGTGCTGCCTTTTTTGACTTAGTCACACACAATCACTTCTACTATATTCTGTTTCTTAAAAGTGAGTCACTAAATCCAACCTACACTGGAGGATTAGAAATAATTTCTGTCTTTTAAAGGGAAAAGTATAAAATATTTGTGCACATGTTTTAAAATCCTCCCATTGCATCCTATCAATCCATGAACATAATATATATTATGTATATATTACAGATATATATACTATACATATATTTTTTTAAATTTCAATAAGGATTTGTTATTTCTCCTTGAAATCTTTGAAAAAATTTATTGGGTTTATTCTGAATGGCATTAAATGAGTTGATGTGATTTTGGGGGGTTTTTGCAAGTTGTACCTTTCAAAGATTGTCATTTTATATTTCCGACAGTGCTATAGAAATGGAAAAACTTATTTTTGCATACCAAACATGACAACAACCTTGCTACGTTCATTGGTGTATTTTCTAAGTATATAATCATGCATTTGTGCATTAATCAAGATCACAGTTGGAAGTTGATGGCACCCTAAAACCGGGTTATCGAGGATAATTGAACAATATAGGCACTATTTACAAAGTGGAAAGAATTTATCTAGGGAAAGCAAAATCTCATGATGCAAAAACCACAGCTAATAACCTATGGAGTGATTACCATCCCCTTGTCTCAAGGGGCAAAGTATTGCAGTGGTTACCTGAACCTCAAGGAATAAAAGTATGGAAGGACAACCTGGTGAGATTCATGGTGTTTATTAGAGGGACAAAGAAAAGGAACCAGGGAAACATATACCCCAACCTTTATTTCCGCTTATCTTACAATATTTTATTGATGTATCCTAACGAGTTGACTCACTGGAAAAGAGTCTGATGCTAGGAGGGATTGGGGGTGGGAGGAGACGGGGATGACAGAGAATGAGATGGCTGGATGGCATCACCGACTCGATGGACATGAGTTTGAGTGAACTCCGGGAGTTGGTGATGGACAGGGAGGCCTTTCGTGTTGTGGTTCATGGGGTTGCTAAGAGTCGGACGCGACTGAACTGAACTGAACTGAACTGATTGGCTGAATTCAAGTAATGGCCAGAAAATAAAGGGGTTCAGGTGTTTTCATGGCAGCATCTGCAGGCAACTCTACATTTGGACCCAGTTCACAGGCAGGTATCAGACCAATTGCCTCCTCATATGTGAGAGAATGGTATTCTCTGCCCACGGGGTGAGCAAAGGGCTTGAATGCAATTCATTCAGGTCAATGACCTGGCACAGACTAGAGTGAAGTAGGTGGAATGAAGAACCAAAGGGGAAAATGAAAGGCATTTAGCACAATCTGCGAAATCAATGTCAGCTTTATTTCCTCTTTCCTAACCTTTGTTTTTTATATTGTTTGTTAACATGCGTAAGTTTTGATGGAATAAAAAATGTCATACAAAATGAAAAAATATATACATATCTGGTGAAAAGCTTCCCAAACATAATATCTGTAAGTCAACAGAATCTGACACCATGTGCCCTTAGGTACTAGGAGAACTAGCAAGTAAATCTACAGGCCCCCTAGAAATATATTGACATAAGGATTTATATGGACACTAACCCAGGAAGTTAAGAATGGGTTAATTTAATATTAAAACTTGGAAAGAGACTAATACAATTCATCACACAATGCCCAATCCCCTAGGAGACTGAAAGATCATAGATTGTGATCATTTGGCTGTGTGATAATTAAATCATGCCACCAACAATTGGGTTTGCTTTTTTGAGAGATTTTCAGATCACATTGAAAATGGAAAAGTTATAGATGTTTTCTGTTAAATTGTAGCCTCGTGAGATATCATCATAGGAGGGTTTGAAATATTAATATATAGTCCTCATTCCAGTACTATTAGCTGGTAAAATAGTTGTCTGTCTCTGGGGTACCTAAACTTAAGACTGAATAGAAGTAGCATCACAAGGTGGTCTACTAGGATCAAGGTGAATCATCATTCTTATCAAATACTTGGAAAGGTCTTTCAAAAATATGTCCATCAAATTTCTGAATATTCTTTAATTAAGAGACACTCAGATGGCAACCCACTCCAGTGTTCTTGCCTGGAGAATCCCAGGGACGGGGGAGCCTGGTGGGCTTCCGTCTATGGGGTCACACAGAGTCGGACACGACTGAAGTGACTTAGCAGCAGCAGCAGCAGCAGCAGATTCTGAAAGACTTAGACAATATTTATCTTTGGAAAATTATTTTGAAATATCTGTAATCCAATAGCTGCAAATGGAAAATTGGTTGGTTGGGCCTAAAATGTATATACAAGCACAGCATGTGGGAAATGATGAGGTGCAAGAATAGAAGCTCCAAGGCCTCAACTTCTTTCTCTCTGAAGCATAGTGAGAGTACTCCTGAAGGTGTCCAATGCATTACAGATGCATTCATGAGACACTCTTTCAGGAGAATCAGGATTAAAAAGGAATGGAATATTATTGAGAGGATAACATATGGAAATATTACCAGAAAAGTTTATAGAAAACTTTAAAGAGAAAATAAGCAGGCTTTATAGGAAATACCACAGGGATCAGTACAGAGAACTGGACAGACATACGGGCTCTGGAGTTCTTCTGTCCTAGTTCAAATCACATTTCCATCACCCACTGCTATTTCTCCTCAGAGGGGTTACTTAATTTTTCAAAGCTTCCATCTCTTTGGTTGTAAGGTGATAGTAACAATTTTATGCATGTAAGGGCACTGTTATAAGAAAATAAATGGGATAATAACTGTAAAGGACTTAGGACATTACCTGGCATCTGGACAGTGCTAGAGAGACTCCTCCAGTGGGAGGTAGGCTATGAAGTTTTGTCTGTGACCAGAGGCTGAGGAACAGGCAGAGCAAGGAAACTTAAACTCCATATTAAAGACAGAAATCTGTGACTTCAGGGAGCCTTCTAAATATGCCCCTTTGATACACATTATACCAAAAAAGAAGTGGATTAAGAGAGTTCAGCTGGGAAGATATGGCCAATTCACAGTGGAAACCAAAAATATCACTGATAATAATAGATCTCCACTCATCCATAGAAGGAATAATTTGATAAACTTCTTAGGCAGATGGGTTAGGGTAAAGACTTCATTCACCCCAGACACACACAAAGGGCATGCCCAAGAAACCACAGATGGTGGATAGCCACTCACCTGCCACCAAAAGGATGAGATTAGCAGGTCTACTAATCCACTAAGCTGATATTTCACTGAAGGGACTGTGCCTGCTTACGGTTGTGCAGTGCTCAGTCATGTTTGACTTTTTGCTACCCCATGGACGGCAGCCCACCATGTCTTCTCTGTCCGTGGGGATTCTCCAGACAAGAAGTGTCTGGAGTGGGTTGTCATGCCTTCCTCCAGGGGATCATCCGAAACCAGGGACTGAACTGGGGTCTCCTGCATCGCACACAGATTCTTTACCAACTGAGCTACCAGGGAAGTACTTAGGGTTAGGGTCAGCAAAACTGCTCAAGATGATAGATAGAGAGGAGAAAGACTAAGGTCAACCAGGAGCATCATCCTTTCCCCCTGTTTCTTCACAAAGCACTTGCCTTCTTTAAAAAAAAAAAAAAAAAAACTTTCATATTGACGTATAGCAAATTAACAAACGTTGTGACAGTTTCAGGGGAACAGTGAAGGGACCCAACCATAAATATACATGTATCCATTCTCCCCCAAATTTCTTTCCCATCCAGGTTGCCACACAACATTGAGCAGAGTTCCTTGTGCTATATAGTAAGTCCTTGTATCTCAATAAATGCTGTTCAAAATCGAAAAGAATATTTGATCAAATTCCAAATTATTACACTTTCCAGGATGTTCCTATGTTTTGGCCTGGCCCTGACCATATAGTAAATTGTCCTGAGGCTGGCTGTCACCTTGTTCTATTACCTAAATCCCCTGCTACTTCTGTGCTTTTTATCCTTTATGAACTCAATGTTCTGGAGGGAGGAAAGGTAGGAATGGAGACACAGGAAATTAAAAAAAAAATACTTGAAATGTTCCTCTCTTAACAAATTTAGTGAGAGTGGAGAAGGAAATAAATCAAGTCTTTGGAAGCTCAATGTCTTGATTTGGCATGTCCAGGCTCTATTTTCCTAGCAGTAGAATCCTATTATATACTTGCTCCCTGAGGGGTCGAGATTCAGAGGCTGAAACAGTGTCTTCATGGTTAAATTTTTATTTTTCAGCTCTCTAAGTTACAGTGTCTGACTAAAAAGTAGTGGTCTTCCAGACAAAATTCAAACCCCAAACTAGGATGAAATCCTTCAGGAATATGTAACTGTTTCAACAAGGTGACATTACAGGAGTGAGGGAAGGCCTCTTGGATCTTTTTAAGGAACAGAGGCTCAGAGACTTTTTGCGTTTGAGCTTTATTTATATTCCCTGATATTAGGCACTCCTCTAATTTGGTACTTTTTGATTAGTGGGAATAAATTTATGTCCATGTTTATCATCAACTGCTCAAAGTAAAGACTCAGTTCCATAAAAATCAAATCCAAAAACAAACCTCCCAATGGATACATAGAGCATTTTTACATTACTAAGCATTTTAATAGCACTACCCCAAAGTAGTATGTCTATTATTACTGGAAAATCAAAAATTCTCACAAAGCTTCTAAACTTTGACTTTTTTATCTATACAATTGAAATGCTGGACCACAAAAAAAAAGAAAAAAAATTTTTTTCCCAAACTCCATTTTGCCAAGGATCAAAGTTCCTTTATGTGCCTCAGTTACCACTGCATGGAAAATCTCCCAGAGCACTTCACTTGAAGTTTTACTTGTATCAGTTTACACATGTTATGATTAAGATTATATTTAATAATGTAATCCACCGTTTAAAATTAAAGTTTGAAAATACTAGACTAGAAAATCCCTAAGGTTCCTTACAAATTTCATATTCTTTAACTTTACTAATTGGGGATTATTTAACCAGCAAACAGAAAGCTAAGGTGTGGCTTGATTCATATCTTCACTACCATGAGTGTTCTATGAAAAGAAAGCTTATTGGCCTTTTTCAATGTCCACAGGGCAACAACATGAAAGAAATAGGCTTAGATTAAAAGAGGAATGTTCAATTTAAATTTAAGGCAAAGATTTTTAACCATTATAATGATGAACAAGGAAGATGGAGTGGGTAATCATCAGCCTCGGAGAACTGGGAACGTTTTCTTCAGCTGTGGAGTCAATTACCTTGACTCCATGATGAGAGAAGTCAATAACTTTTAAGAAGCTGGTGGGGGAGAAAGTTATCTCTTATTTGATGCAAAGATCAATCTAAAACCTAACTGCAGAGGCAGCTCACATTAGTGATCTTTCTGTGCAGCTAATTAAGGCTGCCTGGATGCAAAGAACTTGAGCACAGTTACTCCATGTATAAAACAGGTATGCATAGTGGTTCTCAACTTTAGCTGAAAATCGGAATCACCTAGAGAATTTTAAAAACTATGGATGTCTGGGCTCCAACCCTGGTAACTTGTTTGTGGGAAGAAGGTTGCAAACCAGGGATGAACAGGTATACATCGAAGGAGAGAGGTTACAGTTTGATTGACTTTAGTGTTTTGTTTTTGCTTTTTTTGTTTTTGTAAGGAAAAAGCAAGAAATAAGCTGGGAGACTAGTTGCAGAGAATAATGTTGATAGCTTTGACATGGGGTGTCTATGTTCTAGGAGAAGGAAAATTCAACTGGCATGGAATTAGTGGAAGGTTAGTGATAGTGTTAGTCGCTAAGTTGTGTCCAACTCTTTGCAACGCCTGAACTGTAGCCTGCCAGGCTTCTCTGTCCATGGAATTCTCAAAGCAACAATACTGGAGTGGGTTGCCATTCCCTTCTCCAGGGGATCTTCCTGACCCAGGGATCAAACCTGAGTCTCCCGCGTGGCAGGCAGAGTCTTTACCGTCTGAGCCACCAGGGAAGCCCAAGATCTAGTGGAAGGTTGGGGAAGGTTACTGGGGAAATGTTAGGAAATTATCGGAGAGAACATAAAAAAATGGAGAAGAGTTCTTGGGACAATAAGTCTATGGTGAAGAAGCTACTTTGTTAGAGGGTGGCAAGGACAACAAGAATTTTGAGAGGGGGGGAAAATGAGATGTGACAAGCAGCTTCACTATGGAAGGGACCAGACATTGGATGTTAAGTGACAGCACAGGTGAAACTGGAGTAAAGACTTCAGTCTTGCCTTGCCTGGGTCTGAAGCCAGTGAAAGGAATAAAAGTTGTTGGAAAACAGGGTGCTGACCAGAGTGATGGAGTTGGCCTCAAGTGAGGGAAAGTCCACAGCCTTAAAAGCAAGTCAGTGAGTTTGTTAACAAAGCCAGGAATTGGTTAAAGAGGAAAACTCACAGGAAAATATCTTCTCAGGAAACAAGAATCTGCTGCTGCGGAAATAACTCAGGAATAACACCTAACTGGGTGAAGAGATCTTAAGACAGCTCATCTGGAGGTGCCAGCTGGCTCTGGACTCAAGAGAAAAAGCAGGTAGGTGATTTCAAACTCTTTAAAGTAACCACCCCAAACTTTCTGGCACCAGGGACAAGTTTTGTGGAAGACAATTTTTCCATGGAGCAGGGGTTGGGAAGATGGTTTCGGGATGATTCAAGCACATTACATTTATTGTGAAATTTATTTCTAATTTAATGCTTCTGCTGATCTGCCAGGAGGTACCAGATTTTGGCCCAGAGGATGGGGACCCCTGGGATAAAGAAATCCTAGCCCCAGTCCCTTCTTTAGTGCTGAAAATCATGTTTTAGACGGTAGTAAGGGTCGCAAAGAGTCGGACATGACTGAGCGACTGAACTGAACTGAACTGAACTGAAGCTTTTTTTCCTATATGGAGTTAATTTTCGTGGCTTCTGCTTGTGTTGCTATCGGGGAAAGTTCAGGTAGGTCCCACTAGGTGTTCCAACTCTATTTCTGCCTATCGGGTACAGTCAATAATTCGTATCTAAATTATATAAAGATGAGTATGTCACCACTGTTAATTCTGTCAAACATACAATCCAGAGTTGAATGTATAGTATCACTAAGCATAACTTTGATTCTATTCCTTGCTAAAGAACTCTTAAGATGAAAGATGTATTCTGAGGTCTGATTCTTTCTACAGAGACCAGGCTTTCATTGACATATCAGTACCTGAGCCTTCTGGAATGAGTGACACCACTCAGTCTCTGATACCCAGGTGTACTCTTCCACAGCAGTGTATATGTAGTCTGATAAAATATTTTACCTTCCTGCAAGTGAGGGTGGTGTGGGGAAAGGAAGCAGTCAGAGAAGTAATTAAGTCCCCATAACAACGGGCACTGGATCAGTGAATAAATCTCCCTCAGGCTTGCCCTGTTCTCATGATCTGGACAGCTCTTCTCTCTTCCCACCCTCTTGCCTCCCCGACTTCTTCTATTTCAGAAGCAGAGTCCTCTTAGCTTTTCTGTCTTTTCAAGTTATGATTGATAGTGTATGTAAAAGGCTTGGAATCAAGTCATGAGAGGATGCAGGGAGACAGAAAAGCTGATCTCATCTTACTAAGGGTTTGAAAATAGCCCTTTGAGAGCTCCATTTAAAGTACTTAAAAAAAAACTGCCTTGTGCATTGTCTTAATCTTTTCAAATTGCTATTTAAAAACAAAAAACTACCACAGACTGGATGACTCAAATGCTGAACATTCATTTCTCACAGTTCTGGTATCTGGGAAGTCGAAGATCAAGGCACACACAGATTTGGTGTGTGGTGAGGTCTTGCTTTCTGGCTCAGAATTGGCTGTCTAATTGCTATGTCTTCACATGACAGAAGCAAGAGAGCTCTCTTGAGTCTCTTATATAAGGGCACTAATCCCATTCACAAGGGCTCCGCCATCATGACCTAGTCACCTCCCAAAGGCCCTGACATAGAATTAAGGGAACACACATCGTCTATAGCATATATTAAAAAAAAAATCAGAACTCAAGTTTGGATCAAATTTCTATTTCACAAACTCCTCAATGGTCAGTGTCAATGGCCAGTGGTTTAATACAATATCTCAAGGCCTCTATCATACAACAGAATTATATTCCTAGTTTACCAATCCCAGAAATATACCCACCTTTCACTTTTGCTCTTAGTATGGACTACTACAAGAGGTAATAGAAAAGGAACTTGAAGTTAATTCTTAAGCTTCTGTGGTATAACATATTGGCATATGTGGTATAACTTGTTGCCTATCCTGAAAGAGCAGTCAGTAAGCAACCAGGGTTCTCACACAAGAATCTGAGTGGCACAGAGAGTTGAAAAGGTCCACATGATCTCACCTACCCTCTCAATCCAAGTACAAAATCTTTAGCATATTTAACAATGTTATGTCAAATTTTTTCCAATTATGGAGTCTCTTTTGAGTAATTAATTAGCAGTGGTATAAGAATTTTATTTTTACCAATAAAACATATCATAGAGAAACTGTCCTTTTATCTGAATGAACTCAGTCTAGAAATTCATGTGCTAATCTTTCCTCCCCATCTCAACAACAATAAAAAATAATCTTAGGCAATTTGTGAGGTATTTTGGTCACTGAAAGGATTTTCCTATGCCTAGTCAATGAAATGTTCTTTCACCATGGAAATTATTTGAATTCTTGGATGTCTCCTAAGCTGGACAAAGGGGCAAAAGCTCCTGGATAGAGGTATCAATATGAACCTGTCTGCTGGTATTGTCCAATAACTCTGCATTCCTCTTTTCTAACATCTGTTCCTTCCCCAAATACCTAAAATCAGTCACGGATCCCAGGCCCCTAGAATGCTGTATTTGGTAGAGATGAGCTGTTTTCTCAGCTTGTGCAGAGCACTGCAAACCCTAGTATGGAATACAAAGTGTGTTAGTCATTCAGTTGTGCCCGACTCTGCGATCCCATGGGTTACAGTCCACCAGGTTCCTTGGTCCATGGGATTTTCCAGAAAAGGATACTGGAGTTGTTTGCATTTCCTTCTCCAAGGGATCTTGCCGACCTAGGAATTGAACCTGGGTCTCCTGCAGTGCAGGCAGATTCTTTACCAAGTGAGCTACCATGGAAGCCCCATATGGAACACAACTCAAGTATTGTTGGTCTTGAACACATCCCCTTTTTGTTCTTGCTCACTCATTCAGCTGTGTCTTGACTCTGCAACCCCATGGATGGCAGCATGACAGGCTTCCCTGTCCTTCACCACCTCCTGGAATTTGCTCAAACTCATGTCCACTGAGTCAGTGATGTCATCCAATTCTCATACTCTGTCCTCCTCTTCTCCTGTCTTCAGTCTTTCTCAGTATCTTGGTCTTTTCCAGTGATCAGGGCCTTTTCCAGTGAGTTGGCTCTTTGCATCAGGTGGCCAAAGTATTGGAGCTTCAGCCTCAGTCCTTCCAATGAACATTCAGTATTGATTTCCTTTAGGATTGACTGATTTGAACTCCTTGCTGTCCAAGGGACTCTTGAGTCTTCTCCAGCACCACAGTTCAAAGGCATCAGTTCTTTGGCACTCAGCTTTCTTTATAGTCCAATTCTCACATCTGTACATGACTACTGGAAAAAGCATAGCTTTGACTATACAGACCTTTGTAGGCAAAGTAATGTCTCTGTTTTTTAACATGCTGTCTAGGTTTGTCATCGCTTTTCTTCCAAGGAGCAAGAGTCTTTTAATGTCATGGCAGCAGTAGCTGTCTGAAGTGATTTTGGAGCCCAAGCAAATATTGTCTGTCACTGTTTCCATTGTTTACCCATCTATTTGCCATGAAGTGATGGGACTAGATGCCATGATCTTAGTTTTTTGAATGTTGAGTTTTAAGCCAGCTTTTTCACTCTCCTCTTTCACCTTCATCAAGAGGCTCTTTAGTTCTTCTTTGCTTTCTGCCATAGGGTGGTATCATCTGCATATCTGAGGTTATTGATATTTCTCCCGGCAATCTTGATTCCAGCTTGTGCTTCATTCAGCCCAGTGTTTCACATGATGTACTCTGCATATAAGTTAAATAAACAGGGTGACAATATACAGCCTTTACATACTCCATTCCCAATTTGGAACAAGTCTGTTTTTCCATGTCTGATTCTAACTGTTGCTTCTTGACTTGCATGCAGATTTCTCAGGAGACAAGTAAGGTGGTCTTATATTTCCATCTCTTTAAGAATTTTCCACAGTTTGTTGTGATCTATGCAGTCAAAGGCTTTAGTGTAGACAATGAAGCAGAAGTAGATGTTTTTCTGGAATTCTCTAGCTTTTTCTATGATCAAGCAGATGTTCTCAATTTGATCTCTGGTTCCTCTGCCTTTTCTAAATACAGCTTGTACATCTGGAAGTTCTTGGTTCAGTACCGTTGAAGCCTAGCATGGATATTTTTGAGCATTACCTTGCTAGCATGTGAGATAAGTGCAATTGTGTGGTAGTTTGAGCATTCTTTGTCATTGCCCTTCTTTGGGATTGGAATAAAAACTGACCTTTTCTAGTCCTGTGGCCACTGCTGAGTTTTCCAAATTTGCTGGCATATTGAGTGCAGAAATTTAACAGCATACTCTTTCAGGATTTGGAATAGCTCATCTGGGATTCTATCACCTCCACTAGCTTCATAATGATGCTTCCTAAAAGACCCACTTGACTTAACAGTCCAGGATATCTGGCTCTAGATGAGTGATCACACCATTGTGATTATTTGGATTATAACGATTTTTTTTAATGGTTCTTCTATGTATTCTTGCCACCTCTTTTTAATATCATGTGCTTCTGTTCAGTCCATACTGTTTCTGTCCTTTGTTATTATTTATTATTCACATCCCCTTAAAGATGAACAGACCCTCTCTCCCTGGAAGTCAAACCTCTTCTTCTCATGGCCTTTAGTAATCGGGACTTTTTCTGATTCCTGTCTCTATTTGGAAGAGACAAGCTCAAGGCTTCAGTTACCTAAAGCTTATCTTTTGCTGTGGAACTATGACCTCTACACTGTACCAAGGGGCAGCAGAATTCTCATTCAACAAGTGAATTAGAAAATACTGTATAGGTAAAGAGCTTTGCTCCTCCAGAACCTTGCCAAAGAAATATGGTCCAGGTAAATTACACATCAGAAATTATGTGATTCCACAAAGTCTTCATCCATCAGTCACTAGGAATTTCCTTTGACATGTGCTATTCTTGTTGAAGAAAATTTTCCTGAACAGATAAATGCTGTTTTACCCTTGCCAGTCATGGAGATGATATAATAACCACTCCTTAATCTTAATACGGGCTTCCCTGGTGGCTCAGAGGTTAAAGCATCTGCCTCCAATGCGGGAGACCCGGGTTCGATCCCTGGGTTGGGAAGATCCCCTGGAGAAGGAAACGGTAACCCACTCCAGTATTCTTGCCTGGAGAATCCCATGGACAGAGAAGCCTGGTAGGCTACAGTCCACGGGGTCGCAAAGAGTCGGACACGACTGAGCGACGGAACGGAACGGAATCTTAATACAGAGCCACTGAGTCCTTCCTGAACACTGTCAGAACCCATTTAGACACTACTGATGGACATATCACTCTTGACCTGGAAGCGTTGCTATTTCAATAAGAGAGATAGTGGTGACAGAGTTCTGAATCTCTCTGGTTGCGTGAAGGTCTGGATTCCCTGATAGTACTTGAATATTGTTTGAAATATTCCAAATGTCAGTCACTTTTATAACTTTATTATGAAAATCTTGGTGATAAAGCAAATTATCCCCATAATTCAGTCACTTAAATTCTGATCTTATAAAATTAATATCGTGATTTTGACTTTTCAATAGTAAACATAGGTTTCCTCAGATGATGATCACTGAGAAGTAGCTTGAAGACAAATGACTTTTACATATAGTATTTAAATATTATTATATTACATAATTAATAAAATTAATAAAATAATAAATATTAACATAGTGTTTCAATACTATTATACTATAGTATATATATATATATAGTATATATATATATACTATTATACATATTGAATACTATTATATGCAATATGAGATATTCTCAAAAACATTTTGAGTAGAATTTCCCTTGGACAGCCTGCTAATTCAGATCAGACAATCTGGCTCTTAGCATATAATTTGTACATCATATATCAAGGCATACTCCAACTTCTATATCATTCAATACCGAATCAAGATTAGGAGGCGTTACTGGTTAACAACTGTCCACTGTGAGCAAGGTGGTGAGGTTGTCATGCGAATGCAAACTTCTTGCTCATCAACAATACTGTGGCAGGCTAAGACCTGGCCAAACTTCATTATGATTCCTATACACCCTATCCCTATTCAAGTCTATGTTGTGGCTCACAGTGGCTCAAACTGTGAAAGAAAAAATGTTACAACTCTTTATATTATCATGAATTTTCAATAATAAACAGAAGTTGCTGATGATTTCTCTCCCATGAAGCTTTCTGATAGCTAATTTGTACTGTGAATCTCAGTGGTTTTGTCCCACTATGAAGATATACCTGAAAATACAAATGTTACTTATTCACCTAATTTGCCATTGATAGTGGAATCTTTGCCAGAAACTCAACATTTTATTTCTCTCTGAGCATAAATGCTTGCCATTAACTCACTACTGATCTTAAAAGGTTCTCAGTGGTAGAGATTCACATCTATATTTCCTATCAGAGTGTATTTAAGGACCTCTGGCTTCAGATTTTTCTTTCTTATGACAAAATTCATAAGAAATCTGTGCTAGATGTTATCTTTTTGCCTGAAAAATTAAGTGGCTTGCCAAAATCTCGTGCCTTAATTGAAAATGGTGCAAAAGTTTCTGCAACTTTATGCAAACTTCTAGACAAATAAGGAAGTGTGGGCAAACTGCCAATCGAACAGATCTCAATTCATATTTTTATTTCCTGCCACTTTTTTGGCTGCTTGAACAAAATAATTACTCATTCTCTTGCCTCAGCACATAAACTGACATTCTAGACTTGCATTAAAGACCTGTTAAAATTTTCTTAATGATGTTTTAACTTGCGGGATTTCTTGTTCATATTATGAAAGTGCCATCAAATAACCATTTATTTAATTGGCAATGATAACAAGGCTTACTTTAACTGAAGCTGTGTGCCTGCATATATGGATGATGATTTTATCCAAAATATCTTTACAACCATCCCCTAAATGAGTGGGAGGCCAGCCTGACCCTTTCTGGAGTCCAGTGACTGACCATCAGACACCTTGTGATAGAGAAAACATCATTCCAGGAATAGCTATATTCTGCCTTCTTTCTTTCTTGATATCACCTAAGCCAGCTTCAGGCAATTTGGGAATCTAAGCATGATTTAAAAACAAACAAAACAAAACACTTGGAGGTTTTTCTTCCACAATCCTCTAGGTGCTCGATGATGAACTGAGACCAGAACTCCATTCTATCATGTTCCTAAGCCAAATATGCTATGAAGTCATGAATTTTAATAAAAGCATTTTAAAATTCAAAGGGGTTATTTTACTTATACCCAGCTTCATTCAGCCTGGAACATTTCTTTTTAAAAAGGTATATCCAGGCTTTAGCTTAGATGAAAGAATCATGTCATTAATCCCTTAAAAATGTGGATATTCCTCTTGCATTTTCTGCTGAGCAGGTCTGAGGCCCTGCTAAGGATTTTAGATGACTTCTAGACCTTGTGGTAATAGCTCCACAGAGGCTAAAAGCAAGACTTTTATTGATTTCTCGGCAATTCTGTCTCTACACAACCAAGAGCTTCTAGAGCTCCTGATGTATAAGCTCAATGCCTTCCCTGAGTCCTAAAAACGGAAAACTGATAAAATGAGGACAGGGCATTTGTTAGTTAGTTGATCGTTGCCTTATGCTAAAAGTCATGATAAGCCTTTATCTGAGCCCCCATACAGTCTTGATTTCCTGCCCAGAGAGGGGACAAATCCAGAACCAGAGCTCTTAGGATGTATGAAGCCTTTTATCAAAGGCCTATCCCCCAACATTTTCAGTGGGTAAAAGAAAGATTTATGTCTTATCTACAGTTTTTCCAAACCCCATATTCTTAGAGTATAGGTATTCTGTAGAATTAAGACATCCATTTTCAAAAGACCCAAGTAATATGGTGGTAAAAAACTACCCTATTATGACTAGATTGAACTTAACCTGAATATTTTATATATGCAATCCAATTATATGTATACAGTTCAGTTCAGTCACTCAGTCATGTCCGACTCTCCGCGACCCCATGAATCACAGCATGCCAGGCCTCCCTGTCCATCACCAACTCCCGGAGTACACTCAAACTCATGTCCACAGAGTCAGTGATGCCATCCAGCCATCTCATTCTCTGTCATCCCCTTCTCCTCCCGCCCCCAATCCTTCCCAGCATCAGAGTCTTTTCCAGTGAGTCAACTCGTCGCATGAGGTGGCCAAAGTATTGCAGTTTCAGCTTTAGCATCAGTCCTTCCAATGAACACCCAGGATTGATCTCCTTTAGAATGGACTGGTTGGATCTCCTTGCAATCCAAGGGACTCTCAAGAGTCTTCTCCAACACCACAGTTCAAAAGCATCAATTCTTCGGCGATCAGCTTTCTTCACAGTCCAACTCTCACATCCATACATGTAGGCAAATCTATTTATACATATATATATATACACATACAAAATGACTATGTATATAATCAAATCTTGTACATATATATAAAATCAAATCTTGCATATATAATCCAATCTTATGCATAATCAAAGTATAGATTAAATTATATGAAATCAAATTATATATAATCAAATTATAAAATATAAAATTTATGTGTTAATATATATCTGTTATATATATACTGTTAACATTTTATTTATTTTTATTTTTTGAGTTGAAGGGAGATAGATTTTTTAAATTTATTTTATTGGAGTATGCTACTGCTGCTGTTAAGTTGCTTCAGTCGTGTCCGACTCTGTGCGACCCCATAGACGGCAGCCCACCAGGCTCCCCCGTCTCTGGGATTCTCCAGGCAAGAACACTGGAGTGGGTTGCCATTTCCTTCTCCAATGCATGAAAGTAAAAAGTGAAAGTGAAGTCACTCAGTCGTGTCCCGCTCTTCGCGAACCCGTGGACTGCAGTCTACCAGGCTCCTCCGCCCATGCGATTTTCCAGGCAAGAGTACTGGAGTGGGGTGCCATAGCCTTCTCCATATTGGAGTATAGTAATTTCAAATATTCTGTTTCTGCTGTACAGTAAAGTGAATCAGTTATACATATATCCATGCTTTTTTAGATTCTTTTCCCATAAACACCATTACAGAGTATTAAACAGGGTTCCCTGTGCTATAAAGTAGGCCCTTACTAGTTATCTATTTTATGCATAGTACTGTGTATTTGGCATCACGGACTCGATGGACATGAGTTTGAGTGAACTCCAGAAGTTGGTGATGGACAGGGAGGCCTGGGGTGCTGTGATTCATGGGGTTGCAGAGTCGGACACGACTGAGCGACTGAACTGAACTGAACTGAATATGTCAGTCCCAGTCTCCCAATTTATCCTCCCCATCCCCTGGTAGCCATGAATTTGCTTTCTACATCTGTGACTCTATTTATGTCTTAAAAATAAATTCATTTGTACATTTTTTTTAGATTTCAAATATAAGCAATATCATATTTTTCTTTCTCCGTCTGACTTACTTCACTTATTATGACAATCTCTAGGTTCATTCATGTTGCTGCAAATGACATTATTTTGTTCTTTTTATGGCTGAATAATATTTTGTTGTATAAATGTGCCACATCTTCTTTATCCATTTCTCTGTCAGTGGACATTTAGGTTTCTTCTATATCCTGGCTATTGTAAACAGTGCTGCAATGAACATTGGGGTGCATGATCTTTTCAAATTATGGTTTTCTCTAGATATATGCCCAGGAGTGGGATTGCAGGATCATATGACAGCTCTATTTTCAGTTTTTTAAGGAACTTCCACACTCTTCTCCATAGTGGCTATACCAATTTACATTCCCTCCAATAGTGTAGGAGGGTTCCCTTTTCTCTATACCCTCTTCAGCATTGTTTGTATCAATGATGGCCATTCTAACCAATGTGAGGTGATACCTCATGGTACTTTTGATTTGCATTCCTCCAATAATTAGTGATGCTGAGCATGAGCATTTTATATATTTGTAACATTAGTTTAAACATCTAATTTTATATTGTTCTTAACTTGCTTTAATATAAGAACCTCACTGACTTCATAAAACAAAGTAGGCTTCTAGATTATTCCAACAATAACAGCCCTCTCCCCACAAATCAGTAAACCAATATGTAGATTCTGTTAAGGCTAAGTACAGTCATTCCTGTAATATATAAATAAATGGGGGAAAACACAAAATATAGGTCCATTGAATCCACTGAAACATAGGTTTGCATTAATACTCTATTAATCAAACAATATGAATAAGCTTTCTCTTATAACAGTGGGTCATGGTGATTTGTGTGTCTTTCAAGGATTCAATGTTGTATCAAAGCCAATAACTAATAACCCAAAATATTTAAATTTTTTCTTTCTCTGACACATTGTCACCCAACATTATAGCAAACATATGCAGATGTTTTTCATGGATTTATCCTCAAAGGGACTCATTCTCCTCTTCAGTCAAGAAGTTCTTGGTATTTTAGCAGATTTAGGTAATAAGCTGAATTTTTTCTATGATAGCTCCATTCATATTTCTCTACTGAACCTATACCTCTTATGCATAAATGGTTACACCATCTAAAGTAGTTCATCCCTAAAGGTTATGTGATTCTTTAGCTATTATAACAGATTAATTCAAGTTAAAGTTCTAATTATTATTCCACTCTTCTAAAAGAGAAACTTTCAGTTCAGTTCAGTCCAGTTCAGTTCAGTCGCTCAGTCGTGTCCGACTCTCCGCGACCCCATGAATCACAGCACGCCAGGCCTCCCTGTCCATCACCAACTCCTGGAGTTCACTCAAACTCATGTCCACAGAGTCGGTGATGCCATCCAGCCATCTCATTCTCCGTCGTCCCCTTCTCCTCCCGCCCCCAACCTTTCCCAGCATCAGAGTCTTTTCCAGTGAGTCAACTCGTCGCATGAGGTGGCCAAAGTATTGCAGTTTCAGCTTTAGCACCAGTCCCTCCAATGAACATCCAGGATTGATCTCCTCTAGAATGGACTGGTTGGATCTCCTTGCAGTATAAGGGACTCTCAAGAGTCTTCTCCAACACCACAGTTCAAAAGGATCGATTCTTCGGCGGTCAGTCTTCTTCACAGTCCAACTCTCACATCCATACATGACCACGGGAAAAACCATTGCCTTGACTAGACGGACCTTGGTTGGCAAAGTAATGTCTCTGCTTTTTAATATATTATCAAGGTTGGTCATAACTTTCCTTCCAAGGAGCAAGCGTCTTTTAATTTCATGGCTGCAATCAGCATCTGCAGTGATTTTGGAGCCCAAAAAAACAAAGTCTGACACTGTTTCCACTGTTTTTCCATCTATTTCCCATGAAGTGATGGGACCAGATGCCATGATCTTTGTTTTCTGAATGTTGAGCTTCAAGCCAACCTTTTCACTCTCCTCTTTCACTTTCATCAAGAGGCTTTTGAGTTCCTCTTCACTTTCTGCCATAAGGGTAGTGTCATCTGCATATCTGAGGTTATTGATATTTCTCCCGGCAATCTTGATTCCAGCTTGTGCTTCTTCCAGCCCAGCGTTCCTCATGATGTACTCTGCATATAAGTTAAATAAGCAAGGTGACAATATACAACCTTGACGTACACCTTTTCCTATTTGGAACCAGTCTGTTGTTCCATGTCCAGTTCTAACAGTTGCTTCCTGACCTGCATACAGGTTTCTCAAGAGGCAGGTCAGGTGGTCTGGGATTCCCATCTCTTTCAGAATGTTCCACAGTTTATTGTGATCGACACAGTCAAAGGCTTTGGCATAGTCAATGAAGCAGAAATAGATGTTTTTCTGAAACTCTCTTGCTTTCTCCATGATCCAGCGGATGTTGGCAATTTGATCTCTGGTGCCTCTGCCTTTTCTAAAACCTGCTTGAACATCTGGTTTATATACTGCTGAAGCCTGGCTTGGAGAATTTTGAGCATGACTTTACTAGCGTGTGAGATGAGTGCAATTGTGCGGTAGTTTGAGCATTCTTTGGCATTGCCTTTCTTTGGGATTGGAATGAAGACTGACCTCTTCCAGTCCTGTGGCCACTGCTGAGTTTTCCAAATCTGCTGGCATATTGAGTGCAGCACTTTCACAGCATCATCTTTCAAGACTTGAAATAGCTCAACTGGAATTCCATCACCTCCACTAGCTTTGTTTGTAGTGATGCTTTCTAAGGCCCACTTGACTTCACATTCCAAGATGTCTGGCTCTAGGTCAGTGATCACGTTATCGTGACTATCTTGGTCGTGAAGATCTTTTTTGTACAGTTCTTCTGTGTATTCCTGCCACCTCTTCTTAATATCTTCTGCTTCTGTTAGGTCCATACCATTTCTGTCCTTTATCGAGCCCATCTTTGCATGAAATGTTCCCTTGGAATCTCTAATTTTCTTGAAGAGCTCTCTTGTTTTTCCTATTCTGTTGTTTTCCTCTATTTCTTTGCATTGATCACTGAGGAAGGCTTTCTTATCTCTCCTTGCTATTCTTTGGAACTCTGCATTCAGATGCTTATATCTTTCCTTTTCTCCTTTGCTTTTCACCTCTCTTCTTTTCACAGCTATTTGTAAGGCCTCCTCAGACAGCCATTTCGCTCTTTTGCATTTCTTTTCCATGGGGATGGTCTTGGTCCCTGTCTCCTGTACAATGTCACGAACCTCCGTCCAGAGTTCATCAGGCACTCTATCAATCAGATCTAGTCCCTTAAATCTATTTCTCACTTCCACTGTATAATCATAAGGGATTTGATTGAGGTCATATCTGAATGGTCTAGTGGTTTTCCCTACTTTCTTCAATTTAAGTCTGAACTTCGCAATAAGGAGTTCATGATCTGAGCCACAGTCAGCTCCTGGTCTTGTTTTCGCTAACTGTATACAGCTTCTCCATCTTTGGTTGCAAAGAATATAATCAATCTGATTTCGGTGTTGACCATCTGGTGATGTCCATGTGTAGAGTCTTCTCTTGTGTTGTTGGAAGAGGGTGTTTGCTATGACCAGTGCATTCTCTTGACAAAACTCTATTAGCCTTTGCCCTGCTTCATTCCGTGCTCCAAGGCCAAATTTGCCAGTTACTCCAGGTGTTTCTTGACTTCCTACTTTTGCATTCCAGTCCCCTAGAATGAAAAGGACATCTTTTTTGGGTGTTAGTTCTAAAAGGTCTTGTAGGTCTTCATAGAACCGATTAACTTCGGCTTCTTCAGCATTACTCGTTGGGGCATAGGCCTGGATTACTGTTAATATTGAATGGTTTGCCTTGGAAAAGAACAGAAATCATCCTGTCATTTTTAAGATTGCATCCAAGTACTGCATTTTGGACTCTTTTGTTGACCATGATGGCTACTCCATTTCTTCTAAGGGATTCCTGCCCACAGTAGTAGATATAATGGTCGTCTGAGATAAATTCACCCATTCCAGTCCATTTTAATTCACTGATTCCTAGAATGTCAACGTTTACTCTTGCCATCTCCTGTTTGACCACTTCCAATTTGCCTTGATTCATGGACCTAACATTCCAGGTTCCTATGCAATACTGCTCTTTACAGCACCGGACCTTGCTTCTATCACTGGTCACATCCACAACTGGGTATTGGTTTTGCTTTTGCTCCATCCCTTTATTCCTTCTATAGTTATTTCTCCACTGAGCTCCAGTAGCATACTGGGCACCTACTGACCTGGGGAATTCCTCATTCAGTATCCTATCATTTTGCCCTTTGTTACTGTTCATGGGGTTCTCAAGGCAAGTATACTGAAGTGGTTTGCCATTCCCTTCTCCAGTGGACCACATTCGGCTGTGGTCCATGTGATCAGATTGGCTAGTTTCCTGTGATTATGATATCAGTCTGTCCACCCTCTTGTGTCCCCTAGCAATACCTACCGTCTTATTTGGGTTTCTCTTACCTTGGGTTTCTCTTACCTTGGTAGGTAAAGAGAAACTTTACCTACCTTTATCTTAAAGTCCATGATTACTACCCTGGAATTACATCATTCTATAAAACCGGGAGTCTTATCATTAGCATCATTTCTGGCTTAAAAGGAGAATATTCAGACAGATCTCAAGATTGTTGAACCCTCCTATTCGGTTAAGGTATGAGTGAATGCATTGTGTGCAATAGGTGAACACCATTTCCATTTTTCTGTGGATAGGAATGGAGTCTATTGTCTATTATTACAGTATTAGACTTTTAAATACATGTAAGATTTGACTCCAGACTACAATTAACAAGAGAAGTGGGTAGAGATCTCAAGTGTTTAAGACAATATATTAAATAATAAACTTCAGTTAATACTACCATATTGATGAAATTGGCCCAACCAAAGCTTCTTTCTTTCTCTCTGATCAAAATTCTGTATCATCCTTTTTCATCCATATACTTAAGGTTTCTTCCCTACAACTCAGACAGATTCTGTAACTCTTCTGATATATAAGCTATCTCTTCCTGAAAGTGTTCGTCACTCAGTCATGTCTGACTCTTTGTGACCCCATGAACTGTAACCCACCAGGCTCCTCTGTCCACAGAATTTTCCAGGCAGGAATACTGGAGTGGGTACCCATTCCCTTCTCTGGGGATTCTTCCCAACCCAAGGGTAGAACGTGGTCTTTGGCATTATAGGTGGATTCTTTACCATCCGAGCCACCAGAGAAGCCCATCTCTTCTAGAACAGATCTTCAAATTTTCCCTAAGAACATGTCAGGATTTAGTTCTTGTTTTGTGTCTGGAGTAATGAAAGTGTGTTTTTAGAAGCAATTTCCCTAGGTGAAATCCTTTAAAGAGCTTTAAGCGAGGAAAGTTGATTTCTTTAGATGAGAAGAGGCTGCTTTCCCAAGCAAACAAGAGGGGAGATTTCAGAGAAACACGGTTCTCAGTTTCTTCTACCTAATAAGATGTTCTCATGTCGTGGCTAATGACCTCAACCTATTTCAGTCAATGCCCTAATATTAGCATAAGATTTGACAAAGCAATATATCTCTACATCCAGCACAATTGGGAATAGGATCTGATTTTCAATCATGTTTCACAGCGGCTATGTAAGTAATGGATTCCTTTATGTTCTCTCAGGAGGCTTTCTGAGATTCTCCACCAGTTCCTTCAGCTGAATGTTCAAGCCTGTAGCCTATGTTTTTTAATAAATTCTTCAAATTTAAAGGCAGCCAGTCTACAGTCCTCACACTCACCACTGCTTCAATGTCATTATGTAGCTATGATAACTTCCCTAATTTTCATGTGCTGACATGACATCACAGATACCCACAAATAATGTTTTGAGGAACTGTGATGTCACTGAAAGTTCTAGATGATTAGCATCCCATTGTCCCTCTGAAAGAGGATATCTATGCCTCATCAAACCCAAACTCTCATTTTCTTTTCTTATTTTCTTGGAGCTGTTTCTGATAACAAATGCTTTATCAGTGATAATTTAGGCTGTAACTAGAAGGAATACTCTGAAAATATTCTGAAGAGAATGTAGTGAAGTGGCTACCTATAGATTATTCCTAACTGAATCATAAAACGATACTGAGATATTCAAGGATGTGCAAGGTCAGGGAAAAAGTTATTCTTAGGATTTCAGAGGCCATAGGAAAGTAAAGTTATCAAAATTTGGTGAGACCTGGAGCATGAAAAAAGGGCTTTTTTCCCACTTAAGCTGTTAGAAACTAAACCTGGCTTATGGAACAGAAGAGATTACAAGAAGCAAAGCCATGTTTTCTTTAAGACAAGTCTTATCTAGCAAAGCATCTACCTGTCTGTGAGATATTTGCATGGACCAGACATTTGTGACTCCCTCTATGTCAGGGTACTCAGGTTTCTCTGTTCAACCTGCCTTTATGAGAAGAGAGTAGTCTGCTGTGCATTCAGTCTCTCTTGCAGCTTACTAGTGAATCATAAACTTGCTTTGGGACAGTTGCCCATCACAGAAGGAGATAAGGAATTAAGGCTCACTACATACTGTGTTCATAGTTGGCTGACAATAATCTGTTTGTATAATTTTCAAAGACTTCCAAGTCAGTTAACAAAAATAGCAGACTCCACAATCATTATGAACATTATCCCTAACTCATTAAGTTTTCTGTTGTTTCCCCTCTACTTATACAGCATCCTAATTCACTAAAGAGCTGAATCTAAGTATTGGAATGCTTGTAAGATTTCCAAGATTATGAAATTATTACCCCAATCAGTAGGGCTCCTTTTACTCTCTGACCATCAAGTAGTCTAGAATCTGTATCCGTTTGTGTTTCTACATTTTAGTACCACTTCTGTACCAACTGCTTTAAGAAAACAAAGTAACTCTCAAAAGTGTAGACTGAGACATGTACTTGAGCACAAGTATTTTATCTGAAAGTTAATCCCACAGTAGAAGTTTGGAGAAGGAGAAAGAAAATGAGCAGGAAAAGCCGGTATTAAGAAGACGAACATGACTAATGTGTTGCCCTATTCCGTCAGAATACCTTATGACTTACACAGGATTCTTCTCTGTATAGTTTGACCACTGAAGGCTAGAGCATTGTTATACTGTCTCCTGCCTCTAATTGATCAAAAGGTTCCTCTGAGGGTGTTAACCATACACTTTTAGGCTAAACTTGCTTAGGTACACAGCAAGATTACTTAGCATTAGAAGACCAAAGGACACACAGTGGGAAGATGCCCTTCATTGTAAATGAGGTTATGCGTAAATGTGCTCTTGACAAGAAATAAGTCTGAGCCCCCACAACTCTCCACCACAGTTTAAATCAAGTGGTCAGAAAGGCTATGACAGGGTCATCAAGATTATCTGTATAGATGGATAACTGAGCAGACGAGAAAAGTTTGAATGCAAATGTGAAGAAGGGTGCCATGTCTATTTAAGGTCTGAAAATTTAACACAAGTTCTGATAGAGGGGATTTTTGTGAGGCCTCTAAGTGAAAATGGTATACTTATATCTGGAGATAAATTCTTTAATGTTGATAGTCTGAGAAAAGGCCAATCACATGTGATACAGAGGCTCTAGTCTTTCAAGAGGAACACATAAAGGAAGTTAACACAACGTTTTAATTTTTTACACATACCCGTTAATTTAAATATTTATTTGGTTCACAGGGTAATTTCAGGCTTTATAAAAATTGATTCATAATGGTCAACTCACTAAGTGCTATTGTTCAGTTGCTCAGTCATGTCCAACACTTTGTGACCCCATGGACTGCAGCAAGCCAGGCTTCCCTGTCCTTCACTCTCTCCCAGAGTATGCTCAGACTCATGTCCATTGAATTGATGATGGCATCCAACCATCTCATCCTCTGTCACGCCCTTCTCCTCCTGGCCTCAATCTTTCCCAGCATCAGGGTCTTTTCCATTGAGTTGGCTGTGTGCATGGGTGGCCAAAGTATTGGAGCTTCAGCATCAGTTCTTCCAGTGAATATTCAGGGTTGATTTCCTTTAGGATTGACTCCTTTAGGTTTGATCTCCTTGATGTCCAGGGGGACTCTCAAGAGTCTTCTCCAAACCACAGTTCAAAAGCATCAATTCTTTGGTGCTCAGCCTTCTTTATGATCCAACTCTCACATCCACATATGACTACTGGAAAAACCATAGCTTTGACTATACAGACCTTTGTCAGCAAAGTGATATCTCTGTTTTTTAATACACTTTGTAGGTTTGTCAGAGCTTTTCTTCCAAGGAGCAAGTGTCTTTTAATTTCATGGCTGCAGTAACTGTCTGAAGTGATTTTAGAGCCCAAGCAAATACAGTCTGTCACTGTTTCCATTTTTTCCCCATCTATTTGTCATGAAGTGGTGGGAACGGATGCCATGAATTTTTTGAACGCTGAATTTTAAGCCAGCTTTTTTCACTCTCCTCTTTCAGATTCATCAAGAGGCTCTTTAGTTCCTCTTCTGTTTCTTCCATAAGGGTGGTGTCATCTGCATATCTGAGGTTGTTGATATTTCTCCCAACAATCTTGATTCATTCCTGCTTGTGAATCACCCAGTCCAGCATTTCACATGATGTACCCAGCCTATAAGTTAAATAAGCAGAGTGACAGTATACAGCTTTGACATACTCCTTTCCCAGTTTGGAACAAGTCTATTGTTCCATGTCCAGTTCTAACTGTTGCTTCTTGACCTGCATACAGGTTTCTTAGGAGACAGGTGAGGTGGTCTGGAACTTCCATGTCTTTAAGAATGTTTCAGTTTGTTGTGATCCACAGAGTCAAAGTCTTTAGTGTAGTCAATGAAGCAAAAGTAGATGTTCTTCTGTAATTTCCTTGCTTTTTCTATGATCCAACAGAATTTGGCAATTTAATTTCTGGATCCCTCTGTCTTTTCTAAATCCCCCTGGTACATCTGGAAGTTCTTGGTTCATGTGCTATTGAAGCCTACCTTGAAAGATTTTGAGCATTATTTCCTAGCATGTGAGATGAGTGCAATTTGTGCAGTAGTTTGAACATTCCTTTAGCATTGCCCTTCTTTGGAACTGGAAGGAAAACTTACCTTTTCCAGTTCTGTGGCCACTGCTGAGTTTTCCAAATTTGCTGGCATATTGAGTGCAGCACTTTAACAGCTTCATCTTTTAGCTCAGCTGGAATTTCATCACTTCCACTAGCTTTGTTTTCTTTTTTTTTTTTTTGACTTTCTCAAAATTTATTTATTTATTTTTTTTTATAATTTTTTTTTCTTTACAGTTAAAAGTATTTTTATTAAAAAAGCACAAATGCAAAGAAATGAACAGAGGAAAATTTATGCGTCGAAACTAGACTGGTCACTTATGATAATATACATGCTACAATTCCATTCTCCCCAATCATTCCACCTTCACCCTCTCCCACAGAGTCCCAAAGACTGTTCTAAATGCCTATGTCTCTTTTGCAGTCTCTTATACAGGGTTCAGGTTACCATTTTTCTAAATTCCATATATATGCGTTAATATACAGTATTGATGTTCTTCTTTCTGGCTTACTTCACTCTGTATAATTGGCTCCAATTTCATCCACCTCATTAAAACTGATTCAAATGCATTCTTTTTGATGGCTGAGAAATACTCCATTGTGTATATGTACCAAAGCTTTCTTATCCATTCATCTGCAGATGGACATCTAGGTTGCTTCCATGTCCTGGCTATTATAAACAGTGCTGCAATGAACATTGGAGTACATGTGTCTCTTTCAATTCTGGTTTCCTCGGTGTGTATGCCCAGGAGTGCGATCGCTGGATCATATGGCAGTTCTATTTCCAGTTTTCTCAGGAATCTCCACACTGTTCTCCATAGTGGCTGTACTAGTTTGCATTCCCACCAACAGTGTAAGAGGGTTCCCTTCTCTCCACACCCTCTCCAGCATTTATTGCATGTAGACTTTTGGATAGCAGCCATTCTGACTGGTGTGAAATGGTATCTCATTGTGGTTTTGATTTGCATTTCTCTGATGATGAGGGATGTTGAGCATTTTTTCATGTGTTTGTTAGCCATCTTTATGTCTTCTTTGGAGAAATGTCTGTTTAGTTCTTTGGCCCATTTTTTGATTGGGTCACTTAGTTTTCTGGAATTAAGCTGCAGGAGCTGCTTGTATAATTTGGAGATTAATCCTTTATCAGTTGCTTCATTTGCTATTATTTTCTCCCATTCTGAAGGCTGTCTTTTCACCTTGCTTAGAGTTTCCTTTGCTGTGCAGAAGCTTTTGATTTTAATTAGGTCCCATTTGTTTATTTTTGCTTTTATTTCCAATATTCTGGGAGGTGGGTCTTGGAGGATCCTGCTGTGATTTATGTCGGAGAGTGTTTTGCCTACGTTCTCCTCTAGGAGTTTTATAGTTTCTGATCTTACATTTAGATCTTTAATCCATTTTGAGTTTATTTTGGTGTATGATGTTAGGAAGTGTTCTAGTTTCATTCTTTTACAAGTGGCTGACCAGTTTTCCCAGCACCACTTGTTAAAGAGACTGTCTTTTCTCCATTTTATATTCTTGCCTCCTTTGTCGAAGATAAGGTGTCCATAGGAGCGTGGGTTTATCTCTGGGCTTTCTATTTTGTTCCATTGATCTATATTTCTGTCTTTATGCCAGTACCATACTGTCTTGATGACTGTGGCTTTGTAATAGAGCCTGAAGTCTGGCAGGTTAATTCCCCCAGTTCCATTCTTCTTCCTCAAAATTGCTTTAGCTATTCGAGGTTTTTTATATTTCCATACAAATTGTGAGATTATTTGTTCTAGTTCTGTGAAAAATATTGTTGGTAGCTTGATAGGGATTGCATTGAATGTATAAATTACTTTGGGTAGTATACTCATTTTTACAATATTTATTCTTCCAATCCACGAACACGGTATATTTCTCCATCTATTAGTGTCTTCTTTGATTACTTTCACTAGTGTTTTATAGTTTTCTATGTACAAGTCTTTTGTTTCCTTAGGTAGATATATTCCTAAGTATTTAATTGTTTTCGTTGCAACAGTGAATGGAATAGTTTCCTTAATTTCTCTTTCTATTTTCTCATTATTAGTGTATAGGAATGCAAGGGATTTCTGTGTGTTGATTTTATATCCTGAAACTTTACTGTAATCATTGATTAGCTCTAGTAGTTTTCTGGTAGAGTCTTTAGGGTTTTCTGTGTAGAGGATCATGTCATCAGCGAACAGTGAAAGCTTTACTTCTTCTTTTCCAATTTGTATTCCTTTTATGTCTTTTTCTGCTCTGATTGCTGTGGCCAAAACTTCCAGAACTATGTTGAATAGTAGTGGTGAGAGTGGGCACCCTTGTCTTGTTCCTGACTTTAGGGGAAATGCTTTCAGTTTTTCACCATTGAGGATAATGTTTGCTGTGGGTTTGTCATATATAGCTTTTATTATGTTGAGGTATGTCCCTTCAATTCCCACTTTCTGGAGGGTTTTTATCAAAAATGGATGTTGAATTTTGTCGAAGGCTTTCTCTGCATCTATTGAGATAATCATATGATTTTTATTTTTCAGTTTGTTAATGTGGTGTATTACGTTGATTGATTTGCGGATATTGAAGAATCCTTGCATTCCTGGGATAAAGCCCACTTGGTCATGATGTATGATCTTCTTAATGTGTTGTTGGATTCTGATTGCTAGAATTTTGTTAAGGATTTTTGCATCTATGTTCATCAGTGATATTGGCCTATAGTTTTCTTTTTTTGTGGGGTCTTTACCAGGTTTTGGGATTAGGGTGATGGTGGCCTCATAGAATGAGTTTGGAAGTTTCCCTTCCTCAGCTATTTTCTGGAACAGTTTGAGTAGAATAGGTGTTAGCTCTTCTCTAAATTTTTGGTAGAATTCAGCTGTGAAGCCGTCTGGACCTGGGCTTTTGTTTGCTGGGAGATTTTTGATTACAGTTTCAATTTCCGTGCTTGTGATGGGTCTGTTCAGATTTTCTATTTCTTCCTGGTTCAGTTTTGGAAAGTTGTACTTTTCTAGGAATTTGTCCATTTCTTCCAGGTTATTCATTTTATTGCCATATAATTCCTGATAGTATTCTCTAATAATCCTTTGTATTTCTGTGTTGTCAGTTGTGATCTCTCCATTTTCATTTCTAATTTTATTGATTTGGTTCTTCTCCCTTTGTTTCTTGATGAGTCTGGCTAGTGGTTTGTCAATTTTATTCACCTTCTCAAAGAACCAGCTTTTGGCTTTGTTGATTTTTGCTATGGTCTCTTTTGTTTCTTTTGCATTTATCTCTGCCCTAATTTTTATGATTTCTTTCCTTCTACTGACCCTGGGGTTCTTCATTTCTTCCTTTTCTAGTTGCTTTAGATGTAGAGTTAGGTTATTTAGTTGACTTTTTTCTTGTTTCTTGAGGTGTGCCTGTATTGCTATGAACTTCCCCCTTAGCACTGCTTTTACAGTGTTCCAGAGGTTTTGGGTTGTTGTGTTTTCATTTTCATTCATTTCTATGCATATTTTGATGTCTCTTTTGATTTCTTCTATGATTTGTTCATTATTCAGCAGCGTGTTGTTCAGTCTCCATATGTTGGCACTTTTAATAGTTATTCTCCTGTAATTGAGATCTAATCTTACTGCATTGTGGTCAGAAAAGATGCTTGGAATGATTTCAATTTTTTTGAATTTACCTAGGCTAGATTTATGTCCCAGGATGTGATCTATCCTGGAAAAGGTTCCGTGTGCGCTTGAGAAAAAGGTGAAATTCATTGTTTTGGGGTAAAATGTCCTATAGATATCTATTAGGTCTAACTGTTCTATTATATCATTTAAAGATTGTGTTTCCTTGTTAATTTTCTGTTTAGTTGATCTATCCATAGATGTAAGTGGGGTGTTAAAATCTCCCACTATTATTGTGTTATTGTTAATTTCCCCTTTCATACTTGTTAGTAATTGTCTTACATATTGCGGTGCTCCTATGTTAGGTGCATAAATATTTATAATTGTTATATCTTCTTCTTGGATTGATCCTTTGATCATTATGTAGTTTCCTTCTTTGTCTCGTTTCACAGCCTTTGTTTTAAAGTCTATTTTATCTGATATGAGTATTGCTACTCCTGCTTTCTTTTGGTCTCTATTTGCATGGACTATCTTTTTCCAGCCCTTCACTTTCAGTCTGTATGCATCCCTCGTTTTGAGGTGGGTCTCTTGCAGACAACATATATGGGGGTCTTGTTTTTGTATCCATTCAGCCAGCCTTTGTCTTTTGGTTGGGGCATTCAACCCATTTACGTTTAAGGTAATTATTGAAAAGTATGATCCCGTAGCCATTTTCTTTATTGCTTTGGGTTCAAGTTTATACACTCTTTCTGTGATTCCTGTCTATAGAAGATCCTTTAGCATTTGTTGGAGAGCTGGTTTGGTGATGCTGAATTCCCTCAGCTTTTGCTTGTCTGTAAAGCTTTTGATTAATCCTTCATATTTGAATGAGATCCTTGCTGGGTATAGTAATCTGGGCTGTAGGTTATTTTCTTTCATCACTTTAAGTATATCTTGCCACTCCCTTCTGGCCTGAAGAGTTTCTGTTGAAAGATCAGCTGTTATCCTTATGGGAATCCCCTTGTGTGTTATTTGCTGCTTTTCCCTTGCTGCTTTTAATATTTGTTCTTTGTGTTTGATCTTTGTTAATTTGATTAATATGTGTCTTGGAGTATTTCACCTTGGGTTTATCCTGTTGGGGACTCTCTGGATTTCTTGGACTTGGGTGATTATTTCTTTCCCTATTTTAGGGAAGTTTTCAACTATTATCTCCTCAAGTATTCTCTCATGGTCTTTCTTTTTGTCTTCTTCTTCTGGGACTCCTATGATTCGAATGTTGGAGCGTTTAACATTGTCCCAGAAGTCTCTAATATTGTCCTCATTTCTTTTAATTCGTTTTTCTTTTTTCCTCTCTGTTTCATTTATTTCTACAATTCTATCTTCTAGTTCGCTTATCCTGTCTTCTGCCTCTGTTATTCTACTGTTTGTTCCCTCCAGAGTGTTTCTGATCTCATCTATTGCATTATTCATTGTATATTGACTCTTTTTTATTTCTTCTAAGTCCTTATTAAATCTTTCTTCCATCTTCTCAATCCTTTTCTCCAGGTTATTTATCTGTAACTCCATTTTACTTTCAAGATTTTGAATCATTTTCACCATCAAAATTCGAAATTCTTTATCAGGTAGATTCCCTATATCTTCTTCTTTTGTTTGTGTTGGTGGGCAATTATCTTGTTCCTTTACTTGCTGGGTATTTCTCTGCCTCTTCATCTTGCTTATATTGCTTTGCTTGGGGTGTCCTTTCCCTCTTCTTGCAGTTTGTGGAGTTCTCTTTATTATGTAGTTTCTTCGCTGTGTGTGGGGATGGACAGGTGACTTGTCCGGGTTCCCTGGTTAGGGAAGCATGTGTCAGTGTTCTGGTAGGTGGAGCTGGATTTCTTCTCTTTCCTTTAGAAGACAATGGGCTGCTTTTCTGGGAGCCTGATGTCCTCTGCCAGTATTCAGAAGTGGTTTTGTGGACTTTACTCCACGTTCAAATGTTCTTTTGATGAATTTGTGGGGAAGAAAGTGGTCTCGCCGTCTTGTTCCTTCCTCCCCAGAACACTGGATTCCTATATTCCACCTGGTCGTGGAGTATCCCTTCCCAGCCGCTCCAGCAAGGCGCAGCCGCTGTACCCTACCTTGGACGAGGGGTATCTCCTCAAGGCCGCCCCTCCTGCTTTGAATGTGGATCAGCTCCTCTCGGCCCTCTGGTGCCCAAGCAGCCACCACCTCCTGGACGTGGTACAGCTCCTCTCGCCCACCGCCCCAACCCTGGGCGCGGGGCAGCTCCTCTCAGCCACGATTCTGCACGTGGTCGGTTGCGCCGGGAGCCGGGCGTCTCTCGCGTCTGCGCCGCCGGGAGCCGGGCGTCTCTCGCGTCTGCGCCGCCGGGAGCCGGGCGTCTCTCGCGTCTGCACTAGCTTTGTTTTCATAGGAAGGCTTCCTAAAGCCCACTTGGCTTCACACTCCAGAATGTCTGGCTCTTGATGAGTGATCACACCATCGTGATTATCATTATGGGTCATTAAAACCTTTTTTGTACTATTCTTCTATGTATTCTTTCTACCTTTTCTTAATACCTTCTGTTTCTGTTGGTGCCATACCATTTCTGTAATAGCCAAGTTTAAAATTGCCTAATAAACTTTGTTTTACAAATGTCAGTTTCTCTGACTTCATAGCCAAGGCTGACAATAAAACCTTAAATCAATATTTGAGGTCATCATGATTGGGGCATAGGCCAAAAGCTCCCAGAATGATGGTCCCTGGTTGGAAAAGAATGCATTGCTTCAGAAATAATGTTGCTTTGACTAATCAATAGGAAGTTTTTGTCTATGACTCTAGTAGTTTTCCCAGGTGGCTCTAGTGGTAAAGAACTCACCTGCCAATGCAGGAGACATAAGAGATACGGGTTCGATCCCTGAGTTGGAAGATTCCTTGGAGGAGGAAATGGCAACCCACTCCAGTATCTCTCCTGGGGAGTTCCATGGACAGAGGAGCTTGGTGGTCTACAGTCCACAAGGTGGCAGAGAGTCAGACATGACTGAAGCAACTTAGAATGCAAAGTTAACTTCATGTACAAACCAAACATTTCTCCCATTTCTGTTTCTGGCTTAGTTTTCATTCTTGCCTTTATTCTTACCCATTAGAGGTAATCCTACAATATTTTGTCTACTAAATTTCAATGGAAAACACTTAACCTTTTCAGTCTGTTTACCTAAAAAATCTAATTAAAAACAAGAAGTTCCAAACAAAATAGGCTAATTTCGGCTCTGTTACAAATCCATATCTTGGGTACCTTTATTAATCTCCTTTAGCCACCTTTATTTCATCTTATCTGTCTATACTCTACCAATCTACAAAGTCATGAGATTTAAAAGCAGTTATACGTAGTATAACCAACTTAGACAGCATATTAAAAAGCAGAGACATTACTTTGACAACAAAGGCCCGTCTAGTCAAGGCTATGGTTTTTCCAGTGGTCATGTATGGATGTGAGAGTTGGACTATAAAGAAAGCTGAGTGCTGAAGAATTGATGCTTTTGAACTGTGGTGTTGGAGAAGACTCTTGAGAGTCCCTTGGACTGCAAGGAGATCCAACCTGTCAATCCTAAAGGAAATCAGTTCTGACTATTCATTGGAAGGACTGATGCTGAAACTCCAATACTGGGGCCACCTGATGTGAAGAACTGACTTATTGGACAAGGCCCTGATGCTGGAAAAGATTTAAGGCAGGAGGAGAAGGGGATAGCAGATAAGATGGTTGGATGGCATTCCCGACTTGATGGACATGAGTTTGTGTAAGCTCTGGAGGTTGGTGATGGACAGAAAAGCCTGGAATGCTACAGTCCATGTGGTTGCAAAGGGTCAGACAGGACTGAAGGACTGAACTGAAGTAAACTGATATGTAGTAATGTGGGTATACAGTATTTACCACTTCTGAGTTAGTGGAAGGCACACAGTTTGAGGTCGGTCATTCAGCACTTTTCCCACATTTTTTACCAGAACAGGATGTGAGGCAGTACTTCCACCCAGCTGGAGGAGAATAATACTCATTCTGATTCAAGTAGACTCAATACTCTTATTCAAGTAGGAAGCTCTTGACTTCCTCTCACTGGTAAAGAAGACAGATCAGTCCTAGAGTTTTTCACTCAAATATGATAAGCCTAGATTTATTCTAGATCCTATACTAAATAAGATCCTTCTCATAAATGACAAGAAAAGAACATCCCACTTTATTATTTGTCAGCAAATATTAAATAAGTTAGAAAGTAATATAAGACAGATTTTTTTATTCCATTAAACTTCTTAAAAAGTGAAACAGCCAAAAATCATTAGCAAAGATTTATTATAAATAATCTGGAACAGAAATAAATATTTGTAAACTAAAAAACTTTAGGTGACTTAAGAGAAAATATCAGTATTTCACAACATAAGAATTTTTAAATTAGAAAATTCCAAATGAAATGTTAATAAAAGTAAATATTACATGATGAACCTAAATGAAAAATTAACAAAAATAACCACATAAAATGAGACACAAATCAACTCAATTTAAATTCAGTTTAACACTAAATAAACTACTTTAAGGAGAAGGACTTATTATGCCCAACATATAAAAGGGGAGGGAGTCTGCCGTCTAGAGTTGCCCAAGCCAGGTCCTCACATATGGAGAAGCACATGCATGCCTTGGGGTCCGAATGTGAAATGCATCCCCACCTCCTTACACTGCCCCCAGCCATCCCATCACAACCACCCAAAGCAGTGTTGAATATGCAGCCAGCACTTTTGTCTGGGCTTCTCTGGAGCCCTTGGGGCAGCCTCCCAGGGCATTTGCTCCTTCACCACCATCCTGGATGAGAAGCTCTTGATGAACTGAGAACTGGCGGTCTTCCTGCTTTAGTCTCAGAACAATGGGCTATCGAGATCATGATGCAGAAGAAGACGGTCAGGTAAAGATGTACAATGATCTCCTACTCTGAGCCTTGTACTACTTCAAGGACAAGAAGGCCATCATGACAAATATGACCACCAAGAAGAGTAACTGCGGTTACACTCACGATTTCAAGGCAAAGCATGGCTACAAATTGCATGTTGAGATCAAGTATGTGGACAAGATGCATCAGAATGCACATTGAAGGAGGTTTTCTAATAGCTGCCTCATCACTTACACGGATAGGATTCAGGCAAATGCAGACAGAGGAAAGGATGAATAAGCTGCATAAGGAGACACCCCTGGAGCAGATTAGTTCCAGCAGCATACCCCTGAGTATGTGCGGGTTTTGTAGGAGAAAAGAAAAAGACCCCAGAGATAGCATCATCCTGCAGTGGGTAACACAACAATGCCAGCACCCATCATCAAGTGATCCAAACTTTTCATTCCTCCCAAAATTTAAGTAAACAAGTTCCCTTCTTGCTTTTAGTCCCTTGGTCATGGTGTACATTCGAGGGTTAGACCTGAGAGAAGACCATTCAGGTAGGATCTCCAGCTTTGCCACTGTCAGAAAGGCTTGCCTCTGCACTCATCTTCAGCTTTGTGGCCTCAGACTTATCAGTGAAGCTCTGAGCCTTTCTTTTGACATTTGAAAAATAAAAACATCCATTCTTCATGGAATGGTTTCCAAACATCAAATGGCCTTGTATATTTACTCAGCAGGTCATCTGCTGGAATTCGAGGTAAGCAAGCCCAGTGGATCCCAAACACATATGGCTTAGTCTCTGGCACTTGTTGGATGAGAGCTGGCCATTAAATGACACAAATTATAAGAGATTGTTTTAAAATGTTCCCAGGATTTGTTTTAATCAGGTATGGTAAGTCACAAACAAGGAAATGACTGTCATGAAGGAAGAAGTTTTTAAACTCACAGATCCCTAGAAAGAGGCAGCACAGCACAATAGGTCACGGGGAAACAGTGGGGTCAAAAGGCAGAGGGAGCAAGGGGAAACTGTGAGTTAGGGCCTTTATTGTAGTTACCACAATACAGGAAAACCAAGGCAAAGTCAACAGGCTTAAGATCGGCTAGTTTGGATAGTTTCACTAGGTTCTGGGGTAAAGCGGGTATCTGTATGTGTGGTACCAGGTCCTGGGGAATAGTTGACAAATTTGTGAGAGCCAAGTGAAGGATATTAACCCCTCATCAGATATATGATTTGCAAGTATTTTCTCCATTCCATAGGTTGCCTTTTTGTTTATTGATTACCTTGTTTGCTGTGAAGAAGTTTTTTACCTTGATGTAATACTATTTACTTATTTTTGCTTTTATGGCTTAGTTATTGGTGTTGTATCAAAAAATGCATTACCAAGGCCAAAGTCAAGGAGATTTTCCCCTATGTTTTCTAGGAGTTTTATAGCTACAGGTCTTCGGTTCAAGTATAATTCACTTTGAGTCAATTTTTTGTGCATGGTGTAAGACAAGTATCTACTTTCATTCTATACATGTGGAGACCCAGGTTTTACAACACCTTTTATTGAATAGATTATTGTTTCCCCAATTTACAATCTCAGTGCTCTTGTTGAAGATTAGTTGATCATATATGCATAGGTATATGTCTGGGCTTGCTATTCTATTTCACTGGTCTATGTGTCTCCAGTTACCCAGTACCATACTATTCTGATTTCTATAGCAAAGTAATATAATTTGAAATCAGGAAGTGTAATGGCCTCAGAATTTGTTTTTCTTGCTTAAAATTGCTTGACTATTAAAGGTTTTTTATGGTCACATCTGAATTTTAGGATTTTTTTTCTATTTCTCTGAAAAATCCATTAGAATTTTAACAGGAATTATAGCAAATCTGTAGATCATTTTGGGTAGTATGGACATTTTAAAAATAATAATTATTCCAATCCATAAACCCAAGTTCTCTATTCATTTATTAGTGTTGCCTTCAATTTCTGTCATCAATATTTTATACTTTGCAATGTACAGATATTCATTTCCGTGGTTAAATATAGCACTAAGTATTCTCTTCTATTTGATGCTATTGGAAATGGGATTATTTTACAAATGTCTTTTCAAATAATTCACTCACGATTAGTATTGATATATAGAAATTTGAATGTTGATTTTGTATCCTGACACTTTATTGAATTCATTAATTAGTTCTAACAGGATTTTTTTGTGGAGTCTCTAGGTTTTCTACATGTAAGATTATATCATCTTCAGCTCACTTCAGTTCAGTCACTCAGTCGTGTCTGACTCTTTGTGACCCCATGAATCACAGCATGCCAGGCCTCCCTGTCCATCACCAACTCCCAGAGTTCACTCAAACTCATGTCCATCGAGTCGGTGACGCCATCCAGCCATCTCATTCTCTGTCGTCCCCTTCTCCTCCTGCCCCCAATCCCTCCCAGCATCAGAGTCTTTTCCATTGAGTCAACTCGTCGCATGAGGTGGCCAAAGTATTGCAGTTTCAGCTTTAGCATCAGTCCTTCCAATGAACACCCAGGACTGATCTCCTTTAGAATGGACTGGTTGGATCTCCTTGCAGTCCAAGGGACTCTCAAGAGTCTTCTCCAGCACCACAGTTCAAAAGCATCAATTCTTCGGCGATCAGCTTTCTTCACAGTCCAACTCTCACATCCATACGTGACCACTGGAAAAAACATAGCCTTGACTAGATGGAGATTGGTTGGCAAAGTAATGTCTCTGCTTTTTAAGCAGAGATAAATTTACTTCTTCCTCTCCAATTTGGGTGCCTTTTATTTCTTTTCCTTGCATAATTTTTCTGGCTAAGACTTCTAGTCCTATGTTAAATAGAAGTGGTAAGCGTGGACATCCTTGCCCTGTTCCTGATCTTAGCTGAATCATTTTCAGTTTTTCACCATTGAGATTGGTGTTGTGAACTTGTCAAAACATGAATTATGAACTTGTCATACATGGACTTTATTGTGTTGAACTAAATTCCTTCTATGCCTAACTTGCTGAGAATTATTCTCATGAAATGATGCTAAATTTTTAAACTGTGTTTCCTACATCTAGTGAGATCACCATATTATTTTTATCCTTCATTTTGTTAATATGTTTTCTCACATTAATTGATTTGCATATGTTAAACCATTCATACAACTCAGAGATAAAAATAAATCCCATTGTTCATTGTGTATACTACTTTCAATTTGCTGTGAAATTCAGTTTGCTAATATATTTGTTGAGAAATTTGGTAAACATATTTGCCAAGGATATTGGCCTGTAGTTTTCTCAGTCTTTGGTTAATTGTCTTTGTCTGGTTAAGGTATCAAGTTGATAATGGCCACATCAATAAAATGAGTTTGGAAGTGTTCCTCTATGTTTGGAAGAGTTTAAGAAAGATTGGTATCAATTCTTTAAAATCTTTTAAAGAATTCACTAGTGAAGTCCTCTAGTCCTGGGCTTTTCATGTTGAGTTTTTTGTTTGGTTGGTTGGTCAGTTTTATTTATTTTTTTACCAGTTCAATATATTCTATTGCTACTGGTTTCTTCAAACTTTCTATTATTTTTACTTATTCTTGGTAGGTTATATATTTCCAGGAATTTATTCATTTCTTTTAGGTTGTCAATTTGTTAGTGTATAATTGTTCATGGTGATCTCTTATAATCTTTTTTTTTCATTTTCATGACATAAATTTTAATGTCTCCTCTTCCATTTCTGACTTTGACTCTTTTGTCTTTTTTCTTAGCCTAGCTATCAATTTTGTTTGTTTTTTTTAAAAATAACTTTAATTTCATCAATTTTCTATTACTTTTCCACTCTGATTTCTTCCTGCTCTAAATTTTATTATTTATTTCCTTCTGCTAACACTGATTTTAGTTTTTTCTTTTACTAATTCATTGAAGTATAAATTTAGGTTGTTTATTTTAGATCCTTCTTCCATTTTAATGTTGGCATTTATTTCTATAAATTTCTTTTAGTATTGTTTTTATTGCATCCCATAAGATTTGGTGTGTTGTATTTTTATTTTTATTGTCTCATGGTATTTTTTGATGTCCCTTTTGATTTCTCCTTGGACACAGTGGTTCTTCAATAGTGTGTTTCATTGTTATATATTTGTTATTTTTTTCTATTTCCCTTCTGAATATGATTTATAGTTTCAATCCATTTCTTTGGGTAATATATTTGGAATTATTTCAATCTTATATTTGTTAAAAACTGTTTTGTGATCTAGAAGGTGAGCTATTCTGGAGATATTTTACGTGTACTTGAGAAGAATATATGCATTCTACTACTGTTGGATAGAATGTTCTATACATGCCTCAGAATATAGTTGAATCTTCTTTTTTAATGCATTCAGCCACTCTGTATATTATGACTGGTGGGTTAAATCCATTTACATGTGAAGTAATTATTGACAGGTAAGAATTTATTATTGCCATTTTGTTCATTTTTTTCTGTTTCATAGTTATTTTGTTCCTTTTGTCCCATCTTGCTATATTTCTATATAAATTGATGATTTTTGTAGTGATATACTTTGATTCTTTTGTCTTTATCTTCATGTATCTACAATATATTTTCTTTGAGGTTATCAAGAGAGTTGCTTAAAAACAGTCTATTTTAAGCTGGTAGTAACTTAACTTCAATTATAAGCAAAATCTCTACACTTTTATTCTCCTCACTACACACACACTTTATGTTATTAGTGTCAAATTTTAACTCTTTTTAAATTGTGTATCTAGTTACAAATTTTGTGGTTATAATTATTCTTAAAACTTTTTTTTTAGATTTTAATGTATTTTTAAGCTTGTTTTTATTTTTAAAATTTTAATTGGAGCTAATTACTTTACAGTATTGTATTGGTTTTGCCATACATTGACATGAATCTGCCCCAGGTGTTCATGTGTTCCCCATCCTGAACCCCCCTCCCTTCTTTTTCCCCATATCATGCCTATGGGTCATCCCAGTGCACCAGCCCGAAGCATCCTGTATCATGCATCAAACTTGGAATGGCAATTCGTTTCACATATAATATATATGTTTCAATGCCATTCTCCCAAATCATCCCACCCTTGCCCTCTCCCACAGAGTCCAAAAGACCGTTCTATACATCTGTGTCTCTTTTCTTGTCTCGCATACAGGGTTATCGTTACCATCTTTCTAAATTCCATATATATGCGTTAGTATACTGTATTGGTGTTTTTCTTTCTGGCTTCAGTTCAGTTCAGTCGCTCAGTCATGTCCGACTCTTTGTGACCCCATGAATCACAGCACGCCAGGCCTCCCTGTCCATCACCAACTCCCGGAGTTCACTCAAACTCATGTCCATCGAGTCGGTGATGCCATCCAGCCATCTCATTCTCTGTCTTCCCCATCTCCTCCCACCCCCAATCCCTCCCAGCATCACATCAGTCTTTTCCAGTGAGTCAACACATCGCATGAGGTGGCCAAAGTATTGGAGTTTCAGCTTTAGCATCAGTCCTTCCAATGAACACCCAGGATTGATCTCTCTTAGAATGGACTGGTTGGATTTCCTTGCAGTCCAAGGGACTCTTAAGAGTCTTCTTCAGCACCACAGCTCAAAAGCATCAATTCTTTGGCGATCAGCTTTCATCACAGTCCAACTCTCACATCCATACATGATATGGGAAAAACCATAGCCTTGACTAGATGGACCTTTGTTGGCAAAGTAATGTCTCTGCTTTTTAATACGCTATCTAGGTTGGTCATAACTTTCCTTCCAAGGAGTAAGCGTCTTTTAATTTCCTGGCTGCAATCAGCATCTGCAGTGATTTTGGAGCCCCAAAATATAAAGTCTGACAATGTTTCCACTGTTTCCCCATCTATTTCCCATGAAGTGATGGGACAAGATGCCATGATCTTTGTTTTCTGAATGTTGAGCTTCAAGCCAACCTTTTCACTCTCCTCTTTCACTTTCATCAAGAGGCTTTTGAGTTCCTCTTCACTTTCTGCCATAAGGGTGGTGTCATCTGCATATCTGAGGTTATTGATATTTCTCCCGGCAATCTTGATTCCAGCTTGTGCTTCTTCCAGCCCAGCGTTCTTCATGATGTACTCTGCATATAAGTTAAATAAGCAGGGTGACAATATACAACCTTGACGTACTCCTTTTCCTATTTGGAACCAGTCTGTAATAGCCCAACCTAAATGCCATCAACTAGTAATGAGATAAACACTGTGATGCATATTCATACAACAGAGTGCTAGTCATAATAGGGGATGAAATGCTGAACATGCTACAACATGAACTTGAAAAACATTATGCAAATGAAAGAAGTTAGACACAAAGAGTCATATATTGCATGATTCCATGTATATGAAATAGCCTAATTTTTCCCTCTCTCCTCAGCATCTAAATAGATGGAGACTGAGTTAGTTAGTCAGTTATTTTCCCTGGAATACCACCCTAGATTGGACAGACTGAATTTGAATCTGGTATATATTGTGAGAAACTTCCTTTTTGGTGCCTAGGTCTTATTTCCTTGACATAAGGATTTTTGCTATAAGCATCCCTAAAAGTGTCTGGTTTCCAAAATGTATTGCTCCATCAGGAGGCTGGATGGGCTGTCAGTTTTACTTAGAAAGTCTTCATAACTCTCTCTCCAAGTGATTTCCTTGTCTCCGCCCTGCCTCCTGAAAATATCCATTTAGTTAGTAGATGAACATCATTTGATATATGACCCATGAGCATCAGATTGTAGATCTGGAGCAGGCTTGCATCATGGATAGGGAAAGAGACAAAACAAACCAGCATTGCAAATGGCTTCTCTATGCCATGGGTACAAAGGGTAGAAAAGCAAGGTTAAAATATGGACCTATGAATGTTCTAGAAATGAACTATAAGTATCCTTATAAAACTTCCCAAGAAATAAGTTCTTGATCCTATATAGAAGCAGCAGGGGGGGTGGTGTCTCTGACACCCTCTCTAACTCCCCTAGCAGCCTGCAGGTAGCTATACGTGCACCTTATGAGGAGGAGGGATCGTCTACAAGGGTGCACATTAAACCTTCAATGAGGGCATCTCAGTTCAGCAATGCCTCAGAAGCGCTGTGGTTGGCTTCTTAGTAAAGGGTATTATATAGCTTAATGAACAATCTGGAAGGCCTGAGACTGTTTTTAACTTTCTTCACATAATCTGATATAAACTTCTAAATTACTTTGAGGCTGTTTTAGTATAACTGACTACTTTTTTGCCTCTGGCCCAACATGATTATCTGATCTTGGCTGATGTGTGAGAGGAGCAGCTTCTGTGGAATAAACTTATATAAAAACAATGCCAGAGAAATAAATGAGAAACTAGAACAGATCAGTGCATGGCCTCCCAATTAGGAACCTCTCTGGGGCCATTCAGAAAACAAAGCAAATAGGCCATTCTGCCTGCTGAGAATAATTCCGGCAAGATCCCATCATCTCCCTGTTCCAAAGCCCGAATTGCCAGTTTTCCACAAGAGACATTTTTAGGGAAATATATTGTTGACTTCTGTGCCTCTGTAAATGATAGTCTGCATTGAAATAGCCTATTTCCTGAACCATCTGACAAGTGGTGTTGATTAGCAGGCACATGTGAAACTTGGGACCTTTTATGTACAGATGTTTGTTAAGACTTCTGCCCTCCCATCACTATAACAAACTGATCAGACCGAGGAACAAATGTTCATGGTAGGGTTTACTCAGGACTTCTGGAACACCTCTGGCTTTAGGTCTCAGTCTTCAGAATTTTTACTGCAATGTGTCTATGCCACTTGCCTGTGTATGAAGTTTCAAACAACCTAATCCAATCTGAGTGGAGAGCACGACTTCATTAGTTCTGTTTTTCAGTCCGAGTTTGAATCTCTGACCATATGGACAATTTATTTTTCTCTTGGTGACTGATTCTATGCTTATTCTCTGCTTGTACACAGGTCTTGACTGAGATCAACCTATTAGGCTCATTCTTAAGGCTAATAGACATGGTCAAAGATAAAGATGATTGATTCACTGTCTTTACCTTGCAACCTCCTTAATCACTATTCACAATCAAGGAGATAGTAACCAAATAAATATCAGGAGTGAAGGTCAAACCCTGCCTCTGGGAGAAGGAAGTCTCTGGGAGGGGCTTTCAGAGTATTGAACTTGAAGATATAAGCTCTAGAATATCTAAAGGGTACCTGAAAAATAAACACTCATCTGACACATTGTCAAAGAAAGTAGTGCCCATAAGCCTCTATTAACAATGATATAATTTGTGGGACTTCTCTGGTAGTCCAGTGGTTAGGACTCCACATTTTCACTGTCCAGGGCCCAGGTTCAATCCCTGATTGGGGGAACTAAGATCCCACAAGCCATGCCAAGAATCCATGATACAATTTGAGTAATAAGAGCTATTATTCAAGTCTATATGCACAGTTTATATAGACCAGTATAGAAACACAGGGTATAGACTGGAAAATAGCTTGTATTCTTCCTAAAGATCTCCTTTGCTTGCTGGTTTAGGGTCGAGTGAAGGAGGTGGTATACTCTAAGAAAGAGTGCCCGTAATATTTGTAACCTCAAGCTTGATGTAGAAAACAAAATAGCAAGAAGTATCTGACAAATATGGCAAAAGGCAAGCTACAGGCACATTTTCTGAACAAAGCTCTACATAGTGAAGGAAGCATGACCCAAGAAATCTATTTGAAGTTTCTCAAAGAGACATAATCAATATTTCAGTATAAAATAACTTTATTTACCTGGGTAGGAAAAGTCAGAAACTACATGGCACTCCGGTAGAAGGCCCTTTGTTTTGACTTGCAAGATTCTCTTGCATAAGCTCTAAATGCCACTCAGCACCAGGACCACCACTCTCTTATTATTTGCCAAGGAAACCCAGATTGTGCTATTATTATGTGAAGTAATTTTTTTTTTCCTTTTTAAAGCCTTTTTACCATTTTTACCTTTTGGGTCAGAAATAACAGTACTAAAAGTTTCATTTGAGTATCTTAACATAATTTTAAGCTAAAGGGAAGACAATTCCAGGTTCTACTACCCTTTTTCATATTTTCTACAAGCCTGCCTAAATGGTTTATTCCAGGTAGACAGCTAACATTTGAGTCATGTGGGGAGAGCAAAGTGTTACAGCATGCACATAGGAATGCTGCCTTTTCATTCTCCATTCTGCTTTTATTGCTTTTATTGCTATCTCCGTACCAGGAACTTAGGAGGGTCTGTCCCATGTGCTCTGGTGGTGAATGATATCTTTGTGGCCTGCCACACAAATGGCAGAAGACACTGAAATGAGGGGAAGGGATGAATGTTGATCAGATCTATTTCTGGGACTGTAATCAATATTCCCCTCAGGTACAGTGGATATTGCTGGGCCCACTATAAAGACAGGAACTAGGCCGTTTTCTGGAGGTTTTCCCTCAAAATAAGTACCATGGCCAAAGCTTTGTACTTATCCTTAGACTGCTGTGGAATATCTTATTCTCTTTGTAAAGCATTACTTTGCCACTTGTTTGGAGCCATGTGAAGCAGGTAGCAGGCTCTAAAGAGGAGGATGAGAGGGTATTAAGGGATGTAAATTCCCTCAT
The DNA here is from genome assembly GCF_049115385.1 of Moschus berezovskii. NCBI lineage: Eukaryota > Metazoa > Chordata > Mammalia > Artiodactyla > Moschidae > Moschus > Moschus berezovskii. Next base: position 39,633,120 of record NC_142468.1, on the reverse strand, counting down.
GGGGAAGAAGACAAACTGTTCTCTTAGAAGCAGGAGTTCTATCCCTCAATGTCATTCAATGTAGAATTCCTCCCTTCTGTCTAGGGAGATATCCAGTAGGAAAGTATATCAGAACCTAGAGCTTTTCACAGCTCTTTTAGTAATAAAACAATCAGGAGCTCTTATTAAAGCTCACATGGCAGTCAGGATCACTGGCATGATCATTGGCTAACCTTTGGAAGCAGTAGGGTATGGTGGTCAAGAATAAGAGTTCTATGGCGACCAGGAGATAAGGGTAGGAAAAGAGATAGAGAGTTTGGGTGGATGTCCACACAATGCTATATTTCAAATGGATAACCAATAAGGACCTACTACATATAGCACAGGGAACTCTGCTCAATGTTATGTAACAACTAAATGGGAAAATGTATAACTGAATAACTTTGCTGTACACCTGAAACTATCAATAGCATTAATCAACTGTACACCAATATAAAATAAAAAGTTAAAAAGAAATGAGTTCTGGAATCAGAGTTGAAATTCTAGCTCCATGGTTCGCACAAGATTATATAGCTTAAGTTAATCTTCATGGCTCAATTGCCTCTTCTTCCAAATAGAGGTAGTAGTGCTAGTTTCTATGCTTCTGAAGATTACTGAGAGGGACTGCCCTGGTGGTCCACTGTTTAAGACTTCACCTTCCATTGCAGGGGATGCAGGTTCAATCCCTGGTCAGGGAGGTAAGATCCCACGTGCCTTGTGGTCAAAAAAACAAAACATTAAACAGAAGCAATACTGGAACAAATTCAATGAAGACTTTAAAAGTAGTCCATCACAACAACAAATCTAAAAAAGAAAATAAGATGGAGGGCTTCCCTGGTGATCCGATGGTTAAGACTCCACACTTCCAATGCAGGGGGCACAGGTTTGATTCTCAGTCAGGGAACTAAGATTCCTACATGTCGCATGGCCAAAAAATCAAATTACCTTTTTTTTTTAATTTTAAAAAATAACATGAGATAAAATAATCATCATATTGCATGCATGCTAAGTTGCTTCAGTCATGTCCAACTATTTGCAATCCAACGAACTGTAGTCCACCAGGCTCCTCTGTCCATGAGATTCTCTAGGGAATACTGGAGTGGGCTGCCGTGCCTTCTTCCAGAGAATCTTCCTGACCTAGAGTCTGAACCCACAACTCCTGCGCTTCCTGCATTGCAGGCAGATTCTTTACCACTGAGCCACCAGGGAAACCCCATAGTCATCAAATTGGTTAGCTTCTATTAGTATTGAGTCCAGCAAGTGTTAAATTTGACAAACCAATGGATTAGTATTGGTTAATCTTTTAACCAATTGGCTATTGTTTTTTGGGTTGAGGAGATGTGGATGACAGAGGATGAGATGGCTGGATGGCATTACCAACTCGATGGACATGAGTTTGAGTGAACTCCGGGAGTTGGTGATGGACAGGGAGGCCTGGCATGATATGATTCATGGGGTCACAAAGAGTCGGACACAACTGAGCGACTGAACTGAACTGATGTACTACCAAGGGGCTTCCTTGTAGCTCAGATGGTAAAGAATATGCCTGCAATGCAGGAGACCCCAGTTCGATCCCCGGGTTGGGAAGATCCCCTGGAGCAGGGAATGGCAACCCACTCCAGTATTCTTGCCTGGAGACTCCCATGGACAGAGCCTGGTAGGCTACAGTCCATGGGGTCACAAAGAGTTGGACACAACTGAGCCACTAACACTACTACTACCAAGAAGCAGCTATTCAGATGAGATCCAACATCAATGACCTAAGGGAATCAATACACCTTCGATCAAATGTGACCGTGGAGAGTGAGAGAATGTGCACAACTCTGACTTACATTACCTTCTGAAGTACTTTCTGGTGGCAGACATGCAGGAGAGTCAAGCAGTGCTCAAATTTCTTCGTAACATGAGACCATGTGAAAATATATCCTCTTTGGCAGTGGGGTTGAGACTCAGGCTTTCCCTTCTTTCTGAGGAGGCCTTTAGCTGGAACTGAAGGTAAAAGAAAATTCTCCATTCAGCTGAGGCATATCCCTGCTTTAGACAAACTTCAAGCAGCTGCTATAGAAGCCCTATTAATCACACTGAAATATAATACAGATGGCTACATGTTTCCATGATGCTAAGATTTTAGAATTCCCTAATAGATGACTTTGATGGGATGAAATAGAGTCATTAACATGGCTATAGAAATCTAGCTTCCCCAGGATAAGGTGCCATTATATATGAAAACATTTCATTGATAATTTAAAAATATTTCCTAGTTTAGAGTTGTCTAGCACTTTTATTTCACTCGACATTGTTTAAGACTAATTCATGTATTTTCACATATGTCTATCATTCATTCATTTTTACTACCTTATAACATTATGCCTCATTTTTTTTTTCTTCTGGCTACTTTAGTTTCCTTATAGAAATAGTAATTCTGAGAAGGGAAAGACTGACTGTATTTAGTTGTAAAGGCAAAGCAAATCCTGTCAGACAATTTTGACCTTCTGCTTGATATTTTTACATCAAAAACCCATTTCTACTAGGGCTAAGGATATTTTTCTTGGCTGATGCACCATAGTCTGGAATTATTTAATATGAATTGTTAGAATATACCTTGGGAGCTACATCTCTAATTCTATATGGCTCCAACTAGTCTTGGCAGCACATTAAGACCTAATGTGATTTGTTCTATGGTTAATTATTCTGTGTGTTGGGAACTTACCAAGTCAGAGTCTGATGGAAGAGTATGAATAGCCTTGAAGAAGGAAACAGCAGGAGGAGGCCATAAAATTCCATACAGTTCAGTTTGTCCTGAATACAGTCTCAAAGCTCTGTGTTAACTCCAAGTAAGTCAAATAGAAAATCTCTTATGTTAATAACCAAGCCAGTTCACCTCAGGAGTGCTTCCATATATGGTCTTACGCTTCTCCTCAGCTTGCTAAAACTCATCTTGGAGCTCTTTCCATGTCACGTCTTGGCCCCTGATCAGCAGCTATGATGGTAGCAGAGGAAATGATATATTAAGAAAGTTAAGTCTGTTTACAGTAGAAGAAACTGATTTAGTTGGAAAGGGAGGAGCTGTATGTTAATTGGGCTGCAAAAGTTTTTAATGTGAAAATTTTAATTACACTGGCACTAAATACATAAATTACCCCTGATTATCTTGCAATAAGAGATTTTTCCTTTTATATCTGATCCATGGTTATCATAAAATAGTGAACAGACTAGTTAATTTAAAGATGACTTTTTGATATCATATGGCACCATATTTTGGATTTCCTAGACCTCTAGGGTTTAGAGAAGTTTTATGATAAACTCATCCAAATTAGGTATATGCAACTTTCGGCTCAGACAGTAAAGAATCTGCCTGCAATGTGGTAAACCTGGGTTCAGTCCCTGGGTTCAGAAGATCCCCTGGAGAAGAGAATACCCACTCCACTATTCTGGCTTGGGAAACTCTGTGGACAGAGGAGCCTGAAAGCTTCAACTTTGGGGCTTCCCTTGTGGCTCAGATGGTAAAGAATCTGCCTGCCACCCACTCCAGTATTCTGGCCTGGCAAATTCCATGGACTGTACAGGATTCCATGGATTGTAAGGATCTGGACATGACTGAGTGAATTTCACTTCACTTCAAGGCACCTCAGACCACTGGATCTACAAGATTAATGGTGACTAAAGACATCTCTTTGCCACATACCACACTATATATATTATTTTGTCTGCTTTTAATTATTTCAACAACTCACTGTAGGGTGGCATTTCCGTTTAATCAAAGAGGAAGCTAAAACTTATCATCAGAAGATATTATTGTTAACTTTGCTCATCATTGATAAACTCTAGATTGGAGATTTTCTAATAGGAAACACTATGAAAGGTGAAAAAAAATAATTATGAACAGACGGAGGATATAAAGCCACATTGATCCTGAGGACAGGTAAAAGAATTTAGAATTAATGGGTTTACCAATTAGATTCTCCAGAAGTAAATTTAAGATGAAGTTTAGGGTATGCAATGTTTATTAGGGGTTGACATCTATGAAATAAAGGATTAGAAACAGGATTGGGAAGAGGAAAATGTTTGTTACAATGCAGGTACAACAGAGGCTCAATCTACCTGGTGATCGAGCTCTCAAGAAAGCATCGCCTATCAGCAGTGTCCATCATTGGTCCCAAATGGCTATGCCCCATTCAGCCTCCAGACATAGGCTTTCCCAGGAAGGGTGTGAGCTTGGGTAAATTGGGTCTCAGCAGTTAATGCAGAACCTAAAGAAGCTGACTACTGGAGGCTTTCTGAGACCCCCACATTTCTGGTAGCTGGCAGAAAGTTTTCTTTGGAAGAGGGATCTGGTTGGTGCATCTCCATGTCTACTGCAATTGGACTATGGCAGAGTGGATCCTATATCCTCTTTTATCCAAACAGGATTATACTATCCAGTTGGCTCAACTAACCATAGTCAACAGATGCCTTCCATGGTTGTGCTATTGTATCCATGTGATACAGCCTTAAAATTTTACTGAAGTAAATAACTGGATGGAAAGGGCCACTGAAAGGGAGAAACTGACAGAAGACAGTGTTTTAGAAGGGACCTTAGAATCTTAGATGCACTTTTTCTCATTATGAGATCCCCTGAACAAGATCAGATCTATTTATGGATGAAGCCCTTAATGCTTCAAACTAATGAGAAGTCCATTGGTGGATAGAGGATGTTATTCAACCCAAGTTCAATTGTCTTTCTATTGGCCAGTGTATATATATATGGCTACAAGGATAACCACTTAGGCAAAGTATCTTCGGACTATTCTTTAATTTTATTTTTATTTTTTAAACACCAAAACATTTTATATTGGGGTATAGCCAATTAACAATGTTGTGAGAGTTTCAGATGAAGAGTCGAGAGACTCAGCCACACATATACATGTATACTTTGGTCTGTTCTGGAGGCATTTCATAAAAGTAAGCTGAAAAGATAAGCCACAACCCACAGGGTATCTAAAACTCTCCAGATTATGATTGAACTTGGGATTCTGATAGTAACAGCAAGACTAATACTGGCAGACATTCTAGATTTCCAAACCTTCCTGCTTTCCCCAGAGGCCTGCATAATCCCAGCTGACACGAAAGTATCAGCTTAATTCAATATAGCCTACTTAGTACATTCTCTCTTTCTAGAGTTTAATTCAACATTACATTATTGAACAAACTCCATATACCAAGTCCTATGCTAGGCTCTATAGACACTAACTTTATATAACATAGCAGATATCTAATTCTCTAACAGTTGCAAAAACTAAAAGAAGAGAAGCCAAAACTCTTGCCAAGTGATTCATCTAACAAACAGCTGATTTGTCTTACTTCAGAGACCTTGGTAATTATAACATATTCTGTGCAAGTATATGAACACATACTAATATCTAATTGCCTGAATATTAGGGAAAGGAGATGACAACTGAATTCTCATTGAGGATTTTTTCAGAAAATGTAGTATTTTTGAATCTACACAAAACACTCTGACCTCCAATTTTGATACTGTTTCTTGTTGTTTAGAGTACAAATGGGGTACCTGTTTTCTGAATATGATATAATAAATATCTGGGGCTCCTGCAAAGAGCTTTGTAAGAGGAGGGGGAAAAGACTGGAGTTATCCCAGACACCAGTGCCTTAAAGTCATATTGGCTCCTTGCTCTGGATACATCTTTTCCAGAGGTGGAGGCAATTGAGTGGCCAACAAATCTCAGGAACCTCAGCAAAATTTGATCTCCTGCTCTGATACCTTGGTCTAGCCCTGGTGTCCTGGGGTGAGTGAAATTTCATAGAACCCCTCTGTGAGTAGGTAGAAAGAGGAATGTGTGAGAAGAGCAAGCTTTCCTTCTTCTCAGTCACTTGTTGGAGAACTTCCTATAGATCACATATTACATGTGGACTATATGTATTACACACATACTCAGATTCTGACACAAGGTGATGAACCACTCCAGTGGTGCAGGAAACCTCAAAGAACTTTGAAAAGTCAGGGTGGGAAGGAAACGTAGTCCTTTTCTCTCAAGCCATCAGATCCAGACAAACACAATATCAAGTTCAGTTCAGTTCAGTTCAGTCGCTCAGTCGTGTCCGACTCTCCGCGACCCCATGAATCACAGCACGCCAGGCCTCCTTGTCCATCACCAACTCCCGGAGTTCACTCAAACTCATGTCCACAGAGTCGGTGATGCCATCCAGCCATCTCATTCTCGGTCATCCCTGTCTCCTCCTACCCCCAACCTTTCCCAGCATCAGAGTCTTTTCCAGTGAGTCAACTCGTCGCATGAGGTGGCCAAAGTATTGCAGTTTCAGCTTTAGCATCAGTCCTTCCAATGAACACCCAGGATCGATCTCCCTTAGAATGGACTGGTTGGATCTCCTTGCGGTACAAAGGACTCTCAAGAGTCTTCTCCAACACCACAGTTCAAAAGCATCAATGCTTCGGCGATCAGCCTTCTTCACAGTCCAGCTCTCACATCCATACATGACCACGGGAAAAACCATAGCCTTGACTAGACGGACCTTTGTTGGCAAAATAATGTCTCTGCTTTTTAATATATTATCAAGGTTGGTCATAACTTTCCTTCCAAGGAGCAAGCGTCTTTTAATTTCCTGGCTGCAGTCAGCATCTGCAGTGATTTTGGAGCCCAAAAAAATAAAGTCTGACACTGTTTCCACAATATCAAGTAGGTGATAGCAAAGGTGAGGGGGTTTTCCTCAGCTTTAAAGGCTGATTTTCAAAGAAATGATAGACTGAACAATAGCTCAATCAGCCACATCAGCCATATGAGCTTTCTTCCTAGCTCTTGTTCCACCCATCTCAACTTGAAGCAGGATAGGTAGAAGATACAACTCAGAGGGTCATTCTGGTTCTCACTGGGGCATGAATGTTGAGGTGCCCATCACTTTCTAATGACAAGTACCCAGGTAAGATAAACAGGTACCAAGTTTGCCATCCTGTTTCAGGGTAAGGAAATATTCCAGCTGACCATAAACTTTATGAGACTGAGATAGAGCTTCAACTCTGGATGGAGCTAGAGTTTAGGCAGGGGGATGTCCTTTCAAATCAACCAAGCTGCCTTCCTTAGGCATCAATGATAGATTATTTTAGAATATCCTATCAAGCTCTGTGGTAATAAATTAGTGGAATTTCTAACCAAATTGAAGATCTAAAGTTTAGCTACAGTTCCACAGGACACATTTTCTTGTTGCTGTGGTTCAATCACTAAGTCATGTCTGACTCTGTAGCCTCACAGATTATAGCATGCCAGGCTCCTGTCCTCCACTATCTACTGGAATTTGCTCAAATTCATGTTCATTGAGTCAGTGATGCCATCTAACCATCTCATCTGCTGCCACCCTCTTCTCCTTTTGCCTTCAATCTTTCCCAGCATCAGAATCTGTTCCAATGAGTCAGCTTTTCACATAAGGTGGCCAAAATATTGGAGCTTCAGCTTCAGCAACAGTCCTTCCAATGTATATTCAGTGTTGATTTCCTTTAGGATTGAATGGTTTGATCTCCTCGCTCTCCAAAAGTCTTCTCCAACACCACAATTTGAAAGTATCAGTTCTTCAGTTTTCAGTCTTATGATCCAACTCAAGTCCATACATGACTACTGGAGAGACCATAACTTTGACTATATGGACATTTACCAACAGAGTGATGTCTCTGCTCTTTAATATACTATCGAGATTTGTCATACCTTTCCTTCCAAGAAGCAAGCTTCCTTTAATTTCATGACTGCAGTCAGCATCCACAGTGATTTTGGAGCCCAAGAAAATAAAATATGTCACTGCTTGCTTCCATTTTTTCTCCTGCAATTTGCCATGAAATGATGGGACCAGATGCTATGATCTTAGTTTTTTAGTTGGGTTTTAAGTCAGCTTTTTCACTCTCTTCTTTCAACTTCAACAAGAGGCTCTTTAGTTCCTCTTTGCTTTCTGCCATTAGAATGATATCATCCTCATATCTGAGCTTGTTATTTCTCTTGGCAATCTCGATTCCAGCTTGTGATTCATCCAACCTAACATTTCGCATGATGTAGTCTGCACAGAAGTTAAATAGCTGGGTGACAATATACAACCTTGTCATACTCCTTTCCCAATTTTGAATCAGTCAGGTGTTCCATGTCCAGCTTTAACTGTTGCTTTAGGACCTGCAATCAGGTTTCTCAGGAGACAGGTAAAGGGGTCTGGTATTCCCATCTCTTGAAGAATTTTCCACAGTTTATTGTGATCCACAGTCAAAGGTTTTAGCATATTCAATGAAGCAGAAGTAGATGTTCTTCAGGAATTCCCTTGCTTTTTCCATGACCCAATGAAGGTTGGCAATTAGATCTCTGGTTCCTCTGCCTCTTTGACACCCAGCTTGTACATCTATAAGTTCTTGATTCACATACTACTGAAGCGTAGCTTAAAGGATTTTGAACATAACCTTGCTTGCGTGTGAAATGAGCACTCTTGTATAGTAGTTTGAAAATTCTTTGCCATTGCCGTTCTTTAGGATTGAAATGGGAACCGATCTTTTCCAGTCCTGTGGCCACTGCTGAATTTTCCAAATTTGCTGACATACTGAGTGCAACACTTTAACAGCATCATCTTTTAGGATTTTAAATAGATCAGCTGGAATTCCATCACCTACACTAGCTTTGCTAGTAGTAATGCTTCCTAAGGCCCACTTGACTTCACACACCTGGATGTGTGGCTCTAGGTTAGTGACAACACCACTGTGGTTATCTGGGTTATTAAGACCTTTTTTGTATAGTTGTTCTGTATATTCTTGCCACCTCTTCTTAATCTCTTCTGCTCTATTAAGTCCTTATCATTTCTGTCCTTTATCATGCCCATCCTTGCATGAAGTTTTCCCTTGATATCTCCAATTTTCTTGAAGAGATCAGGATTAAAAATGATAGGTAGTAAGGACCCCTTCTAGATTAAAGGTATGTTCATCCTCACTGGAGTGAGTGTCCAGAGGAGCCCTGATGGTCCTTTATCAAGTTTTCAGTATTGTCATCGAAGAGATAAGAGTAACTGGTACTGAACGCTCCCTATCATTACTGCTTTTGCATATTCCTTTAAGAATTTAGCTGGGACCCTGCAACATACCGGGCTTCTCTGATAGCTCAGTTGGTAAAGAATCTGCCTGCAATACAGGAGACCCCAGTTTGATTCCTGGGTTGGGAAGATCCTCTGAAGGAGAGCAAGGCTAGCCACTCCAGTATCCTGGCCTGGAGAACTCCATGGACTGTATAGTCTATGGGGTTGCAAGGAGTTGGAAACAACTGAGTGACTTTCACTTTGCAAGATACCAGAACCTGTCCTCCTGACTCATACGTGCCAGTTTATCAGGAAAGGCTTCCCCCCTCCCCTGTGGTTCAGCTGGTAAAGAATCTGCCTGCAATGCGGGAGACCTGGATTTTATCCCTAGGCTGGAAAAATCCCCTGGAGAACGGAAAGGCTACCCACTCCAGTGTATTGGCCTGGAAAATCCCATGGACTGCATAGTCCATGGGGTCACAAAGAGTCGGACACAACTGAGTGACTTTCACCTCACTTCACTTCATCAGGAAAGGCAAGAAGCTCTTGCACTTTTCTAGCAGGCATTGTCCTGCAAGATTGTTTGAACTGAGCAATGAAGTCCTAAGGTTGAACTTTGGATACTTCTTGCACATCAGTTTTTATAATTGATCTTGGAGACATGAGGTACATTTTATGCGGATTCACCTTATGAGTATTGCCAAAACCAAGGAAAATCTATAATCACTGGCTTCCTCCTGAAAAATGAAACTGAGATCCAGATTTTGCTCACTCCTACTAATTGTAATGAATAGATTTTTCAATTTTGCCAGTAACACAGATACCAGAAATACAACCATTGTCTCCATAGTAATTCTGTAGTTACTGGAGATTAGATTTCCATTTCTCCAGATTTTCAGGAGAGAAAGAGCTAAACAAAGAATTAATGTTAGAGGTCTGCATCTTTATAAAAAAATAACAATAATTTGAGGAGAGTCATTAGTGTCATTTCTAAGTCCATCAATAGTCCTGGGGCTATTAGAGAAGGAAACTAAGAACCAATGGTTCACTGCCAGTGATACAGTTCAGGTGTTGAGTTAAGCTGTGGATGGCAGAATAAAGTAGTGTTATATACCTACACCAGTGTATTAGAGTTAAATTGAAAAGTCTAGAGCAGGTCAGTATCTACCATGAAATCATATTCCAAATAACAAGCAGAGATTAAGTAAGATGCAGGTAGATCAAGTTGACTTAGTTTTAAATGTGGAGTTCCAACACTTGTTCAGTTCAGTCACTCAGTTGTGTCTGACTCTTTGACACCCCATGAACTGTAACACGCCAGGCTTCCCTGTTCATCACCAACTCTCGGAGCTTACTCAAACTCAAGTCCATCAAGTCGGTGATACCATCCAACCATCTCATGCTCTGTCGTCCCCGTCTCCTCCCACCTTCAATCTTTCCCAACATCAGCATCTTTTCCGATCAGTCAGTTCTTCACATCAGGTGGCCAAAGTACTGGAGTTTCAGCTTCAGCATCAGTCCTTCCAATGAATATTCAGGACTGATTTCCTTTAGGATTGACTAGTTGGATCTCCTTGCAGTCTAAGGGACTCTCTCAAGAGTCTTCTCCAATACCATAGTTCAAAAGCATCAATTCTTCAGTGCTCAGCTTTCTTTATAGTCCAACTCTCACATCTATACATGACTACTGGAACAGACCATAGTTTTGACTAGATGCACCTTTGTACTATGTAATTGTACTATGCATTAAAATTTGGTACAACACTGCTGCACTGAGAGAGCAAGAACCCCTAAAGCTAGTCTGTTAGTTAAAATATAGGCTAGAGCTGTCAAAAGGATAGTGATAAAAGTAATTATCCACACAGATTGAGCAACTGGAGGTCATGACAAACCTGACTCACTTTTACTAAATCTCCTATTCCACAGCTTCTGTGGAGCCAGAATGCATAGATGCAATGGCAATTAATATTGAAAATAATTATTTTGGGTCACATAATTTTTTCTAGCCACACGTGAAGATATTGCTACATGATAGAGCTCTGAAGTATCCACTATGGCTAAGGTTTCAGTTCTCTGTTCTTGACAATGTAGGTCTTAATTTGGCCTGCTAAATTGACTATTCCTTGCTGTAGCCATCTAGGGCATAGGTTTATAATCGTTTGGCTCAAACAAGCCTCAGGCATCCATTCCTGGGGATAAGGTATGATGGGACTGGTTATGAAAGGGTATTATATTCCTTGCCAGCTTTTACTTATTTGCTCTTTGGACAACATTTATTTTTCATTTTAAAGCATGGTTTCCCATATTAGTTTTATTTTAAAAGTTAAATAACAAATGCATGTGGTAAAGAGTATGCTGCTGCTGCTGCTGCTGCTAAGTCACTTCAGTTGTGTCTGACTCTGTGTGACCCCATAGACGGCAGCCCACCAGACTCCCCCGTCCCTGGGATTCTCCAGGCAAGAACACTGGAGTGGGTTGCCATTTCCTTCTCCAATGGTAAAGAGTATAAACAGGACAAAAATGACACAGAGTGAAACTAAAATGTCTCTCCAAGTCACCTCCACAGAAGCAACTACTGTTAATAGATTCTTGTTTATACTTCCAAGAAATTGTACTGCATTTACAAAGACATTATTCTCTGCCATGTTTTTTTTCTTTTCTCATTAGCAACTTAGAAAATTTCTTCCATACTAGTACATACTGATTCATTTAGCTATTGCAAGCATTTAGATATTTTCTCAGTTTAATTGAGATATAATTGACATACAGTATTAAGACCTATAGCAATGATCTGACTTACACATATTGTGAAATTGTCACAGAAAATTTAACATCCACCATCTCATATAGATACAAAAAAGAAAAAAATATTTGCTATGTGATAACTACTAGGATTTACTTTCTTAAGCTTCATGTATACCATGCAGGAGTGTTGACTACTGTCATCATGTCCTAAATTATGTCCCTTGTATTTATTTATCATAGTACTGGACATCTGCAACTTTTAACCACCTTCATCTAATTCTCCTTCCTCTACTACTATCTCTGGTAATCACAAATCTGATCCCTCTTTTTTTGTGTGTGTATTTGTTTTTAGATTCCACATATAAATGAGATCATATAATATTTGTCTTTGACTTATTTCATTTAGCATAATGCCCTCAAGGTCCATTCATGGTATTGCAAATGGCAGGATTTCCTTTTTTTGGCAAAATAACGTGACACTGTGATATATATACTACATCTTCTCGATCTAGTCATCTGTCAATGGATACCTAGATGGTTTCCATTTCCTGGCTATTGTAAATAATGCTGCAGTGCACATGGACGTGTAGATACCTCTTTGACAAAGTGATTTTGTTTCTTTAAGATATATACACGGAAGTAAAACTGCTGGATCACACAATAGTTCAATTTTTAATGGTTTTAGGAACCTCCAAAATGTTTCCCATGAAGAAAGCTGATCGCCGAAGAATTGATACTTTTGAACTGTGGTGCTGGAGAAGACTCTTGAGTGTCCCTTATACTGCAAGGAGATCCAACCAGTCCATTCTAAAGGAGATCAATCCTGGGTGTTCATTGGAAGGACTGATGCTAAAGCTGAAACTGCAATACTTTGGCCACCTCATGAGACAAGTTGATTCACTGGAAAAGACTCTGATGCTAGGAAGGTTGGGGGCAGGAGGAGAAGGGGACGACAGAGAATGAGATGGCTGGATGGCATCACCAACTCTGTGGACATGAGTTTGAGTGATGGACAGGGAGGCCTGGCGTGCTGTGATTCATGGGGTCGCGGAGAGTCGGACACGACTGAGCGACTGAACTGAACTGAACTGATAATGTTTCCCATAATAGCTGTACAATCTCACCACCAGTGGATAAGGGTTCCCTTTTCTCCACCTCCTCACCAGCATTTATCTATTGTCCTTTTAGTGCTAGCCATTCTATCAGGTGTGAGATGATATATCATTTTGGTTTTTACTTACATGTCTCTATTAGTGATGGTGAGCATCTTTTTATGCTAGCCATTCATACACCTTCTTTGGAAAAATGTCTATTCAGATCTTTTGTCAATTTTTAAAATCAGATTATTTAGGTTTTTTTTTTTGCTAATTTTAAAATTAAAGTACATCTATATATGTGTGCTTTTTTTTCTTTTTCATATTATTTTCCATTATGGTTTATTGCAGGATATTGAATGTAGCTCCCTGTGCTATACAGTAGATTCTTGTTTATCCATTCCATACATAATAGTTTGCATCTGCTAGTCCCAAACTCTCAATCCAACCCTCCCTCACACCTCTTCTCTTGGCAACCACAAGTCTGTTCTCTATGTCCATGATTCTATTTCATAGATAAGTGTCATATTTTAGATTCCACATATAAACAATATCATATAGTATCTGTCTTTCAGTTTTTTACTTACTTTGCTTAATATGATAATCTCTAAGTCCATCCATGTAGCTGAAAATGGCAGGATTTTCTCCTCTTTATGGCTACTATTCCATTGTATATATGTACCACATCATCTTTATATATTCATCTGCTGTTGCCATGTCTTGGCTATCGTAAATAGTGCTGCTGTGAACGAAGGGGCGCATGTATCTTTTTGAATTATAGCTTTTTCAGATATATGTATATAATTATGTCATCTGAAAATAGATATAATTTTACTTCCTTTCTAATTCTAAAGGCTTTCATTTCTGTTTTTTGCCTAATTGCTCTGGCAGAGACTTTCAATACTATATTGAATAGGAGTGATAAGCACTTCTGAAATGGGCAACCTTATCTTGTTCCTTTTCTTACAGCAAAGCTTTCAATCTTTCACTGTTAGTATGATCCTAGCTATGGCATCATTATATATGGTCTTTATTATGTTGAGGTACATTCTTTCTATACCTGTTTTATTAAGAATTTTTATCATGCACAAATGTTAAACTTTGTCAAATTATTTCTTCTGTTATTGAGGTGATGATATGATTTCTATCTTTTATTTTGTTAATGTGATTTATCACATTATTAATTTATGTTTGATGAAGCATCTCTGTATCCCAGAGATAAATCCAATTAGACCATGGTGAATGACCTTTCTAATGTCCTTCTGAATTTGGTTTGCCAGTAAGTTACTGAGAATTTTTTCCTGTACAACATCAGGGATATAAATGCAAAAGTAGGAAGTCAAGAAACACCTGGAGTAACTGGCAAATTTGGCCTTGGAGCATGTAATGAAGCAGGGCAAAGGCTAATAGAGTTTTGTCAAGAGAATGCACTGGTCATAGCAAACACCCTCTTCCAACAACACAAGAGAAGACTCTACACATGGACATCACCAGATGGTCAACACCAAAATCAGATTGATTATATTCTTTGCAACCAAAGATGGAGAAGCTGTATACAGTTAGCAAAAACAAGACCAGGAGCTGACTGTGGCTCAGATCATGAACTCCTTATTGCCAAATTCAGACTTAAATTGAAGAAAGTAGGGAAAACCACTAGACCATTCAGATATGACCTCAGTCAAATCCCTTATGATTATACAGTGGAAGTGAGAAATAGATTTAAGGGACTAGATCTGATTGATAGAGTGCTTGATGAACTCTGGACGGAGGTTCGTGACATTGTACAGGAGACAGGGACAAAGACCATCCCCATGGAAAAGAAATGCAGAAGAGCGAAATGGCTGTCTGAGGAGGCCTTACAAATAGCTGTGAAAAGAAGAGAAGCAAAAAGCAAAGGAGAAAGGGAAAGATATAAGCATCTGAATGCAGAGTTTAAAGAATAGCAAGGAGAGATAAGAAAGACTTCCTCAGTGATCAATGCAAAGAAATAGAGGAAAACAACAGAATAGGAAAAACAAGAGACCTCTTCAAGAAAATTAGAGATTCCAAGGGAACATTTCATGCAAAGATGGGCTCAATAAAGGACAGAAATGGTATGGACCTAACAGAAGCAGAAGATATTAAGAAGAGGTGGCAGGAATACACAGAAGAACTGTACAAAAAAGATCTTCACGACCAAGATAGTCACGATAACGTGATCACTGACCTAGAGCCAGACATCTTGGAATGTGAAGTCAAGTGGGCCTTAGAAAGCATCACTACTAACAAAGCTAGTGGAGGTGATGGAATTCCAGTTGAGCTATTTCAAGTCTTGAAAGATGATGCTGTGAAAGTGCTACACTCAATATGCCAGCAGATTTGGAAAACTCAGCAGTGGCCACAGGACTGGAAGAGGTCAGTCTTCATTCCAATCCCAAAGAAAGGCAATGCCAAAGAATGCTCAAACTACCGCACAATTGCACTCATCTCACACGCTAGTAAGGTCATGCTCAAAATTCTCCAAGCCAGGCTTCAGCAGTATGTAAACTGTGAACTCCCAGATGTTCAAGCAGGTTTTAGAAAAGGCAGAGGCACCAGAGATCAAATTGCCAACATCCGCTGGATCATGGAGAAAGCAAGAGAGTTTCAGAAAAACATCAATTTCTGCTTCATTGACTATGCCAAAGCCTTTGACTGTGTGGATCACAAGAAACTGTGGAACATTCTGAAAGAGATGGGAATCCCAGACCACCTGACCTGCCTCTTAAGAAACCTGTATGCAGGTCAGGAAGCAACAGTTAGAACTGGACATGGAACAACAGACTGGTTCCAAATAGGAAAAGGTGTACGTCAAGGTTGTATATTGTCACCTTGCTTATTTAACTTATATGCAGAGTACATCATGAAGAACGCTGGGCTGGAAGAAGCACAAGCTGGAATCAAGATTGCTGGGAGAAATATCAATAACCTCAGATATGCAGATGACACTACCCTTATGGCAGAAAGTGAAGAGGAACTCAAAAGCCTCTTGATGAAAGTGAAAGAGCAGAGTGAAAAGGTTGGCTTGAAGCTCAACATTCAGAAAACAAAGATCATGGCATCTGGTCCCATCACTTCATGGGAAATAGATGGAAAAACAGTGGAAACAGTGTCAGACTTTATTTTTTTGGGCTCCAAAATCACTGCAGATGCTGATTGCAGCCATGAAATTAAAAGACGCTTGCTCCTTGGAAGGAAAGTTATGACCAACCTTGATAGTATATTAAAAAGCAGAGACATTACTTTGCCAACTAAGGTCCGTCTAGTCAAGGCAATGGTTTTTCCCGTGGTCATGTATGGATGTGAGAGTTGGACTGTGAAGAAAGCTGATCGCCGAAGAATCGATGCTTTTGAACTGTGGTGCTGGAGAAGACTCTTGAGAGTCCCTTGGACTGCAAGGAGATCCAACCAGTCCATTCTAGAAGAGATCAATCCTGGATGTTCATTGGAGGGACTGATGCTAAAGCTGAAGCTGCAATACTTTGGCCACCTCATGCGATGAGTTGACTCACTGGAAAAGACTCTGATGCTGGGAAAGGTTGGGGGCGGGAGGAGAAGGGGACGACTGAGAATGAGATGGCTGGATGGCATCACCGACTCTGTGGACGTGGGTTTGAGTGTACTCCGGGAGTTGGTGATGGACAGGGAGGCCTGGCGTGCTGTGATTCATGGGGTCACGGAGAGTCGGACACGACTGAGCGACTGAACTGAACTGAGCTTTTTTTTTTCTGGTAGTGCCCTTTTCTGGCTTTAGTATCAGTATAATGCTGGCCTCGTAAAATGGATCCGAGAGTATTTCTTCCTCTTGAATTTTTTTGGAAGAGTTTTCAAAGGATTGGCACTAATTCTTACTTAAATATTTCTAAAATTCATCTATAATGACATCTGGTCCTGGGATTCTGTTTTTTGGGAGATTTCTGATTACTGATTCAATCTCCTTACTTGTAATTCATCTGTTCAGACTTCCTATTTCTTCCTGATTTAGTCTTGGTAGATTGTATATTTCTAAGAATATTTCCATTTTTTTTGTAGGTTGTCCAGGGTGTTGATGGACAGTTGTTCAGAGTAACCTCTTGTGATCCTTTATTTTTCTATGGTATCAATCGTAAAGTCTTTTTTTTTTTTTTTCATGTATAATTGTGTTGATTTAGGGATCCTCTATTCTCTTTGGTGGGTCTAGCTAAAAGTTTGTCAATTTTATTTATCTTTTCAATAATCAACTCTTAGTTTGGCTAATCTTTTCCATTGTTTATTCTCTATTTCATTTATTCCTGCTCTAATTTTATCCATCCTTCTATTCAATTGGGCTCAGTCTGCTATTTTTCTAGTTCTTAAGACATGGTGTTAGGTTGATCATTTGAAAAATTTTGTGCTTTTGGATGTAGGTGTTTATTAGTGTGAACTGCCCTCTTGGAACTGCTTTTGTTGCATCCCAAAAGTTCTCATATGTTGTGTTTCCATTTTTGTTTTTCTCAAATTGCTTTTAAAATTCCTCCTTAATTTCTTCTTTAATCTTTTGGTTGCTCAGGAGAATGTTGTTTAATATCCACATATTTCTGAACTTTCCAGTTTTCCTATTGTTTTTTATTTCCAGCTTCATGCCACTTGCTCAGAGAAAATACTTGATATTAATTCAGTCATCTTGAATTTGTTAAGACTTTATTCTTTGACCTGAATATCCTAAAAACTGTTTAATATACACTTCAGAAAAATGTATTCTGCTGTCCTCAGAAAGGGTGCTCTCTATATGTCTGTTAAGTGCCTTTGATACACAGTATTAATCAAATCTGCTGTTTCCTATTAATTCTCTACCTGAATGATCTATCCATTGTTGAGAGTGGGGTATTAAAATACCCAACATTTATTGTATTGCTGTTTTCCTTTTTCCCTCCATTTAGCTTTGACAGTTTTACTTTTTATATTTAGGGGTTCTGATGTTGGGTACATAAATATTTTATACTGTTCAATATTCTTGGTGGATTGTTCAGTCGCTAAGTTCTCTCTGACTCTTTGTGACCCCATGGATTGAAGCATGCCAGGCTTCCCTATCCTTTACCCTCTCCCAGAATTTGCTCTAACTCATGTCCATTAAGTCAGTAATGCCATCCAACCATCTCATCCTCTGTTGCCCCCTTCGTCCCCCGCTCTCAATCTTTCCCAGCATCAGGGTCTTTTCTAACGGGTTGGCTCTTCACATCAGGTGGCCAAAGTATTGGAGCTTCAGCTCAGCATTAGTCCTTCCAATGAACATTCAGGGTTGATTTCCTTTAGGATTGATTGGTTTGATCTCCTTGCTGTCCAAGGGATTCTCAAGAGTCTTCTCCAGCAAATTAGAAAGGATCAATTCTTTCTTGGTGGATTGAACACTTTTATATGATGTTCTGTTTTCCTCCTTTATCAGACAAAATAGATTTTAACTAAAATAGATTAAAATATAGCTATCCACTTTCTTTTTGGGTATTACTTTCTTGAAATATCTTTTTGAAACATCCCTTCATTCTCAGTCTATATGTATTTTTCAGACTAACATGTAGGTAGTATATTGTTGGATCTTGCTTTGTTATCCAGCCATTCTACATCTTTTGATTCCAGAAATTAATTTACATTTAAAGTAATTATTGATAAGTAATTTTTATTGATAAAAGTAAGTTAAAAATAATTTTAATCAATAAAAGTAATTTTATTGATAAAAATAAGAACTTACTATTGCCATTATTTTAATTGATTCACCCAGCCCATTAAATAGTACATCTTTCCAATTGTTTGTGTAACTTCAATTTATATCAGCAATGTATTATAGTTTTCAGAGTATAAGTTTTTTTTACCTCCTTAGAGGTATTATTCCTAAGTAATTTATTCCTATTTTATTCTTTTTGATATGATTATAAATAGAATACTTTCTTATTTGGATAGTTCATTGTTACTATATAGAAACACAACAGATTTCTGTATTTAATTTTGTATCTTATAAATTATTATTAGTTCTAATAGTCTTGTTAGCATCTTGAGGATTTTACATATATTTGAGCTTCCCTTGTGGCTCAGCTGGTAGAGAATCTGCCTGCAATGCGGAAGACCTGGGTTCAATCCCTGGATTGGAAAGATCCCCTGAAGAAGGAAAAGGCTACCCACTCCAGTATTCTGGCCTGGAGAATTCCATGGACTCTATAGTCCATGTGGTCGCAAAATTGGACAGGACTGAGTGACTTTCACTTTCAAGTAAGTTCTCTACCCCTTTCTCTCCCTATTCTCCTTCTGAATCCCTATAATGTGAATTCTAGCTTGCTTGATATTGTCCAAAAGGTCTCAAACTATTCTTACTTTTTAAAATTATTTTTTATCTGTTCAGTTTGGGTGATTCCAATTCTCTGCTTCAAGTTTGCTGACCCATTACTCTGTATCATCTAATCTACTATTGAATCCTATGGTGTATTTTCTATTTAGTTATTGCATTCTTCAGCTCTGTTAGGTTCTTCTGTATGTTTTCTAATTCTTTCTTAAAATTCTCACTCTGTTCATCCATTCTCCTGAGTCTGTTAAGCATATTAATGATAATTACCTTGAACTCTTTAATGGGTAAATTGTTAACCTCCACTTATTCTTCTTGGGTTTTATTTGAAACATACTCTTCCCTTGCCTCATTTTGCCCAAGTCTTTGTTTTTATTTCTATGTATTATGTAGGTCTATTATGTTTCTCAGTCTTGGAGAAATGGCTTTATGTAGGAAATTTCCTATAGGCCTGACAGCACATTCCCTTCTGGTTACCTAAGCTATGTGCTCTACAGGTGCCCCCATGTAGGCTGCAAGGGCCTTTATGTTGCAATGGGGCCAATTACTGTGGGTGTGCTATGGGCAGGACTAGCCCCCAGACCAGTTGGCTCCCAGGCTCTTCCTCAAGTGGAGGCTGCCAGCCCACTGGTGGGTGCAGTCAGGTCTTGATTACATGGTTCAGAGAGTCCCAAGTCTGGGCCCAGCCCACTGGTTGGTGGAGATGGATTGGGGTACCTGGCTTCAGGGCCCAGGGGACCCAATGTTGGTGCTGCCCCTCTGGAGGTTTGGACAATGTCCTGGGGTGGCTGACTGCATGACCAAGAGGTCCCAGGGTTGGTGTTGGCATGCTGGTGAATAGACCCAAGTCCAGGGCTACTGGCTACAAGTCCTAGTGGTGCCTGGGGCTGGTGAGGCTTGATACCTATACAGCCATTTGCTCAACCTGGGGAGTCCCAGGACTGCTGCCAACCAGCTGGTGGGTAGGTAAGCCTCTGGCACCAATTGGCTAGAGGGAAAACTCTAAAATGGCACTTTTCATCACCACTGTCCTTATGTTAGAACAAACTCCCCAAAATGGCTATCACTAGTGTCTACATCCCTACAAGGAGTCCCAGTTGTGTCCTGTCTCTCTGGCAGATTTTCCAAGGTCATCAAGTGGGTTTCACCCAGGCTCTTTTCAAACTAGTGCTTTTGTACTGTCTCAGAGAGAGTGAGATTTTGCATGAACCCTTTAAGAACAGAATATCTGCTTCCTACACCCCTCCTGCTCTCCTATATGCAAGTTCTGCTGGCCTTCAAAACTATAAACTCTGAGGACTCATTCCAGGTGCAGGCTGTGGAGTCCAATGTGTATCTTGGACCCCTTGGTCCTTGAGTAGAATCTCTGCAATGTGATTATCCTCCCATTTGTGGGTCTTCTGCCCAGAGATGTGAGTCTTGACTATTTATACTGCATCTCGACACCTTCTACCTGTCTCACTGTAGTTCCTTCTTTATATATTTAGATGCTGAAAAATATTTTCTGCCAGTCTTCAGGTAATTCTCATCAATAGTTGTTCTGTAAATATTTGTAATTTGGGTATGTACCTGAAAGAAGATGAATTCAAGGTCTTCCTCCTCCACCATTTTGACTACATAATGTTTTGTGTGTTTTGATGTCTCTGAGTATGTTTTGACATCTTTATCGTGTTCTCTTATATAATTAATGTCGGTTTTTCCCTTGTGATTACCATGAGGCTTACATAAAATATTATAAAATTATGACATCTTATTTCATACTGATAACAACTGCAATAGAATTCCCAAGCTTTAAACATTTATTTCTCCTCCCCTTCATATTTTAGGTTTACAGCTTACAGTTTACATATTTTTAATATTGTATAACTACAAAAGATTATTATAGCTATTTTTACTTTTTAAAAAAACTTTAGAGTTGCAAGTGAATTATGCTCCACTATTACCATATTATACACTGTAACTTTGCTTATATACTTATCATATAAGTGAGTTTTATGTGATTTTTTTAAAATATTTTTATGATAGTGTCTTTTTATTTCCACTCAAAAAAGAACAACAACAACTCCCTTTAGCATTTCTTATAGGGCAGGTCTGTGAGTAACACTCTGCTTTTTTTTTTTTCAGGAAGCTTTTATTTCTGCTCCATTTTCAAAATTTATTTATATTTAATTGAAGGATAATTGCTTTACAGAATTTTGGTGTTTTCTGTCAAACCTCAACATGAATCATCCAGCTTTGCTTGGTATAGAATTCTTGGTTGACAGTTTTTTTTATTTCAATATTTTGAATATATTATCCCAGTCTCTCCTGGCCTGAAAACTCTTTGTTGAGAAATACATCAGTAGTCTTAGGAGGGTTCTCTCTTTTACCATATATAAATACTCTCTTTTCTCTTGCTGCTTTCAAAATTCTTTGTCTTTGACCTTTGACAAAATAATTACATGTCTCTGTGTCATCCTATTTGGATTTTAACTATTTGGAGTCTTCTGAGCTTCATGGATCTGAATGTTCCTTTCTCTCCTTGGGGTTGGGAAGTTTTCAGACATTATTACTTTAAATATACTTTCTATCCCACTCTTTTCTTTTGTTTCAGTAATTTCTATAATCTAGATATGATTTCTTTTGATTATATCTGATAACTCATCTAGGCCTGCTTCACTCTTTTTCATTCTTTTCTCTTTTGCTCCTCTGATTGGATAATTTCAATGGTCTTGGCTTCTAGGTCAATGATTCTCTCTTCTGCATTATTGAGTCTGATTTTGAAATTCTCGAATTCATTAGTAATTGTATTTTTCAGCTCCAGAATTTGTTTTGATGGTTTCTGTTTTGTTCTTATACTTCTCAGTTTGTTCATGTATTGTTTTCCAAATTTAGTTTAATTGTCTGTGTGTTCTTGTGGTTCACTAAACTTTTAAAATAGGATTATTCTTAATTCTTTGATGAACAGTTCATATATTTCTCTTTTCTAAGGGTCAATTATTGGAGCTTTATTGGTTTCCTTTGATGGTATTATGTCAACCAGATATATTGTGATTCTTGATTCGTTATGTTGGTATCTGCACATTTCAGTGAGCAATCTCCTCTTCCAGACTCCACAGGTTTGCTCTGACAGAGTGAGTTTTTCACCAGTCAGCTTGGTTTGTGTTTCTGTGTGTGTCCACTGACAACATGCTTGGGCACATGAGCTTGCTATCACAGTATTTTTATGGGTAAGGCCACAGTCTGAGTCCAAAGTTGGAGAAGGTTTGGGGTACTACTGGCTGACAACAGTTGCATAGTACTGTTGGCTTTCTTCCCTGGCTAATTGAGGCTGTGGATGGGCTTCATGGTAAGCCTCAATCAGGCTTACTAGATGGTCAGCACTGGAGAACTAGGTACAATACTCAGCAGTAAGTAGAGCTTTGAATTAGCTGCTGTGCCTGGCAGAACAGAGCCTGGGCCCCAGAGTGGGCAGTTTGTTGTTTGGGGACCCAAATCATGTAAGACTCTACTCTGAATTCCTTGGCCTCATGGGCCCATTAGTTAGGTTACATATGTGCTTTCTGTTCACATGACACTGTAAGTAGGGCTGTTAGATAAGTTACTTAGCTTCCTGTGGTTAGGTTCCCTTTATCAGGCAGGCTGAAAGCTTCATTAAGCCAAAGCTGTGCAATAGACTTGTCAGTTAACTGTGCTTCTCCACCACCAGCGAGAATGGAAAGCACCTCTGAGCAAAGCACCTCCATGACAGTCACTTTATTCATTTAATCATTGACGATATGGCAATTCATGATATGGCAAAGGATGTGTTCAACTCTGGATGACATTCAAATATGAGCATTCCCTTAAGTATTCAGGGATTTCAGAGTGCTAACTGAAATGTTTGCTTTTAGAGGATGATGTTTCACCAGAGCTGAGTTAGCACTATTGGTTTATTTATACTGTGAAAGATGATGAAAAACTTTTAAATTTCCACTGACCATGGCAAGACCTTTCCCCCAACTATTCCTCACCAATCACCTTGGTAAACACTCAATTTGGCCTACCATCTGCTAAGCTGAAGCCCCAGTCTTGCATCTGTTTTGTGATTAACTGAAGTTCACTTTACTCAGACCTTCTGAGACTCTAAACAGTGAAAAGTTCTGAGAATGAATTTGAACTTTGAACTGCTTTAATCTATCCCATTAAATTTTAAGCTATGTGTTCCCTGCGGAGCAGTCATCTTGTCTTTTAGTGAAACCTTGAGCTAATAGCTTTTGGTGGGTTTTCCTCCTCCCACCATCCTCTGGCACTATTTTTTAGTCTTCTCAGAGATTGCATTCATTTTTAAACAATGCTTGTTTTAGCAAGATTTAAATGGATAGCAAATAAAAGTATTCTCTGGTAAATTTCAGAAAGGATTGTGAACTTTGGAAGTTATTCTGAAATATGTAAACCTCTGCTCCCTTTCACCCAACCTAGGCATGTATTTTAGAGGTTTCATGGGACTAAGGAAAATCCCACATGGTAAGAAACCATGGTAACCAAGGAAATTCACAATCTTCATTTTGCAGCAGGAATTACAAAAGCAGACTGTCTTGAATTAGAAATTAACTTAGCAGTCTTAAAGCTTTAGTCACTATATTTTGCATTCAGTTCAGTTCAGCTCAGTCACTCAGTCGTGTCCGACGCTTTGCAACCCCATGAATCACAGAACGCCAGGCCTCCCTGTCCATCACCAACTCCCGGAGTTCACTCAAACTCATGTCCATCGAGTCGGTGATGCCATCCAGCCATCTCATTCTCTGTTGTCCCCATCTCCTCCTGCCCCCAATCCCTCCCAGAATCAGAGTCTTTTCCAGTGAATCAACTCGCCGCATGAGGTGGCCAAAGGATTGGAGTTTCAGCTTTAGCATCAGTCCTTCCAATGAACACCCAGGATTGATTTCCTTTACAATGGACTGGTTGGATCTCCTTGCAGTCCAAGGGACTCTCAAGAGTCTTCTCCAGCACCACAGTTCAAAAGCATCAATTCTTCGGCGATCAGCTTTCTTCACAGTCCAACTCTCACATCCATACATGACCACTGGAAAAACCATAGCCTTGACTAGATGGACCTTGGTTGGCAAAGTAATGTCTCTGCTTTTTACTATGCTATCTAGGTTGGTCATAACTTTCCTTCCAAGGAGTAAGCGTCTTTTAATTTCATGGCTGTAATCAGCATCCGCAGTGATTTTGGAGCCCCCCAAAATAAAATCTGACACTATTTCCACTGTTTCCCCATCTATTTCCCATGAAGTGATGGGACCTGATGCCATGATCTTCGTTTTCTGAATGTTGAGCTTCAAGCCAACTTTTTCACTCTCCTCTCTCACTTTCATCAAGAGGCTTTTTACTTCCTCTTCACTTTCTGCCATAAGGGTGGTGTCATCTGCACATCTCAGGTTATTGATATTTCTCCCGGCAATCTTGATTCCAGCTTGTGCTTCTTCCAGCCCAGTGTTCCTCATGATGTACTCTGCATATAAGTTAAATAAGCAGGGTGACAATATACAAACTTGACGTACTCCTTTTCCTATTTGGAACCAGTTCATTATTCCATGTCCAGTTCTAACTGTTGCTTCCTGACCTGCATACAGGTTTCTCAATAGATTGGGCAAAAAAATTCACTTGTATACTTTTTAGACTATTACATGATTCAATTTAGACCCTGAATTACCAATTGTCAACATCACAAAAAGTTCTAGTTGAAGATCCACTACACAATAATAGAAATCTGTAGTGCAGGATGGAGGCCTGAAAGCAACCATCTGAAGTAAATTTTTCTTGAACTGGGCCATGCATATTTTGAAATTTCTCTCTCTAAAATTCTTATCCTGAGAGCCTAGGTAACAAAGAGAATCAGAAAGGTGAAATCTGAATGTGATGGAAGAACAAATTATTGGTGGCTTTATATTTGTTATCCTAACAGCTGACATCTTAGCCTGTCAGGTCTCTTCAATGTGAAATTATTGATTTCTCCTTTATACTTGGTTCATCTTGACCATAGGAAATATGTGGGTAGAGATTCCAGGCCCTGTTTCTGATTAGTTTTGACAAATAGACAGGGCCTGAGTTTTCTCTGTCAAACTATCACTATATCTTAAATCCTGCTTGAACAAAATAAGATCCAATGGCAGATAGCATCTGAAAATAATCTTGGCCTCTTTCTTTAGTAATATTTGCTTTCTATCCTGATTTAAATTGTATTTAATATGATACAGGCTTATTAAAGACTTGATCACAGGTAGAGTTCTATAAACACCTCACACATTTTCTATCAACCCCCATGGCAATCAAGACAAATTACAAAATGTCTGAAACAAGGTTATCCATGAAGATTACAAATACCAGTTCTAGCGGGGTTGCTGGAGGTCAAATATCATAACCCCATATTTTGCAATAAAGGACCACCCCACATATGTAAAAAGAATGGATGAAACAGAGAAGATGATCATGGAAGTGGGAAATTAAAGGCAGTCTCTCTAGTATGGTAGACAGAAACACAATTCAAATATCTAAAATCACTTCTGTCCTTAGGAGACAAAGTATGGTTCCAAGAGGTTCCGAAATGTGGTTTGAGTCTTCTGATAGTTTGGTTGGGGGTCTTTTGATGGGGTAGAAGAGGCTCTCCTGAAATTTCTAAGAAATATAACTAAAAGTGTATTTTCTCTGCAAATACAGCTCCATGAAAAGCCACCTACCCTCTCTCATTGCAACCCAAGTTGCCATCCTGAATTACCAATGCTCTTGATGCGATTTTAGAGCATATATACTTCTAAATTTATCATAAAATATTTATCACCTATGAGCTGTGACCTGAAGGTTCCTCTAACGTGTCACATATCCTTCAGGACATTTCCCTTACTGAACTTCTTAGTAGTCAATAGTTGTAGTAAGCTAAGAAACGAGAAGGTATAAATAAGGTCAATCTAAGAAAAGCCTGTCTTCGACTTTTCTTAAATTAGATTGCTGTCCTTCATGGAGAGCAACTTGAATATAAAAGTATTCTGGTATTTTAAGACAGTACTCTGATTTCTGTGGAATATATTTGATAGAAAGTTACCTGGTGCATGGAATATAATGAAGGTCTGTAGAGGTGTCCTTAGCGGTTGTATCAGGCATCCTTAGTTGTTGATGTGGCTCTGTGTGTTAAGTCCTATAGATACCCATGAGTAATGGAATTATTTCCAATGAAATTTACCAAATTAGGTAGCAGAACCTATGAAAGATATTATAGGAGTCAAAGAGGGCAAAATTAAAGACTCAAGCCACATTTCAGAACCAAAAAGAAGCATAATTAGTTACTTAGTACAGAGAAGATTCATGTATGATGATTTAGGGAAACTTATTGGACACTGATGGAACAACAGACTGGTTCCAAATAGGAAAAGGAGTACGTCAAGGTTGTATATTGTCATCCTGCTTATTTAACTTATATGCAGAGTATATCATGAGGAACGCTGGGCTGGAAGAAGCACAAGCTGGAATCAAGATTGCCGGGAGAAATATCAATAACCTGAGATGTGCAGATGACACCACCCTTATGGCAGAAAGTGGAGGAACTCAAAGACCTTTTGATGAAAGTGAAAGAGGAGAGTGAAAAGGTTGGCTTGAAGCTCAACATTCAGAAAACTAAGATCATGGCATCTGGTCCCATCACTTCATGGGAAATAGATGGGGAAACAGTGGAAACAGTGTCAGACTTTATTTTTTTGGGCTCCAAAATCACTTCGGATGCTGATTGCAGCCATGAATTAAAAGACACTTACTCCTTGGAAGGAAAGTTATGACCAGCCTAGATAGCATATTAAAAAGCAGAGACATTATTTTGCCAACCAAGGTCCGTCTAGTCAAGGCTATGGTTTTTCCCGTGGTCATGTATGGATGTGAGAGTTGGACTGTGAAGAAAGCTGATCGCCGAAGAATTGATGCTTTTGAACTGTGGTGCTGGAGAAGACTCTTGAGAGTCCCTTGGACTGCAAGGAAATCCAACCAGTCCATTCTAAAGGAGATCAATCCTGGGTGTTCATTGGAAGGACTTATGCTGAAGCTGAAACTCTAATACTTTGGCCACCTCATGTGACGAGTTGACTCACTGGAAAAGACTCTGATGCTGGGAGGGATTGGGGGTAGGAGGAGACCGGGACGACAGAGAATGAGATGGTTGGATGGCATCACCGACTCGATGGACATGGGTTTGAGTGAACTCCGGGAGTTGGTGATGGACAGGGAGGCCTGGCGTGCTGTGGTTCATGGGGTCGCAAAGAGTCGGACAGGACTAAGTGACTGAACTGAACTGAACTGATTGGACTTTGAAGTTAAGTCCAGGAAAATTATTGGATTTTTTTTTAATTGACATATACTTGACATAATATTATATTAGTTTTTGGTATACAATGTAATGATATATGTATGTATTGCAAAATGATTCCTATAAGTTTAGGTAACATCCATCACTTCAAAAAGTAACATTTTTCTTTCAATGACAAATTTTAAGATCTATACCATTCCGTTCCATTCCACCGCTCAGTCGTGTCCGACTCTTTGCGACCCCGTGGACTGTAGCCTACCAGGCTTCTCTGTCCATGGGATTCTCCAGGCATGAATACTGGAGTGGTTTACCGTTTCCTTCTCCAGGGGATCTTCCCGACCCAGGGATCGAACCCGGGTCTCCTGCATTGGAGGCAGATGCATTAACCTCTGAGCCACCAGGGAAGCCCATCTATACCATTAGCATATTTCAAATATACAATAAATTATTGTAAATTATTGTCACCATATTGTACGGTACATTCCCAGTATTTATGATAATAATTCATTCCTTTTTATAGCTGAGTATATTCCATAGTGTATGTGTGTGTGTGTGTGTGTGTGTGTGTGTGTGTGTGTGTGTATGCATGCATGCCACAATTTATCCATTCTGTCTGTTCATCCATCAGTGGACATTTAGTTAGGTTCCATGTCTTGACTAATGAGAATAATGCTGCAATGAACACATGAATGCAGGTTTCTTTTCAAGATAGTGATTTCATTTCCTTCAGAGATATACCCATAAGTGGAACTGCTGAATCGTATAGTATGATTTAACAAATCTCCATACTGTTTTCCATAGTAGCTGCAGCAATTTACATTTAACAACAGTGCACAAAGTTCCCTTTTTTTCACATCTTCAGTATCTTTTCATATGCCTGTTAGCCACCATTTGTATGTCTTCTTTGGAGAAATATCTATTTGTATCTTTTGCCCATTTTTTGATTGTTTATTTTTTGATACCAAGTTACATGAGCTGTTTATATATTTTGGATATTAACCCTTGTTGGTCGTAACATTTGTAAATGTTTTCTCTCATTCTGTAGGTTGTTTTTCCTCTGGCCTGATTTTCTTTTGAAAATTTTAAGTAATAAATGAAATGATTACTAAACTTATAGAACACTAAATTGGTACTTAAAAAAATTTTTTTAAAGCACAGGATAAAAATACAAAAATACAGGTATCCTGAGGGAAAAATTAATTAATAGAGGACTTGGAACAAAGATCTAGGAAACTAATGTATAAATAATAGAAGTTCTTGTTGAGGATAGGAAGATATGTACCATTAATATGAAAGAAAGACAGTCATTAAATAGAATAAATTTTTCATGAAACCAAGACCAAACTGAGTTTGAATACTAAAAGGACTCAATAAATTCCAGGATGAATTGATAAAGAAATATCAACTTCGTCAAATTTTAATTAAACTTTTCTGAACTCCAAGAACAAAAGAAAGTCTTGAAAGGTTCTCAATAGGGAAACAAAACAATGAATAACAATAAAATAAACAGGTGGCAACATTGTAGATGCAATGGCAGTTTCTCCTAGCTTCTAGATTGACAGCAGAATATCTCTTCTCCACATAGGAACAGAGTCCTCATAGCTTGTAGTCGTTATATCTCAAAAAGACATAAGGAAGATATAACCTCAGAATTCAGGCATATCTACTGATAACACACATTTACAGTATCTGGGGAAAACATTTGAGAATATCTTCAAATGACTGCATAAGAGACGAAACCAACATGGGGGGAAGATACAGAAAGGAAATAGTGATGAAAAATAAACCTTGAATATAAATAAAAAATATTAGATTATCTGGGAATACACAGCATTGATGACATAGAAGGACAATTCCTGGGGTCACAAAAAGTCAGACACAACTGAGCAACAGAACTGAACTGAACTGATGATATAATTGGGCTTCCTGAGTAACTCAGCTGGTAAAGAACCTGCAGGCAATACAGGAGACCCAGGTTTGATTCCTGGGTCAGGAAGTTCCTCTGGAGAAGGGATAGGCTACCCACTCTAGTATTCTCGGACTTCCCTGGTGGCTCAGACTGTAAAGAATACGCCTGCGATGCAGGAGACCTGGGTTCAAGCTCTGGGTTGGGACGATCCCCTGAAAGAGGACATGGCACCCCACTCCAGTACTCTTGCCTGGGAAATCCCATGGATGGAAGAGCCTGGTAGGCTACAGTTCATGAGGTTGCAAAGAGTCGGACACAGCTGAGCAACTTCACTTTCACTTTCATGCACTGGAGAAGGCAATGGCACCCCACTCCAGTACTCGTGCCTGGGAAATCCCATGGACGGAGGAGCCTGGTAAGCTGCAGTCCATGGGGTCGCTAAAGGTCAGACACGGCTGAGCGACTTCACTTTCATTTTTCACTTTCATGCATTGGAGAAGGAAATGGCAACCCATTCCAGTATTCCTGCCTGGAGAATCCCAGGGACAGGAGCTTGGTGGGCTTCCATCTAGGGGGTTGCACAGAGTCCAACATGATTGACGTGAGGCTTAGCAGCAGCAGCATGTTGGGTGCATATGTGTTTACGATGATTGTATCTTCTTGAATTGATCCCTTGATCATTATGTACTGTCCTGCTTTGTCTCATTACATTTTTTGTCTTAAAGTCTAATTTGTCTGATACAAATGCTGCTACCTCACCTTACTTTTCATTTCAATTTGCATAATATCTTTTCCATCCCTTTGAGTTACTGTATGTCTTGAGATCTGACTCAGTCAGTCTTTATCTTCTGATGGAAGCATTTAGTGCATTTACATTTAAATAATTATTGATAGGCATGTACTTGTTCCCATTTTGTTAATTGATTTGGGGTGTTTTGTAGTTCCTTGTGTTCCTTTATTCATCTTTTGTTCTCTGACCTTGTGATTTAATGACTAAATTTACTGCTGTTTGGATTCCTTTCTCCTTTTCATGTGTAGCTGCAGATTTTTGGTACACGGTGACAATGAGAGGTGGGTGTGGGAGTGTGTGATGATTTTAAGTGGCCGATCTCTCAAGTTCAAACACATTTTGAACCCTGAATTTTTATTCCCCTCCCCCAGTGATTACTGTTTTTAGACCTTATATTTTATACTTTTTGTTTTGTGGATCCCTTAACTAGGTATTGTGGATACAGATCATTTTACTACTTTTGACTTAGCTTTATACATGGTTAGTTTACTATGTCTATTGTGTTTTTGCATCTGTCAATGAAATTTTTCCTTTAGTAATTTTCATGTATCTAGTTGTGACCTTTCCTTTTTTTTTTGCTTTAAGAGGTCCCTTTAATAATTTCTTGTAAAGATAGTTTGGTGATGCGGAACTCTTTTAGATCTTGCATGTCTCTAAAACTTTAGATCTTTCTGTCAAAAATAAATGATTGGAGAATATTCTTAATTGTAGATTTTCCCTTTCATCACTTTACAGATACAATGCCTCTCCCTTCCGGCCTACAGAGTTTTTCCTGAAAAGTCAACTGCTAGATTTATGGGAATTCCCTTGTACATTACTTGTTGCTTTTCTCTTGCTGCTTTTAATAGTCTCTCTTTATCTTTAAGGTTTGCCACTTTAATAGGAGTATGTCTTGGTATGGTCCTCTTTCAATTGATTTTGTTTGAGACTCTTTGCTTCCAGTAGCTATCTGTTTCGTTTGCCAGGTTAGGGATGATTTCAGCTATTATGTCTTTAAATATGTTTTCTGCACCCCCCCTTCTCCTTCTGGGACCCATATAATACAAATGTTAGTATGTTTGATGTTGTTTTAGATGTCTATTAAATTATCCCAGTTTTGTTTTGTTTTGTTTTTATGCTTAGCTTCCAATATTCTGTCTTCTGGATCACTGATCCTGTCCTCTATACCATCTAATCTACTGTTGATTCCTTTTAGTGTATTTTTCATTTCAATTGTTATATTCATCTCTGGTTCTTCTTTACATTTTCTAACTCTGTATTAAAAACTTCTAACTTCTCACTCTACTCATCTAGTCTTTTTGTCAGTCTTTTTTATAGTTTTTATAGTCATTACTTTGAATTCTTTATTGGGTAGGCTGCCTGTCTCCATTTTATTTAGTCCTTCTGAGGCATTATCTTGTTCCTTGGTTTGAAACATGTTCCTCTGTTGCTCAATTTTTCCTAATTTGCCATTTTTATTTTCATGCATTTTATAGGTTTCATGTGTTTTATTGTTACATTTCCTGAACCTGGAGAAGTGGCCTTTTGTAGGAGATAGCCTATGAGTCCCAGCAGTGCACTGCCCTCTAGTTACCAGACCTATGTCTTTTTATATACCAGTGCTATGTCGGCTGTGAGTCCCTCTGTTGTGGTGAGCTGACTATATGGGCAGTCTGGTATGTATAACTGTTGGTTTTCCAGACTAAGCTTTGTACAGAGGCTGTTGGCCCCTGGTTATTGAGGCCAGGTCATGAAGCAGCTGGCTGTGAAACCCTATAGGATCACAGGGCCAATTCTGATGAGTCTGACCCCAAACTTCTTTCAAATTACTGCTTCTTCCTTGAGTCCCAGAAGTGTGTGAGTTGTGTGCATCCTTAAAGAGTAATATCTCTATCTCCCAAAGCCCTCTGGCTCTCTAGAAAGTAAGCCTCATTGGACTTCAAAGCTAAATGTTCTTCCTAATGCAGCATCCATGAACTGAGAAGCCTGATATGGGGCTTGGCCCCTCGCTCCTTGGAGAGAAACTCTGCAATTATAATTATCCTCCTGTTAGCTGCTAGAGGTATGGCTCTTGACTGTACTGTGACCCTGCTCCTCTTACCAATTTCCTGGTTCCTTATTCCTATCTTTAGTTAAAGAAGACATTTTCTGCTAGATTAAAGTCTTTCTCATCAATAGTTGCTCTGAAAATAATTGTTAATATGGTATGCCTATGGAAGCAGGTGAGTTTTCTTTTGTTCTTCTGTTATTGCTCATTTTTTGTTAAATAGATACTATTATTGTACCATTTTATTCCCTTCTTGTTTCCTTTTATTGTATTTTTGAAAAATTTTAAACCATTTTTATTGGTTTCCCTGAGGATTATAATTGGCACTTTAATTTAGAAAAATCTAGTTCAGATTAATTCTAATTTATTCAAACAGTGTATAGTAACTTTGCTACAACGTATGTCTACTCCCTGTCCTTTTTCTATTATAAAAATAACATCCTTATACAATATACAGCCTACTTATCAACACATCTTTAGTTGTATGAAGTTTTCTTTTAAAGCAGATAGGTAAAAAAAAGTGTTACAAACAAAAATCTATTTATACTGTCTCTTATATATACTTGTGTAGTTACCTTTATTGACACAATTGTTTATGTGGATTTGAGTTACTTCGTGAATTTTCTTTTCAGCTTGAAGGACTCTCTTCAGTAATTTTATAGGACAGGGCTTGTTGTTCAGTTGCTCAATCTTGTCTGACTCTCTACCATTAACTGCAGCACACCAGGCCTCCACAACACAGCACACCAGTACATAATCCTTCACTATGTCCCAGAGTTTGCTCAAACTCATGTCCATTGACTCAGTGATGCTATCTAACCATCTCATTCTCTGTTGTCCCCTTCTTCTCCTGACCTCGATCTTTCTTAGCATCAGGGTCTTTTCCAGTGAACTGGCTCTTTGCATCAGGTGGCCAAAGTATTGGAGCTTCAGCGTCAGCCCATCAAATGAATATTCAGCATTGATTTCATTTAGAATTGACTTGTTTGATCTCCATGCAGCCCAAGGAACTCTCAAGAGTTTTCTCCAGAACCACAATTTGAAAGCATCAATTCTTCAGTGCTCAGCCATCTTTATGGTCCAACTCTTACATCCATAACATGACTACTGGAGAAACCATAGCTTTGACTATACCATTGTCATTGGTTTCCCAATGCTGAGTTTCAAGCCAGCTTTTTCACTCTCCTCTGTCACCTTCATCAAGAGACTCTTTAGTTCCTCCTCACTTTCTGCCATTAGGGTGGTGTCATCTCAGTATCTGAGGTTATTGATATTTCTCCCAGCAATCTTGTTTCTAGTTGAGCTTCATCCAGCCTGGCATTTTCCATGAATTACTTTGCATATGAGTTAAATAAGCAGAGTTACAATGCACAGCATTGATGTACTCCTTTACCAATTTGAAACCGGTCCATTGTTCCATGTCTGGTTCTAACTGTTGCTTCTTGACCTGCATATAGGTTTATCAGGAGGCAGGTAAGGTGGTATTCCTAACTCTTTAAGTATTCTCCACAGTTTGTTGTGATCCACGCAGTCAAAGACTTTAGTGTAGTCAGTGAAGCACAAGTAGATGTTTTTCTGGAATTCCCTTGCTTTTCCTATGATCCAATGTATGTTGGCAGTTTGATCTTTGGTTCCTCTGCTTTTTCTAATTCCAGCTTGCATATCTGGAAGTTCTCAGTTCAGATATGTTGTAACCTAGCTTGAAATTTTGAGCATTACCTTGCTAGCATGTGAAATGAGTGCAATTGTGAAGAGGTTTGAACATTCTTTGGCATTGCCCTCCTTTGGGACTGGAATGCAAACTGATCTTTTCCAGTCCTGTGGCCACTGCTGAATTTTCCAAATTTGCTGGCATATTGAGTGAAGCACTTTAACAGCAACATCTTTTAGGATCTGAACTAGCTCAGCTGGAATTCCGTCACTTCTACTAGCTTAGCTTGTAGTAATGCTTCCTTAGGCCCACTTGACTTCACACTCCAGGATGTCTGGTTCTAAATGAATGATCACAGCATTGTGGTTATCTGGGTCATTAAGACCTTGTACAGTTCTGTGTATTCTTGCCACCTCTTCTTAATATCTTCTGCTTCTGTTAGGTTCACACCATTTCTGTCCTTTATTGTGCCCATCTTTGCATGAAATGTTCCCTTGGTGTCATTATTTTCTTGAGAGCTCTAGTCTTTCCCATTCTATCGTTTTCCTCTATTTCTTTGCATTGTTCACTTAAGAAGGTCACAGCTGCTAGTGATGAATTTTCCTGGGTTTTTTTTATCTAGGATTGTATTTTTCATAATTTTTGAACATTTTTTCTGGTCATAGAATTCTTGATTGACATTCTTTTTCTTTCGAGTATTTGAAAATGTCATCTTGCTGACTTTTCCATAATCTTTGGGAAGATAGTTGATAATCTCTTAACTGATGCCTTGTACTTCATTGTTCTGTCACTGCTTTCAACATCCTTTGTCATTTTCTTCTTCTTTTTTTTTTTTTTTTTTTGGTTAGTCACTCAGTCGTGTCCAACTTTTTGCGACCCATGAACTGTAGCCCACCAGACTCCTCCATCCATGGGATTTTCCAGGCAAGAATACTGGAGTGGTTAGCCTTTCCCTTCTCCAGGGATCTTCCCAACTCAGAGATCTCCACATTGCAGATGGATTCTTTACCAGCTGAGCCATTTTCTTTTTAAGGCAGAATAATATTCCATTTTTTTAACCTCTGTGTGTGTGTGTATCCACATTTTCTTTATTGATCCATTGATGGACACTTAGGTTATGTCCATGTGCAGCTATTGTATAAATATCAGTAAATAATGCTTCAATGAACATAGAGGTGCAGGTATTTTTCAAATCAGTGTTTTTACTTCCTTCAGATAAATACCTGAACTTGGATATGCTGGATTATACAGTTGTCTCTATTTTTTGATTTGTGAGGAACCTCCGTCCCCTTTTTCATAGCAACTGCAACAATTGATATCCCCACCAACAGTGTACAAGACTTCTCTTTTCTCTACAGTCTCACTAGCATTTATTATCGCTTGTCTTTTTGATGAAAGCCATTCTAACAGGCATGAGGTGATATTATGGTTTTGATTTGTATTTCCCTGATTATTAGTGATGTTGAGTATCATTTCATGTATCCATTAGCCATTTGTTTGTTCATCTTTGGGAAAAAATGTCTATTTGATTTCTCTGCTCATTTCTAAACTGGATTGGTTTTTGCTATTGACTTTTATGAGTTCTCTACATATTTTAGATATTAATCCCTTATCATATATGTGATTTGCCAATATTTTCTTCTATTCTGTAGGTTGCCTTTTCATTTTTTCAATGGCTTTGCTGTGCAGAAGCTTTTTAGTTTGATGTAGTTCCACTTGTTTAATTTTTGCTTTTGTACCTTTGCTTTTGATATAAAATTTATAAAAAAAAATATTAGGACCAGGAGCTCAAGGAGCTTATTGCCTGCATTTTCTCCTAGGTGTTTTGTGGTTTGATATCTTACATTAAAATAGTTAATCCATTGTGAACTGACTTTTGTATGTGGTATAAAATATTTGTCCATCTTCATTCTTTTGCAAATGGTTGTCTAGTTTTCCCAATACCATATTCTGATGAGACTATTCTTTCTCAATTGTATATTCTTAGCTCCTTTGATGTGAATTGGCCATACATGCATGAGTTTATTTCTGAGTTTCTATTCTGTTCCATAAACCTATGCATATGTTTTTATGCCCATACCATACTGTTTTTGTTACTATAGATTTTTAATATAATTTGAAATCAGGAATCATGATGCCTCCAATTTTGTCTTTTCTTCTTAAGATTGCTTTGGATCTTCAGAGTCTTCTAAGCTTTCATACAACTTTTAGAATTTTTTTTTACTTCTTTGAAAAATACCATTGGAATTTTGATAGGGATTACATGGAATCTGTGCTTGGATTTTAACAATAAGGGCAATTTAACATAGTGATTCTTCCAATTCACTATCACAGAATATCTTTCCAGTTATTTGTGTCTTCTTCAGCTTCTTTCGTCAGTGTCTTATAGTTTTCAAAGTAAATATTTTCACCTCCTTGGTTAAATTTAGTTCTAGGTATTTTATTCTTTATGATGCATCTATAAATGGCATTGTATTCTTAATTCCTCTTTGTAACAGTTTGCTGTTAGTGTACCAAAACAACCAATTTTGTATATTAATTTTACATCTTTCAACATTGCTCAATTTCTTGATTAGTTCTAATAGTGCTTTGGTGGATTCTTTAGTGTTTTCTCTATATAATATCAGGTCATCTGCAAAGAGAGACTTTTGTACTTTTCCCTCTTTGATTTGATGCCTTTATTTATTTCTCTTACTTAATTCCTCTGTCTAGGACTTCTAGTACCATGATGAATATCAGTGGAGTGAGTGGAAATTACTGTCTTATTCCTAATCTTAGAAGAAAAGCTTTCACTTTTTCAATTTTGAGTATAATGTTGGCTGTGGGCTTGTTGTATATGGTTTTTATTATGCTGAGGTAGTTTCCCTTTATACCCTTGTTGTGGAGTGTTTTTTTTTTTTTTATCACAAATTAACTTGGATTTTGTCAAATGCCTTTTTGTGCATCTATTAAGATGTTTCAAGAGATTTTTATCCTTTATTTTGTTAACGTAGAGTACCATATTTATTGATTTGCAGATGTTTAACAATCTTTGCATGTCTGGAATCCTTTTAATGTACTGTTGAATTATTTTGCTAATATTTTTTAGGATTTTTGTATCTCTGTTCATCAAGGATGTTGGCCTATAATTTTCTTTTCTTGCAGCATCTTTATCTGGTTTTGATAGGAGGGTAATGCTCGCCTTAGAAAATAAGTTTACATGTTTTCCCTTCTCTTCTTTTATTTTTTAATTTTTTGTGAGACTTTTAAAGATATTGGCATTTGTTCTACTTTAAATCTTTGGTAGAATTAATCAGTGAAGCATCTTACCCTAAACTGTTAATTGCTGGGAGATTTTAGATTACTGATTCAATTTCCTTAGTAGAAATAGGTACATTCAGATTTTTCTTTTCTTCCTTCTGTGGTCCTGGTAGTCTGTTTATTTCTAAGAATTTATCCATAGCTTCTAACTTTCCAGTTCATTGGCAGATAATTGTTCATAGTAGTCTCTTATGAGCCTCTGTATTTCTGATGTACCAAGTTTAACATCTCTCTTCATTGCTGATTTTGAGTCCTCTTTTTCTTGGTAACTATAGATTAATGTGTTTCACTGATCTTTTCTATTGTCTTGACAGTCTTTACTTGACCTTTAGTTTTGGTCAATCTTTATTTCCTCCATCCTTCTAACTTTAAACTTATTTTTCCTTTGATGTTAAGTTTTTTAAGTTTTTTCATAATATAAGGATTTATTGCTGTGAAATTCCCACTCAGAAAAGCTTTTACTGCATCCTACAAATTTTGGTATGTTGGATTTCCATTTTTGTTTGTCTTATGAAATTTATTGAAATCTTTTAAGTTGCTCTTTGAACCACTGTATATTCAGTATTATACTGTTTAATCTTCATGCATTTGTGTATTTTCCAGTTTTAACTTGTAATTAATTTCTAGTGACATACCAATGTGGTCAGAAAAGATGCTTGATATGGGATATTCTGACATTTATTGACTTTTCTCTGTGGTAATGTAAGATCTATTTGGGAGAATGCTCTATATGTACTCTTGCTTTTGGATAGAATGTTCTGTATGTTATACAGACATATATATCCAGCTGATGTACCAAGCCAATGATTCTTTATTGACATTCTATCTAGATGATTTCAGAGAAGATAATGGCAGCCCACTCCAGTACTCTTGCCTGGAAAATCCCATGGGCAGAGGAGCCTAGTAGGCTGCAGTCCATGGGGTCGCGAAGAGTCAGACACAACTGAGTGACTTCCCTTTCACTGTTTACTTGCATGCATTGGAGAAGGAAATGGCAACCCACTCCAGTGTTCTTGCCTGGAGAAACCCAAGGACAGGGGAGCCTGGTGGGCTGCTGTCTATGGGGTTGCACAGAGTCGGACACGACTGAAGCAATTTAGTAGCAGCAGCAGCTAGATGATTTCTCCATTGATTAAAGTGGGGCATTAAAGTTCCTTACTATTACTGAATCACTATTTCTCCCTTCAGTTCAGTTCAGTCTCTCAGTCGTGTCCGACTCTTTGCGACCCCATGAATCACAGCACACCAGGCCTCCCTGTCTATCACCAACTCCCAGAGTTCACTCAAACTCATGTCCATCGAGTCGGTGATGCCATCCAGCCATCTCATTCTCTGTCGTCTCCTTCTCTTCCTGCCCCCAACCCCTCCCAGCATCAGAGTCTTTTCCAGTGAGTCAACTCTTCACATGAGGTGGCCAAAGTTTTGGAGTTTCAGCTTCAGAATCTTTGCTCCTCTGGCTGTGTGCATAAATATTTACAAATGTTATATATTCTTGTTTTAATGACTATCATTTTATAGTGGCCTTCTTAGTCTCTTATTGCAGACTTTGTCTTAAAGTCTATTTAATCTGATGTAACCACCATAGTTTATTGTTTTGTTTTACCATTCACATGGAATATCTTTTTCTTTTTTCTTTCCTTTCAGTCCATGTGTGTTCTTAAAGCTAACTGAATCTCTTGTAAGCAACATATAGATGGGTCTTGTTTTTCATTTTTAAAATATATTTAAGCCACTCTATCTTTTGATTGGGGAATTTAGTCCATACATTTAAAGTGATCGTTGGTAGGTTTGAACTTGTCACTGTTTTGTAACTCCTTTCTTCCTCTTCTCTTGATCCTTTCCTTTATGATTTGATGATTATCTGTAGTTTTATCTTAGATTCCTTTATCTTTTTTGTATCTACCTTTTCTTTCTGGTTACCATGAAGCTTACATAAAATCTCTTGCATTTATGAAAGTGTATTTAAAATTGATAACACATTAATTTGGATAATTCTGAAGTTCTACGTATTTACTCCCCTCCACGACTGAGCGACTTCACTTTCACTTTTCACTTTCACACATTGAAGAAGGAAATGGCAACCCACTCCAGTGTTCTTGCCTGGAGAATCCCAGGGATGGGGGATCCTGGTGGTCTTCCGTCTATGGGGTCACACAGAGTCGGACACGACTGAAGTGACTTAGCAGCAGCAGCAGCAACATTTAATGTTTTTGATATCACTATTTTATCTCGTCTCCATTGACCAATTTTTATATTTATTTTGCTACTTTTAGCCTTCATACTGGAGAAGGAAATGGCAATCCACTCCAGTACTCTTGCCTAGAAACTCCCATGGGCGGAGGAGCCTGGTGGGCTGCAGTCCGTGGGGTCTCGAAGAATCAGACACAACTGAGCAATTTCACTTGCACTTTTCACTTTCATGCATTGGAGAAGGAAATGGCAACCCACTCTAGTATTCTTGCCTGGAGAATCCCAGGACGGGGGAGTCTGGTGGGCTGCTGGCTATAGGGTCGCACAGAGTCGGACATGACTAACGCAACTTAGCAGCAGCAGCCTTCATACTAGATTTATAAGTGATTAATCAACAACCAACACAATAAATTATTCTTTTTTAATATATATTTAACTTTGCCAGTGAAATTTACTTTCATATGTTTTCCTTTTAGTAATGAGAACACTTATTTCAGCTAAAGAAAGTCTTTGGCATTTATTTTAAGGCTGATCTGTTAGTGGTGGAGTTTGTCAATTTTTTTCTTCTCTGGAAAACACTCTCTCCTTCAATTCTAAAGGGTACCTTTGATGGAAAGAGTGTTCTAGGTTGGCAGATTGCTTTTCCTTTTAGAATTTAATATATTATGTCTCTTCCTTCTGGCTACAGATTTCTGCTAAAAAAGCTATTAACAGTCTTATGCAGGATCCCTTGTATATAACAAGTTTTCCTTTTGTTGCTTTTATAATTCTCTTCTTGTCTTTATCTTTTGACAGTTTAATTACGATGTGTCTTGATATGGGTCTCTTTGCATTAAACTTTTTTGAACAATTGGCGTTCCCTGGTTCTGGATGGCTGTGTCCTTCCTTAAGGTAAGGAGATTTCCAACCATTATTTATTCAAATATGGTTATTTCCCCCTTTTCTCTTTCTTTCCTTCTGTGGTAAGTCATTTCAGTCGTGTCTGACTCTTTGCAACTCATGGACCGTCTGTCCCTGGGATTCTCCAGGCAAGAATACTGGAGTCAGTTGCCATGTTTTTCTCCAGGAGATCTTCCCGACCCAGGGAGCAAACCTGTGTCTCTTAGTTTCTTGCACTGGCAGATGGGTTATTTACCACTAGTGTCACCCGTGAAGTGAAAGTCGCTCCATCGTGTCTGACTCTTTGTGACTTCATGGACTATGGGCTGCCAGTCTCCTCTGTCCATGGAATTCTCCGGGCCAGAATACTGGAGTGGGTAGCCATTCCCTTCTCCAGCAGATCTTCCCATCTCAGAAAGATCTGTTCAGTTCAGTTTAGTTCAGTCGCTCAGTCGTGTCCGACTCTTTGCGACCCCATGAATCACAGCACGCCAGGCCTCCCTGTCCATCACCAACTCCCGGATTCACTCAAACTCATGTCCATTGAGTCAGTGATGCCATCCAGCCATCTCATTCTCTGTCGTGCCCTTCTCCTCCCGCCCCCAATCCTTCCCAGCATCAGAGTCTTTTCCAGTGAGTCAACTTGTCGCATGAGGTGGCCAAAGTATTGGAGTTTCAGCTTTAGCATCAGTCCTTCCAATGGGACCCCTATAATAAAGTATTGGTCATCTTTTTCTCAAATTTATTTCATTCAAATATAGTTGATGTACAATGTTTGTGTTCTTTTCTGCTGTAGGGCAAAGTGATTCAGTTATACATATATATATACATTCTTTTTCATAGTCTTTTCCATTATAGTTTAT
This sequence comes from Moschus berezovskii, assembly GCF_049115385.1. NCBI lineage: Eukaryota > Metazoa > Chordata > Mammalia > Artiodactyla > Moschidae > Moschus > Moschus berezovskii. The sequence continues at coordinate 39,591,995 of NC_142468.1, read as the reverse complement.
CACACATATTGAATATAGCTCCCTATGCTATACAGTAAGACCTTGTTGTTTATCCATTTATATGTATACTATTCTGCATCTGCTAACCCCAAACTCTCACTGCACCATTCCCTCACCACCACCAACCCGCTTGGTAACAAGTTCATTCTCTATGTTTGTGAGTCCATTTTATTATTTCAGTCAGTCAATCATGCCCGACTCTTTGCAACCCCATGAACTGCAGCACGCCAAGCCTCCCTGTTCATCACCAACTATTGGAGCTTGCTTGAACTCATGTCCAGCGAGTTGGTGATACCATCCAACCATTTCATCCTCTGTTGTCCCCTTCTCCTCGTGCCTTCAATCTTTCCCAGCATCGGTGTGTTTTCCAATGAGTCAGTTCTTTGAATCAAGTGGTCAAAGTATTGGACCTTCAGCTTCAGCGTCAGTCCTTCCAATGAATATTCAGGACTGACTTCATTGAGCACTGACTGGTTTGATGTTCTTGCAGTCCAAGGGACTCTTAAGAGTCTGTTTTATAGATAGATTCATTTGTGTCATATTCTAGATTCCACGTATAAGGGACATCATATGGTATCTCTTTTCATCTTTCTGACTTACTTTACTTCGTATGATAGTGTCTAGGTCCATCCATGTTGCTACAAATGGTATTATTTCATTCTCCATTCTTTTTTACGGTGGAGCAGTATTCCACCATATATATATACCACATCTTATTCATTCATTCATCCATCAGTGGGTGTTTAGGTTGTTTCCATATGTTGGCTATTGTGAACAGTGCTGCTATGAACATAGGGGTACATGCATATTTGTGAATTACAGTTTTGTCTGTATATATACTCAGGAGTGGGATTGCTGGATCATATGGAAAACTCTATTTTTAGATTTTTGAGGAACCTCTACACTGTTTTCCACAGTGGCTGCACCAATTTACATTTCTACCAACAGTGTAGGAGGGTTCCCTTTCCTTGACAACTTCTCCAGCATTTGTTATTTGTAGACATTTTAATGATGGCCATTCTGAGTGGTGTGAGGTGGTACCTCATTGTAGTTTTGATTTGCATTTCTCTAATAATTAGGAATACTGAGCATCTGTTCATTTGCTTGCTGGCCATCTGTGTATCTTCTTTGGAGAAATGTCTACTTAGGGCTTCTGCCTGAGAAATGGAATATTTCCTGCCATATCAGTAACAGATGTCACAGTCATCAGCCATTGTAACCCTCCAATTTGAGCCAGTCAACCCTAAGAGAACTCAAGAAGGAGAATACCTGCCATCTAGCAGCCATCAGAATACAGACACATCCTATAGTGAGCCCCAAGGAACTCTGGACATGAAAACAGGATACTGGCCCCAGATGGCTGAGGTGCATATCAAAGGAATGACTTCCTTGAGCCCAGACTCTTGCATCTTCCCATACACAGAAAAGTGCTAAATTTCTTAACTTGGGTTATCTGGTTTTCTTGAATAATAATTTTTTGATGTTCAGACTACCTGCCCTTTGTTGCACTATATCTACATAACCTGGCTCTTCCCCTTGACTTCTTGGAGCAGTTCTCTCAGGGTGACTTGAGATGCTGTTTCCTAAACCAGAAGTCCTAAAAGTTTGCACTGACTAAAACATAATTCACAACTTTTAGATTGCATGTAATTTTTTCAGTCAACATGCCCATTTTTCAACTAGGTTGTTTTTTTGTTACTGAGTTTTATGAGCTGTTTGTATATTTTGGAAATTAAGCCCTTTTTGTTCTCATAATTATCAAATATTTTCTCCCAGTCTATAGATTGTCTTTTCATTTTGTTTATGATTTCCTTTGCTCTACAACAGCTTGTAAGTTTGATTAGGTTCCAATTGTTTATTTTTGTTCTTATTTCTATTTCCTTGGGAGAGTAATTTAAAACATTGGTGTGATTTATGTTGGAGAATGCATTGCTTACGCTCTCTTCTAGGAGTGTTACAATGTCATGTCTTATATTTAATTCTTTAAGTCATTTTGAATTTATTTTTGTGCATGGTGTGATGGTGTATTCTACTTCATTGATTTACACGTGGTCATCCAACTTTCCCAACGCCGCTTGCTGAAGAGACTCTTTTCTACATTGTATATTCTTACCTTCTTTGTCAAAGATTAATTGGTGTGTAGGTTTATTTCTGGGCTTTCTGTTCTGTTGCATTGATCCATATGTATGTTTTTGTGCCAAGTATTGGTCATCTTGATATTGTCTATAAGTCCCTTAAGCTTTCTTCATTCCTTTTTTTTTTCTTTTTGCTGCTCTGATAAATACATTCCATGCATTTCAAGTTTGCTATCCTTTCTTCTGCTTCATCTAGTCTTCTGCTGAACCCCTTTATTTTTCTGAACAATTATTATATTTCTCAGCTCCATGATTTCTACTTGTACTTACTTATATTTTCTGTCTCTTTGTTGAAATTTTCACTTTATTCATGAATTATTCCCCTGACCTTGGTAAGCATCATTATGAACGGTCATAATTTTGAACTCTATCAAGTAAATCACTTATCTGATTTCATTAAGATGTTTTTCTGGGATTTAATCTTGTTCTTTAGTTTGGAACACAGTCCTTTATTCTCCATTTTCGATGAGTCTCTTTTTTTCTCTGCATTAGACAAAACAGCCACCTCTCCTGAGTCTTGAAGGACTAATCTGTAGGTGCATGTGTGTGTGCTAAGTCACTTCAGTTGTGTCCCGCTCTGCGACCCTATAGACTGTAGCCCGCCAGGTTTCTCTGTTCATGCTATTCTCCAGGCAAGAATACTGGAGTGGGTTGCCATTTCCTCCTCCAGAGGATCTTCCCAATCCAGGGTTCGAACCCTTGTCTCATATCTCCTGCATTGGCAGGCAAGTTCTTTACCTCTAGCACCAGGTGGGAGATAAACCTTAATCTAGGTCAATTTAACCCTAGCCTAGATCTCACAAAATTTATTGATTATCCAAGAACACTTCTTTGTTCTTAGTGGCCCACAGTATCACATCTCACTTCCTGAAAGGGAGGATATCAGTCTGCAGCTCCATGCTGGCTGGTTGGAAGCCAGACCCTCAAACAGCAGTCTTTAAAGTATGCAAATATATCTCCTTAAGGGCATGACTGGGAGATGGGTGTTTCTGCTTTTTCTGCACTTAGCCCTGAGGCGACAAGCCATAAAGTACTGTTTCTTTGTTTGCTACCATTCTGTTGAACCTGTGAACACAAGCCACACTGGCTACCAGAGTCCAGAGATAAAGGGGCATCCCCTGGATGGCTCTGCACTAATTGCAACATCAAATACATTCAATCTTCTTTCTGGCAGATACCAGTGATCTGAAGTGAGGAAGGGGGATGGCACCAAGATGGCACCCTCTGGCCTCCATGGTCTTTGCAAAGTATCAGTTGGCTCCTGACTGTATGTTTAAATAGAAGTCTTCCCCTTAAAGAGTGAAGCTTTTAAGATAAGCAAATAGGCCTCTTTCATGGAAAGACTGGGCACATTTAAATCTGCTGCCTCTGTGCTATACTGTCGAGGGGTTAGCCACCCTGAGTCATTATATGAGTCCTTTAATAATGTCACTATAACACAAGCCTCATTGACTTTCAAAGCTAGATTGTTTGGGAGGGACCATCTTTCAGGTGCAGGTATTAAAATCCGGGTGCCAGATGTATGGTTCACACCTTTCAGTCCTCAGGGAGAAGACAGAAATTGTGACTTCTAGTTATGGGTAGCTGCTCTGGGGATGGGGTTTTAGTGAGATTGTTTTTCAGCCACTCCTACCTGTTTCAATGTGAGCTGTTTCTTAACGTGTAGGAGTTACTCAGCTAGTTTTTGGATTTCTTTCAGAGGGAAATGGTCCATATGTAGCTATAGAGTCCAAGTGCCCATGGGAGAAAGTGAGTTCAGGATATTGCTATATTGCCACCTTGAACTAGAACTTAATTCTTGATTTATTTTAAATTTGATTTCCTAATGATCACCCCAGGTCAGTATAATTTAGCCATCATCTAAAAAATGTGAGTGTTGGACTATAAAGAAAGATGCTGCTGCTGCTGCTAAGTCGCTTCAGTCGTGTCCGACTCTTTGCGACCCCATAGACGGAAGCCCACCAGACTCCCCCGTCCCTGGGATTCTCCAAGCAAGAACACTGGAGTGGGTTGCCATTTCCTTCTCCAATGCATGAAAGTGAAAAGTGAAAGTGAAGTCGCTCAGTCGTGTCCGACTCTTAGCGACCCCATGGATTGCAGCCTACCAGGCTCCTCCATCCATGGGATTTTCCAGGCAAGAGTACTGGAGTGGGGTGCCATTGCCTTCTCCGTAAAGAAAGCTGAGTGTTGAAGTATTGATGCTTTTGAACTGTGGTGCTGGAGAAGACTCTTGAGAGTCCCTTGGACTGCAAGGAGATCAACCAGTCCATCCTGAAGGAAATCAGTCCTGAATATTCATTGGAAGGACTGATGCTGAAGCTGAAACTCCAATCCTTTTGGCCACCTGATGTGAAGAACTGACTCATTGGAAAAGACCCTGATGCTGGGAAAGATTGAAGGCAGGAGCAAAAGGGGCTGACAGAGGATGAGATGATTGGATAGCATCACAGATTCGATGGACATGAGTTTGAGCAAACTCTGAGAGTTGGTGATAGACAGGGAAGCCTGGTGTGCTGTGATTTATGGGGTCGCAGAGAGTTGGACACGACTGAGAGACTGAACTGAACTGAACTGAACTGAGGACACTATAGGTCTTGGCACACCCTCAAGGATTGGGAGTCACTAAAAACAAAAAGAAATTGCTTGGGCAATTAGAAAGGATTGAAAGGCAGCAAAGATCTAGGACAGGACTGAGCAGAAAGCTTTAACTCCTATACAAGCTTAGTCCTTCAGGACTAGGAGAGGTGGCTGCTTTGTCAAAGGCAGAGAAACCAACAAAGAGTCAAAACAAACAAACAGATACTTATGTTCTAAATTTCAAGATTAAACCCCAGAAAAAATACCCAGTGAAATGCAGGTAAGTGATTTCTTTGACAAAGAATTCAAAATTAGTCATAAATATGCTCATTGAGTTTAGGAGAATACACAAAGTAAGAATTTCAACAAAGATAGAAAATATAAGTACCCAACAGAAATCATGAGCTAAAGAATACAATAACTTACCTAAAAACTTACAGCAAGGATTTCAACAGCAGACTAGATAAGGCAGAAGAAAAGATCAGTCACTGGAATATAGGGTAGTAGAATTCATCCAGTTAAAGGAGCAAAAAAAAAAGAAAAGGAACAAAGATAGCTAAGGGGCTCATGATCAATAGGCCCCAAAGGAGAAGATAAAGGGAAAGGGAACATACATCCAGATTCAGGAGGGCCAGAGAGTTCCAAATGAGAGAAATCTAAAAAGATCTATACTAAGATACATTATAATTAGTCAAAGACAGAGAGAAAATATTAAAACTAATGAGAGAAAAAAAACCTGTGGGTTCCCTTTTACATAACAGAAGTTCATCAACAGCTTTTTTCTGCAGAAATTTTGAAGGCCAGAAGGGAAAAACATAATATATTCAAAGTCCCAAGAGGAAAAAAAAAGATACCAAGATTCTATCCATCAAAGCTGTCCCTCAGAATTAGAGAGAAAGAGCTTTTAAGACAAGAAAAAGATGGAGTTTACCATCAATAGACTGGCCTTACAATGAATGTTAAAGGGATTGTTTCAGTTGAAACAAGGGTTCTAATTAGGAAAATAAAAATATAAGGAAGTATGCATTTCACTAGTAAAGCTAAATATATGTTAATATATTAGTTTATTCTTAATTTTAATGGTAGGTTAATTACTTACAAGTCTAGTATGAAGGCTAATGACAAACAGTACAAAATAACTATAATAATTTGTTAATGGCTATACAAATTAAAAGTATATAAATTTTGATAGTTATTAATAAAACATGAAACATTGGGAGAGTAAAACTGTAGAGTTTTAGAATGCATTCAAATTCAACTTATAATTTACTGTTGTAAGATTTGCATAAAATATTTTGTATTTGTTAACCACTAATAAAAACCTCTAGTAGATACACAAAAGATAATGGAGTCTAAGTATTACACTACAGGAAATCATCAAATCACCAGAGACAAAATTTGTTTAGAAAGAAAAAAGAATGGCAATAATAAGTCCACACTTACCAACAAATAATTCAAATGTAAGGGAACTAAATAAAAGTGAGTGGCTGGTGAATTAAAAAAAAAATCTATATTCTGCTTTATGGGCACAAATTTCAAGACTGAAAGTGACGGGATGGATAAAGATATTCCCTGAAAATGTAAACTGAAGAGGGCTTGGATAGCTATACTTATATCAGACAACATAGGCTTTAAGACAAAGGAGGTCACATTTTAATAATAAAGGAGTCAATCCAACAAGAGGACATACATTTGAAAGTATTTATTCACCTAACATAGGGTGACATAAAACAAATTGTAACTGATTTAAAAAGAGAAATATTAATAGCAATACGATAATATTAGGGCAGTTAACCCCCACTTTCATCAATAGGTAGATCAATGAGACAGAAAATAATGAAATACTGGCCCTTAAATGACATGTTGGGCCAGACAGTCAACATTTTAGAACAGTCCATCCAAAAGTAAGAGAATACATGTAGCTCCCCAACACATGAAACACTCTCCAAGATAGAACATATGTTAAAGCATTAAAAAGTCTTAATAAATTCAAGAAAATTAAAATCATATTGAGCATCTTTTCCCACACAATGGTATGAAATTAGAAACCAGTTACAAGAAGAAAACTAGAAACCACAGTAATATGTGGAGATTAAACAACATGCCAATGAATAACCAATGGGTCTAAAGAAATAAAAAAAAAAATTTGAGACAAAGATAATGTATATACAATACACCAAAACTATGGAGTATAGCAAAAGTAATTCTAAGAGGGAAGTTCATAGCAATAAACATGCTGCTGCTAAGTCACTTCAGTCGTGTCCGACTCTGTGTGACCCCATAGACGGCAGCCCACCAGCCTCTCCCGTCCCTGGGATTCTCCAGGCAAGAACACTGGAGTGGGTTGCCATTTCCTTCTCCAATGTGTGAAAGTGAAAAGTGAAAGTGAAGTCGCTCAGTCATGTCTGACTCGTAGCGACCCCATGGACTGCAGCCTACCAGGCTTCTACGTCCATGGGATTTTCCAGGCAAGAGTACTGGAGTGGCTTGCCATTGCCTTCTCCGAGCAATAAACATAAGAAACCATAAAAGATCTCAAAACAACCTAACAATATCTCAAAGAACTAGAAAACTAAAAATACACTAATAGAATCAAGGAAATAAGAGCAAAATATATGGACTAAAGAAAAGCTTTTGAAACTAAGAGCTGGTTTCTTTTTCTGTTTGTTTGTGTTTTAGAGCTAATTTCTGGAAGAGACCTTTATCTAGACACACCAGGGGAAAAGACTCAAATAAGTAAAATTAGGAAAAATGAGAGATTACAATAGATAAACAAGAGACTACTTTGAGCAATTATAAGTCAACAGAGTAAACATTCTAAAAGGATGAATTCCTGGAAACACAATTTACCAAAGCAAACTCATGAAGAAATAGAACATCTGAACAGACTGATTACTAGTAAGGAAATTGAATCAGGGAGGGGAGTCATGGAGGATCCTGCTGTGATTTATGTCGGAGAGTGTTTTGCCTATGTTCTCCTCTAGAAGTTTTATAGTTTCTGGTCTTACATTTAGATTTTTAATCCATTTTGAGTTAATTTTTGTGTATGGTGTTAGGGAGTGTTCTAGTTTCATTCTTTTACAAGTGGTTGACCAGTTTTCCCGGCACCACTTGTTAAAGAGACTGTCTTTTCTCCATTGAATATTCTTGCCTCCCTTGTCAAAGATAAGGTGTCCATAGGTACGTGGATTTATCTCTGGGCTTTCTATTTTGTTCCATTGATCTATATTTCTGTCTTGATGCCAGTACCATGCTGTCTTGATGACTGTGGCTTTGTAGTAGAGCCTGAAGTCCGGCAGGTTGATTCCCCCAGAAGGAAATTGAATCAGTAGTCAAGTACCTCCCAGAAAAAGTCTAGGACCAGATGGGTTTACTGATAAATTCTATTAATCAATGAAAAATAATTCCTACCAAGCTTTCTCAAACTCTTAAAAATAGAAGATGAAAGAACATGTCCAAATGCATTTTATGTAGCCAGCATCATTCCTTGATACCTAAAACAAAGACACTACCAGAAAAGAAAGAACTGTACAGACCATTATCTGTGATGATATGGATACAAAAATCCTCAGTAAAATATTAGCAAACTGATTTCTACAGCACATTAACTATATGAAGGATAAAAATTATTTCATTTCAATAGATAACTGAAAATCACTTGACAAAATTCACCATACATACATGGGTAAAAACTCTTAACAAAGTGAATATAGAGGGACTATAATTTAATAAAGGCAATATACGATAAGACTACAGCTAACATCATATTCAGTGGTCCGTCTAAGATCATGAAAGAGGATGCCCGCTCTCACCACTCCACTGTTTCAACATAGTACTGAAAGTCTTGACCAGAGCAATTAAATAACAAAAAGAACTGCTTGGCATTTAAATCAGAAAAGTAAAACTCTGTTTACAATTGGCATATTATATACAGAAAACACTAAAGACGCCACAAAAAATTATTAGATAAAATACATGATTTTAGTGAAGTTGCAGGATATAGCACTATGTTTGTTATATACTTGAAACTAATATAATATTGTACGTCATCTACACTTCAATAGTGAAAATACATAAGTGAAAAAAAGTCATTAAGTTTTAGGGAATATTTCCGTTGCTTTTGAATTTTGATTAAAAAATAATAATTCTTAAGTTGTCATATGTCTCCCCTGGAAGCATCACGTCACTAGGTTTTTGTTCTGTTTTGTGTATCAAGCCATATAACAGCAAAGATGTTCATTCTTCCCTCAGGGAAAGAATCTGCACTGGTTGTAAGGAGTTGCTATAGGAGCTACTGGAGAGTTCAAGCCAGGGCCACACTCTTCCTGAGCAGCCCCCAGCCAATGACTGAGCACATACATGGCAATAATACTAGACCCAAGACATTTCAGCCCAACATGGGACTTTTCTATAGCTAATCTTAGCTGGACTGGGAGCCCCGGGGCATTCTGAGAGTTTCAGGTTCTTCCTTTCCCCATCCTGTTCTTTCACATGTATAAGACCTTGATCATGGCCTAAAGTCTTTCTCTGCCTAATTCTGCTCTCTTCTCCCTTTATCTTTCACAGTAATCCTCTTACACTACTCACTCCATCTTAGCATATGCTTCTCAAAGTTCTAGAAGCAACACAATTGGTATAATATTAGGAATGGTCTAAGAAAGCAGGAGCTAAGATGGGATTTTGAAAATATATTATTCATTACCAGAGTGGTAAGGATGACCCCATCTCAAGTGGAATATGGGACATAGATAACCATGGCATAAGGTGACAGCCCTGTTACTAAATAGTTCACCAGTGTTCACTTAGGGAAGTGCCATGGTTGGCAGAAAACCCTGGGTATTGCTGTGATTCAGACTTTGGTCTTTAGGGACTCTGTTCCCCTATACCCTTGGGATTGGCTATCCATATACCTTTTTTTAAAGATGACTTGATACCCTGCAGAGAGATCATGAGAAAATAAGAGTGATTAACACTTAAAGGCTAAATTTGAGGGCAGAAGTCCATCTTAATTACCTTAGAAGAGGTTCTTATCTCCTGCTATACAAGATAGGATGAAGCCAAGGAAGAGACTAAAGATCTGAACGTTAGGATTACTGAGCTTCAAAGACGGTTGAACTCTCAACCAAGTAAATCTATTATATTAAGGCTAGAGCCCGGTTTGGAAAACCTAGAAACCTGATACAGGACAGGAAAATCTGGGTGGATACCTCCTGTAAACTGTGGCTCTTTGGACTACCCTAAAGTCCTCTGAACCTCCAGAGACAGTGCAACTGTCCTTTTTGGAGCTAGCTCCACCTACTCTTACTCTGTGAGAAGGCACTATATAATCCTCTCCTATACAAGGTGGCAGAGCTCTCCTTAGAAACTTCCCCGAGATGTATAATTAGGGTTATTCCATTATAAAATGGCTAGGATGTCAGGGTCACAGGGAAGAAAGAGATTATAGCTATAGGAAATTATAAGAATTAGTCAGTATGTGCCAGGACAGTACCTAGAGATTGGATTTTGAGCCTTCTTTGACTGGAATATGCAACTGGATAAGAATAGTTGACTTGGGTGCACAAGATTTAAAATATGTCCCACCCTTCCAGGGACTAGGACAAACACACGGCTAAAGTAGCACTTAGAAGCCTAGAGATGGCGTAAAATGAACATACAATGGATAAAAGTCTCAGCAAGTGGTGCTGGGAAGACTAGATAGCTACATGTAAAACATGAGATTAGAACATTACCTCACACTATGTACAAAAATAAATTCAGATCTTTAATCTATTTTAAGACTGAAACCATACAAATCCTAAGAAAGAACACGGGCAGAACACTCTTTGACATAAATCATAGCAATATTTTTTTTTAGATATGTCTCCTAAGGCAAGATAAATGAAAGGAAAAATAAACAAATGTGACATAATTAAACTTTAAAACTTTTGTAAAACAAAGGAAACCACTGACAAAACCTAAAGATAATCTACAAAATGGGAGAAAATGTTTGCTAAAGATGTGACTGGCAAGGAGTTAATATCCAAAATATATAAAGAGATCATACAACTCAATATCAAAAAACAAACAACCCAATCAGACATTGAGTAGAAGACCTGAATAGACATTTCTCCAAAGAAGACATACAGATGAAAATATGCTCAGCATCACTAATTATTCGAAAAATTCTAATAAAAACATGAGCATCACCTCACACCTGTCAGAATGACTGTCATTAAATGGTCTACAAATAACAAATGCTAGAGATGATGTGAAGAAAAGGGAACATTTGTACACTGTTGGTGGGAATGCAAATTGTTATAGCTACTGTAGAAAACAGATGAAGGTTTCTCAAAAAACTGAGAAATAGAAGTACCATATGACCCAGGAATTCTACTGCTAGGTATATACTCAAAATGAAAACACTAATTCAAAAAAGTACATTCACCCCAATGTTCATAACAGCACTATTTACAATAGCCCAGATGTGGAAGCAGCCCAAATGTCCATCAATAGATGATAAATTCATATATATGAATATTTATAATAATCCTTATATATGTAGCGTATTATTCAGCCATAAAAAGAATGAAATTCTGCCATTTGCAACAATGTAGATGGACCTAGAGAACATCATGCTTAATGAAATGAGTCAGAGAAAGAGATCACTTATATGCACAATATTAAAAATAACACAAAAGAATATACATGCAAAACAGAAACAGACTCACAGATACAGAAATCACACTTGCGGTCACCATAGGGGATAGGAAAGGGAGAGGAATAAGTTAGAGATATGAGATTAATGGACACAAACTAGTCAGTACATATAAAATAGAAAAGCAATAAGCATATACTGTATAGCATAAGGAATTATACTCATTACCTTGAAATAAATTTCAATGGAGTGTAATTTGTAAAAATACTGAATCACTATCCTGTATATCTGAAAATAACATAATATTGTAAATCAACTATTCAGTTCAGTTCAGTCGCTCAGTTGTGTCCGACTCTTGGCGACCCCATGGATCACAGCACGCCAGGACTCCCTGTCCATCACCAACTCCCGGAGCTCACTCAAACTCATGTCCGTCGAGTTGGTGATGCCATCCAGCCATCTCATTCTCTGTCGTCCCCTTCTCCTCCTGCCCCAATCCCTCCCAGCATCAGAGTCTTTTCCAGTGAGTCAACTCTCCGCATGAGGTGGCAAAATCAACTATAGTTCAATTAAAAAGAGAATGATTATCCATTCTGAGCAAAGTTGTAATGCTTGTGTTGCCAAAGTAGATTATGGGGTGACTCATATTATGGCAAAGATGCATCCTGAAAATGATCGCATACTATTGTAAACTCAGCCAAGTAGAAACCATAATTGTGGCTATTGTGCTGGAGGTAGTATCTTTGTGAGAGCCAATTAATGAGTAAATTGTATATAGCCATTGATAAGGTAAGTGTACTTTTTCTCCTATTCAATTCAGGAAAGGGTATCAAAAATAGCCCTAGGGGAAACATTCACATGGAATGGACAAGAAAATGCATTTATAAACCATGATAACTCTTCCCTGCTATCATAGTATAGTCAGAAGAGATCTGGAACATATGAATATGTAAAGAGTGTCACATTGATCCATTATACCCATGAAAACATACTGATTGGGCAAGGTGTATGAGCTGACTAGTATACTGAAGGCTTTGATAAGAACCATGTTTTCTGGAAAGCAGGAGAGGAATCTTTATAAGATTCAGGAATCTAATTTTAATAGTTTCTAGAGTTCTAGTGACCAGGAATGCACCTAGGTATCTCCAAAGTAAAACATAAATTGCTGCATCTTACATACTTTGCCAAGAAGAAGAAAGCACAGTGCTTGGTCGGCCTCTTTGCATCCTGGAGACAGCAATTCCTTATCTGAGACAGGGGTCTGGTCCATAAACTAGGTAATACAAAAGGTTGCCAGTTTTAAAGTGGAGCCTGGAGCAAAAATGTACTCTTTGGCAGGTCCAGACTATAATGCAAAGAACTTGACATCTTCAGTTAGATGATTCAGCAGTCCTGATGTTGTCAATGGTGAAAATGTTTCATTGTAGAGTTTAAGGGAAAGCCCCTGGGGTTCAGAAGCAAGGCCATGTCATTTACAACACAGAATTATATGCCTTTGAAAAACAGTTGAAGGAAATGGCAACCCACTCCAGTACTCTTGCCTGGAAAATCCCATGGACGGAGGATCTTGGTAGGCTGCAGTCCATGGGGGCGCTAAGAGTCAGACACGGCTGAGCGACTTCACTTTCACTTTTCACTTTCATGCATTGGAGAAGGAAAAGGCAACCCACTCCAGTATTCTTGGCTGGAGAATCCCAGGGATGGGAGAGCCTGGTGGGCTGCTGTCTATGGGGTCACACAGAGTTGGACACGACTGAAGCAACTTAGCAGCAGCAGAGAAACAGTTCCTGGTATGTTATTCAGTTCAGTTCAGTCACTCAGTCGTGTCCGACTCTTTGAGACCCCATGAATCACAGCACGCCAGGCCTCCCTGTCCATCACTAACTCCCAGAGTTCACTCAAACTCATGTCCATCAAGTCGGTGATGCCATCCAGCCATCTCATTCTCTGTCGTCCCCTTCTCCTCCCACCCCCAATCCTTCCCAGCATCAGAGTCTTTTCCAGTGAGTCAACTCATCGCATGAGTTGGCAGGGATTGGTAAAGATGGAATGCTTGACCATGGAACAGTAAGTGACAATTTGTCTTAACCTGTTATAAACTGGGTATTATCTGGCCCATTAAGTCACAGTGCATTTGCATGGCTTATCCAACCTTATAAGGTGGAAGTGGTACATTTGAATTGAGCCTAAGCAGGCATGCTAAATCCTCCCATAGAACTTCACCAATCAGTTCTCTGTCACCTAGTAAGAAGACGTACAGAAGTAGAAAGAGCGAGGGAACAAGTTATGGCTCAGTTTCTCCTGTCACGAGCAGCCTGGGGTCAGTGCTATTGCCAGGCAACCACCCAGAGAGAGAATCCAGGACTGGTGACCACAGAGTTCCCAGAACAGAACACAGCTGACCTCCTCTGTTAAGGAGGTCTTGCCATATTGGATTTTCTTTGCCAAGTGAGAAAGCAATACAATCAAATGGTAACGTATATGTAAAGATAGATGCCAACTCCTCTATGGGAAGGGAGGTTTCAGATATCTTGAAGTAAATGCGCTAGTCTTGGCTCTCGGGTACAAATAGTACAGATATCCCTTTTTAACTAGGGGTTGTATGTTAACTAGGGGATGTAAAAGTGTGTTTAATACCTGGAGTGGCATTCAGAAGTAAGGAGAACTGATCTGAAACAATGCAATACTATAACCTGTGATGACACTGTATAGAATTTTGACATAGCATCTCTCCCCTTTTCATCATAGGGGATTGGAAAGCAAAACTAGAAAGTCAAAAGATACCTGGAAAGACATGCCAAGAGCTTATTTGTACTACTTTAGTGAACTGGACATTGACCAATCAACTGTTTGGGCAGTGAAAGTTACTTCCTGTGCTCTTTGAATAACAATTTTAATTAGAGAATTCATAACACAAGACCTAAGAAGGAAGAATCATTAGTTTAGCACCATTATTAACACATGATAATACCTCAGGCACTTCATATTCCTATCACCTAATTTTAGGTGAGGAACCTAAAACTTCCTTCAATCACTTATGGAGATATCTGGATGTTTTAGAGAACAAGATCAGAAACTGAGCCTGGCTTGAGTCTAAAGCCTATGAACTTTTTTGCTATACTAGGCTGCCCAGTGTTTGAGGAAAAACTGCCTTCTAAGCAAGATTTGAGAAGTCAGTTCATGGTGTTATGACATTTTGGCAGCACTGTAGAAAAAGAAAGAAAGTGAAGTCACTCAGTCGCGTCCAGCTCTTTGTGACCCCACGGACAGTAGCCCACCAGGCTCCTCCATCCATGGGATTCTCCAGGCAAGAATAATGGAGTGGGTTGCCATTTCCTTCTCCAGGAGATCTTCCCTACCCAGGGATTGAACCCAGCAGACACTTTACTGTCTGAGCTACCAGGTTTGTCCACCACTGTAGAAACCAGTTTCTAATGCGATGTTGAAATGTACAGAGAACATGACAATATTCAAAGGTCCGAATGAAATGAGTTCACTGAAAAGTTAAGTTCTTAAAAAACCCTAGACACCTTGAAACTGAGTCTATAGACAGGATGAGAGAGAGTGGGGACAAATCTGGTCCCTGCCTAATAACAAAAATAACCACAATCATGGATTCCTGATGTGTCAAATCCATTTGAATAGGAGATGCTATCATGGGGTAGATGAACCATGTTTTAATCCCAGTGCTGGCCCATAAGGGGAAAGTAATTTTATCCAAGACTACTGGCATGAAGCCAACAGTCTAGTTCAACCCTGAGTATTCTTTCCAATCACTATCCCAAAGGCCTCGTAATATGAACAACCTGTGTAAAGCAATAAACTCTTATGGCCTCCTAGAGAGACTACCACATTGTAACCATATACAAAAGACCACATCAGTGCTGCCCACAAAGTGTTTACAAAAATCAAAAGGCCTAGTAATTTAGGTTTCTGGAATCTACCGTGGCCTTATTCTACATGAGTCCAGGGATGTTTCTGGTACTAAGTTCTGAAGCAAGATAAACTATCCCGATGAGCCACCACTTTCCCAATGCTATGAGACGAGGCCCAGCCTAAACTCAGATGCATTAGCTCCTTGGGATATAACTGTACACACATGAATTTTCTTCTCATCTTAACCAGATTGCCTGCTTAGGAATCCACACCAGCTCATCTCAAGGGCCTGATCATTCTCTGCTGGAACAGGATATAAAAGCTGCTGCAAGACATGTCTAGCTGCAAGCCATGTGCCAGAGCTGCAGATATCCAAGAGCGAGCACCAAGGGGGAAAGAACATTGAAAGGATTTGTAGAATGACAGAATATACTTGCCTGATTCTTAACCACCCACTTCTTAGGTACATGACAGATAAATGATCAGAGAGGAGATATTATCCGGATGATATATCTATATGGGGGACAGAACAGATGTTCAGGAAGATACTATAACAAGGAAAGAAAAGCAATAAGCAAACAGACATACTTCTATCTATGATAATATAAAAATTACCAGTCTGGAAAAAAGACCTCCTCCTCTGTTCTTTTCTGACCCACCAGAAAAACATCCTGTAAAAGCTCTTGCCTAAAGGGAAAAGAAGGGACAAGTCTATAGTAAGGTTTATTATTTTTGTACTGGGATGAACTGAGCCATTTCCCCAAGAAGAAAGAATCAAAGACAAAGAAAGTAAGGAGGTGGAAAGCAATGAATAGGAGAGTGTACCCAGTAGAGGTGCGGACTGTGTCAGAGTGATGGGTAGTTTGAGGGAGCAGATTTCAATAAGTGTTGCTGTGGACCATGGCTTTCGAAGAGCAGAGTAATTACAAAGGATGGAATTCCTTCTTATTCACTTTTGACATGTGCCTCTGTAACATGCCACTGTCTTAAGATTTGAGCTACATTAGTCTCCAACTTAAGGTGGGCTCCTGTCATTTGCAATCCGAGAGAGTTTAAGAATGGCCTTCAGTATTCATTTTATTATATTACTTTTAATGATTTTTAAAATTTACAGTTTCATTTCTTTCTCTCATAAATGCAGCTATTTTATATGTTATCATGCTTCTCTTTCCTTACTGTTCTATAAAGTTCATATTTTCTCAAAAGTCTTGTCTTAAATGAAGAAAATCATAGGAAATGTTTCAGATACTTAAAGGGACACAGTACATATGCCTATCTATGTTCTAGACTGGAGAGACATTATTTATTCTGACTTAATGGCTTTTAGTGCCGAGCAGGATAAATGAGGAACAATTACTAATTACAAGAACGAGAAATAGGAGTGATATTAAAGGATGTTTGGAATGCTATGTGAGCACATAGAAGGGATTTAATCTAGTCTAGGGAGTCATTGGTTACACACTATCAACAGCTTCCCTGGGAAGGCTTTATTAAGTTGAGGCCTCGAGTGAGTGACTTTGGGTACCTTATTGTCAAACTAGTACATTCTTTTTTTAAAAAATGTCACTCAACACTTAGTAAATTAGGCAAGAGAAAGACTTTGTACATAAAGATATAAGATAGATTCCCCCTACACACAATAGTCTATGTCATTAGCAACCTAATATCTGAGCTCTATGGGTTTCATAATCAATTTTAATTTGTCACTTAGACAAAACAAACTGATTTGTGCATCTTTTAGGGAGTTGTTTCTCCATTCCCTTACCTTCACTGAATCTCATTTTTAAACTTTAATCTGCTAAATCGTGAATCAATGAGAAATGATAAAGTAATTGTCAACAATAGCTCTTTTATAAAAAAGTGTTAAGGGAGACACAAGACTAGAAACTTGCAAATTCTGCATAATAAATAGGTGACCTGAATCTGTTTGGATGAAATAAAACTAGACCCTTATATTTTCCAGAAGTTTAGATCTTTTCAGTATTCTTCTGTTAATGTTTCCATTAGCACTTCATCCTGAGGGAAGTGAGTATATAAACTGGCCTTGACTATTTGAGGTTGCTGTGCAGGTGGTGCCTGGTTTTCCTAAGCAAACTGTGTTAACCGTTAAGGTGATATCTATACTTTACCTCCTTCCTAGTGCCCACCTGTATCAGGAAAAAGCATCACAGGTTTAGACTTCAAATACTGAGCTCCCCTTTCCCTAAGTAGCCCTGTATTTAATCCACATAGTGAGGCCGTGGCCACTCTTGACTTCCATCTCATTCCACTGCTTGCTTACTAGCAATAATTTAAAGAAATGCTCTAGATGGAGTGGTATTCTTCTTTACCTTCTAGTGCTAATACAGACTCTTCCTTGTTTTCATCTCAAGTAACTTAAGTGAGGTTTTGTTAGGGGTGGGAAAGAGTTTTACCCCTGAGCTCATCTTCCACAAGAGCCTCGGAAGACTAGTTTGGGATGAATGTAATACAAGTCAGGTTCAGTTAGGCATGTTCCTTTTCTTCTGTTTTGTACATGCCTGCTGGGACCTTTTAAAGAGCTTTGAGCAAATTCAACCATTCATCCATATAAAAGTACAAAAAATCAGTTCTCCTCTTTACCACCCACAATGGTGCAGTTAGGGAAGAAGAGAATGCACTTAACCCCATCTGGACTCGCGGCCCCCACTCTGTGGGCATGCTTTCAAACATTACTGCACTGCCCTCACTCTCCAAGCACACAGCCTGGGGCAATCAATTTCTGGGAGCTTGACTGACCTCCTTTTCTCTTCCATTCAGACTTCCCCTAAGCAGGCATACCTCTAACCCTTGGCATTTAAATTCTCTAAAAAAATAAGCCAGATATTTACAGATGGTTAGATAAATGCAAAATGGGGATAGTTCTTCCTTAAGAATTGTTAAACAGGGGAGGTGGTGAAATATGGATGCTACTGCTATGATACCAGATGCATAGTGAGCAGTAACATCCATCGGGATCTTTCAGGCTTTAGTGTCTCCTGTATCACACTGCGTTCCAAGGTTCAGATTCAGTTTATGCCTCTCTTTTTTTAACCCCTGCCATGTCCTACTCCATAAGGGTTTAGTTCTTAAAGAGACAGTAATAAGCAAAAGGGAGATATTATCATGTTCACTGTGTTTCTTTCTGTCCCTGCTTTCTGAAAAACTTGATCTATGTAAAGCAGGCTCTGAGATGAGTAAAAGTTTTTTTTTTTTTCATTAAGAGTGCTCTTGGGACCCTCAACTGTAGAACGGAAGTGAAGCACATAGAAATGGGCAGAGGGACAAGTCAAGTTGCAATGCTACCTGGTGGAATACCTATAGGAGCTCTAAAGATAAATTTACCCTTCAGGACTGCCCACATTTGCAACAAGAGGGCCAGGGCTTTATAAGCCCGGGACAATCTTTTATGAGATGCAGTGCATCCAGGAAAGATGTATGACTTTGGGCAAGTTTGTTCTCTGCCACTGAGAAACCCCTGAAGGTGGCTGATAGCTAAGGGCCTGCAGCACTCTCAGCAGCTTGTGGACGCAGTCCTTCACTCCTGGATGAGGATCTGGGGACCCTATCACAGTAGCCGTCCCACTGCCTGATGTCCAAAGTTTTGAGCTTGTAATTTGAGACAAGTACATAATGTCTACATAAAACTTGGAATATTTGTGAATATTGTTAACCAAAAGAAAATTCTCTCAATCCTGATTGGGCCTGTCATCACTAAAGAGTCACATGTACCCTCAAACAAAGCATATTTATTATTATCTATGTCCATTCAAAAGGGAAAATAATTAGGGGAAGCTTTAAAATAGTCATCTTCTGAGGACCTCACTGGTCTTTAGGCATGACCTTCTTAAGTCTACACAAAACTGCAGGAGAGCTAGTAAACAGAGACACTGCTTCCCAACAGATTGTCATGGTAATGTAGTTGGATGTTGCCTTTTTAACTAGTATGGGGTAGCAGAGGATGAAAAAGCAGTGTGGAAATGCTTAGCTATTTGCAATATTGCAGTGTAGAAAGTAATAGAGGCTTCTTTTATTTAGTGTTAGAATAAGGAGAAATCACTGCAGAGCATTTGAGGAAAGACTTAAGAGGTGAGACTCTTGACAGGCCTGTGGGAGATGGACAGAATCCCTTGGGAGACAGTAAGTTAAGGTGAGGTAATATAGAGAGCAAAGATAAAGCTCAAAATGCTCAGAGGATGCTGGGAAACAAATATATCGGCCTGGCTGTAACTACTTGTGGAATAGAAACAGGCAGAGGCTGGGACCAAATAATCACTCCTTCATACCCAGGACAAAATGATACCAAAGGTTTAAGGAGGAAACACCTGATAAAAGCAGTGTCTTATGAAAGCAAACCAAACATATGGTAAGATATTAGATGTGGCAATAAAACAGACTAATAAGTTATAAAATGTCCACGT
This sequence comes from Moschus berezovskii, assembly GCF_049115385.1. NCBI lineage: Eukaryota > Metazoa > Chordata > Mammalia > Artiodactyla > Moschidae > Moschus > Moschus berezovskii. Next base: position 39,572,352 of record NC_142468.1, on the reverse strand, counting down.
ATAAGACAATGGCCACATTAGCATCAGTGAGAGTAAAAGGGAAAGATATAATCATCTATGAGGAAATATGCATCTTCTTTATCCCTGTGTAGTCTGTGAGGATCTGGACTAAATGAATCTGAATATAAATAAATTCTTTAGTGTGACATAGACTGTGGTAGAGCACAGTCCACGATTAATTTTTTCAAATGCTATTAACTTATTTGAGCTTCTTGGCATATTTCTACAGAGCTGTAGCTTGATATACATGATTTTCTACCATAAAGTACAAGTTTTTATTTATTCCCCATTATCCCTTGACAAAGGATTGGCAGAAGAGAAAGTCCTAGGTGTCTACTTCTTGCATTTCTATAATTCCTTATAGTATGAACAAATATTTTCTGAAATGTTACATATTACAAACATAACAAATATTATCAATATATATGGATTGAATGAACCACTGGATAGTTTAGTTCATAACTCCCCTGGTGGCTCAAATGGTGAAGCGTCTGCCTACAATGCAGGAGACCTGAGTTCAATCCCTGGGTTGGGAAGATCTCCTGGAGAAGGAAATGGCAACCCACTCCAGTACTCTTGCCTGGAAAATCTCATGGGCGGAGGAACCTGGTAGTCTACAGTCCATGGGGTCACAAAGAGTCAGACATGAGTGAGCGACTTCATTTTCACATTCATAGTAAAAAAATTTCAAAAACTGTTTCCCCAAGAAGCTTCCTGAAGACTAAACAGAGTCTTATGCCACCTCAGAACAAATGATTGATCTTTGGGAACCCAAAATTGAATGTACTAGAATATTGGTCCCTTACCATTTCCAGTCAGTTTGAATGCCACTTTAAAAGCCACTCCAAGAAAGGAGAGATTAAATGACAGAGGCAGAAGGACATGGAACTCACCTCCCCCCATAAACATATCAAGTATACATCTATGGATAAGGCAGTTCTCATTGAAAACTAACTGGAGAAAGACTCTTGTTACAACTAACGCTCTAAGAAATGTACACAGGATTGAGCAGAAAAGGAAGAGACCCAGGACCTATGCCGCTGGACTAGGACTCAGAACAGAAGGGGGATTATAAGGGGTGGGAGATCCTCTCTGGGAAGTGAGCAATTCGAGTCACATATTGGGTACCCCAACTCTAGGATTCAACACTGAGAAGACAAGTCCTCCTGGCTGGTTGGAGGGCTCATGGGACTAAAAGGAGAGCTGTGGGAAGTCTGGAATCCACCCACAAGGAGCACACACATACACTTGCTTACTCCAGAAGCAGGGCAGTGAGGGAAGAATGAAACTGTATCGGATGTTGGCTGGTTTCTCATGACCACCCCAGCCTACAACAAGGGCCTGCTCTAGCCCTGCATGCTTCACAATAGACCTCTACACTGGGGCAAGGGCTGCTTCAGCCAAGGGAGGGCTCAGTTGTGAAGGACAAAACTGGTCTAGATCTGAATAGCACCTGAATAGGAGAGGAGTTTCTATCACTGTCATGAAGCGGTCCCACACTTTGCTGCTGTGGCTGCTACAGCCCATGCCCGGAACCCCTGAGGCAGGGGAAACAAAGCCATCTCAGACTCAATACCCTGGGCTTCTGCCCCAGCAGCTTCGGCCCCAACCACACCCCCAGTAGCAGGTAGTAGTGAGAAGCCCCAGCTCACACCAGGCACTGGCCACAGCCCCTTCACTTTCATACCCACTTCTTTACAAGATGATACCTGCCAAAACACCTGGGAAAAGAGATTCATGCTCACATCAGATCCAGCTCTCCCAAGACAGCAGTGGGCACCCGCAGACTGTACAGGGACACACCCACAGAGGGATAACCCCTTCAAGACTGTTTCATCTAATTTCATAGGAATTTAAGCAAAATGAGGAGTTTATTTCAAGTGAAAGGATAAGAGAAAACGCCTTGGGAATAAAAACAACTAATAAAACAGAAATAAATAACTAACCAGGTAGAGTTCAAAGCATTAGTAATAAGAATGCCAACTGAATTAGGGAAAAGAATAGATGAACACAGTGAGAATTTTAATTAGAAAATATTTTAAAAATAATCTGTGATGATGGCCATCAACACATGAAAAAAGCCAACTAAGATCCTCTTTCCATAGGATTTCCCAGGCAAGAATACTAGACTGAGAAGCCATTCCCTTCTCCAGGGGATCTTCCTGACCCAAGGATCAAACCCACAAAAAAATAGCTCATACAACTCATAAAATAATACAAGTCAATTTTAAAATGGGCAAAAGACTTAAAAAGACATTTTTTCCAGAAAAAACATACAGATGGTTAAAAGGCACATGAAAGAAGCTCAACACCGTGAATCAGCAAAGAAATGCAAATCAAAACCACAATGAGATAGCACCACACACATGTCAAGATGGCTATCATTGAAAAAATCACAAATAGTAAATACTGATGAAGATGGGGAGAAAAGAGAACACTTGTACTCTATAGGAATGTAAATTGATGCAGTCACTATGGAAAACAGTATGGAAGTTTCTCAGAACTAAAAATAGAACTACCATGTGATCTATAAATTCTACTCCTGGGTATGTATCTGGAAAAATGAAAAACACATGCTCCCCAATGTTCACAACATTATTTACAATAGTCAAAATATGGTAGCAACCTAAGTACTTGCTCATCAACAGATGAGTGGATAAAGAAGATAGGACATACACACATACACACACAATAAAATCATAGTGAACTATAAAGAGCCTTTTCTAAATTCAGCTTGAACATCTGAAAGCTCACGGTTCATGCATTGCTGAAGCCTGGCTTGGAGAATTTTGAGCATCACTTTACTATTGTGTGAGATGAGTGCAGTTGTGCAGTAGTTTGAGCATTCTTTGGCATTGCCTTTCTTTGGGATTGGGATGAAAACTGACCTTTTCCAGTCATGTGGCCACTGCTGGAGTTTTCCAAGTTTGCTAGCACATTGGGTACAGCACTTTCACAGCATCATCTTTTAGGATTTGAAATAGCTCAACTGGAATTCCGTCACCTCCACTAGCCTTGCTTATAGTGATGCTTCCTAAGGCCCTCTTGACTTCACATACCAGGATATCTGGCTGTAGGTGAGTGATCATCCTAGTGTGATTATCTGGGTCATGAAGATCTTTTTTTGTATAGTTCTTCTGTGTATTCTTGCCAATTCTTCTTAATATCTTCTTCTGTTAGGTCCATACCATTTCAGTCCTTTATTGTGCCCATCTTTGCATGAAATATTCTCTTGGTATCTAATTTTCTTGAAGAGATATCTAGATATCCATTCTATTGTTTTCTTCTCTTTCTTTGCACTGATCACTGAGGAGGGCTTTCTTATCTCTCCTTGCTATTCTTTGGAACTCTGCATTCATATGGGTATATCTTTCCTTTTCTCTTTTGCTTTTCATTTCTCTTCTTTTCACAGCTACTTGTAAGAACTCTTCAGATAGCCATTTTGTTTTTTGCATTTCTTTTTCTTGGGGATGCTCTTAATCCCTGCCTCCCGTACAATGTCACAAACCTCTGTCCATAGTAAGCTGGGTTTAGAAAAGGAAGAGGAACCAGAGATCAAATTGCCAATATCCATTGGATCATTGAAAAAGTAAGAGAGTTCCAGAAAAATATCTACTTCTGCTTTATTGACTATGCCAAAGTCTTGGACTGTGTGGATCACAACAAACTGTGGAAAATTCTTAAACAGAGAGGAATACCAAACCACCTTACCTGCCTCCTGAGAAATCTGTATGCAGGTCAGGAAGCAACAGTTAGAACTGAACATGGAACAACAGATTGGTTCCAAATAGGGAAAGGAGTACGTCAAGGCTATATATTGTCACCCTGCTTATTTAACTTCTATGCAGAGTACATCATCAGAAACGCGGGGCTGGATGAAGCACAAGCTGAAATCAAGATTGCCTGGAGAGATATCAATAACCTCAGAAATGCAGATGACACCACCCTTATGGCAGAAAGCAAAGAAGAACTAAAGAGCCTCTTGATGAAAGTGAAAGAGGAGAGTGAAAAGTTGGCTTGAAACTCAATATTCAGAAAACTAATATCATGGCATCTGGTCCCATCACTTCATGGCAAATAGATAGGGAAACAGTGGAAACAGTGGCTGACTTTATTTGGGGGGTTCAACATTACTGCAGATGGTAAGTGCAGCCATGAGATTAAAAGATGCTTGTTCCTTGGAAGAAAATCTATGACCAACCTAGACAGCATATTAAAAAGTAGAGACATTACATTGCCAACAAAGGTCTGTCTACTAAAGGCTATGGTTTTTCCAGTAGTCATGTATGGATGTGAGAGTTGGACTCTAAAGAAAGCTGAGTGCCAAAGAATTGATGTTTTTAAACTGTGGTGTTGGAGAACCCTTGAGAGTCCTTTGGACTGCAAGGAGATCCAACCAGTTCATCCTAAAGGTATTCAGTCCTGAATAGTCATTGGAAGGACTGGTGTTGAAGCTGAAACACCAATACTTTGGCCACCTGATGCGAAGAACTGACTCATTGGAAAAGAACCTGATGCTGGGAAAGATTGAGGGCGGGAGGAAAAGGGGACGACAGAGGATAAGATGGTTGGATGGCATCACTGACTCAATGGACATGAGTTTGAGTGAACTCTGGGAGTTGGTGATGGACAGCGAGGCCTGGCGTGCTGCAGTCCATGGGTATGCAAAGTGTCAGACACGACTGAGCGACTGAACTGAACTGACAAAGAGCCTATGAAATTCTGCCATTTGCAACAACATAGATTGGCTAACAGGGTATTTTGCTGAGTGAAAATGTTAGACAGAGACAAATATTCTGTTATCACTTATATTGTGGAATCTAAAAAACACATGAATGTAACAAAACAGAAACAGACACGGATATTGAGAACAAAAACTAGTTACCAGTGGGGAGATAGATGGAAGAAGGGCCAAGATAGTGGTAAACGTTTAAGATATACAATCTTTCTATGAAATAAATAAGCAACAAGGATATATTATACAGAACAAAGAAATAAAGCCATTATTTCACAGTAACTTTAAATGGAGTATACCTATAGACACATCAAAGCACTGTTTTGTATACCTGAAACTAATATTATAAATGAACTATACTCAATAGAAATAAAACCAAGATTATATGAAGGACTCGTCATTATCACTGACTACTAGGAGCAATTTCTATATATATTCAGCTCTTGGTTTAGCTCTACTCATGTGGTATAAATCAGACACTAGTCTCTGAGGCAGAATGCTATTTTCCCATTCTGTTCCTCAACCTTTATCAGTTATGTCTTCAAACAAGTTGACCGAACTTTTAGGGCTTCTACTATCTCATCTGTAAGAATAAGGATAGTATCTGAAGTAATGGACAAGTTTACAAATTATTGTTCACTAGAGCAGATTTAATTTCAACAGGTTTTACAATAAGCTCACAAATAGGCATTGTCTTAAATTCAGTCTTCCTGAAGACAGACACTAAGGGGAGCTAAAATAGTAACTTCTCAGTAGAGAACTTGAAAAATACTATCTCAGCTAGATAATCACAGTCAACATCACACTGATAAGTCATGTTGGTAGTATATACCCTAAAACAGTGCAATGAAAATGACATTTTACTTCTTTCATCTTCCTCCCCCAAACCTGTAACTTCTGTTTAATCTTGTTATTAACACTGGATAGCACATTTTAGAATGCCATTCTACAAAATATCTAACCAGTGTTCCTCCAAACTTTCAAGATCATCAAAAACAAGGAAATTCTGAGAAACTGTCATAGCCTTGGTAAAACTGAAGAAGCATAGAAACTAAATGTAATGTAGGATCCTGATGAGATTCTGAGACAAAACAAAATACAAAGAAAAGACATCAGGTAAAAAGCTAAGAAAAATCTGAATAAATAATGGATTTAATTGAGAATAATATAGCAATACTGGTTCACTAATTATAAAAAATGTACCATACTAATGTAAGATAATAATAATAGGGGAAACTGGGTATAAGATGTATATGAACATACTGTAATATCTGCATTTTTTGTAAGTGTAAAACTGTTCTAAAAAAATACTTTATTTAAAAACAAAGTAAAAGAATTCCTTCCTAAAAGCTCAAACTCTTAGTTTAGAATTCTATTAAATATATAAGGAAGAAAATCCCCAAGATGTATATTTGCACATTACTTCAGATCTGATCCAATCCTTTCATCCTCACCTCTCATTCCAGCCCCCTCTACCAGTTCCTTCCAGGCTTCTACCACTTTTCAAGTTTACTGCCCCCTGTCATGCCCCCATCTTTTCTTACCTTGGGCTTCTCCGACATCACAGCATGAGACATACAAGGAAATCCAGGAGCAAATCACACAGGAAGAAGCTTAAAGGAGTCACCCTAACAGACGCCCAGCACTGGCTACAGGCCTCCTTGCCAACACACCGACTTCTCAGTCATGGATGAGAGACCCTGTGTCCATAAATCCCCACTTCTTCTGCCTTTATTCTCCTCTTCTTTTATCTAAACTCCTTCAAGATAGTCTTTGACCTGAGTTTTCCTGGTTCCCAAAGTACATATAAGCCAGGTCCTGCATTTCGTTTGGCATGTGAACTGTTTCCTCTTGACACAAGGATGGTATTTCCATGCTCAGGCTGTGCTGAGACCTGGCCTTGGTTGGCCTGGAGGCCTGCAGTGGCACTTGAAAAGAATGAGTATCATTTTATAAGGCACCTTCCTTAAAGTCATCACATGGTCTTCAGTCCAAAGGAGACAATACTCCTTTCTTCAGGCTAAAGGATACTACTCTCTGGCAGGAGCAAGAGAGCTACTTTATCTTCCTGGTGGGAACAACGGAATCTGAGTTGATATAGTTTGGAACTCCCTAAATATAGACCCAAGGCAAAGGCTTGTGTTTCTTGGGATTACTTCCCAAATAAACTAGCTGCACCCAGTAAAGAAGTGGGGATATTAAAGAGAAGAAGGAAAATGCATGAAGACTCTGCATTACTGAGCGGGATACTACTGTGAGCAGCTTTATTGCTGGCTCCACGCTGCTTTAGGGGTGCTTGTAAAATGTGTAATTTTCTACATAGGAAGCAGAAAAGCTCTGGAGTGTTTATCCACCAACTTCCATTCCTCACTGGTTGAAGCTTATCCCAGTGGTATTTCATGTAAGCATTTCTGGGCTGTTCTGCACGTGTTTAGCAAGCTCCTGAGGCACTAGAGAAATTCCCTAGGCTGAGAAGCAGAGAGAAGCAAGTCATGAGATGATAAGCTGTCAGCAAGGCACAGAAACTATCCACCACTGCTCCAGGTGAATTCAGGCCTTGAGTTTATGGGGTAGAGCTTACAGACCTACCATTCCAGGGTTTTAGGCTTTCCAGGCTCATATGTCCCAAAGTCTCCATCTCAGGTCTCAGGATCTTAAAATTTAACTACCAGGGCCCAAGACAGGGAACTTACATACTACTTTTTTTTTTTTTTTTTTTAAATAACTCTAGAAAGCAGGAGTAAGCGCTAGAGGAAATGAAGCAGGAAAGGAGGAAGACCCAAAATAAACATATGACTGATTGTTCAAGCCCATGAGACTTCCCCAAAAAGCCACATAGAGTATGTCTAGAGATCGTCTATGCATGAAGAGAGAAATCAGAGCCAGTAAGTAAATATCTGACCAATGGGAATGGACAAAGTTTTGCTCTTCACGGTATTAACTGTCTACACTTCCATGATAAATATGTGAGGGCTCCAAGAGGAATAAGAGAGTGGGAGGCCAGAGGCACAGGGGAGGCTGTGGGACTGCTCCTGTGTAAAATGGGTCACAGTGCATACAGGGCTGGTTCTCCACTACTGCTGCTGCTACTGCTGCTAAGTCGCTTCAGTCGCGTCCAACTCTGTGCGACCCCATAGACGGCAGCCCACCAGGCTCCCGTCCCTGGGATTCTCCAGGCAAGAACACTGGAGTGGGTTGCCATTTCCTTCTCCAGTGAAAGAGAAAAGTGGAATTGAAGGTGCTCAGTCGTGTCCGACCCTTAGCAACCCCACGGACTGCAGCCTACCAGGCTCTTCCATCCATGGGATTTTCCAGGCAAGAGTACTGGAATGGGGTGCCATTGCCTTTTCCAGTAGCAGCTGGTAAAAGACGAATGAGGCTGAGAGGATGTGAAGTGGTGATGGGATACATCTGACCAAGAGGCTAAGTAATATAGAACTAAAATATTGGCACTAACATGAAAGGTGATGTGTTAGAATTCTTTCCATTTTCATCTTCCTCCTGACCAATACAAAGTCTAAGCTCAATCTTCCTCTAAGTCAATATTCATGTTAACTCATAAAGATGAGCACTAAAAACCAGATATAGAATGAACAAGTTCCAAAACAAAATAGGAAAAGGGGAACAGAGAATTCAATCAAACCAAGAATTCAAGTAAACAGAGGAGGAAAAAGTGGGGGAAAAACTTGTTCTAAACCATGAGAGAATGGCATCATCAAATGCAATGATTAAACATGTCTTTAAATAATAGATAAATAATCTGACTGGCTCTTTAAAAAATGGACTATTCACTGACTAGGGTCACAATTTGAAAATAAATTAATGGAAGAGATACTCCTGGAAAATACTAAATAAACGTTGTTAATGTCAAAATATCCAAGTAAAATTGAGTAGCTATATATCAATATATGGTATTAATCCCTACAATCCTGGGTATTCATTGGAAGGACTGATGCTAAAGCTGAAACTCCAATACTTTGGCCACCTCATGCGATGAGTTGACTCACTGGAAAAGACTCTGATGCTGGGAAGGATTCGGGGTGGCAGGAGAAGGGGACGACAGAGAATGAGATGGCTGGATGGTATCATCGTCTTGATGGACATGAGTTTGAGTGAACTCCGGGAGTTGGTGATGGACAGGGAAGCCTGTGATTCATGGGGTCGCAAAGAGTCGGACACGACTGAGCGACTGAACTGAACTGAACTGAATGCATTTTTACTAATAGAAAGTGTAGCATGAACTTGTATACCTCTCTCTCTCTAGTCCCTAAGTCATGCCCAACTCTTGTGACTCCATGGACTGCCAGGCTCCTCTGTCCATGGGATTCTCCAGGAAAGAATACTACATATAACAAAATCTCAATATAAAGTAAGAAGTGGCAGAAGCTTTGTTATGATTGTAGATTTTTCTATTTCACCTTATATTTCTATTATAATTCTCCCAAATTAATAAATAACTTCATATGTATAGAGAATATATGAACACTAAAAAACTATTCCAGTAATATATCTAGAAGAACACTATAGCTAACAAAAATTGGACATTTATAAAATTTGATTAAATGTGTGATATATATTAGTTATTTTATTCATATATTTATGGATAAAAGACATTTTTTATTTCTAAACAATTAATATGCAGACCTTGGATTCTGACTGTAATGTAATTAAATAAGAAATCAATAAAGTTTCTACAATAAATTGAGAAGAGCTTTTACTATTTTGCCTACTTTGATGTTTAATGAACCTCCATGTACTTCTCGTGCAGCCTCATTTATTAACTCAGAGCCAATTTTGTTTATCTGTACCCCACTTACTTCCCTGCTGCTGCTGCTGCTGCTGCGTCACTTCAGTCGTGTCCGACTCTGTGTGACCCCATATTATTTTGAAGAAAATCTGACAAATCAGCCCTTAGAAACACACTGAAATATTTATGAATAAAATAAGTACTCTAACCTACAGGGTGTTTAAAATCTCTATATCTTACAAGTTTGCTTACACAGTTCTTTTGATTTTTGTGAAGATTTAGAAACAAAGAAATAAGGATGGCCAACAAAGAAAAATTTCATTCTATTGGAGCATAGAGTATGCGTATTGGTGGGGAGAGGACTCAGCAGGTAGTGATAAATGGACAAAAGGCACTGAATATAAGGCATAGAAAGAGGCCTGAACATGTGGTACCTGACAGAGGTGGTATTACTGACCAGTGAAGAACTGCTGCTGCTGTGCGACCCCATAGACGGCAGCCGACCAGGCTCTGCTGTCCCTGGGATTCTCCAGGCACTGCTGCCGCTGCTGCTGCTGCTAAGTCACTTCAGTCATGTCCGACTCTATGTGACCCCATAGACGGAAGCCCACCAGGTTCCCCTGTCCCTGGGATTCTCCAGGCAAGAACACTGGAGTGGGTTGCCATTTCCTTCTCCAATGTGTGAAAGTGAAAAGTGAAAGTGAAGTTGCTCAGTCGTGTCCGACCCTTAGCGACCCCATGGACTGCAGCCTACCAGGTTCCTCCATCCACGGGATTTTCTAGGCAATAGTACTGGAGTGGCTTGCCATACTACCCAGTAAATGTCAGATCCTCACATGCCAGCATAAAGGCAGTTTTATAGAAGGACAAAATTTTCTTTAAAATGAGTGTCTGTGAGACCTGAATATGAAAAGTAAAACTGAAAACTGAGAGAAAATATAGAAGAATACTTTAGGAACTCACAACAGGAAAGGATTTATTAGATAAAGCAAACAAAGCTAATAAAAGAAATGTGTTTAAACTATTTGTTTTTATGTGACAAATGTAATTACATTAAAATGTAAAACTTATAAGCCACAGATCAAAGGGAACATAATTGGAACAAGAACAGCAAAGTATTATATTAAGTGTAATTGAAAAATTCCTATAAATTGATAAGAGACAACCATAGAAAAATGGGCAGAAAGGATGAGAAAAATTCACAGGAGAAAATCAAAATGGCCATTGGCTTCAAAGCTCTTAACCACACAAAGTACCAAAGGAATTCAAAATAAATTCACCTTGAGATCTAGAAGATACTCAGCAGACTGATAAAACCAAGAGCTGGAACCTTCAGGCTTTGTTACCAGATTGATTATGAAACTAAAAACAGGCGCAGTTTCTCAGGAAATGTTGCCAAAATGATCCTCAAAAATTTGTTTCTGAGTCACAGGTTATATGCACTTCTGGAGGATTCCATGTGTACTAGACATGAACAATGACACACAAAAAAATTTATAATAGTGAAGAATAGGGATCAACCTGGGTGTCAATTTTTAAAAATGGATAAACTGGGTTATTATCAATAATGCTATGCTACTTGGTGGATATATGTGTGTGTGTGTGTATATATCTACACATATGTATATGTGTACACACAAGCATACATATATACACACAGCATGCACACAAATACACATATACTTTGTATATAGATATGGATTGTTCTTTAAAAATTAAGTGTGGGAAAGGAGGCAGGAAAAAGCAAGGTCCAGAATATATTTAGCATGAGAGAATTTATGTAAACTTTTATTTTTCAAAAAAAATGATAATGTTTAATATATATTTTTGTAGGTTTTCTGTATAGATAACCATAAATATATGCTGCTTCACAAGAAACAATAAAGAAAAACATCTGGAACATAAGTTTTGCAGAAAATTTTCTTTTATAAAATAAATTTTTATATAGAAATGCCAAGGGTTCTGACACCAAGCTACAAAGTTCTAATTTTAAAACCTAGGAAGTATTAAACCCTAGAAACAATTGTTATCAAAGAATCAGTTCAGTTCAGTTCAGTCGCTCAGTCATGCCCGACTCTCTGTGACCCCATGAATCACAGCACGCCAGGCCTCCCTGTCCATCACCAACTCCCGAAGTTCACTCAAACTCATGTCCATCGAGTCATTGATGCCATCCAGCCATCTCATTCTCTGTTGTCCCCTTCTCCTCCCGCCCCCAACCTTTCCCAGCATCAGAGTCTTTTCCAGTGAGTCAACTCATCTCATGAGGTGGCCAAAGTATTGGAGTTTCAGCTTTAGCATCAGTCCTTCCAATGAACACCCAGGATTGATCTCCCTTAGAATGGACTGGTTGGATCTCCTTGCAGTCCAAGGGACTCTCAAGAGTCTTCTCCAACACCACAGTTCAAAAGCATCAATTCTTCGGCGATCAGCCTTCTTCACAGTCCAACTCTCACATCCATACATGACCACGGGAAAAACCATAGCCTTGACTAGACGGACCTTGGTTGGCAAAGTAATGTCTCTGCTTTTTAATATACTCTCTAGGTTTTGGTCATAACTTTCCTTCCAATGAGTAAGTGTCTTTTAATTTCATGACTACAATCAGCATCTGCAGTGATTTTGGAGCCCAAAAATATAAAATCTGACACTGTTTCCACTGTTTCCCATCTATTTCCCATGAAGTGATGGGACCAGATGCCATGATCTTAGTTTTCTGAATGTTGAGCTTCAAGCCAGACTTTTCACTCTCCTCTTTCACTTTCATCAAGAGGCTTTTTAGTTCCTCTTCACTTTCTGCCATAAGGGTGGTGTCATCTGCATATCTGAGGTTATTGATATTTCTCCCAGCAATCTTGAATCCAGCTTGTGCTTCTTCCAGCCCAGCGTTCCTCATGATGTACTCTGCATATAAGTTAAATAAGCAGGGTGACAATATACAACCTTGACGTACTTCTTTTCCTATTTGGAATCAGTCTGTTGTTCCATGTACAGTTCTGACTGTTGCTTCCTGACCTGCATACAGGTTTCTCAAGAGGCAGGTTAGGTGGTCTGGTATGCCCATCTCTTTCAGAATGTTCCACAGTTTATTGTGATCCACACAGTCAAAGCTTTGGCATAGTCAATGAAGCAGAAATAGATGTTTTTCTGGAACTCTCTCGCTTTCTCCATGATCCAATGTCACCATAAACATTGAGAGCAAACCACTATGTACAAGTCTCTGGATGTAAGAGCTTGAGAAAGTAGAAGGGAAGAATGGAAACCAGCTTTTTTCTCCCTTTAAGAGGAATGAAGAACTGATGGAACAATACCTTCTCCCAATTCCCATGCACAGATTGACTGCTCTTCTGTTTCTTATGGAGTACCTCAAAGGAGGTAACTTGACAACATTTGTGAGCTTGATTACTATGCTCGGTCAGACAAGTACTTTTATACTTACACTTTCATCCATGAATGCAGAAGAAGAAAAAGTCATAGAACCAGGATGGAGTCAAGCCAGAAACTAGATCAAGTTACTTTCACGAAACCTACTGACCTGATTGTACAATCATACTTCATCTAGGAAGAAAATCTCTTCCTCCTCAACACTGTCCTTTATTTTGTGACCCCTTCCATTAGCTTTTCAAAAGAAAATACTGGCACAAAAAGTGTTGTTTGCTGACTGCAACCTGGACAAGTCCTTCCTTGAAAGGTGGGAGTACTTTTACATGTCTACTAACCAGAGTTGATAATGCAAACAGCCTCTAACTGTCAGTTCCTTCAAAGTTTGCCTCAGTAGCGACGAGCTGCCTTCCCCAAGGTCATCCCCTTCCCCCAGAAAGCCCATATTTGGGGACTGAGTAAAAGAAAAGCCTAAGGAGACAAGTATGGCGGTCCCTTAAAAAACTAAAAATAGAACTACCATATGATCCAGCCATCTCATTCCTGGGCATTTATCCAGAGAAAAACATGATTGAAAAAGATACATGCACCCCAATGTTCATTGCAGCACTGTTTATAATATCCAAAACATGGAAGCACTGTTTATAATATCCAGCATTATTTATAATATCCAAGACTAAACATTCATCAACAGATGAATAAAGAAAATGTGGTACATATATATAATGAAATATTACTCAGTCGTTAAAAATAATGAAATAACGTCATTTGCTGCAACATAGATGGATCTGGAGATTAAGTGAAGTAAGTTAGACAAAGAAAGACAAATATCATATTATGTCACTTATATGCAGAATCTAAAAAACATGATACAAATGAACTTTGTAAAATAGAAACAGACTCACAGACTTAGAGAACAAATTATTGGTTACCACTGGGAAAAGGTTGTGAGGAGAGATAGATTTGGAGTTTAATACTGACATGTACACACTGCTATATTTAGAATAGATAACCAACAAGAACCTACTGTATAGCACAAAGAACTCTGCCCAATATTCCATAATAACCTAAATGGGAAAAGAATTTGAAAAATAATAGATGTATGTATAACTGAATCACAATTGAAACTAATACATTGTTAACCAACTATGCTCCAATATTAAAAAATTAAATAAATAGCAATTCCATTCCACATAGTCACAACTCAGAGGCACAACACTAGCTCCAGAGCTCCCTGCCAGGTTACCCAAAGGTTCTGTCAGTTTTACTGCATTGCTTTTTTTGTTTGTTTTTAATTCTTCTGTCCAGTCTTTCTTTCTCCCATTCTCTTCCACATGTTATGTTTTCTAATAAATATAATGTACCCCAACCTTATCTCAGTGTTTTCTTGCAGAGAACCAAACCTAAGAGAATTGGTATTGCAGATGGATTGAGAAAGTAGGTGATAAGATAGATAGGGGCTCTGGAGCTGGCTGCCTGGTTGGCAGTGAGGATCCCAGTATTAATAGTAAACGAAACACAAAGAGAGACTCTGGCACAAGGTAGCAGTCTGTTGTTAAAACTGGCAGCATAGCCCAGCTGAGGATATGCTTGGTTGAAGAAAGAAGCAAAAGGCTGTGCCACAAAGGAGCCGCAAAGCACAATGAGCATGTATGAGTAAGAATCAGAGGAGTACAGGTGGGACTAATGATAAGTGTGCCTGATAAAAGGGGCCAGGATACTCCCAAGTCAATCAGCTCTTCACTTAAATCTCTGGCGTGTGAAAACTGGACAAGAAAGATGTCGAGTTAAGGGCGTTCTCCTGAGATACATGATTTAACATCCTTGCAGAGGTTTCCACATCCAACAAATGATGTGAACTTGTGACTATGATGACTCCTAGAAATATAAAACAAATAATGATCCATGCTGGAGAGATTGAAATGATAGAATTTCTTTGGAAGATAGAGGAGGAATCGAATAAAAGGCTGAGGCAAGTGAGCGTCCTAGAATAGTTATACTATATTCATTTATAAGACTTGCCAGAAGATTACTTTCCACAGGAAAGTCCATCACAAATACCATTTACTAAGGCCAGAAAGAATGTGCTATTGGGAAGGGTGCTGCTTAGCTAAAATGCTAAGTAGTAGCTTTACTCTATAGGTGAGAGACGATATTTGGAAATTTATGGTATATGGACAGAAGTCAAGCCAAAGTGTCACAATTATCATAGTGAGTCCCAAGATTGGAGTGGCAGTCAAAGGAGCCTAACTCATAAAAAGGTATGAAGATAGTTGATGAAACATGGCAACCCTAGAGCAAAATAGGTGGGCAGCCAACAAGGATACTATTCAACTTGTACCAACAAAGAAATGCAATGATGAATGACAAGGAGTCTGAGGGAAGGCATCCCATTAAAAGGTCACAATCCATTGTACAGTTTCTAGTCCTGAGCCAGGTTTCAGACTCAAACCCCATTTATTGAAGAGGTGACCAGGTCTCCAGGATCCTGCAAAGCCATAGCAAGTATCCATGGTAATGATTCCTTTGTCCAAAAGGATTTGGGACCATTTACTCAGGGAAACTATCTACTGAGGAAAAAAGAATTCCCAGTCTTTTGATGAGTGTTAAACAAAGGCAGTCAATTGATGATGAAACTTGGAAACTCAAAATATGATAATGGCCCCCTGTTCACATTGAGCCATATGAAAACCAAATAATAAATGAAATCCTGACTTGAGTCCAGGCTTCAATGGGTCAGCTTGATCTGCAGACCTATATATTGGTGTTTTCTCCATCTCCATAAAGTATGATTGGGATTAGCATGTTTGAAAATGGTGCAACTCCAATTTTGGGGTCATGGCTCTTCCCACTATGAAACTGAATCCTATAGGCTAGGTGAAGCTTCCAAAACTGCCCTTACCAATGGCCAAAGCAGTGAATAAAAAGCAATATCACATCTTGGGGAGGGAGATAGTGGCTATTAGTGTACCTTTAAAGATTTCAAGGATGCAAGGATGGTAATTCCCATTTGTCCCTACGAAAACCAAACAGAATTTGGGTAACTATAGACTACCAAAACTTCAACCAAGTAATAGCTCCAGTCACAGCCATGTACAGTCTCAGTGACTCACTGGGAGCTCTTAATTTATCTTCTTTTTATCTGCAGTTCCTGGCAAAGTCACAGCCTGGAAAGGTAATGGGGCCCAAAGAGCTAACACTTTCACAGAGGACCTACCAAGAATCCTAAATTGTAAACTGACTCATGGGCATTTGAGCCTCTTGCATCAAGGGTCTAGCAAGCAAAAAAGAGTCAGAATCCTGACAGATAGAACTGATCTTGATTATCAGGAGACGGAAGGACTACTCTTACACAGGCAACTCTCTTAGGCACCTCTTGGGATTTAGTTGCTCAACTGACTCTATGAATGGACAAATATACAAGCCTAGCCTGAAAAGAGTATGCTGTACAGGGGCTCAGACAATTCAGAAGAAAAACCTCTGAATAATATTTAATAATAGTTATGTCAAACTTAAATCAATGCCTCTGATATAAATATGATTACTATATACCCTAGAACATAACATCATATTGACTTCTTTTTGCTAAATTTTAGACTATTGGGTATTTTTATTTCCAGTGAAGTGGTAAACCTATAAACATGAATTTATTCATTTGTAAATTTTTATCACTTTTCACATCACAGAACCTCAGTTAAAAATAGGCTATAGTGTTTATTGTTCAGAAATATTGTCCCTTTTAAGCAGGAGTTACCACAAGAATGAGCTTGTGTTCGAACCTGTTTTGTCTCTCCTCTCTGAAGGTCACTAGAGATACAATTAAAAACTCAGCCTGTGACATCTGTATAAATGCTGACCAGGGTCAGAAGATGGGGAGAGACACAGAATGAGGAAGAGCCTTTAGATATATAACATACATTCAACTGAGGTCCCCTAGTGGCTGTGAAAATGTTAACCAAGTTCTTCTGCAGCCCAGTTTTTCCAAATTTTAATAGAAGTTTGGTGGAGATGCAGCTGGTTCCACTCCATATTTCATTTCATGGATCCTCTCACTATTTGCCTTCATTTCACTTCTTATCCTTGCAACACAAATCTGTATACTTTTGGGGCATCCTGAAACTTCCATCTCAGACCCACTGATTATTTACCAACTAAGGTCACCTCCTCTGCATACTGGAAATATACAAACTGTGCTCTTTCTAGGGTTTTTTTTTCCAGGCTCTTTCTATAGGTTTAATAGTTAAGGATAATACACACATCTTGCTACTTCAAAGCCATCTCCTGACCAAATTTTCATATTCTTGAAAATGGATTCTCAACTTCTCTTGCTTGGCTTCTATCTAATTTTTATCTTTCTGGGATCAGTACATCCCATACAATTGACTAGAGAATTATAATACAGTAATTTTATCTTTGGTGTACTGGTTTTGACCTTAGTTGCTTTCTAGTTCAAACAAGAATTCAACAGAACCCACAGTTCATGTTGAATGGAGTTTGACTGAACAATCCTAATGCACAATGTTGCAAAAATATTGATTATTGTATCTTCAAATGGTAACATATTCAAACAATGAGCATTTCTTGTGCAAATGACTTAGCTTCAAAACTTCACCAACTTCTGCTTAAGGGAAAATTTCAAGGGGAAAAGTAACTTTCATGATATTGATCTTTAAGAAGTACTTCCTGTATTGCAATCAAACCAAGCAAATATATAGTCTGAAACATCAAAGACACATATCCTTTGAATATCAGCATGATTAAAGACTGATTCAGTGTTATTGACTTCTTAACCTTGCCATGACAGAGAGTCATAGATGAGACATGTGATAATACAAATGCCTACATTCTCAGATACCTCTGATACTTCTGGCAAGCAGTAATCAATAGTAAGGACACCCTGAAAAATGTTACCATGGCAATGCTGGGAACAGATAAGATGGAAATGGAAGAGATTCAACACTATCAGCTATTATCCCCATAAGTCCTGCTTGATCAGGCAACCAGTAACATGTTCAGTTCAGTTGCTCAGTTGTGTCCGACTCTTTGCGACCCCATGAATCACAGCACACCAGGCCTCCCTGTCCATCACCAACTCCTGGAGTTCACTCAAACTCATGTCCATCGAGTCGATGATGCCATCCAGCCATCTCACTCTCTGTCATCCCCGTCTCCTCCCGCCCTTAATCCCTCCCAGCATCAGAGTCTTTTCAAGTGAGTCAACTCTTCGCATGAGGTGGCCAAAGTATTGGAGTTTCAGCTTTAGCATCAGTCCCTCCAATGAACACCCAGGACTGATCTCCTTTAGAATGGACTGGTTGGATCTCCTTGCAGTCCAAGGGACTCTCAAGAGTCTTCTCCAACACCACAGTTCAAAAGCATCAACCTTTTATCTTTACCAAATTTTCAGCTTAGTGGTTAGTACAGGTGAATATTAGTTATGATCCTTCTAAGAAGCCTTCAATCAGCTAAGAGCAATGCTATAACAGTTCAAAGTTAGAATAAAATTTCAACATGGTATGGGAGAAATATCAATAACCTCAGATATGCAGGTGACACTACCCTTATGGCAGAAAGTGAAGAGGAACTCAAAAGCCGCTTGATGAAAGTGAAAGAGGAGAGTGAAAAGGTTCGCTTGAAGCTCAACATTCAGAAAACAAAGATCATGGCATCTGGTCCCATCACTTCATGGGAAATAGATGGAAAAACAGTGGAAACAGTGTCAGACTTTATTTTTTGGGGCTCCAAAATCACTGTGGATGCCGATTGCAGCCATGAAATTAAAAGACGCTTGCTCCTTGGAAGGAAAGTTATGACCAACCTTGATAATATATTGAAAAGCAGAGACATTACTTTGCCAACCAAGGTCCGTCTAGTCAAGGCTATGGTTTTTCCCGTGGTCATGTATGGATGTGAGAGTTGGACTGTGAAGAAGGCTGATCGCCGAAGAATCGATGCTTTTGAACTGCGGTGTTGGAGAAGACTCTTGAGAGTCCCTTATACTGCAAGGAGATCCAACCAGTCCATTTTAGAGGAGATCAATCCTGGATGTTCATTGGAGGGACTGATGCTGAGGCTGAAGCTGCAATACTTTGGCCACCTCATGCGACGAGTTGACTCACTGGAAAAGACTCTGATGCTGGGAAAGGTTGGGGGCGGGAGGAGAAGGGGACGACCGAGAATGAGATGGCTGGATGGCATCACCGACTCTGTGGACATGAGTTTGAGTGAGCTCCGGGTGTTGGTGATGGACAGGGAGGCCTGGCATGCTGTGATTCATGGGGTCGCGGAGAGTCGGACACGACTGAGCGACTGATCTGATCTGATCTGATCTGATTATTTAGTTAGAACAGGTTAAGATGCAAAGATACTATAGGTTCACTGGAAATTCATGGTTTTCTCCTACTGTAAAGAACCATCTGACAAGTTTTTCTTGCCCTTTACCCACCATTCAAAGCTAGATCCTTATTATTGTATCTGTGTGAGTAGTTTAGAGAAAAATAAAAAGACAGACAGAACTCATTTATTTTATTCATAATGTAATGAATCAGAATCATTTTGAGCATCAACAAATGCTCCTTCCTGACCTGTAGGTATATCCAGTCAACATTCAAATGTTTTGAACTCTCAGTATGTATTACAAGTTCATCTCAAAACTTTCCAACCCATCATAGCCCCAGGGACTCATGCCTTCCCTAAACCATCAGTTAAATGCCAGGACTGAGTGCCTGGGACAGCTGAGGCTTTTTGTGAATCCTAGCATCTAGCCAACAAAGAGCATGTTGGAGTGAAATTTGACACTTGATATTTTTCTACTCACAGGATCATGTAATGTTACACTTGAGTAGACCTGAGGTCATGTAATCTACTCACCCTCTTGACATAAAAGCTTAATTATACATAAAGTTAATGACTTCCATTGGGTCAAAAGATCATTACATGGCAAACATATACTATAAACAAGACTACATTCTGACACAGTTGGCAAATACTTTGTCATTTCTGAATCAGATCTTCTGAAATCCGCCAAGAAGTAGCTCTCTGTATTACCTAATGATGAATTCTGCAATCCATGACTGTATCAAAATGCTCCATACTCACAAAACAAATCTACTTTGACTCCATACCCTATTTGTGGCACCAAGACTAGTCTCCTGCTTCTTCCACCCCATCCTGTAGTGCCAGATTTATGGTGCTTTTAAATTCTGCCTGCTAATCCCTTGCTACCCTGCTTTTCCAAATCAAATTCAGTCAGACTTATCTAGCTCTGTCTGAATGTGTCCCTTGATTGAGTGATGTTAGTTCAAGAAAAAACACTCAAATCAATTTAATGCAAATTCCCATTCACAGCCTGGTTGACCGATCGGGATACTGACAATAATAGATTGGAGTACTTAATTCCTAAGGCATGTGACTCATCGAAGGCTTAGTGATCAATTTCGATTGCAGCAACTGCATAATTCATCTTTGGCTCATCTTAAGCTCTGGAATACCAAGTGCTTGTTCATTTTTTTAAGGCCTACACATTCTTTTCCAAATAGCAAAGCCCTTTCCATGCCTCTGCAATCATTTCCTTATCTAAATTTCCATATGCTGCCCTGGCAAGGTGTCCCACCTATGAAGGCTTTAGATCAATAAAAATAATTGGCATGTTTTGCTTCCAGTTGCAGATGCCTGGAATAGATTACATGCCACCCTGGCAGACAATGGAAAGATGAAATAGAGGGTGGTCCCTGCCTCTATCCACGTTAGCCAGTAACTGTATATAGGACAGTCAGTAGGGATTCTTATACCCTGAATCCCATTTCCCACAGGTCCCCAATCTGTCTTGTACTCGAAACACTGAAGTAAAGGGAAGCATATACAAGTAGGCAACTAGCAGATGTCCTTTCCATTTTATGAAAAACATGCTATGTTTCATCCAGACTGCATTTGTATCTGCATTTGTCACTTTTTGTGTCTCTCTTTCTTTGACAGAAGCAATATGTTGAGAGCTGATTATGCTCTGGGAGTTCTCTGGCAACCAGGTAAGTTTTTGCCTCAGCTCTTAAATCTACAAATAAGAAGATCCATAAGAAATTAAGTCAAGTAAATCTACTGAAGAGAAGCAATTAACTTTTTTTATTAACTTTTTTAATGGGAGCCAAATTCTTACTCAGAACTTTGTTCTTACTTAAGTAGGAAAAAAAAGCAGGCATATTTCTTCTATGCCCTGATGTTCTCCAAGTGCTGAAAACCATATGCACTTTAAGTCATCCATGGGTGCTAGTGGACACTGTACCGGGACATTTCTATCTTTTTCTCAATAACCAATACAAGCAACCTCTGAGAACATGTTTCTCTCGCATGCTTGGCCCTATCTCTTCTGATGTGAATCTATATCCTCTCATTTGATTAATGAAGAAACTCATGCCTAGAAGAAGACTTAGAATGAGACAAAGATGTTAGTAAATCTTTAAGGTTCTTCGCTACTCTGAATCTGGAGGGAAAATATGAGAAGTTTAAAGAAAGCATTTATGGAAGTATAAGAAATAAAAGTGCTTCTCAAACTTCAGAGGACTCAATCAATGAGAAAAATTATTTTAGTCATCCAGTATTAAATTTGTACATGAAAATATGTACATACAAACATTTTATATGCTGAATGTATATATAATGTCCTAAGTATTAGCTAAGAATAAATTCCCTCTTCATAAAACTTACTGTCTTGGTTCAGCTGCTGTAAGAGAATACCATAGACTGAGTAGCTTACTAAAAACCAGTAGTTATTTGTTTCTCAAGGTTTTGGAGGCCGAGAAATCAAGATCAAGGAAGTTGCAGATTTGGTATCTGGTAAGAACTCTATTTTTTTAGATGCTGATTGCAGCCATGAAATTAAAAGACGCTTACTCCTTGGAAGGAAAGTTATGACCAACCTAGAGAGTATATTAAAAAGCAGAGACATTACTTTGCCAACAAAGGTCCGTCTAGTCAAGGCTATGGTTTTTCCAGTGGTCATGTATGGATGTGAGAGTTGGACTGTGAAGAAGGCTGATCGCCGAAGAATTGATGCTTTTGAACTGTGGTGTTGGAGAAGACTCTTGAGAGTCCCTTATACTGCAAGGAGATCCAACCAGGCCATTCTAAAGGAGATAAATCCTGGATGTTCATTGGAAGGACTGATGCTGAAGCTGAAACTCCAATACTTTGGCCACCTCATGCGACGAGTTGACTCACTGGAAAAGACTCTGATGCTGGGAAAGGTTGGGGGCGGGAGGAGAAGGGGAAGACAGAGAATGAGATGGCTGGATGGCATCACCGACTCTGTGGACATGAGTTTGAGTGAACTCCGGGAGTTGGTGATGGACAGGGAGGCCTGGCGTGCTGTGATTCATGAGGTCACAGAGAGTCGGACACGACTGAGCGACTGAACTGAACTGAACTGAAGAACTCTATGTCCTCACTCACATGCAGAAGGGATCAAACACTTCTGTGGGATCTTTTTATAGGGGCACTAATTCCATTTATAACCGAATCACCTCCCAAAGTCCCCACCTTCAAATACTCTCACATTTGGCGATTGGTCTTCAATATATGAATTTGGGGAGGACACATTCAGTCACACTGCACTTAAAAATGTAGTGAATATAAGCCTAAGGAGATTTTGGTGTCCTACACCTATAGAAACTTAGCAAATATAGGAAGACTTCTGATGGAACTATAAAACAAAAGCAGATTTACAAATTGATTTTAAGACCTACTAAATAATAACATGCTAGTTATCAATATTAATGTAATGTGATCTGGGGCTTAAAAATTGTTCTATCATTAACCACATTGAAGATTCTCCACTTGCCAACTTGAATCTTTGGAATGAGCTTAATGGACCATTATTTTTCATTGTTAAGGAAAATAACATGGGCTATAGATAATATTCTGAGCCATATCCTGTGAGCAATCTTATAGATATTGAAACTCCCACCAGGTAGAAGAAGTTAACTACATGATGATCTGATCGTAGCCATGACATAAATAGCTACAATTCCAAGAACTGGTCTCAAGAAATGGGAACAAATTGACCCTAGAAATTAAGATTAACAGCACTTAAAGCAACCAAGATGACGCTGATCAGACCACCACATTACCAATTTCAAGATGACTGTCAGAACTGACTGTACGATTTCTGCATGTATCACCCTCCCTCTGTCTACAAAATCTCTTGCCCACCAATTGTCAGTAGGCAGGAGTCGGCCTTTGGACAAGAGTCCACGCACCCCGGTTGCCAGCATCCAAAATAAAGCACACTTTCCTTTCCACCAATCTTGTCTCTGTTGGCTTTTGAGCAGACCAGACCCTACCTTTGGTTACAGCATCGATTGTATACACAGATTCATTCTTTTTTTTTTTAACATCAAAATTGATATGCTATCCCTGAAGTTAGTTCTAATATCAGTAAGAGAAAAACATGAACACAGTCAATTAACCTTTAAAAGCACATAAAATACCAAGTATCTATACAAATTAACATCACTAAACAAGAGAGTAAGATCCTAAAATTACTGGAGGTGAGAATAAGTTACAAAAGAGGCATGAGAATCAGAGTATCTTCAGAACTCTCAACATCAACACTGGATGCCTTAAGGCAATAGAAAAATGCCCTTAAAATTTCTGAGGAAAAAAAAATTTATTATTCTACCCTCATACTTGATGGGTGGTTTGTATAGGCAGAGAAATACAGGTTGAAAAAGACATTTTCAGGTCTAGAACTAAAATATACTTTGTATGTGCCTTTTTTCAGATACTACTGTAGGATGGACTCCGTCAAATCAAGGTTATAAACAATGACAACAACAACAACAGCAAAAAATAAAATGGAAGCTCAAATACTGGAGAGCAGAGAAGGAAAATGCTAGATGAGTAATAAGTTATACTCAGAGAATTATCAATCTCAATTGGTGCCAAAGCACAGAGGCTGCAAGAGGAAGTTATCTGAGAAATAAAGGGAGCCAATGGATTTGTATTTTGACATTTAGAAAAAAATCAAGTTGGTATTCAACAGCTCACCTGAACTTTTTAAAAAAATAGATAAATAGAAAAACACTGTATGAAAAGAGAATCTTAATTGTAGTATACTACCTGGCTCAGTAGAGAGCAATATTTTTATAGCCATATACTATCTTCATTTGACTGATAATGATGTTGAGAAACTCATGAGAAGGCCAGAGGTAGGAAGCTGGACTAAATAGTTAACATCCATAATAAGACACAGTATCCCAACTGATAAAGAAATAGAAGGAAACTATCACTGCATAGGTAAATTCCAGATAAAATAGTTAGGGAACACCAGTGGAATAGGAGGTACAGGAGAGAGAAAGAAATCATTGGTTTTTTTAAGTCTTTCAGCACTGTCAAACTTTAAGTCCCTAAATGTGTTACTCTGAATAATGCTTTAAAAATATAATTTAAAGCAAACTGATGGAAATGATCCCCCACATATTGAATAGATTGTACGAAATATGAGTTATACCTAAACACAGAAAACTTTATTGGAATTTCTAAATTATACCTTCCTACATAAAGAAATGCCTTTGTAAGTAACAGTTCTACAGATATTTTAGTGACAAAAATGTATTGTTTTTGTTGTGTCATTTTGCATTCAGTACATCAAAGTTCTGAGTGAAATTTTGGATTTGCACCTATACACATGAGTAATAGATTGACTGAAACTAGACTTAAAAGGGTCCTAATAAGAACAAACTGACACACCCAATCAGGAATTCTATGAGTAGTCCCTCTATTAAAGGTTCCTTTGGGTTTCCCTTGTGGCTCAGCTGGTAAAGAATCCACCTGCAATGCGGGAGACGTGGGTTCAATCCCTGGGTCAGGAAGATTCCCCTGGAGAAAGGAAAAGGCTACCCACTCCAGTATTCTGGTCTGGAGAATTCCATGGACTGTATAGTCCATGGAGTCGCAAAGAGTCGGACATGACTAAGCGACCTTCACTTTCACTTAAAGGTTCCTCAGAGTACGGGTATAGTAGAAACAAAAAACAGGATATGCAGTGTTCCCTGGGACTAGCAACATTCCAACACTAGATCTGAGGAGAGAATAGTTATCAGAACCAGGAAATTTAGATAAAAAGAAATTAATGGCTATATTAGACCTTAAAACATGGAAAAGTCTCCTAAAAGCAGCAATGTTTCAATAATCTAAGATTGTCTACTTCTGAAAGAATCCATTCATAATAATTGGTTTTAAAAGAACATTTACATAATATGATAAATGCCATTCATTATCTATGGGATGAATCTATAAACCAGAGCATGGAAGACTTAGTTATAATTTATTTTTAAATCAAGCGTTGACATTTACAATCTTTTATGTAACTATAATTAACAGATTTGGTAGAAGAGATAAGAGGTTGGGTAAATTTAGTAAATTCTTCATCTTTCCCAGCAGAGACAATAAATCCTGTCTAAACAACTCATTCTTTTATTTCTTGTCAGCTTTAAAGCTATGATGTAAACTATAGAATTAGTATTAAATCATTGCCTCCTGGTAGTAGAGCTAGAGCTTGGGAAGGAGACATGAAATTCCTATTTTTACATCTTTATGTATCGTTTGGATAGTGAACCAATGTATGCACATATTAAAATGTCAGTGTGGAGCTCAGTAAGAATACCACTGTGGTTGTCCAGAGAAAGGGACGTAGAAGGCAGAGGCATACTACAGACCAAGTTAGGGCACAGGCAGCGTCACCTGTTCAGGATCTCCAAACACCGCTAGGAGTTTTTTCATTTTTCCCGGTGCCCTGGTCACCCTAGTCAGGAGCCACAGGGAATAAAAGCAGAAGGTAAAATCCTGGATTTATCCTTGTTTCAACTTGAAACAATGATGACTTGTTTCAAGTGTTTAGACTATTTTATGTCTATCTCAGACCTCCTGAGGACTCAGTAAGATGAGGTCAGTTCTGAAAAAAAAACATAAGGTTGCAGGTTCTCATTTGCTGTGGCCTATGAAATCCATACCCAATATACTTAGAGGCGGTGATTAGCCACAGGATAGATGAATGAGAATGAAAAAAGGAACCCAGTGAACAACGCAGGAGGCCAGGAAGAAAAGTTGGATGACTGACTTTCATAAGGAAGCAACATAGCACAACGATGCCCTGGATGGGAGCAAGCCCAGTAAGCATGAGCAGGTCCCCTCTTAGCATGTACGCCCCAACAAGTGTATGAAGCCAGCACAGAGAATAACCTCACCATTTAAATGATGTATATATAAGTTTCTTCACATATGCCTCATGAATGCAAGGCCCTCTGAGAGCTTAGAAGTAAAACTAGTGTAGATTGCATATTGCCATGGATTGAAGTGTGCCCCATCAAAACACACTGAAGCCTAACCTCCCATATGATGGTATTTGGAGATGAGACCTCGAGAGATAATTAAATTCAGATGAGGTCATGACAATGCAGCCCTTGTGTTGGTATTTATGCTCTTAAAAGAAAAAAAAAAGGAAGGGGCATCAAAGTGCTCTCTCTCTCTCTCTCTCTGACATGGGAGGAGAAAGAAGGTGGCCACCTATAAGTCAGGAAGAGAGCCTCCACCAGAACCCAACCTCACTGACACACTGTTCTTAGACTCCATTCTCCAGAAATGAGAGAAAATAAATCTGTTATTTAAGCCACACAGTCTTTGATAATTTACAACAGCAGTCCAAGCTGACTAAAATGATGATTTAGACAGTTTTACTGTCTACTCACAGCAAGCCACAGTGGAAAGCACTGGATTCCAGTCCTAAAAATAAAGTTCTGGCCACAGGGAATAATTTGTCATGTGAGAACACTAATGTCGGTCAGTTACTGAATCACCCAGGAAAGCGTCCCACTATAGGAAAACCCACCTTAGAGGTGCTTTTAAAATGGAGGTTTATTTCTCTCGCATAGAACTCTAGAGGTAAGTTCAATATCAATGTCATGGGCCCAGGCTCTTTTTTTCTTCATCTTTAAAATATCGAATTTTTGTCCACAAGCTTTTAAACCTGTGTTAGCAAGGTGATCTCCATGCATCTCATTTGACTTCTAGGCAGAAAAGATGAGAAAGGAATAAAAGTTTATCCCTCCCAAGGCTTTGGGAGAAAGGATTCCCTATCGGAGTAAAAGTGGAAATGTTCCACTATAGAATCCATGAACAGTATGGACAGGCAAATAGATATGACACTGAAAGATGAACTCCCCAGGTCAGTAGGTACCCATATGCAACTGGAGAAGAGTGGAGAAATAGCTCCAGAAGGAATGAAGAGCCTAAGAAAAGTGGAAACAATGCCCAGATGAGGATGTGTCTGGTGGTGAAAGTAAAGTCTAATGCTGTAAAGAACAATACAGCAAAGGAGCCTGGAATGTTAGGTCCATGAATCAAAGTAAAATAGAAGTGGTGAAACAGGAAATGACGAGAGGGAACATTGCTATTTTAGGAATCAGTGAACTAATAAAACAGACTGGAATTGGAAATTTTAATTGAGGTGACTATTATATCTGTTATCAGTTCAGTTGCTCAGTCATGTCCAACTCTTTGCAACCCCATGAATCGCAGCACGCCAGGCCTCCCTGTCCATCACCAACTCCCAGAGTTCACTCAAACTCATGTCCATCAAGCCGGTGATGCCATCCAGCCATCTCATTCTCTGTCATCCCCTTCTCCTCCTGCCCCCAATTTCTCCCAGCATCAGGGTTTTTCCAATAAGTCAACTCTTTGCATGAGGTGGCCAAAGTATTGGAGTTTCAGCTTCAGCATCAGTCCTTCCAATGAACACCCAGGATTGATCTCCTTTAGAATGGACTGGTTGGATCTCCTTTCAGTCCAAGGGACTCTCAAGAGTCTTCTCCAACACCACAGTTCAAAAGCATCAATTCTTCGGTGCTCATCTTTCTTCACAGTCCAACTCTCACATCCATACATGACCACTGGAAAAACCATAGCCTTGACTAGAACGGACCTTTGTTGGCAAAGTAATGTCTCTGCTTTTTAATATGCTGTCTAGGTTGGTCATAACTTTCTTTCCAAGGAGTAAGTGTCTTTTAATTTCATGGCTGCAATCACCATCTGCACTGATTTTGGAGCCTAAGAAAATAAAGTCTGACACTGTCTCCACAGCTTCCCCATCTATTTCCCATGAAGTGATGGGACCAGATGCCATGATATTAGTTTTCTGAAAGTTGAGCTTTAAGCCAACTTTTTTACTCTCCTCTTTCACTTCCATCAAGAGGCTCTTTAGTTCTTCTTCGCTTTCTGCCATAAGGGTGGTGTCATCTGCATATCTGAGGTTATCGATATTTCTCCCGGCAATCTTGAATCCAGCTTGTGCTTCTTCCAGCCCAGGGTTCCTCATGATGTACTCTGCATATAAGTTAAATAATCAGGGTGACAATATATAGCCTTGACATACTCCTCTTCCTATTTGGAATCAATCTGTTATTCCATGTACAGTTCTAACTGTTGCTTCCTGACCTGCATATAGGTTTCTCAAGAAGCAGGTTAGGTGGTCTGGTATTCCCATCTCTTTCAGAATTTTATTTTTTTTTTGGCTACAAAATCACTGCAGATGATGACTGCAGCCATGAAACTAAAAGATGCCTGCTCCTTGGAAGAAAGGCTGTAACCAACCTAGACAGCATATTAAAAACGAGAGACATTACTTTGCCGACAAAGGCCCATCTAGTCAAAGCTATGTTTTTTCCAGTAGTCATGTATGGATATGAGAGTTGGACCATGAAGAAGGCTGAGCACTGAAGAACTCATGCTTTTGAACTGTGGTGCTGGAGAAGACTCTTGAGAATCTCTTGGACTGAAGGAGATCAAACCAATCAATCTTAAAGGAAATCAGTCCTGAATATTCATTGTATTGACTGATGCTGAAGCTACAATACTTTTGCCTCCTAATGTGAAAAATCAACTCATTAGAAAAGCCCCTGATGCTGGGAAACATTGAAGGCAGGAGGAGAAGGTGACGACAGAGGACAAGATAGTTGGATGGCATCACTGACTCAATGGACATGAGTTTGAGCAAGCTCCGGGAAATGATAATGAACAGGGAAGCCTAGCATGTTGCAGTTCATGAGGTCACAAAGAGTTGGACACGACTGAGAGACTAAACAGCAATGTAGTTCATTTGCCAAAGCTGATTCATGTTCCCTGCCCTTCTTTCCCCATACTTATATCAATCTAAGGAAACAGATATCTAAGTGCTTTAGCAAAACTATAATTTACCACCTGGGATAAGAGCCTAACCAATTTGAGATCATAGGTGGAAACAGAGCTGCTCCCTGAAAATTATGAGTGCTTTAGGAGGAAAAAATCATGGGTAGCAAAGCAATATATCTTGCAAACTTACCTTCCCTGCCTGCTGTACTTGGAATAACTTAAGGGAAGATGAACAAATAGTTCATTATACTATCATCTTAGCTTATATTTTTATATAGGATTTTCCCCCAATTTGTATATTCCAAGTACAGTCCCTCACATCCATCTCTAGGGTAATTTATCTTAAGTTATCCATTGAACATTAAAACAAACTGACATTTGAGAAGGGCAATAGTGTAGCTGATAGCTAACTGGGGGTTATGGAATCTCCCAGGTTGAGCTGGAGGAAGAATAGAACACGTAGTTAATAGAGCCAATATAAGTAAATGCTACTGAAACTTCCTCAGTTCTTCCTGAGAAGGAGTAGGCAGCTATTAAACCCTATCAATATTGATGTATAATCTCTATAGGAAGTAAGGGGTAACAGTTGCACCATGCAAAATACTTGGAACAAGCATTGCTTCAGCAAAGTTATACATGATTTAAAAAAAAAAGGCAAATTATGGCTATTGATGTAAATTCCCAGTATACCTACAACTAGACCAATAGCACTTTGCTGACAGTAAATCTCTTTCAAACTCTTAATAGCCACCTGCTATAACTTTATATGTGAAGTCAATGAGTTTCAAAATTTGAATTGTGAGTTTTAAGAAACCCCATATCTAATATTTTTCCTTAGATAAAGTTGTATGCAGAGAGATATAGAGGTTTTTATAATGCTGGTAAGTGCAGTCCTGCTTTTTGATAGAGTTTCAGCAATAGAACTAGTTTATTACACCCTCGAGCTACATCCCTATCTGATATGGTACAGTAATGAGATTTTTAATACTTATTAACCTCATGAATTTTGCAAACTGATAAAATTGAAAGAAGGAACATCTATTGCATCACTGAAACTTTATTCAATGACTCTGTGTCTAATATATTAAGGATATTACTATTGCCTCCTTTCTAATGCTTAAAGTATAATTTTGATCTATCTCTCTTGAATTTTTTTTAACACAAGTCTTTCTGACCATGAGGTACTGACCATGAAGTATCTTCCTTTGTGTCCAACTTGGATTCAAGTCTTAAAACAAAGCTTGATTTAAGTGCAAGCTAGAAACAAATCACCCTTTCCCATCACTAACTCTTATCTTGGTTTTAACATCAAAATGATTCTTTAAAAAGTATTTTAAATAAAATATTAATGTGACCTCCTCGCCAATATCCCAATAATTTAAAAAAAAAGGATGCAAAATTTAGATTAAATGATACCCAATATTAAGTACTTATATGCCATGAACAGTGCTAAGTGATTTATTAAACCAATGATCACAACCCTAAGGCAGGTATTTTTTGCCTCCTAAACCTCAATTTCATTATCTGTAAATAGAGATATGTAATTTGTCAGTATCTATGACACCTGTGAAAGAGCCAAGGATTTGAACCTTCTCCAAAGATTCAGCTTTCCCAAGTCACCAGTACTTTGCTAAACTCATGCTACACAGACAAGACTCTTCATTCTATCTGCTTATTCCTATAGATTTAGAAATGGATTCTGCTTCTTAGGTTTCTGATTTACAGCCAGGAAACCAAACACTGTATAAGCAACAGAAACAAATGTTGATTAATTTGCGCTGGGGGAACCAAGAAAGTATTCACAGAACGTGCCACAACAAGCCTTAAATTTGAGTAAATGAGTGTAAGTTGGTATGAAATACTCTCCACATTGTATGCTGGTGTAAGCCTGGCTATGAGAGCTGTCTACACTTTTCGTTCCTGCAAGCCTGAATTATATAGATCAGCATTATCCTATAGAATTCTCTAATGATGATAGATAATGGAAATCTTCTCCATCTGTGCTAACAAATATGGTAGCCACTAGTCATAGCTGCATACAGAACACTGGAAATGTGGCTTCTGTGACTGAGGCAATTTTAACTTTAATTTAAATGTAACAGTCATTTTTGCCTAATGGTTCCCATGTTGGCTAGCACATACCTAGAGTTTTTTTCTTTTAAATATGGCCTGTTTGCATGCCTTGGATATTTAGACTAAAGTTGGAGTGCATGTGTGTGTGTGCTAAGTTGCTTCAGTCATGAAGTCTGACTCTTTGCAACCCTATGGACTGTAGCCTGCCAGGCTCTTCTATATGTGGCAAGGATATAAGAGTGGGTTGCCACGCCTTCCTCCAGGGAATCTTGCTGACCCAGAGACCAAAGCCCTGTCTCCTGCATTGCAGGCAGATTCTTTACTGTTGAGCCACTAGGGAAGCCCACAAAATTGAAATAGAGGAACACTGTTCCAACTGGGTGGAAAGTAAGATGTTTGGAGGAAAAGGGCTAATCAAGAAGATTTTTTACACTTGCTAACAATTTAGAATTTTACTCTGAAAATAGTAATATGTAATAAAAATATTTAAAATTACTTCTTTTGACATTCTTTTAAGAATCTTCTAATAATCTTCTGTACATTTATACAATGTACAGACAAACACACATAATTTGGTTTAAGCAAGATGTCAAACAGATGTTTCATTTATTCAACTGCTTTTATCATAAAAGGATGACTATTTTTGCCAAGAATTAGAAAAATTATTCTTACACTTAAAACAGTAAAGAAGACTTTACTCAGGATTTTTGCAATAGATATGAAGACTATTGCCATGGGGGAAGAGAAATGAAACACAACTCAGAATATTGTAAAGATAACTGAGGATTTATGGCTACGGGAGGCAGGGGGAGATGGATAGAAAATTACCAAGAAGGGATAATTCTTGCTAAACTGAATTAATAGGATTCTTGCTGAAGGCAGGCCAGATGGTCAACTGTCATCTGGGAGATTGTAGGGGATGAGGAACTAGATCAGGTACAAGGATGATCAGACATCCAGGGTAAAAGGATTATCCCTAAACTGACTCAGCAAGATTCTTGCTACAACTAGGCTGGGAAGGCCCAAAATGGTAAAACCAAGGCCAGGAGTTAGTCTAAAGGAAGGCTCCGGGGAGCTTGACTAAATTTTGATAGAGGAGAGAGTCTTTGTCACAGAAACCACAAAAGAAAATTAATGCTAAGCCCTTCACTGGAATAGCAGATGACAGGTAAATGAAGTGTTCTCAGAGAAGCTTATTTTCCCTAAGTAATGTGAATCTAGCTCAGACGGCAAAGAATCTGCATGCAGTGCATGAGACCTGGGTTCGATCCATGGGTCGGGAAGATCCCCTGGAGAAGGGAATGGCACCCCACTACAGTATTCATGCCTAGAGAGTACATGATGTAACATGAAATGCCTTCTAGTCACTCTTCTAGCTTCCCCCAGAAGAAGCAGTAGGCTTAATATTTACATAAGAAAAAACAGCCCTGAGAAAGGGATCATCAACTAAAACAGAAAAGAGTGGTCTATATGTGCTGCTGTGAAGGGATGGCCATCATTACTTAATCCTGAGGACCAGAATTGTCATCTTCTGCCAAGGTGCTTGCGCTCCCCACTCCTTTCTTTAACCACAATTCTTTGATTCCTTTCTGGTTACAATAGATTGGTTTGCTTCTGACTTGCAAAATTGGGGTGTGACTTCTTTTCAAAATAAAGGAAAAGGAATTGGAGTTCTCACACTGAGCAGGAAAGGAGTTGATAAGACCATGATGAACTTGGCCCAGAAGTAGGGTAGAAAACGTACTTTCATGATTTATCCTACAGGAACTCAACTGAAGGAGCACCTCTGCTGTTCTGGCTGCCTTGAAGCTCCAGTCTCTCAGTCCCCTGCTGGTTTTCTTGGGGCTCATC
Source organism: Moschus berezovskii (assembly GCF_049115385.1). Taxonomy (NCBI): domain Eukaryota; kingdom Metazoa; phylum Chordata; class Mammalia; order Artiodactyla; family Moschidae; genus Moschus; species Moschus berezovskii. The sequence goes on along the minus strand of NC_142468.1, from coordinate 39,539,389 downwards.
TTCCTGCAGCATCCTACCCCTGCCTCAGGGACTTCCAGCTTGCTCACTGTTGTATCATTAGAGGACTTGTCATATAGTGCTAAATGAAAAGCTATGCTGCTACTGCTGCTGCTGAGTCACTTCAGTCGTGTCCGACTCTGTGCGACCCCATAGACGGCAGCCCACCAGCCTCTCCCGTCCCTGGGATTCTCCAGGCAAGAACACTGGAGTGGGTTGCCATTTCCTTCTCCAATGTGTGAAAGTGAAGTCGCTCAGTCGTGTCCAACTCGTAGCGACCCCATGGACTGCAGCCTACCAGGCTTCTCCGCCCGTGGGATTTTCCAGGCAAGAGTACTGGAGTGGGGTGCCATCACCTTCTCCTAAATGAAAAGCTATGAATAGTGAAAAATTTGTTTTCATAAAAAGTTGAAAGACCATGTTGCTGTTTGGTAGAAACCAACCCAATACTGTAAAGCAATTATCCTTCAATTAAAACTAAACACAATTTTTTAAAAGTTGAAAGACAAGAGCCATGTTTCTCCATCCCATGCAAGCTTTGATATACCTGCCTTCCCTTGTGGCTCACCTGGTAAAGAATCAGCCTGCAATGTGGGAGACCTGGGTTCAATTCCTGAGTTGGGAAGATCCCCTGAAGAAGGGAAAGGCTACCCACTCCAGTATTCTGGCCTGGAGAAGTCCATGGACTAAGTCCATGGGGTCGCAAAGAGTCAGACTGAGTGACTTTCACTTTCACTTGTACATAAAAAGTTTTTCCAGTGGTTAACAGAGATCTGTCTTCTCTTTCCCCAGCCTCTGAGAAAACCTCTCATTTCCAATTCCTCCTCCATCACTAGCTCAGCAACTTTGCAAAAGTGACTACTTTACCTACCTGCTTTGCCACCTGTAATACTGAGCTCCTGAAAACTTCCTAACAACTATTACTGGTTCATTTTAAAAGAGGAGACAGGTTACTTTTGTTTTACATTCCTTTGTAGCATCAGCCTGACTGCACAAGGTTAGAAATTAAGGGATTGAATATTCATTTCCTGTAATGATAATCATAAATTCTCATAGGATCCATGGGGCTTTCCAGAAGTCTGTTTAGAATACTTTGTGGTAACTAGTTAACACTGAAGCCAAGCTGGTGAAAATAAATTAAATGTTTGAGGCTGCATCAAAGCCTAAAATCTTTAGAGGGTGATATATAAACTTACAATGGATTTTAAAAAAATGAGTTTGCTGTAATTGTGAATAATGACTTGGAATCATTGTAGTTTGGGTTGAGGGAGAAAGAAACTGTAGTTTAGAACCAGACCCAGAATGAAATATATTCATGCCCTTGTCCTGTTCAAACAGGAAAACAGGCAGTCAGGAAAAAATGCAGAAACCCTGAGCGAGATAATGGGATTTCTCTTAATTTGATTTGCTGTGGAGAATGCTGGCCTATTTAATACATCCATGTGGAGTTGCTGTTTATATTTTGGTTTCCAATTAGCATAGTCATTCTGAAGCCTCTAGCTGCCTTCTCCTTCCATATAAATCTAATTTGGCCTTCAGGAGGGTTATTAGAGCAACACAAGGAGCACAAACAAAGGGAGATGTCTGCCAAACAGCAGGCAGGCTCAGTGCATCTGGGGCAGGCGGGCAGCAGGCAGGCGGCAGCCAGGCCAGTGTGCAGAGCTGTGGGCACAGGAGTGACAGAGCCTGGACAACAGGTCAACCACCAGTGTCCCTCTGACCCACCCCCACCAGCCCACTCCGCCCTGGCCTGGGCTGCCTGGCCAAGGCGAGGCGATCTCATTAAAAAAAAAAAAAAGGATGATATTGAAGGGATGTGAAAGCTGTAAAGAAAAGATTTAAAATTGATTTTGAAAGTTTCTAAACTGGGCCCTAGAATGGATGATCTGTATTGAAGTAAACGCTTAGTCTCCCTCCTAAAACTCCTTGTAAAGAGTGACATTTCAATTTTCCCTGGCTTTGGGGAATTTGACTTTTTTTTTTTTTAACAGCTCTACAACTCAGTCTTAGAGAAGCACCTTCTAGCAGTGATAATAAAGTACACTGAGGCGGGATATGGACAACATTGATAAAGAGGCACTAATCCTTATTCTGTGTGAAAAATAGTCCGAAGGCAGATTCTATCCCAAAGGGGAAGAAAGAAGAATGCTAAACATGACTAGCAGTGACCTATTTTTCACCAAGCAATTGGAGCTCAAGTACATTTTGATGAAAATGTTCATGGGGAAGAGCAAAGGACTTAAACTCTTTGTAAAGGGCATTGAAGTACTAACTTAAAATTCTGTGATAACTCTAAAGAGGTGAGATAGCAGGTTCTTTTGAGCAGATTTAGGGGCTCTACTAACATTGATCGGGTGGGTCCCCTATAGAATCCACATTCATGGTTCACAGTTTGTCTTAACTAGTTCCTGCCTCCCTTATAAAACTGGTAGCAGCAACTTCCAAGCAAGGGCTCAGTGAGCCTTGTTCGCAAGGGTCTATGGGAGCGCTGATGAGTATAATTTACTGCAAAATGTCCCCCCTACTGTGAGCAGCAGAATGCTAATGATCTGAATCTATTCTTCCTCCAGAACACAGAGAATTACAGCTCCCCTTAGAACACACTGAAACGTCTCTAGGATTAAACTTTTTAAAAATACACTTCTGTTGCATTCTGCATATTCTATTTAGATGCATGTCTATCAACAATGTATTGCATACTGACAGTGTTAAAAGCTGCAGACACATGAGTGCAGATTCCAATCTAAGGAGAAAATGAAAGAGAGAGGGAGAGAGGGAGGAAGACAGGAGACAGGAGGGGAGAAAAAGAGAATGAATTCAAAAGTTAAAACCACCTTGCACCACGTAGTAAATTTTTAGTGTCACAAGGATACAGAAGGGAGGTTTCTGAAATAAAATATTAATGGAAGTATCTTTCCTAGGTATTTCTAAATGGGAGTGGACATAAATTTCACATGAAAGAAGGTAGGAACATATATGAGACTCTTGTCCATGTGGTAATATGACAAACACTCTGCTAAAATTTCAAAAACCTCTTATTTTGACATATTTACTCCTACTCTACCCCAATCCAGAAAGACTGCTTAACCTCACTGCCTAACTACCCAGGAGATCAGGCAAGTTGCCTCCCTGTTCTCAGCATCTGTTTCTTCATCTGTCAAAAATTAATCAGAGTGAATCTCCAAGGAGAAAGAACCCATCTTCTGGGAATTTTTCTTTTCCACCTGATTTCAGTTACAAGTTAGAACATCTCAGGGGTCAGTCCAGGCTCCCATGTGATTACTTCTCACACCTCTCCTTGGAAGATCTTTTCCACAAATTCAAACACCATGTCCAGGCTACATGCTAAGCTTTGAGCTGCCTTGTAAGTATGTGAGTAGAAATGTTAACAGAGGGATTACATAAATGGGTCTGGCTGTGAGAAGAATTGTAGTATAAAGACCACGTATCTAAAACAGAATCCATGGTCTGTTCTTCCAGCCTCTAGCTTCAATACTCATAAACCTACTCCATCTCAAGATCCCAGGCTGAGCAAGAGCCACCACCCTACATCCTTGCTCCTTCAGGAGAAATCTCGATAGTCTCCCCAGTGTCCCCAACCTTGTCCACCATCTGTCTCTTCAGGTAAACCTAATGATCTAGAACATGTCACCCCCCATCAAGATCACCGGAATGGACTGCTCCAAACTTGTCATTTCCCAACCATTCTCTACACACAATCAGCAGGGGTCTTAGTATGTACATGCATCATCACTACGCCATTGAAAACTGTCAGTGACTACATGTTTCTCTCAAGCTTGGGACCCTCATTCTAACATGCCCTCAGTGGCCCCCATGATCTGGTCCTGCCTACCTTTCCTTTTCCTTTTCCATCTGCTCCCTGCTCAGAGTTCTTCCTTCATAGGAGCCTTTCAACTCCTTCAACAACAGGAGCTCCTATCCACATTGTAAGAATACAACTGCCTGTCCAGGTCATTCCAAGACCCCCATCCTACCCCATGCAACAGAGTGAAAGCTTTTCAATGGTGCTAAATTCTATAGGGGGAGAAAAAGAATCTAAGACAAAGTGAGACAGGCAGGGAATGACAGGGAAACCAGGGAGTTGTCATTTTTTTTACTGAATGGCCAGGAAAGACCTTCTAAAAAGGCCACAGCTGACAGAGACATGAAATGCATGAGTGAGCTGATCAGCTGTCTTGGTAAGAGCATTCCAAACAAGAAAAAAAAAAAGGGCAAAAAGCAACAGCCAAAGTGAAACCTCTCAGTGGATATCATGGTACAGCAGGGTGGCCAGTGCAGCTGGAAAAGAGGGAGGGAGGCAGAGGGCAGTTGAAGATGAGGTCAGAAGGGTCGCTTATCAACCATCAACCACTGTAAGGATTCTGGATTTTATTCCAGTTTGGGAAACCATGGGAGCTGTTGGAGAGAGGAAAAACATGGTCTGAGTCATAGTTTTAAAGAATGAGTCTGGCCTCGGTGATAAGAACAGAGTGTAAGAAGGTAAGGATGCAAGCAAGAAACAGGATCATATTAAAATAGCCCAGGTGCTGAAGTGATGGTATTGCAACAGCCATCACAGTATTAGCAATACTGGCAATGAAAAAACTGGATTAAAGATCCATACTGAAGGAGCACTCACAGGATTTATGGATGGATGGGGTGAGGGCTGAGAGCTTCCTACTCACTTGTCAGAAACAGAGTTTGTGTCAATTCCTCAGATGCCTTTCTGACTGATTTTCTCCTCCAGCCAATTCAGGTTATATGTAACTCCCCATCCCAGCTTGTGCTCATGTTCATAACCTTTGTCACCACTGTAATTAAACAGAGATTTTTCCAGTGATGAACTCACTGCTCATGTTAAGTCATATACTTATAGGGAAGGCAATGTCAATGCTATTCCCCACTCTATTCTGAACACAGAATCTCTGGAGCCATTTATTAGATAAACTGGGTAAACCACAGTGCGCTTCACTACAATGAAGTCCGTCTGGTCAATCGTACATAGGTACACCCTTTATAATCATTAATACTGCTATTAAAACAGAAGTAGAGACAACCCCGATAAGAGTTGTGACAATTATATAGAAGAGCTACTTCCTTGTTGGCATCTCTCAGAGTGTGAAAAATGGTGACATACATGGCTATTAGGCAATCTAGAGTAATCAGACCTTTTCAAACATTGAGCCAACATGTATACCCACCAAGCTGTGTCCACATTTCAGTCACTATAAATAGAATGTCCAATAGAATTAATTATATAATCATTTAAAAGTATGTATTAAAGTTATTAAAAGGCTAACTGTTTCTAGCATGAAGATTTCAAAGGTGCAGTTTATGAAAGCATCAGACCTGGTTCAATCAATAAAACCCAATACTAATTACAAATCACCCGCTGCCTAGAATGCTGAAATCTGGCTACCGGCTATGGCATAAACACAGTACCTTCACACAAGGCCACAGAATTAATTTTTACATGTTGTATTAATTTCCTAGGGCTGCTGTAGCAAAGCACCACACATTTAATGCAACAGAAATGAACTGTCTTCCTAGTTTAGAGGATTGGCATCAAGGTGTTGGCAGGGCCACATCCTTCTACAGACTCTATGGGAGGATCTTCCTTACCTGGTCCAGCTCCTGAGAGCCTCAAGTGCTCCTTGGCTTGTGGCAGTGTAACTCTCATCTCTGACTCTGTCTTCATGTGGCTATCTTCCCTCTATGTTTGTGTCCAACTCTCCTTCTTATAAGGACACCAGTCACATGGTTAAGGACTCACCCTATATTAATAATATGACCTTGTCTTAAGTAATTACATCTGCAATGACTCTGTTCCCAAATAGGTCACATTCATAGGTACAGGGGGTTAGGAATGCAAAATATTTTTTGAGGGGACACAATTCAACCCATAAAAGATGTGGTTAAAAGTGGAGCTGGGGGCAATTTTATCCAGTGTAGAGAAATGGGTTAGAAAGCAGGAAAACTTAATCTGAGGTTCAGCTCTTTAAAGAGAGAAGTCGGTTACTTCAACAAGTTAACCTCAGTGTTAACTTTCCCACTCTTTAAAATGAATATGTTAAAAGAGATGATGTCTGGTCACTCAGCTAATTCAGATCACATGAAGATGAAACTAAATAAAGTATCCAGCCTGCTCAAGTCATATAGAAGCAACCATACAATGAACACTGCTGGTCCTGCCCTCATTTACTTAAAGGTTTAACAAGCCATTTTAATTCTTTAAATACCACAGGAGAGGGTAAGACATTACATCTGACATCACTTCAACTTGAATCACATCAGTGTCAGAGGCTTAGACTTGTAACCAGTTACTAGTTATACCTCCTGTACTCAATAAATCCTGTAGCCATACCAAAGATGTTATTTCAAAATACTTTTTCAGAAAATACTTCTTCTGAAATAACAATCTAAATACCCCATCCTCTCAAAAATTGCCTTTGTTGATAGACTTTTTACAGCACAAAACTTCAGTAAACTCTTGTATGGCTAGGTAGTTTATTCTTCCAATATGCTTTGTGAGATTGATGCTAGTTTAACTTGAGACTGTAAATATCAGTGTCTTTCAGTTATCCCAGTTATCCCAGGAAACCAGTTAAATTGCCCTATCACAGTTTAAGGATAAGATGGTTTACCAGACCCCAAGAAAAACATAGTTAGGCAAAAAGTGGCTTTAGAGAGTGGTTTTGGAGAAAATAATTATTGATCTAGACCAGACTTACATCCATTCTCTTTTGATGAGAAGAGCCAGGTGGAAAGTTAAAGCATATAATTTAATGTGCGTGATATCTGAAGGTGGCCTAAAAAGGCAGAGTGATATAATGGCTAGAAGAGTACTTCTTAATATCCAAGTCGCTTTTCTATTTGGTAATATTGACGTACAATGGTCTTTTGTACCATTGTACAACGTACAGTGGTTGTTGTTTAGTTGCTAAGTTGTGTCTGACTTTTGCAACCCCATAGACTGCAGCCAGCCAGGCTCCTCTGTCCATGGGATTTCCCAGGCAAGAATACCGGAGTGGGTTGCCACTTCCTTCTCCAGGGGATCTTATCAACTCAGTGATCAACCCTGAGTCTCCTGCATTGACAGGCGGGTTCTTTATCCCTGAGCCATTAGGGAAGTCCCATTTTCCTCCCTGTGTATTAACTGGATGCAAGATAATGCTGGAAATTTTCCATCATTTAAAATCAAATTTTTTATTAGCTGAGTATTTTGATCTTTAACATCTTGAGAGTGTATTATAGTATAAAAATACTTGAATATAAAACTCTCCAATGGAAGTATTAGAAAAAGAAGAACAAACAAAATCTAAAGTTAGCAGAAAGATATAATGAAGATGAAAGGGAAAATAAAATAGAGATTAAAAAATAGAAAAATAAATCAATAAAACTTTAAGTTGATTCTTTGAAAAGGTAAACAAAATTGACAAACCTCTGGCACAGCTTACCAAGAAAAGAGAGAGAACCTAAATAAACAAAATAAGGGGTGGGGGGGAGAGGAAAATAACAACAGATACTGCAGAAATTTTTTTAAAAAGCCCATCTGAGAGTATTACCATATGCCAACACATTGGGCAATCTAGAAGAAATGGGCAACTTTGGGCAACTTTCTAGAAACACAGCCCACCAAAACTCAATCAATAAGAGAGACAATTTGAACAGACCAATAAGTAGAATCTGTAATAAAAAGAAAACAAAAAACCTCCCTGCAAACAAAAGTCCAGGACCAGATGGCTTTACTGGGGAATTCTACCGAACACACAAAGAAGAACGTGTACCACTCCTTCTTAAACTCTCTTAAAAGATACAAGAGGAGGGAACACTCCCAAAGGCATTCTATTAATATGAAGCCACCATCACTCTGATACCAAAACCAGACAAAGACACTATAAGAAAATTGCAGGCCAATACCTTGGACGAATATAGATACAAAAATTCTCAGCAAAATATTATCAAGCTGAATTCAGCAACACATAGATCATACACCACAACCAAGCTGGAGTCATCCCAGGATCACAAGGATGGTTTAACATATGCAAATCAAACAATGTGATATGTCACATCAACAAAACCCAAAAAACACATGATCATCTCAATAAATGCAGAAAAAGCATTTGATAAAATTTAACTGTTACCGGTTCCCTGGTGTGCAGTCGCCACGGCCCCTTGCTCCAAGCACTGCCAGGAATGCAATGCAGAAGTTGCAGGCTAAGCAAGTTTTCAAGAAAACTGTCCAGGAGCTGGACTGGCTTTGGTTGATGAGGGTGAACAGGTGGTTCATCATGGGTGGCATTTTTTCCAGTTTGTTTGGAACCTAGGAAATGAGAATTTTAATTTTGGGATTAGATGGAGTAGGAAAAATCCACAATTTTGTACAGATTACAGGTTGGAGAAATCATTACTACTATTCCTACTTTTGGATTTAATTTTGAGATGGTAACATACAAAAACCTTAAATTCCAACTCTTGGATTTTAATAACTGATGTTATTATTCAAACACAGATGCAGTCATTTATGCAGTAGATTGTGGTGACCAAGACCAAATTGGTATTTTGAAATTAGAGTTAGTTGCCAAGTTGGAGGGAGAAGAGCTGAGAAGAGCCATTTTAGGGGGTTTACAAATAAGCAGGACAACAGAACAGGACATGACTCCCTCAGAGATGGCAAATTCACTTGAGCTACCTGTCTTGAAGGACTGAAAATAGCAAATATTCAAAACTTCAGTAACCAAAGGCACTTGCTTTGATGAGGCAATGGAATGGTTAGGTGAAGCACTGAAGAGCAGACAGTAATTCAGTCACTTGTGCTTCTCTGAAATGAAGACCATATCACATGTATGTCCCTTTGGAAATCGTTACGTGTTTCTCACACTCCTAAATGTTAAAACTGCATGATTGTTGGCATATACCAAACTGACTGCAACATTTGTAATAAATATTAAAAATAAGTTTTAAAAAAACTCTTACCAAAGTGAGTATAGAGGAAACAGAGCTCAACAGAATAAAAGCTGTTTATGACAAATTCACAGCCAACATAATACTCAATGGTGAAATTCAGCTTTTTAGCTGAATGCTTCCCCCTAAAATTTGGAACAAGACAAGGATGCCCACTCTCACCATGTCTATTCAATATAGTACTAGAAGTCCTAGTCACAGCAGTCATACAAGAAAAGTATAAGCTATCCAAATTGTAAGGGAAGAGATAAAATTATAATATTTGCAAAATGACATGATACTATATATAGAAGATACTAAAGACTGCACACAAAAACTGCTAGCACTGAGAAATGATTTCAGCAAGGTAGTAAGATATAAGAGTAACATAGAGAAATTGGTTCTATGTATTTATGTTAGCAATGAAATACCAGATAGGAAAAGTAGAAAAACAATGTCTTTAAAACTGTATCAGGAAAAAATACCTAGGAATCAACCTGACCATGGAGAGAAAGACTTATATACTGAGAAGTATAAACTATTAATCTGAAGATGATTCAAAGAAATGGAAAAATACCCCCATGCTTTTGGATTGAAAGAATATTGTTAAAATGGACATACTACTCAAAGTAATCTACAGGTATAATGTGATCCCTACCAAATCACCCATTATATTTTTCATAGAACTAGAAATAGAATGAATAATCCTAAAATTTAAATGGACCCACAAAAGACCCACAATTGCCAAAGCAATTCTGAAGCAAAAGAATAAAGCAGGAGGCATAATCCTCTCAGACTTCAGACAATACTATAAACCTACTGTAATCAAAACAGTGAGGTATTGGCACAAAAACATTCACATGGATTAATGGAACACAACAGAGAACCCAGAAATAAGCCCACATGTCTATCATCAATTAATCTTTAACAAAGGAGGCAAGAATATACAACGGGGAAAAGACAGTGCAGCAAGTGGTGCTGGGAAGGTTGGACAGCCACTGTAAATGATTGAAGTCAGAGATTACCTTCACACTCTACAGAAAAATAAAGTCAACATGGGTCAAAGACTTAAATATAAGGCATGCACCATAAAACTCCTTTAAGAGAACACAGGCAAAACATTCCTGACATAAATCATACCAATGTTTTCTTAGGTCTGTCTTTCAAGACAATAGAAATGAAAACAAAAATAAACAAATGGGACCTGATCAAACTTACAAGCTTTTGCATATAGCAAAGGAACCCATAAACAAAATGAAAAGACACCTATAGAGTGGGGAAAAATATTTGAAAATGATGCAACTAACAGAGGTTAATATCCAAAATGTACAAACAGCTCATATAACTCCATAACAACAACAAAAAACAAACAGCCCAATCAAACAGTGGGCAGAAGTCCTTAATAGGCATTTTTCCAAAGAAGATATTCAGATGACCAACAGGCACCCAAAAAAGATGTTCAAAATTGTTAATTATTAGAGAAAACCACAAATCAAATCATGGTGAGATATCACCTCACACTGGTGAGAATGGCCATCATCAAAAATTCTACAAATAAAAAAATGTTAGCAAGGGTGTGGAGAAAAGGGAACCCTCCCACACTGTTGTGAGAATATAAATTGGTGCAGCTACTTTAGAGGACAGTAGAAAGGTTCCTCAAAAAACTAAAAATAGTGTCCATGTGATCCAGCAATCCCATTTCTGAGCATATATCTGGAAAAAACTCTAATTCAAAAAGTTTTTGCACAGCAAAGGAAACTATAAACAAAATGAAAAGACAAGCCACAGAATAGGAGAAAATATCGCAAATGAAGCAACCTACAGATATTAATCTCCAAAATATACAAACATCTCATGTCCAAAAAAACCCACAAACAATCCAATCTAAAAATGAGCAGAAGATCTAAGCAGACATTTCTCCAAAGAAGACATAAAGACGGCTAAAATGCACGTGAAAATATGCTCAACATCTCTAATTATTAGAGAAATGCAAATCAAAACCATGCACACTGGTCAGAATGGCCCTCATCAAAATCTACAAGCAATAGATATTAGAGACAGGGTGGAGGAAAGGGAATCCTCCTACACTGTTCATAGAAATGTAAATTGGTGCAGCCATTAGGGAGAACAGTATGAAGGTTCCTTAAAAAGCTAAAACTATAGCTACCATATGATCTAGCAATCCCACTCCTGGGCATATATCCAAAGAAAACTATAATTCAAAAAGATACATGCATCCAAATGTTAATTGAAGCACTATTTACAATGACCAGAACGTGGAAGCAACCCAAATGTCCATCAACAGAGAAATGGATAATGAAGATGTGGTACACATATACAATTGAATATTTCTCAGCCATAAAAAATGAAATAGTGCCATTGGAACAATGTGAATGGACCTAGAGATTGTCATACTGAGTGAAGTAAGTCAGAGAAGGACAAATATTGTATAATATCACTTGTATGCAGAATCTTAAAAAAATGGTACAAATGAACTTACCTACAAAACTGAAACAGAGCTACAGATTTAGGAAACAAGCTTATGGTTACCTGAGGGGAAATGGGGAGAGGGATAAACTGGAAGATTGGGACTGACATATACACTCTACTATATACAAAATAGGTAACTAATAAGGACCTATTGTGGGTTTTCAAGGTGGTTCAGTGGGTAAAGAATCCACCTGCAATGCAGGAGACATAGGTTCAATCCCTGGGTCAGGAAGATCCCCTGGAGGAGGGCATGGCAACCAACACTAGTGTTCTTGCCTGGAGAATCCCATGGACAGAGGAGCCGGGTGGGCTATAGTCCACGGGGTTGCAAAGTCTGACACGACTGAAGTGACTGAGCATTCATGCAAGGACCTACTGTATAACACAGAGAACTCTACTCAATACTCTGTAATGACACAATGGAATATTACTCAGCCATAAAAAGAATGCATTTGAATCAGTTCTAATGAGATGGATGAAACTGGAGCCTATTATACAGAGCGAAGGAAGTCAGAAAGAAAAACACCAATAAAGTATACTAACGCATATATATGGAATTTAGACAGATGGTAATGATGACCCTATATGCAAGACAGCAAAAGAGACACAGATGTAAAGAACAGTCTTTTGGACTCTGTGGGAGAAGGAGAGGGTGGGATGATTTGAGAGAATAGCATTGAAACATGTATATTATCATATGTGGAACAGATCTCTAGTCAAGGTTTGATCAGGGCTGGTGCACTGAGATGACCCAGAGGGAGGGGATGAGGAGGGAGGTGGAAGGGGGGCTCAGGATGAGGAACACATGTACACCCATGGCTGACTCATGTGAATGTATGGCAAAACCACTACAATGTTGTAATTAGCCTCCAATTAAAATAAATTAATTAATTAAAAACAAAAAATATCTGTGATGATGAATATGAGAAAATCTAAAAAAGCTGATTCACTTTGTTGTACAGCAGAAAGTAAGACAACACTGTAAAATCAACTATACTTCAATAAAAATTATAAAAATAAGTAAATTAAAAGATTTTTTAAGGTATATGTACTCTTATGTTCATAGCAGCACTATTTACAACAGTCAAAATATGAAAACAACCAAATGCCCATTGACAGATTAATGGATAAAGAAGACTATACACACACATGATGGAATATTACTCAGCCATTAAAAAGAATGAAATTAATACCATGTGTATGAATGGACCTAGAGATTATCATACACAGAAAGAGAAAAACAAATACCATATATCACTCATATGTGGACTCTAAAGTATGACACAAATGTACATATTTACATATGTGAGAAACAGACTTACAACATAGAGAGTAGACTGTGGCTGCTAAGGGAGAGGAGGACCAGGGAGAGATGAATTGGGAGTTTGGGGATTAGAAGATACAAACTATTATTTATGTATATTTATATCATTAAACACTTCTGAGTTGTAGAACTTCAGGATTAGAAGAGTTAGGGGATACACACAAGGTTGCATAGCCTGGACAAAAAATGGAGTCTTTCAGCTTCACATCTCACACTCTAAATGCATATAAATAAATACATGTATATGTATATTGCTCTGTCTATGTATAGACATACACCCATACACATTCCCACTTCATTCTTTTAACTCTATGTAGCTTTTTAACAACTATATGAAATTCCATAGAATGGTTATAATGTGATTCATGTAACCATCTTCCTGTTGGTGGGCATTTAGGATAATTTTATTTTTTGTCATACTAATAATGCTATAGTTAATTAGTTACTGATGTACACACATGCAAAATTCTTTCAAAGAATTAATTTTTAGAAGTAGAACTTCTGGTCAAATAAACATTTTTTAATTTCAAGAGATAATAGCAAAGTTTACTAGTATGTCTGATTTAAAACTTATCTTGTTGTTTAGTTGCTAAGTCATGTCCTATTCTTTATGATCCCAAGGACTGCAGCACACCAGGCTCCCCTGTCCTTCACTATCTCCCAAACTTTGCTCAAATTCATGTCCACTGAGTCAGTGATGCTACCTAATCATCTCATCCTCTATCATCCCCTTCTCCTTTTGCTTTAATCTTTCCCAGCATCAGGGTCTTTTTTATAAGTCGGTTCTTTGCATCAGGTGGCCAAAGTATTGGAGCTCCAGCATCAGTCCTTCCAATGAATTTTCAGAATTGATTTTCTTTAGGATTGATTGGTTTGATCTCCTTGCTCTCCTAGGGACACTCAAGAGTCTTCTTCAGCACCACAATTTAAATGCATCAATTCTTCAGCACTCAGCCTTCCTTATAGTCCAACTCTGACATCCATACATGACTACTGGAAAAACCATAGCTTTGACTAGATGGGCCTTTGCCAGCAAAGGGATGTCTCTGCTTTTTAAAATGCTTTCTAAGTTTGTCATAGCTTTCCTTCTAAGGACGAAGCATCTTTTAATTTCACTGTCTGCAGTGATTTTGGAGCCCAAGTAAAGAAAATCTGTCACTACTTCCACTTTTTCCCCATCTATTTGACATGAAGTGATGGGACCAGGTGCTATGATCTTAGTTTGTTTAATGTTGAGCTTCAAGCTGCTTTTTCCACTCTCCTCTTTTACCCTCATCAGGAGGCTTCTTAGTTTCTCTTCATGTTTTGCCATTAGAGTGATATCATCTGTGTATCTGAGGTTGTTGATATTTCTCCCAGCAGTCTTGATTCCAGCTTGTGACTCACCCAGCCTAGCATTTTGCATGATGTACTCTGCAATCAGTTCAGTTCAGTTCAGTCGTTCAGTCACGTTCGACTCTTTGCGACCCCATGAACCACAGCACACCAGGCCTCCCTGTCCATCACCAACTCCCGGAGTTCACTCAAACTCATGTCCACAGAGTCAGCGATGCCATCCAACCATCTCATCCTCTGTCGTCCCCTTCTCCTCCTGCCCTCAATCTTTCCCAGCATCAGGGTCTTTTCAAATGAGTCAGCTCTCTGCATCAGGTGGCCAAAGTATTGGAGTTTCAGCTTCAACATCAGTCCCTCCAGTGAACACCCAGGACTGATCTCCTTTAGGATGGACTGGTTGGATCTCCTTGCAGTCCAAGGGACTCTCAAGAGTCTTCTCCAACACCACAGTTCAAAAGCATCAGTTTTTGGTGCTCAGCTTTTTCTTTATAGTCCAACTCTCACATCCATACATGACCACTGGAAAAACCATAGACTTGCATAGAAGTTAAACAAGCCGAATAACAATATACATCCTTATCATACTTCTTTCCCAATTTGCAACCAGTCAGTTATGCTATGCCCAGTTCTAACAGTTGCTTTTTGACCCGTATACAGGTTTCTCAGGAGACAGGCAAGGTTGGCTGGCATTCCCATATCTAAGAATTTTCCACATTTTGTTGTGAACCACATAGTCAAAGACTTTGCTAAGCAAAATCATTTTAGTCGTTTCCGACTCTGTGCAACTGTATGAACTGTAACCTGCCAGGCTCCTCTGTCCATGGAATTCTTCAGGCAAGAATACTGGAGTGGGTTGCCATTTCCTTCTCCAGGGGATCTTCCTGACCCAGGGATCGAACCCGCATCTCTTAAGTCTCCTAGCAATGGAAGGCAAGTTCTTTACCACTAACGCCACATGGAAAGCCCTGTAGTCAATGAAGGAGAGGTACATGTTTTTCTGAAATTCCCTTGCTTTCTCTATGATCCAATGAATGTTGGCAATTTGATCTCTGGTTCCTGTGCATTTCCTAAATACAACTTGTACATCTGTCTCTCACCAAAAGTGAAACTGACCTACAGTTTTATGTGCTCAACTGGTCCTATTTAGGAAAAAGGTTATGCTAGGCATTTTAAATAAATTGAGACGCGTTACATTCTACTCTATGTGCCAGAACTATTTAAATAATAATGGAGTGCAATCTGTTGCTTGAGCATTCTTTAGAAGTAGTTATGAAACCATCTAGGCCTCATGCATTTTTAGAGGTAGCTCTTTAACTAGCAATAATATTAGTGGTTATTACAAATTCTAATCTGCTGCCAGATTCAGGAGACACAATAGCTTTAACACTGTGTTTACTTAGTTCTTCCTGGGCTGGGAAGATCCCCTGGTGGAGGAAATGCAACCCACTCTTGTATTCTTGCCTAGAGAATCCCGTGGACAGAGGAGCCTGCCGGGCTACCATCCATGGGATCGCAGAGCCTGTCACAACTGAGCATACATGAGCACCTTCACCAGTTCAGAGCAGTCCCCCAGACCAAGGTTCACAACATGGGAGGCACCACAATGTCCTCAGTGAGTGACTTTAACTCTGAGGTTTCCAAAGAGGAGCCAGATGTCAGGCAGGCTTAGATCAGGAGTGATATTAATCCATCACTCACTCTAGTGGTCCTGCCAAGGACTTGTAATCTTTTCTTGAAACAATTTTATATCATCCTAGAGAATTATGCATTTCATCTATATTTTCAAATTTATTGGCAAAAGTTGGTTTTGCCAGAGGAATGCCTCTTTAATAATATTATAAGAAATGCAGCTGTCATGGTTTTATTGGTCATATATTGATTTCCCCCAACCCTTCGACCTCAGAAACTTCTGCCTTTGTCTTTATTAATTCTTACATCTACTTTATTTGAACTAAGTTTTCCTCTCAATTCTTGAGTTAAATGCTTGGCTTATTTTCTGGCCTGTTTTCTGAAAATGAATAAAATTTCAGATCATTTTCCTCTTAGTACTACTTAAACTGCATCCTTAAAAGCATATGCTTGTTTTGTGAATTTCTGAATGGATTAAGAAAAAAAATTAAAATAAATGTTATTTGTAAGAGTATTTACAGAAATGTTTTAGCTACTTTATGAATTTATTTCAATGGATTTAGAATGTTATATTGTAATTTCTACTCTTTCCTTAGCCAAATTTTATAATAAGCCAAGGTGGTTAATTGCTTGAATCATTTATAGCCTATTTCTAGTTTTCTTTGATTTTCTAGTTCCCAAGAAAAATATGTTAAAATTAGACTGATTGATTTTGTCTATTTTTCAGTTCTAAAAGTGTTGACTTCATTTATTTTGGCATACTGTCTACATAAGTATTTGACTTATGTTGGTGACATATACTTCTTATCAATATCAAATTTATGTCTTTGCCTCTAATATTTATATTCTTGTGTTACATTGAACAAAATATTTGCTTACTTTTTATTTGCCTGATACATTTTTACATCTTTTTAATTTTTCTGCATCATTTTAAGTGTCTTTTCCCATCTTTTTTCTTCTTTATATTTTAATCTCCTATTTCAGAAGTCCTTTTGTAAAGATTGCATTAACTTCTACAACCATATTATCCTTAAGTATTTTTTTCTGCTTTATTCATTTTAAATTGGCGGAAAACTGCTTTACAATGTTGTGGTTTTTTCTGCTTTTTTGTTTTCGCTAATCAGTTATAAGTATACACATAGCCCCTCCCTCTTGAGCCTTCTTCCCACCCCTTCCCCATCCCACCCCTCTAGGTCCTCACAGAGCACTGAGCTGAGCTCCCTGGGCTATACAGCAGCTTCCCACTAGCTGTCTATTTTACACAGGGTCATGCATATATGTCTCTGCTACTCTCTCAATTCATCCCACTCTCTCCTTTCCCAGCTGTATCCATACTTTTGTTTGTTCTTCACTGCTGTCCTCCAAAACCAAGAAATAAAACAGACATATACATCCTTCAGAATTTGAGAAGCATGAGGTAAACTAAGTTACATCGCTGGAATGATCTACATTGTCTTAATCTGGATTCAATCATTTTCCCTTAGCAATTTCCTAAGCATTCTGTTTTTTAATATCTCTTGATTGCCTTCAAGGAAATAATCAATAAATGTCTTAGCCTGCATCCTCTAGAAAACAGAGCTGAAGTCAGAGATTAATCTTTAGCTTATGACATCTAATGGAAGGTACAAGGCCAGGGAAGTATAATTGAAGGAAAAAAAGAGAAGTGAGGTAAGCAAAGACTCAAGGTTACTGTATGGCCATCATCTTGCAGTGTGCCATGAAGAAATATCAGCTGCCTTAACAGACATAATCCAAATTTTTCTGGAAAGTTCTCACTGAGAAAATGTACTTTTGAACAGTCTGTGCACAAAAGGTTATTTGCCCTGGTCTCTCCTCTTTCCATGTGGTATAAGCTCATCCTGTGGTAAGGGAGTCCTCTCACACTGTTCCAGGCTGTACCTCCCGCCCCCACACAGCCAACAAGGAGGCCAGTTCCCATGCTCTGTGGTGTGACATCACCTCCAAGTCTGGAAATGGAGGAATGACAATGAGAAAGAAGGCCCTATTGCGTCTCAGTTCTTCTTAATTTACATCTAAAGCAAACCATGTCCCTTCTGTTTTGGAATGTCTCCAGATTCACTGTATGATATTTTTAAAAGACCCCTAAATTGTAGGACTTCATAAGCACACTAATAATCAGATTTCATTGACTATAGTCCAGAGTTACTATTTTAAATCCTAGAATTAATATTTTCTATAATCACAAATTTTGTTTGGGCACATTCAGCTTGGACTAACCCTCAGAAGTATTTATTATGGCTTCCAAGTGAATTATTCTCCATCCTGTATTCATGATGATGGTTTAAGTTTCTAAGTTACCAACTGAGATATGATCCTATTGAATTTCATAATATACATATAGAAGAACTTAAAAACTTTGTTCAAAGGTATTTTGTGCTTTTGATCCTAGAGTGCCTAAGACTTTTTCCCAAGTTTCCCAGGAGCAGACCCCAAGATAAGAACTCATGACATGTGACTTATTAAAAAAATACTCTTTGGACAAAACAGTAAGGAAATGGGATCACCAGTCAGAGACTGTCATCACAGGGAAGAAGCCCAATCAGGGAACACTGATGGCAGCAGCACTAAAAACCCAGATCTCTTGCTTCAAATCGGGGCAAATACTGAGGAATGACTAAGAAAAGCACTTCCTAGGGGTGAGAGACTCGACTTCCAGGTACTCCTGAGGTTCTACTCCTGCATTCTTGGCACTAGCAAATGGCAGATCTCTGAATGATAGCCGCAGACACAGCTGTTGGAATCAAGTGCTCACTCCTCCTGAGTTGGTTAACATCCCTATCTGGTGCTTTTCAACTGACAGGAAATAAATATTTTTAAGAGACAATATCTTATTTCTATTTAAGTAATTGGTGAGACACACCACAACCTCCAAGATGACAGAATTGATCTAGTCCTACATTCCCACAAAGTCTATCTCATTGTCCCAGTAGAATTGTTTCTCCAGTCCCTCTCTTATTTAGGCCCTCAAACAAACAAGCCAATTAACCACCTCCTTCCCCACAAACCAGTACAATTTGACTGTGCCACAAAGGTCTGGATCTTCATGTAGACAAAAGCCTTCCATGCCTCAGAATTGATTTATCCTCCCAAGGGGGACTAAGATCACCCTGGCCTCTCTTATGATCCTAAGATGAAATATTCATGGGTGGATTAGGACCTCAAAGAGGAGGAACTCTGCTTAGCCAGGAGAAAATATTTAAGAATTAGGGTTGGGCTTTAAATGCACAAGTCACAAAATCTGGATGAAAGAGCAAAAGACTAATTTAACCATTCATAGCTGATTCCCTCTGGAATTTCCCTCAGAATAGATATTTTCACTAGCAGAACCATACATTGTGTGTGTGTGTTCATCCAGCAAAAGCTATCTTGGGGGCTGAAACCTGTGCTCTCATTATGGTTCACGTGAAGCTGAATTTTCTTCCAGCCTCAGTGTTGGTTGTCTCCTAAGGACCAGCAACAGAGGGTCCATAGAGGTGTAAGCTAGCTCCAAAAGTTGAAGGAGAAAAGAGTTTCATATGAGAAGTACTTGAAAGTGAATGATATTGACTTGAGAACATGTGTCAGTTCCATTCCAAAGAAACGAGGCAGTCTGTTTCCCTTAGCTGGTCAAAGGGGAGCTAGAGCCATAGTGAAAGAAAAGCTATTCCACACTGCCACTGACTCCCCTGGGAGCAGTAGACTGTTCCTAAAGACAACTGAACTCCCAACCCCCTAAACTGGATTAGGAAGTTATATCACCTTACATTAATAGCTGGCTTCCCAAAGAATCTAACCTACAACAAAGGTTAGCACACTGCAAGCCTATCAGAAAAGGTTATTGGGATCAATGTCTGTGGGAAGGAAGGGACAGGATTGGCAGAGGTAGAAATTGAGCAGATATGCCATCATAACAATATTTTGGCTGAAACTGTGAGGTTTTCTGAATACAGGATGATTCAAAACTGTCCTGAATCGGAGAGAGAAAGTCAAACCTTTATACCTCCATGTGGTAGAGTCACTGAACACAGGCCACCCCAGGAAGAGTGTCTGGTAGCTTGTTTCAACTGAGACAATTTTAGACAATTTCCAGCTGAGGGCTGATATCTTCCCACAACACCCCCACCAGCTAAACTAACAAGTGTTTCGTTCCTGTTGGATTTGGACAACACATCATAGCATCTACTACATACATCTTACTAGTTAGTCTCATAACCATAGCTAGTCTACAAGACAGACAAACAACCTCGGGCCTATGGGAATAGCTTAAGTGATGTAAACAAGCCAGATTAATCAATTCCACAGAAATACTGGCTTTACGTGGTTGATCTGGGTGGCATCTACATCATGCCAAGTCCTTTCAGCCTGAGTCCCAACTTGAAAAACCCTTCCCTTAAATAAGTGAATGTAAACTGTTCACATGACCAGAGAGAAAAGTCATGCTCATCCAGCTGACATCACTACATCCTCCTTCCCTCTATTATTCTGTTACTTCCTTTCTTGGGATTCTTTTCTAGGACCTTCACCCTGTGTAAAGAAACAGCAAAACTGGAAAATTGACAGCCAGTAAATATAACTCTAAAGACACCTTAATTTCTCATTCAATTAGGATATAACCTCTCCATGTTATATTACCTGTATATTATATTACATGCTATATTACTCCTGTTACCCTGACCTTCATGCTAAGTTGCTTCAGTCATGTCCGACTCTTTGCAACCCTATGGACTGCAGCCTGCCAGGCTCCTCTGTCCATGGGATTTTCCAGGTAAGAATACTGGAGTGGATTGCCATGCCCTCCTCCAGGGGAATCTTCCCAACCCAGGGATCTACTCTCTAGCAAAGCCTCAACAATGAGGAGTTAAGAACAAGTAGACAGGAAGAACACTAAAGCCTACTGAATTTTATTTGGCAGGTAAAGATTGATGGAACTTGTAGAATATAATGGAAGTGATCCTCAGCACCTTCCTCCAACTTCAGGGCCACCAACAAATCCACTTTCATGGAGCTTCACCTCATGCCTTGCTGGATTCGGGGTAAACTAGTAATAATTGGTCAACCTCCTAAGAGGATAATTTCCAGAATGTGTCTGAGTAGTCAGATACAATTCCAGGAGCAGATAGAAATATAGACTAAGTAATGATCTTTTTACACCTTAATCATGTTCTTAAGGGACCTCAAGAAGAACAGAAACCTCCATGTCCAGAAGATTAGAGCAAAGAATTCAAGATTTTCAGTGTTTTTGACACAAGCTACAAAAGTGGGACATTCTGAGTTTTAAGCAATAGCCAGCATTTTGAAACCCAATTACCAGGCTTTAGACTCTTCTCACTATGAAGGAATGGGAGTTGGTTCAAACTTCCATGAGACGGAAGGTGTAACTCTAGTGCAGTAAGAGTGATATGAATAGAGAAGGAAGGAAACCACATAAAAGGGGGATGCTTCCAAACTGACAACAGTTTCATGGTAAAGCAGAGCCAGTTGTTGAGTCTACTGGCAAATCTTCCAAACAGACCACGTGGAACAAACCACCCAGCCTCAGAATGAGCCTGTGAATGACAAACTAGAGACAGAGGAAAGGCAACTGAGAAATCCCCCCTTTTCTGCCTCTAATGAAGACTGCAGGGTGATGACTACCCATGCCTGTACATTGTTTCCCAGCTGCTCTGGGAAGCCACTGCAGGAGCTAGATTCACACCCCCTCAGCATCGTGCTGCTTTGAATCCAGAAATGGTGTGAAGAGTCGGTCTTTGTGGACTGGGCTGAGTTGGATCTAGATGCTCACACCAAACTGGCTCTCACTAAGGAGGTGCTGTGGGGGCTGTGCCAAATCCCGGCCCTCATTCTGGAGGAAGCTGAGATAGCCCCTGGCTTTAGGAGACGAAAGAATAGCAAAGGCTTCTAAGCACAGTGGCTCCTAGCCATCCTACTGAGCACATGCCAATGCCTGAGGTGTAGGTGTTACCAAGAAAATACTCGGAAGACTAAAAACCCATTCAGTATAGCCACAAATTTCGAAACTTCCACAAAATATATTATTTACAACTGCCCACACTGAAGACAGACACCAGCCATCTGAACCCCCACCAAACTATAAGGTCCTCCCCCTTCCTGTACCCGAGGTCGCAAGTGCAGCAGCAGCCACCCCTCTGTTAGCCACATCTGAGCTGTAAGGGCAGCTATCTGGCTACCCAGTTATGCCATCTTGGAACTCTCCAGACTGGAAAGATGATCTTAGATGCCATTCAGCTAATGAACACCTACAACAAAGACTAAAATGTAAGTGACAGAACCTGATTATAGAATAAAAAAATCTACCCAGAGAGTGACATTTAACAATCATATTTAAATATATTTCAATTAAAAATTCTCATGAAACAGTTAAGGTCGGTTTGTAAATTATACAAAGAATTTATACAAAATTGAACTCTATATGGATAAGGGTCATATATAATTTTATAAAGAAATTTTGAAGTAACTTCAAGCTAGAAATTCCTTTTGAAAAACTTCCAAAAACTCTTATATGTGAGTATGTCCTGGTAGGAGAATCAGTATTTCTATAAAAGTATGGTCTCATGTCTTTGAAATGACACTTCCTAAAAATGAGTCTGCTTTTTTTCTTGAATACTTAATATTCCTTTGCTTTGTTTTTCACAACCTAATTAAACTATGCATATTCTAGAACAGTGTATTCTACTAGGACACTGGGATGATGCTTAAATTACTGGCTTTTGATAAACTATTGCTGCAGATGGGGAAGCAGCAGGAACAAAATTCTAATGTTTGCTTATGTGAGTATATTTTGCTTCTGCCAATTTTTATGTTAACCATGCAGGAACTGAGGGTGCCATTTTGGTGCACTGCCCTGTACTGCCCTGACTACATGAAGCAATGTGGTTAAAAAAAAGAAAAAACTGTAACCCATATTACTCCTTGACATTACACTATAGCAATACCTTGGATCATCTCTTGTGAGTGCCACAGGTAATGATACAGTAATAATTACCATTCTTGCTATAATGCTGCCAAGAATCCCTGAGTACTATAGTCAACATCTTAAATAAACCATGATGGAAATAAATGCACAGCACAGCTAGGTTCAGATATCGGAGCAAGTTTCCACCTCTAATCATCCCAGGATTTAGCCATTCCACCTCTTAGCTAATGCTATAGCATCACACAGTAAGGGTTGCCTATACTGGAATATTGAAAACAGTTCTAAATAATGTTCAGTTACTGTAAGCTTTCTGGTGAAATTTTCTCTGGTACTTTGTTGAAAAATCAGAATAGCAGGGCACTAACAAGAAGATACCTTTTGTTGGGTTAAACCACAGGGTTTACAAAATAATCTCAAAGGATTTGGGAAAAAATATCATCTCTTCCCTAGTGACAAACTTTCTAGGGCACATGGTTTATTTAAGTCTTGGTGGCCTAAGTAACTGGATCATTTACTGCAGATTATTGTAGGCAATCCTCAGAGCAGGGGTGGACCCCACCATCACCCCAAATTTGATCTGCAAGTTGAGACTGAATATACCACACACAAACCAAGAGGGTATAAAAAAGTCTATTACTCACACACTGAGGCTTTCTGGAGAGAGCCTTGCAAACCCCTAAGCAGATCCAAAAATGGCTTGAGACAGGCAGGGAGGGGAGACTGGGTTACACTGGGTTAGAGGGTGGGGCTAGTGGGAAGGTTTCCATGCACAGGGTGGGATTTGTATGCTTTGAATTTCCTGCCAGCACCAAAGGAGGAAGTGGGTGGGTTATCTTGTCTGGATACAGGGCAAGAGGCGAGAGGGTGGATAATGAAGTTTGAAAACTGTCAGCAGTCAAACATCATAAATGGAGTCAGATTCTTGATTACAATTTACTCTTCTGTTTGATGACTGAAATGTGCCGTGTTTCATCTAATTGAATTTGAACTCAGATACCATTATTGGCACTCTGTGAGGCATTGTAGCCTGAGGTCATTAAAGAAGATGCAGTTTATATTACCTCCTCATTCAAACACCCAGCATTGGATATTTTGGGAAGTGAAATGTGTTCCTTGGTCACCATTGGTAATATTATATTATGTAGAATTTCAAAGGAAATAAGAAATGACTTGATGAAGCCTTATATTGTGATTTTATGCAGACACATGTATAAGCTTGATTTCTATTTGGTGAGGGGGTATATGTTTGAGGCAAGATAGTCCTAGCTTTTTACCCAAAGGGGAAACTTTGGCTAAGGAATTGTTGCTCCTGCCATTGGCCAGACAGCTGGCCTGACCATTGGCAATAGGCCAAGAATCTGTAACAATGTACAGATGAGACTGATTTTTAGCCAACATATCCAGTGAAAGATGACTGCCTGAAGTTCAGCCAATGTGCTGACCCTTGGGTCCTATTCTTTATCAGAGATGGCCCAGTTAAGGGGTAAAAAAGCAGCAGCTCAACAGTGAGCTTCTTTACACGTGACGGTGCCACTGTCTTGTCTAAAGTATATGAACTTCCTCTGCCATTCGCTCAGTTGATCTCAGGAATTCCAAGGAGTGAGGGAGAGGGTGTCCTTCTCCAATGCTGTGACATCTGACAAAGGACTGAGGACAGGGTAGGCCACCACTCTTGTGGGTATAGGTCTGTCTCGATCCCATAGGAGCCATGTCCATTTTAGCAAGGAGTCTTCAGTGCCCATGCTAGCCTTGGAAGGTTGCTGCTCACATGGCCCCAGACAAAATGAGAAGCTGAGAACAGAGAGTCATGGGCTCAGGACCTGTGTGAGAGTCTCCATTTCCAGGAGAATCCAGCATATGATCAGCAATTGCCACTTGAATGGTATATAATATGGGGCCAAGGGATGCATTTTCTTGTACCAGAAATCCATGGACAACTTATGGTCATTACGGGTGGTCCAGAGACCCCAGGAGTCATGAGGGGAGCCTAATGCATCTACTGTGTGAGAGTCTCTAGGAAAGTGTCAGTGCCTTTTGTTATTCTGGATGAGCCAAATTGTGATTAACAGCATAAACTGACTTAAAGAAAAAATGTGAATGAGGAATATGTTGCCTGCAGAACCCCAAAGGGCTAAAAGATGGGTTTGCTTTAAAGTTGTGGGTACTGAGAAGGTCAATAGTTCTTTGACAGTCTCAAAGATGGAGCGGTTCTAGGCTTGACAAATAATTATCAAGAATGTAACCGAGATGGTGGGACTTTGCACTGTGTGTGGGGCAGTGGGCAGTTCCCTTCTATGAGATTTTCTGTGATGATTTGTATGTCCTAAAAGAGAGGACCAAACACCTTCTCAGATGAGGATGTATAGTGTGTGCCTACGCTCCCGAGAAAGTTGAAGATGCTCAGGATCTTGCCTACAAAGACTGTGTGCAA
Source organism: Moschus berezovskii (assembly GCF_049115385.1). Lineage (NCBI taxonomy): Eukaryota > Metazoa > Chordata > Mammalia > Artiodactyla > Moschidae > Moschus > Moschus berezovskii. Next base: position 39,514,306 of record NC_142468.1, on the reverse strand, counting down.
CAGCAAAGCTGATGAAGTTCTCTATAAGGAGGTATGTGAAGATACTTCTTTTGTTCCTTCAAAGGTGAAGGCAATATGCTTCTGAGAGTCTGTTGAAATAGACATTGGATAAAGCATATTAGCCAAGTCTATGACTGCAAAGTATTTGCCAAATTGAATGGAGTCATTAATTGCATAATAATGGAGAGAGACCTTAATAGGTAGTTCCCTGACCTTAAGATTGTGGTAATCCACTGTGAGATGCTATTTCTCCTTTCCAAGTTTAAGAACAGGCCAGAATGAACTGATAAATGGAGAAGGTAAAGAGAGAGCCCTCAGAATTATGGCATCATAAGTCATTCCTCCTGTTTGTCCCTCTTTTAAAACCAAGAGTTACACATTCATCCACAAACAAAATTCCTTTGTAGATTCCTACAAAGGAACTCTAGGATCCAGCACCATACAGTAAAGGACCCAGGAGGAGTCTCACCCACCTAGGTATCCAGTGATAGGCAGACAGACATAATACAGGTTGTGGAACCCATGGAGCAGTGAACCTGCTCCAACTCCTTTGCAATGGTCAGAGAAACACCTAGAAAGTACAGACCTGAACAGGTACACACAGACAAGAAACTGCAAAAGTACAGTCTTCCAGAGGAGAGAATACATCATGTTACTAAAGAGGAAAAAAAAAGTTTGGATGTAGACAAAACAGCAAGAAGAACTTTATCAGCAATGGCAACCCACTCCAGTATTCTTGCCTGAAAAACTCCATGGACAGACGAGCCTGGGGGGCTACAGTCTATGGTGTCACAACGAGTCAGACACGACTGAGTGACTAAGCACACACACATATGCACACCCAACTCCCAAGGTAACAAAGGATGGGACTGAAATATCAAGCAGGAGCATCTCTCCCTCAGGGGAAAAGGAGAGCAGTGCCTAGCTACCTCAGCTGTGTGGGATACATCCAGAGAAACCTATTTCTCTCTAGCAATATCTAGAGTACTGAGGCAGAACCTCCATGACTGGGAGATCAGGAAATAGGCAGATAAGAATATCAAAGGGCATTAAAAGCACTTGGCTTTTGCTCGCTGCACTTAGCAGGAAGTCCACAAGTACTATAGCTCATGATCCCCCTACTGGTCTGCAGGTACCTGCAACACCCTGAGTGCAAAGCCCACACCTCCCAGACTCTGCAGCTTTTTTGTGCAGAAGCAACAGTAAGCTCTGGTAGACAGGGAAAGCACTCACAAGATGGGCCAAGGGTGGCATGCAAGGGAGAGACCACAAAATTGAGTTATGATGTCACGTTATGGAAAACAAATGGAGGCTTCCAGTAGCTATCCTGGTCAGTCATAAGAACCAGAGAAGATATAAAGCTTAAGAATTCTGCCACAAGAAAAAGCAAGAAGAGAGGAACAGGTGAACTCATACAAAGGCAGAGAAAAGACCCAGATAATAACACACTCACAGACCAGTCATCCAAAGCCAAGTAGCAATGTTTTAAGGAGGTGTCTGCTATTTCAAATGTGAAAACTGCAATACAAAACTGCAAAGACTATGAAAAAGCAAGCCATCATTAAAAGATAATGATTTTATACTAACCATGATCAAAGGAATGAAATTTTGAACTAGATGTAAAAGAATTTAGAATAGCCATTCTGTATGAGCCATAAGAAAATTCAGGAATGTGAATTCAAGACAAAAAAAAAAAAAAATCTCATTCAAAATGAGAAATTTTCCAATGAGATAGAATACATTTTTAAAAAGAACCAAGCAGAAATTCTAGAGCTGAGTCAATAAATGATATGAAAAATGCAACAGAAACCATCTGCAGTAGAGTAGAGCAAATGGAACACAAAATAAGTGAGTTGGAAGATAGAAATTTTTAAATAACTCAATGGAAAGCAAAGGGGAAAAAATGGAAAGAGGAAAAAAAGCCACATGATTTATGGGATCCCGTCAGACGAATACAATATTTGGAACTGAGAAGGAGAAGGGGACAGAAAGTTTAAGAAGTAATAATTGAGAATGTCCCCAATCTGGGGAGAGAACTGGACATTCAAATTCATGATGTAATAGAGGGCACTATTATCCCAATGCAAAAAAAAAAAAAATTCCAAAGCAAATTACAATAAAGTTGTCAAAAAATCAAAGTAAATTAAGAATTATAAAAAGCAGTCAGGGGAAAATAAATGATCGTTCCTACAATGAACTCTCAACTAGGCTATCTGTGACTTTCTTAGCAGAAACCAAATAGGCCAGGACAGAATAAAATGACGTATTCAAAGTGTTAAAATTTTTAAACTGCCAGCCAAGAATACCCTATCCAGCAAATTTATCCTACAGTTTTAAAGAGAAATAAAGACTTTTTCTAGACAAATAAAAGCTGAGGAAGTTCAACATCACTAAATCTGCCTTGCAAGAAACACTGAAAGGAGTTTTTCAAGTTGAAATGAAGAAACACCGTGACATTAAAAACATACAAAAGTATACAACATGATGGTAAAGGTAAACATACAGTCAAAGTTAGACAACCCTAATTCTGTAACAGGACGGTATGTTAACCACTAAACAATAGTATAAATGTCAAAAGAACATTTAAAAACAGTTACAGCTATTACAATTTGTTAACAAATGCACATACAAAACAGGTCAATAATAACATCAAAAATATGAAAGGGCAGGAGTAAGGGTAAAACTTTTGAAGACAACTGAAGCTTAGTTTCTATCAGCTTAAAATGGACTGCTTTGTCCATGAGATATCTTATATAAGCTTTATGATAACCGCAAACTAAAAACCTAAAATAGAGGCACAAAAGATAAGACAGGGTGGAACAGCACACCACACCAATCAGAAAACCATGACTTTACAAAGGTAGGCAGAAACACAAGGGGGAAAAGAAACGATGAAAATACAAAACAGGCAGAAAAGAGTTAACACAATGGCATTAGTAATTACTTACATATCAATAATAATTCAAACTGTAAACACCTTGAATTCAACAATCAAAAGGCACAGTGTGACAGGATGGATAAAAAGTAAGACCCCACTATGATGACTACAGCGACTCACTTCAGCTTTAAAGATACACAGGCCTAAAGTGAAGGAAAGGAAAAAGATATTCCCTGCTAGTGGCAACCGAAAGAAAGTGGTATTGGCTATACTTATATCAGACAAAACAGACTTTAAGCCAAAAACAATAAAAGACAAAGAAAGCCATTATATAATGATAAAGGGATAAATTCACCAGATGCTACTACTATCATAAATATACACACATCCAACATCAGAACACCTAAATATATTAAACAAATACTAACAGATCTGAAGGGAGAAATAGACAACAATACAATAATAAAAGAGGACTTTAATACTTCACTTTCAGCAATGGATAGATCATCCAGACAGAAAATCAACAAGGAAATGTTGGACTTGAACCATACATTAAACCAAATTGACCTAACAGACATTTATAGGACATTCCATCAACAGAAGCAGAATATACATTTCTCTCAAGTGCACAAGAAATATTATCCAGGACAGACAATATAAGACAAAATACAAGTCTTAGCAAATGTAAGAAGATTGAAATCAAACCAAGTATCATTTCCAACCACAATGGTATGAAACTAAAAATCAACACAAGAGGAAAGCTGGAAAATCAACAAATGTGAAACTTCTGAAGAACCAATAGGTCAAAGAAGAAATAAAAAATATCTTGAAACAAATGAAAATGGAAATACAACATAAGCAATGGGATATTGAAAAAGCAGCTCAAAGAGTCAAGATTAGTCAAAAATGCATAAATTAACAAAATAACAGCTCTCAAATAAACAACCTAACTTAACATCTTCAGTTCAGTTCAGTTCAGTCACCCAGTCGTGTCCGACTCTTTGCAACCCCGTGAACTGCAGCACACCAGGCCTCCCACCAACTACCGCAGTTTACCCAAACTCATGTCCACTGAGTCAGCGATGCCATCTAACCATCTCATTTTCTGTCGTCCCCTTCTCCTCCTGCCCTCAATCTTTCCCAGCATCAGGGTCTTTTCAAATGACTCAGCTCTTCGCATTACATGGCCAAAATATTGGAGTTTCAGCTTCAACATCAGTCCTTCCAATGAACACAAAGGACTGATTTCCTTTAGGATGGACTGGTTGGATCTCCTTGCAGTCCAAGGGACTCTCAAGAGTCTTCTCCAATACCACAGTTCAAAAGCATCAATTCTTCTGCGCTCAGCTTTCTTTATAGTCCAACTCTCACATCCGTACATGACTACTGGAAAAACCATAGCCTTTACTAGACGGACCTTTGTTGACAAAATAATGTCTCTGCTTAACATCTTAAGGAATCAGAAAAAAAGAACTAAGCCCAAAGTTAGTAGGGGGAATAAAATAGCAAAGATCAGAGCAGAAGTAAATGAAATAAAGTTCAAGAAACAATATAAGAATAAATCTATGAAATTGTTCTTCAAAAAGAAAACTGATGGAACTTTAGACTATGAAAAAAGAGAAAATTTAAATAAATATATAGGATGTGCCAAAGGAAATATTTTAACAGAAACAACAGAAATATAAAAGATCATGAGACCACTGTGAACAATTATACATCAACAAATTGGGTAACCTAGAAGAAAGAGACAAATTCCTGAAAGTATAAAACCTTCCAAGACTAAATTTGGATCAAGCCCATGTCTTCCTTATTGCAGGCAGATTATTTACCATCTGAGCCACCAGAGAAGCCCTTCTTTTACCAGTTTTTTTTTTTTTTTCATAAAATCTGTATAGGCCAATAATGAGTAAGAAGATTGTTCAGTTCAGTTCAGTTCAGTCTCTCAGTCGTGTCCGACTCTTTGCGACCCCATGAATCAAAGCATGCCAGGCCTCCCTGTCCATCACCAACTCCTGGAGTTCACTCAAACTCATGTCCATCGAGTCAGTGATGCCATCCAGCCATCTCATTCTCTGTCTTCCCCTTCTCCTCCCGCCCCCAATCCCTCCCAGCATCAGAGTCTTTTCCAGTGATTCAACTCATCACATGAGGTGGCCAAAGTATTGGAGTTTCAGCTTTAGCATCAGTCCTTCCAATGAACACCCAGGATTGATCTCCTTTAGAATGGACTGGTTGGATCTCCTTGCAGTCCAAGGGACTCTCAAGAGTCTTCTCCAACACCACAGTTCAAAAGCATCAATTCTTCGGCGATCAGCCTTCTTCACAGTCCAACTCTCACATCCATACATGACCACGGGAAAAACCATAGCCTTGACTAGATGGACCTTTGTTGGCAAAGTAATGTCTCTGCTTTTTAATATACTATCTTGTATCAGTAATCAAAAACATCTCAACACAGAAAACTCTAGAACCAGATGGCTTCACTGTATAAATTGTATAAAATATTTTAAAAAGAATAATCCCAGTTCTCAAACTTTTCATTCATTTTACAAGTCAGACATTATTTTAATACCAAAACCAGAAAGGGACACTACAACAAAACTATGGACCAATATTCCTGATAAGTATAGATGTAAAAAATTATCAAAATGTTAACAAACCAAATTCAACAACACATTAAGTGGATTATACAACATGATCAAGTGGAATTTAGGCCCTAGATACCAGATGGTTCAATGTGTGCATATCAATGAATGTCATACACCATATGTTAATGGACTGGAAGATAAATATCATGATCATCCAAATAGATGCAGGAAAAACATTTTTCAAAATATATAATTCATTTATTAAAAAAGGAAAGAGGTATTGAATAGAAATGGAAAATAAAATGGAAATGAAAAAGTTGAAATAGCTTTCTCAAAAAAGATATCACATGGCCAACTGGTACATGAAAACACGCTCAACATCACTAATCATCAGGTAGATGCAAATTTAAACAACAACAATGTAACACCTCACACCTGTTAGAATGGCTGTCATCAAGAAGACAAGAGATAAGTGTTGGTGAAGATGTGGAGTAGAGAGAACCCTTATACATTGTTGGTAGGAATGTAAATTTGTTCACCACTGTGAAAAACATTATGGAGGTTCTGCCCAAAATTAAAGATAGAAATGACCATATGATCTAGAAATTCCATTCCAGGGTATATATCCCAAGGAAATAAAAATAGGATATCAAAGAGATAGCTATCCACCCATGTTTATGGCATAATTATTCACAATAGCCAAGACATGGAAAGAACCTCAGTGTCTTCAACAGATACATCAAAGTAACAGATAAAAAGATCACATGCACATGTGTGTGCACACACACACAAAGGAATATTACTCAGCCATGAGGAAGAAGGGAATTCTACCACTTGCAACAACCTGTATGGACCTTGAGGACATATGATAAATGAGATAAGTCAGACTACATAAAGACAAATACTGTATGTCACTCAAATGTGGAATCTAAAAAACTTAATTTGTAAAAGCAGGTGGTTATCAGGGCTGGGAGGTGGGGGACTTGGAGGTGGTGTTTAAGCATACAAACTTGCAGCTAGTAGATATGTCCTGGAGATTTGATGTACAGCACAGTGATTACAGACATCAATCTTGTATTATAAACTTCAAAGTTGCTAAGAGACTAGATCTTAATTGTTCCCACCACAAAAAGAAGACAAAATTATTATATGATAGAGGTGTTAGCTAACACTATAGTGGAAATCAGATTGCAATATATCAATGTATGAAATCCACATGTTGTAGATGCAATTTTTACTATACTTAACACAATTTTTACTGGAGAAAGAAGGCCCATGGGATCCCATGGATTTCACTTAATTTTAACATACTAACTTGTTGGTTCAGAGTGTCCTTGCCCACTGTAGGATTGTTTAGGGCAAACAGGTAGCAGTGAGGAATTTAAGCAAGTTCTGATGATTAAAGTGAGGCATACATGTTTGTTTTCTTTTTTATGTTCAGCAAATGCCCTAAGATTATAGAAGGAACTTTAAGTTTAGTGGGATTCATAAATACTAATTTGAGCTCCAGTATAGATTTAGGCTATGAAGATTTACCAATTGTTCCATCTTGCAGGTATTAAAACTTATTCAGAAACTATGATGTAGAGATGAAAAAGTCATCTTCCTTTTATCTTCTTGTGTAAATTCTTAGTAAATTTTGCATTTTCAGTGGGCTAATATATGAACCTATAATACAGTTATTTGTTTCCTTTCCTTGTACCCAGGTTTTGTTACTAGATATCTTGGAGGGCCCTATATTCTATATTTTGCCATATTTATAAAGTTCTTTCCTGAAATAGGTTCAAAGTCATTATCATCAAGATTAAGGGCCTCCCCCATAGCAACAGTTGCTTTTCTGGGTTTAATGACCCCAGGTTTAAGCCAAGCTTGAATTAACTCCTAGACAATGCCAATGGGGTGTCATCAATATTTCTCTCTAGAACTCTATGAATGAGGATCTTTGTTGTGACAGAATTACAGGCAGCAGCAGCAACAAAGACATTCTGTAGGAGCCAAGTGAGCCATCTACTTTAGGAGTTTTTCTCACCATGCCACACAGTATTTCTTCTTCCACACGACTGAGCACCAGTGGGCCCATACATTGTACAGGGTATCAATCTTTCTCCTTGAGACACACAGCCAGTGGCCCCAGGGTAAGATTTTTCCCTTGGAGTCTAACATCGGTTACAGCATATATTAGAGTCAAGTCACAGGATTCAATCATAGACACACAGGTCCAGACCAAAACACACAACCCAGGGCCACTCTAAGAAAGTCCTCAATTTCATATTCCTGATGTATGAGACTTTATTTTTGAAACTTCTAACCTAGATTAAGTGGCCAGTCAAAACTTCTTGTAATGGGCATGACCCAATTCCTGCTTCCAACTTGTCCATACCTTGACTTTATGGGATAAAGAGGCCACCTTAGAAATGTGTTCCCTTTTATTAGATAACAGACAAAATACTGCAGACAAAGATGGAGCCTAATATCAGGTCAGAGGTTACTTATACCTGAAGGTGTTAACAGGAACACTATGACAGGAAAAATCTAAGATGGCCCAAAGATTCACAACTCCAAGTATATATGCTCCAAGTATACAATTCCATCTCCTTGAGTGTGAGCAGAAATTGTAAATGTGATGGGATCTCAATCCCATAGTTAGGTTAATTACATGGTACAGATGAAAGGATCTTAACAGATGTATGTAAGGTCCCTAATAAGTTGACTTTGAGTTAATCAAAAAGGAGATAATTCCTAGATGGGTTTGCCCTAATTAGGTGAGAACTTTGCAAAATCTACAGGTCAGAGATAGAAGAAGAGAGATTCAAAGCAGTCGAGATGTTCTTTCTTTGGCCGTGTAGAAGCAAACTGCCATGTTGTAGAGAGGGCCACATACAAGGGAATAGCTAAGCAGCTTCTAGGAAGTTAAGGCTGCATTCCGTTCAGTTCCGTCCGTTCCGTTCCATCGCTCAGTCGTGTCCGACTCTTTGCGACCCCGTGGACTATAGCCTACCAGGCTTCTCCGTCCATGGGATTCTCCAGGCAAGAATACTGGAGTGGGTTACAGTTTCCTTCTCCAGGGGATCTTCCCGACCCAGGGATCGAAACCGGGTCTCCCGTATTAGAGGCAGACGCTTATACCTCTGAGCCACCAGGGAATCCCATTAGTACAACTGAATTCTGCCTTTAACCTGTAAGCTTGAAGAGGAGCCCAAGCCTCAGATGAACTTAGACCAGGCCAACACCTTGATTAGATCCTGAGCAGAGAGTCTAAGAACCCATGACTGGACACATGACCCACAGAAACTAAAATAATAAACCTGTGTTTCTTTAAGCTGCTAATTTGGTGCTAATTTGGTACTAATTTGGTGTGCAGCAAAGTAAAATTAACACAAACACCACATTCATGTAGAACAACTTTAGGGTCATGCTCACCTTCAGTGTTTAAACCTAACCTGTGGCTACACATAGCTGAAAGCAAATTTGTCTTCTTAAATAAAGACACCCTCCACAGAGCTACCCAAGTTGATTTTCACCAGGAATCAGTGAGAAAGAGCAATAGTCAATCATAGTAATTGCATACAAGGTCACAATTCCTGCCACAAGCCTTTGTCCTTTCTGTTTGGGAGAGAGGAAACTATACTGAATATCTGAATATCTATCATTTGGTATCCATGGGCTACAGATTCAGAAATGGATTACAACTACTTGGCAGAAAGGCAAACTGCAAATGAATTTAATAGTTGTTTTTTCAATGGGACTTGGAAATTCCTCAGCCACTTTCTTACAGATGGCTTACTTATCTGGAATTTCCGGCACAGGAATGGCTGGCAGAATGGGTTTCAACAGGAAGACCTTTGCAATGGTGAAAGCATACTTCCAGATTGAAAAGGGAGAGAAATTAAACATCTGTTTAGTGGGTCAAGCACTGTATTAATGATCTCCTGCTGCATAATGATCCTCTACAGCTTAGCAGTATAAAACAGTAAGAAAAAAATATATATATATATATATATATATATAATCTCTGAGTTCATAAATCCAGGAGTGGTTTAGCTAGATGGTTCTGGTTCAGGATCTCCCATGGATGTGTAGTCAAGCTAGACTAGGACTGTAGCAATCGGAAGGGATGACTGAGATAGAATGATTTCCTGCAAGCTCATTAACTCAGCTGTTACCAAGAAAACTCATTTGTGGCCTTCTCCATAAGGTTGTTCACAACAACAAGCTTCCCCCAAGCAAGTTATCTATAGAGAAAAAGGACAGAGGGAAGGGGAGAAACCAAGATAAAGCCACATATATTTCAGAACCTAACCTTGGAAGAGACACACCATCACTTTCCATATCCAATCAATCACAAAGACCAACCCTGGTACAATGTGCAAAGGAACTAACCACATAAGGGGATAAACAGCAAGGGGAAAATCGCTGGGGGTCATTGCAGAGGTAGTTACTACTAGGGAGTAACTAACAGTACCTAAATAGGGGGTCTGTTGCATATACTTCTTGAGACCTGGCATACCACCAAAAATGAGAACACAGTTCATGTATCTAAGGCTCAAAGTATTCCCCAGCCTTAGGGACCTCACCACCTCAAGCTCAATGGTTGATTTCCAGCAACTACAGATTTTCGATGCCTACCTTCCACTATCGATCACAGTTTTCTCCTTGTTAAAGAAGATTCAAACTGTTCAATTAGACCTTCTCAGCTTGGGAATGTGACTTGAGTCTCACAACCATTGACATGAAATATTCTCTCCAACTTTTCTTCTCACTTGACTGACAAAACCTAACCTTAGATCAATCAATCTTACTGGCTTAACCTGAAATCTCTAAAAACAGAGCCTGAGAATGTCTTTGGGAGGAACAAGTCCATGGCCTCAAAGAAAACAAAAAAGTGAACTGGCCTGAGAAGAGGTGAATCATGTTTGCTGCAGCTTCAGGGCAGGTCATAGGAACTTGCTCATCACATAGAACTTCTTAGGAAAATCTAGAGGGAGAAACCATACCTGACTGGAATCAGGCTAAGCAGCAACTGAGGTGGAAGACTGGGCATTGCCAAGAAAATCTGAGAAGACTTTACATGAAGTTCACATCAATTACACCCATGTTCTGCCTTCTCTGTCCCTATAAAGAGACTTCAAAGAAAATTAGCAACAAAGAAAACCTGTGCCTCTCGGATCATAACCCTATCCCAAACTGTTCTTAATGTGTGGCTGGACATAGTGTTACCCTACTGCTGCTCCTCTTTTACTGGGTTCTGCTTTCATCACTGAGATAGCATAGTCCTGAGGGCTAACCCCAACAAGAGAATGATCTAAGGGCAAAATCCAACCTTAGAAACAAGAGCAAAAGAGGAGCAAGTGTGAAAGTGATTCTGATTCTTCTTCCATCTTAAACAATTCCACTAGGCTTTCAGCACAGATTGATCATTTCCAAGCCAGACTGGCTCATTTAAGGTCCTTCCTGAGATGTATTGTGAAAATCTTTCCCAAGGGTTCTTTCTGAGTCTTCTTTGTCTTAGACTCCCCTCTCTAAAGCAATTGCTGAAATGAGAATGTTCTTCTCTAAGAAAGATTCACTGGTGCTTGGAAAATGATGTGAGCTTTTACAGAGAAGGAAATAAATCACCAAAGAATGAAGTACCAGGATTTATTTATAGCTACATCAAAGACAGGTATTGGGTTTTATTGTGTATTGTGATATGCAACAGTTTGGCTTTTAGGAAAACTAGTTTTTCTGATGTTTCCATTTCAGATGTTGTTTTTCCCAAAAACAAAAACTGGTATTTGAGTGGAATCTATAGTTCAATGGAGAAATCTACCATAAAAATCTTTTTGGACACTTAGCTCTTAGCATAGGTGCTGATCAGGCTTTCAAATAGGTTCCTACAGTTCAGTCAGTCTTGCACAGCCTCTTTTCAGAATAGAAGAGACAATTTCCCACTTACAGACTTTGCATACTCAGGTATGGGGCTTCTCAGGTGCTGCCAGTGGTAAAGAACACTACTTCCAATGCAAGAGATGTAAGAGGCATGGGTTCTATCTCTGGGTTGGAAAGATCCCCTGGAGGAGAGCTTGGCAATCCCATGGACAGAGGAGCCTGATGTGCCATGGTCTATAGGTTCGCAAAGAGTCAGACATGACTGAAGTGAATTAGCACAAATGCATCTCCACCTTTATGCTGTTATACTTTCCTCCGGGTGAACCCAACCAAAAAAGAGAAAGACTATGGTACAATGGCCTACAGGGGCTTCCCTGGGGACTCAGTGGTAAAGAATCTGCCTGCCAGTACAGGAGACATGAATTTGATCCCTAGGTCAGGAAGATCCCCTTAAAAAAGGAAATGACAACCCACTCCAGTGTTCTTGCTTAAGAAATCCCAAAGTCAGAGAAGCCCAGTGGGATACAGTCCATGGAGTCACAAAAGAGTTAGATACGACTTAGCGACTAAAAAACAACAGTACTTCTATAGACAACACATTGCATTCAGGGACAAAGTAAATTTCTGCTTGCAGCTTTTCCCAGCATAAGCTTCACATCACATCATCAAAATCTATCCAGTTTCAATAACTAGAGGTGGTGCACAGCATACAATTGTGGCAGGTATAGAGATACTGGGCTCATATTCTCCTTCATAAAAGCACTTCTCGACCAGCCATGAGGAGTAAGGTTGGTTAGCTGACAGTCTTCAGGTGTTTGATCCTTCACATCTCCACTTTGGGGCTTCTCAGGTGGCGCCAGTGGTAAAGAACCCTACTGCCAATGCAGGAGATGTAAGAGGCATGGGTTCTATCCCTGGGTTGGGAAGAAGAAATTAAACAGGACACTTCTGAATGGCCAATGGTTGAAGAAGAAATCAAAGGAAAAAATTTAAAACTCTTAAACGAAAATGGAACCACAACATATCAAAACTAATAAGATGCAGCAAAAGCAGTCTAATATCAAAGTTTATTATAATAAATGCCTACATTAAGAATATAGATCTCAAATGATAACTTTATACCTCAAAGAAATAGAAAAACCAAAACCAAAGTTAGTAGAACAAAGGAAATAACTAAGATTAAAGAAATACATAAAATGCAGATTAGAAGAATAAAAAGGATCAACAGAAGAAAGAGTTGGGATGTTTTTTGGAAAAGATAAACAAAATTGACAAATCCAAATCCTTTGCTAGAATGAGAATAAAGAGAAGACTCAAATATCAGAAATTAAAGAGACGATATTGCAACTAATACTACAGAAATGCTAAGGACCATAAGAGACCACTCACCATAAACAATTACATTTCAACAGATTGGACAACACAGAAGAAATGGAAAAATCCCTATACATATACAACCTACCAAGAGTGAATCATAAAGAAATAGAATATCTGAACAGACCAACGATGAGTAAACAGATTGAATCAGTAATCAAAAATCAACCCTCCCCGAAAAAAGCCAAAGACCACTGGTGAATTTTACCAAGCACTGAATGAAGAATTAATATTAATTATTTTCAAACTCTACCCCAGAAATTAAAGAAGCAAGAACACTTGCAAATGTATTTTATGAGGTTATAATTACCCTAATACCAAAGTCAGACAAGAACACTATGAGATATATGCCACTATCCCTGATGAATACGGATACAACAATCTTCATCAAAATACTAGCAAACTGAAATCAAAAATACATTAAAGGGTATAACTGAATCACTTTGCTGTACACCTGAAACTATCACAGCACTGTAATCAACTACATTTCAATATAAAATAAAAAGTTAAAAACATAATACAACAAGGGATCATACCTCACTTTTAGGAGAATTTTATCCCAGGGATTCAAAGACGGTTCTGTATCAGCAAAGCAATCAACATGATATTCCATATTAACAAGATAAATGACAGAACTCATATGAACATTTTAACAGATGCAGAAAAAAAGCATTTGACAAAATTCAATGTCCATGCATGTTAAAAAAAAAAACTGTCACCAAAGTGGTTATGAAAGAAACATATATCAACACAATAAAAACCATTTATGACAAGCCCAGGGTTTCCCTGGTGGCTCAGCAGTAAAGAATCTGCCTGCAATACAGGAGACTCAGGAGATGCAGATTCGATCCCTGGGTCAGGAAGATCCTAGATCCCTGAATCCATGGAGAAGGATGTGGCAACCCACTCCAGTATTCTTGCTTGGAGAATCCCATGGACAGATGAGCCTGGCAGGTTACAATTCATAGGGTAGCACAGAGTCAGACACAACTGAAGCGACTTACCACAGCACAGGACAAGCCTATAACTAATATCATACTCGATAGTGAAAAACTGAAAGCACTTCCTCAAAAATTAGGAATAAGACAAGAATGCCCATTATTATTACTTTTATTCAACACAGTCTTAACATTTCTGACCAAAACAAATAGGCAAGAAAAAGAAATACAAGCCATCCAAATGAGAAAGAAAGAGATCAACTGTGTTTATCTGCAAATATTATATATAGAATACCCTTAAGACTCTACTGAGACAGGATATAAAATAAACACTCAAAAATCTATTCCCTTTCCATATACTAATAATGAAGTATCAAAGAAAAATTAAGAAAACAATCCTATTTATAATTTCAAAAAAAAGAATAAAACATCTGGAAGTAAATTTAACCAAGGAGGTAAAAGACCTGTAAACAATGTGGTAAGACATTGATAAACGAAACTGAAGTGATACAAATTAAATGGAAAGATATTCATGCACATGAATGGAAATAATTAATATTGTTTAAATTTAACTCAGATGACCATTATATCTACTACTGTGGGCAGGAATCCCTTAGAAGAAATGGAGTAGCCATCATGGTCAACAAAAGAGTCCGAAATGCAGTACTTGGATGCAATCTTTTTTTTTTTTTCTTTTTTTTTAATTTATTTATTTATTTTTTTTAATATTTTATTTTATTTTAAATGAGGCTTTTAATTAATGTTTGACAGAGCTGATTCAAGTTGAACAGACTAAATTTCTTTAAACAAACTTACTTATACTCCAGAGTCCTTTAAAAACTTAATAGCATTTATACATTGAAGGTATTTGATTTTCTTGTAACTAGCACTTCAAATGCAACAAGCATTTGAAGCAACAAGCATTTGACCCAACAAGTAAAACTTTCTACAGTTCATAACTTTTATAAATAAAATAAATTAAATGTACAGTGAATAAGTTCTCTGAAATATTTCAATATTTCTGCAGGTTTAGTAACATCGTAAAATACATTTCAACTAAAATTCACAAATCTAAAAACCTGTTAGGCACTTTTAGACGTTTTAAGTTGGAAATGAAGACCAATGTTACATCGTAATATGCCAATTACAAATAGTACTTCAAATAGCAAATATTACAGTTTGTCCCAAACTTTAAAAACTATTCATGAACTCAACACTGAACTATTGATGGCTATGAGAATTGTTTCCTAGCCTTTTTGAAAATTTCAACCCATTTACGTTTAAGGTAATTATTGATAGGTACGATCCCGTAGCCATTTTCTTTATTGCTTTGGGTTCAAGTTTATACACTCTTTCTGTGTTTCCTGTCTATAGAAGATCCTTTAGCATTTGTTGGAGAGCTGGTTTGGTGATGCTGAATTCCCTCAGCTTTTGCTTGTCTGTAAAGCTTTTGATTTCTCCTTCATATTTGAATGAGATCCTTGCTGGGTATAGTAATCTGGGCTGTAGGGTATTTTCTTTCATCACTTTAAGTATGTCTTGCCACTCCCTTCTGGCCTGAAGAGTTTCTGTTGAAAGATCAGCTGTTATCCTTATGGGGATCCCCTTGTGTGTTATTTGCTGCTTTTCCCTTGCTGCTTTTAATATTTGTTCTTTGTGTCTGATCTTTGTTAATTTGATTAATATGTGTCTTGGAGTATTTCACCTTGGGTCTATCCTGTTGGGGACTCTCTGGGTTTCTTGGACTTGGGTGATTATTTCTTTCCCTATTTTAGGGAAGTTTTCAACTATTATCTCCTCAAGTATTCTCTCATGGTCTTTCTTTTTGTCTTCTTCTTCTGGGACTCCTATGATTCGAATGTTGGAGCGTTTAACATTGTCCCAGAGGTCTCTAATATTGTCCTCATTTCTTTTAATTCGTTTTTCTTTTTTCCTCTCTGTTTCATTTATTTCTACAATTCTATCTTCTAGCTCGCTTATCCTGTCTTCTGCCTCTGTTATTCTACTGTTTGTTCCCTCCAGAGTGTTTCTGATCTCATCTATTGCATTATTCATTGTATACTGACTCTTTTTTATTTCTTCTAAGTCCTTATTAAATCTTTCTTCCATCTTCTCAATCCTTTTCTCCAGTTTATTTATCTGTAACTCCATTTTGCTTTCAAGATTTTGAATCATTTTCATCATCAAAATTTGAAGTTCTTTATCAGGTAAATTCCCTATATCTTCTTCTTTTGTTTGTGTTGGTGGGCAATTATCTTGTTCCTTTACTTGCTGGGTATTTCTCTGCCTCTTCATCTTGCTTATATTGCTTTGCTTGGGGTGGCCTTTCCCTCTTCTTGCAGTTTGTGGAGTTCTCTTTATTATGTAGTTTCTTCGCTGTGTGTGGGGTTGGACGGGTGACTTGTCCGGGTTCCCTGGTTAGGGAAGCATGTGTCGGTGTTCTGGTGGGTGGAGCTGGATTTCTTCTCTCTCCTTTAGAAGACAATGGGCTGCTTTTCTGGGAGCCTGATGTCCTCTGCCAGTATTCAGAAGTTGTTTTGTGGACTTTACTCCGCGTTCAAATGTTCTTTTGATGAATTTGTGGGGGAGAAAGTGGTCTTGCCATCTTATCCCTCCGCCATCTTGTTCCTTCCTCCCCAGAACACTGGATTCTTATATTCCACTTGGTCATGGAGTATCTCTTCCCAGCTGCTCCAGCAAGGTGCAGCCGCTGTACCTTACCTTGGACGAGGGGTATCTCCTCAAGGCCGCCCCTCCTGCTTTGAATGTGGATCAGCTCCTCTCGGCCCTCCGGTGCCCAAGCAGCCACTGCATCCTGGACATGGTACAGCTCCTCTCAGCCACCGCCCTAAACCTGGGCGCGGGGTAGCTCCTCTCAGCCACGATTCTGCACGTGGTCGGTTGCACCGGAGCCGGGCGTCTCTCGCGTCTGCGCCGCCGGAGCTGAGCGTCTCTCGCCTGGATGCAATCTTAAAAACGACAGAATGATTTCTGTTCGTTTAGAAGGCAAACCATTCAATATTACAGTAATCCAGGCCTATGCCCCAACCAGTAACACTGAAGAAGCCGAAGTTGAAAGGTTCTATGAAGACCTACAAGACCTTTTAGAACTAACACCCAAAAAAGATGTCCTTTTCATTATAGGGGACTGGAATGCAAAAGTAGGAAGTCAAGAAACACCTGGAGTAACAGGCAAATTTGGCCTTGGAGCACGGAATGAAGCAGGGCAAAGGCTAATAGAGTTTTGTCAAGAGAACGCACAGGTCATAGCAAAAACCCTCTTCGAACAACACAAGAGAAGACTCTACACATGGACATCACCAGATGGTCAACACCGAAATCAGATTGATTATATTCTTTGCAGCCAAAGATGGAGAAGCTCTATACAATTAGCAAAAACAAGACCAGGAGCTGACTGTGGCTCAGATCATGAACTCCTTATTGCCAAATTCAGACTGAAATTGAAAAGTAGGGAAAATCACTACACCATTCAGATATGAACTAAATCAAATCCCTTATGATTATACAGTGGAAGTGAGAAATAGATTTAAGGGTCTAGATCTGATAGATAGAGTGCCTGATGAACTCTGGACAGAGGTTCGTGACATTGTACAGGAGACAGGGACCAAGACCATCCCCATGGAAAAGAAATGCAAAAAAGCAAAATGGCTGTTTGAGGAGGCCTTACAAATAGCTGTGAAAACAAGAGAAGCGAAAAGCAAAGGAGAAAAGAAAAGATATAAGCATCTGAATGCAGAGTTCCAAAGAAGAGCAAGGAGAGATAAGAAAGCCTTCCTCAGTGATCAATGCAAAGAAATAGAGGAAAAAAACAGAATAGGAAAAACAAGAGATCACCTCAAGAAAATTAGAGATTCCAAGGGAACATTTCATGCAAAGATGGGCTCGATAAAGGACAGAAATGGTATGGACCTAACAGAAGCAGAAGATATTAAGAAGAGGTGGCAAGAATACACAGAAGAACTGTACAAAAAAGATCTTCATGACCAAGATAGTCACGATAACATGATCACTGACCTAGAGCCAGACATCTTGGAATGTGAAGTCAAGTGGGCCTTAGAAAGCATCACTACGAACAAA
Organism: Moschus berezovskii; assembly: GCF_049115385.1. Taxonomy (NCBI): domain Eukaryota; kingdom Metazoa; phylum Chordata; class Mammalia; order Artiodactyla; family Moschidae; genus Moschus; species Moschus berezovskii. The sequence goes on along the minus strand of NC_142468.1, from coordinate 39,496,562 downwards.
GCTAGTGGACGTGATGGAATTCCAGTTGAGCTATTTCAGATCTTGAAAGATGATGCTGTGAAAGTGCTGCACTCTATATGCCAGCAAATTTGGAAAACTCAGCAGTGGCCACAGGACTGGAAAAGGTCAGTCTTCATCCAGTCCCAAAGAAAGGCAATGCCAAAAAATGCTCAAACTACCACACAATTGCACTCATCTCACATGCTAGTAAAGTCATGCTCAAAATTCTCCAAGCCAGGCTTCAGCAATATGTGAACCGTGAACTCCCAGATGTTCAAGCAGGTTTTAGAAAAGGCAGAGGCACCAGAGATCAAATTGCCAACATCTGCTGGATCATGGAGAAAGCAAGAGAGTTCCAGAAAAACATCTATTTCTGCTTCATTGACTATGCCAAAGCCTTTGACTGTGTGGATCACAATAAACTGTGGAAAATTCTGAAAGAGATGGGAATCACAGACCACCTAACCAGCCTCTTGAGAAAACTGTATGCAGGTCAGGAAGCAACAGTCAGAACTGTACATGGAACAACAGACTGGTTCCAAATAGGAAAAGGAGTGCATCAAGGCTGTATATTGTCACCTTGCTTATTTAACTTATATGCAGAGTACATCATGAGGAATGCTGGGCTGGAAGAAGCACAAGCTGGAATCAAGATTTCTGGGAGAAATATCAATAACCTCAGATATGCACATGATACCACCCTTATGGCAGAAAGTGAAGAGGAACTCAAAAGCCTCTTGATGAAAGTGAAAGAGGAGAGTGAAAAGGTTGGCTTGAAGCTCAACATTCAGAAAACAAAGATCGTGGCATCTGGTCCCATCACTTCATGGGAAATAGATGGAAAAACAGTGGAAACAGTGTCAGACTTTATTTTCTGGGGCTCCAAAATCACTGCGGATGCTGATTGCAGCCATGAAATTAAAAGACGCTTACTCCTTGGAAGGAAAGTTATGACCAACCTAGATAGTATATTAAAAAGCAGAGACATTACTTTGCCAACAAAGGTCCGTCTAGTCAAGGCTATGGTTTTTCCCATGGTCATGTATGGATGTGAGAGTTGGACTGTGAAGAAAGCTGACCGCTGAAGAATTGATGCTTTTGACTGTGGTGTTGGAGAGGACTCTTGAGTCCCTTGTACTGCCAGGAGATCCAACCAGTCCATTCTAAAGGAGATCAATCCTGGTTGTTCACTGGAAGGACTGATGCTAAAGCTGAAACTGCAATAATTTGGCCACCTCATGCAACGAGTTGACTCACTGGAAAAGACTCTGATGCTGGGCAAGTTTGGGGGCAGGAGGAGAAGGGGACGACAGAGAATGAGATGGCTGGATGGCATCACCGAGTCAATGGACATGAGTTTGAAGGAACTCCAGGAGTTAGTGATGGACAGGGAGGCCTGGCGTGCTGTGATTCATGGGGTCGCGGAGAGTCGGACACGACTGAGCGACTGAACTGAACTGAGGTGTCCATATTACCCAAAATAATCTATAGATTCAATGCAATCCCTATCAAACTCCCAATGGCATTTTTCACAGAAATAGAGAAAAACATCCCAAAATTTGTATGGATCCGCAAAAGACAACAAATACCAAAATGATCTTGAGAAAGAGGGACAAAACTAGAGTCATCATATTTCCTAATTTCATCCTATATTACAAAAACAGTGATGAAAACAGTATAGTATGGGCATAACAACACATAGATCGAAAGAAAAGAATCAGTTCAGTTCAGTTCAGTCGCTCAGTCGTGTCTGACTCTTTGCGACTCCATGAATCACAGCACGCCAGGCCTCCCTGTCCATCACCAACTCCCGGAGTTCACTCAAACTCATGTCCACAGAGTCGGTGATGCCATCCAGCCATCTCATTCTCTGTCGTCCCCTTCTCCTCCCGCCCCCAACCTTTCCCAGTATCAGAGTCTTTTCCAGTGAGTCAACTCGTCGCATGAGGTGGCCAAAGTATTGCAGTTTCAGCTTTAGCATCAGTCCTTCCAATGAACACCCAGGATCAATCTCCCTTAGAATAGACTGGTTGGATCTCCCTGCAGTCCAAGGGACTCTCAAGAGTCTTCTCCAGCACCACAGTTCAAAAGCATCAATTCTTCGGCGATCAGCTTTCTTCACAGTCCAACTCTCACATCCATACATGACCACGGGAAAAACCATTGCCTTGCTAGACGGACCTTGGTTGGCAAAGTAATGTCTCTGCTTTTTAATATGCTATCTAGGTTGGTCATAACTTTCCTTCCAAGGAGTAAGCGTCTTTTAATTTCATGGCTACAATCAGCATCTGCAGTGATTTTGGAGCCCAAAAAAATAAAGTCTGACACTGTTTCCACTGTTTCCCCATCTATTTCCCATGAAGTGATGGGATCAGATGCCATGATCTTCGTTTTCTGAATGTTGAGCTTCAAGCCAACCTTTTCACTCTCCTCTTTCACTTTCATCAAGAGGCCTTTGAGTTCCTCTTCACTTTCTGCCATAAGGGTGGTATCATGTGCATATCTGAGGTTATTGATATTTCTCCCAGAAATCTTGATTCCAGCTTGTGCTTCTTCCAGCCCAGCGTTATGAACAAAACTAGTGGATGTGATGGAATTCCAGTTGAGCTATTTCAAATCCTGAAAGATGATGCTGTGAAAGTGCTGCACTCTATATGCCAGCAAATTTGGAAAACTCAGCAGTGGCCACAGGACTGGAAAAGGTCAGTCTTCATTTCAATCCCAAAGAAAGGCAATGCCAAAGAATGTTCAAACTACCGCACAATTGCACTCATCTCACAGCTAGTAAAGTCATGCTCAAAATTCTCCAAGCCAGGCTTCAGCAATATGTGAACCGTGAACTTCCAGATGTTCAAGCAGGTTTTAGAAAAGGCAGAGGCACCAGAGATCAAATTGCCAACATCCTCTGGATCAACAAAAAAGCAAGAGAGTTCCAGAAAAACATCTATTTCTGCTTCATTGACTATGCCAAAGCCTTTGACTGTGTGGATCACAATCAACTGTGGAAAATTCTGAAAGAGATGGGAATCCCAGACCACCTGACCTGCCTCTTGAGAAACCTGTATGTAGGTCAGGAAGCAACAGTTAGAACTGGACATGGAACAACAGACGGGTTCCAAATAGGGAAAGGAGTACATCAAGGTTGTATATTGTAACCCTGCTTATTTAACTTATATGCAGAGTACATCATGAGGAACGCTGGGTTGGAAGAAGCACAAGAAAAGAATAGGAAGCCCAGAAATAAACCCACTCCTGTATGTTCCATTAATTTATGACACAGAAGCCAAGAAATAAAATGGAAAGAGAATAGTCTCTTCCATAAATGATGTTGGGAAAACAGGAAAGCCACATGCAAAAGAGTGAAACCAGACCACCGTCTTACATCGTGCACAAAAATTAACTCAAAAAGGATTAAAAACTTGGCTGAAATCTTAACACCTAAAAGAAAAGATGGAGAATAAGCTCCTTGACATCAATATTAGCAATGTTTTTTTTAATTTGTTTTTTGACAACATCAAAAATAGGTAACATAAACAGAAATTAGCAAGTGAGTCTCAGTTCAGTTCAGTTGCTCAGTTTTGTCCGACTCTTTGCAACCCCATGAATCGCAGCACACTAGGCCTCCCTGTCCATCACCAACTCCCAAAGTTCACCCAAACTCATTGCATCAAGTCGGTGATGCCATCCAGCTATCTCATCCTCTGTCGGCCCCTTCTCCTCCTGCCCCCAATCCCTCCCAGCATCAGGGTCTTTTCCAATGAGTTAGCTCTTCGCATGAGGTGGCCAAAGTATTGGAGTTTCAGCTTTAGCATCAGTCCTTCCAATGAACACCCAGGACTGGTCTCCTTTAGAATGGACTGGTTGGATCTCCTTGTAGTCCAAGGGACTCGCAAGAGTTTTCTCCAGCACCACAGTTCAAAAGCATCAATTCTTTGGTGCAAGTGAGACTACAACAAATTAATAGGTTTCTGCACAAAAATAAAATGAAATACAATCTACAGAGGAGAAAGTATATGCAAATCATGTATGTGATAAGGCACTAATGTCTAAAATATATAAAGAACACATACAGCTTGATAGCAAGAAAAGCTAATTTAAAAATGGAAAGAAGATTGAGAGAGTTAATTCCTAGGCAGCTTGATAAGAACTCCAGGGGACCCCAAAGAGAGAGGAGTCTAGAATTCTCAAGGAGGAGGAAAGGATAATTTTTTTTTCCTCTACATTCCTTAGGATTATATAACAATAATGTATCTTGCTTGAGGATAGTTTCTGGAAAAAATCTTCTGGCTAATCCTGTTATCATAAAAAGGAAATTATGGGAGTGGGTCTAGTAAGGTCTTTACAACCTCCAGACATTCTTTTGATTCACTGTAATAAGCAATTAAAAAGTATATAACTCCATTGCTAACACTAGCGAGGGGGACACTCTTTCTGCCCGTTTCTGATGTCTATGTCAGAAGTTTTCCTTATCTCTTTTATGCTTTGATAAAACTTTATTACACAAAAGCTCTGAGCAATCAAGCCTCGTCTCTGGACCTGAATTGAATTCTTTTCCTCCAGAGGCCAAGAATCCCAGCATCTTTCGTGGCTCAGCAACAACCTTTCAAGATCTGAGTAGACATTTTTCCAAAGACATTCTGATGGTCAACAGGGACACGAAAATGTGCTTATCATCACTAATCATCAGGAAATGCAAGTTAAAAACACAATCAGAAATGACTTCACACCTGTTAGAATGGTGGTGGTTTAGTTGCTAAGTCATGTCCAACATACTGATGGCCAACAGGGTCACAAAAATGTGTTTATCATCATCAATCTTCGGGAAATACAAATTAAAACCACAATGAGAAACAACCTCACACCTGTTAGAATGGTGGTGAGTTAGTTGCTAAGTCATGTCTGACTCTTGAGACCCCATGGAGTGTAGCCTAACAGGCTCCTCTGTCAATAGGATTCCCCAAGAAAGAATACTGGAGTGGGCTGCCATCTCCTTCTCCAGGGGATCTTCCTGACCTAGGGGTTGAACACTGGTCTTCTGTAGTGCAGGTGGTCTCATGCACTGCAGGCGGATTCTTTACCAACTGAACAACTTGGGAAGCTTCTCCTGTTGGAAAGGCTATTACTAAAAAGGCAAGAAATAACATGTGTTGGTATGGATTTGGAGAAAAGGGAATTTGCTTGGAATGGAAATTGGTGCAAACCACTATGGAAGATAGTACAGAGTTTCCTTAGAATATTTAAAATAGAATTACTATCAGTTCAGTTCAGTTGCTTAGGCATGTCTGACTCTTTGTGACCCCATGAACTGCAGCACACCAGGCCTCCCTGTCCATCACCAACTCCCAGAGCCTACCCAAACTCATGTGCACTGAGTCAGTGATACTATCCAAACATCTCATCCTCTGTCATCCCCTTTTCCTCCTGCCCTCAATCTTTTCCAGCATCAGGGTCTTTTCAAATGAGTCAGTTGTTCACATCAGGTGGCCAAAGTACTGGAGTTTCAGCTTCAACATCAGTCCTTACAATGAATAACCAGGACTGACCTTCTTTAGGACCACACCATTCAGCAATTCTGCTTCTGGATAATGATCATAAAAACAACAATCACGAAACTATATCTTCATACCTATGTTCATTTCAACATTATTTACAATATCCAAGACATGGAAATAAACTAAATGTCCAGTGACAAATGAATAAAGAAAATGTGCTGTATACACACATACATATCACATATAGTTTATCCAATCATTCATATACATGTGTGCATATATATATATATATATATGTGGTGAAATATTATTCAACCATATAAAAAGAATTCTACTATTTGTGACAACACGGATGGACCCTAAGGACATTATGCTATGTGAAACTATTAGTCAGAGAAAGATAAGGTGGGGAAAGTATTAGTTTCAGCTTCAACATCAGTAGTTCCAATGAACACCCAGGACTGATCTGCTTTAGAATGGACTGGTTGGCTCTCCTTGCTAGTCCAAGGGACCCTCAAGAGTCTTCTCCAACACCACAGTTCAAAAACATCAATTCTTTTACGCTCAGCTTTCTTTATAGTCCAACTCTCACATCCGTATATGACTACTGGAAAAACCATAGCCTTGACTAGACTGACCTTTGTTGGCAAAGTAATGCCTCTAATTTTAATATGCTGTCTAGATTGGTCATAACTTTCCTTCCAAGGACTAAGCATCTTTTAATTTCATGGCTGCATCTGCAGTGATTTTGGAGCCCAAAAAAAGAAAGTCTGCCACTATTTCCACTGTTTCCCCATCTATTTCCCATGAAGTAATGGGACCAGATGCCATGATCTTAGTTTTTTGAATGTTGAGCTTTAAGCCAACTTTTTCACTCTCCTCTTTCACTTTCATCAAGAGGCTCTTTAGTTCTTCTTCACTTTCTGCCATAAGGGTGGTGTCATCTGCATGTCTGAGGTTATTGATATTTCTCCCAGCAATCTTGATTCCAGTTTGTGCTTCTTCCAACCCAGCGTTTCTCATGATGTACTCTGCATATAAGTTAAATAAGCAGGGTGACAATACATGGACATCACCAGATGGCCAATATAAAAATCAGATTGTTTATATTCTTTGCAGCCAAAGATGGAGAAGCTCTAAACATCAGCAAAAACAAGACTGGGAGCTGACGGTGGCTCAGATCATGAACTTCTTATTGCCAAATTCGGATTTCAACTGAAGAAAGTAGGGAGAACCACTAGACCTTTCAAGTATGACCTAAATCAAATCCCTTACGATTACACAGTGAAAGTGACAAATAGATTCAAGGGATTAGATCTGATAGAGTGCCTGAAGAACTGTGGACAGAGATTCGTGGCATTGAACAGGAGACAGTGATCAAGACCATCCCCAAGAAAAAGAAATGCATAAAGGCAATATGGTTCTCTGAGGAGGCCTTACAAATAGCTGAATAAAGAAGAGAACCTAAAGGCAAAGAAAAAAAGGAAAGCTATAACCATCTGAATGAAGAGTTCTAAAGAATAACAAGGAGAGATAAGAAGAAAGCCTTCCTCAGTGATCAATGCAAAGAAATAGAGGAAAACAATAGAGTGGGAAGGACTAGAGATCTCTTCAAGAAAATTAGAGATACCAAGGGAACATTTCATGCAAAGATGGCACAATAAAGGACAGAAATGGTATGGACCTAACAGAAGCAGAAGATATTAAGAAGAGGTGGCAAGAATACACGGAAGAACTATACAAATATGATCTTAATGACCTAGGTAATCCTGATGATGTGATCACTAACCTAGAACCAGATATCCTGGAGTCCAAAGTCAACTGTGCCTTAAGAGGCATCAATACAAACAAAGCAAGTGGAGATGATAAAATCCCAGTTGAGCTATTTCAAATCCTAAAAGATAATGCTGTTAAAGTGCTGTACTCAATATGGCACAAAATTTGGAAAACTCAGCAGTGGCCATAGGACTGGAAAAGATCAGTTTTCATACTAATCCCAAAGAAAGAAATGCCAAAGAGTGTCCAAACTATCACACAATTGCACTCATCTCACACGCTAGTAAAGCAGTGTTCAAAATTCTCCAAGTCAGGCTTCAACAGTACATGAACTGAGAATTTCCAGATGTTCAAGCTGGATTTAGAAAAGGCAGAGGAACCAGAGATCAAATTGCCAACATCCGTTGGATCTTAGAAAAATCATGAGAGTTCCAGAAAAACATCTAATTCTGCACTATTGACTATGTCAAAGCCTTTGACTGTGTGGAATACAACAAACTGTGGAAAATTCTTCAAGAGATGGGAATACCAAATCACCTTACCTGCCTCATCAGAAGTGTGTATGCAGATTTCAAGAAGAAACAGAACTGGACATGGAACAACAGATTGGTTCCAAATTGGAAAACGAATATGTCAAGGCTGTATATTGTCACCCTGCTTATTCAACTTATATGCACAGTACATCATGAAAAATGCCAGGCTGGATGAACCATAAGCTGGAATCAAGATTGCCAGCAGAAATATCAATAACCTCAGATATGAACCTGTATGGCAGAAAGTGAAGAGTAACTGAAGAGCCTCTCAATGAAAGTGAAAGAGGAGAGTGAAAAAGTTGGCTTAAAGCTCAACATTCAAAAAACTAAGATCATGGCATCTGGTCCTATCACTTCATGGCAAATAGAGGGGGAAACAATGCAAAAACAGTGAGAGATTTTATTTTCTTAAACTCCAAAATCACTGCATATGGTGACTGCAGCCATGAAATTAAAAGACGCTTGTTCCTTGGAAGAAAAGCTATGACCAACCTAGATAGCATATTAAAAAGCAGAGACATTACTTTGCCAACAAACGTCCATCTAGTTAAAGCTATGGTTTTTCCAGTAGTCAAGTATGGATGTGAGAGTTGGAGAATAAAGAAAACTGAGGACCAAAGAATTGATGCTTTTGAAGAGTGGTGTTGGAGAAGACTCTTGAGAGTCCCTTGGACTGCAAGGAGATCCAACCAGTCCATCCTAAAGGAAATCAGTCCTGAATATTCATTGGAAGGATTTATGCTGAAGCTGAAACTCCAATACTTTGACCACCTGATGCAAAAAACTGACTCATTGGAAAAGACCCTGATGCTGAGAAAGATGGAAGGCAAGAGGAGAAGGGGATGACAGAGGACGAGATGGTTGGATAGCATCACCAACTCAATGGACATGAGTTTGAGAAGACTCCGGGAGTGATGATGGACAAGGAAGCCTGGCACGTTGCAGTTCATGGGGTTGCTAAGAGTCGGACAAAACTGCACGACTGAACTGACTGAAGAGACTAAATCTTATATATATATATATATATATATATATATATATATATATATATATATATATCAGTTCAGTTCAGTCACTAAGTCGTGTCTGACTCTCTACGACCCCATGAATCACAGCAGGCCAGGCCTCCCTATCTATCACCAACTCCCGGAGTTCACTCAAACTCATGTCCACAGAGTTGGTGATGCCATCCAGCCATCTCATTCTCTGTTGTCCCCTTCTCCCGCCCCCAACCTTTCCCAGCATCAGAGTCTTTTCCAGTGAGTCAACTCGTTGCATGAAGTGACCAAAGTATTGGAGTTTCAGCTTCAGCATCAGTCCTTCCAATGAACACCCAGGATTGATCTCCTTTAGAATGGACTGGTTGGATCTCCTTGCGGTACAAGGGACTCTCAAGAGTCTTCTCCAGCACCACAGTTCAAAAGCATCAATTCTTCGGCCATCAGTTTTCTTCACAGTCCAACTCTCACATCCATACATGACCATGGGAAAAACCATAGCTTTGACTAGACTGACCTTGGTTGGCAAAGTAATGTCTCTGCTTTTTAATATACTATCTAGGTTGGTCATAACTTTCCTTCCAAGGAGTAAGCGTCTTTTAATTTCATGGCTGCAATCAGCATCTGCAGTGATTTTTGAGACCAAAAAAATAAAGTCTGACACTGTTTTCACTGTTTTTCCATCTATTTCCCATGAAATGATGGGACCAGATGCCATGATCTTTGTTTTCTGAATGTTGAGTTTCAAGCCAACCTTTTCACTCTCCTCTTTCACTTTCATCAAGAGGCTTTTGAGTTCCTCTTCACTTTCTGCCATAAGGGTGGTGTCATCTGCATATCTGAGGTTATTGATATTTCTCCCAGCAATCTTGAGTCCAGTTTGTGCTTCTTCCAGCCCAGCACTCCTCATGATGTACTCTGCATAGAAGTTAAATAAGCAAGGTGACAATATACAGCCTTGACGCACTCCTTTTCCTATTTGGAATCAGTCTGTTGTTCCATGTACAGTTCTGACTGTTGCTTCCTGACCTGCATACAGGTTTCTCAAGAGGCAGCTCAGGTGGTCTGGGATTCCCATCTCTTTCAGAATTTTCCACAGTTTATTGTGATCCACACAGTCAAAGGCTTTGGCATAGTCAATGAAGCAGAAATCGATGTTTTTCTGGAACTCTCTTGCTTTCTCTATGATCCAGCGGATGTTGGCAATTTGATCTCTGGTGCCTCTGCCTTTTCTAAAACCTGCTTGAACATCTGGGAGTTCACGGTTCACATATTGCTGAAGCCTGGCTTGGAGAATTTTGAGCATGACTTTATGGATGTGAGAGTTGGACTGTGAAGAAAGCTGATCGCCGAAGAATTGATGCTTTTGAACTGTGGTGTTGGAGAAGACTCTTGAGAGTCCCTTGGACTGCAAGGAGATCCAACCAGTCCATTCTAAGGGAGATCAATCCTGGGTGTTCATTGGAAGGACTGATGCTAAAGCCAAAACTGCAGTACTTTGTCCACCTCATGCGACGAGTTGACTCACTGGAAAAGACTCTGATGCTGGGCAAGGTTGGGGGCAGGAGGAGACGGGGACGACAGAGAATGAGATGGCCGGATGGCATCACCAACTCGATGGACATGAGTTTGAGTGAACTCCAGGAGTTGGTGATGTACAGGGAGGCCTGGTGTGCTGTGGTTCATGGGGTCACAAAGAGTCGGACACGACTGAGCAACTGAACTGAACTGAACTGACTGAACTGAAAAGCTTCTGCATAGCACAGGAAGCAATAAACAGAGTGAAGAGAGATACCCAAAATGGGAGAAAAATTTGCAAACCATGTTTCTCATAAGAAGTTAATATCCAAAGAATATAGGAAATTCAAACAACTCAATAGTAAGAAAACAAATAACCCAGTTTTTTAAATGAGCAGAGGACCTGAATAGACATTTTTCTAAAGACATACAGATGTCCAACAGGTACATGAAAAGATGTTCAAAAGCACAAATCATCAGGCAAATGCAAATCAAAATCATGATGAGCTACCACCTCACACTTAGAACGGTTGTCATCAAAAAGTCAAAAAGCAACAAAGACTGGCAAAGATATGGAGGAAACTCTCACGAACTTTTGATGAGAATATAAACTTGTGCAGCCACAATGGAAAACAGTACGCAGTTTCCTCAAAAAACTAAAATAGAACTACCATATGATCCAGAAGTTCATTTCTGGGTATTTGCCTAAAGAAAAGGAAAACAGGATTTAACAATACAAGTCATAGAGCTTTAAGACTGACTGAATGGCCAAGAAGCAGGTCTATTGGGAAGGCCTGGGACACAGGTGATGAGGACAGTTAGATGCCTGTACCTGAAAATTTTGGCTCACCATACTTCTCGGTGCTCTCAGAACTTGCAGAGGTGTCCCTGCTTATCAAGAGCTAGTAATCCCTTCCTGAGTAAGGACACAACAGAGAGCTGTTACTGAGAGGGCAACAGATGACCTTCTCTGAGTCTTCACTTCCTGTCCTAGCAGTCAGATCAGTAACTCAGAGTAAGTTAACACCGCAGGAGATGGGCAGGACCTGATAAGGAAAGAAAGGACTGATATCTTCAAAGAACTGCAAGAACTAACCAAATTATACTGACAGGGGCCAAGGAAATAAGTCGGCTTGTATTTTAAGAAAGCTTGATCAAAGAGGCTGGAACATAAGCCTGAATAAGAAAGAGTTTATTGACTCAGGGACAACTCAGGATAGGAGATTTACACCTTGACAAGAACCCCAGGGGATTGTATAAATCACTGTTAGAGTGTCACCTTGGAGAATATGATGATTCATACCGACTCAAGTTGCAATGGCTGAGTTTCCAATGCAGATTGTGAAAAAAAGAAGAAAAAGGCACAGTTCTGCTGTACCATGTTGTGCCTATAGTTAACAATACAGTATGCACGTGTAAGAATTTGTTAAGAGGATAGATCTTCTTATCAAGTGTCCTTATCACAATAAAACTAAACATAAAATGAAGAAGTAGAAATCTCAGGTAAGCAGACAACACTGAAATGAACATATTATTTGAGGCCAAAAGCCATAGAAGAAAACTATGTTGCTTGAGAAGACTAAGAGAGCGTATCATTCACCAAGACCATCAGCAGTGGGCTAGCAGGAGACACCTGCATCACACAGAAGTCCAGCCAGGGATGACAGTTTGCGAGACTGTCACAGAGCTTGGCTTAGACTTAACAATGGGACAGAAGGGGCCCCAAAGCAGTGCAGGCTAATTGACAGCTCACTTAACCTCCAGAAGCCAGGGGGTTTCAATTATCACAACAATAAGCAATCTCATAGTGACAGCCAAGGGGGCTTGACCCGACCCGTAGAAAGCTGTGGAAATGGCTAATAAGATAAAGTTGCATAAAGGAAAAATGGATGGGTAGCTAATGAGAGTACTGCTTGAAAAAAATATATATTCAAAGAAAGAAAGAATGAGTGATTAGAAAGCTAAAAATGATCACCCCAATAGAAGTTTAAAGTCCCTTGCCAAATTCCCAGACTTAAGCAAGGATTTCAGACCCATATGCTAACAACTAAAGTAGTGGCCAGATCACCAGGACAATGGACCTGATAACCACTACAGGTATATACTGAAATAACTCCCCTAGTCTCTTCCTAAAGAGACCAATGTCATTAACTCAGGTAATTACACACTGTGGAAAAGAGAATACTCTGACAACTCAGACTCTGTGTCCTGTGGATGTCAAAATGTTTTTGATACCCAAAAACCTAAAGCACCGTCATGGTTCCCAGATAGAATGGGGACATTAAAGGAGAAAGACAATAAGTGGAGTTCTGGCCAAAATTCAGCTTATGATAAATCTACTGGACCCATGGACTTACTTGGTAGGCATTTCCCTAGTTACCTGCGGTATAACTGAAATTGATACACGTGGCAATTGAGGTAACCTTTACATTGGTCTTTGGTCTTTCCCACTATTATAGCTGTTCCCTACAAGCCAAATGGTAGCTTCTGAGCCTCCCAACTTCCTGGCCAATATCAAGAAAAATACCACATTTCATGGCAATAGGAGCATCCCAGGTGGTACACTGGTAAAGAATCTGCCTGCCAGTGCATCAGATGCAAGGGATGTGAGTTCAAACCCTGGGTCGGGAAGACCCCATGGAGTAGGAAATGGTGACCCACTCCAGTATTCTTGTCTGGGAAATTCCATGGACAGAGGAGCCTGATGGGCTACAGTCCCTGGGGTCACAAAGAGTCGGACACAATTGAGCACACACAGCACAGGGAATGATAAAGATTAGTGTCAGAATTTAAAAGGTAAAGCATGCATGGTTGTGGTTCTTGTCATATCTCCATTTTATTTCCTTATATGTCTCCTGAAGACACCAGTGGACACAGATGAATCCTAGATAATGACAGACTTCTGCCAATTCAATTAATATTTCCATGTTGGTCATGCAGTCACTGCTAGAGCAGCTACATGATGTTTAGTTACTTATTTAAAAACATTATTTTCTATCAGTTAAGAAAGAAGGCCAGACAGAGCTTGCATTTACATGGAATAGACACCATATACATTTGCAACAGAGGCCTGGAGGATTCTAGAGCAAAGATAAGCCATATGTAGCAGAGAATTACACATCTTTTGACAAACATCTCTTGACATACTCTCCAGATTTTATATAAATGAGTGCCTGACCGTGGGACACCAAGTGCGCACCAATCCAAAGTATTCATAAAGAACTGGAGCCTCCAAGTCATAAAAGCTAGTATCTTTAGTAGCAATACATAATAATGCAGAAATGGCACATTTTGGACCAAGCACACACAGAACTAGGGTACAGGCAACCACCATGAATAGATAGCCCAGATCTCCATGTCACCCACCACTATTGTACCAGTATTCCTCCAGCAGTTCTCAAACAGATGGCATCAAGTTAAAGAAGGAGGGAATATTCTAAACTTGACTCATGGATGGATTCATTCGTTTGTGAATACAATTCAAAAGAGATAGGTATTCACTCGGGATGACCTAGATAGTGGAAATAGAAAATCCTCCCAAACAGGAATGCTTTGAAGAGTACACATGGCATCTATTACATGTGTAAGAAATGGCCTAACATGATTATATATGTAGGAAAAAGAATAAGATCAAAGAAAAGTAAGACTAGAACAGACAAATGTAGATAGACCTGAAGGAATGGGCACAAAATGTAAAATTTCCATATAACATATTTATGACTCCCAAGAAGAATTCACCTTAGAAGAGACACTAAATAATCAGATAAAATAAAACAGAAAGTTGATATCAGTTAGCTTTTTCAACAGCTACCCAAGGCTAGAATAATGGGAATGTAAATGAAATGACCATGGTGGCAGAGAAAGAAGATATCTTGGACCCATTGCTTATCAAGGGTCATATCATCTCTAAATTCTGATGTTCAAACTGCCAGTAAAATAAAGCTGAGCCCTTAATATGACACCATTCCTTAAGGAGACCAGTTGGACACCTGCTAACGAGTTGACCACAGAGAGCCACTGCCATCCTAGAAAATGTTACTGATTCCTTCTCATAAGAAGAGATATTTATTCCTCATGAATCTGTCCTTCCAGTCCACAGAGCCTCAGCCAGCACCATGGATATACAGTGTACCTGATTCACAGTCATAGAATCTCACACAACAAAGCATCCAGGCAATAGGCACACTTCACAGCAGAAGTACCACAGTGGGCCCATGTTCATAGGATCCATTGATCATATCACTCCTGTATCAACCCAAATCTCCTGGCCTGACAAAATACTGAAATGGTCTGCTGAATGTGAAGCCCCAGGCTCAGAGGCACCCTTCAGAGAGAATGCCATGCCTCTTTTTGGCACTGTATCCCCAATTGAAAGCTTATATAAGTCTTTGGATCTAAAGGGTGAAAGAAGGAATGGCTCTACTTTTAATGATTCCAGTGCCCCACTAGAGGACTTTGTGCTTTTCATCCTCATAATTCCTAATTTGGCGAGACTAGAGTCTTTGTTCATCAAAGACAACGCACTCTTGCCACAGAGTTCAGCAAGAATCCCATCGCACTACAATATATAACTAATACCTGAACACTTTGGACTTTTTATGCTTGTGGATGAGCAGGTAAGAAGGGGTGTCTCCTTCTTGGTAGGATTAGATGATCCTGATCAACAGAATAAAATAATGTTGCTTTTATCTGCAAACTATAAATGCTGGAGAGGGTGTGGAGAAAAGGAAACCCGCCTACACTGTTGGTAGGAATGTAAATTGGTACAGCTACTATTGAGAACAGTATGGAAGTTCCTTGAAAAACTGAAAACAGAACTACCATGTGATCCAGCAATCCCACTCTTGGGCATTTATCCAAAGGAAAACATGGGTTGAAAGTATACATGCACCCCAATGTTCATCGCAGCACGTTAACAGTAACCAAGACATGGAAGCAACCTAAACATCCATTCACAGATGAATGGGTAAAGATGTGGTGTGTGTGTGTGTGTGTACACATATATATAGATAGATACAGGTGAGGTGAGGTGAAGTCGCTTAGTCGTGTCCGACTCTTTGTGACCCCATGGAGACAAGGCTGCTGCTGCTGCTGCTAAGTCAGTTCAGTCGTGTCCGACTCTGTGTGACCCCATAGACGGAAGCCCACCAGGCTCCCCTGTCCCTGGGATTCTCCAGGCAAGAACACTGGAGTGGGTTGCCATTTCCTTCTCCAATGTGTGAAAGTGAAGTCGCTCAGTCATGTCCGACCCTTAGCGACCCCATGGACTGCAGCCTACCAGGCTCCTCCATCCATGGGATTTTCTAGGCAAGAGTACTGGAGTGGCTTGCCTTTGCCTTCTGGACACAAGGCTGCTGCTGCTGCTGCTGCTAAGTCACTTAAGGCTCCTTTGTCCATGGAATTTTCCAGGCAAGAGTACTGGAGTGGGTTGATATAATGCAATATTACTCAGTCATTAAAGAGAATGAAATAATGTCATTTGCAGCAAGATGGATGGATCTGTAGATTATCATACTCAGTAAATCAGACAGAGAAAGACAAATATCATATTGCTTATATGCAGAATCTTAATAAAAACGATACACATGAATGTATTTACAATACAGACTTGCAGACTTAGAGAATGAATTTATGGTTACCAGGAGGGAAGTGTGGGGTGAACAGATAGGGAGCTTGGAATTGACATGTACACATTACTATATTTAAGGCAGATAACCAACAATGGCCTTCCATAAAAATTAATTCATTAATAAATTAAAAGATAAAAAATTTTTAACATTTCTTTTACTCAATAGAGGCAGGGAGGAATATGTATGGAACTCAGGTGATCCATTTAGGTACGTCTTAGTATTCCCATGTCTTAGTCAGTTTGGGTTGCTATAACACGATATCATTAACTGGGTGGCTTAAACAATAGACATTTATTTCTTATAGTTCTGGTGGCTGGGAAGTCTGAATTCATCACTGACTGATTGGTTCCTGGTGGAGATTCCTCTTCCTGGCTTGCAGACAGCTTTCTTCTTGCTGTGTCTTCAGAGACAGAGTAATTTCTCTGATATCTCTTCTCATAAAAGCACTAATCCCATCATATGGCTCCACACCTACGACACTTTTACCTTCCAAAGGGCTCACTTCATCACGTGGAGGTTAGGCTTCACCATGAATTTGGGGGGAACACATTCAGTTCATAACAGTTACCTAAATGTGACAACAAACAGATGAATGCAGTAACCTAACCTTGGAAGAATATTGTCACCAAGGGCATAAGCTCCTCAGGAACGAAAGTTTGCTCATACCAGGAGATAAACTAGACATCCCAAAAGAGGTAATAACTAAAGGTAAAGAGAATTTAGGATGTTTGTTGGAGGAATGAGACAGTAAGGTCCAGTTGCAGCCTTGAGACCAAACATATCAATATTAACTGTATTACATCCCACCAACTTCCTTCTAAGTTTTTCTTCAATGTAAGTGATTCCCTGAAATCCTGAATCAGCTTCTCCCTGCCAAAAAGAGGAGTAACTCTGTGACACAAGAGGTGAAGTGCAGCTGTGCTGTTCAGATCTCTTTCCAGGAAAATAACCAGATGTGGGAAGTGTGGCTAGCTGACAACCCCTTCATATCTGCCTCATTTTTGAGCTGAGGTCACTCTCTTAAAGGAGCTTTCCAGGTGGCACTAGGGGTAAAGAATCTGCCTGCCAGTGCAGGAGATGCAAGAGATATGGGTTTGATCCCTGGGTTGGGAAGATCCCCTGGAGTAGGAAGGGCATCCCACTCCAGTATTCTAGCCTGAAAAATTCCATGGGCAGAGAAGCCTAGGGGGCTATAGTCCATGGGGTCACAAAGAGTCAGGTATGACAGAGAGCAACCACAACATGATCTTAAAGGTAGCCCAGCAAATGACTACAAAGACTTACCATTTATATCCAACAGAAGATCCTCTAATGGGCAACCTTTGCTCAAGAGCTCACAGTTTGGCTGGTAAAACCTTCAATGACCCCCTCTATCCAAACCTGTCACCTTTCTTTTCCTTTTATGAGTATTACTGGCCAATATATTTTTTTTTCCCTCAACTCTGCTTCTGCTGTCTAAAGGACTTAACTTACACATTTGTAGAGTAGCTTAAGTTATAGACAATTCTGTTCCATTATTCAATTCCATTCATCACCCAGCCCCTCTGCCCTAGGTTTTTCATCCCTTGCCCAGCCTACCAATCTTCATCATAGTAACGTTGTGGCCACCAAGGCTGATGTGCCCTTGAGAGGATCAGAGCCAAATGGTCTCCCTGGACTCTTAGTCTTTCTCCTAACCTTCACCAAATGGCTTTAACTCTGAATTCTTAAGAGTTTTCCCTTTGCTACTATAGAATGTACATTGTATTATCTTTTCCACAGCATCATCTTTTCCTTTCTCCTCCATTAGTTACTCAGAATCCTGCACTTATGCTCTTTTGCTAGTTCTTCCTGAATTCCTGTGTGCTACTGAGGCTTGCATAGTAATGAGCCAAACCCTCATCTGCTCTGGTCACCAGAACACTATTGAGTGACTTGGAAATTTCAGTTTCCTCAATTGGTTTCTCATTATCTCTGCTCTGAGCAGCATCATGCCACTTTCTTGTTTTGGTTTTGTTCATTAGGAAATCATCAGGGTCTCTCCTTAATTTGGTAACAGAAGCTTCAGCTAAAACATTATTACATGTAGCTCCATCTATCATGCTCCAAATGAATCAATTTATATATCTTCTACTGCCCAGTTATATATCTCCTTATTTATGACGGATGTTATTTCATAAGGTGAGAGCTCTTCAGCCCTCTGATACGTAAGCGAAAATCTTAGGATGACATTTAGACATTTTTATGAGTGATTAAATGCTTTATATTAATTAAGACAAAACCCTGTTCTGTTTTATGATACTAAGATGCTGAATAAATGCTTATGAACTGATGTGAAAAAGTAAAGGTAGATGTGATTGGCCCTAAATATTCATATTTGAAGTCAGCATCCTCCCTTGGCCAGAGGTAAAGGGTTATTTCCTTGGGCTTAGTAAAACTGGAAATAGTCTGCTTTGGGAATATCTCATGATTTTCCAACACATGGAGCAGTCTCCCTATTGGCTAACCCAGGCTTGCATCTCTGAAGATGTGCTCAGATTTGGAACTGTAGAGGTGCCTTCTTAGCCAAGGTCTGTGACCCACTTCCTGAGATAGATTGGCCACAACTTTCATTCCTCAGTCATCTTATTATAAAAATTATAAAGGACTGAGAGATCACTTTCCATATTGCCACCCCTTCCTTCTATTTGCAGAATAATCAGCTTCCTCTGAAACCATTGGCAAGTCTGCACTGATAGTCTCAGCACAGCTTACCAAGAACTGTATGCAGTTTAGAGCATGTATTCAATTTCATCATTTTCACAGTTCACCAGTATGTCTCCAAACCAGCAGTGTCCTTGGTGTTCACAACCAATCTTTTGTAGCACAATTATGAACTGCCTTTGGCCCCAAACTTAATTTGTTCTAACTCCAGAGACAGTACTTTTCCTATAATCAAGACATATACTGTACTGAGAATCAAATAACTCTAAAATACCCAGGCCTAAATTGGACTAGTTCCCTAGCCCAAATCTACCTCATGTTGGACTCCCAATCTTCCCTCTCTTTATTTGTCTCATCCTTCCAGTGATTTTTTTCCCCAATTCCAATCTGGTTTTAATTTTTTTGTCATTGGAGTATAATTGCTTTACAATGTTATGTTACTTTCTGCTGTATGACAATATGAATTGGCCATATGTATATATATATATACCCTTCCCTCTTGAGCCTCTCCCCCAGCCCCTCCAGCTCACCCCTCTGGCTTATCACAGAGCACTGAGCTGAGCTCCCTGTGCTATATAGCAGCTTCCCACTAGCTATCAATTTGACACATGGTTGTGTATACTGCTGAGAGGGATTGAGGGCAGGAGGAGAAGGGGACAATAGAGGATGAGATGGCTGGATGGCATCACCGACTCGATGCACATGAGTTTGGGTGAACTCCGGGAGTTGGTGATGGACAGGGAGGCCTGGCATGCTGCGATTCATGGGGTTGCAAAGAGTCGGGCACAACTGAGCAACTGAACAGAACTGAACTGTGTATATATGTATATCAATGCTCCTCTTTCAACTCACCCCACCCTTTCCTTTCCCCACCTCTGTATCCATAAGTCTGTTTACATGTGCATCTCTATTCCTCCTCTGCAAATAGGTTCATCAGTACCATTTTCCTAGATTCCCTATGTATGTATTATCATACAATACTTGTTTTTCTCTTTCTGACTTCAGTGATTCTCTAAAAGTCTCAACTGGGAAGAAGGGCATCTCCTAGTGATTCTGCAGAAACAAACTAGGAAAGCAGCCACCAATTCTTGTGGCTCTATTTCCATTAATAACATTGTTGCCTCAATTTTCCAAGCTAGAAACCGTGCAGACAATCACCTTTGAAAACGACAAATAGAGGGAGCACGGGAAGATGGCGGAGGAATGGGACTGGGCGACCACTTTCTCCCCCACAAAATCAGCAAAAGAACATTTGAACGCTGAGTAAATCCCACAAAACAACTTCTGAATACTGGCAGAGGACATCAGGCACTCAGAAAAGCAGCCCATAGTCGTCGAAAGGAGGTAGGAAATAGTATAAAAGATAAAAAGAGAGACAAAAGAGGGAGGGACAGATCTCCGTCCCGGGAAGGGAGGCTTTAAAAAAAAAAGAGAGAAGTTTCCAAACACCTGGAAACACTGGCGAGTGGAACTTCAGAGGGCCGCATAACTGGGAGACAAAAGACATAAATAATTAAAACTCACAGACTAAGTGCCCAGAGGAAACTCTCAGCAAGAAGCGGCACAGACACCCGTGTCCCCCACTAGCAGGCGGGGGCTGGGCAGGGAGGCTCGGGCGGCAGCACTTAGAGGGAGAACCGGGCTTGAACGCCCCAGGGCAAACTCAGGGCGCGAACTTAAGGTACCAAAGCAGAAGCTGCAGCTAAAAGGTGAAAAGGCTAGGAAAAGCCTGCAAAAAGCCCCAACCCAGGACTCCGCCAGCCCCGCCCACAGAACAGGGCGCTGAGCGGAGCAAGCCGGCAGCGGGCAGCCCATCCCCCAGCCCCCGCCAACGCGGGCAGGGAGGGTGGCCAGCGCTGGGCGGGGGCAGCCGCGGCCCCAGAGAGGCTTCCCGTGCCAAGCTGCAGGCAGGCTTCCTTGCTGGCCAGGACTTCTTGGGTTCCGGCCGGTGGATATCCGCCTGAGAAAGTGCCCTGGTTGTACTCCCAGAAAACCGAGCGGCAGGGACCGGGAAGGCGATAAGTCGCAGCGACTGCGCTCGCCAAACGCCTGGTCACCTGAGCTGCTCGGACCGGGGAAGGCACAAAACGCAGGCCCAGCCAAGTCTGCGCCTTTGTGGAGTACCCGAGGACCTGAACCTGAGCCGCTCAGACCTGGGAAGTGCATGCAACCCAGCGCCAGCCGCAGACAGCTCCCAGCAGAGCAGCCTAGAGCCTGAGCAGCATAAACAGGGAAAGCACACACGCCTCGAGTGGGAGCATTCCCAGTGTAGCCGAGACACTGCAAGCACTCCCCACAGACACCAGGGATATTTGTTAGCTGCGTTCCTCCCTCCCCACAGCAGGACTGAACAGGTGAGCCGGGAAAAAAAAAAGTGTCCACCACCGCATCCTGGTGTCAGGACGGGAATTAGACGCTGAGGAGACCAGAAAACAGAAGAGCTTTTTCAACAGAAGGAACTGCCTTGGAAGTAACAGAGGGAGAAGTCTTGAGCCTACTGCAAGAATAAGACTGAAAACCAGAGGCAGAGGCTTAAGGCCAAATCCTGACAACACCAGAGATCTCCTGTTCCAGAGAACATTAATTGATAGGTACTCATCAAATGCCTCCATACATACACTGAAACCAGGCACCACCCAAGGGTCAACAAGTTTCAGTGAAAGACATACTACGTAAACTATCCAGCAACACAGGAGAATAGCACTGACCTTCAATATACAGGCTGCCCAAAGCCACTCCAAACCCACTGACATCTCAAACTCATTACTGGACACTTCATTGCACTCCAGAGAGAAGAAATCCAGCTCCACCCACCAGAACATCGACACAAGCTTCCCTAACCAGGGAACCTTGACAAGTCACCCATCCAACCCCACACACAACGAGGTAACAACATAATAAAGAGAACTCCACAAACTGCCAGAAGACGGAAAGGCCACCCTGAACACAGCAAAATAAGCAAGATGAAGAGGCAGAGAAATACCCAGCAAGTAAAGGAACAGGATAAATGCCCACCAACACAAACAAAAGAGGAAGATATAGGGAACCTACCCGATAAAGAATTTTGAATTTTAATTGTGAAAATGATTCAAAATCTGGAAAGCAAAATGGAGTTACAGATAAATAAACTGGAGAAAAGGATTGAGAAGATGCAAGAAATGTTTAATAAGGAATTAGAGGAAATAAAAAAGAGTCAATATACAATGAATAATGCAATAGATGAGATCAGAAACACTCTGGAGGGAACAAACAGTAGAATAACAGAGGCAGAAGACAGGATAAGTGAGCTAGAAGATAGAATTGTAGAAATAAATGAAACAGAGACGGAAAAAGAAAAAAGAATTAAAAGAAATGAGGACAATATTAGAGACATATGGGACAATATTAAACACCCCAACATTCGAATCATAGGAGTCCCAGAAGAAGAAGACAAAAAGAAAGACCATGAGAGAATACTTGAGGAGATAATATTTGAAAATTTCCCTAAAATGGGGAAGGAAATAATCACCCAAGTCCAAGAAACACAGAGAGTCCCTAATAGGATAAACCCAAGGTGAAATACTCCAAGGCACATATTAATCAAATTAACAAAGATCAAATACAAAGAACAAATGTTAAAAGCAGCAAGGGAAAAACAACAAATAACACACAAGGGGATCCCCATAAAGATAACAGCTGATCTTTCAACAGATCTTCAGGCCAGGAGGGAATGGCAAGACATACTTAAAGTGATGAAAGAAAGTAACCTACAGCCCAGAATACTGTACCCAGCAAGGATCTCATTCAATTATGAAGGAGAAATCAAAAGCTTTACAGACAAGCAAAAGCTGAGAGAATTCAGCATCACCAAACCAGCTCTCCAAAATATACTAAAGGATCTTCTCTAGACAGGAAACACAGAAAGGGTATATAAGCTCGAACCCAAAACAAGAAAATGGCAACGGGATCATACTTATCAATAATCACGTAAATGGGTTGAATGTCCCAACCAAAAGACAAAGGCCGGCTGAATGGATACAAAAACAAGACCCCATATATGTTATCTACAAGAGACCCACCTCAAAACGAGGGACAGATACAGACTGAAAGTGAAGGGCTGGAAAAAGATATTCCACGCAAATAGAGAACAAAAGAAAGCAAGAGTAGCAATACTCATATCAGATGAAATAGATTTCTAAACAAAGGCTGTGAAAAGAGACAAGTAAACTACATAATGATCAAAGGGATCAATCCAAGAAGAAGATATAACAATTATAAATATTTATGCACCCAACATAGAAGCACCACAATATGTAAGACAATTACTAACAAGTATGAAAGGGGAAGTTAACAATAACACAATAATAGTGGGAGACTTTAATACCCCACTTACATCTATGGATAGATCAACTAAACAGAAAATTAACAAGGAAACACAAACTTTAACTGATACAACAGACCACTTAGACCTAATAGATATCTATAGGACATTTCACCCCAAAACAATGAATTTCACCTTTTTCTCAAGTGCACACGGAACCTTTTCCAGGATAGATCACATCCTGGGCCATAAATCTAGCCTTTGTAAATTCAAAAAAATTTAAATCATTCCAAGCATCTTTTCTGACCACAATGCAGTAAGATTAGATCTCAATTACAGGAGAAAAACTGTTATAAATGCCAACATATGGAGGCTGAACAACACGCTGCTGAATAATGAACAAATCATAGAAGAACTCAAAAGAGAAATCAAAATATGCATAGAAATGAATGAAAATGAAAACACAACAACCCAAAACCTCTGGGACACTGTAAAAGCAGTGCTAAGGGGAAAGTTCATAGCAATACAGGCACACCTCAAGAAACAAGAAAAAAGTCAACTAAATAACCTAACTCTACATCTAAAGAAACTAGAAAAGGAAGAAATGAAGAACCCCAGGATTAGTAGAAGGAAAGAAATCGTAAAAATTAGGGCAGAGATAAATGCAAAAGAAACAAAAGAGACCATAGCAAAAATCAACAAAGCCAAAAGCTGGTTCTTTGAGAAGGTAAATAAAATTGACAAACCACTAACCAGACTCATCAAGAAACAAAGGGAGAAGAACCAAATCAATAAAATTAGAAATGAAAATGGAGAGATCACAACCGACAATACAGAAATACAAAGGATTATTAGATAATACTATCAGCAATTATATGGCAATAAAATGAATAACTTGGAAGAAGTGGACAAATTCCTAGAAAAGTACACCTTGCCAAAACTGAACCAGGAAGAAATAGAAAATCTGAATAGACCCATCACAAGCATGGAACTAGAGGAAGCAATCAGAAGTCTTCCAGCAAAAAAAAGCCCAGGTCCAGATGGCTTCACAGCTGAATTCTACCAAAGATTTAGAGAAGAGCTAACACCTATTCTACTCAAACTCTTCCAGAAAATTGCTGAGGAAGGGAAACTTCCAAACTCATTCTATGAGGCCATCACACTAATCCCAAAACCTGGTAAAGATCCCACAAAAAAAAGAAAACTACAGGCCAATATCATTGATGAACATAGATGCAAAAATCCTTAACAAAATTCTCTCAATCAGAATCCAGCAACACATTAAGAAGATCATACATCATGACCAAGTGCGCTTTATCCCAGGAATGCAAGGATTCTTCAATATCTGCAAATCAATCAACGTAATACACCACATTAACAAACTGAAAAATAAAAATCATATGATTATCTCAATAGATGCAGAGAAAGCCTTCGACAAAATACAACATTCATTTATGATAAAAATCCTCCAGAAAGTGGGAATAGAAGGGGCATATCTCAACATAATAAAAGCGATATATGACAAACCCACAGCAAACATTATCTTCAATGGTGAAAAACTGAAAGCATTTCCCCTAAAGTCAGGAACAAGACAAGGGTGCCCACTCTCACCACTACTATTCAACATAGTTCTGGAAGTTTTGGCTACAGCAATCAGAGCAGAAAAAGACATAAAAGGAATACAAATTGGAAAAGAAGAAGTAAAACTTTCACTGTTCGCTGATGACATGATCCTCTACACAGAAAACCCTAAAGACTCTACCAGAAAACTACTAGAGCTAATCAATGAATACAGTAAAGTTGCAGGATATTAAATCAACACACATAAATCCCTTGCATTCCTATACAATAATAATGAGAAAATAGAAAGAGAAATTAAGGAAACTATTCCATTCACTGTTGCAACGAAAAGAATTAAATACTTAGGAATATATCTACCTAAGGAAACAAAAGACTTCTACATAGAAAACTATAAAACACTAGTGAAAGTAATCAAAGAGGACACTAATAGATGGAGAAATATACCGTGTTCGTGGATTGGAAGAACAAATATTGTGAAAATGAGTATACTACCCAAAGTAATTTATACATTCAATGCAATCCCTATCAAGCTACCAACGATATTTTTCACAGAACTAGAACAAATAATCTCACAATTTATATGGAAATACAAAAAACCTCTATTAGCCAAAGCAATCTTGAAGAAGAAGAATGAAACTGGAGGAATTAACCTGCCAGACTTCAGGCTCTACTACAAAGCCACAGTCATCAAGACAGTATGGTACTGGCATAAAGACAGAAATATAGATCAATGGAACAAAATAGAAAGCCCAGAGATAAATCCACACACCTACGGACACCTTATCTTTGACAAAGGAGGCAAGAATATACAATGGAGAAAAGACAGTCTCTTTAACAAGTGGTGCTGGGAAAACTGGTCAGCCATTTGTAAAAGAATGAAACTAGAACACTTCCTAACACCATACACCAAAACAAACTCAAAATGGATTAGAGAGCTAAATGTAAGACCAGAAACTATAAAACTCCTAGAGGAAAACATAGGCAAAACACTCTCTGACATAAATCACAGCAGGATCCTCCAAGACCCACCTCCCAGAATATTGGAAATAAAAGCAAAAATAAACAAATGGGACCTAATTAAAATCCAAAGCTTCTGCACAGCAAAGGAAACTATAAGCAAGGTGAAAAGACAGCCTTCAGAATGGGAGAACATAATAGCAAATGAAGCAACTGATAAAGGATTAATCTCCAAAATATACAAGCAACTCCTGCAGCTCAATTCCAGAAAAATAAGTGACCCAATCAAAAAATGGGCCAAAGAACTAAACAGACATTTCTCCAAAGAAGACATACAGATGGCTAACAAACACATGAAAAAATGCTCAACATCCCTCATCATCAGAGAAATGCAAATCAAAACCACAATGAGATACCATTTCACACCAGTCAGAATGGCTGCTATCCAAAAGTCTACATGCAGTAAATGCTGGAGAGGGTGTGGAGAGAAGGGAACCCTCTTACACTGTTGGTGGGAATGCAAACTAGTACAGCCACTGTGGAGAACAGTGTGGAGATTCCTCAGAAAACTGGAAATAGAACTGCCATATGATCCAGCAATCGCACTCCTGGGCATACACACCGAGGAAACCAGAATTGAAAGAGACACATGTACTCCAATGTTCATTGCAGCATTGTTTATAATAGCCAGGACATGGAAGCAACCTAGATGTCCATCTGCAGATGAATGGATAAGAAAGCTTTGGTACATATACACAATGGTGTATTACTCAGCCATAAAAAAGAATGCATTTGAATCAGTTTTAATGAGGTGGATGAAACTGGAGCCTATTATACAGAGTGAAGTAAGCCAGAAAGAAAAACATCAATACAGTATACTAACGCATATATGTGGAATTTAGAAAGATGGTAACCTTAACTCTGTATATGAGACTGCAAAAGAGACATAGGTATATAGAACAGTCTTTGGGACTCTGTGGGAGAGGGTGAAGGTGGGATTATTGGGGAGGACGGCATTGTAGCATGTATATTATCATATGTGAAATGAATCACCAGTCCAGGTTCGACGCATGATACAGGATGCTTGGGGCTGGTGCACGGGGATGACCTGGAGGGAGGATATGGGGCAGAGGGAGGTGGGAGGGGGGTTCAAGAAAGGGAAAACATGTATACCCGGGGCGGATTAGTGTCAATGTATGGCAAAACCAACCAATATATTAATGTAAGGTAATTTGCCTCCAATAAAATAAATTTAAAAAAAAAGAAAACGGCAAATAGGGGAGACAGAGGAGGACAGTATTGTTTTAGTCTATCGCATCTTTCCAACCTCTGTAATAATTTAGACTACATCAGCATCTTCAGATTGGTCTATTAGCATCTACTCTCTAGTCTTTCCAGCCCAGCCTCCATGTTGCTACCAGTGGAAAGCAAGACTGCTCCCTTCCAGCTGTAGCTGTGTAAAGGGCATTTGAACAGGTCTGAGTATAATACACACAACACATTTAAACATATCTTTAGTCAAGAAGGGTCTCATATTGGCTTTCTTCTGTCTTACCAGTGAAAAGTATACTTTAAAAAATGACATTATAAACTCAAGATGAACAAATATCCTAAAAATTACTTTCTATAAAACTTAGAAAATTGTTTTAAGCAAAATGTCTCATCATTCTCACTAAAATGCATGAAAATGTGGTCCCTAAGGAAGGTAAACAAAATGTCACAAGCTATTCAACAAGTAACATGAGAAAAAACAACTGAAAGAAAAAAATGAAAATGTAGTAGAATAATTTGAAACCATATTGGAAGGAGAACAGAATAGCATTCAAGCTACAGATAACCATTAGTGACACAGAAGACACCCTTGGTAAATTCTCCTTGAATGAAGAGGAAGCAGGTCAAAGTAAACGGTGAAAGTATCAATACCTGTTCTTCTCCATTTCAAGTATGTATATATCTATCTATCTACCTATATATATATATACATACACACACATATACATAGGCTGCACTGCGAAGCATATGGGTTCTTCATTCCCTGACCAGGGACTGAACCTGTGCCCCCTGCAGTGGCAGCATGGAGTCCTAACCACTGGACTACCAGGAAAATCCCTCCCCATTTCTATAATTACAGATCTTCAGCAATAATGAAACAAGAGCAATAGCAAAATAATATAAATGAGTAAAACTTTCTGAGATGAAAATCTCCATCAGTTATATAAAGTGTTCTCCATGTCTTGACTATTGAAAACAGAGCTTCAATAAATACTGGGGTCCATGTATCTTTTTGAATTATGGTTTTTTGTGGATATATGTCCAGGAGTGGGTTTGCTGGATCAAATGGTAGCTCTTTAAGTATTTTAAGGAAACTCCATGCTGTTCTCCAGAGTGGTTGTACCAATTTATATTCCCTCTAACAGTGTAGGATGGTTTCTTTTTCTCCACATCCTCTCTGCTGCTGCTGCTGCTGCTAAGTCGCTTCAGTCGTGTCTGACTCTATGTGACCCCATAGATGCCAGCCCACCAGGCTCCCCCATCCCTGGGATTCTCCAGGCAAGAACACTGGAGTGGGTTGCATTTCCTTCTCCAATTCATGAAAGTGAAAAGTGAAAGTGAAGTCACTCAGTCATGTTCGACTCTTAGCGACCCCATGGACTGCAGCCTACCAGGCTCCTCCATCCATGGGATTTTCCAGGCAAGAGTACTGGAGTGGGGTGCCATTGCCTCCACTAAATCCTCTCTACCCCTTATTTTTTGTAGATTTTTTGATGGTGGCCATTCTAATCAGTAAATCAACTATACTCAATATTTTTGTTGTTAAAAATGTGTTCTCCAAATTCTAAGTAAAATTAAAACACCAATGCTTAGATATCTTTTAGCAAGATTTTAAATCATAACACACAAACACAATTACAATTGTAGGGACACCCCTGGTGGTCCAGTGGTTAAGAATCTGCCTTCCACTGCGGGGGTGGGGGGCCAGGTTCAATCCCTGGTTGGAAACCAAGATCCACCTGCTGTGAGGCAACTAAACCCATGCACCACAACAAAGATCTCATGAGCCACAACTAAGATGGAGCCAAATAAATAAATAAACATTTAACAAATAAAATGAACATACAAAACTATAATTGTAAGAGAATATTATTTAAACACTGAGCACATCTACTTTATACTGGTATCACTCAATTTAAATTGGGGAATTTTTTCTGATAGATAATGATTTTTTAAAATTAATTTATAGTCTTGTCTGGGAAATTCCCTTTACAGGTCTCCATGAGTCTATCTTAAAGTGATACGTATGTGAGATAAACTTCTGACATAAGACAGTTGAACAAAAAATTAATCCTGGAGAAATGCACCTGGAGAGCAGCCCAGATATAATACAGAAAATATGTGAAAGAGAACTGGGAACACAGAAAAGTCCCAACACAAGCCTAACAGAAGTTCCAGGACATAAGAATTGAAGAAAGAGTCAAAAATAACCCTATGCAATTTCGATTTGAATACATGTGTTTTTCTTAATTTCTCGAGAAGTTTGAGCCAAGATCTAATTAAAATTAATAAAAATAAATCTCCATCTAGAAAAATTATAGATTTTGTTATAGTCCTTAATTATCTTAGTCTAGTTGCTATTCTTTTGTGCATATTCTGTCTTACCTATCTCACAGATAAACAATAAATCTCATCAACAAAAGAAAATGACAGGTGAAAGCAGACTAAAATTCTCAAAATTCTGTGGGAAAATATAAAATGTGAAGACGTCTAAACCTACCAGATTACTACTCAAGAGTAAGGGAACTAGGTATTTACAAATACAAAAGGACTAAGCTTTTTATTTCAAGAGGGGTCTGTGAATGATAGATGCTATTAAATAATTGCCACAGCAAGACAGGAAGGGATGGAATGCAAAGCAAATGGTGAACAGAAAACTGAGTAAAATATCAGCAAATATAACTAATAGCCAAAATTTCATTTCAAAGGTAGAACTAAGTATATAAACATCAATAGGAAAAAAAAAAAACAGAAAATGTGACTTTGGGATCTTTCATCTCCTCCCAAGCAGAAGACCCCAGCGCAGTAAGGACACAGTGTATAATTATAGACATTATTATAAAACATAAACTTCAAATGTCTGTTTATAATTTAACTCAGTGAGGGGGAAGAAATATAATTCTGTCAAGCCAAGAGGAGGCAAGGAAGGAAAAAAGGAAAATAGATAAAGACAATACAAACTAAGTTGTTAGAAATGTCTAAATACACAATAAATGATCACAAAAAAGAACACATTAAACCCATCCATTAAGACTATCAGATGTAAAGCAGGCAAGGAAACAAACAAAACAGTTATGTTTCAAATAAGATATGTGTCAAATGAATCAAATAAAATATCTGATCTTTTAAAGTCTTTTTATTTCCCACCTAAAATACATCTCCTCCAAAGGAAGTGAGTTGAAGGATATTACCTTTTTAAATTGCATTTCAAAGAATATCTCAGTATCTACACCTAAAGCATGGAAAGCATAAGACGAAGAAACCATGAGTGTGGAATCTTTAAGATTATGCCTTTAGATAAGAGAAATTTCGTTAAAAGATAAGCAAAAGAGGAAAACGTTATCAAAAATGCTAGAAAAGATTTTTCCATCAACTGAAGGTTTTGATAGGAAGATTATCCACATTGAAACAACATTGTATAAGGTTAGATATAAAATTCCACAAGCTACTAGAAAACAAGAGAAATAGGCCATCTACAGGGACAACTTCAGATAGAATTTAAGAGTTTGTCAACATAACTCCAAGAAGTACTAGGACACTACAATTTCAGTTTTGCAGCACTGAGCTCCGGAATATTTTTTAATTAGTTACTACTGTCCCAGAGAATCTGAGAATGATAAATGAACATTAAGTGAATTGTTGTATCTTCAGTCACATTATAAATACTCAGCATAACATGGATATACAGGGGCTTCCCAGGGAGCTCAGCAGTCAAGACTCTGCCTGCCAATGCAGGAGACACCAGAGACTCAGGTTTGATCTGTGTCAGGAAGATCCCCTGGAGGAGAAAACAGCAGCCCATTCCAATATTCTTGCCTGAAAAACACCCATGGACAGAGGAGCCTGGAGCCTACACTCCATGGGTCACAAAGAGTCAAACACAACTGAGCACACCACGTGGATATATGCAGAGACCACCTCACCCAGAGTCGGAGCCTTCCAACTCTCCAACTTCATTCAAAGTAAAACACTGCTAAAAGTAACTAACCATACTTCAATTTTGTGTTTGGAAGTCTGAACCTGGAGGGGGATAATTGTGCCTTCAAAATTTCTAATATGGCCTGCCCCCCTCAAAGATGCTACCGTCTAAAATTTAAGCCCCTAATAGCATGGGGATCAGGAAGTGTTTCTTTCTGGAAGGAAATTACTGATATTATACCTTCTGGGTATTATCTACATTGAAATAGAGAAGGAAAGGAAGTCAATACAAGGATGAATTATTGAGTGGACTTACTGATGTAAGTGGGTGGTTACTGATGTAGGTGGTCAACATTAAATATCTGAAGAGTACGTGGAATACATCTCAGAACAGCTTTCCCAGGGATGGAAGGCATTTATTGACTTTCAACTTTGCTTGGCTGAGATTTTGCTCCTTAAGGCATTCAGTTCAGTTCAGTTCAGTTCAATCGCTCAGTCGTGTCTGACTCTTTGGCATTAACTCATCCCAACTTCTTAGTTGAAGGTGAGAATGTCTAGTGGACTCTAAGGTCTCACACTGAATATCAGAAGATCCCTGGTGGTCCTATGGTTAGGACTTCACACTTCCACTGTAGAAGGTACCAGTTTGATCCCTGGTTGGGGAACGAAGATACTACATGCTGCACAGCACAGCCAAAAAAAAATTTTTTTTAATTTTTAATTAAATAAAAAAAGATATCCAGGTAGGAAGTAAGAGACTCAGGGCAAACATGGGGAGAGGTGATGCTGCTGCAAAGCAAATCAGAGTAGGCATGAAATTCTTTTCCATGGACATAGCGAGGATCAAGTAGGGGAGACATGATATGAGACTTCACACAAGAGGAGTCTGATACACACACCTGAAAAGTTCCTTAGCTCTGTGTCAACAATCAGTTCAGTTACTCAGTCATGTCCGACTCTCTGCAACACCATGGACTGCAGCATGCCAGGCTTCCCTGTCCATCACCAACTCCCAGAACCTACTCAAACTCATGTATACTGCATCAAAAGTGATGCCATCCAAAAGTCTCATCCTCTGTCATACCATTCTCCTGCCTTCAATCTTTCCCAGCATCAGTGTCTTTTCAAATGAGTCAGTTATTTGCATTAGATGGCCAAAGTATTCAAGTTTCAGCTTCCGCATCAGTCCTTCCAATGAATATTCAGGACTGATTTCCTTTAGGATGGACTGGTTGGAACTCCTTGCAGTCCAAGGGACTCTCAAGAGTTTTCTCCAACACCACAGTTCAAAAGCATCAATTCTTCAGTGCCTAGCTTTCTTTCGAGTCTAACTCTCACATCTATACATGACTACTGGAAAAAGCATAGCTTTGACTAGAGGAACCTTTGTTGGTAAAGTAATGTCTCTGAGTTTCAATATGCTGTCTAGGTTGGTCATAACTTTCCTTCAAAGGAGTAAGCATCTTTTAATTTCATGGCTGCAACCACCATCTGCAGTGATTTTGGAACCCCAAAAAATAAAATCTTCCACTTTTTCCATTGTTTTCCCATCTATTTGCCATGAAGTGATGGACCAGATGCCATGATCTTAGTTTTCTGAATGTTGAGTTTTAAGCCAAACTTTTGCACTCTCCTCTTTCACTTTCATCAAGAGGCTCTTTAGTTCTTCACTTTATGCCCATAAGGGTGGTGTCATTTCTGCGTATAAGAAGTTATTGATATTTCTCCCAGCAATCTTGATTCCAGCTTGTGCTTCATCCAGCCCAGCGTTTCTCATGATGTACTGTGCATATAAGTTAAATAAGCAGGGTGACAATATATAGCCTTGACATACTCCTTTCCTGACTTGGAACCAGTCTGTTGTTCCATGTCCAGTTCTAACTGTTGCTTGTTGGCCTGCATACAGATTTCTCAGGAGGCAGGTCAGGTGGTCTGGTATTCCCGTATCTTGAAGAATTTTCCACAGTTTGTTGTGATCTACACAGTCAAAGGCTTTGGTGTAGTAAATAAAGCAAAAGTAAATGTTTCTCTGGAACTCTCTTGCTTTTTTGATGATCCAGCAGATATTAGCAGTTTGATCTCTGGTTCCTCTGCCTTTTCTAAATCCAGCTCGAACATCTTGAAATTAACAGTTCGCATACTGTTGAACCCTGACTTGGAGAATTTTGAGCATTGTTTTGCTAGCATGTGAGATGAGTGCAATTGGGCAGTAGTTTGAACATTCCTTGGCATTGCTTTTCTTTGGGATTAGAATGAAAACTGACCTATTGTAGTCCTGTGGCCACTGCTGAGTTTTCCAGATTAGCTGACATATTGATTGCAGCACTTTCACAGCATCATCTTTTAGTATTTGAAATAGCTCAACTGGAATTCCATCACCTCCACTAGCTTTGTTCATAGTGATGCTTCCTAAGGCCCACTTGACTTAGGTCACCATGCTTTGCTGGAAAGCCACATAAACACTTTAGAGGTTTAATGACAATTTCATAAGACTGTGCTGTGATACCATCCAATAAAACCAATATTCAGATTCTTCCTCATCTTTCCTTGGTTGTTTATGGAAACATCATCACACTAGCCAAATCACTCTTCCCAGTAGACAGTCATTTGTTTATATTCACTGTAATGCTAGATGGTATTTACATATTAAACATCATTTTGAGTTGTAGTAATTATACCTAGCTTATCACTACTTCATTTCCTTCCATTTCTTTATGAACTAATTTGACATTATAGTGGAATTGCAAATGTTATATCTAAGAGTAAGGAGAAATTACTCTTTAGTTTTACAGATCTCTCATATTCTCCACAATTGTGTTTTTTTATTTTTATTGAAATACAGTTGATTTACAATTCTGCATTATGTTCAGGCATACAAAGTGATTCAGTTATATATATATATGTAGTTTTTT
Source organism: Moschus berezovskii (assembly GCF_049115385.1). Lineage (NCBI taxonomy): Eukaryota > Metazoa > Chordata > Mammalia > Artiodactyla > Moschidae > Moschus > Moschus berezovskii. The sequence continues at coordinate 39,462,993 of NC_142468.1, read as the reverse complement.
ATATAAATATATGATTTTTATATATATACACAAACACACATATGTACAATTTCATGGACAACATCCTTGTCAGGGCAAAGGGGCTTTCATAACTCAACAAAGATATAAGCCATGCTATGGGTCACCTAAGACAGACGGGTCATAGTGAAGAGTTCTGACAAAGGAGGGAATGGCAAACCACTCCAGTACTCTTGCTGCAAAAATCCCATGAATAGTATGAAAAGGCAAAAAGATATGACAACAGAAGATAAGCCACTCAGGTTGGTAAATGTCCAATATGCTACTGGTAAAGGCAGAGAGCAATTACTAATAGCTTCCGAAAGAATGAAGTGGTTGGGCCAAAAGAGAAGTCACACTCAGTTGTGGATGTGTCTGGTCGTGAGAGTAAAGTCTGATGCTGTAAAAAACAATATAGCATAGGAACTTGAATGTTAGGTCCATGAATCAAGGTAAATTGGAACTGGTTAAGCAGGAGATAACAAGAGTGAGCATTGACATTTTAGGAATCAGTGAACTAAAATGGAAAGGAATGGGAGAATTTAATTCAGATGACCATTATATCTACTACTGTGAGAAAACATCCCTTAGAAGAAATGGAGTAGCCCTCATAGTCAACAAAAGAGTCCGAAATGCAGTACTTGGGTGCAATCTCAAAAATGACAGAATGATCTCAGTTTATTTCCAAGACAAAACATTCAGCATCACAGTAATCTAAGTCCATGCCTCAACCACTAATGCCAAAGAAGCTGAAGTTGACTGGTTCTATGAAGACCTACAAGACCTTATAGAACCAACACCAAAAAAGATGTCCTTTTCATAATAAGGGACTAGAATGCAAAAGTAGGAAGCCAAGAGATACCTGGAGTAATAGGCAAGTTTGGCCTTGGAGTACAAAATGAACCAGGACAAAGGCTAACAGAGTTTTGCCAAGAGAACGCACTGGTCATAGCAAACACCCTCTTTCAACAACACTAGAGACGACTGTACACATGGACATCACCAGATGGTGAAATCAGACTGATTATATTGTTTGCAGCCGAAGATGGAGAAACTCTATACAGTCAGCAAAAACAAGACCTGAAGCTGACGGTGGCTCAGATCATGAACTCCTTATTACAAAATTCAGGCTTAAGTTGAAGAGTGTAGAGAAAACCACTAGGCCATTCAGGTATGACCTAAATTCCTTATGATTATATAGTGGAGGTGATGAATAGATTCAAAGGATTAGATCTGGTAGACAGAATGCCTGAAGAACTATGGACAGAAGTTCATAACATTGTACAAAACCATCCCAAAGAAAAAAGAAATTCAAGAAGGCAGAGTGGTTGTCTGAGAAGGCTTTAAAAATAGCTGAGGAAAGAAGGAGAAGTGAAAGGAAAAGAAGATAGGGAAAGATATACGCAACTGAATGCAGAATTCAAGAGAATAGCAAGGAAAGATAAGAAAGCCTCCTTCAATGAACAATGCAAGGAAATAGAGGAAAACAATAGAATGAGAAAGGCTAGAGATCTCTTAAAGAAAATTGGAGATACCAAGGGGACATTTCATGCAAGAATGGGCAAAATAAAGATTATAAATGGTAAGGACAGAAGAGATTAAGAAGAGGTGGCAAGAATACACAGAACTGTACAAAAAAAAGGTTGTAATGCTCCCAGATAACCATAACAGTGTGGTCACTCACCTAGAGCCGGACATCCTGGAGTGTAAAAGTCAAGTGGGCCTTAGGAAGCATTACTATGAACAAAGCTAGTGGAGGTTGACAGAATTCCACCTGAGCTACTTAAAATCCTAAGAGATGATGCTGGTAAAGTGTTGCACTTAATATGTCAGCAAATTTGAAAAACTCAGCAGTGGTCACAGGACTGGAAAAGGTCAGTTTTCACATCAAACCCAAATAAGAGCAATGCCAAAGAATGTTTAAACTACCATACAATTGCACTCTTCTCACTGGCTAGCAAGGTTGTGCTCAAAATCCTTTAAGCTAGGTTTCAGCAGTATGTGAACCAAGAATGTCCAGATAGATGCACAAGCTGGGTTTCAAAGAGACAGAGGAACCAGAGATCAAATTGCCAACATTTGTGGGATCATCGAGAAAGCAAAGGAGATCCATAAAAACATCTACTTCTGCTTCATTGACTACTCTAAAGCCTCTGACTATGTGGATCACAACAAAGTAGGGGAAATTCTTAAAGAGATGGAAATACCAGACCATCTTTGGCCACCTGATACAAAGCACTGACTCACTGGAAAAAACCCTGATAATGGGAAAGATGAAGGCAAAAGGAGAAGAGTGCAGCAGAGGATGAGATGGCAGATAGCGTCACTGACTCAATGGACATGAATTTGAGCAAACTCCAGGAGACAGTGCAGGACAGAGGACCCTGGCATGCTACAGTCCATGAGGTCATAAAGAGTCAGACACAACTTAGCAACTGAACAACAGAATTTTTTCCATTATAGGTTATTACAGGATACTAAGTATAATTTCCTGTGCTATGCAGTAGGTCCTTGTTGGTGATCTATTTTATATATAGTAGGTATAAGATGATGCTGTGAAAGTGCTGCACTCAATATGCCAACAAATTTGGAAAACTCAGCAGTGGCCACAGGACTGGAAAAGGTCAGTCTTCATTCCAATCCCAAAGAAAGGCAATGCCAAAGAATGCTCAAACTACCGCACAATGCAGTCATCTCACACGCTAGTAAGGTCATGCTCAAAATTCTCCAAGCCAGGCTTCAGCAGTATGTAAACCGTGAACTCCCAGATGTTCAAGCAGGTTTTAGAAAAGGCAGAGGCACCAGAGATCAAATTGCCAACATCTGCTGGATCATGGAGAAAGCAAGAGAGTTTCAGAAAAACATCTATTTCTGCTTCATTGACTATGCCAGAGCCTTTGACTGTGTGGATCACAATAAACTGTGGAACATTCTGAAAGAGATGGGAATCCCAGACCACCTGACCTGCCTCCTGAGAAACCTGTATGCAGGTCAGGAAGCAACAGTCAGAACTGTACATGGAACAACAGATCGGTTCCAAATAGGAAAAGAAGTGTGTCAAGGCTGTATATTGTCACCTTGCTTATTTAACTTATATGCAGAGTACATCATGAGGAACACTGGGCTGGAAGAAGCACAAGCTGGAATCAAGATTGCTGGGAGAAATATCAATAACCTCAGATATGCAGATGACACCACCCTTATGGCAGAAAGTGAAGAGGAACTCAAAAGCCTCTTGATGAAAGTGAAAGAGGAGAGTGAAAAGGTTGGCTTGAAGCTCAACATTCAGAAAACAAAGATCATGGCATCTGGTCCCATCACTTCATGGCAAATAGATGGGGTAACAGTGGAAACAGTGTCAGACGTTATTTTTTTGGGCTCCAAAATCACTGCGGATGCTGATTGCAGCCATGAAATTAAAAGACGTTTGCTCCTTGGAAGGAAAGTTATGACCAACCTTGATAGTATATTTAAAAGCAGAGACATTACTTTGCCAACCAAGGTCTGTCTAGTCAAGGCTATGGTTTTTCCCGTGGTCATGTATGGATGTGAGAGTTGGACTGTGAAGAAAGCTGATTGCCAAAGAATTGATGCTTTTGAACTGTGGTGTTGGAGAAGACTCTTGAGAGTACCTTATACTGCAAGGAGATCCAACCAGTCCATTCTAAAGGAGATCAATCCTGGGTGTTCATTGGAGGGACTGATGCTAAAGCTGAAACTGCAATACTTTGGCCACCTCATGCGACGAGTTGACTCACTGGAAAAGACTCTGATGCTGGGAAAGGTTGGGGGCGGGAGGAGAAGGAGACGACAGAGAATGAGATGGCTGGATGGCATCACCGACTCTGTGGACATGAGTTTGAGTGAACTCCGGAAGTTGGTGATGGACAGGGAGGCCTGGCATGCTGTGATTCATGGGGTCGCGGAGAGTTGGACACGACTGAGCGACTAAACTTAACTGAGGTATATGTCCCTGGCGGAGGGCATAGCAACCCACTCCAAATTCTTGTCTGGAGAATCCCATGGGCACAATCCGGGGGGGGGGGGGCTACAGTCCATGGGGTCACAGAGTTGGACATGACGGAGTGACTAAAGCATGGCACAGCATAGTGTATGCATGTGTGTGTGTATTAGTCGCTCACTCGTGTCTGACTCTTTGTGACCCCATGGACTGTAGGCCCCCAGATTCCTCTGTCCATGGGATTCTCCAGATAAGAATACTAGAGTGGATTGCCATTTCCTTCTCCAGGGGATCTTCCTGACCCAGGATAAAACTCTGGTCTCCTGCACTGCAGGTAGATTCTTTACCATCTGAGCCACCAGAGAAGCCCACAGTAGTATATATATTTTAATCCCAAACTCCTAATTTATCCCTCCCTTTTGATAACAATAAGATTTTTTCCTATTTCTGTTTTGTCAATAAATTCATTTGTATCATTTTTTAGATTCTACATGTAAGTTATACTGTAGGATACTTGTCTTACTCCATCTGACTTAATTCACTTAGTATGATAATCTCTAGCTCAATCCATGTTGCTACAAATGGCATGATTTCATTCTTTTTAATGGCTTAGTAATATTCCATTTTATATACATACCATGTTTTTTTTTATCCATCCCTCTGTCAACAGCCATTTATGTTGCTTCCCTGTCTTGGCTATTGTAAATAGTGCTGCAATGAACACTGGGGTGCATGAGTCTTTTCAAATTATATATGCCTGTATATATGCCCAAGAGTGGGATAGATGGATCAAGCTTTTGCACAGCAAAGGAAATTATGAGCAAAATGAAAAGACATCCCACAGAATGAAAGAAAATATTTGCAAACAATGTAAACTGATTAACTTCCAAAATATACAAACTCATACAGCTCAATTTCAAAAAACCCAATCAAATGATGAACAGAACACTTAAATAGACATTTCTTCGAGGAAGATATACAGATGGCCAACAGGCACATGAAAAGATGTTCCACATCCCTAACTAGAGAAATTCAAATTAAAACTACAATGAGGTATCACCTTGAATCAGTCAGATTGGTCACCATCAAAAAGTCTACAAATTATAAATGCTAGAGAGGGTGTGGAGAAAAAGGAACTCTTGTAATTGTGTTTTTAAATGCAATCAATTTTAGCACATGTACAATTTATTATTTAAGATTACCTACACCCATGAGGGATTGGGGGCAGGAGGAGAAGGGGACGACAGAGAATGAGATGGCTGGATGGAATCACCAACTCGATGGACGTGAGTTTGAGTGAACTCCAGGAGTTAGTGAGTTGGACACGACTGAGTGACTGAACTGAACTGAACACCCATCAACAAGATGGATTTTGTATAATTCGTGTATTATAATTAATAATCTCAAATATAAAATTTATAAAATATGTATCAGAAGTAATTAAAAAGAAAAACCATCCTTGTGGACTACTTGACAGACCACCAGGGATCATAAACAATCTACATCCACACCAACAAACACTGGTACAGATGTTAGAAATATGGATCTGAATCCTGGCTATTTGACTCACTAGCAGGGTGATCTTCAACAAGTTGTCACATGTGAACCTTAGGCACAATTACGATTTCCACTTTATGGTTGAGGAGCTCATTTCATTCATTTCATTGGCTACTACACGATTGTTGTTTTTAATTATCTTGTGTTTATCCTTAGAGGAATACTCAGTACGTAGTGTATGGGGGTATATGTGCACATGTATGCCATGACACTATGTTATAACCTAGCCCATCCTGGCTTGTAAACCACAGCAAACAACTGGAAAATCTCAACAGTTTTACAAGACAAAGTTTATGTCTTGCTAATATCAACAGGTAGGATCTGCTGAACACTGTCGCTGAAATCCAGGTTGAAAAGATATATTCTCAATATGTCACAACTCTGAAGGCAAGCAGGTAGAAATACAGAAAATTATGTCTTGGCCTATAAAACTTGTGCCTGACCCTTCTCACTTCCACCCAACTTTCATTGGTTATAGTAAATCTTCTGTCCATGCCTAATTTCAAAGATGACAGAGAAGTACATTCCTACCAAGCCCCAGAAAGAAAGCCACAGTATTTATAAACCTCAGGGCAAATTAGTCAGCTGAGAAATATTTATTCAAAGAGGCTTGTTCCAATATGTTCAAACTGACATTTTTATATTTTTATAAATATCCAAATGTTTCTATAAAGATTGCACAAATAGCATAAAAATTATAATAGTTAACATAAATTAAAATCACATAAAAATTAGTTACACTGCCATTAAATGTGGAGAAGGAAATGGTAACCTACTCCAGTATTCTTTCCTGGGAAATCCCATGGACAGAGGAGCCTGAAGGGCTACAGTTTGTGGGGTGGCAAGAGTCAGACACAACTGACCAACTAAACTACCATTAAATGAGGCTGTCTTTGCCTCAAGACTTGATCTGGGTCGCCATGAGAGAAGAACCTGAGTGCAGGACATTAATACAACTCAGGGAGCAGAATTTTAGGACAGAGAATGAAACAAGGCAGTGGGGAAAGACAATGTGAGGATATGTTAATTACCACAACAGACAATTGATTGTCTGCAAACCCATGAGACTTTCAGAACTGTCAACTCAGAGAACAAAATGGGTGACATTTATCCATCACATCCCTTCCTCCATTGCTCAAGACAGAACCACAGACATTAACTCTCTTCCACTTCCAGGTTGTGTATACAAGTGTGCACATCTGGGAGAGTCAACAGGTGCCTGTGGGCATTCCCCCATAATGGCATCAGAAGTCCCAGGATAAGAAACGAGGTGAATTTGTACCTGCACAAAGCTGGCCTCTATGAAACTAGTCATTTCAGTAGTGGCAGGAATAAAAGAAGGCAAGAGGTCATTAAATTATTCATAAGAGGTAGGAGCACATGAATACACACTTGCACACATAGACACACACACACACAACTAGTGGCATGAGAATAATCTTACCTGCATGCTTGTATTTTTACTTTTGTCTGGTTCATGTATTAAATAATTCCAGTTGTTCAGTTGCTACCCTTTTTTTGCTATTGTTGATATTCTTAAAAGCATATTATATATAAAATATTAAAAATATGAAAAAATACTATGAAAGAATATCTGGAACATTTGAATGTAAATTTACAGATTAGCGAATCTTCCAACTTCCCATATTTTAACTCAAAGAGCTTGTGATGTATCGTAGGGTCTGCTGTAGCCTAGCCAAAGGTTTCTCAGAGCTGCAATTCAGTCTGAGGTTCTTCTTCCTGAAGTCTCTTTCTTTTCCTCTCTCCTTTCATAGATGTCAGACTTGGATCATAGTCTGAAGGCTCCCCTGTCCCACTTTTGCTTTCTCTCCTCTTTATTCTTCTCAAGTGTTTTCCCTAATAAATTTCTTCTACATCAGTTCAGTTCAGTCGCTCACATACAAGGACCCAAACTAACATAAGACTCAACATCTAGATGCATTCTCTTGGATTTCGTTCCTTCTAATATAGGAGTGCAATTTCTTTCCTTCTGATATATGAGTGATTTGATATAGTATGTACTGTCCCAATTGTAATTTAATGCACTGAAATAATAGTTCTTATTTCAACATTCTGATTTAATAATCACAGTTTCAAAAATTGTAGTGATGTTATAGTGATCACTCATAATATGCGTTCTAACTTGAGTTATTTGTATGGTAAAGATGAGAATCCTAACACCCGGTGACTTGTCATTTACAACAGAGAATGTACATTCTTTACATTAACGATTCATTTTGAGAAACACTGCTGTAAAACTGAATGTTCATTTGATCTGGGAGTGTTCTAAAAAATATTTAAGATTATCCTCTGTGTATCAAACTAACAGTGCTTATATTTAAAAAGCAGAATTATGGGTAAGGGTAGACATTTTTCATGATTGAAAGCCTTGAGAGAATACACAAAGAGTTTTCTTATATCTACAAGGACCCTAGAAATGGAATTTCCTATAGAATAATGAATATTTTATTAGGAGCAGTCCTTCCAAACTCATCAGAATTACACCTATAAAGACACTGCTAAATAATCCCATGTTCTTTAGCATTGATTTTTTTGTCTATGAATAAATTATGGCTTAATCTAATAATTAATAGAATACCATTGTTCAGTATTATCTTGTCCTAAGTTACCCCATTAGTGATTGGGGGTGGGAGGAGACAGGGACGGCAGAGAATGAGATGGCTGGATGGCATCACCGACCCGATGGACATGAGTTTGAGTGAACTCCGGGAGTTGGTGATGGACAGGGAGGCCTGGCGTGCTGTGATTCATGGGGTCGCAAAGAGTCCGACACGACTGAGCGACTGTACTGAACTGAACTGAAGTTACCCCATAGGTCTATATTTTTGGACCTATGAGCCCTCTCATTGCTTCCCTCTACCAAAAAAACAGTGGGCAGACATTTCTTCTCCAATGAAGACATATAGGTAGCCAAGAGGGACATGAAAAGATGTTCAACATCACTAATTATAAGTGAAATGCAAATCAAAACTACAAAGAGATATCAACTCATGCCAGTCAAAATGACTATCATCAAAAAAATCCACAAACAGTAAATGCTGGAGAAAACTCTTATAACATACCAATAAAAAGATAAATAAGCCAATTTAGAAATTAACAAAGGATCTGAGAAGAAATTTCTCCTAAGAAGATACACAATTGACTAATATGCACAGGAAAAAGATATTCAACGTCGTAAGTTATTACAGTAATGTAAGTTAAAACCACCATGATGTACATGCACTAGAATGGCCAAAATCAGAAAGACACTACCAAGTGTTAACAAGGATGCAGAGAACTGAACTCTCATTCATAGCTAGTGGTAATTAAAAATTGTGCAACAGTTTGGAAAACAGTTGGCAGTTTGTTTTTTCTTTAATAAGTAGAGTTATCATATAGCTAGTAATTTTACTCCTAGGTACACAGTCAAGAGAAATGAAGACATAGGTCCACATAAAAACTTGTGCACAAATGCTCATAGCAACATTCATAATAACCCTTTCACTTTTCACTTTCCACTTTCATACATTGGAGAAGGAAATGGCAACCCACTCCAGTGTTCTTGCCTGGAGAATCCCAGGGACGGGGGAGCCTGGTGGGCTTCCATCTAGGGGGTCACACAGAGTTGGACACGACTGAAGTGACTAAGCAGCAGCAGCAGCAACTCAAATATTCATTGCCTGAAGAACAGATTTTAAAATCTGGTATAGGGTGTATCTCCGGGATGATGAAAATGTTCTAAACTTACATTGTGGTGATATTTGCATAACTATGAATATACTTAAAACCACAGAATGTTACACTTTTATTTGATTAATTTTATAGCTTGTAAAGTACATCTCAATAAAAATTTTGTTTAAGGAGAACACATGCAGTTTTCAATTGCCACAAGCTACATGAAGCAAAAGGTTTATTATTAATCATTTTTGCCATAAAATGGTTTCTGAGGAGTGTCTCCTGAGAGGGTAATCAGAGTACACTCAGCTTAAAATATCTGTCTTCACTAATTACATACTGGGCTTCCCTGGTGGCTCAGATGGTAAAGAATCTGCTTGCAATGCGGGAGACCTGGGTTTGATCCCTGGGTCGGGAAGATCCCCTGGAGGAGGGCATGACAACACAATCCAGTATTCTTGCCTGTAGAATCTCATCGACAGGGGAGCCTTGTGAGCTGCAGTCCATGGGGTTGCAAAGACTTGGACACAACTGAGCGACTAAGCATGCACGCAATTACATATTAATATAAAAGACACATGCTCCTTGGAAGAAAAGCTATGATAAACCTAGACAGTGTATTAAAAAACAGAAACATCAGTATAGTAATCATGTACAGATGTGAGAGTCGGACCATAAAGAAGACTGAGCACCAAAGAATTGATGCTTTTGAGTTGTGGTGCCTGAGAAGACTCTTGAGAGTCCTGTTGACAGAAAGCAGATCAAACCAATCAATCTTAAAGGAAATCAAACTTGAATATTCATTGAAGGACTGATGCTAAAGCTGAAGCTGTAATAATTTGGCCACCTGATGCAAAGAACCAACTCATTGGAAAAGACCCTGATGCTGGGAAAGAATGAAGGCAGGAGGAAAAGTGGGTGACAGAGGATAAGGTGGTTGGGTGGCATCACCAATTCAACTACATGAGTTTGAGCAAACTCTGGGAGATTGTGAAGGACAGAGAAGCCTGGTGTGCTATAGTACATGGGGTTGCAAAGAATTGGACACGACTCAGCAACTGAATAGCAACAACAAATTACATATTTTATCATTACTGTTTCTTAGGTCAAAGATACCCTTTAACAATGCCCCAACTTTTTGATCCCATAAAAGTTGCAATTGCAAACAATACCTACCAACACCCCAACTGATTCCCATGTATCTCTAATACTGTGAGTTGATATGCAAGATTTTTTTTTTAAAGAAAACATATTCAGTTCAGTTCAGTCACTCAGTCGTGTCCGACTCTTTGCGACCCCATGAATCACAGCACGCCAGGCCTCCCTGTCCATCACCAACTCCCGGAGTTCACTCAAACTCATGTCCATTGAGTCGGTGATGCCATCCAGCCATCTCATTCTCTGTCGTCCCCTTCTCCTCCTGCCCCCAATCCCTCCCAGCATGAGTCTTTTCCAATATTATTTCCCCACAAAAAGAGATTAGATGCAATTATACTCAAACACCTACCAGTATCCTGGCCCTTAGGATATTGCACTTCTGGTGGAGGCAATTTGTCCTGGAAAAACACCTACATAAACGTGTGGGTATATGTACTTTCCCACAGATACAGTACTAGAGTCACAAAAGTTACTCTTCTAGCTCTTCTGTAGTGTTTTGTAGTGAAAAGAGCATGAGTTCTGGAGTCACACTTGATGAAGTTACATATCTTCTCAGAGTCCCTGTTCATCATGTGTACTATTTAATACAGGGGAATTGCCATGTATTTAATTATGAAGATACACGTGAGATAAGAATCACAGAACTATTCAGTATTTAATGTCCTTCAAGTTCCCCCTCCCATTTCAAAAAGACATTAAACTTCTGAGTAGGGATAAAGTGGTTCCCTTCCCTTGCCTGTTCCCTTCCACTCAACACACAACCCAGATGCACATGGTACTCAGTAAATATTACTGACTGAATTCATTAGCATTCAGTGGAAAGCCAGACCCTAAGGAACCATATCAAATAAATATTTACAGTACTATCACCTCCTATTGTAATCATCTCTAGATGAACTTCCCAGTCCCAAGTCTTATCTCCAAGAAGATGCCTCTCTGAACACACAGGGATTTGAGTAGAACCACCGCTTAAGTGTTTGCCTCTTTAATTCTAACATGAGTAGGGCAACCCTGTGTACTTTTAAACCTTCCATTTATCCTGCCCCTGAAGCAAATGATTTGAGTGTGCAACCAACTCCTAGTCCCTTTATTGAGTTTCTCTGTGGCTTATTTTAATTATAGTACCACAGAACTGAATTTGCCAGGCACAGTGCAATCTTTGACATCTGTTTAGATTATGATTAAAGTATTTTCTTCATGAACAGGTTTTGATTGTTGGAGTCTGAAAATATCTTTTGCATCACTAATTCAGATTAGCATTCTGATGCTGGCCACATAAAATCTAAAGTTCTGAATTTGTGAGCTCTGAGCTACTGATGATTCCTTGCTGTGTATAAAACCCTAAGACTTCAACATTATTTGTTTATAGGTGTATGAAGACAAAATTAAGTCAGGATTCTTGGCAAGAGTCTGTTACTTTAACATGAGAATAAGCCCCCTAGCCTGGCAGAGAACCATGCAATATTAAGAACTCAGCCAACTGGGAGGAGTTATGAACTTAAGTGCTCTTTAATAGACCACATTTACCAAACACATACATCTCAACTTAATATTTTATTTATGAATTAATTTTAATTAGCATAACAATAAAAGAGTGCTTGAAAGTCTTTTGGAATAAATTTGACTTTGGAATGTTATTACTGTCCTCTCTTTAGGCACATCAAAATCTATTTTTCAAGAATGAAAGTACTTAGTATTAAATTTTACACTTGGACTTTTTCATCTTGTTTTTGTATCAGGTACAATACTTGAAAGATAATCTTTTAAAATTAAGTGGAAATGTTATCTTACTAACTTGTTTCTCATTTTGTATCAGCTTGTTCACTATGATAATTTTACCATGAAGGATCTGGGCCATGTACACATTAGGACTTTTCTTTGCCAAGACTGGAAATTCTCATTCAATTACAAAAGATGGTTTCAATGCAATAAATTATTGAGCATGGTGTCATTAGGTTGCTGCTGTTGCTGCTGCTAAGTTACTTCAGTCGTGTCCAACTCTGTGCGACCCCGTCCCTGGGATTCTCCAGGCAAGAACACTGGAGTGGGTTGCCATTTCCTTCTCCAAAGCATGCAAGTGAAAAGTGAAAGTGAAGTCACTCAGTCGTGTCTGCCTGTTATGTAAAACCAACTCCAAAATATATTAACATAATATTTTATATTCCTCACATTTATGGGCTGGATGGGGATTTTTTTCTGGCTTCTGAAGGTGTGCACAGGATCACAGACAGATCTGATAATCCTGGCTTGGCTTTCCCACTTGTTTTGGGGTCGACAGGTGTCAGCTTGTCTAGGATAATCTCAGTTCTTCTCTACATGGTCTCTCTCCCTTTCTCCCTCCCTCTTCCACCCCTTCAGCTATGCTGTGAAAACAAACTCAAGCTAATCTGATAGAGAATGAGAGCAGAGGCATATACTGGGTTAGCCAAAAGGTTTGTTCAGGTTTTTCCATAAGAGGTAATGAAGAAATGCAAATGAACTTTTGGCCCATTCAATAAGACTTCTTGAAGCCTAGATTCTGAATGAACATAATATCACTTTTGTTTTGGCTAAAGACTGCAGCAGACCACCAGTCAGCCCAGGTTCAAGGGGTAGGGAAACTGCAATTACTCCCCTCAATAAGTATAATAATAGTATAAAGGGTAAGACACAGGAAAGAGGAGAATCTATTTCAAGCAGCATTCAGTCATGGAAGTATCAAGATAAGTAAAACATTATACTTTGAAATTCTTGAGTTCACAGATTATTAGGAAATCAGCAACACAACTACACTGATATGTGTCACACAACAATAAGCATTAAGAAGGAAGTATGATGAGGGAAGAGAACAATCATTAGAGACTTCTCGGCTCAGTTCCGATGGCTCTTCTGTGAAGGATTAGTAAGATTTTAGCAGTCTGAGTGGAACAACAGCACATGGTAAGAAGTACACGACATATTCAGGAAATCCCAGGAACCCAAGTACACGGAGAGTGGGAAACAAGAACAGAGCACCTTATCTCCTAGCTGATTTTCCAGCCTTTTCTTTTACAGAGAACAGCAGCTTTTGGATCTCCATCAACTGAAAAGGAGGAGATGGAATTAACATAACTAACTTTTAGAAAAAATTTAAGAGCATATCAAAGGGAGACATTCAGGAGCAGGGAATTATTTTGTTAGCCACTAAATTGTTTAAAATATCAAATCTCCCTTCAACTCTTATGAAAACCAGCTCTAAAATCAAATCTTTTAATGAAAATTTAAGCTTGTCTATTCCACTGAGTAAGAGCTCCTGTTGGAGACATCTTTGATGGACTACACTCCAGCTATTCTCTAATAGAAAACAGACCCCACAAGACAAGACTGTGGATAAAGTTTAAAAATGCCAGAACTTTGCCACAAAAATATGGACATATGTACCCAATCTGAGCCAAATTTTCCCTGAAGAAAAATCTTTAAAGGAAAAAGTTTTACTTCCCAATGAAAAATCAAAGGACATACAGAAAAAAAAAAAAAAACATGCTTTTGGTCAGATGTTGTCTATATGCACTGTCTGGAATTGTGGCAGGCATCCTGTAGCCATAAAGTGAAGTGAAAGTTGCTCAATCATGTCTGACTCTGTGACCTCATGACCTCATAGACTGCCAGACTCCTCTGTCCATGGAATTTTCCAGGCAAGAAAACTGGAGTGGGTAGCCATTCCCTTCCCCAGGGGATCTTCCTGATCAAACCTGGCTCTCCCACACTACAGGCAAATTCTTTACCATCTGAGCCAATAGAGAAGCCCATAGCCATGAAGGGAACAGCCTAAAGACCAAGTAATAATGCTAACAACTGATACGGGAAATAATAAAATATTCCCATTGACTAAGCCAGGGATGAATAAATGAAAAGCTGGGTAACTGATTTTAGACAGCAGTTCATAAACTTAGTTTGTGGACGAAGTCCATCACTAAGAAGCCCATGCCCTGAGTTTTCCACATGGGTGAATTCCTTACTCAATCTCCTCTGTCCATACAGTCCATGAAGCTAGAAAAGCATTTTTTAAATGACACAAAGGCCCACAGGTTTGGTCAAAGTGCCCAGTGACTATTCATCCACTTTAACATTGCCAATCAAGATGTATTTATGCAATAATTTTATAGATATGCATCATACTAATATTTTTGCCTCTAATCTGCTTAAAGTATGCATCATAAAGAATGTGTGGATGGAAAGCCAGATTCCAGATCAATTCCTTAATCTGTCATATTTGAGTATTCATTTGCTGAACAAGTATTTATTGAGCTCCCACTACATATCAGGCATTAGATACTAAGAATATGGTTGTAAACAATATAGACGTGTCCCCCACTCTCCTGGAATTTGCAGTCCAGTGATGATAATGGAACTTAAATGAACAACTTTAAGTTGTAATGGATAAAAGGAAAACTCTAAGACATTCTGGAAAAGAGATTATGGGGTCAAAATGTCATCCCTGGGGAAATGGTATTTAAGTTTGTGACTGAGGACTAGCTATTCAATTGAAGATATCTGTCTCATGTATAAAGTGGAGATCCTTACAGTGGGCACAGGATTAAGCAGTTTAGCGAAAAGCTTTAAGAAGAGACTTACAGCTTTTAAATTTATTTAGCATCTATTCAAACGTAGCTTCCCTTCTCTTTCAATTCTTCTTACCTAGCCCCAATACCTCTCCTGCATTTCTCACATCATGATATATGGTAGGTGTTCAATACACGTTCATTTAGCGGTACCACCTTGCCTTGGTTTCAGATCTAGTCAATTTAGCTATGGGTTTTATTTCCATTTGGACCGTAGGGGCCAAGTTAAAGGTACAAATAAGAATGAATGCCTATTTTCCTGTGAGTTCTAAAATTTCAATCTTCATTATGAAGAAATGCTCAGCTGTGAAAAACTAAAGAGATTTTAGTTTAAAAAAAGAAAAGATTTTAGCCCAAATTCCATTAACATAGGGTGTAGGTGGGAAAACTTAATTTTGAAATGCATTAAGAAGCTGACATTTGCATGTGCCTAGGACAGAGGTTACTTTATTTCTTGGCTCAATTAAGTTCTCTTTGAACTCTTCTTAGAACTGTCAGATGCATCCTATATTTAGCCCAAACCAGGTAAGCTTGGCAGCTTGAGGTCTCAGTTTGATCAGTCAGCAAAGAACTTGCTAGAAGTCATGAAGGCCTTTGAGTGACATGTTAAATACTTAGGGCTTTACCTTTAGCCGCCTCAATTTGTAAGTAAGACAATGACATCACCATATGTGTCTTTTATTCAGATAATTCTTCCTGCACTTAAACCCTTACCTTGGGGTCTGCTTCTGAGACAACCCAGCCTAGGGCGTGATCCTTCTCACAGCCAGTTTCTAGGGGAGGCAAGACCAGGAAACATTAATAAAGGAGGGAAGAAGTAAGACACAGCTGGTGTGTCACTGAAGTTTACATTATCGAGACGATTACAAGTCTGGGCAACTAAAGTTCAAATCCACAGAAGCCCTCTGGATGACCATATAGAATATGCCTAAGAGTTTCCCATCAGAATATCTATCCATCAACTCCTACTTGCCAATGGTTAGGGCTTCTTCAGACAGCACTTCCTGTCTGCCCAAGGCACAAACTCAGTCGTCTCCAAAGGCCAGAGAAAGCCCTCAGGCAAAGAGGAGCAGGCGACTGCTGTGATCAAGCCCTTGGCAGGGCTGGGAACAGTGCCTGTCAAGAGGTGTAGCAGCACTGACAGCACCACTACAGTTCTGTAAGCTCTGAGGCCTGTCCTAGGCAGGCAAGGAGTGAGTGAATAAAGGCTTGAGCCTCAGCAGTGGTAGGAGGGATGAAGAGAAAAGACGGCATTTGGAAATGAATTCGGGCGAGTTAACAGGACTGGCAACCAAAGAAATAAGAGTGATGAAGGATGAAGAGTCCACAAGACTTAGAGAATGAACTTATGGTTTTGCCAGGGAGGTAGGGGGAAGGAAAATCAGGAGTTTGGGACTCTGCTCAATGTTACATGGCAGCCTGGATGGGAGGGGAGTCTGGGGGAGAATGGATACTTGTTTTAATATATGTATGGCTGAGTGCCTTCACTGTTCACCTGAAACAATCACAACATTGTTAGTCAGCTATACCCCAATACAAAATAAAAGTTCAAAATTCATTTTAAAAAAATGAAGAATCCAGAAAAATTCCCATAGCTCTAACTTGGCTATCGGAGTGGATGATGGTGCCTTCAACTGGTTTCAGTTCAGTTCAGTTCAGTCGCTCAGTCGTGTCCGACTCTCCGCGACCCCATGAATCACAGCACGCCAGGCCTCCCTGTCCATCACCAACTCCCAGAGTTCACTCAGACTCATGTCCACAGAGTTGGTGATGCCATCCAGCCATCTCATTCTCGGTCGTCCCCTTCTCCTCCTGCCCCCAACCTTTCAACTGGTTTAGGAATTAGAAAAAAGCCCTCATCTTCTACCCAAATCAATGCTAAGCAAGCCATCTGTATTTGAGATACCTGTCAATATTGCAAGTTGGGTTTCCTGGGAAGTGGACTCTGAGGTGGGAATTGGCATACAAGAGATTTCTCCGAGTGCCCTTGGGACTGGAAGGAAAAGGAAGGAAATGGTATTGGAAAGAGGGAGAAGTTGGGCAGCAATGTAGTCTCAACAGAAGCCCCAGGAAGCACTATGGGGAATTTTGAAGATGAAATAAACCTGAGTTGTCCCCAGCTGAGTGGGAAGGTCAGGCATCACTCCTCTATTGATCAGTCATTGGAAGGAAATCGCCTCAGCGAAGGGACGAAAGACTGAGTGAGCTGCTTCTCTTTAGCCAGCCCTCCCTGAAGAAGGCAGACAACTGTAAACACGCCACAGCTGGAGTAAGAGGTATTTTAAACAGGTATCTGGATAATGTATCACAGTGTCCACAACAGGGAGTGTTACAATCACAACTGTCCAACTGGTAACTGATGCAAGGGTCTAGTGCACAGAAGCAAAATCTGAGACGGCAACATATTTGGAGAGTTATCTTTTCCAAAGATGGTTAAGTAGATTTGGCAGATAGTACAGAATACAGATTTCTTTCTGAACACTTCAAATGTAATTATGGTAAATAAAGGTAACTCACTGCTCAGGAAAGATGCAAATAAAGTCATTATAACACTATACATCAGGTTATAGATTATCGGTTGACAATAAAATGTAGGAAAATATCATTTAATTGCTTTGTTCCAAAGGTGGATAAGTAAAACAGTAGAAATGTTATGAAGAACATAAACATACCGAGTAGGGATAAATGTTTCTCTTGGTGTGTATAAGAATCACAGCAAAAAAAATTACCCAATTTTTCTGTAAATTTCATTTGATACTAGATAACATCTGTAAATATATGATTAAAGAAAATATGTTTTTAATACTCATAACAAGTATAACAATTTGAAACAAAAATGTGAAATGTTTGTCTATTAAAGGCTATATTCTACATGATGAAAAAGTAAAGTAAAAAAAAAAAACACAAACTCAGATAAATGTGAACAGTGTTTCTCAAAGACACCCTAGCCTGAGGTATTAAAAAAAAAAAAAAAAGAACTGAGATCATTCCAAGTAGTCATTTTCCCTGGTTCTTCTTCTTCTACCTACCAGGGTCATCCACACTTCTCTATAAGAATCTCCGCAGAGGAAATATAGAGTATTAATCAACAGTGCTGACTTAGGCATCGGATTCCCTCCTCTTCACTTGTTAGGTGTCATCAAGATACATAGAAGCCTGTCAACTTGGTGTCTGTTTTCTCATCTGCAAAATGAAGTTAATGAAAAAATCTACCTCCCAATGGTACTGCAGTGTTTACTGGCACATAGCAAGCTTTCAAAAACTATTACTGAAGGAGGGTGATGGTGGAGTGGAAGAATGAATTAGCAGAGACCAGAGTGTTTACAGGGCAGTTATAATACTCTGTCAGAGAAGGCGATGGCACCCCACTCCAATACTCTTGCCTGGAAAACCCCATGGACAGAGGAGCCTGGTAGGCTACAGTCCATGGGGTCACGAAGAGTCGAACACGACTGAGCAATTTCACTTTCACTTTTCACTTTCATGCATTGGAGAAGGAAACGGCAACCCACTCCAGTATTCTTGCCTGGAGAATCCCATGGACAGAGGAGCCTGGTGGGCCACCGTCTGTGGGGTCACACAGAGTCGGATATGACTGACGTGACTTAGCAGCAGCAGCAGCAGCATAATACTCTGTGAGATACTATAATGATGAATACATGTCACTAAAGAGTTGTCCAAACTCACAGAATGTAAAAGACAAAGAGTGAACCTTAAAGTAAACTCTGGACTTCGGGTGATCATATATTTGTCAGTGTAGGTTCATCAGTTTTAACATATGTATCATTATGCTAGGGGATGTGGATAATGGTGGAGGCTATGCATGTGTGGAAGCAGAGGGTATACAGGTAACCTCTGTACTTTCCTCTCAATTTTGCTGTGAATTTAAATCAGCTATTAAAAGTATAAAGTCTTTTTAAAGATGTTATTATAAATCCTTACTGGTATTTATCTGGAAAGGGTTACACAAAGCCACATGAATGCCTCACCTCTGCCCTCAGGGCTTTTCAGACCTCCCACCTAGAAGACTGCTAAAGTCCTCAAAACACCAACCCTACCTCTGTCATTAATGCCTGGGCTGGTGACACCTTAACTTTGTTGTACCAAGTAGTATGGATTCCACATCACAGACTGGCAATGACCAGAGCAATGACAACCTAATAAAGCATCGATTTGCTCCTTCCCTCCAACATAGGTATCATATATCTGTACAAACTCTTGACTAGTAGGCTCTTTTTTAGAATTTCCATTCCCCTAGGATCATGGGGTTTCATATGGTCTTCCACACCCAACACCAAACACCTCACAACTACAAAGCAGCAGTGTACATGTGAGATGTGTCTCAATAGATCAGAAAGTTTAACAGTATACAAAAGTACAGATATTTAGTTCTAGAAAGAAATCATAAGTGACTGATGACTTTGATGCTTTCATTAAGGGAATGCTGCTTGATATCAGGATCTGCTAGTTCTTAAACTAAATTCCATGCCATTAAGCCCATATCTACATTGAGAGGAGCAGATGACAGAAATGGTCCTGACATTCCTAAGCAGCACATCCTCCTTGCCTCCTACATTTGGGCAACCCAGAAATCCCATTGCCTGGAGCAGTCCTTTTCAACTTGATGAGCAATGTTCCATCCTCTTATATTCACAAGGAAACTCCATTTCCCCCAATTTTGTTTCACTCTTTCAAATCTGAGTCACGAACACCCTCCACCTGCCCCATGACTAAAGCATAGTTATTTAACCCTTTTTCCAGTGAATCTTCCTCGGGGGTCTTCCTCATTTTCTCTGAAAAATATAACCGTGAGAGGTCTATACTTGCACAGCTCTCCAAATATTCCAGAGGTGCCTGAATTATAAGGTAAGTTGAGTGTAGGTACATGATGCTTTTCTGCTTCATAAGAAAATCAAATAACTGTTATAAGGAGGAAACATGAGATCATATTAGGTTGGTACAAAAGTAACTGCAGTTTCAGACCATGAATTTTAAATTAATATAAGTAGACTCAAACACATCTTTATTAATCAAAATAGGAACCATTACAATCAACACATTTTTGCCTGTAGTGTAAAAATCCATGCTTCAGGATTCGATGAACTCTTGGAAACTAGTTTCTGCCTCAGGCTAGTTGTGGAATAATTTTCCCTGCAAAAAGTTGTCAAGATGCTTGAAGAACAAGTGGTAGTTGGTTGGCGAGAGGTCAAGGTAAATATGGTATATGAGGCAAAATCCATTCAACTTTTGAAGCCCAATCCATTCAATTTTTGGTTGTACATTGTGCGGTCCAGCATTGTTGTGGAGAAGATTTAAGCCCTTTCTGTTGACCATTGTTGGCTGCAGGCACTGCAATTTTCAGTGTATCTCATCGATTTGTTGTACATACTTCTCAGATGTAATGGTTTCTCCAGGATTCAGAAAGCCGTAGTGGATCAGACAGGCAACAGACCAAACAGTGACCATGACCATTTTTTGGTGCAAGCTTGGCTTTGGGAAGTGCTTTGGAGCTTCTTCTCAGTCCAACCACTAAGCCAGTCATCACCATTTGTTATATAAAATCCACTCTTCATCACACGTTGCAATCCAAGAAAGAAATGGTTTGCTGTTGTGTAGAATGAGACGATGACACTTCAACATGATGATTTTTTTTTATTTTCAGTCAGTTCATGAGACACCACTTATCGAGCTTTTTCTCCTTTCCAATTTACTTCAAATGCCCAGTGACCATAAAATAGTGGATGTTGAGTTCTTAAGCAATTTCTCACGTAGTTGTAGGAGGATCAGCTTTGATGACTGCTCTCAATTGATCGTTGTCAACTTCCAAGAGCTGACTACTACATTCCTCATCTCCAAGGCTCTTGTCTCCTTTGCAAAACTTCCTGAACCACCACTGCACTGTATGTCCATTAGCAGTTCCTGAGCCAAAACCATTGTTGATGCTGTTGGTTGTCTCTGCTGCTTTATGACACATTTTTAAATCAAATTTAAAAAACTGTTCAAATTTGCTTTTTGTCTAACATCATTTCTATACTCAAATAAATATAAACAGTAATATCCTTAGCAAGTAATGGCTTTAGCAAAAAAACAAAGTGAGAAATGTGCAATAAAATTATGTACTACATAATCACATTTATTTATGAATGTATTCCAATATCAAAAGGCAAAGTTCAATAATGCAAAACCACAATTACTTTTGTACCAACCTAATAAAATGAATGGGTGCTTAGGCAGAAATGAACTTGGCAAGACTTAAATGATATTGTGAGGAGCACTGCAGACCTTCTCTAAGGAAAACCACAACAGGCGAAAATTATATGTATCTTTAAAAAGAATCATTTAAAATTTCTGGAAATTACAAGAGAATAAGTAATACAGAAAATGTAGACATATCTATTCAAGAAAAATCTATTAATTCTCTTCAAAAAGGTGAGAGTCTCCAGCATTTGAGCCATGAAATGTTCCCTTACCCCTCCCCTACCCCCCAGTTATGTTTTATGGAAGTTCTACTGTGAGTATATGCATCCAGGACAAAGCAGATCCCTCTCTCTCAGCTCCCAGTACAGGGCTATGTTTTCTCTCTGAGAAAGACAGATTGACAACATTTCTCAATTCACATAAACCTGAGCTACAGAGGTTCTTTCCAGGAAAAATACAGATAAGGGGGCTACAACTTCTTTCCTCTACCCAGCCCTCATAGGGTAGAAGATCTACTCAAGGTATGGAAGGAAGAGAATGCTGAGCTTTGATTCAGGTTACCAGATCACTCATAGCTCAAGAGAGTCTCAGAAAAATATCTATTTCTGCTTTCTTGACTATGCCAACACCTTTGACTATGTGGATCACAATAAATTGTGGAAAATTCTGAAAGAGATGGGACTATCAGACCACCTGACGTGCCTCTTGAGAAACCTATATGCAGGTCAGGAAGCAACAGTTAGAACTGGACATGGAACAACAGACTGGTTCCAAATAGGAGGAGTACGTCAAAGCTGTATATTGTCACTAGCTTATTTAACTTACATGCAGAGTACATCATGAGAAACACTGGGCTGGAGGCAGCACAAACTGGAATCAAGAATGCAAGGAGAAATATCAATAACCTCAGATATGCAATGACACCACCCTTATGGCAGAAAGAACTAAAGGGATTCTTGATGAAAGTGAAAGAGGAGAGTGAAAAAGTTGGCTTAAGGCTCAACATTCAGAAAACTAAGATCATGGCATCTGGTCCCATCACTTCATGGCAAATAGATGGGGAAACAGTGGAAACAGTGTCAGACTTTATGTTTTTGGGCTCCAAAATCACTGCAGGTGGTGATTGCAGCCATGAAGTTAAAAGACGCTTACTCCTTAGAAGGAAAGTTATGACAACCTAGACAGCATATTAAAAAGCAGAGGCATTACTTTGTCAACAAAGATCCATCTAGTCAAGGCTATGGTTTTTCCAGGAGTCATGTATGGATGTGAGAGTTGGACTATAAAGAAATCTGAGTGCCGAAGAATCGATGCTTTTGAACTGTGGTGTTGGAGAAGACTCTTGAGAGTCTCTTGGACTGCAAGGAGATCCAACCAGTCCATCCTAAAGGAGATCAGTTCTGGGTGTTCATTGGAAGGACTGATGTTGAAGCTGAAACTCCAATACTTTGGCCACCTCATGCAAAGAGCTGACTCATTGGAAAAGACTCTGATGCTGGGAAAGATTGGGGGCAGAAGGAGAAGGGGACAACAGAGGATGAGATGACTGGATGGCATCACCGACTCGATGGACATGGGTTTGGGTGGACTCCGGGAGTTGGTGATGGACAGGAAGGCCTGCTGTGCTGCAGTTCGTGGGGTCACAAAGAGTCTGAGCGACACAACTGAGTGACTGAACTGAACTCATAGAGCAGACATTCCGTGCAGGAGGAAGCAAGTCAAGAAGACCACCCATTCTTGGCTTGAACTTGTCCTCACAGAGGAGAGTTAACTCTGAAGGGAGCAATATGCATCCCCTGCCCCAAGGAGTTGAGGCACAGAATTTCTGCCATGGGAAGACGCAGGCAATAAAACAAAGAAACCAAAAGCTTTCCCTAAGAGAACTGAACTTATTTGGAACAAATCTCAAGAGAAGTCCAAGCCAAGAGTGATGAAGCAATGAAGAATTTGGTAGTGAGCAACTCACCAACTGTTGGTACTTCCATGAGAGCAACAAGAAAAATGGCAGACCAACTACTCTTAACGGAGAAAATCTGGGAAAGCGACAGCTAAGACAAGCCCTCCTGGGGTTGGCCTAAACCTGAAAGATTGTCCCTGCCAATGGAATGAACTCAATGGGATCAGACTGTGAAACAATTTATGCTCTAGGATGGAAAACAATAAAGAAACTTGCTAATACTGGAAGGCTGGCATTCAGATATGATACCAACAAATAAACAAAGTAAAACCAAAGAAGAAGGAGATCAAAGAAGGAGACATTTAAAGAGACTACCAAAACCACTGTCATCTCTGGAATGGGAGGTGAGGGAGTCAGAGTGACTGTGCACAACCCTGGGGACTGCATACTGAGGGGAAAATAAACTTCAGTGAAATTGTTCTGCCAAGTCATTAAACAAATTAAACAAGTGAAAAAGCAAACAACATTAAGCCCCACAAGTGTGACAGTGGGAAAATAAATACCCAGATTCGCTATATTATCTAGTGTCCAACTTTCAACTAGAAATTATGAGACATACAAAGTAACAACTAAGTAAGACACACATAAAAATGGAGCAACAGAAAAAGCCTTTGAAGGCCCCAGATCTCAAAACTAGCAGCAAAAATTTGAAAGCAGGTATGATAAATATACTCAAAAGGGAGTTACCTGGCAGTCCAGTGGTTAGGACCTGGCATTCTCACTGCTATAAATCTGAGTTCAACCCCTGGTCAGGGAATAAGATCCCACAAGCTGGATAACATGGCGAGTAAATAAATAAGCTTAAAAAACTAAAGGAAGCAATGTCTAAAGATGGAAACATGATAATATTTCATAATCAGTTCAGTTCAGTCATTTATTCGTGTCCGACTCTTTGTGACCCCATGAATCACTGCACGCCAGGCCTCCGTGTCCATCACCAACTCCCAGAGTTCAAACAAACTCATGTCCATCGAGTCAGTGATGCCATCCAGTCATCTCATTCTCTGTCGTCCCCTTCTCCTCCCGCCCCTAATACTTCCCAGCATCAGAGTCTTTTCCAGCGAGTCAACTTATCACAAGAGGTGGCCAAAGTATTGGAGTTTCAGCTTTAGCATCAGTCCTTCCAATGAACACCCAGGATTGATCTCCTTTAGAATGGACTGGTTGGATCTCCTTGCATTCCAAGGGACTCTCAAGAGTCTTCTCCAGCACCACAGTTCAAAAGCATCAATTCTTCGGCCATCAGCTTTCTTCACAGTCCAACTCTCACATCCATACATGACCACAGGAAAAACCATAGCCTTGACTAGACAGACCCTGGTTGGCAAAGTAATGTCTCTGTTTTTTAATATACTATCTAGGTTGGTCATAACTTTCCTTCCAAGGAGTAAGCGTCTTTTAATTTCATAGCTGCAATCAGCATCCACAGTGATTTTAGAGTCCAAAAAAATAAAGTCTGACACTGTTTCCCCTGTTTCCCCGTCTATTTCCCATGAAGTGATGGGACCAGATGCCATGATCTTTGTTTTCTGAATGTTGAGCTTCAAGCCAACCTTTTCACTCTCCTCTTTCACTTTCATCAAAAGGCTTTTGAGTTCCTCTTCACTTTCTGCCATAAGGGTGGTGTCATCTGTATATCTGAGGTTATTGATATTTCTCCCGGCAATCTTGATTCCAACTTGTGCTTTTTCCAGCCCAGCATTCCTCATGATGTACTCTGCATAGAAGTTAAATAAGCAGGGTGACAATATACAACCTTGATGCACTCCTTTTCCTATTTGGAACCAGTCTATTGTTCCAGGTCCAGTTCCAACTGTTGCTTCCTGACCTGCATACAGGTTTCTCAAGAGACAGGTCAGGTGGTCTGGTATTCCCATCTCTTTCAGAATTTTCCACAGTTTATTGTGATCCACACAGTCAAAGGCTTGGGCATAGTCAATGAAGCAGAAATAGATGTTTTTCTGGAACTCTCTTGCTTTTTGATCCAGCGGATTTTGGCAATTTGATCTCTGGTGCCTCTGCCTTTTCTAAAACCTGTTTGAACATCTGGGAATTCACGGTTCACGTATTGCTGAAGCCTGGCTTGGAGAATTTTGAGCATGACTTTACTAGTGAGATGAGTGCAATTGTGTGGTAGTTGGAGCATTCTTTGGCATTCCCTTTCTTTGGGATTGGAATGAAGACTGACCTCTTCCAGTCCTGTGGCCACTGCTGAGTTTTCCAAATTTTCTGGCATATTGAGTGCATCACTTTCACAGCATCATCTTTCAGGATTTGAAATAGCTCAACTGGAATTCCATCACCTCCACTAGCTTTGTTTGTAGTGATGCTTTCTAAGGCCCACTTGACTTCACATTCCAAGATGTCTGGCTCTAGGTCAGTGATCACGCCATCATGATTATCTTGGTCATGAAGATCTATCTTGTACAGTTCTTCTGTGTATTCTTGCCACCTCTTCTTAATATCTTCTGCTTCTGTTAGGTCCATACCATTTCTGTCCTTTATCAATCCCATCTTTGCATGAAATGTGCCCTTGGAAACTCATTTTCTTGAAGAGATCTCTTGTTTTTCCTATTCTGTTGTTTTCCTCTATTTATTTGCATTGATTGTTGAGAAAGGCTTTCTTATCTTTCCTTGCTATTCTTTGGAACTCTGCATTCAGATGCTTATATCTTTCCTTTTCTCCTTTGCTTTTCGCTTCTCTTCTTTTCACAGCTATTTGTAAGGCCTCCTCAGACAGCCATTTTGCTTTTTTGCCTTTCTTTTCCATGGGGATGGTCTTGGTCCCTGTCTCCTGGACAACGTCACAAAACTCCATCCAAAGTTCATCAGGCACTCTATCTATCAGATCTAGTCCCTTAAATCTATTTCTCACTTCCACTGTATAATCATAAAGGATTTGATTTAGGTCATACCTGAATGGTCTATTGGTTTTCCCTACTTTCTTCAATTTAAATCTGAATTTGGCAGTAAGGAGTTCATGATCTGAGCCACAGTCAGGTCCTGGTCTTGTTTTTGCTAACTGTATATAGCTTCTCCTTCTTTGGCTGCTAAGAATATAATCAATCTGATTTCGGTGTTGATCTGGTGATGTCCATGTGTACAGTCTTCTCTTGTGTTGTTGGAAGAGGGTGTTTGCTGTGACCAGTGCACTCTCTTGACAAAAATCTATTAGCCTTTGCCCTGCTTCATTCCGTGCTCTAAGGCCAAATTTGCCTGTTTTCCGGGTGTTTCCTGACTTCCTACTTTTGCCTTCCAGTCCCCTATAATGAAAAGGTAATCTTTTTTGGGTGTTAGTTCTAAAAGGTCTTGTCGGTCTTCATAGAACCGTTCAATTTCAGCTTCTTCAGAGTTCCTGCTTGGGGCATAGGCTTGGATTACTGTAATATTGAATGGTTTGCCTTGGAAATGGACAGAAATCTTTCTTTCATTTTTAAGATTGCATCCAAGTACTGCATTTCGGACTCTTTTGTAAACCATGATGGCTACTCCATTTCTTCTAAGGGATTCCTGCCCACAGTAGTAGATATAATGGTCCTTACCCTTGTCCAAGGTAAGGTGCAGCAGCTGCACTTTGCTGGAGCAGCTGTGAAGAGATATCCCATGATCAAGGTGAGAGAAACCCAAATAAGATGGTATGTATTGCGAGGGGGCATCAGAGGGCAGACACACTGAAATCATAATCACAGGAAACTAGTCGATCTGATCACATGGACCACAGCCAAATGTGGTCCACTGGAGAAGGGAATGGCAAACCACTTCAGTATACTTGCCTTGAGAACCCCAGGAACAGTATCAAAAGGCACAATGAAAAGATACTGAATGAGGAATTCCCCAGGTCAGTAGGTGCCCAGTATTCTACTGGAGATCAGTGGAGAAATAACTCCAGAAGGAATGACGGGATGGAGCAAAAGCAAAACCAATACCCAGTTGTGGATGTGACTGGTGATAGAAGCTAAGTCCGATGCTGTAAAGAGCAATATTGCATAGGAACCTGGATTGTTAGGTCCATGAATCAAGGCAAATTGGAAGTGGTCAAACAGGAAACGGCAAGAGTGAACGCAGCTATTCTAGGAATCAGTGAACTAAAATGGACTGGAATGGGTGAATAGTCAATGAATTGGGCATAGTCAATGAAGCAGAAATAGATGTTTTTCTGGAACTCTCTTGCTTTCTCCATGATCCAGCGGATGTTGGCAATTTGATCTCTGGTGCCTCTGCCTTTTCTAAAACCTGCTTGAACATCTGGGAATTCACGGTTCACGTATTGCTGAAGCCTGGCTTGGAGAATTTTGAGCATGACTTTACTAGTGAGATGAGTGCAATTGTGTGGTAGTTGGATGACCATTATATTTCATCATAGGTAATGTCAATTAAGAGGTCTTATATTTAAAAGAATCAAATGGAAATTCTTTTGAAACATACAAAAACTGGAATTAAAATTTTGCTACCAGGATCATCTGTAGATTTCAGCTGGCAGAATAATCAGTAAATTTTACAATAGAGCAATTAAGATTATATAACATGAAGAACAAAAAGAAAAAATGAAATGAACAGAGCCCCCAGAGAAATGTAGGACATCATTAAGTGTAATGATGAACTAAATTTAACATACGAGCAATGTGAATGTCAGAGGGGGAAAAGAAAAATGAACAGAAAAAAAAAAACTAAAAAATAATAGCTATAAATTTTCCAAACTTGATTTAAGACATTCAGTTCAGTTCAGTCGTGTCCAACTCATTGCGACCCCATGAATCACAGCATGCCAGGCCTCCCTGTCCATCACCAACTCCCAGAGTTCACTCACCCCACATCCATCGAGTCGGTGATGCCATCCAGTCATCTCGTTCTCTGTCGTCCCCTTCTCCTCCTGCCCTCAATCCCTCCCAGCATCAGAGTCTTTTCCAGTGAGTCAACTCTTCATATGAGATGGCCAAAGTATTGGAGTTTCAGCTTTTGCATCAGTCTTTCCAATGAACACACAGGACTGATCTCCTTTAGAATGGACTGGTTGGACCATTACACATGCCCAAAGTTCAATGAAATCCAAGTAAGAGAAATGCAAAGAGATCCATAGACAGACACATCAGAACAAAAATGTTGAAAGGCAAAGGAAATATTTTAAGAGAAACAAGAGAAAAAAGACTGGTGACATACAAGAAAACCACAATAAGATTAAGACATTATTCACCAGAGGATTTTTGCAGGAATTAATGCCAATGGCCAGTGATTTGTATGTAAGTGAACAATGAAACATTTCTAGTCAATAGCATTCAGGTAACAAAAACTTATTACTCTATGGTCAATAATGTGTTAAGAGCTGACTTAGAAAAAATGGAGACCAGAGGCAGTAGGATGAGACAGTCAAAGTGCTGTAAGAAAAATGTCACCAAGAATTCTATACTCGGGAAAACCATACTTCAGACATGCAAGTGCCCTTCTCACCACTCTTGTTTTGTATTTTACCAGAAGTCCCAGCTAATGCAATAAGAATGAAATAAAAGGTTTACAGGCGGAAGAAAGAAATAAAACATCTTTGTTTGCAGATGCATGAATGTCTGTGTAGAAAGTCCTAAAGAATTTACAAAAAACAAAACCTTTCTGGAACTAAAAAGTGAATATAAAAAACTAAAAGGATATAAAGTGCTACAAAAAAAGTTCAATTGCTTTCCTATATACCAGCAATGAATTAGTGAAATTTGAAATTAAAAGAACATAACCATTCACAGAAATCTGCATGCAGGTCAAGAAGCAACAGCTAAAACCAGAAGTGGAAGAACAGACTGGTTCCAAATTAAGAAAGGAGTATGTCAAGGCTGTATATTGTCACTTTGCTTTTTTAACTTATATGCAGAGTACATCATGCAGAATGCTGGGCTGGATGAAGTGCAAGCTGGAATTAAGACTGCTGGGAGAAACATCAATAACCTCAGATATGCAGATGACACCCCCAGAAAATGGAACATATTTTTAAATAAGAAATGTACCAAAAAGATTGTCACGACCAAGATAATCACAATGGTGTGATCACTCATCTAGAGCCAGACATCTTGGAACGTGAAGTCAAGTGGGCCATGGAAAGCATCACTACGAACAAAGCTAGTGGACGTGATGGAATTCCAGTTGAGCTATTTCAAATCCTGAAAGATGATGCTGTGAAAGTGCTGCACTCTATATGCCAGCAAATTTGGAAAACTCAGCAGTGGCCACAGGACTGGAAAAGGTCAGTCTTCATTCCAATCCCAAAGAAAGGCAATGCCAAAGAATGCTCAAACTACCGCACAATTGCACTCATTTCGCACACTAGTAAAGTCATGCTCAAAATTCTCCAAGCCAGGCTTCAGCAATACGTGAACCGTAAATTCCCAGATGTTCAAGCAGGTTTTAGAAAAGGCAGAGGCACCAGAGATCAAATTGCCAACATCCGCTGGATCATGGAGAAAGCAAGAGAGTTCCAGAAAAACATCTATTTCTGCTTCATTGACTATGCCCAAGCCTTTGACTGTGCAGATCACAATAAACTGTGGAAAATTCTGAAAGAGATGGGAATACCAGACCACCTGACTTGTCTCTTGAGAAACCTGTATGCAGGTCAGGAAGCAACAGTTAGAACTGGACATGGAACAACAGACTGGTTCCAAATAGGAAAAGGAGTATGTCAAGGTTGTATATTGTCACCCTGCTTATTTAACTTCTATGCAGAGTACATCATGAGGAACGTTGGGCTGGAAAAAGCACAAGTTGGAATCAAGATTGCCGGGAGATATATCAATAACCTCAGATATGCAAATGACACCACCCTTATGGCAGAAAGTGAAGAGGAACTCAAAAGCCTCTTGATGAAAGTGAAAGAGGAAAGTGAAAAGGTTGGCTTGAAGCTCAACATTCAGAAAACTAAGATCATGGCATCTGGTCCCATCACTTCATGGGAAATAGATGGGGAAACAGTGGAAACAGTGTCAGACTTTATTTTTTTGGGCTCCAAAAATCACTGCAGATGCTGATTGCAGCCATGAAATTAAAAGACACTTACTCCTTGGAAGGAAAGTTATGACCAACCTAGATAGCATAATAAAAAGCAGAGACATTACTTTGCCAACCAAGGTCCATCTAGTCAAGGCTATGGTTTTTCCAGTGGTCATTTATGGATGTGAGAGTTGGACTGTGAAGAAAGCTGATCGCTGAAGAACTGGTGCTTTTGAACTGTGGTGTCGGAGAAGACTCTTGAGAGTCCCTTGGACTGCAAGGAGATCCAACAAGTCCATTCTAAAGGAGATCAGTCCTGGGTGTTCATTGGAAGGACTGATGCTAAAGCTGAAACTCCAATACTTTGGCCACCTCATGCGATGAGCTGACTCACTGGAAAAGACTCTGATGCTGGGAAGGATTGGGGGCAGGAGGAGAAGGGGACGACAGAGAACGAGATGACTGGATGGCATCACTGACTCGATGGTCATGAGTTTGATTGAACTCCGGGAGTTGTTGATGGACAGGGAGGCCTGGCGTGCATTGATTCATGGGGTCACAAAGAGTTGGACACGACTGAGCGAATGAACTGAACTGAACTGAACAAAATATATACAAAATCTTTAAATGGAAAACTATAAAGCTCTGATAGAAGTCAAATGTCTAAATTGCAAAACATTCTATTGCTCATAGATAGTAAGACTCAATATCCCTAAGATATTAGTTCTTCCCAACTTGATCTACAGTTTCAGTGCAAACTCAATCAGTATCCCACCAAGTTATTTTGTGGATATGAACAAATCACCTCTAAAGTTTACATGGAAATTCAACTTAAATATAGCTAACATGAAAATAAAAAAAAAAATCAAAGTACTAATATTACCAGCTTCAAAACTTATGATAAAGACTGTGATATCAATGGGAGAATAGACAAACAGATCAATGAAAAATAAGAGATCCTAGAGATGGGTCTATACTAATAATAATAGACTAATCTCTGACAGAGAAGCAAAGGCAATCTGAAGGAGAAAGGAGCACTGAAACAACAAGACTTACATATGAAAAAAAAATTACCTAGACAATGACCTTACATATTTAACAAATATTAACTCAATATGGATGGTAAGTTTAAATGTAAAATAAGCTTTAAAACTTCTAGAAGATAAAAAACAGAAAATCTAGGTGACCATGGGTTGGCAGTTTTTGTTTTTTCATTGTTGGGGGTGTTTTTATTTGTTTTGGGGGGTTTTCACAGATTTATATCATCTTAATTTTTTAATTTTTATTGGAATATAGTTGATTTATAATTTTGTGTTAGTTTCAGGTGTATAGCAAAGTGAATATGTTATATGTGTAGATATCCACACTTTTTAGGTTCTTTTCCCATATAGGCCATTACAGAGTATTGAGTAGATTTCCCTGTGCTATACTCTAGGTCCTTATTGGCTTTTTATTTTATATATAGTAGTTTGTATGTCAGTTCCAACCTTTCAATTTACCATTCTCCAAACCTTACCCTGGTAACCATAAGTTTGCTTTCTACACCTGTAACTCTATTTCAGTTTTGTAAATAAGTCCATTTGTACCTTATTTTTTTATTTTAGAATCCATATATAAGTGATATAATATACTATTTGTCTTTCTCTGACTTATTTCACTCAGTATGACAATCTCTAGGTCCATCCATATTCCTGAAAATAATGCCATTGGCAAAATTCCCTAAGTCAATTATCAGATTGAACACATTATCAAAATTACAGCTGCCTTTTATAAAACACAAATTGACAAGCTCATCCCGAAATTCATATGGAAATATAAGGGACACAGAATATCCAAGATAATCATGAAAAAGGTCAAAGTTGGAGAACTCATGCATCCCAATTTTAAAAGCTTACTTACAAAGCTATACTAATCAAACAGTATAGTACTGGCATAAGATTGAACATAGAGATATAGGAACCCTAATTAGGCTATCAGTGAATTTCTCAGCAGAAACCCTAACGGCCAGGACAATATGAAATGACACAGTCAAAGTATTGAAAGAAAAATTGGCAACCAAGAATATCCTATCACAGCAAACTTAGTATTCAAATATGAAGGAATAAAGACTTTCCTAGGAGGAAAAAAAAGCACTAAGGAAGTTCATCACCATTAGATAAGCCTTTACAAGAAATGCTAAAGGGAGTTCTTCAAACTGAAATGAAAAGACACTAATCAGCAATATGAAAACATATAAAAATACACAACACCAGTGAAGGAAAGTACACAGATTAGAAAACTTTAATTCTGTAATGAAATGATGTATTCACCACTAACTGTAGTATAAAGGTCAAAGAAAAAGAGTATTAAAAATAATTTCAGCTACTACAATTGCTTAATGAACATATACAACACAAAAAGAGGTAAATAATGACATCAAACATATAAAAGGGGAGAGAAGAAGAGTGAAGCTTTTATAGACAATGGAAGTTAGGCTGCTATCAGCTTAAAATGGACCGTTTTATGTAAGAGATATAGTATGTAAGCCTCATGGTAACCACATAGCAAAAACAGAATAAATGCACCAAAGATAAAAAGTGAGAAAGAACATACCACCATGCGGAAACAAAAATCAAATTTTCAAAGGTAGGCAGAAACAAGGAGGGGAAATGGTATTACAACATAATAGAAGTCAAATTAAAATGTGACATTAGTAAATCCACACATATCAGTAATAAATCTATATGCAAATGAATTAAATTTCACTAATCAAAAGGCACAGATTAACTGTATTAAAAAATAAGAACCAACTGTATGTTGCCTACAAGGACTTACTTTAGATTTAAGGATATGCACAAAGTGAAGGGATGAAAAAAGATATTCCCTGCAAGAGGAAACCAAAAAATAGAGGCAGTAGCTATACTGACATACCTTCTATCATCAGATTAATTAAGCAAAAAATGGAAACAATAAATAAAGACGTCAATATATAATGATTAAGTGGTCAACTCAGAGACATAACAATTATAAACATGCACATACCCAACACTGGAGTACCTGAGAGTACTAGGCAAATACTAACAGAACTGAAGGGAACGTAGACAATACAAACAGTATGAGACTTCAATACTCCCTCAATTAGCAATGGATAGTTCAACAAGACAGAAAAAAAAAATCAATGAGGAAACACTGGTTTGGAATTGTACATTAACCAAATGGACCTAACAGACATTTATAAAGCATTCCATCCAACTGGAAAATACATATTCTTCTCAAAAGAATACAGCATTCACCAGGACAACCCATATGATAGGACATAAAATATACTTAGCAAAGTTAAGGTTGAAATCTTACTATTTTTTCCAACCACACTGGTATGAAACTAGAAATCAGTAATAAAAAAGCAGGAAAATCTAGACATATGTGGAAACTAAACAACATACTCTGAAAATCAATGGTTCAAAAAAGAAATCAAAAGGAAAATCAAAAATATCTTGAAATAAAATGAAAATGGAAAAACAGCAAAACCTATGGGATGCTGCAAAATATTTCTTAGAGGAAACAGAATAATAAATACATATATTAAGAAACTAGATCTCAACAACAATCAAACTTTACTCCTCAATGAACTGGAAAAAGAAACTAAGTCCAAAGTTAGCAGAAGGAAATAACAAAGATCAGAGCAGAAATAAAGAGACCAGAAAAAAAATGGAGAAAAAATATCAAAACAAAGAGCTGTTTA
This sequence comes from Moschus berezovskii, assembly GCF_049115385.1. Classification (NCBI taxonomy): domain Eukaryota; kingdom Metazoa; phylum Chordata; class Mammalia; order Artiodactyla; family Moschidae; genus Moschus; species Moschus berezovskii. Next base: position 39,429,223 of record NC_142468.1, on the reverse strand, counting down.
AAAAAAAAGTAACCAAACCTTTAGCTAGGCAAACCAAGGAAAATAAAAGACTCAAGTATATAAAAAATGAAAGAGAAGGCATTGCAACTGATACTACAGAAACACAAAAGATTCTAAGAAACTACTGTGAACAATTATAGTCAAAAAATTGAATAATATATGAGACATAGGCTCATTCTCCAGAAACATGCAACCTACCAAGACTTATTCAAGAAACAAATGAAGTCTGAACAGACCACTAATGAGTAAGGAGATTGAATCAGTAATAAAAACCCTTTAGCACAGAAAACTCCAGGACCAGATGGCTTCACTGGTGAATTCTACCAAACATTTAAAGAAGAATTAATACCATTTCATGTCAAATTCTTCCCCCAAAATTGAAAAGGAAACACTTCTAAAGTCATTTTACAAGGCCAGTATTACCCTGATACCAAAAGTCAGACCAGGACACTACAGAAAAGAAAACCATAGGTCAATATTTGTGATGAATAAAAAATGCAAAAATTCTCAACAAAATGTTAGCAAACAGAATTCACAAGCACATTAAAAGGATTATACATCAAGACCAAGTAAGATTCACCTGAGATGCAAGAATGGTTGAATCAATAAGTATGATACATCATATTAATAAAGTAAAATATAAAACTAATGTAATCATCAACACATGCATAGAAAAGATCTGACAAAATACGACATTTTTTTCCATGATAAAAATCTCCACAAACTGGGTATAGCAGAAGCATACTGCAACATAAAAGGCCATATATGCCAAACCCACAGCTAACATTATAGCTGACAGTGAAAAGTTAAAAGTTTTTCCTCTTATATCAGGAACAAGACAATGATGACCACTTGCACCACTTACTGTACTAGAAGTTCTAGCTGGAACAATTAGGTAAGAAAAAGAATCAAAATCAGAAAGGAAGAAATAAAACTGCCATTAATTATAGATGATATGAACTTACATATAGAAAGCCCTAAAAACTGTTGGAACAGTTCAGTAAAGTTGCAGAATATACTGTCAACATACAGATATCAATCACATTTCTATATACCAAGAACAAAACATCTGAAAAAGAAGTAAAGTATCCCATTCACAATAACATTAAAAACAAAACAATTAGGAATAAATTTAACCAAGAAAGTGAAAGATCAGTTCAATGAAAACTACAAGACTTTGATGAAAGAGATTGAAGAAAGCACAGACAAATGGAAGGTTACTCTGTGTTCATAGAACAGAAGAATATTGTGAAAATGTCCCATCCTACCCAAAATCATCTACTGCTTCAATGCAATCTCTATCAAAACTCCAATAGCTTTTCTTCCCAACAGAAATAGAAAATACAATCCTAAAAATTCTCATTGCACTACCAAATACCTTGAATATCTAAAGCAATAAGAAAACAGAGCTAAAGGCATCATATTCCTGAAATCTAACTGTATTACAAAGTTATAGTAATTAAAACAGTATGATACTGGCACAAAAATAAACAAATAGACAAATGGAAGACAACAGGGAGCCCAGAAATAAACACCTGGGTTTATGGTCAACAATTATTTGACAAGGGAGCCAAGAACACTCAACTAGGAAAGAACAGACTCTAAATTAATAGAAACAATAACCACATGAAGGATAAATTGGACCACTCACAAACACCACACACAAAATCAACTCAAAGTGGATCAAAACTCCTAGAAGAAAACATAGGGGAAATTTTCCTTCAATCAGTTTTGGCAATGAATTTTTAGGTATGACACCAGAAGTATAAACAGCAATATCAGCAAGTAGAACTATATAACGGAGAAGGCAATGGCAACCCACTCCAGTGTTCTTCCCTGGAGAATCCCAGGGACGGGGGAGCCTGGTGGGGTGCTGTCTATGGGGTCGCACAGAGTCAGACACGACTGAAGTGACCTAGCAGCAGCAGCAGAACTATATAAAACTAAAAAACTTCTACACAGCAACATAAAAATGAACAGGCAACCTGTGGATTGGGAGAAATATTTTTCAAAACATATTCTCAGAGTGTTAATGCCCAAAACATGTAAATAACTCACTCAAGTCAATAACCAAAAAAAATTCAATTTTTAAAATGCACAGAGCAACTAAGACATACAGATGGCCAACAAACACATAAAAAGATGTTCAATATCAACAATCATCTGGGAAATGCAAATCAAAACTATAATGATGTATTAGCTCATATCTGTTAGAATGGCTTTCATCAAGAAGACAAGAAATAACAGTGTTGGTAAGAATTTAGAGAAAAGGTACACCTGGTAGGAATGCGGATTTGTTCAGCCACTATGGAAAATAGCATGAAGTTTCCCTCCAAAATTAAAAATACAGATACTATACGATCCAGAAATTCTACTTCTATGTATATATCCAAAGAAAATGAAAACAGAATATTGAAGAGATAAACACACCCCCATATTTGTAGCATTATTCACAATATGTTTTGTGTGTACACACACACACACACATATATATATATGTTGTGCTTAGTTTTCAGTTCTGTCTGACTCTCTGCAACCCCATGGACTATATATAGCCCGCCAGGCTCCTCTGTCCATGGGAACTCTCCAGGCAAGAATACTGGAGTGAGTTGCCATGCCCTCCTCCAGCAGATCTTCCCAACCCAGGGATCAAACCCATCTCCCACACTGCAGACAGATTCTTTACCAACTAAGTCACCAGGGAAGACCAAGAATACTGGAGTGGATAGCCTACCTTTTCTCCAGGGGAACTTCCCAACCCAGGGATCAAACTGGGGTCTCCTACATTGCAGGTGGATTCTTTACCAGCTGAGCATATACAACGAAATATTATTCAGCATTGAGAAAAAAGATATTCTAACATTTGTAACGACATGGATGGATCTTGAGGGCATTATGCAAACTGAGATAAGTCAGACTAACAGCCTACAATATCACAAATGTGGAATTAAAAAAAAAAAACATGTAAAAGCATGGGGTGAATGATAGTTACCAGGGATAAGGGGTTGGGGAGTTGGGGAAATGTTTAAGGGTACAAACTTGCAACCAGTATATAAACAAGTCTTGCAGATCTAAGGAACAGCCTAATCATTATAGACAACAATATTATATTATAAACTTTAAAGTTGGGAATTCTCTAGCAGCTCAGTGGTTAAAAAGACTCAGCATGTCCACTGCTGGGGCCTCAGTTCAACCCCTGGTTGGGGAATTAAGATCCCATAAGCAGTGAGGCACAGCTCAGAAAAAAAAAAAAAAAGAAGTGACATTTTAGAGGTGTTAGCTAGTGCCACGGTGGTAATGATACTACAATATAAAAATATACCAAATCAACATTTTGTACACTTTAAACGTATATAACATCATGTGTCAACTATATCTCAATAAAAATAATTTTTTAAAGGAAAGTGAAAAAATAACTCATAGAATGGAAGTATTTGCAAACATATCTGATAAGACAGAGGATGAGATGGTTGGATGGTATCACCGACTCAGTGGACATTAGTTTAAGCAAACTCTGAGAATGGTGAAAGAGGGAAACGAGGCATGCTACAGTCCATGGGGTCGCACAGTCGGACGTGACTTAGCAACTAAACAACAACAGACTGATAAGATTTACATGCAGCATATATAAAGATGACTTATAACTCAACAATAAAAAGACCAATACTTCAATTTTAAAATGGACAAGGGATGTGAATAACATTTCTCTGAAGTATATATACAAATGGACAGTAACATATGAAAACCTGTTTAACATCATTAGTTATTCAGTTCAGTCACTCAGTCGTGTCCGACTCTCTGCGAGCCCATGAATCACAGCACACCAGGCCTCCCTGTCCATCACCAACTCCCGGAGTTCATTCAAACTCATGTCCATCGAGTCAGTGATGCCATCCAGCCATCTCATTCTCTGTCGTCCCCATCTCCTCCCACCCCCAATCCCTCCCAGCATCAGAGTCTTTTCCAGTGAGTCAACGCGTCACATGAGGTGGCCAAAGTATTGCAGTTTCAGCTTTAGCATCAGTCCTTCCAGTGAACACCCAGGATTGATCTCCTTTAGAATGGACTGGTTGGATCTCCTTGCAGTCCAAGGGACTCTCAAGAGTCTTCTCCAGCACCACAGTTCAAAAGCATCAATTCTTCGGCCATCAGCTTTCTTCACAGTCCAACTCTCACATCCATACATGACCACAGGAAAAACCATAGCCTTGACTAGATGGACCTTGGTTGGCAAAGTAATGTCCCTGCTTTTTAATATGCTATCTAGGTTGGTCATGACTTTCCTTCCAAGGAGTAAGCATCTTTTAATTTCCTGGCTGCAGTCAGCATCTGCAGTGATTTTGGAGCCCAAAAACATAAAGTCTGACACTGTTTCCACTGTTTCCCCATCTATTTCCCATGAAGTGATGGGACCAGATGCCATGATCTTAGTTTTCTGAATGTTGAGCTTCAAGCCAACCTTTTCACTCTCCTCTTTCACTTTCATCAAGAGGCTTTTGAGTTCCTCTTCACTTTCTGCCATAAGGGTGGTGTCATCTGCATATCCCATAATGAAACACTTCATACCTATTAGGATGGCTGTAATAAAAAAGATAGATAATAACAAGTATTGGCACGTAAGTGAACAAATTTATAGCTCTCACACATTGCTTGTAGCAATGTAAAATGATGCAATCACTTTGGAAAACATTTTGGCAGTTCCTTAAAATGTTACTGTTCATGGGGTTCTCAAGGCAAGTATACTGAAGGGGTTTGCCATTCCCTTCTCCAGTGGATGACATTCTGTCAGACAGACCTCTCCACCATGACCCGGCCGTCTTGGGTGGCCCCACACGGCATGGCTTAGTTTCACTGAGTTAGACAGGGCTGTGGTCCATGTGAGATCAACTAGTTTTCTGTGATTATGATTTCAATGTGTCTGCCCTCTGATGCCCCCTCACAATACCTACCATCTTAGTTGGGTTTCTCTTACCTTGGTCGTGGAATATCTCTTCACAGCTGCTCCAGCAAAACGCAGCCGCTGTACCTTACCTTGGACGAGGGATATCTCCTCAAGGCCGCCCCTCCTGACTTTGAATGCGGAGTAGCTCCTCTCGGCCCTCCTGTGCCCGCGCAGCCACCGCCTCTTGGGCGTGGGGGTAGCTCCTCTCAGCCACGCTTCTGCGTGTGGTTGGTTGCGCGGAGCCGGCATGGCGTCTCTCGTGTCTGTGCCGCTGGAGCCGGCGCCTAAGCAAAAAGTCACCATGCGATCCAGCAGTTTCACTTCTAGGTATATATAGCCAAGAGAAATAAAAAGATATGTCTACACAAAAACTTGTACATAAATGTTCATAGCAGCATGACTCATAATATGCAAAATATGAAAACAACACAAATGTCCATCAATGCGTGAACAGATAAATAAAACATACTATATCCACATAATGTAATTCTAAGCAATAAAAAAGAATGAAGTATTAATACATTCTGCAATACTGATGAACCTTGAAAATACATTCAGTGAAAGATGGCACTCACAGAGGATCGCATTTTTAATGATTTCATTTCTTTGACATATACAGAACAGGTAAATCTGTACAGACAGAAACTACAGTAGGCTTACCCTAAGCTGGGAGGAGGAAAGGGAGGAAATAGGGGGAGTGACTGCTTGCATGTATAGGTTTTGTTTTTAGGGTGATAAAAATGTTCCAAAATTGATGGTAGTGATAGTTGCATGACCATGCATATTATTTTTTAAATTGAGTTGTACACTTTACATTGCTAAACTGCAAGACATGTGAATTATATCGTCACAAAGCAATATTTAAAAAATAATGTTTGAAACAAAAAGGATATTTTAGGTTTGGTTCTCCCAGAAATAGATACTGGGAGGAAAAAAAGCAGGATTTGCTGGCCCTGGCGGCGCAGACGAGAGAGACGCCAGCCACGCAAAGAGGCGCGGACAAGAGGAGCTACCCCATGCCTGAGGCCAGGGCCAGCAGCCGAGGGGAGCTACCCCACGTCAGATAGGCGGTGGCTGCACGGGTGCAGGAGGGCCGAGAGGAGCTACTCCACGTTCAAGGTCAGGAGGGGCAACCTTGAGGAGATACCCCTCGTCCAACGTAAGGTGCAGCGGCTGCACTTTCTTGGAGCAGCTGTGAAGAGATATCCCATGATCAAGGTAAGAGAAACCTAAATAAGATGGTAGGTATTGCGAGGGGGCATCAGAGGGCAGATACACTGATATTATAGTCAGAGGAAACTCGTCGATCTGATCACATGGACCACAGCCGAATGAGGTCCACTGGAGAAGGGAATGGCAAACCCCTTCAGTATACTTGCCTTGAGTACCCCATGAACAGTATCAAAGGGCAAAATGATAGGATACTGTATGAGGAATTCCCCAGGTCGGTAGGTGCCCAGTATTCTACTGGAGGTCAGTGGAGAAATAACTCAAGAAGGAATGAAGGGATGGAGCAAAAGCAAAACAATACCCAGTTGTGGCTGTGACTGGTGATAGAAGCAAGGTCCAGTGCTGTAAAGAGCAATATTGCATAAGAACCTGGAATGTTGGGTCCATGAATGGAGGCAAATTAGAAGTGGTCAAACAGGAGACGGCAAGAGTGAACGTAGACATTCTAGGAATCAGTGAACTAAAATGGATTGGAATGGGTGAATTTAACACATATGACCATTATATCTACTACTGTGGCCAGGAATCCCTTAGAAGAAATGGAGTAGCCATTATGGTTTACAAAAGCGTCTGAAATACAGTACTTGAGGGCAATCTTAAAAACGACGGAATGATTTCTGTTCATTTCCAAGACAAACCATTCAATATTACAGTAATCAAGGCCTATGCCCCAACCAGTAACACTGAAGAAGCTGAAGTTGAATGGTTCTATGAAGACCTACAAGACCTTTTAGAACTAACACCCAAAAAAGATGTCCTTTTCATTATAGGGGACTGGAATGCAAAAGTAGAAAGTCAAGAAACACCTGGAGTAACAGGCAAATTTGGCCTTGGAACACGGAATGAAGCAGGGCAAAGGCTAATAGAGTTTTGTCAAGAGAATGCACTGGTCACAGCAAACACCCTCTTCCAACAACACAAGAGAAGACTCTACACATGGACATCACCAGATGGTCAACACCGAAATCAGATTGATTATATTCTTAGCAGCCAAAGATGGAGAAGCTATATACAGTTAGCAAAAACAAGACCAGGAGCTGACTGTGGCTCAGATCATGAACTCCTTCTTGCCAAATTCAGACTTAAATTGAAGAAAGTAGGGAAAACCACTAGACCATTCAGATATGACCGAAATCAAATTCCTTATGATTATACAGTGGAAGTGAGAAATAGATTTAAGGGACTAGATCTGATAGATAGAGTGCCTGATGAACGATGGATGGAGGCCCGTGACATTGTACAGGAGACAGGGACCAAGACCATCCCTATGGAAAAGAAATGCAAAAAAGCATTGAGGAGGCCTTACAAATAGCTGTGAAAAGAAGAGAAGCGAAAAGCAAAGGAGAAAAGGAAAGATATAAGCATCTGAATGCAGAGTTCCAAAGAATAGCAAGGAGAGATAAGAAAGCCTTCCTCAGTGATCAATGCAAAGAAATAGAGGAAAACAACAGAATAGGAAAAACAAGAGATCTCTTCAAGAAAATTAGAGATTCCAAGGGAACATTTCATGCAAAGATGGGCTCAATAAAGGACAGAAATGGTATGGACCTAACAGAAGCAGAAGATATTAAGAAGAGGTGGCAAGAACACACAGAAGAACTATACAAAAAAGATTTTCACTACCAAGATAGTCATGATAACGTGATCACTGACCTAGAGCCAGACATCTTGGAATGTGAAGTCAAGTGGGCCTTAGAAAGCATCACTACGAACAAAGCTAGTGGACGTGATGGAATTCCAATTGAGCTATTTCAAATCTTGAAAGATGATGCTGTGAAAGTGCTGCACTCAACATGCCAGCAAATTTGGAAAACTCAGCAGTGGCCACAGGACTGGAGAAGGTCAGTCTTCATTCCAATCCCAAAGAAAGGCAATGCCAAAGAATGCTCCAACTACCCCACAATTGCACTCATCTCACACGCTAGTATAGTCATGCTCAAAATTCTCCAAGCCAGGCTTCAGCAATATGTGAACCGTGAACTCCCAGATGTTCAAGCAGGTTTTAGAAAAGGCAGAGGCACCAGAGCTCAAATTGCCAACATCCGCTGGATCATGGAGAAAGCAAGAGAGTTCCAGAAATACATTATTTCTGCTTCATTGACTATGCCAAAGCCTTTGACTGTGTGGATCACTATAAACTGTGGAAAATTCTGAAAGAGATGGGAATCCCAGACCACCTGACCTGCCTGTTGAGAAACCTGAATGCAGGTCAGGAAGCAACAGTCAGAACTGGACATGGAACAACAGACTGGTTCCAAATAGGAAAAGGAGTACATCAAGGCTGTATACTGTCACATTGCTTATTTAACTTATATGCAGAGTACATCATGAGGAACGCTGGGTTGGAAGAAGCACAAGGTGGAATCAAGATTGCCAGGAGAAATATCAATAACCTCAGATATGCAGATGACACCACCCTTATGGCAGAAAGTGAAGAGGAACTCAAAAGCCTCTTGATGAAAGTGAAAGAGGAGAGTGAAAAGGTTGGCTTGATGCTCAACATTCAGAAAACAAAGATCATGGCATCTGGTCCCATCACTTCATGGGAAATAGATGGGAAAACAGTGGAAACAGTGTCAGACTTTATTTTTTTGGGCTCTAAAATCACTGTGGATGCTGATTGCAGCTATGAAATTAAAAGACGCTTACTCCTTGGAAGGAAAGTTATGACCAACCTAGATAGGATATTAAAAAGCAGAGACATTACTTTGCCAACCAGGGTCCGTCTAGTCAAGGCTATGGTTTTTCCCGTGGTCATGTATGGATGTGAGAGTTGGACTGTGAAGAAAGCTGATGGCCGAAGAATTGATGCTTTTGAACTGTGGTGCTGGAGAAGACTCTTGAGAGTCCCTTGGACTGCAAGGAGATCCAACCTGTCCCTTCTAAAGGAGATCAATCCTTGGTGTTCATTGGAAGGACTGATGCTAAAGCTGAAACTGCAATACTTTGGCCACCTCATGCGACGAGTTGACTCACTGGAAAAGACTCTGATGCTGGAAAAGGTTGGGGGCGGGAGGAGAAGGGGACGACAGAGAATGAGATGGCTGGATGGCATCACCGACTCGATGGACATGAGTTTGAATGAACTCCGGGAGTTGGTGATGGACAGGGAGGCCTGGCCTGCTGTGATTCATGGGGTCACAGAGAGTCGGACACGACTGAGCGACTGAACTGAACTGAACTGAACTTTGTTTAGAAGGTGATTCCAAGAAGGAGTACTACAATAGGGAAGTAGGAAAGAAAATAGGTGGAAACCTACATAGAATATCATAGTGAATGAGTGACCACTGATAGCAATTGGGGCTCCACTCCACTAGGCCCCTCTGGGAGGCTGTATAATAACTGAGTATTAACTTCTATTGCTGTTTAAAAGTTCCTACTAAAATAGCAGCTTAATACAAATATATTTATCATCTTACAATTTCCATTGGTCCTAAGTTCGTGCACAGCTTACCTGGATCTTCAATTCAGGCTTTCACAAGACTTCAAACAAGATGTGTGCTAGGCTGCACTCCTCCCTGGAGCTTACTGTCCTCTCCAGACTCACATAGTGGAGGACAGAATACAGCTCCATGTGGATCCAAGGACTGAAGCCCTCAGCTCCTACAGACAACCTGCAGTCCCTTGGCATGCAGCCCTCCCTACGCCCTCTCACATGGAGCCTGGAGAATCTCCAGTCTGCTAAGATGGTGTCTGACAATATAATCACAGAAGTGATGAGCTCATTACACTTGTCATATTTATGGAGCAGAAGGAAGTCTCAAGTTATACCTATACCAAAGTGAAGGATATTATCCAAGGATGTGACACCTTGTAGGTTCCCTCAAGGTAAAAACATGACTGAGTTGTCCTACTTCCAGAGCAAAAAGATAGACATATTTATCTACCAATCCACAGCTGTCATGACTCCCTATCATTTCTTGCCTACTCCACATTGGGCAAACAAATGTGCTCCTGCATCCAGATGAAGCCATGGAGCAGGGAGTCTCGGCTGCTTGCATAAGAGGCCTTCAGCATGCTTGAGAATTGCAAGGGCCAAGAGGAAGCCAGCTAGGCACTAGATTACCTGCAATGCCAGAATAAATTTAAAATAAAGTGAGAGGGGAACAAATTATAGTATTTTTTTTAACTTTTTTTTTTTTGGAGGCTAATTATTTTACTATATTGGTTGGTTTTGCCATGCATTGATATGAATTCGCCCCGGGTGTACATGTGTTCCCCTTCTTGAACCCCGCTCCCACCTCCCTCCTCTCCTTATCCTCCCTCCAGTTCATCCCCATGCACCAGCCCCGAGCATCCTGTATCATGCGTCAAACCTGTACTGGTGATTCGTTTCACACATGATAATATACATGTTTCAATGCCATTCTCCCAAATCCTCCCACCCTCACCCTCTCCCACAGAGTCCCAAAGACTGTTCTATACACCTGTGTCTCTTTTGCTGTCTCGTATACTGGGTTAAGGTTACCCTCTTTCTAAATTCCATATATATGCGTTAGTATACTGTATTGATGTTTTTCTTTCTGGCTTACTTCACTCTGTATAATAGGCTCCAGTTTCATCTACCTCATTAGAACTGGTTCAAATGTATTCCTTTTAATGGCTGAGTAATACTCCATTGTGTATATGTACCAACACCTATCTTTAAAATCGTTAGGTACTTATAATATGCTTATAATATCAGATGCAAATGAAAAAGCTTAAAGATATAGAACATGTAAATAATATTTGTAAAAAATGTATGATTCATTATATAACGTTAACTATGGTGCTCATAATAATTGAAATTTTAAATATTTTACATGAAGGAAAGTCACAATGAAAGTACTAATCAGAAAACTTTATAACATATTCCCAGACTTTGGCACAAGCCATCTCTCTGAGATGCTGAACAAAAGTCATGGTAACACCACCACGGGGTATCACAGGAGAAAGAGCGGGGGTCTTTGAAAGATTTAGAACTCTGGCCCTTGAAGGAAGGAATAGGGGTTCAATTCTGCATCTGCCACCTCTCAGGCTGTCCCATAATTAGGGTACCCTGTTGCTCCATCTGAATTAGCACCTGGGTGTCTAAAAGGAGAGTAATGAACACTAACCTATGCTCCTTAGAGTTGAATCCTCTGATAGTCATATCCTCTCTGAGATTACTGTTAACAGAAGCACTGATGGCCAAAGCTGTGGACATCACATCTTCACTGCCTTCTTCTTGCTGCGTACTACCTGGACGTAGCAGTGCATGTGATGGTTAAAGACATCGAGGTTTCGGTCCTGGCTTTCTCAACAGTAAACTGTGTGATCTTAAGCAACTCCCTTAACTGTTTGACAAACAGTTTAACTAGAAATAAAGATATTAAACCAGATGACCTTTCAGTTCTCTTCTAAATCTAAATGTTCTGAGCCATATAACAGTATATGTTAGGTTCCCCTGGAACGCCACTTCCCATAAATCTCTCTGGTGATGGAAATATTCTGTATCTGTGCTATGCAATATGGTAACCACTAGTCACGTGTGGTTATCAAGCAGTTAGAATGGGATAGTGTTATTGCGAAGATAATTTTTTTACTTTAAATAACCACATGTGGTCAATGGCTACTACACTGGACAGCACAGCTCTAGAGATAAGCACGGGTAGAGAATAATTATTTCCTTACTAATGTGTAATCAAGCAGTTACGCCATTTTGTTTTTCACAAAGTTGTTACAAGGATTAAATAAGAATACATGTGGAGAACTTCAAATATTATTCCATTGTAAGCACAAAATAAATGTTACCTCTCCTGGTAACACTCATTTTATGCAGCTGAGTTTTGCCAAATTTTATTAAGTAACCAGATTTTTTGTAGTTTGATAAACAATAAGTTTACGAAACTAACCAATTATCTCCTTTTGTACAATGGGAAAAGGAAAAATGCAGAGACAGTAGTAGAAAAGGTTAACTAGTACCTGGGAATTCAGTATATATGGCAGCATAATCCCAAAAATCAGACCTTAATTCTCTCCCCTTTTACAGAATAGTTTCCAATCACAGTAGGTTTCTTTCTTTTTTTTTTTTTTTCTTTACTTTCAGCTCCATTTCCTCTGAGCCCTGAAAGGGTCTCTCCGTTTCTGTAGCTGAGGAGTTTTACAACCACTGCATACCACTCATTTTACCTCTTGTTAGGTGCCCTTCCGAGCAAGATAAGATGGCTAATTACATATGCCGTTCAGTTCAGTCACTCAGTCATGTCCGACTCTTTGCGACCCCATGAATCACAGCACGCCAGGCCTCCCTGTCCATCACCAACTCCCAGAGTTCACTCAAACTCATGTCCATCGAGTCGGTGATTGTAGGATCCTCTTGTTTCTCCCCCAGTGGTGCCGCGGGGGAGAGCAAGGTGTCGGCAAGTCCTCAGCCTTGGATGTGGAGCCCGTTTTGCCTCCCCGCGCCGGAGCGGTCGGGAGGAAACCCCAGGGGAAAGGTGAGCTGGCTGCCCACCCCACAGCCCTCCTCGCCCAGAGAAGGACACTCAGACGCAGCGGGGGTTCTGTCAAGACAGTTCCGCTTTATTGTTACAAGCTCTCCCTATATAAAGGCAAGCGTGGGGGTTTTGCAAGGGACTTTCCGCAGTCTGCTCCAATGATGTTAAGGGCCAGGTCATCAAGCGCTGGGGTCACAATAGAGGTCTAGGGTGATCATGCACTGTTCATTCAAGGGGAAGTGTTCAGGGGCCAATCACAATTTTTTGTGATTATCTGGGACCACGCCCTCCTGACAACTGTCAGGCGCCATCTTTATGGGTGCGCCTTTGCCATGTGTCCTTTCTCAGCCATGTGCCCTATATATCCCCCTTTTTTATTTATTTGTGGGGTCTTTCTTGGGAGCCATCGGGGGCCACACGCATGGCCTCGCCAGAGACTCAGTGACTGTGCCTGTCTTAGGTTGTCCCCCTCTGGGGATCTTACCCGTCATTGGCTACCCAGTCAAGCATAGGCCCCGGCTGCTTAAGATCTGGCTGAAGGTCTTTTGGAGGGCTGGCCAGACTCAGGCTTTGTGGTGAGGGGCTTGGCCTATAATTGATCTTCGGGATGGCATTGGATGGAGGTATATTGTATCAGACAGGGGTAGGACTAGTAAAGGGCCTTGTGCAAGTGCCATTGGACCCTAGACCCATCGTGTGTTGAGGCTTTTGGGCCCTTTATGTCCCGGGTGAGTAGACTGGCTCGTTGGGGCAGCTTGAGTGCCCCCCATCTTAGGCTTGTAACCTATTGGCAGACAGTCGTCGGTGGTCTTTCAGGACTTTGGGTCCGTCCCCTGTATTTGAGCGAGGAGGATGGTCTTCACTTGTTCCCAGGAAATGGTCTGAATCCGCTCCTGCAGGAACTCCTGGAAAAGGTTGACAAGACAGGGTCCAACTAAAAGAAGTATAACAGTGATCATTATTGGTCCCAGGAAGGGGAGCAGCCAGGGGAGGAATTGATGCCATAGGCCTTGGGGGTTGTAAAAGTTTTGCAATTCTTTTTTCCGGCGTTCAATTCTATCTCTTAACTCTTTTACCTTTCCCTGGACTATGCCTGTTTCATTAACAAAGTAATAATAGTCTTCCCCCAAGAAGAGACACGTTCCCCCATTTTCCGCAGTGATGAGGTCAAGGGCCCGTCTATTTTGTAGGGCTACTGAGGCCAGTGAATTAATCTGTCTCTGGACGATACAAAGGACTCTACCACTTGTTCCATGTCTTCATTAAGTTCCTGAGACAATTTGTAATAAAAATGAGCAGAAATTGAAATGCCCCCGATCCCAGCACCTAGGGCCGTCGCTATGCCAGTCCTGATTAGGATAAGAGCAACGATAGCCCGCCGTCCTCTGTGAGGAGGCTTTGTTGGTAACTCCTCATGATGGTCAACGATCTGATCCATATCCCCTTCATTGATGAAGATTAGTCCTGGGGCTAAGAAAACCAAGATGCACCCTGTAGGGTCTGGAGGGAGGCAGGAATAGGCATAGGTCCCACAGAGGAGAAAGATCCCAGGGCTGGTGCAGTTGCTTGTACTGTTCCATGGGGCCCATGAGG